>NC_134208.1:169694166-172425833 GCF_965140235.1 Caretta caretta
CTAATTGGTAAGCATAATGGAGGTTCCTCTTAATTAATGGCAGACTCCATGTGGGAGGGCATATATAAAAGGGTATGTTTTCCCCATCTGGTTTATTGGTATTTTCAGTAACAAAAAGCTAAACGATAGTTGTAAGCAGTAATTCAACTGTGCTCTTTATGAAGTCTCCATCTTTATAACTAGCTCACTGATGCAGATCATACAGATGCTTTATGCAATCTGCTCTCCAGTCATTTAAAACTATCTGCAATGTCTGTGGCATGATTGTACCCGTTGTACAAAACTATAAAGAATCCATTCAAAATACAATTTTGATAGATAACATGCTGTGCATGCTCCAGAGTTACAGCCAAAGAGGTGGCTCATATTTTACTTCCTTTGCTGCAGCACATTTTATTACTTGGCAAAGATTCCTTTCCCCTTAAGGACTTTTTCCAAGATTCATTTATGTTGCTCTTTTTGTCATTACATCCAGTCTCAAAATAATCATAAAATTTGCCTTTACATTCAAGAGCAAGGTCGCCTTTCATAGGTTCACAGTTTAGAGTGATACCATCTTGATCAGTTTTGTTACCTCCTTTCTCATCATTTAATTTTGCCTTTTCCTGATTACCATGAGACTCGGCATTAGTAATGAATATTTCGTTAGCAAGAACCTGGTCGTCACGCCTGTAAACAGGGGTGCTGCCGATGCCATAATCCACCTGGTGGGAACAACTTGGCAAAGATATAGGGGAGGAGGAGGAAGAGGAGGAGGAGGAAGAAGAGGAAGAAGAAGTCTCCCCATTAGTATTAACAGAGAAGGGTAAATTTAAATAGTGACTGCCACATTCTTGATAAAAGCAGCAAGTATGGAACTTTTCACACTCCTCTTTTGCCATCCGAAGACGTTTTCTATAAGGACAGTCTTGAGCCATAAACCACTCTTGCGATGAGGGACCACCAAAAGAGCAAGCAGAGAAGCACCAATTGTTTTGCATGACAATTTCTCCATGGATTCTCTTCATTAAATTGTTTATGAGGACGGATCTCCGTAGGTAGACTTCGGGATCATCGATAAATTTCAGTTTTTCCAAAGACATGTAAAGAATGTGTGCCCGCTCCTCAAAAACAGAAACTGTCTGAAAACGAAAGAGAAGAGGCAAAAAAAGGGGTTAGAGTGTTTTGCTTTATGCAATAAGAAGAATATTGAGCAGCCTATTGGCAGTATGTAAATCCAGCTAACATTTTGGATAGGCCAAATTTCCTCGGGGATCTCAGCTTGGCCTCTGAATTTGTGCACCCATGCATTTAGGGACCCTATTTTTCATGGCCAGAATGTCAGATGTGCACCCATACTGGGGAGACAAATAGCTACGTGTTTGATATGTGTAGGCAAACATTATCTGCATGCACAAATCCAGGTTTGACTGACCCAACATTGAATGTGAAAAGCTGGCTCTTTAGTTGCATCCTGTGTAAACTGTAAAGCTACTGTGCAATTTCTCTGAAATGTTTTAGCTGATGTGGTTTTTTATGTGAATGGAGCAGGGAGCAGGCCCTATTCACTGTTGGGCTTCACCAAAGCCACCAGACTGAAGGGAGGCTTCCTCCTGCATGCCCTCCATACCAAAGGCCTGCTAAGGAGAGCAAGGCCAGCCAGTAACAACAGTGCAGATGGAATGAATGTCAGAACTGCCAATGAAATAGGCCTCCACAAGGAGGAGTCTCTATTAGTCAAAACGCTTTTACCACGCTATTGTGTGGAAAAATGTTGGCCGTGTGGTAAAAACAATCAAATATCACTGCAGCATCTGGAGTGCAGCTGTTGAGCTGAGTACTACACCCAACAATCCCTGGGTCTAGTGGGAACAAGGTCAGGAAACTAGAAGAGGCTGGGGAATTATGGAAAACTCTGGCCACAAGCACACAGATTTGCTCTCCCTTCTAGGCTCCTGCCAGGATTTCCTTCTCAGCATTGGCAGCATGGTCAGGTTACTACTCCCAGGAGGCCATGGGCTCTGCTCTGTGACCTCTACAATGGGAATCAAAGTGCAGAGGGGTAGTGAATGTTACTCCCAGTAGTATTAACTAATTTCCATTTTTAGCACAGAATTTAATCTGCGTAGGAGTGAAGAAACACATCACACAGGCTGCTCTAATTCCCACCATCTGCAGGGGCAGCAAGTTATATGGGCCCATGGTGCCTGGACTCCAGCAAATTCAGGGCCCAGGGGCCCAGCTCCACCAATGTTCGGGGCTGGGTCTCCTCCCAGCCCTGGCTGCCACCCCAGTGCTTCCACCGGAGTGTCCCCCGGCCCCGCCTGCCGCCCCCACGCACTTCCCCAGAGCATCCCTGCCACTGCCGGCTACAAGGGAGTGGCGCTGGGGGCAGGATGAGGCGGCTGCTACACCTGCAGAGGGAGGAGGCCCATATCATCCCTCCCACCCCTGCCCCAGCAGGCAACTCCGAGTCGACTCGGGTGGGGACTTTCCTGGCTGGACGTCCTGAGCAGCAGCCTGTGGGCGCTTGGGTGAGTGTCAGGCCAGGGAGGGCCCCGGGTCTCCCCCTCCCCCAGAGCTCACTGCAGCTGGCAGGAAGAGGGCTGGGGGAGTCCTCCTCTCTGGCCCCGCACCCCAGTCCCAGGGCAGCCTGCTTGCTACACCCCAAACTCCTCATCCCCAACCCAGCGCCATGCCCCACACCCCCTCCTATACACCAACCCTCTGTCCCAGCCCAGAGCCCGCACCCAGCACCCCAGTGTTACACTTGCTTTAACTATTCTATAGACAGAGAGAGGGCTTCAATTTCCAGGACTGTCAAAGTGGTTCCTTTTACAAGCACTAATTCAAACAGATTTTACAATAAAAGAATATATTGGGGGAAGGTTTATCTATATCTCAGCTATTAAATGTACAATGTAGCACTGCCAGAGAAATCAGCCATGATCCAGCAAGGTGCAAGGCAGGGAGCTCAGTACCTTGCAGGACTGAGCGCTTAATAAGCAGGAGCATAAACAGTTTCCCATGAATTGCTAAACACCAATGTATGTGGTCACGTGTCAAATGTAATCTATAACCCCACCCAGGCCCCTTTCGAGAAAAAAAGATGCTGTCTGGGGTTTTAATTTGTTGTTTTGAATTAGGGTTTTTATTTTATAAGTAAGATTCAATTTTGGAGTAGAATATCCTCCCCTTTCCAATAATTCTGTTCCTGTGTAGGATTTACACACCCACCAGGGTATGCTGAGCCGAGCAATCCTGGAAAAAGAGTACTGAAAAAATGGGAGAGCCTGGAGCTTACTTTTGTTAAATTTACATTATGCATTTTTGGTGTGTAAGCTCTAGAGTAACCTCTGTAAACACAGTTTAACTGTTTTATGAATAAAACATGTGAGAAAAGTAAGTTATTCGGAGTGTTTATATTTACTGTTATTATAGCTGAACAAACCCCTTTGTTTCTTAAGCTATGTGATGACAATAATAAAATACAACCAAAAAAGTGTGAACTATTTGTTTCTATGCAAACAGCTGGATTATTCTCATCATTTGGGTGGAGTATGTCAACTTCTGGAAATGAGTCAAGCAAGTGTTACTAAGTATCTGAAATGCTCAGTACAAAAAAAGTCTATTAAAAAACATACTTTATGCGTACAGCTGCTGAGTGGTGGATGAAAATCCTCTTCTTCCACATATTTCCTTTTAAAGTATGTGATCTTGGATGTTGTTATAGGATTTGAAATTCCCCTGTAATGTGATCCTGTGGGTAATAGATCAGATATGACAAATGACATGTGGTTTGCCTGAAGTTCTCCAAACAAAATACTTTTCAATTCCTTTCTCACTACAGGATAAGTCTACCACGTTTGTTTATATATATTTGTAGTGATCACAAATAAACTTTTTACCTTACTAATAAATAACTTATGTGATGCAATAGCATGGGCAATTGAAGATAGACACTATAGACACATTCTGATAGACACTATAGGACATTAGTGCATTTGGCATACTTAGACATTCTCTGTATATTTTTCTTTAATAAAACTTTCATTCTGAATTTACAAGCAGTCCAACAAGTAGTGGCATTCTCCAGTGTATCATGTTCAGATTCCATGGACCGTGATTTACAGAAGAAATTTTATTTTACAGTTCCTAAATATATTCCATACACCTGGAAAAATATTTAGTAGCTTAAAATAATTTTTCAGAAGTTGATCGTTTTGTGTAAAGTCAGAAGTGGACATGTCAAATTACAACTGACTGTAGCATAGATCAGATCAACAAAAGGTAAGAGTCTGTTTCTACCTTTCATGAGAAAAAAGGTAACATATCTTCGGACAAATACATTTTATAGCATCACTCATCATTACTCAATAATTTATTAACTGGCACCCAGAATAGTTACAATCCAAATGTTTATAATATTTTATCTTAACAAAAATCTAAATAAAGATGGCCATGCTTGGACCCCCTTCTCTTCCCCCACCCCACACCAAAATAGACACCATCTCCATAGGAAGCCCAAGCCCTGTTTTGGCCAATAGGAAATTTATTTATGACAAATGCCTTGTTATAATGACCAGTTATGTGCAGGGTTCCTTAAGATCCATAGACAAGAAATGACAACTAGCCAGAATGGCATGACTTTTATCCCTTTGGAGAGTGACTGTAGTATAATATTTCCTGGGCACCAGTCCTCCAATCTATGCATATGCTTCCACAGATGAAATTGAAATGACTGTCCGTTTAGTGTAGCCATCTATTCCCCCCCACCCAGCCATTGCTTTAGGATGAATGAAGGCTTTGCCCGATAAATTGCTGCATGTGGAAGCTGGTTCGAGTGGATCCAGTTCTCTGCCAAAAAAGCACTGGCTTCTTGAATATAGTCAATACCACACTCATGACATTCATTTTGCCCAGAGTACTTTTCCCGTCAGGGGACTGACAGCCCACCCCCACCGTTTGGCCACAGAGAGGCAGAAGGGGAGCCATACCTGCCAGAGAATGACATGGTGCCCTGTCTCCCTGCTGCTGAGGATCCGAGGGGCTAGTCTTGCTGCCACAGTGCGACCCCCACAGGGTCTGGTACTCTGCGATCTCGGCCGCTCCTCCCGAGACAATGGGCTCGCAGAATCTCTGCATGGACAGCACCAGAGTCATTGCTGAGCGCCCGAGACCTGCAAGCAGAACACAACAGCCCGGTCAGCCCGGGGCATGGGCGAGTCCCCCGGCACCGCGGAGGGGGAGCACGGCTTTCCAGGAGGGACCGTCACTGCTTCGCCATCCTCTTCTTTCCCCCCACTTCGTCCTGCCCTCCCGCCACTGCCTAGCCGCTTGCTCTCTCGCCGCGTAATAACGCAGCCCCCAAACTCTCTTGCTCGCACCAGTGTAGGCTCTATCTTGCTGCAGCGGGTACGTCTCTTTCTCCGGCTCTCTCTAGTCCATTGCTTATTGTTCTCCGACTCCCCTCCCCCCGGGCTCCGTTGATCCAGGTGCCTTTTAAAATTACATTTTTCATCCTTTAGCGGGGGAAAAAAAAACCCTCTACTAAAAAGAGGGACCAGATCACACGCATCGAGGATCCCTCCCTCCCCTCCCCGAGATCCCCCCATGCACCGATCCTTCCCTCCCACCCCCTTCCATGGAAATAAATCAAACGAGCAGATCCAAACGATGCTCACAGATTGTATGTAACAAATCAGTTCAATTCGCTTCCCATGCTCTCCTTCTCAGCAGCCCGGCCTCGGCAGCCACATCGCGCGCGGGCGCGCGTGTGTGTGTTGTGTGTGTGTGTGTGGTGTGCGTGCGTGTGTGTGTGTGTGTGGTGGGTTTGTTTTCTGCTCCCAAGCGAAAGACACAGAAGAGACTTAGGTAGTTGTTTCCACTAGCCCCGATCGGACTGAACTGGATCTGCCTCCAGTCAAAACACTGTGAGATGAAGACAGAAAATTGGCTCCCGTTTCAAGCCGTGAGTTGCAGTCCCACAGGAGCCAAGCACAACAGCAGCGAAGCAGGCAGAATATTAAGCAGGAGCGGGACACCAGGGCCAGCGCCAGGCAGCGATCTGCCTCCCAGTGCAAACGCGAAGCGAGGGAGCAAACTTCCTGAAAGGGGCAACAGCTCAGCTCACTTTCCCCAGTTCACCTACTTCTTGGCACAGGAGTACAGAACAATGCACTGAGACGCAGCCTGGCCCCTCCCCCTCCTCCTCTCTCCAAGAAACTGGAATTTAGTTTTCTCCTCCTGCGTGTCTCAGGTCGGTGCTACTGCAGGAAGACAAGGACCCAAGGGGAGGCCGGTGGGGAATGGGGAGAGGGCGGGATGTGGTCCCAGCAATTCAAAGTGCGAGCAATTAAACTCTGCCTGGCTGGAGAAAGATATCAGAAGCAGCAGAAGTGAGCGATTAAGAAAAATAAATCGTCAACATCTGTCAGATACCTTAAGAACGCATCCGGAGTGCCACTTTCTTCAGAAATGGGCGAGTGCTGGCTTGCTGGATAACACTGTGGCTCGATCCTGTAGCCCTTACTCAAGCAGCAAATGTACATTCACTTCACATTGAATAGTGGGAGTCAGGTGGGGTTTCAACTAAAGTCTCTGGGAGTTTTGGCTGAGGAAGGACTACAGAATCCAACCGTAAATGTGCAATTTCAACTTCCCGCTATGAAACCAAATTATTATGTGGCTTGGAACTCCCTCCGGCACGGGGAAACACAACATACAGAATACTTTTAGTCCGTATTCTCATTGGTAGCATATTAGTTAAGCCTTTCTTTTTTCTGGAGAAAGAAACAATGCCCCCGCGGGGAATTATGGCCCACGACCTACCAGCCTCGTCTATTATATTATAGCTGTTAGTTACTCTATCTTATGTATTTACCATAAGAGTGCCCCCACATGGCCAGAGTAAGAGTAGTTCAGTCTCACCCAGGACTGAGAACCAGCTAAAAATCAAATGTATGCTACGGAAAAAGATTATGCTGTCATTGGAAAGCACCCATGAACTGATCTACTCATTAATCTGCCCTGAGCAGTCACTCACAGTTAGACATCAGTCTCCTGATGCTGGCACCATGTCAAGACTTAGCATTTGTCCTTAGAGAAAAGAGGTTGGAAGAAACCCTCTGCTGCTTTGGAGAAGTCAGGATTTCTTTGCATTTAATAACGTCTTATAAATCAGCATCTCTCGCAGATGCCTTTTTCTGACAGATGTTTTTATTAGCATAAAATTTGGAATCAAAGTTTTCAGTCCTGCTTTTTTTTAAACAATATTTCATTTCAAAGGGGTCTTTCTGTGTTTGAGCACAAACACATAGACAGCACACATGGAAAGAAGAACGGGCTGGGATGCTTTCTGCGCAGTTCTCAGAGTAGAAACAGATTAATCTTGGAAAAATACAATTTTGCAGACTGTTTTTAAAGTAAATTAACTGTGCCTGCTATTTAGAACATATAAAATTAATAGAGGGAAGTTGGTTTAACTTTTATATACAGCTACTGTCCATGAACAAAATCTGTTCTCTGTAACATTTTATAACATAATAAAAACATAAATAATCATCCATAGCATTTAATCTGTTGATCTCAAAGTACTTTACAAAGGTAAGTGTCCCTATCCCCAATTTTGCAGCAGAGAAACTAGTTTACATGCATAGAGGTTGAAGCCCAACATTTCAAAAGGGGCCTCTAATTTGGGGTGCCCTTACTTCCCACAAGTCCACTTGTCTTAAAAGAGAGTTTCGGGTACTCAGCACCTCTGAAAATCAGGCTCCAGGGGTCTAAAGTTGGATCCCAAATCAAAGGTAATTTCTGGAAAAAAAAAAAAGTTTCTAAGCACCACTTTCTGCCATGTTTACTCAAGATAAATAACACCTGACTGCCCACATAAGGACTTCAATGTGACTGCTTGCAGGTTAGGATACTATTCATCATGATTAAGGGTGACAGGATTTAGTCCAAGTGCTTTACCAGTCGGACAGCAAATCAGTGGCACAACGAGAAATAGAACCCAGGTCCCATTGTCTCCTAGTCACATTCGCAATCCATTTACACTACATTATTGTATGCAATATCTGGATTCAATCCAATTCGCATTTATTTCATTGAGACTTTTCAGAACAACATATGAATGGTGAGCTTCCATTAACGCGACTGGATATAAAAGGATAAAATATGTATACTGAGTGCACAGTACAGTTACTGTACAAAACTGCAGCAAAAGGTTGACATTTAGGGCTGAATTCAAATATTTTTAAATCCATTTTGGAGCCTTGTGTGGGCTTCAGTGGCAGTTTTTACTGAACCCAGCCCTTCATCCGTAGGCTACCACAACTTTTCCACGTTGTCAGCCAAATGCATGCAGCAGGAGGACACCCTGAGGCACCTACAGCAGCCTGAAGGTTAAAATGCCAAACTGTTTCTGCACGCAGTTTTATACCGTAAGACTACTATACATTGCTACTCGATTCCATTTGCTAGGATTCTCACTCACTATGCCTTCAGATTCATTATGATGTTAATGAGAGAACTCTAATGATGCCATTCACTTTACAACAAGTCTGATGCAATGTCAATGAAAAGGGCTCTTTGTACAGTTCTGGAATGCCTCTAAAAACAGAAGTTACATTTAAAATGCTTGTTACAATAATGCTGCAGGGTCTCGCTCAGATTAATAAAGACAAAACGAAATAGACTTCCAGGTCTCACTATTTACCATATATTCTAGCAATCCCAAAGTACAAAGGCATGATTTAAGGACAGGAGGGCTTTCTAAACACTGTATCGCCTTGCTTTTCCTAGCTGGATTAAACAATTGTTGAGCCATGTACTTAGGAAATAAATTTGCCCAAATGTTCTGGCTGTACCTGGTTAATATTTACATCGCTGTGGCACCCAAAAGCCCTATTGTGCTGGGCACTGTCCAACCATCTGCAAACCACAGTCCCTGCCCAAGGGAGTTTACAATCTCAGAAAACAAGTGCCAGACAAAGGGTGGGGGAAGAGAAATACAGTCAAATATATGCTATGTTTATATATACATTTACAAAAACTAGAAATAGTGTAAAGGAGTCCCTCCCCTCTTCAGCCTCGCCATTATGAATTGGCTGCTTTTTTGTAGGCAGCAGAGGGGGGCATTGGGGAGAGGCTGAAGGAGGAAATGGAAGTGCCCTTACAGCTCAGGCAGGGAGGGCTTTCCATGTGTAATGGCAAGATGGGATGCTCATGTGAGAAGTTGGCACATGGGTAAAGCAATGCCGGCGTCATGGCTGGCGTGGGGGAGGGACGACACCACACGAGAGGAGTGGATCGGCAGGGGGCAGCAGAGTTGGGAAGGTCTTTGAAGGTGAAGCAAAGAAGCTTGAACTGGATGCAGGGAAAGAAGAAGGAGACAGTAGAGGGATTCCCTGTGGTCAGGGCAGTGAGCAAGGGAGATGATCCCTCAGCAGCTGTGTTTGAGCAGCTCAGACTGGAAGGATGTGGGTGTATGTCTGGACGGAAGCTACAGTAAGGAAGATGGGAGATGCTCAAGGCCTGGAGGACACAGCATGATGAGGATGGGTATTAGGAACGTCATGGCTGCAGCAGGAGCAAGATTTGTCCATAGCCTAGATGCAGCAAGAGAAAGGGAGGAGTCAAAGAAGATCCCTACGTTAAGGGTTTGGGTGACAGGGAGAATGGTTATGTTATCCCCAATGACCGAAAATGAGTCCAGCGCCCAGGGTTTGGTCATGTTAAGTTTGGTAACAGCGAGACTTCCAGGAGGAGAGAGCAGAGACACAAGTCAAGATGTGGGATTGCATTGGGTGGGGGAGGGGGACACATCAGAGTGGGAAGGAATTTCTGTCGTACCTGCTCCTTCTTTGTGATTATTAAATAATATTAATATATAGTAGCATCACAAATGTACCGTGTTTTATACATACAGATTCAGAGCTGGTCCCTACACTGGCCAGCTTTCTGTCAAACAAACAAACAAAAAGGCACAAGGCAAAGTACTTGACAACGGTTAAGGTGTGGGGATTATTAATGAAGAGGAGTAAGCAGGAGTTGACTGAAGAGGTTAGTTTGAAAGAAGAGAGAAGATGCTACACAGATCAGAAGGGAGACTGTTTCAGACAGAGGCAGCCTGATAGAAGGTATGGAACAGAGTGTGGAACAAAAAGGTAAAGGGAGAAATAAAGTGAAAGGGGGGGAAAGTGCAAGGAGGAGAAGGGGAAGAAGGAGAAAATGAAACTAGGAATGTAGATGGGAACAAAATCATTCAGGGCCTTGCAGATGTGTGATTTTCCATTCATTCATATGCATGCTGCACTGGAAATGTAGATAAAAGCTACTGGGCATACATATGCATGTGCCAACAGCAGTGACAGAGTTAAGTCAGGTCTGAAATACCTAGACTGCCAGAACAACAGATCTACACGCCAACAGGGTCAATTCATCTCTTCATCCCTCTGAGGTAGATAAACTACAGACCTGCCAAGTCTAGTGTTTTTCCCTGTCGTTTTTGGCCCTTAATTCAGGGAAACTCAAGCAATCCACTATTTTTTTCTGATGCCAGACTCCCAGCTCAGTGCGGGGGGAATTCACATGAAATCAGAGAATGATTTGTGTGTTTTAAGAAATAGCTCTGGCATGAAAATGCTTGTAAATCATCATCTGCTTCCTTGATTTCTCTCCTAATTTAGATTATCCAAATCCAGATGCTCCAGCCTCTCTCACAAAACCTAATTCTAAGAATATTTTCTCCCATCTTTTTCAATGGACGCGTGCCTCAGATTTTTCATTTAATTCCCTTCCTCCTGGAATTTTCCTATGGCAACTTCTTGGGGCTACATTTTGGGGGTTTCTTGGGGCTATTGAGTTGTTCCCTGAGTTTAGACAGCAAACGGTTCCATAGGAGAAAAAATGCACTTTCTGGATTTTTGATTTTTCAGTGTATGACCTTAAGATCTTATTACCACTTATTTTCAGAAGCCAGAACACAACTGTTTTAAATATTTTGACTTCCTGCATTTCCCTTTGATATTTTGGGATTAATTAAGTAGTATTAACAGATACTCCTCCCCATCTGTTTTCTTACTACTTGTCACCATTAAAGAGAAGAAGAATCGCAAGGACAGCTTTTTAAATTATTTAATTATTGGGATTTAAATAGAGTATATTGCACCTCTCAGGTGCTCCCTCCAATTGTGTGTAAATATCTTGCCACTGGGGTTCATTACAGCTAAACTTTAAAATGGGAAGGCATCTGTTTATGATGGTCTGTACCTGGATTTATGTAAATATATGACAATGTATGCAAATTTGTGATTTTTTTTTGTCAGAGGATTTTTCTTCACACAGCGCCCAGTCAACCCGTGGAACTCCTTGCCAGAGGATGTTGCGAAGGCCAAGACCATAACAGCGTTCAAAAAAGAACTAGATAAATTCATGGAGGATAGGTCCCTCAATGGCTATTAGGCAGAATGGGCAGGAATGGTGTCCCTAGCCTCTGTTTGCCAGAAGCTGGGAATGACAGACAAGGGATGGATCACTTGATGATTACCTGTTCTGTTCATTCCCTGTGGGGCACCTGGCACTGGCCACTGTCAGAAGACAGAATACTGGACTAGATGGACCTTTGGTCTGACCCAGTAGGGCCATTCTTATGGTCTTATGATTTTAGCAGGTGTGAAACCAGATTCCATGAAGTCTATTATATACTTTTTTCCCAGATGAGCCCTTAAAAACCAGGGTCCTGCCTGTTCTATGGGAACAGTAAGATTCCATGGTACTTTGTTAAAAATAAGAATAGATGTTTCTTCCAGTGTTCTCAGCCAAAATGTCCACTGTCCTCTGCCATATGCCTCTCCACCACCCCACTGGTGGCTGCGTGATTCTTCCAGGTCTATAGAACCCCTGCCTGCCTCCACTGAAGTCCAGGGAAGTTTAGTTTGCAAAACACTTTGGGATCCTGGGTGATGAAAGACGCTCCCGTTACTGGAAACTATAATAAATGTTATTTTAACATAAGGTGTGTTTTTTTTGTAATTAGTATTTCTAATTAGTTATCCTTTGTAAAGTCTGTTGTAGCTGGAAAAGTGCTAGACATTAATTATTATTATTATTATTACTGAAGTAACAGAAAGAAAAGGGGTCAAGCAAGTCTGGCTGGGTTGACAAAGCGAAGCAGTTTAATATCACAGAATTCCAAAATCACAATGCCGTTCTCTTTATTTCTTTAAAGATGCACCAATTAAAATTGCTTTCCCAGTTCGCTTTTCACTCCAGTGCAGCGGTACACGAATGTCGCTGGCACCATAAATTAGATGTTTTATGGAATTAATTATATTGCCTTCTTCGCTTTTGTCCGCTGAAGAAAGTAAACAAAAACAAAAAAAGTGTTTTGGAACAAAGAGCAAGTTGTCTGCCACTGTACTGTGTGCTACTTTCCATGAAGAATAAGAGCTATTATTATTCTTTTACAAGTTTCCTTCTAAGGGAAATAAACACCAAAGGTAGGATTCCAAGGAAATGACTCACAAATATTGGCAACAGGCTTCGAAAATTGGATCCAGTCTTCGCAAAAGAATACTAACCCTTCTTATTTCAAAATAAACGTTTCAAATAGGAGATGAACATCAGCTGTGTGTGTGTAAGGAAATGGAGACAGGAACAGAACCCATTTTTCATGTCTCCCCCGCCTCCCCCTGGGGCATGGCTTCTGATGCCATTTTTAGCTGAAAGCTGGAAATTTTTAATGATTGACTGAGTCATCCTCGGCGGGGGGGGGGGGGGGGGGGAATGAGACTGAAGCTCACCTTCTTGCAACGTGTCATATATGAACACCTCCGACAAGTATTGCGGGATGGAGAGAGGGGTGCACAGTGGAATCGCTCTAAGTAGCATCCATCCAGCACTCAATACCTACCTCCGCGTGCGGTGAGTCAAGGGGAGAGCCTGGAGTCTCCGATTTGCCTTTCCTGCCTGCTTTTAAGTCGGAGCCTTAATACTCCTGTTCCATATTTTTGCTCTTTGTGTGAAATTCCCCGGGCAGTGTCTGAAGGGTGACAGGCTGGACCAATGGCTGGTGTAACTGCACAGCTGTATTTTAGAGCCTCAGAAGCGCTCTTCCCCCGAGATCTAGGTGCCTGTGTCCCCCCCTTCCCCCTCCCCGCAAGCCGCCGAGGGGCTGGGCTGTGATCAGAGAGTGGCCCGAGCTCTGCAGGGCTCCGTGGAGTCTCCCCTGCACGCGGCGCTCGCTCAGAGCCTGGTTCTGCTGAAATGCAACGACCTGCCGGGGCTGCACGATGAGGAGCTGGCAGGTCCCGCCCAGGTGGATGCCGAGCGCCCTTTGGCCCCCCCCCCAAGACAAAGCGAGCCGCGGGAGGGAGGCAGAGGATGCCCCCAGCTCGGCGGGGCGCTGGGAGGGAGCCAGGCTCGCGCGCCTTTCCCCTCCCCCGGCTGCCCCTTGCAGCCGGTCTGCGGCCGGCGCGCCCGCCCCCGGGAGCTCGCCAGGCGCCGCGCGCCGTCCCCGCGCCCTGCTTACCCGCGCGGCCCGCCGGGCAGAGGCGGCGGCGGCGGCTCCCTCCCGCAGGATCCCGACGGCCGCGAGGCGGGCCCCTGAGTGCCCTCCGCTGCGTGCGCCGCCCCCCGCCTCCCCGCCCGCGGCCGGCGGCTGCAGCTCGGCGCTGCCCGGGGGCCCCCAGGGCGGCAGCGGGGCCGTGACACGCAGGGCAGGGAGCCGGGCGAGGGCAAGGGGCTCGCAGCCTCCCCCCCGCCCAGCAGGGGGCGCCCGCAGCCTCGCCCCTTGCCGGAGTGCGGCCCGCCCGCCTCCCTGCCCCGCGCGCGGGCTTCGCGGGCAGCCTGGCCCCCGGGCGCGAGGGTGGAGAGAGAGACTTGGGGTCTCGCCCCTGCGGCTCCCTCCCCGCCCCGCCCCGCGCGCTTGGCAGGTGCCGTTCAGCGCTAGACTGCTTGGGGCAGGGAGTGTCCGTGTTCGTACAGCGGAGCGGCAAATAATGGTGAGTCAAGCTGGAAATCTTGGTGTTGCTGGAAGTTAAATTGCAACTGGGGGGGACGGGCCCCAAGGGGAGGGGGAATCCAACCAAAGCTTCCTAAAGACACAACTTGGCCCCTTTCAAAAACCATTTCATGAGGAGACAAGGTGCAGGGTGGCAAGACTTTGCAAGTAAAACAATGATTTAGCCTTAGTTTTTAAATAAATAATCCATGCACACTACCCTCAGCTTAATCTATAGCAGGGAGGTAATTCCCACTGGGTTAGGTACATTGCTACATATTCCTTTTGACTTCAAGAGCTCACAGACAGAGATCTCGCTACCAAAGCATGGGTTACAGCACACAAATAAGTGGCTATAGTATTTCTTCATGAATATTATTTATTATTTGTATTTCTGTAGCACCTAGGAGCCTAAGTCATGGGCCAGGATACCACTGTGTTAGGTGAATGTACAAGCAGAGAACAAAAAGATGGACACTGTTACTGGTACTGTTGCTTACTACTTTTGTAAGTAGTACATCTATAAATCTCAAAGTGATTTTCAAAAGAGGGTAAGTACCATTCTCTTACTTTCATAGAATGAGGGAAATTAAGAGTAGTGAGTTTTTAAGGGCCTGTTTTTTTTACCCATTAAAGTCACTGATAAAATGCCTACCCACTGAGTTCAGCTTTGCAGAGTCAGTCACCAAGTGACTTAACCAAGATCACAAAGTTACTACAGGTTTCAGAGTAACAGCCATGTTAGTCTGTATTCGCAAAAAGAAAAGGAGTACTTGTGGCACCTTAGAGACTAACCAATTTATTTGAGCATAAGCTTTCGTGAGCTACAGCTCACTTCATCGGATGCATACTGTGGAAACTGCAGAAGACATTATATACACAGAGACCATGAAACAAATGGTCTCTGTGTATATAATGTCTTCTGCAGTTTCCACAGTATGCATCCGATGAAGTGAGCAGTTTCCACAGTATGCATCCGATGAAAGTGAGCTGTAGCTCACGAAAGCTTATGCTCAAATAAATTGGTTAGTCTCTAAGGTGCCACAAGTACTCCTTTTCTTTTAAAGTTACTACAGTTTCAGATGTGTAAAAGGCAACACTTCTCTAAAGCACCAAGACTCATTTTTCTTCTTAACCAGGTACCCCAGGAATCAGGAATACAGATCTTGAAAAAGTCAGACTGAGCAAAATCAAGGTAGAATTTCTAAAATTGTCTGATTTGCATACTTATTTCTCAGATGTTTAAAATATAGTATCATAAATAAGTTTTCTACACCACTTGTAATACACACATTCTAAAATGTTGGTGCACTCTCATGTTGGTAAGTGGTTTTATTTTTTCTTAATGCAAATACAGTTAATTAGATAAAAGTAACAAAATTTGATAAGTTAAAATAATTTGTTTTGTATCATAGAATCATAGGGCTGGAAGGAATCTCAAGAAGTCATGAAGTCCAGCCCCCTGGACTGAAGCAGGAAAGTAAATCTAGACTATCTTCGACAGGTGTTTGTCCAGCCTGTTCTTAAAAACTTCTAGTGATAAGGATTCCACAACCTCCCTTGGAAGCCTATTCCCAAGCATAACTAGTTTGAAAGTTTTTCCTAATATCTGACCTAAATTTCCCTGCATATTAAGATCATTTCTTCTCCTACCCTCAGTGGCCACAGAGAACAATTGATCACAATCCTCTTTATAACTGCCCTTAACATATTTGATAGCTGTTAAACCCCTCCTCAATTTGCTTTTCTGAAGACTAAACATGCTCAGATTTGTTAACCTTGCCTCATAGATCAGGTTGTCTAAACTTTTATCTATTTTTTTTTTTTTGCTGTCCTCTAGACTATCTCTGATTTGTTCACATCTTTCCTAAAGTGTGTGGCCAGAATTGGACACAGTAACCCAGTTGAGACCTCTCCAGTGCCGAGTAGAGTAGGACAGTTGTCTCCCATGTCTTATAAATGACACTCCTGTTAATATACCCCTCAGTGATATTAGCCTTTTTCTCATCTGCATCACACTGTTAACTCATATTCAATTTGTGATCCACTGTAACCCCCAGATCCTTTTCTGAAGTACTGCCACTTAGCCAGTTATTCCCCATTTTATAGCTGTGCATTTGATGTACTTGTAAGTGACGTGCTTCTCACTTTATTGAATTTCATCTTCATGGGCAGCTGGTGACCCGGCTGCCCAGGGAAGCTAACCCCTTCCCTTGTGCCCGAGGCCCCGGCCCTCCCCATCTGCCCCCCCCCCCCCCGTAGGAGCCCAAAGCATCCCCATCGCAGCCCCCCCCCCGGGGACAGCCACACAGGCCGCTGCTGGAGCAGCTTTGCAGCCAGCTGCTCGGGCGGCCCTGCAGCCAGCCGCACCCATCAGCTTGGTGACACCTGGCCAGGGCATCAACTTGCCCTTTGTCTTTGGGAAACAGGTTTACCCACTCTCGAGGATTGTCTGGTACACATACTTCAGTCATGATTTCAGCTTATGTTTATAACTTTACAGATAATGTTGCTACATACATTTAACCATGATATTATTGACCAGTGAGTTATTAGTTTTCAAATGGTACCTTAACAAGGCATATTTTATCCAAAGATTATTACAGTAGTGTGCAGGGTGTGAATACAGAGGTGTATTCTGTCACACCCACCGTATAACAATTTAATCTTGACCACATTTCCCTTGTTTGCTTATGAGACTGTCAAAAGCCTGAGTAAAATTAAGGTATATCCTGTCTACAATTTCCCCCGTGTCCGCTAAGCCAATAACCCTGTGAAAGGAGGAAATTAGGTTGGTTTGGCATAATTTGTTCTTTCCAAATCCATGCTGGCTATTCCTTATAACCATATTGTTCTGTAGGTGCTTACAAACTGATTGTTTAATAATTTGTTCCAGTATTTTTCCAGGTATCAAAGTTAGGCTGACTGGTCTATAATTTTCCTCTTTTTTCCCCTTTTAAAGATAGGTACTATGTTTGCCCTTCTCCAGTCCTCTGGGACCTCACCTGTCCTCCATGAGTTCTCAAAGATAATTGCTAAAGGTTCTGAGATTGCTTCAAATAGTTCTTTAAGTACCCTAGGATGAATTTCATCAGGCCCTGCCAACCTGAATACATCTACCTTATCTAAATTTTCTTTAACCTGTTCTTTCCCTATTGTGGCTTGCATCCCTTCACCTCTGTTGTTAATATTAATTGTGTTGACTATCTGGCCACCATTCACCTTTTTAATGGAAAACTGAAACAAAATAGAAATTAAACACCTCAGCCTTCTTGATGTCATCAGTTATTAGCTCTCCTTTCACGCTGAGGACCTTCACTTTCCTTCATTGTCTTTTGTTCCTAGTGTATTTAAAGAATCTCTTCTTATTGCCTGTTAACGTTCATTCCTAGGTGTAACTCATGTTTTGCCTAAGCCTTTCTGATGTTGTCCATACATACTTGTGCTGTTATTTTGTATTCATCCTTTGCATTGTGACCTTGTTTCCACTTTTTGTAGGTTTCCCTTTGGATTTTCATGTCATTAAAGAGCTCCCGATGGAGCCATCTTGTTTTCTTACTATTCTTCCTATCTTTCCTTCGTATTGGGATAGTTTGCAGTTGTGCCTTTAATATTGTCTCCTTGAAAAACGGCCGGCTCTCCTGCACTCCTTTTTTCCTTAGATTTTCTTCCATTGGGACCTTATCTACCCATTCTCTGAACTTGCTAAAGTTTACTTTTTTGAAGTCCATTTTTCTTATTTTGCTGTTCTTACTCCTTCCTTTCCTTAGAGTCATGAAATCTGTCATTTCCTGATCTCCGATCAGTACAAGGTCTTGTGTTTTGAATATTTCCATTATTTGTTCTAAAAATTCCTCATCCACCTCCTCTTCCTGATTTGGTGATCTATAGTAGACATTACTATGCTGTCTCCCCTATTATCTTTACCCAGAGACTTTCAACTGGTCTTCCTCTTACCTCTTTCTGGACTGCAGAACAGGTGTCTATATTCTTGATATATAATGCAACACCTCCTCCCTATTTCTCTACCTGTCCTTTCTGAATAAGCTGTCCCCCTCTATACATATATTCCAGTCATGAGATTTTTCCTAACCAGTCTCAGTAATACCAGTAAAATCATAATTTGGCTTATGTACTAATACTTCCAGATCTTCCTGTTTATTCCCCATACTCCTTGCATTTGTGTATAGATGTTGAGCAGATTCCTCCACTGACTTCCCTCTTGTATTTCCTATGACCCAATTATAAATTTCCATATCCCCCTGCCACGGGGTCCACTCACCCTGCTAGTGATGCCTCCTGCTGGTTGCTCTGGGGATTAGTTCCTTCCAGGTGCCGTGCCCTCCTATCACAGTCTCTTCACTTGTGTTCTCTCACCCTGCAGCCCTTCTTGCTCCAGGAGCTGCCGCTTCCTCTTCGTGACTTGGCCCTTCTGCCAGGTCACTATAGTCCTCCTGTTCCAGGGTATCAAAATCTTTTGAGGTGAACTGTCCCAGGCAGTCTGCTGTCCACTGTGTGGTCCATGCCACTTCCCCAGTGGCTGACAGGGGAACCCGGACCTGCCCTCTACTCCATGTTCCAGCTCAGGGGCCCTCTCTTCGGCAGGCAAAGTCTGCCCTACTCTATAACTTGTTGCTTTTCCCCTGAGCCTTTCCTACCTTTTTGGGTCCCTCCCATGCTATGAGTGTGCCAGCCCAAACTCCCTCCTCCCAGGGAGTAACTGTAGGTTACCTATCCCAATAGCCCCAGACACACCTCCCTCCTTCCAGGGCGTGACTGCAGACTACTTCCCTGCAGCCCCCTTCTGCTCTCATCTTCTAGGCTTTATACAGGCCCCTCCTGTGCAGGTGCAGCAGAGCATCATTTAATCTGGCCACCTGATCCCTTCCAAGTCTGGTCTGGAGTGGACACCCCATTTCACCCCCACAACATCTAGCCTCCTATTAAGGTTGTCTTTTTTTATGTTTACCTGTGGGCTTTTGTCACTTGACCCCTTTGAACCTAGTTTAAAGCTTTCCTCACTAGATTGGCAAGTCAGTGCAAGAATATACTCTTCCCCTTCATGGTCAAGTGGACCCCATCTCTTGCTTCCTGGAAGCATCCCATGGTCAAGGAAGCTGAAGCCCACCCATTGACATCATCTGCGCAGCCATGCATTCATCTTCAGGATGCATGTGTCCCTGCCTTGGCCCTTACCCTGAACTTGGAGGATGGACGAAATTCCTTTACCCTGCTCCCAGGGCCCTGTAGTCACTGCTGATCCATTCAGGGTCAGGCCTGGCAGTATCATTAGTGCCCATGTGGATGAGCAGCATGGGGTTGTGGTCTGAGGGATTGGTGAGCCTCTGAAATCTTTTTGTAATGTCTCAGATGCAGGCTCCCAGCAGGCAACATACTTCCTGGGATATCATATCAGGTCAGTGGATGCCTCCATCCCTCTCAGAAGGGAGTCCCTGGCCACCAGCACCTTATGCCTCCTCCCCTTGGGTATGGTGGCTGTGAGCCTCTCAGCCTTCGAGACAGGTGGCTCCCCCTCCTCAGCCACTGGCTCCCCTCCTCATGTTGCCAGTACAGCATACTGGTTCTTGAATGCAATGGATGGAGGACTGACCTGTGGGTGGGGGGTGGAGCCCTTTCTATACCTTTAGCTGGCTAACATCCTGTCTCCTCCCCGTAGAGTAGTTAGTTGTCCTTCCTCCTCTGTTGCCTCTGTAGTTGGCTAGCATCCTGCATTCAAGATGTTTCCATGTGCACCCTATCAATGAAGTCCTCATGCTCTGGGGTGCTATGCAGACAAGACAGCTCTTCCTGCAGTTCTCTTACCTCTTCCTGAGGGACTCCACCAACAGACCTCTCACCTGGGGTGGTTTCCCCCTGCCTGGCTTTCTCCGGCAGGGACATGCAGGCTGCAGTCACAGCAAGTCAGGACCAGGGCCTGGGTGGAAACCTCCAGTAGTTTTGTGAGTTAGCTTCCTCCAACAATGTTGTATAGCATTAAACTGTGAGCAGAGGCCACTCGAGACAATGTGCTGCCCTACACACAACTTCAGAGTGCCACCCGCCTCCTCACAAGCCTAGGACAGCAGATTTGGCCCAGCCACCCCTGCATCATGACAGAAGAGGGGGTGGGCAAAATCTGCCACCCCAGGGAGCTGCCTACTTTGCCTATAGATAGCGCCACCCCTGATTCTGAGGAATTTATTCTTGCTGGGACTAAAATTGATAATCCTATGATCTACTGCAGTAGTTCTTCCTCTTGAATTGAAAAAGGGTCTTTGTTTGTTGTTTCTACCATTATTCAGGAATGCTGTCATTACCATGATATAGGCAAACATAAAGAGAGACTGTTGTATGCAGTGTTGTTGTAGCTGTGTGGGTCCCAGGATATTAGAGAGACAAGCTGGGTGAGGTAATCTCTTTTATTGGACCAACTTCTGTTGGTGTGAGAGCCAAGCTTTCAAGCTTACGCAGAGTTCTTCTTAGAATCATAGAATATAAGGGTTGGAAGGGACCCCAGAAGGTCATCTAGTCCAACCCCCTGCTCGAAGCAGGACCAAATCCCAGTTAAATCATCCCAGCCAGGGCTTTGTCAAGCCTGACCTTAAAAACCTCTAAGGAAGGAGATTCTACCACCTCCCTAGGTAACGCATTCCAGTGTTTCACCACCCTCTTAGTGAAAAAGTTTTTCCTAATATCCAATCTAAACCTCCCCCACTGCAACTTGAGACCATTACTCCTCGTTCTGTCATCTGCTACCATTGAGAACAGTCTAGAGCCATCCTCTTTGGAACCCCTTTTCAGGTAGTTGAAAGCAGCTATCAAATCCCCCCTCATTCTTCTCTTCTGCAGGCTAAACAATCCCAGCTCCCTCAGCCTCTCCTCATAACTCATGTGTTCCAGACCCCTAATCATTTTTGTTGCCCTTCGCTGGACTCTCTCCAATTTATCCACATCCTTCTTGAAGTGTGGGGCCCAAAACTGGACACAGTACTCCAGATGAGGCCTCACCAATGTCGAATAGAGGGGAACGATCACGTCCCTCGATCTGCTCGCTATGCCCCTACTTATACATCCCAAAATGCCATTGGCCTTCTTGGCAACAAGGGCACACTGCTGACTCATATCCAGCTTCTCGTCCACTGTCACCCGTAGGTCCTTTTCCGCAGAACTGCTGCCTAGCCATTCGGTCCCTAGTCTGTAGCTGTGCATTGGGTTCTTCCGTCCTAAGTGCAGGACCCTGCACTTATCCTTATTGAACCTCATCAGATTTCTTTTGGCCCAATCCTCCAATTTGTCTAGGTCCTTCTGTATCCTATCCCTCCCCTCCAGCGTATCTACCACTCCTCCCAGTTTAGTATCACTCCTCCCAGTTTAGTATCATTCTTCAGGTCTGGGAAAGGTATTCAGGGTGTCTCAGCTAAATACAAGGTGGTCCTGCAGAAAATCCTGGGGCAGCAGGACTAAGGATTTCCATTAGGCTGACCTTGCATTTTCCTTTGCATGTTCTCACCAGAAAGAGAAGGGTGTAGGGATTTGTAAAAGAGGTAACTGACATGGACAGTCAAGCCTGAAGAACCCAATTAGCTCCAGGTTGTAGGGAGAGGGGCATTAGGGGCTGTCTGCTGTGAGGACTCCCCTGCAATCCTTGTTCCCGAAGGGGTCTGCCGACCCAGGCAGGCTCTTAGCGGCTGCCTCTGTGGGAGCAAAGGGGGCTGTGAGCTGAGGGGCAGCTTCAACCTGGGGCACCAGCAGGAGAAGAGGGAACGCTGCCGCTGCCTGCGCCATGGCACCAGCCAGTGCAGCAGCTGCCCCCCACTGCCTGGCTCCAGCTTCCTGCCTCCGACCTGGCCAGGGGGGCGGGGAGAGGAGATGGGGGGAGGGAGATGTGGAGCTGTCCCCCAGGACTGTCATGCTCTTGCACTGCAGTTTTTTTCCGGGGAGGGAGAAATGCCCTCCATGTCCCCCACTCTGCCCATGGGCTCAGAGCTTCTGCCCCACAGAGAGCACCAGGGCTTGGGGCTCTGGGATTCAGCTTCGCACCTCCCAGCTTCAGCCCCACGTGGGGCACCGGGGTGGGTGGGGGGAACACGGAGGTTTGGAGCTTCAGCCCTGCAGGGGGCGCCGGCGATCAGGGCTTCAGCTGTGGGACCCCGTAGCAGCCATGAAAGAGCTTCCAGACCCCCGGGAGGCCGTGGACCCCCAGTTGAGAACCACTAGTACGCAACACAGTTTCACAACAAACAGAGCCTGAAAGGCTAAAGATCTGTAGTTTTAAAAGTACATCATTCTGTTGGAGAGTATATACGGAGTCTCTTGCAGTGTGTATGGTGCCGCTTTCAAAAAAACATCTGCACCTTCCTGCTGCCGCATAGCATCATTTGAAGAGGGCAATTTTTTACATAAAAATCCTGTTGTGTCTCAAAATGTATAAAAAGACGACTGACACTTAATAAAAAGAAAGCTTAGGAAACCATTTCTCAAGTGACCAAGACAGGAGGCGTGGGGTGGTGGT
Source organism: Caretta caretta (assembly GCF_965140235.1). NCBI lineage: Eukaryota > Metazoa > Chordata > Testudines > Cheloniidae > Caretta > Caretta caretta. The sequence continues at coordinate 169,716,660 of NC_134208.1, forward strand.
GGAGTGGATGGGGTAGGCAGGAAAGAAAGCATGATCAAGTCTGTGAAGTTAAAGCAAAATTAACATGAGAGCCAGAGCTGATCATAGTAAATATAAGGTGTAGGCTAGAGTTGTTGATGCACTGGAAAAAATATAAGAAAAAAAGAGTTATTTTTACTTGGATCACAATTGCATGTCTTCTTGAATAATTTGACCATATGTACAGAATCCTTTCTGTGTGTATTCCTAGTATTCAAGGTAGAAAGAAAACCAATGGGGGGATTCATGTAATAGTACAAGGCACATCTAAGCTGTGGAAAATTTGAACATTAGCCTTGTCCCAATTACAAAAACAGTGGCTGTTCTGCATTTCATAGTTTAAAAAGTGCTGAAATAAAAGTTTCATATGCAGTACATATACTATATGTGTTGTCAATCATGGTTGACTTTTACCCTCAGTATCTCACTCTTTGTAACATCTGATGTATCTTATGTTCTAACATACGTGGACAATAAATTACGTGATAGACGTCTAAAGTTAGATTAATGAATCTGAATATGAAATTTTGGATCTGGATCATATACACAGTGTTTCTATTTGCTATAGAAAGCGTGGAAATGAAAGGACAGTGGACTGTCTTCTACCTTGTGCTTATATAGTATCTAGAACTGTAAGGATAAGGCCTTTTCCTGTAGCCATATTGTATGGCCTAAGGCTTTCATCTGCAGCCATATTAGGAGAGCAGCAGCCATGAGCTAAGAATCAGGCTAGGAGTAGTAATTCACAGAATCACAGGGCTGGAAGGGACCTCAGGAGGTCATCTAGTCCAACCCCCTGCTTAAAGCAGGACCAATCCCCAATTTTTGCTCCAGATCCCTAAATGGTCCCCTCAAGGATTGAACTCACAACTTTAGGTTTAGCAGGCCAATGCTCAGAAAGTCAGAGCCTCACATTCCATCTAAATTACATTAAAGCAATGTAATATTGGGCTGTTAAGAAGGAGATCCTGTCCTAACAGTACCCACCATTACCTAGCTTGACCGGATGTCCCGATTTTATAGGGACAGTCCTGGTATTAGGGGCTTTGTCTTATATAGGTGCCTATTACCCCCCACCCTGTCCCGATTTTTAACACTTGCTATCTGGTCACCCTACCATCACCAGATAGAGAAACAGATCTTAAGGTGGTTAAAGAAAACTTAGTTTGATTGCTTGCCAGACAGAATACTATCACTTATCAGTAATTGTGGTTGTAAAATCCCCATTTCTTTACTGTTTTGTCTTTATGGTCCTCACTTCTCTACTGTTTATCTGTATGGTCTCTGTCTGGTTCTTTGATTATGTAACAGACAGAAACAATTAATTTTGCTAGGTGTAAATTAATTAAGATAGTGGGGTAGGATTGGTTAGAGCATTTTGTTACAATATGTTAGGATTGGTTAGTAAAATTTCAGTAAAACAATTGGTTAAAGTACAGCTAAGCAGGACTCAAGTTTCACTATATAAACTGGGGTCCAAAAGGAAGTTCTTGGAAACCAACTCCAGGACACAGGCACACATTCCCAAGATCAGAGCTGCCAGATCTCAACACTGCCAATGACACTGTGCAGAAACTGGAGTTCCCCAGATGACCTGATCCTGACTGGCCATCAAGAAATGGGAGAGGTGAGCATTGTATGTTTAGTGTATGCATTTTTTTTGGGGGGGGGGGGAATTGTTAATAAATAGAGGTTAAGTAGGATATTACTGTGTAAGGCTCTTTCACTGTTAAAGACCCCGCAGAGTGTAAAGTTATGCCCTGAGCCCACGGAAGGGTGAGGATGGGTGCCTAAATTAACAGGGTTACACCTGAGCCCTAGGAACTGGGTAAAGGTGGGTGCCCTAGAGTGTGGGAGTAACAGGGAATTTTGTGCGGGTAACAGAACAATGGAGTCCCATTCTTCGGTGGCCCTGATGCACTCCTATAATAAACATGATTATTATTATTATTAATTAATCATCATCGTGCAGAATAAAAAACATGGTGATGCAAAGGTTGGACCCTAAAGTGGGTGTAAATCATTAAGGCTCTTTACACTGCCAGAATGGTGTAAAGGGCCCTTAGCATAACTAAGAATCAGCCCTTGTGTGTATATATTTTTTATTTTACCGGCTTATTGTCAGGTTAAAAATCGTGAAATCAATCAATCAATCAATCAATTCCTGACCCCTGTTATTCTGCTAATTTAGATTAATAAAACTGATTTAAAAAATTTCATTTGAATTCGTTTACTTTTTGCACTTCACTCATTTTAGACAATGAAAACAGTCAAGTCAGTTTCACTCTACAGTCTTTCTGGCTCTCAGGAACTAGCACAGTGCTTCAGTTGCAAGTTCTACAGAGGAAGGTTTAAACACAATTAAAAAGTTATCATTAAATTATTAAAACCCCTTTTTAAAATACAAGATCATTTTAAAGTCTGACATTTTAAAGTCCGATGCTTTTAGGAAGGCTTTTGTTTCCATTAGTAAGGTTATCTTGTACTGCAGGTGGTGTTTAAATAAATAAAATAAAATGTAACTTACATTCTGGGCTTAGACAGCTTGCCAGAATCCTTTAAACCACAAGAAAGACAATTCCAGTACCAGTGGGACGCAATAAAATCAACTCTGTTCTGTTTTATGCTGGCAAGACCTCTTTCTTCAGCCACATGCTCTCCAAAGTTGGAAGTAATAATCTCAAATATACAGACAGTCTTTGGGGAGAGGAGCTTTATGGACATGGAAACAACATCATTCCTCCCAGAAGGGAAGCAGCAAGGCTAGAGAGATCTTTCCTGAGGTATACTCTGTCCAGGCAACAGCCTGATATAAAATCATTCTGGGAACAAACAGGGTTTCCAGGCTACAAAGGAAGCAAATTAACCATTCATCTGTGTCTGACCTATTAAGTTACTAAGTAGCTATTCCTCAGTATTAATAAGAGGGTTATTATTAAAGTACAGGCCCCAGCTACTCCTCCTAGAGGCCAATTCACATCTATGTTGGTGCTGCAGAAAGTGATACTGGGGACTCAGTAGGTGGCACTCGTCTTTCAGCCAGCCTGGAATCAGGGCTCTAGAATGATGATGATAGGGAACACTGGAGGTGCCATCTTTTGAATAAGATGTAATACTAAGATCTTGGTTGCTTGTGTTCATTAAAGATCTCCTGGCATGTTTTATAAGAGTAGACTTGTTAACTCCAATGCTCTGGCTAAATTCCAACTCCATTTACCAACCTATATTCCCCCTGAAATTTCAGTTGGTGTGATATGTGTCATCACTTCTTCCCCCAAACTGTTATGCAGAACTGCTGTATACTATTAGGAAGCTTCTATGGTCCAAACTAGAACTGGCTGCATTGTGGGGTGGGTGAAATGATCTTTGTATATTCATTATCTACTTCCCAGGGTGTTTTGAGGGTTAATTAGTGTTTGGAAAATGCTTAGAGATCCTCAGATGAAAAGCAATATAGAAATGAAAGCATTTTGTTTATTATTAAAGGGCACATTGTACCTAGCAGAGTAGCCAGAGGAGACTCTGCCCATGATCTTGCTCAAAAATCCATAACAAACAGTAGCATAGATAGGTGAAAGTGAAGGAGATGCAAATACAGACCTTCATGACATTTTAAACTGAGGTTTTAAAAAAATGTGTAAAATATTTATATACTGTATCACTTCTACTTTTCATGCCCTCGATAAATGTTTGTCGTGCAGTGTTCCTGGAGATATGCATTGTAAATTTCATTGCATCATTTTATAGCTTTTGTTCTTTTGATTGCTGCATTTGCAAATTACATTTAATTTGGATTACCTAGAATGACAATGAACAGTTTAAGTGTATTCTGCACTTCACACTTTTGTTGTAATAGATCTTATGCAGCATATCTACCCTTTGAGAAAACTTACTGTGAAATTTTATGCATAATTAGATAGGGTAGGATATAGACCAAGAGAAAAATCTATTCCTTAAAATATTTCTGCCAGTAAAAGTCTTTGCCTCAGGCCAGATCACCCCATCCTGCAGAAGACACTTGGAAGGAGGCGGGGAGAAAATCTCTGTGAGAGATTAGCCAGTTTGGGCTCTAGCATATTTGGATCTCAGGGGATCATCTGGAAGCTTCTGCCCTCAAATTAGCTTCAAAGTTCCCCCATCTCCTCCTGCTTCCCGGTAGTGCAGCTCCACTGGAGCCCCCACTCCATGCTGTATTACCCCCCAACTCCCAAAGTATTCTCCCTAGGATCCAAGCACAGGAAAGGGGAGAGCTCTGTGCAGACAGCCCTTCTGTGAAACAATTCTCACAGAACAGTCTAGCCCAGGGGTAGTCATAGGTAAACCATGGGCCAATCCAGACTGCCAGGTGCTTTTTCTTTACTTATTATCATTAGTATTTTTTATTAGTTTCTCTGGAGTCTGGACCTTGACCAAGAAATTTGGACCTTTACAAAAAATAATTGACTATGCCTGATCTAGCGCCATGAGAATAATCAGCAATTTTTATTTTTAATGTTTAAGGGTTGGAAGACCCCTTCTGAGGGAAGTCACATAAAATTTAATTAAAATGTTAATCACTGTATACACTCTTTGCAGCAGTGCGTAAAACTGAATAGAGAATTCTATCCTAGCTGTAGACATCCAAGTCAAAAACCTATAGAAAGAATGACAAGGTGGGTGAGAATAACTTCTGCTGGTAAAAGAGTCAAGTTTTCTAGCTTACACAGAGCTCTTCTTCAGGTCTGGGAAAAGCACCAGGCCACGCCATAACAACAGATGCAAAATCTGCAGAAATAGCTCCACTACTTCGATGTTCAATAAACCTTCCTCCAACTCGCCTCTCAAGATCCATGGGTCCTACACATGCCGATAACTACATGTAGTGTACCTCATCCAGAGACCCAATAAAAACCCCAACAACAACTAGGTGGGTGAAACCAACCACAACATTCTGAATGAATTCAGACAGAAAAACGATAAAAGACAAAAACACCAGATCACCTGTGGGTGAACACTTTTCCCAAAGCGATCTCTCCATATCTGACCTCCGAGTCCTCATCCTCCAAGGAGAGCTGCACAGCACCTTCAAAAGATGAGCCTGGGAGCTCACATTCCTGACTTTTTGTTAGACACTAAAAATCATGGCCTGAATAGAGACACTGGATTCATGCACAGGCACTGACTGTGTTCTTTCCTGGGGGGTGCGTGACCCCCACTCTTCCCCTTCCCCCAAGCCCCCACCCCGCCTCTGCCTGCCCCTGCTCTTCCCCTTAAACCAAGCGTGACCCACCCTCGCTCCTCCCGCACACTGCGAAACAGCTGATCCACAGCGGGTGGGAGGTGCTGGGAGGGAGGGAAGATGCAGATCAGCAGGGCTTGCTGGTGGGAGGGAGGTGCTGGGGGAGGGGGAGGAGTTGATAGAGGAGCTGTCCATGGGTGCTGAGCACGCACCATTTTCCCCTGTGGGTGCTCCAGCCCCGGAGCACCCACGGAGTCAACGCCTATGGATTCATGGCTCATGGCAACAATTTATAACCCGCCAAACCTTTGTCCTGTCATTGCAGAGGCGTTAACTGCCCACTTCACCTGCAATGGTCTCTTACAACATGTTAATTCCTTATGCTAAACAATCTATTATTCCATCTGGTGTTTAGCTGTAAGACTCTGAATACCTTCCCAGATCTGAAGAGCAGCTCTGTGGGGCTCAAAAGCTTGTCTCTCTCACCAACAAAAGTTGGTCCCATAAAAGATATTACCTCACCCACCTTATTGGTCTAATATCCTGGGACCGACATGGCGACAACAACACTTGTCTTTCTATAGGTATTTAAGAGCAATTTCTGTCAAACCCAATTACATTTGTGTTGATTTTATCCCTATTTTTATAGGACCTTTCCATAGAGGTCTAGATGGATTCCTTACAGGCAGGAGGCTTCAAGGTAAAAACCTGTCCAAATTAACATGGTAGGAATCATACAGTAATTTTATTTATGATTCTTGATTATACTGAGGATTACTGAGAGATCCTATACTGATCTATTTAACATGGTGGAAATTAAGCTTACTTATATTGTGTCTTCTTAGGTATAAGTAAATGCAGGATATACACTACTTTTTTATATAATAGCACTTATACATTAGCTTTCATGTACAAACACTTCACAGACTCTCTTGTTATTAACCTTTGAGATAGGAAAGTATAATTATTTCTGTTTTACAAATAAATACACTGAGGCAGGGAATTTAGGGCTGGCATTCTGTTCTCATTGACAAAATTCCCATTGCCGCCAATGGGAGCAGAAGCAGGGCTAAAGCAATCTACCTGAGAGCCAGTCAGTGTCAGAGCTGGCATTAGAACTGAGGTGCTCCTATTCCCATTTCCATGCTCAAACTGACAGCCCACGCCACGCTCACATCATATCAGTATTCCTGAAGGAACTAGATTAGCATCTTCAAATCATTTTAAAGGATATACACAGCTTTTAGAAATTACAGTATATATTAGCTAGCAAGCCATCATGATGCTTGTTCCGATTTTCATAGTAAACTTTTGCTTTACTTCTGTGAAGTGCAGTTGAGTTCCTGCATGCTTGAAATAAGATGCCACATAAACCTGTCTATCCCCCGAATTCTCAACTTGGTTGTATTCACAGCAGAGGATGAGGACTGAATGGGCCATAGAGACTGAACTATTACAGCTCTAGAAGTGGTCACTCCCAAATAGGCGCAAGGCATATTGGCCCTAGGCTGTGTTAGGAACTACTCTGGATTTACACTGTCAAAATTGACAGGTTTCAGAGTAACAGCCGTCAAGTACTCCTTTTCTTACTGTCAAAATTGAGAGCAGAATATGGCCTTTTGCATAGTGTAATGAAATTATTTAAAAGGCAATATTCACTCCTGCCTTAAAAATGTACATCTTAGTGTCAATATGATCTTACCCACTTTGACAAGAGAATTTTTATTATTAATAAGATGAAATGTAAGGCTTCTAATTAAGTGGAAAACAAACCACTGTAAACTATGCTCACAACACATAACCCTATTAAGGTCTTGTTTTAATAAATAATTTATCTAATAGTCAATTTATTTATTATATGATTTTAGCTGATGACATTTGATTTCATCCACGCATCTTTTTTAGTCTCATTTATTTCCTTCCATCATAATGTTTTTCATGCTGATCCAAAAATAAATTTGTTTTTAGGATTACCATGTTGAAAACTAGCTATTCAAAATAATTAGGCAAGAAAATGTAGCATCTCCTTTATTATTTTTTGGGAAGGAGGGGTATAAATTTACAAGTAAAATTAAATATATAATATATATCAAGTGACAAGCATTAAAGTACAACTGCACCCAGTGTAAAAATCCAAACACTAGAGAGAAAAGAGTATGCTACAAATTTGGACAGCAAGAAAATACTAAATAGCCCTTATTCACCAGAGTATCTGGAGCCAAGTAATTTGCTATTTTAAAAAGACTAACTTGGAATCCATCACATGAATAAAACTGTGTGACAGTTTAATCCTTTCCCAAATAGAAGGTATATCTGTAATTTTATCAGAAGTAAACGAAGTTGTGTCTGATAAGATCTGTGTATAGCTATCGCTAGTACTGTACACAGAGGTATTCAATGATCATGAGCAGTACCATGTAATTCTGCTCTGTTACATCCATGTAATCCCACTGTCCATAGGAGAATGCACAGATGTAACTGAGGGCAGAACTTGGTCCATGGAGGACAATACACACCCTATTCATGATCATCGCTCGTGGCAGTGATGAAGATATTTAAATTGAACACATGTAAACCAACAGCTTTCATACTGAATTTTTTATTCACTGCATCATGAAACTTTTCCAATTCTCCACCTTACATATTTTCAGAGCATCTTAAATTTTCTTTTTTCTTTATACTTAACTTACAGGAATATAATGGGGTCACATGATCACATCTTGTAGATCTTATATCACAGATTATGTTCAATTATGAACCCAAGGCCAAACTTTTATTAATAAATACAATAATGATAATAGTTTGTTCTTATACTGGATGGCTGGAGGCATGAGAAAGCTACGCTGCAATTTGAACCACCTGTCCTCTTTTCTTTCCATATGCCAAAAAGGAAGGGAGCCAATAACCAATGCACAATCCCATCCCATGCACATGTCCTACTGAGCACATTATCCCCCTGCCAGCTGTGAAAATTGGTTGATACACCAGCTGTGTGATCTAATAAAAACCACATTACTTACTGTATGTTTAGTATTTGTAATACTTTTTTCTACTACTAATTTTTCATACACTACTCACCTGCAACGTTGCTGACTATCATCCTCTATAATGGTCCAGGGCTACGTTCCCCCACTGACTGCTGGTCTGCTTTCCAAGGTCCACCACCACCACTTGGTTCTATAACCCCTTCTTGCTCCTAAGCCCTCCTCATCCTCATTTGCTGGGGGAAAGCATTTACATTTGCCTTCTCCGGCAAAGGTATTGCATGTCTGATGGCTAGGTTGTGCAGAGGACTTGGGCAGGACTCATAGTCGTTCTGAAAAGCTCTTTATCCCAAAACATGCACCAAACTTCATGTGGAGTAACAGGCCACTTGCACTCACACAAGTTTTGGAAAATTTCAGCATTAACACTGACAAGATCAACATTAACATACTTGCAGAAGTCCTGTGGGCTGAGATGATGATGCTGTGGGGTCTGGGAAATGAGGAATGGTACAGCAGAGACACTTTCCCCCTTCTGCACTCTCTCCTGGCCCAAGCTGCCAGGATTGTGCCATTTCCACCTGCAGAACTGGAGAGAATGACAGGGCTCCCTATATTAAGTTTTCCTATCTTTTGGGTAGGGAAAATTTTGTTTTTGTTTCATTTTAAACATTTTAACTAATCAATTGTTTTGTTTTATTTTTTGCATGTATGTAGTTTTGGTAGAACCCCATGATTAAAAAGTATGTACTCCCACACTTTCTAAAGCAGAGCTATCGTGATGGCTCCAAAAGTTTTGTTCTAATGTGCATAACAAAAATCAATAGAGAGTGCTGTAGAGCACTTGTGTGTGTGTGTGTTATTGAAAGTATAACCATCGGTAAAATGTTTGAGCCAAACCCCAACTAGCTTAGGTTATTTAACTCTGTCTTTTAAAAACTTCCTATAAATTAAGCATACAGCTGTTCTGTGAAATCTGTAGGTAGAATAAATTCACAGACATCTAGATGAGGTCTACAAAATGCTATGGGAGCCTTTTTTGGAGGGCAATCAGAATAGTCACCTGAATGTCCCTTTATTTGCATTTGGAGGATATACGGTACCACTGGGCTTTAAAAATTCTGTAGTTAGACGATTCAAGACACAGGCAGAGCCTATGAGAGCTTCCAAAAGGAACTGAGGGAACTCTTTAAAAAGCTCGGAAATAGCACAAAAGGGGGTGCGTTGTGTCCAGATTCAGCTTCAGGAAATTAAGATCTCATCCTTTCCCTAAAACGCAGACTCCATAGAACTGTCAGCCTGCTAGTACTATTTGCTAAATAGTGGGGTTCTTTACACAAGACCCAGTGAATTCCAAGGTAAAAGAAACCTAATTAGCTTCTGCAACGCATTTTTCTTTCAAATATTTTCCAGCGATTAAGGTTCAGATGTGAAAGGTTGGATTCCTTGAATGCTTTTTAATTAACAAAGGATACCCATGCAAATCCAGGACTTAGCAAAAATGGTTTACATAGTGATCAACAGAAACACAAAGAGAGAGAGAGAAGGTAGACAAAAATTATAAATCCTTAACTACACAGTCTCAAGCATGTGAATAACAGCCTTAAAGCTGTCGTATCTACACGAACTGTATCTTATGGCCCCGTTCACAGCTAATTGATGAGTTCGAGTTGTGTGTGTTTATGGGTACGGGTATACCTACAAATACATGATGGAAATTTTCCGTAAACCCTTTTTCTGAAACCAGGAAATGTCTATTTTAGCAGCAACAGACATGCTGGAACCTCTTCTGCTTTTTATAAAAAGACAACTTGACAGCAGTAACTTTTTATGCACATTGGAGAGATTTAGGGTTACTGTAAGCAAGTATCAAATTGTAAAGTAGTTTTTAGCTCGCTAATGATAAGGAAAGGAAAACAAAACAAGAAATTTCTGACAACACTCAATTTGAGATACTGTGATACAGCGTGACATTTAATTATAAATCCTTCTCCAACATAAAATATTACTAGCACCCCACAAGTTGATACATGATATGCAGAGCTGCATATTCACTGCTAGAACTCCATTTTTGTCTACATCCAGCTGAAATGATATGAGAAAAGGAGTCTTCATCTCGACAATATCTTTTTCAAAGTCCTAAATATCTAATAAATCATGTGAGTAGTTGAAAAAGGAGTCATTCATTTTTTGTTACTGTCAGAATATAAAACAAACTGATTTACAGAGAATGCTAATTTCTGTTTATTTGACCTAAAATATAACAAAGGAAAAGATGGGCAAGAAAGTTTGATAATAAAGGGCAAATTCAGTTTCAGGCGTCAGTTTAGAGTCCTTGTTTCTAGCTGGAGATCAAAGCATAAAGATGAAGAGTTCTTTATGTTTCCATTTCTAGTGTCAAAAAAAAAAGATAGCCCTTTTTAGGAAGGGGGGAAAACCCCAAATCACTAATTGGGCATTGATGTTTCACTTCAAAAAAGTTAATCAAGAAGGCTTCTGGTTAATTCATGGAATTATGGGTTGAAAGGCTGTCAGTTTCTTGATCAGAATGTACTGATTTTAATTTTTGTCATTTTTATAGTCTGATATTTAAAATTCTTTTTCATGTGCTGAATAAGACTTGGAAAGTATGGTATGTTCTCTTAAATTGCTTTTGTTGTCGTAAGTCTTTGTTAAGGAAGTGCAAACAATTTGCAATGATAGAAGAAAATGGAAGATGAAAACCCTGTAACTTTATAGACGAATCATCTAATGAAAAGAATTTAAAAGGGAAACATAATGGTTGGAGGTTTTGTTATATTATGAATATTAACCAGATGTATGTTTAGTATGATATGGATTTGTCTTGGTAAGGGCAGTACAGGTATACAGCTACATTATGCTATCAGGGCTTCAGACAGGAATAGGCTTGAAATTACCAGGCTTCTTGAAGTTGTACACTCCTGACACAGGCATTAAATGGGTAAAATATGTCTGCACTGTTTATTTGTATTTTTGTTTGCTTTGTGGGCACATTTGATTAACACACACATACAGATACAATAATGTACAACTAGTCAGAAAAAAAAATCTTCTATTCCCAGCGGTGAATCACATTTAGATATGTCAATTTTATATTAGTTCAATGAGATCCATATTGTCACTTCAGTAATTCTATGATATCAAGGCCCAAAGTTATTTGTCCAATGAATTAGAAACAGGGCTGGTTCTTTGGTTAACACCATGTGACTAACATCAGACACGACAGTCTGTTAAGTACAAACAATCATGTGAAGAAGTTTCTTGGGATGCAGCTGAGAAAGGAAGAGGGACAACTTTAAACCTCTCAAGAAAATGTGCTATGTTAAACTGACCTGCCATTTAAAACCTTCTGTACTAGAAATAATCTGGTTAAGACATTTCTCAAATTACAGTGACATTGTTTATACATGATAACATCAGTTTCTCTACATATTAGTTTTATACAAAAGAAACAAGGCATCGAGTGTAACAGTGGTATACAAGCAGTATAAAAGTATGTGAATAAAATGCTACATACTATATATTTAATACACTCATATAAAATTTGGTGGCGGTGTGCTCTCTCCATACAAATACTCCTTCACAAGCCCATATTTTTATATATTTTAATGAAAGAACGAATTACAATGTGAAATAAACACATTTTAATAATCTGGCTAACAGCATAATTCAATACAGTATTTGAATTCACTAAGAAAGATTAATTATTAGTTTATAGTCACCAGCAAACAAGTTTGATATCATTTAAGATGAAGGGAACTATAATCTATAACCACAATTACGGGGCAGACCCTGCATCCCTTATTTGTGGGAGAAGTCCCATTGAAGTCAATAGGACTGCTCACTGAGGGCTCAGTTCTGCCACTGTTAGTCATGCACCTTGCTCTGTGAGTGGTCTCGCTGAAACCGGTGGAAGTACTTGTGCAGTAAGGTTCTACTCAACATGAAGAAGTGTGGCAGAATCAGACCCTGAGTAGGGGCAGTAGGTTCCGGCCCTTAATCATTAGTACAGCACTTTAGATTGGTTAACAGAGATGTAGCTTTGCTCATAGAGCATTTAACTTTACATTGTTAGATCAATTTTTATAAAAATAGATAAGAAAGCTCTGTAAGAAAGTATATATACTGTATAGGGAAAAGCCTCTCCTTAAAACAAGCAAAGAAAGGAAAAAAGTAAATAAAAGATTTCCCTAATTACACTTGGTCAGGAAAATTACATTAAAAACAGTTGTAATAAATGAAACAGTTCCAAGCATTAATGAACCTTGTGGTTTACAGGAAAGGACAGCAAACTAGCTGTATTGTCATAAAAGAGCGTTGCTTTTTATTTTTTTTAATATTTCTTAAAACATTCAAACTGCTTTAGAAATTTTCTTAAAATGTCATAATGAACCATAGCAAAACTGACTATCAAAACTTGTTCAAAGTTCAGCTCCTGACTGTACCATGTCTTAGAAATTTCCCTGTATCCCAATGCCACACTAATGTTTCTAGCTCATTTGGCAGATTCTTACAAGTTTGTATAAGTTTATATTTTGGAAATCAATCAAAAGTTATAAATCAATCCACTCTAGGTATATAATGGATGGATGTAGGATTTTGGACAGCACACTGCAACAGTTAACTGGATGCAGTGGGCCAGATTCATCTCCTTGGACACAAGAGGAAAGGGGAGGTACAAATTACATCCCCCCCTGCACCCAGGAGCTACTCATCCTTGTTGGAGGGCAGGTGATAGTCCTGCTGCCATTCTCCCTCCAACAGGTTTCTGCCATGGCTGGGCAGCTTTAGTTGATGGCTGGAGCTCCCTAGGAACTCACGGTCTGGGTTGCACTAACAGAAGCTAGCACTGTTCATGGAGGGACTCAGACACAATATTTATATAGGGCCAAGTTATGCACTCAGTCACACCATTTTAAATAAGAAGTAACTTCATTGAAGGCCATATTTACAAGGCTGTAACCTAGATCTAAATAGTAGCTGAGCCTGAAGAGGTTCTACAGGGCCTATGGCAGGGAAGAATTCCAGCTCCTAGGGTACAGAGGGGTAGCAATAAGGCTGTAAAGTTGCAGTAATCCCCACCAGTCAAGAGGACGCAACAGCCAGTGGTACACACTACAGCAAGTCCATGACCTCTACCCCTCCCACATCCCTTAAATAGGGTGTGTTGGGACCCATAGAGCAAAGTGTGCCTTTTAAGTAGTGTAGCCCCCACAAATCCTGCCCCCACTGCACATCAACACGGCATTGGTTTTCCTATGTCTGGGATCCAGGGACTAGACTTTCTTCTGAGAGCAGAATTTGACCCATACAACAAAAGGCTGTTTAATGCTGTCAAACTTATTTTTAATTCTCATACTCTTTGCTGACATCATTTTATCAGGCATTCATTCAGTGACAAGGAAATGCTTCCATGGATCTTCCCCACAAAAAATACCACCAAAAACAAAACAAATCATCTACCTACAGTATGTTACAAAACCTGGTAACAGATTTAAGAGATTACAAGATATAATACATTCCTGGGGCAGTTTACTTTAGCACTGTACTTTTCTGAATGCTACAGTTAAAACAATCAAAATATGTGTGGACCATTTTTATTAAATGTGAAGTTAATGCTAAAGTAAAAGAAAGAATCCAGAAGTTGGAACAAATAGAACCAAAGAGGGGAGAAAAAGATTCTTTAAATACTTAAATTTGAGACTCAAACGGTCTCCTATAATTGGCTTTTACCTCCATTCGTAATTGAAATCACATTTGGTTGTGTTGCAGGTACCATGGTATATCAGTGCTCTAATCTGATGATCCTATTACTCTTTTGGGTTTGGGTCTATTCTCCCGTTAATGTCTGTGAGTTCCTCTCATTAACATTAATAGGAGTTAGGCATGCATTTCAATAGGCAAATAGAACCCTTAGAGTATATAAATGTCTAGCTCTTACTGAAAATTCAACATAAGGAGAGAGGATAGTCTGCTTTACTTACTCCTGGGGAATTCTGTGCCAAAAAATTAAAAATTCTGCACATAATATTTTAAAATTCTGCAAATTTTATTGGTCAAAATAACACTATATAATCATGCCAGTTTCAATTATTTTGGTAATTTATTTCAAAATACCTGTCAGCAAATATGGCTGTCAAATACAGACACACAAAAAACTCCCCCAGGAATATAGAGTTAAAGAAACCCCTATGACAATTCCCAGTTCCTGCTTCTCTGCCCCCTTCCCTCCCCCAGAGCCTAGTCAGGGGGCCAGACACGCACACCCCCTACACCCCAGAGCCCAGCCATGGCCCACCCAGCCCAGATATTCATATCCCCTTCCTCGCAGCTGCAGCCCCCCCCACCAGATGACTCACACACCCTCTCCCCCCAGATGCCCGCTGCGGGGCCTCCCCAGCCCAAACACTCACACTCCCTCTCTCCCAGAGACCAGCTGCTAGCTCCCTGCCCTTGACCCAGACACTCACAGACCCTACCCTCTTAGAGCCCAGGGATCCAGAGGGAGAAACAGCTTGATGCTGGGTCCTGGGCTTGCATGGAGTTTCCTGTGCACTGCCATCTCCTTCCTTCAGGCTGTGCTGGGAACTGCAACTGCTGGGAACCCTCCAGGTCCCTCTCCCTCCCCTCCCCTGGCCTTGTTTTCTATTTGTGAGCAGGGTTCTGCCAGGTCCTGTGGCCCCTAGTGGCAGCCAACATTTCTGCAGCCCATTTAGGGAGGGGGGGGGCAAAGAAAATTCTGCATGCACAACATTAATTTATGCAACATTCTGCATTGCACAGTGGCACAGAATTCCCCCAGGAGTATTTACTGACATGCCATAATATTAGAGAACTGCTTTAGACAAGACTGCATTCCTACAGACAAGTGTGATGGATAGGTAAAGAGTCTGATCCTTCTCTCAATTAAGTCAATGGGAGTTTTTATTGTATTAAAAGATAGAGTTTTTCCAAATTCCATCCTTTCATCTCTTTGAAGCTCTCATGACTTTGTATTTCACCAGCAGTAAGCTACAAGGGTAGTATATATAAAAGAAAGGGAAATTCACAACAATAATCTAGAAGGTAGTCATAATGTAGGGGGATGACTGAATCATAGTAACAGGGATTATTTGGTTTTAGTTTGGGAGACAATTTTTGAAAACATAATGTTTGTTGAGTACAGGTCGTCTACCAACTCTAATGCTGCAAGGCACCCAAAATTGAGTCAATTGCCTTATTTTGCACTCCACTTCAGTGCCTTGTGATGAGAGGTGCCGAGTGCCCTCGTTGTCAAAGGCCAGTGGCTGAGGACAACAGAAGTTGAGGGTGCCTACCATCTCACAGGACCAGGCCCCTAAGTGAGGGCAGAGAACGGACAGACTAATACAGAAACACAAAGTGGGGGAGGTAGGAAAAAAAGAAACCCCCCCCAAAAGTGTCAGGTGGGAAAATAATAAAAACAGGCACTATTGTAGCCAATAAGAATGATTGCAAGAGTTTATGGGTGAAAGTCTCTAGAGTGCCGAAAAACTGTCCTCTTCTATAGTACCTGCAATAAAACCAGTCGGGGGTCTGGGTACTCTCGCCGACTCCATTATAGCCTATGGACTTGTTCAGCTGATATAGAGCCTGACACACCAGTAAAAGGGCATGCCTTAATTTCCAGTAATCACTGTATTTTGAACCTTCATTTTATTAATATGCTCTGAGGATTTTAATTATGTTTAGCAACTATGCTGTCTCTGTCAAGTAGCTGAATCCATAGCTCTTGCATGCCAGCAAATCCTCAGCTGCTGGTCAGCCAAGAAGCTAGACTCTACTCTAAGGCTGAATTGTGGCTTTGCAACAAGCCCAGCACAAGGGGCAGCATGTAGATGTCCTGCCGCAGGAGCAGCCTGGGAACCAGACGGTGACTGCACGTGCCATGTCCCCTCTTGCCCAGGGCGAAGTTCTCTGCACCTGGCACAGACTCACTCTCCCCAGAGCATGTTCTGGCCGGCAAATGGGGGAATGGAGCCAAGGCTCCCCTCTCTCCACTCCCCACCCACCTGCACAGGAGGCTGTCCTCCATCTTGCACTGCTATATTACTGGCCAGTGCAGGGGAGTAATAGGGCACCTGGTAACTTCATATTCCCTCGTATTGGCCGGTTATGTCACAATCTGGCCCTTAATCTTTTGTGCAAATTCAAGTATGGAGCCAATCATTCTCTTTCACTTTTGTAATCCTATTTGTAAGGAGCCATATATAGTATGGAAGATTTTAATCCTTTTTTCAAATATGTAGGTATATATATTGCAGAAAAGATAGAAAACCCTTTTAAGTGTAGGTTTCAGAGGAACAGCCGTGTTAGTCTGTATTCGCAAAAAGAAAAAGGAGGACTTGTGGCACCTTAGAGACTAACCAATTTATTTGAGCATGAGCTTTCGTGAGCTGTAGTCTCTAAGGTGCCACAAATACTCCTTTCCTTTTAAGTGTAGTTTCTCCAAGAAACTACTGTTTTATGTCAACCCAAGGGGTAAAAAACCATTGCGGTGTTGTAACAAAAACCAATATCAGTTCAAGGATTGTAATCTCTGTGGAATCCGGATATACAGGAGAAAAATAATTTAATCATTTGATAAATTCTTATAAGGGCTGACTGTATCTTTAAAGCAGAAGTCTGAAGGGTAAACAACAACAGAAAAAGTCAAGAGAAAATAGAATCATGCACAATTTTGGGGCCAGCACAAAGCCCCTGTTCTGATTTCTTTCTCCTACATACCAGGGTTTTTGTTCTTTGGATTGTCTGTTCCTTGGTTGAGGTTTGTTCTATCTGAATGCATACAAAAGACTCTGTGCATCAGCCACTGGGGTAAGGTTTGCACAAAGCTTTATCTAAAGGCAGATTTAGAATATGGGAGTGTAGATTCACATTAAGCAATTAACAAAACAAAAACCCCAGCAAAACCACAAATCATAACACTGACCTGGGAATAAAGAACAACATAGCAGTTACCAGAGCTACCACCAATTTATAAAAATTCCCATGTGAATTCCAGTGGATGATGATGTGATTAGTTTTGAAAGACAAAAACATCTGACCACATTCTATTACCTGTATATGATGTCCATGTAAAATTAGAAATTCCTTTAAGCTCTTCATATACATTTATACTGCATGAGCCTAAATAAGTAAGACCTTTAACTTTGTGATACACTTGTTGAATGTCTATGAAAATCATATATGAAAATCTTGGAAAAGCATCACGATCTAACAAAAATAATCTGGTTAGATTATTAGTACTCAACATGCATCTAGACATGTTTTGTCTAAATTAATATGTTAATGTCTTATATGTCAGAATTGTTAATATATGAAAATGTCATTCCTAAACAATATCACTTTTCCAAAGGAATTTGATTGCTCACATCGTTTAGTGTAGTTTGGGTTCCTTTTCCAGGTTATAGACTCACCAAGTTTAATTTGTAATATAGTCTGTGGTGACCTGAGATCTTCCATGCTCTGCAATGGAATTATCTTGTTCAGTAGTTACTGTGAAATACTGTACACCACTTTATACAGTGAAACCTGTACAAGAGACAACCCTTGACAGACAATATTTGATCTTAGAAGACTGCTTGAAAATATTCACAAATATAAGTGGTTCATGACCCTTGAGAGGTTACGTATGACATATTTCCTGGTAGTAACTCAGTAAATAAGTTTGTCTATTGTAAGTGAAACCAAAATGAGCTGGGGAAATTGAGGTGGTTTTTCTTATTTACATAAAATTAACGTATTTTTTATTTAAACATTTACGAGTTTGAAGTTGCACCTCACAAACTGAGCAACAAACAGAACTGGAAGGAACACTTTATACTGTACTGCTACTTACAATGTTTCTGGCTAATCAAAGTTCTTGGATGTTTGAATTACCAAAATGAAATTTATTGTGCCTTACATAAAAAACAACATGCAAGACAGGAAAGAAAATTCCTGTGGCAATGTTCTGAGAAATCCTTAAGCCAATAAAAATTGAAGGCCCAGTTCTGCAAATATAACCATCCGTTTGTATTAGCAGCTTCAACTAGTGTGATATGAAAGGCACGAAATAACATCAATTCAAAACTATAACTGGAGATTTCTTAGGAAAGGGATGAAATCATTTAAGTATTGTGAGTATCTGAGAGTCACATGATGTATCTTTAAGTTTATACACTTGCTGTATGCAATCACACAGTACCTGACGGTCTTTGTATCCCAAAGGTTGAACTGTTCAGAGGTAACAAGAAAGAGTTTCTTTCTTTACCCAAATTCACTACAACATCAATAATTCTCACCAAAAATAATACAGCGATCGCACCCTCCTTCTCAGTGAATGCTGCACTGGGGGGGTCTCACATTAGTAAGACTTAATTACTTTTAAGAAATAAACTTTGGTATGTTTGCTCACATATGGTAGAGTAGCAATTAAGATGAAATGAAAATTATCGTAATAAATACAAAAATACATTTTGAGAATCCTGACTTTTTTTTTTTTTAAAACCGGTGTCATTACTGACTCAATAATCCACAATATTTAGTAATCTGAATTGGATCTGGCCGTCAGTGTGAATTAGTGATACTCTACTGTACTTACGGTACTTAGGCCCAAATCTCAGCTCTACACACACACCCACACCTCTTTGATGTCAGTGGAAGTTGTGGGTACATGTCCAAAGGCAAAATTTGTCCATTATGCTGCAGCTTTTTCTTTTTTTTACCATGATGTTGCTATGAAGCCAACCGTGCCAGCCTTAAATACATGCAGAGCAAATGGACCCATACATTTGGGAGTTCAATGTTCCATGCAAGCCCTGACAACTCAGGGGTTAGCCCTATTTCTCTCTGCCACCTGGAAAATAGAGAGGAAATAACTCTCTTCTAGATCCCTGGTATTCGTCCTCCAACAAGACTAGAAATTATGGTTCTTGAAACTCTGCAATTCACATGACCAGCCATGGAAACAAAAATATCTTTCTTTTCCCCAAAGTCATAGAATTGGTCCTTTACCTTAGCAGTTTAACTACTACTGTTTCTTCTGTGATCTTTCAACATAATCTTCACAATATTGACATTTTAAAGAAATGCATATCAATTGGTTTAATGAAAAGATATTTTTAGTAAACTCACGCTCTAGGAGCTTCCTATATTGGAATACATGAATACAGGAAGTGCTTTCAACAGAAAGTTACATAGTTTTACAGTACAACCTGTCTCAACAGACTTGCAAGGGACCAGAACAGTGATCTGGTCTCTTTGGGTTAGGCACCAGCACAGGCAAATGGGGAAAAACCCAATTTATGCCACAATGTGGAGCTTGTTCCTATCACAGATTGAAGAAACATTTATTTTATGTCAAAGTTCACCTGATTCCACTGAGTGCTAGAGTTTTTCAAACTAATTTCACATCAGAAATGAAAAGTTAATGCAACTAAGTGCGTAAAAAACAAAATCATTCTAAAATAGCAATATATTCCCTATTACGCTTTCTTTCCAAGTCGTGGTGATTTTTTGTTGTTGTTTTGTTTACTTGTGTCATAGTTTAATAATTTGTTTCTTGTATTAAAGGCCAATGTCTCTAAATCGGGATGTTTGCAGGTCAGAAACTAAAATATAAGAGCACTAAAAAATCCAAGATGATAGGAGGATTTTATAATAATTTGGGAATTTTTACATAAAATATATTTGAATTGCTAAATTGAAAATAATCCCAAACCAAACAGTACGGAAAGCATCAAGGGGATGGAGCAATTGCTATCTCGTCTGTGTACAGAAAGGTTTAATGTGACACTAGTGAGGTGTCTGACAAATTAATTGAAGAAAATGTGTAAAATGTTCCGCTCCATCACACACTGTGCATTCTTTAAGGTGGAATGTTAATTTGTTACTTCCATAACAGATCTCTTAGTGGTGACTAAGGGACAGTCTTGTTAAACATGGAACTCCCTGGAACCACAACTGACCCTTGGTACTACCTATTAAGACTCTAGTAATGAGTGCCATCTACATATTTGTTGTCCTTTGGATTCCTTCATTTCAGTCCAGTGATTTAGTTCCTCTTCTCCTGAGCTGTTGAGACCTAGAGAAATCCAGCCTATCATCTCTTTTCGTTTCATGCTGCGTTTATTATACACAGACAGTATGAGTGTCACATCTGAAAGCTGAAATAGTGCCACTTGAAAAATGAAGGTTTCTTTGTATACTGGATTTGGCTGCCCTCGGCGGATGGACGTCTTGCACTTGGACATCTCCTGACCCATGGAATTCAGCAGTGTTAACTTAACATATGTATCTACAAAATAAATAACATTTTGGAATGTTAACTGTTAGACTAGGACTTTTTGCTAACAAGATATATAACGACATACTACATAAGGATACGGTGTATACCATGTTGACTGAACATAGCTCAGTTTGGACATACATAGTTATAATGTGAAGAGGATGATAAGTAAGCAAAAATATTTTTATTGCACTAATGACATAGCTGGTATTTTCACTATGTTAATGAGTTTAGTTAACGGTATTCCTCATAATCCTTCTCTTTCACACCACCCCCAACGTCTGTACACAAAGCAGACTGGTATAGCATTAACACTTAGCAAGCTTCAACTAGCCACAACACTGAAAAGCATATCACTGAGTTTTCAGAAAATAAGAACAAACAAGTGGAATGAAGACAACTAATGAAGAGGAAAAACGAATGTTGGTGTGCAGCAATGACATCAAAACAGCTAAGGATGAAATGCTTTAAAAAAAAATCTCTGCATGGATGTGGTTTCTTACTTAAGACTTTTTGATTTTGTTTACATTTAAAGACCAAAATGTAGCCAAATGTATTAAATGGTGGATATTTACAAAACAGATTACATCTCTTTTGTAGTTCCTAGTTTCATGCAAGATTACATTTAATGTGTTTTTGGAGAGAAAAATAAATAATCTTTGCACAATTTAACATGGTTCTTTAAGATGTGGCTTGCCTAGTGCTTTAGGAAATACTTTCAAAATGCTGATGTAATGTTTAAAATATATACTGTAAAATGCATTTAACACACCATGAGTTTTAGTATTTGAGTGATAAGCCTTGTATTTTTAAAATTGTATTTTTTTGTTTGTCATGACACCTGCATACTGTATAAGCATTTGTATTTCATAAAGTTATTACTCATTTTAAGAAGTATATAATTGTCTGAAAAAATCTGCTTTTTTATTCCTATCGTATATATGACAAGAAGATTATTAAAAGATTAGAGCTTGCGTAGAGCATGCTCATTGCATATTTTCACTTTTTAGATACTCTGAATACCATCATCCATAATCAGAGATATGTGCTACCACTATTTTTAACAGTGCCACAGATAATAAATGTACATTTTGGAAACTACATGGTGGACAGCCGTGGACAGCTTTACTGCTGGCAAGTTTCCTTTTGCATGAAAAAGACAACATCCAATTAGTCTCTACAGGAACTCACCTCGGATTATATAAACCTGTCCACCTATCAAGTGTTTTAGACAACAGAACAGTCCGTCTGACAACAGGGGGTGGAAAGCAGTAAAAGAAATAATGACCAGATGTCAATAGTTTGGTGAGAGAGGGTCAAAGGTTAAAGTTTAAGAGGAAACACTGTTCACTGGAGCGGAAGAACACAAAACCTTAGCAGTTCTGTTCAGATAGAGGATGGAACAACAGGATTGTTGGGTAAAATTTAATGAAACGAGAATTTTGTACATTCATTGTGTAATCTTTACCAAAAAAATTACACTTAAATAGTGGGAGATCTTAATATTAATAGTTATTGGATTTAAAGCACATTGAACATAGAAAGAATCATGCATGTGATCCGGTTATAAAAGACTAGGTTGATATCACTGTATCTTCTTTATCAAACCTTATGCTTTTTCATGCAAACTCCAGCATATTAAGTAAGACTACACACAGTAATTATGCTCCGTATATTACAAATAATAGAATGATAGATTATTGACCTCAAAAGTTAATCCTAGAAATGTATAATGATCTTGATCAGTCATTATATTTAATGTTACTTTGCGACTGAAGCAGAGATGAAGTTGAATCACAAAGTGAAACTGATCTAAACTTCCGCAAAGTTCACAGATGCTCAGACCTGGGATTCAAATGTGGATCCATCTCTAGTTTAAAATTTAAACAACTCATTAATTAAAACTAATGCATACAATTATTATATGAAAGTTTATGCACTACTTTATAATTTTAAATTATAATGGAATTTTAAAAATACATAAAAGTTCATCAGGATTAGTACACTCATCTTCATCACACTATAGTGATAATTATACTATAGATACTATATCAGATCAAATTCCAAACTCTGATTGTTAGTATAGGTCAGTCTGTAGCTTGATAAATTCACTACAACTCTTATAACAGTAATAGAGATGCAGGAACCCTTCCAGGTTTGGTTTGCAAGGACTTTGACAAATTTACATGAGTTCACAATCCCTAATCTATGAAAAGGGTCATGTCTGAACAAAACCTTACTTTTCACAGTTGAATCTCATTGTGATCCATGGGTGAAACTGGGATTCTATGGGATCATGAGTGTTTTAGCACTCACATCAGAACTAGAAATTAGATTACATCTCAGCTTCATGGAAACAACAGAACTCTGATCTCATGTTTGCACATATAGAATTAGGCCCTCATTATTATACTAATCACAACATAAAATAATAAGGTAATTCCCGATAACTGGGAAATGAATGAAAGTAAAGTATTAGGGCACTGCCAGACTTGCCAGAAATAAAACCCCCCAAGATCTAATCTGCATAAAATTTGTACACTAATGTATTATAGGAAACTGTAGCTTATTCCCTCTCTCCAACACCTTCAGGGGCAGCTACCTATTCTTTCTTCCCTAAGGGAACCCAGAGTCATCTCTCCCCTACCTTGATTCTCACATCTCCACCTCCATCCCCTCACTCAAACTTCCATTGTCCCTCTCCACACTCATCTCTCTTGCCTGTGAGATCCCCATCTCTCCATGCATCTTCTGCTCTTCTCCCTCATCTGGGGTCTTTGGGTCCTTCATGTTTCCCCATCTTTCTCTCTCGCTCTCTCTTTCTCCAGCCTTTCCTGTCTCTCTAATCCCCAATCTCTATTAGTTTTTGACTCCAAAGAGATGTCTCTGGAGCTGCTGCTTGGCAACACAAAGGCAGCTAAGATTACATCATACCCTTCTCCATCCATGACCACCAAGCTCAGCTCCATCCCTGCAGAAAGATATTCAGAGAGGGAGATGGAGGAGAAGGCTGAGACAAAGGTAATGAATGGGATAAGTAAAGAGCCAGGGAAGGGAGAGGAGAGAGTCTCAAGCCGCAGTGTCCCACTTATGACTCAGCTGCTAAAGAAGAGAACAATCCCAGAGATGGATAGGATATGAACACAGCTTTTTT
The DNA here is from genome assembly GCF_965140235.1 of Caretta caretta. Taxonomy (NCBI): domain Eukaryota; kingdom Metazoa; phylum Chordata; order Testudines; family Cheloniidae; genus Caretta; species Caretta caretta. The sequence continues at coordinate 169,740,344 of NC_134208.1, forward strand.
AATGTTGGCAGCCTGCCAGATAAGCCTGCAAAATGGTAGGAAAATTGCGGACTGGGAACAGTGTTCCCTCCAATTTTCTCCACCCATGTGTGGGATGAATTTTGTTATGTGCACCAATATGGAGGTGATGGCATGACACATCATCTCCACATTGGTGCACATAACAAAATTCATGTGACAGGGTGGGACCGAGGGATTCGGAGTGTGGGAGGGGGCTCAGAGTGGGGCAGAAGGTTGGGGTGAAGTGGGTGAGGGCTCTGGCTGGGGGTTGTGGGCTCTGGGGTGGGGCCAGGGATGAGGGGTTCAGAGCTGGGGCAGAAGGTTGGGGGGGCAGATGAGAGCTCCGGCTGGGGGTGCAGGCTTTGCAGTGGGGCTGGGGATTAGGGGTTTGGGGTGCAGTGGGGCTCCCCGGGGTAATGATGGGGAGAGAGGACTCCCCCCCCCAGCTCTCTCTCTCCCTGCAGCAGCACCTGGGCTGGAGGGGAGAGGCGCTTCTTCCCCAGCTGCTGCAGGTCTGGGGCTGGGCTGGGCCAGGCTGGGGGAGGGGCTCCTGTCCCCTGGCTGCAGCAGGTCTGGGGCTGGGGTGCCTCTCCACCGTCCTAAGCAGGTTCGGGACTGGGCTGGGTCAGGGCTTGGGGAGAGGCATCTCTTCCTACTGCAGCCCTGAGAGCCTGCACAGTGCTTAATAAGCAGCTGTGTGGCCACGCAGCTTAGAGGGAACTTAGATTGGGGAATAATGTGGCCAAGGTCGGAGCATCCAGACATATCTTGCTATAACCTGCTTGAGTCAGACAGACACCTACTGAATTTTGCCAAGTCAGATCAGAGAATTAGAATGGAATCACATAGGAACCAAATAAAAATGGATTCTGATTAGCTGGGCTTATTCTCCACATCACATGAGAAGGAGCAACCAGTCAGGGATGGAGGTAGGGTTGCCAACCCTCTGGGATTGTCCTGGAGTCTCCAGGAATTTAAGATTAATTTGTAATTAAAGATTATGTCATGCGAGGAAGCCTCCAGGAATACATCCAACCAAAATTTGGAACACTAGACGGAGGAAAAATACCATCTGACTTATTCCATGTGTCTTATTTCAGGAAATTATGCTCGAACTCAAAATACAAATTTAGAAAGTTTGGAGATATTTTTAGACACAGGTTCATCTCAAACCAAGGTTGATTTTGAGTCAATTTTGCAGAATAAGTTAAAATAAAAAAAGTTTTCCCAGCTCCATCCAGTGATGAATTTTCCAAGTTAAGTGGTGATCTGTACTGCATCACATGGCAAAGGCTAGAATTTGCCTTAGAGTGTCTTCTCTGAGATTTCAAAAGTTAAATATAACTTTTCCAAATATATCACATACATACACAAGTCCATACACAATTAAAGACTGTAGCATCAGTTCCCTAGTAACAGCAACAGCTTCACCATATTTACACTAGTGTTAGTTGGCACATACTGTTTCTTTAAAAACGGTAACTTTTTATTCCTGGCCTGTGATGTGAGGCATTAATAGTTCAGCAATTAATCATTATAATAAAGGTAATTTATTAGTCAGTCATCATGAAAAATTAAAACAGTCTTGTCAACTTATAACTAATATTTTGAATTTTAGATTTTTGCTATTTCCCAACGGACTAGAAATAAAAACATGAAACAGATTAGTTGATGATTGCTCTATTTCATTTGGACTGGGTAAGACTAAATGATAGGATTGATGTTCCCACCACTGAGAGCCCCACAAGTGCAGAAGTATTAGGATGATTAAAAAAAAAAAAAGATTATCACTCACTGGGTGGTCTGTTTGCTGCCAAGTTTTTGAAGTGGCTGCCTTTTATCACTTCTGCTGATAGTCTTCCAGTTGTGGCATTATAAAGTAGGCCGATGAGGATTTCTGGAGCTGAGCCATGTACTAGGGACTGACAAGAGGAGGTACTTTCACTGCAGGACATTTCTGACATGCTTATTTGAGAGTCACAGCCCTGTAAACAGAAATGAAATATTTCAAAGTATTTTACAGAGTGAAGCTACTTGAGATCAATTTTTAGTGTAGCACTTAGGGAATTAGGCAAGCAACTTTACCAATAACAGGAATTGCATGCCTAAAACCCTTATGCACCAGATGAGAAATGTAGTCCTTTAGTGTATTTAGTGTAGTGTGTTTATATATACACCTGAGGTAACAAAGAATAAAGCAATCTGGAGACGAAGTTATTATTAATATTGTGTTTTCATTATTAAATAGTCAGGAAGAATAAAAGGACCAAGTCAAACACAGCATTTAGGGTCTTTACTTACTTGAATTGATCAGGTGAGACATACAGTGTAGTTTGCTGGCATCTTAGAGCCTACTAAACTTAGGATATTTGCTGTTTTTCCATAGATATAAATCACCATTTGAACTTGGAACACAATAAAATACAGGGAACTTTTATTTCTCCTTTGTAAAGGTTATTCGCCAGATTGAAAACTCATGAACATGCAGTTAAAGACACAAGGAGAAACACAAACATACACTGCCAAGAACCAGTTTGTTTAGTAGGGCAGATTAATTGAGCCAGGCATATGGAATGTAACAGGCCTCTGTGCCCTGAGTGGCAAGGAGGGAAAGTCACGTCAAGGGTGGGCAGGCAGTGATCTAGTGTTTTCCACCTGGTTCCCGCTGGGAGGAAGCTTTAATTTCCACCATGGGAGCCTCTAAGAGGATGCACATCTCCCAGCCATTATGACTGTGTTGCCTCCTGATCCAGGCTGCTCACACCCACCTTGGCCCCTTCCAGCCCCTCCCCCCGGCAAAGGAAAGGTTACAGCTACTTTACGCTACCACATTTATTGCCCCAGTGGACTTCCTACTCTGGGGACTATATGCATATAGTAACTCTAGTGCAAACAAGGCTCTGGGTTATATTTGGCCCAACTGCTATTTGCTTGGAAGCCGTGGAGAGAATTTAAAATGCCCAATTTACTCCTTTAAATTCCTCCCTCAAAGATCCTAAGGGTCTGTCTACACTGCAGCTGGAAGTGAGCCTTCCAGCCTGCGTAGACTGACTTGCACTCGCAGGACTGAAGCCCGCACACTAAAAATAGCAGTATGGACACTGCCCCTTGGGTGGAGATTTGGGCTAGCCACCTAAGATCATGCCCCCGGCCACACACCTTTGGGTCTGAGCTCAGGTAGCTAGCCCAAGTCTCTATCAGAGCCATAATATCTACACTGCTATTTACGGGGTGCTAACTTGAGCCCTACTAGCACAAATCTGTCTACCTAGGCTGGGAGGCCTGTAAGTTGTACCCACCTTTTCATCAGTCAAAGAGAATTTGGGGTGGCTCCTTTCAGACTCAACATTATTTAAAGGAGTTGCTGGGGGACAGATGGAAGGAGGGGGATTGGATCCATTGTTCTTTAAGGTGGTTGCTTCTCCAGTGTTCAACACATCCATACCCTTTCTAGAAATTGGTGGTAAGGGACAGTGAGATCAAGCCTGGGACCATCCCGGGCCAAGGTCAATCTTAAAGCAAATGAAAATTTTACTTTACTCGTAAAGCATGAATGAAATACAGAAGACCAAATTATAGCACAGGTATTACTTTAGTCTATGAGATTGCATTTGAAATTGAATCCTTGTCCTAATTCTCGTCAACAGAAACAATACGTCCAAATAAATGTAAGCATGATACAAGCTTCCCAAAGCTTATTCCAAGAATTCCAGACCTTATATGTGAATGCATAATGGTGTTACCAAATACATTCCTGCTGGAGAAGGTCCTAACCCAAATCCTCAGATCCCAGTCCTCTGAACCATCCCAATTTGCATTTTCAGCTTTTGATAATTCTTCCCAATGCTCATTATTTAGGGCTGAAAATGAGCTATGAAGTATTTTTTAATTGCATTTACTCTCTGCTTCTTTGGTATACAGCAAATAAAACCCTCACATTCCTCAACCTAAACTATGAAGTACAAAGTGGAATGCTGAAAAGGAACATGACTCAGCTCCAGCAAGCATTGTATACACTGTGCATTCCAAAAGCGCCGGCTGTCATGAAATGGATAAAATCAAGGGTTGGCCAGTCTGTTTTTATAATGTGTTTTCACAACTGCAGGTATGGCATACAACAACCTTTTTTCACAGCTGTTAAAACTATATAAAACTCTCTCTGTTGAGCTTATTCAGATTGTCAACTTAAGCTGGAATTACACCCCATGATTGCACAATACCCAGGATCGGTCAGTATAATAGACAGTAGTGTGAGCCTATCAGCAGCCTAACCGTTGACAAATTTTTGTAGGCATCAGGGCAATGGAGAGTTTTAAGGAGGGATCTGAAGGAGGATAATGAGGTAGCTGTGCGCATATTTTCCAGAGCCCCTTTCAAATGGTGGGATGCCAGTGGTAAAAATGATGGGGTAGGAAAATGTTTTTGCAGCAGCATTCTTAAAGGGTATGAGTGGGGCAAGTTTGCATTTGTCAGAGCCAGAGACAAGGATGTTGCAGTAATTGAGATGGCAGATGATGAGAGCCTGGATGAGAGTTTAGCTGTGTGAATGGATAGGTATGGCCATATCTTAGAGATATTACTCAGAAAAAATCTGCAAGATTTAGACATAACCTGGATATGAGTACCTAGAGAGAGGTCCAAGTCGAAGATTACTGAGTGACAGGCAGAATGGTGTTGTTGTTGACAGTGATTGAGAAAGAGTGGGGAGAGGACTTGCAGGGCAGGAGATAAAAAGCTCTGTTTAGCCATGTTGAGCTTGGGCACACAGCTAGACATCCATGAGGAGATGTCAGAGAGACAGGTCAAGATTTTAGTTTGGACAGAAGGAGATAGGTCTGGGAGTAGAGAGGTAGATCTGTGAGTCATCAGAATAGAGATGGTAGGTGAATTTGTGTTTACAGATGAGATTACCAGAGATAAGATATAGATGGAGAAGAGAAGGGGACCAAGGACAGAGCCTTACAGAACACCCATAGGAAGTTGGAGGTGATGAAGAGGATCCTCCGAAGAACACACTGAAGGAGCAATTAGAGAGATAGAAGGAGAATCAGGAGAGGACAGAGACATGGAAACCAAGGGAGAACAAACTGTCAAGAAGGCGGCCATGGTCATTAGTACGAAAGGCAGCTGACAGGTTGACGAAGACAAGGAGGGAGTACTAGTTCTGAGATTTGACTAGGAAGAGGTCATTAGAGACTTTACCAAGAGCCATTTCAATGGAGTGCAAGAAGCGAAAATGAATGGTAGGGGATCTAGGATAGAACTGGAGGAGAGGGACTCCAGACAGTGATTGCAGAGAATGCATTCAATGAGATTAGAGATGAAAAGGAGAGGGGGCAGTAGCTGGAGGTAAGTGAGGTCAAGGATGACTTTGCTTTAAGAAGGGAAAGATTAAAGAATGTTTATGTTGTGAGGGAAAAGAGCCAGAGGAGAGTGAGAGATTAAAAGAGAAGAGTAATGTAGGGTATAAGAGTGGGAGCAAGGGAGATCAGGAGATGAGATGGGATGGGATGGGCTCACTGAGGCAAGTGGAAGTGTTAGAAGAGGAGGAGAGCAGATGAAAAACCATTGCATCTGTTACTGTGGAGGAGGAAGAGAGTTGTAGGAGGGAAAGGGAAGGGAAACCAAGGGGAGAGAGAATCATGTCATAGGTTGTCAGTTTTCTCTTTGAAGAAATTAATGAGATTCTGTGCAGAGAGAGACATGGAGACATGAGGAGGGGAGGGTTTGAGGAGTGAATCAAAGATAGCAAAAAGTGTCTGGGATTGCGGGCATGGGATTAAATTATGTTGGAGAAGTAGGGCTGCTTATCTAGCAAGATGGCAGAACTGATAAAGAGAACAAATCTGTAGTGGAGGAAATCAGCCTGGTCACAGGATTTCCATAGAAACACTCTGCAGTGTGAGAGCAGAAGTGAAGGAAGCAGATGTTGGGGGGTGAGCCAAGGCAGGATGGACCTTGTGATGGGAGAGAGAGGCCAAAGAGTCAAAGGTGGAGGAGAGTGGAGCATGGAGATAATCAACAACCACATCAGTAGAAGCAAGAGAACAGAGGACAGGGAGGAGAGAGCTGAGAGCAGATGAAAAATCATCAAAGCTGATGGACTGGAAACCATGGAAAGGTTGAGTGACAGGACAAGGGGAGGGGCTGATGGGTGATGTTGAAAGGGACCAGGTGATGCTCAGAGAGGGAAAATTCAGCAACAGAGATCAGCGAGAGAGAGAGCAGTGCTTGGTGAAGACTTTCTACACATATCTAGCAGCACGGAAAATGTCACAGACTAAGGACTGGAAGCGTTTTCATATATGGCAATGGCAATTGTCCACCACAATAACCATTATGAAAAAGTCCCACAAAACACTATAGTAAAAAACTCAAGAATAGTCTATATTAGCAGGATTTCTTCTCTACAGTATTTTCCCCAGTGTATGCTGCCCTATTTGAGTGTTGATGTGGAGATCTACATTGAAACAGATCCATTTATTGCCTTTCAAGTGAAGCTCTTCTTGGTAGCAATGGCTACTGCTATTTACTCTGACTTAGTCCCTAGTCTGTACATTGCACAAAGATTTTAAAATGTAACAGTATCACTGGGCTCCTTTCCAAGTCCTATCTTGTTTTTACTCTGTGCACATGGTAGAAAATCCAAAAAGAGGTCACCAGTCTTTTCAAGAAAGAGTGCGGAAAGAAATGATATTGTATTACCGGCCTTCGGATGGTACTGATATTTTAATAAATAAAAGCACAATGATCAAGTGCCAACTTTTAAAATATTAATTATGAAATTGTTAACCAATACAACATGAATATAAAGATAGACACAATAAAGCTTTAACCTTATGACAATAATGGAGTGCTATTTCTGCTTTTCGTTGCCATCTAAACCTGCCTTGAACCTACCTATAAATCAGCATGGAGGCCATTTCATTGCAGCAGTTTCCTTGCGAGTAAGATAAAATAAATTAATAATAATACCTAGTGCTTTTTATCCACAGATCTCAAAGCACTTTACAAAAGAGGGCAGTATCCTTATTCCCATTTTGGGGATAACGGTGGCACTGGGAAATAAAGTGGTATGCCCAAGGTCATCCAGCAGGCCAGTAGCAGAGCTGAGAATAGAACACAGGTCACCTGAGTCTCAGTCTAATGCTCTATCCTTAAAACCTGTCAAAACAAGTTTATCTACACTGACCTATTCAGAAAGGTGTTTGTTTGCATAAGATAATTACATTTTTCCTACATTAACTGTGACAACAAATATATTTTTAGTACACTAAATACAAAATAAAAAATGCTAAGTGGTAAAACCTTTTCCAAGCATTTGGTCAGAACAGCAATATCTTTACATTAAAATGCCCAGATTTCTAGCTCTCTGGCTTTATACGTCAGAGCTATCATCCCCTGTTGATCTTTAAATCTTTTCTGCATACACCACAAGGCTGGTACTTTACTGGAAGGTCTCTCAGAATTGATTTGATCAACATCATTAGAATGGGTGAATTTACATCTGATTACAAGATTAAAATGTACTGTGTATGTACACATTTGAGATTAAGACACTGTCTCTGTTAACTTCTTTGTGTGTATCAAATAGAAAACAAAATTGAACCTTTTAAAAAGAATCCCTAAAGGAGTATATCAGGTATAGGAATGTTTCTATTAAACACATTATAACTGGTTCCTACTGCACAACAAACAATAAACCAAAAGAAATACAAGACCTTTTTTCCTCATATAGAGGAAAATACGTATAGTGCTCAGTGCTGGCATGCTGAACTGCTGAGGAACGTTTTCTTACTATCTGAACCTTAGCCCTGTGGCACATGAGAAGTGACTCCCTATTCCTGGGGGTTCAGTCCCATCTTTTTTCCTAGGTTTTTTCCCCATCAGCAAACAGAGCTAACTGGATCAAATTAAACAGCAGACATTGATCCCTAGAAAGCATTAAAAAAACCTGGTATTTCTTTTGTATAACTTGTGATATCCTGGGTCTCAAACTCAGGCCTGGGAGTCGCCAGGCAGGCACCACATCCTGGGCTCCACCCAACGTGTTCTGAAACCTGGTGGGCCAAAAAGCTGGTAGGACTATAGCCTCAGCCAAGGCATCACCAACAGAAGCCCCAGTTGGAGGATTGCCCTGCTCCAACCATGCTATTTAAGCCAGAAGTCAGCACTGGAAGTTTGTCTGAGCAACAAGCTAAGTTCCTATTGTGGCTGCATTGGCACCTGCTTGTGCTGCCTCTTGCATCCAACTCTCTTCCTGATTCCTCCTCTACTTCTGGCTCCTACCTCACCCTTACCTTCACTCCTGTTCCCACTATGCTCCTGTTCCATGCTTGATTCTTGCCTCTCCTCCAATTCTTGATCTTACACCTCGTCTCCAATCATCAGTTACTAGTCCTGGCTCTGACCCTGGGCACCAACTTCTCACCCTGACTCTGGCTTGACCATGGGCTTTGGCATCTGACTTCGACTCTGTGATACTCCGCTTTGATTCCTAGTTCTGATTCTGGCTTGCCCCCTGGCTCTGGTAATTGGCAGTTGACTGTGGTGCTGACCCTGGGCTTCGTTCCCCAACCTGGACACCTGCTCTGCTCACTAGACCTGACTCCTGCTCTGACTACTAGGCCAGACTGCCTACATCCCAGTCCATAGCATAACTTCATCTGTCTTTCTTCATTTTTTATTATTAATCACAATTTCATGGAAATAGCAGGTTTGTTTCTTACATGTTCATCTCTTCCTGTGACTTATTCTGGACTTGTAGTCATAGAGATAAATTCTGCTCTCAATTCATTTGAGGTCACACCATAAGTGCAAGTACCGGGGAAGGGATATTCTCCTTCCCAATGTTTTAGGTAGGTCATTTGTCCCAACTCTTACCAGGGCTCATTTGTCATATAAAATGCTAATCCTGATCTGCAAGAGTGAAAGAGGTGCTGAAGTCTCCTGGCTGCCCAATATTCTAAAGAAAGAAATCTCTTTTGCTTTGCTAAACCTGAAGTAGGCTGTGTGGGGAAGAAGCTTTGAAGAAGGCTGTGTTTGGGGTGAATCTTACATGGGTTCTACTTCCCCATATTGCTGTTTTGTTTTTTCCTTGGCTTTGTTAATGGTGAATATTTCATAGAATCATAGAATATCCTGGGATCAACATGGCTACAACAACACTGCATGTAACTATTGTAGGTTATCACCAGAAAAATAAATGTATACACCTCTATTTTATTTAGATTTAAAAAAAAAAAAAGATCTTGAGTAATGAATTGGCGGATTAGTGGGTCATCAATGGGATGATTTAATTGGGGATTGGTCCTGCTTTGAGCAGGGGGTTGGACTAGATGACCTCCTGAGGTCTCTTCCAACCCTAAACTTCTATGATTCTATGAAATGTAGGGCTGGAAGGGACCTCCACAGCTCATCTCGTCTAGCCCCCTGCCTGAGGAAGGACCAAGTAAACCTAGACCATTCCTGATAGGCATTTGTCTAACCTGTTCTTAAAAAACTCCAATGATGGAGATTCCACAACCTCCCTTGGAAGCCTATTCCAGAGATTAATTGGTTAAAGTTTTTCCTAATACCTAACCTAAATCTCCTTTGCTGCAGCTTCAGCCCATTACTTCTTGTCCTACTTTCAATGGACGGAGAACAATTGGTCACAGTCTTCTTTATAACTGCCCTTAGCATATCTAAAGACTTATCAGGTCCCCCTGCGGTCTTCTTTTCTCAGAATAAATACGCCTAGTTTTGTCAACCTTCCTCATATGTCAAGTTTTCTAAACCTTTTATCTTTTTTTGCTCTCCTTTGGACTCGCTCCAATTTATCCAGTCTTTCCTAATGTGGCATCCAGAACTAGACCCAGTACTCCAGCTGAGGCCTCACCAATGCCTAGTAGAGCAGGACAATTACTCCCCATGTCTGACATACGACATTTCCGTCAATACTGCTGTGAATAATAATAGCTTTTTTTGCAACTGCATCACATTGTTGTCCCATATTCACTATAACCCCCAGACCCTTTTCTGCAGTACTACTGCCTGGCCGGTTATTCTCCATTTTGTAGTTGTGCATTTGATTTTTTTTCTTCCTAACTGCAGTACTTTCCACTTGTCTTTACTGAATTTCATCTTGTTGATTTCAGACCAATTATCCATTGTGTCAAGGTCATTTTGAATTCTAATCCTGTCCTCCAAAGAGGTAGCAATCCCTCCCAGCTTGGTGTCATCTGCAAATTTTATAAGCATACTCTCCACCCCATTATCCAAATCATTAATGAAACTATTGAATAGTACCGGACCTAGGGCACATCCCTGTGGAATCCTGTTAGATACATGCTCCCAATTTGACAGTGAACCATTGATAATTACTCTTTTTCAACTAGTTGTGCACCCACTGATAGTAACTTCACCTAGACCAGTGATTCTCAAAGCCAGTCCGCCACTTGTTTAGGGAAAGCCCCTGGCTAAGCTAACATGATTCACAGCATGTTAGTTGTGGAAATGTCTAATATTAAAACCACTTAACATATTTGTTTGGGACAGCTTTTGATTTTTATTAGTATTGTATCAATATAATGTATTGAAATACCAGCCTCAGTGACTAGCTCAACTGAATTTGATATTGTAACTTTCATTTGTTTCAAGCATTCAGCTCTATATGTACTATTATTGTATGCTTTAATAGAGTTAAGTTGGACAATGCTACTCCAAACAGTCATAGATACTCTCTCAAGACCTGTATGTGGTATACACATTTCTTGCAAGCTTTGTTTGGGCAGGGAAGAGAAAAGTGGAAAACATGAAGTTGTGTTTTTTTTTCCAAAGGCGAAACTGTTCAAGTAAATACAATGTTTTTCAAACTTTTGCAATGTACCAGCAACTCACAATTAGCACAATAACGTGGTCTCTATTTGATACTAAATCTCCAAATTCACCAAACACTACAGATTTAGGAAGGAAATTTAAATTCCTCATTCCCCTTGATCTCCCAATAGTCTTCTGTGCCCAAAAGAGAATGATCTGCTTTTTCTCAATGGCAAAGAGGAAAATTTTAGAGCACATGACAGTTCAGGAAATCTGCTAGATGGTACAATATACATCACTTCATCATCATATATTTTATAGGGCTAGCTCCCAGGAAACCAGTTTAACCTAATGATAATGAATGGCACTGACGGCTACTTAACTGGGCCAGTATTAGCATAAATTCTGCTTAGTGGGAACATATTCAGCAGATCCAAAGAGTTAAGTGATGCTTATATCCTCATGTTAAATATGCATGAAATAATAAGCTTCACTCTGTTAGTAAAAATGTTGCCAAATAGCAGTTAAATGAAGAAATAAAGATTAAATGTAATGAATACTCTTTTTAGTCTAGGTGTGCTTTTTTTTTTTTTTTTTTTTGGCTAGTACAGCATTTTGTCATTTTACAACTTTCAAAACTTTTTAAAAAATGCTCTCTCTTAGCTGACTGTCCTTTTGCTTATCTACAAATGGACACTCACAAAAGTTAATTGAAATTAACTAAAGGTGTGAATTTAAACTGGATTAATAGAACCACATTAAACCCCTGTTTGGACACACTTATTCAAAATTAAAATGATATTAATTTGATTTAGTTTAATTCTCTTTAAAAGTAAATTAAGCTAAATCACATTAAGGCCAGTTTAATTCTGAATGGGAGTGTCTACAAAGGGGTTTAATGAGGTTTAATCCACTTCAAAAAATTACTTGGATTAATTTTCCTAAGTATCCTGATTAGACAAGCCCTAATACTTTTGAAACCTCCCAACACATTGTGGGGGAAATCTTAACCCTACTGAAGTCAATGGGCATTTTGCCATTGACTTCAGTAGGACCAGGATTCCATTCTACGTGTGAGCAAAAAGCTCAGGAGTTAAATTTCCAAAGCCTATGTCCCACTGATTTTCACTTTGGTGTCAAGCTGCTGCTCCCCAGAAATTAGTAGACCAGCTCATGTGAAAACCAGCCTCTACAGGGTGCAAACCATGAGCGCACTAGGAAAAGTCAAGGTTGGATGCCAAGCACTGAAATTTATCAATCTTCAAGAACTAAAGTTGGACCAGAAGCTGGAAGTTGTCAAGTACAGGCAAGTTCCCAGTACAAGATTCACATCTGGACAAAGTGACACAGGAACTGGGGACAAGACAGGCTGGGGATTTAAGCACATAACCTTAGACAGATCTGCATGCAGATAAACCACTATATCTGGCAGAATAGGACTGTACGCCTTGCTGTCCAACATTATTCATTTTGGAACTATTCATGTTATAAGAGACCTTTTTAACAGGATATTCTATTTGTAAAGTAGATGTAAAGTTAAGATTAAGGTTAATAATATTCAGAAATTACACACGGAATTAATCTCTAATATTCTGTGGTGTTTGTTTACATGAATAATGTTTTTCAGTGGCAAAAGATGTTAATGAAGGCCCCAATCCTGAAAACATTTAACCACATGCTTAACTCAAGCACCAGAATTGTCCCACTGATTTCAGTATATACAAGTAAGAAAATTTACTAAATTGCAGTTACAGTATGGTAAATTAGTAGAACATATGGTATCACTCTTGTGATTCAAGTTGTTTTAGATTATACGCCTGCTAACATGTATAAAAACTTTAATCACCTGACAAGGCTCCAATTCAAGACAGTATTCCTGATCAGGAAGCGTGCTTAAGCACATGCTTTAACTGGTTTCCTGAATCAGGGCCTAACTAAGCATACTGCATAGTCCTATTCATGTGCTTAAAGCTAAGCTTGCAGAGTTAAGTCCTGAATCAACTTAAATCACTGGAGAAATATCAAATGTTTTACAAATATTACCATTGTGTAACTTCAGTTTATGAAACAACATTCTCATTTGTGTAAAGTTTAATACTTTAAATGCTGGCATGTTTTCTGTTTGCAAATCCCAAAATAAGACTTTATATCAACTACTATTCCACATTAATAATATTCACATTAAATGTACAATTGTTTTGATGGTTATTAAATTATCATCAATGTGGTTATAATCAGATTGCCTCAAAAACTGCTAAAATGATAACTTTTCATCAAAACCTTTTCCCTTTGCTTTGTTTTTTGCTCTCAGGAGAACAAACTACTGAATGTACTATTCAAAAAAGCTCATTTTATCATGGGCAAAACATTTGGAAAGGGAAATCAAATGAAAAATATAATTCTTTCATTTGTTATAGTCAAGGGACTAAAACTCTCATGTACAGCCTTAATTTATCACTATGGAGGCTATAAAGTTATATAAAATGTCCTTACTTGTATTTTAAACAGTTAGAAAAATATGCACAGCCAAATTAATATGGCATTTTTCTGGTTTCATTATTCAAAGTTTAGTTTTGTTTCCAAACTCAAGATATCATGAATAAATTAGCCATAAAATGAAATGACAAAATAGAATGTATGTTCTCAAAACTGGCAAAACAGCATTCTGTCTTCCTGAAAGACTTTGAACAAGCCAAGTAAGAGCCCTGTGAAGCTTTTCATATTTTGAGAACACTATTAGTGCTCAGTGTACAGTAAATTTGTAAGTCTCATAAAAGATTTTTCATACTAAATCCTAAAGAACAAAATGTTAATATGTACAGAAATAGTTAAACATTTTATTTCATTTGGCCATAATGTGCATCTGTTTAGACTAAATATTTAAATGATATCTTTACCTTTCTACCAGAGTACAGAACAGCATCTAGTTGCTCCAGAGTTAAGGATCTAGCTAAATTTCTATTTAAAGCTGAATTTCATAGCTCCTCTAAAATCCAGAAGAAAACTCAGATTAGCTTGTAAATTTGTAGGGCATATCTGGGAAAGGGAATTTAGAGTCATTTGCACTAGAGATTTCAGAGAGAGAGAACACTCCAAAAAATATCTGTTTGTAAAGTTGCAAAAGTCTTAACACATTTTCCACAGACCTAGAAATAAAAAGAGCAAAAGAGACACAAAATGTATATCACTCAACTCTCCTTGCCGAGTCTAGCGTATAGTGCCCCAAAGATGTGTAATTTAAACTACTAAATGCTATTAGACCTTCTTTTTAGAATTACTTAGTGGAACCATGAAGTATTGCTGATCCACTTATGGACTGCCAGCACAATGCACAGACTTCTCAGCTACATTCCTGACAAAGCTAGAGCTACCAACTCCCCCACACTTCTTTATCCCTCTGAAGATAACAGGAAACGTGGGAGGGATGTTGGGGAGAGACCTGGGAGCTGAAATTCTGTTGAGAGTGCAGGTAACAAGCTCATCTCTCCCAGCAGATTTCCCAAATAGCAAACTTCCTATAGATGACCAGCTCATAACCTGAATCTGATGAACCAAAGCTGGGTCCTTAAGCCAGGACTAGAGCTCTACAATCTACTCCAGCTGCTCCTCTCCCTATCTCCTTGTCCCTAGGTAAGAAGAGACAGGGAGAAGGCAAAGAGGGGACAAGAAGATGGAATATTTGTGGAGCAGACACACAAATTCCACTCCTTCTGCTCCTACCTGTTCCCCCAACCCCCGTTCTCAGAAGATGGAAGGTGGATTATTTAAGGTTGCTGGGGGCTGATGGGTACTTCTGTCCCATCATCAGACTCACTGCAGTGCCTGTAACTTTGTCAACCAACATGGCATCTGACACAGGCAGAATGGGTCCAGCAGTGGAGTTCCTGTTTCAGCTGCACAATTTGGTCCAGTTGCTTTCCTCCCCATTTCCCTGCTCCGTCCTTGCTCGGCCTGACCCTTGGGATCAGGGCCAGCTCCAGTGTTTTTGCTGCCCCAAGTGGCAAAAAAAAAAACCCCAAAAAACTTGCCGCCGAACAGGGAGGCGGAATCCTGCCCGCCAAACACGGAGGTGGACTGATGGCGCGGCCGCTGAATTGGTGCCAGCGACCGAAGAACAGTCGCGTCCCCGCCACTGAATTCCCGCTGCTGCCGAGGGCAGATTGGCGCCCCAGAGCCTGACCTCCTGCTACCCCTTTATATTTGCTGCCCCAAGCACTTGCTTGGTTCGCTGGTGCCTGGAGCCAGCCCTGCTTGAGACAGTGAGGATGGGAGAAGAAAGTGGGAAGGGAAGTACCTGGAGTTGGTTGTAAGGCCCAACCTCAAATTCCACTGCTGGGCCTGTTCCCGGAAAAGGCAGGGAAGGGAGGACAATGGCTTTTAAATTGGCTCGGGAGCAATGATAGCAGCTCCATCACTGACACAACTTTTCCCCTTAACAAAGATCCAGGTCTTGGCCAGTGGGTGCACTGTGCCAGTGGGAAGTCACATGTCATTAAAAAATTGGAATTCAGAAACAATTGAACATTTCTATTTCTGACAAAGCAAGGAAAGTTTGGCCCAGGGCTGCCATTGGCTGCCATTCTGAGGCTGGGAAAGTCAGGATGAACTAGAGAGAGTGCATTGCCTAGAATGTCCTTGATCCATGCAACATAGATTTTGTCTAGGTCTAGGACTCGGGTTTCAGCTTGGCTAGAATTGGTCTCTCTGAGCCAGATGACGACCCGTGTGGACTTCAACTAGATATGTTCATTTTTTTCTGAATTCCAATTTTTTCAGCAAAATTTGACTTCCTCAGCTCAGTGCCCCCACTGGCCAAGATCTGGATCTTTTTTAAGGGAAAAAGTTGCTTCAGTGATGGAACTGCTGTCACTGCTCCCAAGCCAATTTAAAAGCCACTGCCTTCCCCTCCCTGCCTTTTCCCACCATCTGCCCGCTCACTGCTGCCTGTTGTGGGTAGAGGAGGTAGATAAAATGTCCACAGAGCTCCTTAATCATGCTGGCCAAGCCACTCTTAACGCCACAAATTGCTCCCATCCTCAACTGAGAGAATCCAAAACCCAGTGATTTTATCATATCCTCACTCCCTTTCTAACAGATACATTCATTCACTCATGGAACAGAAACAATACTGAGTGACTAGGTTACAACTGAACCCAGTTTGGGAGTAATCTATCGGCTAAAATTTGTTTGTATAAAATATTCATTGAATCATTCTGGATAATGAACACACTTGCAATATTAAAAATCTGTTCACAATACAGAAAAGGAGGCAACGTCTGTCAATTAGATTGTTTGCTCTGAATAGTTCACCCAACACTAAAAAAGGCTGCTAGTGGTGTCCCACATGATTTGTTCAGGTCATGTTAAATCTCCTGGACAGAGGATCCCGGATGTTTTGCAGTTTGGAAATTATCTGCTTTAGTCTTACAGCTATCAAGTAAACTATAGAGAAGGGTAAGAAGTGAAGATAAGATGGATTCTCTTGGGATCCAGCTGCCAGTTGATTAAGCACATCAGAAAGACAGGAAGTGTAGTGTGAAATACACAGCTCAAGGTCAGAATTAGCTGAGAGCCAACACTGACAAGACGCTAACCTGCTATGGCTATAAGGATCCTTCTTAAAGGGGTTGTATACATGGAAATGTTTAATTTAAAACAGGATGAAGACTGCAGGAATAGAAAAAAGGAATGAAAATCCTGAGGTCTGAAATGAAGAAAATAACCCGTCGTTTTTATGTTAAAATGTACGATCCAAGGAAAGGAGAAGTGCCCAGAAAGCCACAGAGGACAGAGCATGTAAACTGAAAATTGAAATCACAACACAAGAAAGACATAAATCAAATAGTTGAAAGGCAAAAAGAAAAGAGGATGCATATAGACAATTTATTTTGTTTGATTAGTGTCACTGTTAATTCCTCACTCCAGAGCTACCCCTCTAGGCACAAAGACTAGGGGCAGGGAGTTCAGGTGCTTTGGCTGGGAAATCCAACCCTAAATTCCACCCACTTGGCTTCCTGCTAGAAGAATACTCCTGAAGTTGCAAAAGATAATAACTTGTTCCAAGTTAAACAAGCATTAGCTGTGAAACTTTTGGGGGGCAGCCAGCAAAGGGGAAGGAACATACATACACCAAGCTTTGGAAGAGGGCAGAAATGAAAAAAAGATGTCACTAACTGCTGAGTTTATGGATGGTTTCAGATTAGTGGAAACAATAATCAAAGAAAGAAAGGTTTCAGAGGAACAGCCGTGTTAGTCTGTATTCGCAAAAAGAAAAGGAGTACTTGTGGCACCTTAGAGACTAACCAATTTATTTGAGCATGAGCTTTCGTGAGCTACAGCTCACTTCATCAGATGTATACCGTGGAAACTGCAGCAGACTTTAAAGTCTGATCATCACATCTGATGAAGTGAGCTGTAGCTCACGAAAGCTCATGCTCAAATAAATTGGTTAGTCTCCAAGGTGCCACAAGTACTCCTTTTCTTTTTGCAAAGAAAGAAAATAATCAATTAACAGTGTTCCAATTCTTCATGTCTCCATTGCTGTGGGAAGTAGCAAGCAGTGAGAGAAAATAAAATAGAAGTTGGGAAATTGAGATTATCAGCATCCCTAAGGGAAATGGAAATTTATCTTGGAACCATGGACTGGAGAATATGCTTCCTTTGGAAGATATGCCTGAAGAAGTCTTAAGGGTCAGTTTGTTGTCTTTGAAAGTAGAAATTTTGTCTGGTGTTGACCTTGCAAATCTTCAGCTAAAGCTCTATCAGGATGTTGTTGGTAATTTTAGGTATGGCTTACCAGCTGCTCTATATGGTTCTTTGATACATCATTTAATCCACCCAGCCCTGATTTTGTGGATTTAACCCCTATGCAATCTGAGTAGAAGAAAATAAAGAAGGCTGAAGATCTTCTGAAATCCTTGGTGCATTTTAAATACATCTTGACTGCTCTTAGCCTGATTCTTCATTCCAATACACCGGTTTTATGGGGTTTAACTCCACTTACTTCTCCACTGATGTAGGTAAATAAAACATTTTCTGGACCGAAAGCTTCTGTGATTGAAGTAAAAATTTACATTCTGAAGTGTGATTTTTTTTAATATATCCTCACATGAAGGTGCAATGGAATCATTCGTGAATTTTACGAATCAGATGGATTCAATTTGCTCCAAATAGGCTATATAAGGGGTGGGCCTTTCTCAAGGCCAGAGGGAGCAGGTGACTGGGATACAGGAGGCCCTGCAGGGAAAATCCTAGTTTAAGGTTTGATAGCTTTTAATTGATTTATCAGTAAAACCTAACTCACAGTAAAAGGGTAAATTTTCACTTTGTATAGTACACATGTGCTTTGTTCATAGTGTGGGAATTCCATCTCCTTTCATCCCCTCTTGGAAGTGTCTCACCAAATACTTTGGCTCCTGAGCATTTTGAAGAAATTCTTTGTCTTTTGAGTACCCATGGTTTTTAAGGATGCTTGGAAGACAGCTGAAGGAATGTTTGAAATCTCATTTCTGAGTTCCTTCAATGTTTCCAGCTTCAAATTCTTTTGGGGAAAAAAAAAACACCTTCCAATAAAATAACCGTATCTATGGTTAATGAAGCCACAATAGTATCAATTTTAGGAAGAGAGATTAAACTAGATTTTGGCCCCGATTCTATATTTTCATGAGATGATAGCTGATTTTTTTTAAACATTGTCTAGCTTTTCCCTGTCATAGGTTAGTCCTTCCTTACTTAGAAGTGGAAGATAGGCAACCACACATCAAGTAATGTCCCTTAATACTGAAGCACTTATCCATGGTCAGTTGTACCAAAAGGTCCTAAGAAGGCCAGAATGCTCAAAATAGCCAACTGACTCGAATCTAAAACAGGCAGATCATCATTCATAATCATGACAACCAGGGTTTAAATTAAAAAGGAAGGCTAGAAACCCACATTTAAATCCCTCCCAGAGTACCAGTGATGTCTAAGAATGCTGGGCCTGTTTGAATCCTGGGGAGGGATGGACCTAAATCTTCACAAAAAAAGGTGAAATTTAAGACCGAACAGTAACTGATAAGTAGTCTGATATTAGGAGATGATTTCTTGATAAGGGAGTATACCTCAGCTAGTAGCTCAAAAATTGTAAAGAAAGAATGTTTCGTTTCTGGAACACCCAAAGCCATATACAGACTATGTTCTATAACTCTTCAAAACAACCCTGTATTTCAGAAGTTTCAAATAATCTCCTCTATAGTATGATGTGGACTCGAGACGAAAGCTTCCTTTGTTAACCTTTATATAGGGGTTTCATAGACCATGAGACAAATTCACACTGACAAACAGTTGGCAACTCCACTGAATAAAGTTGCCAACTTTCTAATCGAACAAAACTGAAGTCTCTTGCCCCTCCCATTCCCGGCCCATGCCCTGAGGCCCTGCCCCGCCCTACCCCTTCTCTGAGGGAATGATTTAATGGAGATACACCTTCTTTCTGACCTCCAGCATCCTTGGCATTTGAGTTAAGAGCCAAAAATGCCACATGTCCTACATCGTGTAATTGTTTTGTGACATGGAGAAACAACTACTAGATATTGTTGCTGTCTGAGACCACTAAACTCAATTAGAGTGAAATTCAGTTCAGCATATAACCTAAGTAATCAAGCTTTATGCAAGAGAAAGGCACTCCAAGATGGAGTCAGGATACAGAACTGCAGCACCACCGTACGCATCTACTGCCCATGGAGTGGGATAGTGGCTGAATGCCTTCCACATGATTCTACTGGATCTGAATAATCATTGCTCCCATTGATCTACTGCCAGTCTTCAAAGCTGACCTACATGCTGCAGAACACAGAATTAGTACAGAGGTCCCCTGATGCTCTGCCCCATGTTGTCTTACCACGGAATTTAAGTGGTGTCGAGAACTGTGCACTAACCGTCCACACCAGGAAGAATTTCACCCTTAATTTTTGACTAAAATCAAACACGAACCAAGGCCTTCAGACCTGAAAGATCAGTGTCTTACGTCCATGCACAGCACGCATATATCTCCCAAGAGCTCCATCATCAGAACCTTACCCAGTATGCAGAGACTGTTCTTATACCTTATAATAGCCTAAATGCACAGTATCATCTTTTCTTTGCAGATCAACACATTTTAAAATTTCCTAACTAGATCTATTCAGTTTTCCTGGCTACAATCAATACCATTTTGAACAACCTAGAGCTGAGCTGCCTTTTCATATAGTACATGACAAAGTTCTGTCAAATTAACACAGCCTTAACTAAAGATCACATAAAATCTTTGGTTAAAATTTGGAATCTGAAAGTCTGCTTTTCTTCAGGTATGATGCAAAACTGCCATTTCTTTTGCTTTCTTTCCTTTGATTCATCTTAACTATATCTTATTGTAAGGCTCACTTTAGACCCAGATTTATCTACATATCAACAAACTCTGTCTACAAAATACCAGTAAGCACCAGTAATATGAAATTTTGAAACTGATATTAAAGATGACAACCTCTCATTATCCCAAGCTTCTGATATTCCTTGTCGCATCACTGTTTTAGGCTTTTGTCGTGCACATTAAAAAGATCAGTGTCTCACAGGAAGCTCAAGGAGAGCTCACAGCCCTATATGTTTGATTTAGCTCAGTCCTGTTAACGTTTGGTCTGTTTTAATCCTCTATTAAACCTTGTCAAAGAAACTACAAGAGTTTCATCGTCTGCATTATGAACTTCCATGCCTGATTCTACTCCTTCATATTTTATACCAAGATAACTGAATTAATTGAGTTATTCCTGATTTACTCCAGTTTAACAGAGATGAGAATCAAGCTGTAACAATCATAGTATCTTACACTGGAATCTGATTTTCTATTTTCAGGATTTCCTTCAGCAACTGGATAATTAACAATTGGAATCTTACACTCTTTTCATACAGATCTCTCAATCTCATTGACACCAGTTCTCCCAATGACATGTTATGTATTTGGAGTTGCCTATAATAATAATAATTATGTGTTGACCTCATTAGTGTAAAGTTTACTATACGCATATATTGAGATAATTCAGTAGAAAGACTGAGATAATTCAGTAGTAAGGAAGTGCATCCAGGAAGGGGGGAGTGGATCCAGATATATACTTGAGGGATAATGCAAGAGCCATTTGCTTTGAGGCTGTGGTGCAACCCCCCTGATGGACTTGCCAGATTGGTCCTGGAGAAACCTATCAGTCTCCGTGAAGGGTGAGGTGTATCAACGGAACTGGGGGGGAGGAGCGGGCACGGAGTTTAGAGAGATACATAAGCCTTCAAAGACAGAGACAGGTTTTTGAGACTGAGAACCCGAAGTTTTCTGCATGCTGGTCTGTGAGAAGTCAGACCTACCAGGGTCCCTGTCAGAAGGCTGGATAGAGCATATAGGTAAGACAGACATGTGTATAGGTCTTAAGATCCTTTTCTCTGGAATGCTTTGTTTGTATGGCTAAACAAACAATACTTTTGTTTTGAGAAGTCTGATTTGGGTCATGATAATCTGTTGGTCACAGGCTCCCACAGGGAAGAACCATAGATACCAAACCTAGCCAGACCTGAAGGGTAAGCACTGTTGATCCACAGGGTAGTGGGACCTGTATGAGTACAGAACTGAATTACATGTTTACAGCACACAGCTTTCTGTGCAATTTTGAATTATTATCCATTCTCAAAAAGTGATTATTAGAGAAAAATCTGTTGGATAAAGTAGACTTTGTGGTCCTAAATCAAAAATACAAAAATATATTTTTAAATTGTTCAGTGTTTAGTGATAACTGAATCTTACTTTGGTAGACATGATTATATAAACTACATTAATGTATTTATGCAATGTACCATAAAGTCATTGATACTTAGATTAATTTAATTTTAGACAGAACTTAAATTATATAAAATATTATGAACAAGATCTTTCATTTGAAGTTGGTTCATTTACTGTAAATTGAAATGGCTTAGTTGTTTTCCCCCTTTTAATCTATTAAGCTAGGCGGCCACCTGCTAATAATTAAGATAAATCCGTGTGTTCAAATTTTAATATTCAACTCCAGATTTCTAAAATAGGACAATTAATGCAATGTATTAGGGCAGGGGTTCTCAAACTGGGGGTCGGGACCCCTGAGCGGGTCGCAAGGTTATTACATGGGGGGTCGCGAGCTGTCAACCTCCACCCAAACCCCGCTTTGCCTCCAGCATTTATAATGGTGTTAAATATATAAAAAAGTGTTTTTAATTTATAAGGGGGGGAGGTCGCACTCAGAGGCTTACTATGTGAAAGGGGTCACGAGTATAACAGTTTGAGAACCACTGATTAGGGGAAGACTTAGTATGGGAGTACAGTCATCCACAGGTCTAAGACACAACCATTTTTATTAGGGCTGTCGATTAATCACAGTTAACTCACGCGATTAACTAAAAAAAATTAATCATGATTAAAAACATTAATTGCAATTAATCACAGTTTTAATTGCACTGTTAAACAATAGAATACCAACTGAAGTTTAGTAAATATTTTTGGATGTTTTACTACATTTTCATTTATATTTATTTAAATTACAACACAACACAAAGTGTACAGTGCACACTTTATATTACTTTTGATTACAAATATTTCCACTGTAAAAGTGACAAAAGAAATAGTATTTTTCAATTCACTTCATACAAGTACTGCAGAGCAATCTCTTTATCGTGAAAGTGCAAGTTACAAATGTAGATTTTTTTTTTTTGGTACATAACTGCACCCAATAACAAAAAAATGTAAAACTTTAGTGCCTACAAGTCCACGCAGTCCTACTTCTTGTTCAGCCTATTGCTAAGAGAAACAAGTCTGTTTACATTTACGGGAGACAATGCTGCTCACGTCTTAATTACAACGTCACCTAAAAATGAGAAAAGGCATTCACATGGCACTTCTGTAGCCAGCATTGCAAGATATGCTAAACATTCATGTGCCTCTTCATGCTTGGACCACCATTCCAGAGGACATGCTTCCACGCTGATGATGCTTGTTTTAAAAAATGTGTTAATTTATGACTGAACTCCTTGGGGGAGAATTGTATGTCTCCTACTCCATGGTTTTACCCACATTCTGCCATATATTTTGTGTTATGATAGTCTAGGATGACAACCCAGCATATGTTGTTTGACTTAAGAACACTTTCACTGCACATTTGACAAAACACAAAGAAGGTTCAAATATCAGATTTCTAAAGATAGCTACAGCACTCAACCCAAGATTTAAGAATCTGAAGTGCCTTCCAAAATCTGAGAGGGATGAGGTGTAGAGCATACTTTCCGAAGTCTTAAAGAGCAACACTCTGATGCAGAAACTACAGAACCCAAACCATCAAAAAAGAAAAGCAACCTTTTGTTGGTGGCATCTGACTCAGATGATGAAAATGAACATGCATTGGTCCGCACTGCTTTGGATCATTATCGAGCAGAATCCGGCATCAGCATAGATGAATGTCCTCTGGAATGGTGGTTGAAGCATGAAGGGACATAAGAATCTTTAGCACATCTGGCACATAAATATCTTGCAATGCCAGCTACAACAATGCCATGCAAACGCCTGTTCTCACTTTCAGGTGACATTGTAAGTAAGAAGAGGGCAGCATTATCTCCTGCAAATGTAAAAATCTCGTTTGTCTGAGCAATTGGCTGAAGAAGAAGTAGGACTGAGTGGACTTGTAGGCTCTAAAGTTTTACATTATTTTATTTTTGAATGCAGGTTTTGTTTGTACAGAATTTTAAATTTGTAAGTTCAAATTTCATGGTAAACAGATTGCACTACAGTATTTGTATTAGGTGAATTGAAAAATACTATTTCTTTTTGTTTTTTACAGTGCAAATATTTGTAATCAAAAATAAATATAAAGTGAGCACTGTACACTTTGTATTTTGTGTTGTAATTCAAATCAATATATTTGAAAATGTAGAAAACATCAAAAAATATTTAAATAAATAGTATTCTATTATTGTTTAAACAGTGCGATTAATCGCGATAAATTTTTTTAATCGCTTGACAGCCCTAATTTATATAAAACTTGTCAGCCTCAGTCCCTAGTGGCCATGAATCCTATGACTGTGATGAAGTTTAAAAGTTTTAGTTTTAGAATGCTTTTCTGAAAAGGTAATGAGTTGACAAATGTAGCCCTACTATATCCTGCAGGACTGCTATATAATGTGTGCTACAGGTAAAGAGCAACATGAAACAAAGGCACAATGCATGAAGAAATGTATAATAAATGAATAAACATCAGCTTCTAAACTGATAAATATGAATGCCTTACTGCACTAAAAATAACTCGAACTAAAATGTTTCTTGCACTATTCCAGAGGCCAAATTAAACATCTTTTCACAGATGTTTGATGCACATACACCTGCCCAGTGTCTAGTCACTACCACTGGGATCGCATCCAGTATATCCAAGGATGGAGAGTGAGAAACTTAAATTGAATTCTTCACAGCGAAATGACTAGCTCAGGGATGTAAGGCGGAAGATCATTAGGCCTACGCATTAAAAGGCACAACAGGTATACGCACAAGGAAAGTCATTTGTAAAGTACTGCAAGTGCTGTCACCTCTTTCTCTGTAGAGAGTTTTAAAAAGTGATTTGGATTGCAAAGTTGGATTAGGTAGCTCAATAATCAAAAAGGTGCTCAAGTGTACTCATATAGGTTTGCAGCAAGTTGAATCTGAACACCAACCCTTCCTCCACCTCCAAGCTTAGGTCAATTTACCATGGTGTCAACAGGAGATGCTCTCCTGCCAACTTACCTTACTCTTCTCAGGGAGCTGGAGTACCAGAGTCAACGGGAGATCCTCTGCCATTGACTTAGCAAGTCTTCACCAGACCCACTAAATCAACACTGCTGCATCGATCGCAGCAGTGCCGATCTACTGGTTAGTGTAGACTGGCCTTAGAAAATACGTCAAAATTACTTCTGATGAGCACATGAGGTATATGCTCATCTGGGACCTGATCCACTGCCTTCAGTGAACTTTGAATCAGACCCATAATCAGAATTTCAGCCATGTGAAAAAACCCAACCCAGTTTAAAAATCAAAACCTCATCACAAGAAAGCTCTTGTTGACATCCAAACGGCATGGGGGAGCGGAAGGAATTCAACCTCAGCACAATTTTCACGGACACAAAAATGTTGCAAAACATATTTCATTGTTGCAGGACCTTCAAGAACTTGAAAAATAGTAAATTTAGAGTATTTTCAATTGTGTTTCAATTTTCATTGCTCTTGTATTAAGCACTTCAATAGTAGGAAAGTTTACTTAAGGTAAATGAACAGTATTTGTCCTCAGAAGGCACTACCCAGGATTCCCTTGTGTTCCTTACAGAATCATAAAAAATGGGAGATGATAAAGACCTCTATCATCACCTGTTCCATCACCAGGACTCCATATTATATTTTTTAGCTGATCCTCATTTCAAATCCCAACAGATTATTGTCCTTTATAGATTAATGCAACTAAAAAGAAATTAAACATTTTATTTTGCTTGTCCTCTGAAGTCCTTAAATAAGGGTTTCAGCACCTTCAGGTTTCCTATTTCCATTATTCCTGGGAAAGTAAAGCATGTGTATTATATTACAAACTGGATTTTATTACAAAAGACAAAAATCACCGACTAATATAGATATTTTAATATGAAAGCACAATGGTTAACAGGTTGATAAATCAAAGCTGCAAAACTAAGCTCAATATAATAAGTTTATCCTCCTACTACTATTATAATATTTTATAGTGGAAATACCAAAGTAATCAAAATGAAAAAGTGTAGGCAGCTTCTACACATGAGATAAATAAATGTACCTAACAGTAGCTAATTGGATCTTTGAGCTGTAATGACCCCCTCCCCCAAACTATTATTTTGCATAAAGTGTGCATGACAATGGGGAGGGGAGGCATCAGTGGAAGTGCTGTCTCTATAAATATATAAACTATTCCTAATAAATTCAGGACAATTTATATAATTACATTCTTATTCTGCTTTGTACAATACTCACAGAAAGACTGTAAGAAGGCTCCATTATCACTGGTACTGACATCTTCCCTTGAAGATTCAATTTGGTTAAGTAAAAAATCTTTTCCCCCACAATCCTCTCTTTTTTCATGCGACGTACACCATACAGTCTAAAGCGAACTGCATAATTCCCAATCATCTCAGATTCAACATGATTAAATTTGAATGTCTCTGCGAAGACAGGGCATGGTCCCCGCTGGATGCTCGTTTTTGCTCTCTGTTTCTTTATAGGTAGGAGAACTAGACGTACTTGCCATGAGTTTCCGCCTGTCCTGTTATATGCTGGGATGTCTGTGACAGCTGTCACTGTTACTAGAAGCTTCTGTTCTTGTGAGTCATAGTCAAAAGTCACATCTAGCGTGCCATATTTAGCTACTGGCTCAGGATCAAAAGGTTTAGGAAGCTGTGAAGATGATCCTCGAGCTGACATATCCTAAGGAAGGAAATATAAATACTTTTATTTAAATTTATTTATTTATTTTTGGTATTCTATTATTAAATCTAGCATGGAAATGCATGGTTTTCTCTAAGCAGCATGATGGGACTGTGATCTTTTTGTTCACTTCATAAACAAGGTAATTAAACACTGAAGAATGAAGAGGTGGCTGACTGGCAACCAAGGAAAATCAAAAGCTACTTCCAGCTGGTCAAAATAGACAAACCCAGGCACCAACTGGAAAAGAAAAAGCTAGAACTAATAAAGTGATATTAATGACTTAATTTTTTCAGTTCCACATAAGCTGAGATAAACTGTCATTCATTGTGAGGTGCAATCCAAATATCTGAGTCAAGTGAGGCGTTCTGCAGAATTAAAAAAAAAAAATCAATACTCAGGTTTAACATATTTAACACATTAATACCTGATTTGATGGTAACAGAATATTGTGAAATATATATGACTAGAGCAAGTAATGGGCCGAATGCTGCAGTTGGTTGCACACACAACTCCCACTGCAGTCAGTGAGAGTTGTGCACATGCAGCAGATGGCTAATAGAGCCTGGTATATGTAACTTCCTTAGAAGTATACAAGAAACATACCTATGTCAGAAATGTCTTCTGTACTTGCCATATACAGTATATCAGTTCTTAAATCAATTATTGCTAATGCTTAATTTCTAAAATCTTCAGTGTTCTCATTAGGTGTGCACTTATAAATTTAATAGCTAATAAAATGGTGAGGATATGCTGTTACTTTCTGTTTCAATTAAAATTGCTTTGTTTGCACAATGAATCCTTCTTTAATATGGGTTGATTTTTCTCCCTTACAATATAAGTAGTTTACTACGAATTTACTCCATTTACATGGTATTGGTAGTTTAGTGAAAGTTAACCTAGCTGTACCTACAAATATATTCTAATCATGGGGCATGATTAAGGCTGTATTTTTAAAGAAAATAAGTGCTATTTTGCGTGAAGCAATGTGTCAGATTTCATAGCACAACTTTAAATTTCATAAATACAGTGAGTGCTGAATATAGTGCTAGAAATGTTTCAGTATCTATCTATCTATCTATCTAAAGAAACAAATAATTTCTACTCACTATTTGACAAAATAATTTTATTTTTAAAAAGTCCTGTATAAAGAAATAATTTGTGTGCCTCCCATTCAAACATACAACAACATTTCAGTAAAACCAACAATCTGGAACTCCTACTATAGAAAGTGTTTTTTCAGTGGTATTCATTCAGACATAGCATGATGTATAGATGAAAATTCTCTGGCATTTACAATTCAGCAGAACATGAAAAGAATCTTTTAACACATGCACTGTGGGCTGACCCAAAAGATGACTGACTACTAGGGTGACCAGATGTCCCAATTTTATAGGGACAGTCCTGGGGCTTTTTCTTATATAGGCACCTATTACTCTCCACCCCAATACCGATTTTTCACATTTGCTTTCTAGTTCCCCTTCTGACTACAATATTTGTCAATCTGTACTTTTTTTTTTCCCATTTGGGAAAGCCAGGTTGCCCATCTATGCACCTATGTTTTCCTTTCCTGTGATTGTCCAGCGATCGCTGGTCTGTGTCAGCAGGCTCAACACAAGTAAGCCCAAAGAACAGGCCAGCTATTTCCAACAAAGCCCTCCCCAGCTACCTCCTGTATTCACAGCCCTTTGTCAGCAATATTGTTTGTTCAGTAACAATCCACATCTCTCAGGTTTTTCCTCTCTGCATTAGCACTATGTTTTTAAAAAGGGGGGCATAAAGTTTCCATGCATGTTTTACACAGCAAATTGCCAACTCCACATTTTCCATTAGATCTGTGATTACCATGAAAATAATACAGTCATAGTCAAGATCAATGACCTATTTCTAAGAAGACATCAGGAGTGAGCAACAGGTCCTCAAATCTCCTGGATATCATTAAAATTACATTCATCCCCATTTATTTATTAAGGAATGGGAAAATTCTAGATCACGGATGGAGCCATTTGACCAAAGGTTGGGCCTGAATCGAATTTATAATACAAAATAGTTTTGATCAAGATAAAGCAATGGTTCCATATGCTTGCATACTGTACCTCAATAACCTGAGTCCAAGGACTGATACAATTAGCAGCTAAAGAAATGCAATGGCTAGTGTGGCAAAAAGGTACTGTATGAATAAGAAATTTTTGAAGTATAATATAGATCATTGTATTATTCATATAAGATGTATTTATTCCAAACATGTAAAACCTCAGTATAAATCCTGAGGTCCTTTCATATGGCTAAAGATATTACTTGTTCATATCAATGATAATGTAGCTTTTTTTTTTAAATCTAAAAATTGTTTGCTTCTGGTTTAAGAATAGATACTATGGATTGTCTTTACACATTTTAGACATCTACATATTAAAAATATTAAAAATTCTGTTTAGGAAGAATAATCATTACAAATTACAAAGGGAAAAATGAGAAAGTAAGTGTATCATAAATCTATTACATTATCCATAATAAAAATATTTCTTTAATCTCAAAACAATAAGGATTTTTAATCAAGATTTTTCTTCAGTTCTCTAGGGAGTTTAATATGAAAGGCACTAAGAGAAATATAATTTTGATTGATTTATTACTAAATTATTAATTGAAAATTGTTGTGAGAAGCGAATTGTTAATATATAGTTCCCCATGATAATGTATATCATAGCTTTTACTGGTTTAAAAAATAAATCATTCCTGTTGGGGTGTTGTTTTAAAATGAAGTGTCATTGAGGTCATTATACAGAGCAAGTTAAAATCTTATTGCTATATTATTTGGCAATATACATTTTTCTTCTTTATAACAGACCGTTGAAGTTAACGTACACAGTCTCTGTAAGATGTAAATTAGAAACAAGATATTTATAAGATCTACAAGAGAAGTTAAAATACTATTGTGTTACATCTAAGATACCTACAAGTGTAGTGCTAGGCTGTATTTCATTTACCTCTGGGCTAAGGACAGCAGTACTATCACTGGGTACATCCTCTTCATATCCTTTGTTATGGAAGCTTTCTATTTCATGTCCAGTGCTTCCCTCACTTGGGCACTTGTATGAACATCTTGGACTGTTGCTACAGTGGGAAAATTCACATTTACTGTCATCAACTTCAGAGGGTGTACAAGAGAGGTGAGGAGAACCACTATCATCCTGATACGGCGGAGGCTGCAGTTCATCCAGCGGAGGTGTTCTTCTCATTCTTTGAATACAGTTTGCTGTGAATAAGTGATAGATCTTTACTTATACACTTTCTGAACTGAAAATATATGGAGCATTTGGTTATTAACTGCTCAAATATTTCTTTGGAAAGTGACTGAATTCAAACATCTGGACACAACATTTAACTACAATTATCTTCAATTTCTTGATGCTTCAAATTAAATAGGATACTCCTGAAGAAACACTATATTAATAAACAAATAACTCATCTATCTCTTTTCAATACAGTGTATAGGAGGGAAAAGCAAATTACTTGAATACATTAATTGTATGTGCATGACACTAATATTTGATACAAAATAAAAACTCTGGCCCTGATTGTGAGATGCGCTGGGCCCCTACAACTCTATTAGGTGCAATTCACGAAGTCAGAGTTTTGGGAGCGTGAAGCAGCTGGGCAAATGAAACCACTCCCAACCCACAGTGGAAGATTGCCGAGTAGCTCCTATGTGGCTGCTATTCCAACATGCTGAAATAGCGACTACAACTCCTCCATGTCAGTTGTGTGAAGTATCAGGGACAATGGATCCATGTAAATGAAGATCTGCAGCCCCTCTCCTTGCCTACTGGCAGTGTGGCTTAGTATACCATCTTATGTACGGTTGGCACAAAGGCCTTTTTTCCATGTCTTGTAGGGAGTGCATTGGCACCCCTGAGCAGGTGCTCAGTCAGTGGACTAACTGTTCAGCCTTTACATAGAGTTTAAGTAATGCAAAAGACTAGCAACATGCCCCTTCACATAGGTGAATTTCACCCACTGAATTTAACAAACTTAATGGTTTCTCGGGATCATATCCTCCATTAGTTATTAAAATCAAAGGGCTCAACATTTGGGTACCTTGAAGTTAGACACTGGTGCCTACTCACTGAAGCCATTGGAAACACTACTACTGACTTTAGTGAGCTTTAGATCAATCGCCAAAGAGACTTGATTTTCCAAGTGGCTGAACATCTTCAGCTTCCACTGACACCAGCTGGACAGATGGATCTGTGTCTACTCAGCACCATGGAGAATCAAGGTGCCTGAATAAAACTGTAGACGCCTGACTTAATGCACTCATTTCAAATTTTAGCTTACTGCTTTACTACTTGGCACTACAAAATTAACTGCAGATGGGAAAATAAAATATGGTCTGTGTTAGCAAAAGCAACAGAAATTCCAAAGACATAGGTAAAATATGTACCATAGAATCATAGAACTATAGGGTTAGAAGGGACCGCCAGGGTCATCTAGTCTAACCCCCTGCCAAGATGCAGGGCTTCCAGGCTTATTGATGGGTCTTGGTAAGGTTGTTGAAGAGCTGGCTGGTACATAACATCAGTTTTCATTCAGCTGATGGTAAGGGCAAAGTTATGAGCTGTTGCAGTTTGTAGGATCTTGTTTGACACAGCCAAAGCCACGGCAACACAAAAACTTCTGACAATGAAGATAGGCCATAATCATATTCTTACAAGAATTCGTCAAACCAAAAGATTAGTGAAAGTACAACTGTTAAACAGTATGAGATTTTATTTCAGCAGTGATTATCTGAGAGACTGTATCTCCACCCTGTGTAGGGTTGAAGTTGGCTTTAGCCCACGAAAGCTTATGCTCAAATAAATTGGTTAGTCTCTAAGGTGCCACAAGTACTCCTTTTCTTTTTGCGAATACAGACTAACACGGCTGTTACTCTGAAATAAATTGGTTAGTCTCTAAGGTGCCACAAGTACTCCTCATTCTTTCTGCTGATACACACTAACACGGCTACCACTCTGAAACCTGATATTATGTGAGTTTCCCAAGTTTACACCTTCTTATTTAACATGCAGATGCTGGAGGCTGGATGTTTTCAGTGAGAGATTCTCAAAGTGTGGAATACTCTTCCTGCCTTAGTTCACCAAAACCTGAATTTGCTGACCTCCAGGTCACACTGTAAAGCAATTTGCTCTACATTTCTACCTGTCTTTTGTTGTCAGGGGATTATTAATGGAGTACATGATGGGAAAGTTTTGATTGTGAAGGGACCATGCGGAACCTGGGAAGGCTCCATTTGTTGAACATTAGACAAATTTTTGTTGTTTCTATAGTAAGTACATGTACTTAGAGAACTGGATGGATACATTATTTAAAATCTAATACTTTTGCAGTATCACTCAACTATCTTTATTATGTAAGTAGGGCTTCCATTTTGCAAGCAATGACTGCACCACACCTAAAGTGGGGGGGATATTGTCCAATCTTGCTGGAGGAAGGCAGAAGTGCTTTATGGTGGGGGGGAACAAGGTCAAACTGCTGCAAAAAGGTGGGTGGTGGTCGGATTTGCAGCACTGACTCACCCCTGGGAATGTAAGGGTGAAAGGCTTTAAAGGTGCAAGCCCTGGTGTTGGAAACCTCTTTCTCCATGCAGCAGGCAAGGTAGCACCCACCCTCCCCACCCTTGAGGTGTGATTATCAGGTGGGGTTTGAACCTTCTGTGGGCATTGCACTAGTCGCTCCTTTTTAGGGGGGCTGGGAAGGAATTTTTCCCTCACCACCATATTGGCTTTGGTGGAGTGGGGTGTTTTTGGCTTCCCCACAGCGGGTGGCAGGGAAGACCTATTATGGTGGGCACAGAAGGTGGTAGGCTTTATGTCGCAATTTATTTTGTAAGTGTGGGGCGGACGTCTAGTGCAGGTACTCCATAGGTAAGGTATTCAGTGACCAGATAAATGGCCTGGTAAAGGATTTTAAAAGGAGGTGCTGGTTAAAGGAACAGAATGGTGTGGAGTTTGGGGCTCCTATGGCTGGAACAGCAGGGAGCCAACCCCCGCCCTTTTTCTGATAGCCCACCTTACCCCTCCTATGGGGGGGAGGGGTGGATGGTAAGGTTCTGGCAATAGATTTGCTGGAGGGACCTGGATGGAAAAAGAGGGGTAGCTGGTGGAAGTCCCTTGGCTAATAATGGAATAAACATGGGGTTATGTGCATTGTACACTTTTATCTGCTGGGTAGTCCCAGACATCTAATAATAAAGTTGCGGCCTGATTAAATCCATATGAAGTATCTCCTTCTTTTGGTATAGCCGGATAATGTCACTAATGTTATTTCAAATCTAAAGCAATAGTTTCTGCTCAAAATGGCAAAATGCCCACAAACAACATTAACTGAGACAATTACTACCATACAGCTATGCCTCAGTTTTTTAAAAAGTTGCAATCTACAATGACAATTTTTTTCCAGTAATTTGTGCACAATTTAGAAAAACGAAAGTATGTCCGGATAGCTATTAGCGCCATTATTGTCTTACATGAGTAAATAAAATGACTATGTGATTCATTTTTTTTTTCACTTTGATGAACCCTCTCATATGTCCCTATGGGAAACCTGCATAAGGCTGTGTGACAGAAAAGGTGCTCTTAACGTAGGTGGAGTAAAAGTGAAGAGAAGAAAATTCCTTTTAAGCAGCTAGAGTGATCCATAAATGTCAGAAAAGCAGAAACATAAATGCAAGTTTTTAACTATTTATTTTTGAAAGCTTACTTAGCAAAGAGAACTACAATGTAAACTATTAAAAACAGGTTTTGAATGTCGATATTAAGGATCTAAATACACATTTGTATAATCAGTGTAAACAGGCACAAACCATTTCAGAATCAAAAAAGCCCTTAACTCAACATAAAGAGGTAACAAAGTTTTTAAAGGAATTAGACTGAAAATGGTTTTTGAGGTAAAGTATTATTCTTTTAAATAGTAACAGTGGACCTTTTTGTACTAAGAACCATCTAATATTAGATAGACCTTTCTTCGGGTTAACTTTTATTTCCCCTATTTGCACACACAGATGTAAATGATCAGTGCTGCAGAATACATATCCATACCTCTTGTCCAACTCTTAATCAGAGAGGGCAGAATTTTCTGAGATACTGAGCAACTGCTACTCCTCTGACTTGAGTTGGAACAGCAAGTAATCCAGCACTTCTGAAAATCAGGCCCATTATCTCACAGCTGCCTAAACTCTTTCTGAGCAATTGTGCCTGTTCTCAATTTGTTTAAACCCTTGCCCCAAAGTTCAAAGTCAAGCAAACAGAAGTATACATTAGTAACAGCCCAGCATTGTAGGTCTAATTCATTCTAGATGCAATTCCACTGAATTCAATGGAGTTACACCACAGATTAATTTGGTCCTGCATATTTCTACTGCAAGAAGCCCCTCCTTTACAAACCAATGGTATAGAAGCATTGCCAATATATGCCTTTCCAATCCTACATATGTTTGTATTCCAAATAACACTTCAGTAGTCACTGAAATGAAGTAATATGGGTACTTTCCTCAGACAATGCAGGTCACACAGAAGTAGGAATGTTAGAAGACCATTTCAGAGAAGGAATTCAAATATAGCAGAAGCCATTAAAAATTTACACTTGCCAACTGCTACCACACAGTTACCATGGATCTCCCCCACCCTAACTATAAGATACTGTGGTAGCACAGAAACCATTGTGTGTTAATTTGGCAAATGATGGTTTATAAATGGCTATCACTGTTTATGTATCACTGCATGCACTAAATGCACAGCAGGAACTCTGTGAAAAGACAATCTAATTGTTGATGGACATCAGAAATCAGTGAAATCACATAGAATCGTCGATCAAAGCTCAAAATAAGAAGTTGGGCATTTTCCATAAGAATTTAACTAGTAAGAAGCAAAATTATATAACCAAAAAAAATTTGTATTTGATCAACTTGTGTATAGATCGAAAAGTTCTATAAAAATTAAAAAACAACGTTTGTACATGTCAGCCCTTTCTGAGAGATTCTATTGATTAAGCATGATAAGAACTATGGATAAGAATCTATGAACACAAGCAGATGATGGACTGCTGGTACAATCAGCAGTCACACTGAGTAAATGGCCATTAGTGGACTGAAATCAGAAGTAAAGATTTTCTTTAAACTCTGTCCGTCAAAAGAAGGATGTTAGTCTATTTTCAAGAGTCCCTCTCTCTGGGCTTGATTCAAAGCCCACTGAAGTCAACAGAAGTCTTCCACTGACTTCAATGGGATTTCCATAAGCCCCCATAGAAACAACCTATGCCAGGCTGATTACAATAAACATCCCGTTTATAATTACATGAACTATGTGAAAATTTTCAGACCTTTTTCAGAGAGGAATCATGCTTTAAGGTTTCAACAGCTTGCTGAATAGAATGCTTTTCTTCTCACATTTTTTGTTGTTTTTTAAAATGCTTCACTCCCAATTTTGTTAATTTTTTCCACTTTATTCTGGTCCATTACCTTCCACTTTCGTCTCAACAAAAGTATCCTTTTATTGGTAAAGCTTCTTTCTGTGTTTGCAAATGTAGGATCTTAATATTTCAACTATTTCCCCCCAAACGGTCATCATCTCCACAATCCTATCATTCTTTTATTCAAATTTTTCAGTCCACTTCCAAGAATGACTCTCTCATTAACATTTGGAAACTACAACCTTATTCCTGTGGTTGTAATTCCCTAGACATATAAACAAACCACCACCAAAACACACTTTTGTAAGTTAGCTTTGAACATCTCTTGTACATTTTTTCTTTAAATATTCACAATACTGTGGGAGACAATCTTTACTGCAAACTTCATAACGAACGTGGTTCTGAGTTTCTTTAAAACAATAAACTTTATATAAATCCAGACTTTTTGCAAGTCATGTTTTGTAGTTTCCATGAATATCTTTACACACAGTGGCATCTTTCCTTCCTCTGCAATTTTGCTACATACAGTATTTTTCATACTTCATTTTTTAATCTAATGTAAATTTCAAGTTTTAATCCTTCAAGGGGTTCTATGCAAATGTTAAGACAATTTTAATAAAACATAAAATGAAATACATGTTTAAAAATTAAAGAAATCCTTTTTTCATTCTGAATGATTAAGCACCCTTAGCGGTTTCTGGTATGCAGCTCAGACAGTCCAAATGTAATTTTCACATTTTAATATTTTGGATGGGAGGAAAGTTCAACTGACTGAATAACCCTACATCATAAGGAGAGGATAAAATATAAATATATAATATTGAATGAAGAGTTTATCTTCCCTTTAAAATGAAGAAATTATGTGTGTGTGAGAAAAAATGTTATTTTACTATGAAGCAGATTTCTTGACATTTTAATTTTTACAAAGGAAATTAGGTACATGTGGATTCAACTACCAAAATGTGGGGAATCTAAGGTCAACATGGAATATATCTGCACATTGGGACGCAACCCCCTTTTAACAATCTTTTTCCAAAGGCCATATATTTTGGTTTTTATTCACCATACAGTCATCTCTGATTATCTTTTCAAATTTAGAGGTTCTTAAAGTAAGCTGGAATTGACAGAACCAGTATTTAATCTACTATACATGCTGTACCAGCACATATGAATTATTTTGTTAATGGTACCTTTTCTTTGCTCCCAAATATTTAAAACATCTTACGTTCATACTCATTATGGGCTTGATCCTCTGCCAGTGGAAATGTTGTTGGCATTCACTTCCTTTTCAGGATCGAATCCTATATCACTACACTGCATTTTCATTACATTCCAAGAATAGTTTTATTAATCATAGATTAATATATTCAATATTGATTGCCATGTGCTAGCACAATTACTTTGTGTTATTAATACACATGATTAGAGTATAATTTTTATCTGATAGAATATGAGATTCCCTAGAAGTGTTAAATGTCATTTATGTACATTCTTTAGAGCTACTTCCAAAATTTTCTCTCAGGAGAAGTAAAAACTCCCATAACTGAGACTATTGTTGCTGGAATAGTAAATTCCATTAAGCTTGTGCTTGTTTACATTGTGAGCCAATAAAACTGTAGTTTGTTTTGGTTTGCTGACAAAATGTGGCAACCTGCAGAGTCTACTGTACTTTTCTGTTAACTTCTGCTGGAACTGCTGCTTATTATTCTGCTGCAACTGTTTTTGACCTGAAAACTATTCCATTAGTTTGACCAGAAATGCATCCCTTGTGTAAGAGATAAACAATGATCAGTGCTGAATTAGGGAAGTGATTCCAAGCTTTTGGGTGCCAAAATGGACTAAAAATATATTGTTATATAATATTGTTATTATTGTTAAAAATATTGAATATTGTTAAAAATAGAAGTACATTATAAAAATGAAGGAACTAAGAATGGCTATCTACACCTTATTTTAAAAATTACATTTATCATTGTCCTGTTTCTCACCGTCTCTCTCCATCCCTCCTCCCTTCATCAGAAATGAATCTTGGTATGTGTCTTGAACTCATCTGCCTTCTACTTGAATAGCATTCCCTGATAACTTACTCTGTCTTTATTAACTTGTGTATGCAATGTTTGAGTTCCCATTTTATTCTTATTTTCTTAAATAATATTTAACAATTATTCTGTACAGTGCTTTATATTGTCAAAAGTCTACCCAAATACTTCTTGGATGTACTTATTTAAATATCTAATCTTATCAGTGTAACCATTTATATTGATTAATTTTAGCAAACTCTCTCAAGTGTTTTAAAATTTCTGTTACATGAGCTCAAAACCTCCTCTTTTTCAGTGAGATTATGCACAAATCTCTAAAACCGTTCCTTGTAACAGAGATTCTAGAGACTTGAAATGATATTAGTTGTCTTACACTGTACCCTTAATAATATACATCCTTGGGGATAGTAACGTGTACTGTATACAGTTCTTCAGATAGTGTTGCCTTATGCAGTAGTACTTCTTGTTTTGTATTCTCTTCTTCAGTGGATACAATCTAGACTCTGGCTTCACCTTTTTAACTAGGGTTGTGCACAGCGTCAATAACATTAACTATTTGCACATATTACTTTCCAGAATTGTGTACTAAGTTGACTAATTAGTATGTATTCCTTGGGTTGCATCTTTGTTCTACTACTAAATTGCGTTTTCAATTTAGCAAAGTTTCTAGATGCTAGTTTGAGAGAGAGAGAGTTTTGTTTCTGAAACAAAAGATGGACAATCAAAGATATTCACAAATTGGCACAAAACGCTCATGATGGCCAATAAAGCCGCTCTAGAGTTTCTAGAGTACAAACAGGGTAAGTACAGAACTATTGGTAGTACTGGTTGCACTGCCTATGAATAACATTGCCCAGCATTCCCCCATTATATGATCCTGTTTTCAGTTGTTTATAGTTTTGCCAAACTTTTACTATTTGTCTGAAATTTTCCATACTGGGTGCTTACTTTTGCCTGAATTGCATTTGACAAATTTCAGCCAAATACAAGTGAAATTCAGCCAAAATTTTGGAAAACAGTTTTGCCATTTCTAAGAATGAAGTTGGGGAAAAATATGTTGTTTTGCCCATGTTAAAAAATTCTAGCCTTTTCTTTTAAATGGTTTAGTACCCCATGCTTTGGAACAGGGACTTGAAGTTAAGCAAAAACTTATTCACGTTTAACTTTGCACACTCTGAATAGTTCCAATGACTTCAGTGCATAAAGCCAAATTCGCGTGTTATGTCTGCAACATCAGGGGCTTGGTGTGTCTTATTTTAGTACCACATATGTAACATTGCTGTATGTTGCCGAAATTATTGATGTGTGTCCCTACATAGAGATATCTATCTCAAGACTGATCTCTCTCTCTCTTATTCATACCTGGAATGCAATATCCTTTGATAAATCAAATGAGATATACATAAATCAATTATTTGGTAACAGATGGATCAGTCATATTCCAGGAATGAAATAAAGCAAATTTTAAGGTCAATGTTGATGGAGATATTATTTATAATTTATTTTAAATTGCATGTAATTTCTTATTAGAGAAAGACTTCAATGAAATTTTTTAAGTGTTTAGAATTCTAGAAAGACAGAATTCTTAGAGAAATCTTCACATTCACACAAGAGTTTTTTTGTAATTTGCTTTTCCCTTAAAGCAAGCAAGTTTTTCATCCAACAGTTCTCTGGCAGCATCAAAGTCCCAAAATACACACTTTGTGCCATATAACATGAGGCTTAATTTAACTGTATAAAGTGCTGGAATGTAAAAAGGCTATCTATGGGTCCAAAATCTTATTTCAGCAATGCAAAATGGCACTCTCTCTACTGATTACTCCAGCATAGTCTGGAAACCCATGAATGAACAGCAATGCCCATTTTTTGTCACTGCATTTGCTCCAAAACTTGGTCTCAAAGACAAGGAAAAGCAGATATGACAATTAATATATATAACTTGGTTCTTAAATATTTTAAAATGTGGAGCTTGTTTCAGAAATGTTAACATGCAACTTGACAAACATTATCAGGATAAAAATCTTTTCCAGATGTCACAGAGGAGTTAAACTTATTTTTCAGTAATTGAAATTAATAAAAATATATTAATATGTAATAAATACAATCCAGTCAGCAGTTCAAATAGCCACACTTTCCTTAATTCCAGAATTCCACTATTCTTACATTTTAGTTGATTTTCCATATCTTCAATTTAACAAGACATGTAAGTGTTGTCTTTAAGAAGAGCTGTTGTTACAGTTTAATATATAATTTCCCTTTTTATAGTTTCTTGGGAACAACTCCAGTTTATGCATTTAAGACTGTTACCATGGCAGCTAAATCCTGAAGTTGTATTGTGAAAAGTAACTCTTAAAATGGCAATGTGAAGTTCCACATATATTACGCCCCATTCATCATTGCCTTGAGATTCCTTTGCACCAGACAGACTGGAGCAAAGCGACTGTAAAACAGCTGTAAGCCCCCCATATTCCCCTTCCGAGGTGGGGGCTTCAGTGCCAGACGCAAAAGCCTCAGGTGCAGGGGGCAGTCTTTGGCAAGACGGGAAGAAAATGAACATGGACCAAAGGAGAGTAGGGGTGTGCCTGGAGTGGACATATGTTCCCATGATTCAATAGCCCTAGAGTGACCATTACACTAGAGCAAAAGTTAGGTTTTCTAGCTGTCTACTAAGATACTTATATAGTCCCCATTTCCACAGTATCTGAACACCTCACAGTCTATAACACAGCTAATGGCACACCACCCCAATTATTCCCATTTTACTGACAGGGAACTGAGGCATAGACAGACTAAGTCTTTGTCTACACTAGCACTTTTGTTGGTATCATTTATATCACTCAGGGGTGTGAAAAAACACCCACATGAGTGACAAATTACTCCAAAAGAAGTGCTGGTATGGACAGCACTATGTCAGCAGGATATGCTCTCCTGCTGACATAGCTACCCCCTCTTGTTGGGGGTGGTTTAATTATGTCAATGGGACAGCTCTCTCCTGTTGGCATAAAGCGGCTAAATGAGTGATTTTACAGCAGCACAGCTGCATTGGTACAACTGTGCCACTGTAAGCTTGTTAGTGTAGACATGGCTTAAGTGACTTACCCAAGGTCACACAGGAAGTCTGTGGTGGAATAGTGAATTGAATCCAGTTTTCCAAATTCGGAATAGCACCCTAACCACTGGACCATTCTTCTTGAGGGTAGTCCTCCAGGGAATTTTTCTCCGCTTTTTGTCTCATGCCTTCCAAAAACCAAATAATCTCAAATTCACCAGAATGTCCACAGAACTGTGTATCCATGGGGGCCTGGGGCCCTCTAGGCTCCTAGCTACTTTACGAGATTTGCTGCAGCAGAATTTCCCAGGTTGTCGGCTATCCACTGAAGGAGCGGGGAAGAAAAAATATAGACTGAAACCAAGGGAGCAGATTAGGGGGAAAGAAAGAGGGAGGGACTGGAAGAGACAAAAGGAAAGGGGAAGAGAGAGAGGTATGCTGAGTGATTTGGAAGAGAAGGTGAAGAACCAGGACGGAAGGTGACTGGGTTGAGAGAGACTGAGAAGTGGGAGACAACTTTGACAAAGAAGTGAGTAGTGCAGAATTCAGAGAGGCAGAGGAAGGAAGGTGCAAACTGGGAGAAAGAAGAAAGAGGTAAGAATCAGAATTTTTAAAAATGGAAAATTAAATATACACATAGCAAAGAAAAAAGAGAAAGATACAGAAAAAGGAGGGAGGAAGAATGGACATAAACCAGATGAGATGCATCAATGACACACAGGGATGCCTATGGCCACCCAGATCTGCCATAGGTGACGCCTCCAACATAGGAAAGTTTGGAACCACTCACATACAGGTGCATGTATGCCATGACTTCTGCCAATCATATTGTGAAAATAATTGATACCAACAGAAATCTGAGTTACTTCTTATGGGTGTCAGCAAAATCTAGAGAGCACAGCTAGTTGCCTTCCACTAGAAGAAGCAGGATGGTTCTCAGACTGATCATCTGGAATTTTTCTTTGACAAAATATTAATTTAGCAAACTGAAATTCCAGATGGGTTTGAACTCTCTTGCCTACTAAAGTATCAGGAAGTACCTGAAATAAAACCCTTTAACTCTTTCACCTGGTGGCACAGGCTCGATAGATGTCTTTACCAAGAGGAAATTAATTTCCTGAAACATCTCTTCGTAAAAATGGGCCTGAAAGCATTCCGGAGAAAAGCAAAGTGAAGGGCTCGGTTCTGTTTTATAAACCAGATCTTGTAGCCTCACTGACCAATAGTCAGGACCCATGTGTCAGAGGTCATAGGGACCATCAGAGTAAAAACTCTCCTGATCTCCTCCTAACCGGGTGTTCCTGGTAGGCTAGTAACTATGGCAGACTAGTTATAAGCTTCAGAGCCCTTCAAAATCTTTACAAATATTAATTCCTGCTAAAAGGGGGCTTAGGAACCCATGGCTTTTGGGGCCACTGTTAATGTCAAGTGTCCAGAGAGAGAAATGGGCAGCAGACACCTTTAAATCCAAAGGAAAACACATATCTTGACATCAAAGATAGTACCTTTCCTTCCTATTAACCTAAAAAGAGTGGGAAAGGGAGGGACAAGATGTTGAAGGTGGCATTAGTCTACTCTGCTTTCTCCAAAATGGCCCCAACCTGGTTCCAAAAATGTGTTCTCCTACTTTGAGCTTTTTTCTGGTGAGAGAAAGCAGCAGATTGGGTATTCTCCCTTTCTCTATCTCCTCATAATCGGATTTCTTGCACTTTCCTCTGATTTATATGATACTTGCCACCATCAGAGACAGAATGTTTGATTAGATGGACCGCTGGTAAATCCTACGTTCCAGCATTCCCCACATACCTCAGAAGCCAGTGATAACCTGAACCTTGACAAGAGTAGATGAAATTGAGTCTGCATAGTGAAGACAAGTACACTAAACTGCTGCAGCTGCCATCAGGGTGCAAGGCTATATGCATGTTAGATTGGTGAGAACATGGGAGAGGTGGGGGAGCTAAAGATAAGAGCATGTGGTGTTTACACATGTTACAAGAATGCTACCTCAGCCTTGTTCATACTATAGGGGATTCAGTGAAACAGGAATGCCCTTGATAATCAGGGGGTCACACTACAGCCTTTTCACTTGCCATCTATTTAACTCATGTAGTTTAACTCACAAAAATAAGAGTTGGTGAGTACATTAGTCAAGAGGTGATGATGTATTTACTTATCAGGCTGTGTGACAGACTAAATGTATACACACACATAAAAAGATTTTTCTGAAGGAGCATCTAAATTACCAAGATGTTATAGACCTAATTTGAAATTACTGTTTGGTACTGCTTGTTAAATAAGAGATTTGAAGGTGGTGCACAAGCAGGTAATTAGTAATCAAAGTCTGACAGCTACAGTTGCAAAATATTTGTATGATAATTTCAAAATTGAAAATGGCTTATTGCACTCCACCTGACATTAATGTACACCCATTCAAAAGCTAAATAATTATCTGGAGAAATACCAGTAAAACATTTCAGTACTTTGCTGCAAGTCTAGCAGCATAACATCATTTTGGTTCAATCAGTGCAGATCAGGCCTATCCATGTTCTACCAATACTATTTGGCTGTGTAGATGAGTCTTCAAATCATATTAGCCAGAATTATATTAACACTGGTTTCAAATCTCAGTATAAAGTGAGCCTAACTACCTTATCAAATGGTTTACAAAACCAACATTACATATTATATATTGTGTAATACAGTATAGGGATCTCAAAATGTCTGTACAGCATGTGTTTAAAAACACTTGAGATAGTTCAGCTCCCCATGCAGTTAACTATGCAGCTCATTTCTGATCTGCAGTAGTTCTATTCTATTCCTGAACCTCATCTGAATCTACAAGTCATGCTATATTCTACAAATCAAACATATTGGTAGTTCTGTCATATGAAAAAAAAAAAACAGGGACTAAAAAAAGACACCTACTTCATTAATATTTATGATATAACCTAGGGATTTTTACAAGGTCAAGCGCTACTACAATAATTCTTGCTGTGAACTATTTTCAGACTGAACATAATATCACTGAGAATTTGTATTTTGTCCAAATTAATAAAAGACATATGGATTTCAGATAACAAATTTAATAACTCTGTAGTTTTATACTTAATATAACTAAGTCACCATATAGCCAAGCGCTTCATAAATAAAACTCAGTTTTAAGAACAATTTAGGGTCTATGAAGTATTAACATCAAATATAACTAAGATTAGATTTATGAAGTTGCAACTATTACACCATGCTGATATTGGATAGCAATTTATAATTCAGCAAATAAAAAAGCCTTAAATTTCTTGTAATTCAAATTTCTACGATAAGTATGGTAGCTTAGGCTACAGAAAGTGATGAATGCAAAAAAAAAAAAAAAAAAAAAACCAACCTCACATTAACATTTTGACCAGTCAGCAATTCACCAGTGTTGAAATGTGTAGTTTAACTCAAAATCAGATGAAGCAATTTAATAACTTAAAATAAGAAATAAGTGCTGAAATGTTAGAATGCTGATAAGTGATCACAGCTGCACCAGAATTAGTTTCTATAGCAACAGAGAAGAAATAATGTGATGAATTGCACCGCAATACAAAATGAATTCTTTACAAACAATGTAATTCAAACAGAAAACTTTAAAGAATTCACTTTATTAAAAAACATTAATATTATTATTGAAGTATATAATATCTTACACTTCTTTATCCTTTCTATTTTGTTTTTCCTGGAACCAATTCTAACCCATCCATTCAAATTTCCAATGACATTTCCTACCCATCATTGCCACATGCACCCTTTTTAAAAAGAAGTTAAAGTCATATTAATCTAAAAATATGGATTTTTAACCTTAGGCTGATCTGCATTTTTCAACCATATCTCTTGTATTATTCCTGCTTAGAGGCACATATTAAATGTACCTTTCCAGTAATACATTTGTAAAACACAAAGGAAAGCTTTAAAGATGATATTCATAAGAAGCTGCGTCATAGCTATGGGAATTAACATTGATATCCAACTTCTAAAACTTGTAGTCATGAGAAGTACGCTCTCTCATGTCCTAAGCATGATTAACAAACCGTAACAAATCTATTAGTATTCATAGTCTGCATACCCTTAAGATGGTAAGAGAAAAGTCTATCAGCTAAGCACATCTTTATATTTCAAATGTTGCCATTTCTAAGAGTTATATTGTTTCACTGCATCTTTTCTGTTTCTAGCTATTTT
This sequence comes from Caretta caretta, assembly GCF_965140235.1. Classification (NCBI taxonomy): domain Eukaryota; kingdom Metazoa; phylum Chordata; order Testudines; family Cheloniidae; genus Caretta; species Caretta caretta. Next base: position 169,784,391 of record NC_134208.1, read on the forward strand.
TGGAAACTAATTAAAAGCATATACCTGAACCTTTTATGTATTTTGCCCTTATAATGAGACCTATTACTGTGGCTTACTCTATCCCTCTGAGTTCCAAAGTATCTCTGAGTTACCATGGATACGAATGACATGCTTTCTCTCACAACTGCTTTGTGTGTCTTATCAAACATCAGAAAACTGACACACTAGGAATCTGAGACATCTATACAGGATGAATATCTAATCTCTTCATAGCACTCCTCATGCTTTCAAAAATAAGAATACATCATTCTTTAAATTTTTAATGAAACATACCAGTAGGTTGTTTCCTACTTTAAAAACTGTACTGTAGTAGATTTAAAGAGAACTGAAGTGAAAGTGTTGTACATACAAAACTAAAACTAACCTGATCAACTCTAACATAGAGTTATAAATGGTGTCCAATGGAAAATCAATTACTTTAAACAATTTTGGGTTTGCTGTTCATTTAGAGTGGAGAGAGTTTAAGGGATACCCAATGTTTCTTGTGAAATACAATGTGACGCAAGTTTCAGAACTCATCACAGGAATGGAGACTCATCGGGCCAAATTCAGAGATGATACATCAGGTGAGGTAAGTTAGTTTCCTTTAAAACATAGATTAATACTTTTAGACCTCTTCACAGCCTCTTACTAGGTGTATATGTGTTCAAGGGAGTCCAAACTAGTGTAATTCACATTTCAAGGAGTCAGAAGAATGTGTAAAAAGCTGTATATTAACATAGTGAATGGTCTGTTAGTTGATTTTCTTGTTACACTCCTGTCTTCTGACCCCTCTTCATGTTAGTTACACCAATTTAGACTCCCTCACACAGGGCCGTCCCTAGCAATTCTGGGACCCTACGTGTATAGGTAAGGGCAGCCCTGCCCTCACACTCAGGCAACCAAATTCAGAGGTGATGTAAAGGCAGAGGGTAACCTAGTCTAAGACGATGTAATGTACTTGGGTGGAGGGGAGGGGAAAACAGAAGAAAATGTTAGTTACACTAATTTAGACTCACTAAAGGCTGATTCAGAATCACCTCTAATTTTGAGCCACTGAACTCAAGATTATGGTAAGGTGTTGGCTGCAAAGTGAGTATAGCAAACACAACTACTATAAAGTCAGAAAGGAAGGGAGGACACTACTGTGAAACATTTCAGAGTAACAGCCGTGTTAGTCTGTATTCACAAAAAGAAAAGGAGTACTTGTGGCACCTTAGAGACTAACCAATTTATTTGAGCATAAGCTTTCGTGAGCTACAGCTCACTTCATCGGATGCATATGAGCTGTAGCTCACGAAAGCTTATGCTCAAATAAATTGGTTAGTCTCTAAGGTGCCACAAGTACTCCTTTTCTTACTGTGAAACAGGCATCTCAAAGCAGAATAATGGGTGACAGCTTTAAGGCATATATTCAAAGTGGATAACTATTGCCTAATCACGCTTCAGAATGGCCCTTTTAGCCTTCTCCTCTTTATGAATCTGGGGAACTAAAGATTTTGTAAAAATAACTGGAAGTAAATATTTTAGACTTCAACTTTTAATCACACAGGATAGATAGAGTTTTAGAAAGTTTCATTTCTTTTTTTCCTATTAGAACTCTTTGGCAAATGGAACTTCTGTCCAGCAAGAAATTCTGATATTTTGACATTTGTTTTCATCATGAAGCAGGACAAAAGTCAAAATATCAAAAAAGTTTCCAGGACAGAAAGTTTTAAAATTGTATGTTAAAGTGTCAAAATGAAAAAAATTGACATTTTTGATCAAAATGAAATATTTTGTTTCACAATGTTGATCTGAAATAAAATGTTTCCTTGAATTTTCCTATCAAAAATTAAATTTTTTTGTCAAAATTGAAATTTTTCTGTGAAAACTGATTGTGAAAATCTGCAGATTTCATTGGGAATTTTTTTCAGCTGAAAAATGTCAGCCAGCTGCAGTTCACATACATACACTCTTATTAGTCGTATTAGCTTCCCAGGTTTTTTCTCCCATGCTTTGGTTGAAAGCTGTGGGGGATGACAGAGCATTAGTACATGTGATGCCACAGTCACTGCAGTGTTTTTTTTATTTAACAATAAGAACTATAATGATATTATAAACAAAGAGAACATACACCAAATAGGGCTTTTCTGCACACAAAGTGAATTTAGATCTAATGTTTACATACAATAATCCATTGTATATGCAATGGCCAGGTGCAAGCTGGCTCTCCGAGCTGGAGAGCACTAAGTGGGAAAAGATCAGATTTAATAAAATAGCTACACTGGAGACAGCAATGGCTAAATCTGTTAAAACAGTAAAGCAAATGACACCTTCTCCTGCATTCCCTAAGAGCCTCTTGAAGTATTATACTTTTCAAAGGCTAAACAACTTCAGGGAATGCAGCCCTACCAGTTCATCTCCCCAGGCTTTGAAGGCGCACCCAAAGAACCTTAACTCTGCTCTGCTATAGTGACATTATACAAAAACCATACAATTATGATTAATGCATATTAGTGTTTGTGCCTGGACCTTGGAGGAAACTAATTTTAAAGATATATTCATGTTATCTCCTTTCCCCTGCCCCCACCGGTGTCACTATAGGTCAGAGTTAATAAAAGTCGAATTTACAAGTAAATCAGTCCTTCAACATGGATAGAAGGATAAACTTTCAGTTATCAAGAATAAGGGGTAAAATGACCAAGTGCTAAACTTCTTAAATGATCCATTTTAAAATTAATATTGATAGCATAAATTAACTGATTTACTTGTAAATTCTCATTCAATTCATGCTATACTCAAAGAATAAATACTATAATTTTGGAGAAAATACACTGAATTCTTCACACATAACACAGTAGTTAAATACTTACCTTACATGAAAAAGTCAATTTGACCTTAAGTGTGAAGCTACAAGTAGGCATCTACATATTAAAGTAATTTTCAGTGGGTGGTTTTAAGTTCAGACAAAATTTGGAATCTTTCGACTTTTATTAGCCATTAGACCAGGACCTATGAAAGCAAAGAAACTCAGGAGTCTTCATAGAGATTTTTTTCATTCTGAACATCACTGTCTTGAAGGATTGTTAGTCATTCCACCTTTCAGGCTATTCAGGTGCAATGAAAATGACATGAACACTTAAAAGTTTTTATGAAAAGTGACTTTAAACATTTAAGTATATAGTATAGTATTCTTCATTTTTGACTAGTCACCTATAAAATTTTGTTTTTAAAATTTAACTATGTATTTGAGTTACAAGAACACACATAAAATTCTCTTCACAACAATATCTCAAAAATTACTTATTTTAAATGATACTAAAAACTGTGTTCTCAATGCTGAGACCTTCAACACAAAGTTTCAGATTGTGTCATACTTTTACTGTCAAGTTGGGGATGTTTACAATACAAGAGTTTACTGGGAGAAAACACACTGATCATTAAGTATAATGAGGCAAATGGAACCACTGAAATACATTTCTTAAATAAAACAGCAAGTATCAGGACCTGTGAGCCGAAGCAATCTTGAGTATATTCAAATATCAATTTTAAACAATTCCTTGAGGATCAAGAGAATTTCCATTCAAGTCAATGGAGTTACTCCTGATTTACACACTGAGAGAGCAGAATCTGGCCTTCTGTCTGCAAAAAGGTAACTACTTCTTTCTGATCTATTACAAGTTTTATAATCTAGTGCTGAATAATCAACCAGTTATGATAAACAACAGTAACCTTTCCCCCTGTTCAGGTAGTAGGCTTACACATAAGTCGTAACTGTTTCAGCTGAGTAAAAGCAACAAATAAAGAAAAATAAATTACAAAAAAAAAAGTTATTATACACAAGAGTCTGACTTCAGGTGTATCTACACAACATTTTGGAGCGAGTCTCTCAGCCCAGGTTGATGACTCAGGCTAGCGTGGCTCAGGTCTTCACGACTGGGGTAAGTCGACCTAAGTTAATGCTACTCCAGCTATGTGAATAACGGAGCTGGAGTTGATGTAGCTTAGGTCAACTTACCCCAGTGTCTCCACTGCACTGCATCAACAGGAGATGCTCTCTAGTCAACTTACCTTACTCTTCTCGGGGAGCTGGAGCACTGGAGAGCGCTCTGCTGCCAATGTAGCGGGTCTTCACCAGACCTGCTAAATCAACACCTGCTGCATCGATTGCAGCAACATTGATCTCCCTGGTAACGAAGACAAGCCCTCATTCTAGTGCTCTAAAAACAGCTATACAGACAGCGCTTTGAAGATGCGGCTCAGGCTACTGCTGGGCTTCTGAAGCCCCCAGCCGGAGACACAACTTTGAAGTGCTGTCTATATAACATTTTCAGAGTGCTAGCGCAAGCCCAGCTGGCTTGACTCTGTTGACCTGGGCTAGGAGGCTCCCTCCAAAATGCTGTGTAGACCTACCTTTAGAGAGATCATCCTTGTATAGTTTTATTCCGCAGGATTCACATTTTCCAGATATGCACTCTCTTATTAGCTCTATTTTTAACCTGCTGCTCATATAGTATACTTAACATTCAGAACATGTGTACATTATCCATCCAGCAGGCTAATGGAACTGCACACCAGACAGTTATGAATAATTCAAATCAATATCCTCAGGCTTGCAACTCTAAGTCAAAGCTGCCTTTAAATAAGCTAGGGTGTGACTGTAACATGAATAAAGTGTATCTAATTTTTAACTTTATCTGACAAATTGATACACTTTGCAAAGGCATGTCATAAATGTGCTGCATCTGTATAATAATGCATTTGTAAACTACTGAAAAAAGGATAAATAACAAAAAATAAGATACCAGTAAAATAATCTTAGAAAATGAGCTCTAAATGTAACAATGTAGAGTGGTTCAACAAGATTCAAATACTAAAAGACAAAAGAAGATAATAGACAAGTTTTTACAAAATGGTCTGTTAATATCCATAAAAGTTAGTGTCAGAAGTTTAGGTGGTATAGAGGGTGATTTCTCCTTTACAGACCAGGAATGAAATGTGTTCGATTTAATTGGCATCAAAACCCTAGGCCCAAATTCATATGACTAGGATAGGCTGAGAATTAGAATACCGGAGGTGAAATCCTGGCACCACTGAAATCAATAGAAGTTTTGCCATTGATTTCCATGAGGCCAGGATTTCACTCCAGGAGCCAGATCCTCAGGGTAAAATGACAATTCATAAAGATGAGGCTCTGCCCCCAGATGTCTTACAAATCATGGAGGTCCCATGTTGCCACTAGGAAAACAACCCTGAAGTTCTTAAAGTAAGGTAAATTTCTAAAACACAAGAAGTATTGCACCCAAATTGGAGCAATTATATATTACACCTCATTCTGACAGATAAAGATGAATTGATCACTGATGTAAAAATTGATGGCTACCTAGATGCAAGTGATTATAACCCAATTTCATTTGTTATTTGCAAACACAACATAGTCCCAACCAGTAAAACAAACACTAAAAATATCAATGGAAATAAGCTGTGGCCAGTAAAGATAAGGAGAGTAAGAAGGAATTATTTAAATATCAGGAACAAATGAAATCCTAGTGACAATATAGGTCTGATACTAGACAGCAAAGTTGTCAATCATGATGTAGAAAAGGCAGAAGTCTGAACAGAAAGACTGAAAAGAAAGAACATTTCAATAAATGTTTCTGTTCTGTATTTGTAAAGAAGCACGTTGATGTATTCATATCTGACAGTGATAATGAAATACTTTATTACATCAATAACTAGTTACCTATTGAAGTTACACATTTTTAAATCTGCAGGACTGGATCAATTGTACCCATGAGCATAGAAAGAATTGGTCAAGAGAGCTCTCTGAATCATTAATGTTGATTTTTAAAGATATCATGGAGCACTGGTAAAAAACGAATATAGTACCAATATATAAAAAGAGTAAAAGGGATGACTCAGGTATATAAGCTGGTTAGCTTGACATTGATCCCAGGTAAAATCACGCAAAAGCTGATTTGGGACATAATCACTAAAAAATTAAAAGATAATGTAATTAATGCCAATCACCATGATTTTATGGAAAGCAGGCCTCATCAAACTTGCTATTTTTTGATGAGATCACAAGTTTGGCTGATAAAGGAAATTGTGTTGATATAACATACTTAGACTTCTGTAACGCATTTTGCCTTAGTACTTGTCTACACGGAGAAGTCGGTGCGCAGTAACATAGGGTTTAAATTTAAAGTGTACTAACCACTTCGCATTCACTCCCCGTATTGGTAGCTTTACTGCACACGGAAAGTACCATCAGGTGATTTAACTTAATGCACTTCTAAAATATATTAAGGCAGAACTATTGTACACAAAGGCACTTTTAGGGCTTCTCTATACAGGGACACTCAGGAAAGTTAATCCAAATTAACTTTTAAAGTGAATGAATATAGATCAAATTAAGGCCACTTTAATTCTGAATAAAAGCATCTGCACAGGGATTTAATGTGGTTTAACTAATCCACTTTAAATGTACACCTTTAGTTAATTTGGATTAATTTTCTTGAGTGTCCCTGTATAGACAAATCTTTATTGTGCAGTAAGAGTGTTCACAAGAGGTGGTGCGTACCAGTTAGTGCAATCTTTTGCCCTGTATAGAAAAGCCCTTAGTCTCACACATCATGAAAAAATAATTAGCACTGTACAAAATCAATGTACCCTACATTAAATTGCTTAAATGCTGGCTAAGTGTTAGACCTCAAAAAGTAACTGTAAATGGGGTATAGTCATCCAATAGGGGCATATCTAGTGGTGTTCTTGGCTGTGTGCTACTCAATATCTTTATCGGTTATTTGGAAGTATTAAATTGTTATTGGTAAAATTTGTGGACAACACAAAAATTGGAGGAGCGGTAAAAAAAGATGGAAACAGGTCAGCTGTACAGGCAAACTTGGATTACTTGGTAAGGTAAAGCTCATTTTAATAAACACAAATGAAAGCTCATACATCTAGAAACAATAGCAGAGGCCACACTTGCAAAATTACAAATTGGAAAGAGTTCAAAAAAGAGCTACAAGAATGATTCAAGATCTGGAAAAACATACCTTATCATAATGACACCTCAATCTATATGGATCTCAATCTATTTAGTTTATCCAAGGGAAAGTTAAGAGGTGACTTGATTATGGTCTACACGTATTTATGTGGGAAAGAGATTTCTGATAGTTTTGATAGATCTTTAATGTAGCAGAAAAAGGCATAATGAGATGGAATAGTTGGAAGCTGAAGCCAGACAAGGTCAGACTCAAAACCGGCTTTTTTTTTTTTTTTAAACAGTGAGGATAATTAACCTTTGGAATAACTTACTCAGGGATCTGGTGGTTTCTCCATCACTTCAAGTCTTTAAATCAAGATTGGATAAATCTCTCTAAAAGATAAGCTACAGGTCAAAAACAAATTATGGGTTTGATGCAAATTTTACTGGGTGAGGTTCTTTGGCCTGAGTTATAAAGGAGGACTGTCTATATACTGATCCCTTCTAGCCTTAAATCCTATTGGCAGAGGTGTGTAGGAATATTGTATAGGACCTCATACGACACTTGATTCTAGCTTCTTACTTTCATGAGCAATAACTATGCACTATTAATAAAGGTAAACAGGTCTAAAGCTTGATGCTTGAAACAAATTAACATGTTTCTTCGGATCTCCTGAGAGATGATTTTGCTGTTTTAAAACCACGCATCATGCCTAAAATCAAAGGATAAATTGGGACAATCTAATTAACCCCTTTTCCCCATAATATTATAAGATTTTTCAACCCAAGCCTGGACCTGAGCAACAGAAATGAAGATCATCATCAATCTGGCATTTCTACATTATTTAGGAAACTCCATACTAGTGTTGCTTTAAATTAAAGAAAAATAGGATCACTGTTAGATACTACTTTAAATCTATTAAAGAGGGTCACCAACTTGTCCATTAAAAATAGAACATACAAAAAAGTTTTAAGAAAAACTACTACTACTGCTCAGATTTCAAGATGAAAACTTAAACACCAACATTGTGCACTTATGAAAGGTTGATGTACAGCAGAACTGTTTTGGTGGTGCATTTTCCCCCCTCCCTTGAGGTACTGTCAACCCTGAAAAATGTGAAAAAGACTCCAGGTAAGACTGTGGTCTAGACATCAGAATCAATCTGGTTCAAGTGACTGGCTAAAAGAAAAAACAGAAAAGATGCATTGTTTTTTTATAATGTTGACCGGAGACTAACTTTTTAATTTTTCATCTTATGGTAACAGAGACTGTATTCTTCTGATAATACCATACAGTGGTTTGGAAACGCAGAAACAGTGAAAGCACCAGAAAAATATGCAGAAGAGACTGTTGCAGGACAAGTGAGGGTATCTACTCTATTCTCTAAATCTATAAACCCAAGTGACATGGCTGTATTCTGCGGAGGTACATGGGGAAGTGGGTATATGCAGGGGATTGAAATCACAGTCAAATGAAGTAAAAATCTTAAATGAACCAAACTGTACCACAGAATCTCTGTGGATAGTAATTCCATGCTTGAATAATAAGAATATAGCAATAGGGATATACTACCGACCACTTGACCAGGACAGTGATAGTGACTGTGAAATGCTCAGGGAGATTAGAGAGTTTATAAAGATAAAAAACTCAATAATAATGGGGGATTTCAACTATTCCCATATTGACTGGGTATATGTCATCTCAGGATGGGATGCAGAGATAAAGTTTCTTGACACCTTAAATGACTGCTTCTTGCAGCAGCTAGTCATGGAACCCACAAGAGGAGACGAAATCCTTGATTTAGTCCCAAGTGGAGCACAGGATCTGGTTGAAGAGGTGAATATAGATGAACTGCTTGGTAATAGTGACCATAATATAATTACATTTAATATCCCTGTGGTATGGAAAACACCACTGCAGCCCACCACTGTAGCATTTAATTTCAGAAAGGGGAACTACACAAAAATTGGAAGTTAGTTAAACAGAAATTAAAAGGTACAGTGCCAAAAGTGAAATCCCTGCAAGTGACATAGAAAGTTTTTAAAAGACACCATAATAGAGGCTCAATTTAAATGTATACCCCAAATTAAAAAACATAGTAAGAGACCCCAAAAAGTAACACCGTGGCTAAACAACAAAGTAAAAGAAGCTGTGAGAGGCAAAAAGGCATCCTTTAAAAAGTGGAAGTTAAATCCTATTGAGGAAAATAGGAAGGAGGATAAACTCTGACAAATGAAGTATACCAATATAATTAGGAAGGCCAAAAAAGAATTTGAACAGCCAGCCAAAGATTCAAAAAGTAATAAAAACAATTTTAAGTATATCAGAAGCAGGAAGCCTGCTAAACCACCACTGGGGCCGCTACATGATTGAGATGCTAAAGGAGCACTCAAGGACAATAAGGACATTGCAGAGAAACTAAATGAATTCTTTGCATTGGTCTTCACGGATGAGGATGTGAGGGAGATTCCCAAAGCAGAACCATTCTCTTTAGGTGACAAATCTGAGGAACTTTCCCAGCTTGAGGTGTCATTAGAAGAGGTTTGGAACAAACTGATAAACTAAACAGTAATAAGTCATCAGGACAAGATGGTATTCACCCAAGAGTTCTGAAGGAACTCAAATGTGAAATTGCAGAATTACTAACTGTGGTATGTAACCAATCATTTAAATCAGCTTCTGTACCAGATGACTGGAGGATAGCTAATGTGACACCAATTTTTTAAAAAGGCTCCAGAGGTGATCCCGGCAATTATAGCCCCATAAGCCTAACTTTGGTACCAGGCAAACTGGTTGAAACTATAATAAAGAACAGAGTTATCAGACACGTAGACAAATGTGATTTGTTGGGGAAGAGTCAACACAGTTTTTGTAAAGGGAAATCATGCTTCACCTATCCACTAGATTCTTTGAGAGGGTCAACAAGCATGTGGACAAGGGGGATCCAGTGGGTACAGTGTACTTAAGATTTTCAGAAAGCCTTTGACAAAGTGCCTCACCAAAGGCTCTTAAGCGAAGTAAGATGTCATGGGATAACAGGGAAGGTCCTCTCATGGATCAGTAACTGGTTAAAAGATTGGAAACAAAGGGTAGGAATAAATGGTCAGTATTCAGAATGGAAAGAGGTAAATAGTGGAGTCCCACAGAGTTCTGTACAGATACTGTTCAAAATATTCATAAACGACCTAGAAAAAGGAGTAAACAGTGAGGTGGCAAAATTTGCAGATGGTAAAAAAATACTCAAGATAGTTAAGTCCAAAGCAGATTGCGAAGAGTTACAAAGGGATCTCACAAAACCGAGTGAGTGGGCAACAAAATGGCAGACAAAATTCAATGTTGATAAATGCAAAGTAAGGCATATTGCAAAACATAATCCCAACTATACATATAAAATGATGGGGTCTAAATTAGCTGTTACCACTCAAGAAAGAGATCTTGGAGTCACTGTGGCTAGTTCTCTGAAAACATCCACTCAATGTGCAGAGGCAACCAAAAAAGCTAAAAGAATGTTGGGAATCATTAAGAAAGGGATAAATAATAAGACAGAAAATATCATATTGCCTCCACATAAATCCATGGTATGTCTACATCTTGAATACTGAGTGCAGATGTGGTCACCCCATCTCAAAAAAGATATACTGGAATTGGAAAAAGGTTCAGAAAATGGCAACAAAAATGATTAAGGGTATGGAACAACTTCCATATGAGGAGAGATTAATAAGACTGGGACTTTTCATCTTGGAAAAGAGACGGCTAAGGGGGGGATATGATAGAGGTTATAAAATCATGACTGGTGTGGAGAAAGTAAGGAAGTGTTATTTACTCCTTCTCATAACACAAGAACTAGGGTCACCAAATTAAATTAATAGGCAGCAGGTTTAAAACAAACAAAAGGAAGTATTTTCTTCAGACAACACACAGTTAACCTGTGGAACTCTTTGCCAGAGGATGTTGTGAAAACCAAGAATATAACAGGGTTCAAAAAGAACTAGATAAATTCATGGAGAATAGGTCCATCAATGGCTATTAGCCAAGATGGGCAGGGATGGTGTCCCTAGCCTCTGTTTGCCAGAAGCTAGGAATGGGCAACAGGGGATGGATCACTTGATCCACCCCTGTTGACCTGTTCTGTATCACTTGATCCATCCCCTGTTGACCTGATCTGTTCATTCCCTCTGAAGCACCTGGCATTGACCACTGTCGGAAGACAGGATACTGGGCTAGATGGACCTTTTGTATGACCCAGTATGGCTGTTCTTATGTTCTTACTCTCTGCATTCAGACAATGGAAGTCTGTAATTAGGGTTAAAGAAAATGATGCTTCCTTTTTCCCATCCTTTGTCTTATTTTGACTACAAGCTCTTCAGGGCAAGGACAGTCTTTTACTACATGTATTGTGGCAAATTGCTGGTACGATTATGATGGGAACTGCACTTCCTCTTCTTGGCGGGGGTTCAGGGCACAGTTTCCTGCCCCTGAACTAGAGTATTTATTGTCCCACTAGTAACCCAGAGAAGGTTAGTGGAGAGGGAGGGACCCAGGCCCGCCCTCTACTCCGGGTCCCAGCCCAGCAGCCCTAGGGATAGTGGTAAACCACTTGAACTAGTGCTTCCTTCCCCTGGGCTACTTCCCTCTTCTGCTCTTCAGCTTGTGGGGCTTCCTGCCCTCTCTCTCTCTGCACAAGTTGGTTGTCTCTTTATATAGGGTCTTGGTCTTCTAGCCTGCCATGGCACTTCTCCAAAATCTCTTCTACTTCAACTCCTTCAAACTGCACTCTACTCCAACTCCTTCCCCAGGCTAATTGAAGCAGGGGGGTTTTATAAGGTGACTACCTTCAGGTGCTCTAATTGGCTTCAGGTGCTTTTAATTAATCTATAGAAACCTTTCTTCCCTCTACAGGGAATAAGGCTTCTTCTCATCCTGGGACTTACATATCTCTCCTATATCACTCTCCTGCTGCCTTCTGGCCATGCTGTATCACAGTATGCACAGTGCTTACCACAATGAGTCCCTGATCTCATTTGTGGCCTCTCAGCAGTACCATAATAATAATAATAATAATAATAATAATAAACAAACAGCCTCAAATATTGCACACCGAGGGGTGCCCTCTCCTCCACAGCTCATACAGAATATGGCTTCTCCAGGGATCAGGTGATGATGCGTTCATAGGGTGTGTCTACACTGAAAAAATTTGGTGGCAGTAAGCCTCGGAGTCTGAGTCAACTGACTCAGACTTGCGCCAACGATCTAAAAATAGTAGCAGACGTTCCCACTTGGGCTGGAACTAAGACTCTGAAACCCAATGAGTGGGGTGGGTCTCAGAGCCTGAGCTCCAGCCTGAACCTGAATGTCTACACTGCTATTTTTAGGCCCATAGTGTGAGCCCAGGGATCCTGAGCAGTTGAACCAGGCTCTAAGACTTGCTGCCAGTGTAGACATATCCTGTGAATATATCAGGCCTGCGCTCAAGTCCGTCCACTAGCTCCCAGTCAGCTCCCAAAGTCAGTTCGGGCCTTAGTCCCAATTTTCAAAGCAATTAATGCATCAAGCTCCAGCTACCCCAAAGACAAAAATTTAATCTATGAACTCCTGCGACAGCTACACTCATTTGGGAAAATGCTGATCACAAAGCCCAGGACTAAGCAGCAATAGCTAAGGACAAAGTACTCTCAAGAAAATCCAGCTACGGAACAATCTTCCAGAGGAAATCAGGCAAATCCAAAATCTGACAATTTTTAGGAAACTTTTCCAAGGCTTCCTCTTTTCACTATAAAGGATACCCACAATTTCTACAACTCTTTTAGTCCCAGAACTCTCCTACTCCCCCCGCCCCGCCCTGAAAAAAAAGCCCTACCTCAAGCAGAGTTCTGACCCAGTAAAGGAAGAAGTGCCAGAGACTCCATGAAGACCACTAAGGACTTTGCTATTGATTTTAAGTGGAAGATGCTCAGATATTACAGTGATGGGTGGCAGAATACAACGGATTATAGATTAGAGAGATCTATTAGATACTGTCACTTGTCTTGCAACAATCTCTTCTGCAGATTGTTCTCTTTCTAGATTTTCAAACCACTGTATGGTATTTTCACTAGATATGATGAACTAGGATCCAGGGTAATATTTTCCAAAAGTCAATACACTTGTATTTTAAGAACAAAATGTTGAAACATACATACATCTTTCTATTTCATGTAGAATAAGGTGCTCAAGAGAATGATTGGACATTTATATTACACCTAAAGTTTCAAGGTTAGGTTTTGCAGGGCCCTTATATGAACAAACATTTTAACATTTCTGCAACACTGACAATCATTACAAGCTTTTATGTTACACAAGTGAAAGAAATACATCTAGTTTTCAGCGTAAACAACATATCAACAAAATTCTTGGTTCTTCAAGAATGTGTTCTTTTACACTGATATAGTACTACATCTGTGTTTGTATTGCATCTGATTTCTGTGCCTTTTTAATGTTAAATGCTCATATATAGTATGATATTAACATTTTCCACTTTAGTCCAATTATTCACATAGGCTTTGCCCAGTTACTTACAGAAATCACAAAATGATCTCATTCTCAACCCTTTGAGAAATCCCCCGATCCAGATGAGAGACTTATTAAATGAATAAGTTTTAAATTAAATGAAAACCTTCCTGTAATTATTAATGCATGGTTTCCATCACTTCAGGGACATCCCATTGCTAGGGGTGTATTTCTTCAAAGACTCCACATCATTGCAAAGGCTATTTCTTCAAAGACTTCAGAATGCTGGCAGGGGTAGCCTATTTTGGGAGATCACTTTGCTCACTTGCATCCATCAGAAATAAAAACTTTACATCAGAGTGGGTATCTCTTCTGAGATTGTTGTGTTGGGAAGGAGGATTGTCTTGTTGACAATTTTCATATCACCATCACGAAACTTTGAGCTTGATTACTACTCTTTCTTTGATGATCTATTGTACATATTGTTCAATACTTTAAAATGACACCATCTACCATCTCTGCTGTTCATGACCAAGTAAATGTGTGGCTTCGGGGTAAAGTTTTGCGTTTATCTGAATTTCCTTCACATGTATCAACAACAGACACGCTACTCTTCTCCAACAAGAGATTTTTTCAGTCATTTTTCAACTAAGACATCTCTATTTACCTGTACTATCTTCAAACTTGATACTAATCTGACCTTGGATTCTCTTCCTCCCACCACCATCTCCCATGTCTGCAACTCTACCTACTGCTATCTCCACAATATTACCTAGGTATACTACTGTGTAATTTCATCTCTGCTGCAGTATTCATCTTTGCTTTCAATTTCTCTCCGTTTAATTACTTAATTTCAGCTCCTGTCTATGGACTTTATACATTACAGAATTCCAGATTCCAATGTGTGTGGCAAGCCTGTATGCTACTCACTCATGCATAGATGTGCAACCACATCATGACAGTATCACACAATTTGAGTGGCTTTCTATTCATTTCAGAATCCATTTCAAAATTGCCCCTGCCCCTTTAAAACAAAACAAAAAGATCACCGTCTGTGGACTTGCTCCAGCCTGCCTCACAGCTCATTTTATTTCACTTATATCTTGGATCAGTGCACTCATCTAGCTCTAACCTCTTTTTCTTTCCTCTATAGCCATGTTTCCCAAACTTGGGATGCTCCTTGTGCAGGGAAAGCCCCTGGCGGGCCCGGCCGGTTTGTTTACCTGCCACGTCCGCAGGTTTGGCCGATCGGGGCTCCCACTGGCTGTGGTTCACTGTGCCCGACCCATGGGGGCTGTGGGAAGCGACGGCCAGTACATCCCTCAGCCTGCGCCACTTCCTGCAGCCCCCATGGGCCGGGCACAGCAAACCGCTGTCAGTGGGAGCCGCGATCGGCCAAACCTGCGGACGCAGCAGGTAAACAAACCGGCCAGGCCTGCCAAGGGCTTTCCCTGAACAAGCGGCATCCCAAGTTTGGGAAACACTGCTCTATAGTTCATATCACTGCTGGCCTGAGAAGTTTGTCCACTGGAGTTCTTGCAACCTGAAGCAGACTTCTCATCTCTTTGCTTCAGGCTCTCTCCATTTCAGATCTCAACTGTAAAGAGAAAATTACCTGTTTGTAATTCAGCTTCCCTAAAGATCTCTGGTGGCTGGATCCCTACTCTTGAAGATTGTGCTTTTTATGTGGGACAAATGAGCTCTAGCTCTCAAAGTTTTTTGGCCCTTGGAGGCACCAGAAACTGTGTGTTTTATTCTGACCAACTGCTAGTGCCTCAGTATCCTCCTTAATGAGTGGGAAGCAAAGTGGCTTTCTAACGGCTTCACAAAATTTGTGTCAGAAAAATATATCTATATCATCGGATGACCACAAATCCAGTCACTGGAAAATATTGTACCTCCCAACTCTGAAAGGAAGGAGAAAGGATGAGTAGAAAGCCAGTAAAATGATACCTTCACAGAAATCAAATTACAAATTAGGAATTTCACTTTTTCTAAAGATACCATATTGACAGTATTTAAACTTCTGGAGACTAAAAATCTCAAAGAAAACCTCAAAACAATCGTACTTTTTTGAAAGCTAAAGAACAAGAAGCCATCTGTGGTGGTTTCATATATTTTGGATAATTGTAAGTGCCTCCCAAAATGCATTCCCCCAAACAAAAGGTGGGACAGTTAGGGAGAAAATACTGGAGACAAAGTCCAATTTCAAAAAAACTTTTGCAGAATCAACATCTCCAGACATTTTGAGCTATGATGTTCAATGGACTTCTGGAACTTACTCTTGGAAAGGTTTATTGCTCTTCAACTGGATAACTCAGGTTCAACTTTAAAGAGTACGGTTAGGGTCTGTCAGCATCTATCTAGCCATTCCTTTTTATTTGCTATGCAGAAAGGCATCTTTCTGAATCACTGATTGTTACACATAATAGGACAGCAGCAAGCGACGCAGTAGACTTTGAAGGGATCTCACAGAAATTCCAGCATGACCTGCCAAGAGTCTAGCTGGAAAATGTGTACCTCTGTTTGGCTGTTTACCACATTACACAACTACAAGCTAACATTGGGGTGGTTGTTATAAGTGCACATTTCTGAACATATATACAATGGAAATGACATATTGTATCATCAAATTTAAATAAATTAATGAATTACCTGACCCTTTAGAATGAAGGATTACCAACTTTTCTGCAATATGGGGAATGGGGAACAATTGTAAACGTAGGAAAACCTAGCATTCTAATTAGAAAAGTGCTGAAAGTATAGGTTATGCTATTATGAGGTTATGGAGAATATTTTCTGTATGGATATGGAGATATAATCAGATGAATATCAGAATGTTATCACTGTATTTACACATATTTTATTAAAGAACAGGAATAAGTAATCTAATTTGTCAAATATAATTTTATCCAATACAGTTTCACTATTGCTACCCAGTGTTCCCTCATTATTTTCCTGTATGCAGAATAATCAGCACGAACAGAGCCGGCCCACAACATTTTGGCACTTGAGGCGGGGAGCTCAAATGATGCCCCTATGCCCCCTCGCTTGGGCCAAAACTTTGAAAGGTCTCAATTCTGCCTTCTTCCTGTTCTATTCCTCTTGTGGTACTGCTCTGCTACCTACCCCAATAAAGGAGAACTAACAACTTAAAATGCCTTGTTCAAAAATTTTAAGTAACACTTAACTTTCAAACGCCTGAACAGCAAATGTAACTTTTCTTGTCTGCATAGTAAACACTGGCATTTTTATCTGTTTGAATAACCAAAGTGGTGCTTTCCGTACCTTCTTGATTGCTAAGATTTGAACTGCTTCCTGAAGGTCCACAGTCTGGGCCAGCTCATGCTCTATTGAGATGGTTGCAAGGACAATCAGCCTCTCCTGTGTCATTGTGGAGCGTAGATGTGTCACACTGGCAACTGTCACAGGAAGTGTTAGAAGTATTCACAGAGCAACAAAAGTATTTGGAAAGAGGGTGGTCATCTTATTTGTGCACATATATTCCAGAACAGCCTTTGGAGTTGATCCTGCTGAAATGTATCTTGAGAGCGCTTTCAGTTCATCACCTAAATCACTCGCATCAATATCGCGCATGTCATCATGTGTCAACACTGTCTCTAGTGACCTGCATTGCTGGTGTAGGTCTTCTTTGGGTATAGTGGGGAGTTTTGGAATATCATACAACATCTCAAATATACTGCTGTGTTCCTTGAGCTGCATGAAACGTTCTTCAACTGACTGTATTGAACAGTCTAGCACCTGGTTAAAGAATTCAACTTTGAATTGTTGTTTGGAGTCTCTTACGGGATTATCCCATGCCTCGTAATCAAAATGTCATCTTCTTCGGTGACTCTTGTATTATTGAATGGATGGGAAAATAGCTTCAGTGTGAAGTTCCTCTGCCAACTTCTGTGCACTCTTCAGAATGTTTTGAAATCCCTCATCTGACTGGTAAGACTGTAGGTATGACTTTGCTTTGTCCGGTTGTTCCATTGCTCCAGATATATCAAGGTCAACACCTTGGAGTCTCTTGTTTACAACATTTATTTCAAACAGTATGGCATGCCACAATACTAAGCCACACAGAAATTTGAAGTTATGTATGTTTCTGGTGATTCCATTTTTCTCTGCCACTAATAGTTCCTGTCATAGCATTATCCTCCATAATGGCAACTATGGCATCATCTATCTTCCCAATTTGGCGTTTGATAGGCTTTATCGCCTCCACTCGACTTTCCCATCATGTGGCACTCAGTGGTTTCAGAGTCAGAGAGGATGGTCCCAGATGTTGCTTCAAAATTTGCCATCAATGAGTTGATGCAGAGAAAAATACATAGATGCTTTGAATTACATTAAAAAAATTCAGCAGCCTCACTAGATGCTGATGCTGCATCACTGACCACCAAGTTCAATGAATGAGAATTGCATGGGTCAAACAAAGCTCGAGGGTTTAACTCTCGGATCCATGTCTACACTCCTCTGTTCTTTCCTCTCATGTTGGCACCATTATCGTAGCCCTGACCTCTCATGTCAGTTATCGCAATTCCCGTATCTTCCAGCTTTTTAAGAAGCACATTTGTCACACCAGCTCCTGTAGTTTCATCAATGTCAGTAACTTCTAGAAAATGCTCTCTGGTCACCACTGCAGGGACATTTTCTGTTGTTGTTACAAAATGCACCATTAAAGTCATTTGTTCTGTATGGCTGATGTCAGGTGTGCAGTCCAGGATAACAGAGTAATATCTTGCTGACTTCAGATCTGCCACAGTCTTCTGTTTGACTTTTGTTGCCAGTAACTGTCTGATCTCATTTTGAATTGTTTTTCCAAGGTAGAGGTGTGTGTACATTTCTTGCGTGGTGACTCTTCTTAGATGCTCCTGGAGTACAGCATCAAACTCAGCCATCAGCTCCACAGTTTTAAGGAAGTTTCCATTGTTTGAAACTTATACAGTATAACAATAATACAAGAGCTGATCTGAAGTGCCACACAGTGCTAGGTTTTGGGTAGCAAGCATTCTCATAATGGCAACGAGCCTTTTCAGAACATTTTGCCAGTAAAGAGACTCTGATGCAAGCTTCTCTTGATGCTGATCATCTATGGTGGCCTTTAACCTTAGTCTCATCTCAAGCTCTTTCCACCTATGTTCCAGTCCTTTGTGCCTGTAGATCCCATTAGACTGGAACATTAGACTGGAAGAGTTTGCAACAAAAACAGTATGCAGCATTCTGGGTTTTTTGAGTACATAAGCCATGGCCTCGCCACTTTGTCACAACTGGGGATTTCATGCCAGTAATGTGTTGGATGGAAACTTCTGTTTTCACTGTCTTTGGGGAACATGTTTCAGAGTAACAGCCGTGTTAGTCTGTATTCGCAAAAAGAAAAGGAGTACTTGTGGCACCTTAGAGACTAACCAATTTATTTGAGCATGAGCTTTCGTGAGCTACAGCTCACTTGGTCTGATGAAGTGAGCTGTAGCTCACGAAAGCTCATGCTCAAATAAATTGGTTAGTCTCTAAGGTGCCACAAGTACTCCTTTTCTTTTTGGGGAACATGAAGTTTTTCATTTGCTGTGGCCCATGCAATACAAGGAAGTCCCTCAGGCTACGCTCAAGTGGGTCCACAGTCCTGGATCGTCTAGACTTAAGGAACTAAACTCAGCAGCAGCTGTTTCTTGCACCTCCACCGCACTCTTCTCTGATCTACACTTTTCTTCAGGAATGTGCATGGTTACATCCATTTGAGATGGAGATATGGATGCTGCAGTAGCTGCCAGGTCACCTGCACTCTGACTAACTGGAAGATCAGGCATCTCCTCAACAGTCACATCCTCACTGGAGCCGGAAGGCTCACCATGAACATTTGTGTCTATGTATCTCAGGAGAGCTCCTTCCTGCTTAGATAGAAAAGCTCCCTTTGCTTTCTTTCTTTTTCTGAATGCTGTCCCAGAGGGCATTTTCTTCTTTCACTCATGACTGCTGTTCTCTGTTAGCTATAGTGGCTCTCCACGCTCAGCTGAAGGGGACAAATAAGCAGGCTGGTAGCAGGGCCTGAGTGAGGGAAGAGATCAGCGTCTTAGGGGCCTAACTGGCTCCTACTACTTCAGTTGACTGCCTGTTCTCCTCAAGTGGGTTCAGGGAAGCAGCAGGAAACAGGAAGCTCCCTGAAAAGCGGGTGTTAATCAGTCCAGGCTCCTGGGGGTGCTAGAGAGGTACATAAGACACTCCTCCTCCTCCTCCTCTCTACCTGAAGCTCCTGCTGCTTTCTGTTATTCCCTTTCACCTTTTCTTCTCCCTGCCTGTTATGTCTCTTGTGCCCTCCTTCCTCCAGCACAGCACTCCACCATCTCTGTGGATCTAGAGCAGAGAGCATACATATGCACCAGCAGCAGACACAATTTTCTACACTCTGGGTCCTAGTGGCGCCCCTCCACAGCCTGGCACCTGAGGCGGCTGCCTCAGTTCTCCTCATGGCCAACCCTGAGCACTGAGAGCACAATTTTAATACCTATGAACACTTTGTGCATCACAAGAAATAAAAAGCTGTTCATACATTCGCTCTTGGTACAGGTGCTCCTTTTCCACTGGAGATAGAAAAGGGCATCCCTACTGCCACTTTCCCCTGGTGGCAAGATGAACAGAAGAAGAGGGGGAACCCTGGGTGCATTTTTCCCCTTCTGACAGGAGCTGAAGGAAGAGGAGGCTGCTCACAAATCTTTACCACATGGAGCAGAGTGGCAGGTTCAGAACTCTGCATGATGCCTGCCAGTAGGGAGCAGGGCTTAGCGGGAACACGGTTCACCACATGATCCTATCCTCATATCAAAACACACAAAATATGGTAGAAAACATTTTTCAGGCAGTCTTAGCTAAATATAAATATACTACAGACTTTAGACTTCTCCAGGAGCAGAGAGTCTATTGCTGCTTTTAACTTGGCAGCTTATACTCAGAAGGCAGTGGAGTTTTTGAAATAGAAGCAGTTGGGGAAGAAGAGAAGACATTAAGTTATCACAAAAGCTTTTTATTTTTATGGCTCCTTTTTTCTTGTTTTCAAGACTGCGCTGACAAGAAAACTGCCTTTAAAAAAAATACACTCTGTTTTCTTCCAACTATGTCAATTTCACACACTCATTAAAATCAGAGCCTTTCTACCTGAAGCTGTTCCTAGGCTAAAAGCTTCTACATACTCCAGACTTCTGAACGATTCTAACACTGCTGTGAACCTACACTAAGTTAAACTAAAAACTAAAATAAAAATAGTAAAGAAATAAATACAAATACATAAATTTACTGCACCATATATAACTATTTTCCCTCATCATTTTCTAACTGCGAGACCCAGTAGACAATGGAGTAAACTCATAAGGAAGACTGCTAAGGCACATCACTGATGTGTTCACACACAGAACAAATGAAACATTACGGCCAGAATGTTGTCATTTTTATGCCATTCACTTTAGTGGAACTGCATCAGAGATTAATTTGATCCTAAAAGCCACTTTCTAACCTTCTGGAGATGTGTTTATGTAAATACAAAATTTCAGCACATCTCTGTACATTGCTAGCTTCTGGCAGACTGAAAAGGAGTACTTGTGGCACCTTAGAGACTAACCAATTTATTTGAGTATAAGCTTTCGTGAACTACAGCTCACTTCATCGGATGCATACAGATTCCTAAATAGAGCTGATTCTGTTGTATCACCTGTTCTTTTCACTGAAGCTCATGGGACCTTAGGCATCCATGGTTGACTGTGCTGTCCCGAAGAACTAGAAGATGAGCTCTCCCAAGACTGTATGGCTCAGTAAAGTTCTGGTTAAGTTGATTGCAGGTGACATGCAGCCAGAAAGCAGATTGAAAGCATTTTGGCAGGGATGATCCTTTTATTCTGTGTTTCGCAGTGCCTGGCACAATGGGACCTTGGGTCCAGGACTAGGTGATAAATGTTTATCTCTCCACAGAGTCTCCCTCTGTGTCAGCTGCCAGAAGCTATATAGGGAGATAGGCTGACACAGAGGGAGACTCTGTGGAGAGATTGTAAGGAAGCTGGGCCTGGAGCTGTCTGGTCACAGATTACCAGTCGTTGGCTCAGTCCCTGCAGTTCGGTTCTCTCCTGGAGCAAAGTCACTCCTGCGAAGATAATCATTTATCACCTAGTCCTGGACCCAAGGTCCCATTGTGCCAGGCACTGCGAAACACAGAATAAAAGGATCATCCCAGCCAAAATGCTTTCAAATCTGCTTTCTGGCTGCATATCACCTGCAATCAACTTAACCAGAACTTTACTGAGCCATATAGTCTTGGGAGAGCTCATCTTCTAGTTCTTCGGGACAGCGCAGTCAACCATGGATGCCTAAGGTCCCATGAGCTTCAAATATAGTATACTAGGACACTGCATCTATACAGGCCCAATATAAGACTCTGGCTCAGAAAGCAATGTATTCTTAGCAGCATGACCCTGGTTGTGGAATGATTTTAGATGTAACCTGACCATACTATGATCTAAGTTAAAGAATTACTTCTTTCAAAAGGCTTTCCCCCAGTAAAGTCATCTCCTCACAATATGTTTCAGAAGAAAGTAACCAGACAAGAGAAGGAAGAAGAGGAGGAAGAGAAATAGGATGAAAAGGAAGAAGAAAATTGCCTAGAACATGAAAAGACTGGGAACTAACTCCCCTTTGGGCACAATTATTCTACTTTTTGTATTTTGAGCACATAGATATTGAAGAGATGTGCAACTTAGAAATACCACAGATAAATTAGGCATTTGTGTGTATATTATGAGCCTCATTCCATCTCACCAATGCAGACCATGCTTCCCATGATTTTTTTTTTTAAATATATTCACTGTAACATAGACATAGAGCTGTGTACTGGTAACCTATTTATTAGGTCTGGACACTAAATCCCACTGGGAGTCTCAGACATCTGCATTTTCTGTTAGTGTCGGATTTTGTATTTAGATCTCTTATTTAACTGAAAGACATTTATAAATTCATACACACAGACGGCTTTCTAATGCCCCTATATTAAGAGGCTCAAGAGCATGAACTGCTCTCAAAAATCCATAGTATGGAAATGTACATTCTATTTCTCTCACTGGCACAGGAATAAACATTTTTTGCCTTAAAAAATACACCCCTAGTTATCAAAAATAAGGTGGATCTAAAAAACCACACCAAGCAAGTCATTTCCTGCTCTCTGATTTAAGAACACACACATTAAAAATATAAGCAAAAGTCTTATAAAATGAGCATACAGTATCAGACAATTAAACCACTAAGAAAACAATGAATAATATTCTACAATTTCTAAATTTACAGAGAACAATGTACTCTAATTTCTCTCTCACACTTGTTTCAACCAAATAAAACAAAAATCAGAACCAACTCACTCTTCATGTAGCAGCCACTTGATATTTATTCTGGATGACAAAAGCAAATTCAGACTAATCAAATTCTGCATGTCTATCTCTTCCAACCAGCAATACCTGAAGCTGGGAATCCCTATTCACCATTCACTGTAGATATCTTTATACAATTTTCTCCATTTAACTCCTGAATAGGGAATTTGCAAAAGAAATATATTAGCATCAGAATTATTTTTATTCATGAAAATGACAATTGATGTAGCTCCACTGAAGTCACTAGAGCTCAGCTAATTTACACAAACTAAAGATCTGGCTCCAAGCATCTTTAAATAAAAAAAAATATGAAATAAATATACTAATTTAATACAGATGCATCCAGTTTAAACTTCACGTGTCCACTTCGGACAGCTTTGAGATGAAAAGCAGAGCAAAGCAAGGATGTGTTCTTGCCCCTACACTCTTTGGAATCTTCTTCTCAGTACTCATGAACTGTGCATTTAAGGCCATGCAAGACAGAGTGTATCTCCACACCAGATCAGATAGGAAACTCTTCAACCTGTCCCAACTTAAGTCAAAGACCAAAGTCAAAAAGGTGCTAATCGGAGAACTTCTATTCGCTGATGCTGCTGCCCTCATAGCCCAGAATGAAGATCTACTACAAGAACTCATGGACCACCTTTCAAGTGCTTGTCAGGCATTTGCTCTCACATCAGCATCAAGAAAATGGTTGTATTGAGGATGGAGCTAGGCTATTCTCAGTGGTGGCAGATGACAAAACAAGGAGCAATGGTCTCAAGTTGCAGTGGGGGAGGTCTTGGTTGGATATTAGGAAAAACTATTTCACTAGGAGGGTGGTGAAGCACTGGAATGGGTTACCTACGGAGGTGGTGGAATCTCCATCCTTAGAGGTTTTTAAGGCCCGGCTTGACAAAGCCCTGGCTGGGATGATTTAGTTGGGGTTGGTCCTGCTTTGAGCAGGGGGTTCGACTAGATGACCTTCTGAGGTCTCTTCCAACTCTAATCCTCTACGATTCCATGTATTAGGATGGGGGTTCCACAAGATCCTTCAATTACCTTAAATGTAAACTGGCTAGAAGTAGTCCAACAGTTCAGCTATTTAGGTTCTACAGTGACCACCAACCTCTCACTGGATGAAGAACTAAATGTTCGCATTGAAAAGGCTGCCACCACCTTTAGCAGATGAACTAAAAGAGCAACTCAACTCAAAGCTTACCTTCAAGACCAAAATGCTAGTGTCCCAAGCTTGCATCCTCAGCGCTCTCATGTATGGTGGGAAAACACGGACAACTTATGTTCATCAGAAGAAAAGGTCAAACAGTTTCTAGCGACATTGTTTACGCCACATACTCAACACCAAATGGCAGGATAAAATCATCAATGCAGAGATTCTTCCAAGGGCTAACTAACCAAGTGTGACAGCTCTGTTCAAGCAAAGACAACTGCGCTGGCTGCGCCATCTGAGTAGGTTGGAAGACGGACACATACCCAAGGACATGCTACATGGGAAGCTATCAGAGGGAACAAACAACAGGACATCCCAGGCTTCGCTGTAAAG
Organism: Caretta caretta; assembly: GCF_965140235.1. NCBI lineage: Eukaryota > Metazoa > Chordata > Testudines > Cheloniidae > Caretta > Caretta caretta. The sequence continues at coordinate 169,808,795 of NC_134208.1, forward strand.
ACACATGCAAGCAAGATATGAAGGAATCTGGAATTGATCCTGACCAATAGGAAATCTTTGCAAGTGATCATAACAAGTGTCACCATTGTCTCCATCAGGGTATCAGAGTCCATGACAGAAGCTGGCTCCTACATCTTGAAGAGAAAAGGGTCCGCAGGAAGCAAGCAGCTCCCAACCAAGAGACAAACATTTGCAATAACTAAAGATCATGAAAATCTTGGATTGGACTATTCAATCACATGAAACATTGCAAACCAACTACATCATAGGCTGCAATTCCAACCGTCTCTTGCAGACGAAAGAATGCCAACAGCTATCCAGTTTAAAATTCAAGAACTACCATACACACTCTCCATGAACAGATGGAAAACTTAAATGAGTGCTCTATGAGTTTACAAGATTAAAGACATTTTTGTTTCATTTCAGCATGGCATGCTTATACTGAACAATGAGACCACCATTTACAGTAACAGGAATCACATGCTAAACTGAAGTAATACCCATAAATTTAATGAAGCCTTATAAGAGCACATTAAAACATTTTCAAAAAAGAAAAGGAGTACTTGTGGCACCTTAGAGACTAACCAATTTATTTGAGCATGAAATAAAAAGCTCGAAAGCTCATGCTCAAATAAATTGGTTAGTCTCTAAGGTGCCACAAGTACTCCTTTTCTTTTTGCGAATACAGACTAACACGGCTGTTACTCTGAAACCTGTTAAAACATTTTGCCACTTTTTTCTGCTACTCAGGGAGATGGTCAAGCAAAGGAAGTCTCCAGTAGAGTTGGCTGCAAAATGATGACTCCACTTCATGGCAACTATTGAGGTTTCAAAATTTGTTTTTGTTCCACTTTGAGTAACACCAAAACCCTTTGAACCTTTCAATGAAAACAGAATTCTGGGTGTGGTCTGGTGGATAGGACACTGGCCTATGAGAGACACTGGAGTATGAGAGACCTGCTTTCAAGTCCTTGCTCTCTTTTCTGATTCAGAGCAGAATTTTTCATCCCTGATCACTCTGAATTAGGCAGCAATGATTCAAACCTCATCCTCACATCCCAGGCCAGTCCCCTAACCACCAGGCTATAGGGTGCAAGTCTCTCTTGTGCTTTCTCAAACACTATCAAAACTGATATGCCTCCACAAAACATTTTGGCATTGGTAAAAAAATATATAATTTCAGCAAAATTTCATTCCAACCAAAATGTTCCGAACAAGCTCATCTCCAGGCCTAAAGGTGGAATTGATATCAGGTCATGAGGGCCTGATAACTGACCGTATGAATCCCCAATGTATCTGAGAACATTTTTCAGCCCAAGAAACCAATTGTTCTGGCATCTTTATCTGATGGCTGAGAGCAAACATGAGCCCTTAGATGTTTCACCAACTAAATCAACAGATAACTAGGACTAAAGTGCAAGAAGAAACATTGAAATCCATATTGTAGAAACTAGTATACAACCCATCTCATCTCTCTTGACAGCAGGTACCAGACAGACATCCCTAGCTATGTCAAACAATCTTAGTGAGACCCTGAATGATTTAGTTCTATCCAGGCAGAAAAAGGGAGTTTTGAGTACATGTGCGTCTTGCCTCCCCTTCATCAGAGTGAGACTTAGTAAAGAAAACAGGTGAGAATATGATCTGGTCTGGGCAAATGTTAGAGATCATCTGGGGCAGAAATTTTGCATGGGGATCAGGTGTGACCTTGACTTGTGGAAAACGTGTATGGTGAGCCCATGAATGCCTGCAATTTTCACACCCTGCAGGCTGACATGACCACTACTAAGAAGGCTGTCTTCAATGAAAGATAATATGAAAAGCATAATGCCAAAAGTTCAAAGTGGGGAACCATCAACCCAGCTAGAATGACATGGAGATCCAAGGAGGAAGAGGGGTCCCACACAGGGGAAATACATGCATTAAAGCCTTTAAGGAAGGAACCCAACCATTGTAGAATGCAAGAATACAGCATGATCCTGTATAGGGGGGATGGTGAGCTCATACAGTTGCCAACTAACAGAAAGTCCTCAGATTTTCAGTGACAGAAAATAGTCTAAAAGAGGAGGAATCTAAAACTCTGTGGGAGAGAGGTGACACTGCTATATCCAAATGGAGCATTTTTTCCGCTTGGCTGCACAAATCCTTCTTGTAGTCTTTCCTGCTTTGGATCAGAATGTTCTGAATAACTCTAGAACAAGTTTTCTGCAGCCAGCATCCAGGCTGTGAGGTGCAGAGTCTGGATCTGGAGAGATTGTCCTGCTCTTGAAAATTATGTCTGAATTCAGGGGCTACGTTACTGGAGATCAAACGGAAAAACTGCATAACAGAACTGTGTGGGCTACCCTGATGCTATCAGGATCATTACTGCAGCTTCTTGCCTGAGCTTCCTCAAAACCCTCAGTATCAGAGGGACTGATGGGTAAGCATGCATCACTCTTGGAGTCCAACAGATGAGGAATGTGTCTGACTGTAAACTGGGGCTCAGACCCCCTCCATGTACGACACATTCTATTCAACTTAACTGCCACAGAATTTATAGATGACTCCACTTGTCACCTGAATGACAGAGTCCTTTACTGGCTGCTCATAGTTGCATGAAATCTGCTCAGGAGTTTTGTAATCCCAGAGGTGTAGTACTCTTGAGGTGAACTGATGGTGGATGCACCGATTCCTCTGACAGACCAGATTCGCGGCATAAAAGGGATGAAAAGGCTCCTCCTTTTCTGATCACATAAAACATCACCATGGCATTGTCTATCATTATCTCAATTATTTTGCCTGACTGAGAGGTGCAAATGTTACAAAACCAAATGTATTGCCTTGATTTCTAAGACATATGTGGTGCAGAGTCTTCTCACGTAACCATAAATCCAGAGTCTGGTGTTGGTCCAAGTGATGCTCCCCATCCAAGGTTGAAAGCATAATGTTACTACAGCCTATGTAGGCAGAGATGGGGCAAATGGAACTTCTCTGCATACCTATCAGAATTCTTCCACCAATTTAATGATATACACTTTCATCAGGAATTTGTACTGTTATGTCCATGTGGTGTTTGTTTGGGAGGTAGACGCACTTCAACCAACCTTGCCTACAAAGTAGGTGAACTCTGGCCAACATGTATGAGACCACGTGACTTAGCAATCTCAGACACATCCTTAGTGTTGTCTGATATAACTTATAACTCAGTTAGACTAAGTTGTAACCGAGTTATAAATTCTGCCATGACCTCAAACGTCCTCTATGGTAAGTATACTCTTACTGTTGTACAGTCTAGAAGTTACACTATAAACTCTATCTTTTGGGTTCACACAAAAGATGACTTTTCCTTGTTGATCCTAAGCCCCAAGGTGGTGAAGAGCTACAGGAGGTGATGAATGTTGTCTGTGACCTGTTGAGTTAAGCTCCGTTGAATGTGCCAGTCGTCAAGGTAAGGGTAACCTTGTATCCCATTTCCTTAAATGTGCCACTACTACAGCAAAACACTTGGTGAAGAATCTTGGGGCTGCCAATAATCCGAATGGCAGGACTCTGTACTGAGTATGTGAGATCCCCACTAGAAAACTTAGGTATTTCCTATGTGCTGTAGGCATTGATATCTGGACATACATGTCTTGGAGGTCAAGAGCTGCAAACCAGTACTGTGCATCTAGGAATGGGTTTACTGAGGCGAGGGCTTCCATTCTGAATTTGAATTGACTAGCAAATGCTTTGGGGTTTCTCGTGTCCAGAATCAGGTGCCATCCTCCTTTTATTGACAGTTAGAAAATAATGGGAATAAGCCTGCATCCTCTGTATTAAAGAGGACCTTCTTCTATTGCTGTAACACAGAAGGGTCCCTTAAAAGATATGGGGCAGGCAGGTGGCGGTAGGGAGAGGATGGAACTGTATAGAATACTCCACCTGGATGATATCCAGGACCCAGCAGTCCAAGGTGATTTGCTTCAGGCCCCTTGAAAATAAAACAAATGGTCCCCAAACAGGGTGGAAAAGGGATATAGAACCTCCAGATGTGGTCCCAGGTGGCCCTCGAATTAACATCAAACCAGCTCTCAACATGTTCACAGGTTGCACTGCTGCTGAAGTATTAGTAGCTGAGGGCCTTCCTCTACAGAATCTTTGTTTCTTCTTCAGTGGCTCTGATGGCTTTTGGTATAACTCACAGTAAGAAAAAGGTGTCTGCCTTGAATAGGTCTGGTGTTTTGTCTGTCCTAATAAGCATGGCCAAAGAGTCTTTTAAGGAAAGTAAGACATGATCAATTTTACTGATGAACATATCATAGCCCTCAAAAAGAGATCCCCTACTGTAGTCTGCACTTCCCTGGGGATCCCTGAGGATTGCAATTATGACATTCACTTCACAGTCAAAGCCATACCGCAATGTCATCAGGCAATGATGAAGAAATGGCAGCTGAGACAAGTTCAGCATGATGATGGTGTTCATCATCAGAAGCGTGTAACTGGTGAGGTTCAGCATGGGAAACCTGGGGTAGTTGACACCATTGAGCCTTCAGGGACTGTACCAGGGAGGTGATCTAATCCAGTAAAGGGCAGAGGAAGAGGGCCTTCTAGCATGTTGATGACCCCCTGGCATCCAGCAGTGAGCCAGAAGCAAAATGAGTAGGAGGCATGGTAGGGAGTCCCTCCCTATATCCCCTGTGACTATGATGGTAGTTTTGGGTTCTGAAATCCCTATCAAAAGGCTTACGTTTCATATGAGCGTGAAGTATGTAGATGAACTCTCCTACTATGCTGTGAAACTGATTCCAGTGGTGGAATAGACTTGGCAGAGGGTATCAGGGCATGACCTGAGAAGATTCCTTGCCAGTACCAAAGATGCAACTGGTTCCACGGCTGTTGGGTGGATGATGCTGATGGTAGTATCTTCAGTAGCAAAGATTACAGTAGTGACTTGGGAAGGACAAATACCACTAAATCACCCACCACTACCAATCGTGATACTGAAAAGCGTCAGTACCCTGAGCAAGTTAGAACCTGTCAGCACCAAAGAAGATGGTCGGAGAGGGGTCTTGACCTGAGAGTTTGGTCAGTAACCTGCTGGAGCATGTGATGAGAAAGTTTTCTTTGCAATTAAGATAGTTATTTTTAAGTAGATATTAGTAAGCATTTTAACTTTCTTTTTCTTGTAACCATTAATTACTTTTATGCCTTATTACTTATACTCACTTAAAATCTCTCTCTTTGTAGATAATAAACCTGTTTTATTGTTTAATCTAATCTACTGTGTTTAAATTGGAGTGTCTAGTCAGGCTATTTAAAATAGCAAACTGGTATATTATTCCCTTAAAGAAATAATGGACTTGATATATCTGTGCTGTCCAGGAGAGGGCAGGCAGTACAGGACATACATTTCTGGAGGAAGATCCAGGACTAGGGGTGTGTTGGGGGTTACTCTGCAGTAAACCCAAGGCTGGTGAGAGCCAGGGTACAGCTGGCAGGTTGCAGTTACACACAGACACTCAGGGTATGGCTTGCATGCTGGAAGGCTGGTTGCGAGCATCCCAGGTGGGAGCTACTACAGCAAGATATTGTAAGGTACCCAAGGTTGCAGGAAAGAGGTAACACAGCCTCTCACTGGTCTGGGCTGGACCTCTGGCATGTTACAGCTAGTACTTAAAGCCCTGAATACAGTACCGCATAGTCTGGGCAAGAGACAGCATGCAGAAGCTTTTTAGCAGGCACGGAATCACAGAGGCCGGGGCCTTTTTTGGGTGCCAGAGGGACCTATACGAGGCTTTGTTCTACTTTTAGATGCTGCAGAATAAGGTGATCTCTGCCTCTTTCTTATTAGTTAACTGTTTTTGTGATCTGTAGAATACTGCTGTGTCCTATCTCTCTCAATTGATGATGACTTCAGGGCAGGAACAGCTGAGTGTTTTGAGGAAGCAGGAACCTGGGAATTAGCCCCAGAGCCAACACTCACATGTGTATTTCTGGAGGAAGGCTGATCTAGGACAGCCTTTCTGGAGGAAGCCTGATCTAGGCTGGACCTTGTTTACCTGGATCAGAAGCAGGTCTCATGGAGTGGTCCCAAAGAAAATGTTTTAGGTGAGCCTCTCTTGTTTTTGTGTCCATTTAGAAAATAAATGGCTAATCAAACATTTCTCAGGGAGATGTCCATCGCCAAAGCAAACTAAATACCTTGAATGACCATTACTGAGGGCTACAACTACTTCATATGAGGGCCAATATTTAAACCTTGGATGTTTTTGCTCAGTCATAAGGACTGAAGCCTGGAACTCAATAACTAAAAACACAGAATAAAAATACTTGAACAGAAGTATTGCAATCCCATGCTAACAACTAAAAGCTACACTAAAGGGATACCTATATACAATTAAATTTGTTTAGATATGAAGGTGTGCTCACAGTTCAAGCTTGCAATCCTGGGCAATAACTGAGGAACAGTTGGCCACACTCCACCTCTCAAGTCCTCGGAAAGAGAGAGGGGACATGTGGGCACAACAGCACTCAATGTGCAGGCCTGGTCCCATTGGGCACTGCTGGCCAAAGGAGTCCAATCTCAAGGGCATGGCGCAAAAACACATCAAGAGTGGAATATGTATGGACACGCTTTTGGGATTATCTCCTAAAAATCTTCTGCAGTATAAATTTCTGCAAGTTATTCTCACTTTCATTGGCTGCATGTGTTTCAAAGGTTTTTGTGTGGTCTGAGACCAGAGACTTCAGTATTCTAGGTCATAGGAGAAAATTCCTCAATCTCAGAATACAAAACAAAACGTCTGTCTAGAGAAATGTACTGAAGCATAAAAGCTCTGTTGAACTCCTCAAGGTGCTTCCTTGATTTATACATCAAAGATCTCAACAAACCAGTTTTTCTCTTCAAAGCAGAGGATTCCCAGGCAATTAATTTTGTGTCAGGAGTTCTACAAATCTTAGAGCTCTGTAGCCAAGTCCTGACTCAATCTGATGAAACTAGCACTCCGTTTTAGGAAAAAACATTTAGAAAAGACTGATAGTTTTGTTTGTGGTTAGGTGTCACACTCACTTCCAAGACCTGATATCATGGTGATGAGTGCAGCATAAACATTTAGGTTGATTGCCAGACCCGAATGCTCAAAACATCATATTTAAAGATAGCCACATCTACACTAAGAGTGTGTTACCAGTACATGAATACCGGTACACCAGTGATTCCCAAATTATTTATCTTTATTGGCCGCATATGTGTTACATGGACCACAGGTTGAGAACCACAGTGTCCCCCCAAAGCCACCCACAGCCCAGCACACCCCGCCCAGAGACCCCTCCACAGAGTGGGGCCAGGAGTGGAGCCCTGAGCATGGGACCGGGCAGCCAGACCCTGCACCTCGCATAGTGGGGCTGGGCAGCTGTACCTCACACCCCATCCTATAAGGCCGGGCAGCTCAGAGCCAGGACCCGGACCCTGCCACATGGGGCCGGGCAGCCTAAAAGTCCTGCCGCGCGGGGCCGGGAAGCCTAAAACTTGGGGGTGCTGTAGCACCCCTAAAACCCCTAGGTCCTAATGCCCCCCCACACACTCACTGCCTAGAGCGTCCCCCCTCCCCACAAACCTGCCCAGAGACCCACCCTCCCGCACCCTACCCCGCTGCGGCATCACCAACCCCCTACTGGCAGGACCACTCCAGAAGGCTGCCAGATGCTATCTCCCCCTCAGCTAACACCATCCCCTTTCTGATCAGAGCGGCAAATTTTGATTTTTTTTTTTTTAGCACACAGCTGGGCCACAGCAATACACCATACTGGGAAAACTCTCCTAGTGCAGATGGAGCCCTACTGGCAAAGCTGCATTTTATACCTACATAATACATGGATGTGTGTATATACCTACCAAATAGAACACGAGGCAGTTTGGAACATTTGACAACTGCTCCTCTAGGGCCTCTCTGAAAAATTTCACCCTATCAAATGTGTGTGGATGAGGTTATTGATAGAAGCGGTATCTGTATGCAGAGCCTGAAGCCACATATGGAATTTCTTCATGCTAGGATGTCATACAAGAGATGGATGATCTCAGGTTATCACAAAATATATCAGTAGGGAAATCTAATAAGTTATTGATAAAGCCTAGCTTTTTCTTAGATATCTCTGATACTGTCTGGGATCTCTTCTGGGAGCATAATAGAGATGAAAAATAGAGTTACAGGGACAAACCATCCCGATGTGTAGAAAGAACAGTAAATATGGCAGGTGACCAGCTTGGCTTAACAGTGAAATCCTTGCTGATCTTAAACACAAAAAAGAAGCTTACCACAAGTGGAAGATTGGACAAATGACCAGGGAGGAGTATAAAAATATTGCTCAGGCATGCAGGAGTGAAATCAGGAAGGCCAAATCACACTTGGAGTTGCAGCTAGCAAGAGATGTTAAGAGTAACAAGAAGGGTTTCTTCAGGTATGTTAGCAACAAGAAGAAAGTCAAGGAAAGTGTGGACCCCTTACTGAATGAGGGAGGCAACCTAGTGACAGAGGATGTGGAAAAAGCTAATGTACTCCAGGCTTTTTTTGCCTCTGTCTTCACGAACGAGGTTAGCTCCCAGACTACTGCACTGGGCAGCACAGCACAGGGAGGAGGTAACCAGGCCTCTGTGGAGAAAGAAGTGGTTCGGGACTATTTAGAAAAGCTGGACGAGCACAAGTCCATGGGGCCGGATGTGCTGCATGCAAGAGTGCTAAATTAGTTGGCAGATGTGATTGCAGAGCCATTGGCCATTATCTTTGAAAACTCATGTCCATCAGGGGAGGTCCCGGACGACTGGAAAAAGGCTAATGTAGTGCCCATCTTTAAAAAAGGGAGGATCCAGGGAACTACAGGCGAGTCAGCCTCACCTTGTTGGATCATATTAAAGAAGTTCTGTATTAAAATCACAAATGAGTTTGATTCCCCATAGTTTAAATTCCAGGGTATTACTAATTAAGAGGTCTCTTGGTTTTTGGTACTGTTTCTCTCCCTCTATGTGTAAAACTTGCAAGCTGCTAATTGCGTTAGTACATTCTAAGACAGAGTCTGTTCTCAAAGCAATTCACAGAGAGAGAGACTCAAAGCAATACTCTAACAACAGAAACAGCACCCAGAGACTCCCCGCCCTTTTGTTGTATTAACAATTGTGATTGAAATAGAGATAGAGGATGTATGTGGATGGATGCTTGGTGTGGATAATAACTGTATGATCAGGGAGGTGCCAGCCTAAGAATCCAGTGTTCATCGGCTGAAGAAGGCGTCAAGTGGAAATAATCAGAGGACCCCCCCGCAGGGCAGACTGGAATCCACCCAACAGCCTCAAGAATGGGAGAACCAAAGAACAAGATAACATCTGGCAGCACGGGAGCAGTCAGGAATGTGCTATCTGCTGATTGATTCAGCAACAGCATGATGAAGCAATTCCCATAGACTGGCATAGGAAGAAATTCCTGTAAAAATAGACTCTAGAAAGTGAGAACTTTGAGGTCTGATTCTGAAAACCAACTCCCAGGAGCATCAGATGAGCATCTGACAAGGCCCAGCTCCCTCCTCATGTCCAGGCCACCTGGCCAGTGGCTTGGCATGAGCAACTCTAAGGCTGGTAACTATGATAACAACCTTGCAGAACCTGTGTGTGTGTGTGTGTGTGTTTGTATGAATGAATGTGTGAATAAATATGAGACTGAATGGAATGTTGTAACTATAACTGCTTATTATGATTCTTTCTGTATTCACAATAAATGTGGTATTTTGCCTTTTTCCCTTTAATAAGATCCTGCTGGTTTTTAATTTATTGGTATAACAACCTCAGTCCCTGGAAAAATTATGAAGCAGGTCCTCAAGGAATCAATTCTGAAGAACTTAGAGGAGGGGAAAGTGATCAGAAACAGTCAGCATGGATTCACCAAGGGCAAGTCATGCCTGACTAATCTAATTGCCTTCTATGACGAGATAACTGGGTCTGTGATGAGGGGAAAGCAGTGGTCATGTTATTCCTTGACTTTAGCAAAGCTTTTGACACGGTCTCCCACAGTATTCTTGCCAGCAAGTTAAAGAAATATGGGCTGGATGAATGGACTATAAGGTGGATAGCAAGCTGGCTAGATTGTCAGGCTCAACGAGTAGTGATCAATGGCTCCATGTCTAGTTGGCAGCCAGTATCAAGCGGAGTACCCCAAGGGTCAGTCCTGGGGCCAGTTTTGTTCAATATCTTCATTAATGATCTGGAGGATGGCGTGGATTGCACCCTCAGCAAGTTTGCAGATGACACTAAACTGGGAGGAGAGGTAGATACGCTGGAGGGTAGGGATAGGATACAGAGAGACCTAGACAAATTAGAAGATTGGGCCAAAAGAAATCTGATGAGGTTCAACAAGGACAAGTGCAGAGTCCCATGCACCGCTACAGACTAGGGACTGAATGGCTAGGCAGCAGTTCTGCAGAAAAGGACCTAGGGGTTACAGTGGACAAGAAGCTGGATATGAGTCAGTGTGCCCTTGTTGCCAAGAAGGCCAATGACATTTTGGCCTGTATAAGTGGAGGCATTGCCAACAGATCATGGGACATGATCGTTTCCCTCTATTCGACATTGGTGAGGCCTCATCTGGAGTACTGTGTCCAGTTTTGGGCCCCACACTACAAGAAGGATGTGGAAAAATTGGAAAGAGTCCAGCAGAGGGCAACAAAAATTATTAGGGGACTGGAACACATGACTTATGAGGAGAAGCTGAGGGAACTGGGATTGTTTAGTCTGTGGAAGAGAAGAATGAGGGGGGATTTAATAGCTGCTTTCACCTACTTGAAAGGGGGTTCCCAAGAGGATGGATCTAGACTGTTCTCAGTGGTAGCTGATGACAGAACAAGGAGTAATGGTCTCAAGTTGCAGTGGGGGAAGTTTAGGTTGGATATTAGGAAAAACTTTTTCACTAGGAGGGTGGGGAAGCACTGGAATGCATTACCTAGGGAGGTGGTGGAATCTCCTTCCTTTGAGGTTTTTAAGGTCAGGCTTGACAAAGCCCTGGCTGGGATGATTTAGTTGGGGACTGATCCTGCTTTGAGCAGGGGGTTGGACTAAATGACCTCCTGAGGTCCCTTCCAACCCTGATATTCTATGATTCTATGAAAGACTAGAAAGAACCATTCAAGCTAACATCACAACGTGCTAAAGTGACATGTAAAGTAATGAAAAAGGATCCATATAAAGCAGCTTTCAATCTTCTGGTCTAAAAAATAATTTACAGCTCCTGCTCCACTCACTGGGATCAATATCTTCTTTGGCTGCAACAGTCTGGGCTGTAGCATAGAAAGGATTAATCAATTTTTGGTACGGAGAATAATTTAGTGGCCTTGTTCTCCAGAAGTTGCTCCAGTTTCTGAGAGGTCCTACAAATGGAAATCTTTTCTTGCTGGGTTCAATTATTTACAGTCTTCTAACACAACTAGAGGTTTTCACAGCACTGCGCTTTCTTCACTGTATCTTGAAAGGATCCTGGGCTGGTGGAAGCTAAATTGCTGGAGGGTGAGTCAAACAGATCTGCTACACTAAGACCTCCATGCCATCTTTTTGAAATGGTGCATTCTGAGTCAAAACTCAGAGTGGTCTGAAAGGAAGGACATAGGAACATAATTCTGGAAGGGACCTCCCTAGTCATCGATTCCAGTTCTGTGCTATCCCAGTCATATAATCCTGTTCATGAATTTATCCAATTCCTTCTTAAAACTAGTTTGGTTGTTTGCCTCCACTGTTCCAGCAAGTATAATGCAAGGCTGTTCCAGAACTTCATTCCTCTGACAGAAGTCTTCTAACTTCCAACCTAAATTTCTTCCCCCTGTCTAATCTGAGTCTTGGTTCTGGTTTAAATGGTACTCAAAGGGTGAAAAAAACCTGGAACTCTGTTGAACATGTATCTGCTCAAGAGAAGCCCCAAAACATTGTTTCAGCAAGCTGGGAAAATGAATAGGATTGCCAGATTGAGGTGCTGTGAAAAGGAGCTTTTTGACATTAGCACTGGGGAGACAGTGCTAGGCAAAGGGAATTTCCAGCTGTTCTCCGGGTGCTCCAATGAAGGCACTCTCCCTATAATATGGATGCTTAGCTAAAGGAAGAGGAAGAAAGTGCAAGAAGAAGAAATAGTTACTTACCCTTGTGCAGTAACTGTGGTTCTTTGAGATGCGTCCCCCTCTTGGTGTTCCACATTAGGTGTGCTAGCACCCCCTGCACCTTCAGTCAGAGATTTCTCATAGCAGTGTCTGTTTAGCCCACGCATACATGTCAGTCAGCCTCGTGCCCTGTGCCATTGTTATATAGCACTGCGCATGTGAACCGCCCTCAGTTCCTTCTCTACTGCAAAGCTCCATATAAGAGAACTCTGAAGCAGAGGGGAAGGAGGGCAGGTAATGGAGCACCCATAGGAATACACATCTCGAAGAACCACAGTTACTGCACAAGGTGACTAACCATTTCTTCTTTTTCCAAGTACTGTCCGCGCAGGTGCTTCACTCTATGTGACTACCAAGCAGAACCCTGTAAGGTGGAGGGGACTTCAGAGTTGAGCCCAACACAGAGAAGAGTACCAACAAGCAGAACACAGTATCAGAAGCAGAATCATGAGTTATAGCACAGTGTTCAATGAACGTAAGTACAGGTGCTCAAGTAGCGGGTTTACAGATATCAATAATGGGCGCGTTCTTGGGGAAGGCATTAGAAGTGGCAACAGATCTTGCAGAATGAGAGCATATATTTGAAAGTAGTTGAATATTGCAAGACTTGTAACAAGAGTTAATGCAGCCTGATATCCACTTGGAAAGCTTCTGGTGAGACATTGCTGACCCTTTTAATCTATCTGCTAGCGAGACAGATAACCTGTGCGTCTTTCTGAAGGACTCTGTCCGACCCAGATAAAAGTCCAGGGCTCTCCTGACATCAAGAGTGCCTCCTGGTAGCAATGCCTCCTGGTAATCTAGATGTGATTTGGGGTGGAAGACAGGCAGGTGAATTGTCTGATTGATATGGAACTCGGAAGAAACTTTGGTAAGAATTTGGGGTGGGGTTGCAGTGTGACCTTGATCTTAAAAATACCGTGAAGGGTGCCATCAGAGCCACTATTTCTCCAACCTGTTGTGCCAGTGTAATGGCTATCAGAAAGCAGGTAACCATTGGTTCAAACGGTGGTCTTGTGAGGCACTTAAGGACCAGATTAAGATCCCATTCCAGAGTAGGGCATCGGATCGGTGAATAGAGGTTTCCAAGCCCTCTGAGAAACTCACTTTGGTTGGTGGGCAAAGATGGAATAACCCTCTAACGGGGGGTGGAAAGCCATGATGGCTGCCAGGTGGACTCTTGTGGAGTTCACTGACAGTCCCAAGGTTTTTTAGAGTTAGGAGGTATATCTGGAAGTGATGAGGTTATTGATGAAACATGCTGGAGGTCACACCAACTGTCAAACCTTGTCCATTTTTGAGAGTACATGTAACAAGTAGATTGTTTCCTGCTGTGTAATAGTAACATTTTATGCCATCTGAGCAGGTTGCCTCTGATCCCGTGAATTATTGAAGAATCTGAAAAAGAGACCTATGGCCTCAGAGGTTGCTCAAAACGTCTGTTCCAGGGAACAGCTCTTCAGCAGCCAATCGTCCAGGTAAGGGAATACTAAGATACCTTTCCTGCGGAGCTGTGCTGCTACTACGGGCATGACTTTCAATAAGACCCTCAGGGCAGATGACAGGCCAAAGGGGAGTACTTGTATTGAAAGTGGTCATCGCCAACAATGAAATGTAGGAATCATTTGTGGGATGGGTGAATAGCAATATGGAAATACAAATCCTGAAGGTCAAGGGCTGAGAACCAATCCCCTTACTCTACTGATGGAATTATTGCTGCAAGTGTCACCATTTTGAATTTCTGTGCTTTCACATAGGTATTGATAATCTCAGTCTAGGATGGGTCTCTAACCTCCACTCTTTTTTGGTACCAGAAAGTACCTTGAATAAAACCCCTTCCCTCTGTGCAGCTGGGGACTGATTCTATGGCTCCTTCTCTTTCTTGATAAAGCAAGCTCTCATACGAGAAGTCCCTGAAGAGTGACAAGCAAGGGGTGGGGTTCATTGGTGGATGTGCAGTAAAGTGGATGGTGTATCCTGTGGAAATCATGTCCAAAACTCACTAGTCCATAGTGATCAACTCTCAGGAGCACCTGAAGTGGTGAAGGTGTAGCCAAAGGGAGAAAAGATAGTGAATTGGTGCAGCTGAAGAGGTTGAGAATAGCAATTAGAGCCTTCAACCAACCCATCAAAATTGCTGCTTGGAAGTGGGTGTGTGCGAGGAGGAAGGCTGAGAGGCAGAAAGTTTCCTTCTCTGGAATCTCTGCCTCTTTCGATGACATTCATTCAACCTCTGAGAGGTAAAGAATTGAGCAGGGCAGGATATCTGGGCCATCTGAAACTTACCGTGCTCCCTCTTGTAGGTGGGTGTGTAAATGACAAGAGAAGGTAAGGTAGTTCTAGAGTCCTTTAATGTTCGCAGAGACTCATCCGTGCTATCTGCAAACAACTTAGACCCATCAAAAGGAAAGCCCTCTTCTGTATTCTGGACCTCTTTTGCTAATCTAGAAAGTTAGAGCCAGGAAGCGTTGAATGGGTGGCAGTATCAGCGGCATCAAGGAAGGCTTGTGTGAAGTTATCTGATTAAAATATAACCATGTAGATCCTTGTTGCTACCATTGTTGTATAATTGCAACAAGTATGTCAAGCAAGGTGTCTATGGAAAAGTTATGATTTGCTGAATATAATTATGCTATTTGTATGCATGTATCATTTTTGTATTTGAAGTTATGAGTATTGGCTCTATATCTGTATTTCAAATATGTGGTAACGCCCACAAGGTATTTAGCCTGCACATCTTGAAGGGACTATTCAAGTTAAATGGCTCATCAAGGAACACAACTCACAATGGACCATGGGAGACACCTATCTATACTGAATCAACTTTCCTGTGTACATTCCATCTGCAGTATAGGTAATGGCTTCTGCTATGACTAAGCAAAATCATGCATGGACATGTGACTTGCCCGTGTGACCCCAAACACCATCTTGTTCCCTGTAATTTTCCCACAGTGAGAACAATGGGTTTCTCTTCACTTGGCAGAGGCTATGAAAGGTGCTGGAAACATATCCATTTTGCCTCTTTCCTGCTCAAACCTCTGGACTATAAACTTACACTAATGGGAGCATTCTAACCTTCCAGTGATTTGGAACCAACCAGAGACTTAACAAGCGAGCAGTTTATTCCATCACTTCTACAAACCTGATCCAAGAATTTTGCAATTATTGTATGTATTTAATTCCTTTAACCAATTTTAACTCTCACCTTTCTTTCTTTCTATAAATAAACCTTTAGATATTAGATACTAAAATACTGGCAACAGAATGATTATTGGGTAAGATCTGAGTTATATATTGACCTGGGTGTGTGGGTGGTCCTTTGGGATCAGAACCACCCTTTTGTTTGATGAAATAGGTTTTAAATAACCTCTCATCATGAAGTCTAGTGTTTTTGGTGGTGACACAAGAACTGGAATGCCTCAGGAAACTGCTTTTCTGACTTCTTGTTAGCCAGTGTGGTGAAACAGAAGTTTACGTTTGTTGCTGATTTGGTATATCTTATGGGAGAATAACTACCAGTTTTGGGGTGTTTCTGCCCTATTTCTCAGAAGTTTGTCCTGAATCTGGTATTCTCAGTTGTGACCCACAGAGGCACCGTGACAGCTTGCAGTGTTGTTCTGGCAAGGAATTGGCCCTCCATAATAATTGCCTGGAACTGTTCCCTGTGCTCTGTTGGTAGGTGGTCCACAACAGGGTTCAGTTTGGTATAATTGACATGGTTATATTTTGCCGTAGACATCTGATAATTGGGGATTCTAAATTTTAAGGGGGCCGAGAAATAAGACTTCCTCCCCAGTAAATCCAGATGCTTATGATCTTTTTCTTGAAGCATGATTTTAGCATGGTGCTGCCTTCCACTTTCATTAACTGAGTCAACTACCAAGAAGTTAAGTGAGGGACAGGAAAATAAGAGCACAGTCCTTTGCCGGGACGTAATACTTCTTATCTTCTCTTTTCCATGTAGTTGGAATAGAAGCTGGGCTGTGCCAGATGATCTTTGCTGGGTCCAGAAGAGCTTTGTTAACAGGCAAAGCTATGTGGGCCAATATGGGTGAACAGAGAATATCAAGCAGCTTATGATGAGGCCCTTCCACGTCCTCAAGAGGAATCTGCAAGGAGTCTGCAACTCTCTTGATCAGATCCTGGAAGTGTTTAAAATCATCTGCCAGGGATGGAGGAGGAGGCATGACTGCTTCATTTGGAAATGAAGAGGAGATGTTGGCCGTAGGAGAAACCTCTTTATCAGCTCTAGCTTCCTGCTCCTCAAAAGATTTATTTTGAGGGTCAGGTCTCCTGGAATGAGCAGGTGAAGCAGGATGCCCCTTTTTATGATGGGTGGTTCTGGATGCTCTGGAAAATTGTTGGTGATAAGCCTCCCAAGGGTCCCAATATGGGCAAGGAGGAGGTGCATAAGGCATAGGAGGTGACACCCAAGGGTGCTCAAACCAATGAGGTGTTGGTGGTAATCATGAGCCACAAGTAGTTACAGCTTCAGTTGAGGCTTCTGGAAAGGCGCCTCTACAGGAGTGAGGGGGAGAACGCAGTATTGACACCTGAGACACCAAGGCAAGGTCTTCGTCCAAATCCTCTTCCTTAAGCTAACTCTGGAATGGTGGAGTGCCTGGAGAGATCTGAAGTGAAAACATCAGTACAAGGCGAATTTCAGGCAATCTTGATGTTCTTGGTACCAACAGCACATCGGAGCCAAACAGCAAAGAATCAGGCATCTCAGATACAGCCAGGTCCCAGGGGAAATGGAACTCCTGTCATACCGAGGGTGTTATCAGTACTGTCAAGGTTCCTCCCCCACTCTGAACTCTAGGGTACAGATGTGGGGACCTGCATGAAAAAACCCCCTAAGCTTATCTTTACCAGCTTAGGTCAAAACTTCCCCAAGGTACAAAATATTACACCCGTTATCCTTGGAATGGCCGCTACCACCACCAAACTAATACTGGTTACTGGGGAAGAGCTGTTTGGACGCGTCTTTCCCCCCAAAATACTTCCCAAAACCTTGCACCCCACTTCCTGGACAAGGTTTGGTAAAAAGCCTCACCAATTTGCCTAGGTGACTACAGACCCAGACCCTTGGATCTTAAGAACAATGAACAATCCTCCCAACACTTGCACCCCCCCTTTCCTGGGAAATGTTGGATAAAAAGCCTCACCCATTTGCATAGGTGACCACAGACCCAAACGCTTGGATCTGAGAACAATGAAAAAGCATTCCGTTTTCTTACAAGAAGACTTTTAATAAAAATAGAAGTAAATAGAAATAAAGAAATCCCCCCTGTAAAATCAGGATGGTAAATATCTTACAGGGTAATTAGATTCAAAAACATAAAGAACCCCTCTAGGCAAAACCTTAAGTTACAAAAAAGATACATAGACAGAAATAGTTACTCTATTCAGCACAATTCTTTTCTCAGCCATTTAAAGAAATCATAATCTAACACATACCTAGCTAGATTACTTACTAAAAGTTCTAAGACTCCATTCCTGGTCTATCCCCGGCAGAAACCAGCATATAGACAGACACACAGACCCTTTGTTTCTCTCCCTCCTCCCAGCTTTTGAAAGTATCTTGTCTCCTCATTGGTCATTTTGGTCAGGTGCCAGCAAGGTTACCTTTAGCTTCTTAACCCTTTACAGGTGAGAGGAGATTTCCTCTGGCCAGGAGGGATTTCAAAGGGGTTTACCCTTCCCTTTATATTTATGACAAGTACCAAGCCTGCAGTCTGCACTGAGGTGATCATAGCTGACTGTGGTGACAGTACTGGAGATCTCGGGCACTCAGCGGGAAGCACGGTTGCTGATGGTACCAAAGGTCTCGAGAGCTCCAATGAAAACACAATCGGAGCCTGAGCAGACTTCTTCAGTACTGAGGAAGCTGAGGAAGAGCCCTTCTTGCTGCTTCGGTCAGTTAACAATACCTCTCGGGGCCCAAGGCTTTGCCATCTTTCGGTGTAGTCATGCCCTGGTTCCCTGAGGAGCCAGCAGCCTTGTGAGTACATGATTGGCGAGCTGGTGATGTTGGGGTAGCTGATGATACCAACAATTTTGGCTTTTTAGAGGTAGATTCTCTACCTTGTGAGCCAGGGACATGTTCCACTGAGGATTTACAGAAAGAGTCCTGTGTCTTCCTCTTAGATGCCCTGGAGGTGTGGGGCATAAAGGTCATGGAGGCAGCAGATTTGCTTGGAGACCAGCACACCTGAAGGGGTGGGGGAGAAAGGGGCAGGAGTGTCCATTGGCCTGGGTCAGAAGATAGGCATAAAGTTCTCCATCATGAGCTTTATCCCTCTGTTTTTTCTGGCTCTTGATTTCATTGCCAGACAAAAATGTTACACTTCTGGACAACATGTGATTTCCTGAGACAACGGATGTAGTGGGAGTGCCCGTCGCTGACCAGGATTGCCTCCCATCATGACAGACAGCATCTGAAGCTGGGAGAACTGGGCATAACCTCCCAGTAAAAGAAAAAGCTACCCACTTGCTAATATCTATCTAAATATAAAGAAAATTAAATATTATTTTAAGAAAAAATAAGCTAAAAAATTACTGTTTACTAAGTATAGAAACTAATGCTAATAATACTACTGACTATTAATAAAAGAAGTGGAAAGTTGAGGAAATCTCAACGAGACAACCGCCAGAGCTCTGTCTCAGGCAGAGGTGGTTGAGAAGGAACTAAAGGTAGTTCGCCTATGCAGTGCTATATAACAACGGCACAGGGCACGAGACTGACGGACACACACACACAGGCTGAACGGACACTGCTATGAGAAATCTCCAATCAAAGGCACACGGGGTGCTAGCACACCTAGAGTGGAGCACCCATAGGGACACTACTGGAAGAAGAATCAGAGGTCTCAGAGTTCCAGAGAAACCTCTGCCTTCCTATTCAGAGACACGAAACTGAGCAGCAATGTGGCTGCAGTCCAACAGATATGTAAAAATACTATGCTGATAGCCTAGCTGGGGAAAAGAGAAGGAGAAGCAAGAGACCCTCTTGCTCTACCTTCACAATGTACAAAAGGCCAATAAAAGCCAGTACCATACGCCTGACAGAGCAGCAGATCCTCATTTAAGAGAACTTCTGTTTTCTTGCTGTAATCTTTTAGTACTTCCATATGTTTCCAAAAACCCTTGTGAAGAGTAAGACACAAATTAATCTTACAGACCAAATCTTTGAACAACCTAGTCTTTAGCCACAGGACTATTGACTGCAGTGTTGTTAAAAATACTTTAAAATAGGATGGAGATGGAATCAACGGTTGTACTGCACTGGTAAGTGTAGCTAACTTGAGAACACCTAAATATTCCTTAAAGCTTTCTTTCTTTTTCTTTATGTTGCCACTGACTTTGTCTCATAATTCAAACTATGTTACCACATATCAAGTGGTACTGAGGATTTCCCGATACAGGCAACAACAGCAGTGTCAATTTTGGGAACTATGCCCCAGATTTACTGGCTATCATCTGGAATTAAAGCTGATCAAGAGATTTGGGAAAGCATGCTTAGTCAGGGGCATCCAAGGTGTACTTAGACATTTTTGCATGTTCTCATGAACATAAAAAGCAAAATCCTTTTCACTCTTTTGGGCAACTCGGATTTAGAGAATTTCTTGCTTTAGAAACAAGGAAAAATCTAGGGCTTTTGACATCTGTCTGCAATGTCTCAGTTTCACCACGTTTGTCTTAATATTATCAACTTCAAAAACTTATCTTCAGGAACCTCAGAGGACTGTTTCTCTAAAGAAAAAATGCTGCCCTCTTCTGTAGAACTGTTAGAAGAGGGCAAAGGCATGACAATGTTTAGATTTAATAAGGAGCTACGACAGAATATATTAAAAGGGCCACTGTGACAGATTAGATAATGTTTGATGAGAAATCATATTTCAGGTGAATTGGAACTAAGAAAGCAGGGTCACTTTAAAATTATGACAGAGAGATACTGACAAATTGCCTTAGGTTTAAACACATAAAAGGACAGTCAATTTAAAACTAATTGTTGTAAACAAACAATTCTTTATTTATATTAATAATTAGCTGCTTGGATTATAAGAAATGAAATAATTTATTTACTTTTTTTAAAAAGAATTTTAATGAAGTATGAAATATTCACTCTTTGTGCTGAAATAAAGAATTTTTCACATGTAAAAGTGGACCAGATCCTGCAAATCAGATAACATTGTGTAAGGAAGATTACTTTATATGTAACAGGATCATAGCTGCATTTGAAATGCTAGGAAAAATAATTATACGTACAGTAAAGAGGGGATATAATTAAAAGTGATATGGCAATCATATTGGTATAGGAACAAGGAACAGAGATTACTTCACTCTCCCTGAGAAAACATTATTGTCAAGATGTTAATGCCACAGATACTTTCTTGGTTAATATGATGAGTAAGTAGACACCTGACCACATAAAAAGAGGGTATAACAGGATGGCAAAAAAAAGGAAACTGACATTGGGATCTGAATAGATATCTAATATGTCATGGAGAATGGCATATGTCCAAATCCTGGTGAAACTGACAGAGGTCTAGAAATGTAGGCATTAAATTTGCTTATCTCTTTTCTGTGACTTCAACAATTTGGGCCTATCTGTGCAATGTGAGGGAGTTTCAGGCCTAGGTACATCTTCTGTGCCTTTTAACTTGCTTTGACTTGATCTTTTCTTAATTTTGTAATAAACTAGGGTTTATTTAAAGACACATTTGTATCTTAGACTGAGGTAGTTCACTACAGCTTGGCAGACGAGAGGTAAAATTATCATTTGGCCTATGCAGAAAAGCGTGAATCTAAACCCAGCTCAGGTCAAACTTCCATTACAAAGGTAAATTTTGATTCTGCAGAATCTTAATATATCATATTTGCTACAGAAATACAAGAAGCAAGACAGATCCAGCTCATAAGCTCTGTTTGACCTCCTGGAATTAGAAGAACACTATTTTTCTAACTAAAATTCTTAACGAAAGATTCATGGAGCAAATTAAAATGGAGTCATAAAACAATGCAGGTAAAAACAAAACCAAAAGTAATGTTACAAAAATATTGATAAGTTGTTATTACTGGTTTTCTCCATTTGAAGATTATTAGACATGCTATATAATGATAATATGTCATTTCTACACAGTACTTCTAGGTGGAAAGAAAGATTAATATGCCACCTAGAGGACAAAAGAATGATAACAAAATATGCCACATTCTCTTATGTTTCCAAGCTTCAAAATAACAACTTTTCAGAATATATGCATCCTGTAAATGTGAAATTAAATACAATATGCTGGTCAAGTATTGATACATGTTTTATAATTAATGTCAGTATTATATTAATAGTGTAAGAAGATTTTAGGATATTATCATTGAATTTTTACACTTTGGGATTACAAAAATCAGGTAATATATCAAGCAGTGCAATCTTACTTAACCTCATGTGTTAAACACAAGATTCTGTTTCTTGCCTGTCCTGTTGTAAGATTTTGTGTACATCATGTTGTTTTTTAAACAAATAAGAGCACGACTAGCCAAACAAAAAAGTAAACAAAAATATAAGTAATTGTAAAAGTGCAGAAAAGACAGCTATTGGTAAAAACACATATATGGGTCCCTTCTTTGAAAATATATAGTAGGGCATATACAGTCTGAAAGAACTACTGATTAATTGCTTCCCCAAAAAATAGCACACGTTTCTAAAAATGGAAAACCACTGTAGTTTTTATCAGATCACATTGCTCCTGACCTATGGTGGAATTCCTGTTGATTTCAGTAGGAGTTATGCACAGGGATTGAAGGCTTTAATGTTCTGAAAGTGGGACTAAAATATCTAGGATGTAGAAGTAGAAAAGATTACACATTTGTGAAAATCTAAAAAGAAGGGGAGCGAAGATGTTACTAAGTACTAAAACTGTTTATTTCTTATATGACATTTTCCTTAAGTACACAGAGTAATGTTCCTTTTTCCAAAGAATTAAGAAATTTCTCTATTATTTGTCTTTACATCATCTATATTTATAGTTTAACACAAAGTTATATCAAGTAAACTAAAACTAAACTATTTATTGAAAAATATCAGTTAGGATTGCTGTGATGCCTCATAGCATTAAGGATTCATGTCCAGGTTTCAGAAACAGTAAGACTTGGCATTGCATAATTTACACTGAAACAAAATGACTAAAAAGTTCCTTGATGTTCTTCACTTTTAATCTGAGACTGTAACTTCAAATGTTTAAACATATTGTTCTCTGAACATGTCTGAACTGGCTGGTTGTACGCTCCAGCCTCTTTTTATGAGCTGCCGGTGTTCTTTATCAGGTTCCCACTTTCTTTGTCACTAAAGCTCTAGGATGTGAAGCTTGCCTTTCTTGGTGAATAAAACGCAACCATGCATACTCTTCCTTGTCTTTTCCTGTATTCAGAGCAAATTTGTATGGAACATATTTTAATAATAATGCAAGGAATTTGCTGTTGTGTTTGAAATTGTTTTGGAAGAACTACAAAGTATCAGCAAAATATATACTGTAGTGTACCACCTTCAGGTCATAACATATTATAAAGAACACTATGATAATTTTTTTTGTTAACTTGTGTAACATTATTGAGCAGCATCTCATGGAGACTAATGGCTACAGAAATAATTATAAAACATGGCCCTGATTCTACAAATGCTTTGCTCATAACTGTAACACAACTGCAGGTTTTCTGGCAGACAACACTACTGGAGCTCAGCTCTTGATGACAGCAAATGCAAAATAAGTATTCACAAAACTCTGATAATTACTTTGACATTTTTCTGTAAATTAAAATGTAGAACATATATGCAAATAACCTGAAATTGAACATATTTTAAATCAAACTTTTTAATATTTCCTTTTTTTTCTGCAAACATTTCCATTATAATAAATTAGTCAATTTACCACTTAAGTTGTTGACAGTTTTTTTTGTGATAATTATCCCATTTCTTGAATGGAGACACTGTCTGGAAGCATGGGCACTGATGATATCTGCAGCAGGCTGGCAGACTCCTAGCTGCTGTGCTTAGAACCTGCCAAAGATGGCCCATCTGTCATGGACTCCAATCATGTTCTAAATTTCCAGCTTGAGGAATAAGGACTCCTGCTCAGGGGGAAGCCAGCACAAGCCCCAGCTTTTTGCCCCAGGACACAAAAGAAGGTGGCTGGTAAAATCTCACTGCCCCTGCAAGACAAGCTCAGGAGCAGGGAAGGGGGGGAAAAATTTTTAGGAGATGGGTTCAGATTCAAATCTCAGAAACTTTGAGGTAGGAGGAAGTGGGCAAGTGGGAGCCACTTGAACGGAAAGAGGCAAACAGCATTGAGGCTGCATTAGATTCTGTATCTTTCTTCTCCTATTTGCTGATGGTAACATCTCCCTTTCCCACCCCCAGCAAGTATCCCCTATAATTCTCCCTTCAAGTAGCTCCAGGTGAAGCTGGCTCCCCACATAGCATGGAGTACATAGGTGTTGGGGGGAAAGGCAGCAGGGTAGGAGAGGGAATGTAGATGCTGCTGTTGGCAGGTTTAAGTAGATAAAAGGAACTGAAACAGAAAACACATCCTTCTACCCTTACTCATCTTTGCCTTTCTCCCAGTACTTCCTGAGCAAACAATAACCATCACTTCTCCTTTTTCCTCCCTAAATGCTGAGACTCAAGCTCGCCGATCTCCTAAGATGTGGTTTTGAAGCAGAAAGACTGAGGAATTTAGATGAAGACTGAAAGAGAATTATCTTACTCTGCTGTGAGCTTCAAGTATGGTGTACCTGTTCTATCTCTGTGTCCTGCCATAGGAATCAGAGTACCCATCCAGGCCCTGTTTCCAACATAAGAAGTGGAAGAAAGGGTCACAAAAATAATATCTCTTTTAGCTGAAGTGGTAAATGGACATTTTTCCAAAACAAAAACAAATTGGCTCTCGCATTATGAAAAGAATTTCCAAATTTGTAAGGATGTTTTTAGGTTGCAAGCTACACTTAAATGTAAACCCTAGTACATGACATGTATTGCTTTTTGCTAGGAAAAATTATTTAATTTTTAAAAATATAGTGTCTATTAAAATACACTTGTATTTTATTACATATACAATTAAAATGTCTAATTACTCCATCAAGAAAGTCTTACCATTGCACCCACATGAAAAATACAACCTGGTTTGTTTTGTTTTGTTTTTTTAAACTGGACCTCAGCCAGAACTCCGTTTTTATGCTTCAAAATGCTTACAGATACAATTTTGCACCTGGAACTATTTCCAGATGCAAATGATATAATTTTGACATCTCAGTGACTGTGTACTTAGCTATTTACATGGCAATCATGGGGGATGATTGCAGCTTGTGTAGACATACCTTAGCTAGCGTTAATCTAGCAAGTTTGGATACCAGTAAAGCCGTAGCAGCACAAGCTTCAGCATGGCTATACAAGCCCACTCAGAACCCTGGGTAATTATTCAGCTGGCTAGCCTGAGCTGAAGCCCAGGCTGCCATGGCTTCACTGCTAAGAGTACCTGAACTAGCTAAATTAAAGCTAGTTCGGGTATGTCTACTCAAGCTGCAATTACACCTCAGAATTGCAGTGTAGGCACACCCTAACTGACATGAACTGAAGATTCAAAAATATGCCACAAAAAGGATCTATTTTCAAAATTTGACTTTTAGGTATTTTTATTAACAAAACAACTTTTTTTGGTTCTTAACTCCTGTGATTTAAAAGACATGAGACATTCCTGTCATTTACGTGCTAATAACATAATAGAATAAATTCCACTGAATGATAAGCTATACTTTAGAGCTATAAAAGTCAACATATGTATAAAGTATACCTCTGTACAAAGGATCCAGCAAGTATGTCTTGTAATTTTGTACCTATACTACTTCATCAGGAGCCACCATGTTTCCCTCTTAATCCCCACAAAAATCAGCTTAAAAGGAGTTCTTCCAAGAAAAATGTTACTGTTGGTAAAGCTGCATGATATTAATTCCTCCCATATTAAATTCCATATGCAGTGCTTTTGGGAAGGACATGAAAACATGTTGGTACCCATCTTTTGTAATGAATGCAGATATAGAAAAATATTTTAGAGTTACTAGCAGATAGTGACTATTCCTAAGCCAGACTGTCTTTAACTGCAACATTCTTATCCACAGTGTAACCTGAAGGTGAGGAATGACGGGAGAAATATTGTAAATCACATCTTACCTTCGTCTATTGAGGCTTCACTACTGTACCCATCATACTCTGCAGACAGAGGGCTATATTTTTGTCTAGTTTCCCAAATGTAATTTTTTTGCTGTCTGCTATCTACCATTGGTGGCCTGGAACTTTGTGTTCTGGACAAGGCCTCATGGTATTTACCCACTGCCTCGTCTTCACTTTCAGAGGAGGAACCATTCTGGTCTTTATTCATGTACGAGTTGTCTGTTTGAAGAAAACAGAACAGTAAATGACAGATGATAGCTTGAGAGAGTGAAACAAATTAATCAATACAATTTAAATATTTTCAATGTTTACTGAAATTTTTTGAGAAAAACAAAATATATGTAACCAACTTTTGTCATTGTTTTACATAGGTACTACGTCAGAAATTTTTATTATTTTTTACAAATGCAGAAAAATTACAAATTCCTAAATATTATACAGTATATTTAATGGGAAATAAGCTATGGGGGTTTTTGAGGAAGCACACTTACCCAATTTCTTGAATCTCTTTATTTAAAAAACAAAATTCCCAAAGATTTTATGTAATCACAGACAACATAATTTAATGTCATATTTTAGATTACTGACTCATATAAGAAATTCAACTCCTGATTCTCTCCTGTCAAGGGGCTTATGGTGTAGAATATGGTATACATAAAATTCTGATGTCAAAATAAAACAGATGACAAAATTACATAAAATATTTCAGGTTAATAACACCTAAGGGAAACAATGGTACAGTAATACCGTTGCTATGTTTTAAAAGAAAATCTAACAAGTTGACCAATATGTTCATAGCTAAAAAACAGAAGTTTTACAATACAGGCACATACCAATAGTTGTGAAGGATGTAGAAAAGTACTCAGTTAAATGAAAATCAAAATGGACATACAGAATCTTATTTTACTTGAAACAACTGACTATTTTCCTCAAACCTGAAATTAATACAGATTCTCATAGCAGCCACTTGGCAATAGTTAAGGTTGCATAAAAGTTTATATTCTAACCTCTGTTTTTATCCAGTCAAATTCTGAAATCATCACATTTGTGTTTAAAATTAGTGTCTTAAGGTTTTTTGTTTGTTTTTTAAAAGTTTAAACAAAGATTCAGCTGTTTTCAGAATGGAGTGAAAAATAAACATTTTCCATTTTATAAAACCTACAAGGTTTTTAGTTTGTTTGTTTTTTAAAAAATCCTCCACTTGAAATGGCTACAGTTTAAAAGTTGAAATTTAACAGGAAAATAGCTCAGTTTAGATGGCCAGTACAAGGTCTATACTATCTTTAAGTTCCACTTAACCCCTGTACAGAAATATAATACCAAGTAACTATGAGGCCTTAAACAGAAATTATGTAGTGCATTATATAGTGCACTCTACCCCAAGTGCATATCCAAAAATAATAAGATGGATAAGTACTTCTCAAGCAGACTTAGTTTCACATTGAACTGGCTAGTAACATAAATTGTTGCATATTAATCGGAATAATTAGGGCTGAGACTTTGTATGGTGTGCAAGGGCCGGGGAAAGACTCCTGCAGTTTGCTGGGGGCCGGCACCTCCTATGGTGTGCAAAAGGATTAAGGCAGGGTTCTGACCAATTTTGTAAACTACACAGTAGCTGAAGCAAAGGTTTGTGTGGATCTTAAGGTCTGAGAGGGATAAGGACGGGCTACTGAGAACCTGATAAAGGTCAGCAGGATCACTGCCTGCAACTCCAATGAACTGTTGCCTTTGCCCCCTCCTCACTTTGGTAGCTCCACAGATGGGGAAGGCATTTCGCTGAAGGAAATCCTGAACAGCTCTTTTCCAATGGAGTTTAGGAACGTAGCCAGACTAGAATGAAGTCTTCCTCAAGTGTGGAGTTCTTAAATTGCACAGGAAAGCCGCTCTCTCCTGTACATTTTAGCATACCCACCTGAGCTGCACAAATAGGTTGGTTGGGGCTACATGCATTACTAACTTAAGTGCACACTAGCCTCCTCAACTATGATTACAATTTAAGCCAAAGTTTATCATTTAAATTGGTGTACGTGGGCAGTGACTAATTTGAGCAAATCTCAAACAAAGGAGAGGGGCATTCTAGTGGTATAAGAATGGCCATACTGGATCAGACCAAAGGTCCATCTAGCCCAGTATCCTGTCTTCCGACAGTGACAAATGCCAGGTCCTCCAGAACGAATTAACAAAACAGGTAATCATCAAGCGATCCATCCCCCTGTTGCCCATTCCCAGCTTTTGGCAAATGGAGGCAAGGAACACCATCCCTGCCCATCCTGGCTGATAGCCATTGATGGACCTATCCTCCATGAATTTACTAGTTCTTTGTTGAACCCTGTTATAGTCTTGGCCTTCACAACAACCTTTGACATGGAGTCCACACATACTTCCTTTTGTTTGTTTTAAACCTGCTGCCTATTAATATCATTTGGTGACCCCAAGTCCTTGTGTTATGAGAAGTAGTAAATAACACTTCCTTATTTACTTTAACCAGACCAGTCATGATTTTATAGACCTCTACCATTCCCCCCTTACTCGTCTCTTTTCCAAGATGAAAAGTTCCAGTCTTATTAATCTCTCCTCTTATGGAAGACGTTTCATACCCCTAATCATTTTTGTTGCCCTTTTCTGAACCTTTTCCAATTCCAATATTTTTTTTTTTTTAAGATGGGGCGACCACAGCTGCACACAGTATTCAAGATGTGGATGTTCCATGGATTTATATAGAGGCAATATGATGTTTTCTGTCTTATTATCTTCCCTTTAATGATTCCCAACATTCTGTTCACTTTTTTGGCTGCCACTGCACACTGAATGTTTTCAGAGAACTATCCTCAATGACTCCAAGATCTCCTTCTTTAGTGGTAACAGCTAATTTAGACCCCATTATTTTATGTGTAGTTTCCAATGTGAATTACTTTGCATTTATTAACATTGAATTTCATCTGCCATTTTGTTGCCAAGTTACCCAGTTTTGTGAGATTCTTTTGTAGCTCTTCGCAGTCTGCTTGGCACTTAACTATCTTGAATAGTTTTGTATCATCTGCAAATTTTGCCACCTCCCCCTTTTTCCAGATCATTTATGAATATGTTGAATAGGACTGGTCCCAGTATAGACCCCTGGGGGACACCACTATTTACCTCTCTCCAATCTAGCCAAGAAATTCCATATTACAAAGTCCCTGCCTCATTCACCACACACCATCCAATTTCTGCAACAAATGAGGCAGAAGTACTAAAGGCCTCTTTCACTAAACAACCCTGCATGGCCCATCCTGTGCTCTGAATCAAACAGCGCTTGTGGAAAAAAATAGCACGTGACCATCTAATTAAAGATTGTATCACAATGCATATGCACAAGGGAGCCAAATTAAGGTTGCACAGACAACTTTAATACTGACATTTCCTACATTTTTTGCAATCTTAACGTTTTTTTCTACCTAAGGTTTTTTATGTGTAACTTCCCAGGTTTCTGAAAAAGTAACCTGAAATAACAAATTCCACCATGTGGAATCATACTGACACCCACATGAGTCATCAGCAGAACTGAAATCCTTAGATTCACAGCACAGACCTTTGCCAATTTAGCTAACAGAGTTATGGTGGCAGCAGCAGAAGGTTCTCATCCTCTGTGTGGACCAGCCACTAGAAGAGGAGGAGGCACACACTTTGCCAGTGGATTTCACATACATTTGTGACATTCTAGGTTCTGAAGAGGAGTGTGTTCTAGTGATCACAGATCCTTTTCCCCACTTTTCCCCAAGCCTGACCCCGTCCACCCCATTCCCTCTACTCTGTCCCTCTCTTGCCTCTTCCCTGCCCCCATCTCTTCATCCCAATTCCCACCACTAGCCCCTTGCCCTAACCGAGGTCTTACTGCTTAGCCAACCCCCATTCCAGCCATGAGCTCCTCATCCCAGTCCCATTCTCCCTACCCAGTCAGTCTCCCTACCTGGGCTTCCCATCTGAGTCTCTGTATTCCCTCCACCTCAACTCCTAGTTCCAGTCAACTGCCATGGCCTCCTTCTCTCCTCAGTTTCTTTGCCCACCCATTCCTGGAACTCACACCCCAGCTCCACGTTCAATCTCAGTCTCTCTAACCCAGCCCCTAGCTCCCAGTCTTCCTAGTCTAGTCATTTCCCATTCCCACCCCCACACCGCTCCCAATCCCAGTCAACTTCATCCAGTGGTCTCTGCATTACGCTCAGGCAGTTTCTTCATCTACAAAATCTGAGAATCAGCAGAGGGAACACTGAAAACACAGGGGAGAGAATCTCCCAATTGTTAGTTGTGATGCCTGACCCCAAAATAGCCCACAGAACTCAGAAGCAGCAACGGCTCAGAAAGTCCTGTTTGGCCTCTACAGCCCTGGAATGGAGCATGCCCAGTGCAGACAGAGTCTTACGAGAATTTAGCTCACAGACTATAACAAGCTGTGATGTTATCTGATTAAAATATGACCATATAGATAATTGTTGCAACCACTGTTATATATTTGCAGCAAATCTTGTACAAAGGTTGTCAAGTGAGGTGTCTATGAAAAGGTTATGATTTGCTGGTTATGCTTATGTTATCTGTATACATGTAACAGTTTTGTATTTGAAGGTATAAGTATTGGCTCTATACCTGGATTTCAAATGTTTGCTCCTGGGGTACTGCCCACAAGGTAGCTCGCCAGCACATCTTGGAGGGACTATTCAAGTTAAGTGATTCATCACTTGGTTGACAATGGACCATGGGAGACGCCCATCTACACTGAGTGGACGGTCATGTAAATGTGCTTCCTGCAATGACTAGGGAAATTGGGTATGAACATGTGACTTGCCAATGTGACTCCAAACTCCATCTTGTTGCTGTAATTTTCCACAGTAAGAACAATGGAATGCCCTCCACATGGCAAAAGCTATAAAAGGCCCTGGAAACTCCTCCATTTTGTCTTCAATTCTGCTTATTACCTCTGGAGGAACTTTGTGACAAACTGAAACTCTGAACAAAGGGCAATGACCCATCCAAGCTGTGGATGTACTCCAGAGACTTGACTTAAGCCAGCAGCTGAACCAACAACTTTGCCATTACTTTATGTAATTGATTCCTTTAACCAATTTTAACTCTCACCTTTCTTTCTTTTTATAAATAAACCTTTAGATTTTAGATAATAAAGGATTGGCATTAGCATGATTTTTGGGTAAGATCTAAGTTACATATTGACCTGGGTGTGTGGTTGGTCCTTTGGGATCAGAAGAACCTATTATTTGATGAGACTGGTTGTAAAGAACCACTTATCTCTGAATCCAGTGTTTTTGGTGGTGATATAAGAACTCGAATGCCTGAGGAAACTGCCTTTATATTTTCTTGTTAACCAGTGTGGTGAAATGGGAGTTTACTTTTGTGGCTGGTTTGGTATATCTTATAAAAGAATAACCATCAGTTTTGGGTTGTGTTTGCCCTATTTCTCAGCAATTCATCCTGAATTTGGCATCCTCAGTTGTGACCCACTAAGGCATGGTTACAAAAGCCTCTATTGAGTACCTACAAATTGCAATTTTCCCCAGAGGTTTATAACTTAGTCTAATTTGGGCAGTTTTTCCACAGAAACAGCAAAAGGCACTTCCCTTATACCAGAACAACCCCCCCCTCCCCCCCAAATTTCAAGCTCTTGCTCCATAGCAGGGAGGTGCAAAAGCATCTCAGTGAAATTGTGATAAGATTTTTTTTTTTAACACGGGCCAATTTATTTTTCCCTAATCTCATTCCTGGAACCAGCTGAAGTGTTTTAGCTGAAATTTAAACAAAACTATAGCAAGGAGGCATGGCTTCCCTCTGAGACTGACAGGGAAGGACCACAACCTGCCCTTTGGTGGGCTGAGCCGGGAAGGCCACGCCCAGCCCACCAGAAGCAGAGGGGCAGGACAGGAATCAAAAGTATAAAAGGCAGGGCCTTCAGCTCAGTTGGGCTGGAGCTGCCAAGGGAGACAGATGCAACTCATATGAGGCTGGAACCTGAAAAGGATTTCAGCCATACTGAGAACTTGCTATAGCAACCGGCCAATCAAGATGCCGAGGGGTTGCTGTGGCTACCACTGGCCACCTGCCCTAGGAAGATAGAGGACACCCACAAAATGGAGGTACCACATAAAAAGGATGTAGGAAGTAGCACAGGCAAACTAGACTACAGTCTGGTTGAGTCTTGGCTTGATTCTAGATCAGTGTGTTGTGGGCAGATCCCCACTGACCCAGTGGCGGAACAGTCCGCCACTAGTATTGCCCTGGACTAGGACCCAGTAGAGTAGAGTGGGCCTGGGTCCCCCTGCCCACCCACCTCTGGGATGACAACCTCTCCATCTTTAGGCCAGTTCTAGGGTTTTTGGCCATCTGCTAGAGTAAGGACGCCTGACTATTTGATGCCCCACCCTGCCTGAGGGCCTGGGCCCCTAGACTTCTTTGCTGTTCTGCCCTCACTACAGACCAGAGCACTAGATTGTTTGGTGCTCCACCCTACCTGGGGGCCTGGGCTCCAAGACTCTGTATTGCTCTACCCAGACTGATTGTTGCTCAGCCCAGCTTAGAAGGCCCAAGTATCACAAACTGCTAATTTCCGCCTTTGATAGACTGCCACTCTAAGGGTGTGACAGTGAGGAGGTGTGGCCTCCCTCTCAGACTGACAGGGAGGGATGGCCATACACGCCAACAAAAAACAAAAATCTGACTAAAACAGACACACAGCATGGAAAATTTTGGCCTAAACAGTAGAAGTCTGGCAAAGTTATAAGCAACTGAAAACAGAATCTCATAATGGGAAGTGTCAGGCAACTATCCTATCAGTGCTATCAGCTCCATTTACAATATGTATCTATGACCATCTCTTAAGTTAGCATTTATTGGGTGAGTTGATGCCTTAGGATATTGCTAATGAGCTACAGCATCTTTAACCTGTAGATCACTAGTTTGAATCCAGTCAAGCTCAAATAGCTTCAAATACCCCACCCCTTCCTACAGGCTCCACCCATTCCCTGCCCTTCTCTGAGGCCCTTCCCCCACTCGCTCCATCCCCCCTCCCTCTGTCGCTTGCTCTCCGCCACCCTCACTCATTTTTAGCGGCCTGGGGCAGAGGTTCGAGTGTGGGGATGGGGGGCGAGGGCTCCAGCTGGAGGTGCAGACTCTCGGGTGGGGCCGGGGATGAAGGGTTTGGGGTGCAGGAGAGGGCTCCGGGCTGGGGTCAAGGGGTTGGGGTGCAGGAGGGGATGTGGGCTCTGGGGTGGGGTCGAGGATGAGGGGTTTGGGATGCAAGAGAGCTGGGACACGGGGTTGCGGGGGTGCAGGCTCCAGGAGGAAGTCTGGGTGCAGGAAGGGACTCCAGGCTGGGGCAGGAGGTTGGGCTGCAGGAGGGGGTTTGGGGTCCCGGTGGCGGTTACCGTGGCTCCTGGGATGTGGCCGCCAGGTCCCTGCAGCCCATAGATGCATGGACAGCCAGGGAGGCTCCACGTGCTGCCCTCGCACCTGCAGGTGCTGCCCCCACAGCTCCCATTGGCTGTGGTTCCCAGCCAATGGGAGCTGCGGAGCCAGCCCTCGGGGCGGGGGGCAGCGCGCGGAACCTCCCTGGCCATCCATGTGTCTAGAGGCTGCAGGGAGCTTGCCTTAGCCCCGGGCCCCCACTGCGCTGCTGACCGGACTTATAACGGCCCGGTCAGCAGTGCCGGCCGAAGCCGCAAGGGTCCCTTTTCGACTGGGCATTTCAGTCAAAAATCAGACACCTGGCAACCTTACCTATATGAAATCAGTTTTGTAGGTTCCAATTCCATCTCCCACATCATAAACTCACCAGTATGCTTTGTGCTAACTGGCAGATACAGTAGAGAACTGATGACCTGCACAGGACATAGAGAAGGACCCTCTGCTATCTCTAAAGAAAGTCCTTGCCTGCCCCTCCCCCAGATCAGGGTTGAAATATGCTGGCAGAATAATATGTGTAGGACATTTGCCCAGCTGCTCCCCTGTAGATAAACATAGATCTTCATTTATC
Source organism: Caretta caretta (assembly GCF_965140235.1). Classification (NCBI taxonomy): domain Eukaryota; kingdom Metazoa; phylum Chordata; order Testudines; family Cheloniidae; genus Caretta; species Caretta caretta. The sequence goes on from NC_134208.1 coordinate 169,842,175, forward strand.
AGGCTGCCACAATCTAATGCCTTTCACCAGCAATGAATCCACATACTTATAAGTATAAACTTCATCTTAAAAATTAAGTTACTTGCAAATATGAAAATTAGCTCATTAAATAATTTGCATCGTGTCACATATGTACATATTTATAAGCTTAGTATGTTAAAAACATATCACAAAGCATATTTACCAACAGCACATATAAAATCTCTCTGTGTCAGACTGTAATCTTCCTTAAGACAAGCCAAAGAAACAATTTAGTAAAGTGCCCAGCTTTTATGTCTACAGGCTTCTTAATTACCTCATCAGTGATTATTCTATCCTAAAATTACTGTGTTATTCAACCAGACAACAAACTCGTGGTAGAAAAATTTCCCAAGTACAAATATATCAAAAATTCAGTTTTTTATCGTATGCCTTCAAAATCCCATCCTGAATGTTTTCTGCAGACCTTAAACTGTTTTCTAGATAGTCTTAAAAAGTGCACATAGAATTTAAACTGCTTTCAAAGAATACATGGAAAATTAATTTTGGATTTTTGTTGTTGAGAGAATATTGTAATTGCAAATAAAGTGTCAGAAAAATAAATTCAAATCTTAAACTCATATATATGTGCCCTGATCCACATGCAGTAAGGGCAACACAGATGCTTTGAACCTGTTCCTAGACAATATAGTACAGCTTGCTGCACTAAGTGTTCTCTTACACATTCTGACCAGGACCACTGAAACAAACAGATTTTTAGTAACATTCTAGAGCCAAACAAAGACTAGAGAAAAATTCCCAGTACCCAACAGAAACCACACAAAGCACTTCAGAAAATGCAAAATAGTGTTTATTTGGAAAATAGAAAATTTAGAACAAATGTCAGAGATTTAATCATGAGTACTAGCATAGCCTCAAACTTGAGGGTCAGAGGTGACCATCATGGTCATCTAATCCAACCTCCTACATACCCACTCATTCCAGTAATAGACCCCTAACCTCTAGCTGAGTTTCTGAAGTCCTCAAATCATAGTTTAAAGACTTCAACTTACACAGAATCCACCATTTACACTAGTTTAAACCTGCAAGTGCCCCATGTTGCAAAGGAAGGTGAAAAAACCCCAGAGACTCTGCCAATCTGACCGGAGGAAAATTCCTTCCCGACCCCAAATATGGCGATCAGTTAGACCCTGAGCATGTGAGCAAGACCCACCAGCCAGACACCCGAGAAGGAATTCTCTGTAGTAACTGAGAGCCTTCCCAATCTAATGTCCCCTCGTCGGCCACTGGAGATATTTGCTGCTAGCAGTCGCAGATCGGCTACATGTCATTGTAGACAGTCTTATCATACCATCCCCCCCATAAACTTATCAAACTCAGTCTTGAAGCCAGTTATGTTTTTGCCCCCACTGTTTCCCTCGAAGACTGTTAACAGAACTTCACTCCTCTGATGGTTAACAACCTTCACCTAATTTTAAGCCTAAACTTGTTGATCGTCAGTTTATATCCATTTGTTCTTGTGTCCACACTGGTACTTAACTTTAACTCCTCTTCTACCCTGGTATTCATCCCTCTGATGTATTTATAGAAAGCAATCATATCTCCCCTCAGCTTTCTTTTGGTTAGGCTAAACGAGCCAAACTCTTTGAGTCTCCAATTATAGAAAAAAATTAACTGGTTTTCAATAAATATTGCAATTAGAGAATAAATTTCCTAGAAAATAAAATACACTGTAAAGTGATCTCATTTAAAAGGAAAAATTGTTCCAGTGAATTCTGTAAATTAGGAGGTAAAAGTAGTATGTAGAAAAAGATGCAGGAAAGGCCTAATGGAGAAAATTTGATGAAAGACACCTCACCTTTTTCTGGTGTCTTCTTGCTACTTACTTCTCTTGAAATCTTTTCTGATTCCTTATAGTTTCTCTTTTTACCTTCTTTAGAAAATGTGGTTGTTGCATTTTCTTCATGTTTCACTATGGTTTGTTCGTTACCATCAGAAAAAGTTTTGTATTTCTTTGTTTTTACTTCATTAGCACAATCAGGATGATCACTCGGTGCCTTTTTAAAATTTGACTCTGATAATCTCTGCTTTGGTACCTCATTTGCTTTTGCTTCTGAATCCTTGGATCCATCTGTACAGGGCTGCTCTTTGGGGTCCTGAAAATCAATCACTGAAGACCTGGATTTGGTTTTTCTATGCAAGTGATCCTTAGAATTCTCCAATACTGCACGTAACCCATTGCCTGGATCTTTAATAATAGATTCATCTGTTACAAATTTATTACTAGTCAAATTATTATCCTTTGAAAACTTTTCGTTTTCCAAGTATTTATTTCCAGTGGCTCCTTTGCTTTTAACATGTCGTCCTACTTTTTTCATGTCTCCAGACACTTCCATATTATTAAAATGTATGTTAGCATTTTCCTTTTTTAATTGATTGTTTCTTTTGTCCTGGACATGAACTGACATTCTAACTTGATTGAACTCTTGTTTTACAGAATCTGATGAATCAGAATAATGAGTCTGCTTATGTTTATCTTCAACACATCTTTTTTCCTTCATATTAGTTTCCTTAGAATCTGCTAATGATATTATATTTTCCTCTTTAATAGGCATAGACTTATCCTCTTGCATTCGAGAGTTTTCATCGTCTGTGCGAAGGCCATTTATCATGCTCGTTACCTGCTCTGTGACCGAATCAGCTACAGTATAGCTGACCTCTCCAACAGCACTGGTTAGATCATCTACAGCATTACTAAGAGCGTCAACCAGAGAAGACACAGAAGGAAGGCTCAGATTTTGTTGAAAGTTTTTGAAAAATGCCATTTCTCCAATCTTAAACAAATTATTTCTGGTAGAAAGGTCTTCAGTTTTGTGAATTTGTCACCCACCCAAGAGACTCAATTTTACATTTATCTAGTTTTGCTGTCCAAAAACCTACTATATAACCTGCAGCCACTGCAGCTTCGTTCTTGCCCAAAACTCTATAAGTAAAAAATCTTTGAAATGAAGCCAAGATCAACTAGCTCAAAACAATATTTTTCCATTGCAAAATAAGTAGTCTTTCATCAAAGTTCAGTATCAACTAGCCATAATACGAGTATTTGTTTTCAAAAATACAACTAAAGAAGGGGAAATGTGTATTTTATTCAACACCTGCAAAGAAGAAGTTTTAAACACTTTAAAATTATGTACTTTTACTAAATTAATTCATACTGCAAAGAACTACTGTAGATTAACATAATAGCTGCACAATAGCACATACCCCAAAGGGTTTCCTCAGCTCAAAACATTTGTTGCTTTTTAAGCAATGAGAGATACTTTGGGCCACGGACAGTTGTTCCACAGCTGGAAGGAGAGAAAAAAGCCCTAGCCCCTGTCCCAGAAAACAAAGCCTGCTCCTCCCTTTTGGGAAGCAACTTTCAAGAAGGCAGGAAAGAAGAACAGCCCAAAGTAAAATAAACGTACCATCTCCCACACTTTATAGCTCCTTATCTCAGGCCTGTCTCTTCTTTACAAGAGAGCCAACAAAGCCAGCTGGAATTCTTCCAGCCCAAAGGCCATTTTACCAAACTCCATTCCCAGAGAAATACGAAGTTCATAACCCTGATCCCTTTGGAAATTTGATAAAGTAGTTCCCCTAATTATTTTTTGACAGTCTGGATACTATCTTTGGCTTACTGGATCCTATCTTCCATATAGGCAAGTTCTAGAAATGAATTATTAGCCACCGAAGAGAAACCCTTATGTTTTCTGGTGAGTGATTTTTTTGAAAATTCTTCCCTAACTGAATGAGCCACCTCCTGTGCAAGGACACTGGAGGACTAACTCAGCATGCTGAGTGCTATCTTCAGCAATGTGGTTCACCTACATCTATTTGAGAAGGGCAATTATAGACAACCATGCAATATTTCAATTGGCATTATACATCCAATATTAAGGAGCACAGGGAGGGAAAAGTATCTTCTCATAAGCAAAGATAATCTCTTTAGCTATATAGCCATTGAGACCTGTAGAGTTTCTGGGGGCAAGCAGTCACAGAGGCTGCCTTTCCTCCAAATAGGTCCCAATCCTCATAAATTTTTATACATATAACAGGTCTCTCTCATTTGGTCCAAGTATTTGTATATTTTGTGTTACTCTGTGAAAGTCTCTATTAACTTTTACAGAATTAAATTGAGTAGAATATATTTCAGATACTTACAAAGTTTGTCTTGTGAAATCTTCCTTGCATTGTATCCTGAATCAAGGTCTGGGAAGCCACCAACATTTTCAAAACACATCTTCTTATTAATATATAGAAAAAGAAGCAACATGAGGATAATGACCACTCCAACAGCTGACAGAAATCCAACTGCCTCAGGAGATACTAAAAGAAATAAAAAGAGAAAAATCTAAAAATCGACAATAGATTTCAGAATATGACGGTTCAATAATCAATACCCACACTGTCTGTAATTTATGTGAAAGATATTACTAAAATAAAATTATACTACTTCAGTTTGCATGTATTTTGGATACGGTGTTAAATTTAAAAGTGACCAGCTGACTGACCTACAAAAATATTTTCTTATAGTCACCCAACACGTTCTAAATTAGTTCTTATGTCAGAGATGTCACACAGATTTGCCAAAAATAAAGTTATTTAACATCTCTGGCATCATTTTGAATATTTGCCTTACCATGTCATGTTATACAGTTTTTCTTCACATCTTGATGAACTTCAACTAGTCTACCAGAAACTGAAAACAGAATCATCAGCTCCTTTCACATTAATCACTGTGTGCACAAACATGATTTTTTTAATTGGAAATAAAAATACAGGTTGTCACTAAAAAGGTACATCCGTACTGTGGAAATTCCAGAACAATGTACATGTAGAAAAGAGACCTGAATTCTGTAATGATTATATTGAATAGGAATGAAGGAAATGCTGAACTTCAAGAAGCCCAGCTCATACCTACCAACAGCCAAGGTATGCTGAATCAGAATGTTTGATTGATTAACCTAATGAAAACATTACAAAACATATGAGCTCTTTTCTGAGAGGAGAGGTTACTTACCTGTGCCGTAACTGGAGTCCATCAAGGTGCGCATGTACCCAAATCATCTTCAATCAGAGATTTTTTGTTGTTGTTGCCAGAACTGTCTGCTTAATCCACGCATGTGCTTTAAATATCCTCAACCACTTTATCGAGGGTACATAGGCTAGTGTGGGACCAACTGCCAATCCAGTTCCTTTTCTACCATGGAACCCAGCCCAAACTAGGGACTTTGAAGCAGATGGGAGGGAGTGTGGGTTGTAGAGCACGATACAGATAAGTAACCACTCCTCTGCTTGTTCCTGTGGGTGCTCTATTCTAGGTGCCTCCCACGCAGTGATTCAACTATGAAGGTAGGTGTTTCAGAGTTTTATGCAAGACAGACTATAATACAGCCACCTCAGATGAAGCATCTGCTCTAGCAGCCTGTACACGTAGTTGCCTTACAGATGTCAACAACAGGAGTTTTTCCTCAACAAGGCTGTTGAAGTGGACTGAGTTTGTTGAAAGGGCTCCAAGGTTAGGAGGGGAATCTAGGTCATGATCTTGTAACATGTTTTATACACCCTGAAATTTACTTAGACAGTCTCTGTGTGGAGATAGGGACATCCCTAATCCTTTCCACAAAGAAAATTAAAAAGCCTCAGAGTTTCTGAAGGGTCTGTTCTTTGAGGATAAAAAGCCAACACAGAACGTCTACTATATGTAACCTAGCTTCCTCATGACTGACGTGAGGTTTGGGAAAATATTGGTAACTGAGAGCATGTCTACACTATCAAATTTTGCTGACACAAGTTATGTCAGCATAAAGTCACCACGGTCAGCAGATCGCTTTTGTGCATGCGTAGTTGGCTCCTTGCATCAGCCCTGAACTTTCTCACCAGAAGTGCTTGTGCCAGTGCATAGCACAGTGCACCATGGGTAAGTATCGCTGTGTGCAAGCCACCGCCATCATGTGCATGGTCTTTTGGGAAGCTTTGGCAATGCATGGTGAGGCACTGGCAGAAACAAATGGCGCAGGGATGACTGAGCAAGAGGTCAATTTCCCAGCATGCAAAGAATGGTCTCAAGAGCGCCAAAAGGACCAGATTAAGCTCCCAAACCAGCAAGGACTCCGAAATAGGTAGAGAAAAATATAATCACCTCTTAAGAAAACTAGATGTTGTACGTAAGAAAATATGGCAAAGCTTTCCAATGGATGGTGAAAGACATGCCAAATATACCCTTATGAAATGTGTGTATGAAGAGTTCTTCTGCTGTCTTGATGTAAAAGACTGGACAGTGCTGTTAACTACATCAATAGTCACTCGGAGACCAAAGGATTATAGTAAAGATATGGACCAATTTAGCCTATATAACTGCTATACTAGTTGTACTTAATGCTAATTTATACTTAATGCATACTAAATGTATATATGGTGCAGATATTGATTTTTAATTTATATATAGATATATATATGCTAGTCAGCATATATTGGTCACCAGGCCCCCACTTGTCACCTTACTAATTGTTATAGCAAAGGTGACACCTTTGCAAAATTAATATGTGAAACAGTGGGGAGGGCCTTTAAACATCATTTAAAATGTTTTACCCCTGCATAAGTGGCAATACATAATTAACACAGCTAAAATTAATACACCTTGAACCACAAGTAAAGCTTTAAATGCAACTTCTATCCAAATGAGAAATTAGTATTTTAAGATCCCCATCATGGATAAGATCATTCAAGACTTGTTCCAGCTTGTGCATGTCATTGCTAATTTAAATAATGTGTATGTCTTTTGTGTCTAATAATGTTTTTAAATTTAAATGAGTGAATTAATATGCATGTTATTCACTTTTGATAAGTTTTATTTTGAAAAATTGGGATAGGCATTATTACAGTGTCCCCCACAGTGCTACATACATGAAGAGTAAAACAGAAATTTGTAGTAGTAACATTACAAGTCAGGCCTCCATACTGTCCATCCATCTTACAGAGTACCCTTATTGCTGGTTGTCGGCATCTGGTAAGCTTCACTGGACAGGAGCAGCTAGCTTCTCTGTTGCATTGGACCGGCCTGAACCATTATGGCCCCATACTGGAGTTGCAATGTCAAAAACATTGCATCGACACATGTACTGGTATCTCTTAGTGGAACACGCAATGTGTGGTGCTCTCCAGGTTTGGGTTGCTGTGTGATACCACCAATAGCGAAGGTAAATCCAATCACCCCTCGTAGATGTCATCTTTTAGGTAACCTACTGAATGGACAGTAACCAATTTATCAAATATTGTAGTGATAATGTAAAAAAAAAAAAATACACGGAATCAGACACTGAGCAACACTGTTTTGAGTAACATGTGCCTTGATTAGGATGTGATGTCACTGACATCAAATTACAAATAGGCTTTTACCCAACCATTGAGTCTAGTACATGTTCTTGATATGATGCTATGTTAATTAACAAAGAATACAGTAATGGTACATTTGCTTTTACACAATAGCGAAATTCAGTCACATTCCACTAAGAAAGGGAATTTGCCTACATGATTCAACGTACTACCATAGTTTTTGTTATACGCTGAGGGAAATAGCAGTTAGCCAACTGTTCATCACTAAGGTCAGGCAGTTTTCCTTTCTCAATATTCCCTAATGAATTGATTATGGTAGTTAACACGCAATTCCCATAAGCAGTACAAATATTTCTTTACCTTCCTGATTTTCCTTTACATTTTTATTATTTGTTGGAATTAAGTTTTGCTTGTGTTACGTTAAACAGGTTATCAATGTTATGCATATTGTATACCACATATGGTTCTTTTTGTTTTTAGTAGCTACACCTCAGTGCCAGGAATTATGGGTTTAGAGATAGTTTCCAATTCTTGATGCTCAAAACCACTAATGTGGGTGGGGTTTATACATACATATTTTCCATATTACCCCTGTTCCAAATAGATATTCCAGATTCAAATAATCTTGAAATGTAAACAATAATTCGATCTAGATTGTGGAGTCTCATATTTTGAAAGATACTAGACTGCTGAACAGTCTTTTGCCCAGCCATTGAGTCTTGTGCACCTTCCTGATAATATGCCATTATATAATTATCGAAGGATACAGTCATAATCCATTTGCTTTTCCACAATAACCAAATTCATCCATATTCCACTGAGAATGATTTAAAACTACAGGTATATGCATAAACTCACTTTGCTTAACAATATACAGTTTAAACAACAGTTAGACCTGGCTGGGCTAGTGGTCTTTGTAACGTCTCTAAAGTCTATTGCATACTCAGTTGTCCATATACAGTATGTTGAAGTGTAGTTGATCAGTCTTATTTATAACACACTATCTTTTCTTCTTCCAATGCCTAGGGCATCTTCACTAATATCTTCTGGTGTCTTCTGGCAGTGGGATGTTGGTTAACATGTTTTATTTTTTAAAATTTACATTTCCCTTGTTTTCAGTAAACCAAATTTATATGCAGATTAATTTAGTTCATTTACAATGTAATAGGGATCAAGTCATTTATAACACAAACTACGCTTTGGTACAGCATATGACAGAAGAATGACCTGGTTGTGTTAGTCTAATTTTTTTTTCCAATTATTAAAATATATTTCAGCTTTTTATTCTGATTTTTTCCAATTCTTTAGCACATATTAAACATGTTTTAGATGCTTTTTCAGTTTTTGCATAAAAACATTAATTATTACTTCCTCAATAGGTGCATTACTAGTTTTTAACAACAGATATAGTGCTTGACTGCTAAAATAGATGCTCACCATCTTCTGTGAGAACATGTATTGCTCTCCCCTGTTGAGCACTCCGTTTTAGCAAGGGAGTTCGCCACAGAATTTTTACCCAAGCTTTTTAGAATTAATCTGTTTGTGGTGGCAATTTAATTTTTGTTAAATATTTGAAAGTATAAACCTTATAACCAATACTTTTTCTAAGCATAACACAAAATAGTATAAAAATTAAAGCAAAATGAAGTTTAAATGCAGGTTTATGCAAGCACTTCAGGGTATTAAACTTTCATGACATTTGCTCGTGCTTAGAAGACAAAGTTAGAAACCTCCTGAAATTGTTTGGTTAGCTCTAACATTTCATAACATAATCAGACATAGCCACAATGTTGAACAATATCTATTATTAAATATTAAAATATAGATATAAATGTGATAAAGGGCCAAATAAGTTTATAAAAGCTTTCTTAAAATATGATTGTATTAATATTACCTTTACATTAATGTTGAGGTTTTTCCCCTACAGCAGCATTTCTCAGACTGGGGTCCGTGGACTTCTGGGAGTGCCCAAGGGTACTCCAAAGGGTCCACGGACCCCGCTTATCAACTCCCCCCCCCTTCATCTCCCGGAGGCTCCTGAAGCCAAACCAGGAGGTTTTAGGTGCTACAAGTCCGGCAGCACAGTGGGGCTAAGGCAGGCTCCCTACCTGCCCTGGTTCCACTCTGCGCCATTCCCGGAAGCAGCCACCAGGTCCCTTCGGCCCTCTGGCCCCTGCCCCCACCCCGAGTGCCAACTCTGCAGTCCCCATTGGCCAGGAACTGGGGGGGGCGGTGCCTGCAGGCAGGGGCAGTGCATGGAGACCCCATGCCTAGGAGCTGCTGCCAGGGAGATGTGTCAGTCGCTTTCAGGAGCCGTCTGGGGTAAGCACCACCCAGCCCAAGCCTGCAGTTCTTACCCCCTCCCGCATCCCAACCCCCTGCCCCAACCCAGATCCCACACCCAAACTCCCTCCCACAGGCTGCACCCCAAACCCCCTCCTGCACCCAAACTCCCTCCCAGAGCCTACACCTCTCACCCCCTTCTGCAACCCAACCCCCGACCCCAGCATGGTGAAAGTGAGCGAGGGTGGGGGAGAGCAAGCAATGGAGGAAGGGGGGATGGAGTGAGCAGGGGGTGGGAAAAGGTGGGGTGGGGCCGGGGCCTGGGGTTCAGCGGCAGGACTTGGGGGTCCCCAAAACATTTTAAATCAGAATGGAGGTCCTTGGGTTGCTAAAGTTTGAGAACTGCTGCCCTGCAGGGTTTTTTTTCCTTTGATCTAAAAGCCTTTGATTAATTAAAAAACCCTTTTTGTTTGCAATTGCATTATTTATTAAGGCTGAAATAAATATATATTATCTATATATGTACATATATCACTGAGGCTTTTCTGAGCTTTGCAGAAAAATTTAAATGTAATGATGGTTATGATCCAGCCTTAATATTAAATAGTATGATACCACTTATGTTAATTTTTTAAACTATGAGTATAACATTGGCTTTTGTTGCAACAAAACAAAAATTAGTCATGTGACACACAACATAGGACAATATACATGACAAAGGGCAAACTTACAATTAAATACGAATGGTGCCAAAACTATTTATAACAATTCAAGATAAGGCATTAAAACTTACAGGTATTAAGACAACTCATTTCGGAAAGCAAAAACGGTAAATGAAAGAACTAAATATTTAACCAGGCAAGTTTTTATTTAAACTTGTAATAAGTATTAATAAGAATCTCTATTAAGCTATTTGCCCACTTTGTTGTACAGTATTAATTTAGTTAACTTAAGGCAATTTCCATTACTTTGTTACTTTTATCTTAAGAATACTGCTATACAAAAATATGGAAAACCCATGTTTCTTATACTAGTGGCTAGGATTTCAAGCAGAGTTAGCATTTCTGTTGCTTGGCAACTATATCTTCAAGAAGGTTGAGTATCTTCAGCTGCTGCATCCTTGAAGGGCTAAAATTATTTACTGGACTTACAAAATTTTTACCTTAACCATTTTGATTGTTTCTTTGGGTTTTTTTCAGCTTCTGCATCTCTTTGTGCAACAAGGATTTCTGTAATAACTATAATTTTTAACAGAAAGGGAGGGCAGAAATGAGGAGAAAGCAATGTAGGAAGGGAGAGTGACATCCGCCAAAAGAGATTAAGTGAGGGCATTTCCAAGTACAGGCAGCAGCACCAAGTTTAGCAAACTGAGAAAGGACAAAAGAAAAATTGGACCTGTATTGAAAAATATTGGAGATAAAAGTTTATTACTAGCTCTAATGTATGTCTACACTATGAAATTAGGTCGAATTTATAGAAGTCAATATTTTAGAAAGCTATTTTATACAGTCGATTCTGGGTGTCCCCACACTAATGCACTAAGCGCATTAAGTCAGCAGAGTGCGTCCATAGTACTGAGGCTAGTGTCAACTTTCGGAGCGTTGCACTGTGGGTAGCTATCCCACAGTTCCTGCAGTCTCCGCCGCCCATTGGTATTCTGGGTTAAGCTCCCAATGCCTGATGGGGCAAATATATTGTCGCGTGTGGTTTTGGGTACATGTTGTCAGTCGACCCCCCCTCCGTGAAAGCAACAGCAGACAATCATTTCGCACCTTTTTTCCCATGCGGGCGCCATACTGCTTTCAGCAGATGGTGCAGTAGGACTGCTAACCGTCGTCATCCACCGCTTCCGCTGCCACTCTGCTTTCCTGCTCTCCTAGTGGTCTCACAGGGCTGCTTCCGCTGCAACTCTGCTCGGCTGCTCTTGTCTCACCATGCCATGGCAAGCATGCAGCCCGCTCAGCTGTTGTGTCCTGGCAGCAGACGGTGCAGTAGGTCTGCAAAACTGGTCATCTAACCTCCACTTCCCCTGCAACTCTCTGCTCCTGCAGACACCATATCATGGCAAACATGGAGCCCACTCAGATCACCATGGCAGTTATGAGCATTGTAAACACCTCATGCATTATCATGCAGAACCAGAACTTGCAAAAGCAGGCGAGGAGGCGATGGCAACACGGTGACAAGAGTGATGAGGACACGGACACAGACTTCTCTCAAAGCACAGGCCCCGGCAATTTGGCAATCCTGGTGGCAATGGGGCAGGCTCATGCCATGGAACACCGATTCTGGGCCTGGGAAACAAGCACAGACTGGTGGGATCGCATAGTGTTGTGGGTCTGGGATGATTCCCGGTGGCTGCAAAACTTTTGCATGCATAAGGGCACTTGCATGGAACTTTGTGACTTGCTTTCCCCTGCCCTGAAGCTCCAGAATACCAAGATGAGAGGAGCCTTCACAGTTCACAAGCGAGTGGCGATAGCCCTCTGGAAGCTTGCAACGCCAGACAGCTACCGGTCAGTTGGAAATCAATTTGGAGCAGGCAAATCTACTGTGGGGGCTGCTGTGATCCAAATAGCCAATGCAATCACTGAGCTGCTGCTATCAAGGGTAGTGACTCTGGGAAATGTGCAGGTCATAGCGGATAGCTTTGCTACAATGGGATTCCCTAACTGTGGTGGGGTGATAGATGAAACGCATATCCCTATCTTGGGACTGGACCACCTTGGCAGCCAGTACACAAACCGAAAGGGGTACTTTTCAATGGTGCTGCAAGCACTGGTGGATCACAAGGGATGTTTCACCAACATCAACATGGGATGACCGGGAAAGGTACATGACGCTTCCATCTTCAGGAACTCTGGTCTGTATGAACAGCTACAGCAAGGGACTTACTTTCCAGACCAGAAAAACAACTGTTGGGGATGTTGAAATGCCTATAGTTATCCTTGGGGACCCAGCCTACCCCTTAATGCCATGGCTCATGAAGCCATACACAGGCACCCTGGACAGTCGTCAGGAGCTGTTCATCTATAGGCTGAGCAAGTGCAGAATGGTGGTAGAATGTGCATTTGGACGTTTAAAAGCGCACTGGTGTAGTTTACTGACTCGGTTAAACCTCAGCGAAACCAGTATTCCCATTGTTATTACTGCTTGCTGCGCGCTCCACAATATCTGTGAAAGTAAGGGGGAGACGTTTATGGCGGGGCGGGAGGTTGAGGCAAATTGCCTGGCTGCTGATTACACGCAGCCGGACACCAGGGCAGTTAGACGAGCACAGCAAGGCGCGCTACGCATCAGAGAAGCTTTGAAAACCAGTTTCATAGCTGACCAGGCTACGGTGTGACAGTTCTGTTTGTTTCTCCTTGATGAAAACCCGCCCCCTTGGTTCACTCTACTTCCCTGTAAGCCAACCGCCCTCCCCTCCCGCCTTCGAACACCACTTGCAGAGGCAATAAAGTCGTTGTTGTTTCAAATTCATGCATTCTTTATTAATTTGTCACACAAATAGGGGATTAACTGCCAAGGTAGCCCGGGAGGGATGGGGGAGGAGGGAAGCACCAGGTGGGGTGCGGGAGAAGGACAAGGCCACACTGCACTTCAAAAAACTTATTGAATGCCAGCCTTCTGTTGCTTGGGCAGTCCTCTGGGGTGGAGTGGTTGGGTGCCCGGAGGCCCCCCCTGCATTCTTGGGCATCTGGGTGAGGAGGGCGGCTGGTTACACAAGGGCTGCAGTGGCGGTCTGTGCCTTTCCTGCACCTCAACCATACGCCGGAGCATCAGTTTGATCCTCCAGTAGCCTCAGCATTGCATCCTGCCTCCTCTCATCATGCTGCCGCCACTTTTCCTCTTGATCCCGCCACCTCTCCTGTTGCTCCCGCCTCCTGTCCTCGAGGCGATTTTGTGCTTTCCTGGACTCTGCCATTGTCTGCCTCCACGCATTCTGCCGGGCTCTTTCAGTTTGGGTGGACTGCATGAGCTCAGAGAGCATTTCATCGCAAGAGCGTTTTTTTCACCTTCTTATCTGCACTAGCCTCTGGGACGGAGATGCTAGTGGCAGCATTGAAACATTTGCAGCTGCGGGAGGAAAAAAAGGGAGAGTAAAATTGGAAAAAAGACACACTGGCCATTTAAAAGGAGGGGCTGATGATTTCGGCTTAACATGCAGCACAAACCCAACTAACCCTCCCGCACACCCAATTCTCTGGGATGATCACTTCACCCCTCCCCCCACCACGTGGTAACGGTGGGGATGATTTCTTTTCAGCCACAGGCAAAGAGCCCGGCAGGAACGGCCACCTCTGAATGTCCCCTTAATAAAATTCCCCTATTTCAACCAGGTGACCATGAATGATAGCACTCTGAGGATAACACAGAGAGATAAAGAATGTATGTTACTTGAATGCCAGCAAATACCGGGACCACACACTGCCATGCTTTCTTATGCAATGATTCCAGACTACGTGCTATTGGTCTGCCATGGTAAAGTGTCCTACCATGGATGACGCAATAAGGCTGCCCTTCCCAGAAACCTTTTGCAAAGGCTTTGGGAGTACCTCCAGGACTGCTTCATTGAGATGTCCCTGGAGAATTTCCGCTCCATCCCCAGACAGGTTAACAGACTTTTGCAGTAGCTGTACTGGTTGCGAATGCATCCCAAGTCTTCAGGGCAAATTAATCATTAAACACGCTTGCTTTTAAACCGTGTATTATATTTACAAAAAGGTACACTCACCAGAGGTGCCTTCTTTGCCTTCAAGGTCCAGGAGCCCAGATTGGGAGGGTACTGTCTCCAGGGTGATAAACAGTTCCTGGCTGTCGAGGAGAACCGTTTCTCCACTTGCCTGGTGTGCGCTATCATCTTCCTCGTCCCCAAAATCCTCATCCCTGTTGCGTGAGACTTCCCTCTTGCAGGAATCCACAAGTCCTCACCTTGCAGGGGTGAGGTAGTTGTAGGGCACCCCCTACAATTGCATGCAGCTCATCGTAGAAGTGGCTCTGACCCCGAGCGGGCGTTTGCCTCTTGAGTTTTTTGGTAGGCTTGCCTGAGCTCCTTAAGTTTCACACGGCACTGCTGCGGGTCCCTGTGATAGCCTCTGTCCTTCATGCCCTTGGAGATATTTTCAAATATTTTGGCATTTCGTCTTTTGGAATGGAGTTCCGATACCACGGATTTGTCTCACCATACAGCGATCAGATCCAGTACCTCCTGTTCGGTCCATGCTGGAGCTCTTTTGCGATTCTGGGACTCCATGGTCACCTCTGCTGATGAGATCTGCACGGTCACCTGTGCTGATCAGCTTGCCATGCTGGCCCAACAGGAAATGAAATTCAAAAGTTTGCGGGGCTTTTCCTATCTACCTGGCCAGTGCATCTGAGTTGTGAATGCTGTCCAGAGCAGTCACAATGGAGCACTGTGGGATAGCTCCCAGAGGCCAATACCGTTGAATTACGTCCACACTAACCCAGATTTGATCCAGCGATGTCGATTTCAGAGCTAATCCCCTCATCAGGGAGGAGTACAGAAACTGATTTTAAGAGCCCATTAAGTTGACAAAAATGGCTTAGTTGTGTGGAGAGATGCAGGATTAAATCGATCTAACGCTGCTAAATTCGACCTAAACTCCTAGTGTAGACCAGGGCTAAGAAGGGAGTGGGGGTTCTGTGGGTTAGAGTAGGGGGTAGAAAGGAAGACCTCTCATTTTTAACCCCCTCTGGTGAAGAGTGGGGCTTGCTACCTGTTCCCACAAAATATGAAATTGTTCCCCAAGTGCCTGTTGCTTTTGTCTGCACTTTTAATGGATTACAGAAGTGCTCTGCTCCTTACTGTGATTAACTGATTTTGGGCAACTCAGTACAGCTTTAAGATTTTTAGTCCGTCTTCAACAGCCTGATTTTCCACCTTTTTGTTGGCTGCATCTGGTCTGACAATTTCCTTGTCTTCCCTGCATTTCTTGTAAACTGTGAGCAAGACGGGTATTACAGATGCTTATACCTTCCACTTGCTGTTCTAATTTCCTATTTTGATCTTTTTCTAGTTTTAACCCTTCTCTTAGTTCTTTGATTTGTTTTACTTCATCTCATGAATCCTGGGGATCATTTATGTGCCTCATGTCATTCATAAACGAACTGCCCCTATATTTAGTTACTTTTTTTTTTACAAAAATTTTAGTAGCTCATTATTATTTATAGCTATCATAATTGCTAATTCTTGGGCTTTGGCACTTCACCATTTTAGCCTTTGCTGTATCTGGGTGTTTTGCCCAGAAAATTTCACTTGTAATTAATCTTTATATATTCTTAAAGAATGACTTCTTGCCCAGGAATTCTTAAAGTATTGGCGTTTTGCCTAGACTGCTTTATCATGCACTTTCTATAAAACCAGTTACTTTTGAATAGGCATTCCACAGAAATAGCACTTATTATATATTTTTTAAAATCACAGTAGCACCTCCTGTGCGTACTGGAATTGTGGGAGCACTTAGCATTCATCGGCCCAGCCAGGGCTGGCTCCATCAGTGTACGTGAGATTCATGAACGCTAGAGTTCCACGTCTCACTGAACGTTATCCCCCTCCAAGCAGTTAGGTCATGACCCTGCACTGCTTGGTTCGACTGACTAGATTTTGGCTAGATTGTTTCTGGCTAGGTTCACCACTTTGTTGATAAACTGTATAATCAATTGCTTGAACACACTTTGGTTCAGTATGAAATATACTCAAGAGACAAATAAATCAAGGTTAGTCAGGTTTATTGCTATAAGCCAATAATAATACAATACAGGGAAAAGGTTCTATACAATACCAGTCTTCAAGAAGCCATCGCCTGCAGCTGTTACTCTCACCTTATTCTGAAAATATGCTCCCAAAAGTACACAGTTCATCTGGTATTATTTATGATGATTTTGCAAGTTATACATCTCTTTACACATCACTAAAATCCAACCCATCAGTTTGTCCCGGTTCCCTAGCTTGCTGTTTCATTCCTTCCTTATCTTTGTTTTGGATACTAGCATTCCAGGTACTGGTTTGTGTAGGTATTTCCCTAGCTTGTATAAAGACATAGAATGAATTTATCTTGATTTTGACATGTTTCCTATCTGCTTGTGCCAAAACTTACTTCAGCTAATGCAAGGTGTTATGGGATATTTAACATAAGAGAACAGGATTGTAGCAAAGGTATAGGCCAGTTGTAGGCCTTGCTTTATAACTGCTATGCTATTTGTGCTTAATGCAAACTAACATATATATGCTGTTTATCTATAACATATATTGGTCATCACTGCAATGCAAAAGGGACAAATGCCCTAAGTCAAAAAGCTTACCAACACTCAGGTTATTGATAAAAAGCAACAAGGAGTTGAAGTGAGGTTTTTACCCATGAAAGCTTATGTGCAAATAAATCTGTTACTCTTTAAGGTGCCACCGTACTCCTTTTTGTTTTTGTGGATACAGACTAACACGGCTACCCCCTGATACTTGACAGGTTATTGATAGCTTTGCACGCAGGGGGTTCCTAAATTGTACTGGGGCAACTAACGGGACCCATGTGCCTACCATTTGCTCCCCACCCCTCCACCAGGCCTCAAGTCTATAAACAGAAAGGGATATTTCTCTACAGTGCTACAAGGCTTGGTTGGTCACTGTGGCAGGTTCACAAACATTAATGCAGAGTGGTCTGGAAAGGTTCATTATGTTAGGATCTTTTCAGAACTCCCAACTGTTTGCCTTAATGAATAATGGAGGATTTGTCCCCAGAATCACTACCAACATTAATTATGTTGAGATTATCTCTATCATTCTGGAAGACCCCGCTTATCCTCTGCGTCCCTTGCTGATGAAGCCATATAGGATAGAGGAAAGGAACAGTTCAACTATACCTTGAGCAGTTGCAGGATGACAGCATGCATTTGGCACATTGAAAGGCAGGTGGTGCTCTCTCATGACAAGGTTAGAGGCTGCAGAGCAAGACTTGCCTCAGATTACAAATGCATGCTGTATTTTGTACAAAAGAGAGAGCAAGTGGCAGAGCCTCAAGAGTAGGTGAGAGGCAATGGTGCAGAGGTTTTCTAGGCAGTCTGAGCAGCCAGTAAGGCATCTATTGCAAAGTGAGAATTGCCACAGCACAATATCAGGTATGTCTTTTGCTTTTTCTTTAAGGTTGGGGTTTGAAAACATTCTGCTGTGCCCTCAGTAGTAATTTAGGGGAGGGGAAGCATTGTAGGTTTGTTGAGTACTGGAGAGGATTTTATGAATTTTTATAAAGTCATACAGTGCTGGTGTGGCACATTTAGGTTTTATCATATATTTCACATTTTGAGGAGGCTCCTATGATTTTTTAAAACCAAATATAGTGCTCTTATGTGGAAACTGGGAGTCTTGGTGTATTCCATGCATTGTAGTTTCTTTAAGGTACATTTAATGGTCGTTATTGTATAAATTGTGCCAGTTCAAAAATATAGAAAAATAAAATTTGGATAACATTTCAAATTTACAAACAAACAAACATAATATACAACTTGAAAGTGACAATGTGTGACTAGTGAACATTTACAAACAGTGCAGTGGGAAGGAGTCATCAGATAGCAATGGGAAAGAGGTAGCACACACTCCTGGTCACAGGCATATGAAGGTCTTAATTCTCCTTCTGATCACCCTGCCTTAAGGGCTAGAGTGGTGTGGGAGAACAGTCTCTGTTGCCGTGGAGAGTTCAAACAGGCTTGGCCCTCGTGCACTGCTGTTCTTGCCACCCAGTGCTGGGACTTGAGAAGGAATGGCCACCGACTACAAGCTTGTGGGGCAACCACAGGGTATATCTGCTGCTGATCCCAGTAATCAGTGTTATCTAAGGGTTGGAGAACGTGACAACGTCCTGCTTGAGGATGCTGCACTGCCTGTTGGCCTAGCAGTAATAATATGTTCCAGCAAAGTATTTTGCCTGTTAATTGCCTCCAGGAGCTGCCTCTGCATGTCTCAATCCTTCTCTACAGCATCCTTGGTCAGGGCAATGCTAATCTGGGTCAGGTCCATGCTGTCTCTGGCCAGCTGCCTATCCTTCTCCTACTCAACCAGCAAAACACGCTTCTGGTGTGTGGTGGCTTTGCACTCGTTCTACACTGAAAATTTATATCTATATAGCTACATCTCCCAGGGGTGTGAAAAATCCACACCCCTCAAAGACATAGCTATGCCAACCTAACCCCGGTGTGGACAGTGCTAGGTTGACAGAAGAATTCTTCTGTTGACCTAGATACTGCCTCTCAGGAATATGGATTAACTACAGTAAGGAAAACCCCTCCTGTTGCTGTAGTGAGCGTTCACACTGAAGCACTGCCACTGCAGCATTTTAAATGAAGACATACCCTACGAGTCCATCAGGAGAACTCCAAACGTCTCCTCCTCTGACATCCATTTCTTCCCTCTCAAATTTGCCAGATGTTGATAAATGCCCTGTCCTTGAAGGTCTCACCAAATCAGGTGCAATAGCTGGGGGAAGGGATTAATAAAAAAAAAAAAAAAACACAAGTAGCTATTGTTCAGATTAGTACTACTTCAAAAGAAGGAAAGCATTCCCTCCATTTCTGAATTTCATCTCAGTTTTGGAAGACATCAGAGAGGGTAAGTCATGTTCATCCTTGTTCCTCTTATGCATATGTGTCCTACTGTACATGTCATAGTTTTGAGGATGTCTGGGGAGGCGACTGGGTGTGTATGTTTCCTGGGTTAAGTCTTATAGTTCATGCTGAAGCTTTGCAATAAGCGTATGGATGGGTGATGTAGATGAGTAGGGTACGTGTGTATCCTAGGTTGGGTCTTACAGCGTATGCTGTAACTTTATGTTAAATGTCTGGATGGTGGGTGTAGACAACAAGGGTGGGAATGGCTAGGGTGTAAGAAGGGGCTGGGCAGTAATCCCCTTTTAAGGCAATCTTGACTCTTGGTGACGTTACATTGACGTAGGTGACTAGAAGGCAGAGAAGGAACTTATTCAAAAGGGCAAAGGGCAGACCAGCAATATGGTGATGTTATTCACCAAGATGGACCCCCTAGAAGTGCTGCAAGAATGGAAGGGCAACCATGGAATGTCCGTACCAATAGAGAGCACTTCTTTGCCTTTAATTCTGCTTTAACTCCTCTGCAGACATGAAGAACGTGCAGCAAGAAATAGATTGGGGTTTGCATTGATTGTTTGAAACCTTAATGGCTCCCAGTCTTTCTATACAATGTTATGAAATGTCATTATGTAACATTTGCCTAATTGATTACAGTGAGGAAAAGGTACTTGATATACCAGAGCGAGTGGCCTCAAAAGCTGTAAATCTATGCAATCCCTTTACCTACATATTCTTCTTGTACACTAACTAAGCTAAACTGAAAACAAAACTAACCTAAACTTCTTTCCTGTATGAAATGCTGGTTGCAATGTTGAAAAGGGTATTTGATGTGCCTCAGCTGGAAGTAATAGCCTAAATAGCTGTATAGGTATGTAATCCCATATACCCCTCATATAAATTGTGAAACCTAACCTACCCTTTTTTCCTGCACTGATTGTTTCAGTAAACTTTTAAAACTTTGTACAACTACAAGGTTTCATTATTTGAATCTACTGCCCAAGGGGAGACGGGTTAGGGCCACAGTATGTGGGTGCCAGTTTGGGCATGCAAATAGGGCTGCTGGGTAGGGGCAGGGGGGGAGGAAATCAGCATTCACCACGCAGGAGAGAGGCAGGCAGGGAAAAGGAAATAAGTAGATGGATATATGCCCTCCATGCCATGGGTATGTAAACAATCAATGTTTGGGATGTCAGTATGAGTTAAAGGCTGAATACCTGGCTCAGTTGCCATTTTCAAAATGTGTTTGGTGGGAAGGGGGAAGAAAGGGAGACACCGCTGGGTGAGGGAGAGAGGGAAGCAGCGGCTAGAAGCTCAGAAAGGCTCCCAGCTCATATCCATTATAAATGGCAGCAGCCACCAGGTACAATAAGTTACTACCGCTGAAAAGCATAATAAAATAAAACAAACAAAAACAACAATAATAAATTATAATGATAGATACTTACATGCTGAGGTCCCTTCAAAAAGGATTATCATCCTGTGTCCTGGTTTGAGTATCTGGCTGGGGTATCTGTATGGACACCCTTAGGGTTTTGTTGGAGAAGAGAGCCTTTGCTGTTTGGGAAGATCTCCTCATTCTCCTCTGAATCTTGGTCTTTCTTGGGATTCAGTCTCCTTGCTGGTGGCAGCAACAGTGTCAGCACTGTCCACACATGAGCTGGGTTTGATAGCGGTGTGCCTAAAAAAAAACATCTTGTCCACCTCCCCATAAAATGGACAGGATACAGGGGTATTACTGGAGATTTGATTTGCACCCCTGGTTTTCTTGTAAAGGATCCTAAGCTCTTTGCTCTTCGCTCTTCAGATTACACGGATTA
The DNA here is from genome assembly GCF_965140235.1 of Caretta caretta. Taxonomy (NCBI): domain Eukaryota; kingdom Metazoa; phylum Chordata; order Testudines; family Cheloniidae; genus Caretta; species Caretta caretta. Next base: position 169,863,243 of record NC_134208.1, read on the forward strand.
GTGTCCCAGCTGTGACCCTTCACAGCCAGCTACTTCACAAAAATCTATGGACATGTCTTTATTGTGGTGGTTGATGGCAAGAAATGGCTGCACTATTGCGTCTCCCCAGATGGCAAGATCTCTGCATGGCTCTGCGTGGATGCATAAGATATTGTGTAGCACTGCTGTAATACCACTGTAATACTGATTGTTCCTGGATTTGAATACAACGTACAAATCCTGGCCCCATGCCAGATTTTAAACAGGGAAGGGGAGATCAATTTGACCCCGGAGCAGTGGAGGGCACACAGGTGAACAGAGAGGTTGGTCACAGCAGCGCGCAAAACAGTGTGGTATAGCACTTGGAGGACTGATAAAGTAGTGTGAAGGAGCATTCAGTGCACTCAAACACTTAATTTGCACTAACTCAATTTGCAAAGAACTTACTACACTTTGAAAGTGTATTACTGATTGCACAGTTAGGGAGTTACTGTGCTTTTCAAGGGTTTGTGTTGTGTACATAAAGGCCATTTCAATGTGCACAAACTCAGGTTAGTGTGTAGTAACCCCCTGTCCCCCACCTATATAGACAAGGCCATAGAGTACTAGCTTAATATGGTCATGAAATGACACATCACTTAACAAGAGGACTACTGAATTTTGCATTAGTTGCAGTTTCTAGATGGATTTAATATGTAGCCCCATGTAGAATACATTGCACTAGTCTAATCTCGAGGTGACTAATGCATGGAATACATAAGTGTACACTTCTGGACAGCAGAGATGAAAAAAGCCAACCTAACTGTAGCTGATCCTGCTCTTCTAGCAGAGGTTGGGAGTTTAAACCTGACTCTCAGCTTGCAAACTCAATCTACAAAATAGTACACATACTTCAACCAAAGAAGGCTGATATTATTTCCTGCCATATCTTCTGGTTGCTTCCCTCAACCAACCAAAATCATTTTCATTTTGACTGGACTGAGTCTCAGCCAGCTTTCCCCCTTCCATATTTCAGTCCGTCTTCCACAGACAGTTAGTAATGCATCTGACCATTACGGAGCTGAGGTGGAGACAAAGTTGTACATCAGAATACTGAATACAATACAATCCATGTCTCCATACTAACCCTCCTAATGACCTAGTCCACTTTTTTAAGCATGTGATGACAAGATGGATCCCCTGAAGATCCACACAGGAGAGCACATTCATATTGGAGAAGTAGCCTACCACCACCCTGTGAGAGTACCCACTAAACAACTCAAAAGCAGCCTTCTCCACCCCACAAATAAGCCAACAAAACCTCGTGGTTAATTGTACTGAAGAAAACTAACAGATGTAACAACATCAGCAGGGATACCTGACCTTCATCCACCACTAGGAGAAGATCATCAAACACACACAACCATAGCCACCTCTGTTGTACCCAGGTCATTAACCAGATTGACAAAGATCAAGATCCAGAGGAGGTCAGAAGACCGCTTACATTTCAGGCTGGATGCATACAGCACAGTAATACACCCTCTATGCTGATACTTCTTTGGCTCACGCCACACCAAGCACCCAGCCACAACCAACCGTACTAAAACTGGTTCAGCAGCATCGTTCAATCAGGTCTCTGATCCATTATACATACAAAGTCAGGGGCCTCATGTTTTACCAAGTTATAAATTGTTGTTACCTTACATTAATCAATCCTCTGGTATGCTGCTATCTATTTGTTTATTCTGTTTTTTTTTAAACTTCTCATCAGAAAGCTACAAAAAGGGAAGGAGACTGGGCAAGCAGAGTGAAAAGGGCAAATGGCCGAAAATTACACAGGCCTTGGGTAACTGGCCAGCTACATTTTTATTTTTTATTTTTAAAAGCATCCTGCATGAAAAGCACATAAGCAAGTGTCTTGTGTCTTTCAATGTTTAAATATGCAGACAGCACATGAATGTCACCAGCAGAAGGAAAATGGACTCTTATTTGCCAAGTCTGCAATTGTTTTTCTGCTGGTTAGTGGGTTTCTGATCAGTGCCCCCACATGGGACAGAGGGTATGAAATAGTTTGTTGTTTTTATTTTTAAATTAGAACTCTAACCATCCAAGCTAACTACAATTATTTCATCCTAAAAGCAAAGGATATTTTCAAGTATTATGCACCCTGCTATTTAAAATTAAAACAAAACAACTGGAAGTGCTTGTATCAAACACATTTATAATGCACAGACCTATTCCCGTCAACCTCAAAGGTGACTCTGATCTATTCAACATGAACCCTGAAACAGAAGTGAACCTACAATAAAGCGGTTTATTCCACAATACAGTAGGCCTAGTATTAAATGAATTAGTCAAGCAGTACTCAAGAAAGAAAATAAAAAACCCTGTAAGTGAGCTATGCCGCTCTCTATGGATATACAGTACCTGATGACATCATTCTGAAGTGAAGAAAGCACAGTATCTAACCTTACAAAAAGACTGAAACTTTAGCTCCAGAAAGACTAATTATTAATGTAATTTAATACCACCATTGGACTTTGATACGAAAAAGATAATTTCCAATTTGCATACATGTAGGATCTTAAACTGCTTGTACGTGGACTGAATATATTATCGAGTTAAAATATTTTTACTTTTTAATGCTATTATAAAAGCCATAATAAAATAAGTAAAACTGTATTGCGTTAAAACTGTATTTGATCTTCAATACTTTTGTGAAGGTATGATCACTAACAGTGTAGTATATTACGAATAATGATGACTGGATAAATCCCTAAATTAGTTTCTCATAGTTCAAGTGTTAACCAGTTGTGCTCCCTGGACAGAAAACAATAAGAAGCATCTTACTATGTGTAAGAGATGGTCTTTAGCATATCTATGCATGAAATTCTTTTCATTCAAAATATGTATTCACATAAATTCTAACTAACAATCCAAATGGACATTCACTGAACCATTAAAAGTGTAAAAGAAAAAAAATTGAGAGTTTCCAGTGACTATCAAACTAGAGCAGAAAGATGGTATTTTTTTAAATCAAAATACTTTCTGTAAACTGATCAAATTCACATATTTTATTTCACTAACTTGATAATTATCCTCCACTTATATGCTAGACAATATAAAATAATGGCTGAAAAAATGGTATATGGTAATTAACGTAATAACGCTTTTTCAACGTATTAAAAAAACTCAAATGCCTTACCACAAAGTTGGTATTATGACTAATGTATTCACTGGCTGTGAAAATTAATGTTATAGAAAGTATACTTAGTTTACAATAATATTATGGAAATATTACATTAATACATTTTGATTACTAATTAGCACTAAATTAGAGTACAAACTTACCTTATTTTAGCTGAGCTGTCTTAAAACATGAAAATTAGTGCCGCTCTCTCAAATCTAATGTCTATTAAAATATGTTACAACAAGCAGTTTCAAATGTACTATACAATTCTCCTTATCAAAAAAACAATCATCTTTAAATATATCTTGAAGTCAAATAAAAATGTAGATCTTCAGATATATAAAATACAAAACAAAACATTTTTTTTTAAAAAATGGATTAATTTAGAATGTGTAATTTAAGGCAAATTATTTTTGGAGCTCATGCAATGTAGTGTAGTTCTCACCTGTCCAGTAATGTATGAAGCCATATGGTAACCTAACTCTATGTTAATGAAGCTTTAATTATTTATTTCACAGATGAAATCTTACCTGCTCTTTGCACAAATTAAGTAACTGTGGGCTTGATCCAAAGCCCATTGAAATCCATGGGAGTTCAATGGGCTTTGAATCAGGCCATATGTGAAAAGCAACTTGAACAGAAAAAAGTATACCTGCTTTCTACTTTAGATACTGGATTTTTTTGCAGCAACTTTCATCTAACAGGTTCTAGCCTTTGTTTTCTTCATTACTTTAAATTTAAGTGCTAAAATATCTGTTCTGAATCAGTTCTTAGAAAAATCATTAATTTTTACATGTGTATATTGACATTTTTAAAATGTAATTGTCTAGCTGATACTATTCTAGTGCAAAGATTACTCATTGTAGTGTAATTTTAATCAACTGTCTTTCTGAAGTTACATGTGAACTTTCCCTCTTGCCATACAAAATGCATACAATGAATGACGAAGTGATTCAGATCAAGATTCATCCTATCCATCCTTTATTCTCCTCCACATACTGGATATATATTTCTTGCCAACAACCCATATCACAATGAAACTCCATCAGAGTTAGTTTTTAAGTGAAATGTCAAGATTGATTAGATAGCAATAAAAGCTATAATTTTCTATGTTTGTATCAGTAGAGTAGTTTACAGATAATAAAAATATCTTCTTTTACAGTTAATTATAACACCCATGATATTGATCACTTCTCTAATACCACGCAACTGAACCTGAAGGCTATCTTAGTGTTTTAGTCTCTTTAAAAGATAAATTGTTGGTTGAGAAAAGCAAGTTAAATACACAGGGCTTCAAAATATGGAATTATTATTCACCTGGGTAATACTGTACTTGTAGCAAGCTACTATACAACAACATCTTTAGTTTACCATAAATAAAATACCATAATTAAAATGGTAAGGTTTTATTCAGCCTTCTGCTCTAATGTTTCCAAAGTGAAAAAATAGATCCACTGTTACTCCAACAGTTTTAATATTCTGGATTAAAATATATGATAGAACACACTCTGTATTTTAATAATATTCAGGTGTCACCTACTCACCCATAGAAAAACAAAAGTGTCTTAAACAGATATTGAGTTCAGGGCCGTCCCTAGACATTTTGGTGCCCTACACAGCCCCCAGGCCTCTGCAGGGGGATAGGAGCAGGTTTGGGCGGTAGGGGGAAACCACCCCCCAGCACAAGCCAGCAGAGCGGCTTGGGGCCGGGTCGCTCCACTTCCTGCCGCCCAGTGAGTGCAGGGCAGGCCCGACCCACACTCACGGAGCAGCGGGAAGTGGAGTGACCCGGCCCCAGCCTGCTCCACTCTGCTCTCCTGGCTCCCAGCCCTGGGGAGCAGGGGAACCACCCCCCCAGCACTCACCAGTGGTGCAGAGCGGGCTGGGGCTGGGTCACTCGACTTCCTGCCACCCCATGAGTGCGGAGTACGCCCGACCCCTGCTGCAGTCCCCTGGGATGTTGCTCAGGGGAAGAGGTGGAGCAGGGCAGGGGTGGGAAGAGGCGGGGACAATGGGGAAGAGGCAGAGCAGGAGCAGGGGCAGGGGCAACTTTCCTGGGCAGCTCAGCCGGCCGGGGGAATCGGGCTGGCCATTGGAGCAGCACGCAGCTGCGTAGTGCACAAGGAAATTTGGGGCAATTTGGTGCCCCAAATTTCTTGGTGCCCTACGCAACTGCATACTTTGCACATGGGTAAGGATGACCCTGATTGAGTTGTTTTGCTTCCACTTAAGTCAGTGGGAGATCTGTGAATAACTTTAGGGAGAGCTCTTTCTAAAAAAGTTTTGCTTACCTTTAAAAAAAAAATTATAAAGAAACATAAAAATTTGCAAACATTTTCTTATATTTTGTCTCCCTACTTTACAGTTCCTTCCTCACATTTCATTGGAAATCATGATATTAAGCAACAGGACAAAACAAGTTTTAATCCATGCTGTTTTACTAACACATATAAAAACTTCAGCTGTAAGAACAAGCATTCAAAACTCAGGAGCTCCCACACTGAAGGTTGTGGATGCAATCTTAGGTCCTTGGGCTTCATCCACAGGCTAATTATATAATCACATATTATTACTCACTTTTTTCCCCTAAGAAACACAATATATATTTAGCAACTTGTAACATTTTCCCAATTGTTGGACCCTTATACTGAGCTATTAGGCAATGAAAATCAGGATAAGGGACAAATTCTGGCCCAGACAGTATGTGACAGATATTGCAACCAAGAGTATCATCTTTGGGGAGCATATTGTATTATATCTGCAGCCTCCCCGCTCCACTCAAGCTTATTCAAAACACTGCTGCTAGGATCATCTTCCTGGCTCATCATTCTGCCCAAGTCACTTTCTTTGAAAATTTCCACTGACTATCCCTTTCTCCATTGCATGAAATATAAGCTTCTTGTCAATACCTTGTAAGCTCTTCAACATTGAGACTAGATGTACCTATCAGCTCTACTGTCTATCATAACAGTTGATCTCCTGCCTTCATTTTACCAATAATGCCCACCTTGATTGGCTAGTCATTCGCTTCTCTCATAAATGCCTCCACAATTTTTCCACTTATCCCTTTCCATGCCACCCTTTATGTGTGGGGGGAAAAAAAAAAAATCTATAAAGCCACTATTTTATCTTTCTTAAAATTTAACTCTGCCATGAAGCTTTCTGGATACTGCTAGATAATAATGGCTCAGTATGAGGTGAGCCGTGACTACAGCCTACTATGCAAAATATACTCGTTCTATGTAAAAATGTAAAGCTCTACAGCACAGGAACTATGTTCTTGTTATTTGTTTAACTAGTACCTAGCGTAATGTTCTTTGACGAGGGCTATGTGCTAATGTAGTACAAATAATAAATATAAAAGAATAATATTAAGTCCCATTCTCAACTTGTATACAGTGCTCTAGGTTAAGAGGGAATTTTAGTGGGGAAAGAAGCAGCAGCAAGTTTTTGGGGGGGTTTTTTGTTTAAAAAAGGTTTAGCATTTCTCAGAAACATTTAGAAATTTGGTTTGGATGCTTTGGAATATTTCGGGGGACTAACTAAAATAACCAAGCATACACAGCAGAGCCAAGGTGTATTTATAATATTAAACATTTGTATCAACTATATTGCTCATGAGTGAAGTATAATTTTCAAATGGATACAACTGTCAAGAACAAATTTCACCATAAATAGGACTACTACCATGCCAAATTTCAGCTCTATATTCTCTGTTTTAGCAATTACAGCTATTAAAGTCACAACTTTTTCTCCTTCATTTTTCTTTAATAAATGAGAAAATGGATTTCCCCATGCACATAAACTACTTTCAAAGTTCTGTTGTTTTTTAATTGCTCAAGCTTAAGAAGAAAACAAAACCTTCAGACAGAGACTCAGGCTAAAAAATTTCAGCCCAAAAAGTTAAAAATTTGGAAAGTTATGATAGATTGAAAACATGGCATCAGAACAGAGCTTATTCAACCTTAACTATCAATTCCCCTATAATTAACAGCACTAACAGTTAAACATGTTGTTTGGATCAATTAGTGTGTTCAATAAACAAAGTGAAGTCAACATGCATGAGGGACAGTCTATACTATATTACACTGAAAAAAAATATAATACTCTAATAATGCTTTATGAACACTGAAAATATTCAATTACTACTATATTACTATATATTGCAATACTACTGACAAATATCACTAAGGAAATAGGTCTTACTTCATTCAATCACTTAGAGCTTGCCTACACAGGGAAATTTACTGGCATTACTATACAGGTATAATTATTCCACGATAGTTATACTGATCAATTCCCCACTGTGGATATTCTTATTCAGAATAACAGTGGCCTTTTTTCAGTTTAGTTCAGAGGTTCTCAAACTGTGGGTCGGGACTTGCTGAGGCCCGGGGCTGAAGCCTGAGCCCCACTGCCTGGGGACAAACCTGGGCAGTAGGGCTCAGGTTACATGCCCCCTGCCCGGGGCTGAAGCCCTTTGACTTGGGCTTTGGCACCCTCACCTGAGGTGGTGGGGCTTGGGCCCCCCCCCCCCCAACCTGGGGCAGCAGACTCAGGCTTCGGTCCCCACTCCTGACAACAAAAATTACAACACGACCCTAGAAGAGGGTCGCGGTGCAATGAATTTTGAGAACCGCTGGTTTAGTTTATGTTGTTTCCAAAGTACAAAAAAGGAAAATGTAAATATAGAATTTGATATGAAGTTACCTTAGCTAATAGACAGTGCCATCTAATGGCTAACTTATAAAACATGTACAATATGTCTAACATGTCACTAAATAAAACCAAAATCTAAAGGCTTGTCCACACAGGGAAATTTACTGGCATTACTATATTGGTATAACTGCACCGTGTGCTCTTATTTGGAATAACAGCAGCCTTTTTTCAGTTTATCTTATGTCACTTCATGTTGGCTCAGTGACTCCCTGTTACTGCTGTGAAGATAAATCAGATATAGGATTTATAAAATGAAAAATCTTGCAACTACAGCCGAGAGAGTATTAAGATAGCAGAAAAAACAAAGTTGGCTGCTCTTCTTACACATCATGAACAATATCTAAAAGGGCAAAAAGTGAGGAGGATTACCCATGATTTAACTTTGCCTGGATTCTCGTCGCATCCACTTTGCACTTAATAAATACAAACAACATTTTGCATTAATATAGTGATCTTCAACAATCTAGCCTTGCTCCACCCCAAGACTTTCACTGGAAACCATCAGAGACAACTGCAAACAATTGAAACCACCTGGAGATGAAAAAGGAACATTACGACAGAGAATCACCATGACTATGAATAAAGATAAATGACTTTCAGTGTAACACAAGGTGAGGAAAGGTACTCTATCCTTTTACTGAGGAGACATCTTGTGGTGTTTTCATGAAAAATTTGATCCTGGTTCCTGTGAAGCCAGCCAGCTCTGTAACAGACTGAACTTTGGGTGGGGAGAGGGGAAAACCTACTTTACTAGGCTGAAAAGACAAGTGTAGACCCAAGTGTGTGTTTTATGATTTTGTTTGTATTGTAACCAGTTTTTTCCCAATCACTCCTTCTTATTTCTAATATAATGTCTATCCTTTTTTAAATAAATTTTCTTTTGTTTTATTAGTGCTCACTGTTATGAGCAGGGGTTTAAGGTAAAAGTGGAGTACACTCTTATCAAGGTTCCTTCCCCACTCTGAACTCTAGGGTACAGATGTGGGGACCTGCATGAAACACCCCCTAAGCTTATTCTTACCAGTTTAGGTTAAAAACTTCCTCAAACTTTGCCTTGTCCTTGAATCCTATGCTGCCACCACCAAGTGTGTTAAACAAAGAACAGGGAAAGAGCCCACTTGGAGACGTCTTCCCCCCAAAATATCCCCCCCAAGCCCTAGACCCCCTTTCCTGTGGAAGGCTTGATAAAAATCCTCATCAATTTGCATAGGTGAACACAGACCCAAACCCTTGGATCTTAAGAACAATGAAAAATCAATCAGGATCTTAAAAGAATTTTAATTAAAGTAAAAGAATCACCTCTGTAAAATCAGGATTACAGGGTAATCAGATTAAAAACAGAGAATCCTTCTACGCAAAACCTTAAGTTACAAAAAGACATAAAAACAGGAATATACATTCCATTCAGCACAGCTTATTTACCAGCCATTTAAACAAAAGGAAATCTAATGCATTTCTAGCTAGATTACTTACTAACAAGTTCTAATACTCCATTCCTGTTCTGTTCCCGGCAAAAGCATCACACAGACAGACACACTCTTTGTCCCCCCCCCCCCCCCCCAGCTTTGAAAGTAACTTGTCTCCTCATTGGTCATTTTGGTCAGGTGCCAGCGAGGTTATCTTAGATTCTTAACCCTTTACAGGTGAAAGGGTTTTGCCTCTGGCCAGGAGGGATTTTATAGTTCTGTATACAGAAAGGTGGTTACCCTTCCCTTTATATTTATGACAACTCTCCTTTGGGGGCAGAGGATCTGGGATTTCTGTGAGCAGCCAATGTTAGAGTTTGGATATCACAGGGGAACACTTCAAAGGCACTCAGTTACTGGGGTGCACCTATCGTTAACCTGCATATTGAAGTCAGGGATGGAGGAGAGCAGTCAAGTGGCTGATAGCTCCCTAACACCACCAACCTAACACCCAGCCACCACAGGCGAGATTCCCTCACGCTGGAGGCGGGAGGTAGCAAGGTGACCCCAGTCCTGGATGCCCTGAGAACCATCACAATTGTCTACTGGAATTCTCCTTCTAAAAGCAACAGAACAATTCCATGACTGCTACTGTAGCCTTCAGACTAGAGCAGCACACAGATGAGGTACACACCCTATAATGTACACAGGATATGGGAATGAGGAAAAAAGCCAGCAGAGCCATGTAGTGATTAATCCATTGGCCTCCTCCATCAAAACTCATGTAGTCTGAGGGGCAGCAAATCCCAGCTGAGTTGTTCAGTTGCAGACTGGTGTGGACTTCCTCATGAACTCTAAGGACTCGCTCCTCCCTAACATAAAAATTCACAACATCTAGGACCTTCTGCACCCACTGACAAAGGGGTGAGGACTGGGTATAATCGTTATATGAATTAATTTTCATTAAGATTGCAAACAGATCAAAACCAGAATTTTTACTCCATTACATTTTCTGTCAAAGCATTTATTATAGTTTATCATATGGCTCAGTCATAAGTACAAATCTATGACAAAAAAGCTAAACTAGTTCCTAAATTAATTTTATGAACTATTCACTAAAAGTTATTTGGTTTATATATTGTATAGAATTTATACAAATTATTACAAAGTAAAAGTCTTTCTAGGAACTGAGGTTCATAACTCAATGTACATCAGTTTACACCCTTAGTACCAAGTGTTTAGTATACAGCAGTAAGTAATTCTGTCACAGAAATTCAAATAAATAAGCTTTCTAGGGAATCAGCAAGGAGAGAAACATTTTTTAGAAAGTGTTACAATATTAATCTACTGTGTGCTTGCAAATTTAAGTCATCATTATCTATGCCAGATTAGATTTAAACATGTTTAAAAAAAAATCAAGAAGGAAAAAAAAAATCACCTGTGATTTTGATCTTTTATATTTGCTTTAAGAGAACACTGCCCATTAAATTGGGGCTGATATCTGACCCGTTCTAAAATTATTATAATCTGGAGGGAATTTCCCTCCATTTTAAAATATTTTGTTTTTAAATCCACCACTCATTTTTATTTTGCACTCCTTTGTGATATTTTTCAATAAATTTTATAGGCTGCATGTGACTATTGTTATTGTTAATACATACCTCAATATGAAACTGAAGTAAGAGTGTAAACTTTCTATATAAGAAAGAAAAATTACTTGCCTATATAGCAACTGAAGTTCTTCAAGGTGTGCTCATATATATTTTCCACTCTTGGTGCACACATGGACAGCAATGCCCATTGGGACTGCGCATGCATTGACTGTCCTCCTGTACAGAGGACTTAAGGAAAGAGCAGGCCCAATCACTACTCAGTTACTTTGTCGCCACAGAATCCAAGCATTATAGGCCTCCATAGTAGTAGGGAAAGAGGAAGGGTCACAGAATATATAAGGACAATACATGTTGAAGAACCCCCAATTACTTTAAATTTAAATAATTTTACCTCTTCAAGCACTCATCCATATGTATTCCACTCTTGTTGACTCCCAAACAATGACCTGCTATGAGGAGCCAGGTGTTTGGAGTCTACTTAAACAATGTTTGCAGTAGAGTTCTGCAAGAGAGGCATGAGACTTCAAGGCTTCTACTACGGAATGTTTAGTAAAAGTATGGACTAATCCCAAATGGCTGCCTTACAGAGATTTGAAGTTGGTATACTTCAGAAGAAAGCTTTAGAGGCTGCCTTGAGTCCTAGTAGATTGGAGCCCTAATGTTAGCAGAGTGTTCTAAACCAGTGGTTCTCAACCTGTAATCCACGGACCCTGGGGGTCCGCAAACTATGCCTAAGGGGTCTGCAAAAGAAATACTGAAAACTGACTGAACAGAATTTTTTATATATATATATATATATATATATATATATATATATAGTGATGGGGCAAGGCCAGATGGCCATAGAAAAGTAGTGGGAGATAGATATATTAGCTCAGGGCTAAACAAATCCCTGGTACCAGGATAAATGAAATGGCAGCTGCTCCAGGTCAATTAAGACACCTCGGGCCAATTAAGAACTTTCCAGAAGGCAGGGAGAATGCTAGGTTGATTGGGACACCTGAAGCCAATCAGGAGCTGGCTGAAACTAGTTAAAAGCCTCCCAGTTAGTCAAGTGGCTGTGCATGTCAGGAGCTGTGGGAGGAAGTTGCGCTGTTGGAGAGACTGAGTAGTACACACTGTATCAGGCACAAGGAAGGAGGCCCTGAGGTAAGGGTGAAGTGGAGCTTGAGGAAGTGAGGGCTGCTGTGGGGGAAGTAGCCCAGGGAATTGTACATGTCATGTTTCTAAAAGGTCAGCTACCATAGCTGATACTATTAGGGTCCCTGGGCTGGAGCCTGGAGTAGAGGGTGGGCCCGGCTTCCCCCCCCCCCCACCTTTGCCCCCTGATTAATCACTGAGACTGGGAGACAGAGACTGTGCAAGGAAGGATAACTTCCTCACCTCCCTTGCTGGCTTATGATGAAAATGGCTCAGTAGATTGTGACCCTCGTCTCTAGAGAGAGAAGAGTTACGTGGAGGGTCACAGTGAGCCTCTGAGGCTAGCGATATCCGCCAGGAAACGCGGGACCCACAGAGGCAAGGACGGAACTTTGTCACATACATACACACACGATTTCGAAAGGGGTCCACATCTCCATTTAAAATTTTTAGGGGTCCACATATAAAAAAAAAAGGGGGTGAGAACCACTGTTCTAGACTAACTCATGAGACACTAATACACCCTGATAATCTCTGGGCTGGAACAGGTTGACCCTTCATTCTTTCAGCAAATACTATACAACAGTTATGAGGAAGCCCTGACGGGTTTGGTTCTTTGCACATAACAGCCATACTGGGTCAGCCAATGATCTGTCTGGCCCAGTATTCTGTCTTCCAGCAGCGGCCAATGCCAGGTGATTCAGAGGGAATGAACAGAACAGGCAATCATTGAGTGATCCATCCCCTGTTGTCCACTCTCAGCTTCTGGAAATCAGAATTTAGAGACACCCAGACCATGGGGTTGCATCCCTGACCATCTAGCTAATAGCCATTGATAGACTGACCTATCCACCATAAAAAGCTAGGGCCCTATAACCATCTAGAGTCTCCTTGATTAGAATGGGTTTGGGAAACAATAGAGGCAGATGGGTCACTTCATTTAAGGAAGGTCACAGACTTCATTGGGTAGGAGTTTGGCGTGGGGATTGAGAGACCCTTTATCTGCATGGAATACAGTATAGGGAGGTCCTGCCATGAGAGCCTGTATGTTCCCAATTCTTCTAGCTGACATAATTGCTACCAAAAGAGATCACTGTAGTACAGAACAAGTTGCTAGGAGATTCAAATGGGGGACCCATTAAACCTGCCAGAACCACATTAAGGTTCTGGGTGCTAGAAGCAGGAGGTTCTCTCACTGGTGAGAAAACCTGAGTAAGGCCCTCAGGAATTTAGTCATAGTGGAAAAGTCCTGGAAAAGACTGTGTAGCTTTGGTGGTAGGGTGATATGCAGAAATGTTCTTCAACAGAGCTAATCAAGAGTCCAGGTTTTTTTAAAGAGGAAACAGTCCAAGATAATAAGAATCTGTGAGTCAATAAGATATAACTGATGTTGTTCATATCAAGATACAAAACTTCTCCACTTAACAGTATGTGTTTGTCTGGTGGAATCCTTCCTCCTATTAGTCAAAACGTTCTGGATATCTGAGGAGCGTGACCTCTCTATGTCTGACATCCATACAGTAGCCAGGCAGCAAGATGGAGAGAGACTAGGTTCAGAAATCAGATCCTGTTTGTCCTGGGATGTCAAGTCTGGTAGTAGGGGTAAGGGTATTGGAGGATGAATCACTAATAGCATCAACTCCAGGTACCAAAACTGCCTTGGGCAGGCAGTCTCATGATGAGCCAGACAGCAACTGGTCTCATCTTTCCGAGTACCTTAGGAATCAGATAAATTGGTATGCATACATTCAGTACTGAGGCCTAGTGAATGAGAATGCATGGGATAAGAATCCTGGACTCTGACCCCATCTGGAACAAAAACTAACACAGGTGTTGCTTTCATCTGTCACAAACAGATCTATTGAAGGATTACCTAAATCCTGGAGAAAAAAAAACCACACACACACACATTATGGGTGAATCACAGAATCTTTCATTGTCCACTTGTGGTCTGCTGCAAAGTGCCTGCTCAGACTGTCTGCTAGGGCATTCTGGAGACCTAAAAGGTGAATCTCGTGAAAGATACCTGATGTCATATGTACCAGTTCCACAGCCAAAGTCTGCATACGGAATTTTAACTTTCTGATATAACTCTTCAGTTTCTTCAGCATATGATGGGGCGAAGGCTTTTGGGATGAATAAATACCTTGAGTGGTACTCTTCCTCTATGCTGCTTTAGCATTTTTTTGTCAGTTCCCAGCCTTAATAAAGGAACCCATCTCTTCTCCGAGCAGTCTCTCTCAGTATTTCAGAGAGATATGAAAAGTAACAGGAAGGTGGGTTGTGTGTGGCTTGGAGTGGAACCAGGATCATATAATCAAATTGGATTATTTCTGAAATCCAACAATCTATTACATGTCACATTGCAAGGAAACCAATAGTCCCCTAATGGAGGGAAAAAACAAGTAGTAACTGGAGTGAAGACTCCAAATGGTCTCTCGCTAAACCTGCCAAATCTGATGGTATCAGGGCACTGAAGAACCTGTCTCTATGGGCTTGTGGCATAAGCGCCCACCATATCAAGCACTGACCTGGAGAATGGCCTTCCCTGAAGCAAATTAGACAAGTGTGTATATTGGACTGTGGAGAGATGTAGGGGTACTATGAAAATCATTTAAAACCAGCCTTCTTGGAAGCTGGGTCAGCCATGACATCCAGAACTGAACCTGAAAAACTCTAGGAACTAATTCTGCAATGGCTCAAATGCTACCTAAAATTTATCTAAAACTAATTCTAATAACTATTTACACAAATATATTCGGGGGGGGGGGAGCAAGCAGGCAGGAGGTTAGACTTGGGATACGGCAACATTCCTATACTTGTAGCTTGCTGTAGAGAATAAGGAACTGAAGTGATTGTGGCTGCATGGCCACAACAGGGACTACTTACTGGAAGGTTCAAAAGCTCCGCAGCCTCAGCAAGAATGCACCTCATATGTGGGATATGCAAGAATGCCCCTCAAAGAACAGTATGTGTGTGTTTCAGGTCACTATTTCACTGGTCCAAAAATATTTGGATATAGATTAGTTGTTCCATAGCGTCATATTAAAACAGTCAATATCTTAATATTTTTAAATCCAAAAACTAATCTTCAATTTTCTAAAGGTTTAGTGATATTCTCTGAACATCAAAACCTGAATTGTAGGTTTGCTACTCATGGGATAATAGTTATAGATTTTTATACAGGACATTTATTACAAAGACAAATCTAGGATAGATTTCTGCTTTGCAATCATCTAATGAACCAATTACTGCTGGCTTCTAAAAGTGTTAAGATTATTATTTCAAAAATTGTATTTTGTTTTTAGTTCAGGGTTTTTTATCCATACTTAAAGCAACAGAAGAAAGCTGGTAACCTTTGTATCTTCAATATTTATGAACTACAGACTGAACAGTAACATGAGATAATTACATTTTGTTTCACTTTTCAGTCATGTTACCTAAGTTAAAGAAGCTTGTCATGCTCTGCAGTCTCCTCTTTCTCTTGAGCTCTAACTATAAGCGCCAACTGAATGAGAGGGAGGGGAAACAAAAGGAAGAATTACTTTAAAAAAGTCTACTTTTTTTAAATGTAGACTGTGTCAAAAATAAAATGCTTTTTGAGTTTCATAAGTAGTTTAATTCTTTCACTCAATAAATGAAAGTCTCTAGTAATAAAGTGAGATTCACAAAGAAGTGTGAATGGATTTTTTCTGTACATGTTATATATGAATGAGATGAAACAGATACATCTTGGTAACTTAAACAACCAAAAAGGATAAAAATCAGCAAATAATATTGCCTTGAATATTTAAAGGGACAATGACTACTTAAAAACAAAATCATGCTTCAGTTGGATTTTATTTCAAACAGATATTGTAAAGTGACATTTAGGATTATGTTACTTGAGTGAAAGGAATTAGTCTTTCAGTCTTTTCCCAGCTTCTTTATGTTGTGCATTTGACAGCAGTGTGTGTCTATCATCAGTTTCACGGTTTCTGCTCTACATACAGTTTGCCGAAGTTTCTCCCGCTTGTGAAGGTCTCCCACAGCAACAGAAAAGGCCAAAAAATAAAAAAAAAAAAACCCACCACCACCACCCCCACCCCAACAAAAAAGGGTACTAAAACCACAAAAATTCGCCAAGGTACTCAAGACCTGGTGACAGACCCAAACTACTTTTACCTCATTCATTAAAAATTGACTACATTTCAGAATCGATAGTGTCCCTTTAAATCTTGGAGAAAAAGTCATGAAAAAAAATCTATGATGGTCACACATTGTTTGTTTTTAGAATAACTTTCATGGGGTAAAGTAATAGTTTGTAAAATATATTTATCATTTTATTTATTTACAATCCAGTAAAAACAAAACAGCTTGAATTTCACACACAGTGAAAAAAGTGTATGAAAGAGAGAGTTCAATGCTTAATTAAAATACCACTGTCTTTGTCACATACCTTGGGGGAGCATCCTGTAACCCCCATATTCCTCATTTATATATAATCGTGATATTGCATATAAAACAGGCCATGTGAGGTATCAGGCGAAAGGTTATGATCTGCTGAAAGTCACTGTTCTATCTTAATATGTATATCATTAGTGTATATGAAGTTATGAGAATTGTGTTATACGGTAGTCACTAAAATATGCTGTGGGTTTGGGAAGCGCCCAGATACTAGCTCCCCAGAGATAATGCCAAGGAAAGTAACCAACGCCCAGGCGGGTGTCAAACAACCCATCAACAGCCATTGTCCACCAAGGGAGCTACAATTCGACTACTCACCTGCATAAGACCATACCAGGCAAATTGCTCAACCTTGCCTGGGGACTCAGCAATGCCCCCAGACATGCCTGGACTTGTGTTCTCCAAGCATATGGACTAAGGGTATAAAACAAAACACAGGGGCCCCATACTTCACCCTTCTCCTTCCACCACCTATGCTACAAGCAAAAAACAAAAAACAAAAACAAAAAACAGGACTGAAGACTCCAACAGAGGAGACTGGCCCAGGTTTAAAGGACAAACCTGTATATTAACGACTGCAATATCCAATGGGGTGAGAAAAACTGCTTAATCTAGATGCCCAGCCTAATAGGGTTGAGAGTTTAGACTGCGTGCTTATATTTTCTTTTGGTAACTAACTAACTTTTTGCCTATCACTTATAATTACTTAAAATCTCTCTTTTGTAATCAAACTTCTTTTACTGTTTATCTTTACCAGCGAGTTTGCCTGAAGTGTGTGACAAATCTGCTCTGGTTCGCAAAGACTGGTGTATATCCACTTTCCATTGATGAAATGGTGAACCAATTAATAAATTTGCACTGCTCATCTTGAGCAGCGCAAGACGGTATATTCCTGAGGTGCAAGGCTGGGAGGGGGATTTGGCTGGTGCCTTTCTCTAATTAGTGAGTGGCTCTGGGAGCATTCATGCAATCTAGCTTGGTGTGGGGCTCCACATGCTGTTATACTGAGTGATCACAAAGCCTGGAGGAGTTTGCTGCTTGTCATTAGCAAAGCATTGTGAGAGACAGCCCAGGCTAGAGAGGTAAGAGGGCACAGTGGTCCCACAGTCCCAGGCTGCACCCAGGGATCCGGTCACAGTCTAATAATAGCTAACTAAAAATTGGCCAAGCAGCCTTGCTGCAATGCAGCATACAGCCAAGTAAATATCCAAGTTCTTCTCAACCTTAGTCTTGAGTTCCCTGAACAGGTAACGTGCTTGGGACCTAGACGAAGGCAGCATCTTGCATAATTCTCAAGCAACCACCTATGAAAATCCCAGAAGCCATATTGCTGGCCTCTGGAGGGTGTTGGGAACATAAACCATCTAAAACAAAAAGGAGGATTGGATGGATTAAAAGGCAGAAAACATTTCCAACAACACACAAAAAAACCACAACCTGTAATATCACCTCTTTGTTAGCTCAAGAACCCCAATTAATTTTGAAAAGAAGCTATACCACCATTCTTCAATGTCTAACTTAAGCCACGGTATCCCTCTGTATTATAAATTGTATTACCATGGTAACAAACACTACTGATCAAAAATAATTGATTTAATGGAATTATGTCTTGAAAGTGAATATAAACCAAAGCTATATATTTAACATTTATTTAAAGTAAAAAAAAAGTTTTACACCGTTTTGTTAAGTTCCAGACACAACTGTACAGCTACAATAATATACACTGCTGTATTTTACCAGCCTCCCCCAGGCTCTCTCATCATCACTATCCCTGGCCTGCTATTCTGCTCCTCAGGCTGGTCAGTTCTGGACTGCTGCTTGGCCCTCAGCTTCTTGTCTGTCTCTACAATTCTGTTTTTTCTTCCTCAGCCTCCCCCAAGAACCTGATCTTCCTGGTGCTGGAAGTACAGAGAGAATGATACTTTGAGGGCCTGACCTATGGGTTATTGGACCCCACTTCTATTACCTGCACACGTCAGAAGCTTGACCTTTAACCAGTTTTTCTTTTCTGTTCTCTCACTTCCTAGAGATTAAAACAATTTTATTACACCTGTTACCTAACCAAAACAAATCCCACCACTATTATAATTAAACATATCAACCAACTGGGAGGCTCTTGCCTGGAATGAAATAAATCGACCTATTCACATACAGTACCTCCTAGCCTTGTTCACCCTTGGGGGCTTCACAGCCACACCCTGTGTTGCAGCATGTCCAACCATACAATTTTCACTCCTGGGAAAAGTTCCAGGATCTGCCCCAAGTCCCTCTTAGCTTTGATCATTAAATCTACCCATTCTAAGAGTGATATCAAGTCTGCTTTTTGACAGCTCCAGTGCATCCTTCGGACTTAAATCCAAAAAGATTCTCTTTTAAGGTACAATTTTATTTTGATAAAGCTATGCCCATGGGATGTGCAATAGTCTGTTCAGCATTTGAGAAATTAAGTACAATGCTTCACTGTTGCAGCGGTGCAGAAAGTAGTTTACAGCAAGTAGTTCATTACTCAAAGAACTTTTTGTTTGCAGG
The DNA here is from genome assembly GCF_965140235.1 of Caretta caretta. NCBI lineage: Eukaryota > Metazoa > Chordata > Testudines > Cheloniidae > Caretta > Caretta caretta. The sequence goes on from NC_134208.1 coordinate 169,882,244, forward strand.
CAGGGTGAATTTGGATGAGTGTGTTAACCTGATGGAACACCTTTCAGGCCCTTGTTTAAAGAACTGGTGGTACCCTAGTGGAGGAAGAAAACAGAGGGACCTTCCATTATACTAATCTTCCTGGGGATTTAGATAGACGCACTGGCAGGTTTATCGCTACTCCCTAAGGATAAGATTCAGGAACTACTGGTCTTGATTAGGAGAGGTAGAGGGGCCTGTGACAGGCGGGGCCTTACAGGTCGAGCTGGCATGCCCCCATCAGTCCAGTATGTGGGTGGCCCACTCCACCACTTGGACATGGACTTCCCCGTTAAGCAGGTGATCTCTGCCAAGTGTGTCCTGGCCTCTGGACGGGGTCACCTGAACAGGTGGTCTGTGGATTCCAAGCGGCAAAACCATCAGTCTGTTGGATTAGCCCCCTGGGCAGGGTGAAGCAGCAGAAAGCAGGCTGCAGCCCCAGGGAGGGGCCAAAGTAAGAAGTCTCTATAGCCCAGCAGCCTCCTGCCTGGGGCGGCATACAATCCAATTGTCTGGGGAATTAGCCCCCTGGCCAGGGCAAAGCAGCAAGCAGGCTGCAATCCTGGGGCAGGGCAAGGTAAGCAACAAAAACAATCTATAGACCTCCTGTTTCTCGGGGCTGGGGCAAAGTTTAGGCAGCTTCCTCAGTGGGCAGGGGCTCGGCTTCCACGGCCAGCAGGTCATCTGGCGGGTAGTCCAGGTCCCCAGGCTTTACTGCTGGGGCGCTACAGGTACCCCTGCAGGAGCCAGTAGTGTGCTCCCTTCCTCCCTCCCCTTGACTGGCTTGGGCTGCCTCCTTTTATGAGTTCTCTGCTGCACATGCTCCAAGTGGAGGAGAGGGTGTGGCCTCCTGGATCCACAATGATTGGTGCGCCCCTGGTGGCCCAGTGTGAGGCTGGTATATCCCATCACAGGGCCAAAAAGGAATACTCTGTGAGCTGCAATTATTGAGCATCTTAACTTTACCTGAGGGGTAGTAGCCCCAGCGCAGGCATTCTGTGCTTGGGTTGCAGCAGTCACTGCAGGCATAGCAAGATCTCTCCATTTTATATGAGTTACTGGAGAAATGAAGGATTTGGGGGTGTAGGAACTGTTTGAGCCATTTTAATGGAGGGAAGAATGACCAGACCTTCAGATCACACAGGGTTATGAAGTTGGTGAGGACATTTGCACTACAAATGTTTAAACTTTAAACATCCGTTTCTCTTCCAAGCATATGCCACAGGTTGATAGCTGGGTTTCAGTGGTGAAGCAGTCCTGAGCTGGCATGGAGGAGAGGCATGTTATGGGACCAGCTGATGCCCCTTCTGTACACTATGGAAGCGTGTGAGCAGACACCACATATAACTAACTATAGCTCAGCTTGGGGAAAAATGATTTGGGAATGCATAAAGTGGTAGACTTAATCAGAGCTAAGAGGGACTTGGGGCAGACCCTGAAACTTTTCCCAGTTGTAAAAATTGTGTTCTTGGACATGCTGCAACGCAGCATGTGGTGGGCAGCTGTGAAGCCCCCACAGGTTAACAAGGCTCAGAGGTATGGGAGTAGGCATGTGGCCAAATTCATGGGTGTCAAAGGAGTCAAACATTTTAGATATGGTCATAGCATTTGGAGCACCAGAATTATTCAGAGAGGATGGGATCCACCTGTCAAACTTGGGAGCTGACAAATTTTTGGCAAATATTAAAAGGGGGCATTAGGAGATGTCTGGGAACACAGCCAAGCTAACTGCTGGCACCTCTTTATGATGGCTGTCCAGTGCAGGTACTCCATAAGGAAAGGATACAGGGATCAGATAAAATTGATTGATAAAGGATTTAAAGCAGGGGAGGGCAAACTACGGGATCACTGCTGGAAGGAAACACCCGTGCAGAGGTTTTCTAGTCTTTTCCACCAGTGTAGGGAAGCTAGAACGTTGGGAGGAGGAGTCTGCAGCATCCCTAAGGTGTGTCTGTTGGGTTTGAAGTTGGAGTTGAGCCAGCCCTGAAGACATCTCATGTGTAGCCTGGCGTACTGGACCATGGAAGCGGTGGCTGCCATGTGACCAAGGAGCTGTAGACAGATTCTTGCCTGTGTCCTAGGACTACTAGAGAGCGTGCGTATAAGTTGTGGGATACCGAGGAATCTGTGATTTGGGAGTGAGGCTCTGCTTCGGATTGAGTCCAGATGAGGTCCAATGAACTCTGTTGTGTAGGCATCAGGGTGGATTTTTGGATGTTTATTTGGAGGCCTAGGCTGTGAAAGAGGGAGATGGCAAAATGGGTAGCTTAAAGTGTCTCGCCCTAGGAGTTGCCCTTGATGAGGCCATCGTCCAGGCAGGGGAAAAGCATGATCCCATGTCTGTGGAGGTGAGCCACGACCACGGCTAGAGTCTTGGAAAAGACTCTCGGCACTGTGGACAGTCTGAAAGGAAGAACTCTGTATTGAAAATGGCTGTGACCGATGATGAATCGTAGGAAGCATCTGTGAGCTGGAAGAATGGATATATGAAAATAAGTGTCCTGTAGGTCAAGGGCTGTGAACCAGTCCCCTTGAGCCAGTGCAGGAATTATTGTGCCCAGTGTGACCATCTTGAATTTTTGTATCCTCACGAATTTGTTCAGTCGGCATAGGTCTAGTATAGGCCTCCATCCCCTGGTGTTTTTCTGGGTCAGAAAGTAATGGGAGTAGAACCCTTTCCCTCAATGTTGCGTCAGCACAGGTTCAACTGGGCCTAGTTGTAGAAGGTGCGCCACTTCTGCACAAAGTGTTCGTGAGAGGGGTCCCTGAAGAGGGAAGGGGAAGAGTAGGATTTAAATGGGATAAACTAACCGGACTGAATTATTTCAAGGACCCAGCGGTCCTGTGTAATCCACTGCCAGGCATGTTGGAAACTCTGGAGGTGGTGGCCAAATGGGCAAGTAGGCGACAGAATCAAGGGGTAGTCGTGCAGACCCTCAACTAATGTTTCAAAATTGTTAATTCCCCGATGGGTAGGAGGTGGTTGCTTGAGCTTGGTTTTGTCTGTGCTTAGGGAAGGTCTAGCATGATTCTTAGTTATGTTGTATGGTTTGGGTTGAGGCCGATAATACTGTTGTGTGCATGGTCTTTGGTAGGGTTGGTTTGTCTCCTGGGAAGAGATGGGTGAATGCCCAGGGTGTGCAGTGTCACTCTAGGATCTTTCAAGGTATGGAGTTTATCCGTTTTTGTGGGGGAAAAAAGTTTTTGTCAAAGGGGAGGTCCTCCACTTCGGTCTGCAGATCTTTAGGGATGCCAGATACAGAGAGCCATGAAGATCTGCATATAACCACAACAGCTGCAGTAGTACGGGCTGCTGTGTCCGCCGTGTCTAGAGATGCTTGTAGGGCTGTTCTGGAAATCAGCTGGCCCTCAATCAGGATTGATTTGAAGTCTGCTCTCCTATCATCTGGAACGTAGGAGGCAAATTCAAAAAGTTTATTGTAATTATTGAAGTTATAGCTAGAGAGGAGGGCAGAATAGTTCACAATTCTGAATTGAAGAGTGGACGATGAATAAACCTTGCGACCCAATACGTCAAGACAGTTAAGGTCTCTGTCTTGCAGGTTGGGCCGATATTGTGGCTGTTCCGTCCTTTGTGCAACTGCATCCATGACAAGAGAATTCGGTTTTGATGACAAAATAGGAAGTCAGCATCCTTAGCAGGAACATAGTATTTACGTTCGGCCTCTTTGCAAGTTGGTAATAAAGAAGCTGGAGTTTACCAGAGAGCGTCAGCTCATTCCAGGAGTGCTTTGTTTATGGGGAGCGCGATCTTTGAGGGTGCAGATGGTTGAAATATTCTGAGGGGTCTGTGTTGTGTCTCTTGAACCTCTTCTAAGGGGATGTCTTGACTGAGTTCCACCTTCCTGAAAAGTTCTTGAAATTGTTTACAGTCGTCCACGTTCTGTAGGAGCGGATGGAGAGTTAGGGGTCTGAGAGTCAGGGTATGGTGCATAGCTCACATTCTCAGGAGGGGGTTCAGGTACTCTAGAAGTGGACAGAGCTGGAGATCAAGGCACGAAGGAGGTAGTGGTTTGGTGGAAGGGGTCTGAGGATGAGTGGTAGAAGGATGTAGTCAAGGGCACCACTGAGGCCAAGGCATAGGGTAGGAGAACCCAGGTGCTGCCTGGGGTGGGGGTGAGTGGGGGGGGCGGCAAAGTAGGGAAACTGAGGCTGGTGGTTGTGAGCTGTGACCTGATGTGGAAGAGGTGCTGGTAGAGGAGAGGCAGGTGGGGAGAACTCTGCCTGCTGCTGTATATTGAGTTCACGGTCAGTAAAAGTAGCCAGTTCAGGTCGGGAGAGCGGCTGTTCAAAAAGTGAACCCTGTGTATCCAGGAGTAGGGAGTTAGGCTCAGGTGGCACTGAGAGGTCACATGGAGTCAGAAACTGTTGCTCCTGCTCCCTGGGCTGCGCTGAGCCTGCTCTGTGCTCTAGCGTGTTATCGAGTGAAAGTGTCAGCGGTGCTGCGGAGCGCTTGGAGGTGCTTTGCAGGGGATCTGCTGCTGGTGCCGGGGTGGGAGGGAGGCTCGGTGCCGACGTTCTTCTCGGCACTGGGGTCGTGCGCGCTGTTGGCACCGCATCTATTTTCGGTGCGGAGGGGACAGGTGCCGTGGAAACCTTCCTGGAGCGGGCGGTCAGGTCCCTGCCTCTGCACTCTCCGGGAGCCGTGGCTGAGGCGTTAGAAAATGCTGAGGTGCCTGCCTTTGGCGCTGTCAGCACAGAAGGTAAGGCTCTTGCGGGAGACCCTTTTCCCTAGTTAAAGTCTCTCCTCTGAGACGGTTGTGCTTCTTGCCTCTGCTCCAGAGAGAGTGAAGAAATGCTCCCAACTGGTTCGGATCTGGCTGGGGAGCATGTGGGAGCAGGTTTAACTTTCCCCGTCTCCAAAAGCAGCTGCAGGGATTAGAAGCATTTTAAGCCGCAGGTCCCTGTCGCGCCGAGCTCTTGACTTGAGGCTCATACAGTGGAGGCACTTTGCGGGGACATGAGTTTCCCTGGGGCTCTTCACACAACATCAGTGCCCATCCAACCGTGGCATGGAGTCCTGACAGGAAACACACTTTTTGAATCCTGAAGCCCCTGGTATTATGAATTAGAAAAGGCAGAGGAGAGTGTCTCAACAGGAGACAAGCGTGAAGCCAAAAAAGTTGTTTTGGGGGAGGGGTGGGAGGGGTTGGTTGTTGGTTTTTTTTAAAAATTAAGTAACTAACTATGCAACTACATTAAAAGAAGGGAAACAACTGGGATGTAACTAATAAATATTTCTATGTTCTTTGTTACTGTTTCCTACAGAGACAGGGAAGAAAAGTAGCACTGCCCCAAGTCCCATCTTCAGCAGAGGACGGTTGAGAAGGAACTGAGGAGGGTGCGGGATGCACGTCCTCAGGAAGATTCCAACAAGATGGGAAATACCAACTGAGTGCGTGCATCCCGACCAGGCACTGCTACCAAAAATCTCTGATTAGGTGTTGGTGTGTCCCAGTGCCGTTAGAGTGGAGCACCCACAGGGACAGCACTCTAAAAAGAATGACTATTCCTCAAAATGTTGAGAAACACAAAGCAAACAAACTAAAACTGAGAATTTTCTTTCATCTCTTAGTTATAATTTATCAGAGCAGTGGATAAAATATTTTCACAATCATGTGCATATCGATTTTTAAGTTGATGGTATTTTATGGCCCCGATCCAATTTCTATTCAAGTCAGAGGAAAGACTACTATCAAATTCAATGGTATTGGATAGGTTCTTAAAGAAACACAGATGGTATTTCACTATGTATCTCCATTTATTTTGAGCATATCTGCTTTATTTCTTATGTGCTGGCTGTAAAGCAAAGCAACATAACAGGTTCCCTTTAATATCAGTTCCCCGCATACTCTCAAAAATATCAACTGAATTCACAGGAAGAAGAGGGGTAGAGGTGGGTGTGTGAGAGACACGCACACACACAAAATTATAAGCATCTGCAAATATTTCCATTACAAAAAGTATAATGATAAAGGAGTAAAACCTGAGCTCTGTACTAAACCACAGGCTTTCTATTGGGTACCAGGGAGACAAATTTCTGACACACATTCATAGATTTCAGAACACCAGCAGGGCTGCTTAGCCCTGGTCTACACTAGGACTTTAGGTCGAATTTAGCAGCGTTAAATCGATTTAAACCTGCACCCGTCCACACAATGAAGCCCTTTATTTCGACTTAAAGGGCTCTTAAAATCGATTTCCTTACTCCACCCCTGACAAGTGGATTAGCGCTTAAATCGACGTTGCCGGCTCGAATTTGGGGTACTGTGGACACAATTCGATGGTATTGGCCTCCGGGAGCTATCCCAGAGTGCTCCATTCTGACCGCTCTGGACAGCGCTCTCAACTCAGATGCACTGGCCAGGTAGACAGGAAAAGAACCGCGAACTTTTGAATCTCATTTCCTGTTTGGCCAGCGTGGCAAGCTGCAGGTGACCATGCAGAGCTCATCAGCACAGGTGACCATGATGGAGTCCCAGAATCGCAAAAGAGCTCCAGCATGGACTGAACGGGAGGTACGGGATCTGATCGCTGTTTGGGGAGAGGAATCCGTGCTATCAGAACTCCGTTCCAGTTTTCGAAATGCCAAAACCTTTCTGAAAATCTCCCAGGGCATGAAGGACAGAGGCCATAACAGGGACCCGAAGCAGTGCCGCGTGAAACTGAAGGAGCTGAGGCAAGCCTACCAGAAAACCAGAGAGGCGAACAGCCGCTCTGGGTCAGAGCCCCAAACATGCCGCTTCTATGATGAGCTGCATGCCATTTTAGGGGGTTCAGCCACCACTACCCCAGCCGTGTTGTTTGACTCCTTCAACGGAGATGGAGGCAATACAGAAGTAGGTTTTGGGGACGAAGAAGATGATGATGAGGAGGTTGTAGATAGCTCACAGCAAGCAAGCTGAGAAACCGGTTTTCCCGACAGCCAGGAACTGTTTCTCACCCTAGACCTGGAGCCAGTACCCCCCGAACCCACCCAAGGCTGCCTCCTGGACTCAGCAGGCGGAGAAGGGACCTCTGGTGAGTGTACCTTTTAAAATGCTATACATGGTTTAAAAGCAAGCATGTGAAAGGATTACTTTGCCCTGGCATTTGCGGTTCTGCCTTTGCAAAAGGTTTCTGGGGAGGGCAGCCTTATTTCGTCCTTCATGGTAGGACACTTTACCACTCCAGGCCAGCAACACGTACTGGGGAATCACTGTAGAACAAAGCATTGCAGTGTATGTTTGCTGGCATTCAACCAAAATCCGTTCACGCGGTGGGAGGAGGCAAAATGCGACCTTGTAACGAAAGCACATGTGCTATGTATGTAATGTTAACAGCAAGGTTTACCCTGAAAGAGTGTAGCGACTGTTTTATAAAATGTGTCTTTTTAAATACCGCTGTCCCTTTTTTTTTCTCCACCAGCTGCATGTGTTTCAATGATCACAGGATCTTCTCCTTCCCAGAGGCTAGTGAAGCTTAGAAAGAAAAAAAAACGCACTCGCGATGAAATGTTCTCCGAGCTCATGCTGTCCTCCCACACTGACAGAGCACAGACGAATGCGTGGAGGCAAATAATGTCAGAGTGCAGGAAAGCACAAAATGACCGGGAGGAGAGGTGGAGGGCTGAAGAGAGTAAGTGGCGGGCTGAAGAGAGGGCTGAAGCTCAAAGGTGGCGGCAGCGTGATGAGAGGAGGCAGGATTCAATGCTGAGGCTGCTGCAGGACCAAACCAGTATGCTCCAGTGTATGGTTGAGCTGCAGCAAAGGCAGCTGGAGCACAGACTGCCACTGCAGCCCCTCTGTAACCAACCGCCCTCCTCCCCAAGTTCCATAGCCTCCACACCCAGACGCCCAAGAACGCGGTGGGGGGGCCTCCGGCCAACCAGCCACTCCCCCACAGAGGATTGCCCAAAAAAAAGAAGGCTGTCATTCAATAAATTTTAAAGTTGTAAACTTTTAAAGTGCTGTGCTTAAAGTGCTGTGTGGCATTTTCCTTCCCTCCTCCACCACCCCTCCTGGGATACCTTGGTAGTCATCCCCCTATTTGTGTGATGAATGAATAACGAATGCATGACTGTGAAGCAGCAATGACTTTATTGGCTCTGCAAGCAATGATTAAAGGGAGGAGGGGAGGGTGGTTAGCTTACAGGGAAATAGAGTGAACCAAGGGGTGGGGGGGTTCATCAAGGAGAAACAAACAGAACTTTCACACCGTAGCCTGGCCAGTCATGAAACTGTTTTTCAAAGCTTCTCTGATGCGTACCGCGCCCTCCTGTGCTCTTCTAACCGCCCTGGTGTCTGGCTGCGCGTAACCAGCAGCCAGGCGATTTGCCTCAACCTCCCACCCCGCCATAAACGTCTCCCCCTTACTCTCACAGATATTGTGGAGCACACAGCAAGCAGTAATAACAATGGGAATATTGGTTTCGCTGAGGTCTAAGCGAGTCAATAAACTGCGCCAGCGTGCCTTTAAACGTCCAAATGCACATTCTACCACCATTCTGCACTTGCTCAGCTTGTAGTTGAACAGCTCCTGACCACTGTCCAGGCTGCCTGTGTACGGCTTCATGAGCCATGGCATTAAGGGGTAGGCTGGGTCCCCAAGGATACATATAGGCATTTCAACATCCCCAACAGTTATTTTCTGGTCTGGGAATAAAGTCCCTTCCTGCAGCTTTTGAAACAGACCAGAGTTCCTGAAGATGCGAGCATCATGCACCTTTCCCGGCCATCCCACGTTGATGTTGGTGAAACGTCCCTTGTGATCCACCAGAGCTTGCAGCACTATCGAAAAGTACCCCTTGCGGTTTATGTACTCGGCGGCTTGGTGCTCCGGTGCCAAGATAGGGATATGGGTTCCATCTATAGCCCCACCACAGTTAGGGAATCCCATTGCAGCAAAGCCATCCACTATGACCTGCACATTTCCCAGGGTCACTACCCTTGATATCAGCAGATCTTTGATTGCGTGGGCTACTTGCATCACAGCAGCCCCCACAGTAGATTTGCCCACTCCAAATTGATTCCCAACTGACCGGTAGCTGTCTGGCGTTGCAAGCTTCCACAGGGCTATCGCCACTCGCTTCTCAACTGTGAGGGCTGCTCTCATCTTGGTATTCATGCGCTTCAGGACAGGGGAAAGCAAGTCAAAGTTCCATGAAAGTGCCCTTACGCATGCGAAAGTTTCGTAGCCACTGGGAATCGTCCCAGACCTGCAACACTATGCGGTCCCACCAGTCTGTGCTTGTTTCCCGAGCCCAGAATCGGCGTTCCACAGCATGAACCTGCCCCATTAGCACCATGATGCATGCATTGTCAGGGCCCATGCTTTCAGAGAAATCTGTGTCCATGTCCTGATCACTCACGGGACCGCGCTGACGTCGCCTCCTCGCCCGGTATCGCGTTGCCATGTTCTGGTGCTGCATATACTGCTGAATAATGCGTGTGGTGGTTAATGTGCTCCTAATTGCCAAAGTGAGCTGAGCGGGCTCCATGCTTGCCGTGGTATGGCGTCCGCACAGAAAAAAGGCGCGGAACGATTGTCTGCCGTTGCTCTGACGGAGGGAGGGGCGACTGACGACACGGCTTACAGGGTTGGCTTCAGGGAGCTAAAATCAACAAAGGGGGTGCCTGTACATCAAGGAGTATTTCAGGCAGGACTGCACGGAGGGTTCCAATAAGAAATGGTGCACCTAAGTTATCGTTGTTATTGGAACAAGGAGGTTAGCCTGGCCCCTGATTGATACATGGCTAGATTTACCTCGCTGCACCTTCTCTGTGAGTGACTGCAGTGTGACCTAGAGGAATGAGTCCCCTAGACAGGGGAGGAGGCAAATGAGTACAAAACAAATCTGGTCTATTTCTTGTTTTGACCCACTCCATCTATCTTTTACATCTTTGGCTGGCAGCAGACGGTGCAGAAGGACTGCATGCCATCCACATCTCATGACTGCTCGGCAGAAGATGGTACAGTACGACTGCTAGCAGTCCGTATCGCCTGCCTGCTCACCATAAGACGGTTCAATAGGACTGACTGCAGGACTAAAGAGAATGACCTGGTCAAGTCACTCCAAATTTAGTCCCTGCGCCCATGTCTGCCCAGGCGCTCCCAGCCGACGCGGCCAGGAGCACCTCGGACACAATGAGGACGACTACCAATCGTATTGCACCGTCTGCTGCCAGAAGGCAAGGGGTTGCTGCTACTGTGCAGCAAAGCCGTACCGCGTCTGCCAGCACCCAGGAGACATAGGGTGACGGTTACCTGAGCGGGCTCCATGCTTGCTGTGGTATGGCGTCTGCACAGGTAACTCAGTAAAAAAGGCGCGAAATGATTGTCTGCCCTTGTTTTCACGGAGGGAGGGAGGGAACGGGGGCCTGACGACACGTACCCAGAACCACCCGCGACAATGTTTTAGCCCCATCAGAGCGCTCCATTGTGACTGCTCTGGACAGCACTCTCAGATGCCCGATTGTTTGCCATTGCTCTGATGCTGGGAGGGGCGCTTACAGGGTTGGCTTCAGGGAGCTAAAATCAACAAAGGGGGTGGCTTTACATCAAGGAGTATTTCAGGCAGGACTTCACAGAGGGTTCCAATAAGAAATGGTGCACCTAAGTTATTGTCCTTATTGGAGCAAGAAGGTTAGCCTGGCCTCTGATTGATACATGGCTAGATTTACCTCGCTGCACCTTCTCTGTAAGTGACTGCAGTGTGATCTAGAAGAATGAGTCCCCTAGACAGGGGAGGGGGGGAAGCAAATGAGTACAAAACAAATCTGGTCTATTTCTTGTTTTGACCCACTCCATCTATCTTTTACATCTTTGGCTGGCAGCAGACGGTGCAGAAGGACTGCATGCCATCCACATCTCATGACTGCTCGGCAGAAGATGGTACAGTACGACTGCTAGCAGTCCGTATCGCCTGCCCGCTCACCATAAGACGGTTCAATAGGACTGACTGCAGGACTAAAGAGAATGACCTGGTCAAGTCACTCCAAATTTAGTCCCTGTGCCCATGTCTGCCCAGGCGCTCCTGATCGACCTCACAGAGGCGACCAGGAGCACCTCAGACATGACGATGACGGCTACCAGTCGTACTGTACCGTCTGCTGCCACAAGGCAAGGGGTTGCTGCTACTGTGTAGCAATGCCGTACCGCGTCTGCCAGCACCCAGGAGACATAGGGTGACGGTTACCTGAGCGGGCTCCATGCTTGCCATGGTATGGCGTCTGCACAGGTAACTCAGGAAAAAAGGCGCGAAATGATTGTCTGCCCTTGCTTTCACGGGGGGAGGGAGGGAACGGGAGGCTGACGATATGTACCCAGAACCACCCGCGACAATGTTTTAGCCCCATCAGGCATTGGTATCTCAACCCAGAATTCCAATGGGCAGCGGAGACTGCGGGAACTGTGGGATAGCTACCCACAGTGCAACGCTCCGGAAGTCGACGCTTGCCTCGGTACTGTGGAAGCGCTCCGCCGAGTTAATGCACTTAATGCACTTAGAGCATTTTCTGTGGGGACACACACACTCGAATTTATAAAACCGATTTCTAAAAAACCGACTTCTATAAATTCGACCTTATTCCGTAGTGTAGACATACCCTTAGTGACTACTAATTTAATCACAGGACTGCAATGGCATTCTGTCTGTCCATCTAAGGTACTTATCACCGTGTCATACAAGAACTTCCAGCCCACAACACTTTTCTCCAGTTTTATTCAGTGAATTCACATTGTGGTGGGGCAACTGGCCATACTCATCCTGCTTCTCCACCAGCCTGTCTCTACCAGTAAAAGCCCCTCTATAGTGGCACAGAGAAAGATGCCATATAACAGAGTTCTGTAGGATGATGGAGAACAGTTATTCTTTGCGGTGACTCTAGGGCTAGTCAGAAAGCTCTTCAAATTGTACATCTGTCATCCAATGAAACTAAAAGACAGCATGTTTAAAAACAACCAACACACAGTCAACATGGGGAACTCATTGCTGGGGATGTAGTGAAGCCCAGAAGTATAACTGGATTAAAAAATAATTAAGTTCACGGAGAATAGGTGCGTCAATGGCTATTAGTCAAGACGGTCAAAGATGCAACCCCATGCTTCAGGTGTCCCTAAACCTCCAACTGCCAGAAGCTGGAAGTGGACAACAGGATGGATCACTTGAAACTGCCTTATTCTTTCCCCCTGAAGCATCTGGTACTAGCTACTGTCAGAGACGGGACACTGAGCTAGAGGGACCACTTGTCTGAACCAGTATGGCCATTCTTATGTTCTTATCTGCCTAAGCCCTGGTCTACACTAGGACTTTAGATCGAATTTAGCAGCGTTAAATCGATTTAAACCTGCACCCGTCCACACAATGAAGCCCTTTATTTCGACTTAAAGGGCTCTTAAAATCGATTTCCTTACTCCACCCCTGACAAGTGGATTAGCGCTTAAATCGACCTTGCCGGCTCGAATTTGGGGTACTGTGGACACAATTCGATGGTATTGGCCTCCGGGAGCTATCCCAGAGTGCTCCATTCTGACCGCTCTGGACAGCGCTCTCAACTCAGATGCACTGGCCAGGTAGACAGGAAAAGAACCGCGAACTTTTGAATCTCATTTCCTGTTTGGCCAGCGTGGCAAGCTGCAGGTGACCATGCAGAGCTCATCAGCAGAGGTGACCATGATGGAGTCCCAGAATCGCAAAAGAGCTCCAGCATGGACTGAACGGGAGGTACGGGATCTGATCGCTGTTTGGGGAGAGGAATCCGTGCTATCAGAACTCCGTTCCAGTTTTCGAAATGCCAAAACCTTTCTGAAAATCTCCCAGGGCATGAAGGACAGAGGCCATAACAGGGACCCGAAGCAGTGCCGCGTGAAACTGAAGGAGCTGAGGCAAGCCTACCAGAAAACCAGAGAGGCGAACGGCCGCTCTGGGTCAGAGCCCCAAACATGCCGCTTCTATGATGAGCTGCATGCCATTTTAGGGGGTTCAGCCACCACTACCCCAGCCGTGTTGTTTGACTCCTTCAATGGAGATGGAGGCAATACAGAAGTAGGTTTTGGGGACGAAGAAGATGATGAGGAGGAGGTTGTAGATAGCTCACAGCAAGCAAGCGGAGAAACCGGTTTTCCCGACAGCCAGGAACTGTTTCTCACCCTAGACCTGGAGCCAGTACCCCCCGAACCCACCCAAGGCTGCCTCCTGGACTCAGCAGGCGGAGAAGGGACCTCTGGTGAGTGTACCTTTTAAAATGCTATACATGGTTTAAAAGCAAGCATGTGAAAGGATTACTTTGCCCTGGCATTTGCGGTTCTGCCTTTGCAAAAGGTTTCTGGGGAGGGCAGCCTTATTTCGTCCTTCATGGTAGGACACTTTACCACTCCAGGCCAGCAACACGTACTGGGGAATCACTGTAGAACAAAGCATTGCAGTGTATGTTTGCTGGCATTCAACCAAAATCCGTTCACGCGGTGGGAGGAGGCAAAATGCGACCTTGTAACGAAAGCACATGTGCTATGTATGTAATGTTAACTTTCAAGGTTTACCCTGAAAGAGTGTAGCCACTGTTTTATAAAATGTGTCTTTTTAAATACCGCTGTCCCTTTTTTTTCTCCACCAGCTGCATGTGTTTCAATGATCACAGGATCTTCTCCTTCCCAGAGGCTAGTGAAGCTTAGAAAGAAAAAAAAACGCACTCGCGATGAAATGTTCTCCGAGCTCATGCTGTCCTCCCACACTGACAGAGCACAGACGAATGCGTGGAGGCAAATAATGTCAGAGTGCAGGAAAGCACAAAATGACCGGGAGGAGAGGTGGAGGGCTGAAGAGAGTAAGTGGCGGGCTGAAGAGAGTAAGTGGCGGGCTGAAGACAGGGCTGAAGCTCAAAGGTGGCGGCAGCGTGATGAGAGGAGGCAGGATTCAATGCTGAGGCTGCTGCAGGACCAAACCAGTATGCTCCAGTGTATGGTTGAGCTGCAGCAAAGGCAGCTGGAGCACAGACTGCCACTGCAGCCCCTCTGTAACCAACCGCCCTCCTCCCCAAGTTCCATAGCCTCCACACCCAGACGCCCAAGAACACGGTGGGGAGGCCTCCGGCCAACCAGCCACTCCCCCACAGAGGATTGCCCAAAAAAAAGAAGGCTGTCATTCAATAAATTTTAAAGTTGTAAACTTTTAAAGTGCTGTGCTTAAAGTGCTGTGTGGCATTTTCCTTCCCTCCTCCACCACCCCTCCTGGGATACCTTGGTAGTCATCCCCCTGTTTGTGTGATGAATGAATAACGAATGCATGACTGTGAAGCAGCAATGACTTTATTGGCTCTGCAAGCAATGATTAAAGGGAGGAGGGGAGGGTGGTTAGCTTACAGGGAAGTAGAGTGAACCAAGGGGCGGGGGGGTTCATCAAGGAGAAACAAACAGAACTTTTACACCGTAGCCTGGCCAGTCATGAAACTGTTTTTCAAAGCTTCTCTGATGCGTACCGCGCCCTCCTGTGCTCTTCTAACCGCCCTGGTGTCTGGCTGCGCGTAACCAGCAGCCAGGCGATTTGCCTCAACCTCCCACCCCGCCATAAACGTCTCCCCCTTACTCTCACAGATATTGTGGAGCACACAGCAAGCAGTAATAACAGTGGGAATATTGGTTTCGCTGAGGTCTAAGCGAGTCAATAAACTGCGCCAGCGCGCCTTTAAACGTCCAAATGCACATTCTACCACCATTCTGCACTTGCTCAGCCTGTAGTTGAACAGCTCCTGACCACTGTCCAGGCTGCCTGTGTACGGCTTCATGAGCCATGGCATTAAGGGGTAGGCTGGGTCCCCAAGGATACATATAGGCATTTCAACATCCCCAACAGTTATTTTCTGGTCTGGGAATAAAGTCCCTTCCTGCAGCTTTTGAAACAGACCAGAGTTCCTGAAGATGCGAGCATCATGCACCTTTCCCGGCCATCCCACGTTGATGTTGGTGAAACGTCCCTTGTGATCCACCAGAGCTTGCAGCACTATTGAAAAGTACCCCTTGCGGTTTATGTACTCGGCGGCTTGGTGCTCCGGTGCCAAGATAGGGATATGGGTTCCATCTATAGCCCCACCACAGTTAGGGAATCCCATTGCAGCAAAGCCATCCACTATGACCTGCACATTTCCCAGGGTCACTACCCTTGATATCAGCAGATCTTTGATTGCGTGGGCTACTTGCATCACAGCAGCCCCCACAGTAGATTTGCCCACTCCAAATTGATTCCCAACT
This sequence comes from Caretta caretta, assembly GCF_965140235.1. Classification (NCBI taxonomy): domain Eukaryota; kingdom Metazoa; phylum Chordata; order Testudines; family Cheloniidae; genus Caretta; species Caretta caretta. The sequence goes on from NC_134208.1 coordinate 169,897,505, forward strand.
GACCGGTAGCTGTCTGGCGTTGCAAGCTTCCACAGGGCTATCGCCACTCGCTTCTCAACTGTGAGGGCTGCTCTCATCTTGGTATTCATGCGCTTCAGGACAGGGGAAAGCAAGTCACAAAGTTCCATGAAAGTGCCCTTACGCATGCGAAAGTTTCGTAGCCACTGGGAATCGTCCCAGACCTGCAACACTATGCGGTCCCACCAGTCTGTGCTTGTTTCCCGAGCCCAGAATCGGCGTTCCACAGCATGAACCTGCCCCATTAGCACCATGATGCATGCATTGGCAGGGCCCATGCTTTCAGAGAAATCTGTGTCCATGTCCTGATCACTCACGGGACCGCGCTGACGTCGCCTCCTCGCCCGGTATCGCGTTGCCAGGTTCTGGTGCTGCATATACTGCTGAATAATGCGTGTGGTGGTTAATGTGCTCCTAATTGCCAAAGTGAGCTGAGCGGGCTCCATGCTTGCCGTGGTATGGCGTCCGCACAGAAAAAAGGCGCGGAACGATTGTCTGCCGTTGCTCTGACGGAGGGAGGGGCGACTGACGACACGGCTTACAGGGTTGGCTTCAGGGAGCTAAAATCAACAAAGGGGGTGCCTGTACATCAAGGAGTATTTCAGGCAGGACTGCACGGAGGGTTCCAATAAGAAATGGTGCACCTAAGTTATCGTTGTTATTGGAACAAGGAGGTTAGCCTGGCCTCTGATTGATACATGGCTAGATTTACCTCGCTGCACCTTCTCTGTGAGTGACTGCAGTGTGACCTAGAGGAATGAGTCCCCTAGACAGGGGAGGAGGCAAATGAGTACAAAACAAATCTGGTCTATTTCTTGTTTTGACCCACTCCATCTATCTTTTACATCTTTGGCTGGCAGCAGACGGTGCAGAAGGACTGCATGCCATCCACATCTCATGGCTGCTTGGCAGAAGATGGTACAGTACGCCTGCTAGCCATCCCCATCTCTTGCCTGCCTGGCAGAAGATGGTGCAATACGACTGCTAGCAATCCTCATCTCTTGCCTGCCTGGCAGAAGATGGTACAGTACGACTGCTAGCAGTCCGTATCGCCTGCCTGCTCACCATAAGATGGTTCAATAGGACTGACTGCAGGACTAAAGAGAATGACCTGGTCAAGTCACTCCAAATTTAGTCCCTGCGCCCATGTCTGCCCAGGCGCTCCCAGCCGACGCGGCCAGGAGCACCTCGGACACGATGAGGACGACTACCAGTCGTATTGCACCGTCTGCTGCCAGAAGGCAAGGGGTTGCTGCTACTGTGCAGCAAAGCCGTACCGCGTCTGCCAGCACCCAGGAGACATAGGGTGACGGTTACCTGAGCGGGCTCCATGCTTGCTGTGGTATGGCGTCTGCACAGGTAACTCAGGAAAAAAGGCGCGAAATGATTGTCTGCCCTTGCTTTCACGGAGGGAGGGAGGGAACGGGGGCCTGACGACACGTACCCAGAACCACCCGCGACAATGTTTTAGCCCCATCAGAGCGCTCCATTGTGACTGCTCTGGACAGCACTCTCAGATGCCCGATTGTTTGCCATTGCTCTGACGCTGGGAGGGGCGCTTACAGGGTTGGCTTCAGGGAGCTAAAATCAACAAAGGGGGTGGCTTTACATCAAGGAGTATTTCAGGCAGGACTTCACAGAGGGTTCCAATAAGAAATGGTGCACCTAAGTTATTGTCCTTATTGGAGCAAGAAGGTTAGCCTGGCCTCTGATTGATACATGGCTAGATTTACCTCGCTGCACCTTGACTGCAGTGTGATCTAGAAGAATGAGTCCCCTAGACAGGGGAGGGGGGGGAAGCAAATGAGTACAAAACAAATCTGGTCTATTTCTTGTTTTGACCCACTCCATCTATCTTTTACATCTTTGGCTGGCAGCAGACGGACTGCATGCCATCCACATCTCATGACTGCTCGGCAGAAGATGGTACAGCACGACTGCTAGCAGTCCGTATCGCCTGCCCGCTCACCATAAGACGGTTCAATAGGACTGACTGCAGGACTAAAGAGAATGACCTGGTCAAGTCACTCCAAATTTAGTCCCTGTGCCCATGTCTGCCCAGGCGCTCCTGATCGACCTCACAGAGGCGACCAGGAGCACCTCAGACATGACGATGACGGCTACCAGTCGTACTGTACCGTCTGCTGCCACAAGGCAAGGGGTTGCTGCTACTGTGTAGCAATGCCGTACCGCGTCTGCCAGCACCCAGGAGACATAGGGTGACGGTTACCTGAGCGGGCTCCATGCTTGCCATGGTATGGCGTCTGCACAGGTAACTCAGGAAAAAAGGCGCGAAATGATTGTCTGCCCTTGCTTTCACGGGGGGAGGGAGGGAACGGGAGGCTGACGATATGTACCCAGAACCACCCGCGACAATGTTTTAGCCCCATCAGGCATTGGGATCTCAACCCAGAATTCCAATGGGCAGCGGAGACTGCGGGAACTGTGGGATAGCTACCCACAGTGCAACGCTCCGGAAGTCGACGCTTGCCTCGGTACTGTGGAAGCGCTCCGCCGAGTTAATGCACTTAATGCACTTAGAGCATTTACTGTGGGGACACACACACTCGAATTTATAAAACCGATTTCTAAAAAACCGACTTCTATAAATTCGACCTTATTCCGTAGTGTAGACATACCCTAAGACTGTGCAGAAACTAGTGCACATACACCAATGGACAATAAGAGACTTGGCCAGTTCAGATTAAGGGGAAATAGTAGTAAGTAGTGGCAAATAGCGCCCCTGAATGTCCCCTCTAGCTATAGAAATGAGTAAGGGTTTATGGATAAATGAATGCAACTAAAAATGCAGAGAAAAACAGTACCAAATCATAAATATATTTTGAAATATGGTCTCTGAAGTTAATAGAAAATCTGTGTGCCCACTGTGCCAAAACACTTAACTGTGTTTAACAGGAAAATATCTAACCTGCAATACCATTAAAAAACATGCCATCCTAATGTTTGCATATTTTAATAGTGTACAGTGATAAATGTGTGTACATGGTGTATATATATTTGCCTCCTGTATTTTGGGTAGGTATCTTTGATAGCCACATAAATTTGCAGCACCATTTGATAAAAAGCAGTTTTGATACAAAGATTTTTCTTTTTAAAACAAGTAGAACCTCACACACCAGGGGAGAGGGGGGTTTGAATCACATGCTCCTCCCCAAAGAGGAAATTTCCTGCCAAAACCACACTTGTCTGAGACACATGATGGGCAACATTCAACTTTGGACCAATGACATGTGTAAGATTTAGTAGCTCACAAACTACAAGAGGTAAAACCAGATATTTTGTACCACCAGAATAAGAGCTCTCACTTTCCAGTGGTATGCAGCATTTGTTTCAAGCTCTAGTAGGTGTTATGAATTATACCTCACAGGTCACGCACACAAACTGCTGCAAATTATACCTCAGCTCTAGTAGGTCAGGAAGTATTAAATCTTACTTCAAGTTGAGAGCTTTCATTATGAAATTCTGTTTTCAATAAACTTTGGAGGTTTTGAAAATTTACTAAAATTATAATGTTTCTCTTTCTCTGAGGTTTGAATGGTTATGTCATGTCATGGTAATGAAGGTTGCCTGATGTCTTGCATAGAGCTTTGTTGTTTTTAGGGCTTTTCTTCAAACTGAAAAAATGTTCATGCACTTAGAGAATGTCAGATGTGCACACTACATAAATAAAATAAGTTTGCAAGCATGATAATATGAAAAACAGTATCAATAAGTATGGTCATAAGGACACCAGATTAAGAACTAGACTTAGGGTATGTCTACACAGCACAGTTATTGCCAAAACTTTTTTCTTTTGCAGATACTTAAAAAAAGCCCCCCCCGCAAAAGACAAAAGTTTTGCTGACGCAAGCAGCAGTGCGAATGCAGCTTTGTTGGCAGGAGTGCTCTCCTGCTGATAAAGCTTATGTTGCTCGGGGGGGGGGGGGGGAGGATTGGAAGTATTTTGTCGGCAAAAGTGCCGAGAAAATAACGCAGAAGAGCATTCACACTCGCTGACTTTTAGTGACTAAGCTGTGTTGACACAGCCTCATCGCTAAAAGCTGCATAGCATAGACAAGCCCTAAGATCACCTGCACAGTGCACCCACAAGCCAAAATACAAACACAACTTCCAATGACTATTAAACTAAATGGAACAACATATTTCAATACAGAAATAAAACCACCTCTGACCCATACCCCTAGTTGGCACCTACCACCCAACACTGGAACCCAGATAGGGTTGCATCATACAAATACAACTCCTCCTTGATGGTGACTCCATCCTGAAATATCCTTTCCTGAACCCCTCTTCGGTCCTTTGAAGAACCTCACAACCTCTCCAAGTTAATCACCAGAAGGAAGCTACCCACAGACCAGGACACTAACTCAAAGCGGCACCAGACCCTGCCAGAACAGATACAAAACCTGCAGACATATCTCCACTAGGGATGTAAAATATTAAATGGTTAACCGATAAGCATTAATCTTAACGTTAACCCACCCTAAACATTAACCCCCCAGCCCCGGGCCGTGCCAGCCGGAGCAGCCCCAGGCCAGCCAACCCCAGCCACAACCCCACAGGCCGGCCGGAGCAGCCCCAGACCCAGCCTCTGACCCCAGCCCCTCTCCCTTTAATCAGTTAAACTATATAATTTTAATTGTTTAAATGGTTAACTTTTTAAATATTTACATCCCTAAACACATCTTTCAAAATCCAGGGGTCCTACACGTGCCTATCACAACATATGGTATCCAGTGCACTAAATGCCCAAACAGCAACTATGCTGGTGAAACCAGACAATCACTACACTCTCAAAATGAACTCACACGAAAATGATAAAAGACAAAAACACCACATCACCTGCTGAACACTTTTCATAAAGCAATCACTCTATATCGGACAGTAGTAGAAAGAGAGAGCCTGACACATGACGCTTGGTATAAGAGGCCTGAACTAAAACAGTGGTCAAGCCTTGTACATAGAAGCCAAAGTTAGCAAAAGTCAGCTGTGAGTAGAAATCAGGCCCTGTTACAAAACATGCCTGCTTTCAAGTTCATAGAACCTGGCAAGAACTGGGCTGGCATTGCAAAAAACACACATTCTTAAGTAGTGCTAGGCACAGGACACTCATGGAAACACATTCCAGAAGGGTGTTACCAGAACACCCTGATACAGGGTTATGGTGTAAACACACTCCCCGAAGATGATACAAGGACACACTAACACTCTCTTAAAGAAAAGGTTACGATGACAGGGTGATGAATAGAGATGTTTGATTGAACCAACATGTATAAGGTAAAAGGTGGTAACTAATCACCTCAATACATCAAGTTGGCAATATGTAACTTGTTTGCATCAGTATATAAAAGAAAGGTCACAGAGGGTGCGTCTTTGGCCAGCCAAGAAGGGAATGGAAAGTCCCACCATTCACCAAGCTACATCCAGTGCAATGGGCATGCATATGCTAGTATAACTGTAGACACTGATCCGGGGAACTAGGACCATGCTTCATTGACAATAAACCTGGCTAGGTGCCTTCGCTACCAAACCAAGTCTTGTGGTCTGATTGAGAAGTTGGATCACAGTCTTCTGTATGGCCTATCTGCCCAGAGCCAGTGCAGCATGCAGAGAGAATACACAAGCAGCCTAAGACTTACTACACAGACTTATCAGTCCTCATCCTCAAAGGAAACCTGCACAACACTGTCAAAAGATGAGCCTGGGAGTTTAAATTTATAAGTTTGCTAGATACCAAAAAACACGGACTGAATAGACACACTGGATTTGTGGCTTATTACAACAATCTATAATTCATTAGCAACTAGCCCCAGCTATTTCCCCTGACCCTCTCCTTTCTTCCTATGACTGGAGGGGTTTTAAAAGGCCACTTCACCTTGAATGGTCCCTTGAAATATGTGTTAACTACTTATGCTAAACAATCTGTTCCATCTTGTATTTAGTTGTGACACTAAGGAAGGCTATGTCTACGCAGCCATTAATGTTGATCCAACTTATGTCGTTTGTAACAGAGTGCTAGGCAAGAGCAGCTGGGCACACACTTTGGTCATGGCAGCTCCACTCAAACAATCCAGAATGGAGCTGGTTAAACAGAGTGTGCCTAATTGTTTGGGGAAATAGAGCTGGAAGGCTAATTAAGCCATTAAGCAGAGGCTATAAATAGGCATAGGAAGAAAGTAGAAGGTGGGGAAAGCAGACAGTAGGAGGAGTAGAGAATTTGCTCTTTCCTGCTTGTTGCAGGAGCTAGGGACTCCCTAGGACAGTTGGAGCAGAGCCATATGTGGTATGAAGCGGTGGGGAACCCACATTGTAAACAAACTACTCAAGGTGTCGGACCAGCACAAAGGTCTCTGAGTGGTCTGTGGACCAGAGCAGAGGCAGGAGTCAGAGGATCCAGTTACATTGCTCAGGGATGTAAATAAACCACACCCCTGAGCACCATAAGCTTCACCAACAGAAGCACCAGTGTGGTCAGCACAAACTGCTGCTGTTCGTTGGGGGTGGATTAACCTCCCATCGTCTTAGAGTGGCTACACTAGATAACCCCCAGTAGCGCAGCTGCATCAGTGCAGCAGCACTGCTGAAAGCTCTCTAGTATAGCCATAGCCTAAGGCTATATCTACACGAGCACTTTTGTCAGTCAAACTTTTGTTGGTCAGGAACACCCACACACACCTGAGTGACATAAATTTCTTCGACAGAAGTGCCGGTGTGGACAGTACTAGGTCAATGGAAGAGCTTCTCCCACCAACATAGCTACCGCCGCTCGTTGGGGGTGGATTAATTACGACAATGGGAGAGCTCTCTCTCCCCCATCAGCATAGAGCAGCTACATGGGACACCTTACAGTGGTGCAGCTGCAGCGGTACAGCTGTGACACTATAAGGTCTGTAGTGTAGACATAGCCTAAGTTTCCCAGACCTGAAGAAGAGCTCTATGTAAGCTCCAAAGCTTGTCTCTCACCATCAGACATTGGTCCAATAAAAGATATTACCTCACCCACCTCGCCTCTCTAATATCCTGGGACTGACATAGCTTCAACAAACACTGCATACAAATTAAACAGAAGTAATTTTACAGCAATTTGAAAGTATAGCATAAATAACCAATTTAAAATATTTCATTGTTCCCAAAAATTAGCCTTAAAATTAAACACCCATTTTAAAAAATTGTGTACCTTTTCTAATGCAGATTAGCTCATGTACACCACAGGTTCGTTCTCCACCTATTTGAGAAAAACAACATTAGAAAATAGGAAATAGATATTATGAAATGTATTCTAATATTTAATGAGTTTTACAAACTGCAAAAAAGATAAAGGGGGAAAACTGAGTGTCACTTAATGAGGACATTCCAAAAGAATAAAACAAGTTCCTTTTTTCAGAGGATATTATATGTAAATAGGAAATATGAAAACTCAAACAGTTCTTTGGTATTACTATTCTACTAAAGATGCAATTATTCATGCACTGGATTCAATGTATTAAACTGAATATTAAATTATCCCTAAACTTTTCATGTGGACTTTACACATAGAAATCTGTGAGCTAGTCACCCCAAACTTTTTCCTAACTATAAACCAAGTCCTCTAGTTCTGAAAAGTTGGTGAGCCACTTGATCAGCACATGGAGTTTCAGAAAGCCAGTTTTAGAACATCACGTTGACACTCTGTTGCAATGTCTAATTGATAAGTTGTACAAAACAGGTTTTATCCCCTCAGGAAAAAAACATAGAGGTTATTGGTGTCGTTCCCATCATCCCCAGTTTTATCAAGTTTTTCCATTTGGCGAGGGTTTTTTTAAACTTATGTTACTTTAAAGTACTTAAATGGGCATAACATATACAGTACTTGAAAGCTCTTTGTTACTAGAAAAATTAGGCTGTAATTTCAGACTGTGAATGAAAACTAACTATTCCAAAACGTTCAAAGGGAAGCAATGAGAACATTGAAACTTGTTATGCCTACTAGGGAAAGTTAAGAATTGTCTAGAAGCCTAGAGAAAAAGAATGGGATGAGAGAAAAGCTTGGTTATTGGGTGAAATAAAGTGCCATTAAGTGTTAAAAAGAGGAGTGTGTATATATATATATATAGTGGCAAGATAGCCAATACTAGTATGGTGGGTCCTGTGCTTTTCTTGGCAGGGGGCTAAGATGCCAGCCCTTGCCCCTGCTCTTGGGATGCTGAGGTCCCTGATAGTGGGCCGAAAAGGTGGTAGAGAAGGGAAGTGGGGGAGGGGTCTGGGTTTGCTCCTCACTCTGAGCCCCAGCCCCTCTCAACCCCTACAGGTTCTTACCCTCTTCCCCCTTCAGTGGGGAAACTTTGGTCCTTAGATGTTGAGGGAGAAAGTCTCCCTCTTCTGTTGGGGCAGGGTCTCCCTTACTTCAGTTCTCTGGTTTATCAAATCTTACAACACACCTCCAAGCTCCAGTCCTCTTTCCTTCCTCCTCCTCCCCAACTGCCTGAAGCAGGGGGTTTTATTAGGTTCCTGACAGGGCTTAATTGACTACAGGTGCTCCAATTAACCTGTAGCAACCCTCCCTAGTCTACAGGGAGCCATGCTTTAATTAGCCTAAGGCTTATATATTTCCCCTGTACCCTGACTATGTCTCTCCCTCCGAGGGAGAGCGCTGGTGCTTAACCAACTAGTCCTGTCTATGCTCTGGTACCAGCTCAACACCCTGGTCCTGGCCCCGGGTTTCCTGACCAACCTCCGGACATCGATTCTAGAGTTCTTTTGGTCAGGAATGCACTGGGCCCCTGTTGGGGTTCTTCATCTAGCCCTGAAGGAAGGAAGACAGGGACTGAAGTGTCTGCACTGTGTCTTCCGCCTCCAGGCCCTGCAGAGGCTCCTCTATAGTGCAGGTAGTTCGACGTGGAGCAAACTAGCGCACTCCTTCCTGCGTCGCTTCCAAGGGCTCCGATATGACCGGCAGCTCTTTTATCTCTGTCCGAGAGGCCTTCCGTGAGACCTCTCCGGGCTGCCGGTCTTCTGCCAGGACCTCCTCCTGACCTGGAAACTGTTTTCAACTACCACGTCTGCGGCGGCCACTGTGGGAACGGCTCTCCTCGCGGAGCCCCTGCTACACAACCCCCAGCTCCATCTGCAGGTGGCGGAGTCCCGCTCCGTGCACCAGAGTTTGGTCCTGGCAGAAGTGACGAGAGTCGGAGACCTCCTGGACTACGACCAGGGAGACTGGCTGGATCCCCTGACACTCACTCAGCACATGGGGCTCTCCAGACCTCGTACCCCCCCAGCGCATACTTCAGGAGGTGAAGGCTGTTTTGACGCCTGCTGCTCAGGCTTATCTCAGCCGAGCCCTGCATGAGGGCGCACCCTGCCCACCCTCTACCCTAGGCCCGCCAGACCTTTCAATTGGGCCCCTACCCCATAGATCCCAACAAACCCCTCACCCTTTCACTGCAGCCGGTCAGCTTCCAAACTGTGCCAAGGAAACATCTATACACACTCACGCTTCACACCCTCACGCTGGTGTCCCACCCCAATACAAAGTGGCAGGACCTCCTGCCACCTTTGGAGGGTGAGCAGCCCTGGTGGGCCAGCCTGTATTCCACCTTGGTCCCGAGGCCCATCGGGGACATTAGTTGGAGGCTCCTTCACGGAGCTGTGAGCACGGGTGTGTTTTTGATGCAGTTCACCCCCATCCCGGATACTTGCTCTTTTTGCAACGTGAGGGAAACCCTGGCACATGTATATTTAGAGTGTGCCAGGCTGCAGCCCCTTTTCCGGCTCCTCACGAATATTTTATTACGCTTTTGGCTGCGCTTTTCCCCTCACCTTTTTATTTACACTCCTCATCCATGGCCCCACAAAGTTGCAGGATCTCCTGGTTAACCTCCTCCTAGCCCTAGCTAAAACAGCCATCTATAAAACTAGAGAGAGAGGAGGTTGGCCAATGAAGCGTCCTGCAACTGTAGGGCCATTTTCCGATCCTCAGTACATTCACGTATCCGGGCGGAGTTCCTCTGGGAGACGTCCACCGACTCCCTTGACGCCTTCAAGGAGCGGTGGGCGCTGTCTGAGGTTCTCTGCTCGGTGACCCCGTCCGGTTCCCTCCATCTGACCCTTTGATTGAGGGGAAGAGCGAGAGGCCTCAGCTACTGCCGCTGTGGATATCATCATCACCGTCACCTAGGAGGGGTCCTATCACATGTGGGTGTGCGTTTCCCTCCCCCCCCAAACTGCCCACCCTGCAGCCATGCCCATCTTGTTGGACACTCTCAGGAGAGGAATAATCGGTGACACTGGGCGTGGCACTAGGTAACTCGAGGGGGTGGAAGACCACGAGTGTCAAGAAAGCCCCCCTGCTCTGGGCCCAGGCTAGCCTGAACACTTCTCCCTCCTGAAGGCTGCTGTGTTATACCTTACGTTTGCTTTTGTTTTATTGCATAGTTTTGTTTTTTCCTTCTTGGTGATTCTTTGTAAGTGTTATGCAAATAATTTTTTTTTCTTTTTTTGAAGCAAAAACCACTGCTCCCTGGCCCTCCTGTATCACAATATACTCGCTCCATTTAAACAAAGTTTTTATTTAAGTTTGACATCATCCAAACTCAAACACTTAAACTCAGGGTAATACTAAGTTACAGGACATCTCTTAACCATAAATTAATGCCCATTAAACATGTTTCCACTCAACAGACTGTGTATTCACAATGAACTTCTTTCTGACTGCAAATGATAAGGAAATATACATAGAATACATTAATCTCCCTCACAGCATAATGCAAAACCTTAATTAGACCCTCAGCAAACATTTAGTGTTGACAGAAAGTGTACAGGTTAAGCATGTGGTGTGTTAAGTGTTTAAGGGGGAAGAGTGCATGAGACTGTAATTAATGTTACCTTCTAAGGGAAATTAATGTGTTGTACATAGTACATTTTCTCATATATTGGAGACAAAATATTCCTTACGAAAACAGAGTCTGTTCCTGTCAGTGTACAGATGCTGTGTAAACATTAAGGTATGGTAAAGAGATATCCCATTAGTAGGCATTTTCTTGAATTTTAGAGCTTGAGCTGGAGGGACCACTAACCTCAAGACCTTTTAAACAAAGTTTCTGTTTATGGAATTTCCCAGATTTTTAATACAGCAAGTATAGGAGAGAGGTTTTTTATTTTTTTAAGGGGGGGGAAAAAAAGGCCAAAGGGTGATAAGGATGCCCTCGACTTCCCCTATGGCATAGTCTACAGAGGGAGTGGGAACATTTGCTGTTGGGGAAGGGGGAGACAGCATGCATAGTGAGGAAAGGACTAACTGTGTTAAGAAAGGTGGGAGAGGGAGGGGACAAAGAAGGCCTTTCTCTACACTTCCAACTCCAATACAATAGCTCCCGTATTCCTGAAAGTAGGGTAGGAGATCTTGTCCCATTCTGGATTTGCTCACACTAGAGCTCTAAAAATAGCCATGTGCTTTGAAGCAATGACTTGGGGTAGCCCAAGTCTGTCGACCAGGGATCGGAAGCTCACTTCCATAGGCTGTGCAGACATACCCATAATCAGAGGTACAAAGCTTTAACATGGCTGGAGAGATCTCAGAACTGGAGCTCCAAATTCCTCTCCCCCGGAAATGCTAGTCACTGCTCCCCAGTTGTGCCAAAGTTACGGTATACACCTTCTCCTCACAGTTTCCCAAATGTAGACCACAGGGAAGGACCCTTTCCCCTAAGGATAGTTTGTGGCTTGTTTCTGGTGGGACTGAAAAGACCCAAGAGATGGCAATTTTGACTAGAGGCAGCCTCGTTTTCACATGGCAAGTGAGCACTTAAGTATACTAAATTACAGGTGAAGTAGATTCCCAGTTTTCTGGGGGATGGAAGGGTAAGGAAAAACTCTCCAACAAATTATTATTCAGCCCTGTGAAAGATGTACTGAGCTGGGAGCCAGAAGACCATGAGTTCAAATCTCATCTATTCCATTCACTCCAAAGACCTTATTATTGAGCAACATCTCATATCCCTATATTATGAGGTGGCAAAAATCATCCATGCTTTTCACATATGAAATAACTGAGAGGTTGCACAAGGTCATCTCTAGCAGAGCTGGGACAGACACCAGGGTGAGAGTCTCTCCCCTGCTCTTGCCACTTTATGCTGGGCAAGAGGGCTGGGAAACAGCCTAAAAAGTCTCTAAAAAGATCCATTTCCTTCCAGGAGATATTCATCTTGATGCAGGGACTGAAGAAGACAGCTGCAGGCCATCTTCCAAAGATCCCCTTCAAAGTCCTTGCATAGGGGCATGCCAGAGATAATATGGCTGTGTGTGGGAGGAGTACGTCAGAAGTGGGGCTGAAACATGTAGCACTGCAGAGATTCAGGGCAGCACTGCTGCCCATGGGCAGCCAAAGGCAGGCTAATATAACTTAGATGCAACCCCCTCGTGGCTTTAAAGCCACCTGAATGCCTCTTCCTCCTAGCCTGTTGATTCTGTGCTGCACCTCTCAATTCAATGTCATTGATTCTGCCCCTCAAAAAGCATTTGCCAAATCTATGTGCTTGGCTATGCTATCAGTAACCATGGTTCTAACCACAAGACTATGCACCTCTCAGAATTAGAAACAGAACCCAGAATTCCTTACTCCCAATCCCCCCCACTACTCTAACCTGAAGACCATTATCCCCTCCCAGCTGGCAACAGAATCCAAGAATTCTGATTCCTAGCATTATATTGCTGTCTAGCAAATAACCAACCCACTGGTTAAGTGCCACTTCTCCTTTTGGGGACATCTCTTCCACAAATAAAGTAGTGGCCATCTTTACTGAGGCCATGAGTAATTTCATACCCAATAGGTAGTTTCAGTCCCACTGTAAATTATGGAACATGGTGGCCATTTTTAGTAGTGGAAAATTGTGAATGTGATGGGAAAGACAAGAAAATACAATGGTTAGAACTTTGCTTAGTTACAATCTATTTTTATTAAATGTACATTCAAGGAATGCTGGCAATAACTGTATAGAAAGTGTGAATGATGATAAAACCACCATTTGTTAGCAAAAGGGATATGAAGAAAAGTCAAACACTAAAAGTGTTTCAATGTCCCATTTAATTTTAACTCAAAGTAAAAGATTTAGTTTAAAATACCTCTGAAAATGCAGGCTTTACTCAGACTCTGTGCTTGAAGCTTGGGGAAGATACAATGTATTTTTCATGCAAATCAAAGAATGAATCCTTCCCAAATTAAAAAAAATGGAACCCAATCTTAATTTAGAGGTGATGCCACTCCTCTGTAAAAGGGTATCTAGCTCATCGATCTTCAGTCTCAACAGGGTAATTTATTACGTGGTCATTTCTCATTTTAAGTGTAGTATATGCTTATACTGCTGCTGATCAATACGCTAAAACAATTACTGTTAATGATTCCTTCATATTGGCATAAGAATTTATCTACTCGACATGAATGAAGATGAAAGAAATGGTAGAATACAAAGGATCAAATAGATCAAAGGAATAAAACCAGATAACTTTCACACTAAAATGCAAAAACAGTCAAGAATTGTTAAGTAGCAAGTTAGAAAGGGGCCATGCTCATCTTAAAGTGCAGACAATCTATTTCTTCTGATTCATCAAGCTCAAATGTGCCACTGACTGGCAATTCATCTACTGAATGGGAAAGATAAAATATTGATGAGTTTGATGATCCTGCAAGAAAGATTTTTTTCAAGGTCACCGCTGTTATCAAAATGTAGCTAGAACGATCATTTAAGTCCCTGTTCCAGGTTTTCCAGAAGCTTTTCAACTTTAGCTTAGTTTAGGAATTGTATTTTTGTCCTTGACACACAAAAAACTGAAAGAACGATGGGAGATTTGGCTGTTTTTATGGCATAAAGGCTCAAACCAGAAATCGTTAAGATAGTCACAGGCAGAAATACTTCTCCCTAGACAGATTTCAACTCACTAGTGAAGAAAGAAAATTATGGAAAGAGCTAAAAGAATCAACATTGACATTAGATGGTAGGTTGAAAATGAGAAGTCATTCAATAATTACCACAAACATTTAGTCAAGAAAAGGAGTACTTGTGGCACCTTAGAGACTAGCAAATTTATTAGAGAATAAGCTTTTGTGAGTGAGCTGTAGCTCACGAAAGCGTATGTCCTAATAAATTTGTTAGTCTCTAAGATGCCACAAGTCCTCCTTTTCTTTTTACGGATACAGACTAACACGGCTGCTACTCTGAAACCTGTCATTTAGTCAAGGAAATGTATTCTTGTTTAATGCTATTGATTCTACACATGAAAATAAAAAACAGAATACCATGTCCAAATTGCTGAAAATCCCATCCAGAAATCCAGAGAAAAAATTAAACAAAAAGAGGTCTTCACCAATTTTCAAACAGTGAAAATAAATTGAAAAAAAGATGAGAACTGAAATCATCCTGAAGCAACATACTGATATTCAACACACTACTTGACGCTTGTTGAGAATAAAGTATCAACTAACACAGTTCAAAAGCATTAACGTAAAAATCACCATCACTCTCCTGGTTGATTGGATGAAACTGGAAGACTGATATCCCAACTTCTCAATTAAATTTAGTAGAACTGAGAAAAACTGTGTCTCTACAGCCAACTACCATAAGTATGCTGAAATCTGCACTGAGCACAAGGAAAAAAAAACACATTTTTTTAAAAATAGATTTAGTGGCTTTCTAGAGTTTCTTGTATAAAATATGAAGAATTTACAGCAACTTCATAGATATGAGGGAGAGACCTCAATATTGATGCAAAATTATATTAATAAAAAATTTGTTTTTATTAGATTATAAATTTGTCTGCATCTTTACTGAATATTAAGATATAGCTACAAATGTATTATAGCCAGAATGCTTAAAAGATATCTGTGGTATGTTTTAGTTAATTATGTTATAAAAATTTCAGGCTGGCTAAAGAAATTACAAGAGGTTTCTGCTTTCTGTCTCCCAAGAACAAGCAAATGGCCTCAGAAGATTATTGTACCTTAGCCATAGAGCCATGAGTGTTATACAAACTAAGAAAAGCTGCATTTTAAACATTACCTTGCTTTAACTTTTATACTATGTATTTTCTTTTGTTCTATGTTTAAAAGATATATTGGTTATTTAAATTTATGCTTTGTACAAAATATCCGAGACATTTAATTGATATACCAGATAGACTGTAACTCTAAGGACATTGGGTAAAGAGACAAACACCTGGCTGCATATTCAGAAGCTGAAGGTAGCACCTAAGCCAACCCCAATGGCATGAAGCCAATGAAAAGATGACAGCAACAAACTTGGAATCTAAACAAGCCTGAAAAAGATGTCTTCCTAACTTCACGGAAACAAAAAGGAAGAGTATTTAAAAAAAAAAAAAAAAACCCTCAGAAGTGGGCACACACACACAAATCCTGTGCTACCCTACTTAAACAGCAAGCATTCATCAACTTATCTTTTCCATCTCTATAAGAAAGCTGACACAACAACTAAGGAAAAACAAAAAACAAAACAAAAAAAACCCAAAGGATAGCTCCTCAAGATTTCAACAAGGATTGGTGAAAGAAAGTTAACTAAGACACTGCCAAGAGATTAAATTTAAAACTCTTCGAATGATTTTATTGGGATATGAAAATGCTGTTATAAATTAAACTATTAATAGTTGCTGCTGTTAATCATCAAATGGTTAGACTGCATACACCTGAAGAGGAGTCAGGGGCTTTACACTGGAAACAAAGGAAAAGAGGGATTTAATTGGATCTAAGATTCTTAATATTGGTCAATTGCCATGTTTCAAGGCAGCTTTTTAAATGGCTTCTGCTCTAAATCACCGATTTGAATACCTCCTTCAGTTTCATAGGATTGAGTTAAGATTGCTTACTTTTCCCAGTTATAAACGAGCTGATTATTAATAACTAGACAAGTTCTATCTACCCTTAAACAAATTATTTTGTCCATACATAAACAGCTTCTAAGTATCTAATAGATACTAAGACTGGGTTCTTAATAATTTGGGAAAACAAAATACTTTGGTTTTAACTTATCAAATGAAGAGCATCCCCAGTGGTGGTCCACTCTCAAAGGTAAATACATCTGTAAAAGCTCTCCATAGACAGACATACAGAAGAGATTGTAATGAAAGTAGCCAATCACTTGTGTTTTATCATTTGTGTTGTTTTAATATTTTCTTTTACTTTCTTCAATAATAAAATATCCATGGTTAATAATTCTGATTATTTTACTGGTTTTAATCCTGGTGTCCCCTAAGGTATGTAAAAGAACCCCTTTGAGTAAAATAGTGGGAGTCAGAATGATTGATGCAGGTTATTCATTACCCTATCTTTTGATTTTGGGTTTCCCTGATTTGTCAGTAAGACAAAGGAGCTGGTCTACCACTTCTTGTTTCTCTAGAGTACATTTTTCAGTAATTTTTAAAATAAAATTACTCTGTTTCCAACAATTTACAATTATCCCTTTCTACCCCACCCAGATTACAGGCTGGTGACACTACTGCTGAAATGCTGTTAGAAATTTGGCTTGATCTAACTAATAAAGAACTGGAACCACACAAGAACAAAATCAAAACATGATTCAGAGAAGCTATGGAACCTTTCCATTATTTAGCCAACATGACTGATCGCAAATATAAAGATCACATGTTGAATCCAGCATACGAAGAGGTAGCTGAAACATGGCTGATGGAATATAATCCTCTCTCGTCATTTTAAATTGAAGATCTAGATTTCTACCACAAATCTGTGTGTCTGAGTTTGTATTCACAGTTCTGACTGCATCATAAAGTAGAAAATTGTCCAAATAAAGTCACAGGAGACAGGACAGTTGAATTTTATCAATTTTTAAAATCTCTGCACTCCCAGCCTATAAACTTTGCATCATATGATCAAGTTTAGCTCATTCAGATAGATTTAGCTGAAACTTTATAATAGACTAGATGTTGAAAAAAGAAAGTTGGGAAACATCACTCTTCATCTTGTATGTACAACCTTAGTTCTGTGTCCATGCATTACAATAGCCTTTAGTTATATGGCCAAATGCTATTGCTCAAAGTACAATATATCATACAATTTCCTCTACATCATTGGTTATACGTCATAATGAACTAATATCTTTCCTGACAGACTTTTTATATGATAAATTTTGTTCTCTGTGAGGGATGTATTTTAATAATTAAGGTTTTATCTTACAAACCATCACCTACAATATATAACTTCACTCACTTGTGGACCATATGAACGGATGGACTGTGAATGGCAGACAGTCAAGGAAATACCATTATACAAAAACTACAGTAAGCCATACTTACACAACATATATACTACATATTAAATCTAAAACAACAATAGTGAAAATCTTCAGGTTTCTATAGGACTCCAAAGCCTACTTCAGAGCAAACCACTTCATCCCCTTAACTGTACAAGGAAGACTTTGATACTGGATTTTAAAACATACAGATGCAAAATATCCAATACAAATGCAAACCTCTTGATTTACTTGCTTGTGTAAGATATCTCAGAGCAATGTGCCCTCCTGCAAACTTCATATACAACACAGAAGCCCTCCCACACATTTATATGAAAAGCATATTGAAGGTGTAAAGAAGCTAAGCATTCCTCTGGTATCCCTTTTATGGATGGGGGGGGGAAATCAGTGCAAAATGTGCATGCAGAGCATGACATTTTCAAGGGTAATAAATCCATCAAATAAAAAAAACAGAGTTTACAAGAACTCACAAAAGGCATTTATCCTTACAGAGGATTACTCAAATGCCAATTTCAGTGTTTTCCAACCATTTTGGCTACAAAGCTGTGAAAAACATGGCAAGATTTTATTATGGGAAAGCATAATTGATTTACTCTTTTAGTAAAATCAGCTGAATTGTTTTTGCTCAAATAAAAAACAAAATCCCTTTTGGGCTGAAAATAAGCCTGGAAAATTTCAGCTTATGAAGGTAAAAGTTTCATAAAATAAAAAAAAGCAACTGGCAAGGGGCTTGGTATTGAACTCATTAGTTATCCCTAACAGTATATATTTAAAATTATTACTGGTTATTAATTTAAGGATCCACACTTTTCTCTTCTCTCTGTCTTCATTTCATCTTATCAATGGTTGACTTGCAACTTCCATGTTCTTTTAATGTAGTTTTTTTGGCTATCACTATACTGTTCACCATTTGCTGGTATTTGTTTGATATTTTGATAAACTTGGTAATCTACTACACAATTCAGTTCTTCTCTTCCAACTCTTGAATGCAACAGTAGCTTAGTGTGTCAACCCCCTTCTAATGTATGAAAGCCTCTGCTTCCTATAGAATCCTAAACATTAGGGTCAGAAGAGACAACTTGAATAACCCAAATTAATCTCTTGCATTTTGCAGAGCTATTCTCTGTATCATTCCCATTAGGTTTCAGCTACACTAAGATTTTTCTGAAAATCTCTTTTCTTGGCACTCATGTTGTTGTATTCATGCAGCTCTGTAAGTGGTACCACTAATACAGAATGGCTCCTAACTTTTTTAAGCACCTTGTCATCCAACCCTGCAGGGTGGTAACGTGAGCATTTGATCTATGTTAGTACTCCAACTATTGCTAGCACCAGTGGAGCTAAAACCAATTCCACAGTAATGTTGGGAGATTTGAAGAAAAACCGCAGTGTAGGGAAGGGCCAGTATATGTAGTCTAACCTGATCTTAAGTACTCACAAACATGGAAATTCAACCATCTCCCATGATAATCTAGATCCCTGACAGACTGCTCCTTATTGTTAATAACATTTTCTTAATGCCCAGTGTAAACTTTTCCTTCCTAACCTTCAGGACATTTGTCCTCGTCCTGCCAGCATCAGTAATTGATTTATTCCTTCCTTCATTTATACTGTTACACAGAAGCCATACATGAAACTGTAAGTTGTACCCTGTCCAAGCCTTCTTTTAAAGTAAGCAAATTTACCTCTAAGCACTTCCTCATATGCCCTTGAACCAAATTATTTGTTCTTACTCTAGTTTTAGATTTATCCTTCCTATTTTATGGGGCGCAAAACTGGACACAATAATCCAAGTATAGTCTCACCAAAGCTATGCAAAGAAGCACTATTATCCCTCTGGCTCCTTACATCAAAGAAAAATACTGTTATTTGGTTAGTATTTTGTAAAAAGCACTGCAAGCTCAGATTGAGTTTGCTATTTCTCTGCTAGATTTACTGTCTACTGTCCTACAAAAGGCGTTTCTCAGACTTACTAGTTTCTAACCAATGATCCCTCAATTTGAATCTGTGCTATTTACTTCCTTTTCATGTTGCATAGTATACCTTCATAATTATTAATATTAAACAACCTCCACTCCTTCCAGCAAAACCTGCAAGAGTCGGTATAAATTTAAGAACTCAGTGAGTTTGAACTGGTGAATTTCTAGCTGCAGTCTCACCTTGGGGAAATCAGGTGTACAACTTCAGAGAGTGAACAAGAAGGGAAGGCCCAGAAGGGTGGCAGAAGTAGAGGATTTACAGAGCTATCCAAATGCATCATCTCAGATCATAAAGCATCCATTCTGTCCCTGTACTTTTCCCTCCATACTTCATGCAGCATGGCTAAAGAGATGCTATCATCAGCTTCTCAGCTGGGTCCTGTTTCACCAAAGCTCTTTAGCATATGTCTGAGCTTAGCCCTTTCTCCAAGGGGGGGGAGAAGGGAGTGCAGGTGTGAAAATGAAATTAAAGCTGCTATAAGCAACATTAACTTATGCTGTTAGAGTATGAAAGAAGCATTGCTCCTCAGTGGTGCACTCTCCACCCATCCCAGCACACTGCCTGAAAACCCACAGAGTCCCAAACCCCAGTGACCTGTGGGAAAGCAACCCTAATAGAGTCACAGAGTGCAGTTAATAGGATACGTTCCTTTCAACTGCTACTTTTGGTGACTTACTGCTCCATTTTGCTTCCAATTTTCCCCTCTGATGCAGCCCACTCTTCCAATCTTTCAGTCACTTTTCCATTTGATACCATCATTGATTGAGTTTGCCACTCCTCCAATTTTTGTGTTGTCTGAAATTTTTATTAGTTGAAACTTTAACTTCTTCTATTATTAGTGGAAATATTAAACAATGTGCTTCCTGTATCTACCCCTCCAACGTATCTTACACTTGACACTCTGCCTTACTTGTTTTGTCTGAGGAGTGAGAAACATACGACAGATAAGGTTGTCAAAGTAATTCTGTAGTCCCATTTCAGCCTGCCCCTTTCCTAGTTGTCCTCTGCTGTTTCCTGGTACTTCTGGAGTTGCTCAAGCCAAACCTAAACTACCTATCTGATATTTAAAAAATATGTGAATGTGTTTTTTAAAAATTACTATCTCCACAATGACTGGAATTTCAGCTTCATATTGACTTTAAATGATTTTATAACAATATGTTTATTTTGAGAAATCATCTCAGCAAGTTTTATAATGGTAGCTACTAGTAGAAAATGTGGCTTCCCAAACTTCACCTCATGAAGTACTACTTCATTTTAAAAGCTTTGTCAGTAACCAAAGTATTTCCACACTGTACAAATGTAGCTATAAATAATTTCACTGATCAAAATAAATTGCACTTGCTTTCTTCCTTACAACTCTTAATATAAAGAGCTTTACATGAGAAAAACAACTTAGGTTTTTCAGTTAGCACTGATGTAAACTGGCGTATGTTAACATGACTGACATATTGAAAATATCTAAAATTATTTTAAATACATTAAAAGTACTTCTTTACTAGAGCTAATAAATACTATTTTAAGTTGATATTTTAATTGTGTAGATTTCAAATGTTACTATAATTACTTTGTTTCAAATGTTTTAAAAAAAACCCTTTGATATTTATTCTAAATGCTGAAATTTTTAACCTTGCAGATTCCCTGTAGTTACAAATAATAATAATAATATTGAACTAGTACATGGTGTTTTTAAAAAAAAATACTTTCTATGAACATATTTTATGTCTAATGATTGTGTGAAAATGTCTTGGACACCCAGTAATTTCTGTATCTGAGTGCTGTAAGACAGAAGTCCTGCTCCTTTACTCTGATTGCACTGGGGAAGACAAAAGCAGTAGCATGTACCAGGGCTAACTAATATAAAAACATGAATTTGATTAGTTGACTGGTAAAGGGGGTTGTCAAACACTAAAGCCAAAGGCAAGGTGCTAACAAGCAGACCAAAGAAGGAAGAAAACCAAACTGGGAAGGAGAAGGGATTATATATACACATCACTAAAACTGGAAAAAAATATTATTTATGAAACAGAATGGATGCTACACTCTTGCTACATCTATAGCAGGGGTTGGCAACCTTTCAGAAGTGGTGTGCCGAGTCTTCATTTATTCACTCTAATTTAAGTTTTCGCATGCCAGTAATACATTTTAACGTTTTTAGAAGGTCTTTCTACAAGTCTATAATATATAACTAAACTACTGTTGTATGTAAAGTAAATAAGGTTTTTTAAAATGTTTAAGCTTCATTTAAAATTAAATTAAAATGTAGAGCCTCCCGGACCGGTTGCCAGGATTGGGGCAGAGTGAGTGCCACTGAAAATCAGCTCACATGCCACCTTTGACACACATGCCATAGGTTGCCTACCCCTTGCCTATAGTAATGAAATTCATTTCAACTCCTGCCTTCACCAAGAGAATTAAATCAATACTTAGCTGCTCAATTTCATAATGGGATTTGCATCAGATTTTCAGGAGAGCTCAGCTCCTGTTTAGGCCACTTTATTTAAGTGTCCAAGTGGAAACTGAGCTCTTTTGAAACACTGGCCCCGCACTGCAGATAGTGAGCACTTTTGAAAGTCTGAATCTTTTTTGTTTTTTAACATTTTTAGTAGTATTCTTCTTTCTACCACTCATCTTTCAAAAATAGATTTCAAATACAGAATTCAAAGGGTGATAAAAAAATATCTTCAGATCCAATAAGCTCTGATGCATTTGGAGGAGATTCTCCATTTTAGGGATAAAAGTTAAGGCACTGTTTTAAAGGACACTGTCAACTTGATTTTTTTTTGAATGACTAATTTAAAAGATTCCAATTAATGATAGCACATCCTTTATATTATATAGGAAGTCCTGTCTCTCCCCCCCATAGACACCTGAGAAGGGATTTTTGTCTACCTCTGTTTAAAGGGGGCTTTTCAGCATGGGAGAATTCTACTGACCAATTCTGGTTCCTATGTTGCAAGCTACTCCATGTGGGTGAACCCCTGCACGCACACAGGGCCCCCTGACTCTGTGTGGGGACTGGAATCTGCTTGCATAAAGCAACTTCCACAGTTATAGGAAGCCAAGCCCCTACCTTTGACAGTGAAACTGACTAAAGTGCTGGCAAATGTACAAAATAACCAAACTAATAAATAGTTCTGGAATTTTTTAAATGATAGCTTATTTCAGCTACAGTAAGGGAAAAAATTTCTGACAAACGTTCTGAAATTGACAGTGTACCTTTACAGTCTCCTTCACCGGAAATTACAGTTTGAGGGTTTGTGAGTTTTTAATTACATTTATATATTTTTTCTCAAGATTGAATGAGGTTTCAAAACAAACTGTGCGGATTCAGGAGTGGCACCCCTTTCTAAACAGATGGTCATCTTCCAACACTACAACAAGTGCCCACTCCTTTAAAAAAAAAAAAAAAAAAACAAATGATGGTGTAAAGAACCTGGAGCAGACACAGACAGCCCTGCAAGTCTCACTCCCTGGGCAGTAGAGAGAAAGAGGGAGACTCCATCCTTTGGGGAAGGAGTTTTAAAGCAACTGATGAAGTCTCCCCAGGGAGGAAGAAGGGGGGGGAGGTTATGCTGCGTGGGTTTCGATGCGATCCACAATCTCTGCGACTGAAACCTGAGCCTCTCATTCCAATGGGCTTGCAAACAGCGGCAGCCCCCCCAGCAGGCTGCGTCCCGGGCTCCGCCTAGCACCTATTGGAAAACCAGGGAGGTGGGCGGGCGCAAGACAAACCCCACTGGCGCCCCGCCCCGGGCCCCTGCCCCGCACCACGGTGGGGGGCGCTCAGACCCTGGGCTAGTCTCCGTCTTCTCACAGCCAGCAACCGGCGAGAGGGGAGCGTGCAGCGAGGGGAGGCTTCACCCCACCCCAGGCGGAGTCCTCGGCAACACCCGCCCGGTGGCAGCTGCCTGGCACCCCCGGGGATTATTTATTTACCTACTCAGACTCCTCGGCGCAACCACAACAGGGTGGGGAGAGGCCCGGGAGGGAACAGCACCCCCCCCCCCCCGCGTCCCCACCCACCTCTAGGGAAGCTGCCCTGCTGCAGCCACAGACGCCGGGCACCATAGGCTGCAGCCAGCCAACCCCACGGCGCAGCCGGCCACCCGGGTACCACCGCGACCGCTCGGCGCCACAGTCCCGCTTTGCCAGGGATTATTTACCTGAGTGGGGAGTGAGCCCCTCCGCCCCGCTGGTCCCTCGCCCAGGGGAGCCCCCTGCTCCCCATGCCCGCTGGGAGGAGGATGTTCAGGAGGAGGGGAGCCCGTTATTGGCCTACTTACCATCAATCGCCATGATCTTCCAGGTGGGCCGTACCAAGTGCAGCGCACGCAGGAGACACACCGACAGGCAGAGGCTAGAAGAAAGAAGCAACGGGAGAGGGGAGCCTAACAGGGGAGGGAGAATGGCGCGTGCCAGGGCAGTGGAGCTGCGCGTGACGCCGCCCCCTTTCCCCGGGCCAGAGGCGCGCCCAGATTCGAAAGGGCGGCAGTTGGGTGGCGGTGGTCGACGCCGTCCCGACTCCGAGGCCAACGGCCGTCGGTGCCCTGGTTCCCGCCTGCTGCTGTCAGCGGCCGCCAGCGACCCCGGGCTGCGTTCCATCCTGCTGCTGCTCCAAGCCTTGCGCGCGCTCTTCCGCCCCCTGCTAAGTCCCGGCTGCCTGAGCCCAGGGAAGTCCGTGGGGTTTGTGCCTGTGACTCCAATGGAAGCAGGATTTGGCCCTGTTAGGGGGTACAATGGTCATTTCTGCTGCGCAGCCAAGGAATCGGGGCCCAAATCCCTGAACGCACTACAGCTTGTTGGGAATTTTGCCCTAGCGTTCAGTAGGATCAGGATTTGGTCCATTTAAAATTCGGCATAAAGTGCACATTCTTGCCCAACTGCCAAAAACAGTTGATTTTTTTTTCCAGCAAAGACAGAACTTTTCCCATCCAAAATAGGCAGAATTTTGAAATTTTGCTCATCTGGTATCAATAGCTGATCATCCTTGAAATTTTAAGATTGTTCCAGTTATTGTTAAAAATTGTATCTTTTCAAATGGGGGGTGGGGCATACAGTTGTCCAGGTTTTGGAAGTTTTATTTGTTTAAAAAACTATGCATTGATTCATATAGAAGACTTAAAATGTAAATACATTCCCAATTTTACATGCACATGAGCTTTATACAGTATGTAAAGGTATGTCTGTGGGATCAGGGCAAAAAAAGTGAATGAGGTGGTCTTAATTCTGGCATTTCCTTAACTTTAAGGTGCCTCATTTTGCAACATTAAGATTACATAAACAGTACAGTAGAAGGTTAATTTTTAAAAATGTAAAAGTCAAAATAAAATCAATTACGTAGAATCATACTGACTCTTCCCCCCTCCCCCCCATATGGGCCATCAGCAGGGTTTGACTGCATCTGGCAGTCAGAGGCTTAGGGACACCCAGAGCATGGGGTTGCATCCCTGATCATCTTGGCTAATAGCCATTGGTAGATAAATTCACGGAGGGATAGGTCTATTTCTTTTGTGACCCCATTATACTTTTGGCCTTCACAACATCCCCTGGCAATAAGTGCCACAGGTTGACTGTGTTGCGGGAAGTAGTATTTCCTTATGTTTGTTTTAAACATGCTGTCTATTAACTTCATTGGGTGACCCCTGGTTCCTGTGTTATGTGAAAGGGTAAACAACAACACTTCCTTCTTCACTTTCTCCACAAAATTCATGATTTTATAGACTGCTATTATATCCCCCGTTAGTCATTTCTTTTCCAAGCTGAATAGTCCCAGTCTTTTTAATATCTCTTCATATGGAAGATATTCCATACCCCTAATCATTTTTGTTGCTCTCTCTGTACCTTGTCCATGTCTAATATAGGTGAGATGGGGTAACCAAAACTGCATGCAGTATTCTAGGTGTGGGTGTACTATAGATATATGTACTGGCATTAGGATATGTACTGTCTTATTTTCTATCCACTTTCCTAATGGTTCTTAACATTCTTTTAGCTTTTTTTTTTTTTTTTTTGACTGCCACTGCACAGTGAGCAGATGTTTTCAGAGAACTATCAACAGTGACTCCAAGATCTTTCTTGATCAGTAACAGCTAATTTAGATTTCATCTTTTTGTATGTATAGTTGAGATTATGTTTTCCAATGTGCATTACTTTGTATTTACCGGCATTGAATTTCATCTGCCATTTTGTTTCCCAGTCAACCAGTTTTGTGAAATCCCTTTGTAACTTTGCACTCCTCACTATTTTGAGGTAATTTTGTATCATCTGCAAACTTTGCCACTTCACTTTTTACCCCCTTTTCAGCAGAGGGTGTATTGAGAACAAAAAGAGATACAGTCTCCCTGCTTTCCATTCCTGTGCCTGGTAGCAGACAGAAGGAGTAACTGCAGGCAAAGTCCTCCTCAGCTCCTACAGCCCAAGGCCAGAGTATATTCAGTTGCTATGTAGGGATGGCACATGTATAGTCTGGTTGAGGTGTATGAAGGGAGGGAACATGCCCATTGCAGATGGATGTTCAGAGACTGTATCTGCCAAAATCTGAGTCTCTGAGCATGTGAGAACTGAGATTTTTAGTGGTTTATAATTTGGGGAAATTTTCACAGGGGCACACCCCGGCACAAGTATACCCCAGTCAAATTTCAAGTCCCTGCTCTCAATCATGGAAGCACTAGATCTTCGCAGCTAAACCATTGTAAGAATTTTTTTAAACGAAGGCAAAACAATTTCCCCTAACGTCACTCTCTGAAATGGCTGAACCATGTTAGCTTAAATTAAAAAAAAGCCTGAGGCAGACACCCAACAAGTAAAATTTCAACTCAAATGATTTACGTTTAGCCAAGTTATCAGCAACTGTAAACAGGGTCTTATAATGGAAAGTGTCAGGGAACCTTAATTATAGGTGTCACCACCTGAACTGTTTATAATATTTACCTCAATTCTCCTAATCACAGACACAACAGGAGACATAAGGAAAAATTCATAACTCCTCATCCATTCACCGTTCTATATTGACCCTCGGTTAGCTTTCCATATATCTATCAATGTTAACTTATTTCCTCTCTAAATTTATTTTTTTGTCTTTTTAAAAACTGGAACAAACACACACAAATAACAAAAAACAGATAATGTTGACTAATGGTTATCACCAAACAATGCTACATACACTTTCTTCCTGAATATTTCCTGTTTTAATCACACCACACTGTCTCCATGCCTTCTTTCATTTGAACGGTTAGCCTGGGTACTATTTTTATCCGAGTTTGATCCTAGGAGAGACTGAGTTTATATCTGATAATAATTTGTTGTTTTGAACTTTCAGAAAATCCTTAAAAAGAGGCTGTGAGGGGTTTGGTTTGGTGCTGTAGGAAGACTAGAGTATATGCTATCCCTAAAAACTTCCATGCAATTTGACTTTGGTTGTTAAGAACCATCTTGTCTGACTATATTGTACAGCTGGTTCTGAGTAGTGGGTTAAGGAATCTATTGGATCCAAGTATCTTTCACCTCTGTTAACGTTGTTATTCATATTTTTTTCTAGCAGTATCTCCATTTTGTTGGGGTAATGTCATGTCACATAACCCACAGTGCAGCTCCCGCTGGGTATAGGAGTCTATCCCCACAGGTCTGGGCTCCAGTTTGAAAGACATTAATCAATCGTCCCAAATTTGTGGGTGGCCTGCAAAAAGTTATCCCATTGTCACATGCTTGCACACCATTAACGTGTTGTGACACACAAGTTTGTCTCATTGGACAAACGCCGATAAGTGGCAATCCTTCTTGGGGAGGCTGTGAGTTAATTGTTGCTTGAGTCACGAGTAAAATGGTGATTGGAAATCTCATCCCAGTCCCCATTTTTTCACATCAGAAAATCTCCACACACTTAATCCCAATTAGCTGTTTGCTCAGGAAAGAGTTCCAGGACTAAAATAATAGGTGTCACTCCAGGTCAACAAAGAGTTATATTGGCAGAGATGTGCGAGGAAGCATGAACACTGCTTGCCAGCACTATCCCTGGCTCAAGTCAAAATTAATACACTCACATGTACTATGTTTACATTTTTTAATCTTTATACTAAATCAACAGACCATAGAATAATGTAGTGGTGGTCAGCAATGTCCTATTTTTTCAACTGCAATGTTACTAAAAGAGGGACAAAACTTTAAATCAAATTGCAAAATTAATTCTTTGTTTGGGCCATATAAATCAGTTTTCTTTTAAAAATAACGTGGATGCTTGTGACAAACCAAACTTTGTCTGAATACATATTTCCCTTTATAAAAGTAATATAAAGGATCTGCTGATGTGTAAAATTCTCTCTGCCAAATCCAAGGAGCCAATCATTTTGTTGAGAGTATTACTAATTATTATTATTAAGGCTACGATTATGTCACAGAAGTCATCGAATCCATGACTTCCAGAGACTGCCATGATGTTTTCTGCTTCAGCCCTGGAGCCGCAGGGCTGGAGCTGTCAGCCAGTGGGGGCGCCAGAGCTCTCAGCTGCAGAGGCCCCGCAGCTCCCAGCCCTGGAGCCCCGCACAGCTCCCACAGGTGATAGAGGGTCTGCAGCACCCAGGTGCCTGCCTGAAGCTCCAAGCCATGGAGGGGGGCCCCTGGAGCTTTGAGCTGCAGCAGGGGGCCCCTGGTGGGGGGCCCCTGGCAACTCCTAGCCGCCACTCCTGGAGCTCCAAGCTTCCATGGGCAGTCAGGGCCAGCAGCTCCCAGCTGCTGTGAGCGACAGCAGCGGTGGGTGCTAGACCCCCATACACCCCTTTTTGTCAGGGTTATTTTTAATAAAAGTCATGGACAGGTCACACGCTTCCATGAATGTTTGTTTATTGCCAGTGACCTGTCCGTGACTTCTACTAAAAGTTACTGTGACAAAATCTTAGCCTTTATTATATATGATGATGTTGGTCTCTTATTTGTACAGGAGGGCATTAATATACAAATGTGCAGCCAATTTCTTATATAGATTATAAGATTACAATTATTATAAGATTTTCAGCAACTATGTGAGAAAACAGCACAGTGACCCACAAATGCACTAAGTGAAAGCTGATTCATAGGTTAGCAATAGGTTTAATACTGAAAGAATAACATGTGTGTGACTAATCCTTCACTCACACTAACCTGCCACAATGATTCAAATAACTGGCAAATTATAGAGCACTTTTTAATCCCATAAGTCCCAACGCATTTAACAAAACTATCTACATAGGGATCACTTCACCCATTATTGAAACAGCCAATTCTGGGATGAAAAAAGCCTTTGGAAAGTGCACAACAGAACTGCATGGTAATCTTTCAGTTTCCATTCCAGATCTCTACAAAAGGGAATTTTTGATAATCAGAATGCAGTTACCTAATTGGAGTTGAGGCCTGGTGTCATCCCTGTACTTGAAAAATGGTCCAGGAGATTTTTAAAATGGGTATTAAATGGACAGAACCTAAATTCACATTGCATATGAAAGATGACATCTCAACAGCACAGAGCCCCTTATCATACTGGGTCATTGGTTAAATAGGAAAGAGTGCCACTTACCATATCACAACATTTCCTGCACCAAATAGATTTTCCTTACAGGTTACCCATCCAAGTAATAAACCCTACCGAAGTCTGCTTAGTTTGTGAGATCTATTGAGATCATAGCACAAGGAGGTATGGATGAGAGATAAGTAAAAGGTAAAACAGCAGAGGAAAGATTGTCCAGTGGTTAGGACACTAGTCTAGGACTTAGGAGATCTGAGTTTAAATCCTTGCTCCACCACAGACCTCCTGTGAGACCCTGAGCAAATCACTTAGCTGGCCTGTAGGAGGCTATTTAATTGACTACACCACCTGAGTGGTACCACAGGCACCGGCTTCTAATTTTCCCCAGGGGTGCTCAGGCCCTGCCCCCATCCCCCACGGCCCCTCCTCTTCCCACCCCCACCCCTTCCCTGCCTCTTTCTGCCTCCTTCCCCCAAGCACACCCCATCCCCGCTCCTCCCCCTCCCTCCCAGCACCTCCTACATGCTGCAGAACAGCTGATCTGTGGTGGGTGGGAGGCGGAGGCGCTGGGAGGGAGGGGGATGAGTTGATCAGCTGGGCAGCCAGTAGGGGGGAGAGAGGGGAGCTTGGCTGCCAGTGAGTGCTAAGCACCCACTAATGTTTATCTGTGGGTGCTCCAGAGCTGGAGTCGGCGCCTAGGAGTGGTACCAGCTCAGCAGACTGGCTTTTAAGCCCAGCTGCAGCAGTTCAATGGGTGGTCAAAGCATTTACCCATGGCTGTGCTAGTTCCTGCCCCTCTCTACTTCGTTCCCCTCCACTCCAGGTAAGCCAGTTCTGACCCTCAGCTTGGATTTCTGACTTTGGCTCTGACCCTTTGCTCTTGCATCAGGCCTCTGATTTCTGGACCCTTAAACTAGCTCTAACGACTGGGCTCAATGCCTGCTCTCACCACTAGATACAACCACCCACCTCCCAGGCACTGACAGATTGGGTCACTTTCACCTAGTTTTTGTTTTAAAAGAAAAACAAAAAACCCCACATTTTGATAAAGTCAAAACATTCCATTCTAAAATGTAGTATTGACTGTTTCATTTCAAAGTGACTTTGTTTTGAAAATTTCTTTATATTATAAAAAAATTAAATATCAAAATTGAAATGAGACGTTTTGATTTTTATCAAAACTAAAATTTGGTTTGGGTCAAATGTTTCTTCAGAAATTTTGTCTTGCAGGAAATTTCAAAATTTTATTTTTGTTCTCAATCAAAAAAAAAACCAAAACAAAACAAACAAGTTTCAAATCAGCAGAATCTCCTGCAATATAGAAATTCTGGTTCCCACACAGCTCTAGTCTTCCAGAGTCCCAGCAAGAAGCAGAACAACGTACTGTACAATACTTTTCTGAACTCTCCCACTATGGGGAAATGGGTTGTTCATGGGGACTTGAAAAATATCAGACTTTAGCAATACCATCATAAATAACATACTAACAATGAAAACACTAGACCTGCTCAAGACAAAACCTATCTTTTTCCTGTGACAGAGCCAGACCAGTGGGGTACAGGAGTCTGATAGAAGGCAAATATACTAGCCACTGGATGAATTGTTTTCTGTTCTCTGAGTGACCAGAGCAGAGGCTGCTCTAGAACAATCAGGAACCTGCTAGAACCAATTAAGACAGGCAAGCTAATTAAGACACCTGGAGCCAATTAAGAACTTACTAGAATCAATTATGGCAGGCAGGCTAATCAGGACACCTGGTTTAAAAAAGACCTCCCAGCCCTGGGGGGCAGGCATGCAGGGAGTGAGAAGGCGTGTTGCTGGAGGGCTGAAGAGTACAAGTGTGATCAGGAGAAAGATCCTATAGTGAGGATAAAGAAGGTGCTGGGGAAAGGCCCTGGGGAAGTAGCCCAGGGAGTTGTAGCTGTCACTCAGCTGATACAGGGGATATTGTAGACAGCTGCTATCCACAGGGCCCTGGGCTGGAACCTGGTGATTGGACACAGGAGGAGTTGACCTGGTCTGTGAGAAACCCCAGAAGGGAAGGTCTAATTTGGAAAGGAATCTGGCCTGTCCCTGACCCACTAGGTGGAACACAGAGACTGCAGGGATTGTTCTCCATTTCCCCCATGCTGGCCAGTGATGAGGTTAGCTGAGTGAATGGCAGGTTTGAGCCTCTAGCTGAAGCAGTCAGACTGAGGGCTGCCATGAACCTCTGAGATTAGCAAATCCACCAAAAAGCGCAGGACCTACCAAGGCAGAGGAAGAACTTTGTCACATTCCATATCTTCAGAAAAATTTCCTCCCAGGGACATTATTGCACTAGCAAATGAAGAGATGGTTGAAACAATTATGATACAGTGCTATGCCCAAATTGATTTGGGATCTCAGTTTACATCTTTCACTAAGAATTTTTGGCAGAGATGTTGTGAACACTGCCAACTGGAGCTGAAATTGATGTCCATTCAGATTAGTTTCCCATGAAAAATGTCCCTATTAGGGCATTAACAACTTATCTTCTAATTTGAGGGTTTGCATAATCATTTTGTTGGTACCAAAAAGTTTGAGTGAATATCTGTGGCTCTTAGTCTTTGTCCCTTATGGTTTCTGAAAGCTTCCCTCTACTGACGAAAATTGTTTGTTCTCACCAAAGGGAGCTAATCTACCAGCCACCATAAAGAATGAAATAATTTGATCAGTGCTCAAAAAGATTACTCTTGAAGCAAATGCTGTGGTCAACTATTGCCCAGTGTCTAACTTAGCATTAATGAATAAATTGATTGAGAAAATAAAAAGAGAGCATTTCTAATAACACTTAACTTCTACCATCATCCTAGACTCCATATGGTCAGGTTTTCAGTGAGGATCTGGTACTGGTCAACAATCGCCTATAAGCTATGGCAATGAACAAACAGTTATGATCAGGGTTCCTATTGCTAAATCTTTCAGTATCATTTACCTTCCACACATATATGAACTAAAACATTTATGCATTTTATTTTATTTAGTGCTCCATTATCCAAGTCCTGTAACAAAGCACTCTTCTATCCCAGATAGAAAGGATAATTAAACTTACTGGTATACTCATAAAAAGCCAGACCTGCTCAAGTTACCAAAGTAAACCTTACTCCACAGTGTATACTATACTTTACATTATAGAGTTCCAAAACAAAGAATTAAGTTACAGTTAAAGTTTTTAAGTGCAATTCAAGAGAAAATATACCAGTAAATACATACTTTTTACACACATGTGGGCACATGCATGTACACACACACACAATGATTATGTAAACAATTCTGGCACAAAATTAACACAAAATTCATGCACACCCATACCACTGAACAAAACATATCTCCGTGGCCACCTGCAAACAGCCATAACTCCATCCTGTAACAAAATATCCACAGTACTTATAGTCTAAATGAACCATTCATCTCAACTTTCAAAATTATGCATAAAATTTAATACAATCTTTACATGAGTAAGAATAAGGTAATAGGTCTGGCATGTCCACAACTATAAGTCACAGTCACATCCCTTATAGTATGTAAGCACATCCAAATAATAATAGTTTCTTGCTGAGAAGAATAATTCCATGTACTTTTAATTAGACAGATATTAGAGATTAGCAATTGTGTGACTGATGTACTATATAAACACACATCAGATCATAAAACTATGTCCATTATTTAAAAAAACAAACTGCCCTTGTCATAAAAAGCCATCACACTTGACACCATAGAACAAATGTATGTGCTTATTCAATTAAGCATTTAGAAAATGTTAAGAAGGTATGTAAGGGCATTGTCCAACTCACATTAATTGATCAGTATTAAAATCAAAAGAAAGGCTACCATTACCTTTCACAGAAGCTGAAACAGGCCCTAAGATAGTAGTATATATATAAGATAGATGTATATATATACAATCATAGCTCTGTCCCTATATATATAGGGCTTTCCACTTAGACTTTCAAAAGTGTAGGAGAAAAATTTTATTTTTTCTCCTCCCTTAGAATAATGAAACCATGTTATTACTAATAGTTCTTTGTTATGAAAAATTAAAAAGGTGGAGGGAGAGTCAAAATATTCCTTTAAGAATTTTCAATGCATCTCTAGAATATATTTAATCAATGGGTTTTTATGGTTCTTACCATTTCTCATTTTCTGCCTCATGTCACATAATTTTCCAGAGTACATGGAGAGTAATGGGGAAGGTATTGGAAGTGGACTACTGAGGTTGGTCCATGGGGGGAGAGTGGTGCTGGTGCCCATGTCCACCAACCCCTAAAGCCTAGGGCTTGTCAAGGGGATGTTTTCAAGGGCAGTAGTGGGGTTGCTGTGGAATAATTTGGAAGTGAAATTGAGAACAGTCTCAAGGTATTTTCTAGTGTTAGTCATTTACAACTGTGCAAATCCTGTTTACCTTGAACAGCATTGGGCAAATATATACACAGTTTTCTACTTGTCCAAACCCCAGTTAAGACACCACTCGGTCAGCCCTGATTGTCAAGAAACAGCTCCCTTCATTCTCACTCTTGGTGTCTGTCTCATTGCTTTTAGTGCACTGTCTCTTTGTATATTCTGCCTCCCCCTCGTCCCACCCTGATAACTCATCAGCCCAAAGCCAAAAACTTTGGACAACATGGGTGAGCTTTGTGTAGCTGCTCTGCACATAAAGGAACCTCACAAAGATTTGTCCACAGAGACCAATTCCTCTGATAGTCTGTATTAGACAGAATTTACCCACTGAATCCCCTTAGCAGCCATCTGGGTGCAGTTGCAGCTGCCAGACCTTAGAGTAAATACTTGTATGCTTAAAGCATTTTAAGCAATAAGAGATGTATATGCAAATGAAATGTCAACTGTGTTATGTGATTGAGTTGCTTCTGATGCTGTAGTCCCAACAATGCTAATTTGGCATCTGTAAATGGTTTAAAGGAAAACATTGCCTATCAAGCTGACCAGTATTGTCTCATTGTTTTCTTGTACTCCCTATCTTTGTATCAGACTGTAAACTTTGGGGCAGGGACTGTCTTTTTGTTCCATGTTTGTATAGTGCCTACCACAAAAGGGTCTTGGTCCATGACTGGGTCTCCTAGGCACTACCACAATACAAATAAATAAAATTATCTGTATACTGTCAACTCTCACATTGACAGAAACTAACCCTTGGGATGGAATGGAACTTTGAGACAGAATGTTTGCTGGTGTAACTGAGAGGCAGTCAGACAGAAAGAGCAGCAGGGCTGACAGGAGAAGCAGCACTGTGGAATTGAAAGTCATAAGGAAATTTGGCCCTTTCTTTACGGGATGCACTTTTCATGTAACAGAATTATTCTGTGGTTTTTATGTGTTTATACTGCCAGAATGCCCTTTTCATTACAAAGGCTATATAGCATAAATTCTACACTGGAGGCATGTTATGAAATTACTGTACCGGATTGAAGTAAAAACTTAATGTACTTGATGCAGTAAAATATATAGTTTGATAGAGTTGTAACATAGGAAAGCCATGCAGTTACAGTTTGAGATTGAATTAACTATTTCAGATTAATGTATATAAAGCTGCCCTGCTGATTTGAGTTAACAAATGTGTAATTCTGTGTCTTGTTATTAAAATGTTATTAAAATACTCAATTATCAGTTTTGTATATACTGAGACACATCTTATAGACAGAGACACGTGTTATGCTGATGGGGAATATTTAAAAAACCACAACCAAACCTATTCAGGTATTTCTAATGCAAGGTTCCTAATGCTTTTGAAAAAGTGTGATTACCAAATTAATTTTTCAAAATATTGATAATAATACCTAGCTCTTCTATAGCACTTTTCTTCAGTAGATTTCAAAGTACTTTACAAAGAAGGTACTAATTCCCCCATTTTTAGGATGGGAAAATAAAGGTAAAGAGAGGTAACATGACTTACCCAAGGTGACCCAGCACGACAGTTGAACAGTTGGGAATAGAATCAAGTGTCCTGAATCCCAGTTTGATGCTATATCCACTTGGTCACGTTGCCTCCAAACAAAACATTGAAAAATATTGCTGTTTCTTTCACCAGTTCTAGCTAATATGTAATTATTTTAAAGTAGGAGAGTCATATTTCCAACATATTTATACCATTAATGCTCTCAACTAGGATAAATAAAAAACATTTTAAAATTAAAGAAATGCATTAGTCCTCAAAGAACACTATAAAACCTGTCTGAGACAAACTTCAGCAACTTTTGCTGTGGCCCTGTTTCTTTTTCTGCAATACTGTTCACAAAATGTTTTTTTACAGTGAGAATTGTCTGATTTGTTTCAGTTCTCCCATAACTCAAAAATAGCTGATGGGATTCTGCTCAAAATTTCCACCAAAAATTGCCACTGACTAAGATCAATCATGGAAAATTTCAGTTCAAAATGTGAATGTTCCAAAAAGTTATGAGGATCTAAAAATTGTGGATTATAGTAGAGCTTACTAGCTATAGCAGGCAGAGGCACTAACTATAATTGCTCTTTGTGTTAACAATATAGGGTTCTATTCAGTTAAAACAATTTATCATCCACCATGTAAGAAGTCAGCTGCACCAAAAAAGGCAATTTTTTAAAAATGACTTATTTTATCTGGCAAAGAGTGGACCAGTAAAGCATAATTCAGTTGGAACTGGGCAACAAGGCTCTTCTGAAAATCCCACCAGGAACCTAAAATCCTTTATAAATCTAGCTCTAAGCTACGTGCCCAAGGTTACACAGGAATTCTGTGAAAGAGAAGGAAATTGAACTCAAGTCTCTCAAGTCCTAGGCTAGTTCTCTGGATAATCCATCCTCTCTCAGGCATCTAGGGAAGATCACTTCTAGGAATGAGAGGGCTGTTCAGTTTCTGTGCCAATTCATTCCTGGGCAGCTCAGGCTGAGACTGCTAATACGGGTGCAATTCGCTACCAACTGTGGTGGTGGTTTTTATGATGAGCACAGAACCAAGAGAAAAATGCCAGATGTATTTTGTAATGAAATTAGTAACAAACTGATCAGAAGTTTAGACTGAAGCCACTTTGTAATAAAGCTCCATGTACAGGTCAAGTATTTTAAAGTATTTAGGGCCAAATACAAACCAAAATGAAATTTCATTTACATTAACAAGGTCTAAATATGGATTTTGGTATCTGCTATACTTATATTTAATATGAGCAAAACGCCATAAAAAACCCTACCAGTCTCCTGCATAAGAAGCAAAGCAAAGTAGAATACATACCAGAGATCGACACATCCACAATGCTAACACTACATTGCTCAAGGATCCTCAGAGATAGAAACATTGACTAATAACACATTATAGTTCACAATTCTAATATTACAAACATATATTTGTTGTGATGGGTGAAGGTTCCTAAGGGGAAATAATTCCAGACTCAAAAATCACAAACAGCGGGAAATAAAGATTAATCCCATGGGAGGGCATAGTTAAAATTTTTGGACAAGATCTTAGCAATAATGCTTGAGTAAGCTTGATTTGGTAGGGGAATGGATGGTGTGTGTTTGTTAGCATCTGGCTAAGAGTATATGAGGGAGAATGTAATGCACATAGCTTTAATTTATATTTTCTGGGTATTCTGTGGTTTTGAGTATGGCATAATTGTCCTTTAGGAACCTTAACTAGTTTTCACAAAGTATCTTTTATATCTGAATTTTCCCATTTTGATTTTTTAAATAAACATTATTGTTTGGCTTCATTTGATTGAAAAGTTTCAATTTTTGTTTTAATTTCCACCTGATACAAACAATTTGTTCCCATTTCTACAAAAGGCAAACAAACCTGCATCTTTAGAAAAACCCTTTTTTTAAAGAACAGACAAACCATGTAAAATGGGAAAAACATACTCTGACTCCATTATAGAAGTTGAAAATTATCCAAAGAACCAGTTACTAGGTTTAGATTTTGTTGCAATATTAGATGCAAATTAGACATGTTTCAACAGTTGTCATCAGTGGTTCTAGCACTTTGCCTCTCTCATATTCAAGCTTGTTTGATTCTTTCCAGCTGCATATTGTCCCCAACTGGAAACTCTACTCCTGATAACAATCTGTTTAACTTCTCTGCCTTGGCAATCCCTGTTGGCTCCTATAGCTGTTTGCGAGTCCAAAAGGTGATCCAGATGAAAGCTGTGTTCTCCATCACTGTCCTCTGGTACAATTCTCCCCAAGTTGTTGGTTCCCTGTGTGACACTGCATCCCATATTCTTCATAGTGATATTATTATGCTATGGTTATAGCATAATTATGATGCATTTTATGCAAGATGGGTCATGTGAGATGTCATTCGAAAAGTTATGATTTGCTGAATATGATTATCCTATTTGTATGCGTGTATCATTTTTGCATCTGAAGTTATAAATACTGACTATGTATCTGTACTTCAACTGTAGTTACACCTGAGTAACACCCATTAGACAAGATGCTTTCAGTCTAGAGAGCTGGTTGGGAAGGGCCTATTCAGGGATTCAGCCATTAGGGAAAACAATAGGCCTTAGGAGAAGCTTATCTCCCACCTGATGAAATGAAATTAGTAACCTTATCTCTTCCTGAGAAGCTACAGACAGCCTGTGAGTGACAGCTGCTGTGACTCTACAAGGACATGTGACCAGGCCACATGATGCTGGACTCCATCTTGTATGTCAGTATTTTTTCACAGACTGGTCTGGGAACCAAGCTGTGGAACAATATTATTGCCCACTTCCTCAGGGCTGTGTTGCCCAATGGCCAATGGGGAGTAGTGAGCTGCCACCTAGGGGTGGGTGGCAGCCGGGGTAGGAGGACCCAGGCTGTCCCTGCTCCACCAGGTCCCAGCCCAGGGCCCTGTCAGTGGTGGGAGTATTCACCACAGATTCAGCAGGGATCCTACTGAAACACACTGACATCCCTCAGCACAGTGGCTAGTCCCCCCAGACTACTTCCTGTGGAGGTCTATTTTTGTGGAGGTCTATTTTTTTTTTTTAAATTTCAAAGGCAGTTTTTGTTGTCATTGAAATATAACTAACTATCCAGTCTCTAGAAACTCCTTTATGTACATCCTAAATTTTTATATATATGTGTGTGTGAGGATGTTGCATTTTCATCATTTTAAAAAGAATCTAATGGGCTGCAAAAGAAAGCTACAAAGACTAGCTCTTTTAACAAAAAAGATACACATTGATTCTCCAGTATTTTCTATTTGGGAAGATTAAATTCTATTTAAAAAAATGCAGTTGGGAAAAAAAGACTGTGATGAGTTCTTTTGAAAAAAAAAAACAAATCAAATCAAGTTGTCAAGACTCAAAGTATGTTAGTAAGGGTAAATCACATAGGGCAGTGATGTAAATGGTGCTGTAAGTTACACATGGTGTAGATTGGTCAGAAAATAGACTTCAGCTGCAAGGAGCAAAGTAGCATAACTTGTAACAGTTTGGCATTCAGTGGGGGTGCACAGTGAGTGAAACTTACATGGGGGAGGGAGTTGTTACATTTAAAGCAATTAACATAAGGGGGTAGGCTAAAGTGTGTTCCCCCCAAACATCATGATATGCACCTACCATAGAACCTCAGAGTTACAAACACTTTGGGAATGAAGGTTCTTCGTAACTCTGAACAAAACATTATGGTTGTTTTTTCAAGAGTTTACAACTGAACATTGACTTAAGACAGCTTTGAAACTTTATTTTTTTAGTAGTTTCTAAGTTTAACACAGTACTGCACTGAATTACTTTTTTTTATTTATTTGTTTATTTTTGGTCTCTGCTCCTGCCTGATTGGATACTTCTGGTTCCAAATGAGGTGTGTGGTTGACCAGTCACTTCGTAACTCTGAAATTCTAGTGTACCTCTCTATCTTAGGTACTTATACAGCCCCCCTTACCGTAATATTCAAGGGCCTCAATCTTTAATGCATTTATCTTTTCAACACCCCTATGAGGTAGGGAAGTATAATTTTCCCCATTTAATAGGTGTGGAACTAAGGCAGAGAGAGACTACACAATTTTCCCAAGATCACACAAGCAATCTGCTGCAAGCAGGGAACTGAGCCCAGGTCACTGTCTACCACCTGCGACATTGGACCATCTTTCCTCACCTACCTTATCTTAACATATGCCTATTATTTGTTTTTCCTGATTCACCACCCCCTTCTGTGCTCTGGGCATGAATATTGGTTCATGGAACATTGCTTGGTTTTACACACACACGGCCAAATGCCATGCTCCACTCAAGTCAGTAGAATTACCGCAGATTCGCATTGGTGGAACCGAGCAGAATCTGATCTAATGTCACTCATGGAAAACATCCTGAAAAGAGCCATTAGTTAAAATGCGATTTCCTGTCTGAATAGGTAACAACTATGTAAAATAAATGTATACTTAACTAACTACACCAGTAGTTCACAAGCTTTTGGAAACTGAGGATCTCTCTTCCCCCAAGCAGGGATTTGAATCCCTAAATAAATCTATTGAACGGTCTAAATGTGCTGGGTTCATCAGTTTGCCACCATGGTGAAAATCCAACAGTCAGCTTCATCTGCACTAGTTAAGTGCATCATACATAGACAGATCATCTCTAGAATGTAAACTTGGCCATGAAAGTTCAAATCTCAGGAATGTTGCTGCTACAATGACATCCTGATATAAGGCAATTCATACTCTGGAAAAGGACAGTGTCTTAAAACAATTTGCCTTTGTTCATTCTCTCTGTAGAAATGTGACTTTCATATACCATTAGGATTTTTATTTCCAAACATTTCCAAACCATTAGGATTTTTATTTCCAAAAAATTTCCAAATACTCATTTTAGGCAGTATTTCTTTGATTAGCTGAATTTTAGAGACTTAATGTTCCCTGAATAAATAATTTTTGTGAAATGTGGTTTGCTTTTTGGAATACAAATTCCTAGCTTGAGGTTCTTAGTTTTAACAGAAATAGATATACACAATAATCATATAGGTATTAAAAAGTAAGC
This sequence comes from Caretta caretta, assembly GCF_965140235.1. NCBI lineage: Eukaryota > Metazoa > Chordata > Testudines > Cheloniidae > Caretta > Caretta caretta. Next base: position 169,937,236 of record NC_134208.1, read on the forward strand.
TGTGGGATTCACAACTATATGAAATATGTGGTTCTGTTAATGATAGATTCCAGCAGGAGTTAATATATTGAAATTATTGTTGTATGGACGCATTCTAATACTCAGCTGTATTTCAGCAATGATGGCAAAAAAACATTTACTGCCGGAGCAAACCAGTAGGATTCATTATGTCCATCCAGATGAATAATAGTACTAGATATTTTCGTTGACACAGACAGAGTGCCATTCCCTTAGGTGGGGCTAATCTGGCAAGTCTAGGCAGCCAACATTAAAGTGGAACCTTTCACTACAGTTGTATTTAGTGTGATATAGGTCACAGTTTGTGTCCTAACAAGATGATGGATGATAGACTACAAAATACTGTTATTTGATACAAAAAAAGTTAGTTCCTAGCTATGGGTGCATGATAAAAACATACTTCAGATGATTCACAGGCTCGTCATACAACTGTACTTGTTGTCAATCAATGGTTAGTCATTAATCTACGTAAAAATTTCCTGCATTAATTACTAATCTATTTGATGCCTCTGCTTAATACTCTGCCTTAAACTGGAGATTTCCACTTTACCTCAATAGCAGTTATTTCACTTCTGGTCAGGGCAAGAACCATTTCTTTCCGTTTGCTTTTTTGGTTTTGGTTTTGGTTTTTTGTACACTTCTTAGTACAATGGGGCCAGACTGGAGCCCTCATACTGATAAATTACATCTAATTTAGTGACATGGTTAAAATCATAGTAAGAAGACTGCGAGGGCTGTTTTTAGACAGAGGGACTAGGCATAATGAAAGCTGAAGTGTGCTGTGTATTCATAGCCCACATACGCTATAGAACAGGGGCGGGCAAACTTCTTGGCCTGAGGGCCGCATCAGGTTTTGGAAATTGTATGGAGGGCTGATTAGGGGAGGCTGTGCCTCCCCAAACACCCAGGTGTGGCCCAGCCCCGCCCCCCTGCTTCTCGCCCCCTGACGGCCTCCCCCCCCGCACTCCTGCCCCATCCAACTTTCCCTGTTCCCTGTCGGCCCCCCCAGGACCCATCCACCATCCCCTGCTCACTGTCCCCTGACCACCACTGGAACCCCCACCCCTGAATACCCCCCGCCGTCCCATCCAACCCCACTCTCCTTCCTGACTGCCCCCCCCCGGGACCCCTGCCCCATCCAACCACCCCTTCTCCCTGTCCCCTGACTGCCCCCAGAACCCCTGCCCCTGACACCCCCCCGCCGCCCCATCCAACTCTCCTCTCCTTCCTGACTGCCCCCCCCGGGACCCCTGCCCCAATTCAACCCCCCTGTTCCCCGCCTTCTGACTGTCCTGACCCCTATCCACAGCACCGCCCCCTGACCACCACCACCCCCCGAATTCCCCTGCCCTCTATCCAACGCTCCCCGCCCCCTTACCGCGCTGCCTGGAGCACCGGTGGCTGGCGGTGCTAGAGCCACGCTGCCCGGCTGGAGCCGGCCACGCCACCGCGCAGCGCAGAGACCGGGTCAGGCCAGGCTCTGCAGCTGCGCTGCCCCAGGAACTCGCCACCCCACCGCCCAGAGCATTGCGCCAGTGGCACAGTGAGCTGAGGCTGCGGGGGAAGGGGGACAGCGGGGGAGGGGCCGGGGGCCAGCCTCCCGGGCCAGGAGCTCAGGGGCCAGGCAGGAGGGTCCCGTGGGCCGGATGTGGCCTGCAGGCCGTAGTTTGCCCACCTCTGCTATAGAAGGACAAACACTGCGCCATTTTCATCCTCTCATCCTTCCTACAACCGGACCGGAATGAGAAGTTATGTTACTACCTGTTATTTCTTGGATGACTAGGTTTATAAAAGGTACACTACTAATGCTAACAGCAAACTACAATTACAGAAAGCAGAAGTCAGTGGAGTTGCCCCTCACAGAAATTATGCTGGGCTACATACTGCTTGTTGTGATGCAGATGCATCAGGATACAAGCGTGTCAAGAAATCAGCAGCTTTCAGACAAACAGCAATGCACAGGGAGCTGGAGAGGAGAGATGTATGTGTATACATGCGGTAATCTTAATCCGGGACACGAAATACAGTCCTCACAAATGGCTGCAATTCCCATTGAACAAGAATTGTGTCTGCTTATGACATGGCTGAAATTGGATCAAGGGTGTGGAAGGTTAGGCAAGCATAACACCAAAGGCGGCAGAAATCCGAGAAATGGGCGTGAAGACAGCCAATAACCCAGCAGTTGCCTCTGTAGCCATGTGACAGATGGGCGAGATGGCCACACAGGCGGGATCAAGAGGCAGTGTATTGGGCTGCCCCAATATACCCTCCTGCCCTGCACCACCAAGATTTATTTTGGACAAGAGGAACCTGCTGCCCCATGAGCTGCAAAAAATAATAATGGTAAATGAGTGAGGGTCAGTGCCTCATTCATGAAAGAAGACCAGAAATGTTTTGGGAAAAAATGTAGCCACGTAAATAGATCAACTGTGATCACCAGGTACTGCTAGTGACATGCTGCATGACCATGAGCAACTTATTAGAGCGCTCTGTGCCTCAGTTTCTCTAACTGTAAAATGGAGACATGGATAATTAGCCAACTTTGGGGAGAGCTTTGAGATCTATGGCTAAAATGTGCTGTGTATGTGAAAAAGATAGTTTATTTTTATTTCTACTCAGGAAAGCGTTGTAGTTTGCGGCACTCCTTTATGCTTTGTTTCAGCATATTTCATAGTAAATATCTTGGATCATCTCTCATCACAAAATCCAGTCATACTATTAAGAATGAACGAGAATGAGCTATTTACATCTCTTCATGAGCCTGTTTTCCACACTTTATTCCATATTAATAAGAATATTCTGAAGAAACAAAAGAGCCATTACTTTAAAGAAATTGTTGAATCTGAACAGCAGCTTGTTCGTTAAATAAAACAAATTTAAAATGCAATCACAAACTGAGGTGCTTGAACTGGATTAGTATTTACTATGCATAGTGTACAACCAGCTTGGAGATACTGTTTGCTTTGGAAATTTTAGCAAATGATATTGCATGTAATATGGCTAAAGACAATGGGATTGGAGGGAGCCCAGCATTTTGTATGATCACATCCATAGTGTGCAACTCCCACTCAAAAGATTCTGCAAGAAAATACAGTGTTCTGCTGCAAGCTCGCATTTGCTTCATGCCAGCACATAACAGCCATGGCAGTACAATCAGCCAAATGAATCTCATTCATCTTCAAAGTTAATGACCTGAGCTTTATTTTGATAGATAATAGTCTATACTATGTTGAGAAGTGAGCCAGCAATATGTAATCGACCAGAATGTGTGTGTTTATATACCAATGTCCAGCAGGCATAGACTAGTACTGTATGTGTCAAATTCCACAATTCCAAATGCATATTTGGAATAAATGTATAATACATTGAACTATACAATCAAAATTTAAGTCAAACTTTTAAAAACTTTCTGTTTCTACGTGGCCACAAGTAAACATTTCCCACAAGCTTTTGAAGTTTAGTGTCTGCCTTTTTGGTGATCATTCTAATGGGATGATCTTTTTAATAAATATTTACTCTATTATTAATATTGCCTAACCCATTATAACCTTCTGTTTTCAATTGCTGATAATATTGACAAATTTTAAGCATTTGGCCAAAATTTTCTTTGTTTAGTCTCTGCCTTAAGTGGAATATTTTGAAAAATTTCAACAAAAATGGTTTAGTTGTTTCTGGGAATGAAGTGGCAGGGAGGTTGTTTTAACAAGGTTAAACCTTTGCTCATAAACTCTGAACATTTTACTGTGAATGTTCCTGCGTCCCGGAAGCAGCCACAGAAGCCAGAACACATAGGGTACAGAAGAATGATTCCTCCTCCTTTTGAGTGTGTGTGTGCGGCGGGGTGGTGGTGGTGTAATTGTAGAGCTGGCTGGTAAAGAAAGAAGCCAATTTCCACAATAAATTTTGAAAAAAGAATTCAGGGTTGAAAGTAGACCAAGTTGTCATTTGTTATTTAGATTTTTAATAGAATGTTTTTTTCCAAAAGCTTTCCCATTTCTGAAAATGATTTTTTTCATGAATGAAAATGACAGGAAATGTAGATAGGTTTTTCAGCTATTTTTGAAAGGAGAGAAATAAGCCCCAAAGCTTTTCTTCTTTAGAAGCACAAATTAAGGCCATAGGGTAAAATGTTCAGAGGTACCTAAATGACTGTGGAGCTCATGTCCCATGAACCTCAATGGGACCTAGACTCCTAACTCACTTTTATCCTATGCCCTTTCAAAAGAAAATTCTGCCCAAGGAAACAGGTGTGATTCTGCTGCATGGAGGCAAGATTTGGGAAGTCTGCTCTTAGGGGTCTGCGAGCAATCTGTGCACTGTGAAGCTGAGTTTCATAGGTTTATCCACGAGAGCACAGAGGGTACGTAGCAGGCAAAAGTAGGTGTGTGGTTTATGAATCCATGCATGTGTCATTTGGCTACACCCTCCCACACAAGGGGTGAAGCTTTGGAGAAGATATCGCAAGGCTGAGGCTGCTGTAGTGGCCGTAAAGTACCTCTGCTAGTCTTTCACAGCCTGGAGGGGAGGATTTTGTCTTCATGGAGAACCCTGTATTTCAGCTGGCCTCACCACTGTGGAAGGGATTTGACCTTAAGTACAGGATCTATTGGCATAAATTGAGAAAGAGCCAGTGCCTTGATTTGCCAGAGCTTAGAGACAGCAGTATTTTTCTGTTGGCCTGTAATGTACTGTTGCCATAGTAGGGATAAAGAGGCCTGTTTCTGTTCCCTGAAGAGTATATCTTTGAGAAGTTACAGAATAGCGGTTCAGGAAAGGAGACAAAGGCAATTACAGAAGCTGCTGGGAAACAAGATTACCTTTCAATCCATTTATGGCAATGCTTTGCAAATTTCATTTTAAGGCTGGGGAAACAATGATAAATACTGAGCAAAGAAAGTTAATCTATATCTAAAGAATTATATTAAAAAAAATCAGCTCAGACCCTTTGGCTCTTGCCCAAACCTAGGTGACAGAAGAACCCGAAGCAGCAACTGCTATGCTGGGGAAGAAGGTAAAATGGCGCCCAGTCAGGGCCACCCCGTCTCCCAGCACCCTAGACCCAGAACAGACCCCACCCACCTGCCCACAGACTTTGGGGTCACTAGGACCCAGACAGTCCCTCTGCCTCCACCCCCGACCCCTGCCATGCATCATTAGGGTAAAATTGCAACTAGCAGCCAAACACACTCCACCCACTAAAAAACCTGAAACAGCCAAAACAGTAGCCTCTGGACATTCCAGTCAAAACTGTGAAAAGTTCTGATTTTCCCTGCCCTGTGATGATTGTGCTGATTGCTCCAACGCTCTCCCTCCCCTCATAGTCTCTCCATTTCAGATTTACTCCAGACCTCCCCATTTACCCTTTCTGTCCTGCTTGTCTCTCTTATGCACCTCCCTTCCCTTTTCTTTCCATGTAGCTGATCCGCCTCCTACTAAATCCACCCAAATAAATAAATAAATTGTTGAATTACCATGCCATTTGCTGCCAGCCCCTTGTTCACTCTGGGTTTGTGTTCTACCCCTTCCTCCACCCCCACCTGAGTCTGTCTTGTCCATTTAGATTGTAAGCTCTTCGGGGCAGGAACCATGTATTATTCTGTTTGTGCAGCAACTTGGCCAACCCGGACCCTGGACCATGACTGGGGCCTCTAGGCAGTACAATAATACAAATAACAGGTATTCTCAAAATCAATTTACCTCTTACTATTATATTGTTCATAGTTGAGAACTATCATATGGATTTTACTCCAGGATCTCTAGTTTCCAGCATTCCAAAAATCTATGTATCTAAGGACAAGTCTACACTACAAAATTAAGTCAACCCAAGTTACGTCAACATACAGCCACCGCAGTAATTAAATCACTTTTGCATGACCAAACTGTGCTCTTTGTGTTAGTGGTGCACGTCCTCACCAGGAGCACTTACATTGATTTAACTGTCAGTGTGGGGCATTGTGGAATGGCTTCTGAAAGGCAGCAACAGTGTTTACTCTCACACTGTGTCGACCTAACTACATCAGCCTAAGCATTACACCTTTCACAGAGGTGGAGTTATTAAGTTGGTGTGTTGGGTGAGTTACATCAGTGGGAGGAACATTTAAGTGTAGACGCTTACAAAGTCAGGTTGATGTAAGGCCTAATTCTTTACAAAGAAAGAGAAATATGGGTTAAATCTATCTGCCACTGAATTCTTGTTAAAGGTAATTAAATGCATGCACAGAGGGGCATGGATCAGCGTTCATGTCGCATTCTCCATCAGAACCTGGCCCAAGCCGGGGAAGCTAATGATCCAACCAATGGACCAAATTCGGTGATGAATTCTGATCACATTCCACCTGAGGTACCTTGTGCATATGCTAAGAAGAACACATGCACACACACAATGATACAATGTTTTCTCATATCCCTTTCCCTTGGATTTCTCAATGATAAAGATTTATGGAGTAATATTCAAGGCCTACCATGCATTCAAGCTTGAAGAAAATGCTCTTTCTGCAACTCTCTTGTTGGTTTTAGAAGACTCAGGCATAGTCATCATGTTCACAAAGTTAAATGGTGTGTAACTGTCCAAGTTCTGATACAGGGAAGCACACTTATAAAACATTTATGCAAAACTACCTTTGATTTAACTTTTTAAGATTTCATATTTAGAGCCCAGTCCTACAGTCTTTGCACACTCAGAACTCCCCCTAAATTTTGACTGCACAACAAAAGCAGGATGGGACTCGTAGTGTATAAACATTTAAGAGAGGGGGCCCTGTCAGCAGCTGCCACCCTTAGAGTGCCCGGATATGAGCGTAGGGGCCATCACCAAGGCAGAAATTTACCCATATAAGCACATGGAGAGACCATACCTCTATAGCTCCGGTCATGTAGGCTTGTAGAATGAGCTCTCAATTAGGTTTGTTTGTTTGTTTGTTGGGGGGGGGGAAGCCATAGTAATGGTCAGCTTCCAGCCTGTATTCTAGTGGATAGACACCGGTCTTCTATGCATAGTAATTGCTTGCATTTGACCCATAGGGAAAAGTTGGCTATTGTAGTCTACTGTAGAATAACTACTTAAAAATAGATAAATCTTTTGTACACTTTCTCTTAAATCCACTGTACCAGATCACCACCACCTGAGACATTAGCTTCAGCAAATTAGCATAAGGCTTGAGGCCTATTAACTTTGCACAGATAAATGGCCCAACAGAAAACCCCAAGTATGTGGGGAGCTAAAAATAGAGTTTAAGGGAAAGTTCTGACCACAGGTACATGACCACAGAAGTGTCCTGGCAGTGAACTGATGTACATAACAGGTACATGAGATACATCTAATGCTAGCCTACTTGCTTGCCTATATATCTTTTCTTATAAGTTTCTTATTTTCTTATGGGTTTGATTATTTGTTTTATTATAATAGGTTTATATTAAAATATATTTTGGCTGTAATGCAAGGGACCTACGGACCATATCCTGTACGTTGAGCGAGGGTAAGGTTAGCATACATATGTTTGGGACCTTTCACCTAGAGAGATGGTGATGAGCTAAAGCATAAGGTCCATATATGGCTGCCACCTTTAACACAGAGGATGCATTGAAGTAGGTTGGCATAGGGGGCTTCCTAAGTTCATACCCTTTTAAACTTAACAGGGCACCACAACTTGGAATTTGGAAAGAACCCAGGGTACAATCTGGACAGTTTAACAGCTGTGTTCCCCTTGACTTTCTAGCCTAGGGTGCCTTTTACACTGCTTTGCTGTCAGAACAGCCATGCATAGCCTGCTCATGCAGGCTTCAGCATGAAAATTTACTCCCAGCTAAATACATGAGCCCTCTGACCAGTCACTCATGAATTACATACAGGGTAACTCCCACAAATTCTTAGTCCCAGCCTTGTTCCCCAAGAAATGTGCATCTTGTACGTCCAGCACACTGCTTACCAATGCAAGCTCATAGAAAGTCTGTTATTTCATCAAAGGAAAATGATATATGCACCAGTTTTGTTATCCCAAATGGAGTTTCCCCACATGCTCTAATCCAAACACGCTGGTTAAGATAATAAACTTATCTTATTGTTTTAACTACAGAAAGATAGTTTACAAGTGATGATGCACAAATGTCAGGATTGGTTACAAAGGAAAATAAAAGTGATATGGAAGCTAATACCTAACATAAGCCAAGTGAACTTAAAAGCAAAGGTTTTGTCTCACCATATGCTGTTGTAAATTTCACAGGCTGGGTCTCTTTTTCAGTCTGGGCTCACTCCCCCTAGTTCAGTTCTTTGAGAGTTGGTGATGTCATGAGCTGAGAGATGGGAGGAGGAGCGGTGAAATGGAAGCCACTGTCTCTCTCTTATACCACCCTCCCCTCTTGGATGATTACCCCAACAGGGGTGCAGACGACAAGTGAGTCTCCTGTGGATGTGAGGGTTGGACTGTCTCTGTGAAGAAATGTAAATTTCTTGTTTACACCTTCCCATTGCTGAGGAATGGCTGCTTAAACTGGTGCTAGCTCTTTAACACCTGACTTGGACCAGTGTGTCTTTGTCTCTGAAAAACTGGTGTAGCTACACATATTTTACCAGGACAATAATGCTCAGCAGATTGTAGTGTTTCAAATGATACCTCACAAGGAATACTTTGTACAAAATTTATCAGTGTCTTGTAAAAGTGGTGATCATAATAGTATTGTTACCCCAAAAAATATATTTTGGGATGCTGCTATAATAACCTGCCTATTTCCCCCTTAGTGTGTCCTTCCCAAGGAAAAAGTTCCTGGGCTGCAAAGGAAAACACCAAAGAACACAGATATAACCTTCCAATAAAGTAATTGAGACAGGCAGTATTCTTTCTAATAAAAAGATACTTTGTTTTGAAGTGTCAAATAATCCCTACTACAATCTGATCTAAAAATCCTAAATAAGGCACAAATTCCCTTATTGCAAGTTAAAGAGCATTCAAACTACAATAGCATATAGTTCAAATGATACTAAGGGAAGCAATTTGTTGCAAGTGCCCAGTTTGCAACAAATTGCTGACAGCAGATCATAAATTCCTTTAAAGTTTACATAAGTAAAATAGAATTAAACATACACATTTCAACACACATGTTAAATGCTATATACTATCCTAGACTATACTTATTCTAAATTAAAATTGAAAGAATATTAAGCTTACTCAAAAATCCATGGCTTTCTTTTAAAAATCAAATCACTGTTGTTGCTGTTCAGCTCCTGGTCAGCCAGCTCCACTCCGCTCCAGCTTTCTTTTCTTTCTCTGCAGCAGTTCTTCTTCAGCTTCTCTTTCTGGCTTTCCAACTCTTCCTGCATGCCTCTCTCCTTCTCAGATGCAGCCTCCAGACTCTGAAAGTGCTGCTGGCAGCTGGCCTTGTATGCTAAATTGTAGCTCTTTCTTTAAATACCTCCCTATTCTTAGCAATAGTTTCCTCACTCACACATGCTCAGACCTGACCATTATCTCAGAATTCCGATTGACAGCTCTGACCTTTAAAACAAGTTATGACCAGTATAAGTAGGTTCTGACCAGCTAGCTGCTTAATTGACTGACCTCTCTGTCACCTCTTACTGCACATGCTCACTGTTGTCCTTTACCTCAGAACTGTGATTCTGCCAAGCCTCACCCACAAACACTTGGCTCTTTGCCAGCCCCCTGCCCCCTTTTTTTAAGAAATCCGAAGTTCTTACTGAGCATGTGCAGGGTCCACAGGGTCCATCTCAGGGTGGAGTAATTTTTGCTCATTCAGAATGGAGATCAGAAATACAAAGTAGAGACTGGAGAATTTTCTCTGGGAATAGTATAGACTGTCACAAAGGCCTTGCTCACTCCCAGCCCCATGAATCCTAGGAGCCAGAGAGGAAGTGATTTCCTTGCCACATGGAGAAAGGAACCCTCATGTAGCAGCAATGCTTGGCTTTGCTAGTTTTCCCACTTTCTGACAGCGCTGCTAGGAGCTGTACTGCCATTGGCTTCATCCCACTGAGGCTGCTCAGTAACAGAAAGACCCAGTGGAAGGTGAATTACCCCAGTCCACATTTCTGCACTAAAACCTGGATGCGGGACAAATGATGAAGCTGAAGGGAGCAGCATCTCCCCTATTTCACCCTTTTGTGTTCCCACGGGGCTCCTTCTATGTGAAGCATCCATGCAGAGTCAAAGTGGAAGTTGTTCTGTAGAGGTTGCACCCTCTCACCTCTGCATTAAAAGGGACAGGCCCCCAGACATAGAAGCCCCCTCAGTGAGCAGATAAGAGGATAAGGTGGGCCAGGCTTTGGAAGGGAGAGCTTTATTCTACAGCTTCACTAACTATTCATATTAGGCAAAGAAGTAAAAGCAAAGGCACACCAACCCATCTGAGCAAAACCAAGCTTCTTCTACTTCTTACAAACCATACATGGGCAAAACATCTTTAAATATGCCCATTCTGGCTCTTCTTAAACATCCTCTTTTTTCCCCACCCTGTAAACTATTCATAACTAATTGAAACACATGCACGATCCATCTGAATTACTTAGATGGAGGTTCTACTTGGGAAACCCTGACACAGTGTAATAAGAAGTGTTGTTGATATTGTTCATTCTCACTCTTGACAAAATTAATTGAATTTTAAATGTGTGATTAATTTTAATACTTTAGTCCATTAATAATGTTTGTGTTCTAATTATCAGATTTAACCTACTTAACAAGATAATTACCAGGCAAAACACTTAATTAAATTGGAGTTAAGACTGTAAACATAATTTCCTTAATAGAAAAACCTTGAAGGGAATGCTCAAGATCTCGAAAAATACAAATTTACAAGAACCTGGAAAGTCAAAGCTAAAACATATATTTGAATGTAACTGTAAGTTATAAACTTTGGAAGTTAAATATTAAAGTTATCCAACCAATTTCAACTCTGTCCCTTTTCTGTCTCCTGTATTCTTCCCCCTGCCCAGCCACTGCATCTTGTATGAGAAATACTGATATTTTGATGAAAGGTTTAAGAAGTTCACTCTCTGTGGCTTTGATATTTGAGATCTACTTTATTTAAGAATCAAGGTGCTCTGAAGCACATCTTTGGCTTTACAAGCTCGTCAGGACAGGCACCATCTTTCTATTATGTTTGTACAATGCAGAATGGGTTCCCAATCCCTAAGTGGAGACTCTAAACAATACTGCAATAGTAAAACACCTACACAATGGAAATAATAAATAAAATGATAAGAACAATAATAATATATACATGACTATGAGATGAGAAGTCTGTTCCTATCGTCATGCAACTGTGGCACGTAAGCCACATAATTTTTGATCCAACTCCTTAGAGGTTCACAGCCCTAAACACAGTAGACTTTCCCCAGCATGTATCTCTTCCTCCCATTCACCTCTGGGCAATCCCTTCATGATTATTTTTCCCCCACCCTAGGCAAGAGCAACCTCTTCCACTCCCTCATGCAACTCCTACCCAAATTGAAGTCATTGTAATAAAGCAAAATTGAGCTCAATGTGCTTATTACTCACTTCTCTTATCGTGTATTGTGAAGCTGCAATTAAAATATTTATTTAAGATTAAATCTTTGCATATTGTGTCAGGAATCACTCTTTCACTTGACATATTAGTATTGTTACACACGTTCTTAGCCATGTCTCCTCTCAATACTCTCACCTTCACTTGCAGCTCCAACAGAATGAGACTTCCCCAGACACTCAGAAATTGTACTTGCAAATACAATTCCCAGTTTTTATGAAGCTTCTGGATGAGTAATGCAGACAGTAATGCTCTTGTTACCTACCAGCTCTCAGTTAGACAATTTCTCTCAGTTAACACTTAACGGACGTACTCACAGAGTACCAGAAATGTACCAAGTCGCTATTAGATCATATAAATGATGGATTGTCTATGGAGAAAATACAAGTCTAAAATGTACAACAGGAAAAAAAAAGGGGGGGGGGAAACATTTACCCAGAATTGCATTGTCATATCTATGCATTAGATAAGGTTTCAGAGACAAACAATTTTCCCTAGGCCAGTTTCTCTCTGTCGTTATATACTTTCCTAACAGCTCTTTTCCATGCAAGCAATTGCTACAGTTGCCAAGGGATTATATATGATTATGAACAAGAGAACTGCTCCATTCAACAGTGAATGGGAGAGGAGGTATGCAGGAGAAGGAGATACACTTCCCAGTAACATGCAGATTTGCACTATGAAAAAATTTGAGAAACCCTGTTGTGTTCATTATCCCTGTACACCTGATCCCCTGCAATTAAGCCCAGACTCTTAGTTTATTACTTCTTTGCATATGCATCATTTTACCATTTAGCTGTCTATAGTTGAACTTCTCTGTCTTCTGTAGTGAGTTCTTCTAAGCATTTCATAGTAATAGTGAAGGGGAGTTTAAATTATGTATATTCAGGAATGGATAACTGTGTTCCCCCATATACAATGGGCTGTTTGCTGTTCTGTCATTCATGCCACTGCTCTAAATTCATCATGACAGTATACCAGTGCTGATAGTGTTAATGACAGCGCTGGCCTGAACTGAATATGATCTATAGTAAATGCTTTTGGAAAGGCAACAAACAAGTTTGACAAGGGTCTTTAAGTTGCACAATCTTGGGGACAGATTTCTTAAAATTCTACCCATTTTCTAAGTCCCACAGGCTCCATAAATATACTTCAGTTTGCATAGCCTTCCATAGCATGAATGTGAATGGAATTTATTGACTGACTTTTAGGAACTAAACGTTAAGATCAATACTTTGCAAAAGCTGATTTACATTGACACTAAAAGCTTGTTTTTCAACAAGTCAGACCTGTAATATGATGCTCAAAAACACACATGAAGTGTATAGTTAATTTGTGCATATAGTTATTGTAAATGAATGCAAATGCCTGTGTCCTGCATGCTGCCACGGTGCATGAAAGTTAAGCATGCAATTGAACATGCATTTTTTGCGCTCCTGACATTTTGAAGTTAGCCCAGTGAGGTCAGTGGTAATTTTTTAAAAGGAATTTATTTTCAAGTTAATGTTTTGACTGATGCAGTGAATTTAATGAAGTTTTTATTGCTACAAATTTAAATTTGATGAGACCACCATGAAAATATTATAAATCTAATGTATGACTAAATTTCAATTCCATGTTAGATAATGCTATCCCTTCAAACTTTGGGCTTTCTCTCTTGATCATACTCTTTTAGTACAACCATCAGACTAGATCTGGATATATATTTGGACTTCAACACCACCACTGGAACCTTCAAAAAAGCATCAATCTGGCATTCATCATCTAGAATATAACCTCTAAAGTCCTATAAGGAAATTGTTTTATGCTTGCAGCCAAGTATACATTATTGATCAAGATTTCATTTAAGATGTTAGCTATAAGTACATCTTAGAAAAGTAATTGTATTCGATCAATTTTGATATTACTTATCACAATTAAATTTATCTCTTTTCATACAGCATAACCACAAATGGCCTACTGTCTAGGGGTCAGCTGTTTTTTTAATTCAATTTAAGTGTAAAAACTGTGTTTATCACATTAAATGATGCACATTTAAATACACAGAAGTCAGAAAACTGAACAGTTTAAGCTCTTAAAGTAATACTAAAACAAATTACACGTGTGAAGTGGGGCCCTAAACTGCAGTCTTCATTCAAGCAAAACTTCCATTGACTCCCTCTTCAGGAAGTATGGCTATTAAAAATAAATATACACAGGGGCCTCAAAGTGTATACTTTCTCTGTGCACCAATAGGTTTCTTATGATGCATTAAAATGGGCCTGCATTTGCCTGTGCACCACTGGTAGAGACTTTTGCCCCCAAACCCAGCATAACCATAGCCAAAGGATGATCACACCAGTTAGTAGGGGCCTCCAGTGACAGAGAGCTGCTAGCATAATGGCTCCTGTGCTAACCCACCACTCTGCCAGCAGAGAGGTAGTGACTGGAGAAAGGGGACTTGGCCAGGGCTTCCCTACAACGCATACATGCCTAGCTGCCACTTGGGCTCTTTGGGGCAGTGGCAGCGAGAATAATTTAGAGCATCTCTAAATTATTCTGGGACTTAGCCAGCCCAAGACTGGGGAGTGTAAAGGCCACTTTTGCAAGCCTTCCTGAGCAGTGCTGTGAGCTCTTTGGCTGTAGCTACTGATTTAGACCATCAGATCTGATCCTACTCCCACTGAAGTCAACAGCAAATTTCCAAAGGGAGCAGGGTTCTTTGCCAAATAAGAATATCACCAAAAACATTTCTCTATCTTTTAAAATTATAGCATTGAGAAGGCATGTTTTGACTTGAGAATTTTAGAATTATTTATATTGGCTAATACCAAGGAAACGCAACTCAGTTCAAGAAACTTTTGAATATTTATATTCTTTAGTCCAGAATGATGCAGCAGCAGTTAAGTTAGTTCCACCATTATTTGGAACAATCCCAAACAAATATAACTGTATATATAATTCATCTTTGAATCAGCATCTTGTTGTTCAGCACTTCTGGCCACAGTGTCTTCAGAACATCATCTATATACTGAATGTATATCTTTTACCCTCTCAATAAATCAGAAGACAGATGCTAAGAGCCAGAACACAAGTATTTTTACATAAAAAGTCCTTTATTTCTTCCCCTTTTTTATATTAATACTCTGGCATATTTCTCAGCAGGAGATTGGAAAGTACCTTTTATAATTCAGACAGCTTATTCATTGGAAATAAGAAAGAAAGAGAGAAATCTCAAAGCAAAGAACACCATCCATGGCTAATTAAGGATACTATAAACCACTAGCTAAAAATAAAATAGATGTAGGTACAGTTAAAATGAAATATAAGTAAAACTGCTTTAACACTAACTAGTACATCCTATGGGAGATAGAAGTACCATATGAGGTCTAATATCACAGACTTTCTTGAAGCAAAGCTCTCATTGAAGCCATTGCTGCTGAGGCCAGTGGAAGTTTTGTCTGAGAAATGACAGCAAGAAAAGGCCTACAGTAAAGCACCTGGATTTACAACACAGTCTTGAGAAGTGTTGATCCCTCTGAAGTGAACTGAGGATGGCTTGTCTATAAAATGGATATTTTAACTGACATCCATAGTAACTGGCTTTGAATATTCTTTTCAATTTACTGGAGGGCATTTACCAAAGCGTAAGAAATTTCATGCAGCACGTGACTTTTTCCTTCTTTTTCTACCAAATTCATTTATACTTATCAATAACATGGAACATTCTCCCAAGCTAAACGTGATCCCTAATAGACACTATCCCAGCTATTCAAGGTTAAATTAGGTGACAACACTATACGTTCAAACAAGCATTGGGTAAAACAGTCACCTTGCAACTTTTTAAGTAGGCAAAAGAAGGAGGAATGTAGGACTCTGGATAAAGTTTTCAACCCAGGAAGTAATAATGGCCCTTTCAAAGATAAACACAATTTGCAAATATCTGGGTTCCTAAGACTTACTTCCTACCGTATTGCCCCTGTGCATACAGTTTCACCTATCACGAGCTTTAACTTTGTTATCATAACTCTCAAGCTTCCTCTTTCAAGAGATGTCATTCATTTTAGTCCTAAAAATCACCTGCATCTCACAAAATATGATGTCCCCTCACTGTTGTTGCTGAAAATTATTTACAGCGTAACACAGACTCATGAAATTGATATTACAGGAAGAGTTTTTTACACTAAAGGAGGAAATTTTACAGCATTGTAAGTCTCCTGCATGCATCATTATACCATCACCCATCCAATCAGTCCACGTAATGAAGTTCTGTTCATTTGCAGTTTATGACTGACCCAAAGAGATGCTAGTTTTGAATTGTTTGTTCTCTTCCAGTCCAACTACACTCCACGGGGTTCTTTATTTGACATTGTAGGTCCACCTGGATTAAATGTATACATTTTTAAAACAGGTGCATTTTATAAATAAAACAAATACATAAACACATACATATGTGATGTGTCCCATGACTCAAGCTAGTGCAAACTTTGAAATGAAAGTTGTAAACTTGGACTTCAGATCGGAGAAAATAGACTTCACCTCATTACTCCTTCAAGACCAGTCACGAGATGGCCAAAATTGGTGCCAATCCTACTCTCCCAGCCAGAAGTTAACAACAATGATAATTTAATAACAGTAGTAATTGCACTCTTGTAGTCACCTTCATTAGTGGATCTTTAATGGCTGTACAGTTATTAGCTGATTAAGTTGTACATTACTCAGTTAGACATTCCAGGGATATATTATAACCATTTCTCCCAACAATTAAATGCAACCACTTCTGGTGCAGAGTACAGCACTGTTTAACACCACACAGCAATACTACAGAACAGTTTAGGACAGGAAATAAAGAACATCATTTTCAACTAAAGTTACATGTTGAATTTCTGTAGGTAGAATTTAGCTACAAAAATGGAAGTTGGCCTGGACACCAGGCATTTTTGAGCACCCAAGAGTCTCATCGACTTCAGAGGGAGCACAAAAAGTCGGGGATTGGGACACAGATTTCCAAGCAGAACAATATGCAGGAGCTTTTATATTAAAAAGGGTGGTTTCCTCCTGCCCCATATGCATTTGTAAGTTGCGCTTACAATACCTTTTCTGCAAGGTAACAACACTATGCTCATCCACAGAAACAATATATTTCTTCTAACAACATATTTTAGATTAAAAAATCTTTATGGAGAGTTTTAGATATCCCAGATGGATCATTTGAACATTTTTCAATCGTTTTTCCCAAAAAATGTCACATGCATCACAGAATCCTATACATTTGATTTTCATATGCAACCTCTGGGGGGGGGGAAAATACATTAACTTAAACATCATTGAATAAAACTATCTTGTACCTGTCAGTGTTATGGATTTTTTTCAATACTTTCTGTTTGAAGTGGAAAAGTGAAACATTTCCTCCTCAAACATACAAACCATATAGTTTTCCTTCCTCCTCTGGAGTTCTTAACATTCCCGGCGAGTATCATTGCTCTACTCCTTCATAATAATAACCCACCTTCCAATAGGTACGAAATTCCAAGACGCTGCCTCTGGACAAGCTCATCAGGACTAGTCCACAATGTGATGGTCAGAAGGCCATTTCTGAAGCACTTGCAGCCACTGACGTCAGCTAAGGAAAACAAATAATTTTTAAATAAGAAAATAAGATTTGACAGCAACGCTGGGAATCTTCTTCAGCACTGACAGATACTACAGCTGCAGTACCAGGGAGACCCAGAATATCCACAGAAATCTATTCTAGCTTTCCTGGTCATTCACTTTTTTAAGTGAATACAAAGCTAATATAACGGAAGAAAAACTGACTAACTATACCTGAACCAGTAAATCTTCCTGATTAAAACAAAAATCCTGCCCTAAGTAAACATGTCTGCAAACCAGTTGTCTACCTAGAGTAGTTTTCTTCCACATGCCACACCTACCTCTGACACTAAGAAAGAAAGGTTGTCCTAATTTGAAGGCCACCTCCTTCCTAGGTCACTTCCTGTCAGGACAATCCTCAGTCCATTAACCTAGGCCTGTCTATCTCCATACTTATATGTCCCCCACCACTGAACTATATGAACACTTTCCAAGCATTGAAAAATAAGAACAACAATAATTATAGATCACTTCCTTCCTTCCCAGCTTGTATAAGAAATAGCTTGGTATGTGTGTCTATAGATGTTATTGAACGAAAGCCAGGTCAGAGATTAGGGATTTTGCATTTAGTTCTGAAAGAGGTAAAGTCTGCTGTCATTCTTTTCTCTTGAGAGAGCAAGCTCTGTAGTGTAAGTCTAGCTTCTGTGATCTTTCATTCTCCTGTGCTCACAAACCTGAGACTGCTGGCTGACAGTATTGTTGTTCTATTGAAATATAGCTGTCTCAGGAGCCAATCTCTCAGACAGGTTAAGCCAGTCACATGAAGGGCTTGAATATCAGGATACAGACCTTTATTGTACTCTGTAGTCATTTGGGAGCTAGTGCAGAGAGAGCAAAGCCTAAGGGTAATGTGCTCACAATGACCTGGGCTGCTGCCTTTTGTACATCTGGGGTTTTTCGGGATGTGTGGCTTCATTTCTAGGAGTGTCATTTCCTAGATTTATCTTAGAGGATGATTTTGTCCACTATGTATTTATGAGAGAGAAGTTCGTGACTTCCAGGCCAGATAGAGGATAGATATAGATATATCCCTCCTCTGTTTTCTTTCAAAATACCCACTTATACCACTGGCACATATCTAAATAAAGTGCCGACAGTCTGTGTCCTTTTTCTGCGAGACCAAACTAGGGGAACTTTGTGGTTGCTTCGGGTGTGCACCTCTAAGCAGCTGGCCCCCGCACCACAATCTGGCCCTAGCAGCTAAGTTAAGGGGAATTTATAAAGCAACAGAGCTAGCAGCAGCAGCTGTGCTGCACACATTTTGGTTGTTCCATAAGCCAAGCAGGAGACAGTGACAGAATATTCCCAAAGCAGACAGGAATTTATCAAGTTCTGTCCTACATTTTCTCTGTGCTGCTATGCTGAAGAAGTCAATTATACTGTGTACAGAATGAGGCACATTCACAGCTGACATATGCAGTTGCAACATCAGTGAAGATAAAAGTGGATTCAGAATCTCATCAGTGAAATCTAAACCATCAGGCTCTTTATGTTGCTCACAAAACAATATGTAAAGCTAAATTCATCAATGGCATAAGTGGACACAAATCCATTGACATGGGAGAGAACAAACTATCTTATATGAAAGATAATGGTATTTTGCCAGCATTTCATCCAGTGATTTTAATGGGACCTGGATTCTTCTCTTTACGAGAGTTAATTCACTGATTTGCCTAATCCTAGAAGCTATCTACCTATCTATTGTACTTACATAAGAGACTATGCGGTGCTCAGGTATTTATTTTCACAACACCCTTGTGAGGTAGGGGAGTGCTGTTATCCCCATTTTATAGACAGGGAACTTAGGCACAGAGAGACTAAGTAACTTACCCAAAGTCACACAGGAAATCTGTAACACAGCAGGAAATTGAACCCTATTTTCCTAAGTCCAAGGCCAGCAATCTAACCATTCAACCCAGCTTCCTAACTGACTCGAGAACTCAGTGGGGATTTTGCCTGTAGATTCAGGCCCAGTGGTTGTACATTTCTTTGTGATCCTTGGATACAGGGTATTGTAATAGCACAAAATATGTTTATTATTCATATTACCATCATCAGAAACTTTTAGATCATGTTGCTGACAAATTAAAACTAATACCTGCTTATGGTTGACTAAGACATGATAAACACAAGTTAAAGACTAGATTTGTATGTAATAAATTATGTTCTGAACTGATTCAGGATTCATGTAGCAACAGCTTGCTATTAAAAAAACAACAACATTCCATTCAAGGGAAATTAATTGCCATGGGTTTCTTAAATTAGAAATTAATGGGCCAAATCATCAACTTCTGGACAATAGAAATATGAAAAAGGTATAACAAACTTGATTTTAATATTACCTGATGTATTTATAGCCATGATTTTTTAATGTGATATCCTCTAATTGAGCCAAGACTTCAGATTTTGGCCCTGTCAAATCTCCCAATGACTTCACTGAGGTCTTGTCTAGCAGAGCCTTGCCTTTATCCCTAAAATTTCCCGCTTTTGCTACCACCAGGTCAATTCCAGTGGTGTAGACAACGTGCAGGCATTTTTATCAATATATCACCTATAGGAGATTCTAGGTTGGTAGTGAATTATGACTCTGAAGTTTGCTACTATAGGCAAGGCCAAAAGGGGTCAGTGTAATTTGGGAAAGTTAATTAACCTGGCAGAAATTTTATTTCAGCATAAACCAACAGAAAGGAAGAAAGAAATCATAATGTTTAATCTGGACCTTCCCTGCTCCATGGCGCCCCATAACATGTCTCCCCACTGGCCAAGGCCCAAATGTAGGGCACAATGTGGGAGACAGACACAAAATAAAAATCCTAAGTCCACTGAGATCAAAAAGGAATTTTGCTTGTGACTTCAGTGGAGACAAGATTTTACCACTGATGTTTAGGGCTGGATCATCTGAGGGGTAGGGTTGCTAGGTGTCCGGTTTTCAACAGCTCTGGTCGGCCCCCTGCCTGCCTGTCTCCGCGCGGGTCCCAGAAGCAGCCACCATGTCCCTGAGGCCCCTAAGCACATGGGCGGCCAGGGAGGTCTGTGTGTACCCCACCCCCAGAGACAGCTGCACAGTTCCCATTGGCCGGGAACCATAACGAATGGGAGCTGTAGGGGCAGCAGCTGCGGGCACAAGAGCATGGCGTGTCCCTGGATGCCCACGCACTTAGGGGCCGCAGGAACCTGGCAGCCACTTCTTGGGAGCTGTAGTAAGCACCACCGGGACCTGGAACCCTGAACCCCTCCCACATCGCAACCCCCTGCCCAGAGTCCCCTCTCATACTTCAAACCCCTCATCCCCGGTCCCACCCCAAAGCCCACACCACCAGCTGGAGCCTGCACCCCCTTCCACACTCCAAACCCTTTGGCCCCAGCTCAGAGCCCCCTCCTGCACTCCAAACCCCTCATCCTTTGCCCTACCCCAGAGCCTGCACCCCCCAGAGCCCATACCCCCCCCGCTGCACTCCCACCCCCCAGCCAGAGCCCTCAGCCCCCTCCCACACCCCCAACCTCCTGCCCCAGCCTGGACCTTCCCTGCTCTGGTGAAAGTGAGTGAGGGTGGGGGACAGCAAGGAAGAGAAGGAGGGAGGATGTAGCAAGCGGGGGCGGGGCCTCAGAGAAGGTGTGGGGCGGGGGTGTTTGGTTTTGTGCAATTAGAAAGTTGGCAACCCTACTGAGGTACCAAGTGCATCCTGGAAGGATGTGAGCACACTCACCTCCCCATGACTTCATGGGAGTCAAGGTGCTCATCACCCCCCAGGAGGCATTAACGCTTTACAAGACTGGTTTATTAGTAGGCCAAATCCTGCCATCCTTACTCAGGAAGAATGCCACAGACTCAATAAGAACTTCAGGATTTGAAGAAATGCAAGAGCTGTATGTTCTATTTAATCTGATAACATTGAGGTAACAACAACTTTCTGACATAAATGGATATATTGGCCATTTCATAGTTAAGCTATGTTTGTTCCTGAATTGACAAGAAACATAAGAGCGGCCATACTGGGTCAGACCAAAGGTCCATCTAGCCCAGTTTCCTGTCTTCTGACAGTGGCGAAATGCCAGGTGCCCCAGAGGAAATGAACAGAACAGGTAATCATCAAGTGATCCATCCCCTGTCACCCATTCCCAGCTTCTGGCAAACAGAGACTAGGGACACTATCCCTGCCCATCCTGGCTAATAGCCATTGATGGACCTATCTTCCATGAACTTATCTAGTTCTTTTTTGAACCCTGTTATAGTCTTGGCCTTCACAACATCCTCTGGCAAAGAGTTCCACAGACAGACTGCGTTGTGTAAATAAATACTTCCTTTTGTTTGTTTTAAACCTGTTGCCTATTAATTTCATTTGGTGTCTTGTGTTATGAGAAGGAGTAAATAACACTTCCTTATTTACTTTCTCCACACCATGATTTTATAGACCTCAATCATATTCCCCTCTCCCCTCAGTCGTCTCTTTTCCAAGCTGAAAAGTCCCAGTCTTATTAATCTCTCCTCGTATGGCAACAGTTCCATACCCCTAATCATTTTTGTTGCCTTTTTCTATTTCCAATATATCTTTTTTGAGATGGGCAACCCCATCTGCACACAGTATTCAAGGTTTGGGCAACATGATATTTTCTGTCTTATTATTATCTATCCCTTCCTTAATGATTCCCAACATTCTGTTTGCTTTTTTGACTGCCGCTGCATGTTGAGTGGATGTTTTCAGAGAACTATCCACAACGACTCCAAGATCTCTTTCTTGGGTGGTAACTGCTAATTTAGACCCCATTATTTATATGTATAGTTGGGATTATGTTTTCCAGTGTACATTACTTTCCATTTATCAACACTGAATTTCATCTACCATTTTTATAGTGAAATGTTTCTGACACATAATTGAGCTAAAGTTGATAAGGTCAGATCACCAGGTTTATTGTGGACATATGAATGTTGAATTGTCAGAGCAACAGCCAATCAGAGTGCAAGGACTTGTATACTGTCCGGTGACTGAAAGCTAGCCTCCAGTCCTTATGGCGTTGGCTTCTTGAGACCATCCATTTAATTGTAACAAAGAAGCAAAGCAGTAATTTGTGCTGCATATTAAGTTTTTGTTTGTAACCACGGTTGAGTAGGTAGCACATTGTGCATGACTGGTTGCCTAGCAACTTCAGTTCATTTAGCAAAATTTAATTTCTATGTATTCTTATTTCATGTCAGGTACAGCTGAGTAATAAATTCTTCCATTTTGCTACTTGTTCTGTTTAAACTTTCCCTCAGAGCTAAAACAAGCAGGATCCTGGAATCAAATCAGGGGCAGGAGAGGAGAGGGTAGAATTGAGGAAAGGCATGCCCAAATGTGACAACTTTAGATTAAAATTAAGCAGAGGAATGTCCCAGGGAATCTAAACTATTCAAGTACAAAAATCCTCTGCTTTTTTCCTGGAAAACAATCATCACTGTTCATGCATCATCAGCAGCATCCATTGAACACTATCTGCATTTACAAATAAAGAGGAAGATATGGTCCCTTTCTTAAGGACCTTACAAGGTAAAGGACAATCATTTTTAAGTTATCCTTAGAAAACCACTGGGAGGTAGAGAAGTAAGTATTTTCCCCGTATTACAGAAGGCAAATGGAGGGAGAGACAGAGGATCTTGGGGCACGAAAAGGAGCTCAGGAGCTCCCTGACTCTTCACCTCTCCCCTAGAGAACAAATGCATTTTATTACAATCCTACAGCACAAATACTCAATACAGATGCATTCTTTGGAAAGTGTCATTCCCCTTTAACAAGCAGCTGCAGTTACCCTGCAAGGTGCAGGGCCATAGCAATAGGTAGGACAGGAACTTGCAGTTCAGGCTATTTTGTGTGTCTTTCAAGTGAGGAAAGAATTTTTGCTACAAGTATCTCACAGCTAGTCTATAGTTGGCTTGAGGCTCTAGCCCACCCTTGTTTAGAGTGCCACCTAGTGTTTCACACACTACAAAATATTGACAAGGATACTTATTTCAGTGTGATACAGATGCTAGTTGGAGAGAAGGCTCTGTTACATAATGGAGGTCTGTTACCCAAGGGGAAAGCACTATTTTTTGCATCTATTTTATAACACTATGGGTAAACTTCCATTCCAAAAGGGAGAATAGTTTGCTGTGTAAATTATACCGTGGTAGAGGTCTCTATAGAAAGGATCGTAGGGAAAGTTGTCTGATGAGTTTGGATTGTAGGGGTGAGTTCTGTCCTGAATAGTTAAGAGAAATAGAGGCTAAGATGTGCCAGAAGTAGGTGGTATTATTTAAACTCATTTGAGTCTGTGACAGCGCATTTGAACCCGCGCTCTGAACACAGTGGGCTATTAAAGAAAGATAGCCACAGAGATGAACAGAAAGGCTGGTCTACATATAAATGTGCAATGTGAATTAACATCAGTTCAGTTATTTTGGTGCAGGTGTGGGTGTGGTAGGACACTCTTATTTTAGAATACATGTGGCTACAATCAATCAATCAATTTAGCTAAAGTCAGTAACAAAACCGAATTAAGCTAATTTGATTTAGCCACTTTTCTTCTGAAATTAAGGTGTCCACACAGACTGGCTCTGAAATAAATTTGTTTTGGTTCACAGCTCTTGTTATTTTGTGCCAGTTTGTGTACAGATCCGTTCTAAACAAGAACGTAAACTACTGAAAGATAAGACATCATCATCTGTGGCTATACTATAACTGCGATGTGCAGTGTGTCTGTCTGTCTGTCTATGGGATGCTCAGTGAGGCACGAGCCACTGCTTTAGGCAAACACTCCAGTCTAGGTAGACTGATGATTGGATCCAGTGAGGTAACTGCTATGTTTTTAATGCATGAAGTACTGAATTACTAGATGCACCAGATGGACAAATACAGCTGAATATGATAAGCAGATGAAGTGAGAATTTCAAAACAGTTACTTCACAGACTTAAATCAGCATGAAGAAACTAAGCTGAACAACAACAACAAGTGAATAGGTATAAATATTATGTATGCCATTAGAAATGTCAGCAGTAGGGACAGGAAAAGTATATTTATGTGCATTTTGAAAACAGAAACTTTGGAATAACATGATAGACCAGCCTGGTCTTTGATTGCAACATGTAATCCAACAATAGAGGTTAGATTTTGGGCACCGCAAAAAAAAAAAAAAAAAAAAGTGTGTTGTGTGACTCATCTGATTGTCCTGTGATTTTATACGTGTTGGAGGGGGTTCTTTACATTCTAGTGAACATGTATTACTATTTATGTAAAAATGTATTAATTGGATCATGCTTCTTTGTGGCGGGGGTGCCTTGTGGAGGGAACCTACTGGACCCAGCCAAATTCACTTTCAGTTATTGTGGAACCCTTTTAAGGATCACTCCAAGAACAGACTAGACATTAAAAACAATTTAATAAACATGCATGTATGCCTCACTTTGGCGATCTATACCTCCTCTTGGTGTACAGATACCAATATACAACATTAATATATACTCTGTACTGTTGTTGCATAATTTCCAAATGAAATCTGTGTAATTTGTATGTGTAGTTTACTAACTCCACACATATTCTTAAGACACTGAAAGGTCTACTAAGTGAGCACTCCAGGGCCTGACAAAAGTAGGTCTTCTTGACTCTCACACAACGAGCAGGTGGTAGTTTTGACAAAAGGAAGAAGAGGCAGTAGAGGAAAAACTGTAGCTCCTAAACTGAAAATTTGCAGATACTCTCTCTGCTTTCCTGATTAATGTGTCCCTCAGAGAAATTTTAAGAATCCATGGGGAGATCAAAAAGAAAAGGAGTACTTGTGGCACCTTAGAGACTAACCAATTTATTTGAGCATGAGCTTTCGTGAGCTACAGCTCACTTCATCAGATGTTTACCGTGGAAACTGCAGCAGACTTTATATACACACAGAGAATATGAAACAATACCTCCTCCCACCCCACTGTCCTGCTGGTAATAGCTTATCTAAAGTGATCAACAGGTGGGCCATTTCCAGCACAAATCCAGGTTTTCTCACCCTCCACCCCCCCACACAAATTCACTCTCCTGCTGGTGCTAGCCCATCCAAAGTGACAACTCTTTACATAGTCAAGTCGGGCTATTTCCTGCATAGATCCAGGTTTTCTCACATCCCCCCCACCCCCATACACACACAAACTCACTCTCCTGCTGCTAATAGCTCATCTAAACTGACCACTCTCCAAGTTTAAATCCAAGTTAAACCAGAACATCTGGGGGGGGGGGTAGGAAAAAACAAGAGGAAACAGGCTACCTTGCATAATGACTTAGCCACTCCCAGTCTCTATTTAAGCCTAAATTAATAGTATCCAATTTGCAAATGAATTCCAATTCAGCAGTTTCTCGCTGGAGTCTGGATTTGAAGTTTTTTTGTTTTAAGATAGCGACCTTCATGTCTGTGATTGCGTGACCAGAGAGATTGAAGTGTTCTCCGACTGGTTTATGAATGTTATAATTCTTGACATCTGATTTGTGTCCATTTATTCTTTTACGTAGAGACTGTCCAGTTTGACCAATGTACATGGCAGAGGGGCATTGCTGGCACATGATAGCATATATCACATTGGTGGATGTGCAGGTGAACGAGCCTCTGATAGTGTGGCTGATGTTATTAGGCCCTGTGATGGTGTCCCCTGAATAGATATGTGGGCACAATTGGCAACGGGCTTTGTTGCAAGGATAAGTTCCTGGGTTAGTGGTTCTGTTGTGTGGTATGTGGTTGTTGGTGAGTATTTGCTTCAGATTGCGGGGCTGTCTGTAGGCAAGGACTGGCCTGTCTCCCAAGACTTGTGAGAGTGTTGGGTCATCCTTTAGGATAGGTTGTAGATCCTTAATAATGCGTTGGAGGGGTTTTAGTTGGGGGCTGAAGGTGACCGCTAGTGGCGTTCTGTTATTTTCTTTGTTAGGCCTGTCCTGTAGTAGGTAACTTCTGGGAACTCTTCTGGCTCTATCAATCTGTTTCTTTACTTCTGCAGGTGGGTATTGTAGTTGTAAGAAAGCTTGACAGAGATCTTGTAGGTGTTTGTCTCTGTCTGAGGGGTTGGAGCAAATGCGGTTGTATCGCAGAGCTTGGCTGTAGACGATGGATCGTGTGGTGTGGTCAGGGTGAAAGCTGGAGGCATGCAGGTAGGAATAGCGGTCAGTAGGTTTCCGGTATAGGGTGGTGTTTATGTGGCCATCGTTTATTAGCACTGTAGTGTCCAGGAAGTGGATCTCTTGTGTGGACTGGACCAGGCTGAGGTTGGTGGTGGGATGGAAATTGTTGAAATCATGGTGGAATTCCTCAAGGGCTTCTTTTCCATCGGGGGGGGGGGGGGGCGGGTAGGAAAAAACAAGAGGAAACAGGCTACCTTGCCTCTTGTTTTTTCCTCCCCCCCCCAGATGTTCTGGTTTAACTTGGATTTAAACTTGGAGAGTGGTCAGTTTAGATGAGCTATTACCAGCAGGAGAGTGAGTTTGTGTGTGTATGGGGGTGGGGGGGATATGAGAAAACCTGGATTTATGCAGGAAATAGCCCGACTTGATTATGTAAAGAGTTGTCACTTTGGATGGGCTAGCACCAGCAGGAGAGTGAATTTGTGTGGGGGGGTGGAGGGTGAGAAAACCTGGATTTGTGCTGGAAATGGCCCACCTGATGATCACTTTAGATAAGCTATTACCAGCAGGACAGTGGGGTGGGAGGAGGTATTGTTTCATGATCTCTGTGTGTATATAAAGTCTGCTGCAGTTTCCACGGTATACATCTGATGAAGTGAGCTGTAGCTCACGAAAGCTCATGCTCAAATAAATTGGTTAGTCTCTAAGGTGCTACAAGTACTCCTTTTCTTTTTGCGAATACAGACTAACACGGCTGTTACTCTGAAACCATTCATGAGTAAGAAATTCCAGTTCTCCAAAACACCTTCCTGGCTAGACGGGGCATTGACTCACAGGTTCAGACTCAGAAGAGTCTCACCAGTTCCCTCTTTTTCAGAGGAAGAAAGATAAGACAGAGGAGGGTAGAGCCAGAGCCTTGGCTGCTGATTTGTAGGGAAGTCTGGTTTAGGAGAAGTGGCAAGCAAATTTCTTCAGCCTGTATAAACAGTGCAAGAGAAAATACTTAGGATTTCATTGAATAGGTTTTTTTTGTGAGTCTTCTTTATTGGATAAAAAGAAAAGGAGGACTTGTGGCACCTTAGAGACTAACCATTTTATTTGAGCATAAGCTTTCGTGAGCTACAGCTCACTTCATTGGATGCATACTCTGGAAAGTATAGAAGATCTTTTTATACACACAAAGCATGAAAAAATGGGTGTTTACCACTACAAAAGGTTCTCTCCCCCCACCCCACTCTCCTGCTGGTAATAGCTTATCTAAAGTGATCACTCTCCTTACAATGTGTATGATAATCAAGGTGGGCCATTTCCAGCACAAATCCAGGGTTTAACAAGAACGTCGTGGGGGGAGGAAAAAACAAGGGGAAATAGGCTTGAATAGAGACTGGGAGTGGCTAAGTCATTATGTAAGGTAACCTAAATTAATTGTATCCAATTTGCAAATGAATTCCAATTCAACAGTCTCTCGCTGGAGTCTGGTTTTGAAGTTTTTTTGTTGTAATATCGCAACTTTCATGTCTGTAATCGTGTGACCAGAGAGATTGAAGTGTTCTCCGACTGGTTTATGAATGTTATAATTCTTGACATCTGATTTGTGTCCATTTATTCTTTTACGTAGAGACTGTCCAGTTTGACCAATGTACATGGCAGAGGGGCATTGCTGGCACATGATGGCATATATCACATTGGTGGATGTGCAGGTGAACGAGCCTCTGATAGTGTGGCTGATGTTATTAGGCCCTGTGATGGTGTCCCCTGAATAGATATGTGGGCACAGTTGGCAATGGGCTTTGTTGCAAGGATAGGTTCCTGGGTTAGTGGTTCTGTTGTGTGGTATGTGGTTGCTGGTAAGTATTTGCTTCAGGTTGGGGGGCTGGCTGTAGGCAAGGACTGGCCTGTCTCCCAAGATTTGTGAGAGTGTTGGGTCATCCTTCAGGATAGGTTGTAGATCCTTAATAATTCGTTGGAGGGGTTTTAGTTGGGGGCTGAAGGTGACGGCTAGTGGTGTTCTGTTATTTTCTTTGTTAGGTCTGTCCTGTAGTAGGTGACTTCTGGGAACTCTTCTGGCTCTATCAATCTGTTTCTTCACTTCCGCAGGTGGGTATTGTAGTTGTAAGAATGCTTGATAGAGATCTTGTAGGTGTTTGCCTCTGTCTGAGGGGTTGGAGCAAATGCGATTGTATCGCAGAGCTTGGCTGTAGACAATGGATCGTGTGGTGTGGTCAGGGTGAAAGCTGGAGGCACGTAGGTAGGAATAGCGGTCAGTAGGTTTCCGGTATAGGGTGGTGTTTATGTGACCATCGTTTATTAGCACTGAAGTGTCCAGGAAGTGGATCTCTTGTGTGGACTGGACCAGGCTGAGATTGATGGTGGGATGGAAATTGTTGAAATCATGGTGGAATTCCTCAAGGGCTTCTTTTCCATGGGTCCAGATGATGAAGATGTCATCAATATAGCGCAAGTAGAGTAGGGGCATTAGGGGATGAGAGCTGAGGAAGCGTTGTTCTAAGTCAGCCATAAAAATGTTGGCATACTGTGGGGCCATGCGGTTACCCATAGCAGTGCCACTGATTTGAAGGTATACATTGTCACCAAATGTAAAATAGTTATGGGTAAGGACAAAGTCACAAAGTTCAGCCACCAGGTTTGCCGTGACATTATCGGGGATAGTGTTCTTGATGGCTTGTAGTCCATCTTTGTGTGGAATGTTGGTGTAGAGGGCTTCTACATCCATAGTGGCCAGGATGGTGTTATCAGGAAGATCACCGATGGATAGTAGTTTCCTCAGGAAGTCAGTGGTGTCTCGAAGGTAGCTGGGAGTGCTGGTAGCGTAGGGCCTGAGGAGAGAGTCTACATAGGCAGACAATCCTGCTGTCAGGGTGCCAATGCCTGAGATGATGGGGTGCCCAGGATTTCAAGGTTTATGGATCCTGGGTAGCAGATAGAATATCCCAGGTCAGGTTTCCAGGGGTGTGTCTGTGAGGATTTGATCTTGTGCTTTTTCAGGGAGTTTCTGAGCAAATGCTGTAGTTTCTTTTGGTAACTCTCAGTGGGATCAGCCATTACCCTCTGATCCAGCGATCAGATCCCTCTGACTCCAGCAAGAGACTGTTGAATTGGAATTCATTTGCAAATTGGATACAATTAACTTAGGCTTGAATAGAGACTGGGAGTGGCTAAGTCATTATGCAAGGTAACCTATTTCCCCTTGTTTTTTCCTATCCCCCCCCCCCCCCAAGACGTTCTTGTTAAACCCTGGATTTGTGCTGGAAATGGCCCACATTGATTATCATACACATTGCAAGGAGAGTGATCACTTTAGATAAGCTATTACCAGCAGGAGAGTGGGGTAGGGGGAAGAGAAAACCTTTTGTAGTGGTAAACACCCATTTTTTCATGCTGTGTGTGTGTATAAAAAGATCTTCTATACTTTCCACAGCATGCATCTGATGAAGTGAGCTGTAGCTCACGAAAGCTTATGCTCAAATAAATTGGTTAGTCTCTAAGGTGCCACAAATACTCCTTTTCTTTTTGCGAATACTGACTAACACGGCTGTTACTCTGAAACCTGTCTTTATTGGATAACAGACTTTTGCCTGGATTGGAATGGCAAAAATGATTGATTTAGCCAGACAAGATCTACAAGGGATAGTTCAGGGAGTTGGAAACCCCTGAATTTAACGTCACCGGAGGTTGACCTTCCATGGCTTTGTTGCCCATAGAATCCATAGTTTCAGGAGAGTTCTCTGCTGTTATTGGTGAGCTTCCTGTTCTTCTCAGGCTGGAAGGGTGCTCTGCAGAAGGACCACTAACTCCACCTCAGAGGAAGTTGAGGGCCAGGGATGGGAGTATTGATTGTGACCTATGGAAAACATTCTGCCACCCTTTCTCAACGGAACTACTCAAGTCTTAAATTCTCAAAGATTACTTCCTGGAGCCCTCCACATTCTCCCCCTCCCCCCATTCAGAGCTCCAGGATTCAGCTGTGGGGTGGGAGGTCTCTGGGTTTTAGCTCCATGGAGCAGAGGAGAACAAACATTACCTGTGACAACTATAACCACAGAACTCCACCAGGACAAACATTTCTTTCTATATTTATTCTTAATTTTAGCCTTTTCTGCTGACTTAGAAGATTTCACAATGAGCTGGCAAGCCAAGATTGTGTCACCAAGCAAGCAGCAGGTGTTGTCTCCCTGGTTCTCTAGTGAGGCAGAATTCAACTGGGAAGCTGAGGAAGAGCTATCAGGGGTTGAGGGAAAATACAGAAATGCTTCAGTTTGATGGATTAGTTCCTATCCTGTCTCTTGCAGCTTGTTACTTCAGCTTCTTTTGTCAAGTATCTTACAACCCTTCCACAGATTGGTAGTAGGGTGGGACAGAGGGATAACTTTTTAAAACAAATGTAATCAAGACAGAGAAGTCACAGACCATGATTTGATTGTAAAAAGGTTGGTGTTAGAGCAAAGTAATAGGACAGCAAATATGGCAGAAGCAAGAGAATTCTCTTCCAAAGTAAACAGATATTATAATACAATAAATATATATATATATTCATCAGGTCCCCTGGTTGTTTTGTAGTGTCATTTTGTTCATAAACTAAGGATTGCAGCCAACTCATAAAAAATGGGTCATCTCTGTTTTCTCATCATCTTTTAATTGGTCCATAACTAATATGTCCCATATCCTTTGAAACCAAGCAATACCATCTGGGAGAGCTTTCCTTTCCCAATATTCAGCAAGTGAGTAGCTGGTTGAGACCAAAATATATTCTATACTGTATAACCGACAGATAACCTTATGGGGAAATTTAATGATACCATCTGAGACCGTGGCACACTGGGCCAAATTCATCCCTGTCACTTTATAGAAGTCAGTGGAATGACACCAGGAATGAGTTTGGCCTAGTGTTTTTGCTGTGGTAGGTGGAGCTGTCAATGTTTTCATTACAAGTTCTTTTAGTGGAATGTGGGATGTTGTTCTGAGATCGCTAGTTATGCTACCAGCTGGTAAATGCCTGTGAACACAAGTGCTGTGTTTCATTTCCATGTTTGTATGTGTGAGTGTGACCTTTGTTTTCACAGCTGTTAGCCCATTTGGAAAGGTTCTGTTCCTTTAAGTTAGGGATTTGCTGCCATATATTAACAAGGGCTCCCTTGCAAACTCTAAGGGAAGCAAGTACAGCTCTTCCATACCCCAAGTGGTTGGAGGAAAGGTCAGTGATGGTGCTTGCAGAGAGCATGGGACCTGAACTGGAACATCTATTAATGTATTGACCATTTAGCAAACAAACAAACAAAAAAATGCTTTTCAGGAGGAAGAAGACACATAGCAAAGAAACTAACAGGAACTGCACTTTTCTGGAAAGGTTTACACTTTCCCTGAAAAACGGAGTGAGCTCCCTGGTCGTATAGTGCAGTGTTGACAGAAAATGCATTCTTGAATTTGAAAGGCACTCCACTCCTGCAGCATCCACCTCTTTTTGTGACTCAGCCTCTAGTTGGCTCATGTTCCAATCCCACCCCTAATAGAAGGTCCAGCAAAAACAGATGTCCAATATGTCCATCCCTCTGCCCTCAGTTCTGGCCCAGTGGTTCATACACCCTTCTCCTGAGGCTCTCAGTCTTCCTTAGCCCCTTCTCAGGGGCTTCATGGTGTTGGTAAGGGAACCCAGGCCCACCATCTACACATCCAGAGATTCTAAAACAGGCAGTCAACATTCACTCTGCCAGACTTTTTGCTGCCACCTCCCTGGACTCCTTTCTACTAAGCCTGTCAGCGGGCTCCTTCTGCAACCTTTCCAAGTTCACCCTTTTCTCAGGGCCAGGACTCACAGGGCTCTCCCCTGCAATCCCCTAACAAAATCTCAAATGTGCTTCTGCCCTCCTCCAGTTTGACCTTTCATCCTTCTCTGTTCCTCAGGTGAATGCCTCCCAGAGATCTTTCTCTGAAAGTCCAGATCCAGCCCTATTAGGGCTCACCACTGGAGCTTTTTCCAACCCACTGACTGCTCTGTGTGCCTCTTGCCAGATTTAGCTACTCAGAAGAGGAGTGCAAGGCCTACTTTCCTCAAGGCTTCCCCCTTGATCCCCTCAGCCTCTCCACTCTAGTCCCAGAGAGCGGGTGCAAATTTATCCCTGCAACCTCTGCTGCTCCAGACTTCCTGCCTTTATAGTTACCATCAAGCTCCTCTCCCAGCTGGGACTGATCTTTAATGGGGCTTGGCCCACCCTTCAGGTGAAGCAAGGCTGTTAACTGGCACCTGAGGCCCACATTAACCCTTTTAAAGCCAGGATAGGATAGATAGCCCACCACACACCTTTTTAGTCTGGGGATGGAATAAAAAAAAAAAAAAAGAAGAGAGTGAACCAAATCCCTTTTAGTTCTGTAACCCTTCTGCCCGTCAGAGTTGGCAGCAACAAGGGCCGGGTTCAGTATCTAGGCGTTCCGTTTCAATAACGCAATGCAAAACCGGCTCGAGCCCCCACCCAGTGACCTGGGACAAATATATACCACCCCCGCTGGGCGCCTCCAAGAGGCGATACTTCCCCTCTCGCAAGCACAGAGTCTGAGTGTAGCAAAAAGCCTTTTAATAACAGAGAGAAACAATGTGGCATTATGTTGGGGAAACACCACCAACAGGATTCATAACACAACCCATGAGCAAAAACCCACACCAAGCAAATTGGGGCATGCCTTTCCCTTTGGTTCTTGAGTCCAGCAACCCCAAATCACCCAAAATCCCAAAAGTCCAATGACCCAAAAGTCTCTGTCCCTGGTCAGGGCAGCTCCAGAGTTCGAAAGTTTATCTGCAGAGCTTTACCTCCCAACCTGGGTGGAGGGGGAGGGAGAGAGAGGTAAGGGGCACCTTACATGATCTGAAGCTGACCGCCCCACAGCTCCATAGGGCTCCGCTCCACCAGCCGCCCCACGAACTGCTTTGCTCAGCTCCGCTCCACAGCCCACAAGCAGCTCCCGCCATCCCATGAACTGCTCCACTCTGCATCCCACAAGCAGCTCCTGCTGTCCCATGAACTGCTCCACCAGTTGGTCCACAAACTGCTCCGCTCCGCATCCCACAAGCGGCTCCCGCCATCCCATGAACTGCTCCACCAGCCAGTCCACAAGGCGCTCCAGCCATCCCACAAACTGCTCCACAATATACCTTCCGGCTCCCCCACTACTTAACACAACACTCAGTGATTTCAGCTCTTAGTCAGTTCAGCTCTTTTGTGAATTCAGCTTGTAGTAGGGGAGCCTCAGTGCTGGTACACCATTAGCCCAAAATGAGCTCAGCAGTCTTTAACTAGACTCCTAACAGAATCAAAATTAGCTCTGATATTCCACAGTGGAGAGAGGAGGAAGTGCAATTAGCATGTAAGACCCTCACCAGGGGGCCCATGCCACCAAGTATTAATACCTGTTCCTAGCCCTTCTCCATTCACAGAGTTTTGGAACCCATGACCCTTGCCTAGCGAGTGCTACTTAGTTGATAGTGAGTCCCTCCATCATAACAAAAGGCCAAGTACAGTTCCAAGCACAGTTCCCATAATTAGGGTAATAACAATTTATTCTTTCTGCTCCAATAACAGAGACACTGGGGATCCCACAGCAGCCAAAGTGACCATTTGGGCAGCTATGGCCTCATTCTAGGCAGGGTGGGTGTGCCTATGCAAATAAGATCAGCCCCTGAAGTCCTTTTCCACAACTTGCCACACCTCACCACCAGGTGTCAGGGTGGAGCTCATCCTAACTCTGCTTACAGTTCCTTGTAACGGACTTGATGCCACACTGAGCGCAATACAAAGGACAAGACAGATTAGATTCCTGCCTTCTATCAGGGTTAGTGGTGGCATTTTAAAAGGCTCACAGCCAGTACATTTTTATTTTTATTCAGAATTTGGAAACCTAACTGTGGAGGGGTCACTCGCCAGCCAGTGTACCCCCTTATGGCCTGGAATGGTACAGCAGCCTCTGAGGCTCCAGAAGCCCCTGTCAAAGCCCCACCAAAATTGTGGTGATTGGCCTCGTCTCATGGCTCAGCCCTTTGGCCAGGTTGCTTATAGCAGTGGTTCTCAACTCGGACAGTGACTTATCTATACTCTTCTATATACTATATCAGCAATCCTTAAACTATGGGTGAGTTCATTTTAATGGGGTTGCTAGGCCCAGTGTTGGACTCGCTGGGGCCCAGGGCTGAAGCCAAAGCCCGAGTTTAAGCGAGGTGAAACTTGGGGTACGCAAGACAAAGACTCCTGAAAGGGTTACAGTGGTCTGGAACCACCGATGTAGAAAAATCTTTAGTTGTGTACCCACACCCCCTACTGGTATGTTTTTTCTGGAGCTTTAACTACCCATGATATTTTTTGTATAAAACTATGGACAGTTTTTACTACAAACAAAATTTAAGCTGTATTGTCTTAAAAAACCCAGGAGCAGCAGCAACTTCACATAGTTTTTCTGGCAAGCTGAGGTGACAACTGTAATCAAAACATACAGACTAAAATAAAACGGGTGCTTCTCAGCTGAATAAACACTGACACCTGTCCGCATCAAACTACTTTTTCTAACATCTGCTGTTAAATTGTTCAAGCCTGATTCTCCTTTCACTTATACTTGTGTAATTCTGGAGTAACTCAATTCAAATCAATAGTTAACAGAGGTGTCAAACTGGCGTGATAGGAGAATCGGGCTCAAACTTGACCATTTCATGCTAATAAGGTAACTCTGACCAATTAGCTAAATTACTTTGCCAGATTTAGTTTCAATGTAATGTTAATTATGTTGTCCTACTACAGGAGCTATAAATAGAGCTTCTGTTTTTTTATTTTATTTTTAACTGATAAACACAGATTAAAACAAACCAATACCAAAAATAAAATGAAATTGGCGTTTATCCAACAAACATTGGAAATGGTTACTTGTGTCTAAGGGCTTCCTTAGGCAGAACAGCAATGCAGACTACTGGGGGAGTGATTTCTAAAGCACACTAATGTGTTGGGCATTACGTAGTCCGTGTAGACACTGCTGGTGCACACTAAAGGTTCTCTTGTGTGCTTTAACGAAGTGCTGTTTGAAAAGCACTATGTTAAAGCGCACTAGGGGACATTAGAAAGACATTACTCATGACAGCATATACTACTGTTGTCTAGCCTCATTCCCCACTCTGGCACTTTGAGTGCAGGTGGGGGTCCGCAAGGATTCTAAAAATTGATACTGGCCACTCCAGCCTTGTATTAAACTTCCAAGGTTACAGCTTCTCTCTGACCTTGGGTGGGTAGATGCTGCCACCACCCAAGTTCAAAAACCCCTTTGAGAACCCAGGAACACGCACTTGGGAATTCCTTCCTGTGGGTACCATCAAGCCCTTTCACGCCACCTCCAGGGAAGAACTGAGAAAGAAAACAAAGGAAATCAGCTGTTGCCACCAGCTAATTAAACAACATGTGCACAAACCTTTTAGGACAGAAAATCCAATCCAGTTTTTTTAAAAAGGTAAATTTTATCAAAAACAAAAAGAAAGAAAATACGTTTGAAAACTCAGGCTATTGCTAGATTTTAAAAACCCACTTACAAGAATTAAGCATCAAGAATAACCTGAGGTCCAGCTTAAAGGTTAAAAGTAAAACAAAAGCATTTGGGGTTAGCACAGAGGAGTCCAAAAGCCATAAAGAAATAAACCTAATTGCATCATCCTAGACATTTCCCGATCTACTTATATATCTGGGGGTTTCAAGTGAGTAGTTTCTAGGTATGATTCAGATGATTTTTCATACCTGGCCCCAAGCTTCTTACAGCACGGTTCCAGCCCTGTCTTTGCTTCTCTCCAAGAACAATAAGGACAGACAGACAAAAGGGGAGTCTTGTTTCAATTTTAAAAAGTTCTAGCCTTCCCATTGGCTTTTTTGGCCAGGTGCCCACTCAATTCCTTTTACCTATGCATCACAGTGACTTTTAAGCCTTTACAGGTAAAGTAAGTAGAGAACACCTACTAAGAGGTATTTTATAGTTAACTGGCTGGCTGGGTCCATAAAAGGGAGATTCCCCCCACCCCATTCATTTATCACAACTGTAATGAATAAAGTATATAATATAGAATGATTAATCATTACAGTTTATACAGAGAGAGCCCTGAAAACCCTGATTTTTTAAACTTTATAAAAAACTCAAATTGGTAAAAAAATAAACCCTGAAAAATGGAATTAATAAACCTTAATAAACAGAAGCCCAGTTTATACGGCAGATTTGGTACATGAAAATACATTTCATTTTTATACAAGTCATTGTGGACAAACTGTATGATAGTTCAAGGGCACAGCCAGTTTGCATTATATGCCTTTATTGTAGCTCCCCTATAACTTTGAATTTTAAAATCATCCCATTTACTCTGAAGGCAAAGGAAAACCATTTTGTAAAGTTTGAAGAAAACTCATAAAAAACAGTGTTAGCTAAAACTCATTAAAATATTACTAAATATTACAAATATTTGAAATTTTGACTCTTTTCTAATTGTTTTTGCCCTGTTACCTCAAATATGGTTGCCCCTTCAAACTTACAGCTCAGTTTCCTCATATAGTGGTTCTATTTGAGGAAAATAGTTTATGATCAAGCAAATAATTACAGTTGATAGAGATTTTTTTTTGTGATTAGTTTTGGGTCCAACCCTGCTCCTTTTGACAGCAAGCAATTGAAGGTTTTTGCCATTGACTTCAGTGGGAACCGGAGCAGGCACTGTCCGTGCAGGAGTATGTTGCTACAACAGACTAGGCACTCTGGGAATTGTAATTCAATAGTGGATCATGTGACCACAGGCTGTAAGCATGGCCTGTTGGGGCCAAAGGCCAGGGCCCAGGACTATGTAAGAGGCACCTAGCTTTTTATTGTGTGAGACCAGCGATGAGGCAGGTGTTTGTAAGGGGCTTGAATGCTGTGGAGGAAGAGCTCAGTAGGGATCTAGGGTTTGAACTCAGATTGGCAATGGGTGCCTGTTTAGATGGAGCTAGGAATGGAGTCTGGGAGAGGTTACTTGGTACATCCTGTAACATAATGCCCATCACTTCCTGGGCAGGGAAGTAGCCAATAAATTGTCAGGACAGTTTGGCAACTGGCCATAGCTGGAGCAGGAACAGCCTCAGAACAGTAAGACACAAAGAATGGCTCATCATATAAACAAGGAGTCCAATGACCCTATACTAGGCCTTCAGTCCAACCCTAATCTCAGGAATCCTTGACTCTCACATCAGGATGGCTTTTACATCCCTTTGAGAGAGAAGACACAGGAGAACCCAGATCTTCTCTCTGTTCTGGGATCTAGCGCACAAGCCCTGTATTAAGCAGCCAAAGTCTGCTTCCTCAGATTCATTGATGTTTCCCTAGGCCACTTCCTACCTTCATCCAGGTCTCATTCACAGAACTCCTCCTTCCACTACTTTGTGCCATTTCCTGCCAATTTGTAGCTGATGCAAAAGCCCCTTGAAAGCCTCCTTTCTGCCTGATATGGAGACTCTTATCCCAGCTGTTAATGGTCCATCAATTAGCTGCAGCTGAGGTGGCATGGACTCAGTTTCTTAACCTGTAGGCAGCTGTGGCAGGCTGGGGTTTACACATCACACTACTCCTAGTGGGCCAAAATGAAGTTTGAAAAGCAAATAGCTAACGGTGTAAAAACAAACAATAAGAGATTTTTTAAGTATCTCAGAAGCAGGAAGCCTGAAAAAGAATCAATGGGTCTGCTGGGTCACCATGGGCTAAAGGGAGAAATTAAGAAGATAAGGATGTTGCTGAGAAGTTAAATAATTTCTTTGCATCAGTCTTCACCACTAAAGATGTTGAGGAGATTCCTACCCTAGGCCTGACCTTTCCTGGTAACAAAAATGAGGCATTCTTACAGATTGAGGTAGCAGAGGAAGATGGGCTGGGAAAATAATTCTTTAAAATGCAATAACTCACGAGAGTATACATCCAAGAATTCTGAAGGAGCTGAAGTATGAAGTAGATGAGCTGTTAACAAAAAATTGTAATTGCTAATTAAAAATATATACTGTTCCAGAGGACTGGGAGATTGGAAATGTTGTACACATAATTTTAAAAGGCCCTAGTGGTGATCCAGGGAATTATAGACTCATAGCATTACATCTGTATCCAGCCAATTGGTTGACTCTATAAGTATAATAGAATAACAAAACACCTGGAAGATCATGATCTTTTGGATCTAACCAGCATGGACTCCACAAAGGAAAATCACATCTCACTAATCTCTTTGAAGTCTTTGAACACGTCAAAGGAGTCCTCTGTAATTTGAAGGGCCTATTACAGGAGTGGGTTCATGAGGTTCTGTGGCCTGTGAGATGCTGGAGGTCAGATTAGATGATCATGATGGTCCCGTCTGGCCTTAAAATCTGTTAGTCTATGAGTCTAACTGGTTGACATATGCCATTTATTTAGACATCCAAAGGTGTCCTTCAAAGTCCCATACTTGAAGTTACTAAAAAAGCTAAGTAGTAATGAGGTGAGAGTGAAAGTATTGTCATGGATCAAAAACTAGCTAGGAAACAGAGAGCAAAGAGTATGAATAAATGGTAGATTTTCATTACAACAAAAGGTCAGCAGCAGGGTGCCTTAAGGTTCAGATGCGTTGTGTTCATTAATATATTTATTTATGATCTGGAAAGGGGGTGGGGCACAAATAGCGAGGTAGAAAAATTTATAGATAAAGTTATTTAGAGAGACAAGGTGGGTGAGGTAATATCTTTTATTGGACCAACTTCTGTTGGGGAAAGAGACAGGCTTTTGAGCTTTCAGGTGACCTGAAGAAGAGATCTGTGTAAGTTCGAAAGCTTGTCCCTGTCACCCATATAATTGATCCAATAAAAGATATTACCTCACCCACCTTATCCTGGGAACAAGATGGCTACAACAACACTGTTAACAACAAAGTCAGGACCAGAGAAGACTGTGAGGAACTTCAGTGAGACCTAACCAAGCAAGGTGAACGGGCACCAAAATGGCAAATGAAATACAGTGTTCATAAATGCAAAGTACTGCACATTGGAGCAGAACATTTAAACTACTCATATACTTCACAGGGTTCTATGTTAATTATTATCAACTCAAGAAAGGGACCTGGGCATCACTGCAGATGTCTCAATGAGCAGCTGTGGTCAAAAAAAGCTAACAGGATGCTAAGATGCATGAGAAATACTGTGTATAGTACTGATCACCCCATCTCAAAAAGGATATTGCAGAACTGGAGGGGGCTCAGAGAAGGACGATGAGAATGATCAAAGGCCTGGAAAAACTCCCATATGAAGAGAGAAGGAAAAGACTGGGAATGTATACTTTAGAAAGGAAATAAATAAGAGGGGACATGATAAATGTATATAAAATAATGAAAGGTCTAAAAATAGTGGATCAGGAATTTCTTTCCTCCCTGTCTCATAACATGAGAACAGAAAGACATTCATTGAAATTAAAAGGTGGGAAATTCAAAACTGATAAAAGGAAATACTTTTTCATACAACATGTTATTAGACAGTGGAACTCATGGCTATAGGATACTACAGCCAAAAATATAGCAGAATTAAAGAGAGACTGGACATTTATATGGATATCAAGAATAGTCAGAGTTATCATAATTAGAGCTTGCTGGGAATTCTCCATTTGAATTTTTTTCCTAAGGAAAATTCACTTTCCACAAAATCAATTTTTTCCACAGGAAAATTTCAATTTTGCTGGAAAATTTTGATTTTATATTGTAAAATCATTCCCAGCTCTGGGGCTCCCCTGGTCCTCTGTCACTCACCAGATTGGCTGCCAGGAAGCTCAGGCTTCCAGGTTCTTTGGCAGCCCACCAGGGGCTTACAGGACTTCCAGGATCTGGGCTTCCCAGCAGTCTTGGCTTCCAAGCTACCAGGATCCCTGAGCTGCCCAGCTCCCCTCTTGGTTGGCTGCTGGTGCTCTGGGAAGTTCAGGGAGCATCAGAAACATTTTGAAAAGGTAAAAACAAAATGTCTTTTTCACTTTTTTAAACAAAACTTCAGAACTCCTGTTCTGTGTGAAACTTTGATTTTGTTGAAAGTGCAGTATTTCTCATGGATTGGGAAGTCCAATTTCTGGTCAGCTGTAATCATAATAAATGACAATAAAATTTTTGGAAGTGATTAAATCTTATACTTCAGAATATAAACCAATCTCTAACTATTAGAGACCAGGATGAGACCTCTGAGGGGGAGGGGCAAAGGGGGGGGCAACTGTCCCATATCTGCCAACAGCATGGGCCTTATACCTCTGAAACATCTGGTACTGGCCACTTTTGAAGACAGGATACTGAACTAGACAGACCTCCAGTCTGATCCATTATGGCAATTCCTATGTTCATGTTCAATGTGATTTCTTCATACCATAGTACATTTGATTGGTAGCACTCCATCCAACATCAATGCTATTGGAAAGGATGTCACCATTTCTGCCAACTATCAGTTCTGGAAAGTGAGTCCACTTCTGTAAGGATTGCTAATAAAGTTGCAGTGCGAGCTACACCTCTGGCCCCTCTCTCTGAGAGCCACCCCTCAGGCCTCGTGCCTTAGTCTCCCCTGGGGTGGAATCACACAAACCTCCCACTCCTAGACTGAGCCCTGGGCTACGGTACCCTGTGGATCAGCCATGCTTATCCCATTAGTTTGACTGTGATCAGCACCTGCGGATCTTCCCTTTGGCAGGCTGTGACCAATGGATTACAATGACCCAGAACAGCCTTCTTAAAACAAAAGTATTGTTTATTTAGCCATAGGAACAAAGCATTCCAGAGAAAAGGATCTTAAACCAACCAAAGATCTACACACACGTGTGTCTTTCCTAGAGTCTAACCATTCTACTGGTGGGGACCTGGTAGATCTAACTTCCTCCAAACTTCCACACAGAAGGCTTTGGGTTCTCAGTCTCAAAAACCTGTGTCTCCTTGAGAGAGAGAGTGTCTCTTTAAACCTCCCTTGTCTTTTGATTCCTCCTTCACTGGGACTGATTCATCCCTGGAGAAACTTGTCTGGCAAGCCCAGATAGGGGTAGTACCAGAGCAAATAGCTCTTATGTTGTCCCTCAGATGTTTGCTGAGAAGTGTATATCTGGATCCATCTCCCCCTCCCTGGGTGCATTTCCTGATAGTCCTGCTATTGAATTAACTCAATAGATGCATACAGTAAACATCACAGGTCAACACAGAACATTCATAAATTATTACAGGCAACTAAATCCATCACAATTCCTTTGACAATTAGCAACTCCTATGGTATCACGCTTCAAGATTGAACCAATATCTGCCATAAGATTGGGGCTGAGACACGGAAAGCACAGTCCTTCCATATATGGAGCTACTGAACATTTCTGAATTGGCCATGGCCATCTCTAACTGCCAATCTAAAGGGAGACTATGTCCTGAGTCTCTCAGTTCAAGGCAGAATTTCATAGAGATGGACAGGACAATGGAAAGCCAAAGGTTGGATAAAGTGGACCTGACCCTGGAAGGTGTTGAGTGCCTCCAACTCCCAATGATGTCACTCATTAGGCGAGTAGAAGGTTGAAGGTGTTCCGAACACTGCAAGTTCAGCCTCAACGTGGAGTTGCAACCCTAGCCTCAATTTCACTTCTCCTCAGTCACTGCCAGAAGGCAGAAATCTTTGGCCCAGGCTCTGAGCCAGGTGAGCACGGGAAAGAGTGTGTTCTAAAGATTAGAGTAGAGAGGGGCAAAGAGCCATTCCTGAACTTTCCTTAGTGTCAATGCGCCGTTTCTTTCCCAGAGAAAGCTAACTGCTGCTCTTGACATGTTTGATGTCAGCTGGAGGAACAGATGGCTCAATGGTTCATTTCAAATTGTTCACTCAGCCAAACAGCACAGCACAAATTGCCTCACAGTATGAACAAAGAACTAAGCGCTCCACATGTCCACAGCTGTGAATCACTGAGACGTCTTCTCATTATTGTAACTTGACAGATAAGTTAGGAACTCATCCATTTGCAGGGAGGGGGACAGAGTAAAGGAGTAAAGCACATAGCAGGAAAGATGATGTCCGTGATGGGTACTCTGCAAGTGACAAGACATTCTATAGGGTCAATTGCTCCTTCAACACTTGGTTGAGCCTTAAAGTGGTTTTATCAGCAAAATGCCACTTTGTGAACTAGTTTGTCTAATAATGTAAAAGTCATGCAATAATACACTTACTGAAATATCGAGGGCGGGGTAGGGACAAGAAAGAAGCATTACTCATCTTACCTAAAACCAAATTGAGACCCATGACTTTCTAAATATTTTGTATATACTCTGATCAGATTTCCATAGCCCATGTCTTACCACACACCCCGCCTTACCCAGGTATGTTCTTCCCTCCCTTGATTGTCCAATTCATTACTTAGAACAAAATTTTGATACTCTCAATATACTCCAATGGGGCTATTTGTGGAATAAATTACTATTTGACAAGAATAGAGGTATCAGAATCTGCCCCTTAACTTGTAAGTTTAGCCAAACATTAAAATACTTCACATCTTTGTGGCTACTATATTGTATATAAAATATTTAAGTAAAATCTTTAGTCGCATAAAAATTTGGGCCAGGGTGGGAAGATGGCAGCAGTACAATTGAATTTTTATACATTAATGCCCAGTTTATTTAATTTTTGTGGCGCCAGTTGTAGCGAATTTCTGTTCTTGGGCTTGTAGGTTATATGGGGTATTTTTATGCCAGGTCAGTCTTAGAGATTCTTTGGGTTCAAGCACTAAGGAAATAAAAATGTATTATTGCTAAATTTAGCAATTTCACAAGGTACAAAGGTTACACAAAAAAATTTTTTTTTTTTTAAATACAGCATTTATTTTAATTTCATCAGTGGGCTCCTAAGAAACAGATTAAGGACAAACCAGCCAGGCAGTCTCTTATGTGAGAGG
Organism: Caretta caretta; assembly: GCF_965140235.1. NCBI lineage: Eukaryota > Metazoa > Chordata > Testudines > Cheloniidae > Caretta > Caretta caretta. Next base: position 169,980,430 of record NC_134208.1, read on the forward strand.
AGCAGTCTCTTATTTCTCTTATGTGTGAGGAATAATTTATTTGGCAATATAGACCCAAGTGGGTTTCATCTTGACAGGTTTTCAAGTAACTTTCCTCTATCAAAATAAAGATTCCAAGATAAGCTGTTTGACCATTCAAAAATAGAAATATTACTGTAAATGCCTCATTTCCATGAGAAAGAACTGGAGGTAATTATACTGAACATAAGTTTGAACTTATTTTTAATTTTGCTGATGGATCATGTTGAGTGACTGGATGTTGCCTTTTGTCAATCAACCATTTTTATACTGAACTTTCAGAAACTGGTGACACAATGTCATCTCAAGACCTTTTCACCAGGATAAAACCATGCCAGCTTCCTCAAAAGTGATCTCATGCATCCAGATATTTGATCTTTTGGGGCGGGGAGAATCACAGACTTGCAGTCTCTGCGATACTTAAAACACCATTTTTTTTTAATTGCTGATTTAAGCAGGACTTTTCCAAGTTGATGATCACTAAAAGATGACCTAACTAGAGCTTGCTTGGACCAAGTTACATGTCTTCAAGGTAGGCCTCACATCTGAGGTGTCTGAAGAGCTTGGAGGGAGGCACTGCAAGGTAGAGTATGGGAAGTACAAAAACTGTAGGAATCAAGTCTCACCTTTTAGAGTGAGACTTGATCAACAAGCTGCTGAGAGAAGATTGACGTTCCAGAATCTCCCAGACTGGTTACTTCAGGGAGAGGAAGTCACAACATCAACAAACGGGCTTTGCCAGCCTTTGACCAGACTCCCTGTACCCAAAAGAAGGTCTGCTAATAAAAAGTGGTGTGCCAATAGAACATCACCATCTGGCTCGTTAACTGCAGTTCCAGCGCCTAAGCTACGAGTCCATCAGACTGCTAGAGCTGAAGAGTATGCAACTCTGCTGTTGTCTTAATGGTCCGATTTTTCCTCTCTCTATTTTTATTAGCTGGGAGATGTCCCAGTGTGACACAGAGGCCCCCTGGTGGTTCACTACTCTGTGAACTCTACTCATGGAGAGGCAACGCATGGGAGGAAGGGCACATGAGGGGGAGAAGAATAGCATAGCATGTACTCCAGATAGCATGGAGTCCATACCCAGCATGGAAAACACGCATTGTCTAGGCTTACTTTTCAAAGAATACTTTTCAAAGATTTACTGGACTATAAAAAGAAAGGGGAGAGAACCCCATAGGTATCCTTTACTAGGCAGATACAAGAGGCCAGGGATCTTGTACATCTGAGAAAAGTGGATCATTCAACAAAGGGATTTGTAGCCAGTGATTTTAGTTTATTCTCTATTTATTGTGTGATGGTATAATTAACTAACATGTTATGTCATATATAATAATTGTATGCTAAATAGAGTTAAGTTGTAGGATTACGGAAGTATAAGGTTGATCAGTATGTAGAGGGGAAAAATCATGTATTAATTATCTAAGTAAGTAGAGTTGAAATGCAAGGCCTACAGGCTAAGGCCTGTAAGATTTTAGCTTAGCCATACTAGGCCTTGGAGGTAAGGAATGCTAACATAAGTAAGTGATCGAAGAATAACCCTATGCCCTAAGATTATGGGAAAAGAGGTACCAAGTGGTAATATTGTGAAAAATTAGCCAGAAGATTAATTTTAAATCATAAAAATGCTGTAAAGGCACATCTGTTTCCAACACATCTTAACCACAGGATACAGGTTGTGCGTCAATGCTTAAGAGAATAAAGAGAACCTATACAACCTATGGGGTCCCTTAAGTTTCTAGGGGACATCAGACCAATATGGAAAAAGAGGGTTGACACTTTTATGGACATGCACAGAATGTAGGTATAGACAGAATCACATTATAAAATGAAAGTGCCCACAGTGGGAAAATTGAGCTCCCTATGGGAAACTCCAGCAGGAACCTCTACTGATGATCAATCCATGAGATGCATCAGACCTAACACTATTGTTAAGGATGTGAATATAACTATATTTGTAACTTATGCATAGGTCTGTATAGAATTTCTATATGCTTGGGTAATTATAACTTTAATTGTAACTTTAATAAAACTTGTAAAATAGACTAGACCTTGTACTAGTGAATGTACATGTGGTCACTACACTTGGTCCTTGTGTTCCTAGAGACTCTAAATCTGAAGCAAGTAGCAAAAGTAACTTTCACTCTGTTAGACTTGAAACTGTAGCCACCAGAGCTGAACCCACAATGGTGTAATACCACATAACAAAATTCACTTTAAAGAAAATAAAAGGATATAGAGTTGAATGCTCTAGGAACTGACATGCTTAGCCAATAATTATAACTTGCCAAAGTTCAGTTTTAGTCTTAGAAGCATATTTTTTATTTTTGAAGTTTGTAACAATTTCTATCTTTCAGCCTTGTACTTGGTATCACTCAAACCTATGACTTTTTGTTTAATAAACTTGTTTTACTATAAACTTATTCAATACTGTGATTGGAATAAGAGTATGTCAAACACCTGTTAATGAGCTGCAGTGTATTGACTCTTTAAAGGAGCAACAAACTTAATGATGTCCGAGAACGTTCCAGGAGAAGACGCTACAGAGGGAGACAGTTTGGGGAAAATTTGGGTGTTGGGGATCACGCAGCAAAAAGTAACTGGGTGGTGGAAGCCAGGGTTGATCTTTATGCAGATTGCTGGTGTCAGGCCTGTGAGCCACAGCAGCATAGTATTGAAGGCACCCAGAGTTAAAGGACAGGTGGTAACACAACCCTTTACTGGTCTGGGCTGAATCCCAGTGTCCCACCAGCCTTTTTATATTTTTGTAGTGTTAGGGTGTGGAAGTGTGGTTACATGCATGTATGTCTGTCTGAGCACCCATAAAGTCCACATATGGAAGGCACCACAAAGAATATAAACAGGCATAAACAGGTATATCCCCAGGTGTAAACAATCCTAAATATTACCCCTCAGAATTATTCATTAGACAAAGTTCTGTGTTCTGTTAAAGTCCTGAGAGAATTGAAATGGTCAGTTATAATTTCTGGTAAATAAGAGTTGTCAAACTTTTATCAAGAGTATTTTGTTAAAGCTTGTATTCTAATATCTCTGTTGTGGGGGAGGGTGGAAAGGGATAGCCCCACAAAATAACAGAATACTGAGGAGGCGGCTTTATGATTGGCTGAGGTTGTGGTTTTGATATTAGGGGCATGAGCCATGTAGGGATTTAGAAATTGCAATGTTAAGCATCATGGCACCTGATTTTTAGAGGCCCAGATAATCACAAGAAAAATATTGCAATTTCCAAAGCCAGATCTAGGTGCCTAGGCTCCCTATACAACGAATGGGGAGAGACAGGAGCCTTAGAATGCGATCCACAAAACCTAGCACGCTAGCTGAGGAGCCATGTAAGCTAGCAAATGGGAGATGCTGACCGGAGGGGTGTGTGCTATGCCCTGCCCCTCTCACAGAGATAGGCACCTAAGTCCAGGCTCCAGGGAGGCGTCTCACTCTGCTATTTAAATGTTCACAGTTGTGGAAAATTATGGCAGGGTGCCAGACAGGAGGATCAGACAATAATTATTCAACAACAGTAGATGTTGAGATTCGAAAACTAAAGATTTATAACTGTTCAAACACAAATTGTCAACATCACATGCCAAAATGTACAAAGTAAATGTCCTTAAAACAAACTCTAAGGTCTCAAGCAGCATTTTTCTTACTTTGCCTATCCTGAGTTGACAGAGTTAATTCAGAATGCTGTAAGGTGTAGGAGTAGTTTAAATTTTCCCCTCCAATGTGCATTGCTTTGTATTTATAGAACATGCAATTTAATTTGCTGTCATACTACTTATGCCCCTAGCTTATTTAGGTTCCTCTGAAGTTCCTCACAGTCCTTTCTGGACTAAACAGCTTTGCCACCCCTTTACTACCCCACCCTTTCCAGATCATTAATGAATATATTAAACATATATCCTAGAGGACAGAGGGACCTAGACAAATTGGAGGATCCTAGGAACTACAGGCCAGTCAGCCTCACCTCAGTCCCTGGAAAAATCATGGAGCAGGTCCTCAAAGAATCAATCCTGAAGCACTTACATGAGAGGAAAGTGATCAGGAACAGTCAGCATGGATTCACCAAGGGAAGGTTATGCCTGACTAATCTAATTGCCTTCTATGATGAGATTACTGGTTCTGTAGATGAAGGGAAAGCAGTGGATGTATTGTTTCTTGACTTTAGCAAAGCTTTTGACACGGTCTCCCACAGTATTCTTGTCAGCAAGTTGAAGTATGGGCTGGATGAATGCACTATAAGGTGGGTAGAAAGTTGGCTAGATTGTCGGGCTCCACGGGTAGTGATCAATGGCTCCATGTCTAGTTGGCAGCTGGTGTCAAGTGGAGTGCCCCAGGGGTCAGTCCTGGGGCTGGTTTTGTTCAATATCTTCATAAATGATCTGGAGGATGGTGTGGTTTGCACTCTCAGCAAATTTGCGGATGATACTAAACTGGGAGGAGTGGTAGATATGCTGGAGGGCAGGGATAGGATACAGAGGGACCTAGACAAATTGGAGGATTGGGCCAAAAGAAATCTGATGAGGTTCAATAAGGATAAGTGCAGAGTCCTGCACTTAGGACGGAAGAACCCAATGCACAGCTACAGACTAGGGACCGAATGGCTAGGCAGCAGTTCTGCGGAAAAGGACCTAGGGGTGACAGTGGACGAGAAGCTGGATATGAGTCAGCAGTGTGCCCTTGTTGCCAAGAAGGCCAATAGCATTTTGGGATGTATAAGTAGGGGCATAGCGAGCAGATCGAGGGACGTGATCGTCCCCCTCTATTCGACATTGGTGAGGCCTCATCTGGAGTACTGTGTCCAGTTTTGGGCCCCACACTACAAGAAGGATGGGGAAAAATTGGAAAGAGTCCAGCAGAGGACAACAAAAATGATTGGGGACTGGAACACATGACTTATGAGGAGAGGCTGAGGGAACTGGGATTGTTTAGTCTGCGGAAGAGAAGAATGAGGGGGGATTTGATAGCTGCTTTCACCTACTTGAAAGGGGGTTCCAAAGAGGATGGATCTAGACTGTTCTCAGTGGTAGCTGATGACAGAACAAGGAGTAATGGTCTCAAGTTGCAGTGGGGGAGGTTTAGGTTGGATATTAGGAAAAACTTTTTCACTAGGAGGGTGGTGAAGCACTGGAATGCATTACCTAGGGAGGTGATATCTCCTTCCTTAGATATTTTTAAGGTCAGGCTTGACAAAGCCCTGGCTGGGATGATTTAATTGGGGATTGGTCCTGCTTTGAGCAGGGGGTTGGACTAGATGACCTCCTGAGGTCCCTTCCAACCCTGATATTCTATGATTCTATGAGATCTGCACTGAAACTTGGGGCATCACACAGTTAACCTTGTTATTATGAAAACTTACCAGTTATTGCTAACTTTGGTTCCTGTCTCTTAGCCAGTTTTCACTGTATCACACTACTTTGCATCTCATCCCATGACTGCAGAGTTTCTTTAGTAGCCTCTTGTGAGTGATCTTTTCAAAGGCCTTTTGAAAGTCTAAATAAATTAGAGAGACAAGGTGGGTGAGGCAATATAATTTATTGGACCAACTTCACCTAAAGAAGAGCTCTGGGTAGGTCGAAAACTTGTCTCTTGGTCCAATAAAAGATATCACCTCACCCACCTTGTCTCTCCAATATCCCGGGGCTCACAGGGCTACACCACCACTAAAACTATGTCAACCAATTCTCATTTATCCATGGCTTTACTGGTATGTTCAACATGAGTTACTACATCTTGGTGACATAATTAATAGCTATAGTATCTATTTAAAACTGTGACTCAGTTCCTTTCTTGATTAAAAGTATCTTTCATCCGTTCAGCTAAAGTCAAATGTTCTTGGTTTCTTTGTTAACCTATTAATTAAATGAAGATAAGGTCTTTCTATATCTACCACCTACTACAAGTAAATGACATGGAGAGAACTGCCTAATACATTGTAATATTATGGTACAGCAACAATTATTCAATTTTAGCCCATGGAACTACTGTCATATGGATGTAAATGTAAACTACTGAAGTTACAGAATTCTGACAATATTCAGTTTTAAAAGACAGTGGTGTTATTCCAGATTTATACCAGTGTAACTTACAATAATTTGGCCCAAATTTTAGTATCCATGTACAGTAGATAAGACTTTGGTGTGTGTTTACTGTTTCATCTGAAAGACTAGGGGCCAACCTGTACTCTCTGTTACAGTGTCATGTTTATGCCTTCAATTGCTCCCAGGTTAATGTCCTGTTTCTGTCCCATGTGTTGTTCTTTCCCTGCCCTTTATCTCATTCCCTGACACTTGCTCTACTAAAGATTCCTCAATTCCTTGTACGTGAATCAAATCTTCACTATTTTCCCAGGTCTCTCAATGCTATAACCACTTTAACATTCCCTCTCTAGTTTTCTGGTTCAAATTCAGCAGTAATCAAATCCATCAGCTGTTAATCACCTCTATAAAAGGAGTTAGTGGTCTCAGTCCAATTCCTGGACAGCTGTCCACATCACAGATACCTAACTCAGTTGAAACTAATGGGCCATTTCTATATAGGCCTTTAAAACACCCATCACTGTAGTAATTGCCTTTTTCTTTCTGGCTCAACACAGTGGACAAAGATTTAAAGGGCAATGGGACTATGTTCTCACCCAACTTATGGCTGAGGCATATTAGTGACACAGGGTGAGAATCACACTATGGTAATATAAATAATCAATTCTGTGGTGCACCAGTATTTATTATAGATCTATGGGTATGCCTATACTGCAATGTAAGCCTGGACTCAGACCCTAAACCAGCTTCTGTCTACAGAGCTCCAGGACTCAGGCTCAGACCCAGGGTCCTAGATCCCCAAGGGGGTGGAGAGTCCAAACCCATGTCCAGCTGAGACCCAGGGTTCAAGCCCTATCATTCTGCTGTATGGATGCAGCCACACCAGAGACAGGGATTAGGAATCCGCTAATGCTCTCCATCAAACCCATGGGCCGGTGTTTTGTCCTCTCCTCCCCACAAGTCGCCAATTGACTCCCAGAGAACGAAGGTAACCCCCTTTATTAAAGAGAAGCTCAGCTTTTAACCCTTGTATTTTATCGTGACTGCTGAGCAGCAAACGCAGTGACCCTTCTGTTGCATTGGCAATGGCCACCGCCCAGAAGTCCTTTGCCAAGAGCACTGCTTCCTTGTTGCAGGAGCATAGCCAGATTTGGTGACTCTATGGTGTGAAGCGAGCAAAACATTCCATTTTAGTAAGAGTGCCATGAATGACAATGCCCAACAGCAAATAGCAAAGAAGCTGGCAGAGTTGGAAATTTACTGGACCAGTGACCAGCGCAGAGAGCAGATTAAGCAGCTCAAGACTGAGTACCATAAAGCCAGGGACCAGAAGAGCACCTCTGCAAACTTGCCATCATCCTTCCCGTTTTATGAGGACTTTGACCAGGGGCTGGATACTGCGCCTAGCATGGAACCAACAGCGAGCACAACGACCTGGTCAAGGGGGAGAGTGCCCTGCTGTCCCCAGAATCTAGCATGCGAATGGACAGGAACCAGCAGCAGGGGCCCGATGTGGCCACCAAAATGACTCTGGTGATGAAACCATTCCCGAAGAGACTTTGTTGCAAGTGTAGCTGCAACACATCTTTGAGTTGTACTAGGAGGAACTTTTCGAGGTCCCCCCAGAGGAGCGGCCCACCGCGGAACTGGCAGCAGGAACAGAAGAGGCAGAAATCACCCTAGAACCGGTAAGTTTCTGGCTCCATACTATGGGAGGGACTTCCAGTTTATGAACCAATGTAAAGGTTATTACAGGCCGCGGATAGCAGTGTGTACCCGTGAATGGCGGATTGCATGCCAGCACCTTGGCATCTACCCAACCATATGGAATTCAAAATGGAGATGGTGAAGTACAAGCAGTGAAACAAGCTTCGACAGAAAAGCACAAACTTTTGCTAGGACAGGTAAGTTTGTTAGAAATAAGAACCCTATATATTGCCTTCGCTGCAAGCACACTGCTCTGAACCAATCCAATGGTGTAACAAACCCCCTGCAAACAGTAAACTGTAACAGGGGGAGGCTGACATGTAGTCCTTTTACAGCTGTAGACTATTTCAGATCAATGTAGTCCACATGGTCCACAGCGGATGAAATCATGTGTCTGAAATACATCTGGGAGTTTGAATGAAGTCCAGAAACTGGGGGTGTGGGGCAGGTAAGGGGGATGCCGGTGGAGATTCGTGTGTTTGCAGGCAGTCATAACAGGCTGTATCAGAAGCAGTGGGGAGGGACCAACCCATGCAGGCATTAACACAGCATCCTATTGAAGTTTGACCCAATCTCGGGTGCCGATAGCTGCAAAATTTTCCTGTAGCAGAAACTCCAGACAGGTAGGCACATTTTGGGGAAGGGCGTATTTTTCCAGGGCCGCCTCGGTAGCTGACCAGCCCACTCCACTCACAGATGTGCCGTTCACTCACCACACGTTTGAATACTTCTGTGCCATACAGGGCTGGCTTCCCGTCAGCAGCTTGGCATAAAACCTCTCTGCCACTCGGGAACCGCAAGAACGGTTACGCCCTCCAAAATGCGGAATGCCTGCCATGATAGAGGCTTATTTAGAACATGGTCACAACTGCCCTCTCGCAAAGCCCAAATTGGTCTGCGGTATTAGAAAAAAGCAGTTGTGATTTGTAAATTACCATTCTGTGTGCATGACCCTCACTGCAATTAACCCAGCCGTGTTGAGGGAGCTTCTGTGAGCTGAAGCTTCCCTTTAACACTCTACTGAAATACAGTTGTACAAAGTAACATTTTGTGTCCTTGAAATTCCAAAAGGAGTTCTTCTGTGCTCACGCACTGAGACAAACAACCTTCTGCGTGTTGTCCTCTCCCAAGCCTACTGATCTCTACAGACCACAGTACCGCGACAGATAACTGACAAAGCAGTAGGAGCCTGGGTCACCATACCATCATGAACCAGCCCAAAAGGAAACGTTTCCATGACAGACTTATGGTTGACATTCTGGACAGGGCCAACAAGCCAGTCCAAATACCAAAGAGAGGGGCAATTACAGCAAGTGGAAAGGCTCAGGCTGGCTGCACAGCTTGAGGGCAGGATTTCAGTGCAGAAGCAGACACTTGCATAGCAGTTCCCGGAAGAGGAATAGCTGTTAAGGGAGGAAAACAGAACTGTTTGAACAGCTGCTTTTTCTAATGGCCACAAGACTGAAGGCTCCTTCTGTGCACACCCCGTGGCTCGAGTCCCTGCCCCGGTACAACGTGCTGCAGATAGGAACAGGTTTGACAATTCCATGACTGGGTGGGCCAGGCAATCAAGCCCTATCAGGACATGGACAGGCCAATGTACCCCACGCAGTCCCCCATGCTGAACCCTTCCCCTAAGGATGCCTTCACCCCTCTGCCCTGGCACCCAGTGAGCCGCAAATGTGTAAGGAGGGGAAAGAAGAACAGGGCACCAAGGGACCTGCCATCGTAGGAGGTTTTCCGTCTTGCAAATTGTTTCACTGTTTGCGCTTGTTTGTGCACGGTTTTGTAAAAGGTTTTGGTGTGCTAATGGCAGCTGGCCTGCCCGGCAATGGTTTAATATTGTGCTTTTTTAATAAATGTTCAAAAATAAAGTTTATTTTATGAAGAAATTCTATCATCACTGCAACACAATGTGTATTCCAAACAACAAAAACACATGACAAGGGACAACTTTGAAGCTGTATGCAAACACCACTTGTCAATACAGAATCTAATCCAGTTCTCCCCCCTGCCCTATGTCATAAGTGGTCATGTCACGCATAAGTACAATGCATGGCAATCAAACCCCCACCTCCCAACCTAATGTACTGTAAGCACTGCATAAGCACATTCATAGAGGTACTAGTCTCCCTCTTCCATGTAAATCCATGATGTGGGAGCATCCTAATTTTCATTGCCTGGGTACATACAGGTGCAACTGCGACAGGTGCACTTTCTGGCTGAGAGTACTGGTTCAGCAATCCATTGCCGTCATGGGTCCGCGGAGGGGGGAAAAATGGCTTCCCTTTGGCGTCACAAAGATCAGGAACAGCACAACAAGCCACAGCACTGATAACACTGTAAACCAAGTGGGTCTATAAACACCAGTCGATTTCAATCCATCAAACACACATTCAACCACCATTCTACACCTGCTGAGAATGCAGTTAAACCTTCTTTTGCCAGGTCCTCTGAGATCAGGGCATGGTTTTATAAGCCCAGGCAAAAGGGGGTAAGCAGGGCCCCCCAAAATAACAGTGAAGGCAGTAACTCCATTTATGACATTGTTATTTGGTGGGAATAGTGACCCAATTGGCAGAAAACCCTGGCATCATGAAACTTTCCAGTGCAGCCCACGTTGATGTTCATAAATAAGCCTCCGTGGCCCACAAGGGCCTGCAGTACCCTTTCCGGTTTATGTACTTGTGCTCCTTGAGGAGGAAAAAAAAAATAAAAAAAAAAATCTATGCATGCATGAGCTCCATCAATGGCTCCAACACCGTTTGGAAACCCCATTCTCTCAGAGCCAGCAATTCCTTCAGGAATATCTTTTATGCCCCACACCTGGGATAAACTACACACCTGACTACCTCAGTAACCTCCACCACCACTGTTAGGGGGCTTATTCCTTCACCCACTTACTTCCCTGGTCCTTCTCGCATGAACAGAGAGCAACAATACCCGAAGTCCAAAGGTGCAAACAATTCGATGTTTATTGGGGTGAACTTCCAGCAAGCATGATTCCAGTTTCCTTCCTTAGTATCCTCCTTCCCAGCTCTGACACCACAGAGCCTTACACCTGTGTCCCTGTTCCCATTCCTACCCTTAGCCAAACATGATTCCAACTTCCTTACTCCCATTCCCTGTTCCCATTTCCCCCTTTAGCAAAACATGATTCCAATTTTCTTACCCCCATTCCCTGTTCCCATCTCACACACCCACATGCCCACCCACACCCACCCCCAGTCACTTCCTCATTGACTACAGATTATATAGTAAAACTTGAGTTCTGCTTAGCTATACCTTAACCAATCATTTTCCTGAAATTTAACTAACCAATCCTAACATACTGTAACATGATTATGTAACCAATTATATCCCACCACCTTAATTAGTTTACACCCAGCAAAATTAATTATACAGTAGACAGGAACAATCACAGAACCAGACAGAGATTATACAGACAAACAATAGCAAAGTGGGAACTATAATGACAAAACAATACAGAAGTGAGGATTTCACATCCCAGCTATTGATAAGTGAGTTCTTTCCAGACAGGATGCTATCAAACTAAGTTTCCTTTTACATTTTCTAGGCACTTCCCTTTCTCTGGAGGTGATAGGAATACAATCCTGTCCTGATAGTGCCTAACAGCCCAATAGCACCTTATTTCAATGTGACTAGTTTGGAATGTGAGGATGTGACCGGTCGCTTCCCAGCTTATGGCTGCCTCTGCTGCTTAGCCAAAGGCCTGAGCCTAAGCACAGGGCCACAAACTGTCACAGTAAGAGAAGGCCCTTACACTGGCAGACAGTGGTTTTGATTCTCTTTCTTTCTTTTATACCTCTGTCACTAGCCAAGTGATAAGAATACACCTAAATTCTTAGAGTATAGGCCTTTACAGACAGGCCCGAATATCTATATCCTAACACTCCACCCCTTTTTTTTCTTTTTCTTTTGGGATCCTCCTGCCCAGGTATCCCTGGAAAAGCATAGGACATATGGCGACATTTCCTGATAGGGCCAGGCATCAAGGTGGAAGGTGTCGATATTCCATTTGTCCCACTGCCCCTTATGTAGTATTGTGCCCTGCACCTTCTCTCATACGGGCATACCACACCTATTCCAATTAGTGTTCCAGACTTCCCATTAGAGTGGGCCTGAGAAGGTTGGGTCCGGGTTGTCTAGTACACTGTAGGGTTTGGAGGGCTTATTACATTCCTAATAGGTTATCTCCCTATGCAACGTAACACAAGTACAGTTAACAATACAAAATCCACAGCAACACCGAGTCCTGACCACTGCAGTATGGTCCAACATCCGAGACACCCCCAAAATACTGCCTCTCCTCCTTCGATGGGGTCACGATCTTGTGTCCAGTTGCTGGCAGTTGCAACAAGCTGCTCCTGCAGGTTTTTCTTGCTTTTGTCCATATCACAAGTCCATTGAATGTTCATAGAGAAATGGGATACTGTCCAAACCAGCTTGACCACTTGGTATGGAATCAGGCAGTAAGCCCTGGCTTATTCACAGCAATAAGATTCACAGATCCATTTGTGCACCAAAGTCCATATAGCAGCATGTAGATGGGTGTAGTTTGGTTATGGGCTGGTGTAATTGTGCCCCCAGTAATATGTACATTCCCAGCAAAACACCTTATACACAGTACATCCAATTGTCCACCCCTTGCATAGGCCATTGATCCTGCTCCTCTATAGTCATAGGAGAGGGGCACATCCAAACATCTTCTATTGATTTACACTATTTCACACACCCCTCCATTGATTCCCAGTGAGCTCCTCCCCTTCATTATTTCCATAGGGCTTGTGGGGGCCACCTTAGTTGCCATTCCATTTCCAGGTACCACGGTAGCTATTACACAGGTGCTGGCCTCCTAGTTGAGAATTTGCATTCCCATACACATCTTCCCCCCCATGGCCAGCCTTTGGAAGCCATCCCCCACCCACATCATGAGGTTTTCTGTTCATTAAAACACAACAATGCTAGCAACAAGACAAACACCACAGACAAACAACACAAAACATAGATCCATGGTATTCTGGGTTATTTTTCCCGCTGGCGCCAGCTTGCTTGTAGAGTGTCTGAAAAACAAAAGAAACAATTTCCTTCCCCATGGTGGGGACAGATTACTGCTTAATAATAATACCACTTTCTTTTACAAATGTCCTTGCTACTTGCAGGAAAAACAGAAGAATTACCTCCAGACTGTCCTTATTTTGTTCTATAGTCAGGCTAGTGAATTACCTCACTCACTGGTCATTTATGAAATTCATGAGATGGTGTACCTCAGTTTCCCCTCTTGTACAACAGACCAAGTTTGCAATAGTTTCTCTGCTGTACCAAGCTTTAAGTTTATTCTCAGGTAATAGCTGAGACACAGCTTCAGATTTTAGCACTGTACACACACACACACCCCTTAAGGTTAACCTGTCCCCCTTATTTTCAGGCTTGACTTGTTTTTTTTCACCTCCCTTTCCTGAAGGGCCATAATCTGAGTCTTCTAGTAGCTTGTTTGCTGACCAGATGTATTCAGTTATTTGCAGCTCCTTTGTGCCCATCAGCTAGGTAATTTGCATTTACACACAGAGGCTTACTAGCTTGCTTTTGGATCCAAAGCTGTTAGCAGCTCAGACACTGTCTTAAAAGGGAAGCGTTTTACTTCCACCAGAGTTCTGATTACTTTCCACTTTCATCTCCTGCTCCAAAACACACACACATCTGAAAAAGAAAGCACAACCTATTGTGGCTCCTTTTGGAGCCCTATTAGGATTTTAATGAAGTACCATGTTTTATTTGCATTTCTTTTACTCCTTTTCCAATATACACTGCACATGTCCTGGGAAAATGCAAATTCCTTCCATATAGTTTAACCTCCATAACATCATATTAGCCAAATTAATTTTACACAAGGTATAACTGCCTCCCCCATGCCTACAGAGTTTTCATGCAGAACCCACCAAAGCAACAATCTGATCCCCCAGAGCCATCCCAAGGCTCAGTGTTCCCATCATTCCTCCCCTTTTCCTTTTCTTTTACCTGTGCACACACACACAAAATTCTGTTTTGCCTAACATCCCTTGCACTGTGATTACTCTTTTTTACACAACTGTACCCCAATTACACTTCCATCTTGTACAACTAGACACAACTAGGGGCAGCCAAGTTAAGTTCCAAAAGAAACCTCTTCCATCCTTTAGTGATTTTGACATTACCCAATAGTCAAATAATTTTGCTCAGATTCTCTCTCTGCCTGCTGCCTGCAGCAGTCCCTTATAGACCATTTCTGTGGGAAAAGGGCCCATCTTCCCTTAGAATAGCTATAAAGGCTTCTGGGGACAGAAGCGTAGTGGTGGTAGTAGCCACTCTACCTGACCCCCTTGGAAAATTTAATGACCAAGCTTCCATCCAATGTGACTGCACAGAGTTGCACATACAGTTACATTTATATAACTGGGTTTTATCATTAAACAAAAACTTCCTTCTTGACATCTCACATAAGTATCCAAAGTACCCTCCATTAAAACTTCAGAAAAACAAAAGAGTGTGGAAAGGCAGGTTGCACTTTGAAACTTTTATTTTTTTTTCCTCTACTCCCCCAGGACCAAGTCTCAGATCCAGTCTCTAAAGGTGGTCTGTTAACTCTGCTTTTGACCTTAAACCCTTTTGTGCCAAATCATCTTTCACTACCCCTAACTAATTTACAACCCTTCAGCAGCCCTTGCTGAAGCAGCACCAAACTTGAAAGATTACTGGCAGCTTCCCATAATGCTGCCCTTACTTCAAACCTCTCAAGCAGACTGAAGTGCCTCTTTTCCCTGGGAGGCATTCAGTCCCCATGGGCAGGGACCTTCTTCCCCTACCCATATACCAAGGAGGGTGGGCTCCTCAGCCACCCCCCATACCTCTGGGTCCCCTAACACTTCCTCCATTTCCTTTTTAATCTTATCCCAGGTTGACCCCTGTACCTGGTATGGGCCCTGGTCCTCCCTTATCCATTTATCCAAAAAATCCTTTACCCTGGCTTGCCAGAACCCGCAACTACCATCACGAGAGTTCGCGATACCCCCTCCAAGCAGCTGCACGGACTGTTGGGGAGGGGGACTTACAGGCTGCCACTCACCTATCCAATGCGATGCATCCGAGTCACTGGCACCAAGATGTTAGGGGGCTTATTCCTTCACCCACTTACTTCCCTGGTCCTTCTCGCATGAACAGAGAGCAACAATACCCGAAGTCCAAAGGTGCAAACAATTCGATGTTTATTGGGGTGAACTTCCAGCAAGCATGATTCCAGTTTCCTTCCTTAGTATCCTCCTTCCCAGCTCTGACACCACAGAGCCTTACACCTGTGTCCCTGTTCCCATTCCTACCCTTAGCCAAACATGATTCCAACTTCCTTACTCCCATTCCCTGTTCCCATTTCCCCCTTTAGCAAAACATGATTCCAACTTCCTTACTCCCATTCCCTGTTCCCATTTCCCCCTTTAGCAAAACATGATTCCAATTTTCTTACCCCCATTCCCTGTTCCCATCTCACACACCCACATGCCCACCCACACCCACCCCCAGTCACTTCCTCATTGACTACAGATTATATAGTAAAACTTGAGTTCTGCTTAGCTATACCTTAACCAATCATTTTCCTGAAATTTAACTAACCAATCCTAACATACTGTAACATGATTATGTAACCAATTATATCCCACCACCTTAATTAGTTTACACCCAGCAAAATTAATTATACAGTAGACAGGAACAATCACAGAACCAGACAGAGATTATACAGACAAACAATAGCAAAGTGGGAACTATAATGACAAAACAATACAGAAGTGAGGATTTCACATCCCAGCTATTGATAAGTGAGTTCTTGCCAGACAGGATGCTATCAAACTAAGTTTCCTTTTACATTTTCTAGGCACTTCCCTTTCTCTGGAGGTGATAGGAATACAATCCTGTCCTGATAGTGCCTAACAGCCCAATAGCACCTTATTTCAATGTGACTAGTTTGGAATGTGAGGATGTGACCGGTCGCTTCCCAGCTTATGGCTGCCTCTGCTGCTTAGCCAAAGGCCTGAGCCTAAGCACAGGGCCACAAACTGTCACAGTAAGAGAAGGCCCTTACACTGGCAGACAGTGGTTTTGATTCTTTCTTTTATACCTCTGTCACTAGCCAAGTGATAAAATACACCTAAATTCTTAGAGTATAGGCCTTTACAGACAGGCCTGAATATCTATATCCTAACAACCACTTTACCCACAGTTGACTTCTCAACGCCAAACTGGTTGGCAACAAACCCGGAGAAGTGTGGTGCAGCCAGCTTCCAAACAGCTATAGCAACCCACTTCTGGGCCAGCATGGCCACCTCATGTGTGTATTTCTACACTGGAGGGCTGGGGCAAGCTGCTCACCAAGCTTCAGAAATGTAGCTTTCCTCATGGGAAAGTTCTGGACCCACTGCTGGTCATCCCAGGTCTGTAAGAGGATGTGGTTGCACCAGGCTGTGCCTATGGCCCTGCTCTGGAAGCATCGGTCTATGCATGGGGCATCAGCATCTATACCAAGTGTCATGAGCGGCATCAGCCAGTTCAAGTCTGCCACGTCTGTGTCCTCCTCCGTCATTAGCTCTCTCAGGAGCCTTTGGTGAGTCAGGAACCACTGCCGGAATGTGGAAACTCGGCCCATTTCTTGAAACAGGATTGAAAGCACGACCAAGAGAAGTTCTTCAAAAGGCAGCTGCTCCATGTTGTTGGCTTTGGTTGCTGGGAGGATGCAGAACAAAATGACAGCTTGGCGGCATGCTTTGATGGACTGATCAAACTTGCCATGATGGGGCATGAGGAAGGAGGGGGCGGACAGACAGTCAAGTTTTCCTATACTATGCCACAAATAAAGGGCTAAAGCAGCCCCATTTTGGGAGGGTGCTAGGAAGTATGGGGATACAGTTGGTTGTACTCAAACCTGTGTAGGGCAGTGTGGCTGCTGAAGCCTGGGTTCAAAAATCCTCATCCTAGGGTCAGCAAACAGTGCAGATGCTCAAGCCCTGGACTCTCAAACCCAAGGTTTACTGACGAGAGTTCCACTAACTCTGGGCTTACATTATAGCGTACACATACCCTAAAAGGCTTGGGCTGGCTTTAAGCCACCCTTGTGCCCTCTCAGTCCTGGGCTGTTCCAGGGACTAGGGGCTGAAGCAGCTCTGCAGAGAGCCCTGGGAGCCTGCCTGAGTTACAGTAGCCTCTTTGGGCCTCCCCATAGATCATAGTGCTGCCTGGAATCTCCACAGTGCTGTAAGCCGAGATTCCCACCCCAACACACCCTTCCATTGCAGCCCCACTACTCCCACTCTGCCATGGCCTGTGAGTAGGTCCTCTAAATAAAGCCCTGCGGCTGTCTCCACAATACCTGTGCTGGAGGAAGTCTTGTCTAGACAGATATGGAGCTTAGTGTCCCTTTACACCACTCCAGTTCTTTAACCCCCTATAAAGGGGGCTGGAGTGGAGGTGAGGATCACACCCATCACGGGGGTAAGCTTTCACTGCAGCAGACTGCACTGTATGCTCTGTCTCTAAGGCTGCCTTGCAAATGCTTATACACCTTTTTAACTGTCTCAGTCCTCATCCTTTCACTTTAAGATATGTGTTTCAAAATGGAGGCATTGAAGCTTTCTGAATAATCCCGCTGCAAATTAAAGCATTCCAGCAGACATGCTTGGCTACCAGGTCCAAACAAAACAACGCTAGGTTTGAGACCACAACAGCATAACGAACGTAAGGCTTAGAAATCCTGACAATGGGTTTCACTAAGTGTAAAATAATTGTTAATTGCACGGTGATTAACAAGGAGGCTTTAGTTTTATCTCACATGGATTGCTCTAAATCTTCCAATCAGCATTACAAAATTTTAGTAGTCTGTCCTCAGGAGTCAGTTTCCCCATCTCTGTGCAAGGACCGTGCCTATATCAGCCCCCACATCTATTCAGACTCCATCATAAGCCCGGCCTCTCATCCTACACATAAAACTTTTTCAAAAATGCATTGTTGCTTTTTTTGTATATCCTTAACAGGAGCAACAGTAAAGCATAATGAACCTATTGTCCTGATTAAGTTTTACTAGTGAAACAGGATCCAGTACTATACTGCTCATTATATAGGAATATTATTGTTCCAATCAAAGATATATATTTAAACATAATTTCTAGAGGTTATCACAATTTGTAGGACTTACAGGGTGACAGGAGATCCTGAAAAGGAATTAACATCTTATCAGTGTTTATTTCTACCCTTGAGTTAGAATTCACCAAAGCTAGCCAACTAATGCAAACCATCAGCACTACCGCATTAACAGCTGGCGGCAGGGAATCCCACTGCCTGGTGCCAGACAATTAACTCTCTCGTGTTGTGTCAGGATTCTTTCATTAAGAATAAAAAAAAACCCTGAAGAATTCATTTTCACTACTCAGAGCAGCTCCTGGAGCCAAGAGGATTTTAAAAAACAGTACCACAGCCATGATTCTGAGTGACTGTCTCTGGAACCAATGAACACAGATCTTTGTCTCCTCAAGACAAGAGAGGTCAAAACAGCTGCATGTTTCTCAGATAGCTTGACTGGAGAATGCTTTTCCATGCTAAGATGATGTGTAATCAAATCTTTAAACCATTCTGAAAACTAAAATATCACGCTCAGTGTCATACATTCATATTCTATTTGATGTCAGCACTCTAGTGTATTTCAATTCATTAACCAATGTGTATATACAAAACAGAACACCTAGATGCGCACATACAGCCAGATTCTGAACCGAGTCACAGCAGAGTTACAGTAAGTAGCTGAGATCAGAAATTGGCCCGTGGATTCTTATTTCCTTTGGGTTTCAGAAGTCACCTCTCCCCATCTTGTGGAGCAGGTTGCATGACATAGATTTTTAAATTGCTTATTGTAGTCTGAACAATTTCCATATTGAGCGTTGGCATTAGAATCATAGAATATCAGAGTTGGAAGGGACCTCAGGAGGTCATCTAGTCCAACCCCCTGCTCAAAGCAGGACCAATCCCCAACTAAATCATCCCAGCCAGGGCTTTGTCAAGCCTGACCTTAAAAATATCTAAGGAAGGAGATATCACCTCCCTAGGTAATGCATTCCAGTGCTTCACCACCCTCCTAGTGAAAAAGTTTTTCCTAATATCCAACCTAAACCTCCCCCACTGCAACTTGAGACCATTACTCCTTGTTCTGTCATCAGCTACCACTGAGAACAGTCTAGATCCATCCTCTTTGGAACCCCCTTTCAAGTAGGTGAAAGCAGCTATCAAATCCCCCCTCATTCTTCTCTTCCGCAGACTAAACAATCCCAGTTCCCTCAGCCTCTCCTCATAAGTCATGTGTTCCAGTCCCCAATCATTTTTGTTGTCCTCTGCTGGACTCTTTCCAATTTTTCCCCATCCTTCTTGTAGTGTGGGGCCCAAAGCTGGACACAGTACTCCAGATGAGGCCTCACCAATGTTGAATAGAGGGGAACAATCACGTCCCTTGATCTGCTGGCAATGCCCCTACATATATATCCCAAAAGGCCATTGGCCTTCTTGGCAAGAAGGGCACACTGTTGACTCATATCCAGCTTCTCGTCCACTGTAACCCCTAGGTCCTTTTCTGCAGAACTGCTGCCTAGCCATTTGGTCCCTAGTCTGTAGCGGTGCATGGGATTCTTCCGTCCTAAGTGCAGGACTCTGCACTTGTCCTTGTTGAACCTCAGATTCCTTTTGGCCCAATCCTCTAATTTGTCTAGGTCCCTCTGTATCCTATCCCTACCCTCCAGCGTATCTACCTCTCCTCCCAGTTTAGTGCCATCTGCAAACTTGCTGAGGGTGCAATCCACACCATCCTCCAGATGATTAATGAAGATATTGAACAAAACCAGCCCGAGGACCGACCCTTGGGGCACTCCACTTGATACAGGCTGCCAACAAGACATGGAGCCATTAATCACTACCCGTGGAGCCTGACAATCTAGCCAACTTTCTATCCACCTTATAGTCCATTCATCCAGCCCATACTACTTTAACTTGCTGGCAAGAATACTGTGGGAGACCATGTCAAAAGCTTTGCTAAAGTCAAGGAACAACAAGTCCACTGCTTTCCCCTCATTCACAGAGCCAGTTATCATAGAAGGCAATTAGATTAGTCAGGCATGACTTGCCCTTGGTGAATCCATGCTGACTGTTCCTGTTCACTTTCTTCTCCTCTAAGTGCTTCAAAATTGATTCCTTGGGGACCTGCTCCATGATTTTTCCAGGGACTGAGGTGAGGCTGACTGGCCTGTAGTTCCCCAGATCCTCCTCCTTCCCTTTTTTAAAGATGGGCACTACATTAATGTATTTGCATCCATGTTGGGCCAAATTATCTTCTCAGCTTCACTCATACAACGGTAACTCACTGCATTTGGGGCTACTACTGAACACTCACGTAACTGTAAACCCACTGAAAATCACTGACATCTCTGTTCACAAGCCACCAATGTGATGTTGAAAATCAATGGGATTTCACAGGAGTAGCTGAGTACAGAATGTGCCCCTCCATTCAAATACCATACATTGGTACTGAAACAAACAGACATGATGCAGATTGCACTGGGTGGGGTGCCACCCATTCTAGCAGACGTAAGCCTTTAAATACCAATGCTGCTCTATCCTGCATTAGTGTTAGACTAAGGGTGGAATTTACAGATGTGCTCACTAGCATTGGGCTATTTCCGCTCCTACTGAAGTTAATAGGAGTTTTACTATCAACTTTAGACGGAGCAGAGTTAGGTCAATGATGAGTGCTTTAGAAAAATCCCACCCGTGTGCTTTGCAAGGCTAGTGCCAAATCAAGCTTTTAACAGCTGTCAGGTGTAAGTCAAACCATTTATCCATTAAATTTTAAAAAATAAGAATAGATTAGAATTTAGAGTCAGCAAAACGATCTCTGAAGATGGAAATCAGAACATAGACGCACGCAAATGCTGAGACAATTGGCAGCCCTGAGTAGCCTTTCTAAAGAGTGTTTTCCTTTGAATAAAGAAAAAATGGGGCATTAATATAAAAGACTTTGGGATAAACAAATTAGGGCCCCCACTCTGCTCCTACTGAGGTCAATAAGACCTTTGCCATTGACTTTAATGGGAGTAAGAGCAGGCCCTTTCGTAGTTAAGATTCTAGCCAAATAACCTTTCTGTCTTTTAAACTGCAGCTAGCAGAGGAGCTGTACTGTATCACTTTATCTCCCTAAGTACAGGTTTCAGAGGAATTATCCTACTTTAGCTTTCTCAGAGGTCAGCTATTCTCTGTGATAAGCATATCCGGTGGAGAGGAAAAACACTTAATCCTCATTTATCTGTCTGCTTTTATGACCCTGACCAAAATACACCTCCAAGTCCAGAAAACATAGGAAAAAAGGAGCAACGCCACAGGGCAAAGATTTGTCACGTGTCAGCTGTTCAAAAGGAAAAAGAACTTAGCCTTTAGTGGCATTCGACTCCTGAGCTAAAGGACAGAGATGTATAAACAATAACCAGTTAGAGTCTGAGCCCCAAAGGTGTTCAGGTGCCTGAATCCCATTTTAGGAATCACTGTGATCCACAAAACTCCTGCTTGGCTGCCACCTAACCCTGTAGGCACCTACAGTCACTTGACACCGAAGTTTTTGCTTCTGGGCATGCACACCTCTACCTCACTCCAGGTGCCTGGGTCCTGCCTTAGCCCCAGAGCGATTCACAAACCAGGGAAGATAGGTGTTTGGTCACCTACAGTTGCATGCAGGGCCTAACTCAGTCGGTATGCTGAGAGGCTGCCGACTGGATCGGGCCCTGCAAGCGAGTTCAAAACAAAACAATCAGGGTGGGAGAGGGAAGAGGTGGAGCCCCCTTATAACCTCTAGCCTAGTGGAGGATGAGGAAAACCCCTCAGTTTAAGTCCCTGTCCCCCCCGAGGGGAATAAGGGATTGGAACAGGGATCTATCAATGATCAGGTGAGGCTCTAATCACTAGGCTACAGAGTCACTCATGCTTTCACTGGCCCAATTATTCAATTACTGAATTAAAGTGGAACTTCGAACAGAAGAGATTAGGATATTCTGCTGTGGTGTTCCCCAATAGCCCAGTGGTTGGGGCACTCACCTGTGCAGTTCCATTTAAATCCCTTCTCCCTGTCATGAGGAGGGGGGACTTGAACCAGGATTCCCAGATCCTGGGTGAGTGTACCCTAACTACTAGGCTAAAGGTTCTAAGGGATTACCTTTGCCCCCGAATGTTTTGGGTGAACTCGCCTGAGAGGCCCGATGCAGCCTCTGAGCATACCTATCAATTGGGCCCAACATGTGACTTAGGCATCTGAAAGCCTTTCTTCCCCCAGCTTCATCCATCTCAAGCAGAGCTAGGTGCCTCTCTCTGTGTGAGGGGCAGGGCTTATCACACACCCCTCTGGTCTGCATCTCCTATTGGCTAGCTTAAGCAGTGCGCTGCCTTGGCATATCAATTTAAGGCATGTCTCTCCTCCCTTCATTGTAAATGGAGCCTAGGCACCCAGCTCAGGCTTTGTGGATTGCAGCATCTTCTAGGTGCCTAAAAGTCAGGCTCCACAGTGCTCAGCATTGTAACTGGGCCTTAGTGCCTCACTAAAATAGAAAGCAAACAGCTGTATAGACTTATGCTTCTAAAGGGCTGAACTGACAGCTCATACTGACAATAGCAACAGATGATCACCTCAGATAAACATCTGACAATATTATAATAATGATTATGATATGGGAACAGGCTGAAATTATGCAGTGTTACCACAATATGTACTTGTTTACCGGAGTTAAATTTTCCCTGTTTATATACACACTAACCACTATTTTGAGAGCAGATAGCAAAACATTATATGTTATATATTAGCCTGTAGCAACTCAGTTTAATTAAGGATCAGGGAAAGGAGAGGAATTCCTTAAGCTTTATTACAGCATGGACCACACTTTAGATAGCTTGAAGGCATTTCCCTTCCCACTTTGGATCACAAAGACCACCAGCCCCTCCATCCACAATCAGATAATGTCCCTATGGCAACTACAATTGCTTATATGGAAAAGTAAACATTAGGAAAGTATTTGATATATTTTTGGCTTCTTTTCATGACACAATTCCTGTAAACAAGGAGAGGCAGCACAGCTCTCCATAGATGAGGGCTTTGGACCACAAACCACAGAATGAGATCGCTGACTTTGAGGTATTCAGAAACTCATGAAGGGCATGTCTACACAGCAAAGAAAAACCTGCAGCTGGCCCATGCCAGCTGCCAAGGGCACATGGGTTTGGGCTGCAGGGCTGTTTCATTGCTGGGTAGACTTCCAGGCTCAGGCTGGAAGGGTCCCAGACTCAGGGTCCAGCCTGAGATTGAAGTCCACCCAGCAATGAAACAGCCCCACAGCCTGAGTCAGCTGGCATGGGCCAGCTGCGGGTTTTTCTTTGCTGTGTAGACATACTCCAAGTAATTTTGCAAACTGTCTATGAAGAGTTTGGATTGGTTTTCAGCAGTCTATGCCTGTGCTTTGGTGATCTTGTAACTAGGTGTGCACACTGGGGATCTGCACACATAAGGGAAGTGTGCAGAAAAGCACAATGGTGTGCATTTAGCTTTGAAAGTATAGTGTTAATAAAACTTAAACACTGGGACTGAAATTAGCATTGTAAGGATGGAATGTGGTGAAATTTTGACCATTTAATCAGTCCGAGTGAAGATCCATTAACTCCTACCCCAAATTGTTCTCAAAGGGCCAAGTCAAGGTGTTTTCAGCTACTCACTCAATGACATGCTTGGGTTACAGAGGCCCCCCGTGTCTAATGGCTCTGCCTATGCCCTGCCCTCAACTGAGGGGCAATGTGGGGTGTAAGGAGTGCAGAATGTCTTGCATGAACACACTCAACATCTGGAAGAATTTCCCCCGAACGAGACAGCGGAAAGTTGCGTTTGATGAAGGAACATAGGGAGCTTCTGACGACGGAGAATGGGGGAAAGGGAGTGCCATCGTCTAACAACGAGGCATTTTTCACCCCACAACTATTTACTGAACATTTTCCAGGATGCAGACAGAGCACAGGGGGTAAGTTAGCCAGGAAAGTCAAGGTTTTTTTTAAGCTTGTGCACTTACACAAAAGCAGCAGCACACGTGCTTTGCTTAAATGGCACCTTTCACTTCCCTCTTTGGCTTAAGTGGGAGTATTTAAATATACAAACTAACCCTGTAAAACAAGATCCAACAAAATATTTTTGATACATCTTCTCCTCCCCAAACCCTTATTTAAAAAACAGCATCACTGTGCATGTTAGACAAAAAGATCCAAGTCCATACAACAAGAGTCCCGGTCCATGACTTTGTTCATTCATTTTCTCCAGTAACAAAAAGGTGCACGTTTTTCTTAGACTGCAGCATCTGAGCAGCACGATCTACACCTACCACAGCAGCCAACTTCTGAGCTTCATACTTTGAATAGATAACAGTACAAGTCCAAGTAGCTTCCTCTCCACTGGCTGTGGCCGTCAGCATATTACAAACCTCGCTGTAGAAATGGGGGTAGGTCGGTAACTCATAGAAAATGAGGTTTCTGATGCCCCTTATTAGGTATCTAAATTAGGGAAAAATACCATTATCACAATCTTGTATTCTGCAATCTGATTTCAGAAACTCTTTATTTACACTGTCCATTTATGAAAGTTACATAGTAAATTCAGGACTCAATCCTGTGAGGCTCTGAGCTCTCCCAGTTCCCTGACTTCAATTGGAGTTAAGTGCACTCAGCCTCTTCCATGACTGAGCTCTGCGAGTCCAGTGCTACATCCACTGATGGCTGGGAGTCTTGACATTGACTTAAACAGAAACAGAATTTAGAGCTTAATCCTGCTAGGTATTGGGCACTTCCTGAAAAGCGCTGAGCACCATCAACTCCCACTGAACTCAAACTTTTTGGATTTAATCCTAATACAGTAAAACTTGGTCAAACTAAGGCCCTGGTCCTGCAAAGGGATTCACATGGGTAGTGTGCCCCAGCGGTGTCCAAATTAAACCAGTGCAATTCAATGGGGTTGTACAAATCCACTCACAGAGATCCCTTTTCTGGCTTAAATTTAGATAATAGGGGTTTTTTTTGGCTCTATCTCCTCCCCCCCCCTCCACCCGACATACATCACTGAAATAAAATCCAAATCCCCTTTAGCAATACATTAGGAGTTACCAGAGGAGTAGAATGTAGACTAGTTTAAGTGTCTGATCGCTTAAAATGCTTTTACAACATCCAAGGATGTAACAACAGCCAAAAGACTGTTGGAATCTTGGAACAATCTTACGTATGTGCTAGTCAGAACAAAAACCGGTTCAGAACCGGGATTTCCGTTCCACAGAAAATTCCAACATTTCAAAACAAGATTTGTTCTCAGTCAGAACGAATAACTGAAATATCATGCAAAAAGAAAATTAAAACCGATTCAGAATCATCAAAAATGTTTTATTTTGACCAATGTTATGCATTTTTACTTTTTTCCGTTGAAAATTTCATCAAAATTTTATCAAATGTTGCACAGGAAAGTTTAGACTAGACTAAACAGCATTTTCAAACAGAAAACTATTCCATCAAAAAAACCTGATCAGCTGTAGTCAGGAATAAGCACTTTTTCTGAATAGCCTTGATTTGTCACTTACACATCTGGACTTTTTTCCCCCTTCTTTAAAATCCAGCATTAACTTAGTTTTAATGCTTTTTCCTAGACTATTGTGGAGAGGAAGGGAGAAGAAATCAACTACAGAAATACCCAAATGTATATATTAAAACCTGAAGAGAGACACCCTGGGAAGCTGTCACACTACCAGCCTAAGCACTCTACATGCTGTAAGAGTCACTATATGGTTTACTGCACCAAAGAGAGGACTTGAGAACTGGACACTCCAGAATTCTAAACCTGGCTCTGCTATAATTTCCTTCGAGAGGGCCTTGGGCAAGTCCTTTAACCTCCCTGCCTCAGTTTGCAAAATGTTAATATTGTTATCTCTCTGCCACATAGGGAACTTATGGAGAATGAGTGAATAGTTGTAAGGCACTTGAAAGATGCAGGGCCAAATTCGACCTTGATGTAAGTCTATGTCAACTCCAACCCTGTCCACTTTGGCCCCTAAAATGCTAAGTATTACCATTTCAAGAAAGTTACTTAGAATATGGGTTTAAACCAGAAAAGTTATATTCTAAAGGGCCAAAAAGGCTAGAGTTGGGGGGAGGGGAGAGAAAGAGAATGCTCAAACCAACAACAAAAAACCCAACACACTCTGCTGGATGATCTGTATTACTGAAAATAGCAAGACCCTTATACTCAGATGATGGATGTTGAAGAGATGGCTCTGCGATACTGTAAAATTCAAAGGATACAGGATGTGAGTGTTTCAGGTCAATTTATGGGCACAAAGCTTATGTTTTCACTGCCTTTTTTTAAGATGAGATTTCCAAGTTAGTCTACATCCTGCTGTACAGAGATTGGGAGAGTCATGTGGGGACATTCTTCCTGAGGCAATGCTGGGAGCACTGAGCAGCTGTAAAAAGAAAAGGAGTACTTGTGGCACCTTAGAGACTAACCAATTTATTTGAGCATGAGCTTTCGTGAGCTACAGCTCACTTCATCAGATGTTTACCGTGGAAACTGCAGCAGACTTTATATACACACAGAGAATATGAAACAATACCTCCTCCCACCCCACTGTCCTGCTGGTAATAGCTTATCTAAAGTGATCAACAGGTGGGCCATTTCCAGCACAAATCCAGGTTCTCTCACCCTCCACCCCCCCACACAAATTCACTCTCCTGCTGGTGCTAGCCCATCCAAAGTGACAACTCTTTACATAATCAAGTCGGGCTATTTCCTGCATAGATCAAGGTTTTCTCACATCCCCCCCACCCCCATACACACACAAACTCACTCTCCTGCTGGTAATAGCTCATCTAAACTGACCACTCTCCAGGTTTAAATCCAAGTTAAACCAGAACATCTGGGGGGGGGGGGGGGGGGCTAGGAAAAAACAAGAGGAAACAGGCTACCTTGCATAATGACTTAGCCACTCCCAGTCTCTATTTAAGCCTAAATTAATAGTATCCAATTTGCAAATGAATTCCAATTCAGCAGTTTCTCGCTGGAGTCTGGATTTGAAGTTTTTTTGTTTTAAGATAGCGACCTTCATGTCTGTGATTGCGTGACCAGACAGATTGAAGTGTTCTCCGACTGGTTTATGAATGTTATAATTCTTGACATCTGATTTGTGTCCATTTAGTCTTTTACGTAGAGACTGTCCAGTTTGACCAATGTACATGGCAGAGGGGCATTGCTGGCACATGATGGCATATATCACATTGGTGGATGTGCAGGTGAACGAGCCTCTGATAGTGTGGCTGATGTTATTAGGCCCTGTGATGGTGTCCCCTGAATAGATATGTGGGCACAATTGGCAACGGGCTTTGTTGCAAGGATAAGTTCCTGGGTTAGTGGTTCTGTTGTGTGGTATGTGGTTGTTGGTGAGTATTTGCTTCAGGTTGCGGGGCTGTCTGTAGGCAAGGACTGGCCTGTCTCCCAAGACTTGTGAGAGTGTTGGGTCATCCTTTAGGATAGGTTGTAGATCCTTAATAATGCGTTGGAGGGGTTTTAGTTGGGGGCTGAAGGTGACCGCTAGTGGCGTTCTGTTATTTTCTTTGTTAGGCCTGTCCTGTAGTAGGTAACTTCTGGGAACTCTTCTGGCTCTATCAATCTGTTTCTTTACTTCTGCAGGTGGGTATTGTAGTTGTAAGAAAGCTTGACAGAGATCTTGTAGGTGTTTGTCTCTGTCTGAGGGGTTGGAGCAAATGCGGTTGTATCGCAGAGCTTGGCTGTAGACGATGGATCGTGTGGTGTGGTCAGGGTGAAAGCTGGAGGCATGCAGGTAGGAATAGCGGTCAGTAGGTTTCCGGTATAGGGTGGTGTTTATGTGGCCATTGTTTATTAGCACTGTAGTGTCCAGGAAGTGGATCTCTTGTGTGGACTGGACCAGGCTGAGGTTGGTGGTGGGATGGAAATTGTTGAAATCATGGTGGAATTCCTCAAGGGCTTCTTTTCCATGGGTCCAGATGATGAAGATGTCATCAATATAGCGCAAGTAGAGTAGGGGCTTTAGGGGACGAGAGCTGAGGAAGCGTTGTTCTAAATCAGCCATAAAAATGTTGGCATACTGTGGGGCCATGCGGGTACCCATAGCAGTGCCGCTGATCTGAAGGTATACATTGTCCCCAAATGTGAAATAGTTATGGGTAAGGACAAAGTCAAAGTTCAGCCACCAGGTTAGCCGTGACATTATCGGGGATAGTGTTCTTGACGGCTTGTAGTCCATCTTTGTGTGGAATGTTGGTGTAACCTTCCACACAAACTTCCTCGTGGCTGGATTTTACTAAAACTAGACAAGCCATTTACAACGCACACTTTGCTTCTCTACAAAAGAAAAAAGACACTAAACTTTCTAAACTACTACATGCTACAAGGGGCCACAGCAATGGTTCCCTCACCCCACCTAGCAATATTGTTAACCTATCCAACTATACTCTCAGCCCAGCAGAAGCAGCTGTTCTATCTCGGGGCCTCTCCTTCTGCCCCTCCACCCCCATGAACATGATACAGTTCTGTGGTGACCTAGAATCCTATTTTCGACGTCTCCGTCTCAAGGAATATTTCCAAAATACCTCTGAACAACATACTAATCCACAGAGGTCTCCCTGCCAACACTACAGAAAGAGGGATTCTAGATGGACTCCTCCTGAAGGTCGAAACAGCAGACTGGACTTCTACATAGAGTGCTTCCGCCGACGTGCACGGGCTGAAATTGTGGAAAAGCAGCATCACTTGCCCCATAACCTCAGCCATGCGGAACGCAATGCCATCCACAGCCTCAGAAACAACTCTGACATCATAATCAAAAAGGCTGACAAAGGAGGTGCTGTTGTCATCATGAATAGGTCGGAATATGAACAAGAGGCTGCTCGGCAGCTCTCCAACACGAGTTTCTACAAGCCATTACCCTATGATCCCACTGAGAGTTACCAAAAGCAACTACAGCATTTGCTCAAGAAACTTCCTGAAAAAGCACAAGATCAAATCCGCACAGACACACCCCTGGAACCCCGACCTGGGATATTCTATCTACTACCCAAGATCCATAAACCTGGAAATCCTGGGTGCCCCATCATCTCAGGCATTGGCACCCTGACAGCAGGATTGTCTGGCTATGTAGACTCCCTCCTCAGGCCCTACGCTACCAGCACTCCCAGCTACCTTCGAGACACCACTGACTTCCTGAGGAAACTTCAATCCATCGGTGATCTTCCTGATAACACCATCCTGGCTACTATGGATGTAGAAGCCCTCTACACCAACATTCCACACAAAGATGGACTACAAGCCGTCAAGAACACTATCCCCGATAATGTCACGGCTAACCTGGTGGCTGAACTTTGTCCTTACCCATAACTATTTCACATTTGGGTGAATGTATACCTTTCAGCGGCACTGCTATGGGTACCCGCATGGCCCCACAGTATGCCAACATTTTTATGGCTGATTTAGAACAACGCTTCCTCAGCTCTCGTCCCCTAAAGCCCCTACTCTACTTGCGCTATATTGATGACATCTTCATCATCTGGACCCATGGAAAAGAAGCCCTTGAGGAATTCCACCATGATTTCAACAATTTCCATCCCACCACCAACCTCAGCCTGGTCCAGTCCACACAAGAGATCCACTTCCTGGACACTACAGTGCTAATAAACAATGGCCACATAAACACCACCCTATACCGGAAACCTACTGACCGCCATTCCTACCTGCATGCCTCCAGCTTTCACCCTGACCACACCACACGATCCATCGTCTACAGCCAAGCTCTGCGATACAACCGCATTTGCGCCAACCCCTCAGACAGAGACAAACACCTACAAGATCTCTGTCAAGCTTTCTTACAACTACAATACCCACCTGCAGAAGTAAAGAAACAGATTGATAGAGCCAGAAGAGTTCCCAGAAGTTACCTACTACAGGACAGGCCTAACAAAGAAAATAACAGAACGCCACTAGCGGTCACCTTCAGCCCCCAACTAAAACCCCTCCAACGCATTATTAAGGATCTACAACCTATCCTAAAGGATGACCCAACACTCTCACAAGTCTTGGGAGACAGGCCAGTCCTTGCCTACAGACAGCCCCGCAACCTGAAGCAAATACTCACCAACAACCACATACCACACAACAGAACCACTAACCCAGGAACTTATCCTTGCAACAAAGCCCGTTGCCAATTGTGCCCACATATCTATTCAGGGGACACCATCACAGGGCCTAATAACATCAGCCACACTATCAGAGGCTCGTTCACCTGCACATCCACCAATGTGATATATGCCATCATGTGCCAGCAATGCCCCTCTGCCATGTACATTGGTCAAACTGGACAGTCTCTACGTAAAAGACTAAATGGACACAAATCAGATGTCAAGAATTATAACATTCATAAACCAGTCGGAGAACACTTCAATCTGTCTGGTCACGCAATCACAGACATGAAGGTCGCTATCTTAAAACAAAAAAACTTCAAATCCAGACTCCAGCGAGAAACTGCTGAATTGGAATTCATTTGCAAATTGGATACTATTAATTTAGGCTTAAATAGAGACTGGGAGTGGCTAAGTCATTATGCAAGGTAGCCTGTTTCCTCTTGTTTTTTCCTAGCCCCCCCCCCCAGATGTTCTGGTTTAACTTGGATTTAAACCTGGAGAGTGGTCAGTTTAGATGAGCTATTACCAGCAGGAGAGTGAGTTTGTGTGTGTATGGGGGTGGGGGGGATGTGAGAAAACCTTGATCTATGCAGGAAATAGCCCGACTTGATTATGTAAAGAGTTGTCACTTTGGATGGGCTAGCACCAGCAGGAGAGTGAATTTGTGTGGGGGGGTGGAGGGTGAGAGAACCTGGATTTGTGCTGGAAATGGCCCACCTGTTGATCACTTTAGATAAGCTATTACCAGCAGGACAGTGGGGTGGGAGGAGGTATTGTTTCATATTCTCTGTGTGTATATAAAGTCTGCTGCAGTTTCCACGGTAAACATCTGATGAAGTGAGCTGTAGCTCACGAAAGCTCATGCTCAAATAAATTGGTTAGTCTCTAAGGTGCCACAAGTACTCCTTTTCTTTTTGCGAATACAGACTAACACGGCTGTTCCTCTGAAACCTGAGCAGCTGTAGGTGCTCTTCTGAATGTAATTTAGCAGAGACCCTGACCCTGACTTGTGCTCAATAAGGATCCTATAACTTTTACGCAAGGTCAGTTTCATCAGCCTCTGGGCTCCTAGCAGAATCCTACTTTTGTAATTTCGGGTTGCCTTACTAAATTCTACTGTTTCAAGTAGAAAACTTACTATGGGCCCCCTAAAAACTCTCTTAGTAGTGCTGCTGTCACGGAACAAACTCCATGTTCCTTTCCAGAGGTGAAAGGAATTATCCCAACACAGATGCAGACTGTGATGACTATGAGGACAATTCTGGATGGTGCTGTGTTCCTGCAGATGTCAGTGGGGAGTTGGGTGCATTTACCAACTCCCAACATTGAACCCTGTACAGTATTTAATGTATTATTAAATATTTAAGGGAATACTTGCCATTGTTGTTTGTGTTAATATTTCATGAGTCTCCTACTTCAATCTAAGAAGGATTCTCCAAACAGGTTACACTGGTTCACGAACCAGACCACCACCACCCATCCATTACTGCTAGTTTGAGGCTAGCATATCCCAAGGGCAAGACTTTGCCTTCAGATTTCCATATGTGCATCTCAAAGCAGAATCTGGCCCATGACTTACCTTTTGTAAAAGTGGAAGCGTTCAGTGAAAATTAAGAACTGCTTCTCTCCCTTGAGGAAGAACTGTCTTGCTCTGGAGATACCAGATCTTTTGGTGTATTCACAGATATGTGTAAAATTCAGCTCTTCCTTCTTGAAGTAATTTCGAAGACGCACATAGTCGAAATACGATGGAATGTAAATGAGTGTATGTGACATGATTGCATCACGATACTCAGGCAAAACTTTGTCAATGAAGAACTGAAACCTGGGTTAAGAAAATGCACATGAATATTATCCTGAGTCAATACCCATCTTTCCAATATGTAAAGGAGCTTTCTTAAGAAGGGGGGGGGGGGGGGGGGGGGGGGAAGAAACCTTACCAAAAAAAAAAACCAAAAAAAGAACACCAACCCCCTCCCCCCCCACAACTCCCAAACATTATTATTCTGTGTCACAGTCAAAAAACTCTTTAAACTGACCAAGGTTTCCAGACTTGAGAAGGGCTAAATACAAAGGTACATCAGTGTAAGGGTTCTGTGATGTTGTTTATAATATTTACAAAGAAAAATGCAGGGAGCGAGGACTAGGGGAGAGAAAAGTACCAGTGCATTTATTTGACTGCAGTGTCTAACCCGCATCTCATGAGCGATAAGAGCACACATTACTATTTACTATTTCATTATTTTTAGGTACACCTGCCCTGTGGGCCCTAGAGTGCACTAAACTGGACTAGGCACTGGGGCATAGCAGAATGGTTTCGGCAACAGATTACCTTGCATCTATTACAGAAATAGAACTTTCAGCTTCCAGCCTTCGGAAGACATGAGGAAGCTGTACCACAACATGGCTAATGGAGCCAATCGAGGGTACGTTCCTTACAGCTACCTGCAGAGGGTAAGTCAAACAGTTAGAGAAGCAGTGAAACGTAAGTGGTGTTTAAAAAGCCTTCACATTCTAATCAGTTTTCAGTTGATGACATACTCGTTCAAAACAGCCTCGTTTGTTGCCTGAAGAAGTCAATAGAGAACTACTGGCAGCCCTACTTCCACACAGAATCTGTGTAACTATACATGACATGGCAACTAGGAGGATATGGGAGTGGGAACTAACTCACTGCTTTCTGTATGCCTTTTGCTCGTCTTGGACAATGGTCATTTTCACTTTCTGGTTCTCATGGATTAATTCAATGCTATAGTATTTGGCTTGCAAGCAAGTTAGAGAGAATGTAACATGTAAGCAAAAATGCCATTGGAAACTCCCCCCCCCCCCCCCCAAAAAAAAACAAAAAAAAACCCCACAACCCCTCTATTAATAGTCAGGTTTATAAGATTCGATACAAAACCAATCCCTAAAATTTGACCTGAAACTTTGTCACATCAGGAGTCTCTGTAACGACTCTGTGTTCGCACAGTGCCTAGCACAATGGGGTCCTTTCTTGGCTGGCTCTTAGGCACTGCCATAATGAACACATTAAATAAAAAAAACAAATCTAATAGATCAAATAAAATTGCAATGGAATCTCTGGGTATAAGAATGGTTGCTTAAGGCAATAGTTTGCCATTGGAGATCGTTCTTAGTGCAGGCTGCACTGTCCTGTAGATTAAAAACTGATGTGCATTATATGAATTATTGGCACATGCACAAACAATAGGAATTTCTATTGCTGTTTCTTCATGTTGAAGATTAACGTGGCATCTTGTCAGAGGGTGGCTGGCCCTTCTAAAGGGAGACAGGTCACAGTCCACTGTGAGGGCAGCTTGTTTGCCTCCACAGTGAAGAAACTGAACTGTCACCTGACAGCCATGTGACTAAACCAGGCCTACGGGGCCTGGCCTCTCAGGGGATGGTCTGCAGAGTGAAGCTGCAGGATGAGAGAGTCTCCTGCTTTGGTCCATAAGGAAGGGACCAAAGGGAGTTATGGTTGAGCAGAAACCTGCAGCTGCCGGTTTAGTTTTCCTTTTGCAGAGAAGACAAAGAAGGCAGGATCGACCTTGTGTCTTCTCCAGAGGCTCAGAGAACCATCAGAGGCAAGACCTCAGGGATGAGGGGCTGGGCCCAGCTTAAGATTGGGTAGAATAACTTTATGTTATTTAAACCAAACCCAAAGAATGGCCACCAGACTCATTAAAGGTGCTTTTGGGGGGGGGGGGGGGGGGGGGGGTTAGAGTTATTGAGGAATCAAGAGGGGAAACTGAGCTAGGGTGCAGCAAAAAGTCACCCCTGGCCACAAGGACACGTAGGAAGCAGCTGATCCTGTTACCTCCAAAATCTAAGATAGTTATTGGCCTGTCCATGAACTCACCTGGCCTCTGTAATTGAAGCAGTTCTTATTGAAGATAGAGTTAATCTGGGGATCTTGAAGAGCACTAAACAGTAGCGTTTGACGATAATACTTTGACCAGTTATTCAGATTCAGCATGCGCACTCGTGAAAAATCTACACCATGGGACTCCAAAGGAAGGAGGTTGAGGTGGTTCATTAGGTGCTTTAAATGAAGAGAAACAGATGTATGTGACTTTAGACCACGAACGCACACTTGGCAAGTAAGTTAACTGCACTGCGAAAGTGAGTGGAAATGAACAAGTCAGCCGACAGCATAACAAACTAGCAGCCTCCCAAAACACAGCTTTCTGGATCCTGCTCACTCATCAGATGAACAGAAATTTAATTAGGCCCTGTAAAAAGAAATCTAGTAGGTCATTAGCTCCGCAGACTTTAGAAGCTTAAAGTGAAGTAGATTTCATTGTTGGTATGGTCCCAGCTCCTGATTTCCTCCCCATGTTGGACCAGTTCCAGAAACTTTAGACCTAATCAATAAAGCCCAAGTGGAACCCACATAGCACTTAGTGAGAGTTATGAACACAGATGGTGAACTCATCCCTGTGCAGAGGAGACAGCACCAGGCTTATGTGCCACATCAGTGAATTTCACTCAGAGAAGCTTCTGGATTGGCATCAATGAATGCATTTTTTGTTAATATTCAGTTTTATGCTCCCCCCCCCCCCCGGGACACATTACTTAAAAAAGACACTCTCCAAGCTCACTTCTGAAAGCACAGTGTTAACAGTGCTTCTTAAATCTTAGGAATTTATACCCGGGCACCTTAGTAGGGTGTTTCAGTCCAGCAGTCTCATGGAAATCTGCTTTGTTTTAATATACGGAACAATGTATTTTTCCCCCGAAAGATACAGAGCTCACATTTTAAGTAATAATTCAAGGAGTGTTTATGAATTACCTAAATTCGGCAACCATCGCGATGCTAACCCGGCTAAGCCAAATTCCAAGGCAGACAGAAAGCAACTTCCTTCCCAAGTTCTAAACATAGTTACAATCAGATACAGTTTTCTACTTTATTTTCTGACCTGAAATGTTGTCTAATATTACTGTAAACTGCCGTACAACTGCTATGTTCCCTCCCAGAAGTGAGTGAAGCGATCCCTGCTATCTTCCTCATAGGGCTGTTCCAAGATTTAATCAACACTTCACAGAAATTTGGATAAAATGTGCTACTGAAATGCCAAATATTGAGACCTACAGAGTAAAAGTGCTGAGTATTACTGAAATCCAAGGAGGATCATAGGCCTAGCAGACTTCAGCATGCATCTGTAATTTTAGGACAAAATTACTTTTAGCATATGAAAATGTTAGTGAGATGAAACATTATTAAGTGGGGGAAGAGAGAGAGAAAATGAAAATTTGACACAGAGTTTATTGCTAGGGATGAATTACCTCACTAGTTAGACATAGCATAAGCATGTCAAACAAAGTAATATTGGGTGAAAAAACCTACCAGAATATGTTCCCAATTCTGCATCAGGTAAACATCTGCTTGATCAATTATAAGAATTTCTATCGATGAGAGGAAATCAAAATCTCTCTTCTTCTCCCCCTCTGCCCCAATAATGGTCCTCAAGCCAAGGGGAGAGGCAATGATGATATCAGAAGAGTAAAATGGTGCATATAATCGCATGCTCTTTTGAAGAACAGCAACCCCTGTCCAATAAAAACCAAAAAAAGTCAAACATACTAAGAAAATACTGCTGTTTGATCACCATACTTCCTTTCCCCCCCATCCCAAAGGGTCATGCAATGAAAAAACCCACAATTCTCTCTCCTTCTCCCCCACCCCCAGTTTATACCCTTCCCCTTTAAATGTTGTTGTAATCATTATCTTACTCTGTCCAAGGAGAACTGGATGGAGCACCTTTAAAAATATATCAATACCATTCACAGATCCATAGGTTACTAAAACACAACACTCCCCTCCTTCATAAAGGCAGGATGACCCATTCTGCTCTCAATACCATCAATGCCAGTTTGGAGTAACTTTATGGGCACTGGTTCTACACTAGCATAATATATCAGGCATGCTGGGCTGACCTAGGTACTGTTTCTTTTGTACAAAAATAAAGTGATGAGTTAGTTATCCAGGTCATGACTACACCATTGATGGTATTTGGGCCCACAGCTTTCTGTGCCCGAGTTAGACACTTTAAGTCAGGAATTCTACCCAATGGCAAAACTCCCACTGACTTCAACAGGGCCAGGGTTTTACCTTTTGTATTTTAAAAGCTCCTCACTGGAAATCAAGCCAAAGAAATAAGCTACCAGAGGGCATAAACACACAAGACAGAGTTGCAATTCAATGTAACAAAAACATTGACAAATATTTTGTAAAAATATTAAAAATAATAATGAACTAGTAGAGTTTAAAATGCATTCCCTAATCCATACTAAAAAGGATTTTAGTGCCTAGATAACATGGTGATAGATGCCATCACAATGCTGCTACAAGATGACAGATGACGATTTCCTCTCTATTCAGATGTGCATTTCTTCACAGCAGTAGGTGAATCAGACAGGTTTTTACATGGGATGGGATATTGGAGAGTGATTTGGCTGCAGAAAGCAGCGTAACACTCAGTAAATCACAGCTATTCACTGGTGATGGGGCAAATGCTTGCATTTGCCATGACATTATCAAACATCTTAAGGCCAATTTATCTTTCAAGGGACAATAATTTTAAGAGCCTCTTCTTATCTGTCTAGGTAAGTTTGAACAACCATCTACTCCTCATGGCATCAAGCCACAAGCTAATTATCTGCATACCACACTACCAAGCCAGCATGAAGTTTCAATTTATTAAACAGTCTGGACATTTTCTGCTCAGCTAGTATTCATACTCACTGCCCATCCTTTGCATGCATGAAAGCTCTGCTGGAAATCATATGCAATACAGTAGAAAATTGCTTTGCTCATTACAGAATTTCTAAATTTTCCTCAGGCCATTACTGATTAATAACTTCAGTGCAAACAAACTGCTTTAAAAAAATCAAGAGAAACTATAGTCATTACAGGTGGAAGAGGTCGATTATACCAAGTCCATCCTTTCCCAATTGCAATGTGGATTCCCCCAGCTCCAATAAAAGATGCACTGGGTTTTAAAATTATATTAAACTTGATCTTAACCACGAAGCAGAAAAAGATTTCATAATGTTACTTTACCAAAAAAAAAAAAAAAAAAAAACCAAAACAAACCCTTGACCTGGAATGAAATTTTCAAGAGTACCTAAACTGCATTTTCAAGAGTGATTTAGGCACTTAGGAGCCTAAGCTTAATTGGAAGTCAACAGAAATTAGGCTCCTAAGTCATTTAGGAAAACTGTATTCCTGCTCTTTAATTTTAGAACTAAAATACTCATCAAATGATTTTATTACCTATCCTGAAATGATCATCGATGTTGCCTGCAAACACAGCTTCATAATCTTCAGGTCTTTTCAGGTTGGGAGGTTTCTCATCTGGATCAGAACCAAACTCCCCTTTGAAGCGCTTTTTGTTACTTACATCTATTTGTTTTTTACTCTCTGACTCAAGGAGGCTGATGAAAATCTGCACCACGCGTAAGGCAGATTCACGGAAGGGCACTACTATCAGCACCTGTATGGACCAACACAATTACAAAAGGATAACTTTCCTTGGTAACGAGGTCTTCTCTAGAGAAGAAGGGAATGCACATCAACCTATGAAGCACAAAAAATACACAGATGCCTGAATTTTATTTATTATTGCACATAGTACCCATTATTGTGCCATCTGGATTAAAGGAAATATAGGTCCCTTGCAAACAAATTCTAAGGTAGAGGGTTATGCCTGAGTGATGAAAGCCTGACTGAACAGATATGATTGGGTCCAGAAGCTGGCTCAGTGAAGTGCTTCAAAACGCACTTCCACTAAAACAAGCCTTAGCTGCTGGCTTCCAAACACCTTATTGCGAGTCAGCTATAAGTGACTCAGCTGGAACAGGAAATGCAATGTGTAAACTTAAGCCCCCTTTTCTGTGAGCAAAGAGGAACCACTGGAAGATGAACCTGTGAAGTTCTGCTGTACAATGGATGGGGCTAGATGCCCAGGTGCTTACTCCCAACCGTGGTCTGGAGCTCAGCTCTGCAAAGGACACTCTGGTCATTAGCATGCAGGGCATGGACAAGACACGGCCCACTGGCACCAGAGGATTTTCCACTCTGCAGATCCTTCTATTCTCCCCACACAAGCTAGCAAAGCCCCGCACACAGATTATCCAGCCAAATGGTGGGAGTCGCCTCTACACAGCTACTTGGACTTGGTGCCGTATTTGGATCTAAGTTCGGTTCTAGTAAAAAAACCACCCAAAATACCTAAATAAACTAATAGAAGAAAAAAAACCAAACCAGATGGTTTTAAAAGGTAATCAGTCCACAACGTACTGCGACAATCCAACACTGGAACTTTTAAACCAGGCCACTTACACTTCTAGTGACAAATCAGTGCAAACTGAATCCAGCTGTCCATCCATCAGTTTATGG
Organism: Caretta caretta; assembly: GCF_965140235.1. Taxonomy (NCBI): domain Eukaryota; kingdom Metazoa; phylum Chordata; order Testudines; family Cheloniidae; genus Caretta; species Caretta caretta. Next base: position 170,018,953 of record NC_134208.1, read on the forward strand.
CGGCTTAGTGACATGTTCCCTATCAAGAACATAATTTGATTGCAGGACAGCTCTAATCTGGGCCTCATCACCAATGAAAGGGGAAAGTGGCCTTATTAGAATCTGATGGGACTGGATCCCCTAGGGCCAATACAGATAGGTCCCTGCTGATTTTTAGTTGACATAGCAATAGAGTTATGTAATAACAGCAGAGGAATTTTGGTCCCAAGTTATGCTGCACCGGATACAAAGAACGTCTGAAGCAAAGCGGGACCTGCAATGACAGTAGCCCTTGAGAAACAGGTAGAAGGAAGTGGGAACTCATAAGGCTTTGGCTGAAGAGTAGTGACTATACAGAGCCATTTCCACTGGTCCTAAGGGCAGCACGTGATTTTCTGGGGCAGTCTGTACAGATGTTGACCTCCAACTGCAGCAACAGTATAAGTTGTAAAGGGAGATATGGAGGTTCTTTATTTGCTAGTGTAGCAGGAATGGAATAAGAACAAGGAAGGAGACACACATCGATCTGTAATGGCACTAGAAAAACTCTTCCAACAAAAACAGGTCTCCTGGAATTAGTCTGCCTGCAAAATGTGCAAATTGAAGTTAGCCCTTTTCCCAGACTATTTGCCCTTGCCACTTACAGACAGCTTCAAGACAACACGATCAGCCAGTGTGGAAAGACAAAAATTGGGAACATGTCAAAAGATATAAGAGCTAGTGGATGATAAACTATGATGACATTTGCATGGCAGGGCCAATTACCCAGCAAAAGATTATGCTAATGGAGTCCTCCCACCTTAGGTCTGGTGAGTCCTTGGTCCCTGAAATCATCATTATCAATGGCTGGCTTCTGATCCCTTCGTTTGGCATTATTGCTGAGGACCTGGGCATTTGCCTTCAGGATGTGATTCACTGCATGCAGACAGTAAGCATGACGAACTTCTTCCCCATTCCCTAAAGCAGTTCTTTCTGGGTAGAACAAGTCCTTGTACTGATTCATAATACAAAAGAGTTCCTTTTGTAACAGGGTAAACGGGTGATTGTTCTGTTTAGTTAGTTTGGATAAGAACTGGCTGTTCACTTTTGGCCAGGTGGATTCTAAAGTCTTATGAAGATGAAGCCGTTTCAAATCAGCTTCTTTATCTGGCTTAAAAGTTCTCGGCTGCTGTAACGAAGAAGAAAAAACTAACTGGCCCAGCGTTGGCCACTGGAAAAAAAAAAAAAAGACAAGAAAATCAAACGTGTTACTTTATTACTTAGCACCATACAGCTAAAAATATACATTCCTATGGCAGTTATTTTAATAACATATGAAATACTAGTCTATCAAACTTGATACAAATTTTTCTTCCTTCAACATGCACAATCTCTCAGGCTTGGTCTACATTACAAGTTTTTATTGGTATAGCTACTTCGGTTGGGGGGTGGAAAAAACACCACACCTCTGACCAATGTAGCTATGCCAACAAAACCCATTGCAGATGTAGCTTATTTTGATGGAAGTGGATTTCCAACAACATAGCTAACTTTGCTCAGGGAGGTGGTGTTCTGATATTTGCAAGAAAACTCCTTCTGTCAGCGTAGTCTGCATGTACATTATGGGGCTATGCCAGCATAGCAATGCTGATATAGTCTCCATGGTGTAAACACACCATTTACTTTCTTTACCATATGAAAAATAAGATAATTCACGTAAGCACTTTTTTAAGATCAAAGACCAAATTCAGAGGCGATGTAAATTACATGTTAGTTGCTATGCCTTAAAGAGTTTAACCAGGAAGCATAAGGAAGTGTGATTTACATTCTGAAAGGCCAGAAGCGATGGGTGCAGAGGAAGCAATTAGCAGGGGCAAGTTAAATAAGACTCTAGCTTCTTCTCGCCTCTCACAAAGTAAGTTACACCCTAGCCTCATTTGTTCTCACTTGCACTCAATTTACCAATGTACATCATGCATCAGTTTACAGATCACCTCTGCATTTGTTCTGTGTCTTTACCTATGGCCACCCTTCAACAAAGATCATCATGGCCTACTGTAAGATTCCAATTAAACATCAGACTCCAGCCTGAAGGAGGGTAAGCCAACATATCAGGTGGATAAAAATAAATGATTTAAAGAAACCAAGAAGGAATTTGCATTTTTAATGCAAATTAAGTGATTTTTCTGCATAAGAAAAATATTTGAAATGTTGACAATTTATATTACTACCTAAATTTATTATAATAATTTAAATTAAAGAAAAAATAATATTCAAGCAGTACATTTTTGTTGCCAAAGTTTAAAAAGACACTGATCTGGTGATCCTGTCTAAGCACCTGAACAACAGTTGGACAAAATGCTTGGTCCAACTTTTGACTGCAGTAGTCTCTTCTGCAAGTGCAGAGAGAAATTTTTTCTTTATTTCAGTTTATTAAACTAGAAAAAGCAGAATATGAATAAAAAATGAGGTGTGAATGAAGTTGTAATTCTAAAGTTGTAAAGGATATGGTGAAATAATCAGTTCAATTCATTAACTACAGATATACTTCTTTTGTTTACTAAATCAGGTAGTTTAAAATACAAAACATGTTTTGATAAACTTAGTTTTTTTAATTTATGCATCCAGAACTTAAGGTAGTTTTAATTACTTAACTAATAAAAATTTAAAATACTGTTTTGTAGATTTTTAAACTAAATTCCAATTTCCATTCAAATGCAGCTTGACACAAATCATGAATAAAAAATTAATTTACTGAATAAGAAAATCATTCACCACTTTCTAACATAATAAAAATGTAAAGATTAGGAAGCCATTCAGACATGTTAAGCTATGTAATTGCTTCAATAAATGTGTTTAGATAGAGTATATTCTTTTATTAACAAAAAAGTATCAAATTATACCAATTAATGAGAATCAATGCAAAACAAGATTAAAATTGATTATTCAAACCAAGATTTCTTGCTTGTTGATTAAGATCAGTGATTTGTAATCAATCTACCCTTGTGTTGAATAACTGTGCTCTGTGTGTGTGAGAAAAACTGTTTTCATGGTGACGTAATCTATATGCAACTAGAAGTAACATGTCATGGAGATGAATAATAGGATACAGTAGTCCTAGGACATGAATATCAAGATGTGTTTTATGTGGTTCATTTTAGGACTAGTAGTTAGTCACTACTAGGAGTGCAAAACTAATGATAATTGTTGAGCAAGATGACAAATGAGAAGGACCATCAATTTAAAAATCTAAAACAGATTGCATACCCTTCTAGGCAAGGACTGTATCGATGTTTGGAAAGAGTCTAGCACATTTTGAATGCTATGGCAATCCAAGTAATAAAAAATGATATTCATTTTCTAAAAGTATTGTCTATCTATACAGCTTTGATTCCTACTCATTAGGAGTTTTTCTAAAACTACCAGGACGACAGAGTTGACAGCTGCAGCTTACTTCTTGGATAATTTATCCAAGATGTTACATGTGCTGGGCATCTTTAACTTTCTCCCCCGAGAACAAAACCCTTAGTGACAGATAATTGTATTTGAACAAGTAGATGAAAGAGGACATCTATTAAGTGTGGCTTGTTGGTGTAGGGTAGGAGTCTTGTTTTAGGTGTAAGAGATCCCAGATTCAAATCCTGAACAAGTTTAAGTTTTCAGGAGGTCAGACTAGATGGTTCCTTCTGGTCTTAAATCTATGAAATAACATCAAGGTGTCTGACTGGATGAATGATCCCTGTGGTAACAAGTGTTCAGGTGCCCAGGTGCTTGCCTCCTCTCAGAATCAGGCCTTGCGGGACTAATCCTAATCCTACCAAAAGTCAACAACAAAATGTCTACTAATTTCAGTAGTGCAGATTAGACCATAAGGGCCAGATCCTCAGTGGCTCCCATTTACTCCAGTTGAAGATCTGAACTTAAATTTTGACTCCAGCTTTGAGCTAGACAAAAAGAAAAATCTAGGCAACAATGCAGTCTGACTGAATGCTGACAAGAGTTCCAACAGTAATAAGTATTCAGAATCTATTTCAGTGCAGATACTGGAATTTTGGAATAATAAAGCATACAAAAAGGACTAATGTAAGCTAAACATCAATTTCATTTAATACAGGCACTTTTATAAGTTCATGATGGGGAAACAAACACATCATTACCTTCAGCTGAATTGTACTTTTAGAACGTGCTGAATGGTTTCCTATTTCTTTTTCTTCCAGTTCTTTGTTCATATGTTGCTTAAATGGATCTATTTAAAAAACAAAAGCTATTGTTACTAAAACTGGAATCAAATTCCTGAACTGATTTGCAAGTTGAGTCATACATGATTTTTGAACCAGGTAACTCAGTTGCTAAAGAAAATGATTTTACAGCACTTGGAGGGAAGAGACATTTCACTTCTACAGAATATCAAATACTCTTTATATGAACAAAACATAAAAAAATAGCACCATGCTGGAAACAGTGGAGCTTCAACTGCAAGACATGTGTGAAGGGGACAGTACTGTTGAACATCACTTAGTATCTCACATCTTGCAAGAAAAATAATGAGCCCATTTTCTTTTTCATAGAAAGCTCTGCTTGGGATAGGGTGCTTTTGATCAATTATCTCAACACCGTTCTAGTTATGGGAGAAAAACTTTTTGAAAAAGCATTTTTTTATTTGCTTCATTTCCCTAAAAGGTGGTGAAGACTCTGATTAGTCTAATCTCTCCCACGCTCCCAAACTGCTTCTGAGCTCTTGAAAGGCCTGATTTTCAATTAATTTAGGGAAGTAATTGCATAAGCAGATCAGGTGGCTGTCCATACACTACAGCATGTACAGTCATAGGCGTAGCTTTTTGAAAATCAGGCCCTGACAGTAATTGCATCACATGGGACTGCTCATTTCATAAGAAAAAATGCCTACTAGAGAGAGAATCCTAGTGCCAATGTCTTGAGGTTATCCAGCGCTCAGAACTCATGGGGTTTTCTAAATTGTGGCAGTGCTGTGCATTTCTTCCCAGCAATGCAACTGAAGAGGATACTACTTTAAAGTAAGACAGCTGCTCTGATTTGTTACTCTTTATATTGGTTCCAGCATTGGTTGGCCAAGGGTAAGTGAATGATTACCACCGATCTCAGGAAGTCACTGCTGGACAAGGACAGAAGTTTGCTCCCTGACTGACGTACCCATATCTGTTGTTCTAGAGGACCCAGTTTCGCCTCTTTTACCACAGGCTGAAAAGCAGCTTCCAGTCCACAATGTCGCAAAGAAAAGAAACATTGTTTATAGGCTGAACAATGTCACTGTGCCAAGTATGCATTTGAAAAGCTGCTAGTTCTTATTAAAATGCAATTCCCACAACATAAGCAATATTCCCCAGAGTAACAAGAATGAACAGTTTTTCCCATCACATGGCCCTTTGATGCCTCCACCCTAATGTAGCAATAACCAAATTGCATCCCAGATTTAATATCAGCTGCTGTTGTAAGCAGACAAGCCAGTGTCACCAGGGATGATGCAAATATAATTTCTCTCTTTTAAATTATGCCCTCTATCAAAACCACATAGCAGGAAATGTGAACAGAAATTCTGCAAATGCCAATGTGCGGTATGTTACTTTATCACGAAAAGGCCACACACATCACCGCACACCGTTATTTGTATTATGCACGGCGGTGTGATTCAAACACTGGAGTTTGGGTTGCACATCCCAGTTTGATTTAATGTTTAGAGAGATTCTCAGCTGCATCACTAACAAGCACAGCACAGAACTCACAGATGTAAAGGCTTTGGTGTCTTTAAGCCACCTTTGTGCCTTACCATTCCTGGGCTGCAGAGCCCCTGTCATAACTCTGACCTGCTGTTTGGACTGGTTAAGTTACAGCAGCCTCCCTGGGCTGGCCTATGGGCTGCAGCACTGCCCAGAATCTCCGGAGTACTCTCCTGGCACATCTGTTACCCCAGAGCTTGTGAGGGCTTGCTCAGAAGTCAGCCTTATGGCTGTCTTCTGCCATGCTTGTGCCAAGTGAATCCTCCTCCAGCTAGATACAGGGCTTCTAGGGCACTTTACATGACTCTGCCCCCCCTCCCCTTTTTTTGGGTGTAGAAGGCCCACAGCAGGAATAAGAATCTCAGCCTCTGTTTCTTGAAATTTAGAAGTGGAGTACAGACGGCATCTATATTCTTAAACTTCAGTCTAGTTCTGTTTGGGTTAGCTTGGGAGATGGGCTTTTAATTCATAGTATGTGTGTGGGTAAATTCAGTCCTCTGTTCTCTTCTACCAGGAGTCACAATCACATCATTGTTAATGGGAGAATAAATAGATTCCCGAATCTGAAGACAATTTGTCTATCCACATTACCAGGTGAGCTTACACAGACACAACTGGCTTACAAGTCCTCATAACAGAAATGTAACATAAGAATTCGAAGGCTAGACAGCATGACTTTAAGGAGTTTGCAGTCTTGCTGCGTGTGGCTATTGTAAACAAGTGTAAACTATCAAACTACAGGAGCTGCACTAGAGAGGGCTCACTACACAAATACTGTATTTTACCTTCTGAAACCATGACAGAAGAGCTACTCTCCCTCTCATCGGCATTGTAATCACCACTCTCCTCGACCATGAAATTGGTTTCCAGGCTAAATTCAGATTCATGTTTCACATCGGTGAATTCTTCAATTGCTCCATGTTTTGGGTCACTGGAGGTATCTGCTCCATCGGCTTGCTCCTGGCCAAGCATCTGCTTTGCTGTGTCTTTAGCTGTGAATTATTGAACAGAGAAATGAATTATGTTCTCCAAAAAAAGTCACTCTACATGGACACCTGATTCTTGCTGGTTAGGTTCCAGGTATTATTTTAGCTACTGGTTATTTTTCCCAATATTCTTTCCAAAAAGAGAACCAGTTTGTGTTTTACAGTAACAAAGGCTCATATGCATAATGGTCACTGATGCCCAACGGATTATTTTAAACAATATATCTTTGCAGATGGGTGTCTTAGCGGCCAAACAACAACCCTATTTTAAATAGCTACAATTTTGTAAAGCTGCCACCTCTTTACTAGAATTCTTCGCTAACCAACCTTGCAAATGAGGCTCTCTCCTTGTAAAGAAAGTTTCCTTCCATTTCAAATATTTATTCCTCTAGAGGCAAATCCTGCCTTCTCTTCTGTGGTAGCAGCAGAACTAGGTGCTGAGTATCATAGAACCATAGAATATCAGGGTTGGGAGGGACCTCAGGAGGTCATCTAGTCCAACCCCCTGCTCAAAGGAGGACCAATCCCCAATTTTTGCCCCCGATCCCTAAATGGCCCCCTCAAGGATTGAACTCACAACTGTGGCTTCTCAGGCCAATGCTCAAACCACTGAGCTATCTCCCTCCCACCCCCGCAATGTAGGGGAATGGCCTGTGCCGGTGGGGAGCATCCTCTGTGCGACTTGGCAGAGTCCTGCTCCGTGAGGGTTCTAGGGGCTGGTGTATCCACTGCTACACAGATCTATTAGCCATTACCCCTTCAGCGTAGAGTCGCAGGAGCCATGGAAGGTACTACTGCCTCAGGGCCAGAGCAGCAAAAAAACACAAACTCCACCTCCTACAACAGACAACCCAGCATGCAGTGCAGCCACTCTGGGATACAGAGGCTTTAATGAGTGTCGCGGTTTGTTTATACCTGCCGATTCAGCCATTGTTACCCAAACATTAGAGAAAAACTACCTTCTTTCTGGTCCTGCACATCATTCTCATCTTCTTCACCAGCTGTATGATCTCCATCTTCACCCTCCTGAGACTCTTCATCACTTTCTTCCTCATCACTTTCTTCAGACTCATTTTCGTCATCTTCTTCATTGTTAGAATCTGGAACAGTCTTGAACGTGGCTAGGAGCTTGTGATACACAGAGACCTGTTCTGGTTCACTCTCGCCATCACTTTCTGCACTTGAGTGATCGGAATTCTCAGACTGAATGTGAAAATAGTGTTCCAGAACATACATATTATTCCTTCAGCATGTTAATTGTTAGCATGCATCCTAACAGCATAACAATTATTAGTGTATATACATACACAAAGCAGCAGTATTTTCATTTAATGCATGTGGCCAGCCCAAGATCTCCCCTTTTCAGTTTTGCATTCCATGATTCTACTCTTGAACAGACCTATATAGTTTCATTGCATCTCCATAAGGGCAGGCAATTAAGTTAGGCCTCCTAGTTGAGATTCTGAAAGCGGATTTAGCCACACAACTCCCTTTAATTTCAATAGAAGCTGTGTGGCTAAATCTGCTGGGTAGTTTTGAAAGTCTCCTTCTCCAAGAACAGCTTCTTGTGATCAGTTGGGATTGAAAGAACTTCAAAGTGAAGTTAAAAGTTTTGGCATCAGAAACTTCAAGACAAAAATTGCTATGAGTAAGAGACATCTACAACAGAGCTTATCAGTGCAATATTGTTTTCAGCTTTATAGAGATCGGCTTCATATTAATGAAACTTCGTTAGGAAGTTTATGTTTATAAGTAATAACACACTGAGCATCTCTAAGGAAAGTCTGTTGACACAGTACAAGATGACCAAGATGACAGTTCTGACCACGTCAGAGGAGCAAGCTTCTCTGGGAACAGACGAGTCTGGCCACTTGGACACAGAACTTTGACCTCTGGACTTTTAAATATGAAATCTAGTTGATCTAATTCTGTACTGACTTAACTCAATGGGCTTGTCCAGAGTGTAGAGTAACACAGATTTTGACCCTGTCAGTCTAAGCCATGGTCAGAGGGAGATCAGAATGTTTGTAGTCTCCATAAGCAATGAGTTCCATTAAACTGGTGCAGGACACTCAAGAGAGCAACCCATATAGGAAGAGACTTAGTGGAGATCTGCATCAGTTTAGCTCACTTGGTAATCAGTAAAAAGTCACTGCTCAGATCCTTCTCCTATTGAAGAAACATCTGACTTTCAACGAGGCAAAACTTGGTCTCTGAAAGATTAAGTCAGCAAAAAGTCCCTTATAACGAGTATGGAACCTGGTGGACAGGCCAACCCTGACTCTCTAAGCAATAGCCAGAATCCTAGCTGCTGTCTGCTATACCAGCCCAGCAAAGTGCCTTCCGCAAGTTGGATGAATTGTATGGTACCTGGCGCAAACCTGCTACCCTAAAGAGTGACTGTCATAAATATAAAGGGAAGGGTAAACCCCTTTGAAATTCCTCCTGGCCAGGGGAAAGCTCCTCTCACCTGTAAAGGGTTAAGAAGCTAAAGGTAACCTCGCTGGCACCTGACCAAAATGACCAATGAGGAGACAAGATACTTTCAAAAGCTGGGAGGAGGGAGAGGAACAAAGGGTCTGTGTCTGTATGTAGTCGTCTTGGCCAGGGACAGAACAGGAATGGAGGCTTAGAACTTTTAGTAAGTAATCTAGCTAGGTATGTGTTAGATTATGATTTCTTTAAATGGCTGAGAAAAGAATTGTGCTGAATAGAATAACTATTTCTGTCTGTATATCTTTTTTGTAACTTAAGGTTTTGCCTAGAGGGGTTCTCTATGTTTTTGAATCTAACTACCCTGTAAGATATCTACCATCCTGATTTTACAGGGGGGATTTCTTTATTTCTATTTACTGCTATTTTTTATTAAAAGTCTTCTTGTAAAAAACTGAATGCTTTTTCATTGTTCTCAGATCCAAGGGTTTGGGTCTGTGGTCACCTATGCAAATTGGTGAGGCTTTTTATCCAACATTTCCCAGGAGAGGGGGGGGTGCAAGTGTTGGGAGGATTGTTCATTGTTCTTAAGATCCAAGGGTCTGGGTCTGTAGTCACCTAGGCAAATTGGTGAGGCTTTTTACCAAACCTTGTCCAGGAAGTGGGGTGCAAGGTTTTGGGAAGTATTTTGGGGGGAAAGACGCGTCCAAACAGCTCTTCCCCAGTAACCAGTATTAGTTTGGTGGTGGTAGCGGCCATTCCAAGGATAACGGGTGTAATATTTTGTACCTTGGGGAAGTTTTGACCTAAGCTGGTAAAGATAAGCTTAGGAGGTTTTTCATGCAGGTCCCCACATCTGTACCCTAGAGTTCAGAGTGGGGGAGGAACCTTGACAGTGACCATAACTGACCAATGCATAAGATGACCAATACAGACCTTGGAAGAATCTTAAAAAGCCAGGAGGTCCAGAAGGCCCTGCGTGCACCAAATAAAAATGATCCTGCGTAACAATGGTTAGCTATGACTGCAAGTAAATTTCACACTGCAGCCAGTACTACAAACACAATTTTACTATGCAGAAATATTGGCAAGCTTCATGCTGAGATTAAATTTTCCTTTTCAGCTCCTGGCACCTTGAAGTGAGAGGCAGCAGAGATACCGTAAACAACAATATGAACTATGGCTGAAGAAACAAAATAGCAAAAGAACCCAGCCTCCTCATCCATCTGAAAGGGGATGATGGAGGGGATTCCCTTTTCCAGACCAACACAAAATTAAAGCACTACAGATCTCTAGAAGTGGAACAAGCTGTAATGAAATTCCTTCACTCCACAAAAAGCTACCGTTTAATTGGAGAATGAAAATCAAATTGCCTACCCCATAATGGGCATTAATAAAATAAAGAGTTACAAGGGACACTCTCAGATTTAATATTATACTTATTATTAACTCTCCATTTTAAAAGTCTAATTTACTTTTCACTATTATTGTTAGGTGAAATGCAAAAATTCTCCACTTAGCTTGGATGACAAAAAGAGACTCAACAGTTTCTATTCAATTTCACTTCCCAGCTCTCCTGTTCTAGGCAGTGCTGACATTTTTGGATTGCAAATCCTTCAGAGAAATGTTTAAAACCAAAATAAACTATTTTCAATGGATGTTTTTAACTTCACTGAAACTATTCTGGAAGCAGGTTTTTACTTAAATTAAAATCTTGATTTGGCATCTAAATTAGCTCTATACTGTTTAATGCTTCACATTAGTTTCATGACTATCAATAGCAATGCAAAGAGGACTATAAAAATAGCAATAATATATTACCAGCTCACAAATTTCAGTTGTTTCTTCTCTCCCAGAAACCCTGAAAAGACATTGTTGACATTTATTTTTTTTAAATTATCTGACAGTTTCTCCACATACAACATAACAAAAATAACATTCCCAAAACGATGTGGGAAAGGGAACAATAAACATGAATAAGTCCTAGTGTAATTAAAAGCCACCTTAAAGGAAAAGCTAAATGTTACTGCATGGGCTGGGCCTTTAAGGGGGAGCTGGGTTCAGCCTCACCTGTGCCTAGTACTCCATATCCCAGGTGATGAGTTTGGGTCAGGTGACAAACATCACATAATGGTAGCCCCAGGGGTAGGGCTTCCTATAAGAGTGAGCCTGCTGCCCTCAGAAGGAGGGCAACCAGGAGCTGGAGAAGATCTAAGAGTAGTCCTGAATGGGTGTCTCAGAGCTCTCGGGAGCTGAGGACTGGTGCCCTGACACAAGGATAAAAGAAAGAGAAAGACACATACTTATGCTTTAAGGGAGCAGAGATGCTCCTACAGGGTACCCTGCTTTCCATACCAGCCAAACAGAAAGGTCTGGCTAGAGCTACCAACAAGGGGGAGAAGTAAAGTCTTTGAGGGAGTTAGGAGCCCACAACAGTTGTAGTGGACTGCCGAGCCTGGAAAACACATGTGGGTAATTTTGGCTTTGAGTTAAATTATTATCTGATGTTAACGAACCAGACCCCAGAAAGGGAAAGTAATTCAAAGCACCTGTTGTGGTGGTTTGACTGGAGAAGGAGAGGAACTGAGGCAGTTGCAGAGTCTGACAGTAGATGAGGTAAGACCCTGTTATATTAAGTCTCTCATAAAAGCCATAATAACCAAGCATTCTGCTCCGTTGCTTCTGACAGACAAATTCCCTAACATACATTAACAATATGCCACCAATTTACTACAAGATTATTCAGCTAAACAAGTTTATACAACAAAGTTAACTGAGGCAAACTAGCATTTACAGCATTAAGATAGGATCAGTGAACTAATAGGGAACCACTTTCACTCTAGAAAAAACTAATGTACAGCACAAAGCCAAATGTTGTACAACATACTGGCTACCAATTCAATCCCATACCAGTGAAGGATATCTTTATATTTAATCACCAGATGGATCAGTACAATTACATGAGAGCCAAACACTACATAAACTGGACTAAACATTCAAACTATACCTGTCCCTGCATGGGACAGTAACAGCATGTAGAGAGTCATACGAACATATTTTTTATGGGCTCCCAGTCAGACCTGTATGACTCACTCATGGTCATGAGAGAATGGTCTCACTCATTTGAAGAGATAGTCTCTAACTTGGATAAGGGTGGTTCTAGGGGACAACAGTCCTCAACACATCCCCCAGGTGCACAGCTGGACACACAACCTGCTGTCCCGACATGTTTCTAAGACCCCTGATCTCCATGTGAAAGCAAGATGCTGCCACAGTGAACATCCTCCCCCCCCCCCGGAGAAAATTAAATGAAACCCACCAAGCCTCTTACTGTGCACAGGACACTCAAAAAATAGGTTTGGTCCTATGAGGGGGGGGGGGGAAGCGAAGCTTTAATAATAGTGTATCTGGATAGACAGGCACTTGTCAGGTAAAGATCTAATCAGGAGTTCTCAATCTTTTTCTCTCTGAGCTCCCCCCCATGCTGTAAAAACCCCACAGCCCAGCTGTGCCACTACAACAGTTTTTCTGCACATAAAAACCAGAGACCGTGTTACGGGGCAGCGAGGAGGACAATTGCCCGGGACCCCTCACACCATAGGGGGCACTGTGAAGTGATGTTGCTCAGGCCCCGGGGGGTGGGGCTCAGGGCTGCAATCCCACGTTGTGGGACTTCAACTTTGCGCCCTGGCCCACAGCAAGTCTAATGCCAGCCATGCTTGGCGGCCCCCCAGGGGGGCCCAGGCCCCTGGTTGAGAACCACTGACCTACACCACTTGGGAAAGCTGGGCGAGCAGTGGGGAAGCTGAGGTTCAGACCAGTTAAGCGTCTTGTCCAAAGTCACAAAGAGCCAGGAACCCAGCAGGAGTCACCTGCTTTTTCCAATCGCCTCCGCCGCCTTCCTAGGCCGAGGTCAGGCTCCTCCCCGGCTGGAGGGTTTCGCTGGGTCTTTGTGAAAGAGAGACTCACGATCTTTTTAAGCCGGCCCCGTTCAGCCTGTCCCAGCCGGGGGCAGCGCGGCAAGCTGCAGCCCCAGCCCCACAGCATCGCCCCGTCCAGCCCGCGCCGCCCCGAGAGGCAACGCGCCCGGCAGCCTCCGGCACCGTCGTTACCCCGGGGAGCCCAGGGCCCGGCTGCCAGCTCTCCGCCCGCCTCCCAGGGGTCGGGCCGCCCGGGCCGGGAGCAGCGTAAGCTCGGGGCGACCGCTGCTGCTGCGGACACCTTGTTAGGTCCTGCCTCGCAAGGCCAGGGCCCGACCCCTCTAGGCGGAGGGCGCCGCTCGCCTCCTCCAGCCTCCGCCCATTTCGGCCTCGGCTCCTTCCGGGCAATTCATACGCTGAGAGCGGGGGGCTGCCCCAGCGCCGGGGCGGGGCGGGAGAATGAGGCTAAAGGCCCCTGGGGCTCTTCCCGGAGCGGGTGCGAGGCCGGCGGGAGAAGGGGCAGTCTCCCAGCGGCACAGGCGGCTCCGGGGAGTCAGTCCCCACGGCCGGGGGCCCGGGGCAGCGGGGACAAGCGATCACCCCACCCGCGCCTTGCCCGCTCACTTGTCGTAGAACGGATGCGCCTCCCCAAACTCCTTGAGATGCTTTTTCTGCTTCTTGCTCAAGCTGCCGACCAGCGGGTGCCTGGGGGGCTTCCTTTTCCCCATGGCGCTGCGGCTCCACCCGCACCCACGTGGGTCCGCTCCCCGGCGCTTTACGGTCAGCCGTAATCCCTCCCTGTCTCGCAAATCGCTCCCCTCGGCGGGACCAGAGTGGGTGGGGATTAGCTCAGGCCTCTCCCTTTGCATGAGCGCGTAGCTGTCTGTCTGTGGTATTTACATCCCGGCCCTATCGCCCTGGTGTCTAAGGATAAGCCATGGTGCGGGCAGCAGGATGTTCAATCAGTTCTACGCTCTCTTCATCGGACTCAGTAATTCTCCTGCAGCTGGCACATAGTGCAGGTGCTTTATAAATGAATAGAAGCTGCTCCGCTGTCTTCCTCCAGTTTGGGTTCAGCTGTGTAAATAAGTTGTAGGCCTGTACGTTTATTGTGCATCAGACTGAGGCCTTGATCATGCAACGAGTTCCACAGAGGCGGACCCCTGAATCTGCTCGGAGCCTTACTGACTTCAAAGTAAAAAGAAAAGGAGGACTTGTGGCACCTTAGAGACTAACAAATTTATTTGAGCATAAGCTTTCGTGAGCTACAGCTCACTTCATCGGATGCTTTCATGAGCTTATGCTCAAATAAATTTGTTAGTCTCTAAGGTGCCACAAGTACTCTTTTTCTTTTTACTGACTTCAGTAAATGCCCCAGCAGGAGCTCATTGCAGGCAGCCAGAGATCCAGGTTCAGTTCTTGCTTTCTGACGTTGGACAAGTCACTTCTGAGCTGTAGCTCATGAAAGCTCATGCTCAAATAAATTGGTTAGTCTCTAAGGTGCCACAAGTACTCCTTTTCTTTCTCCCATCTGTGACTGTTACCCTAGCTGTAAAATGGGGACAATAAAACCACTATTATAAAACATTTTGAGAGCGGGAAAAGGAAGTTATTGAAGTGCCAGACAGTGTTGCTGTATATTTTATACAAATTTAAATGAAAAATACAAAAGTAGGCATATTTCTAAAAACACTAGTGGGTGTAGTGTTTGTGGTTATGTTTGGCTGCATGTGTGTGTTCTCCCTATGTGCTGCCCCAGCTCTGTGCAGACATCTGGCACAGCAGACCTCGAGCGAACTGCCCCATGACCACAAGATTCGCTAAGATGCGAAGGCACCAGGCCAGGTTTATTGTCAACAATGCACGGTAATAGCACCTGGCAGACTCTATGAGGATACTAAGACATGGGTGCCCGTGACAATGGATGCAGGTCAGTGAATGGCAGGACTTTCCATTCTCCCCTTGGCTGGACAAAGATACTCCCTCTGAGATACATCTTTATATCCTGATACAAACAAGTTGATCTGCCTCTGATATCTTGTTAGTTACTGCCCCCTGACGTGGCTGGTTATTACCTATCACCTTCTACATGTTGGTTCGATCAAAACATCTCTATTACGTACTGTTATCCTGACCTTATCTTTTAGGAGGGTCAGTGTGTTCCTGTTATCCTTGGGGAATGTTTTTGTATCATCCTTGATATTGGGATTGTGACATTGTGCCCCATAATGCTTTACAGAAATATGATTATGAATGTATATATGACATAACTGGAATATGTTTTATGCTACATATACCATGTAACATATCTCTGTAAAGGTTATGATATACTGAATATATTCATCCTATTTGTATGCATTTATCATTTTTGTATTCAAAGTTATGAATATTGGCTGTGTACTTGTTTGATTTTAATAGCTTTAGTAAGGCATTTGGTCAGCTTCTTAAGAAAGGAATTTGCAAGTTAAGTGCCCAGTCAAGAAACACTTAACGGACAATGGAACCTTGGAAAACTCCAATCCACATAAGAAGTCTACCTGGGGACATTCAAGGTAGCATGTGAACAATGGCTGCTACCTGTAAAGTTCTGAGTCATGCATGGACATGTGACTTGCCCATGTGATTCCAAAACTCCAGCTTGCAGCTAGATTCTACATAGGAGAGAGGAGGGGGTCTCCACCCACAAGGTAAAGTCTATTTAAGCCCCTGGGAGACTCCTCCATTTTGTCTTCAGCTGGCTCACGAGAGAGTTTCTCCATCCCCAATGGATACCTGAAAGAAACTGGAACAAAGGACAGGGGTAACCACAGGGGTGTGAGTGATTGCTGGATCCAGACTAGAAGGAGGCTAGTCTGTATACAAAGCCCACTGGAACATCTCTGAGGATGAGATTTCATCCGTATTCAGTTTCTTACTGTATTAGGTTTAGACTTGTGTTTTATTTTGCATGGTAATTCACTTTGTTCTGTCTGTTATTACTTGCAACCACTTAAATCCTACTTTTTTGTATGTAATAAAATCATTTTTTACTTATTAACCCAGAGTATGTATTAATATCAGGGTTGGGGGGCAAACAGCTGTGCATCTCTCTCCATCAATGTTATAGAGGGTGAACAATTTATGAGTTTATCCTGTATAAGCTTTATACTGGGTAAAACAGATTTTTGGGGGTTTGGACACCATTGGGAAGTGGGCATCTGGGTGTTGGAAACAGGAACGCTTCTTAAGCTGTTTTCAGTTAAGCCTGCAGCTTTTGAGGGACGTGGTTCAGTCCTCGGGCTGTGGTTGTAGCAGGCAAGTGTGTCTGGCACAACCAGGCAGGATTCTGAAGTCCCAAGCTGCCAGGGAAAACGAGCTCAGGGATAGTCTCAGCACATCAGGTGGTAGTCCCAAGGGGGTTTCTGTGATCCCACCTGTCACAGGGATGTTCTGGTACCACTCGATATCGAGCACACCCTCCCACCCAGGGCTCAGGCTTCGGCCCCCCCTTCTTGGGGTCTTGTAGTAATTTTTGTTGTCAGAAGGAGGTCACGGTGCAATGAAGTTTGAGAAACCCTGATCAGTGATGTCTGAGTGTTCAGTCGGCAGGAAACAAGAGCTGTATAAGATGTGAAGAATACCTATTTATCTCAGTGGATGTTAACTCTGAAACCTAACGTTAACGATCTAAATATCAACATATTATTTCACTGCTGATCAAAGCATGCAAGCAAGAACAGTTCAATTATATTACAAAGATCTATGCAGTATGGGTGGCATCCAGTATATGCTGTTATGAATGGAGCTTGGGATAGTATCACCTCCCACCTCATATATTATAATATAAAACTTCTAATTTGTACTATTTGACACAGCTGATGAGAACACTGGAATCTGAGTTACTATCATTGCTTTACAATAAGTACTTATGGTACCATAAGAGCAGAGCACTTCCATTTCTGTTACAGATGTCTTCTATGTGATACCTCAGATCTTTCTCAAACAAGTAGTTCTTACTCATGCACGTCACCCCATTAAGCTAAATGGATGACTTGCACAAGTGAGGACTGCATGTGTGAGCAAGGGTTTCAAGACTGGGCCCCTTATACTCAGTTCATTCAGGTAAGAACTTGTCAGCTTTACCTGACAGTCCTATATCCAAATCAGAACCCTGCCTGCAACACTTTACATAATATATACAATAATAACATTGTAAAGAGTGTACAAGATCCAAAGAGACTGACACAGCAGACTTTGTCCCCAAATCACCTATTAAGATGAGAGATGAGTCTCAACCAAAATCCCAGAATTGAACATTCCTGGACTTTGGATGCAGAACCAAACATTATAGATTGGATCCATGGATAATTTAAACTCTGATGATTTTAAAATGGCTGAAAGGATTTTCTTTCCATTGTTTTTTTTTTTAATTGTTCTGAAGCTGAGACCTTTTCTGCCAATTTGGTCATAACTTATTTTTTAAAAGATGAATGGATCAGAACTCTGAAAATAATGGGTTGTACTGGATACACTTACAGAACCTTAGTTCTAATGGTCCTGCTCAAACATCATCCAATAAGGGCTGATCCTGCTCTCACTGAAGAAAATAGTAAAACTGTCTTTGTCAGGAGGAGGCCCTTAATTAGTAAATACTAATACTAGAGCTAAGGGTTTCTCTGGTCCTATGTGAAAAATGCCAAGGCAATCTGGAACTGTGGTATCCTTTGAGGTTAATACAGTGTTAATTGTCATCCTCATTTAGACCTAAAAGAAGAAATAATCTAAACCTACTCTAAAGTAAGCTGACTAAAACCTAATCCTGCAAACACTCTCGTAAGCACTGCAAGTGGACTGCTAACATAAGGGCTTCTCATCTAAAGACTTTTCAGATTAGAGGCTTGCAGGATTGGGCCCTAGATTTCCAGTCTTTTGTGCTGAAGGCTACATATGTCATGGGAAAATCCATATACTAAAGAAGATGGGATGCAGCAGGGGGGACAAAGGAGAATCCCCTGCACAGAAGTTCAGATCACCTTAAATCAAAAAGTAACACAAAAACAAAATCCTGTTTGAATCATATTAAATATATTACTCCTCCAGGATTTCACCGCTGGAACTCAGACAGTAATTACAAGTTGAATTCACAAATTTACGCTAAAAATTATGATAGCTCCCAATTGGTGCAGTAATTGGGTTACAATGGACCATGGAAACCCAATTTCTTTCTTCTACAGGCCCTTGCATTTAATGCACACTGAAAATTCTTATTTCCTTCAGGGGGATGCGGAGTCAAGACCTAACCAAAACTACTTTTACTTTTAGTACAACATGGTTGTAAAACTGTAATTAACTATCCTGTGATCCGTTGATATCTTTCCCTCCTGTGGAAAGTTTGCCAGCAGACCAGCCTCTTACTCACCGCAAAGAGAAGAAATTATCAACTGACTGTAGGAAGGTTAACCTCAATTTACTCCCTCTTGCTACTGAAAGTAAAAGTAGCCTTATTTAAGATTAAAGGATTGAGTCAGAGCCTATCACCTCTTAGTCACTGGTTCCTGTTCATTCCAAGACTATAAAGGCCAAAAGTCATTACTGCCTGATACCTGTTAGGGCATATATGGGCAGGGTATAGTCTCAGTACTCATCTATGTGCATTCAGTCCAGTGCCCAGTGAATAAGCATTAATATCTCAAAGTAGTTTTAGGATAATGTACTTTATTAATATCTACAGTATAAAAACAGAATATAGAAAAAACCTCACAGCTGATATTTGAAAGTTTAATCATTGCCATTAATGGCATTCTCAGCAAAGGTATCAAGCAGTGTCACTAGAGGTGGTCCTTCAAACAGGATGGAGGCACATCAGTGATTAGTATGGAGAAACATGTATTATGTCGTGGGATGTTGGTAGCTGCCAGCAAACTTCTCTTGATTTATGGGCAATCATAGACTTCACTGAACCTGACGGACGTGCAAGCCATCCCTTCATTCTTGCTAAATGGAATAAGCAATTAAGCTTCTTTATGGAGTAAGATAGCTGAAACAATAGAAACCATCCCTGAAGGCACTGGCCAACTACAAGCCCTGGGTAAGGGCTGAGCCATGCAGGCTAACGGGCATCCTTGGGGACTGATTGCAAATGCCAGGACTGGGTCATTCATCAGTTGGAGTTGTGTGTGTCTGTTTTTCAGAAGCAGAAAACAGTGAGAAAAGCCAGAGGAAAACTAGAGAAGCACCAATAGCATGGTGTGACCCATGAACCCCTCAATGCCAAATGGCAAGGGGGTCACAAGAATATCCTGATTCTGGCACGTACATTCTGGTTCATCAGAAAATGTCATGTGAGGTCTTGAATAAAAGCCAGGGTAACAAACACACTGTTAAATGTCTGCACAGATACTATGTAAAGAGTTATGCATGGATACTGAAAATATGTTCTTAGATTCTATATCACAGCAGAGGTGGAGAAACAGGTATCCTGTTAGACAAAAGATGGTTATTCACCTGTCTCTCTGTCAGATGTAAATTAAGCAAACACAATGGATGCCACTTTGCATACAGAATTATTGAAGGGATGTGAATGTTAACAGGGAGAAGCATACAGGAAAACAAACCATGAGGGAGTTATACTGTCTCTGAATACAGACAATGAACTTTGGGGAAATAAGTAGAAGACACTACAGGGGAATGTTTTAAAGGGTCTCAGGAAATGGGGTACACCTACTGTTAACCTGTAAGACAAAGTAAGGGCTGGCAGAGCTCAGAGGAGAGAGATGGGGGGTCAGGCCAGTGGCTTGGGGCTTCAGCAGGTGAGGACTCAGGCAGAAGGGGTGGGCCTGGGGCTAGCCTCCTTGAAGTGCGGGGTTCACCGGCCACCCATGATGCAGCCCTCAGCAAAACAGCCATGAAGTTAGAGTTGGCCAGAATGGAGGCGATGAAGGCAGAAAAGGAATGAGAATTCCAGACATGGGCAGCCAAAGAGAAATGGGCAGTACAAGAAGAAGCCGACCAAAGAGCCCTGGAGGCAGAAACGCAAAAGCGTGAGGCAGAGAAACAATATGCCAAAAAGACCTACAAGCAGTTGCCCATCAGCGAACTATGGATCTACAGGAATCATAGAATATCAAGGTTGGAAGGGATTTCAGAAGGTCACCTAGTCCAACCCCCTGCTCAAAGCAGGACCAATCCCCAATTCCTAAATGGCCCCTTCAAGGATTGAACTCACAATCCTGGGTTTAGCAGGCCAAATCTCAAACCACTGAGCTACCCCACCCGCAGGAAGCCTGAGGGAGAGAGAGAGCACAAATGCAGGATGATGGAGGCACATATACAAAACTCAGGCAGCAAGCAATCCTCTCCAGAGATTGCACAGCTGGGACAAATTGTGCCCTCATTACTAGGAAACTGATTGCACTGAGGAATATTTGACCACCTTTTAAAGAATCTGTAGGGTACAGAACATCCTGGAGGGCCAGAAAATGACTGTTCTGTCCTCTAAGCTGACAGGGAAAGCATTGCAGATGTTTAATGATACAGATGCAAGTGAAGTGATGAATTGTGAGATTTTTAAATGATCCCTGTTAAAAAAGTTTCAAATTACACCAGAAGTTTAGCACCTCAGATTCAGGAAACTTAAAAAGGTTGAAAAGTTGTGCATAAGGGGAATATTTTTAAAAAGTGGATTCAGAATAAAGGGCTGGCATAGCCCAGAGGGGAGTGTTTGGGTAACTAACAGGCTGGTGTTGTCAGGGAGCTGACACCCAGTTAAGCACAAGCTTAAGGGACTCCAGAACTTGGCCCATAGTTGCTGCGAGCATGGTTTATGCTGAGCAATATCCTTTTTTCAAGCCAGCCAGTCAGCAGCTATGGGCCAAGTTCTGCAGTCCTTGCTGAAGCACAACTTTCATTCCAGACAATAGCAGTTGTACTCAAAGGAGGAGAGCAGAATATTGCCCAATACTAGAAACATTTGACCGTCCTTGGACTCTCATACTTACTGACATATAACTTACATAACACCAATTAATTTAGTTCAAAATGTCCACCCTAAAGCTACATTTTACTCCAAAAATTCCAGATGTGAAGTGACTGAAGAATATAAACCATGCGTTGCAAAGCAGCCAGATGTTTGTGTGAGCAAGGATTGCAGGATGGAATCAAATACATTTCTCCATGAAACATAGGCCCCATACAAAATGTTAGCCATCACACATAATTCCCCTTTTTATGTTTCAAATAAGAGAAAGGAACAAGAGTACTTTTCAGCCTGTTCCCTAAATCTCCAGAAAAAATTAAACTCCTCATTGCATCTTGCAGTCTCCATTTACAGTTACTGATCTGTCCATTTGCTCCTCATATGAACAAAAGTGTTTTGCAATTCTCATCAGCTTATTTCAGATGTTGTTAGTCCCATATGCAACACTTGAAAGACAGACATATCTCTTACTCTAGAAAGATGTCATGTAATTAATATCTGTTCAGTATCTGATACATCCTCTATTTAGTGTCTACCTGTTGTCATTGTGGGGAAATGAACCAAAATGACCTATATAGGTTTTCCCATTGGTAATAGGATTCAAGATTAGTACAATTTTTTTAAGTCAGTCTTTACCAATGAAACTCTTAACTTACTCAGATGTATATAGTCTTAAGCTAAGTGAAATATTGAGGATTGAATTCTGTATTTGAGGGGATGAGGGAAAACCAGAAAAGAAATTTAGTTTTTCCATCAGTATGCAGCTCCCTCTATGGAAAACTAAATGTAGATTTAGCATCTGGAATGAAATTGAGTCTTAAATTTCCAGTTATTTCAAATCATCTAGAAGTACTAGTGTACTGTTCCATTTTGTCTCCAACCAAGTCACCCCCTGTAGTGAACTGTGACAGTCCCAGGCTTGACTATAGAAACAATAACATCTTTTATAATAAGGCATCTCACTGAATACTTGAATTATATTGTTTTTTCCACCCAGAGTAGCTTATTTTAAGAGATTTTTGGTGAGGTTTTTTCACCTTACAGCAATCATAAGATATTTCCTTGCTAAGCATATCAAATTTATTGATAATGGGCATAACCACTCACATATAAAAAGACTGGCAGATGTCTTTATAAAAAATTAGCAGACGTTGACAGAGTAAAACCATGACAAATTGGAAAGATACCAAAATGATCACCTACTAAGTGATTTAATAAAATCAGTTTTATATAAGAGTATAAAAAAATAGCAGCAGAAATATAAAAAAGCCACATAATCCCTTTTACTCAACCCTGGAAACTCTATTAGACTTTGTAGACCTATTTCAAAGAAATATTGTACATTTTAATATTTTCCTCCTATGTTGTTCATCCTTGTCAAAGATGGCTCCTTCCCATCTTATGCCTTCTTTTATGTGTCTCGTAAAGTATTTTTATTTTATTGTAATTAAGAAAAATAAAATTATGACAAAAAGAAAAAATGATTTAGCAGTTCTGTTGGGTGCATTGAAGTCATTTCAATATCTTAAATACTGACCTGTACCCTTGTGAAAGAATTCTTTATTCAATGTAATCTAAAGTATACTGCAACAACTTTAGTCACCAACTCAGATTTATCAAATTCAGTAGTTAGCTCCATATGAGACAATCCAAAGTCTGAGTTCACTGATAAGTCAAATATTAAAAACAAGTTGATACACAAATATATAAGGATCCAGCTCTACAAAGGGAGTCAGAATTTCACCCAGAGCATCTACATAAAACTAACAATAGTAGATGCTCAACATGCCACCAGCCATCAGCTAAATAAGCCGCAAATTTTCCCTTACCACAAGTTATGGAGCAACATTTGTAAAGACCTTACCACAGTGGATACAAAGATCTGCCCCATCCAAAAATCTGCATACTGAAACTAGTACATGAATTAAATTTCCATCGAACAAGAATGTATACTGATTTGCATATTGGTAGCATAACATGTAATGCTCAGAAATGAAAATCTAATAGATCGCCACTGTAATCAAGATGGTTGAAAGAACCGTCAATCACAACTCTGATGGTGAAAATAATTACCAGTGACAAAATGGATGAAAAGACACAAAATGTGGTGTCATGTTTGCAGTAATGCATTTGTGATATAAACATGGCTCATACACTACATTATTACCAAAACCAAGTTTACCTTTCTTAGTAAAATATATAGATCTTACGGTCATGAATTGAACCATTTTTGTGTCAAAATTTTAGAAAGAAACAAAAAAAGATGCTAAAAGCAAAAAGGAATAAATTTCACAGAACCTAGATCTATATATAGTAAAGAGTTGGGTTTAAGTCTACAAGAGGAATGGAAGATTTTTCCCCCAAACCAAGCACAATCAGTCCGTTTGTTTGTAACACATTGTCATCTGTTGACAGCGCTGGCTGTCTCTTCAAAATTGCTCACACCAAGACCCAGGTGGCTCCAAGCTTTTATACCTTTCAAAGGAATAAATATAAACAAAATTTTCACATTACTACTTGATGGCAAATACACGCACCTTTCTGTAGCAATTAGAACACCCTATCCATGCTACAGTCCATGGGGAAAACTGCATATGCATCTCAAGGTAAAGAAAAGTATTTAGACCTCATTTGGGGATCCTTTCTTCATATTTGTTTTGGTCTGTACATAGCTTTTGGCTCAGTGAGTCAAATACTACCTTGACTTACATTTGTGCAATTCCTTTGACATCAACCGCGGTTATGTGGTGTGTGACTTACAGAATTTGGTCTTGTATTTCTAACTTGAAAGTGGATATCATAATTAAACAAAATAAAATGACAAAACTCAATCTTGACTGTTTACAAATTTATTTCATTTCCTGTGCAGTACTTCATGCATATTCAACATGTGGATGGCCCTACGGTACAAGCAGTGACACACCACAATATGAAATTACTACATATTAAGTTAGTGCACGTAATTCACTCCCTTAATGTAGTCCCTCTGCTTTACTATCCATCACTAATCTGAATTTATTTTGAGAAAATAAAATCTTTTGAACAAATGAATCTATTGTTACCTTAAAGTTAGCACAGTACTATTCAAAGCAGTTTCCAAACTATAGGTTGCAATCATGAGGGATTTTCAGTGTGCTGTGTCTGGTAAACCTATTATCAAGGATACCCAAGTCTAATATTACCCATCACACTGCTTTTAATGCACACATCTGCAATATAAAAGAACAAATGACATTTGGGTAGTAGGATAAGCCTGGAATATTAATAAAGGAATAATATAGGCTAGACTGAAGTCTAAACAAATAGGGAGTAAGAAATAACTTGCTTAAAAACAGTAATTTTTCACTAGAATGGGACCCAGGTCAAGTGTTTAGAACAGGGGATGGGAAGTCCAGATTTCTGCATTGTTTCCAGTTCCACCGCTGAGATCTCATCCGACATTCCTTAAATTACTTAATTTCTCTGTGCCTCACCTGAGGTGGACTTAATCTGTCAGTAACAGTGATACCTATTGCATAGTAAAGTTGTGATTATGATAATTAATGTCTGCAAATTACTTTGGATCCTTTGACCAGAAGTGGCACCGGGTGTGTGAAGTGCAGGGTCTCTGTATCCTTGTGCTGTATGCATGCTTACCTTCCAGATATATTACAGAGGAGTCAAGGCACTGCCAGCTATGCCATATATACCAACAACTAGCAAGTCTGTTGTCCTGGCAGCTTGGAGGAGATGCAGAATTCGCCTTAGACACACCTCAGTAGCACTCTTGGATGCTCACTTGTCATCCAGAGTGATGGGGCGAGGAGTGGCTTTTTAATAGGCAGGGATAAGAAGGGTGGGACCCTCCCAGAGATAAGGGTTTGGGGCATGGGATTCTCACGGGAACGGGGCAGTTGCATCCTGGTAGGAAATGGAGAAGCGAGGGACTGAAAATATCGGATGCCCACCCAGATGGGTCTCACATTTCCTGCAGCAACGGGACACCATCCTCGGGGCGGATGGGGAAATTCCCCTCACTTTCCGCGGGGCCCCCACGCCGGGGCTCTCCCGACCCCGCTCGGCTGTGGCAGGCGGTGGCCCCACCCTCACGGGGCCCCAGCCGCTCCCAGAGCCCGCGGGCAGCCCCGGTTGCGCTAATAAACGGGCGGAGGGAGGGGGACGTTCTACGCAGTGACGTCCCCCCCGGCTGCGGGCCGGGCTGGGGGAAGCCCCGCCCCTGGCACGGGGTGGGCGGAGCCTCCTACCTCAGCCTCACCGCCCGACTCGGGCGCCATTTTGGGAAGCTCTTTGTGTGGCGGGGCTGCGAGAGACACTCGATACTTGCCCGGGCAGCGTAGGGCGCAGGGCCTCGGCCGCTGTGACTGGCCCTTCCCTGGGAGCGGGCGGTGCAACCGGGCCTGAGCGGTGAGTGGGGCTGCCCCCCTCCCACCCCCACTTCTCACTTACCCCCTTTGATCCCCCTCGGCAGCCGCTGAGGGGGGATCCCCTCCTCTGGCTCTCCTGAGGGTTGCAAGCCCCGAAGCCAGGCGCCCCCTGTGACAGCGGCAGCCGGGAGAGACCCCTGCTTGGATCCGAAGTCGCTCCGGCCTGAGCGTCTGTATCCCCGCCCCTCAGGCGGGCTGGATGCTCCCAGCCTGCGGCGTGATTCCCGCGTCTCCCGCTGGGGCGCTCTCCGCGGCTGTCGCGCTGCTGAAACTGGTGGGGGGAGCGGGGGTCCTGTAAGTAAGCCAAAAAAACACCCCCGGGAAGCCTTGGCCCGGCTGTCCGATGGGTGGTATAAAACCCAGTGGCTTCTTTAAATGGGAGCCACAGATTGTATAGGATGCCGCCTCTTCGGTCCCGTTCCCCCATCTATTTACACTGAGCAGTCGCTGGTCGAGGTGGGATGTGATGTGTCTCGTCGTTCATTGGCGGGGGAGGGGGTGACGGTTTAAATAGTAACCCGTTTTCCTAGGTTTAATCTCTACCCTACGGACCTCAAACAGCGCCCGTGGATACACCCCTGTCGCTTGTTCCCTGTATTAACGCTGCTTTTTTAGTGAACTAGATGATTTATTAGAAAATAGTACAAAGATGCTTACTATTCTGATCCTTCTGCTGAGTGGGATTACTATGCTATCCCCGCCGTGCTCCTAGTTTGGTTTATTCAGAGAATGGAGTTAGCCCTACACTGATGCCTTGGGCACTAGACTGCATTCACTGACTCCTTTCTCCTGGTTCTTTCCCCCTGAGAAGCATCACATCTGTTCTGCTCTTTCCTCAAGATGCTTGCTCAGAAATGTGAGAGTAGTTGAATGAACTGATGTGACCCCACTCATTCTGTACTGTTACAGCTGGGAAGTATGATGTAGTAGAGCAGCATAGACACTTGGCTTGCCTCAAATGGTATGCAAGAAAGTTAAGGTGAATCAACTAAAAGTGTGAATAGAATGCATATAAATTAAAATGCTTTCACTCGGGAGCAAATGTTGGCAGTATTTTCATCTAAGGAGGATTAAGTTACAATAAACGCATGCTGCCGGCTGGATATGCGTGGCTCTGCTAATCAATTGCGTGGCACTTGAATCTTTCCTGGGTGGCTGCCCAACCGCACAGCTTACATGAAACACAGGGTAGCACCTTCAAGTGCAACAGAGATCAAGGTGCTATTGTGCTAGGCACTGTATAGGTACATAGTAAGAGATAGTCCCTGCCCTGAAGAACTTTTAGTCAAAAATACACAAGACAGTAGATGGATGGGGGAAAAAGTATTAACCTCATTTTACAAATGGGGAGCTGAAGCATAGAAAGAAAAAATGATTTGCCCTAGGTCACATATGAAGTCTCTGGCAGAGCTGAGTTGAATCCAGGTCTTTTGGATCTTTTCCCATAGCCTTATCCACAAGCTATCCTCTGTCTATTTCTCAGTTATATATTATTTGTAGTTATTCCACTAAAATACAATAAATATATTTTAAACTCACTAACCAAAGTGAATTTATATTGTATTTACAATCTTAAATTGTAATTTTAAAATATATTTTGAGTACAGTCTAAATTGACACTCTTTAGGGGCCTAACTATACCTCAATAAAATGGTAAATCATTAGTTATTCCTGTTGCCGTTTTGGGATGACTCCAGTTTCTATTCTTTTAGATTTGATGCTTTAGTCATTTCTGGTGTATACTGTTGCCTACGTATGTATTTCATAGTGGTCTTTGATTCAGTAGAATGTATTGACGGGTCTGAGCCTGAATGTCAATCTCAGGACAAAAAGAAAAGGAGTACTTGTGGCACCTTAGAGACTAACAAATTTATGCATCCGATGAAGTGAGCTGTAGCTCACAAAAGCTTATGCTCAAATAATTTGTTAGTCTCTAAGGTGCCACAAGTACTCCTTTTCTTTTTGCGAATACAGACTAACACGGCTGCTACTCTGAAATCTCAGGACAGAAAATCTAGAAAAGGATTTGAAATATTTAAAAATCTTCTCTGTAACCTGGTTACATGCCCAACTGTAAGCAGCCATGTGACTAAGTTCATTCAGCAACAGCGGTCTGCTATCATTGTCTGCACAGCTTCCCCAGTGTCCCACTAGGTGTGGGACATCTTCCAGAGACATACTGTAAAGACATGAAACTGTGTGTATAAATAAAACTCCACTAACTTAAATGTTATCAGTTCCTTCTTGCTGTCTATTTTGTCTTTCATCTCCTGTTTTTTTTTTTTTTCTTCCCCACTTCATTTTACAAGCCAATGTAGCATCCACTTGTGTGTTCTCTTCTTTCTGGTTCTCGCCTGTGCCCTCACCCTTTTTAGGCAGTCATTGGCATTCTGCTTCATCTGAGTGCAAACTTTTCATATCTGGGGGAAAATGTTATTTCTTTCCAAATAGGTGTGCCACTAGACAGCTAGGCTTTATATTTTTAAAAATCTTCCCTAAGGCACCCAGCCATTTACAAGACAGTGCAAGGTTCAAACTTTTGACTTCTTCAAATTAAATACCTACTGAAGATTATTTATTGAACACAATTGGTGTATTTTGTGTCCAATAAAGGAGGGATTCTACACAATTAGATTCCTGTCCAAAGCAGCTTTTTTTTATAGCACATATGTTTTACATTTTATTAGGGCCTCATGGACCACATTGTCTCTCACTTCCAATCACATGGACCACTTCCCCTCCCATTAGCAAATGCATAACATTCCTGTGACAAGTTTCAGAGTAGCAGCCGTGTTGGTCTGTATCAGCAAAAAGAAAAGCAATACTTGTGGCACTTTTGAGACTAACAAATTTATTTGAGCTTAAGCTTTCGTGAGCTACAGCTCACTTCATTGGAGGCATGCATTCCTGTGACAAATTGCTTTTAAGGAAAAGTAATGTTAGGAAATAACTTATGTATCTTTAGTTGTCTTCTAAGAGAGGTCTTTTCCCTTTGGAAAAAAGTTAATCACGCTCTTGCATTTTGTTCTTCATTTCCTCTCCCTCATCCATCTGTTCTATTCCTTTTCTTCCCCCCTGCTCGTGTTTCCCTGCTCCACATGATATACTGCCTGTCTGTCTTGTTCCCCTCTCCCTTGGTCATTTCTTTCCTACTGATGGCTGGAAATTTCATTTCCATAGGTAGCTCTCAACTGTGAGGGCTCCCATTTCCCTTTATGGAGAAGTGGTTCCTAAGAGAGGCAGCAAGGGTGGTACCCTGTTACTTCCATTTGCTTCTTTGTAATGAAGAAGGAAGAGCCTAGACAACTGCAAAAGCACTTGGAAACCAGGAAGAGGAGCGAGGACAGTATAAATTGCCTGCTGGCTGTGCATCACCAGTGGTCAACAGAATACAATTGGAAATTACTGGTTTAAAGGCACAGTGATTGCAGAATAGTAAGGCTGTCAAGTGATTAAAAAAATTAATCGTTCAATTAATCGCACTGTTAAACAATAATAGAATATCATTTATTTAAATATTTTTGATGTTTTCTACATTTTCAAATATATTGATTTCAATTACAGTACAGAATGCAAAGTGTACAGTGCTCACTTTATATTTATTTTTTATTACAAGTATTTGCACTGAAAAAAAATCCAAAAGAAATACTATTTTTCAATTCACCTAATGCAAGTACTTTAGTGCAATCTCATCATGAAAGTTGAATTTACAAATGTAGAATTATGTACAAAAAAAGGCATTCAAACATAAAACAGTGTAAAATTTTAGAGCCCTCAAGTCCACTCAGTCCTACTTCTTCTTCAGCCAATGGCTCAGACAGACAAGTTTGTTTACATTTGCAGGAGATAATGTTGCCAGCTTCTTGTTTACAATGTCACCTGAAAGTGAATACAGGCGTTCTCATGGCACTGTTGTAGCTGGCTCGCAAGATATTTACATGCCAGATGTGCTAAAGATTCATATGTCCCTTCGTGCTTCAGCCACCATTTCAGGAGACATGCATCCATGCTGATAATGGGTTCTGCTCAATAACAATCCAAAGCAGTGCGGACCAGCGCATGTTCATTTTCATCATCTGAGTCAGATACCACTAGTAGAAGAAGGTTGATTTTCTATTTTGGTGGTTTGGGTTCTGCAGTTTCCACATTGGAGTGTTGCTCTTTTAAGACTTCTGAAAGCATGCGCCACACCTCATCCCTCTCAGATTTTGGAAGGCACTTCAGATTCTTAAACCTTGGGTTGAGTGCTGTAGCTATCTTTAGAAATCTCACATTGGTATCTTCTTTGCATTTTGTCAAATTTCAGTGGAAGTGTTTTTAAACGAACAACATGTGCTGGGTCATCATCTGAGACTGCTATGAAATATATGGCAGAATGCGGGTAAAACACAGTTCTTCCCCAAGGAGTTCAGTCACAAATTTAATTAAAGCATTATTTTTTTAACGCGCGTCATTAGCATGGAAGCATGTCTTCTGGAATGGTGGCCGAAGCATAAAGGGGCATACGAATGTTTAGCATATCTGGCACGTAAATACCTTGCAATGTCGGCTACAAAAGTGCCATGCAAATGCCTGTTCTCACTTTCTGGTGACACTGTAAATAAAAAGAGGGCAGCATTATCTCCCGTAAATGTATACAAACTTGTTTGTTTTAGCAATTGGCTAAACAAGAAGTAGGACTGAGTGGACTTGTAGACTCTGAAGTTTTACATTGTTTTGTTTTTGATTGCAGTAACAGTTTTTATGTAATGGGAAAAAAATCTACATTTGTAAGTTGCACTTTCAGGACAAAGATTGCAATACAGTACACATATGAGGTGAATTGAAAAATTTTTACAGTGCAAATATTTGTAATAAAAATAATATACACTTTGATTTCAGTTACAATACAGAATACAATATATATGAAAATGTAGAAAAACATCGAAAATATTTAATAAATTTAAATTGGTATTCTATTGTTTGTGTGATTAAAACTGCGATTAATCGCGATTCAGTTTTTTGAGTTAATCGTGTGAGTTAACTGCGATTAATCAACAGCCCTACAGAATAGGACAATACAATGTGGAAAATCAGAACTGGGAGCAATCATTGTCGCCAGACCAATATATAGAATTAGAAATTTCTTGAAGGGGAGTAATCCATCACTAACTGTGCAGTTGCCTTTTCAGCATGTTTTGCTAGGCTGAGGCTTTTTGAAATACCAGCCACTTTATTAATAGGACCTCCAGGATGATGAATGTCTTCTTTATTTTTAAGATGGGGGAGGATACAGAGATGCCAGTGGATCAGGCTGACTCTGCTATTGAAAGTGGTGACATGACAGAAACCAAAAGCAAGTGAGTGTCTACAATTAAAATAATAATTTAAAGTACCGAAAGAAATGCACCTTTTCCAGTAATAGTTCTTCTATTTTGGGGGCCCTTTTTGTGTGAAATATCACCTTTTACAGGCATGATGGGTTGATTTCCAGATTAAGCTTGCTTTTTAAATTCATCTAATAAAGTAACTAGCATAGACATTAGTGTCTTTATAAGGGTTTGCATATAAGTCTAAAAGATCCATGTGTAGGGTTTGCTGAGATGTATATTGCTGTATTTTCACTTTAACTAGATTGACAGTTTACTAAAAAACCAATCAGGATGCATATTCTGTTTCAAATGAAAACACCAAAAACTCAAAGTGTAATTCTTCTGTAGACTAGACTACTTTTTTAGAATAGTCTGAGAAACCATTTTTATCTAAAAGTACTTGGTTTAGTGAATTTATATTAATCTAAAATTCTTATATTAAGAATTCTGGTCAGATACTTGAATTAAGAACTTCTGTGCACCATAACACTAGCTGCTTACTTTACTTTTTGCTTTCCTGGGATATGTTTGAATATGCCATATGTTTTCAAATTCTGTCTTATTTTCCCTTTTCATCTGTGGCTGCCTTCCTGGTAGCTGCTCACTTCCAATCTGGCCCTAAAATTTCTTTCTAGTATCTTGAAAGTTATATTAACTTCTAGTAGACTCTAAATTAGTCCATTTGGTGTTCTCCAGTTTTTCCTAAATTTGAGAACTAATACATGGAGTAGAAAATGCTGGTATCCTTTTTCTTGTGGTATGACATTTATTCAGAAATGTTTTGTCAGTCCCTTAAATTTGTTTGCAACTCCTTGATTTTTGTAGCAATTGCTAATATTTATTCTCATGATTGTTATATACAAAGTGGTGGTGTCTCAATTACAAAATTGAAAAAGGTCATGGTATAAATGTGAAGCAAAATTTGCCCCAGAGCAGAGCTTTATGTGACACACCCCCCCCCCCCCCCCCACTAGAGTGAATTTCACTGACAGAAAATGAAAATTTTAGTCTGTAGGTAACTTATGCTCCCCAGAATATTCATGTGCAGTAGCTCTCATCATGACGGTTCTAAATTGAAGCAAATGTAGAAGTGTAATAAATGCTGTTCAACATATACTCAGTTAGGGCCTAATCCAAAGCATGTTTTTCCATTGACATTAGTCAGCTTTGGATCATGCCCATGCAGCAACAGGATTACAATCAAAGAAGAATGCATAGTTTAAAAAAAAGTAGAATGCAAGTTTAAAAAATGTAAACTAATAGGCATTGTGCAGTGTGTCAGCGGGCCGTTTATATGGAACAGTTTGTTAATGGAGATGTAATTTAGTTATCAGAGCAAAGGTAATTGCCTTCTTTTGTTTCCTGCCTTTACATTCAGGGGACCAAGAGGTCGGGGCAGAGGAAGAGGTGGCAGAGATTTTGGAAACGAGGGACAGCTTTCATATGTCAGAGGGAAAATGCGAGGCAAAACAATTAATGGCATTGGGCCCATGAGGTAATACCTGGCAAACTAATAATTTTTTATTACATTGTTGACTTTCTCAAGAAGGGGCATTTTATGGTAGGTGGACCAATCTGTAACATAAGGTAAACACTAAATTTTACAAATAAAACGGAATGCTTTCAAAGACAATTATGAATGGTTAGGATAGCCTTGACATATATTGTTGAAGTTAAGGGTGACTTCGTGTAAGTTAATCTGTATTTTCATAAATGAAGCTTTCAGTTGTGAACTTCTCAAAGACATATTTACTTTTGAAATTAATGTCTTTTGGGTGGGAGTGTTACTGAAGAGGGAAAAGAGTTTTGGTAGTCAGATTCTATCAGGAAAATAGGACAGCTTTTTATTATTAAACAATGCCTTTGTCCTACTCTACTCTAGGAATTATTTTTGATCTTCTGTGGTAGATAACATATCCATAACTGTACAGCACTTAAATATTTGTGGCACTTTGAATGTGGATGTATTGGCTGTCATACCTACAGATGTGTTAACAGTTATCGCAGGCTGGTAGCACAAGGTGTGTATATAAGTCATATATACTTACTTAACATGCCTATCTCATTACTGGTTTCAGAGGAACAGCCGTGTTAGTCTGTATTCGCAAAAAGAAAAGGAGTACTTGTGGCACCTTAGAGACTAACCAATTTATTTGAGCATGAGCTTTCGTGAGCTACAGCTCACTTCATCAGATGTATACCGTGGAAACTGTTTCCACGGTATACATCTGATGAAGTGAGCTGTAGCTCACGAAAGCTCATGCTCAAATAAATTGGTTAGTCTCTAAGGTGCCACAAGTACTCCTTTTCTTTTTATCTCATTACTGTATTTAGAGATACGAATTTAATTAAAGGACATGGAAACTGATTATTCTTTCTCTTTCATTGCAGTCACAGCTTGAAAAGTAAAATAGTCTAATTGCCCCTCTTATGTGTCCATGTGCAAATTTCCTAAAAGCAGTTCTTCATTAAGGAGACCCAAACTGTGTAAACTTGTGTGTGTGTGTGGTAGAAGGTGAAAATAAAAGCACAAATGCATCTCAGATGCTGTAACTCTGTCTGATGTAGGAGTGAGTTGGAGCGGGGACCTGCTGATCTCTGTGGTGGGGAGATAGTTGTAAAAGACCCTATTCTCGCTGGAGGAATTTCCCCTATAGACAGTTTTGCAGAATAGTGTCTCACAAAACCCAAACCATGGGGTCTTGCAGCTAGACAGATAGGGGCACCTGCTCTCGCTCTCACCAAAAAAAAAAAAAAAAAAGACAATATTATTGTCAAAATATTATTACATTCATTTCCCAGATTTGAAAATTCAGGCACAGGTTAAATGACTTGCCCAAAGGCACAAAGGTGATCTGTGGAAGAAGAGTTGAGATTAAAACTCAAAGATCTTGTCTCCAGCCCTCTTGCACTAACCACTCACTACAACATACTTCTTCCAAACAGCACTTGTAAAGTAGGGATGCCAGGAAGAGCGCCCTCAATTACCAGTGGTGAAGTTGAGAGGGAAGGAAAAAAAAAAATATCCCTAACATCTACAAAAGGAAAAACTCACCCAGGCATAAAGCGATTGTAGTTTTGGAAAAAAACAACAGAGCCAAGAGTCTTACCATAAAGAGGGATTGTGGAACAACAATAGCATCTTGCTGCAGTGTTTTGCCCTGGAGGGCAGAGCAGGAAGGGGCCA
This sequence comes from Caretta caretta, assembly GCF_965140235.1. NCBI lineage: Eukaryota > Metazoa > Chordata > Testudines > Cheloniidae > Caretta > Caretta caretta. The sequence continues at coordinate 170,052,919 of NC_134208.1, forward strand.
TCATTTTCTCTTCATGACCCTCTTATTAACTGTCGAGGGCCCGAGCAGCCAACTCAGGAGTCTGTTGCAGGGACCATGATTACCCAATCAAAGCCCTCTTTCAGGAACTGTCATCCCTTTGGTTGAGTGATGCAACAAGGCAGCACAGCAGGTGGGATCTGACCTTCAGGCCTCACCCCACAATCCCACCCTTGATGGGAAGGCCAGCATGCCTTACAGAATATGGAGGCTCCTTATTTTTTTGTCTTTCCTTGGGACCCTACTGTGACGGGTTCTCTCTTCCCCCCTGGGGTGCCACCTGGAACTGTTGTGCACTGACTCACCAGCCTGGGCTCCCTTTACACTGTACTGCTGTGACAGGCCCTCAGGCAGGCCCCTCCAGCACACATACAAGTAGGGACACACCCAGCTGCAGCTACACACAGATGCTGAGATTAGTTCTGCATGGGAAGGCTCAGCTAAGGCACGCCCCCTTCTGGAGTGTAAACCCAAAATTATACCGTCTTGCGCTGCACAGGGAACTGTACAGCATAAGCTCATGAAATTTGCCCCCTCTTTCAATGTGGAGGAAGATATACAAGGCTTTCTTCCCCCTGTTATGATTTCCACACACTGGTTTTAGACAAAACAGAAACAAGATTATTAACTACAAAAGAGAGATTTTAAATGATTATAAGGGATAGCAAACAGATCAAAGCAGATTACCTAGCAAGTAAACACAACGCAATCTAAGCTTAATATACTAAAGATATTGGATATGAGTAGCAAATTCTTACCCTAATTGTTGTTTTTGGCAGTTTGCAAAGATTCTTGAGGGCAAGCTGAACTTTCAGCTTAAAACTCCAGGTATTCCTTTTACAGGCTAGAAATCCCTCTAGCCTGGGTTCAGCCCTTCTCCCCTAGTCCAGTCTTTGTGTCTCAGGTGTTTCCGGCAGCCTTCTTGGGTAGGGAGTCAGTGAAGAACCATGATGATATCACTCCCCTGCATTAAATAGCTTTTGCATATGGCGGGAACCATTTGTCTCCCCTCTTGGTTCCCATGCCCGGTCAGGGGAAAAACACTGCTATTCCAAGATGGAGTCCAGTACCAGGTGACTTAGTTACATGCCCCTGTATGGGGACAGCAGCCATGACTCAGAGGCTGTTTGTAGTGTCCTCAGGAAGGCTCCCCAGTGGGAGATTAGCATCTTCTAAGACCTATTGTTTTCCCTAATGGCCCTTTCCAGCCAGCCATCTAGACTGATTGCATTCTGTCTAGTGGGCGTTCCCCAGGTGTAAACACATTTGCAATAGATGCATAGACAATATTCCTAATTTCAGATACCAAAATGATACATGCATACAAATAGGAAATCATATTCAGTGAATCATAACCTTTTCAATGATATCTTACATGACCTATCGCATAAAATACATCATAGTTAGGCCATAATCATATCCTAATAATATCACTATGAAGAATATGGGGCATAAGCCATTAATTCTCATTTACCTCCACAGACAAATTTACTCTAAACAATTCTTCCTTATGGAACCAAGCTATGTACATTTCTCTACATGGTTGTAAAGTGATGCTTAACACAAAACCTTTTGGAAGTAGGAAAGGGGAGCTATAATGAATTTATCTTACAGTTGTCTATAGCACATAGTACGTAAGCACTAGTGAACTTGACTTGCATGAAATATGTATTACCCTTTTATGAAAAAAGAACACTTTAAATTGCTGGCCACTATAAACCTATAGAAACATGAAGCAAAAAGGGTTAAGAAATGTCAACCCAAAATGAGAAGCAGGAATTGGAACCAGTAACCTATTCAACCATATGTTGCTTTAATAAAATTAAAAAACTATTAACACTTAACTTCAGTAGCCCAGTAAAGAATCACTCTATAGAAAACAGGTAACATTACATGTAACTTCCCTTGAAAAAGATGGTAAGAAGCTGGGGAGAGACTCCTTGCAAATAGGTGATTGTTTAAAGATTTCTATAAAAAAAGTTCTCTTTATTTTCGTTATATTCATTTGGAATTCCATTCTTCTCTAATTTCAGTAAACGCTGTATAGTATTAGTAAGTAGTCATGTTTTTTCTTGAAGCTTGGCAGTAGACATACATCTTTTGAATAATGTTAGACAATTTATTCATCCCTTCTTACAAAGACAGTTCCAGGAGCAGTTTTTACAGTCTTCACTTTATATTATTGTATCATTATAACTGTACAATGAAATAAATACAACTTAACTTTCAGATCTGTACTGAAAACAAGTGTCTTTCCAGATGTGGGATAGGAAGAATGTATCCATATCCTGACACCCGAGGCCAAAGAGGAGGCAGAGGGAGACCACCTTTTCTACCACCCTCACCCATGGGAGGAATGATGAGAGATCCTTTCTCACTTCCAGCACCAAGGTTAATTTTGAGAACATTGATAGAAAGGTGTTTGTTTAAAAATGCTGGATGTGTACTGCTGTAGTCCAGTTTCTCTAAGTGCGAAATTGGTTCACATAGGAAGAATCCCAGAGTGTTTGTTTTTTGATGCAGTATGAGATTGTTTGATTGGACTTGTCTGTGCAGACATGGACTTCCTCCTCCACCATCACTACCAGGACCAATGGGCTTCAGAGGCAGGCCACCTCACCCCAGAGCCAGAGGGATGCTGCGGATGCCAAGAGGTCGTTTCCCTCCACCAAGAGGGTAAGAATGTTTCTTTGTCTTGTCTTTTTAAAATTAATTTTATTTGAAATCTAGAATTGCAGTAATTTTAAAGCTGTCTCTTGCAAGTATTAAAATCAGGGGCCATATCCTATGTAAACATTTCAGATTCCATTGTTGTAGTAATTTTAACTGCTGTGGAAGCCTTTTAAGTATGCATGAGATTGCTAAGAACAAAATAAGTTTAAATCCAAATTGTAATGTAGTGTTGTCTCTTTTGTTATTTTAAAGAAGTTATCTTGAGGGGAAAAACAATTATGATTTTATCCTTTTACACAGCTTTCCCAATGGACCTGGTGTACCATCCCCTCCGCCACCTGGACGGGGCCAGAGATGGCTTGGACCGCCAGGTGGCAGACACTATTAAAGAGGCTTATTCTTTAAATTGTATAGCAGGGCGCTTTCTTGTTACCTTAAAACCATTTGAAATGGCTGGACTAAGAACTGCCTATAAAACATTAAAGATGGCAAAGAATATTAATTGAACTTAGACAGCTAATATTTTCCAGAAGCCCTCATGCACCAGTTGGCAAAAGCCATATATTAAAAAAAGTCTGTGACTCCTTGGACTTTTTTCAAGCATATCCTTTTTAAGCCTAGGCTTTATGGACACTGACTCCTGCACACTAAATGTAAAAGGAAAAACACATCTGTTACAATAGTTTGAGTCTTCATTTAATATACAGAACTCTGATTGCTTTTGACAATTGTGTGCAGCTTGTTTTAGTGTAGAACATGAATTTGTTTTAATGCTATGATTTTGTGTGTATAAACATGAACTTTTTTTAAGGGTTTGAAATCACTTTCAAATTTTATAACAGTAAATGCAGCCAACTGCTTAATATTTGGGAAGAGTATACTGTACTACATTTTGAAGTGTTACCTGTAGAGCCCTGCAAATCCGTGGGAATCTGCTTTCTATCCATTGATATCTACAGACCAGGGGTCTGCAGCACGCACTCACTGGAATGGAGAGGCTGTCATCCAGCCTGCAGGCTCCAGCTCTGCTCTCTAAATCACGCAGCAGCGAGCTGGGCATTCTGGGAGTTGTAGTCTCCAGCTTGCTCAGATGGAGGAGGTAAAGACAACTCCTAGAAGGGAGTAAGCCAAGCACCATTTTGAAGGTGTGGTTGTTCTTTAAATGAGCAGGCGGCAATAGCTATGTGCATTAGAGCCTCTGCAACTGTGTAGAGCTGTCTGAGCCCCCCACGGGGAGGGCGGTGCTGCATAGAAGGGCCCAGAATTGTAGCCTCCGTGCCAGGAGAAAGAGGTACGGCGGGGTGGAGCAGGTGGCAGGGCAGGAAGTCTCTGGGGAGAAGTAGGGGGTGGTGGGGTGGTTGAGGATTGGGGCTTGACACAGCCCTGTGTCACTGCTGTGCACTTAGCTGTAAAGCTGTTTAGAGCCCTGCAAATCCGCAGATATCCACAGACTATTTTTGCGGCTGGGATGTGGATATACCTTTTTGTATCCATGCAGGGCGCTAGTTATCTGATACACTAAATGTAATGGTTAAACAGAAATCTGTGAATGTTAATTTTGAAGAGCGTCAGTAGTTCATGAATGAACTTAAAAAACAACTGTGGACTGTGTTTAATTTTATGATAATTGTTCTTTGTACACAGCTTGACCTCATTGTTTAAATGTCCAGTTGTGTAAGTAATTGTAATTTCTAAACAAAGTGTGTAACTGAACACTTGACCAATTGTGTAGTACAACTGGTGTATGCATGTGCATTACCTACAGCATAAAATCAAGTTAAATTGTCAGTTACTTCAAACTATGCTAACACACAGTATTGTTAAAAATCATAATTGTACGTGCTGTGAAACATATGGATCACTGTATAATCACCCTAACAGTTAATTTCATTTCGTTAATGTGAAAAAAATAATTTCAAAATAGTGAAACCTGTAACTTTGTGTTGCTTGTTGCTGTTGAAATGATAGATGTAATTGTAATATTTTGAAACAGTGCTGTTTAACTTCAAGGATGATCACAATCTGTAAATTATTTTAATCCTTAAAATGTGCTGTGTTCTTTTGTGGTGAGGGCTGAATTAAAATTTTTTTAGCAGTTTGGTGCAGTTGGGGCTTTTTAACTTAAGCAGTCCCTTCACTGGGTCCAAAGACTGCAAGCAAAATATAATATATGAAGAAAGCAATAAATTAAGGTATGATAGTGCAAAAATAAGTGGGTATTTCCCACTTTACACCTGGCTTCCAGTAAATCATTATCAAAATTCTTAAAGTACAATATTTCACTGGTAGTAAATTTATAGCTGGTTTATAGCAATTCTGATTGAAATTCTGTACTTAATTTTTCCTGAAAGCTAATATTTACCTTTCACATTTTATTCTTGAAGAAATCAGAATATTTATCCTATATTTAATATTGCATATTGGGGCATGCGTTTATTAAATATTAGTCATTTTGGCCAGGATCTTTACTATTAAGTAAAGCTTTTTGTGCATGTTTTGTTTTATTTTATTTTATATACATATTTTATAAAACATAGTGTTAACCTCTACCTTACTGTAAATGACTTGATTTACAGGTTTTAAATCTAATTCTGTTTGTAGTATGGTGAAAGAATTATGCTATTATTATCTTCTAAAGGGTAAGATAGTCACCCTTTGAGGCCAATTGGAGATGGTATACAGGCCTTTCAGAGAGCATACGACAAGCCTTATCTCAGGTGAGACCATTTTAAAAACTTCTTTTTATCACCCATAATTTCTCTGTCCTTTACAGTATAAAAAATTATTTATGCAAATTTTTCTGACAAATGCACATGTGTTTAGTAACTAGTTTAGTCAAGAGAAAAAGTGGTGAGAACTTTAGTATTAAAGCTTCTGTTCTTTATCCTGTGTTACAGCATATGTCAAATAATAGTTCTGGAGTCAGTTACTATAATGTCCTTCGTTTGTTCTAGTAGTAATTTCTAAATTTAGAAACTGCTTCACTTTTTTTTGCTATTGAGACCTGTATTTTGAACTCTTGGAATTTTTGCTATGGGGAGACTGAACAGCAGAGCTGAAATTCAAGCTGGAAGTTCTGTTGAGTTCAAGGAGCAAAAGACTGGTATGTTCATTATGACCCTTAATTTCATATACTGTAATTACTGTAAGGTACAGTTAGTACAAGAATATTATAGAAGCACTTAAGTTTTCTGCACAGAACTACAAAACTTTTTAGGAAAGAAGTATGAATACTGTACATTAGAATACAGAATAGAAACCAGTGATGACTTCCACTTGTAAGTGTGTGTATAAATAGGTAGTGTCTCTTATTTTAAAACTGATATTCAGTGAGAAAGTTTTCTTGTCATCTACATTTTTCTTGTTTAAAACAATAAACTTTAAAACATTTTGTTGTGATCCAAAATTCAGCATTTACACAGGCTTCCTGAGATATACTGTTCTGAAGTAAAAAGAAAAGGAGTACTTGTGGCACCTTAGAGACTAACCAATTTATTTGAGCATAAGCTTTCACAAAAGCTTATGCTCAAATAAATTGGTTAGTCTCTAAGGTGCCACAAGTACTCCTTTTCTTTTTGCGAATACAGACTAACACGGCTGCTACTCTGAAACCTGTCCTGAAGTTGTAGTTAACACCAAATTTATATAAAAATAAACAGTAGAGCATGCATGCTAAAAAGTTAGCTTAATTGATGACTTACAGAACTGCATGTTCTTGCTATGTGTCCTGTTTCTAGTGCACCAACTGGAGAAAAACAAAATAAAAAACCCCAAGGGGTCTTTTCAGATAAAGTTTCAGTATAACAGTAAAATAAAACTAAATTGAGAGAAGGGATTTTTCAAAAAAAAAAAATTGTAAAGTGGTTTTCAAACAGCAAGGAGGATTTGGTCTATTGTATGTCCATTTTCTTCTTTTAAAGTGTTATGGTAAGGACTTCTGAGGTTAATTTTTCAACCCCAGATATATTGCATGAATATGAGGCTGTGATACATCAGGGATCGGCAACCTTTGGCACATGGCCTGTCAGGGTAAGCCCCTGGCGGGCCAGGCCGGTTTGTTTACCTGCTGCGTCCACAGGTTCGGCCAATCGCAGCTCTCGCTGGCCGCGGTTCGCTGTCCCAGACGAATGGGGGCTGTGGGAAGGTTGGCCAGCACATCCCTCGGCCCGCTGCCGCTTCCCTCAGCCCCCATTGGCCTGGGACGGCAAACCGTGGCTAGTGGGAGCTGCGATTGGCCGAACCTGCAGACGCAGCAGGTAAACAGCCCGGCCCGCCAGTGGCTTACCCTGATGGCCACGTGCCAAAGGTTGCCAATCCCTGGGATTTATTAACAGAAAATATCAGACAAACCAAATTGGTTTCACAGATTTGAATGAGAAGCAAGTAAAAAGACAACATTGTTTGTTTATAAAAGCCGCTATGTAAATTAATAAAGTCTGTTTAGTGTACTAGGATTACCATAATCTTCTGAGATTTGTGCACTGAGTACTTTGGCAGAAGATATTGAGCAAAAGTAAATTTTATCTTTCATTTCCTCTCTTCTTCTCCCCCCCCTTTTTATTTTACAGAATTCAGTTTTCTTTGAAAAGTTTGTCATGGCAGATTTTTTGGCAGCAAAACTAATCTTTCTGCTTCTTATCTCTAATTTCTCAGCAGATGGACTATCACCATTTGAAGGAGCATCTAGTCAAAATTATAAGTATCCTAAAGAACTCTCTGCACTGGTTGCGATAAACTCATTCAGTAATGAGGTCACCCTTTTGTAGGGCAGGGATTATGAACTACTGTATAGAAAGGTGAGACGCTAGATTTTTTTTTATTTATTTTTTTTTTTTGTAGCGGCTTGGGAAAAAACACCTTATTTTTAATAGCACTTATTAAAATGCTGTTCACAGTTTTCATTATTTCAAATTAGCAAGAGCTTGCTTTTCTAATATCTAAAAGTTTGAGAGTAATTAGTGCGTAATTAATAAAAAGTTTCAAAGAAGAAACTAACACAAAATCTGATATGGTAGGGACAGCTGTCACACAGATATCAAATGTTGATTGTATACTGTCAAATAATATTATATGATATTAGTTGGATAGATTTTCTTCTGATTTTTAGAAGTTGCATTTTTTTATTCTTCAATTTATTATTCTATCAAAGAATATTACTTTTAAATACACCTAGCAAGGTGAGCACAGAGTCAGTAAGTGTAAGTAAGAGTTAAAAAGAAGAGTCTTTTTAAGGAAGCAAAAATAAAATTCTCTTAATGCTGCCTTGTCTTTTTTTTTTTTTTCCCCCTCCCTTTCCTGCACAGAAATATTGTACTCTGAAAAACAATGTAAGGGAGAAAATTTTCATTAGGGAATCTGCTTTCAACCCTCTTACTGAATATTTTTTTTTACTTGATTTAATAAACTAAGTTATTTATAAGAACCAGAACTCTTGTATGATGATCCCTGAGGCTTTTACTGTGCATGTGATATCTGTAGCGTAGTCTTTCTTAGTTCTGGAGAAAGCAGATCAATATTAGTGGAAAGAGCATATAATAGGTTTGTTTACATGCCTATTTATGTCCTCTGTTGGCTTTAGGAGTATAGAGCAGGGGTAGGTAACCTATGGCATGCGTGCCAAAGGTGGCATGGAAGCTGATTTTCAGTGGTACTCACACTGCTCGGGTCCTGGCCACTGGTCCGGGGGGGCCTGCATTTTAATTTAATTTTAAATGAAGCTTCTTAAATATTTTAAAAACCTTATTACTTTACATACAACAATAGTTTAGTTATATATTATAGACTTATAAAAAAGACTTATTAACTAAACACTTTAAAATGTATTACTGGCACGTGAAACCTTCAATTAGAGTGAATACATGAAAACTCGGCACACCACTTCTGAAAGGTTGCCGACCCCTGATATAGAGGATTTGTAATCTATACTAATATATCAAGGCTGATATATGCCTGGATGTTCAACAGAAAGATGAGTGATCAGTCACCTCATAATATATCTTACAAATGGAACTAGGCAGAACATATTGGTTTGGAAAAGAGGGGGTAAACGCACGTGCAGTTCTTACTTGTATATCACTTAATACTCTGATACACTAGTATTAATTATTTTCATTTAACTGCTCATCTGACGGACCAACAATCAAATACATATCCTTTCTAAAAGCCATTTTATGTGAATCCATGTTACGGGGCAGCCTACTTCTGACAACCCTTTACTAGGTTTTGGTAAAGATAATGGAATTGAGCTGCATGACGATGATGAAAGTTTCAAAAAGTTATGAAATAATGGTGACTCACTGGTTAAGGTATTTAAAATTCTGGCCCTGTGAGTCCTGTCTCCAGCTGGTGCACTAGAAACAGCAAAGTGTTTTAAAACTAAATTAACCTTTTGCTGTATCTTTCCAAAAATTGGTGTGACTTTATTTGCTACTTCCAAATTAGATTGGTGAAATCTGAGTTTTAAATCTCCAGATGCAGTTCTCAATTTTTAAACACTTGTATTGATAGGAATTTTAAATCACTTGGTTGCTAAAGAACTGCTCTCCTCCCCACCCCCCAACAAATAACTTAAGCCTGTTTGTCATGGTGGGGGTACATTTGTTAGGAGGGAGGGAAACGTCTGTTCCCTGACTCGTACTTATTTAGTCTGTCTCCTGACACTGGTAACGTGAGTTCCCTGACCTTGTAGAATTGAGGGAGAGACTCAGAGGGGTAGGTGGTCAGTGTGAGTTGCTCTGCACAAATAGAGACTCTTTAGTTCCCTGGCACAGCAGCTGGGAAACAAGGAGATCTTTGAGGATCCTACAGGGTATCTAGAGGGGACTAAAGAAGTCCTCCATAGCAGCCAGAGGAAAAGGCCTGGCTGGAGCTACCTGCAGCAAGAGGCAGGTGAGGGTTGAGATACAGGTACATTGGTGATGAAGTACAGGAAATTTTTCCTTTAATTGACCGTACTGTGGATAGAGAGCTTCAGGCACCAGAGCTGTCAAGTCTGTGGCTTTCATTAGTGCTCATTGATCCTTACATCTGTTTTTGAAATACTGGCTCTATTGTCAGTAGTATTTCTTCCATTGATTTCCATGCAGCCAGGATTTCAACCTTGGTATCTGTGAGACGGGTGATTATAACATTGACTCTCACATTACAAAATAATGCATAGGTATTAGACTTCGTAATGTATGGAAACTTTGCAATAACAATCCTTACTGAAAATGCACATGGAGAAACTAGTGGCTATTTTTTGCTTAATGTATTATGTTCATGTTGCATAATATTCTGCTAAATTATGCTCTCAGCTATGCCTGTGGAATTCCATGACAGTCAGTGGAATTTCGTAGGTGTAACAGAGCAGAATTTGGCCTCAAATTTCTATGTATATTGTGGAATAACATGGGTGCTATTTTATCGTGCTGTTTGTGATGAAAGGAGTGATATAAATGATACAAAATATGTATTTTTTCCTTCAAACCTGCAGTTACCAACACCTGGGTACTGTAATTTACAGTGTGATTTGAAGACTTTCCATCAGTCCAAAAGGTGTTCAGAAATGCTGGTACAAATATTTGCCAAGTTACCATTGTCACATTGCAAGGCATCTGTGTGGAAGATAAATAGCAAACATCTAATCTGAGTTTTGGCATGTTTTACATTAGGGAATAGCGTAGTGAACATTTTTTGGGGAAACAGCTGACTGAAATGCACAGTCTTTTGCCTAATCATTCCATCTGCCGCATATGGTATTTCTTACATAAATACCAAGTTAGATGAAAAGTTGCCTATCAGTTGGAAAAAAATACCAAAGTGGGAAGAAGTATCATCCAATTTCCTACTAATGAGTTTACTTTCATAAATGAGCTGACTGAAACAGCTGTTAGGTTTTACTTTTTTTGTTAACTCTAGTCCCATTTCCTGTTTTAAGATTGCTAAAAATCACAGAAAGGATGTTTAGTTTTAAAAATTGTAATGAATTAGTGATAATAATATTAATATTTAGGTTGTAATGTTAATATTAATATTTAGGTTGTAATGTCTTATTTGTCCGAGATCATCCACTAATTCTGATTAATGCCATCTGGAAAGTTAAAGCTTTAGTGAAGATTTTTATAAATTATAGAATGGCAAGATTGGACCTTCCATCTGGTTAAATGAAATGGATAGGTCAGCACCCTGTGACATAGATTTTACATTAATGTGCCAAGTTTATCTCTAACTCCAGTGAAGTCAATTCAGGATTAAATTAGACTAATGAATTAAACCTAAACTGTATGGAAATTAAATTTAAAAGATACTTGTCTTCTCTTTAGGAGTAACTAATGTTCTTCAAATAGTGTCCCTGTGAGTGTTCCACTTCAGGTGCACATGTGCATCTCCAGCCCTTGATCAGAGATTTTCCATTACCAGTGTCCACTTGGCTCGCACATACATCCTGTGGACCCTTGTGTCACGCACTGAGTGCACCTAGGCTGCATCTGTGACCGACTCAGTTCCTTCTCAGCTACCTCAGCCTGAGATGGAGCTGTAATGTTTCTGGCTGATTTTGTCTCAGCTATTCTCTTGTACAGCTTAGCATTTGTAGAGCTGAGTTATGAGAGGATTTGTTTTGTTTCTGTCCCTCTTTTTTCTGGGAGACTTATTTTCCTAGTGGGGCATGCCCAGCTCTTCCAGGCTTCAGATGTTGCCTCTCTTGTTGGGAGGCTATCCCAGTAAGCGACAGCCATTCCCAGAGTGTCTGCTGCCTGGGAGAGTCACGTATTTCCTAGAAGTGCAACTTCTGCCTGGCCCTCAAATCCAGAGCAAGGATTGAGAGAAATTGAGGCTGCTACTGATGGAGCATTCCTTTCAGCTTGCTTCAGAATCAGGCAGGAGACTGGCCATGTACATCTGTTTCTGGGGAGATCCAGCACCCCTTCAGCTTTGGCATAGGTACCCTCTAAGAAGGGGAAGATTATGGAGGCCTCAGAGAACGCTCCAAGGAAGAGGAGCTCAGACTCTTATCATAAGGAGGCAGCTCCCAAAAGGCCCTGATCCCTGGCTAAGTCCATGGTGTCAGAAGCCTCAACCTCTCCGCTTGGTACCATCGCGGTGAAAAACTCCGCCTTTGGTACCACTGGAAAGTGCCGGGCCTGTAAGGGAAAACATGGCTCCAAAAGGACCCTGGTATTGTCTACAAGAGAGAAAGAGGGCAAAAATAAACACTTCTCCAGACCACTGCCACTGAGCAGAACTCTGGCTTGAGGTCCTCCCCAGTTGAGACCCTCAGTGCCATGCAAAGTGAAGTGCTAGGTACCTTCAGCACCTACTTCGGTATGCTCCATTTCAATGGTACCATCTGCTTCGACTACCAAGCACCTCTCAGTACTGTGATGATAATCTGAAGATTGGAGTCTTTCTCCAGTACAACAGGATTCTCTTTTTCTGCTGTTGCTTTCCTGTTGGAGGATATTGAACAGTATGAAAGAGACTTCTATATAGGAACTCACTCTCTCTTTTTTTGATGCTTATAGGGAAGATCCCTGTGCACAACAAGGGTGGTGGGACCAATCTTGGATGCCACTCCATCTCCCGTATGGCCCTCCAATGGCCCTACTGGGATCCCTGGGCTTCCTGTTGGCAGCAATTTGCCAGACCACCAGCTCTGTCATATCAAGAGGTGAGAGTTCTACAGTCCTCTCCCCAGCCAACCCACCTGAATGATGAGGCATTTGAGGAGCAGGAAGTTAGGGCTGATAATGAGGCCACCCCCAAACCCTTTGTCTCCAGATGAGGTGGTCATGCCTCCACTGCTGTCCACAGTCAACAATTTCCAGCAGTTCCAGGACCTTATAAAGAGAGTCACGGACGCTTTCTGAGTACCACTCTAAGAGGTCAAAGATTCTCAACACAAACTGCTGGACATTTTGCAATCAGCAACACCCACTGGAGTTGTCTTATCCATTAATGAGGTGCTCCAGGACCCAGCAGACTCTTTAGCAAACACCTGCTACTGTTCCACCAATTTGAAAATGGATAGATAGGAAATATTATTGTTCCATTCTCCTCCCCTCTCACCCCCTCAGGTCTCAGAGTTTTAGTTCACTTAATTCTCTGGTGGTGGGTGTAGTAAATGAGTAGAATAAGCAATAGTACTCTAAGTATATCCTCCATAACAAGGACAAAAAAAGATTAGACTTCTTTGGATGGAAGTCTTAGTCATCTGTGACACTGCAGTTTTGGATTGCAAATTGTCAGGTGATCTGCAATTGCAATAAAGAGCTGTGATGACTTACGAAATGGCTTTGTGCGCTCAATGTAGAAGGCTAGGGCATGCCTGATGTCCAGGGAATGGAGCATTCGCTCTCTGTTACTGGCATGTGGCTTAGGGAAGAACACAGGTAAAAATATGTGGTGGTTCACATGAAACTGGGATACTACCTTTGGTAGAAACGCAGGGTGAAGGCGTAGCTGCACCTTGTCTTTATAAAAGACTGTATGGGGGAGGCCTGGAAGTCAGTGCTGTGAGCTTGGATACCCTTCTGGCTGAGGTTATGGCCACCAGAAAAGCCACTTCCCAGGAAAGGTAGGACAGAGAGCAGGTTGCCGTGGGCTCGAAAGGGTGGGGTCTCATGAGCATGGACAGGACCGGGTTGAGGTTCCACTGGGGATTGGGTTGTCACACCTGGGGATAAAGCCTGTCCAAGCCCTTGAGAAACCAAGCCCACCATGGGATTTCCAAACATTGACCTTCCTGCTGCCCCTGGGTGGAATGCTGAAATGGCAGCCAGGTGTACTTTGATAGATGATATTTGCAACCCCTGCTGCTTTGGGTACAGTAGGTAGTCCAAAACAAGGGGAATTGATGCTTGCTGTGGAGGGCTGCCTATCTGCAGAGACCAGATGGAAAACCGCTTCCACTTTGTCAGGTATGTGGCACGAGTGGAGGGTTTCCTACTTCCCAGCAGGACATCCTTCACTGGGTCTGAACACTGAAGCTTAAGAGGTTTCAGCCATGCAGTTTCCACGCCGTGAGGTGGAGGGACTCCAGGCTGGGGTGTTGTAGACAGCCGTGGTCTTGTGTGATGAGGGCCAGGCACATGGGAAGGGTTACTGCTCTGTCCACTGAGAGGTTCAACAGTGTGATGAACCAGTGTGGCGGGGCCACGCTGGCGCTATGAGGATCAAGGAATCCCTGTCCCAGCAAGCCTTGAGGAGGACTTTGTGTATGAGAGGGAAGGATGGGAATGCGTATAGCAGGTGACTCATCCATGAAAGGTGTCAGTGATGGAGCTTGGGCTGTAGTTCAGAAAGAAGAACCGCTGGCACTTCCTGTTGCTCCGTGTCGCAAACACGTCTATGTGGGGAAAGCCCCACCTCTGGAAAGTCGAGAGCGTGATGTCCACCCTGAGGGACCATTCTTGACTGTGAAACAAGCAGCTGAGGCGGTCAGCTAGCTCGTTTTGCACTCCCGAAGTGAGCAATGCAGAAGTCCCACAGCCCAACGGCTTCCTGGCATGGGAGAGGAGCAAGCACCACCATGTTTTTTTATATAGAACATTGCTGTGGTGTTGTCCTTCTGCACCGACACACATGCATCCTGAAGGTGAGCCCTGAACTCTTGGCATGCCAGACGAACCGCCCTCAGCTCCCTTACATTGATATGCAGCAATAGTTCTGGGTGGGACCATAGGCCTTGGGTTCTGATATTGTCCAGATGTGCTCCCCAACTGAGTGCTGAGGCGTCCGTGACCAGCGATAGCGGAGGTTGGGGTTTGACTGCAGCCACCAGTGGAGAGACTCGAGAATGCGAGGTTGGAGGGTAACTAATCTGTCCAGTGGGTCCCTGTTGGGCCTGTGCACCTGCGCCAACCACACCTGGAGAGGCCAAAGGCGCAATCTGGCATACTAGACCACATATGTACAAGCCACCGTCTGCCCCAGCAGTTTCATGCAATTTCTGGTAGTCGCCGTGGGTAATCGGCGAAGGTTCTCAATGTCCCTGAGTGCTTGGAAGCACAGCTCAGGCAGAAACGCCCTGGCTTGCATGGAGTCCAAGAGAGCTCCTATGAATTCTGTTCTCTGTGTTGGGGCTAGTGTGGATTTAGGTATTTTCAATATGAGGCCTACCATCCTAAGGAAGGTGGCCTGAGCCAGACACACCTGCTCTGCAGCCTGTGCTTGCAACTTGGCCTTGATGAGCCAGTCATCCAGGTACGGGAAAACTTGTACCTGACGTTTGCGGAGAAAGGCTACCACGACTGCCATACACTTCGTGAATATCTGGAGAGCTGCCGAGAGCCCAAATGAGAGCACCCTGAACTGGTAGTGCTGGCCTCTGACCACGAAGCGAAGAAACTGTGGGCCAGGGTAATGGAGATATGAAAGTACACATCTTTCAAGTTGAGGGCAGCGTACCAGTCCTCCAGATCCAGGAAAGGAATGATGGAGGCCAGGGAGAGCATGCAAAACTTCACTTTCTTTATGAATGTGTTGCAGTCTCCCAGATCCAGGATAGGCAAGGGCCCACCCTTGGCCTTGGTGATGAGGAAATAGCTGGAGTAGAACCCCTGAACTCCTGAGGAACCTCCTCTGTTGCCCCTAGAGCAAGGAGCGATTGCACCTCCGGCAGAAGTTATTGTTCGTGAGGAGGGAAGAGGGGTGGGAGGGAACAGAATTGGATAGAATATGCCATGTCCACCGTGCTCAGAACCCAGTGATCTGATGTGATCTGGGACCAAGCACGGTAGAAGTGGGATAGTCAATTCACAAAGAGGGGTAAAGATCTGAGCTCGGTACTGGTGCTCCGTCCTCGGGTGCATCTTCAAAAGTTTGGCTTCAGGCCAGAGGGCTGTTTCAAAGAACCCTGGCCTTGTCCTGAGGAGTACTGGCGGGCGCCTCCTATTATTCCGCCCCTCTCCTGGATAAGTCTCGTCTTGGGGGCCCAGACTAGAAGTGGGACAGGGGCTGAGGCTTAAATGGCTTTCTTTGGGGTACAGGGGTGTGGATCCCCAAAGACTTTAGCGTCACCCACATGTCCTTCAGACTGTGCAAGCGAGAGTCTATATTTTGGGCAAACAACCCCTTACGGTTAAAGGGCAGGTCCTGAATCGTGTTCTGAACCTCTGGTGGTATACCAAACACCTGCAGCCACGCGCTGCATCTCATTGTGATGGCAGTGGCCATAGTCCGAGCCACCGAGTCTGCCGCATGAAACACAGCCTGGAGGGAGGTTCTTGAGACCACCCTGCCCTCCTCTAGAAGTTCATTAAACTCCTTGCACAAGTCAGCCAGCAGCAACTCCTGAAACTTTGCTAATGCACTCCAGGAATCGAAAGCACAGCGACTGAGTACCTCTTGCTAGTTGGCCACTTGAAGCTGGAGTTGGCCGAAAAGGTCCAACTTCTTAGCGTCCAGTGACTTTGGAACGGGACCTGGCTGCCCCAGCAGCTCCTTGTGATTTGCTGCGTCGACCACTAGAGTCCTCAGTGGGGAGTGGGTGAAAAGGTGTTCATACTCTTTCTGCAGCACATCTAACATCTCTCTACCCCTTTAGTGGTGGGTGATATAGAGGCCGGGATCTGCCAGAGCACCCTAGTAGCGTTCTGGATCATTTTTATCTGGGGCAAGGCCACCTTAGATGGACCCTCCGGGGCAAGGATGTCCACCATTGGGTCTGACTCCTCTGTGACCACCTCCACCTGGAGGCTTAGGGCCACCCTCCTAAGAAGGTCTTGGTGTCCCTTAGTGGCCGCCGCCGGTAGGATGGTAGTGGTGGTGCCTGCCACCGTCTTGTCCAGGGAGGAGGAGGCCCATGGGACCAGGTCTTCCTGACATTCTGGTTCCCTAGAGACTGGGTCGGGTGCGGCAGTCCCAAGTCAGGGAGTCCACTGGCTTGGCAGACCTCTGGTCGGGGCCGGAGTCAACGGTGCTGGATCTTGAGGCCCTGCGATGGGATCCCCCCGCTGGAATCCCCTCACAGCTTCTTAACGGGGGAACAATCCGTGTCCGCCTTGTTTTTCTTATGTGGCATTGGGTCTGTGAGTGGTGCTGCCAGCTACAGCTGGCCTTATGAGCCAGGGAGTGGTGCTGATGCTCCTGGGAGGAGTCCTTCCTCGGTGCTGGTGCATCCCACGCCGATGATGCCAGTGCTGTTTCCGGTGCTGTTAGAGGGCTGACTCCATCAGGAGGAGCTTTAAATGATAATCCTGCTCTCTTTTAGTCCTGGGTCTAAAGCTCCTACAAACTGAGCACTTGTCTGATGACCTTCTCCTAGGCACTTAAGACAAGCAGCATGCGGATTGCCTCTGGGCATAGGTTTCACATACTTCTCACACGCCTGTGACCGAGGCATGCCCTGGTGCCTGGGAAAAACTACAGGGGGAGCCACCCAAAGTAAGCTTAACTAACTATAAACTACTATACAATTACTGTGACTACAACTCAGCTAAACTATTTACAAGTAAGAAAAGGGAACTACTAGGTAGCCACTTGCTAATGCAACAGACTGAGCTGCTCCATTGACCGTTACTGGCTGTAAGAAGGAACTGAGCAGGCAGCGGGTCAGCTGCAACCTATATACACCGCCATGAAGGTGCCATTCCACAGCTGACCCGATGGCTACCACTTGGGGAAAAACCTTCCGATGATTGTGCATGTGGCGTGCGCACACATCTATTGGAATCCACATGAGCAGTCACTCAAAGAACTTCTTTCTGAATCATGAGGAATTTTTCTGTTGACTGAACATTCCTGCCCTACTAAATTGACTTTTGTTTTTTTAGGTTTGATTTCTTGTTTCTTTTTTAGGAGAGTGTTCCTGCCCTTCTCTGCACAAACTTATTTTCCTTAAGTTACAAAACTTGTTTTAAAGGTATAAAAAGGTTTGATGTTTAAATGTTAAAAGTGTAGAGCTGGCCAGAAACAGGAATTCCTGTTCTGCAGGACGGTTTTTTTTGTTGTTTTTTTTAAAGGTCCAAAACGGAACACACAATTGAAATTCCTAAATTTCTGGCAGAATGGGAATTATGAAACTGTTCATAAAAAAAAAAGTCAAAATAACATTTTGTTTTGACCTTTTCAGGTATAGGGAATGGGTATCTCTGGGCTGCTGAGGACTTCAGGATCCTGGAAGCCCTTGCTCCAAGGCAGTTTACCTGGCAGGCCCAGCTCCATGGCAACTCAACTGATGGGCTGCCTCTAAGCCAGAGAGCCTTGAAGCTCTTGGAGCCCCAGCTTTGGGGGGGATCCACCTTACGGGTTGCAGGGGCGTGGGGGAGCTGTGGAGCTGGGAATGATTTTCCAAAAGAACATTTCAATTATGTGGAAAATGAATTTTTCACCAGAAAATTCCTAACTAGCTTTAGTTGAAAGCTATATAAGATTGCTGTCAAATTGTTTGAGAGTCCAGTGGTCTACTTCTAGTTCTATACTCCTGCTAGAATGAAATTGCACCCGATCTGTTTAGAAATGGAAATAAAAAGATTTTGCTCGTAAGATTTCCTTTAGTTGCCTCTGATATGGTAGGGCACTTCTTTTCTCTTAATATATAATACACACACACAAAAATTACAGCAAAAACATGAAGGGTACAAAATCAAACCCTCAAAAGTTAGGAAATGCCAGAATTAAGATAGCCAAATTAAGGTTGCACAAACAATCTTGTGCATATACATTTTGATAGAAGCTAGGGTCTGTCTGTTTCTCCCCAAGCTTGATCCAGTCTGTACCTCCAACCGTTCTCCACTCCTCAAGCTTTTAATCTCAGTCTGTCTCCTTGCACTCCAGTCTCTCTCCTGCTTGCTTCCAATCCTGGTCCCCCACCCTCCCAAATGGTTTCTCGTCTAATCTAGCTCTCCCTTTTCCAGTTGGAACTGAAAACAGGGTCTTACAATGGAAAGTGGCTGGCTACCTTAACTGTAGGCTACCAGCTTTGCCTCTAGCACATTCATTCACCTTATTGAAAAGACTATATATTCTGTTATACTAATTTCTACATCTATTTCCATTCAGGTTCCCTTCCCAACAAGAAGGGCTAGAACTATTTTTAAATGAAAGCTTAGATTCTGTAAAACAATTGTATCTCCCCAGAAAAAGTGGGAGGACTGGCCCAAAGTTTGAGAACCACTGCCTAGAGCAGGGATCAGCAACCTTTGGCACGCGGCCCATCAGGGAAATCCACTGGCAGGCTGGGACGGTTTGTTTACCTGCAGCATCCATAGGTTCAGCCAATCACAGATCCCACTAGCTGCAGTTTGCTGTTCCAGGCCAATGGGGGCTGTGGGAAGCAGCATGGGCAGAGGGATGTGCTGGCTGATCCCTGGCCTAGAAAATCTAATTGCAGTAGATTTACTCCACCTCTTCTAAAAGTCCTTTGTCTCTGTACTTATGAATGTTCGGTAGATAAAATATCATTAATTTCTTCTTTTTCATGTATTTATTTTTGTGTCCTGAAGACCTAGTGTCTGCTTGGTTTTAGTTAAGAGATTAAAAGATCCCACTTCTATTCTAGATGTATTCCTGACTGCTGAACAGATGACAGAAGAACCATATTATTTTTCGAAACAGATTTGTTGATAATGAGTTCGATGTGAATATCCTAGCAAAATCAGGCCATTCAGTAAATGAAACTCTGTGGCTGGCACCGCAAGCTTTATTGACACACAGATTTAAATTTGTTTGATTTCCCTCCAGCTTTGCAACATACCATCTTGGCTCTTTTTATTTTTCTACTAAGAGCTGCTACAGCAGAACTTCCCCCAACTAGAGAGACCTGTCTCCCTCCCCTCAGAGCCGATTGCCTGTATGTAGCAGAGTGGTAGGGGTTGAAATAACTGTGTGCACCTTCCAATTGGAATCCGTGTTTCCCATCAGTCAGCTAGGAATGGAAGGAACATAGAGTGTACTCGAGGGCTAAAGTTATTGGGCTCTTCCTGTCTGACAGCTCTTTTTAAGAGGTCACATATAGAGAAGAAAAAAGACTATGCCCTGAAAGTTACATTACTTTCCTCTCCCACACAATGGCCAATGAGATCAGAGCCCTCCCCACCATACAATTGAGTAAGATTCTCCTTCTCCCCAGCACACAGTGGGTTGTGACTGAAAGGAGCCCACTCATAAAGGAGTGTGTGTACACTGCACTCTAGTGACTATAGGGGTCTAAAAGTCACCCTCCCTCCCACTTTAAAGCACATCTCTGATGGTAGTCACCCCCGTGTCCCTTTGCCACCACACACTCCACAGCAGTTCTTATGGCTCCTTCTGTTGCTGCACCCTAACAATCCAGGTCTCAGCTCCATTTCTGTAGGCCTGCTGAAGTGCAGAGTAAGTTATTTACCAGCTCTCTCTGGCTGTGGAAGAGAAGGGAATTAAACCAAGCCTGCATCATAGGCTACTGTGCTAATCATTCACCCACTTCTTCAGGAAGCCCTCTCAATCTTCACAGAAGAAAAGAGAGGAAAAGGATGAGCTTCCACTTAGAACTGACTAGGCTGTAGTGCAAGAGCCTCATTTTCACAGCCCCCATAGAAAAAAGCCTTTTACACCTGTGATTAATATACTTGTGTTGACCAAGTTAATACCATTATAACATGTGTCATCATTTGACACTGTTAAAGATAATTTTACAAGTCCTTTTTCTTAGGCTTGGTCTACACTACAGACTTATGTCAGTGTAATTGTGGTGCTCAGAGGCATGGAAAATCCATGTCCGAATGATGCAGTTACACCAACCAAACTCCCGCTGTAGACAGCACTATGTTGATGGGAGAGCGTCTCCCGTCAACATAGCTACCACCTCAGACATGGAGTACCTACAGTGTCTGGAGAAGCTCATCACCAGGGGCAATGTCTCTCCTAAGCACTGCTGCAGTGTAGACAAGCACTTACTGTACAAGCAGTGTAATTCTGGGAGAAATGCTGTATTCAGTTTTGTGATACAGGTATTTTGGGGGACCTGGCAAGTAGCTAGAGAGTTTGCTCTTTGCCATAGTCTCTCTAGGGTCCTTTCTTGATGCACAGTTGCTGCTTGATAACAGTGTTGGTGTCTGATCTGAGATTTCCTGTGTCGTGTTTGACAACACTGTTCAAAGGGTATACAGCATAAAAGTTTCACTAGAAAATATCCAGTCTGTTACTGATTTTGTCTCCCAGCAGAAACTGACCTGGCCTGTAAGTGCCCCAGGTGCTCAGCTGACTGGTGAATACTAAAACAAGTCCTGAAAGTTCTCATCAATGTGCTTTTACTGTCAAATTGCCAAGTATAACAAGAGAAGATAAATGTAACCTTTTTCAGGAGACTCCCCAGCAAAAAATATTTTAAATAAAATGTAATAGGTCACATAAGAGCTCTGAGATATGTGCTTCAAATAGCAACCTCAGTGACAGTAAATTCACAAGTCCTGTGGTGCTTATGCACAAATAAACCATTACTGTACATCATGATCTGTTCATGTAAATTTATAAAGTTTTGGCCACACAGGACTTTGAAAAGAGAAAAACAGAGACAAAACATTTTCACAGCAGTCCAGTCTTTCTGCTAATTGCCTGGAGCTGGGATCCACACTCACTGATAATTAGCGTAGCAAATGACCTGTCTCATCATAATTTCTAAGTATTGTTTGTAAAATTAAGACAGGGTTTGAGGTTGGATAGAGAGTAACTCCTGTGAGAAGATGCTGTGTTTAAAATGTTAACAGGCACAGGATGAGCTTCCGTTGCTAACAGATGTGGAAGAGCTTTAGTACATGAAGAATTCATGACGTGCTTGCAGTTTCTTCTACTGAAGGTAGCTTGTCCCAAACTGGCTTCTGAATATGTTCTGGTAGTTTCTCTAATTTGGTCTAAAAACAAAGCAAATAATTACATCTACCAATCTGCACCTTAGATGTGACAATTCCCTCATTTAGAATACATTATTTTGCTGAATACATATTTACCCAAATCAAATTACAAATACCTGTTCAGGTACATGAAAGGCCACCAAGTGGCAGAAGCCATTTTAAGAATAGTACAGCTTCCATCCCTTCTTCATCTTGTGCTTTCCACTGTTTGGATCCCTTGCTCCCTAGAGAACTCCCGTTCTCCCCAGCCCAGAGTCTCTGCACATTCCCCCCTGCACATTCCAGAAATTACACTTGCTATTAGTCCCAGCAGATATCATTTGTCATCTGATTAATCTTAAAACTAGACTCATCCCACAGCTCCTATTAGAAATTCAAGAAAGCAATTCAATTATACCTTTTTTATTTCCATGGCAACCCCTTCAGGTAAATTTCTTTGGATGTATTCCAAATAGACATCAGCTGTACTGCCAGTTAAATGTTTTAACTAAAACAACACAGAAAGTGTTTTAAAAATGAAAGTAGCCATATTTTCTGCTATTAGCATATCACTGTATAATGATATAGGCATACACTGATGGGAAAATTTCCTCAGAGTTAGAGAAGCTAGAGCACAGAGGTTCAACATTCCCTTCACGACAGGCAAAGAATTAGCATCATCTTTGCACTCTCACACTCATGCACAGTTAGCAGAAGGTACTCCCAGACTAGGGGTTTGCCTAACCTGTATTCTGCAACTGTAGAAACACATACAACCTTTGTTTACGTAGAGAGCCTCCTGGGATTAACTTGTAGTTTGATTAGTGCAGCCTATATTTAGAAAGGCCGCTCCTGGGTATTATATAACATCCTAGCATCCTAAACTAGGTCAGGGCCCTACTATGCTAGGCACAGTACCAACACTGACAATCTCTTCCCCTCAACACACAACACGGGTGGTGGCCAGTTATTTTTGTTTTTAAGAGGAAGGTAGTTATTTTTAAAGGCAACTGTGAGGTGGTTTATCTGCCATTTTGTTCTAATTTTTTAATATAAAAGATACAATATGGAAAATGGTGCGCTCAGAACCATACTTTTCAGTACTATTATTTTAATATAAGGTGCATGAAGTGCATCCAGTATAACAAGTATTCTCTTTAGTATCCACTGAGACAGGATTAGGAAATTCTGCATGCTGGGGTTAAATGTAAAATCAGTACACACATTTTTCAGGAATTTTAGTGAGTGTCAAACATTAAATGCTTGACAAAACTGCATTTTCTATATGTGAAGTTCTATTTGAGTTCTCTCCTTCCCGCAAATACACTTACTCACCTCCAAGCATCTATAATGTGTCCTCATTTCATACTGAACTCTGTGCTTCTTGAAAATGTGTATTGACTTCAGAAGGGTGAATCGTTCTATCTTCCTGGGAGGTTCATGTCTAACATGCACAATCATTTAAACACATTATTTCATATTTTAAATCACATTCATACCCCTTTTAGATCAACTAATGTTTTCAGTATCTACATAACAACCCACCAGGATTTAATGCCAGGATCCTGCTTTAGTTGACATTTGCACAAGTGAATGAGGCAGTGTGAAAAGTACCAGTGTATTTTGGTACTGCAGCCACATTTTGTCTTAATAACTATTAAAAGACCCGGGGGGGGGGGGGGGGGGGGGGAAGACGGACGGACGACAGGACCAATAAATTCAGCTAGGTTCTAATGATACCTGGGGGGATGCTTGCACTGTCAATGATGCTGTCCTTACAGGAAGTTTGAAATGGTACTTTAAAAAAATACCCACAACCCTGGGCAAGATTCCCTTTTCTATCAATGTTTTGCTGTTTAACATAGTGCTGAGTGTGTAACAGCTGTTGCTATTGGCTGTATGGTCCTTGAACTATTATTGTATCCTACTGCTGACAAGGAAAATAATTAAAACAGCTTGTCAGGGAAATATCCCAATGGCTTCAAATTAGTTAAAAAATGCCATCACTGTACATCTTTCACTTCTGAAACACTTAGAGAAAGTAAATTCCATACCTCAAAAATCTACAACTATGAATGCCATAAGGGGTAGTGTTTTACAAGTAACAGCTGAGACCAGGTCACCTACACTTACACTTTTTCAATGGAGATGCCAAGTTCTTTAGCAGCAAGCACTGCAAAATATTCGTAACTGTCCAACACAGTTTTATCATGGCCTTTAACTAAAACTGATAATTTCCTGTATAATGTGTCCGGTTCATCTGAAATGGATACCTACATTTTGTAAGAAAAAGACAAGTTAGGTGATAGCTCTACACTACCCTTAGCTAGCTAATACAATACACATTTATCTTGTACACCCTACTATCCTATATGGGGGAAAATACTATAGGCAGCTCAACCTAATTGTACTTTATGCATAGTTTTGTCAACCTGTGGCTAATTAGCCACTATTACCAATTCTGAAAAGGACGGCAGAGCTGTGCATGACTTAGGGTATAACTACACGTAAAACACTACAGCAAAGCCCATTGGCCTAGATTCTCCTATAGGTAGAGGTAATCCACCTCCCCAAGAGGCAGTACTTAGGTCTATGGAAGAACAGTGGAAGCTGTCTACACTGGGGGTTAGGTTGGCTTAATTATGCTGAGCATACGTAACTACACCCCTGAGTGACACAGTTAGACCAACTTAAATTTTCTAGCGTAGACCAGGCCTCTACATTTTCAGCATTCAGAAGCTATTATGGTAAAAGTTCTTGATCAGGAGGGTGAGGGCTCTTCAAGATGACTCGGGAAAAAAAATGTAGTAAGGCTTGCAATAGTTGAAGTTAAGAGCAGAGCTCAGAAACTTCTGAAGAGTTGCAGATTTTTCCTTAAAACCTATCTAATATTACTTTTTTTTTGGCACTGGAGAAGAGTCGCCTTCTCAGGCCCTGCACTGTCAGCAATTCTCTCTGTAGCTGATGAGAAATACACAGGACTCCCTCCACCAGGATAAGAAGAAACATAAGAAAATATTTAAGTAAAATGGGAATTAAAATTTCTCCTTTTAAAGTGTGTACCATACGTATTTTAAAATGAAAGGACTCTCCACAAGAATACTACATTTCTATTCTAAATGCAGATTGTAACCCTAGGACGTCATTGAAAAGGAGACCTCAATGAGTAATAATCCAACTCATATTATAAATATTCTTCTCCTAATGGGATTTTGCATAATTAAAAAATACTCACCTATGCTGAAATAAGTCTGAGTTTGTGTATTTGCTTTTGTTACTGAGAATGTATATAATAAGTAGAGGGTCTACTTAGTCACATACCAAAGAATTGTCCTTATGATGGTGTAAATCAGTGTGGAATCCTGAGAACTGAACCCACAACAAGTCCTTGTTTCTAGATGGGAGGAGGGAGGAAACACCACATTTAACATGATTACAAATTAAGAGCTCAGGGTTTTTCAGACTTCATTGTTAAATGTTATACTCACAGAAGAAAACGATATTGCTTTGGCGTATCTCTGCTTGAGTAATTTACAGGAAAAGTCCCTGGTCCCTGTGAAAATAAGTTAAATCATCAGCTGGTGTCTTTCAAATTAAAGATTATCAGCTTAACGTAGATTTGTTAAAAGCTGGTTATTGTTTTCTAGACTAATAAATATATAAATGTAAGTCTGGAGGTACAATGAAGAACTTCGTGTATGAAGGATTAAATGCATCTTTTTGAAGAAAGGCTCTATAGTACCTTGAAACCCATGCATGGTGTTGGTGCAGAGCAATGAGACACAGACTGGTTAGAGGAGTTTCGTTCTTGCTCCAAAGATGATGGCACAGAAGGGAGAGTAGACCGAGTTGTTTGGAATGGCTGCATTATGGGTATAAAAAGGCAGCAGCTGCTATTCCAGTGCATAGGCCTGAATAAACATCACTTTGATTCCTAAACAAAGTCCATTTACACCTAGGCTTTATAGTGAACGTTGCCCTCGTTGAACACATCAAGAAATGACTAGTTTAATTAATTTGTATGGTATCTTTCTAGAAGGATTCAAAACTAAAGTAATATGGGAATTACCTTTAATCTGTGCAGAAATTCCACATTAAAGTTTGTGTGTTAGAAATGCAAATCTGACTAGCTCATACAGGAACATTTTTTGGGTTAACAGTTACTTTACTTGTCAATACCTTACCATTACATGAATAGAAAAATATAAGAACTCATTACCTACTATATATGCCCACGTACATAATCACCAGCAAATAAGAGGACTGAGGAAGAAACTAACTGATTACCAATGATACAAAATCATAATTATAAGAATACCTGTGAGTTAGAACTCAATACAAAAATTGAAGGTTACTAATTTTATTAGCACAATAACAGACTCCAGCATGTGATGTCATTCCATTTCTGAATGCAGGATATAGCAATACGTACAGTATTTCACAGTACAATTACAGTCTTTATAGTTTTGCTTTCATGTAATTTAGTAGACTTGCTAACTCTGCCCCTAGGACAGTTCACCCAAATTTGGCCACTTTATATGTCTCTGAAAAATCAGAGTTTGCACATGCTCAGTAGAGATGTATTAGCATTTAGCAGGTAAATTATCAGGTAAGATTCTATCTCTAGTGAGCACTCTCCACTCCCATAGCTCCTTTGGGGCAACCAGACTGAGCAGGCAACATCCCCAGAGTGATTGAGCCTGTTCCAGTCCAGGGATCCAGGAGCTGAGCAGGACTTGTCCAGCCATTGTTGCTCTCAGCACCCAGATGTTGGGCAGTGGAACTCACAGCAAGGAGACTCTCTCATCTATACTCTCAATGGTCCCCCTGCTAGCACCCAGGAGGAAAAGGATGATGCCTTACTGGAATTTAGGGGGAGAAGGGGAGGCACAGAGACAGGCTTCACAGGGGCAGCATAGGACAGGCAGGGAAAGAAGAGTCTGTAACAGCAAAAGCACACTCACTTCCAGAATCTGGAACAGAATCCAGGATTCCTGAGTCTAAATACTCCACTGCTGCCTAGCAAACAGCTGTGAAACCCACTGGCAAGTGTCATCTCCCTCTAGTGGATGATCCACACAGGAGAAAAGCCTGCTACTGCCACCAGTTACTTCATTAGCTCAAATGGTAGAGACCTGTGCCATGTACCTAAAAGTTCCAACCCTGCTATTGATATAAGCTAGGTCAATATGGTTCTGGTTTTTCTGTTTTGTTTTGAAATAGGAAATAACATGCAAAAATCTATTTTAAAAGTAAGTTAATGTTCCAAAGTCAAGCACTCAAAAGGGAGGACATGCTAGAGTTAAGGTTTTCCATGCAACTGTAACGTATCCCCTTGTGCATCTTGTCTGTAATTACAGGATCACATGCTATTTTTCCCACAAGACCCCTAACTCATTCACCCCACACTAAATTGTGTTCAGGGAATGAATCCGGATTGTGCAGTGAATGAAGCTGTCGTCTGCAGGACCCATCTCATTTGCTGCAGAAGTTAGGAAGTGTGTAGTGAATGAGGAAGGACTGTAAGGAAGAGAAAGGAGGGTTTTGAGGTTTAAGCAGTTAAATATCATCTTGGAGAACTGAATTGTATTTCAGCTTCTGCCATGGAGTTCTTACGTAATGCTGACAAGTCACTTAAACCAACATATTCACAGGTGGCTGCAAATTGTGTCCCTTATTTCAAAGTTCCCAACTTGAGACACATAGAGTCAGATTTGCAGAAGAGCTGAGCACTCACAAAGTCAATTAGAGCTGCAGTTGAATATATGAAATGCTATAAAAATGCTACCTACTCTGAGAAATCAAGTCTCCTGATTTTAGTGAACACCTGACAATTTTGGCTGCAACTTCTCTATGCCTTAGTTCATCACCTGCCCTACAATAGGGATAATGCCACCTCCATAGCTTACAATATATTACTATATTTATATATTATAATGTTTTCTGGAAATGATGAAAAAATTGAATTTTTAAGAGGGATGTGATTAAGGAGAATGTAGTAACTTGGCAAAAAATAGGGAGATCATTCCATGAAGTGGTGGCATGAAAACAGCCCAGAGCAAGGTGCTAAAGTTCAATTGTATTCATGTTTGGCCGAGTACAGAGTTTATTGGGTTGTTTTAAGAAATTTGCACATCCTCTGAGGCTCTATAAAGGGAGAAATAAGTGTGTACACATATATATTTAATCACTATTTGTGTCAAGCACTTTGAACAAACAGTGGGGTTTGTCTTATTTCAGTCTAGTGAAGTATGAGTATTCGGTTTTGTGAAGACAAGTAAATTAACGTTTGTGAAGCACTCAGGTACCATTGTGATAAGCACCCCAGAAAAGCGCATGAATGGCATGCAGAAATATTGAATAGGACTGCACACTGAATGAGTATAAAAGATATATTGAATAGCCTTTAGTTACATCATCACATTTTTTTCTGCAGGACCCCTGGGCACTGAATGAGGCAGGGGTCCTGCAGAAAAAATTGTGATAATGTAACTAAAGACTATTATAATGCATATACACAAGGGGGCCAAATTAAGGTTATATGGGAAACCTTAATTCCAACATTTTTTAACTTCTGACTCTGCAATCTTAATATAGGTGTTTGTATGTAAATATATATACATACACACGCTTATAATAGCACATGGTGAACACAACACACTAACTTTCATAACTACAGAATATTAGAGTAAGTAGCAGAATATGTTAAAATTAATGAGAAAGTTGATTGTCTATATAAAATGAATGAGAAGAGAAGATGTTTGATAATTAATGTCCTTTCCTCTCCTCCTCAAAATAAGAATGGGCATCTCAAGTTCACAACAGGTATTAAGTTTATACCTTGGTGCATCATTTATCCCTTTTAATTGACTGAATGGCAGATTTATATTCTTACATTCCATTTTTTGCAATTTATGTTTTTAAAACTTCATTCTGGACACAAACATTTGTAATTGATTCAGTGTTCAAAGTGATCTACTGTTTCATCAAGCTTTGTTTTTAAATCGTCAGTATGAGGAGTTATGCTCCTTTGTGTTACTAAACATTGTAGCCTTTTTAACTTTATTGAAATGCATAAAGCATTGTTCTGGCACACTTTTTTCTTTCTTGCACTGTGCTAATAATATGTACAGGGACAGTACAGAGTCATGTGATTCTGCTCAATAAAATTAACGGTAATCTGAAAATGTGTTAAAAGTTGGACTGTAAGGTAAATTGGTGAATATATGTAGTGGGAGGGGCATTCAGCACATATTAAAATATAAGTTTTGTAATAGTTCCATTTATTCTACAATATAAATCAAATATTTTTAATTTCTTTCAAAAGCTGGCCATCCCACAAGGCTACAGACACTCTAACAAACTGCAGCACAATTTAATTCAAATTCCATATACAGGCTGACCCTCCTGGCTAAAAGAAAACTGGTCCTCTCCTAACAACAGTCATCCAAAAGAGCCTCAACTTTGTCCTTCCCCAATATGCACTTCAGGAAAAAAGCAAACCTTGGAGCTTGGAATGTTAAGAAGTCCAGACTGGGGCAGACAGAGGAAGACAGCAAATTCCAAAGTAGAGGGACTTAATGGGGAACCCCAACTGGTAATTTACTCTCAAACTTGAGAGAGCTAGCTCAAGCACCTCCTCTGACCTCAACTGTAGCAGAAATTACACAGTGAAAACAGCAGTCCCTCAAGTAGCCTAGTCCCAAATCTTTGTCACTTTCACTTCCACATCATAAGATTTCAAAATTCATTTCCTCAGTTAGGATCAGCAAGATACTTCCCACATCTCTTTGCTTCACCTACCAAGTAATCTGTAAGCCACAGTAACCATGCCAGGGCACAACTGGGAGATGGCTTTTGGGGGCCACTATATCAATGGCCATGAACAATAGATTCATAGATTACAAAATCCAACGAATTCATAGCTAAAGTTGTCTTTTAGAGAGAGTACACTTCCAGAAAGCAATCTGTGATGGACCCTGATAGATACTCTACAAGGCTGGACCACTGAAAAAGGTCCTTTGCTCCACTGGGATAGATACAGACCTAAATCAATAATCTTGGATAAAGAGTATATCTACCCTACTCCCCACCCCCCCACAAAAGTGTATTCTTAACTTGGATTAAAATAGCATAGAAGACACAGCAACTCTAATTTCAACTCCTCTGTAGCTTAGGTTAAAGCCTATAAGAGAGCCTTGGGTTGAACTCAAGCTGCTAACCCAAGTTAAGGACAACTTTTTTATATCCAAAGCTATAACCCTCAACTCCAGCCCAGATGCGGCCAGTGACATGAGTAGATCAGATGTTCCTATGATTGTCATGCTAGCTACAAATTCCTGAGTCAATCCAGAGGAATCATCTGCATGGACATGAAAGTCAAACACAATTAGCCAAAGGGAAGAACCTGAGAAATTCAAGTAGGGCTTCCATAGCACAGCCAGCTACTCAGCAATATTAACTAAGCACAATCAAGGTCTCAAACTTTAACTTAGAATTAAACGTAAAAATAGGGGAAAGTCCCAAGACTGTCATCTCTTGGAGGCAGGGCTGCCTATTTGCTCTGCCTTTGTACAGCCCTGTCAGGCTGGGATCCTGGTCTAGGAACGGGGCTCCCAGGTGCTACCCAACCCCTCAAGGCGATGGGCTACGTGCAGCTCTCTAGGCCTGACACGCTGCAAACCACTGTAGTGTGAAAAACGGCTATCAGATGTAATTTGCTACTAGTAGCAGTTACTGATATTAAACTGCTGCTATCTGCCCTAATCTGTTATTGGAACAGGGGTAGCAAATTGTAACTAGTAGCAGTTAGTGATATGTAAAGTTGTTCTTATTTGCTGACTTGTCCTAATTTGCTAAAACTTGACAGTGTTGTTGGATAGAAGCATAAGTCTTCAGCTTTCAAACGACCCTGCCTGGTGTACATAAGTATCAATTACCTCTTAACAGAGTGAGGTCATTTAAACATCATTTATTTTGCAGCTTCATTTACTGTGCTAACAAAACATAGCAAATGCAATACTAGAAACACAGATGTCATTGCTAAAACTACTAGCAACTACTTACACATATTTTCAATAAGTATTTGTTATTAAAATATAAATTAAATAGCACAACAACAAAGGTAAATGATGAAGCGCTCAGAATAACTCAGGGAATCCCAGCAGCAAATAAGAAAAATTTGAGAACTGCTATGAGACTTTATGCAGTCATATAAACTGATAAGGGATTCTTTGTTTCTGAGGGGGTATATGTAAAATATTTCACCAAATCAAGTCTCCCTCAGCACCTCAGCAGGTTACATCAGACAGAGAGGAGCTGTGGTGACGAGGCCTTGGAATGCCTGTGCCATTAAGAACCCAGCCCTGGGAAGCCCATTCTAAGAGGCACTGTCCTGTGGAAGGCGAAATGAAAAAGCCCCTCTGCCCCTCCCATTTTTGCAAACACTGGTGTCTCAGTCCACCGGGGTAACCGTCACTCCCTCTGCCCCAGTTTTACCCTCTGGCAGTGCCTCACCCCTGGGTTTAGCCCCAGCTCGTATTCCTGTCCCTGATTTTGCCTTTCAGCCCCTATCCTAAACCTACCTCCAGCTGCTCGAACCCCCTGACTAGTGAATTTCCACCCCCTGCTCAGACTCAGACCATCCCCCTCTGATCTGCCCCCTTTGAACCCCTATAAAAAGCAGTCCGGGGAATTTGATGCCAAGTCAGGGCAGGGTGAAGGGCAGTGGCTTCAGCAGCGGTTACTGAGCATGCTCACGCGCGGGGTGGGGGCAGGGCCCTGGCTCGTGTCCGGCAGCGCGCGAAGGGCGGCGGCGGCGGCTGTTCCAGCCCGGGACCCGGCGAAGGAGCAGCCGAGGGCTCGGGTCAGGGGAACGCAGGGGCGGCTGGACTCGGAGCAGGGAAGCCCTGGGGACAGATCGGAGCACCGCTCGGGTGCGCGCGCCCTGTCGCTGCGGCCCGTCCCGCGCCCCCGGTACCTGGCAGCAGCACCGCCGCCACAAGCGCCTCACGCCTCCCCACGCCGCCATCTTGCCCACAGCCCCTCCTCCCCCCCCGGCAACTTCCGGCAGCCACCGCACCATAGAGCTACCCAGGAAGGATAGAGCGGCCCCACCCGCAGCCAGCTACCACAGAGTTCGCCCTCCCGCCTGAAACTCGGCAGCCGCTCGCGCTGGAGCTGTAGCCGGTCGGCGCCGGAGGCGGAGTCAGAGCCAGACCCCACCACGCCGTTACCGTCCCCAAAGCCTGCGGCGGCGCCGACAGCCTCACCCCCGCCTGAGCACAGCGTCGGCTTCAGGCCCCACCCCGCTGGGCCCTGCCCCTCCCCTGGCGGAGCCCGAGCGGGAGGCGCAGCCCCTGCCTGCCGAAGGATGAGAGGCCCCCGGGCGGCTGCCCTGCCTTACTCTCCCTCGTCCCTCGGCCAGCCGCGAGCCAGGGACTCCCGTTGCCCGGGGGCGGGGCGGGGGAGGGGAATGGGCTTCGGGCGCCATTTTCCAGCTCGCGCCTGCGCACTGCGTCTCGTGCTTGGCCCCCTTGGCACCAGAAGAGGCGCCCTTCGAACAGCTGCCAGCCACCAGCCCCTCCCCCACCCACCCCGCCTCCGGCGCGCTCCTGGGCGGCGCTGCCTAGGAGGAACCCAGGGGGGAGTGGGCGGTGGCCTGGGGCTGATCCCTACGGGTCCTTGAAATGCGAGTTAACGCTGCTCAACAATGGGTTCCGCCCTGGCTGGAGCCGGGACAGGCTGAGCGCGGCTCGAAAGCGTCTCCCGCCCGCCGAGCGCCCGCACCCAGACGGCGTCTGTCCAGTGTCATCCCCGCCGTGGTGGGCTGGGGCGTCCCCCTTGCTCGTTCACAGCTTCGCTTATAATCGCTCTAGGCCGGCGCTGCTCTCAGGGGGTTTAGAGGCGTCCGTAGCCACGACTGCAAAACAAGGCAGAGCACGCAGGGACAGTGACAGACTTTGCAACACCCTCTCGGTGCCCACCCAAGCTCCGGCGTGCGACTGACTACAAACCTAAGAAAATCAAATCAAAAGTCAAAGGCAGCTATAAACCTGTCAGGCAAATGTAGCTGATTAGAACTCTGTGAAAAGCTTTTGAAACTCTGTTTGTTCAGGTTTCGGAGGAACAGCCGTGGTAGTCTGTATTCGCAAAAAGAAAAGGAGTACTTGTGGCACCTTAGAGACTAACCAATTTATTTGAGCATGAGCTTTCGTGAGCTACAGCTCACTTCATCAGATGTTTACCGTGGAAACTGCAGCAGACTTTATATACACACAGAGAATAT
Source organism: Caretta caretta (assembly GCF_965140235.1). Lineage (NCBI taxonomy): Eukaryota > Metazoa > Chordata > Testudines > Cheloniidae > Caretta > Caretta caretta. Next base: position 170,085,685 of record NC_134208.1, read on the forward strand.
GAAACAATACCTCCTCCCACCCCACTGTCCTGCTGGTAATAGCTTATCTAAAGTGATCAACAGGTGGGCCATTTCCAGCACAAATCCAGGTTTTCTCACCCTCCACCCCCCCACACAAATTCACTCTCCTACTGGTGCTAGCCCATCCAAAGTGACAACTCTTTACATAATCAAGTTGGGCTATTTCCTGCATAGATCCAGGTTTTCTCACATCCCCCCCACCCCCATACACACACAAACTCACTCTCCTGCTGGTAATAGCTCATCTAAACTGACCACTCTCCAAGTTTAAATCCAAGTTAAACCAGAACATCTGGGGGGGGGGGGGTAGGAAAAAACAAGAGGAAACAGGCTACCTTGCATAATGAATTAGCCACTCCCAGTCTCTATTTAAGCCTAAATTAATAGTATCCAATTTGCAAATGAATTCCAATTCAGCAGTTTCTCGCTGGAGTCTGGATTTGAAGTTTTTTTGTTTTAAGATAGCGACCTTCATGTCTGTGATTGCGTGACCAGAGAGATTGAAGTGTTCTCCGACTGGTTTATGAATGTTATAATTCTTGACATCTGATTTGTGTCCATTTATTCTTTTACATAGAGCCGCATGGCCCCACAGTATGCCAACATTTTTATGGCTGATTTAGAACAACGCTTCCTCAGCTCTCGTCCCCTAAAGCCCCTACTCTACTTGCGCTATATTGATGACATCTTCATCATCTGGACCCATGGAAAAGAAGCCCTTGAGGAATTCCACCATGATTTCAACAATTTCCATCCCACCACCAACCTCAGCCTGGTCCAGTCCACACAAGAGATCCACTTCCTAGACACTACAGTGCTAATAAACAATGGCCACATAAACACCACCCTATACCGGAAACCTACTGACCGCTATTCCTACCTGCATGCCTCCAGCTTTCACCCTGACCACACCACACGATCCATCGTCTACAGCCAAGCTCTGCGATACAACCGCATTTGCTCCAACCCCTCAGACAGAGACAAACACCTACAAGATCTCTGTCAAGCTTTCTTACAACTACAATACCCACCTGCAGAAGTAAAGAAACAGATTGATAGAGCCAGAAGAGTTCCCAGAAGTTACCTACTACAGGACAGGCCTAACAAAGAAAATAACAGAACGCCACTAGCGGTCACCTTCAATGCATTATTAAGGATCTACAACCTATCCTAAAGGATGACCCAACACTCTCACAAGTCTTGGGAGACAGGCCAGTCCTTGCCTACAGACAGCCCCGCAACCTGAAGCAAATACTCACCAACAACCACATACCACACAACAGAACCACTAACCCAGGAACTTATCCTTGCAACAAAGCCCGTTGCCAATTGTGCCCACATATCTATTCAGGGGACACCATCACAGGGCCTAATAACATCAGCCACACTATCAGAGGCTCGTTCACCTGCACATCCACCAATGTGATATATGCCATCATGTGCCAGCAATGCCCCTCTGCCATGTACATTGGTCAAACTGGACAGTCTCTACGTAAAAGACTAAATGGACACAAATCAGATGTCAAGAATTATAACATTCATAAACCAGTCGGAGAACACTTCAATCTCTCTGGTCACGCAATCACAGACATGAAGGTCGCTATCTTAAAACAAAAAAACTTCAAATCCAGACTCCAGCGAGAAACTGCTGAATTGGAATTCATTTGCAAATTGGATACTATTAATTTAGGCTTAAATAGAGACTGGGAGTGGCTAAGTCATTATGCAAGGTAGCCTGTTTCCTCTTGTTTTTTCCTACCCCCCCCCCCCCCCCAGATGTTCTGGTTTAACTTGGATTTAAACTTGGAGAGTGGTCAGTTTAGATGAGCTATTACCAGCAGGAGAGTGAGTTTGTGTGTGTATGGGGGTGGGGGGGATGTGAGAAAACCTGGATCTATGCAGGAAATAGCCCGACTTGATTATGTAAAGAGTTGTCACTTTGGATGGGCTAGCACCAGTAGGAGAGTGAATTTGTGTGGGGGGGTGGAGGGTGAGAAAACCTGGATTTGTGCTGGAAATGGCCCACCTGTTGATCACTTTAGATAAGCTATTACCAGCAGGACAGTGGGGTGGGAGGAGGTATTGTTTCATATTCTCTGTGTGTATATAAAGTCTGCTGCAGTTTCCACGGTATACATCTGATGAAGTGAGCTGTAGCTCACGAAAGCTCATGCTCAAATAAATTGGTTAGTCTCTAAGGTGCCACAAGTACTCCTTTTCTGTTTGTTCAAAGTGCGTTACGCAAATAGTGATTAAATAGATATGTACACACTTATCTCTCCCTTTAGAGAGCCTCTGAGCACATGCACATTTCTTAACCCCCCCATAAACTCTGTACTCAGCCAACCATGAATACAACTGAACTTTCCCACCGTGCTCTGGGCTGTTTTCATGCCACCACTTCATGGAATGACCTCTCTCTTCTTTGCCAAATTACCACATCCCTCCTAAAAATTCAATTTTTCTATCATTTCCAGAAAAAAATAATATATAGTAATATATTAACAAGTACTACCTACCAATAATATAATATGGCTTCTGTATTTTTTGTACACCCAAAACTTACACCAGCGTCTAGGGGAGTTTCAGACGCATAAGGAATGCAGTTTTAGGACCCTTGATAGGGAATTTTCAAGGGAGTAAGAAAGGGAAGCTCTTTCTGGATTTGGATTCTAGCTGTAGAACATTCCAAAATATCCAAGCAAGCATATATCAGCAGCAGAAACGTTGAGATAAGACTATACCAGATGAAGGAAAGGACAGAGTTGTTCAACTATTTATTTGACAGATATGTTTCCAAAACAAGATTAAATACACTATTGTTTGTTTTAGGGTTATGGCACCTCAGAAATTTAAAAGATGAAATAATCTTCTCTCTCTTTCTGAACATATTGATGTAATACTTTTTACTGTGACCAACTATGCCAAAAATGTTAACGCTGTATATGGGAAGGGGCGGGAGGAAAACAACACACTTTTTACTGGAATGATTTTGGAATCCTAGTTACCAGATATAGAATCACAGAATCTTAGAAATGTAGGTCTGGAAGGGACCATCAAGTCCAGCCATCTACACTGTGGAAGGACCAAGTAAACCTAGACCATCCCTGACAGGTGCTTACCAATATGTTTTAAAAAACCTTTGATGGGGATACCCTAGTTCCAGAGCTTAATTACCCTCGTAGTTAGAAAGTTTTTCCTAATATCTAACCTAAATCTCCCCTGCTGCAGATTAAGCCCATTACTTTCTGTCCTACCTTCAGTGGACGTGGAGAACAATTGATCACAGGCCTTTTTATAACAGCCCTTAATATTTTTTAAAGATTTATCAGGTCACCCTCCCCCCATAGTCTTCTTTTCTCAAGACTAAACATGTCCAGTTTTTGTAACCTTTCCTCACAGGTCAGGTTTTCTAAACCTTTTATCATTTTTTGTTCCTCTCCTCTGGACTCCCTCCCATTTGTCCACATCTTTCCTAAAGCGTGGGACACAGAAATGGACACAGTACTCCAGCTGAGGCCTCACCAGTGCCATATAGCAGAATTAAGGAATGCTCTTTGAAAAATCATCTATAAAGTAATTCTGTGTATTATTACATATATATAACTTTGTTGTCAACCCCCCAATTTTTAACAGATTAATTTATTTAAAAGAAATTTTCATCATGGTAGCAAAACCCAACAAACTACATTTTATCAAAAGTATAAAATTCACTAGAAAATACTGTCCTCTTTTTGGCAAACTGTTACATAAAACCCTTAGATTTACAAATACAACAATTACTTGTTACAAAAGAAACAGAACTGAATTGTCTATACATAGTGCTTTTTGATATGTACCAAGTATATGGAATCCAAACAAAAAACATCAGAAAAACCAAAACAAATATTAAATTGTGAAATTAAGCCATCCTAGTGCAAATCTGAATAAGTTACATCCTGAAATTAAATTGCATGCAAGTCAGATGCTAATAATATGAAGCTATATCTGGAAGAGATCACAAACTACATTAAATATGTAGTTTTTATTTCCATTGCTTTCCCACCCAAAAGTAAATATATATTTTTACACTGGAGCTCCTAAAATATTTACAAACCTTCTAATAAAATATATCAGTTAAATATATTTGAAAATAAGATGATTTTTTCCATAAAATATATTGATTTTCTTTCTATGTACAGACTTTACCAAAGAACTAAATCCAATAGTGAAACCATCCCATAATACATAGTTTTGCATCAGCAACTATTAGCAAGAAAATAACTTTTCTGAAATAAAACTAAACCACATTTAGACACATGTAGGCAGAACAGCATCTGAATAACATCAGACTGTGCAACATTTTAAGAATATGGAGTCAGTGTTTGAGGCCTAACTTATTTAATACTATTTCAGGAATCTACCTTCTTTCTTTAAACACAATCTCTTTGGTTATTTTCAACTAATTTTTATCATTTTCATGGGTGTAAAATTAAAAGTATGCCTGTTTCATCTTGAAGATCTAGGGAATAGTTATGTGGATTTCACACAGACATCTGGCTAACCTTTAGTTAGAAGGAACACACTTTTTTTTTTTTTTTTTTTTAAATTGCTTCTGTGGGGGTCAAATCCAAAAATTTCTACAATATTTTTACTCAAATTCTTCTTCAGGCAAAACTCCCACTGACTGCAATGAAAGTTTTGCCTGAGTTCGGCAGGATTGTCCCTTCAAGACTCTCCATATGCAGACTCCTACCAACATACGAGGGGTGCCACTTCCACAGCATACTTCCACTTTCTCTCCAATTGTACTGAAGAAGTCCCCTCACAAAGGAGCCCTTAGGGTTCAAAGCTCCATAGGTTTGGAGGGGAGGGGAGGGGATGGGCTCTAGTCAAGTCTTTCCACCTTAAGCCCACAAACTCCAATGCAAGTTACTGCATACAAAGGCCCTGATCCTGCAAATACTTAAATGTCTGTAGACTCCACTCACAAGAGTCTAAACTTCTGTGGACTGCCCAGAGTATAGGAGTCATGCTCCAGGGCGTGGCAGAGAGCCAACTGGAAGTGCAGGCACATAGGCCTTCTGTCAGATCTCCTGAGATTCACAGGCATAGTGGGTGGAACCATCTGTTGTTCCACAGAAAGAGGGGAAAGAAACTCCACCCACCAACAAAAGAATTCACAGGAAGCTTGCAACTTGAAAATGATGAGTGGTTTCAACTTACCTACAAGGGTCATTCTTGATTAGCAGAGCATTTGACTCTAAGTAAGAACTTGAGGATTTTGCCTTGTATGTTTGGCTTTGACACAAAAATGGTCTCTTTACTCAAGTAATAATCCTGTGTAGACATGGGTCCTGATTCTCACTGGCTTTGCATCTTTTGTAGTCATTTACACCTGTCTATGGTGAGTGAAGAAACACTATTTGACAGTATTCTACCCCCATTTTGTATTCATTTTGTACAAGGGGAAGACTGTGGAGAACCAGGCTCAACATCTTGCTTGATCTGGTTAAGACTACATTTTGTGACTCCACAAATTGTCAGATATTGTGGCAAATGAATGAAATATTCTTATTGTAAAAAAAAAAAAATAGAAGGAATGGGGAAGATCTGAAATGATTTACATACAAAAGTGTTATAAAATTTGCAGTATTGTTATCCTACGCAGGATTCACAGGATTCACGAGAGCATCAGTGTTATCAGTGAAGCCTCTAAAACATTTACAGCATTTTATTTCAAGAAGAGCTCACAAACTGCTACTTAGTAATGAAAAGTCATGCACCCAAACACGGTCTAATTCTGCACGTGGTTTAGGTGCAACTCTAGGACTCCAGTACTGTGCATCTGTGGAGAATGTACCAAACCAAGGTCAATACAGATTAGGTTAGAGAGATCTTGTGTGCAGATCTTGTCCAAAGGAAAAAAAAAAAAAAAAAGGGGGGGGGGAGAGTTAATGTAAGCATTTTCCCAACTTTGCTGGATAAATGTCGCACTGAATACATAAAAATCTGAGTTTGATGTAAAGGCAAGTGAATACTCAAAAACAGCACAAGACTATTTCAGGCCAGGAAGGATTAAAAAAAAGTATCTGTTTAAATTTCCAGAAGTGTTCTTTTGAAAGAGAGTAGATATAGCAACAACATCCCTCCCCCGGTTCTGTCTTGGGGGAAAGAATGTCTCTTAGCATTTATTGTCTTCTGGAATATGCTTCTGCACTGCTCAATTGTACAAAACCTCTAAAACCTCTGGGATGGCTACTGAACAGTGTGATTTATTGTCACAATAGAAGGTATCTCCAGTGCTGTCCAATTACAAAGGCACAGCTCCTAATCCAGTGTTCCAGTTAGAGGATGAGTTTTTGCCACACTTTAACTGAAGTAAACCACTATAGAATCATATTCAATTCTCAGACTGGGTCATTCAGAAACCAGTGGATCTCTCTCTTTTGAATCCTATTAAAATGGAAGCTCTAAAATGTACAGTATAAACAATATCTTTTGCAAGCAGACTAACAGGTACAGGTTGAGCAGTGTTCTGTTGAATGGAGGCTAGTCACTCTTGTAATTATTTCATATTTAGTCAGATTTCTTTTTGTTCCAGATACAACAAGAATGCAAAACAGAAGAACACATCAAGTCAGCATCTCCAACAAATATGAGGTACTATCAGAAAAACACTACAAGGTCCATTGCAGACAATTAATCCAGTCAGAAGTGCACAACAATAGCTCCTTCCTGGTAAATAGGACCAAAGTGAGATGTGTAAAATGAAACCGTCCAGGTTAGACTGAACTGAGAATAAGAAAATTCTGAAGAGTTAAAGATTAAAGTTCCTCCCATAGAAGGTTTGGAGGGAAATGGAAATAGAAACATGAATTTCTCCGTTATATTTGTGGTTTTGAATAATCTCAGTGAAGCAGAACCCAGATAAAACACCTTATAAGAATATTTGTGCCAATTATTTATTTTTCCCCAACAAACAAACTGATTAAAAAAATGGGTGGGAAGCATATCTTTTCCCTAGACCTGGATAAACGAATTACCATTTTTAAACAGGTAGTTTAAAATCAATGAGAAATAAACAGGTTGTCCAGGTTTCTTGACTGATACATTCAGGATGTTTTCAGTAGCTGTCTGCATGTGACAACTCTACATTTACAACTCTGCATCATCCTGAAGTAAATCTGCATCTTCTTCATCCAACAAGAGGTCAGCATCCATGACTTCAGTCTCTTCCATGACATCTCCTAACTCCTGAACAACATCATCTTCAAGGTCATCTACATGCTCAACCTGTTTAATCAAACTCAAATGATCCAGAGGGATCACACCATGTCCAACTGGCCCAGTAGTTCTTGCAATAGTGGCTGCCATTTCTGCTGCAACAGCAGCTTTCTGAGCCTTCTGCCTTTGCTGTTCTTCCTGTTGCCTGTGAGTCTTCATATGAGCATTGCGACTTTTGATTTTGAAAAACACCCTAAAATTTCAAGAAAAGAAAGAACATTTCAGAGGACATCCTATTGCCTCTATTGAAAAATACAATGATGTGCTTTGCTTTCTTGCCTTGAAAGAGATGATGGTGAAGAGAAATCTATGTACAACTTGGAGGATTTCAGGGAGCGATTATCAGGTTTCTGCAATCTAATAATAATATAGACAATTGTATGCTCTCTTCATTTAAACATTTATATGAACCCAATTGCTGCTGTTACTGAGTGCCTCACAACTGTCAATGCACTTATCCTCCAAACACCCCTATCAGGTAAGGGAGTGCTAATATCCCCATTTTACAGATGTGAAAACTGAGGCAGAGAGAGACTAAGGTGGGATTCACAAAGTATTTAGGCACCTAAATACCTCTGTAAATCCCACCCTAAGTGATTTGCTCACAGTCACATAGGAAGATGAACTGAGCTATAGCTCACAAAAGCTTATTCTCAAATAAATTTGTTAGTCTCTAAGGTGCCACAAGTCCTCCTTTTCTTTTTGTGAATACAGACTAACATGGCTGCTACTCTGAAAGTTGTGGAATAGGAAACTGAATCCAAGTTTTGGGAGTCCCCGGCTAGTGCCCTAACTGCTGGAGCCCCCTTCCTCCCTATCTTTTGGAAGGGTTAATTTATGCTTTTTAGCTACCCCTTCCTAGGATATCACATCAATCTACTGCAGCACTGCCAACTCCCAACACATAACAATCATCAGTCAGGTTTCCCAAAATCATGGTTGACTTTTGCTGAAGGGAAGAGTTCTGTGAAGACTGCCACAGAATACAGAATTGAAATCCTAACATTTCAAAACCCAGCTACTTAGAGTAGAGACCTTGACACTATTAAACTGCTCAGCTGGTTTATCCTGGAATAGCATCAGACTTCGCAATTTTGAAAACAGTATCTGCACCCAAAATGTCTGCTTTACGTGACACTTTCATGAAAGTGGCTTTTAAGACTTCAACCCTTGTGAGCAGGAACAGACGTAGCCAGGTCACTTGATGTGGCTGTATTGATTTTATGTATTACATTTTCAACACTTCAGATGTCCAGAATACCACATCAGCTGAACAGAAACTATATCAGTTGAGCCAACTGAGTGTTTTACGCCTCCTGGAAACAAAATCCAAATGAGGAGACTTTGATATCATCAACAAAAATGCTAGGGTTATCTGCCTCCCTCTGCTGGAACCAGGAAGTATAACTCTTGCATAGCGACTACCAAGAAATTGAAAGAGAGACTGAATGCAGTAGGCAAACTGTCCCAAACTCTCAAATGATATCCAAAGCAGTTTCTCAAAACAGATTTGGGTAGGTGGCTTGTGGGCGCATTCCAATGGTTTTTTTTTTTGGTGGATGGAGGAAGGAAAATGTCACAACATGTCAAAGGAAAAAACTCCTTTGAGGCAACCATGGGAAAATAAATAATTACTAGAAACTTGTTGAAGTTCTATTTCTTTGGAACATGAGCAGATAAACTTTCTGTACTACTACAGACAGATATAGTCCCTTACTTGCCACACTCTTTACAAGGAAAAATTGTCGTTGGGTCCGTCTCGCCACTTGTTGTGCTGTGGGCAGGGGAGCTCTTGACGGAGCAGTATCCACTCTGCGTGCCAGATTTTTGCTTTGTACCTGGAACAGTGCATCGTGGTTTTGTCACCTGGTTTGTACCACCATGAATTCGAGCATGGCCATTTAGTGCTTGTCTGGAGCTGAACACCTGAGGGGAAAAAAAAATTCCATTAGACCAGCAACTCAGAAAGAGAAATACATTTAATTTACATTATATTGCTATAGAGACAACTGCACTGGTTAATAATATAAAAAACACATTTAGCCAATTCTGTTCTCAATTATACCTGGTTGAAGTTAAAGATTTACTCATTATAGAAACAGAAATGGACCATAATGAGTGGCATTCCCAGTTATTTCATTATATTATCCTTCTAATATACAAAAATACCCAGATCTTATATGGAGCTTTTCAACCATACATCTCACAGTACTTTACAAAGGGGCTAAGTATTTTATCCCTATTTTATAGATGGGAAGTCTAAGAGACAGAGAGGTGAAATGACTTGCCCAGCAAATCAGTGGCAAGGCCAAAAACAGAACCCTAGTCTCTTGAGTCCACCACAATACTGCTCCCCTTATGCTTTAAAGATATCAAATACACCTACAGCACCACAGTTTGGCATTTCACAGATAAAAGAGGCTGCAGAAAACGTGAGACTTTGAAGGGGCGGCAAGTCTACAGGTGCACCAAGAGCTATAGGTGGTGGTTCAGGAGACTTCTGCATTTCACTTTCCTCTTCTTTTACATATTTTCTTTCTTCTTCCATCTCCTCCTCATCCTCTAAATCTTCCTCTTCCCCACTTGTCTGAAATTAAAATTAAATTTAAGAAAAACTAAAAATTTGATCCAAAAATAAAAGAAAGGCATAAAACTAGCGACAGTTCTGAAACACAGCATCAGTCTCTTCCTTCAGGGTTCTTGGTTTAACATTTTTATTTGTCCCACAATGGAGGACTTTTCATGTCTTATTCATAACAAAATGATCATCTATCCATAGCTGCACAGAGTTCTGTAATATGACACAAAACGGTCCTCATCTTTATTATAAAGCTGTGGTGTCTACATATCCCAGCATGCAATGCTTCATATTGATCTGGGTGGCAATACATAACATGCACACACACATGCACGCAAGCAAAATTACCTGCTAAAAACAGAGTCTACTTTTAGGGTATGTCTACACTACGGAATAAGGTCGAATTTATAGAAGTCGGTTTTTTAGAAATCGGTTTTATAAATTCGAGTGTGTGTGTCCCCACAGTAAATGCTCTAAGTGCATTAAGTGCATTAACTCGGCGGAGCGCTTCCACAGTACCGAGGCAAGCGTCGACTTCCGGAGCGTTGCACTGTGGGTAGCTATCCCACAGTTCCCGCAGTCTCCGCTGCCCATTGGAATTCTGGGTTGAGATCCCAATGCCTGATGGGGCTAAAACATTGTCGCGGGTGGTTCTGGGTACATATCGTCAGCCTCCCGTTCCCTCCCTCCCCCCGTGAAAGCAAGGGCAGACAATCATTTCGCGCCTTTTTTCCTGAGTTACCTGTGCAGACGCCATACCATGGCAAGCATGGAGCCCGCTCAGGTAACCGTCACCCTATGTCTCCTGGGTGCTGGCAGACGCGGTACGGCATTGCTACACAGTAGCAGCAACCCCTTGCCTTGTGGCAGCAGACGGTACAGTACGACTGGTAGCCGTCATCGTCATGTCTGAGGTGCTCCTGGTCGCCTCTGTGAGGTCGATCAGGAGCGCCTGGGCAGACATGGGCACAGGGACTAAATTTGGAGTGACTTGACCAGGTCATTCTCTTTAGTCCTGCAGTCAGTCCTATTGAACCGTCTTATGGTGAGCGGGCAGGCGATACGGACTGCTAGCAGTCGTGCTGTACCATCTTCTGCCGAGCAGTCATGAGATGTGGATGGCATGCAGTCCGTCTGCTGCCAGCCAAAGATGTAAAAGATAGATGGAGTGGGTCAAAACAAGAAATAGACCAGATTTGTTTTGTACTCATTTGCTTCCCCCCCCTCCCCTGTCTAGGGGACTCATTCTTCTAGATCACACTGCAGTCAAGGTGCAGCGAGGTAAATCTAGCCATGTATCAATCAGAGGCCAGGCTAACCTTCTTGCTCCAATAAGGACAATAACTTAGGTGCACCATTTCTTATTGGAACCCTCTGTGAAGTCCTGCCTGAAATACTCCTTGATGTAAAGCCACCCCCTTTGTTGATTTTAGCTCCCTGAAGCCAACCCTGTAAGCGCCCCTCCCAGCGTCAGAGCAATGGCAAACAATCGGGCATCTGAGAGTGCTGTCCAGAGCAGTCACAATGGAGCGCTCTGATGGGGCTAAAACATTGTCGCGGGTGGTTCTGGGTACGTGTCGTCAGGCCCCCGTTCCCTCCCTCCCTCCGTGAAAGCAAGGGCAGACAATCATTTCGCGCCTTTTTTCCTGAGTTACCTGTGCAGACGCCATACCACAGCAAGCATGGAGCCCGCTCAGGTAACCGTCACCCTATGTCTCCTGGGTGCTGGCAGACGCGGTACGGCTTTGCTGCACAGTAGCAGCAACCCCTTGCCTTCTGGCAGCAGACGGTGCAATACGACTGGTAGTCGTCCTCATCGTGTCCGAGGTGCTCCTGGCCGCGTCGGCTGGGAGCGCCTGGGCAGACATGGGCGCAGGGACTAAATTTGGAGTGACTTGACCAGGTCATTCTCTTTAGTCCTGCAGTCAGTCCTATTGAACCATCTTATGGTGAGCAGGCAGGCGATACGGACTGCTAGCAGTCGTACTGTACCATCTTCTGCCAGGCAGGCAAGAGATGAGGATTGCTAGCAGTCGTATTGCACCATCTTCTGCCAGGCAGGCAAGAGATGGGGATGGCTAGCAGGCGTACTGTACCATCTTCTGCCAAGCAGCCATGAGATGTGGATGGCATGCAGTCCTTCTGCACCGTCTGCTGCCAGCCAAAGATGTAAAAGATAGATGGAGTGGGTCAAAACAAGAAATAGACCAGATTTGTTTTGTACTCATTTGCCTCCTCCCCTGTCTAGGGGACTCATTCCTCTAGGTCACACTGCAGTCACTCACAGAGAAGGTGCAGCGAGGTAAATCTAGCCATGTATCAATCAGAGGCCAGGCTAACCTCCTTGTTCCAATAACAACGATAACTTAGGTGCACCATTTCTTATTGGAACCCTCCGTGCAGTCCTGCCTGAAATACTCCTTGATGTACAGGCACCCCCTTTGTTGATTTTAGCTCCCTGAAGCCAACCCTGTAAGCCGTGTCGTCAGTCGCCCCTCCCTCCGTCAGAGCAACGGCAGACAATCGTTCCGCGCCTTTTTTCTGTGCGGACGCCATACCACGGCAAGCATGGAGCCCGCTCAGCTCACTTTGGCAATTAGGAGCACATTAACCACCACACGCATTATTCAGCAGTATATGCAGCACCAGAACCTGGCAACGCGATACCGGGCGAGGAGGCGACGTCAGCGCGGTCCCGTGAGTGATCAGGACATGGACACAGATTTCTCTGAAAGCATGGGCCCTGCCAATGCATGCATCATGGTGCTAATGGGGCAGGTTCATGCTGTGGAACGCCGATTCTGGGCTCGGGAAACAAGCACAGACTGGTGGGACCGCATAGTGTTGCAGGTCTGGGACGATTCCCAGTGGCTACGAAACTTTCGCATGCGTAAGGGCACTTTCATGGAACTTTGTGACTTGCTTTCCCCTGTCCTGAAGCGCATGAATACCAAGATGAGAGCAGCCCTCACAGTTGAGAAGCGAGTGGCGATAGCCCTGTGGAAGCTTGCAACGCCAGACAGCTACCGGTCAGTTGGGAATCAATTTGGAGTGGGCAAATCTACTGTGGGGGCTGCTGTGATGCAAGTAGCCCACGCAATCAAAGATCTGCTGATATCAAGGGTAGTGACCCTGGGAAATGTGCAGGTCATAGTGGATGGCTTTGCTGCAATGGGATTCCCTAACTGTGGTGGGGCTATAGATGGAACCCATATCCCTATCTTGGCACCGGAGCACCAAGCCGCCGAGTACATAAACCGCAAGGGGTACTTTTCAATAGTGCTGCAAGCTCTGGTGGATCACAAGGGACGTTTCACCAACATCAACGTGGGATGGCCGGGAAAGGTGCATGATGCTCGCATCTTCAGGAACTCTGGTCTGTTTCAAAAGCTGCAGGAAGGGACTTTATTCCCAGACCAGAAAATAACTGTTGGGGATGTTGAAATGCCTATATGTATCCTTGGGGACCCAGCCTACCCCTTAATGCCATGGCTCATGAAGCCGTACACAGGCAGCCTGGACAGTGGTCAGGAGCTGTTCAACTACAGGCTGAGCAAGTGCAGAATGGTGGTAGAATGTGCATTTGGACGTTTAAAGGCGCGCTGGCGCAGTTTATTGACTCGCTTAGACCTCAGCGAAACCAATATTCCCACTGTTATTACTGCTTGCTGTGTGCTCCACAATATCTGTGAGAGTAAGGGGGAGACGTTTATGGCGGGGTGGGAGGTTGAGGCAAATCGCCTGGCTGCTGGTTACGCGCAGCCAGACACCAGGGCGGTTAGAAGAGCACAGGAGGGCGCGGTACGCATCAGAGAAGCTTTGAAAAACAGTTTCATGACTGGCCAGGCTACGGTGTAAAAGTTCTGTTTGTTTCTCCTTGATGAACCCCCCCGCCCCTTGGTTCACTCTACTTCCCTGTAAGCTAACCACCCTCCCCTCCTCCCTTTAATCATTGCTTGCAGAGCCAATAAAGTCATTGCTGCTTCACAGTCATGCATTCGTTATTCATTCATCACACAAACAGGGGGATGACTACCAAGGTATCCCAGGAGGGGTGGTGGAGGAGGGAAGGAAAATGCCACACAGCACTTTAAGCACAGCACTTTAAAAGTTTACAACTTTAAAATTTATTGAATGACAGCCTTCTTTTTTTTGGGCAATCCTCTGTGGGGGAGTGGCTGGTTGGCCGGAGGCCTCCCCACCGTGTTCTTGGGCGTCTGGGTGTGGAGGCTATGGAACTTGGGGAGGAGGGCGGTTGGTTACAGAGGGGCTGCAGTGGCAGTCTGTGCTCCAGCTGCCTTTGCTGCAGCTCAACCATACACTGGAGCATACTGGTTTGGTCCTGCAGCAGCCTCAGCATTGAATCCTGCCTCCTCTCATCACGCTGCCGCCACCTTTGAGCTTCAGCCCTGTCTTCAGCCCGCCACTTACTCTCTTCAGCCCGCCACTTACTCTCTTCAGCCCTCCACCTCTCCTCCCGGTCATTTTGTGCTTTCCTGCACTCTGACATTATTTGCCTCCACGCATTCGTCTGTGCTCTGTCAGTGTGGGAGGACAGCATGAGCTCGGAGAACATTTCATCGCGAGTGCGTTTTTTTTTCTTTCTAAGCTTCACTAGCCTCTGGGAAGGAGAAGATCCTGTGATCATTGAAACACATGCAGCTGGTGGAGAAAAAAAAAGGGACAGCGGTATTTAAAAAGACACATTTTATAAAACAGTGGCTACACTCTTTCAGGGTAAACCTTGAAAGTTAACATTACATACATAGCACATGTGCTTTCGTTACAAGGTCGCATTTTGCCTCCTCCCACCGCGTGAACGGATTTTGGTTGAATGCCAGCAAACATACACTGCAATGCTTTGTTCTACAGTGATTCCCCAGTACGTGTTGCTGGCCTGGAGTGGTAAAGTGTCCTACCATGAAGGACGAAATAAGGCTGCCCTCCCCAGAAACCTTTTGCAAAGGCAGAACCGCAAATGCCAGGGCAAAGTAATCCTTTCACATGCTTGCTTTTAAACCATGTATAGCATTTTAAAAGGTACACTCACCAGAGGTCCCTTCTCCGCCTGCTGAGTCCAGGAGGCAGCCTTGGGTGGGTTCGGGGGGTACTGGCTCCAGGTCTAGGGTGAGAAACAGTTCCTGGCTGTCGGGAAAACCGGTTTCTCCGCTTGCTTGCTGTGAGCTATCTACAACCTCCTCCTCATCATCTTCTTCGTCCCCAAAACCTACTTCTGTATTGCCTCCATCTCCATTGAAGGAGTCAAACAACACGGCTGGGGTAGTGGTGGCTGAACCCCCTAAAATGGCATGCAGCTCATCATAGAAGCGGCATGTTTGGGGCTCTGACCCAGAGCGGCCGTTCGCCTCTCTGGTTTTCTGGTAGGCTTGCCTCAGCTCCTTCAGTTTCACGCGGCACTGCTTCGGGTCCCTGTTATGGCCTCTGTCCTTCATGCCCTGGGAGATTTTCAGAAAGGTTTTGGCATTTCGAAAACTGGAACGGAGTTCTGATAGCACGGATTCCTCTCCCCAAACAGCGATCAGATCCCGTACCTCCCGTTCAGTCCATGCTGGAGCTCTTTTGCGATTCTGGGACTCCATCATGGTCACCTCTGCTGATGAGCTCTGCATGGTCACCTGCAGCTTGCCACGCTGGCCAAACAGGAAATGAGATTCAAAAGTTCGCGGTTCTTTTCCTGTCTACCTGGCCAGTGCATCTGAGTTGAGAGCGCTGTCCAGAGCGGTCAGAATGGAGCACTCTGGGATAGCTCCCGGAGGCCAATACCATCGAATTGTGTCCACAGTACCCCAAATTCGAGCCGGCAAGGTCGATTTAAGCGCTAATCCACTTGTCAGGGGTGGAGTAAGGAAATCGATTTTAAGAGCCCTTTAAGTCGAAATAAAGGGCTTCATTGTGTGGACGGGTGCAGGTTTAAATCGATTTAACGCTGCTAAATTCGATCTAAAGTCCTAGTGTAGACCAGGGCTAAGAATGCTCAAATAACTGTGGCATTGAACTCGCATGCAAACTCAGACTTTCTTGCCAGTGTAGGAAAATTACTTTTCCAAAGACATAGGCTAATCATCTATAGTAGTAACTATCCAACTTTTCATATGTATAGAATTGCTACTGTAATTCTCAGTATATCCACATACACACACGTATGTATCTAGAAAAGCGTGCACATATTTTTCTGTTACAGTATTACCAGCAGCAGAAGCATACAAAGGACATACATGTGTCTAGATCAGAATTTGATATACAGTGGTAGAAATGCTTGTACCATGAATACATTTCAGTTTTCACCACTAGAAAGATGAATGAAACTGCACTGCATGCCCCGCCCTCTTCCACACATGCACACACTGAATTTTTGTAGGGGTTAGTTTTATGTTGATTTTTTAAAGCTCACCAGGCAGTCATCTCTTATTTCTGCTAGACGTGTTCTGTGTTTCCGTCCCAGATGCATGATTTTCTTCCAGGTATAGTAGTATTCCACACACTGTGCAACTGTCTTAGACTTAACCTATAGTGTCAAGCGACAATACAAATATTCCAACAACAAAATGTTAAAAAGGCTGTTTTGTTTTTACTTGTCTATGAAAAACAAAAATAATAAAGATAACAGACTCAATTTCTGACAGCCCCATCTTTTTTCATTTCTGCAGTCCAAGATAAAACTACAAATCTGAGTTTCAATGTAGTTGCTTGTGAACATTCCTGTAAGATATTCCCAGACAAAAAAACCCACTATGGTGTTTAGAAACCTGCAAATCCATGGGTATCCACTTTATATCTGTGGGCCATTTTTGTGGATAGCAGCTCGAATGCGGATACAAATTTTGTATGTGCACAGGGCTATGGAGTGCAGCACAGACTCACCAGAACAGGTGTAGACCCCTAGGCTCCCAGCTGCCAGCATGGCTTTCCCCGACTCAGCTCCAGCCAGGGCTCGAAGCTGCATCCCGGCCATAAGAGCCAGGCGGGCTGCTGTGGGGAGCCGCGGTGGACTCTCTACCTGCCCTGGACAGGGAGCCTGAGCAGCCCCCGCAGCCCATGACCCTACCCCCCAGGCTCCTCACCCAGGGCAGGCAGAGGGTCTGCGCTGTGGCTCCTCACAGCTGCCCGCCCGGCTCTTACGGTGGCTGGGCTGAGGATTTGAGGCACACGTACCCCGCCCCTGCTGGAGCTGGGTTGGGGAGAGCCGCGCTGGCAACTGTGAGGATCCAGCCCAGAGCCGCAGACCCTCCACCTGCCTTCAGCTGGGTGGGGAGCGTGGGGACACGACTGGGTGATGCTCTCAGCCCGCCCCCAACTATGGGCAGGTGGAGGGTCTGCTGGGGCTCCCCAGGGCTGCCTGGGCTCCACGCTGGCCTGGCCGAGGGCGGTGTGAGTGTGGGGGAGGGGCGTGGAAGAAGAGGGGAAAGGGAGAGGGTATGTTATGTTGGATCATATTAAAAAAGTTCTGTATTAAAATCACAAATGAGTTTGATTCCCCATAGTTTAAATTCCAGGGTATTACTAATTAAGAGGTCTCTTGGGTTTTGGTCTCTTGTTTTTACTGTTTCTCTCCCTTTCTGTGTGAAACTTGCAAACTGCTAATTGTGTTAGTACATCGGAAGACAGAGTCTGTTCTCAAAGCAATACTTTGTAACAACTGCTCACATAGAGACTCAAAGCGATACTTTGTAACAACAGAAACAGTACACAGAGACTCCCCGCCCTTTTGTTGTATTTATCTCGCTTTGTTAACAAGGGTGATTAAAATAGAGATAAAGAATGTATGTGGATGGATGCTTGGTGTGGATAATAAATGAATGATCAGGTAGGTGCCAGCCTAAGAATCCAGTGTCCAACGGCCGAAGAAGGCGTCAAGTGGAAACAACCAGAGGACCCCTGGAGGGCAGACTGGAATCCACCCAACAGCCTCAAGAACAAGATAGCATCTGGCAGCACGGAGCCATCAGGAACATGCCATCTGCTGATTGATTCAGCAACAGCAGGATGAAGCAATTCCCATAGACTGGCATAGGAATAAATTCCTATAAAAAGGACTCTAGAAAGTGAGAACTTTGGGGTCTGATTCTGCAAACCAACTTCCAGGAGCATCAGATGAGCATCTGACAAGGCCCTGCTCCCTCCTCGTGTCCAGGCCACCTGGCCAGCACTTGGCACGATCAACTATAAGGCTGGTAACTATGATAACAACCTTGCAGAACCTGTGTGTGTGTGTGTGTGTATGAATGAATGTGTGAATAAATATGAAACTGAATGGAATGTTACAGCTATAACTAACTGCTTACTATGCTTCTTTCTGTATTCGCAATAAATGTGGCATTTTGCCTTTTCCCCTTTAATAAGATCCTGCTGGTTTTTATTTTACTGGTATAACAGGTAGACAATTTTTGTATCCACATCTGATCCGCACATTTTTCTATCCGCACAGGGCTCTATCAGTGTTGACTGATGGTACACAGCAGTAACTGACGGGGTAAAAATCCTCAGAAGAATATTGTGGTCGTGTAACCACAATACACAACACTTCCTCTATACAAAACAACCATTAAAAAGCCACGAAACCTGAATTAAAGTTTAACTTACACAAACCCAAACATTTTGAGTATGGAAAATGACAATTGAGATACCTCAGCTCTGCCCCCAGAGAGATGCCAGCTTCCCATCTTTCCTTCTTTGGGGGTGGAATACCAAAAACATGCCCCAGAAAAATACTGCCTTTATTATCTCTCTGATACTAAGTGGGGTGTTTCACCACCACTGTGACCTGGTGCCATATTTTCATGATCTGATCCAAGAAAGGTTTCAGAGGAACAGCCGTGTTAGTCTGTATTCGCAAAAAGAAAAGGAGTACTTGTGGCACCTTAGAGACTAACCAATTTATTTGAGCATGAGCTTTCGTGAGCTACAGCTCACTTCATCAGATGTATACCGTGGAAACTGCAGCAGAGGTATACATCTGATGAAGTGAGCTGTAGCTCACGAAAGCTCATGCTCAAATAAATTGGTTAGTCTCTAAGGTGCCACAAGTACTCCTTTTCTTGATCCAAGAAAGCTACTATACCAAGAGACACTACCTCAATGTCACATGAAACTTGTATAATCGTCTGACACAGAATCACAGGTCCAATCTAAGGTGCCAAGAGCTCTCTCCACACCTTGAAGTATCAGCCCCCTCAGACCCAGTCTAGCCCCCAATGGACTAAAATTCGATGAGGCTGGAAAGGTATTTTTTGATAGCCCAATGAAAATCCTTTGAGTTATGCCTGAGTTTTCTTTCTTTCCTTCTCCTCCCACACCCTCAGGTGTGTAGGGTGTCAACCAGTTTCCGCCATTTATTTTTGTCTTGTGCTGGTCTGTTCAGGCTTTGGAGAGTTACGTGGACAGATTTGGGTTTTAAAAACACACTTTGAGAATGCACACTAGAGTTTATTGTTACTTTAAAAAGTAACTAAATTTCTAACCTTCTATTGGTGCAGCACATGCATGCATATATAGACATACACCCACACTATATACACACACACACACTATATATATATATATTTCATTATGCAATCTCTTTAACTTCCATTGGTTCTGTGATTGCAGTGAGTCAGTCTATCACTGAGGGGTGAAGAGCAGGAGGACAGATTCAAACTGAATGTGGCAAATAAAGAACAAAAGATTATAAATGGCAAACACCAAAACAGAAGCCTCCTTACCATTTTCTGTACAAAAATAAAATCTTTGCTGTAAGTGGATAATGCTTTGTTAAACAGCCTTCTTTCTAGAGGTGTCCACATGTCAGATCCTAAAACAAATGAAATAATTATAAACAACTTGTCCTCCAATTGCCAGCCTCCATCTTTGTTCGTACGATAGTCTGTCTGTTAGGGCAGGGGACTGGGAGTCGGGACTGCTTGCTTGTAATCCCTGCTATAAAACAAATTCATTGCGAGACCCTGGACAAGTTGCTTCTCTGTGATTCAGTCCCTTCCATCTCCAAAATGGGGATGGTACTTAACTATTTCATAGGAGTCTGGCAGAGACTGAAAAGTGCTTTGAGATGCTTGGATGGAAGGTGCCAAGTATTATTATTATTTGCCAGATTGACTGCCCAGGAAAAAAAAAATTTTCATCTCTGAAAATCAGTACTGAAATCTGGTGTGGACGACTCAAAGCGAGTTGGTGCTCTCACTGAAATCCCTAGTGGGTATTAGTCAAACAGGAGGAACACAGGAGCTGCTCTCCTGGATCAGGCCAATATTCTGTCTGCAAGTAGACAGCACTAAATGTTTCAGAAGAAGTAGTAAGAAACCTTATAGTGGACAGTTGTGGGATAAACTGACCATGTGTCTGACATTGCTTCCCAATTCTGTTAGTGCTTGGTTTATGCTCCAAAACGTCAGGGTTTTTAGCACTTTTAAAAATCCTGTGTAATAGAACTGTGGATCTTCTCATTATCCATTTATATATATGCCTCACCCTTTTCTGAGTCCTACTAAGTTCTTTCTGCCATCCTGTGGCACTGAGCTCCATGGGCTAATTATGCCTTGTGTAAAAATGTATATTCTTTTACCAACTTTCAGTTTTTATTGCTTTCAATTTCATCCTATACTTATTAATTGCTCCTGCACCTCCCTTTTGACATTCTTAATCAAAGAAACGGTGCCTCAATTTTATTAACTGAAAAGAGTAGGCCTAGGACACCTATCCCCCCAATATCTTCTGTTGTGAAGACAGAGAACATTTAGCTTCTCTTCAGTGATATTTATCCTCTTGTTCTCTGAAGGCACTTCTCATATCAGAGAGAGAGCAATATTAGAAATTTCTATCTACCTTTAGATGAAATCTTTTTGTATGGCCCTTGTAGAATGGGACTGACCTCACAGGGTGAGTTTCATTCATTGTTCTGTTATCCCCTCAGGGTTGTCTTCTGACTCACTGCTTTGTATGCAGCCGTTTCTCCAATTCTGGATCTCTACTACTTAGTATCTTCCCCTATTTGCATAACCTTCATATACACCTAATTCTCCCCTTGAGCAGCTCATCACTCCAGTCTCTCTAGGTCTCTTTGCTTGTTTACCTGATCGGGTCTTGTGCAAATTTACTACTCCACCCTTCTGTGCCTCACTATCTTAATCGGTTAAAATGGGAACAATACTTTTATCTCAGTGGAATGTAGTGAAGTTTAGTTATTTTTTATTGATCTTTTGAGATTTTGGTATGAAAACAGCTGTGTGTTATGACTCAAACTGTAGCTTTTTCTCAAAATTGTACATCTTTAACGCTTTCAAAAAAAGATGCGGAGGCATGAGCTTCAGCAAACAACTTCATTTGTCTCTTCTTTTCTTATGAATTATTACAATGAACCGAGGGTTAATTTACTGTACACCTAAGGGGATTCCAGCTTTGTACAGTTTCCTGGAAGTTGTGGTGTTATCAGCAGGGGCCCTAATATGAATATTAGGATTAATTAAAGCAGCCTAATTAACTAGGATAAAACCTCTGTAGGAAAAGTAACAGGAGAAAAGCTGTTTTTAACTCTGGTTGCTGGGAAACTGACTTTGTACTTGCTGGCCGTGGGAAACACAGAGAGTGTGTATAGGGGGATCTGCAATGCAGTAAGATAGAACTGAGACCTTGGAATACGGATCAGTTTTTAAAGCAGGTCTTTATATTTCAGCAATTCATCCTATCTTCCACTGTATTTGCCATACTGAGACTGTTATTGCACTGATTAACTGACAGTAATCTCTTCTGCAAAATGGGGTGGGAGGAGGGGAGCACTGGGTCTGACTCAATCATTTCAATGGGCCAGTTCAGGCCCACTATAGGCGTAGGATGAGGAACATGTAACATGGTACACGGCCTACATACAAAAAAGTGCCATATGTATTGGATGTTTATAGACTGATAGGAGCACACTGCTGTTTCACGTGGTCTGTCTCTCTTACGTATTCCTAAACTGAGAGCACTGCAGAGCTGAGACGTTCCAAGGCCCAACAAACAAAATCCTGGTGCAGCCCAAAGGACTATAACAGAGCTTTTGTTTTGGGTCCAGGTTATTTTAGAGACCACCTCTTTCTGAATGTCACATTCTGACCGCTGTCTCTAAAATAAACAAACTGGAGTGCAATTGCTAATAGTCCTCAGTTTAGAACATCCACCATTCTTGGTGGATGAGTGAGGAGCCCTAAAATTTCAAATTTCCTTCCCTCATTAGCCTGATGATGTCTGAGTGTGCTGACTTTCAAAGTACAATTTAAAGCCCACTTACCCACTCATCCTTTTGCCTGAAATGTATTATGAGGGGGGATTAGGACTATCTCATATTTGGGGAATTGTTTGCATTCTCATGAGTCAGCATTGTGTTCTGTTTTGATCTAGCTCTGCTTTAATGGATACATATGCACCAAGGAGCGGTGATAAATGAAATTTATATTTTTGGGGGGATGGACCAAACCATACAAATTATTCATCCAAATGCCACTAAACATATAAAGTTTGAATTCAACTAATTCTTGCAGTTAGATTATTTTCCTGCAATAACAAATCCCATATGCCTAGAGCAGCTGACTGACCATAATCACCAAATAAATTACCACGTAAACCCTGTAAATAGCTAGAAAGGGATCGTCAATATGAGATACAACTGTATATTGCATTGAAGAACTTCAGAGAGCAGTTTTGTACTTTGGCTTTTTGTATTTTAATGGGGTTTAAACCTGGATTGGAGAGATTATAATTTATCATGTAGTGTACTGAGTAAGGTTCAGGTTTCTTTAGGGTCTGCTTGAGAAATTCTGGTCTCTTCACCCCACCTGGCAAACAACAGGGTACTCTGATGCCCACAGCTGTAGTGCTAGTTGACAGGTATTAGCATTTACTGGAATTCTATCTTGTGAGATATGCGAAGAAAGCAAGAGCCTCCTCTTGTGTTGCCTTTGTCATTGTGAACCACTTGCAGAAAATGATGGAAATATGTTTGAATGAAAATGAATTCTTAAAATCTAGCATTTCCCAGCCTTTAACCCCTTGCCAAAATCTCTCCTCTAGGTTCTGATCTTTATTTCACTCTTATTGGCTAAATACAGATCCGAACAACATTAGGTGACCAGAGGCCAGGGCTGCACACATCACTTGCAGTAACCAAGTAACAGAGTAGGGGCTTTTCTTGCAATAGAAGTATCTCTTCTGCAAGAAAAAATCATTGACAATTTTCTCTTC
Organism: Caretta caretta; assembly: GCF_965140235.1. NCBI lineage: Eukaryota > Metazoa > Chordata > Testudines > Cheloniidae > Caretta > Caretta caretta. Next base: position 170,108,777 of record NC_134208.1, read on the forward strand.
AGTCTTCTGTGGGAATGACAATTGGTTTTCTCTTGGTGGAAGAGAGAATCTTCCACTCGAAGGAATTGCTCAGGAAAAGCACCTACCACGCGTTTCATCCAAACAGAAGACCCACATGCAGGCACAGTGTCTTTTTAGTACCTAATCTTATTAAGGCTGCACATGTACTTCCATAGTGAATTTCAAGTTGTTAATTTATCCTTAAAAGGAGAGAAACTGTGGACTAGACTTGCCCCTGCATCTAAGCTCCATTTGGCCAAGGGGAGTGGCATGGGAATCATGGAGCTGCCTGATAAATTGCGACGGTATGAGTCTTCCCTGGTGTTTTAGAGCAACCTAGGGATTGCTCCAAGTTACACCAGTGGAGGATCACCATAGTATAGCTTTCAGAGTAGCAGCCGTGTTAGCCTGTATTCGCAAAAAGAAAAGGAGTACTAGTGGCACCTTAGAGACTAACCAATTTATTTGAGCATAAGTTTTCGTGAGTTACAGCTCACTTCATCGGATGCATTCTTCACGCCCCTATTTTGGGATGGCAGCTGGCACATGTGCCAAGCTGCAAACATTATACCAGCGGAGAACCCCCCCCCCCAACATGTGAATTCCCCCCTGGGTCGCCAGACAAAACTGGGCTCATCTGCACTTCCTAGGTAGCACAATGGGCTCTGACTGGAAGCCAGAATTTGGCCTTGTACATTTTGATTATCCAAGCATCAGGAGATTCCTTGATTGTTTCCTTTTGAGTGCAAGCTGGAGACAATGGCTAGGCTTAGACAAGAAATCTTGCTATAGAACTTGGGTTGGTTTTGCAGGGACAGTTGATAGACACAGGATGTGAGGTGGTGGGGTGAGAAGGGACCTGCCCTCACCTATCGTCCTTATCCTGTAATCTTTAGTAACAGCACATACATCTAAATAGCTGGCCAGGGTATATGTTTCACAAAGTATTTTCAAACTATGAACAAGAGGAGACTCCCATTATGTTTGTTAAGTAGAAGAGCTAGATTTGTTTTAGGCTAGATCTATGCAAACAATGATTTTGCATTCAGTAACTGTGACAACACTTGCAAGAGTTATACTCTAAGCTAAACTTTGCACTTTTCATGCAATGACCATAAATGTCCAAATATTTAAGCATCACATCATCTATACGAGGAAGGTAAGATTGTACAATGATGACACTTTGGTATAAAGAGGCTAAGGCACCAGCCCCAAGGTACACAGCAAGCTAGATCTTTAACACAAATGCCAAGAATTTCGATCAGTTTTGGATCTGAATTAATGGCAGAAATTAGCCTAAATTGTTACAAATATCTATTAAGAATAGTGATGTACCAAAACCCCACAAAAAACAAGGAAGAGTATTCTTACAATCTGAAGATTCATCTCTCCATTATTATAAGAATTTTCCCTTTTAGTTACAGGAGATGATAGTTTGAGGTGCTACCAGATGTTTTTTGTTGCATCAACTCTTTATTTAGAAACTTTATTTTACAGACCAGCGTAGTTTACAGGTTAATATACCAAATTAACATGGTTTGTTTCATCTTTTTTTGCATGACATGAAACAAAGCAAAGTAGTATTAATGTAGCCAAGTACTGTCTGGTTACAAAAACCTGACCAGAAATGATGCCAGAGAGGAAAAATCTCTGTTACTCTAAACAAAGGGAAAGAATAAAAGTATCAGGCAGCCTGTAGTTTTAATTTTACACAAAATTATGTGCACTTACTCTGTGCTCTTTTATAAATGTAAATTCACACATACAGATTGTTTAGAAACCTACCAGCATAATGGTAATTTGCCAAAGGATGACACTTCAATCTTACTGGCTTCCTCAACAGCAGCATTTCCAGGGCAACCTACAAAACAAACACGGAAGAACAGAATAAAAAAACCCTCAGTTATTTACTGCGTATAAATGTGAACACAATAAGCTTAACAAGTATTACAGTATGGGACTGGATTCAGTATCAATTGGGTTAATTTTCCATATCCTTATACTAAAAATCACCACCAAATTACTCTCCAAGACCTACTTATGCTTCATCCCCTACAAGAAGTCACCCCCAACTAATCAACTAAAGGTGGCCAGGCTGATGTGCGGCCAGTGTTAGAGGATATTATTTATTTTTAAAAAAACAAAAATAAATATCCTTTACTTGGAACACACAGTTGTGCATAAAACTAACCTATGCAACCAAGTGATCTTCTACAGTTCCCCTCACCTTCCCTTCCCCATTTCCTCCTCCTCGTTGTTACCTTCACTGGTTGCATCTTGCCTTAAATTAGATGGTAAGTTATTTGGAGAGGGACTGTATCTTTCTATTTGTTTGTACAGCCCTTTGGATGCTACTATAACACCACCATCCCCGAAAAGTTCAACTCTTTAAATGAATTATCCACACGAGAACAGCAAGCAATAACACACTACAATTCTGGACATTTAAACACAGATTTAACAAGGTTTCACAGGAGCTGGAAGAAGACTGAATCCTGTGGGTCTTTCCATTAAAACGAGGAGAAACCTTGGGTAATGTTAGCACAGGAGCATGTCTTGTATGGTATTAAAATACACAAAGCCAAGGACTAAGTGACATTAGTCATCCAAGGAGTATAAGAAACTTCTAGAAAGGCCCTGCCTTGAGATTTAATTTATTAACAATGATTACAGGGGCAGGTTCATGGCATCACTGCCAATCTATCAGGAAAGTTCTTTTGTGTTGCAAAATCTAAAGCCATTTCATAAAAAAAAAAAACCAAAACAAAAAAAGCAGCCAGTTACCTACCTTTCGTAACTGTTGTTCTTCGAGATGTGCTGGTCACATCCATTCCATGCTAGGTGCGCGGGCCCACATGTGCGGTTGTCGGAGATTTCTGCCTTAGCAGTACCCATAGGGCCAGCTGTCGTGCCTTCTAGCATGCTGTGCCCATGCAGCAGTATATTAGGCACTGCCGGCCCACGCCCTCTCAGTTCCTTCTTGCCGACAACTCCGACAGAGGGGGCAGGATGGTGGGTCATGGAACGGACAGGAGCAACACACCTCACAGAACAGTTACGAAAGGCGGGTAACTGTTTTTTCTTCTTCAAGTGCTTGCTCGTGTCGATTCCATTCGAGGGGATTCGCACGCAGTATCAATGGAGGTGGGCTTGGAGTTCACGGGCGTGCAGCCTGTAGCTCAACTCTGCACTGTCTCTCGCCTGCTGGGTCAGTGCATAGTGCGATGCGAACGTACGGACAGACGACCCAGTGGCGGCCCAACAGATCTCTTGATTTGGGACCTGTGCCTCGTAGGCCACCGAAGACACCTGCGCTCTAGTGGAATGAGATGTCACGATCGCCGGCGAGGCCACTTTCGCCAGCTCATAGCACTGGCGGATACACCCCATGATCCAAGACGAAATTCTCTGGGCGGACACTGGGCAGCCCTTCATCCTGTCCGCAACAGCAATGAACAACTGCGTTGACTTACGAAACGACTGTGTTGTACTGATGTAGAAGGCCAGTGCCCGTCTGATGTCCAGCGTGTGTAGCCTGCGCTTATCTGATGCATGAGGCTTCAGACAGGACCGGTAAGTAGATGTCCTAGCCCATGTGGAACTGGGACACAACCTTGGGAAGAAAAGCTGGATGCAGGCGCAGCTGGACCTTGTCCTTGTAGAAGACCATAGAGGGTAGCTCCAACATGAGCGCCCTGATCTCGGACACCCGCCAAGCCGATGTTATGGCAACCAAGGAGGACACATTCCAGAAAAGGAGCAGGAGGGAGCAGGAAGCTAGGGGTTCAAACGGAGGCCCATGAGCTTCGAGAGCACCAGATTCAGAACCCCTGGGGGAACCGGGTCACAGATGTGCAGGTACAGGCCTGCTAGACCTTTCAGGAATCGTGCCGTTATGGGATGGGCAAAGACAGACCTGCCCTGAAGTGGAGGGTGGAACGCAGAAACAGCCGCCAGGTGCATCTTGACCAAAGACAGCTTTAAGTGCAGCAAATAGTCCAGGATGACCTGCAACGAGGCCTCCTCAGGACGTATGTACTTGTCCGAGGTCCAACATGCGAAACGCTTCCACTTGGCCACAACGGTAGCCCTGGTGGAGGGCTTTCTGCTGCCCAGCAGGACCTCTTGGACTGCGCGGAACAGTCCCGCTTGTCCGTGCTCAGCCATGGAGCAGCCATGCCGTCAGGTGCAGGTTCGGGTGCAGCAGATGGCTGCGATTCTGGGACAGCAGATCTGGATGGAGAGGTACCTGCAGCGGGTCGGCCACCGAAAGACTCAGCAGCATGGCCACACTGGGACTATGAGCATGACCCATGCCCTGACTTGCTTCACCTTTATCAGGACTCTTTGGATAAGGCAGAAAGGCGTACATCAGCACTACCAACCATGGGGTCAGAAAGGCATCCGACAGGGAACCCTTGTCCCTGCCGTATAGAGAGCAGAACACCTGGCACTTCCTGTTCTGCCTGGACGCAAACAGGTCCCTCCACCGTCGGAAGATCAGGTCGACCACCTCCGGATGGAGGAACCACTCGTGGCAAGAGGAGAAGGTCCTGCTGAGGCGATCTGCCAGAACGTTTCTGGTTCCAGGTAAGTGAGCAGCCACCTGGTAGTTGGCGTTCTGCACAGAAATGTCCCAGAGACTGAGTGCCTCTTGACACAGGACAGAGGACTTGACACTGCCCTACCTGTTGGAGGCTATGGAGACCATGCAGAACTTCAACTTCTTGAGACTTGTTGAGGCCATGCAGATCCAGGATGGGTCTGAGGCCCCCCTGGGCCTTTGGGATTTGGAAGTAACGGGAGCAGAATCCTCTTCCTTCCATGTCCTGAGGAACCACCTCCACAGCCCCCAACTACAGGAGCTTGTTGATCTCCTGAACCAGGAGTTGCTCCTGAGAGGGGTCCCTGAAGAGGGACAGGGAAGCAGGGGGTTGGGAAGGAGGTGTATCCAGAAACTGCAGGCTGTAGCCCTGAGCTACTATGTCCAGGACCCAGCAGTCTGAGGTAACCCATGACCAGGCCGAGCGGTAGGGGGAAAGATGGTTGAGGAAAGGATGGGCAGAAATCGACTGGCTGACTGGGCGTTGCTCTTGAGCTCACCCTCAAAATGATCGCTTTTGCCCCCCCAGGTTCTTAGTGGGTCCGAGCTGGATTGGCGAGCGAAAGGAAGAAGGGCGGCAATGGCTAAACCCAGAGGTCTCCTTGTAGGTCCCTGCCAGGCTTGCCGAGGCCTCGATGGCAGTGGAGGCCAGAATGGCTTTCTGGCTGACTGTGGGATATGTATGCCCAACAAGCGAAGGGTAGCCTTAGTGTTCTTCAGCCCGGGAAGTCTGGCGTCAGTTTGATCAGAGATGAGCCCAACACTGTTGAAGGGGAGGTCCTGAATTGAGGCCTGCATCTCCTGGGAGTGGCCCACCACTTGGAGCCAGGAGCTGCGTCGCATGACCACTACTGATGTGACCACCCTCGTCGCTGAGTCCCATGCCATTTTCAGGGAGCATCTGGCTGCTGCGGAACCTTCCTCTACCAAGGTACCAAACTCCTGAGCCTGAGGAAGGGAGTCCTGGAACTTCTGGAGGCTCTCCCAGAGGTTAAAATTGTATCAGCCCAGCAGGGCCTGATTGTTCACCACCTGGAAGCATAGGCTGGCCGTTGAATAAATTTTTCTGCCAAATAAATCAAGTTTTTTTGGCTTCTTTATTCTTGGGAGTAGCGGCAGTGGGGACCTGCTTGTCCTTTTCATTGACAGCAGACACAATCAGTGAGCCCGGAGGTGGATGCATATAACAGTACTTGAAACCCTTGGCCGGAACAAAATATTTTCTCAGCCCCTTTAGAGGTGGGCAGGATGGAGACTGCCACAGTGATATGGCGATCTTGAGGACCCCGTCGTGTGCAGGGTGACCCAAGAGGGCGTGGAGGCCGAGAGGACACTGAACAGGGTGTCCTCCTGCTCAGCCATCTCTTGCACTTCCAGCCCCAAAGTTCTTGGCCACCTGCCTGAGAAGGGCTTGGTGCTCTTTAAAGTCATCTGGGGGGGCTGGCCCTGGAAGGTCCTGCGACCGCCTCATCTGGAGAAGAGGAAGAGGCCCTGGCTGCAGGTGGAGGCGCTGGGGGATCGGCCGCCGCTGGAGAGGGAGGTTTGGGGGTGGGCACAAAGATGTCCATCCCAACTTCTGAGTGAACTTCCGGTACCGGGCCCGGCGAGGCCCCAGATCCCTGCTCCGATGTGACCACTGATGCACGCTGCAAAGGGGGCATCATCATCACCAGAACGCCCCATGCCTCCCAATATGGCCACTGCGTTAGCCAGTGGCCTTGCAGCCACTGCGATGCCGTGAATGACGGAACAGTTTCCAGTGCCCAATCCTGTTGCTAAGACCGGGGCAATGGGCTGAACTGGACCTCCGCATCAGGGGAACCACTCTCTGGCGACCAGGGAGGAGCCATCAACGCCTGGGTTTGCTTGCTGGTCATGGCTACAGGTGAATGCTAACCAGGTGTAAGCAAGCAGTGGCTATTCCGGGGGGAGCAGTCCCGGTGCCGGGGAGATCAGCATTGGGGAGAACGGTGTTGCGAAGACTGGTAATACAAGCGGGAGTGGTCCCACGGAGCCGGCGACCGGGACCGACATCTAGTCACAGATGGGCAATAGGGCAAACAGCGTTGGTCATAAGATGGGGAACGTCGACCCCATACTGTGGAATAACATCTTGACGTCCGGGGGGAGAGTTTGGGCGCCCGATGGCGCGGTTGCAATCTGCCCCAGGATTACTTATCCGGAGGTCTGTGGTGCTCTCCCGCCCCTGGAGGGGTCTTAATGGCTGGCTTGCCCTCTCAAGGAACCTGAGCCTGGTCCTGCAGCCCTGGAGACGTCACGGGAGCTGGTGGAGACCTGTGCGCTCTCTGTTCCCAGCTCTGGGATGACAATGGTGCAGGCAGGGTGGTGGGCCCCTTCCACTCACGAGTCAACAGACCTTTAAGAGGGCTAGGTGCCCCAGCCACAGAGGCCCGCTCATGCTGCTCTGGAGAAGGTTGGCGGACAGGCCCGGTCCCTCTACTGGATGATCCTTCGGCCTTCTTCCTCGGCGCCGGCGAGTGCTTCTTCGCCGCCTTCTTCGGCGGCGGTGATGGCAAATGGTGCCAAGAGGAGCCAGAGCCAATGGCGCACTGAGCACAGAGGCTGAAGTACTTGGTGCAGTCTGCGCAGAGGGCTTTAAAGCCGTGCAGAGAGCAGACTCCATCAGGAGGCCTCTGAGGCGCATGTCCCTCACAGGACATAGGCCTGCCACTCACAGGCACAGGCCTGCAACAGACAGAGCAGGGCTTAAACCCGGGAGCTCAGGGCATGCCCCGCCTGGGGCAAAGTCTCAGCGGGGACCTTACCTAACAGCTAACTACGCTACTTAACAACTACTTAACACTAACTGCAATTAACAAAAGCCCCAAGTCGATGGAAGAAAACTGCTAGCTCTTTACATCTGATGAAGTGAGCTGTAGCTCACGAAAGCTCATGCTCAAATAAATTGGTTAGTCTCTAAGGTGCCACAAGTACTCCTTTTCTTTTTGCGAATACAGACTAACACGGCTGTTCCTCTGAAACAAGCAAGAGAGGCACTCTGAAGAAGGAACTGAGAGGGTTCAGGCCGGCAGTGCCTAATATTCTGTGGCATGGGTGCAGCAAGCAAGAGGGCACGACAGTTGGCCCTACAGGTACTGCTAAGGCAAAAATCTCCAACGGCCACACACACACCTAGAATGGAGTCAACATGAGCAAGCACTCTAAGTACTTGTTATTCTGTTTCGAATGGCTCTGCACATTCCCACTTATGGGTTTTGCACCGCCCGGGGCAGCCTCACCTTCCAAGCACTGGCTGCTATAGCTTGTAGCATCCCTTCCTGATGCTTCCCATTGCATCTCCAAACATTCTGAAAGCAAGGTTACACAAGGCGGCACTGTGGCCTCTACTGTCTCAGTACCTTCCAACCACTGCGCCAGATGGAAGTGTCTATCAGATCTGGGGTTCTCTCCTATTCAGTACCTTTGGATTTTTTGCAATAATAGTTGCTTGTTTTAGCGTTAAGTGTAATTTAAGGCAGTTACAGTATAGTTAGCTAGCAGAAACAACAACGAGTCTTCGTGGCACCTTAGAGACTAACACATTTATTTGAGTAGACGCTTTCATGAGCTAGAACCCACTTCATCAGATGCTGATACAGACTAACACGGCTACCACTCTGAAACCTAGCAAGCAGAGTTTGTAAGTTCGGTTCTTTGTAACAGTGAAACTGAAGAAACAGCAGCAGCCAGATTTTAAGAGCTGTGCTTCATACCCAGTTGTCTCCCTGGTGCCGGACAATCATGTTAGGTGCCTTAAGTGCCTTGGGGAAGGCCCCTGTCCTTCTGACAGTTCTATTTCCCAGACCTTTACACCCAGAGCATGTAAGACGACACAGAATAGACCGCTAGCACTCCTGCTTAAAGAAGCTCTTGCTGCTAACTGTTGGGTTCTGGGAGATCACCAGAGCTGAAGACTAAGAGGCCTGTTTCAGCTCCAGTTGCTTTGTCTAGCAAGAATAAAATGCCTAAAGGATCCCAAGGATTAGGATTTTTGTCAGTTCTGGCTCCTATTTCTGTTTTGTTGGATCCTCCAGTTAAACTCGGCAAGATGTCGAAGGCATCGTCTGTCCAGCTGGCTGCTCTCCAATCCAGACCTATGGTCTGAGATTTGACCTGAGGATCAAGAGTTGTGGAGCAATTGGCAAGGATGCCTCCCTTCCTTTGTATGGAGACAAGCTAACCCATTTCACTGACATTTGGAGGTTTATTACCTTGGAAAAGAGGGTCCTAGTAATTATAGAAAGGGGCTATACAATACAATTTTAAAAGCTACCTATTCTCCCCTAATCCTTCACTTTTCAGGACACCTTCTCACACGATTACTCTTCTGTTAGAAGTTTAAAAATTGATCCTGACAGGTGCTGTCAAAGAAGTATCCAAATATCTGTAGGTCAAGGGTTTATTCAAAATACTTCTTGGTACAGGGAAAAAAAAAAAAAAAAAAAAAGATGGAGATTTCGATCCAATTTTAGATTTAAGAAAATTGAACAGGTTCACTTGGAAGTTCCAGTTTTGAATGCTAACCCAGGCCCCTATAATTCCCTTGCTTTCGGTTATGGAATGGTTCGCAACTATTGATTTACAGGATGCATATTTCCCTATTTCTCTCTGGCCTAATCATCCTTTGCTCCTTCATTTTGTAGTGGCACAAAGACATTTTCAGTACAAGTTTCTTCAATTTAGCCTTTTCACAATGCCAGGAGTCTTCAAAGTACCTTTTTGTAGTAGAGATCCATCTCTGAAAACTATGCATCTTTGTTTATCCATATCTGGACAATTGGTTGCTAAAGTGACAGGTTGCTAAAGGACAGGGCAAGGACCATTATTTGTGCATGATATAATTTAAAGGCTTATGAAGGGGTTATCTAATATGTTATACCCTTTTGAGGGAGCCAGTTCCACGACGGGATTTTAATTTGGTTTTATCTATGCTCATGAAGCTGCCTTTTGAACCTTTGGCAGTGTTCTTTATTTTACTTATCTATTAAAACTGTGTTTATTATTGGTATAGCATCAGCCAGAGGGGTGAGTGAATTGTATCCTTTGATGGCTGATCTGCCATTTACTATTTTTTATAAGAACAAAGTGGTTCTCAGACCTGATCTCAGGTTTCTACTAAAAACTGTATCCGAGTTTCATATCAGTCTATTAATTTACCAGAATTTTTCTCAAAGTCCCATGCTAATAAAAGGGAATCTGTGTTACATAGTTTAGATGCTAGAAGGGTTTTAGCATATTATTTAAACAGAACTAAGAGTTTTAGGAAGTCATCTAAGTTATTTGTTTCTTATGCTAAAACCCATATGGCTTATAGAGTATCACCTAAAATTATTTCCAGAGAGGGAAAACAATGTATCATTAAATGTTACAAGTTAGCAGCAATCCCTGTGCCTACTGTTGTAAGATCTCATTCTACTAGGGATATGGCAGCATCTTTTGCTTGCCTTAAACATGTTCCTGTTGGAGAAATCTGTATGGCTACTACCTGGAAGCGAGTCCATACCTTCATAGGCGCCAACTCTGTGGCTGCTCCAGGGCTGAAGCACCCACAGGGGGAAAATGGTGGGTGCTGAGCACCCACTGGCAGTCCGTCCCCTCCACCCCCCATCAGCTCCCTTCCTTCCCCCCAGTGTTTGCCACCCGCCGGCAGGCCCCGCGGATCAGCGCCTCCTCCGCCCTCCCTGCGCCCCATGCGATTGGCTGTTTTGCGGTGTGCAGGAGGCTTTGGGAGGGAGGAGGAGCGAGGGCGCGGTGCGCTGGGGAAGGAGGTGAAACGGGGGCGGGAAGAGGCGAGGGGGGGACGGAGCCAGGGTGGGGCCTTGGAGGAAGGGGTGGAGTGGGGGCGGGGCCTGGGGCAGAGCTGGGGATTGAGCACCACCCAGCACATTAGAAAGTTGAAGCCTGTGCATACTTTTACTAAACATTGTGCTTTGGATTTGGCTTCAAGAGTGGATGCTAAATTTGGTACATCAGCATTTCAGTCCTTTAAATTAGGACTCTGTTTCGCTCCTCCTGAGTTTTCAGCACTGCTCACCGAACTTACCCACAAATGGGGGATATGCAAAGCCACTTGAAGAAGAAATGAAGGTTACTCGTAACCAGAGTTCTTCAAGACTATTCTGCATATATTCATACTTCCTCCCCACCTCCCCTTCTTTCTCAAAGTCATACAGCGGTTTCTCTGGGTTGGCAGTGGCAGGAACTGAGGCAGTAGAGGGTGCAGCGCTCCCTTACGTAGCTCAACCGCAATGTTCGGAGACACTGAGGGAGGGGAGGGGTTGGAAGGGGCACACATGAGTGCTAACAGATACTGCTTGGAGAAGGTTCTACCTTTAAGCTGCACCAGGCAGTGCAAAATCTAAAAGTGGCAATATGCAGAGTAAATACAAGTAAATAACCTTCATCTTCCCATGCTGCCAAGGTAAAGGAGATTCGAACCTTTCTCTTCAGCTTCTTGTCTTACCATAATATCCCCTTTGGACTCAAAGAGGGAGTGCAATGCATATTCTGAATTAGTTCCTCCACCAGGTAACACGCTTGAACAGCACATATTTAAGAGGTCTTCCACTGTCAGAAACAAAAGGGATTCTGTTAAATATTGCAACATGTCAGCCAGATACCTCAAACCAAGGATTCTGTAAAGCCAACTGAAACACAATAGAGTGTAAAGTTTTCGTTCTGAAATGCGCACACAGTTCTTGATGTTTGCATTGCACTTTTCTGTAACAATTCTCAAATGCATCAAATTAAAACTGAACAGATATTGAAACATCTGTAAAACCTTTTCAAAGTAAAAAAAATAGTATGAGAGTGAGAAATAAGTGGAGATTTCTATACCGAATATAGTGTTTTCAGTAAACAATTCAAATGGCAAAATACAGTACCTCTTTGTTGGAAGACTTTGTTTTCCAGTTCTGGCCATGGTTTCCAAACCAAAGTTGCCTTGTGCATATCTCTCCCCATTGATGATCGGTCTTGTAGTTCAGGAATATCAGCCTGGAATCTTGATCCAATATTGATCTGTCTGTAAATAAAGAGAGATCTCACTTGTAAGATTTACAGAGAAAAGAATAATATTACCTTTTATTTTATACCAAACAAAAAATAAATTACACAATTGAGACAATCCCCAGGAGTACCCAGGGTTGCGAGGCACCATTAGCATGAGTGAGCTTTGTCTGTACCTGCCAGGAGTCAGTTTCCTGACAACCCAAGCCACAAACAGAACAAGTACTCCCCCCATCAGCCCCCGTAAGCTACGCTGTCCCTCTGCAGGCAAACAACAGGTATACACCAACTTCCAAGTGTCCCTCTGAGTGTCCAGCCCTTGTTCCACCAAACACTCACAAAATTCACAGATTACTATTCCTTTGGGAGTAGTGACACACAAATTATTAATTTTAACTCAAGATAGCCATCCAGTTAACACACAGCACTTAGATATATTTATAGTGAAAACAAGAATATGTTTATCATCAAAGAACAGAGATTCAAACTAAGAAAGAATATCAGAAACAAATGGTTACATATAAAACAAACTTATAACATGCTTGCTACAGCCTAAACTTAACTCATAAAATATTCCCGTCTCCTGCAGGATAGCTCATCCCAAGTCCTTTTCCCTGGTGTTTTAAACCAGGATGTCTGAAAACGTCCTTTCATTAGATCAAGCCCACTGGCAGCTTGTCTTCACAGCCTGAAGGATCCCAGGCGCACCTCCATACCCCAGTTATACTCCCAAAAATTAATTGTCTTTACTTGTAAAACAGGATAATCCCTGCTGTTTTTGTTTTCTCCTGCAGCACTCAGAATCTACTCATGAGTACTTGATTCAATATGCAAGTAGATTTCCACTGTAAGATATACAATGGTCAGCTAGGGAGATAAGTGTCTCCCACTTGGAGAAGTTTGTCTCAGTGCACGTTACCCGAGGCCTGGTCTACACTGCGGGGTGGGAACAGACCTAAGATATGCAACTTCAGCTCTGAGAATAGCACAGCTGAAGTCAACGTATCTTAGATCGACTTACCTCATGTCCTCATGGCGTGGGATTGACTGCCGCCGCTCCGCCGTCGACTCCACTTCCGCCTCTTGCCATGGTGGAGTACAAGAGTCGATGGCAGAGCGATCGGGGATCGATTTATTGTGTCTACACTCGACATGATAAATTGATCCCCAATAGATATATCACTACCCGCCGATCCGAGGGTAGTGCAGACATACCCTAAGTGACCAGCCTTTAACTCCAAGGCCTTAAAGACAATTTTCAGTACGCATATATAACTCCTTACACATTATCTGCACATACATTTTGCAATGATAATGACCACCAGCATGACACATGATCCATTTTGGTGTAGCCAGGGGATCTCTGTAAACCTGTGGACCCCTGTGCTCTCTGCCAGTGGGCATCAAGGGGTCCTTGCGTCACACATCACAATGGTCTGACATGAGATTGTGTCAGACTATCTTACAACATAATATTCAGTGAACTCTGCTTTCACTGAGGCAAATAGTGTATTGTAAAGACCTAATTTAGAAAGCTGTGCACAATTCCAACACAGTTTAATTGGACTGGGAAGCAGGTTTTAAGTCCCAGAAGAGAGAGATCTAACGAATATCATTACTATATAGTGAACAGACCAGATGCAGGTCAGTTAGACCTCCCTGCCCCATAGGGGATGACACACCTCAGCAGAGGGCTGGTGGTGATAACACTGTCTCTGTCCTCTCTTGGTATCCCACGAAGGGAAGGGAAGTTTAACACCTCCCAGAACTCCATAGGAGGTCTGCCAGGGCAAGTACTGAATCAACATTCTGCCCCAATGCCATGGTCACACACTTTTCCAGCCAGCACCAGCTACGTTTGTGACTTCACTGGCCCTTTATAGCTCTCCCCTGAAGCCATGGCTGGTTTGCAGTGCCACAATCTCATTTCTGGCAGACTTTCTGCTGTCAGTGACCTCAGCCAATGTTTACACTGGTATAGCCTTGAGTGCCTCCAGCCAAGTAGTATGGTATTACCCGCCTTGTTCAAAATATACAAGACCACATTCTCTAGGTGAGAGAGGGTGAGCTGACTGAAGTAGGCTGTAAAGTGATACACATTGATAAATTTTTCTTACGGTTCTATATCAACAGTCTGTTCTCCAGGCCCTGGAGTCACTGGAATGCTGCTTCCATCAATACTATCTGAAACAGAAACAGGGATTTGATTTTCTGTTTAGAAAGCTATTTTCTTAACTTACACATCGTGTTTGGTCCTCCACTGCCCCCACTTGTGTAGCTATCCTTCTATTAAATGGTCCACAGAAATCAATGAAACATCAGGTTACAGCTGCTGCATTGGCCTGAATGTACCAGGGTCCTTAAGAAACCAGGTACAGTGTGTCTGGACATAGCTGCAATTTTCAATAGCACCAATTTCCATACGGATGACCATTCTGAATGGTTTTACGTTTTCCTTTATAATCTACACACTTGGTTGTACATGTTAGCTTTGTACCTCCTACCAGGTTGCCACCCATGCCTCGTATGGTCTCCCGTTATCATATGCTAAGCACACCTACTCCTCCTCCAAATTCCTCTTTACAATTAATTCTTCCATAAATCTCTCCTACTTCCTTTTCTCATCAATAATCCCCACAGACTCCCTTAACTGATCTATTGTCCTGTGACTTCTTTAAATTGTAAACTATGGGTCAGGACACATGTACTAACATTCTGTTGGTAAAGCACTGAGAATGTATTTATGGCACTGTAGAAGTGATTTTGCAAATCAGTGAAATACAAAACAATTCCAAAAAACAGAAAAACAAAAACACCGCAACCAAACCCCCAAAATCCAGGTCAGCTATCACCTTGTTACTGTATCTCTGAAGAAACTAAGGATCACAGTTTAAGGATGATACAATGGTGACAGAAGGTTCAGCTGGCCCTGGACTACTTGCTAGAATTAGTAGAAGGCCAAAACCAAGTTCTGATCATCTTCTAAAAAGAGCAGGAAGAAGAGGAGAGGTTGCAGGATAGAGGACTAGGACTGCAAACAATACAGTTTTATAAACTGGAATTCAGTGCCTACTAGAGAACATATCAGAGAGGCAACTTGATTTATCCATTTTGCTAACTTGAAAAAGCTAGCAATCAAATTCTTAAATCTATAAAGGGGACTGATCGCAGAAGATGGGAATACAGAAGGGGAAACAAGGAGAGGGGATAGAACATAACAGCAATATGTCCAGATAACTGAGGACTACTGACGGACTATGAAGGGTGTATCACTTAGTGTTTTTTGACTAGAAGGCTGGTGGCTGTGAAGAAAATGTGGATGTAAAATTGTAAAACATGGGGGGGATCTTCAAGGATCCAAGACAGAAGATAATCTAAATATACCTACTCTCCTTTTGGGTTACAAGATAAAATGTAAGGGTCCAATAAGTAAAATCTTAATTCATCACCTGAACCATGCTGCTAAATACCTAGTTTATAGGTTTTGAAAAACTACACAAACAGAAATGTGTCTCCAGCAATTTTGACAAATTGCTTTGCTTGCACAGTTAATTTATAATAAAAAGTTAAGTTCTCTAACATACTGGGGACCATTCTAAGTTACTTAAGGTGTGATTAAGATGTTATTTCTACCTTGAACAGACTCTTCTCGTCTAGCTAATATAGATTATCCCCCATACACACCTTAAAGATCTTTTCTATGCATATGGCATATCAAATTTAGATAACTTACAGTGTCTTGATATATGTATGTTGGGATTTAAACAAAATATTTACCACTGCAGTCATGTAGCCTGATATGCTAATCAAAAATTTCTTCTCCTGAACTGAATAAATGCTTAAAACCAAACAACTGCCAAATCCCAAAACAGGTGTGTCCCCCTTGGCCCATTTGAGTAGGCTTCACTTTAGTTACAAACACTGTGTCCTTTGAAATAAATACATTCTGATCTTTCCATTTGAAATTAACCAGTCCATTTCTTGGTTTAAACCCACCCCTACAATATCTAGAAGAGAGGTACACATCTGGAAAAACTGACTTTGTTGAACAGGGAAAGTAACAGTAGTTTGTGTGTATGTCTTGTCCTTCTCCCAGGATGATCATTTCAAAACAGAAAGCACACAGGGAACATAACATAACAGCGGTTTATGTAAGATGTGGTTTTGGGCTCAGAGAAAGTGCTACAATTAAATAAAATACTTACTAGATCGACATAGGAGCACCCGTGGAGTGGGTGTCAAAGGAGTAAGCGGCAGCTGGGGGTGAGATGCATTATGAGATGATGTGATAACGCTGCTGAAGAGCCCAGATCCTTGGCGTACTGGGCTAAGCATAGGTGGTGGGGTATAGGGAGGAAACTCATGTGTCCTGTCTAGAAGATGGTCTCCTAGGATGCGGGGAGAGCGAAGCTGGCTTTGATACAGCGTAGCTCCTGAGTAGGATGCACTGAAGTTGAAGGAAGGAGGAGGTATGAAGAGTGGTTCCGGTCTATGTCGATATTTTTTCTTGTCCTGCAGGGATTTGAAGTCGTCTTCCAATTTTGCAGCACTTTGATGCTGTTTTCTGCTAAGTTCCTAAATGAAAATTGATAGCATTCAAATATACAGCTATGATTAGTTTGGGTTACATTACCTATGCTTTCCCACAGACAATGGTGAGAGGAAAGCGGTTATCAACTGATGACTATTCAGGGCCCTACATGGAATAAGTTTGACAGTTTCAGTCCAATTTTGGGTTTTTTTTTAAAGCCAACAGGTGCCAATGTGACAAAATACCAACACTACAACTGGTACTGGTTGGCAATCTAAAGACAGAGAGAATTAATTACCTTTCCAGCTTCAGAAATCACCACTCCAGGTCAGAGGAGAATTATTAAAAAGCTGGCTAAGACAGTGGAAGATTGGCATTTGCCCCTGCCAGTGTTTACTGGCTAAAGAGAGGACCTGGCTCCAAGATGTCAATGCAACATTTTTATTTATTTATTTAATTTATTTTTACCAGCACCCCTCACATGCACTCTTATCGTTTCCAACTACAAAAAATTTATATTGGTCGTCTGGGAGTTGCTCCATCTACCCCCAAAGTCTGAGTTTATTAGAAAGTTAAATGTTTTCTAATACATCTACTTGGCTTTAGTAGGATGGACACATTTGAGCTCAGTGGAATAACTGCAGCATTGTCACTGGCAGGAGAGGGGGGAAAATATAATAAATTCAAATTCTTTGTTTCTTATCACTACATTTCCATCTGCTGGGTGGAATCCAGCTGCAAGGAATCTTGTATTAATTTTCTCCTTTCTTGGCAGGGAAAATGGTAGCAGATGAGAACTGGGGACATAACAGCATTATACATTTCAATAATTTGGAGATTAAAGACATTTAACACTGTACCACCCTGGTCTATAAAAAGTGACAGCAATTGGAGTTATGCAAGTCTGAAATCTGATTTTCAGGGCAAATGGTTAGGTAGCTTTTTAAGAACGCACACAATGATGGTACACATTCTTAGTTTTAAATATACTACTTTCAGGTGCTTAGGTTTTAAGATCTCATTTATGATAAACATGGCGGGGGGGATAGTATTTCTTGGCTAGATAAAGATATACCAAAATTTCTATATCATCTGGTTAATATTACTACTATATAAAAATAAATTATTACTGAACATGTTTAGATAATATATCTAAACACCATGGGTGGTTCTTGACAAGCACACTCACCCAATAAAAAGTATGTTAAAAGAACACGAACACAGGCACCTTTTATTCCTGCTGTTAACACATTCCAGCTTGTGGAAATGTTCTCTATTGCAGAGGTCCTGCCCTCTCTGTTAGATCATGGCTATATCCCTTCCAACATCTGGTGATTTTTCCTCCCCAAAAATTTAAGTTTGAACATATTTTTCTTTTGCAGAAAAATGTATCTTTAAGAAGGATTGTGTAAAAACATTGAAAGCAATGAAAAATCACAGGGGAGTGTGAAACACAGCCATGTACTACAAAGTCAGTCATGACAGTAAACATCCAGTGTTCAAAAAGAAGAAAAGAAAAGATGGGGAAAAACAAGAAATATAGCAGAGGTCTGATAAGAGCCCCAGATTAAGTGTTTGCTCCTTCCTTTTTGCAAAGAGGCAGTGTGGTACAATGGCGAGGGTGCTGGCTGGGACTCTGGGAATGTGGGAGCTATCCCCAGCTAAGCCACTGACCTTGAGTGAAACAGTTTACCTCTAGGAGCCTCTGTCCCCACTCCCATCCTGTGTGTGTTTATTTAGATCATAAGCTCTTTGGGGCAGGGATTCAGTCTCACTATGTTTCATACAATGCCACCTCAATTTCCATTGCGGACTTTAGACACTACTGTAATACAAACATTAACTATAGTTTCTTCAACTTTCCATTTTATGCTCTGTGTAATTTTTTTTTTTTACTGGTTTTAAATTAAAAAACCTCCCAAACATTATGGATGATGGAATTCAGAAATAGGGAGGGTACAAATCAGTTGCTATGTTTTATTTGTAACAGCTTTCATGTGAGTAGTCTTGGAACCTGGTCCTGCAAAAAACGTATGCACATGAATAACTTACTCACATGAATAGTCCCCATGAAGTCAAAGTGGAACTTATTGTTCTCGCTGTTTTTCCCCTTCATCTGACAAATTTTTTATTTTGCTAGTGACTTTCTCTGTGTAGTAACAGTAGAAAAATTTCTGCCTTTTCCATCCTTCAACTACTTTTCTCACACTAAAGTCATTGGAACTCCTCATGTGAGCAAAAGTTACATGTCCAGGTATGTGCACGATTGTACCCAGAATGAGAACACAGAACTTTTGAGCCTCCTTTGATCACCTCTTCATTATAACAGTCTGTCTTCAATTTGGGGGTGGGAGAAGAACCTGCAGTTTTACTATTTGCTCCTTATCTACCTCTTTGACTAGAAACCCTGGTAAATTAAGCCAAAGAAAGTACAGAGTAGATTATTATTTATATCTCTTTTGTTTAAGGGGTAGTATTTTATTAATTATTATTATTATTTTTAATTCAGAATATCTGGTACTCAGCTCCTGTTGAAGTAAAATAAGGCACTGGAACTAAATTCCCATGAGTCATTGCTCTCTATGCCGCTACATCAAATGGTTAAGGGCACTCTCAGTATAGGAAATGCAATATGGCATTTTTGAAAAAATCTTCACACTGAATATGAAATAAGTCCCTGATGTTCTTGGCCTCACAGCTCAGAATTAGCTCTCTAATTCCCTGAAGATCCAGACACCGTTGCTCAGATTCAGCACTGAATGCATTTTTCAGTACTCTACAAAAACCTAAATATTTAACACTGGGACACAATGGAATGCCCATTTACTATTTGATTCACTTCACTGTGCACTGCTGTTGCAGGTTATTTAGTTTCGTTTTATTTTCATTAAAAAGGCATTCACCAAAAAAAATATTGACTTTATCCATCAATCCTTGGGACCCCTTCATTCTAAGGCTTGAGACACAATGTGATTGAAGGAAAACAGTTACTGTTCCTTAGACCAACAGAAATCTGCTCACCCTATCTCTAAGTGACCGCAACTCCTTCACTACTCTAATACATTTCCACTGCTAGTATAAAAAACCAGGGTCCAGAGTTCAGAACTGGGTGTTCATAATTTTCACATGTAACAAACAGGACAGCATGCATAATCCTGGGTGGCTGAGTGCACAAGTGGCCAATCAGATGTCTAACTGGCCACTGCAGATTCAGTCACTGCAACTGTATACGAAACTGTGGTAAATGTGCATGCACAATCCTGAACATCTCAGCCAGAATCTCCAGAGGAAATCTGCACAGAGCATACAGTGGAGCTCAAGGCCTCAGCCATCCCTCTCAGGAGATTAGAAATAGAAAGGAGAAACTACACTGCTCAGCTATCAGCAAATGCAGAGATGCTGACTTCAGTGTTACTACAGAGGGTGGAAGTCTGCACTAGCTAAAAGAAAAAGAAGGGAAATTCATTAAAAAAAAAGTGTGTTGGGGGGGGATAAATCCACAAATATTGCTCGAGATCACTGATAAGTGTTCATGTTGTCCCCAGAATAGGCCACTCAACAGGGGGGTGGGGGTAAAAGTACTACTTTTCACTGTATGGGCAGTAGTCACACCTCCTAATAGTCATCCCACCGTGTGCCTTTCACAATTACACTGCAGTGGCATATTTCTAATGTTGTTAGACTAGAAAGTGTAGTAAATTGAACTGTTCGCTTAAGCCCTCATTCAGCAAAAAGCTTAAATGCATGCTTCACTGAAGTCCTCTACACACTGTGTCTTATTCATGTCTAAGGCACTTTTCGCCAAAGTGTGTGGCGATATCAGAGTCATGAGTTAAATGAAAGCCAGAAAATACTAATCATCATTACTTTTCCTTTTGGGTTTTTGAAGTCACAATGTTTTAACACATCATTAAGATACATGCTGAAGGGGGGGAAAAAAAAAAAAAAAAGACGATCCCATTGTACGTGCACAGCTTCTTCTTAGAACTTACTGCTTTAATAACTACGATACAGGGCTATTTAATCTACCGCAAAAAAATACACAAATATATTTTACTTCAGAACAGAAAGAAAGTAGCTGCTGCATTTAAGCAACAAAACAAACACAAAGAAGCACAAATAGTAAAAAAAAAAAATGAAAGGTAATAAATCCCTTTGTTTTAGTGGGATAGAAAATTCCCGCACTATTGTTTCAAATGGTTTATTTTATTTCTGAGTATTGATCTTCCATGAAGGATGAAATTAATATTCCTGGATGAGAGAAGAGGAATTACTGACAAGATACTACAGGCCTTCACCTTTCGTTGCCAGGTGTGAGCCACGCTGATTTCTTCAAATATTCCAGAGTGTATATATATATATTTAAAAATGTAATTGCACTAAAACCAAAGGGATTTAAAAGCCTCACAGCACAGTTAGTAGCAAGAAGGGAAGCACTCACAGAAGATGAGCAGGGGGTGGCCACTTTTGGACTGCACGGTGGAGAGTAAGTCATCTTCATGAGAACTGGCATCTCGTCATCTGACACAGAATTGGCAGGCTTGTCTTTGATTGTGGTACTGTTGGTAGCAGACTGCGCACTGGGCTCAGGCGACAGAAGCTTTACAGGGACAGAAACAGGCATGACGATAGGTGCGATGCTATCCACCTCTTTAGGCGGCTGCTGTTGTGGCAGTTTCTCTCCTTCATCCTGTACAGACAATTACAGGCTTTCAGCCTCAGTTAGAGGGTTCCTATTGGATTTACAGACTATAAAAATAGAATGAAAATGTATTCATCGTGGTCTGGAAAGAAACGGCTCTGGTGTGAAACAAACAGTAGCACCCCTTCTCATACCTCAGATTGGGGCCTGAATAAAATTGGCCAGGTAATTATGACTTATACATAGGATTCAGCCTCAGTGTTAAAGAGCCATAAAACATTTCTTTTAAAGATGACCTGCAAAGAGGAAAAATAGGTTTGTGCTCTTTTTATTGCTTCTTTATGCTGAAAGTAGAAGGTAAAAAGATTTCTTTTCAAAAATATCTGTTTTTTGCATTAGAAATTCAGATCTTGTCTAACACAGGAGACAACAGAAGAACTAGTATGATTGTGCCATCAGAGATACCAAGGCAGCAAAACCTGACTTGAGAGGATAAGTTATTTTTATTCAGGCCAATTAAACTCATTTTGTGTTTTTTTGTTAACATCTGTTTAACTCAACACTTGAGAGAAAAGCTCTCTGTTAAAGATTCAAGACTTCTGATCCTTCAATTACATCTTGAAAACATTTCTAACATATGTCAGGTTTCAGAGGAACAGCCGTGTTAGTCTGTATTCGCAAAAAGAAAAGGAGTACTTGTGGCACCTTAGAGACTAACCAATTTATTTGAGCATGAGCTTTCGTGAGCTACAGCTCACTTCATCGGATGCATACCGTGGAAACTGCAGCAGACTTTATATAAAGTCTATAAAGTCTGCTGCAGTTTCCACGGTATGCATCCGATGAAGTGAGCTGTAGCTCACGAAAGCTCATGCTCAAATAAATTGGTTAGTCTCTAAGGTGCCACAAGTACTCCTTTTCTTTTAACATATGTCAGTCACCCAAGGAGTCCAGCTAAAAATAAGGAAGACAAGACTCGTCATTCCCGAAATTTCTAATGTATTAAACAGAAAAATAAGATTTAGTTTTGCAAGGTTTCTTTATTCATTACAAAAAGAGGCACAAAACGTTTTCTCCCCTTTGACGGTCACCTTTAAATAAGGCTCTTGGCCTATGTATAGGCACAACTATACATATTTACGTTAATGTAGGAGGGTAGCATAATTGAAACAAAATTGGAGAAAAAAATGTTGACGGAAAAGCAAAGCAAGCAGCAAACATTAACGTGAAAAGAAGAGAGTCAAATAAAGTAAAATGAACGGCTACCTGTTTAAAATTAGGAGATGCTCTTACTCCTCCATGTGATCTCATGTGACCATTTAGGGCTGGTAAACTCTTAAATTCCTTCAAGCATATTGAACATGTTAGCTTGCTCTTTATATGGGATCTCTCAGGAAATGTTCCTTTGTTTGTGCCACTGTTTTTACAGGAAGATAAAGGAGAAATCAGTTTGCCAGATGTCAGATGTTCCCATTCACTATGGGTCTTATCTGAGAATTTCAAAAGCAATTTGTAATTAAACTGTAATTAAGCCATAAAGCACTTCTTTCAGGTAGATAAGCAAAGAAACCAGGACATATACTTAAGGATATATGTGCTAAAGCCTAGCTCATTGATTTCCAAACTGAAGGGGAAGGGAAGTGGTAAACAGGTCTCTCTCTCTCTCTCTCAAGTAGGGTTGCCAACTCTCTAATCGCACAAAACTGAACACTTAGCTCCACGCCATCCCTGAGGCCCCATCCCCTTCCCTGAGACCCTGTCCCCCACTCACTACATTCCCCCTCCCTTGGTGGCTTGCTCTCCCCTACCCTCACTCACTTTCACTGGGCTGCAGGGCGGTGAGGGCTCTAACTGGGGGTGTGGGCTCTGGGGTGGGGCCAAAAATGAGGGGCTCAGGATGTGGGAGGGGGCTCAGGGCTGGGGTGTGGGAGGAGATGGGGACTCCAGCTGGGGGTGCAGGCTCTAGGGTGGAGCCAGGGATGAGGGGTTTGGGATGTGGGAGAGAGCTCCAGGCTGGGGCAGAGAGGTTCAAGGTGTGGGAGGGGGCTTTGGGCTGGGGCAGGGGGTTGGGGTGCAGGAGTGAGTGAGGGCAGTCTGGGGGATGAGGGCTCTGGGCTGGGTCCGGGAATGAGGGGTATGGGGTTCAGGAAGGGGGTCCGGGTTGGGGGGTGCTCAGGGCTGGGGCACAGGCTTACCTCCGGCAGCTCCCAGTCAGCGGCGCAGCAGGGGGCTAAGCCAGGCTCCCTGCCTGTCCTGACTCCGCGTTGTGCCCTGGAAGCGACCAGCAGGTCCAGCTCCTAGACAGATGCGCGGCAGGTGGCTCTGCACACTGCTCTTGCCTGCAGGAATGCCCCCGCAGCTCCCATTGGCTGTGGTTCCCGGCCAATAGGAGTGCGGAGCCAGTGCTTGGCCAGCACACAGAGCCCTGTGGCCCCCACACCTAGGAGCCGGACCTGCTGGCTGTTTCCAGGACGCGCAGAGCCAGGACAGGTACGGACTAGCCTGCCTTAGCTCCGCAATACCATCAACGGGACTTTTAATGGCCCAGTCGGCAGTGCTGACTGGAACGGCCAGGGTCACTTTTCAACCGGGTGTTCCGGTCAAAATCTGGACATCCAGTCACCCTACATCTTAAGAGTCTCAAGATGTGGTCCACAGAATGGACCAATATGGCCTAGAACCAGAACTGTATTTTGGCGACTCATGTTTCTCTACCCATCTAGCAACAACAGAAAAAGAGTGCCAGAACATGAGCGCCACTAACTGTGGCAGGCAACTGTGCTAGCATGTGGTTCTCCTCACAGCATTGATGGACCTTAAGAAAAACTAATGGATTCCTTGCTGACATTTGCTGCCAAAGATGGAAATCTAAACAATACAGCATTGCTCCACTGCGTAAATCAGAGCAGCATTAAAAGCACGCTGCCCCACTGCCTTCACGCATTTTAAAGAAACACTCTGAAGTAATTTAAATGTATTGCTGCAGAGATTGCACAATTTTACATCTAGTGTATAAATCCTTAACCATGGCTTCATGTAACAGTTGCCAAAACCAGCTGAGAACGCCTCTATTCAGTTGCAGAGCTCACTTATATTTAACTATAAAATGTCACCAACGAAGAAATCTATGCCAAACTCATAATACCTTGGCTCAGGGGACAGTGGCTGCAGTCTGCCATCGGACAGCTGAATCTGCTATTGGAGGGAAAGAAAAGTATTTTTCAAGCAATAGCAACATAAGGAGTCTTCAGAGCTTTATTCTTATTTTTACTTTTTTTAGGTCAATGCAGTGATGGTAAAAAGCTCTGAGAACGGACAGCCCTGGAGAATGCCATCCTACATTTAGCCACAAAAATGGGTATACCTCTGAGCAATGTCAGTGCAAGTTGCCTTACACTTACCTGCTAACATGCTCCTCAGCCCTGATTATGTGACAACACAATGGAGGGTTTGTGGTCCTTGGTATTTCTGGGGAGCTGCTAGGAAGGCAGCAAATTGGTGACAAATGTGGTAGCATTTTTTGAGCTGGTGATATCTGTCCATCAGGAACAGGATTGTCGCTGCCAAACTCATTTTACACTGGCCAGTGAATAGCCATCTGCTGGTAATAACTCAGCCGAGAGCAAATCAGTGACCGAGAAGTGGAAGACCCATTTCCAGTCCCAGGGCTATGCCCATGCCCTGACCCACTGAATGAATCCCCTGCAGTTATTTCATTTGGGTGTAGTACAGTCATTGTCCAAAACAGGCCTGTATGAATGGAAATCTAAATCATTACGTACCTGAGGCCAAACAGCACTAGGAGACTCTTGTTGGGACCCTTTGTTATTTAGATGGACACCCGATGGTGCTAAAAGAGTTCGATGAGGGCCAGCGTTACCTACAGAATTAATTTCCTGCCGTGCAGTATCCTCCATTGCCTCTGCCATACTCAGGCCAACATGGGAGTTCATCAGAGCTTGAGACCTGCTGTCGTTCTGGTATTGCTTTTGCTGATCGGTGTCGTCTTGCTGCTGCTGTTGTTGCAATGCACTTTGTGGGTACAAATGCCTATACTGCTGCTGTGTATCCTGATAGAAATACTGAGGCATTGTTCCCAACTGTATAAGCTGTACAGAATGAGCTTGATCCTGGGAGTACTGGTGTGTTTCATGCACCGTTTTGGGGTCGGAATCCCTATGATAGGTAGGAAGATGCAGCTGCATCTGTTGCTGCTGCTGCTGCTGCAACTGTAACTGCTGCATAACTGGTTGTGTTTGATAATACTGAGCTATTTGCATTGGACACTGCCGCTGCTGTTGCTGCCGACTTTGTTGCTGCTGCTGCTGGATCTCTTGGATTGAGAGCCGCTGCTGTCCCTGCTGTGGCTGTTGCGGCATATAATATTGAGTTTGCTGCAACTGTTGTATCTGTTGCGGTAACAGCTGCTGAGACTGCATTTGTTGCACATGTGGTTGTCCTTGTTGCATGGCAGAATGCATCTGCAGCTGAGATAAGTGTTGCTGGTAATCATAATACAACTGTTGTTGGTGCTGCATGACTTGCATTTGCTGCTTTTGTTGAGTGCTTGCAAAATTCTGGTGTACTTGCTGTTGCCCTTGCTGATATCTTTGCACGGTGGAAGTTACAGATTGTTGCTCAACAGTAGGCTTCTGAGACAGCAGCTGTCTAAGTGCACTGTCACTGGCATTATCCATCACTGAAGACGGCGCATGCAAGACCTGAGCCATATTGTTGACTTGAATTCTTAAATTTTGGTTAGCAAATACTTGTGTAAAGGAGTCCAATTTATGTAAAACTCCACTAGTAAGTTTTTGTGACCGAAGTTCATTGCCTTGAGAATAGGAATATTGGTATCCATCAGCAGATTCACTCTGCCCTAACGGGCTCCACATTGCATTCTGATTGTTCCTTACTGGGACATGGTTTCCTGAGCCAGTATGTGTCCAACTTGTTTGTCTAGAGGAGTCCACTGACCCAATGTTTTTTGAACCTACATTCAAAGCTATACTGTCTCTGGAATCCTGGGGGAATTGGGGAGAGAGGGGAGAAGCCTGAGAAGTGTCCATGCCTGATGTTCCATAGCTGTGATTTATAGGGGGGAGAGAGTTCATTGGGTGTGGTTGGTAATACAAATTCTCATTGCTGTTGGCAGTGTGGTTAGGTTTGTACAACTGCTGATCCCCCATTTTTGGTTACCTTTATCCTGATCTTACAGGCACAAAAACCATAAACTTGTAGACCCTGAGATATTCCAAGTATGAAAAAAAATTGCTAGAATTTATTATTCAGCTTGTCCATTTACATTACAAGAACTAATTCCCTCTGGTCTGCTTGCAATTCCAATTTCAGATTGATGCTGCTTCACATCTTTGAAAAAGACCAAAACACAAATCTTAACCGAAAACAATAGATTCACTATGGCAGGTACCTGGGAAGTGAAAGAGAAATAGTTTAAGTGCATTCTACTCAACTTTTGCAGTTTCCTTTGATGTAACAATAACTTAATGGGGAAAAGTTCTTATGAACAGTTGTAGCAGTTGGGCTGTTCCATAGCACTTGGATTGCTTCATCTCATCCCACTTTTCCTTCTTTTCATCCCATTATAGTGTTTCTACAGTTCTCTAGTAAAAACACTTCACTTCACTAATGAAGGTGTGCTTTCCAAAACCTCTCCTTTACACCCACCCACAAACACACAGAAACAGAGCTGGCCACATACAGCACTCAGGTATAGTCTTTAACCAGAGATTAAGCTATGAGGAAGAGACTCATTTCTAGTGTTCCCAATGTGCTAGTCAGAGACAACATACACATGTATACTGAACTCTAAGTCACAAACTCCTGCAGATATCACAGATGGCTCTACTATGTCTGATAACACAAGTGAAAGGAAGTGGTGGCTTAGAATCCAAGTGCCAGCACTTAGTTGTAGGGATGTGGGAAGACAGGGTATAGTATGATTTAATTCTGATTCAGAATTAACATAGCAGCTCCAACTCTGCTAAACAACATCAGGGCTCGTTTTATTCCATATTATCTTTACAGAGGTGTGGAATGAAGAAGAAGTCTACTATTGGATAGAAGATACAGCATTGTGTCTGAGTAATAATATGCAAGGCTAGTGTGCTTGTTAAAGTGACAAAATCACAAGAGTGGTTACACCAATCACCTCTGTGTACACAGTCATTTACTCATCTTCTATATGGACTTTTAGTAATTGCTAAGACAAAGCAAGCTGTCCAAATCATCAAATGGTAACAGCACATATCTGTCACAAGCAATCCTTCTTAGTAGGTATCAAGTTTAACTTTCATTCTGCCCTCTCCCTTTTTTTTCAGTTGTCCATCAATTCCTTAATATTTTAGCAGACTGGTTTATCCTGAATGCTCTCATTTGTCATCCTCATCTTGTGAACTTTAATTCAGTGTGAATGAACAGATTTACAAATGTCTGTACTTTTTTGGAACAATTGAAAAAAAGAAAATACATGTGTGTGTTCTTGGGATGTTTATCGTTTTGTGGACGGGAATGATCACACTCTCCACACTCCAACTTGTTGCGAAGCAGTTAGAGCTACTACTACACACAGGCATCTACATACATCATCATTATACTGCACGTTTAGCTCTGCCCTCTCAACCCATCTTTCTCCCTAACCTAACGGCTCCCCACCAAAGATTGTGTATTAATGTTTTAAGATTTAATGCTGGGGGGGGGGGAGGGGCTGATTTGAGGGGACAGAAGTGCAGGTGCTGATGAGGAACATTTTAACCATCACCAGTTGCACATAAACAGCGCACGTTTATACAATGCTGCACATAAATTTTTATGCCAGGTGCAGCCCAGAGAGCCTTCTCCATGGTAGTAGGATAACATCTGAGGGGAAAGCGCAGTTTCTGTTGGAGAAGACTGCGTGCTCACAACACTACACAGAAGGCTTCGTGAACACAGCCTCTCCTTCTGCCCCTCCACCCCCACGAACATGATACAGTTCTCCAGTGACCTGGAATCCTACTTTTGACGTCTCCGACTCAAGGAATGTTTCCAACGCACCTCTGAACAGCACACTAATCCACAGAAATCTTCCTACCAACACTACAAAAAGAAGGATTCTGCGTGGACTCCTCCTGAAGGTCGAAACAACAGACTGGACTTCTACATAGAGTGCTTCCGCCAATGTGCATGGGCTGAAATTGTGGAAAAGCAGCATCACTTGCCCCATAACCTCAGCCGTGCAGAACACAATGCCATCCACAGCCTCAGGAACAACTCTGACATCAAAAACAAAAAGGCTGACAAAGGAGGTGCTGTCGTCATCATGAATAGGTCGGAATATGAACAAGAGGCTGCCAGGCAGCTCTCCAACACCACATTCTACAGGCCATTACCCTCTGATCCCACTGAGGGTTACCAAAAGAAACTACACCATTTGCTCAAGAAATCCCTGAAAAAGCACAGGAATAAATCTACACAGACTCATGCCTAGAACCCCGACCAGGGGTATTCTATCTGCTACCCAAGATCCATAAACCTGGAAATCCTGGACGCCCCATCATCTCAGGCATTGGCACCCTGACAGCAGAATTGTCTGGCTATGTCGACTCCCTACTCAGGCCCTACGCTACCAGCACTCTTAGCTATCTTCGAGACACCACTGACTTCCTGAGGAAACTACAATCCACTGGTGATCTTCCAGAAAACACCATCCTGGCCACTATGGATGTAGAAACCCTCTACACCAACATTCCACACAAAGATGGACTACAAGCCGTCAGGAACAGTATCCCCGATAATGTCACGGCAAACGTGGTGCCTGAACTTTGTGACTTTGTCCCCTCACACAACTATTTCACATTTGGGGACAATGTATACCTTCAAGTCAGTGGCACTCCTACGGGTACCCGCATGGCCCCACAGTACGCCAACATTTTTATGGCTGACTTTGAACAACGCTTCCTCAGCTCTCGTCCCCTAACGCCTTTACTCTACTTATGCTACACTGACGACATCATCATCATCTGGACCTATGGAAAAGAAGCCCTTGAGGAATTCCACCATGATTTCAACAATTTCCATCCCACCATCAACCTCAGCCTGGACCAGTCCACACAAGAGATCCACTTCCTGGATACTATGGTGCTAATAAGCGATGATCACATAACCACCACCCTATACCGGAAACCTACTGACCGCTATTCCTACCTACATGCCTCCAGCTTTCACCCAGACCACATCACACGATCCATTGTCTACAGCGAAGCTCTAAGATACAACCGCATTTGCCCCAATCCCTCAGACAGAGACAAACACCGACAAGATCTCTATCAAGCATTCTTAAAACTACAATACCCACCTGCTGAAGTGAAGAAACAGATTGACAGAGCCAGAAGAATACCCAGAAGTCACCTACTACAGGACAGGCCCAACAAAGAAAATAACAGAACGCCACTAGCCATCACCTTCAGCCCACAACTAAAACCTCTCCAGCGCATCATCAAGGATCTACAACCTATCCTGAAGGATGATCCCTCACTCTCACAGATCTTGGGAAACAGGCCAGTCCTCACTTACAGACAGCCCCCCAACCTGAAGCAAATACTCACCAGCAGCCACACACGAAAAACACTAACCCAGGAACCTATCCTTGCAACAAAGCCCATTGCCAACTCTGTCCACATATCTTTTCAAGGGACACCACCATAGGGCCTAATCACATCAGCCACACTATCAGAGGCTCGTTCACCTGCACATCCACCAATGTGATATATGCCATCATGTGCCAGCAATGCCCCTCTGCCATGTACACTGACCAAACCGGACAATCTCTAAGCAAAATAATAAATGGACACAAATCAGACATCAAGAATTATAACATTCAAAAACCAGTCGGAGAACACTAACCTCCCCAGTCACTCAATTTCAGACCTGAAAGTCGCAATTCTCCCAAAAAAAAAAAAAAAAAAAAACAGACTCCAACGAGAAACTGCAGAACTGGAATTAATTTGCAAACTGGACACTATTAAATTAGGCTTGAATAAAGACTGGGAGTGGATGGGTCATTACACAAAGTAAAAACTATTTCCCCATGCTAATTTTTCCCCTACTGCTACTCACACCTTCTTGTCAACTGTTTGAAATGGGCCACCCTGATTATCACTACAAAAGTTTTTTTTTCTCCTGCTGATAATAGCCCACCTTAATTGATTAGTCTTGTTACAGTTGGTATGGCAACACCCATTTTTTCCAGAGTGTGTGTGTGTATGCGTGTGTGTTTCCTACTGTATTTTCCACTGCATGTATCCGATGAAGTGGGTTTTAGCCGACAAAAGCTTATTCCCAAATAAACTTGTCAGTCTCTAAGGTGCCACAAGTACTTCTCTTCTTTTGTTGTGGGGTGTTTTTTTGTTTGTTTTTACAGTGCATAAACTTTCTCCATCCATAACCAGCAGCACACAAATTTTCAAGTTATGACAAATAATGGTTAAGAACAATCCCAAATTCAGTATTGCCTCCAAAATACCTGATCCGTTGGACCAGAAAGTCTCAGAATACACCTCCCTACCAAATTTTTGCAGATGAATTTTTTTTTTTTTTTTGGATTCCAGTCAACCATAAAAGATCAGCCTGCCAAGGAGAGATTTCAGCCATAGCAAAGTTTCAAAAAGACTTCATAATTTTTAATAGGAAGAGAAACTAAACAAAACCTACATAGAATATTCCAAGGGCATAAACATGGTATATTCTTCACACTGATAAGCCATCTACTTTTAGATAAAAACAGGAATGTATATCTCACTAACACTTAACTATGGAACAGTGAGCAGGTGCTTCTATAACACATACAGAGAGAAGAGAATGCATGATATTTTTGCTGTATGTATAGTATAAAACTGGGTTAGGCAGCTCTCTGTTTATGAATAGCACTGGTTTGTGTTGCATACTGTAAGAATTCTCATGCCTTTCTCTTAATTTTTTTGAGGTGACAAATATTCTTTTTTAGTCATTACTTATGAGTCATATTACTGACAACTAATGAGTGTAGCCCAAGTGTCCTCAACAGATAATTAAGTACTAACAGACTATTACAATTTCAAGAATATGAGAGAGTATTACAACATGTATAAATCTTCTCAAGGCAGCAGAGAATATCAACATTATTTATTTACAAAAATGAATTTACTGGCCAAAACCCACATTTGAGAGGGGAGTGAATGCCAGGGCAGCAGACATCACTGTCTATTGCAGCATCTCGGCAACTAGCTGTATGGTCAAGAGAGGGAATTCCATCTCCCTGGAACATCCATCACACCCCATTTATTACAGCTGTAAGCAGGAAGTGAGGAGTCGACCCATAACGTGCAGGGGTATCAAAAAACATTGTCAAAAACATAAAAAGGTTTGTATTTAAGAAGTAAGCCTGAATGTCTCATTATATATGTTTGCAGACTCACTCTCTCTCTCTCCGCAGCAGACCATACAACTTACCTCCAGCTTGGGAGGTGGGGCAATGTAGTCCTCTTGTGGATAGTCTACAATGTCGCCATCACTGTCACACAGACACTCATTACTTGTGTACCAACCTGAAAAAGTTATTATGAAATATTATGCCAATTACTATGTCATAGAGTGACTAGAGAATACAGTATCTATAGAAATCAGTTGCAAAATGAGCTCTCATTTACTTAAGAAGCTAAACCATTCCTTCACATCTATATTAATATCAACACACGCCCCTGCAAGAGTAGCATTTCTGAAAATATCTTGAGGCTTCTAGAACTAATGACTTAAGGACTTGATCCTGCATGGTGTTGAGCACCCTCACCTCACGCTGGCTTCAACAGGAGAGGAAGGTATGCAGCACCTCACAGGACTGAGCACTAAATAGAAAGCAGCATTTTTCTACTATTACAAGCCATTAATTAGACTCTAGAAGCACTGAGGAACCTGATCTTTGATAAATTAACTGAGAAACCTTTGAAAGAAATAAAAATAATATAACTACTTTTTATTTAAGAGCTCATGCCTAAAAGCCCTGGCGTGTCTTAACAATAGAACAGACAATAGCTACCAAATGGCAAAACATGGGCCAATGCTCAAAGAAATCCTAGAATCACTGTATGCTACAACTTCAGCTTCTACATTCTGCAAAATACATTTCTACAGTCACTTATCAGACGTTTTGGTGCTACAGAGATAACCTAATGATGAGAGCATTAAATATACAGAGATACATAATTAAAGAGGAACACCGCTACCACCACTATTTCTGCAAGTTACTTGGCAAGAGAAATATCCTCTTAAAGATTGTGGGTGAAATCTTGGCCCCTCTGAATGGGAGTTCAATAGATTTAAAAGGGGATAGGTTTCACCTCAACTCTCTTCCCAACCTAACAGTCCCTGTACTGCTTGATTGTATAAATATTCCATTCTGAAGACCACCAGGAAAAGTTCCATGTAACACTGGTAGTCCACAGACCATAGTTTGAGAACCACTGTTATAAACACAAACAGTTCTATCCCAAGCACACCAAAACAACCATCACATATTCCAACTCCCTTCCCCCATTCACACAGATGGGAAAGAAAATAAATCCTCAGTCTTCCCGGGAAGGATGCCACAAATTAATTCTGTCGTACATTAAATAGGAGAATATTCCAAAACTGTGGGCTCTCAAAAAAGGAGACCTTGCTTTTCTATCCTCTAAATTATACTATCAGACAATCATTGGAACCAAATGTTTTAACCACAATGTGGGAAGCAGGGCAGTTGGCAGTTCTGTAGGGAGATGGTCCTGTACCCTTTACAGCTTTAGATACAAAAAGCAGGCCCTTAAAAACACACTTGCTGAATTTTTCTAGATGTATAAATAATAGATGGGTCACATTTAGACACCTATACAGCGGCCTGTTTGGTTCCCATTTAAATTCCAAAGCAAAATATTAATTCAAAAATAATTCAGTGTTAAAAAGTGAGTGGGGAGGCTGGGGAACAGTACAGTATGCCAGTCAGGTTTTGATTTCTATGAAGTTAGTGGAGAATTAACAAAAGATTGCAGGACAGAGGAAGCTGAAGCAAGCAGACCCATTAAGCTATATAGTTAATAAAAGTTAAGTAAGGACCTAAGTTGCCCCCAATGCTCTGCATGACTATGAATCAAAATGTAATCAGATCATACGTATTATCCATTGTATTTCAGGTATTTCAACAGTCATATTAATCAAATGTCTACACACTTTTAAAGGTGTGATTTCTGATAATTAAGAGTTAGCATGAAAGAGAGGACTGGAACACAATATATAATTTCAAGTTTTGGAAGACAGGTGCACAAAGGCCTCCATGCTGGACAGGATCAGTAGGATTAATGGGACATTTTTAATTAATTTCACTGACAAGCAACAGAGTTTTGAAATTGTAAATTCCTTGGCACCGGAACCTTCTGTATTTTGCCTCGTACTGCAACAAACACACTGTCATAATTTAACAAAGAATAAATAAATAATTTAAGACTTCTCTCAGCAATCCAAACAATATTTTTATAAAACTTAAATCAAGAACTTGTTGTGGTATAGGTGCTTCCTTGCTATATATTTCCCCTAAACTGGAAATAGCTCATTAATGTGTCTTGATCATGCTTCACTATCCTTCAGTCTGACAGAAGGGAACATAGCATACTTGTTTCCGATATTAGAATATGACGTTTCGTATCTATATAAGAAGATTCCAGAATTGTCACTCTGTGTGTCATTCTGAAGCCTAGAATGCCTGGAATCAATGGGAGGTGATGGAAACAGCTACAAGCTAGGTTGAAAGCTTTTTGTTAAAATATCACCAGGCTGAAATATTATGGGGTTTCATAGTCTTACTATCCAGTTTGTTCACAGTCATTTTGACTTTACAAATTACACCCGTACAGAGTACAGCTGTAGTATAGCATATATTTATTCCACGCCCAAGAGTCCTAAACCATTGTGATAGCAGAGGTAACTCAACCAATCACCACCTTTATTCTACAAGTAATTTGCATGCAACAATTTCATTGGTTGTTTGAGAGAGACTACACAGATGGTGGATTACTTGGCCCAACTGCCACATCTGTGCAACAGCATGGGCTTTCAGCTACTAGTACTCAATAATGGTTAAGTTGAAACTCATGGGATACTGATCTTCTGATGCTCTCTCGCTCTCATTCTTTTCCATATACTAAAGGCATTTTAAATTTGCTTCATACTTTGCATCAGTGGAAGAGTAAGAGGATTTCCTTATTCAAGGCTATATTACATTTCTCTATGCTACTCTGAAACTGGGTCTACTCCCACAATGCTTCTTATAACTAGTTCCCCACTCCCAGCTTTTTTTGTATATAATAAACATATCAGAAGTAAATGTAGTGCAGAAGCAAAATGGAGATCATGTAACACCATGAAAAGATGCTGTCTGGGTCAGCCGTGAGACAGGGAGCGAACAGGACACAGGAGTGGGAAGGGAGCCAAAGACTTTCTATTTTTCCTAAACTCAAATTCATTTGTCAACCTTGACGACATGTAGGAACACTGTCATGCAACTGGAAGATTTGCTGTCAGGAACAGGTAGTGTAAATTTGGTCCGAGGTCTGGGAGTTGCTCTTTTAAGTCTTGGAAGTGCCAAAATACCTCTATTGGTCCAGGGGAACAGTGACCATTTCAATATTGTATATCTCATGACCATTAAGATTGGAAACATATTTTTTTCTGTCCTTGATAGTTCAGGATTGCTGTTAGAACTAGGCCCAGTGCTGCACACCATCTCAACGGTTTGTAACTCAACCTAAAAAGATATAGAGCATTAAACCCTAATTCTGGAGGATCACAGGACCATTGGCAGCTATAATAATTCCAGAGCTGAAGAGAGGCTGGAGGGGAAGCAAAATGCTAAGTGGGATAATCTGATTTTAAAGTGTGTGTATCATGAAATCTACTCCTTTTTTAAAATATACATTTTTAAAAATTAATGATGTATGTGTTCAGTAGTTTCATAAACCCCCCTGAAAAAATATTGTGTGTTCCTTTACAGCAGAGCTCCTTGTTCCAGTGAAGTATGAAAGGCTGTTGTAGGCTCATGTGGCTGCTGACATCATAAGCAGTTCCTGTTTTCACTCTTTAAGAGGAACTAGAACATCCTAACTAAGTTTAGAAATTATTGGATTGGGTGGGGGAACAGAATTTAACATTTTCTCCATTTAAATCTTTTTTTGAAAAATAACTGATCACCATCATCTCTGGAAAGCTGCTAAAAAAAAGAAAAAAATATGGGGAGAATTTCTTCTTCTTTTGATGGATAATGAACAAAATGTTCTCAAACTGGCCAGTTAATTTAAGATTTTCATAGAATTACCAATGTTCTTGTAATCCAAGCGGAAAAGGTAATTTTCTAACCAAGATTATTAACTCAATTTAGTGAAAATAAAAAGAGACAGTTGCTTCATTCCAAAAGAAATTGGGGTCATTTCTGTGACTCTCTCATTTGTCATCTTTGTTGTTAAATTGCTTCATTACTTTCAGATACATCAACTAATTCTGAGCACTGCAAGTGACCTTTACTGTATCACTCATATACAAGGTGAAGATAAAACTACAGGATTGTTCC
Organism: Caretta caretta; assembly: GCF_965140235.1. Lineage (NCBI taxonomy): Eukaryota > Metazoa > Chordata > Testudines > Cheloniidae > Caretta > Caretta caretta. Next base: position 170,144,208 of record NC_134208.1, read on the forward strand.
AAAATGTGGATGCAAAATATCGTTACTACAGCCTTAGAGAAGGGGCTTGAGTGGCACGTCTCCCAACTCTTGAAGAACCAGACAGGATTTAATAAAAGATTGGTTCACCGTTGATAAAAATAAGATGCTTTTTAATATTCTCCGTTATGCTGCTGCCCATCTGATCAATGGAAGAAGTGGTATTTGAACTCTTTTTTGGGGGTGGGGGAGATGGGGAGAGAGAGTGAGGAATGACATCTGGTGATCGGGATGCAGAGAACGTTTATGTCAACAGTTTTGTAGCCCTCTCTATTGAGAGTTATGCCAGGGATTGGGCCATAAATCTGCCTCCTCTAAGATATGTACATTGTAGGGGAATTCATCAGGTTTGCCCTAAGACTTATCTTTTATTTACTTCTATTACTGAAATTTTTAAAAGAGACCATTTGCCAAACTAGATCAAGCCACTGCAGTGGAGGCTTCTCTGGGAAGGCAGGCTAGACTTTGCCTACCCTTTTGGTCAGTATGAACTCTATTCACTGCTGCTAACTGAGGCCGGGCAGTTGTGTGGGTCTTCTCACTTTCAGACGCCACCAGTTAGTATCCTGCCTCTAGCAGTGACCAACACTTGTTTTAGTGCCAGGCAAATATCCTGAACACACTTAGCCAACTGGGCAATGCTCACGTTCCTTCTTGACGCCTGCAGGTGACCTGATTATGCCTGAAGCTTGAGTATTGATGGTCTTTTTCTTAGCTTCTACAAATACATATGCTGTTCAAGAGTCACATTACATTATAATTTTAATATTAATCATTTTCTATGCTTATTATGTATTGCTTATGATTGTACTTGCAGTATGCTAGGATCTTTCAAGACAAACAAGAAAGGTAGGTCCCTAACCTGAGGAACTCATATTATAGGGATAGACAGGTGAAATACACAAGAGGTTAGTAGGAAACGGGAAACCACATATACGATTATGTTTTCAAAAGTGACTAGTAATTCTGGATGATTCACCTGAAGCCTCTTAAAAGTGACTGATTTTCAGAGGATGCTTATTCAGAACTTTGTGAAAACTGGGTACCCAAAAATTGAGGTACACAAAGATCACCAACACTTTTGAAGATTTGGACCATAACTCCTGCCCCGCCCCCCCTTTTCTATTTTTAGAGAGTGTATGTGTCATCTTGGTTTGCAGTGGGCAGTGCAACAGATGTTGGTCTGTCCCCACTCTCCTGCAACCTCAGCACGCTGCCAGCATTCTGGTTCGCTGCTCTTACCGGGCAGCGCGGCGTTGTCGTGGCTGGCTCAGGCCGGGGAGCAGGGCTTTGCTGCTCTGAGCAGCATGGTAAAGGGGGGGCTGGATAGGGGGCAAAGGATCCTGGGGGACAGGGAGCGGTTGGATGGGGCGGAGGTTCTGGGGGCGGAGGCCAGTCAGGGGACAGGGGAGTTTGGATAAGCGTGGGAGTCTCGGGGGAGCCTCTCTGGGGGTGGGGTTGGATAGGGGTCAGAGCAGTCAGGCGACAGGAAGCAGGGGGGGTTGGATAGGGAGTGGGGTTCTGGGGGGTGGTTAGGGGACAAGGAGCCTTGGATGGGTCGGGGATTCTGAAGGGGGCGGGGGCCAGGCTCTTTGGGGAGGCACAGCCTTTCCTACCCGGCCCTCCATACAGTTTTGCAATGACGATGTGGCCCTTGGGCCAAAAAGTTTGCCCACCTCTGGGCTAGATACTGCAGGGAGTTGCTCGAAGGACTTGGGGGTTGGAATTTGCCGATCACTAACCTGCAAAAATAGGACAGAGGAGCTCGTGTAGGTGGAGAGGGATGTGCCTATGCTGTTTGTGGCCAGTGGTGTCAGGGAACTGACCCCTAGTAGCTGCAAATTTCCCTCACACTATGGGCAGGTGATAGAGAGGTGTCTCATAACTCTGGGTACTCCCAGGGAGTATCACATCCACACAGTAGAAGTAGGACATACGAAACTACAACATTATTGGCTTCTGAGTAATCACGAGATTAGCAGCCCTGTTTTGCTCACTTTTGCGTAACATTTCATGCTGCCTTCACTCTGTAATCTCAAAATGATACTTCTACAGACAAAAGAAAAGAACGGAACCTTGTTTTTCCAACGATGACCGTGATAAAATACCAAAGATGTTCTCCTTACCACGAGTACAAAACACTCTTGGCAAGGACTCGATTTCTACTGTAATGCAACCAAATACTAATTTTGGAAAATATGGTATCCTCATGCTATCACATTCATCAGTCCAGATTAGTGGATGCAAGAGGCTTGAGAAATTTTTGGGGTGTTGAGAAAACAGATTTACAAAGGAATAATAAAGTTTTGTAAGGCTTCTGATAATCCAGTCAGTCAGTCAGTCAGTCTCTCTCACACACACACACAAAATACAGTAATAAAGAAAGGAAAAAACAATTATGCAGCAGCCGCTCCAGCTCAAAGTTTCTAGTGTGGCACTTTCACCCAGTTCAGTTGCACATTAATTAAAGACAGTTTTGAAAGTGACAATGGTTGCCAGATTGTTTATTGAAATTCAGGTGCCCTCCTAAATTCCTGCTGCTGCTTTGGAGCTGGTAATATAATGTACACTGTGAAGTCCTATCTGTAAGATGAAATCAGTGCTATTTAACACCCATGAAAGACTCACGACTTTGGGAAGAAACTTAATTTTTCATTTCATTTTTCTGAGTATGACAGTGCTCCAGCTTCCGCAATCATAAATCCACTTCTGCAGTTATGTAACATACAGTTTTATGCCAAAGCAACAGTAGTCTGCAGAACTCTAAGGATCTGCAAAGAAGAAGAAAATGTTGGTACAAATTTTCTCTGCTCATGTAGAATAAATGTACACAAGCTTCCATTAAAAACTGGACATCTACCATCTGCACGCAGCAGCTACGTTTACTACAGTATTTCCAATTCTATGTATATAGAGAATATCACAAATACCAATGATAAAAGATAAAAGGTAAATACTGAATGCAATGTCCTTTTTTAAAATGGCATCCAATGACCATGAATGCATACAAATACATTTGGCTGTCTTCCCACAATTATGATCAACTTCACTGATGGCTGGTTTGACTTATTGAGATTTGGAGGTTTTTTTGTGTTATTTTTGCCATTATTTCTATTACAATAAAAGGCTACATAGAGCACCTGATTATCTAAATTGCTGGGTCACGATTAAAGAACATTTGATTGAAACAGTAGAACTGAACATCCTTATAAATCAGAGGAAAAAGAAGAGAGCAATATATATATTTTACACACAAACAATAATAAAAGATTAAGGTTTCAAAGTCAAGTACTCAAAAGTCAGAAAATGCCAGAATTAAGGTTGCCATTGAGATTATGTGACAAGATATAGGTGATGCAGTCTGTAAAAGGGTAACAAGTCCCCGCCTGTCACATGACTGCGGAGGGTGGAGTATAAAAGGAAGAAAAGCTGGATCAAAGGGTGTCCTCTCTTCTTCTAGACCCTTCATGCTGGTATAGCTTAGAGAAATTTTTGCAGTATTTTTAAGTTGCCTGTTTCCCTGCCCCTCTTGGAGCAACTGATTTGCGGACAATAAAACAAGCCATCAAGAAAGAGCCTTGAAAAGACTCATTGCTTGGAACTTTACTCCCTTTCCCCAACTGTAAACGGGTGGGAAGTTTCATCTGATATCCTGGGAGGATTTAGCGAATGGCAGGATGGAAAAACAGGGAGATAGAGACAAGCAGTCCAACACAGGATGAAATTTTTTGGTAATTAAATTAATTCAAAAATAAGGTCCTGTGCATACATTCACAAGAGAAGTAGGGGGGGTATTGATCGAATATCTAAAACATTCTCTCAGCATTTTCACATTGCTGGCTTTATCGCCTGGTTCTTCTGCCACAAAACTTTGCATGAAAGTAAGAAACTGGTTCATCTAAAATGCAGAATGTAAATATATTCTCTGTAATTTTGAGTGTCCACTTGTCTGAGGACATGGCAACCCTGTTCTAAAATAAATGATGTATAATCTTCCTACAATCAAATGGATCTGAGCCAACTGGACCTCAAAGTTTTGGTTGCCGAGCTGTGGCAATAGACATTCTAAAGTCTGGTTTGCCTGAGCTGTTTGGCTGGTCTTTGGAATACCTTCTATATTCCACTTCATCACGAAAGCTTATGTTCAAATAAATTTGTTAGTCTCTAAGGTGCCACAAGTACTCCTTTTCTTTTTGCGAATACAGACTAACACGACTGCTACTCTGAAACCTTCTATATTCCATTCATCTTTTTCTCTCTCCTCTTGAGGCATTAGAATTTTGTTAAAATCTGCCAACTCCCATGTCTTCATCTAAACAGGCCTCTAAAAATTGTTGCTTTAAACAGTTCCTGTGGTCTTTTGTAAACATTAAAAGAGAAGCTCTCAGATCTTCCACAAAAACCAGATAATATACTTCATTTAAGCAGTCTTAGTTGAGAGGGTCCCCAGTCAAAGTGTTCTCAGGTGCTTAAAACTGGGCCAGATTTCACAATCTGTGAAAGAGTCTTATCTTATGCTTTGGAAGAGACAACCACTTTATAAATACCAACAATTTCCTTAATCTCATTTTTCCTAACTCTTTCTTTTCTATTGTATCTCTAGAGAACAGAATGGGCTATTTTTATAAGAACATTTTTCTGGACTTGTTTTAGTTGGCTATTGTAAAGAGAGCTACACTTCTCAGGACTACACTTCACCATAATCATAAAAAGCTGCAGAAGTTCTGGTATAAGAAAAGCATTTTTATCCTCTGTTTTAGAAATTTTTAAAAAGGAACACTAGAGTAATCTCAGCTTGCTGAGGACTTTACAATAAATAAATAACTTTGCTATGTATCAATCATATAACTAATTTCATTCCTGTAAACTGTCTTCCAAATCAAATTCAGACTGTGTTTGATGAGGACATGAAAGCAATCTGACCTCTCTCTTCAGAATACCTTGTCTTCTGAGATTAAGTACTTAGATTTGGTTGCTTTTCATGAGGTGGGGAAGAGTAAGCAGACGGACACTTAGCATCCCCTGAATCCATGGAACCCAAATCCATACCCCATACAACATCAATTCCCACATCAGACTTCTGCGCCAGCTGATGAGATGCATAGAAAAGAGAATACTATTTAAATAATCAGTGAGAGCCCAGTTCTCAGACCTGATGTCTAATATTTATTATGTGTTCCTGGAAAGAAAAGAAACATTGTGGCTTTTCTCCTTACATTCTTCATTCACGCTTGGTCTGTGTTTTTTTGGAGCATACTTCTAAGATGCCTGGCTGGAAACGGGAGAATGAATAGCCATCACTCACACTTTTTCTTACTTAGCTCCACCATTTTTTAAGTACACAGCAAAAAGTGCCATTTCCAACCCTTTCCTTCACAGAGGCAACAGGGGGAGGGGCAGGTGCTCTGAGTAAGACTAACCAAGCTAAACAGTAAATAAAAACAACTGCAACAGAAATGAGAGGGCAGGCAGTGTTATGCTTTCTGCTACCAGGGCTGAGCAATTGCAGATTTCCCTGTAACACAACATGGTGCAGTCACATTGGAACCTCTACAGTTGTTTATGTTCCTGGAGATGAGGGGGTGAAAATAGTACATGCCAACCGTCAGGATAGCAGCAGTATAAATTTATGAGAACCACTCTGCAGCCTTTACTATAAAATCAGAGCCATACAGAAGCAATGGCAGCCCATACCCCAATAAAGGCTGGTATTGCCTCTAAATGGATACAATTTAACAGTAAAGGTTACAGAGATGGATAAGAACTTAATTTCTTTTCTACTGTCCAACAGTTATACATTAGTACCACTTCTAAGAAGCTCCATTGTTCTTCCAGAACCAAATCCTGTATTCCCCCCAAGTTCCAGGATTTGCTCTCTGCAGAATGCTTTAGAATTGATAAAACAGCAGGGCCTCAGATAAAGCATCTTTTTGAAAATCCATTCAAATTATTCATTGAAAATTTGCATGAAAAATCAATACCATGCTCTTGAATAAAAAATTACAGTGAAAAACAAGCTCTTTAGAATAAATACTGATTATATGTATCTTGAAATTCCAGTAAGCACCAAGCACATTAAGATACTTTAAAAATGAAGTAATGTTTAAAAAAATAAGAATAGAAAAATACAGTGCCTAAATCCCCTTTGAAACTGAGACTTCAATATTGCAACATTGACAGCAGTAATGCCTAAATACCTTTAAAAAATCTGGGCCTTTGTCATAGTGGAAAATACACAGATGAGTCTGTACAGACCAGGGATCTCAAACTCAAATCACCACAAGGGCCACATGAGAACTAGTGCATTGGCCCGAAGGCCGCATCACTGAAACCTTTTCATACAACGATACAAAAGTAGAGTCAAAAATGAAAAAAAAAATGAAGAGTAATACAGTATGCTATTAAACGTCAATGTATTAACTTTTTAAGAACTGTAATGTGAAGAGGAGTTTTCATAAAATATAAACACCTGTAACTATTCCTTATGTGGTCAGTAACACTGAAGATGATCTACACCAGGGGTCTCAAATATGCAGCCTGCAGGCCGTTTCCTGCAGCCCACCATAGGCACCAACTCTCTCCTGCACTCGTAACCCTTTCCACACACCCCCAGTCACAGCACAAAGTCAAGAGGGAAACTGAGGCTTGCCTAGGAATTATAAAAATGCTACAGAAAATTTCCACTTCATCACAGACACTGTCCAGTATCCCAATGGAGAGACCCGTGGGCAATGGCGGGGACGGACACTTTTGGGTGCCCAGCACCCCTAACAGAGAGACCCCGGGCGATGGTGCCCATACCAGTCTATCACAGGAGTCTCAAACACGTGGCCCTGCCCCTACCCCGCCTCTTCCCACCCCTTTCCTGCCCCCATTCCAACCCCTTCCCCAAAGTCCCCACCCCAACTCTGCCCCCTCCCTGTCCCTATTCTAAGCCCTTCCCCAAATCCCCGCTCTAGACCTTCTCCACCTCCTCCCCTGATCATGCAGAGTCCCCGATCCTCCCCACTCCCTCCTGGAAAGTCCTAAGCGCTGCCAAACAGATGTTTGGCAGCGGGAAGTGCTGGGAGGTAGGCGCAGCTGTGTGGACACAGCGCATTGGGGGGGGGTGGAAGAGCTTGGCTGCCGGGCCACGTGTTTGAGACCCCTGGTATAGACAATGGTCCAAGTTCCAATACATTCCTAGCTGAGGGGATTGCTACAAAGACAGTTACATAGAGAGAGAGAGCACGCGTGCGAGAGAGAGAACGCTGAAACAGTGTAGTGGTTCAAACAGTTATCTGGTTAAGGCATCTAGCACCAAAGTCATGCTCCAAAAACCTGTGCAGAGTGTTGCTAAGGAATCTTTTGATGGGGTCTTGAATTGTAATGGACCAAAGCAGATTTTTGGTCAGGACACTCACAACATGTCTCCCTAATGTACTGGATTTGAAGCTGTTTGGTAGACCATCCTGTAGGAACTCTTAAGACATCCTTTACCGTGGCTGTCTTGGTATTAATGCACCTTTTGTAGTACCAGTATCAGAATTTAGTCCAACTGATCCAATATATCTTGTTGGTAGATGCTTTTCAGGATACCAAAAGTGTATCCAGAATTCTCTCAGAGTATCCCAGATACCTCAGTTCTCCCCTTTCAGCTTTCACAATGCTAATTTTAGCAAATGTAGATTTTGGCAGTGGATCAGTTCTTGAGCTGAAATTCCTTCTGAGGTTGTCATTTCAGAGAGGGTTCCAGCTGTAACCTCACTAAGTCCAGGAACCATGGTCTCTGAGGCCAGCATGAGGCAATCAGCAGGACTGGCCTATTCCTTTAGACTCTTTTTATTGCCCTTTCCAGAAGAGGAAAGGCATAAAGTAGTTGCTGTGGTCACCTCTGAGATAGAGCATCAACTGCCTCTGCTTCAGGCTCTCATCTTGTGAAGAACCTCACGGTCTTTCTATATTCCCCCAAGGTAAATATATCCCTGGCCACTCCAACACACTCTCTGGAAAGCTCCATTTCTTTTTCTTTCTCTGACCTGAAGTACTACCCTCCATCTCCCCATTTTTTTGAGGGGGGGATGGAGAGGGAGTCTGCAATGGGGTCTGAACATTTCATCCTGAGTTTTTCATTTCTTCTGCCTCAAATTAGCCAATACTCAGCTATTGATAAAAACCCTGTCTTTTAGGGTCTGGCCACTGCAGGCACCATGGTTGGAGCAAGAAAAAACAAAAACCAATCCCACCACAAGCTATCATTGCTCATATTCTGGAGAGACTACAATAGCATTTTTATATGTATTTCTGACCTTCCCTCCCTGAGATTCTTCCCAGTCTTGGGAGAACCTCACTAACAGTAAACAGTGTGTGCATGGTGGAGGAGGGCTAGATTGGGATTTTTGACTGCAGTATATGCTGTTTTGGTTTGCTGTTGTGCCTTCGGGTGGGATGGGAATTCTGTTCCCTGTTTTTCTGGGCCTTTGAGGCACTTACAGTGTTGGAGGTGATAGTGGGGGACATCTGAGGGCGAGCTGGATAGTAACCCCCTCTACATCCTCTTTAGGTTGCCCTGACTCTCAATGACATTACACTGAGACAGGTGACCAGGAGACAAAATAGCCTTATTCAGAAAGACAAAGGGCAAACCAGCAAGATACACTGTGACATTATTCACCAAGATGGTTCCCCCAGAAACACTAGAGTGAAAGGGAATTGTACCGGCATGTAGCCACCGCCTGTCTGCCCATACCTTGGGGATTTACCATGCAGCTATCCCACATAATATCCAGAACAAAATTGAGTAATTTTTCAGTCTTAGATTCTGCTTTATCTCCCCTGCACTCCTGGTGAAAGTGCAGAGAAATATATATAGGGTTCTGCTCGGATTGTGTAAAATATTCATTATTCCCAGGTTTTTTTTCTATGTAAGCTTGTTTAAAGCCAGTAAAAGCTTTGCTAACCCTAAGGTAAAGCTCTTTTCCTGTAAGAATGCATGTTATAGGGGGGAGTTACAGTCTTTTTTTTTTTTATGGTCATGCAATGCCAATGTCTACCTCATGTTAATTGAGAACACTAACCAGAGTCCTGAGTCCCAAAGAGATCCTGCCTTTCCAGGGACAGCTCTTCACTGGCCTCTTCATTTTCTACCTCCAGCGACTCTTCCAGTTTGTCCTCAGTTGCAGTAAGAATAGTGGAGCAGGGACCATAACCTTTTTGGGTTCAGTAGTCATGTAACTGATCAAAATGCTATGCAGCTCCTCCAATAATATAAAGGTTACATTTCCACTGTCAGACCTTTTCCTGGTATCCTTGGTTCTAAAGCAAGTCCTCCTGAGCGGTTTGCTCTTTTTCCTACACTGGTTGGTGTCCTGGTTCTGACCCTGCAGACATTTGCTTAGCAATGTACACAAAAATATCTTTATTCCAGTGGCTGGCCACACGAGCATGCTGCACCAATGCTCCTCTCCAGAACGCAGAGATCAGCGGTCTCAGCACAACTCCAAGCAGCTGCTTGACGTATGCTGTAAGGACTCTGGAGTAATATCACAGTAATGCCAAGATACTCAAATCTAGGAGCAAATGGGCAAATTCTGGCCCTTCACCAGTTTTTAAATGGGAAAGAGCACAGATCTAAATAGACAGGTCAGTAACAGTTGATTGCAAAGTGGTGTGGGATAGCAGTTGGAGGACTGACCAAGTAGTGGGCAGCAGCACTGGGTGAACACGAACAGACCAAACTAAATCAATTTGCACTGAACTTAGAGCATACTGAAAAAGGACTCCAGAACTAATGAAAAACGCAGAGAGAGTGTTCTACAATGAACTACGTTGTGTGTATGCAAGAGTTTACAAACTGGATTAACTTTACTTAATCTGGTTTAAAGCTCTCTCTGTGTAGACAAGGTCTAGGACTGAAACTTTCAACTTTTTTGACACCTCCTGAAATACTGAAGGATTCAAGACTCCATTTCTTCATGTCCAGGTCCCTCCTGCTGAGCCACTCCACTGCTATGTTCTCCCTCCCCTGTATGTGGATAGAGCAAGAGAGAAGGAGAGGTTCTGAGCAAGTCAGTATTCATGCACACAGACACCAACACTGCAGTGCATATGTCAACCAACAAGAGAGAACGAAATCTGCCTTCTTCGTTTCCCCTTGTTGGTTGACCTATGCCATTGCAGTAGCAGTGTATGCGTGGATAGGTATATAACGTTGATCAACTCTCAGTTGAAAATGGGGGAGGCCTAATGCAATGGCCCTGAGGTCTAGCCATCTTATACTCCTCCTTTTCTCCAAATTAGACCACATCCCCTGGCATAGATGACACTATGAACTTGTCTTGGGGGTTGGTCAATTTGATGGCTTAACTCTGTAGAAGTGACTCTAGTACCCACTTGTCCAAGATAGGTTTCAGAGTAACAGCCGTGTTAGTCTGTATTCGCAAAAAGAAAAGGAGTACTTGTGGCACCTTAGAGACTAACCAATTTATTTCAGCATGAGCTTTCGTGAGCTACAGCTCACTTCATCGGATGCATGTAGCTCACGAAAGCTCATGCTCAAATAAAATGGTTAGTCTCTAAGGTGCCACAAGTACTCCTTTTCTTTTTGTCCAAGATAGATGTTGCTCACATACGGCAAATTTCTGAAATCTCCACCCTTAGATAAGAGATCTTGTTGGACATGGGGCACTTTAATTTAGGTAGAGGGAGGAACTTCAACAAGTGTTCCACTGAATGTCTCCACAGAGGGAAAGGAGCTTTGGGAAGTATTTTTTCCACTTCCTTTGTCGGTACAGGCTCCACCGGCATGTAGCCCGCCTGTCTGCCCATAGTAGAAGTAGAGCCACTTCTTCACTTTGCCACTGAGGTTGAAGACGGTGATGGTCCCCATACAGCTACTACTGCTCCATGGCTAAAGGGACCAACTGAGATGAACAGTTCATCCCAGGAGGCTGAGGAAAGGTTCCACAGCTATTATGGGGTCTGCCTGCACTACCTCCTGAACTGGGCTGGAAGACCACGTGTAGGACGGTCCTCTGTGGCCTAATACCCTGGTTCAGCAAAGACCTGGTCCTCACACTGGCTGAGAAGGTTAGGTCCTATGTTTGAAGGGTGACAGAGGGACCTGGCCTGCCCCCGTGTTGCCTTTTGGTGTGGTTGCAGGTTCCTCTCTGCAGCTGGGACAGGCCAGTCCTAGTGCCCTTGGACAGGAAAGGGTAAAATTTGAGGAGCATTTGTAGCTATTTTTTCTCTCCTTATCTGCAGTGGGCCAAGAGAGAAGTGGAAAACAGGTATATTCCAGCAGTAATCTGACACCTGGGACAGGGTCCAAAGCAACCCTGACTCAAACCCCCAGACACAAAACAGAGCTGCTTTTTCTTATCTTTTTGGTAGTGCTATCTTGAAAGGTTCTGCAAAAGGAGACTCCTGGTCTGCATCTGCCCAAGAGTGGAGGCAGAGAACTCTGGGGTTCTCCAGAAGGGTGCCTCTGACCTCAGGCTGGCTGTCAATCTTTGCTCTACCTCCAATTTGCAGAGGAGGGGGGTTGCCCCTCAGTACAGAATGGTGAGCATGGAGTGGGGGTGCGGGGGAGAAAACCCTCTTTCTGTCATCCCACAAACTGAATACTTAAAAGGATGTAGTATCAAGTCAAACCAACAGTAATTCTCAATGACTACTAAACCATCTGAACAAGAATGCTCATGCCAATAAACAAATCAGAAAACAGAATTTATTGGACTTGATTAAAAAAATCAATGCACACATATTATGCATTCTGAGGTTGACCACTTTGCCAAAGAGACCTTCAGAAGATGCAGTGAATTAATTGTTCTGAAAATACAAACTGTTATAATGACATATCACTACCTTGTGCAGAAATGATAAAAATAAATGATTCATTCATCACAGGAGACAGGAACCAAACAAGCATTCAGCTCTTTGCAGAATATTTAATATGAACAAAGCAGATGTCAAAAATTAGAAAACCAGACCAAACTGTTCCAACAAAACTGCTTTTTGTGACTAAATGTACACAGCATTTGGCCAATCTGTTCCCAAAATGAACAAAAGCATTAAGGTCCTGATCCTGTAAAGTGCAACTCCCACTGAAGTCAGTGAGAACCAAGGGTCCTCAGCAGACACTGCAAGTAACAATACAGTAACAAATGTAATCAACTGGATTAACTGAGCAGTCCTAAATTGCTATTTGTTTAGGAGACATCCCTGAAACCAAGCGTGCTGAAACAATTTGTGTAGTGGGGGTGCTGAGAGCTATTGAAACAAACCGTACACCCTGTATATGATGGTAACCACTTCAAGCGAGGGGGTGCAGCAGCACCCCCAGAACCCGTATGTCCAGCACCTATTCCTGAAACCCAATACAGCACAGGACACCATCATTCTGAGCACCTCCTTCTTCCTAAAGAGATGATGTTACCTTGGGCTGTAGAATCTTCATCTTCAAGAGACACACACTTGCACTAAATATAGGACATTCCACAACAGCATAAAACCACAAGGGGCACTGAGGGTAGTGTAGTTTTTTCCTTGCCTGGTCAAAAAAACCCAATCTATTCTAATTAATATATGCTTGCCTGCACTTCAACATTTTATCATTCAATTGCTAGGGTTCCCCAATTATGTTTTATTCCTATTTTTAGGTGGGTCTTGCTCTTGTTTACTGTTTGCATAGTTCTAAAAATTGCTCGTATGTGGTTCATGGCACTTTTTACAGCGAAAGCAATGGAAAGGAGCACTTGATAATATCAGCAACAGAAAGGCCTGAGAGCCCAAACAAACATGAAAGAGAGGTCTGGAGCACTGCACAGTCACTTGTGAGTAGCTATCGACTAGTCCAAGGTAAATGTACTTGGGAGGAAAAGGAATATTCCCTGCTTTTAAAAAAATATGTTAAGTTATATATTAAAAAATAAGCAGTCCTTTAGTTATAGTAAAGATATAAAACTGTTCTGTGGTTCACCTGTATTTGAATTAGAAACCACTTTATTTACCGCTCTCACATCACAAGTCTGCAGATGCGTACACTGCTCATGATGCAATTCCCAACTCAAATAAATAAAAGGTAATCCTGGAACCATTTATGACATTCCATAATCAGACACGAAACAAGACATTCATTTATATTGTTTATTTCTGAATGTATTTAATGTTAAACTTGTGTGACTCATTAACTTAGCAAACGATGGCCCCATCACAAGTACTTCCTTTATACTAAATGTATCTGAAATGGCTCATTTATAAATACAAAAAGTACTTATCTCATGATCTAGACACGTACATAAATTAAAAATACAATCATACAAAAGATAAAACCAGCAGCTTTTCCACACCCTCAAAACCAGAAAATGACTAATCAGAGAGTGAAAAAAACAAACAAAACACAGATAGCACTTGTGGAAAAGGTGGGGTAATTTCACACCAGAGAGAAAAACAGTTCCCAAAATGAGGGCCTCTCAAAGAGAATAGTTAGCCGGCAGCTTTTAAATTGAAGGGACCCCAGGTTAAGCACCTCCACTGACTGCAGCTGGAACAGCATAAGGAGGGAATTACTCAAGCAGGTAGGTCCCAGGTAGCTACATCTTTTATCAATCAAAACCAACATCCTAATATCCACTCTGAAACCAACAGGGCATCAGTGAGAGTCATGGAGTACTGGTGTTACGTCTCCTGAGACAGGCCTCTTAACAAGAGCATAGCATTTGCCACCAACTTTAATTTTGGGGTTGATTTAAATTGTAGCCTCACATATAGAGAGCATTGCAGCTGTCCAGTCGTAAGGTGACATAGGCATGGATTATAGTAGGTCTGCGTAAGGAAATAAAATTAAAAATCTGACAATTTCCTCACAAGACCATCATGAAACAACATTCCTCACCCACTGCTGCTACATAATCGCTTAATAGCGGTTGGGGATGCAAAGATACCCACAAACTATGTATGCAGGTAGCAAATGGTAGATACACATTTTCAATAAAAGGGCTCAAGTATGATCCTTGCTATGTCTTCTGATTGCTTCCCCCCTAACCTACTGACATCACCCTGGCCTTATCCAGATTGAAGTTCAGCTAGCTGCCTCTCATCCATGTCCAAATTGGTAAGGCACTACTCACAAATTAAATATTTTTGGGAAACACTGAAAGCCAATTTTTCATTCATTCTCTCTCTTTTTTTTTTTTAATTAAGCTCATTTTATGTGTCTACTTTTTTAAAAGCAGCTTGGTTTTTAGATGCTTCTGAGATAAAACTGTGTCCCAAGAGCTTCCTTCTTTGCAAATTCACGCAGTTGTGTCAAACACTCACAGACCATACCCCCCAATAATCTGCAACTTTACAGTTTGTTGCTCAAGGAATGTTTGAGATAAGAACATCATAAATGTTCCTATAGCAACAGAATATTATGAAGCACTATTTGTAAAAAGCCGCAGAAAATGGGTGTCTTTACCTCTAATGCTGGAGAAGAGAGGATCATGGAGAACATTTCTGTTTATACACAAATATATCATACATTTGCTAGCACCTAGCTAAGAAGTGTAATCAGCAGATTTATGTTACTTTCTAGAACTCATTTAACAATGAAAACCTGTGCCTTTATATTGCACCTTATACATTCATTACGCTTAGAAGCTGATCTTGTATTTCTGTGAAAAATCCATACCCCTGAGTGCTGTAGCAATGCTGATCTAATCTCCAGTGCAGATGCAGCTGGGTCAACAGTCAACAGAAGAATGCTTCTGTCAACCAAGCTACCATCACTTGGGGAGGTAGAGTTCCTACAGTGATGGGAAAAAACCCTTCCGATGCGGAGTCTGTGTCTGCACTATGGCGTTATGGCAGCATAGCTACAGCTCTGTAGCTACGCCACTAGAGTCACTGTAGTGTAGACATGGCCTAACCTCTATCAGGAGGTTTTCATGCCACTGTCCTCAGTGGGCCTGTGTGGGAACCCAGGCCCCCCCTCAATTCTGGGTTCCAGCCCAGGGACCCTGTGAGCAAGTAGCTATGGTCCACTTCCTCTGACCCCTAGCTTCATAACTGAACTGCTTCTTACCATGGCCTCTCTCTAGGCCCTCCTCACAGCTCCTACCTCAGCTCACTCCTGTGCTGACTCTTTGCCCCGCCCTGGGTTCTGCAGAGCTCTTTGCTGCTCTTGTACAGAATGATGCCTCTCCCAGGGCTTTCATCCTAGAGACCCAACTCCTGTTTGCCTCTTCCCAGGCTGTGCGTGTGTCAATGTCTCTCTCTATGTCTTTCCCCCAACTTCCCTCTCTTCCAATGCCTTGGACCTCCTTACCTTAAATAAATCAACCAGTGCCTCCACTGGGTCAGATAACAGAATTACCTGACATCCCTCCACATACAACCAGGTGGGTTAACTGAGCTTCCAATCTCCTACTAACCCTTTCTTTGCGAGGTATGCACACCATGAATTAAACTAATTAAGACGTGCATTAAGATAATTTGGAATAAGGCACTTTTATTTTGCAACAAACGTGTCTACACTGGGAGTTAATCAAGAATAGCTATTCCACTTTAAATTCAAACCCTACCTTAATTCAAAATAACTTCCCTGTGTGGACAAATCCATAGAAGAACTGTATGGTTGTACATTTGCTGTAGAAAGCAGGAGTTCCTTCCACAATACAAAATATATATTTTTTATTTTATTTATTTTAACAGAGCAAGCTATTTTTTAACTAGGGCATCACATTGAACCCAACACTCCGCTTATCATTCCTCTTTGAGAAGGTCTCGCAGACAATAGTAAGGATAGTTTGTCTTTCCCTACCACATTTCTGTACGTATAAGTCCCTGAAGTCCATAGAACTGTTTCTTCTTGCAGTCTGAGAAATCATCCACCACATTTGTAACCACAGTGCAACCTTCAAGAGACAGTGGTGATAAATTAAACTTTCCTGAGGCCTACTCTGGTAAAAACTGGTTTTGGTCTAGATAATCTGTTAGGCTTTATGGTTACATTAAAATAAAATTAAGTGCTGTCAGTGGAAAAGTGTGGTAAATTTGTGCAAGTTACAGGAAAGCCAGCTCCAATGAAGCACATGTAATTTTACCTCTCTCTCTCAAAACCATACAAGAGCCACCAAATTCTGCAAAGGAAAAAACTCAGGGATCCAACATTTTCTCATACCAATTTTCTTCTTTTGTTTGGTTTTCATTAGGGAAGGGTCTGAGCTAATTCCCCAGGACCTATGAGATATTCTGGGGCTCTTTTCTAACACATATTTGAAAAATAAAAATAAAAACAGGCAATGACTGAGGCCACAACAAAATGCTGAATGTGTTATTAGAGATACTATCATAAGCTAAAATTTTTTAACATGAGTCCATAGTGACCCTACAGCAGAATGCACAATGTACCAGGTGTTTGACATTTTTCACCAGACAGAGCTACCAGATAAAACGGTTTTTGTAAGCATTTTAGCAATCCCCAAAACTTATGTATTATCTCTGAAATATTTTCAAATATAGTACCCCACTTCTGCAGAGAGACTGCACACACACGGATATGACTGGAGATGGATTTTTAAAAATGTATGTTGTAATACATGAAGGCCGGGGGGGGGGGAGGGAGCTCCCTTTTACGAACACCCAGCCAGCAGCTATAAAATCCCTCTTAGTAGCTGTTCTCTAATTGCTCTACCTGTAAAGGGATAACAAGTTTCACTGCTATGCATAGGTAAAAGGAAGTGAGTGGCACCTCGCCAAAAGAGCCAATGGGAAGGCTAGAACTTTTTAAAATTGAGAAAAATCTCCCCTTTTCTCTCTGTCTGTTCTCCGGGGAGAGGTGGACAGGGCAGAGCTATACTCTAAAAAGCTTGGGGCAGGTATGAAAAAAATCAGTATCATACCTAGAACTACTCATTTAAAACCCCAGATATGTAAATAGATCAGGAAATATCTAGGAAGAAGCGATTAAGTTTCTCCCTTTTATTTCTTTGTGGCTTGTGGATTCCTCTGTGCTAAACCCAGGTGCTTTTGTTTTGCTTATAACCTTTAAGTGGGACCTCAAGAAAGCTATTCTTGGTACTTAATCCTTGTTGTTGTTGTTTTAAATCTAGCAATAGCCTGAGTTCCCAGATGTATTTTCTTTTTTTTTTAATTAAAAAAATATACCTTTTTTAAGAAGAGAATTAGATTTGTGTGTTCTAAGAGGTTTGTGCAGATTGTTTAATTAGCTGGTGGCAACAGCTGATTCCCTTTGTTTTTCTCTCTCAGCTCTTCCCCAGAGGGGGGGTGAAAGGGCTTGAGAGTACCCCACAGGAAGGAATTCCCAAGGGCGCCTTCCTGGGCTTTCAAAGGAATTCTGCACTTGGGTGATGGCAACATCTACCAATCTCAGGTCAGAGAAAAGCTGTAACCTTGGAAATTTAATACACGCCTAGAGTGTCCAGTATTAATTTTTAGAATGCTTCCAGGCCCCCATCTTCTGCACTCGGAGTGCCAGAGTGGGGAATTAGCCTTAACATATGTATACAATGCAACATGTAAAAAGCAGGCTCCATCCACATCTATGCAAATCTTACCCCATCATCTCTGAGCACTCCCCACCCTCACAATGGGGGTGGGGACTCAAGGGAAGAAGCAAGAGAGAGAATGAACTCCTACTCTATCTCATCTACTTGCCCAAGTCAAAGACACTCAGCATTGTAGGATCAGACACAAAATTCCTTAATTATATTGCGTGTACAGGGTGACTGGTATTAATACAGTTTCTGCATATATTACTAGCAAGTATCTAATGACTATGTATTTAAAAATGTTTACAGCACATTAAGCGAAATAAGTGCAAAGTATATTTACAATCAAATGCACAGTACTTTTCCTAGCAAACTACTGTTCTTGCTTTTGCAGCCATTTGATTATAAGACTTTATTCAGTTTTGCTCAAAGTCAGATGAAAAAACGTTACTGAAATGAGTGCATTGTCTCTGAGTCAGATGTGAAGGAAAAGGTCTGGCTGACAAAAATAACTTTTAAATAAGGTGCTAGTGAATTCATATTGCAAAGAAGATAAAAGAAGGCAGGAAGCAGGGGAGGGAAGCATCTCTCATATATTTAAATGACAAGTAAAAGTAACTCTTGGTGTTCTTTCAGCATCTCATTGATGGGGGCCATTGTATAATCTTGTATTATTGTATGCAGACTAAAAATCTAATTAATATTTTTTCTGAATTCACAAGATTAAAATTAATAGAAATTAATGTAAATTTTGTCCATTAAATCAAAAGTGGCAGATACAAAACATAGTAAGTGTTCCTCTAAGCATGTTTGCTTGTTCTGCTCTGTGAATTGGGTATACCTAACTTTAACAAACTTTCCCTAGCATTACAAAACTGTGTAAACTCAGCGTAGAGAAGCTCTTCAGATCTCTGCATATCAACTGTGACAAACAAATTTATCACAAATACAAATACACACACACAGAAACACAATGCAGGCAAATATGCCTGTCTATCCAAAGTCATTTTGACAGGTGTCATAGCTAGGAGTGGAAAAAATAATGAAAGGAGCAGAGAGGCACAAGTGGGGATGGAAATGGGGGCAAGGGGGAGCAACAGTACAGGTTTCTAAGACAGCCAAAGATCTTACAAAATAGAGAAGGGAATTTATATTTTATATAAGGGAGAGGAGAAATAAACCCTCTGCCATTTCTGGAGATTCCCAGCAATTCAGTGAGAATTTTTTTTATTTCAAACAAGTTCAACTCTACACATACATCTTTCAGGCAATCTGTTTTGTGTAGTTTTGAGAGTGTAACAGGAAAACTGCTTTAAATATTCACACAGTGATAGGAAAACAGATCTTCTCGTCTGTTACAGGTGAAACTGTGTTTTAGGACCAGAAAAAGATATTCCCTACGGACACCATCCAGTAAATATTGGCACCTTCCTGATTAATTTACATGTGCAGTTTGCAAAATGGTTTGTCTCAAATGAGTATATACAGAAGAATGGCCACACTGGGTCAGACCAATGGGACATCTACCCTAGTGGCCAATACCAGGTGCTTCAGAGGAAATGAACAAAACAGGCAATCGAGTGATCCATCCCGTTGTCCGCTCCAAGCTTCTGGCAATCAGAGCCTAGAGACACCCAGAGCATGGGGTTGCATCCCTGCCCATTCTGGCTAATTGCCATTGATGGACCTATCCTCCATGAACTTATCTAATTCTTTTTTGAATCCTGGTATAGTTTTGGCCTTCACAACATCCCCTGGCAAAAATTTCAAAGGTTGATCTGAATTGTGTGAAGAAATACTTCCTTATATTTGTTTTATATGGCAATATCAATAAGTAAAAGATAAAAAGATTGTAAAGGTAAATTGTATTTGGATCTATAGTCAAGTCACCTATTTTTTAGGTGGACCAGATGAAAGCCACTCCCCTAACATAAAAATGGGATAACACCCACTTAACCTTTTCAAGTCCAAAGGGTAGTGCTGTAATACAAATAAATAAATAAATGTCTCCAAGTTCCTCAAATACTGTAAAATAAATGGCAAAGAGGTAGGAAAATAGCACTTGAATGTCTTGAAAAAAAATTAAAATGGTGTCCAGCTTTTCTGGGGATAGACACAGAAGCCATTATTATTTATGGTAAAAGAGAGGCAGATGTCTAGAAATGATGATATACCCCTGGAATGCTATGAAAACAGAACAGTCACTGTTCTAGAAATGGGACTTGTCTGCTCGCTACCTCCAGAGTTCCCTGGCATAAAACAAACATACTTACCAGTTCTGAAAATCTGTTTAGCATTCTCCTTTGGTCTCTCTCTCTTTTTTTTTCCCCAACTCTTCCCAGTTATCTTGACAGTTCCCCTGAGACTACCTCCTACTTGGTCTATAACAGAGGGAGGAATAATGAAATGTTGCTTGTGATATTACAGGGATATGATTTCAAGCCAGCCGGCCTGCAGAATCTTAACTTACCAGTTACCTGATCACGGGATCCCTTGCTGCCTGTCCTATGTGGAAGGGCCATGTACTCTGCTAACTGCCATAAGGGCAGTCGTATTATGGATCAAGATACGAAGTCTTGGTCCATGTCATAGAGATTGAAGGTGCTTATATCAGTATAGCTGATAAGTATATAGCTGACCAGTATAAGAACCTATACACCAATATAACTGGATCCATATTAGGGGGGTTGTACTACTTTAAGTATATAGGTTTCTAGACAGATACAATTTTGACAGTACAAAAAAACCTGTGTGGGTCAGGCCTAAGAGGAGTTCAGATGTTCCTTCAAGTTGGCCACAAAGTTTGGGATATTAGCAAGTTTGACAGCCGGTTCAGAGGTTGAGAGAAGAGTATTTTTGACTTTCTCCACAAGTTTCTCCAAAAGAGAATGAGTTTGACATTCTCCTAAGATGCCTAAGCATAGACAGATGGCCTAGCCTTGGGTGAAAAAGAAACAATGGGAGTCATTTTAGCCAAAGCAGGTGGTCTGCTTATCTAATGTGAGGAGGGAAAAGGTGAAGGACCTGCTTGTACTCTATGAAAGCCATGACTATTCTTCAGGCAGACCAGCTATAAAGGAAGGAGAATTACTTTTGAAAAGAATACTTTGAAAGATGGAAGCAAGATCCTCGAGGACTTCAGTGTATCCAAAGCAAATTCAGAACTATGGGAGGTGGAAGGGGCTAGTGTATATCAGAGGTGCCTACAAATTGAAAAGTCAAGCAAGATTATCTTGGAGGCAGGGGAGAAATGAAGACTCAAAAGACATGGTTTAAATGGTACTCAAGTGGATAATCATTTCCTGCCTGTCTTCCCAACTTTCTGACCCATACTCCAGTAATTTTTTCTTTTCTCTCTTTCATATTTGTTTGGACTCGTAAACAAAAGAATCGACAAAGGAAAAACAACGGATCTGACTTTCAAAAATATCTTGACAAAATCTTCTAAAAAGGCTATTAAGGAAACAAAGTTGCCTTGAGGCAAGCAGTACAATATTGACATGGATTAGAAACTGGCTAAGAGACAGAAAATAGAGTAAGAACAAATTGTCAGTCTTCAACATGCAAAGGTTAAGAGTGAGGTACCCCAAACTTCTGTACCAGGACTGGTAGTGGTGAATATATTCCTAAGTGATCTGGAAAAGGGAGAAACTGTGAGGTGGCTGAATTTGCAGATTATACAAAATTATTTAAAATTAATCAAAATTAGCAGAAACTGGGAGGAATTTCTGAGACCCCTCATAAAGCTAAGCCTATCAGCAGCATAATGGCAGATGAAATTAGACAAACAACAAGTAATACATATTGAAACTGAAAGGAATAATCAGAACTACTCATAGGTATTGCTGAGTTCTAAACTAGATGTAACAACTCAGTAAGAAGGCCTGGGCATCAGTGTAGAGTACTAAATTAAAACTGCTGTTAAAAGTGCAGTGGTATTGCTGGGGGGCGGGGGAGGGAGGGAAGAGTGCATAAAATGTTAGGATGTATAAGGAATGAGATTAAAAATAATACTGAAAACATTATAATGGAATTACGTAAAATCATTGGTATGCCCTCAATTTGAATAGTGTGTTCAGTTCTGGTCACTATCTCAAAAGGAAAACAGCAGAAGTAGAAGGGGATTCGAAGTGTTGCAGCTGTGTTGGTCCCATAATATGACAGAGACAAGGTAGGTGAGGTAATATATTTTATAGGACCAACTTCTGCTGGTGGAAGGTACAAGCTCTCAAGCTACACAGAACAATTCTTTATGTCAGAAGGGGTTCAGAGGCAGATAATTATTAGAGACATGAAATTACTTTCATATGGAGAGAGACTGAAAAGTTTGGGATTGTTAGTTTAGAGAGACAAAAAAAGACACAGTAGAGGTATTTAAAATAAAGAATGGTTTAGACAATCAGGTACGCCTATTTATCCACTCTCCTAATCAAAAACAAGGGGATATTCAATTAAGTTGAATGGTAACAAATTTTAAACTGATAATAGGAGATACTTCTTTTTAAAACTCAATAGTACTGCCTGCCACAAGTGATCACTGAGCTGAGTAAGATGCAGAAAAGGATTAGTCATTTATGTAGCTAATGAAAATATCCAGTTTCATTAGGTAGGTGCACGCGCACACACACAAAGAATATAAACCTCATATGTAGCAGGTCATAAGGCAAACACTAACTGACTAGGTTTGAAACTTCCCCTATGGATACTTCAGTCCATAACTGCCCACCATAAGGTTAATTGCACTTTAAAGCTTCTGGTACAACAAACGGCCAGCGACAGGATACTCATGCTCTGCTGATCTGTTCTGGTATGACAATTCCCATGTTCCTACATCACAAAAGTGCAGAACTGTGCTTCTACAGCTTGATCCATAGCAATGCAGCAAAAACCTAGGAAATGAGAGAGATGGTATAACCCCCTTGATTTGTGGGGCTTAGCCCTATGGATCTTAGTAGCAGCAGCGGTGGATCTACAAGACAATATTCTGCCTTGCCCCACCCACAACTAACTCGAGGGGTGTCATTTCAGGAAAAGTTGGGGGGGGAATAGAGGACAATGGTGCATATAGACCTATGAAAAGTCAGGAGTGGGAGGCAAACCAAGGTCACGTGGAAGGGTCAACCCACAGCAAATGATGCCCTTCCCAAACTCCTCCATCCAAAGTCCTTCCATACAAGGAATCAGAGAGATTCCACTGTGTTTTCACCTTGCTGTCTAACAAGAGTTATCATTTGCCCCTCAAAGTTGTTATTTCATTCTGTCTGCAGACTTGGAATTTACACTGGATCCTCTTCAGCTGAGATATTTCCGAAGTTTAGGGCTAGAAACTTAATTTACTTTTAAATGGAAGCTTAAATTCTACTGACACTGATGGGCCATGAGGGAAACACCAGTGTAGCGCACTGTCACAAACTGGCTCAATGACACTGGTTATAGCAGTGTTGTGTGACGAACTTTTTCACCCTCAGATGAAAGGGGCTTTACAAGAGCAAAGTATTATTAATTATTATTTTTATTATTATTACAGTGTATTCTCTCTACAAACCTATTCCGGAGGATAAGGACTGCGTACTAAAGCAGAGCAAGAGAGATTCACAACTAGAAACTAACTTGCACTTATGCCAGAACTAGGGTAAAATTGCAGCCCCACAGCTCTTGATTTACACGAGTCAACTCTCCTGCAATACAAACAATACCGATGCATTCCCCATTGTCTTCCTATTTATACGGACCATTTCACCTGCAGACAGCCCAAGTTAATTAAAGAAAAGGTTACTCATCTTTTGTAACTGTTGTACTTCGAGATGTGTTACTCACGACCATTCCATTCTAGGTGTGCGTGCACCCACGTGCACAGTTGGAGACCTTTGCCTTAGAGGTATCTGTAGGGTCAGCTGCAGCGCCCCCTGGAGTGCTGCGCTCATGCATCAGTATATTAGGCGCCACCAACCCTATGCCCTCTCAGTTCCTTCTTGCCAGTAACTCCGACAGAGGGGCAGGAGGGTGGGTAATGGAATAGACATGAGCAACATCTCTCAAAGAACAGTTAAGAAAGGCAGGTAACAGTTTTTTCTTCTTCGAGTGCTTGCTCATATCAATTCCACTCTAGGTGAATCAAAAGCAGTATCCTTGGAGGCGGGCTCAGAGTTCACAGTCTGGCGGCGTGTAGTAATGCCCTACCAAAGCCAGCATCGTCCCGGGCCTGCTGGGTCAGTGTGTTGCGGGATGGGAAAGTATGGATGGATGACCAGGTGGCCACCCTTCAGATGTCACAAATAGGCACTTGGGCCAGAAAGGCTGCCAAAGAGGCCTGCGCCCTTGTCGAGTGGGTGGTCACAATCGCCAGGGTGTCGCCTTCACCTGATCGTAGCAGTAACAAATGCAGGCGGTGATCCACAAAGAAATTCTTTGCGCAGACACTGGCCGGCCTTTCGTCCTGTTGGCCACTGTCACGAACAATTGCATCGACTTACGGAATGGCTTGGTCCTCTCAATGTAGAAGGCTAATGCCTGCCTGACATCTAAGGAACGTAGCCTATGCTCCTCTTCAGACTTATGTGGCTTTGGGGGAAAAAATAAGAAATTTCATATGAGCCAGACACTGGGAGACCACCTTGGGCAGGAAAGCCAAGTGTGATCTGAGCTGGACCTCATCCTTGTAGAAGGCTGAATAGGGCAGTTCCAAGGTGAGCATCCTAATCTCTGAGACCTGGCAAGCAGAGGTCACTTCCAGGACAGGAGACGGAGAGAACAGGAAGCCAAAGCATGAGCATGAGCCGTGACAGCACCAGATTCAGGTCCCATGGGGGGGACGGGGTCCTGGATGTGCAGGCAGAGACACACGAGGCACTTGGCCGTCATGTCCTGGGCAAAAGCTGACCTGCCTACAAGCAGCAGATGGAAGGCCAAGATGGCCGCCAAGTGGACCTTGATGAATGAAAGGGACAGGCCTTGGAGTTTAAGGTGCAGAAAGTAGTCCAGGATCAATTGCATCGAGGCTCACTTGGGCCGAACGCCTCTATCTGAGGTCTAGCAGGTGAACCGCTTCCATTTGGCCAGGTAGGTTGCTCTGGAGGAGGGTTTCCTACTTCCCAACAGAACCTGTTGGACATCAGCTGAGCACTGCTGCTCCTGCTCATTTAACCATGCAGCAGCCAAGCCATCAGGTGCAGTGCCTGCAGCTTTGGATGGAGAAGAGTGCCATGGTTCTGGGCTAGCAGGTCCAGCCAGAGCAGTAGCTGTAACAGAGCAGCCACCGAGAGGTCCAGCAACGTGCTGAACCAGTGCTGGCGCAGCCAAGATGGCGCAATGAGGATCACCCTCGCCCTGTCCCTCTTGATATTCAAAAGGACCCTGGAGAGTAACAGCACCAGAAGGAAAGCATACATCAGAGCCCACAACCATGGGAGAAAGAAGGCATCCGACAGGGATCCTCTGTCCATACCCCGCATTGAACAGAAAGCATGGCATTTCCTGTTCTGCCTGGACACACACAGGTCCACCCAGGGATTCCCCCATCTCTGGGGGATGAAGCTGACCGTGTCCAGACGGAGGGACCACTTGTAGCGAGATGGGAAGGTCATGCTGAAGCAATCTGCCCAGGCATTCTTGGCCCCAGGGAGGTGAGCAACTACGAGATGGATATTGATGGCTTCTGGCAGAGGACAGACAACCTGGCTCTGCTCTGCCTGTTGATATAGAAGTATTGTCCATCAGGACCTGCACCAACATGCCATGGAATTGAGGCAGGAAGGCTTGGCAGGCCAAGCGAACTGCCCTGAGCTCCTTGACGTTGATATGCAGGGCATGATTGTGACCAGACCAACAACCTTGCGTGCTAAGAGTGCCCAGGAAGGCTCCCTATGCCAGGTCCAAGGCATCTGAGATGAGAGCGCCGATGGCGATGGAGCCGCAAAGGGGACCCTTCCAGCACCGATGCAGGATCCTGCCACCACATGAGCGATGACAAAACAGTGTCCGGAATCCTGACCATCCATGCTACACTGGTTGGAAGCCCTCCAGCCACACCTGCAGGGGCCTGAGGTGGAGCCACATGTGTCGCACCACACAAGTGCATGCCGCCATGTGACCCACCAATCTCAGGCATGTGTGAGCAGTGGTGAGTGGGTGGGCTCTCACAGACGAAATGAGGTCCACGATGGCCTGGAACCAGGTCTCAGGGAGAAAAGCCCTGGCGTGAGGGGAGTCAAGGACTGCCCCGATAAATTCGATGAGCTGCACTAGGGTTACAGTTGATTTTTTCTCATTTATTATTACCAACCCTAAGTCACAAAAGGTGGAACGGACCAGATCAAAATGCCTCCGCCCCTGATCTCGGAACCAGACCTTTATCAACCAGTCATCAAGGTACGGGTAAATTCAGACTCCTTGATGTCTCAGGTAAGAGGCCACTGGCACTATACACTTTGTGAACACTCTCGGGTCCGATGGGAAACCAAAGGGCATCACCGTGAACTGGAATTGTCAATGGCCCAACATGAAACGGAGGAAATGCTGGTGCCCTACGAACATGGAAGTATGCATCCTTTAAATCGAGGGTGGCACACCAGTCTCCCAGATCCAGGGAGGGGATGATGAAGGCCAGGCAGAACATGCAAAATTTAACTCCTTGAGAGATCTCTTAAGATGATGCAGGTCCAGGATGGGTCTGAGGCCTCCTTTTACTTTCGGGATTAGAAAACAATGGTAGTAGAATCTTTTCCCCGACACGTCCCGAGTGACCTCCTCCACTGTCCCCAGGTGCAGGAGGTTTTGGACTTCCTAGACCAGCAATTGCTCATGAGAAGGGACCCTGAAGAGGGACAGGGAAGGGGGGTGGGAGGGAGGACTGGCTAACTACAAACTGCAGGGTATAACCCAATAAATTTGTGTCAAGCACCCAATAGTCCCAGATGATACGGGACCAGGCCAACCAGAAAGGGTGGAGGCGGTTGAGGAAAGAGAGGGGTGGATCCAGCAGATTGACTGGAGCATTGTCCTCGGGTGCACCCTCAAAACAACTACTTCTGGCTTCCCTGATTTCTGGGAGGTTCAGGTTGCATAGCCAAGCAGGAAGTTGAATGATACTTCTGTTTAGGCCCCTTGCTCTTCCTCCTGTAGGAACCCAATCTAGGAGTTCGCCAAGACCTAGAGTGCAGAGCAGGTCGCGGTGGAGGGCGGAATGGCTTCCTGGCCTGCTGAGGGGCAAAGGCCTATGGAGCAAAGAGCGGTACGCGAGTCTTTAAGGCCGTGCAGCCTCGCGTCCATGAGCTCAGAGAAGAGCTCTGTTCCCTCGAATGGTAGATCTTGGATAGTGGCCTGCATCTCTTGGGACAACCCAGAGGACTGCAACCAGGAGCTACATCTCATGGCCACCAAATCAGTAGCGTCCCAAGCTATTTGCAGGACTCCCTTGGCCACCGCCAGGCCATCGTCCACCAGCGCAGCGAACTCCTGGGCATGGTCCTGTGGGAGCACCTCCTTGAACTTATTCAGCAAATCCCACAGGTTGAAATTATACCTGCCCAACAGGACCTGGTGGTTTGACACCCTAAACTGAAGACTGGCCATCGAATAAACCTTTCTGCCAAATAAATCAAGTCTCTTGGCATCCTTATTTTTGGGGGTACCACTAACATGGCAATGTCTGTCCCTTTCGTTCACCGCGGACACAACGAGGGATGCCACTGGGAGGAGCGTGTACAGGTATTCAAAACCTTTCGCAGGGACACAGTATTTCTTTTCTGCTTTCTTGGAAGTCAGCAGAATAGAAGAGGGTGAACAAGCAATGCGACCTGCGAAGAGGTGGTAACTGAAATAACACTGAAGAGGTCGTCCGCCTCCTCCACAACCTCTTTTATTGGTAAGTTCAGGTTCTCAGCCACCCTTTTAAGGAGGGCCTGGTGCTCCTTATGTTCTCCAGGGGATTGCTTGCATGCGACGGCCCGGCCACCACCTCATCCGGGGGGGACGACGGTGACTGCACCGCCTGTGGAGGAGCTTGTTCCCATTCCTTGTGCGGGGAGGGGCTTCTTGGCACCGGGGTCCGTTGCGCTGCCCCTGCAGTGGATTTGGCACCTAGCTCCGACTGCGGTGCCAAGGCCAGTTTATCCGAGGCTGCCAGAGAGAGCTGGTAGGAGTAGGGGACCAGCATCACAAGTACACCCCACGGATTCCAGTACAGTCACTGGGAGGGCCACTACCCTTGTTGCGAAGTAACAGTACCGCACCGGTTTCCCACGCTGGTGGTGAATTGCCGCTTCGAGGCAAAGGGCTGAACTCTCAGTCTGACTCCGACTACTGTCCTTCCAGTGACCACAGTGGTGCTGTTGAGGCCTCAGTCTGTGTGCTGACTCTGGTTAGCAATTGGAGAGGCGAGGGTGAGTAATGACGACTGCTGGAGGAACGGTACCAGGGGAGATCGGGACCGATGCCGTGATGGTGAACAGCCTCTCCTGGGCAGGGACCAACATCGAGGAGACCGCCAGAGGAAGGGCGACCAAGGCCTAGGGGACCTGCGTCCAGAAGCTTGCCCATGACAGCAATACAGAGACTGACACCTCGACTTCAGAGTCCCATGCCTAGTAGGCGGAGAGCATATCGAGGACCTGGGTCTTCTAGCTGGAGAGCCAGGATATGGTATCAGGGTCAGAGGTCGCAGAGATTGGGATCTGTGCCTATAGTCCAGCAACTGGGGGTGCATCCCTGGCTGGCCTGGTACCCCTGTGAAGCCCCAAAGCGGACGCAAGGCCTGACACAGGTCCTTTGCTCAAATCCCCTTGTTCTTCGGTGCTGAAGGCCTCCTCTTCTTCGGCACCAGCAAAGGGGAACGGTACCAGGTGGAGCTCGATGCCAGCAGTGCGCTCCGCACTGAAGCTGAAGTACTCGGCGTGGGGTCCAAAGCAGAGGGCTCCTTTGCGGGGCAAAGCGCAGCCTCCATGAGGAGGACCCTCAAGCTCCTGCGTTCGAAATCAGAAGTTTTTACAAATCCGACACTTGTCTTTTCTGTGGGATTCCCCCAGGCTCTTCAGACAACTATCATGGGGATCATGGATAGGCATCGGTCTGCTGCATGTCGAGCATAACTTGAAGCTAGGAGAGTGGGGCATGCCCCACTGGGGGATTGTAGTGGGGAGGCTGCCCCACTCCCACAGGCAGAGGTTGAAAGCAGCCAAGCTAGGCTGATTGGGAAAGCAGCCACAGCTGTGGCCAGCTCAAACAGGGACCAGATGGCCCTTATAAGAGGGCTGGGGGCCAAGAGCTGGAAGAGTCTCACCATAGCCCTGGAGTGAGAAGGGAGCTCACTCCACTGGGAGCAAGGTACCAGGAGCAGAGCAGTGCTGGAGAAAGGCAAGAGGAGCTGGGGAGCTCCAGCCTGGTAAACCCCCAAGCTACAGGCCTTGTTAAAAGCCAAAGCAGGTACTGGGACTGCAGGGGTGCAGCCCGGGGTTAGGCAGAGGCAGCTAGTCCAACCCCCCTTGCCAATGATGAGTGGCCATTACACTGCAGTCTGCCCCAGTGAGCGGGGGCTAGATGTCGACTGGCAGTAGCCACTGAGGCAAAGTGGGTTTAGAAGGTTGGGGGTTCCCCTGGGAGGGGAAACCCAGAGTGTAGGGGTACTGCTGGAGCAGAACCCTGAGGTAAAGGAGCACTGGGGCCCGGGAGGGACATGGGGCCAGCGGCAGGCTAGACAGCAGCCAGGAGGAGGTGCTCCATATGCCAGAGAGTTAATTCCCAAGACAACCAGCAGGAGATGCCACGGCGGTGAGTCCTCGACCTTGCTACACGGATGAAGTCCCAGTCAGGACTCTAAGTACACTAACCTAACTGTACTAAAGGCTAACTAACAACTTACAAACTACTTTCCAAACTATGTACAGATAAAAGAACAAAAGACTGCAAAGAACCGCTATTGCTCTTTCGATCTGCAAGACAAGGCGCTCCAATCCACCGTCATGGGCGGTGAGAAGGAACCGAGAGGGCGTAAGGTCGGTGGTGCCTAATATCCTGATGCATGAGTGCAGCACTCGAGGGGGGGCGGGGGGGACCACAGCCGACCCTACAAATAAGGCAGAAATCTCTCACAACCATGCATGTGGGCGCGTACACACCTAGAATGGAATCGACATGATCAAGCACTCGAACAACAAAACAATCCCATGGAGTTAAGTGCCTCTCAAGCAAATAATCACATTGATTATCCTTCTTAAAAGAAAATCCAAGAAGTTATCCATTTGTGCTCTCAATAGAAATCATATGTGCTTTCCCATTTCAGGGTTCATTGCAGGATTATGGCCACTCCAGAGTATCTTTATATGAAAAGTAAAGAGCCATACAGAGCAATTACTACATTTGATTCTTGAAATCATTAACTTATTATTTGTACTGCAGTAGTGCCAAGAGACCCCCAATCAGGAATAAGCCCCTCCTCTCACAGCCAGGAACTACACATACATAATTTAAAGATTGTTAGCTCTTTGGAGCAGGGACTATCTAACTCAGTGGTTCTCAACGTACAGTCCAATCAGCACACAGCTGCAGCCCATGTGACATCTTAAGGGCCATACAGGTAGTATATATATTGTGTGGATGTGGCCTCACAGAACGCACTGCACATGCGGTCCACAATGGTAAATAGTTTAAATTACATCAGTGGTTCTCAACCTAAGAAACAACCAGTTACTGTAAAAATTTTAAGAGTTGGCAGAGTTCTTTATTCCATCTTCCTTGCTCTCTTCTCAATTCACCTGCACACAACAACGGTACGGGATAAAATGGAAGCAAGTCTGCAAACGGCACTGGGGTACACAAACAAGGCTATAAGATAAACTGGGTTTGTCCAACTTGACTAAAATAAGAAGCTCAGAGAAGATGATATATTTGACTCCTGCTGACTGCACAAGTATCCCAAGAGATCTCAGAGGTATCTCTGAGCAGTTCTTCAGTAGCAAAAGAGGGAGAGGCAAAGGAAGAAAGGAGGCCCATACAGGAAATGCTACTCAGAGCAGCATCTAAAGAATGGTTTCAGAGTAGCAGCCATGTTAGTCTGTATCCGCAAAAAGAACAGGAGTACTTGTGGCACAGGGTGACAGGACTCATTGATCCACTCGGTTAGCAAGCATTAGAACCCTGCACAGAGCTATTGGAGTTCTGCTAACTTATTATGGCAGCTGTGGCTTCTTAATGCCACCTGGGCTAAAAGGGAGATAGGAGCAAGTCTACGAAGTGGGAAGTAGGATAGAAGTGACCCTGAAGAGGAGCTCAGAACAGCCAACCTCACTGAGGAATCTTAGGCTAAGGTTTACCAATGAAGACAAACTCCAAAAACAGAGTGTGAGTTTGAACACGAACTCAGGGGTGTCTGTGCTCTGCTGAGGATAGGGTAGACATTCAGTCCTTTCATAGGCATCTAAGTATTAAACATCCTACATCTAAAAAATTGTTTTTTTTCCTTTAAAAAAAGACCAAATGAAGGGCAATCCTATCCAAAAAAGTGACCAAACCAACTCTGCTCTTTTCAGGCTATATTAAAAAAATTAGCACATTTGTGACAGCATGGGTAGAAACCTCACAGTTGCCAGCTAAAATTAGAATTTTCTTTTCTCGGCAACAACCTACTATCAACTGTAGACGTTGTGGTGGTTTGGACTTCAAATGACCCATATGTTTCAAACTGTGGTCTCTTTCAAGAAAGAAAATGACAGTTTAGCGGGGGGAAAAAGTTGTTACAAAATTTAAGGCCTGGTGTACATTACACAGTTAGGTCAACGCAAAGCAGTTTGTGTCGAACTAGCTGTGGATGTGTCTTCATTTAAATTTGTATCCTGCAGACTTAACAACACTACCTCCAAGAGCAACACACCGTCACGGTCGATGATGTTAGGTTCAATACAGTGATAGCGTAGATGCTACGTTAATTATGTCAACTGTTACTGGCCTCTATGAGCTGTTCCATGCTGACCTCTCTGGTCACTGTTGGGAACTCCACTGCCCAGGGGTCAGGTAGACAGGAAGCCGCTTCTCCCCTTTAAAGCCCGGCAAATTTTTGAATTTCCTTCTCCTGGTTGCCCAGCTTGGCAAGCACACGTAGCAGCTCTCCAGTGTTGAGTGTAACTGCTCAGTTGACTGCTCCTTCCTGGAGTACACAGGAGGTATTGGATCTCTTGGGCCTGTGGGGAGAAGGGGCTGTGAAGGCACAGCTCCGATCCAAATGAAGAAGCACGGACATAGAATCATAGAATATCAGAGTTGGAATTGACCTCAGGAGATCATCTTGTCCAACCCCCTGCTCAAAGCAGGACCAATCCTCAATTTTTGCCCCAGATCCCTAAATGGACCCCTCAAGGATTGAACTCACAACCCTGGGTTTAGCAGGCCAATGCTCAAACCACTGAGCTATCCCTCCCCCCTATATATGATCTGGTTTTCAAACAATACAACATGATATATTAGCTGCTATATGGACTTTGTGTAGCACGTAATGTACTTTTCGAAGCAACCATTCATCACCAATCGCTAGGAAGTAAAGGGGAAAACACTGGATGGTAAAAGAATCAACATCGCCGTTACTCAGGGGATGCAGAAGGGTTACAACAGGGGCCAGCAGCAGTGCCACATGAAAGCCAAGGAGCACAGAAGTTTGAGAACCGCTGCTCTATGTGTTGAATCTAACTGCTGCCATTGTGGCCTTCAGGCTCTCCCCCTCCATACCTGCCAAACACCTGAGCCAGATAAGGAGGAGAAAGAAAAGGACTTCGGGATGATGTGTTACAGGAGATCCTAAAAGCCAGTGCTGTGAGAGAATGAGACCAGGGCCTGGAGTATCACCATTGTAGACAGCATGGAGAAAGAGTGAAGGGAGAAAGGTGCAGGAAAAGGAAAGGGACGTGCAGCAAGAGATGCTTTTGCTGTCTGAGAAGCACAGAGATGCTGCAGACTCTGGTAGACCTGCAGGTTCAACCATCCCGTGCTCACCTCCCTCCGCAGCCCATAAAGAACTCAATATCCCTATACGCCCCTTTAACATTCCATGTGGTATCAGGGGTCGGTCCACTAGCCTTACCACTCCATTGGGGATGGGGGAGGGGGAGGAAAGTAAAGACAATCACAGCTTCACATACACTAACCTGTGAAAGCCATGGTTGGTGTACATATACTTGAAATGGAAATGACTGTTCTTTCCCCTTCGTAAGGTCCGTTCCCTTAATTTATTAAGTTTTAATTTTTTTTTTAAATTGCCTAGTTCATGTTACAGAATACTTTATTTTTTTGGGGGGGGGGGGTATAAACTTCATCTTTATTAGTTCACAACATATGCTGTCTGGTGCTAAGCAGGTCTGACACTCACCAATTTTCTGTTACTTCACTTGGTCACAGAACCCCTAACACCCTTCACAGACAATATATGTATATGGACGTTATATTCCTACAGTAAGAGCAATCACAACAAGATTTATACCAAGCTGCAAAAAGCAAGGCCACGTAGCACACACTACAGCAATACAATACACATACTCTGGCTCACTATTAAAATGTTCTTTCAAAGCCTCCCTGTGCCACATAACTCTTCTAAACGCCCTTGTATCTGTCTGCTCAAATTCAGCAGACAGCCACTCCACCTCTGCCCTCCACCCCAGGCAGAAACTTTCCCCCTTTGCTTCACAGATATTATGCAGGACACAGCAGAGAGCTGCAGCCTTTGGGCTATTTTTCTCACTGAGGTCCAATCTTGTAGGTAAACACACCAGTGATCCTTCAAATGACCAAAGGCACATTCAACTTATTCTGCACCTGCTGAGCCAGCAGTTGAAGCATTCTTTAGTGCTGTCAAGGTGGCCAACGTCCGGCTTTATGAGCCTTGGGAACAAGGGGTACAGGTAGGCCGAGTCTTCCAGGATTGGAGTTTCAACGTTCCCAATGAAAATCTGCCAGTCAGGAAAGAAAGTCCCAGCTTGCAGCTTTCTGAACAGTCATGTGTTCTGAAAGGCGCACGTGTCATGCGCATTCCCTGACCGCCCACACTGATGTCAGTAAAGTATCCCCCAGTGATCCATCAGTGCTTGCATTACCATAGAAAAGTACTGCTGATGTACTCTGTGGCAATGTGGTCTGGTGCTAAAATAGGGATATGCATGCCATCTTTGGCCCCACTGCAATTTGGGTAGTCTATTGCTGCAAAACCATCCACTATGTCCTGAACGCTACCCAGAGTCACAGTCCTGCTTAGCAGGAGACAATTAATGCCTTGCACACTTGCATGACAATGGCCCCTGTGGTGGATTTCCAACTCTCAGGTAGAAATCTGGCATTGCAAGTTTCCACAGTGCAATCATCACTTGCTTTTCAACGGTCACTGAGGGTCTCATTTTGGTGCCCCTGTGCTAGACGGCTGGGACGAGTTCAGGGCACAGATCTAGAAATGTGGCCTTGCGTATCTGAAAGTTCTGCTACCACTGCTCTTCATCCCAAACCTGCATCGCAATGCAATCCCACCAGTTGGTGCCTGTTTCTCAGGCCCCGAATCCATTTTCCACCATCTCAGTTGCTCAGTGAACGTCATCAACAACCTTGAATTATTTCTATGTCCCACAGCAATTTAGCCTCCAAGGAATTGTCATGTTCCCAGTGGCTCTGCAAGTACTACAGGATGCTGTGTCCTGTGCTTGAAAAGCTCATGAAAATAGTGCAGACCCGTGTAGGCTTCATGCTTCTGTCAGAGATGGCGGACATGCAGGTTTGTGGGAGTTTTGAAAAGATGGTGCAAAATATTATTGGATTCAGATGAATTTATGGCATGGAGAATGCTGTATTATAGGAAGTTGACCCCTTGCTCTGGCTCTATCAGGCGTTGCAAAAGCTTCCCAAAACACCTTGTGCTGGACAGTGGGATACCTTCCCATCATGCACTGCACTCTGCACTGATACAAGTAGTCCTGGTGACAGCATGCACTGCTGACACAAGAAGCCAAGTGTGCACATGCACCAACGATGAAATAACTGAGGCAGCTGTATACCAACATAACTTAGGTTGCCATTTTGTACTGTAGTCCTGGCCTATCCAGTAATGAGAACCTTTTAATTTCTTATACAGATGCTTATTCAATTAAGGGTGTATTCACTCTCTTATATGGCTCCCTCTAGCTGCTAGGCAACTATAACAGTGTAATGGCAAGGTGGGTGAGCTAATAACTTTTACTGGACCCACTTCTGTTGGTGGGAGAGAAGCTTTTGAGTTTACATCAAGCTCTTCTTCAAGGTTAGCCTGAAAGCTTCTCTCCCACTAACAGAAGAGGGTCCAATAAAAGATATTTCCTCACCCACATTGACTATCTAATATCCTAGGACTGACAACGCTACAACAACAACACTGCATAGTGTAATGGCAGACAGGATCTTGTTTCTCTTCTGAAGGAACTGAAAGGCTGAACAACATCATTCCTGCAAAAAAATAGAAACAGACAACTGATAACTGGGATCAAATTCCTGCAAGTAATTATGGAAAAGGGAAAAAAAGTATGGGACAACAGGGAATTGGGGAAACACAAAAGCATCAGATCCTCATTCTCTATTCCATAGATGCTGTGCCCTGAAGATAGGGGAATTTACAGAATGTCACTTAATGGAAGCGTTTTTCCCCTCCACTTCAACTAACACTGTGTGGTCCTTTTGCTCTGACATACCAAGAAAGGCAGAGAATTCCATTTTCTGTCACTGTACAGTCCCCACCAATACAGTATCACAGCACAGCCACCATCTTTCCAGCACAGTGAATCTGAGTAGGCCTCTGAATTCCCCATTTTGGAACAGCTTTCTGGGTCTCCACAGTATTTCCAGGCCAGACCAAAAACAAAATCCAGATCTCCCACATGACCATGCAACTCATTAGCACTGCAGAAATGTGCCAAAGTACCTCAGGAAAAGACTACAAACAATTTAACAACTGACTGTACCTGACTGGAAGACAAAGTACAGCTATGAACAGAATATTCAATGAAGCACCATTGAGATCTACTGAAGAGGTTAGAGCAATGGCCAAAAGGATAGTCTCCTTTACCAACTGTGGTCAAGATAAAAGTGACTGCAGTGCTCTGCGGGCAGCTTTAATACCCTGTAGAGGGTGGCACACACGCTGCTACTGTTGCCTTCGAAGGTCAAAAATCATGGCATGCTATAGGAGTTACACCAGTCTTCTGGTAAGAAGAACCCCTCCACATGAGAACCTTACACAGATGGAATGTTTAGAGGAGGACTGTTTGAATTTGACAGATAGATAGATAGGCAGACTGAGGAGGTTATGCCCCACAAGTTCACACAGCCAGCCAAACTAGGCACTGATTACACAGACACATAACCCCTCTGAGTTTCATGAGGTATAATTTGGAACTCTAACTGTCCCAGTGAGTCAGTGGCAGAGCGTAAACAGGGGACATTCACTTCTTAAGCGCCTCCCTCCTGCTGCTGCATGCCCCCTGAAGATTATCAGCCTCACTTGCCAGGTCTTCAGCGGCTCAGCCCTCTTGCTGGGTCACACAATCCAAACGAACACCTTCTGGGGTAACAAAAATCTAACCAAGCTGTATCTGCCCTTACCAGAGTCTTCAGCCCCAGCTCTGGGCCCTTTAAATTCAGCCCTTTGCTTGAGCTTTCAAACAAACCTTTTCTCCTTCTTGGGATTTACACCATTTCACCAGTGGTTAGTGGGGGAACCTGGGCCTGCCCACTTCTCCAGGTTCCAATCCAGGGACCCTATCGCTCACTTCAATTCATTGCTGCTACTTCCCTGGGCCTCTTCCCACCTGACCCCTTAGTCTTCACCCCTTCCTTATTTTAGGATTGACGTTCTCAAGTCCTCTCTCATGCAGCTTAAGCAAATGCAACCAGAAACAAACTGGTTATCTCTCAAGCGCTTTTGGCCAGAGAGAAACACTTGTCTTGTCCCTCTGATCCCAGCCAAGAACTGCCCTGCTAAGGCCTTTTTATCTAAGTCTGCTGAGCTCTGATTGGCTGTTTACATGAGGCCTGTTTAGGCAGTCCCGGAGGACCCATCTTCGCTGCTCCTTTCCTAGGTCAGGGTGTAGTAGGATTGTGGGGCTTCCACCAGGGGACCATGAAGGGCCCGGTACGCTCACCACACAGAGCCAGTATTAAGTTAGGAAGAGAAGTTAATTCTAACTCTTCTGAAGACATGCAGTGTTAGAAAATAGTAAGTATAACGAACAAAAAACTTTATTTCTACTTATTTGGTGCGAAAATTTAAACTTTAGCATTAATAACAGAGTTAAGCATCTTCTGTTAGCCTGATTCCACATAGCCCCAAATCAGTGAGAATGCACATAGCATGCGTGCTATCCATGTCTTCTTATTATAAGAGGAACTCAACTCCCTCCACACACCCAGAGAACATTTTCTTACTGAAATGTGCTGATAAGCCAAAATTAAAAGGGATACTGAAAAGCAAGATTATATCAGGCTGTGGGCTGGGAAGAGAACAACAACTATCTTCAGACAATTGTCCATCAATTTTTCTTTCAACCAGAATGCACAGACTCAGTTCTATTTAAGATAAACTTCTAAATCAAAAGTACTATAAACAAAAATGTAACTTTTTCACTCTTTTCTAGCCTGGTGCCATTCATTCCCCATTTTTCCATCTTGAAATCATGGCCCATTCAAATATATGCAGTTCACAAAACAGCAGGCAAGAAGTGGTTATAGCAATCATTTTATTACAATCAGCTTAGAAGCCTAATTTCAAAACAGGTGGATATTCATAAAACAGCATACTGCTCTTAATTTTACACTTATTAAAACTGTATTTACTTCACATGCAGAAACCTCTCTATCGATTTTTCATTGAGTGCTCAACACTTCATCTTCCTTTTTAGATACCTCTTATACTTGAACATGCCTTTTACAGAAAGACACTTGGATTGATGCAAGATTCACCTCATTCCTTTTAACCCACTGAAAAACATGTCTGCTCTTTGTGCAAATGCCCTTTTCCATGTGGGTGTGTGGACAAGATTTAAAGAAAAGACAATTATTTAAGTCATGTACTAAAAAGAGGAAGATTCAGCAAAGAAAAAAAAAATCACTAGCTTCTTCTATTTTATAGCCAGCACTAGCAAGACAGGAGGGGTTCCCCAAGGAGCGTGGAATTCTTCCATCAACCTAGTACTGTCTACCCCAGGGGTTAGGTCAGCATAGCTTCATCTCTCAGAGGTGTAGATTTTCACATGCCTGAAAGATGCAGCTATGCCAGCGTAAGTTCCCAGTGTAGACCAACACTTAGAGCACTGGTTCTCAACGTTTTTTCATTTGCTGACCACTAAAAATTTTCAAATGGAGGTGCGGGCCCCTTTGGAAATCTACTGTCTGTACATGTAATTGAATTCTGTTCAGTCAGTGTCTTTCACAGACCCATTAGCTATAGTCAACGGACCCCCAGAGTCCACAGACCGGAGGTAGAGAACTACTGAAGTCAAGTACATCTACACTACAAATGCTACAACACCACAGCTGTGGCACTGCAACTGTGCTGCTGTAGTGTACACACTTGCTATAGCAACAGGAGTTCTGTTGCTTGTACTAAATCTGCCTCCTCAAGAGGCAGTAGGACAGGCCAAGAGAATAATTCTTCTGTCGACTTAGCAGTGGCTACATCACGCCTTAGGTCATCTTAACTACATCTTACGGCTGTGAATTTTACATACCCCTAAGCGACATATGCTAGGAACGTACATTGGTGTAGCAACGTCTCTTGGGGCATCAGAAATGCATACCCCTAAGAGACTGTTATACCAAGCCAACCCCCAGCGTAGACAGCGCTAGTTCACCAGAAAAAATGCTATAGCAGTGCAAAATTCTTCCGAAGAATTTAAGTGTAGATAAGCCCTTATTGTTGAAAACCTACATCTTAAGTGTAGCCTGAATTTGTTATCAGAGCTACCAGCCATAAAATCAGGTTTTAGAGTAGCAGCCATTTTAGTCTGTAGCCGCAAAAAGAAAAGGAGGACTTGTGGCACCTTAGAGACTAACCAATTTATTTGAGCGTAAGCTTTCGTGAGCTACAGCTCACTTCATTGGATGCATTCAATTTTCCAATGCATCCGATGAAGTGAGCTGTAGCTCACGAAAGCTTACGCTCAAATAAATTGGTTAGTCTCTAAGGTGCCACAAGTCCTCCTTTTCTTTCAGCCATAAAATGTTTTCTGGGATTTTTAATGTATTTAAGTCCGCCATGGCAAGCCTAGGTAGCTGTACTTTGGGTGGCTTTTACTGGTTAACACAAATAACAGGTCAAAAGAGCAACCATTTGCCAAACAGGAACATCGCTGGATCATTAGGGAGGGAGCAGGTGATTGTTCTTATATCCAAAAAGAGTGCTTACTTATTCTAATAAGATTCCTGGACTATCCAGGTTACTGAGCATCCAATCAATTCATGTTCTTATTCAGACCATTGTTTCAGTCTCACGGGGTTCAGATCTGGGCAGCAAGTTTAACAGACAGTCAATCCACAACTTGACAACCAGATTATATTACATAGCATCCTTTGACAGGTTTCAGAGGAACAGCCGTGTTAGTCTGTATTCGCAAAAAGAAAAGGAGTACTTGTGGCACCTTAGAGACTAACCAATTTATTTGAGAAGTGAGCTGTAGCTCACGAAAGCTCATGCTCAAATAAATTGGTTAGTCTCTAAGGTGCCACAAGTACTCCTTTTCTTATAGCATCCTTTTTAACTCATGTCACTGTCCCTTTTAATGTTGAATTTGCTTTTGGGTTCCAGCCAAGCACTTAGCATTGCTCTGACACTGCGTCTTGTGGTTTCATGTATTTCCTATTTATGAAAAAGGACCTATAGCAGTTCCTGGTTTGTTACATTTTCTTCAAATAAAAAGTGTGAGCAGCAGCTTCCTCTATGATGTAGTCTTCTATATTGGTGAACATTCTGTTCCCTTTTACCACACTCAGAAAAGCTACAAGATGGACTTTAAAAAAAGGAGGCAACAAGATAAACTGTTCTGAAACAAGAAAAGGAGTACTTGTGGCACCTTAGAGACTAACCAATTTATTTGAGCATGAGCTTTTGTGAGCTACAGCTCACTTCATCGGATGCAGATTCTGAAACAATTCACTCATCTTTAACAAAAACTGACAATTTCTTCCCCCAATTATTAGGTTCCCAGTGTTCAATCAGAAAATATTTCTCATTTCATTCCTCTTTTCACACTGCCCTCTGCCTCCCATATTTTAAACAAACTTTTAAATAATGTGCCACAGTTTTCCCAACTCCACAAATCTCATACATTCCAGTATTGTTTTCATTTAGTATTTACAGTAAGAATACTCTTTGTACATGTAAGACACCTTTCAACAGAAGACCACAAAATGGCTCATAAACATTAATTTAGCTTCACCATGTCCTTCTGAGGTAAGTATTACATTTATTTTACAGAGGTAGAAAAGATACAGACAAGTTAAGTGACTTGCTCAATGTCATTAGCCTACCTGGGAAGAGGATCCATATGCCCTGACTCCCAGAATTCCTGCTTTAAGAATTACACTACAAATGAGAGGTTCCTCTACCTTCATCCTGAGCAAAAGCAGACTTTCCCCTAATTCATGTTTCACCATATTACCTTACCATTCAAAAAGCTATATAATCTGGCAGAACTCACCAGTCACATTAACAGCCTTGTTGGCTTTTTTGTTTCCAGATACCCATCCATGGCCACATTAGCTGGACCCATTAAAAAAAAAAGCAAATATTAACCACTTTCATTTGGAAGCAATACTCTCAGGGACTGGCTTTTTTTTTTTTTTTTAAATAAACACGGTTTCCCTCCCTTGTTTCTCTGGGCAAAGCAGGGGATCCCCTGATTCCTTTATGCTGTAACAGTGACATGTTTCAAGGGTTGCAAAGGACACAGGAGAAAGTTTTTTTCCTACCTTAAATAGTTATTCCTTCTGGTTGCTCTTTATGAAAAATAATATTTTTACTCAACAGAAGAGATACAATATAAGCAAACACAAGAGAAGATGGAACTACAAACAAGGAGAGCAACACATTAGACCACAGGGACACACTGAATACACAAAGAAAACACTTAAAATATAACTTCACCAAAAACAAATCACTTGCTCTAATGTAATACTCAGACTTAGTGAGTGTGATCACGTTTTACTCTACTAATTGCACGAGCAAATACAACAGCCTGTTACTTACTCACAACTAAAGGAATTTATCTACCTAGGTTCTCATACCAGCACTAACACTGCAATATCTGAGTGTCTAACATTCTCTTCCATTCCTAAATGATCTGGACAAAGGGGTTAACAGTGAGGTGGCAAAATTTGCAGATGATACAAAATTACTCACGGTAATTAAGTCCAAAGCAAACTGTGAAAAGTTACAAAGGGATCTCACAAAACTGGGTGACTGGTCAACAAAATGGCAGATGAAATTCAGTGTTCATAAATGCAAAGTAATACACATTGGAAAACAATCTCAACTATACACATAAAAAGATGGGGTCTAAATTAGCTGTCACCACTCAAGAAAGAGATCTTGGAGTCATTGTGGATAGTCCTCTGAAAACATCCACTCAATGTGTGGTGGCAGTCAAAAAAGAGAACAGAATGTTGGGAATAATTAGGAAAGGTACAGATAATAAGACAGAAAATATCATATTGCCTCTATATAAATCCATGGTACGCCCACATCATGAATACTGCGTGCAAATGTAGTCACCCCATCTCAAAAAAGATATATTAGAATTGGAAAAGGTTCAGAAAAGGGCAACAAAAAATGATTGGGGATATGGAACAGCTTCCATATGAGGAGAGATTAGATAACCTGGGACTTCTCAGCTTGAAAAAGAGATGACTAAGTGGGGTATGATTGTGGTCTATAAAATTGTGACTGGTGTGGAGAAAGTAAATAAGGAAGTGTTATTTACTCCTTCTCATAACACAAGAACTGGGGTCACCAAATGAAATTAATAGGCAGCAGGTTTAAAACAAACAAAAGGAAGTATTTCTTCACACAATATACAGTCAACCTGTGGAACTTTTTGCCAGGGGATGTTGTGAAGGCCAAGACTATGGGTATGTCTACACTACGAAATTAGGTCGAATTTATAGAAGTTGGTTTTTTAGAAATCGGTTTTATATATTCGAGTGTG
Source organism: Caretta caretta (assembly GCF_965140235.1). Taxonomy (NCBI): domain Eukaryota; kingdom Metazoa; phylum Chordata; order Testudines; family Cheloniidae; genus Caretta; species Caretta caretta. The sequence goes on from NC_134208.1 coordinate 170,185,885, forward strand.
TGTGTCCCCACAGAAAATGCTCTAAGTGCATTAAGTGCATTAACTCGGCGGAGTGCTTCCACAGTACCGAGGCAAGCGTCGACTTCCGGAGTGTTGCACTGTGGGTAGCTATCCCACAGTTCCCGCAGTCTCCGCTGCCCATTGGAATTCTGGGTTGAGATCCCAATGCCTGATGGGGCTAAAACATTGTCGCGGGTGGTTCTGAGTACATATCGTCAGGCCCCCGTTCCCTCCCTCCCTCTGTGAAAGCAAGGGAAGACAATCATTTCGCGCCTTTTTTCCTGAGTTACCTGTGCAGACGCCATACCATGGCAAGCATGGAGCCCGCTCAGGTAACCGTCACCGTATGTCTCCTGGGTGCTGGCAGACATGGTACTGCATTGCTACACAGCAGCAGCAACCCATTGCCTTGTGGCAGCAGATGGTACAGTACGACTCGTAGCCGTCATCGTCATGTCCGAGGTGCTCCTGGTAGCCTGTGTGAGGTCGATCAGGAGCGCCTGGGCAGACATGGGCACAGGGACTAAATTTGGAGTGACTTGATCAAGTCATTCTCTTTAGTCCTGCAGTCAGTCCTATTGAACCATCTTATGGTGAGCAGGCAGGTGATACGGATTGCTAGCAGTCCTATTGCATCATCTTCTGCCTGGCAGGCAAGAGATGAGGATGGCTAGCAGTCCTATTGTACCATCTTCTGCCGAGCAGCCATGAGATGTGGATGGCATGCAGTCCTTCTGCACCGTCTGCTGCCAGCCAAAGATGTAAAAGATAGATGGAGTGTATTAAAACAAGAAATAGACCAGATTTGTTTTGTACTCATTTGCAACCCCCCCCCGCCACCTCCCGTCTAGGGGACTCATTCCTCTAGGTCACACTGCAGTCACTCACAGAGAAGGTGCAGCGAGGTAAATCTAGCCATGTATCAATCAGAGGCAAGACTAACCTCCTTGTTCCAATAAGAACAATAACTTAGGTGTACCATTTCTTATTGGAACCCTCCGTGAAGTCCTGCCTGAAATACTCCTTGATGTAAAGCCACCCCCTTTGTTGATTTTAGCTCCCTGTAAGCTAACCCTGTAAGTCGCCCCTCCCTGCGTCAAAGCAACGGCAAACAATCGTGCATCTGAGTTGAGAGTGGTGTCCAGAGCAGTCACAATGGAGCACTCTGGGATAGCTCCCGGAGGCCAATACCGTCGAATTGTGTCCACAGTACCCCAAATTCGACCCAGCAAGGCCGATTTAAGCGCTAATCCACTTGTCAGGGGTGGAGTAAGAAAATCGATTTTAAGAGCCCTTTAAGTCGAAATAAAGGGCTTCATCGTGTGGACGGGTGCAGGTTCACATCGATTTAACTCTGCTAAATTCGACCTAAAGTCCTAGTGTAGACCAGGGCTATAACAGGTTCAAAGAAGAACTAGGTAAGTTCATGGAGGACTGGTCTATCGATGGCTATTAATCAGAATGAGCAGGGATGATGTCCCTAGTTTCTGTTTGCTGGGGCTGGGAATGGGCGACAGGGGATGGATCACTTGATGATTACCTGTTCTGTTCATTCCCTCTGGGGCACCTGACATTGGCCACTGTCAGAAGACAGGATATTGTGCTAGATGGACCTTTGGTCTGACACAGTATGGTCATTCTTATATCTTTTAGTTCAAGCAATCAGAGCTTGCAATTCTTGTGCCAAGGCCTGAATTCATTCCCCACAGTCAACTAAGGTTTTTCTGCAGATGGAGCTATGGGTTCTCTCTCTTATCTAAACCTATTTCCATAATAGGTCTTACCAAAGCCTCTTGCTGAAACTCAGACGACTCTATAGATGACCCCGGGAGCCAGGTCAGTCTGGAGAAAGTACAAATGTTCGCCCGCTTTAGTCTTTCAAGTAGCCTTAGAATAGTGAGGTGAAGTTCAAAACTCCAACATTTATTAGGGTATTCAGAATATCCCATCTTATCCCTTTCATTCCCTAATACCATGCCAGGAAACCACAGAAACAAACACCGTCTCAGTCTGATTCCCACCTTCTGACCAAAACTCAAAACCAGTTAGTCCCTCTGAGTAACTGATACACGGAATGTACATTCATGAATTACCATGGAGATAAAGCAGACAACACTTAAGGTTCTGCAGCATCTTCTGTATTGTAACTTGGTGTAACACTAAGTTTTCTAGGTGGCATGGTCCATCCAAGGGACGACACATGAACTTACATATCACGTGACACAAACAAATTCCAAGCACCTTTTCAATGTTTTACAACTGATGGCTAAAGCTAGCTGGGGGGTCAGGACATCACTGAGACAAGATGTGCTTCTTAAACTCAGTTGGTTTGTGGAGCTTCCACTAACTGTGAAGCTCATTGGAACTCAAAGAAAGCTTCCAGAGAAGGGAGATGGAGTCACTGGCTTCATCAGTCCTTCCAAAAACTACAGAAAGGGTGATATCTCAAGTTGGAAGCCAACAGAAAAAGCTGGGAGGGAAAGGAAATTGGGTCACAGGTTTTATTTCCCCAAAGCTCTTAGACAAATTTGAAGGATGTTTAAGAGGGACATGATGGAGACAAACAAGTTGACATTCTTCTCTTTATACAGCTTCAGCTAAGGACCAATGAACATTTGTTTCTACTTATACAGGAAAATATACAACCTGTTGCTATTATAATTAGACTCACATTTTCAAAAAAGGAGAGGTAGGGTCAAAGTGAAATATTGGCATTCAATAATGGAGTAAAAGAAATTCATCTGAGGTTCAAACCTGCAAGACATCTGTAAATGCACAGAACACCCACTGAAAGATGACCTTGGGGTTAAGATAAAGCTATTACCAGCTGTGCACAAACTTTTGGGGTTGCCCTAAACAAGTCACTCAACCTCTATGTGCCTCAGTTTGCCCATCTGTATATTGAGGAGAACACCTTCCTACATCACATAGATATCGTGAGCTTTAACTTTCTAATATTTATGAGGCATTCAAATAATACTATGGCAATGATCACCGGTAAATTAATAACAATAGGAGTAACACATTGTAGAATTCAGAGCTCTAGTTGAAATAAAGCAGCAGAGAGCACCAATGTAAGCAATTATGTTACAGTTATCTTGCAGGGGAGAAAAACCTGTCTGCACACCTTATAGCAGCAGAACAAGTCTGAACGGCTTAACTAATAAGAGAGTTTTGTGCTACTTAAAAAAAAAACAGACCTGAGGTAAAAGTTTCCATATTGCTTATTTTTAAAGAGCAAAAATGTGGTAAATGTTTAAATATATTACTTTGGTTTTAGAAAATCTGCAAACTAAGTAACCATTTGATTCACAATAGACAGTTTTAAGTATGAATTTATTATTCAAGCTTTAATTACTATATTTTACCAAATTTTTTTTTGTAAAGGTGAAGTTAAGATTGATACCATACATGAGTAATATGAATAAAATTCCTTAGAAGAATGCTGTAGTTAGCAAAAGGGAAAAAACACAAACTACTGTATTAAAAAGCCAAAGCCAAAAGATTCAGAGTTATGGTTAACTTTACAAGAAATCCAAATATTTGAAGATATGGAAATTCAACTGAGATACCCAAACTGTCTTAACTATGCCTTTTAGGGATCCTAACTTCCCATATCCCCTCTTTTGTTTCTTTTATTGTTAGTTGTGGGATCCTGCCAGGATATATTCTTGACCAATACTATTTTATATATTTATCAATGACCTACAAGAAAATATAAAATCAACAGCGGTAAAATTTGCAGATGACAAAAATTGCTGGATCAGTAAACAGTGATAGGCACAGGTCAGTTATACAGATCAATTTAGATCTCTTGTTCAGGTGCGCTTATTTGAACATAGGTTTTAATACTGCCAAATGTGAGGTCATACCTCTAGGAATAAAAAGCATAGGTCACCTTTATAAGATGGGGGACTATACGGTAGACTGAAGTGACATTGAAAAGGACTTAGCGTATGTCACCACAGAAGTCGGGAGGGTGCTTCCCAGCACTAAAAAATAGCACCATAGCTGCAGTAGCTCAGGCTACTCCACACTAAAAACCTGCCTGACCCGCCGCCATCTATGCCACTGCAGCCACACTGCTATTTTTAGTACGCTAGCTCTCCTCCAGCTAGCACATCTGCCTACCCATGCTTGGAAGCACCCTCCTGGCTGCTGTGTAGACATACCTTAATGGCAATGGTAAATAATCAGATGCAAATCAGGTGCTCCCAGTGCACAGTGGTTGCTAAGACAATGAACACGAACCTTGGATGCGTAAGCGAGAGACTATCCAGTAGAAGTAGGGAGGTGGTATTACCTTTGTATATTGCATTAGTGAGAACATTAATGGAATACTGTGTCCAGTTCTGGTGTTCTTACTTCAAAAACGATATTTAAAAAACTGGAAAGCATCAAAAGGGTAACAAGAATGATTTGAAATCTGAATAGGCCTTCCAGTGAGAGACTTAAGAAGCTCAATCTATTTAGTTTATTGAGGGAAAGGTTAGGTGGTGACTTACCACCAAGACGGCCCAGTGCTTCAACAAGATCAGCTCATGAATGAAAACAGCTGGCTGAAGCTGAACCTGAGCAAAACAGAGCTGATGCTGCTGGGCAGAGGAAAACATTTTCAACAGTTAGCAGCCACAGTGCAATCTCCTTTGGTTAAAGATACAGATCCACAATTGGTCAAATCAGTCCATAATTTAGAAGTACTCCTGGATTCCTCGCTGACACCAAGCTCTCTCATAGCAGCATTCACGAGTAACGCTTTCTGTCATCTCCAATCGGCTAGGAGACTTCAACCTACCCTGCCAAATGATGACCTGGACTCAGTTATTCACAACTTCCTCACCTCTCGGCTGGACTACAGCTATGTGATATACTTTGGCACAAAGGCTTCAGCGCTTAGGAAACAACAACTAGCACAGAATGCTGCAGCACATCTCCTCAGCAACACAGACTAGCAGGAAACTTGTTCTCTGCTCTCTCCATTGGCTTCCAGTAGAATATCAAATTGAATTCAAGGTCTTGGTCATTATCTTCAAGGCATTCCATGGTCTGGGCCCAGAGTATCGAAAAGATTGCTTAAAGCTCCAGGATGAAGATGCGGTTGACAGTTTTCTCCTCTCACACAATGGAACTCTTAAGAGTGAGCTTCATCCATACAGGAGACATTACTTTCTTCACCAGGTCAAGACCATGGAATTAAATCTCTCAGCAACTACCATCCTTCCGCTCCAAGTGCAAGACTCATTTCTTTGCATTTGCCTTCTCTAAAAAATATTTAGCGGGGGGGGGGGGGTCCCTGTCTTGTTTTGGTAAGCTTGTGTTTTAGTATTCCATTCGGTTAAATAAGAATTTGTATAGTAGTTTTTTTTGTGTGGAATGCAAGGCTGGAGTTGGTACCAGTTGGTAGTCTGAGTTTCTTGTTTACTTAGAGCAGAGGTGGGCAAGCTACAGCCCGCAGGCCACATCCGGCCCGCAGGACCCTCCGGCCCAGCCCCTGAGCTCCTGGGTCAGGAGGATAGCCCCTGGCCCCTCCCCTGCTGTTCCCCCCTCCCACACAGCCTCAGCTCACTGCGTCGCCGGCACAATTCTGTGGGCAGCAGCGCAGCTGCAGAACCGCAGCGTGACCCAGTGCTCTGTGCTGCGCGGTGGCATGACTGGCTCCAGGCAGGCGGCACAGCTACCTGTCCCAGTGCTCTAGGCAGCACGGCTGTAGCCCCACAAGCCACCAGTGCTCCAGGAAGCGTGGTAAGGGGACGGGGGGGGTTGGATAGAGGGCAGGGGAGTTTGGGGTAGTGGGCAGGGGTGTGGATAGGGGTCGGGGCGGTCAGAGGGTGGGGAACAGGGGGGTTGAATGGGGACAGGGATTCTAGGGGGACATTCAGGAATAAGACAAGGGGTTGGATGGGGTGGTGGGGGGCAGTCAAGGGCAGGGGATGGTCAGGGGACGGGGTGGGTCAGATTGGGGGCTGGGACACGCCTGGCTGTTTGGGAAGGCACAGCCTCCCCTAACCGGCCCTCCATACAATTTCAGAAACCTGATGTGGCCCTGACACCCAAAAGTTTGCCCGTCCCTGACTTAGAGCATCACCATGGGGGCAGAAGTAAGGTAGTTTGGATATCTGTCAAAGGCTCCCCTGAGCCAGGGACCCCATGGAGCAGGCTCACCTTAAGTTTTACAGCAAACAAATGAACACTGAGCTCAAAATAGCTACTTGGGCATTACAGTCCATAACAAACAATAGTCTTGCACAGAGATCCAAGGCAAACACTGTCAACGTTAAGCCCCTAACTGGGCCAGGTTACTTGGGTTAGGGCAGGGAGAGCCTTCCTTCCCTGGCTTCATCCTGTCCCATAGTAAAAGCAGCCAGCCCTTTTTATCTAGCCTGCCGAGTCCTGATTGACCTCCACCTGCTCCTGGCCCTTTGAGGCGCTGGAGGACCAATTCTTGCCGATTCTGCCTGCAGCTGATCAGGGGAGGCCTCTTTAGGAAACCCCAGAGGTCCAAAGTTGCTGCTCTTCCCCTTCCATAAGGGTACCGTCTTAGTACAGGGCCTTCTGGTAGACAGCAGCAAGTGCCTAGTAAGCTCCAACACAGTATCCTACCTGTCAATTTCCATATATTAAAATATTTGGAGTTTTAGTAAATTTAACCTTAACTCTGAATTTCCAGGCTTTTGAACTGGGGTGGGGCGGGGGGGATTTTTTCTCCCGTTATATCCAACTTTCTTGTAAGGATTTTTATCATAAAATTAATTATATGTTCTATCAACCTTAACTTCACCTCAGCAAAGTTACTGTCTTGGATACTGCTTATTTTTTAAAGCTAGTCTGAACGTGGATTGGGGATAAAGCATGGGGTAGAAGCACTCACTCCTACCTTTCAGTACTAAGGGTGAAATCCTGGCCCCACTGAATTCAAAGGCAAAATTTCCATTGACTACAATGGGGCCATGGTTTCACCACAGGTCTTCAATTGTGTCAACTTAGTGAACTAAATTTTACTTCTCTCCATTTTCCCTACTTTTGTGGTTTTGGAGGGGTTTTGGCTGCAAGTGATGAAAAAAAAAGATTTTTTGGAAACTGGTGAACGTGTTTGTTATTTTGGCATTGTAAGTAAGTAACCTCTGTTCTGACTTACTTTGAAATTCGGGGGGGGAAGGGGGGAACAAAACATCCGTCAAAGAGCTCACTCACCTACCAGTTCTAAGGAAGGTCTCTCTTTTTTTGTGGTATTTAGGAGCAGGGGTTTCTAATGAAAATTAACTTGCAGTCTTAATTATTAAGAGATTGCTCCCTCTCCATAGCAATGGTAATGACAGCTGCCTCTTATATAACAGCATCATTCATGTGCACAGCACTTTGCAAATAATTAAACTAATTATCACAACACCCTGAGAAAGAGAGAAATCAGAGTATTGCTATTTCACTGATGGACAAACTGACTCAAAGAATTGAGGTGTGTTACCCAAGCCCACAGGGGTCATTGGTGGGGCCGCAGTTAAAACTCTGAAGTTCCTATCTTCCAGCTCCTTTTTCAATCCCTTATAGCTATACCACACCACCTCCCTATATTACATATGCATTACAAACACAGGGAAAAAAACTGCCTATCAGTGTGCTTTGCACACAAAAACTGAAAATGGCTCTTCCATTTAATTTCCACATCTTTATCAATATTTTATAAGAAATTGAAGACAGTGTCAACTACTCAGTGACTAGAGCAAATAATGTTACAGAAATTTTAGATACTTGTACAGTTTACAGTATAGTTTGGCCAGGTAATCCATAATAAAACTGATTTTTACCCAAATGGACAAGATAAGAATCTTAAACAGGTTCCCCCATCCAATATTTTATAACAGAATACTCATGACATTTAAACTCGGGAAAGCTAGTGAGACAAAGATGGGAAGGGGGAAGTGGGTATTCCATTTCTACATTAAAAGCAGAACCAAAAAGTCTGTTCTTTCATAACATGATACTTATTTAAATATACCAAAGACATACTAAATTTATGGAGAAACATCATTTCTAGTCCTCTCAGCCACTGAAGTTAAACACGTTCCCTTGCAGCTTTCCTATAATTTGCTCAACAGGAAAGCAATTAACCTATTCACATTTCTTAGGATATTACTTGTATTTATATAGGGCAAATTTTCCAACTTCACTGCCTGAAGTTAGACACCCAACGCCACATTTAGGGACTTAAGTGATTTGTTTCTTCAAAAGACCTGAGCATTCACATTTCCATTGTCATCACTGGGAAACTAGCTGCAAGTGCTCAGCACCTATGGGTGAAGGGGGTTGGGGGTGAAAATCAAGCAACTTTTACTTAGCTGCCAACAATGTGAATTTAGAGAGCTATCTCCATGTACTCAAGTTAGAAAATAATGGATCTATGAATTTTCCCAACTGCAGAAGAAAGAATTCTCCATAATTTGTAGCAAAGAAAATAAAACTATAACTTAAGTTACCTGTTGTTGAATTATTGAGATCAGCTTTCTTATGTCTTCCTGAGCAGGCTTCTGTGGGGACAAAAACATATCATATGTTTAGGGGAATTATTCAAAACAGCCTAGTAAAAGATTTTTGTGCTCCTTTGAATTAACAAAGGAACAAAATAAAACAAGCTACAGTATATCCATTTAGTCAGAAAACACCTGCTTAGTTAGGCCGCAATCCTGCTCCCAAGAATGTCAGTACTTATATTCCCAATAACTTTCATCATGCAGGAACAGGCCATTACTACTCAATTTACTTACTACACTGTAGGTTTACTAAATCAGTGGTTATCATTTCAAGGACCCAATAATAAAACAAAATGTTTGCAAAACAGAGTGTTACTGCAAAATGCATTAACGCAGTACCTCCCATTAATGGATTTTTAAAATAATCTGAATATACATAAGTGTACCACTTTTCAGAAGATCAGTATTAATCTAATTCTGACATGTTAAGACAAGTAACCTTGGCATTGCAACTCATCAAGCCCAAACTAGCAGGGACAGGAAGTCCTGGTCACTTATTTCCTTGCCAGTTCCTTCCAAAATCCCACAGTGCAATTTCGATGAACAAAGTGATTTCATCTCATAGTGTTTCTTATAATGCTTTCATACTTCTGACCAACTTGTCAGCGAGGCTCCCAAGTGGAACTTGCAGAACTAGAATTAAGATTTACAAGGGCCCCAGGCTCTGGAAAGGGAAAAGAATAAAAGACTGCTGGCGGGAGGAAGGAAAGGTGCTCCAATGGCAAGTCTGGCACCCACCAACACACTGCAGCATTACCCACTCTCTCAGTTTTATTGTAAGTCTCACAATTTCTATTTTGTTGTGTTTTTTAAAAGAGTTCTCATGAATTTCTGACTGCTGGCTTCAATCCTATGAAATCTGCCCTCATCCAAAAGGAGACAACGTCTCTCATTTCTGTCAACAGGACCCAAGCTACAGGCTGCCCTTAGCTAACTAGCTACCATGCCTCTGACCTTTGTAGAGGAAAGTGAGGCTGCTCCCAGCAAAGATGGATGCCATCTCCCATTGGCTGAAATGGGGCTAACAGAGGGAAGATGGTGGCTCCTCAGCCTCCATATGAATGCCAGGGGACAGGAGAATGCAGAGTTTCAGGAATGAGACCATTGGGGGGGGGGGGGGGGGGGCAAGGGAAAATGTGCTAAGAAAGAGGATGTACAGGGATGATCAGGGAAATGACCCGGGGGGAGCGGGGAAGGGGCAGAGGAAATAGGAGGCAGACTGGGAGGGTGCAGGGAAAAATAGTGTGGCAGAGAGAGAGCCTGTGGTAGGGGAGACAAGGTGAAGAGAGGGAAATATAAGTGGGCAAGTTAATGAGGTAGATGGGGGACTGGAGATTATAGGGGATCATGAAGGGAGAATATGAGTGAGACAGCTGCCTATTCTGCCTGGTTACAGATGGGGAGGGGGAATTATGAGTCATTGAGTGCCAGCTTCTCTCACACATGACAGGAGAGAGTAAGTGCAGTCCCTTCCAAGCAGTGAACAGGGAAGCCACATTCTGTGTATATTTAAGGTTATTTTTGATCCTGAAATTATCTTACACAATCTAGGAGTGGAGAGCTTCCCCTTACAAGGTGAGAAATATCCAAAAGCAGGCAAAAAATGTAATTTATTTACAGTTTTAAATCTTGTTTTTAATCCAATCATGAATTTTTGGGCTCGGACTCATGATTTTTGAATGTTTGGTGTTAGCAACATGGCCACTGCCAGAAAAGGAATCAGGACTCTTGAGCTACAGAATTTGCACAATACGATAGCCCAGCCAAATGGCTATTTTGTTTGTGTTTGGCCCTATACAGTTAAAAGCCTGTAAAACAAACACTAGTTGATGTATTACCAACAGTGCCTATGGTAAAGGTCTACAGGAATCCCCTTAACAACAAGGAAGAACCAATACTCAACCGTAATGAAACTGGCTAGTCAGCCATCATCAAGAGGCCTATTAGCAACTGAACAAAAGGCTCAGGTGCCACTTCATATGGGTGAGAAGGCTGCAGAAATGACTAACACTGTTTACACCACAGCAACAAACCCCTTGTAATTGAGTCAGCTGGACCAAACCAGTTTGAGAACCTTTCATTTTTTCCATATTAGCTATGATGACTCAATTTAAGAACACCAGTTGCACATCAGCTCTGCTGTTTTAAATCATGTCAACTGCAATGCCCTCTTGGTACCTATTTCATAGCATCAGTACAGCTTCCAGACATAGTGAATTGTGGAAGATTTGAAAAGGTCACTTATGCACTATGGAACAGCAGCAGGAGGACTAGCTGAACCATTTTAGCTATTCTGTGTTCACATGAGCACTAAACCAGTTCAGATTGAACAAGTTATTTAGACCTTCTGAAAGCAAGTTTAATCTATACAGTTCTGGTGTTGGATCATATTAAAGAAGTTCTGTATTAAAATCACAAATGAGTTTGATTCCCCATAGTTTAAATTCCAGGGTATTACTAATTAAGAGGTCTCTTGGTTTTTGGTACTGTTTCTCTCCCTCTGTGTGTGAAACTTGCAAGCTGCTAATTGTGTTAGTACATTCTAAGACAGAGTCTGTTCTCAAAGCAATTCACAGAGAGAGAGACTCAAAGCAATACTCTAACAACAAACAGCACCCAGAGACTCCCCGCCCTTTTGTTGTATTAACAATTGTGATTAAAATAGAGATAGAAGATGTATGTGGATAGATGCTTGGTGTGGATAATAACTGAATGATCAGGGAGGTGCCAGCCTAAGAATCCAGTGTTCATCGGCTGAAGAAGGCGTCAAGTGGAAATAATCAGAGGACCCCCGGAGGACAGACTGGAATCCACCCAACAGCCTCAAGAATGGGAGAACCAAAGAACAAGATAACATCTTGGAGCCGTCAGGAATGTGCTATCTGCTGATTGATTCAGCAACAGCATGATGAAGCAATTCCCATAGACTGGCATAGGAAGAAATTCCTATAAAAATAGACTCTAAAAAGCGAGAACTTTGGGGTCTGATTCTGCAAACCAACTTCCAGGAGCATCAGATGAGCATCTGACAAGGCCCTGCTCCCTCCTCACGTCCAGGCCACCGGGCCAGTGGCTTGGCATGAGCAACTCTAAGGCTGGTAACTATGATAACCACCTGTGTGTGTGTGTGTGTGTGTGTATGAATGAATGTGTGAATTAATGTGAGATTGAATGGAATGTTATAACTATAATTAACTGCTTACTATGATTCTTTCTGTATTCACAATAAATGTGGTATTTTGCCTTTTTCCCTTTAATAAGATCCTGCTGGTTTTTATTTTATTGGTATAACACTGGGAACATACGCATGTGTACATGTGATGTGATTTACAAGGTAAGATACAACAGTACACTGTCCGGAATCCTTAACACCCGGTCCATACTGTACCTGTTGGGGACACAGACCAACGCCAGCCATGCCTGTAGGGACCTGAGACGGAGTCACGCGTGCCGGACCCTGTAAGTGCATACCTCCATATGACCCAACCGTCTCAGGCACATGTGGGCAGTGGTGAATGGTTGGGCACCCAGAGCCGAGATGAGGTCCACCATGGCTTGGAACAGAGTCTTGGGAGGAAGGCTTTGGCTCGAGTGGTTCTCAAGTTCTGCCTCAATGAATTCTATATGTTGCACTGGGGTGAGGGTCGACTTTTTGTCGTTTATTATTAGGCCCAGGTCGCAGCAGGTGGAACAGACCAGATTGAGATGCCTGATCAGAGGACTGGCACCTTATCAACCAACCAGTCATCGAGGTACGGATAAATCTGGACTCCCCAACGTTGCCGGTAAGCAGCCACTGGTGCTATACACTTTGTGAACACTCTCGAGGCCAACGAGACCCAAAAGGGCATCGCTGTTAACTGGAAATGGTGCTGGCCCAACATGGAAGAGAGGAAAAGCAAGTGCCCCAAGGAATATGGAAATATGGAAGCAGTGTCCTTTAAATCAAGGGTGGTATACCAGTCTCCTGAATTCAGAGAGGGGATGATGGAGGTCAGGGAGACCATACTAAACTTCAACTTTTTGAGAGACTCGTTGAGGCGGTGCAGGTCTAGAATAGGTCTGAGGCCCCCTTTTGCCTTCGGAATAGAGGAAGTAACAGGAGTAAAATCCTCTTCCACTGCCCCTAGGCACAGGAGGTTTTCAACCTCCTGAACGAGGAGTTGCTCGTGAGAAGTGTCCCTGAAGAGGGACAGGGAAGGGTGGCAGAAGTGTTGGTCAGCTACAAACTACAGGGTATAGCCCGATGAGACTGTGATGAACACAGAGGTCCAAAGCAATATGGGACCAGGCCGACTGGAACAGGGTGACCAGATGTTCCAATTTTATAGGGACAGTCCCGATATTTGGGGCTTTGTCTTATATAGGCACCTATTATCCCCCACCCCCGTCCCGATTTTTCACATTTGCTATCTGGTCACCCTAGACCGGAAAGCGTGGAGGTGGTTGACGAAGACGGGGAATGGATCTGGTGCAGTGACTGAAGCATTGTCCTTGGATGCACCCTCAAAATGACTGCTTCTGGCTGCCTTGATCCCTGGAAGGATCAGGCTGGGCATGTGGATGAGATGACGACTGGTGGCATCACTTAAAACCCCTGTCTTGGTCCTTTTTGTAGAAGCTGGAACGAGGGGTACCCCAAGACCTTGATGACGGCAGAGGCAGGAGGGGGGGGGGGAACACGCGGAATGGCTTTCTGGCCTGCTGAGGAGTATGTAGGCCTAAGGAGCAGAGGGTGGCCTGGGAGTCTAGCATCAGTCAGCTCAGAGAAGAGCCCTGTTCCCTCAAACGGGAGGTCCTAGAGGGTGGATTGCATTGCCTGGGACAGCCTGGAGGTCTGTAACCAGGAGCTACACCTCATGGCTATTGCAGAGGCAACCATCCTGGACACCGAGTCCGTGGCGTCCCAGGCCATCTGGAGGACACCCCTGGCTACCACCTTACCCTCCTCTATGAGAGTGGCAAACTCCTGCACCCAATCCTGCGGGAAGCTCGCTTTGAACCTCCCAATGGAGTCCCACAGGTTGAAATTGTATCTGCCAAATAGGGCCTGATGGTTAGAGACCCTGAACTGGAGGCTTGCTATGGAATACATTTTTCTGACATAAGTCCAGCCTCTTGGCATCTTTATTTTTAGGGGTGCCTCTAGCCTGGCCTTTTCATTGACAGCAGACACAACCAGGGACCCCACAGGAGGGTGTGCATATAGTATTCACACCCCTTTGTGGGGACATAGTACTTCTTTTCCACCTTCTTGGATGTGGGCAGAATGGAAGATGGTTAGCCACACTGACTTAGGAATCTTTAGGACCCCTGGGTGAATGGGCAATGCAACCTGGGCTGGGGCAGAGGACGGAAGGACACTGAAGAGGTCATTAGGCTCCTCAGCTAGCTCCTCAACCTCCAAGTTCAGGTTGGTCGCCACCCTTTTAAGTAGGGCTTGGTGCTCCCTGAAGTCAACAGGGGGGCTACCAGTTTGCGAGGGCCCCACCACCACCTCATCTGGGGACGATGAGGATGACTGCACTGCCAAAGGCTGGAGGGCATCCCCTTGCTGCGACGGGGACTGCTCCGCAGCTCGGCACCGCTTCGGATTGGGCTCTTTGTGCCAAAGCCGGTGCCAGCTGTGCTGGGGGGTAGCGTGTCCAATGCTGCCCGGGAGAAGTGGTGGGAGTATGGTGCCAGCATCACAGTCACCCCCCACGGGTTCCAGTACTGCCACGAGGCAGTCCATGCCCCTTGACCCCATGCCAATGCTGAAAGTGTCTTGGCAGGCTCCTGGCTGGGAGACGATTTGCCCCAAACAGTGGAAGGGCTAAACTGTCCATCCGACCACTGTCCTTCTGGTGGTCGGGGCCGTGGAAGCTTGAGTCTGTCGACTGACTCTTGTCAGCAACTGGTACAGTGAAGGCGAGGGCTGGTGCCTGCTCGAAGAAAGCACCAGGGCCCCGGAAACTGGTGCCGTGACCAGGAATGGTCTCATGTTGGAGGAGACAGACGCCTCGGAGACCTGTAAGGCGATGGCAACTGGCGCCTTGGCAATCTCTGGTGGGAGGACCGTCGGTACCAGGAACACGGGGATCAGCGTTGCGACTCTGGAGTGGCGCATCTTGTAAGCGGAGACCATGGTGTTGGAGATCTAGGCCTCCTGGCTGGAGACCGGGGTTGTGGTACCAGGGTCCTTGGCCGTGACGAAGGGGAACAGGGCCTCTGGTCTGGGACCACTGCTTTTCGGGGCGGTCCCATCACCCGCTTGGTCGTCTAAGCTGGTGTCTTGGCAGGATCAGCCATGCGGCAAGGCATCTGTGATGCCTATCGGCCAAACTGTTCTTTGGCCGCTGGGCCCGCCTGAGGCGCAGATCGCCCTGTGATGGGCCGAGACCCCCTACTGCTCCCCAGAATCGGAGGTGGGTCCCTGGCTGGGCTAGAGGGTCTGACCACAGCGGTACCACCCGAGAGCCTCCGTTGCAGACACGAGGCCTAGCTCAGGTCCTTTGCCCGAAGTTCCCTTGCACGGTGCCTGCAGACCAAACTACTTCGACTGCTTCTTTGGTACCGGCGAGGGGGAATGGTGCTGGATGGATTGTAGTGCCAGCATTGCAGATGCTGAAATACCGGGTGTGGAATCAGAGTGCAAGGACTTTGATGCTGGGTGCAGAGCAGCCTTCATGAGGAGGGCCCTTAACCAAATGTCCTGCTCTTTTGGAGTTCGGGGGTGAAAATATTTGCAGATCCAGCACTTGTCTTTTCGATGAGACTCCCCTAGGGACTTCTGACAACTCTCGTGAGGATCGCTGATGGGCACTGGCTGGCTGCACTCAGAACACAGCTTAAAGCCTGGGGAGCGGGGCACAAAGTCCCAGCCAGGACTCTAACTACTAACCTGCTACTAGAACACTTTATTTGTTAAGTGATCACTGGCTAAATAACAAAGGAGAACGATCTAAACAGTGAAGAACCACTAATCCTCTTGCTAAGCAACACCAGGTGCTCCAACCAATCATCATGAGGGGTAAGAAGGAACTGAGAAGGCATAAGGCTGGTGGCGCCCGATATACTGCAGCATGAGAGCAGCACTCCAGAGGACGCCACAGCCAGCCCTACAGATACCGCTAAGGCAAAAGTCTCCAACAACTGTGCACATGGATGTGCGCACCCCTAGAATGGAATCGACATGAACAAGCACTCGAAGGAGGACTCAATCTAATTTGGAAGGATAAAGGGCTGAGTTTATTCTACAGGGATTTGAACCTGTGGCACTGAGGAGTCTAGGCGATTAGCTGGATCTGACCATTAGGGCTAGTCACTTCACGGTATGCACTCCAACACCAGCCAAAAGACAAACAGGAAGTCATGAGCGGCATAGAAACGATATAGATTTGAGGAATTCAGAAAAGATAACACGCGGTACAGAAGTGACAGCACTGGGTGGTGACTGATCAACAACAAATTAATAAACAATTCTTCTGTGTCAGTTCCTATCCAAAACAACTTAACTGTTCATTGTTTGGACTTTAGGATTCCAGTACTTAAAGTCAGTATACAGGAAATAGAAATTGAAATAAGAATGTAAGCCTAATTCTAGGATTTTTGACATTCACTTGCACACCTCCCACTTGTCATTCCTCACCATGAAACTGCCCATTCACTGAATGTCTGGGTTAGATACTGAAAGTTGACTGAAGGTTACATTTTATTTTCCAAGTATTAACACTATTAGTCAGCAAACTTTTCTGTTACCAGAGTGAAGGGGAGAGGTAAAGGCAGGTTTCAACTTAGAACTGCAAGTCCTATGCCTACTAGTACTCAGCTTCTCTTGCAATATTTCAAATCTGAAGTGATTATTTAACAGGGGAAACAAAAACAAAACTTTTAAGAAAGTTCACATAGATCAACTACTTTTTTTTGTTTTTGTAAATGCTTCAAAAATATATTAACCTTATTTGTAACTTTAATAAGGACTTAAGTTACAAGAAATTCAGCTAGATCAACTGAAATATTTTATAGTTTTAGTATTAAATTTTCCCCTGCATCAGAAGAGTATAGTTACCTTAGTCTTCTTAAACCTGAATACAGGCCTCCATTATTCTAAGAATTAAAGATCTGATCTACCTGGGAAGATCCCTGTGCCTGCAAGCAGATCCATTTACTTCACCTGGGTTTCGTTTAAGGGTCTACCAGCACAAATCAGCTCACAGGATCAAAGCCTAAATTTTGTATACTTATTAACAACAAAAAATTATGTTATTGTAGTTACCAAAGGATTGTGATGGACACTGTACAAACACAGGGTATGTCTACAATGCAAATTAAGGTGTAACTGTAGCATGGGCAGGCATACCTGCACTAGTTTTAATCTAGCTAGCATGGATAACAAAAGCAGTGAAAATGTGAGGAAATGGATCCCAGTGTGGACCAGCAACCCAAGTACATATACAGGATCGCCTGTGGGCATGCACTGGGGTGGCTGTCCCACACTGCCACGTCTTTACTACCATTGTTATTTCTGCCAGCTAGGTTAAAGCCAGCAAGGCTATATGCCTACCAATGCTGCAATCATACCTTCACTTGCAGTGTAGGCATACCCAAAGATGGAGAGAGTCCCTGCCCAAGAACAAAGAAAGGATTGGAGACAGAGATATAATATACAAGTAAATTAATATCATGATTTTTTGCACAGTATCATTTACAGAGGGGGGGAAAACACTGTTAAATTGGGAACAGAGGCAGGGTGAATGATTTGCACTAGCAATGTGTGGGGTTTTATGGACAAATATTTTACATACCATGCTAATCTCCTCACCCTATTCAGAATACAGTAAGTCAAAACATCCTGATTCCATTTGCAATAAAGAAAATCTTTTTACCACCAATCTGAAAGCAAATCAGCAGCAGCATACAAGCCTTGCAATTCAGAAATAAAAATCTAATATTTTATAAATTAGGAAAAAAGGCAATTTCTACCCTCAGATTAATTACATAGCATTAGGGGATTGAATCACCTGCAATGATTTTACAATCCTGGATATAAAAGTAATAAGAATGTTTGTTACAACATGCTCTGTAAGAAATATTGGAAGAGATTCCCCTCCTAGAAAGGGGTTAGAAGGTCAAAGTGTGCAATTTTATGACTAGATATGTCAACCTAATAAAACGCAGCACCATCACATGAAATATACGTAGCTAAATTATGTAATTATGAAGATGAGGGACTAACACCATTGGCCAGAGGTACTAGTGTCATATATTGTAGATGTTTCTACAAATCCCCGTCAATGCATCTAAATCCTGACATGCAACACTCCAAATACAGCCTAAGGTACAGTCTACGTATAAGCAACCAGTTATTAAACATGGTAATTTTTGAAATAAACTAACATATACCATGGACTGAGAAAACCAAATCGCTTTTGCAACATTGCTAACCCCACAAAATTAAAAAAGTAACAAGACTGGCCCCAAAATCATGAGGGGTTTTGTTTGTTTTTGTTTTTTAAATAAAAAGACTAAATAAAGTTTTTTAGTCTGTCTTAATTTTTTAACTCCCCATTCCATGTGTGTGCCAATTAGTTTTCCCCACTCTGAGCACCAGACTGGGAGCTAAGAAATGCTGAGATGTAGTCCCAGCTCTGACAACTATGACTTTAGACAAGTAGCTAGGGCTTTACACTCTAAGATGCCAAGCACCCACAATTCCAACTGAAGTCAATGGGAGCTGCAGGTGCTAAGAACCTCTGAAAAAGGCAGATCCCATAACCATTCTGTGCCCCAGTTTTCCCATCTGTAAAATGGAAATACCACCAGTTTCCTATCTAACAGGGGTGTTGTGACAATTCATTTTTGTACAGCACTGTGAAGATGAAAAACGTACACTAAGTATTAAAAATGCTTCATGTAATGAATGCTGTTTCCTCATCCTTCATAGATGAAATTCCTTGTCACTATTCCCTCTTTTTATTTATCACTTGCACTACTCACCCATTTTTGTTGTCAGGAACTGATTGATTGTTTTTGCTGTTACCAGACAAGGGTAAAATAAGTTGCCTTCACTATAATTTTGTTTTCTCTAAATGGGGATCAGCTGCTCTGTCCATGTAAGAGCAAGATTTTATTTAAAAAAAAAAAACAACCCCACACACATGCACAAAAACCAGAAGACTGGCAGTCATGACTGAGATCTGATGCAAGTGATATAGGGAAATGAATGCATACTCACGGAGACAACCTTCAATAGCCAGACCTCTAAAATTCCAGTGATCTCACCTCTTGCTGGCTATATTCACAAAGCTCATACAAGAACCATAGGAAAGTTTGTTCTATTTAACAAAAGTAAATGTAATTTTGCTGCTCCTAATGTAAATATTTTTTTAATTGGTTGACTTTTTTAACCTCCCAGACCCTATTAATTTGTCACATTCACACTGAACCACCAAGACAGAACTGGTGCTCAGACTCTATAGTGGGGAATGTTATAGAAAATATAAGCTAGAAAGATCCACTCTACCATGGTCAACTTAATAAAATGAATCAAGTCAGACTGGAGATTGAGTGTGGAGAAACAGGGAGGAAAAGAAGGTTTATAGAATGAGTCTGTTCATTATTCTCATCAGGCTGAGGTCTCACTTTCACTCCCCTCAGGAAGAAGGATCTATTTCATAAGTCTGCTCTTTGAAACGGCTGAATATAAAACAGGTTGCAAAAAACCAACATAGGGAGAATTCTGCATAGACTTAGTCAGTAACCACCCTGTGACAGAGGAGCATTATGGCTACCCTTTTGCCTCAATAATCAATATGGTATCTCCTAAGCATTTGTGCCATCCTCACAGATGAGCTATAGTATGAATCATGAATGGAGAGGAACACCTTCTGGCAGAAGTCAGTCTGAATGTGAGAAAATGGGCATGGAGAATTTGAGATGCTATGCAGCGTCTTTGGTGAGGCCTAGAAAACTCTCTTCCACCATAGTGTCCACCTAGTCCCAATCAGAACTGCTCCAGTGACAAAAAGCCTCATCAATCTAGGCTGACTCTAAAGGCAGAATTCTCATTTTCTTGCTGAACAGTTTTCTGTATTCTGCAGATAGAATCAACTAGATTCAGACACAATTATCCAACTCGGTGGGAGCAGAGATGCATCACAAGGTAGCAAATTTATCTTTCCTGTGTCAGCTGTGGCCAGCATCACTCACAGACAACCCTAAAGATACTTTGAGATTTTTCTAATATATGCAAGATGAATCTATGTTCTACATGGCTACTACAAACCAAGCATCATAGATTAAGATGGTCATCCAAACACAGTTTCTGGAGCAACGGTTGGACAGCCAGTCGTTTCTATCTACCTGGCACACTGCTCTTCCACTAGAATGAAGGTATTAATCTCAATTAATTAATAAATTAATAAATTACCACAATGCTTTTAAGGAAAGATTATTGGAACAGTTTTAGCAAAGGAGTTCGAGTGCAATCTGGGATCTTCAACATTTAACTGACCACTGACAGTGTAGTTAGAAGCCTGGGTACAACACAGTGGCCAGAGTGTCTCAGCGATCAGTCTTCTTCTACTAATAAGCAAAAGCCATGTGTCCATGCTGTCTTCCAGGTCTGTCCAAAGCCTTTGATACAGCAACATGCTGTTGACTGACACAAGTGGATGGAATAATTTTTGAGTAGCTCTGGGAAGTTGCTCTTCTACCCTGAAGGCGGTCTTTTGCAGAGCACCACAGGTCTCTATTCAGCCAGTTCTCATGTGTAAGAGGCACGTGCAGACAGACCTGAGATTGAGAGGCTGCTTGGCCTGCAATGCCACCATCATGCGGCAGCCAAGGTGTACCTTTGTTAGTAGGACACAGATGTCCTTGTTTTCCCAAACCCAGACTGAAATGGGAGCTTGGATAAGACTAAGCTGGGGAGCTCAACCTATAAAAGATGTAGGCGTTGCTGATGGGTCAGGGACACTTGTTCTGACACTTTTAGGGATGTTTATGAAAAGAAAAAATTAGGGAGGAATTAGGAAGGTTGCTTAGACCTCTCTCTCCTGCTTCTCTCTCCTCCTCCAGAGAAACTGGGACCTCTCTCCCCCATGCTCCCCTCTCCCCAGAGAAACTGGGACCTCTCCTCACCCTTTGTCTATAGCCAAGAGAGGGGGCCCAGACGCCGCCCACCACCACCAAAGAGGGAGGAACAGCCCTAGGAAAGCTGTCCTCCTACGCTGTCAAGGGCCCTTAATTACTTTGGCCAGTCCCAGGCCTGGACCTCCTTCCTGGGATGATTCTCCTCCTCTTATCCCTCCTTTGTCACATCCCCTCTCTCCTCCTGCTGTCTCTTCCTGCCCCCTCTGGATTCTGCTCCCCCGCAGACTGTACAGTGAGGGTCTGAGAGGAGGCAAGACATGGGGACTGTCAATCGAGTTTTGTGGTGCTGCTAGATTCACCATCCAAAACACAGGCTGTGTGCAGAACTAACTGTCCTGTGTGTACCACGCTGGTGTGTTCTAGGTACCAAGAGTGCATTAACATATTCCAGCAGAGCCCACACAGAACAGCTAGCGTGCAACACACAGCCTGTCCCTTGGGTGGTGAATCCAGCAGTGCCCTAACACATTCAAAATGGCTGCAACTTGCATCCTATCAGGCCCTCACCAAGCAGTCTGTGCACGTGCTCTGGGTTGATGGAGAAGAACGCCCCCCCGCTGCCATGGCACTATCTGCAGTTTTTGTCACAAGTGGTGATGAGTAACACACACACGTGTGTGCATGTTTGCAAAATTAGTAGATTTATACCTGAATTAGTAACTTTGTACCATGTAAAAAGTGGGAGGATTATGGAAAATTAGTGAGGGCTGGCATCTCTGCAGGGGAAATATATGGTCTATCTACTCTTAATTCAGTATGCAATATGGACTATTTGAACCTCACCTGCTCCTCAGAGAGTAGAAGAAATGCTTCCCCATCCCCCCAGTTTATACCTAGTTAGGAGATTTTGACCTCTACTCTCAGATGTTGTCCTTACCACACTTTGCCTTTGTCAGTTAGGTGCTGCCAAAATAACAAGGAGCGCCATAAGATTCATAGCTCATTCAGTGATACATGTCATATTCCCTGGATAAAACAGACCCATCCTCCCTCTCTCTCAAAAAAAACCCCAATCTATTAATTGTACTCTTCTGCACTACCATAAAAAAATAAATCAGTTACATACTCATCCAACCCTCAAATCCAACAAACCTTTTACCCACACCCCATCCAAATGCAACAACTCTTCCACCTCTAAACCCTCATACTTCCCACTCCCCACAGCCTCAGATCGTCCAGGTGGCTCCCCTATAGCAGTGGTTCTCAATCAGGAGCCCGGGGTCCCCTGGGCGGCCGTGAGCAGGTTGCAGAGGATCCGCCAAGCAGCGCCAGCATTAGACTTGCTGGGGCCCAGCTCAGAAAGCTAAAGCCCCATCGCATGGGGCTGAAGCCCGAGACCTTGAGCCCCACCACCTGGGGTTGAAGCCAAAGCCTGAGCAGATTAGCTTCATGGTGGGGGGAGGGGGTGGTGCAGCGGCACTGTAGCATGAGGCCCCAGACAGTTTTCCTGATTGCTACCCCCTAATGCCGGCCCTGGTTTTATATGCAGAAAACCAGTTGCTGTGCCACAGGTGGGCTGTGGAGTTTTTATAGCATGTTGGGGGGGGAGGGGGGGCTCAAAGAAAAAGGCTGAGAACCCCTGCCCTATAGGGCAGCTACTACTGAAACCAAGAGCCATCCTGTGACCTCTGGCTGTGGGAGCTGTTGGTTAGATGGGGAGTGGAGTCTCCTGGCAGTGGTCCATTGAGAGAATGCACCCCCTCCCTTTGGTTCCTAAATTGGGAAGGTCTACCCTGGCTGCCGGCTATCTACCATAGCTGGGGTGTGTGTGGCTGGGGAAATGCTTGGATCAGTTGTGAAACATGCTGTTTTGCCTGCTGGTAGTCATGGAGATATCCTCTGGGGGTAATGGGGCTTCAGGCTCCCTCCCAGTACAGACTCTGATCTCAGTGCTGGGCAGGCAGGTCCTGCTGGTGGCTACTGTAGCTGTAGCACCCTGACACGATACAGCAACATCTCGGCCTTGCCTCCTCTTTGTGAGCAGCTGGAGAGGCCTGCAGAGGGGCAACGTACCCCATCTCTAGAAGCGCATGGGAGATGCTGCTGGTAGACACAGAAGGGCAGTTCCACCTGCAGCAACTACGACAGCGGCAGCACCAGTTTGCAACCGTGTATTTGAGAGACCTCCCTCCCTCCCTCCCTCCCTCCCTGCCAGCCTCGCAAAATGAAACTAAGAACTCCTGATCTTATAATGGGGAGCGATATCAATCATTATCACGGTACATGCATTTATGGTCTAAGCTTCAGCTTCAATGCCAGTAAGGGCTTTTTTAACAACTCTGTTGAACAGAGAACTTCCCAGCCCACAAAAAAACAAAAAAAAAAAAAAAAAAAAAACCTTACACCACTTACTCTGGAAAGGCCTGAATGAAGAGATAGGCCTTGCATCATGCTCTGAAAGAAAGTAAACCCAGGCCCCTGCAACGGAAGAAATCACATTCTAGAGGCAAGAACCTCTGCACTGAGAACACCCTACTAAAAATCCCTTTTCTGCTCCTGGTTTCACTGCACAACCTTCCTTCAGGAATTCATTGCTTCTTCTCCAGTCAGTCAGTTTAAGGGGAAGGGAGGTTACCTTGTGATAAGAGTATATTCTAGGGTCTGAGTGTAGGGGCTACACAGCACTCCCAGCCCTGCTTGCAACATAAGCACAAAACCAAAGTTGGCCCAAAAATTCAAAGTGCTGCTCCTAGACCACAGGGATATACCCTCAATACAACCCAGTTTGCATTTGTCCTTCCATGTTTCCCTCTGACCTTACAGCACCTTGGCACGTTCCCTTTCTGGGGTTCTGTGCTCCCAATTCATCTGTGTGTCTGTGTAATCAGTAACTTGAAACTGATACTATCTTGTCAGTTCTCTGTGGTCTTCTTGTCTAGCCATGAGAAGTGCTCCTTGCAGCACATTCATAATTCTCCATTGCCCATGGGATGGAAAAAAAGTGAGAAAAGAAGAGAGGAATGTTAATCTCTCCTCCTTCCCCTCCAGCAGAAGTCTGTGCTTCTACCACACAGAGGCTTCCCAAGGGAGGGAAGACCATAAAATCTGTGGAGCCAAAAGTGCCTGAAAAATGGCTGCAAGTTGCTGTCTCTTCAGTTCTGCTGCTGTAAGGAAGGCTAAAGCCAGTCAATGAGTTGCTGATGGAAGATCAGTCTATGAAGTCTTCACAAAAACGCAGGGCCCTTAAGCCAAACCTGTCCCATAGCCTGGCAGGAACATCAAAGTTGGACTGACCCAAGATTGGATCAATTTCACTCTGCAGTTCCTGCAGATGCTGCTATGTAAATATCTTGTGAAGGACAGGCAGTATAGGCCTACCCCAGCTGTGAGACTCTCCCTATGGGAATTTTTAAAATGAAGTGACAGAGGAAGGCACATAGGAAGCTATATGAAAACCTGCAGTCATGCAAATTTAAAAACGGATAGAATGTTACCATACTCTTGATGTCAACCCTAAAGCTTAGGAATCACCCTCTGTAAACAAGCCCATCTCTTCACGACAAGCTTATAAAAAGGAGTATGCAGTAAAATATACATGGATGAAATATTAAACTTTGAGCAGTGGCTACTATACATTGCTGTATTTCGTTTCCAAATGGAGTCTGAGTATGCACAGTATTGTATATATGCCACATACAAGGATGGGGAAGAAGCCCTAAGCAGGAAACAGTAGCTAGTATTAGATTAGCACAGGTCACCCAAATTTAATGGTATGCTCAAATCTGTTTTTGATTTGCAAACCCTGCTGACATGAGATAAGAGGATATTTGGAATTAAAAATAAAATAATCAAACTAAAGTGAATCAAATGCTACTCAGCAACAGATGAGTAAAACTTAAAAAAAAAAATAAAAAAATAATCAAATTGTGAACTGCCAAACATGACAATGTTCCTTTCCACGCCACCCAACTCCCATTTTGACACAATCTAGCCATCATGAAAGGTACTAAGCTGTCTGCTCTGGAGTTTCCTGTCCAGAATAGATGCAGCAAGAATGCTTCACTTGCACAGCATCCCTCCAAGGCAATGTGAACAACCCTCACTTGGACAGACTCCCTCTAAAGGTGAGAGGATAGCTTAGTCCCAGTGGTCTGCGGAGATTTCCCCAAGTGTCAGTGCCAGGGCAGTAGTGGGCTTGAGGATGTGAACACCGAACTGCCAGGAAATAGCTTGAGACTATTCACGTCTTTAACAGATCACCAAGAATTCTCTGGATGGTAACAACTTGTGGTTACTAATGAATAAGGGCTTGATTGTGCTCATTCCATTTTCCCTGAACAACGTCCGGAACAACGTGCAGCACTCTAGGAGTAACACAGGGAAGAAATTGGGCCTCAGAGAGATAGGATTCTTTACCATTGGCAGAATACTACCCTCTGCACCAGGTTGGAGTGGGGAGCCACGCTTCTGCCCATTCACCTGGGAAGGGAAGAAACTGTGCATAGCATCTACTTACTCCTACAGCCCCAGACCCAGGTTCAGGGAGCCTATGTATGAGTCAGGGTTGCCAACTTTCTACTGGCACAAAACTGTACACGCTTGCCCTGCCCCTCTTCCGAGGCCCTGCCCTATCTCCAAGGCCCCGCCCCCTACCACTCCATCCCCCCCTCCCTCTGTCATTCACTCTCCCCACCCTCACTCACTCACTGATTTTCACCAGGCTGGCTCAGAGGGTTGTGGCACAGGAGAGGGTGAGGGCTCTGGCTGGGAGTGTGGGCTCCGGGATGGAGCCAGAAATGAGGAGTTCAGGACACAGGAGGGAGCTCCAGGCTGAGACAGTGGGTTTGGGTGGGGTTGGGGGTGCGGGCTCCGGCTGGGGGTGCAGGCTCTAGCATGGGGCTGGGGATGAGGGGTTTAGGGTGCAGGAGGATGCTCCAGGCTGGGATCGAGGGGTTCGGAGGGCAGGAGGGGGATCAGGGCTGGGACAGGGGGTTGGGGTGCAGGCTCTGGGCGGTGCTTACCTCAAGTAGCTCTCGGAAGCACTAGCATGTCCCCCTCCAGCTCCTATGCGGAGGCACAGCCAGGGAGCTCTAAGCGCTGCCCTGTCTGCAGGTGCCACTCCCGCAGTTCCTATTGGTTGCCAGCCAATGGGAGCTGTGGAGGCAGCACTTAAGGAGTGAGCAGCGTGCAGAGTCCCCTGGCTGCCTCTATGCTTAGGAGCTGGAGAGGGAACACGCCTCTGCTTCCAGGAGCTGCATGGAGCCAAGGCAGGCAGGGAACCTGCCTTAGCCACACTGTGCCGCCGACCAGACTTTTAACGGCCCAGTCAGCAGTGCTGACTGGAGCCACCAGGGTCCCTTTTCGACCAGGCATTCCGGTCGAAAACCAGACACCTGGCAACCCTAGTAGTATGAGTGAACCCCCGCAAATGACCAGATTTAATTACCTTAAATTATTTAATGACCAGATTCAATGACCTTAAACTGGAAATAAGCCAGTGATCAAGAAGAAAAATGTTTAGTAGTCTCATCACCAATCCCCTTCCATTTCTTGGTCTGAAACTCTTCTATTCCACTGGTATGGTGAGTCCCCATCCCCCGCACCAACCTTCTCTCAAGACTCCTATTCCATCCATAAATTACATTTGTGTCAAAAAAAAAAAAATTGTAGCATCAGCCTTAACAGTGAAATTTCTTGCTGTTAACTTATGCCATTATTCTAACTTTATTTAAACACAGCTTTATGTAGTTTGCCTATCTTATCATTAAATAAAATTTGTGAAAACCTCTCCCCCACACACACACATACTTTAGACTGTTTACACATTTAGTCCAAGAGGATGTTCTCGTTTTATAAACAGTCTGACTAGTGACTGCATTATTAGCAGGGAAAAAAATAACTTGAGGATAAAAATGTAGGCAAAACACTGTCTGCTAAAGCCCAAAAGTGGAACAAAAAGACTAAACACCAGAGTTTAAATTAAAAAAAAAAAAACAAAAAAAAAAGAAAAGAAAAGAAAAGTGGTTCAGAATTAAAGCTGAGGAAATAAATAAGAGCGTAAGATATGCTCAATCAATTTTGCCCTTTCTCTATTTACAGAATATTCTTGAATGTATTCATATTTGACAGTTTGAGATTTTAAAAAAACTGATTGTGAGCAGGTCACTGTGACTATCTGATACAACATTCTAAATTTGACTTGTGTTGGTTAGTTATAACTGGTCACGCAAGTCATGTGGCATTGTTTCTGTTCTCTGATAGGATGAGCACAACACTTATCAGGAAAAGTGCTTGAAGAGCCATGACATGAGTAGCAGATAAACAGGATCAGGAAAGTATATACTGTAACACTTTAAACCTTTTCCTTTCTGGGCTATACAGGCCTTGCCTTCATTTCCTCTTACCTTATTATTCCTAGGGAAAAAAATACTCCACTACAAAATTTATCGACTAGGTTCAACATTTAAATTTAGTTTTTTGGCTCACACTTATTTACATGTGCACATGTGGTCCTAGTTGCAAAGAGTATGGTCTGATCCCTGCGTAGCTTGCTTAATTTACTGCCTCCAGGCTATGAGGGGGATATTGGGAAACCCATCATTCCATATGAAATATATTATTTCCAGTGTGAATATTTGCACAAGATTAACATTTGCTATTCACAAGTACTTGAACGTCTGAGCATAAAGTTAGCTTTTTGCGAGTATTCATGAATAAAATTCAATTGCTTGAATATCTGTGAAAAGCAAACACAAGAATGTGTCAGCGTAGCCTAAATGTATTAGTTTTTGATTAATCTCAGACTTTTTTGGTGGTATTTGCCTAGCTCCATTCAAAATGATGCATCACAGATTTAGCAAATAACTTTTTCTTGCCACTCAAGCACTCTGTCATAAATAATAATATAAAGTGAGATCACACTAGGTTTGTGTAGGACAAAAGTAAATTTGAGCCTTAAAAAAAAAAAAAAAAAAAAAAAAAAAGACATTGAGGGGTATATATGTAGGCCAAAGGAATATTTAATTTTATCTAGTTGACATGTTACTGCTAAGGCAAAAAAGGTGTGTTTTACAACCAGTTCTATTGAGCTAATTCTGGGGAGTTGGGAGCATTCAACTGAAGTCAGTGGAAATACTCTTGGCAGTAAGTGTTTGCCATAATGGACCCTTGACTATGGAGTCATTCTTTAATGTGCCTCTCAAACAATCTACGGAAGACAGTCTTGCTGAAAACAACCCTTAAACATCACAAGTCAAGGAGGGGGGAAAAAGCCAAAATATCACTAAAAATGTTCCACTTAAATAATGAAGAATCTCTTATATTTTAGCATTATAGACCTGGATTTGAGAAGTTCTGAATTGGGTTACAGCAATATTTATTCACCACAGCATAAATCTTCCTTACACAGTAGTAAAACTGCCTAATAATTTAACCGTCAATCATTTTTATTTTAACTTGTCAACAATTGCCTGAAATAGGAATTTGTTTTATAGTCTGTTTTCACATGTCTGTAGTTTTAAAAATGTGACTGTTTCAAACTCTTTGCATGGATAATGTTTGTAGACTGCATTTACATGCAAAGACAGACATGTTATAATTAACTAGTCTCTTGGGTTCTGCAGGGTGGCCAGTGTGCATTCTACAAAGGCACCTGCATCATCCTATAGATAGGTGCTGCATTCAGAGTGTGGTTTTCCACTAAAAGCAAAGGAGCAGCCTGAAAAGGCATGGTCCTGCGAAATACATAACCAAAGGACAGGAATGGGTTAAACCATGATTTTCCCGCCAAAGATATCATCAAGTTACCTACCACTTCTGGAATGTGAATTTTAAGTGATGTTGTATTACTGTACTTTAACATGTACAAATTTACAATGTTATACCAAAACAGGATTACCGCATGTAAAGAATCTGATTATACTTGTCTCGGGTACAAGGTTTTAATCTGGCAACACGTGGGTTTTAAACTTCAAACACCTGAAAGTATCTGCTTTCGGTGGGAGGGGAGAAAATAAACTATCCTTCAGAAAAGGAAAATGCTGCTTAACAAAGCTATAGCTCTCATTTCTTCCCACCAAATCAAGTCATTGATAAAACAGAAACCATTTTAGACCATTTACTGTAATTCAGCCTAGGTAAATTTTAACCAAAGCATCACTGTAAAAGCTAGTAATGTGGTGATACTCTCATTGCAGCACACACTTTCTTTTTAAAGAAAGACTTTAAAAGACTAATATAATAAACTCAAGATAGCGTCATCATTTACAAAATAACTGGCATTTTTCTAAAAGCTTTTGAGAAGCATGCTCAGTTTACATCTCCACTTCCTGTTACTATCTCTCCTCTTTGCTTTTCATTCTTTCAACCAAAAATTACATTACTGATGCTACAGCATTTCACTATCAGGATAAGGATTCAGGATAAGATTTTTGAACGACTGAGCAGCAGGCGTGCTGCCACAACTTAACTGTGAACTACCAAATAAAGTAAGAAGTGTATTAAAGACTTAATTACTATACTCCTAGTATTCATGTACACTATAATACTTTGGCATGTTCAATTTATAATACTTTTTCCATCAGACAAAGACTGCTGACAGTGTAAAAACTGGGGCCCAATCCCACAAAATTGCCATTTACAGTGTCCCTAGAGGGTTTCTAAAAACAAAGATGTTGGAAAGAAAGAGAGAAAGAAAGAGAAAGAACCAGCAGCAGCGAGCAACAGGCCAGCTTATCTCGTGATTGCACTCTTTGGTGTGAAATCTTGACGCAGGCTTAAGACAAGATAGTGAGTGTCACAACTACTTCAAAGTTTGCATTCATATATTTTCAGTGCAATTTTAAAACTAATAAAGTCTCTATATAGCCAAGCTCGTTGTTTTGTTCCAAAGTTGATGTCTCAAAATAAACTCCATCATAAGGAAAAAAAAAAAAGACAACACAGTTTACAATTGGCCAAAGCATAAAATGTTGTTCAATGTTATCGATTTATTGTTTTTCTTCAAATTAATTAAAATTAACCAAATCCTAAATTTCTTACCTATTCAAATCCCTCACTGACTACAAGAATGATACTGAAAAACACTTCTATAATGTATATCTTTTCCTTTACAAGATGTTCTTGTGCCAACAACGCTGAACGGTCATTACTAACTCGGTTTTCACAGGAACTGACTGCAACCCCTTTGCTGCTTTTGTAGTTCACATGATGAAACAGCAGCCTCCCACTTATTTCAGTTTCCAAATTATTAAAGTGTCTTTTCTCCACTAGTCCTAAAAATATGAATCCAACTCCTTGCTTATGTTAGGGTGGGTGTGGTGAAGCGAAGGATATCTGGAGGATCTAGTCAGACTGCTGAGAGGTTAGGGTATTTTTTTACAAATGTTACGTCTAATACTATGCTAATAAGGTTGGTAATAGGAGGCATTT
Source organism: Caretta caretta (assembly GCF_965140235.1). Classification (NCBI taxonomy): domain Eukaryota; kingdom Metazoa; phylum Chordata; order Testudines; family Cheloniidae; genus Caretta; species Caretta caretta. Next base: position 170,215,914 of record NC_134208.1, read on the forward strand.
TACCTATGGGGGGCATTTTCGCCCTAGCATTCCCCAGGTACTGATTTGTTGGAACCACAGATTTTCTACATAAACCCACTTTATTTAGGCTTAATGCCAGCCAGTTTCCCGCTGTTTTTGAGACATTATTTGGCTTCTCCAGTCAATGCAAAAATGGGGCTAAGTTCTGATCTTAGCTACACTGATGTAAATATAGAGTAACTCCACCAATTTCAGTAGAATTACTCTATATTCACACCACTGTAAATGAGATCAGAATCTTCTCAGAGGTTGTAAAAACGTGAGACTTTAGTGATGAAAAACATTCAAGCTTGAGAAAGGATACTTTTAATAAAGAGATTAATTCTGCTCTTTTCCTACAATATACAGAACTGCTCAGCTCAGAACCATCTTTGTTCCAGTCTTATAAAGTCTAACCCTGTTTAGACTTTTCACTGACTTCCATACATGTAGTACAATCTGAGTTTGGTATTGCGATTCTGCTCAGTATTTTACACTTTACTCATATTGTACTCCACATGAGTGATTTAGAGATTCACCCTAGTGTAGAAAATGTCTCCTCTGCTGTACAAATGGTTATGGGCATTCTATTTTTATTTACAGCAGGCAAACACAAAGACATCATTGTACATTTTTAAAAGTATTTATGGAAGTTAAATGCCTAAATACGTTTAAACGTCTGGCCCAAGGTAAAAACAGTTTTAAAAAGCACATACAAAAGTTTACTAAATATGGCTACGCCACTAAAAATATTGCAGACTAAGACTTTGATTCAATGAATATTCTTTTAAAAGGCAAACCCTCCCCACTATAGTGGTATTTATTCTTACGCTATATTTAACTATCACATTAAGATTTGCCTCTTTTGAGCTCAGGGAACCAGCATGAAAACTATAATAAAAAATTAAGATTAACTATTAGCCAAATTCATAAAACATTATGTATTTTCAAAAGTAATTATTAAAAATATCATGTGGAAATGTATTGCATTATTGCCCTTGTATGACTTGTAAAAACTCATATTTGAGTATTTTCTTTTTCTAAATCCTAACAAGCACAATACCTTTTGTGTAAACGTGTATGATAGGACAAGATATGAGTATCTGTATAAACAGAAGAGAAAAAAGAAAGGATCATTAATATTTGTTATGCATGTAGGACCTCCTGCCAATCAAAAGTCACGACTTTTACAGGACTGTTACACTTAATTGCATAATGGACACTAATAAAATATTTTAAGAGAATAAGGTCACCACGGATGGCTAACACAGTTTTGTGCCAACCACTATTCACAAGTAGCTTTCATTACCATTTTGAAATCAAGGAGACAGACAGTGAGTATTCCTCACTATTTTTCCAAACTGAATGCAATTAATATTTATATTTTATTTATGCTGTGTCCAAAGCTCTCTGGATAGCTAACAAAATATAACTTGAAGGCAACTTTACTCAATAAAACCCCAAACTAATCTGCAAAACATTTCACTAACCTGCCTTCCAACATTCATCAAATAGAGAAGTGAGGAAGGATGGATGATGCTTTGTTTAAAGCACTGGACAGAAATGCAGGACTGAAACTAAATTCAGCTCCAGGCTCTGCCACAGTCTCCCTGTGTGACCTCTGAGAAGTCACTTTGCACCCCATCTGTAAACTTGGACAATACTACTTTCTTTCTCTTCTTGTCTACTTAAATTGTGAGCTCTTCAGGGCAGGGACACGCTTGCTAAGCAAAGCATTTGTCCAGAGCATGGCATAAAGGAGCCCCAGTCTCAGTTGGGAGCCTCTAGATGCTATCACAAAAAAAACAAACTACCACCACCTATACCCATAGAACACTGAAAAAAAAATCTAGACCATCTACTGGGCCAATTTACATTGATGAACAAGTAGACTTAAGAGTATTTCAGACCCATAGGATCTCAGTGGAGAAGCCCAGCCTCCTAACCTCTGAAGATTATGGTATAGGACAGTCAGCAAACCCAAACCTGTTGATTCCAGCTGCTATAGCAGCACACAAGGTAAAATAATATGTTGCATGTACATAGGAGCATCATTCATCAGAAGATCTCAAAGTGCTTTACAAACGATAAAGATCAGGTTCTCCCCTGCAGAGGGGAACTCAAACTACTCAGATCAGGGGACACAGAAGGGGGGAAGTGTCAGCTCCAAGGCATGCTCCCCAGTTCCCTGAGATCCCACAGAAACACTTCCTCCACCTCTCCCCACGACTATATTTTCTAGGTTTTGGGGTACATGAGTGAACAAAGCTGCTCTACACTACATGCCTGGGGTGACCAGATTTTCAAAATAAAAAACAAGAAATTAGTCATTGGTGGGGAGAGTATTTAGGGGGCAGTTTTAGTAGCCATTAGCAAGATGTGCATGAACGGGGAGAGAGGGGGGAAGAGAGAGAGAGATCTACCAGCCAAGCAATGCCCACTGACACCCCACTCCTTTCCTGATATTCTGTGGATTTGACTCTACATGCAGGAGGGGACTGGTTTAAGGACTTGCACAAAGAAGGTCTGGGATGGTACAGGACAGGGTGTCACTACAGGACAGACCTGCTGGGGGTAAGTTTTTGAGATGCATGTGCACTCACACAACAGTCAATTTCACCAGCTCAGTGGGTGGTGGTTTCCTCTGGTATCTAGTTGGCATGAGTGTGACAAAAATACTATACTCTTAGTTACTAGGAATGATCACCAGAGACCTCCTCCCCTCCAGGCACCATATATTTGTCATCAGCTTGAAGTAGTATTGACTCACATGGTTCTACATCTGCTACTACATCACCTCAAGGGCTGCCAGCCAAGGAGAACATTGCTCCTGAAGGAATTTTAGAAGCTAATAGAATTATTATCCACATAACAGGCAAACCTGAAGGACTCAGCCTGTGACCAGGCTACAATTTTGGGCCCAACTCAAGTAGTTCTGATTCAGCAGAGTTCATCGCTCACGAAGTAGCTCAGGACCATGACATCCATTTCTAAACTGTAAGCTCCTCATGACAACACTCCACACTGTCAGTGTTCAACAAATTAATAATGTCACCACCCCAAAAAACCACAACTCCCCTCTCAAGAGAAAAAAAAAAAAAAGCACAAATGTTACTTAACTAACACACCATCATACTTGCCACAGCTCTCAACTAAACCCAACTAAACCTCCAGCTTTCCAGACCAGCTTCTTGCATCCAGCCACCCCCAAAACTGGCTTTTTCAGTCTATGGTAGGTGAAGCCAGTTGCCAAGACTCTCTCTTATCAGCACTTTCCCTACCCTCAGCTGCTCTCGGGTTCAGACTTTGTAAAGGAGGAAGGAGCTGAGGGAGTACAGCTGTTAGGAGGAAAGAGGTGTCACATAGCAGCAAAGTACACACCCCCACCTGCCAAAAGGAGGGGACCTAAGCGTAAGACCTAACTCTGAAATACAGGTGGAATATTTGTACTCTGTGAGAGGACAGGAAAGGGGTGTGGATGCACTGGTGGAAGGGAAGATCGTGGATGGTGAGAGAGGGACCAGGTGGTGAATTGGCATAAGAAAATAAAAAAAAATATGGATTAATGAACTTGAGTGTGGATGAGGATAACTGACCAAGAAACATGATTACGTGGCAGGGGCAGATATTTTATACTGTATACAAATGTCATCTAAGTTTGAGTTTCTCTCCTGCTTTCTGTCAAGCGAAGGTAGGCAGGTCTGCTCGCACTGCTTCTACAAGCATTTGTCCCATTGCTCTCTCCCACAGCCTATCTTGTAAAGTCCTCTACAGCCTGAGAAGTCTGCTTTTTATGAAGCAGGGTTAGTGGCACCTGACTTCCTAATCTTTAAAGGGATACATATTTCCTTTTTAAAGAATGCAGACCCTTTTCCTCGCACATGGGAACTCACCATTTCTTTTTCTATTCCTTTGGAACTGAATAAGGGGTCTCTTTCTACCACAGACACATCTTGCTCCATGAGCCTTTCAGCTTCACTTGGGTATTTATAAGCACAAGGACACACTGCTGCATGCTTCCTACTACGTCAACCATGTAAAAACATTGTAGAACTGAACAATACATTCTACAGTTATTTGCATGTCTATGTACAAGTTCCTGTAATAACATAACGTCTGTTAAGCAGAGCAGCTAGCTATGATGAAGTACAACAGAAGCTCACAAACATACGTGTGTGTGTGTGTATTCATTCACATGTGCTTATACACCTACAAATACACTCACTTTATGGGAGACAAAAAACTCTGCCTTTTGATATATTCATGCAATTCCACAAGACCCAAATCTGTAACTTTTCAATGTCAATAAGCAGCTCTAAAATGGGCTAATTTAGTTTAATACTTGAGGCAAACAATGGGGATTCTGAACAAGCATTAGCTGAATTCTGGTGTATTATAACAAGCCAAGTTCTAATTTTAAGGATTCATTGTGATATTTTAGAAGCAGTCTCATAACAATTTTTAAAAGGCTGAGTTTAAAATATATTGAGCCTAGTTATAAGGGAATACAGAACGTGCTGAACTGCCATTTTTAATGGTATTTTTGCACCACCTCTTCATGCACTGCTTTATAAATCAAACTCAATTTTTTTTCAAATACAAGAGGCTCAATCTAGTAGAAAGCGCCAAACAGCAACACACACAAAAATCAGAGGTTCATAATTTTTAAAAAGGAACAAAAATGGAAGAAAAGAAAAACTTCTGTAAACGTTTCTATATTTTTGTATAGCAGAAGTCAATTGGCTCCCAAGTCTTCCCAAAATTTTCTTTTTCTATAACAGTTTTCTGAGTTTATTTTGTTTACAACTGTATATTTAGCAGAAATATAAACATATAAAATGAAATTATCAGACACTATACATGTTCTTCAATTACAAAATCATAAATGCAACTTTAATGTTTGTGAATTGGCTAAAGTATGCTCTGAACTGGTACAGTATCTGCCTCAAAATTGATACAAAAAGAAAGGGGAAAAGATTAGTACCAGTTTAATAGCTATGCTTGTGGTATTAAAAAGGAGGTCAAGTCGTTTTAACAATAGATACTTAAGGCCAGTCTATACTACAGAATGTAATATGTCAGTAAATTACATATTACTGTACCTTAAGACTGAAGATTTGCTTGTCAGAATAGGACAAACTATGGCCCCAATCATGCAATTGATTGCGCCCAGATACACCACTGCTGAATGCCACTGGCTCCATGCACGGACAAATTGCATAAAGTCTATGTCATCGTAACCGCGGTCTGGAACTATATTTCAGCCTCAGAGTCAAATTCACCACTGGCATAAGTAGATGCAACTCTAGTGAATTCATATTCTGTCTACATAGGCAAGACCAAATAATGTTACCACACAGTGCCCTGATATGGCAAATTTTGTAATACAGACAGGGGATACTGTGGTCATGTAACCTAATTTTCGGTTACCAACATTTTATCAAAATAAAAACAAACAGAACTGATCACAGTACAAATTATTTTCTTACCTAAAAAAGCACAAGGTGAGAAATATAAAGAATAGTAGCGCTCAGTAGCAAAGTACAGAGTTACAGTTTATATTATATGTGAAGTCATAATAATGATTTTTTCTTTCTCAGTTTACCCCACTTGGTTCATCTTTCCCTTCTGCAATCCAATTTTTTGTTAGGATTCAGGTTATTACATATGTGCCTAGATTAAAATGACTGGTGGAGCACATGACTGTACAATAACTTGTATTATCTGAGTTCTGTTTAGGATCTTCCAACCTCCTCTCTCATTAATTTCAGAGCATCTCCCATTTCCATATATGCTCCAGGTTGTATTAATTTTCAGCCAAAACTGCAAAAAATAGTTTCAGGGCAATTAAGTCCCCACTGGCCCTTAAATTTTTTATCTCTTCACCTCCAAATCACTGGTCCAAATCCAATCCAGGGCAGTAATGACTCAAAGTTTTTACCAACTGAGGACCAATTAGTGGTCTATTGCACTTTGCTAAAAGTCCACAACAGATTTGCAGAAGGAATGGCAACTACTCAGCTGCACCATTACAACTGGGACAAGGAGGGACTGCAGGACAGAACGCATCGGTGGGACTGGCAGTGGAGTAGGGTGCTGCGGTCCCATCCCCCCCGCCAGTTAGTGGGGACCAAAAGTTGCAACTGTGGTGGTACCGGATATTTCTTTGATGGCCTACATACAATGGTTTTAAGTAGTTTCAATACAGTTTCCTGTGGAGTAGTGCACACATCAGAAACCACCACCACATTTTCAGAGGATTTAAATGGACACCGAAACTGAGTTACTGAATCTCACCCCCAGAAGTCACTCCTCCAAGTCAGGACTGAGCAGCTGTGTGAGCAGGTACTGCTGCACCTGTTCCAAGGAGAAACAGGACTTAGGCCTCCAGAACTGCCGATCTGGCACCTTTCACTAACACTAAATTGACAACAGAAATATTTTTATACTTAAAACTGTCTGATTTTTACCCACGGCTGTCTGTCAACATAATGAACTCCTGTGATGGACATAACAATGGGAAATTATCTGGGAGTATTTTTAAGCCCTGCTCCAATAATTTATTCTTGCAGAGGACAAAATTAAACATTACTTCTTTAAACTATCACAGCAAAATTATTGTCTACATTTTTATATTGTGCTCGTCCCCAGAGTATCCGAGCACTTTACAGTTTAAACAAACATGAAGGATAAATCTAACATTCGGCCTACATAGCTTCCTCCTACACACCAATATTCAGCTACTACCCAGGGATATGCGTCTGCACACTCATGCTCTCTCTTATGTGACTATACCTAAATTTCCTCCTACCTTATTTTTCCTATATGGTTGCTGCTGAAAGAAAGCTAGGCTAAGGGAGTGATCTAAACATAGAAACTGCGCAAGAATTAAAATCCTTGATTTTTATGTACTGAGGGCCTGATCTAAAACCCACTTAAATCTATTGATGACTATGGGTTTTAGATCAAGCCCTATTTTCCGATGTGCATTTATCATACAAGATTCAAATGAGTCCACAAGTGTGCGTTTAAGTTGAAGTTAGCAATGTAAGCGTACGTCATCAGATATTTTGATAGTCTCAGTGAAATAAATGCTTTTATTTCAATGTGTAGAAGTAAATATACAATATAGCCCTAGCACATGGTTAATAACACAGCAAGTAGATCTGCACAGGGACTGAGACAAGACGTCATCTGATTTACATACAAAATCCTTAGGGGGAAGAGAGGAGGGATGGGACGGATGGAACTGTTTCTAGTTCCAGGATCTCACACAGATATGTAGACTGTTTGGCGTCTATTTCAATGAGATTGTGCAAGATAAACCAAAACATTAAAATGAACTTCACAACTTGTTTCAACCTCACATTCCTGATCTTCAGAGAACTTAATCATTGCCGTACAACCAGATCAGATTGAGAACTGCGCCAAACCACTAGTGGAGGCAGGTGTAACTTCAACAGAATTACACCCAATTATGCCAACAATGATCTTGGCCCTCAATCTTCAAAGAAATGTTTGAATTACTTCCTCCCCAACGTAATTTGTCATAGTCCACTCTAAACTCAGTTGAAGAGATTTCGTTAACTATAGCTGAAGTTAACAACTGAGTAAGGACAACTTGAGGCAACTGACCAAAATAAAGACAGACATTATGAAGACTGGAAGAGATCTGAGGATCCATGGGTGATTAAACTGTCGAGCTAAAAATTTAAACAAAACTTAGAACTGATCTAAACCAAGTTTAGAATAATTCAAAATATACCACAATTTTTTTTTAAGTGTGAAAGTTACTTTTATCACGCTCAGATAACTCAAAAGCAGACACACAATTTGACCAAAAACTTTCCACTGCATAAAAAGTATTTTTTCAAATGTAAATTCCTCCAAGCAGGGACTTAGCAGTTTACAAACACTTAAAGCAATGTACACCTGTTGTGCAGCAAAGGGTAATTTTCCTAAAGTTTCAACTTGGCAAATGGAAACAGGAGTTTATAAGAGAAACAAATAGAGCTCCTCTATGACTGCAGCATTGCTACCATCACATCAGAATTTGGGGTTTTATACTACCACAGATGGAAGACTTCCCAATAAAAATTAAGCCTACCTACACAGGACAGGCAGAACTATGTTCAGTACTAATAACATGTAAGCACAAGTTTCTAAAAACTTTGTTGCATCATTTATTAACTTTCATACCACAGTTTCACAGGTTAAGATAGAAAGCAACACAGAGAGATAGCTGAAACACTTCTTTCTGCCATTAGCTCAGTAAATTACGTCTCAGAGTATTTTTAACTTGAATATACAGTGGAAATAATATTTACTTAAGTTTCCCAATCTACAAAGTCATCTAACTGTAGTTTAGTACAGATATACATCTGCTACGCATCATAAAGATTTACAGTAAGCAGTGACTTACCAGTACTGCATAGATAGTATGTGTGTCACTGACTCAACCTGAAAGCTTGTTTCATTCACATGAAAATTGAGGCTTGCTTGCTTTCTTATTTTTTTTAATCTGATCCACTAGGCCAAATCTTCCTCCTCCTAAAAATCAGTAACAAAAACTCCCACTGACTTCAACAGAGCAGATTCAAGAGCTTAATACTACTGTACAGGGCTGGCCTAAAGTTTATTAGATTCCCTACAAAAAGCAGAACAGGTGCCATCATGCCCACCACTAGACTGAAAAAATATTTTTGTCCTGCTTCCTTTGAAGGGCTTCTGTATACGAGGGGGATCCCAGCAGATAGTATCTGCCGTTGCTTACAGCTGGCCCTTCTATTGAATTAACTGTACTGATTGTCAGCATTCAGCTAGGAGTTTCAAGAGCTAAACTGCACAATACATATGTGAAGTGTGTACATTTCTAAAAAGTATGAACTTGGTTTACTGCTAACAGAAATAACACGACCCACATGCACTATATGCTGTTAGAGCTGGTACATACAGCTTTACATTTGATGGAACCTTGAATAAATTGCATTGTTCTTTTGTTCTTTTATTTTCATGACTTAAAAGGATTAGTTTTAAAGATTCCCTGGAAGAATCTAGAAGTTAAGTGCTACATGTGAAAACAACATTTATGGTAAGCACAGTGTGGGGTTTAAACTTGACAGTTTATCTTTAGGTAAATTATAGAATATAATTACAAAGTAGGCAGTAACACTGCTGCAGCTAAAAGAAACAGCTATAATTACTCATGTAACAGAAGCACTAACCTATGGACCCAATACTGTAAATCCTTACTCATGCGAAGTCCATGGAACTATTCATAGGAGGAAAGACTACTTCAGCATGTTTTGGATTGGGCCCACAGGGCCCAATTTTGTAATCTTTACTTATCTGAAGTCAGAATTTTGGATAAGGTTCTACATGCATACTTCTACAAAGTCTGGATTGCAACTTCCCTAGTTTTGGGCCATCACTTAAAGGGTTATTTGGATTTTCTTCTTTTAAATCAAGTTAAAAAATTGGATCCAAATTTTTGAGAAAGTCCCCAGCTTTAAGGGTTTAACATCTCAACATCAGAACATGGCTCTCTGTTAGTACAGAGATCGAGCGCCCAGTCCGAGAGACTGCAATGCCTTTTTTCAAGCCAGTGGAATCAATGTGCGCATGATTCACCCATATATATTAAATATTCATATTAAAATTTCTTATTGAAACCTGGATTACAAAAAATGCATATTAAAAATAAACCGTTTAGGACCAGATTCTTTTAGCCTTGCTCATGTTCTGTAGTACTTGACTTTACAAGTAGCCAGACTACGTCTGTGGGACTATTTGAGAAGTAAGGTACTATTCACCAACAGTCAGGGCAGCAATTCAACTCTGTCATTTTACAAATTTTTCTCTGGAATTTTCTATTTAGGTGCATTATTTCTTAAATCAATGTTTGCTTTTAAAACAGCTCTTAAACCTCTTGTTTCTACCATAAGCAAGATCAAGTATAAGTAACGCATCTGTGATTTTCAAACATATGAACAAAGAAATCATCCTTTCATTTTCCCAATAGAAATATTCCCATAGTCCTTCCTTTCTATTATAACACCACCACCTTCAGGAATGTTTCCGTTAAAATTCGCTATAATCTGCGTTTTTCAAGAGATCATACTTTCAAAAAAATGGTTCTCCTCCTCCCCTCGTGATCCCCTTTGCTTCCCCTTCCCTGCTGATTTAGAACCAGACCTCCCAGATGTTGTTGGACATGCATGGCTCCAATGGTATGTTACAGTCATCAAATCTGAGTGTCACCCCACACACTGCGAGTTCATATCCAACCCAGGACAGAAATCTGAAATAAAAAAGGAGGCAGCTTGCTCCAATCTACTGCTGTCAAAGGAACCCATCTAACTGGAGGTTTATAAGAACAGATTGGATAAACACCTATCAGGGATGAGGTACATATATATAAGTATACGTATATACTTGGTCCTACCTCAGTGCACGGTGATGGACTAGCTGTTCTCACAAGATCCCTTCCAGCCCTACATTTCTATGTTCTGCCACAGAATCTTATCAAGCTTTCATGATTTGGCAAATGCAGTGCCTACTACCATTGAATCAAGTTTGGGAGGTGTATATAAATCCCTCTCACTCCTGCTGATGCACTACATTTTCTTACAGACTCATCATTGCTCATGTTCAAAGACATCCAACAGTATTGGTTGCCATGTTCCTACAAACTGCCCTACCTTGAAGCAATGGAATGGCAGGTGGTATTCCTTTGCAGAGGAGGCAAAAATGCCAGTATAGGCACCCGAATTCATGTACAGAGTAGTGCTCTCTGCCCTACTCTGATCTGGGTGTTGATGATCACATCAACTTGGTTGCAGAAGCAATTTAGAAACTTCAAACTTGGACCTCAGGTATGTTATATGAAGCACCTTGGTTCATGTTTTTACCATGTCTACAAGACATGTCAATCTCTAAGGTGTTTTTCTGACCTATTTTTTCCAGGACCTGTTTTTGTTGGCTCAATATATATATATATTGAGCAATATAAAATTTACAAACAAAACCCCACACATCCCACTATATACCATACCTGAGGAAAAACCATTTAAGAAAACAAAGATTATAGACACTTTTGAACTATCACAATTAGTGTGTTTCCATCAGTTATCTTTAATCTCTGATTGGAAATGAGCAGCAACAAAAAAAGTAATAATTCTGGAAGTATGTACTGAAATTGCAGATACTAAAACAGAGAAGAACACACACACAAGCAGCTACCTACGTGGGAGACATTCAGCTGAGTTTGAACAGTACTGCATGCTGAACAGACAACTAAAATATCAGCCCTTGTTGAGACCTGCACCATTGAATATGTGTTAACACTTACTGCTGCTTTTGTGATGGTATACTGAAGTACAGTGGTGTTCCTTTGAAACGTGGAGTATCTGTACTTCAAAGGTGAAAACACACAGTTTGGTACTAAACTATTTTTTACCTGACACACCAAGTGTGTGAAGCAACAACAAAACTGCTGATGCTGTGTTAAACATAATGAAAACTGGCTATTAGATGACCTAGAGGACAGCCCTTCGTACAGCTAGATAATAGCCCCAGGTTTGGTAGTGATTCTGGGAGTCTTGTTTTTGATCCTGAAACTTTTTTTTTAAAGTTCTACTGTGGTCTAGGAGCCATCACAAAGGTGAGACTTTCAGCCCTCAGAGAAGGAAAACAATATGAAATGCTCTCTCATGTGTTACAAATGGCAAGTTCTGCCTCCATCTCAAGGAAGACTGCCTGTCTGCAAGGTAAGTACAGCTCCTAAAAACTGGGATGTGACAAAACAAGAGAAAAGGCAAACTAAAATGATATGACTGGCAAGAGATTTAAGGATCTCATAATACAGCCAGAGTAATGGCCTTGTGGACATGAAGGCTCCATCAGCCTACACGGGAGGTAAAGAAAAACCCATATTTGGCTGGGACCCTCTAAGTTTTATAGTTTGGGGGCAGAAGTAAAACTGTGTTACCTTATATTAAAAATAGGTCAGGTTTAATTTCTTATTCAATAAATAAATATAATTACTAATGAGACAAATCTCATCTTTGTCTGAAAGTGAACAACTACAAAATGCAGGTTTAATCTATTAAAGATTGTGTCTACACCAGAAAAACTAAGAATTGTAATTTTCCACCAGTGGAGCCCCAACGATGGTACAAATGGGTGGGACTTGATGGCAGTAAAAATGTCCTACTGCTGTCCTCACTACATTTTCCACCATTGCTACCACTGGTGATGCTGCAACAATTTTGAGTTATGAGTCCCAGATTTGCCAATGAAGATGCAGCGTCATTTACAATTTGTGTAGCCTTTCTTCATATACTGCTAACTAGTCTGAGGAGAGTGAATAATCTGTGACCAAACTGAATATTAATAGATTGTAACTTTTATGCCTTAAAACAGTTGTCTTCACTTCTACATTTTCAGAATTGAATACAGTATCTCCCAATTTTGATTTTTTATTTTTCACTTACAGTACAATAACCAAGCATTTGAAGTCACTTACATGAGATATATTATGACATTGAATACTACACATTGTCTCATATGCAAACTGATGACCATTTTAATTCTGTATGAATAGCAGAAGGTTACTCAAATACAAGTGAAGCTTTTCAAATAAATATATTTCACAATTTCTATGGGTACAGTACGTAGTTAAAAACATGACCCTGCAAAAAAAGTAAGTATGTACTTAATTATACACACATGAATATTCCCACTGCAGGATCATTGTGTTAGATGTTTACCTTATTCACCTATCCAACATTACACATCTGGGGAGAAAGCCATTACTCTGTTCAGAAAGAGCAGAACTTCTGCTTAAGCCTAGTATACGCTTAAAAGTTTCTGTATTGGCAGATCTTTACCTGCAAAAGCTTCCTAGTGTAGATGCAGCTTATACCAGCAAGAAAGCCCTTTTGCCAGTTCAGCTTATCCCAGTTTGGAGAGTGAAATAAACCATACAGGAAAAAGCAGTTTTATGCTGGTGTAACTGCATCTACAGGAGGTCTGTACAGAAAGGACACCCAAAACACAAAAAAACAAACATAGTTCCCTAACTGACACTGCTATACCAGCAAAAGATTCTATTGTACCTCTGGCCTTAGATAGATTTCCGCATCCACATTTTAACACAGCAACCCAGAGATTGTTTATATAAAAAGAAAATGCTAACTTTCTCTCTCTCTCTCTCACACACACACACACACAGGGAGAGTGGGGAAAATGCCAACTCCCCCCATCAATTAGAAGAGGGGGAGAAATGAAGGGATGCAGCACGTTTTCTTTTTTTCAGTCAGAAAAGTGTTATGCAACTTTTTTTCCCCGTAGATATAAAATTTAAGAAGAAAATCCTGGATGTGTTTAAATGTAACAAACATTTAAAGTATCTCTAAAGTTATCTCATTGTTTTATAGGGCAGGAACGCAAAGTCATTTTCACATGACTATCATGGAAACCTCTACAGTATTCTTTTGCCTTACAGAGAAATTAATATGGTGTAAGCTCCGTACCCCAAAACATACAGAGTCCTTAAAAAGTGGGATGTCTAATCAGGAGCCATGTAAATACAGAGTCCTCTAAGGATATTAGATTATTCTTTCTACACTTAGTCACCACCACTCGCAGAGACCCAGCTGCCAATATGACCATCCCTCGCTGCTTAGGGTAAGTTGCTAAGACTTGTACTTGCCTACCAAAGTAATATTTTCCCAACACCATATTTCGACAGTTTTATCATAGGATTTCTTTGGGGGGCCCCCTGCATCAGTCACAACTTTCCCTCTACCTATTAGCATGCATAAGGTATCAAAAAAAATCCAGATATCAAACAACAGCAATGCTGCTTCAATATAGAGACAATGGAGTCAAAGTATTGCAATTTTTTTTCCATGCAGCACTTCAAGGACACATCACAACTCAGCCTCTTTCAGAAATCTTAGAGCAAGCAGCTGACAAGAGGGGAAAAGATGGACTGTTTTCTATTTAGACTAAAGTGAGACACTAGAAAACGTGAGATATGGCCTTGAATGGCTGTTTTAACAAATGTCTCTTATTTTGGGGAAGGGAAAAGTTAATATTTGTTTGTGCCCATATGGCTCAAAAAATGATCTACCCACAGGGATACTATGCCAGTGAAGAGTACTGAAGAACTCAATGCTCCAGATAAAAATCTGACAAATTTTCCAACAGTGACATGGGACAAAAAATACCTTTTCATACAAGTCTGCATAATAGCAGTATCTTGGGTCTTTCTGTAACACAGAACTAGACAACTATGCAAACTTAGGTGGGCTGTTTGCATGATCTGTATCACACTTCATTACAAAGTAAGCTAAAACCACAAAACTAATTTCACTTTGAACCTCAAAATGCACTTATAAAAATTACAGTACTCATTCAGAATGCTGCAGTATCTCTACTGTAAGATGGAGTGTTTTGGACTACTGTTGTATAATACGGCAGGATGCAGTACTGACAACCCCATGTATTCAAAAATCATGGGTCAGGCCCCAAAATACTATGAGACTGGCTTAAAAATCACAAGTTTTAAAAAAAATAATTGTGAGCTCTCTTCATTTGCCTTCTTGGTTTTGAGACTTTAGGACAGTCTCAGGTCACATTTTTCAACTTGTCTCTGCAACCAGGAGGGCTACATTTTTTTATTTTTTTTTTAAATAATGAAAGCCGAGATGATCATATACTTACAACACTGCAGGAGCTCAGAATTTAAGAAAATCACCAAATACCATGAGACTCACAACAAACTCATAAGAGTTGGCAAAACAGGTATACATATTTGGGCTTGTAAATATTAGATTTTTTAATTGGATAATGTAGATAAATACTGATATCATACAAACACAAACTGAGGAAAAATATTTCCATTGATAATCATCAAAATTTACGCAAATTATGCAAAGTAAGAAAAATGGTGCTTGAGAATTTATTACACTTGATTTAAGGCCATTTACTTTGTATATTCTGACATGATATTGCCAATTTGTGTTTTAACAGTTATAAAGCTTTAACTTTTTTAATCTCAACATTGAATGGCATTAAATAATTATTCTCTGATGTCCCCATTGTCTGAACCCCCCATAACTGTGAAAATTTAAATACATAATAGAAAAAAGTGCTTAAAAATAAACATTAATTTTATCCACCAAAATTATATAAAAATAATCATTCTGCCCATCCTATTTTAAGAGCAGAATATAATACAGTACTTTGGGGGGACAAATTCTGCCCTAGCCTGAAGGGTCGCTGCAGTTCCTGGACACAGCTAAACCTTGACCCCTCTCTTCAGGCAGGATACAGCAAGCCCACATAGAGTATCCACACCCACTGGTGCATGAAGCTCTGTCCTACTGGGACTCCTGGAATGAGGTGTCTAATTGGGGCAGTGTAAATAAAGAGTACTCAATTGGAAATAAAGAGTCCACTATTATTCTTTCTACCCACTACCACTTTCTATGACCCAGTGTCAATATGACCATCTCTCACTCCTTCAGATCAAGTTGCTGGTCATTAATATTATCCTTGTACTTGCCTTAGGAGAGTTTGTGGATCCAGGCCTATGCAGATTCTTTGACCAATTGGATCCCCCATTCCAGTCTCTTGCCAGGGCCAAACTCAACAACTTCCTAGATCTAGACCCTCTATGAATGGGCAAGCTGTTCCCCTCACCTGCCGAAGAGCCAGGGGCAAACATGCTCCCCAACAACGTAGAATGGGACTGTGGAATATTGTACGTAAGTGCTACACACTCCCATGTGCCAGTCAAAAGCAACCACATTGGTTATTTTCTCCCAAAAAAGAGATTAAGAAAAAGTAAGGGTTTTTTAAAAAAAATATCCTTTGAGTCACGCTCAGCCATACCCTCTGAAGGACGAGCAGCCCTTCTTAAAATATATTTGAATGTGCTATTTTCTGTTTCTCTTAGAAGGCAGGATTTCCCCCATTACCCTGAAATTGATTAAAAGAATATTAATATGTGTCTCAAAGCTAAACATGATTTAAGAACAGGTTTTATAGTACTGTATGTGGCTAAATACCTGGAATTTGCTTTCTTGGATATTTAGTTTAAACTGAAGACCCCATCTGGCAAACACTCTAGCATCTGTGTAACTTTAGTGGGACTATTCACGTAATTAAAGTCAATGGTACTACTCACATGAATAAATTTATTCAAGTGGTTAAACGTTTGTAAGATGGAAGTCACGAAGAGAATTAGTATGTGTGCATAGATTGTATTTTGTAACTGTATCTAACAGTGTCAAACGATATTTTAGAGTTTTAAAAATGTAATTTTGATTAAGCTTTGTCATTGGTTCAGGAATACCGAACCAGGAATTCTTTTATTTGGGGGGGGGGGGGGGGGGAGGAATGAATACTACTCCTTCATAATTATCACACCTTCATTTTTTTAACATTCATGTTTTCAATGGAGCTAATAACATCTTTTAAAAGACACTGTGTTACTGTATAAATGGCACTGCCATGTCACATAGACATCTTCATATACTGATGCCAGTACAGACCTGAGAACAGTGTTTTGCTTAGCTACTGTACTATCAAGAGAGAGAACAAATATTTTTCTCAAACATTTTGCCACAATAACTTATATTTTTAAATTTATCATTCCCTGGCAGATTTAAAACCAAATTTTAAACTATTCACAACAGAGTATGCCTTATACTGAACTATTACAATCCCCTATTTTAAAACTATTTTGGGTTGAAACTCAGAACTAAATCATTCCATTAAAATACAAGCAGAAAGCGGGAGAAATCTGACTGGATATTGACAAAACCAGACCAGTACATGAGGAAGGGCAGAGAACACGAGCTCAAGCAAAATCATTCCCCACTTCTGGATCTGACAAAGGACCTCCATGGAAACTGCATGGGTTCAGGGCTCCCAACCTTTAAGGAGTATGGCTAGGTGAAAAAAGACGGTAGAGCTTATATTGAGCTGCTGTCCCTAGCCTAAATGCAGCTAATCAAACAGCAAATATTTTGCAAAAATAGGGAGTTTATCATCAAGTTTTAGAAAAATGTTGATGCCCTCTCATTAATAAAAATGTCTCAATACTGCATTACTCCATGAAGTACACAGGACATAAGAGTACTATCCTTACGTTTTTCTCGTATTCTCCACCTGTTATTGAGGGAGTTACATTAACCGTCTAACAATGATAGTTACTTTCTTGGATTCCTGAAAAGACTAAACTAGCCAGAAAAATTAAACTGATGGAATTTAAGTCAAAAACCTAGGAACTTCCTAGTTAAATGGATGTGCCTTCCACAAAAATGAACCTAAACTGAAACATGTACACATTTTATGTTATTGAACTTGGTCACATGCCTCCAAGTGCATGACAAAGAGCAATATACAGACCTAAAACAATAAATGAATAGGAAATAAAGCCTGAGTCCATCCCCATGCAAAATGAGTCACTTAACGTCAGACAAAGAATTTAGTCATGCTCTGGTTTATTTACTTGAATACCACATCATTTTCAAATGGGTCAAACGGCAGGGCAGGACACCTAGTGAACTATTCAACAGCCTGATCCTGCACTGAAGTCAATGGCAGAATACACATTACAACAATGTGATCAAGACTGGCCCTATCATTTCACTTAAGGGCCCGATTCTGCATTGCATACTCATGTAAAACTCCCACTGCACAGCTCATTTTTAAAAATCATTTTTGTCCTTAAAGCTACATTATTCGTATCTTTTCTTTTATATAGAATCTGTCACTCTGCAGTTTGACTAGGTAGTCAGATGTCTGAACACTGCTCAGTTTCTTGCTGAAGTTTTCTGGCTTCATTTTGTTACATAAACATACACTGCTATTCAAGCATAGCAGAAAGGATTAAAAAAATATATTAGTTAATTACATAACTTGTGTGCAGGTCTTATGTATTGACTTTTAATTCTCTCAAAGTACACATATACATAAAAATTATGAAAATCGTGTTAACCGGCAATTCACAAATGTTAGCCTAAGGGAAGTTTATAATGCAACTTTTTCATGTGATAGAGAAAATCATTTAACTAAATAAAAACAAGCCTATTTGTTATGCTGTACGCTCCCTTTATTTATAGCAAAGCCTTTTAAATTAACATCTTCAAAGTCCCATAACATATATATAGAGTATTTGAACCCAATAGTACATTTGATGTTAAATGTATGCCTTAACAAACCTTATACAAAAATGAACATACCTCAAAAGGAGTGGCCTATAGTAGCATGGCAGGCAAGGCCTTGAAATGTAATAAAATGTCTGAATTTTCTTTGATCTATTGTAATACCAATGAGAGGACATCAGAGAAATAGCTCTGCTCCAGGCCAATTAATGTCCAGTCAAGACCACAAATTAAATTAAATGATACAAAAAATGTTCTGTGCATGAAAACTATGTGTACAAATGGTTCGTCCATACCATATAGATTTTTGTGCCTTAATTAAATACATTTTTACAGGTTTTGAAAAAGGAAAATATTTAGGCTCTGACCCTGCAAAGTTCTCCACATGAGTGGATCCCTGTGCAGGGCTCACTCCATATTCGTGTCTTACAGTAATATTTTAGTTGCCAGAGACATAAACAATCAATCAGTTTATGTCTCTGGCAACTAAAATAATCACATTTTCTCACAAATAGTTTTGTTATTATTCACATTTTGTAATGCTCTGTTATTTTAGTCTGTAAAGATCTACACCTATCTTAAGTAATTTGTTGGCACAGCAAAGATGTATCAATTTATTAGACCTAAAGTACAAAATTTGCAAAGTTTACACCTGAAAAGTCAAGTGTAGGTAACTGATTGACAGACATGAAAAACTAATCTATAAAGCAAGCAGAGGAAGAAGAAAGCATTAACCAGTTGACAAATGGATAACTGATTATTAATTTTACTTGTAAAACATCTGTCTTGTATTTAGACATCTGGTGTACAGTTTTGCTCTTTACTCCATACATTTCAAGAGACCACAAAATCCAGTAGTTGTGTGCTTAAAATCAGTGACAGTGACCAGTTTATTGTACATTCCTTATCTGAGGAAAGCAATAATATATAATTTCCAAAGAATAAAAATATAAAAATATTAATTCCTATGCAACCATGTGATTCAGCTGTAACAGTCTCTTTAGACAATTTCAGATAGAAAACTTAAATGGATCTTGTTAGAAACACAACAGATTCACAAACATGGAAGTAAATTAGCAAATCAATATTTCAAGTATGTGACACACTGAACACTTGCATTTTGTCAGCCACACTATACAGCTAATTCAAAGTACCATTTCTGATCCAGTATTTGAAAGCTATTTACTGGCCATTAAGTAGGAACCAAGCCATTATCTTGCCGTAAGAGATCACAATATAAGTACAATTACAGCAAAATGTTTCAGAACCTGAATCCACATCCCTTTCCAACTTCCCCAAGAACCAACCACCACCAGCCCTAATTACCTTAAATCCTAAACCCTTTTCAGGGGTGCACATCAAGCCCAAACCCCTTTTAAATGCAAAGCCCACAGCATAATGTACCTAATTTCAGGCTTTTGGCCTGAGAAGTAGGGATTTTTCAAACTCTGGGGCCTGGCTCCAAAGTCTCTGGACTTTCAGTATTGCAGCTCTGATGTGACACTGAATAGAATATGGGAGGAACCTCTACAGGCAGGCTGCAAAAAGGCAATTCTAAGAGCCACGTTTTTCAGAATCACAAAGTACTGGAACATATTATTTTCCTGATTTTAAAAGCACACTTTTATCTTAAGCAATATTTTTGTCACTTGCCAAGGAGAAACCATAGGACAGAGATTTAGGGAGTGGCCAAGATGAAAATCTCAGGTTTTTCTATTTCCCACTGTAGGCAGGTATGGCAGCATATTATCAAATGCCAAATCCACGCATACAGTAATTTGCCACACCACAGCATTGACACAAATGCACCATGTGAAAAGATTCATCCCTAAGGAGTCCTGCGGTTTCTCACTTGCAGATTGAGAACTTTATCACATAGGTTCACTTTAATTCCATTCCCTAAGGCCTGCACACCGCCCCCCCCCCCCCCCAAAAAAAAAAAAAAAAGAAAAGCCGCAAGCACAGGACACTGTAATAAACTGCCAGCCCCTTCTCCCTGCTGGGATGTCTTGCAACAGAGAGAAGAGGCTGCAGGGAGGGCCTCGCCTACTCAGCAGTACAGAGCGAGAGTGAGCTGCAAACTTTTTCTTTATTTAGGGGAGCCCCAGCTAATACAAAATTAAACTTGCTAAGCATTTACCTACCTGGTATAAATCTGCAACAAGTGCATGCAGGATCCGGGAACACAGACCTGGCCGGACTGGGCACAATTTTCCCCTTTTTGGGAGGCGTTGATGGAGCAATTTCAATACTAATTTATTACAGAACTGCCTTTGCTCGGTCCTACTTTACTTACAGTACAGATCTCGTCCTGTAAACAAATATCGCTCCGCCAGGAAACATACTCCTCCCTCCCCTTCCCCCATGCAATACACCCTCCCCTAAGCAATTGCACTGGGAGCGAAGGAGTGGTGGCAATATCCACCCACCTCCCCACACACTTTGCAAGCCCACGCTAGGAAAGGCTCCGAGAACCAGGACTTACCTTTTGCATGATCCCCCTTTGCGCGCCCCGCCTAGTGATCGGGGGAGAGGTCGTTGGGGGGGGGGGGTTCTTGTAATCTCTGATGCAAAATCCCAGTGTCAGCAAATCGCTGTCAAATTATTTTCTTGCAAAAGAAAAAAAAAGCAGAAGCAGAAATGGGCGGAGGCTGGAGGAGGCGAGCGGATCCCTCCGCCGAGATGGGTCGGGCCCTGGGGTTGCGAAGCAGGAAGTAACAAGGTGTCAGCAGCAGCAGCGGTCGCCCTGAACCCCCCTCCCAGGCTGCCGCGCAACCCCCCGCCCGCAGCCGCCCGGGGCTTTGGGTGCAGGGACGGGCCAGGCCACGCGCGGGGGTTGCTCCCTTCCCGGGGAGCCGGGCTGGGCTCTGCCCAGCTGCCCCCCTCTCAGCGCTGCAAACTCGGCGCAGGTGCGGGAGCCTCCGGCCAGCGGCGCCCCGGGGCGGCCGCCCCCAGCCCCCGGGAGGCGGGCGGAGAGCTGGCAGCCGGGCTCCCCGGGGACACGGCGGTGCCGGAGGCTGCCGGGCGCGCTGCCTCTCGCCGGGCGCGGGCGCGGCGGGGCTGGACGGGGCTGCAGCTCGCCGGGCTGAACACGCGAGGCGGCTCCATTGGCCCAGGCGCCGCCAAGCGCTCGCGGCCCCGGGGGGCAGGCGCTGCCTTGGCACGGCGCCCCGGGGAGGGGGCGGGCGCGCGCGCGCCCCCCGCGAGGCCGGGCAGGTCTGGCTGAGGCGCGGGCGCGCTCACCCTCTCCGGGGCATGGGGGGGTGACGAGGCTGGAGGGGGGGGGGGCGGCTATGACGCCCTGCGGGCTCTGGGGAGAGTTTCCCCTTCCTCACGCGCCATGACTGCCCAGCGCGGGGGAGGGTCACACACAGGGAGCCGCTCTCCTGGGCCGGCTGGTATTGGCGCAGCGCTCCCCAGACCTGAGCCTCTCTCTGCCTCGTGGCTCCGCCCCCCGCTCGGGGAGAGTGGGCGGCTGCGGGAGGGAACCTCGCTCGCTGCGGGCGGGCTCGGCCGCCGGCGCCGCTCCATTTTGGTGGGCGGGCTCGGCGCACAGGTGGAGGCGTCGTGCCCTCGCTAGGGGCTGCCACGCGCCGGCTTCGCCCTCGGCCCCGGGACGGCGCCTGCGTTTCGGGCTCCTCGTCAGGGCCAGCCGTCGTCTGAGTCACGTCTGAAAATAGCCACCACACCTTTTCCCGGGAAGCGTTCACTCCTGCACCGCACGCAGCGCATTGTCTGGGGCTGGCCGCTGGGGACACGCTTCACACTGCACTTCCCCGTGGCTGTGAAGGATTTTGCAGTGTGCGGGTAGGTTTGCAGCTGCCAGAGCCCCTGCGAACTCGCTCTCTCTAGGCTCCTGAGTGATGGCAGGTGGGTTGCTGTAGGAAAACATCTGGAAAAGGAAGAAACAGCTGACTATGCTGGGTCTAGGTCCTGCTCCTAGGGAAAAGAGTGACCGTGACAAAACTCCCGTTGATTGGGATTGGAACAAAATCAGGTCCCCAGCGTTGGCATTTATGATTTCTGTCTTATAAGGCAAGTGGTTCCCAAACTTTAACAACCTGTGATCCGATGAAGTGAGCTGTAGCCCACGAAAGCTGATGCTAAAATAAATTTGTTAGTCTCTAAGGTGCCATCAGTACTCCTTTTCTTATTATGAAAATGGCAACACTCTTCCAAGATCTTACTTTCGTAGCTTGTATCACTTTGAATAAGGCTGTTATATGACAAGGCTCCGATGTTTCATCAAGGAGTATCAGATGTGAAATAGCATGAAGGTATTTAAGAAGTCAGCTCAAAGAGTTCCTCCTACACAAGCGTTCAGGTCTTGAGCCGTCCAGGCAAACAACGCAGGTTACAACAAAGTTTAAACTTGTTCTTCATAATAATTTAAAAAACAATACTACCTGCCTATTTAATTTAAAAACACCAAAAAATATCCACCTCCCTTTCCATTTCTTATAAGGAATCTTGAAGTTTGAATCTCCTCACTGTGATAGATATGCTTGCTTTGATCTGCTTAGCCTTTGGAAGTCTAGGGGCTCCGGGCTGCTGGCCCTGTGCTGCCCGGGGTCCCGAGGGAGCACTCTGGCAGCCATTGGGGAATTTTTTTCCGAGAATCCCCTGTAACATTTCGCAACCCCCCAGGGGTTCACGAATCCCAGTTTGGGAACCACTGTTATAAGGAAAAAGAAAAGGAGTACTTGTGGCACCTTAGAGACTAACCAATTTATTTGAGCATGAGCTTTCGAAAGCTCATGCTCAAATAAATTGGTTAGTCTCTAAGGTGCCACAAGTACTCCTTTTCTTTTTGCGAATACAGACTAACACGGCTGTTACTCTGAAAACTGTTATAAGGGTTACTTCTTAGCCTCACCTCACACCATTAGATAGATTTGCTGGTTGCATATACAAGAGCAATACAGGCCAAATGCCCACTTTTGCAAAAAAAAAAAAAAAGGGGGGGGGCACACACCCCTTCTGGAGTGCAGAGGAATGTGCAAGGAGGTGAACAGTGATGCCAGCCTTGTGGGGGAGGGAGGCATGGTTTAGCTGAGCAGCTACAACTGTGCGAGGGGCAGGCTGGGTTCGGGTGAGCAGCGATGCCAGCCCCAGGCAAGGAGCAGGCTGGGCTCGGACAAGAGCCCTGCATGGAGGGGTGGGGAGGGCAGGGCATGGGCCAGCCCCATTTACAGGGGCAGGCGGGGGGGGGGGCAGGGAAGGGGCCAGCCCCATGTGTGGGGGGAAGGGGCAAGGCTTGGGCCAGCCCCATGTGGTGTCCTGTTTTCCCTTTGGGAAATATCATCACCCTATACCACTGTCATTAATTATTTAATCTTCATGAGACCACTTTTGTTGATAATATAGATCAATGTGATAGGGAAAAAATGTAATGACCCCCAATTGACAATTGCACTTCTAGTTCCTTCTATCATTTAAAATGTTGGTATTTTTCCATTCAACCACACAACCAAATTCTAACTTTAATTTTGCTTAAGTGAAAAATACTGCATTCAAGTGTATTAAGTTTGCAAATACCTTTTGGATATTGTGACTTCTGTTCTTGGGGGCAATGCTGTGCAAAATCTATGCTGAGCTTTGGAATCAATAGCTGGTTTGTTTGCTTGATGGAGTCCTAAATTGTGTAAATAAACTACATTGAAAGTAGAACTCAAACCACAGCTCAATATGTCCCATCTGTGTATTTTTTGCATCTGATTTGGAAATGAAAATAAACCCATATTGCTTATGATTTCCAAAATAATTCCTGAAAATCAGGAATCCAAACTAATGCAACTCATTTAATAGGTCAGCCCCGGCATCTCGACTCACTCAAACAAATTAGGACAGGATTCTGTATGGGCTGGACTTGTGGTGATACTTAGTTTACTCAGAACATACAAGCTCATATTATAATTCTCAACACGGCAGTAAATATTCATTAAAATTTTAAAACTAGCATACAAAAATTATTCTCATGCAGCTTTCCAACAAATTTCCCCTTGTTATTCTACCATAACAAGTGGGAAGGCACAGATAATCTCTTCTGCATTAGGCAGGCGATTAGCTTTGGCCAGTAATTCAGAAAAAGATACCTGGGATAACAATAGCTTTAGACTACACTCCTGGCATGTGTTGTGCAATTTATGGATCGACTGGGTGCAGAGAGCCTGAATTTCCCTTTCAAACATTGCAGACTAGGAAGTCTGAGAGCGGGGATGGAAGTCTCCACAGTTGTGAACAAGCAAAGCCCACTATTATTTATAGTATTCAAACTTAAGAGGCAATTCCATTCAATTTTTATGCATGATGATGAAGGTACAAACGTATGTTGGGAATAATGCAGCGCACTTACAGATATACATGGTAGCAACCCAGGAAATGTCTTCTGGTGACTGCTACCACTTTGGAGAGACAAAGAGAGTGAGGTAATATCTTTTATTGGTCCAATAAAAGATACAGTAGAACCTCAGACTTGCAAACACCTTGGGAATGAAGCTTGTTCGTAATTCTGAAATGTTCATAACTCTGAACAAAACATTATGGTGGTTCTTTCAAAAGTTTACAACTGAACAGTGACTTAATACAGCTTTGAAACTTTACTATGCAGAAGAAAAATGCTGCTTTCCCTTTATGTTTTTAGTAGTTTATGTTTAACCCAGTATTGTACTGTATTTGTTTTTTTTGTTTGTTTTTTTGTTTGTTTGTTTTTTTGGTCTCTGCTGCTGCCTGATGGCATACTTTCAGGTCCAAATGAGGTCTGTAGTTGACTGGTCAGTTTGTAAATCTGGTGTTCATAACTCTTGAGGATCTGTTGTACGACCTCACTCACCTTGTCTCTCTAATATCCTGGGACCAATACGGCTACAACACTGCATGCATGCTATAACTTTGTCAGACTGCTGTTAGAGGTTCCTCTTTCAAATGAGTATTACATTTCTCTAATATACGGTTGATTTACATATGAAAAAGAATTATAGAAGTTTGAAATGGCGAAGACCTCTTTGTCATCTAGTCCAGTGGTTCTCAGCTTTTTTCATTTGCAGACCCCTACAAAATTTTGAATGGAGGTGTGGACCCTCTTAGA
This sequence comes from Caretta caretta, assembly GCF_965140235.1. Classification (NCBI taxonomy): domain Eukaryota; kingdom Metazoa; phylum Chordata; order Testudines; family Cheloniidae; genus Caretta; species Caretta caretta. The sequence goes on from NC_134208.1 coordinate 170,241,183, forward strand.
TACTGTCTGTGGACCCCAAGGGGCCTGTGGACCACATGTTGAAAATAACTGTTCTATGGTAACGACAACGTTTCATGGACCCCTTAGACATAGTCTGTGGATCCCCAGGGGACCGCAGATCACAGGTTGAGAACCACTGATCTAGTCAACTCTCTTCCAGTACAGCATAATTCCATTCATATACAGTTCCATCCATATATTCTCACCTACTTTGTCCAGTCGAATGTTTTTTATTATTAATATATTTTGAATCTGTGGTATATCCACGAAAGGCAGTATAAAAGAAGCATAATCTAATTGTGTGGACGGTAGTATACTCTGAGGTTAAGAGTAGGCCATGGGGATTCAAGACTTCTGACTGGATTACTTTCCCAGCTTTCCAAGTGACTCATTAAAGGACTTACCCAAGGTGACACAGGCCACAATTTTCAGAAGTGTCCACTGATTCTGAGTTTCTTAATTTTGGGTGCCTGTTTTGAGACATCTAAAGTCTGATTTTGAAAGTTGTTTGGAATCTGCAGCTTCCACTGACTTAAAACATGAGTTGTGGGCATACATCACCTCTGAAAATCAGGCCTTAAATATTAAGTTGAACATCCAAAATCAGTAGCTGAGCTAATGGGTGGGGGCATGACAGTCTGTTCCCCTTCCATCCCCTGGCAGCCTTTAGGTATACATGTGGCACCTTTTCAAGCATGTTATGCTGTTAGGGTTGCCAACTTTCTAGTCACACAAAACCAAACACCCTAACCCTGCTCCTTCCCCAAGGCCCTGCCCCCCACTCACTACATTCCCCCTCCCTTGGTGGCTCACTCTCCCCTACCCTCACTCACTTTTACTGGGCTGGGAGTTGGGGTGCAGGAGTGGGTGAGGGCTCTAACTGGGGGGGGGGGTGGGCTCCAGGGTGGGGCCAGAAATGAGGGGTTCAGGGTGTGGGAGGGAGCTCTGGGCTGGGGCATGGAGTTGTGGTGCAGGAGGGGGTGAGGGCTCCTTCTGGGGGTCCAGTGTCTGGGGTGGGGCTGGGGATGAGGGGTTGGGTTGCAGAAGGGGGCTCCAGGCTGGGGGGTGGGGCTAAGGGATTTGGAGTGTGGGAGGGGGCTGCAGGTTAAGGCAGAGGTTGGGGTCTTGGAGGGGGTGCAGGCTCTGGTCTGGGGAAGAGGGGTTTGAGGTGCAGGAGGAGGCTCCAGGCTGGGGGGTGGGGCCTAGGGATTTGGATTGTGGGAGAAGGCTGCAGGTTGAGGCAGGGGATTGGGGTGTAGGAGGGGGCGAGGGCTCTGGGGTGTGGCCGTGGATGAGGGGTTTGGGTGTGGGAGGGAGCTCTGGGCTGGGGCAGAGGGTTGGGGTGCAGGGGGATGAGGGCTCCGAGGTGGGGCTGGGGATGAGGGGTTTGGGGTGCAGGAGGGTGCTCCAGGTTTGGGGCGGGATCAGGGCTGGGGCAGGGCATTGGGGCTCAGAGATGGGGTGTGGGCTTGCCTTGGGCGGCTCCCAGTCAGTGGCGCTGCTGTGGGGGCTAGTGCAGGCCGCCTGCCTGTCCTGGCACCATGCTGTGTGCGCCCTGGAAGCAGCCAGCAGGTCCGGCTCCTAGGCAGTGGAGCCAGGAGGCTCCACATGCCGCTCTCACCTGCAGGCGTCCCCTCAGTTCCCACTGGCCAGTTCCTGGCCAATGGGAATGCGGAGCCAGTGCTCGGGGCGAGGGCACTGCACGGAGCCCCAGGCCCACCCTCCTGCCTAGGAGCCAGACCTGCTGGCTGCTTCCGGGGCGCAGTGTGGTGACAGCCAGGACAGGTAGGGACTAGCCTGCCTAAGCACTGCAGCACCGCCAACTGAAATTTTATCAGCCTGTTCGGCAGTGCTGACCAGAGCCGCCAGGGTCCCTTTTTGACCGGGTGTTCGAAAACTGGACACCTGGTCACCCTATGTTCAGAGTGGCAGATTTGTGAGGGGTCTGATCTACCCTGCACTAAATTTGCTGTGGCACAAACTATCTGGACACACCCTGATATTCATTAACAATTTGTTGAAAAAATCCTCTTTGAAACTTGGCTAGATGAAATTGCATTAATAAACTGTTAATGCACATTAGCAGGCTGGGCACAGTGCAGAGACCTTTGCATGAGACTATGCAGCTAGAGGGCCTGGCCTGGTGGGGGCACTCCGGGTGGAGCTCACAGCCTGACCATGCCTCTCTTGGATAATGGGGTGAGCAGCAACCAGGTAAGTGGCACCCCTGCCCCTCATCTGCTCCCTGCCCTAATCCCCCTGCCCCTCTCCTCCCATGTCTTCCCCTGCCCAGCTACCCTTGCACCTCCAAGATCCTGTCCTCTATTTCCCCCCCTTGTCCTAGCCCCACATCTTATTCTTCCTGCCATCTCTCATCCACCCCTTTTGCCCACATGCAGTTAACCAGTGTTCAGCACTTTTAAGGTCAGAAGGGCCATTAGATCATCTAGTCTGACCTCCTGTATAACACAGGCCATAGACTTCAATCCAGTTACCCTGGTATTGAGCCTAATAACTTGTTTAACAAAAGCGTATCTTCCAGACGGGCATCCAAACTTTAAGGAATGGAGAATCCACCACATCCCTTAGAAATTTGTTCCAATGGTTAATCACCCTTACTGTTAAAAATGAATGCCTTATTTCTAATTTGAATTTGTCTGGCTTTAGCTTCCAGCCATTGGTTCTTGTTATGTCTTTCTCGAGTGGAGGATTTAGAGTTAGTGGGGCCCTGTGTGCAGCTTCATTGTCGGGGGCCTCCTGGGACCCAGCCAAGAAAACGAACATTCTCTCTAATCTCCCCCCCCCGTTTTTCATTCTTTTTTTCTTCATCCTCCTCCCACATTATAAGTAATAGGAAGTAAATGAAAATAAAGTGAGGTACCTTGATTGGGGTTTAGGAGGAAGTGCAGGGGTTAGTCTCTGGGAGGGAGTTTGGGTGCTGGGTGCGGGCTCTGGCCTGGGGCAGGGAGCTGGGATGTGGGAGGGGGTAAGGGCTCTGGGAGGAAGTTTGGGTGCAGGCTCTGGGCTGGGGCATGGGATTGGGGTGTAGGAGGAGTCAGGGGGAGGCGTTTACCTTGGGCGGTGTGGCTCGCAAAGCGACCAGTACACCCCGCTGGCTGGCAGCGGCTCCTAGATGGGGGGGCGGGGGGCAAAAAGGGGTCTCTGCGTACCGCTGCCCGCACATGCCACCACCACAGCTCCCATTGGCCACAGTTCCCAGCCAATGGGAGCTGCAGAGTCGGCGCTCAGGGCGGGGTCAACGCGCAGAGAGACACACACACACACACTCCAGGGGCCACAGGGACGTGCTGGCTGCTTCCTGGAGCAGCGTGGTGCAGATGGAGGGAGGCAACATGGGCAGTGAGCCACCTTAGCCCTGCTGTGGTGCTGCTGACACGTCTGTGGGCGCCCCTTGGGGGTGGGGGCAGCAGGTCTCCGTGTGCTGCCTGGGGCCGGGGCAGTGCACAGAGCCACCTCTCCCTTGCCAGGGACACTCAGAGACGTGCCAGTAGCCAGCCGCTTCCGGGAACGGTGTAGGGCCACCGGCCACAGAATGCAGGCAGCCTACCTGCCTGAGCCCTGCTGCACTGCTGGCCGGGGATCGGGCAGGTTGTCAGATGAGATTTGTCCTGCATTTTGGGGGGCCCCCCGTCATTGGTGGCCCCATGCCACTGCACTGTTTGTTTCATGGTAAATTCACCTCTGTCTTTGTCCAGTAAGGACTTGTCTACCCGTACACTTAAAATGCTACAGTGACACAGTCGCCCTGCTGTAGCGTTTCAGAATAGACACTACCTATGCCGACAGGAGGGGTTCGCTCATCAGTGTAGGTAATCCACCTCCCCGAGAGGCAGTAGCTAGGTTGATGGAAGAATTCTTCCATCAACCTAGCATGGCCTACACGGGGACTTAGGTCAGCTTAACAATGCAACTCAAGTGTGTGGACTTTTTACACCCCTGAGTGACATAGTTGAACAGATCTAATTTTCTGGTATAAACCAGCCCTCAGAGTATGTCTACATTAGAAACCCTACAGTGGCACAGCTGCATTGCTGCAACTGCACCACTGTTACTCTGTAGCGTAGACACTTAGTACAGCAGTGGGGTTCTTCCATCATGGTAGTAAATCCATTTTTCCACAAGCTAGGTCGACAGAATTCTTCTGTCAACCTAGCAGTGTCGAGATCAGGGCATAGATTGCCGTAATTACATCACACAGGGCATGACATTTTTCACAGCCCTGACCAATGTAGTTACGCAGACCTAACTTTCTAGCACACAGCAGCCCCTAGGTTTAAGAGCCCATTAGCACCTGATATTTTCTCCCCATGAGGGCTCTCATACTCTAATCAAATCACCCCATAATCTTCTTTTTGATAATATAAACAGAAAAATAATTGGGAAGTAATTCAGGGCCTGTGGCCTGTTTGTTTCCATTGGGATGAGAAATCAGTAATATTAGGAATATTCTTAACAAAGTCCTGTTTCCCGGAACACAGTAAAAATAAACAACAGCAGGCAGTTTCCTTGCTCATAAATCCCCAGATGTGTCACTCAAGTGAGCTCTCTGCCAAAAGGAAAAGGAGTACTAGTGGCACCTTAGAGACTAACCAATTTATTTGAGCATAAGCTTTCATGAGCTACAGCTCACTTCATGTAGCTCACGAAAGCTTATGCTCAAATAAATTGGTTAGTCTCTAAGGTGCCACAAGTCCTCCTTTTCCTTTTGCGAATACAGACTAACACGGCTGCTACTCTGAAACCTCTCTGCCAAAGAACTCCATCTGTTTCCTCTCAAGGGCCATGTCCACACTACAAAATTATGTCAACCTAACTTACGTTATTAAATTGCTTGTGTGTGTGCATACTTGGCTACTTGTGTCAGCGATGTGCATCCTCACCAGGAGTGTTTGTATTGATTGTATTGTGGGACAGCTTCTGAAAGCCAGTAAAAGTCGATGTAAGCCTTCAACCATGACTCTATGCTGCTCAGGGAGGTGGTGTTACTAAATCAACATAGAGAGGCACTTATGTCTAACTATGTAGTGTAGACCAGGCCAAGGCCACACTCAGAACTTGTCTTCTGGCTTTCTTCCTCCAGCATGCAGGTTCAAATACAATATCCTAGCCCCTGCCTTTATAATCAGGGAAATGCCCTCAGTCCACAGGGCTTGGGTCTGACTTGTTACCTGCCTTGGGCGGTTCCTCCAGGTTTTGTAGTGTCTCTACTACATAAAGGAGATTAATTGTTCATTTCAATGAGTATTCACACCACCACTTAGGTCTATGACAGTCCTCGAATCAAAGACTCTCTTGATGACAGGCATCAACACCTTTTTGGCATAGCCTGGCCTTACACCTTTTTAATGTCTCAAGTTACTAAACTATAAAATTCGTACAATAATACTTAACAAGGATGTAAAACTACTTAAAGTTTGTAATGTACTTGAACATTTTCTGGTGAATGATGCTAGGGATGTGCAAATTAGTAGTACTAATGTGTCCGATAATCCAGATGATTATATTTTACCCTACTTTATTAATGTTTGTAAATCTCTGAGATTCTTGGATTAATATGTACTCTAGTTCAAATTATTCAAGGTACATTGTCTTAACTTAATCACTCATGCCTCATTTTTCTACAGTTACAAGAAGCAATACCTAAGATTACTGAAACTGAAAGATTAGAAGAATTTTTTTTCCATCTTGTTTCCTTTGTGCATCTGACAGCACTTTCAGTATAGTCAGGTTCCTTTTCCCCTGCAACCTCACATGTGTCCTGATCCCATCAGGAACTCTGTGTGGTCTGGGCAGACCCCAGGCATAATGGGGCAGTCAGTGCAAAGGACCTATTGACATGGAACTCCTCGCAGTATTCGCTGTCTGTTTCCTCTTTGTGTGGGCCTTTCACACAACACTAGAGGAAAGGAAACTTTTTTTTTTAAAGTGGAATGTTTAGTTGTAAAATCATAAACTTCCTAAGGTAGAGTGCGGGACAGGACACTTGAAACTACTTAAGTCTTTTTTCCCCCAGTGACTGTATTTCAAATTAAACACGATGGATGAGATATTATCTTTTGTTGGACCTGTTGGTGAGAGAGAAAGTTTTTGAGATTAGACATTGCTTTTCACAGACCTGAAGAAGAGTTCTGTGTAAGCTCGAAAGCTCATCTCTCTCACCAACAGAAGTTGGTCCAATAAAAGATACTACCTCACCCACTTTGTCTCTTTAATATTCTGGGACTGACATGACTACAACACTGTTTACAAGAATAAATTTCAAATTGAAAATTAATAAATAATACCGAGCTCTTACATAGTACTTTTTATCAGTAGATCTCAAAGTGCCTTACAAAGGATGTCAGTGTCATTATCCCCAATTTACAGATAGGGAAACAGAGTAACAAAGAACTAAGATATGTAGGGACCTAATTCCCATGTCTAAATGAGGATCTGAGCCTTTGCCTCTTTGTCACTCAATTTTCCTATCTGTAAAAAGGGGATAATGATACTCGGAGAACCTGGCCAAAGTGACTTGTTCAACTTCTCAAAACCACCCAGTCTTTAAAGGTAAGCCCAAAAGTCACTTACTTTAAGCCACTTGGCAACCTGAAATCCCTCCACCCACTGGGTGCTAGTTTCTGGGAAGACTCTAGACTTTGTTTTAGGAGTTGCCCCTTACGTGTTTCTTACAACTATCTTGAGAGAAGGGTGTGTTCACACATCAGTCCATATGAGATTTTAACACAACCCATAGCAAGGTTTCACCCAGGTCATATCAGTCGTAGGGAAAAGGAGAAGCACCATTTAAATGGTTTTCATGTCTCTCTCTCTTTCTCACTCAAATGGCACAAAAATTTGTTGGATAGTAGAGTTTGAGTACAAGACCTGATGTCAGGAATGATGTCTAGAATTACTTTATTTACTGTATATATATTAGCAATTCATATTTTACAGGAAAAGATCGCCACAAAGTGTCACGGTGACATCCACGATCAGGCTACTGGCACCAGTTAGATCTTGTTATCGTCAGGAGGAAAGACCTACCCTTAGTGCAGAACACTTGAACATTCCACAGCTGATTGTGACACTGACCACTCCTTGATTGTTAGCAAAGTGAAAATGTATTCTACTATGAACTTGATTATTACTGGATGCCCCTCCTGGATGGAAACATTTGGGTCACAGGTCAGCCTGGGATGGGGAGGGACCCAGATCAACATCTAGCTTGTAGACAGCACATCCATCCAAAGGACACTACGGATTAGGAACAGGAAGTGAGACAAAGGATTAGTGTGCATGTTTGTGTGTAGGCATGCAAGTAGCTGCCTGGGAAATGGCCTTGTGATAGGGGAGACTAGGTAGCAGAATCTAATCGGCAGCACTTGTAGGTATAACCAGATAAGCATGACCAGGATGATTGGCCTTGGAGTTCCCAGGGAAGGACTGAGAGTTGAGTAGGGCTGAAAAGGAGAAAGCAGACATGATAGAAGCAATTCTGTGGTTTCCAAGGGACCGTATCATATGCCCAATACCAGGTTTACAATGGCTCCAGTGGCAGCATGGCACCAGGCCCAGGCTCCAAAGGGGCCTTGGCCCGGCCCAGCCTGCTCTGCTTGGGCTGCGATCCGAGGCCCTGACAGCTCTTCTCCACCCCAGCCCCTGCCCAGCGCTCGCTCCTGTTGGGTCGCAGGCTTGCTGAGGGTCCTCTCTGCCCTCTGGCTCCTCTCTACCTCCTGGTCACAGCTGAGGCTGAGAGAGCTGGAACCTGGTGCTGCCTGCCTGTGGCTGCTGACCTCCCACCACAGCTCCGCACCCGCCCCCCGCCCGGGGGACTGACTCCTCCCCCTCTTCCTGAGCTTTGCATGCCAGGGGCTGGGGTTGATCCCTCCTCTTCCCAGCTCCACATGCTGTGGCCAGGGCTGACCCCACCCCCGAGCTCTTCTCACCACTGCTGGAATTGGGGCTGACCCCTCCTCCACCCGAGCTCCCCGCACCACTGCCAGGTGCTGGGGCTGACACTCCCCATACTGCTGCCAGGGGCTGGCCCCCAACCCCCACCAGCTCCATGCTGCCCGGGGGTGGGCCTGACCCCCCAAGCTCCGCTACCTGATACCTTGCGTCGCCAACCCCACACGCGTTCCTCCACGCCCCACTCGGGGGGCACACCCAACATTTTTGGTAAACTGGGCATTTGTTCATTTGCTCTTGCCAACTGATCAGTTGGCAAAAGCAAACGGGACAAATGCCTGTTTTTCTCAAAAAAAGTCAGGATGGCCGGGACAGAGCTTAAAAAGGGAACTGTCACAGCCAAAAGGGGATGTATGGTCACCCCACTTCCAGGCAAGTGAGTCCTGAGGGAGCCCAGCTGGGGTGAGGGCAGAACCTGGCCTGGCTGATCGTGCCACTCTCGAGAGGCCGGAGCGATTCCCTGCCCCAGCACTGTACCAGCCCCGGCCGCGCTGCCAGCTCTGCCTGGCAGATGCAGTCACCTCCCAGCAGGGCTCGTGAGTGTGGCCGGGGGACAGGGTGTGAGGGAGTGGGTCTCTGAGGGATCTTTGGGGGCAGTGTTGGGATGTGAGGCGGTGTGGCTGCTGGGCAGTGGAGGTTTGTGTGTTTTGGGTGCTAGGCAGTGGGGGGGTCTGAGTGGAGTGCTGTGTAGTTGTGGTGGTGGGGCTGTGGGGAAGTGCATGAGGCAGTAGTGGTGCAGCTCTGTGTGGGGAATGCTGGGCAGAGGTGGTGGTGTGCAGGGCGCTGTGCATTTCTTGTGGAGGGGCTGTGTGGGGCGGCTGCTGGGCCTAACAGTTCTGGGGGATGCTGGGCATAGGGAGCTGGGGGCTGTGTGGCCCAACCCTGTGGAGAAGAGGCACGCTAGCAGCACAGGGCTGGGTGGGCCAATGTGCATATAGCAACTGCCGGTTTGTATATAGTGCTCTTGCACTGGGCTGCGCGGGGCCACACCTGGCATGCCATGCCCAATTGCCCCTGGCTGGCCCCTCCAGGGACCAACCTCCCCATGCTGTGCTCCATTGATCCCATGGGGGCCCACAAATATGTTTGGCGCCAGACCCACAAAAGGTTAATCTGGCCCTGCATATGCCAGCTGGGGAATAATTGGAGTATAATGCACATCACCCCATATACCAGGAGCCGGGGGGAGGGAGGTGTAGAAGCTAGTTGGCTCTATATAGCTGGGGAAATCCCCAGCACGGAGATTGTGGGTTGTTTTCACTTCCTTAACCCCTAAGTATTAATTGTGGCCTTTTTTTAAATTTTTTTTACTTTTGTGAAATATGCTCAGCTCTGAGACTGAACACGACAGGTCTGTAGGTTTGTTCCATTATATATCCTCTGCTGTTCAAATATTGCATTGTTAGAGGCCATTTCCACTGAAATATTTGCCAAAACTCCCCTTAAGTACAGTGGTTCCATTCAGAATCACACCTACACCGAGGTATATTTTCTAGTGATGATCCCATGTTTTCCCTTTCTTCACAGCTAGGCAACCCAAAGATGTTGGATTGTTCCACACCTGAAAATCCAGGTGTCTTTTCTTTACTCTCTCTGACCTTGCTACTTGGTAGGTTGGAAACTTTTTCTGTTTGGTTTTTTGTAAGACTGTTTCACAGTCTGAGTAATGTGGGTCACTAGGCTTTCCATTCCCACTCCAGTAATGGTTATAGTATTCAAATGTATGTATGTCTAGTTCAGTGTTCACAGTTGCAGCTCCTGCATGCATTCAATCTGCTTCTTCACTGCATTCGTAATTAATTGCTGTATGCTCTCTCTCCTCAGCTCACCTCCTTTTACCAATGGTAAGTCCACTTTGCTCAAGTGCTCTTACTGAAGCACTACAAGATGGCATCTTTCACTTGTCAGGAAACAGGATATTTAGGGTCGAATGAATAATCTTGACATTTGTTTCCCCTTTGCCTTAGATATTTTACAATAGTTTTATGAATCTCAGATATTATACATTTATTGGACTTTGTGACTGTCTTAAATATTCTTTACTTGCTATGTGTAGTGGCCCCCAAAGAGATGTCTGGCCATTAGAGATCCTGACACACACCCACAAGTCTGGTTCTAATGATCCAAACAATGAGGTTCCACCATTTCCCTTTGTAGACTTTTGCACGGTGCACGGTAATAGACCCCCTCCACGCTATGGATGTTTTTACTAATATGCATCTTACATTTTCTTTGCTCCATTTCTTCCCATTCTAATTATATGCTCTTGCACGACCTTAAAACTTGTATTTTGTCTCTAGGTAAGAATATGCAGTCCCATACACACACACATCTTTGTCAAGCTGATCATAAGTATCCTGATTTTGTAAAAACAAACAAAGTAATAAATCAGAATCTCAGCATTTGTACCCAGCTCTGGAGGCTACAGAATGCTCCAGTCACCTCTTAACCTGACTACTGCAACATCCAGCTTTCTAGTTTCCCCTCTCTATTCCCATCCAACATGCTTCCAGTAAAACAATTTTATTTTTTCACCATTCCAGACATGTCTCCTTCATTCTTGAATCTGTATGTCTGCTTCAGTTCTTTGTCCTCATTTAGTATCTCTCTTTAGGTATAAGGTCCTCTGGCTGCATCTATACTCATACACCATTTCCTGCATTACACCCAAGTCTCATAGTTATCCCCTGTGTCTCTGTCAACTGCTCCAGACCCAGTCAGTAAAAAGCAGGTCAGGCTGCCTAAAAGTAGGTCTATGCTGTGTTTCTAACCATCTTTAAAATAAGCTTAGCTGAAAACCAGTCCGGCAAATTTCCCAAGGTACAGAGGTCCGTAGAATGAAATACCTAGGCACAACAGGGTCCGTTAAGTAGCCCAGTGCTGTGTTAGCAGGAGAGAGGGAGGAGGGATGACTTTTGTGGGTTTGTCAAACCTTTATTTGTTCATGTTTGTTTTGTATTTAATAGGCTTACAGCTGTGTCTTTGCTCTTTAGAGCACTGTATTATACACTGAAATGGATGGTTCCTTTCAGCAATTAAACAAAGCCAATAACCTGAAAGAAACCATAGCTGAAAAGCACAATCTTGACCTCTGATTGACCTTGACATTTACAAGGAAAAAGAACTTTTCGTTTAACAGACAAAACAAGTCAGTGAGCCAGGAGGAACTAGAAGAAAATGGTTGTGTTGCTTTTTGATTACTTTGTTTAAACCAACATACTACATGGTTTACAATACTTCATTACAATGTATTAGGGCTTGGAGATGATTTAATGCCTGTTTATAATTCAGACCATTCTTGAAATAAACAAGTGAATGTTTGGAAAATGGATGAAGCTGGTCTGCTGGAGACATCATTAAACACATCTCTGAAAAGCAAAACACGGGCATACTACACTTAAATGTCTTTTCCTCCTACCTTTGGCTGTATTTCAAGTATTTTACCTAATGATGTATATTCAAAAGTAACATTGCACTATAAAATTGCCTAAGTGTTTAAAATTGTCTAATACGTATAAATGTGTAGGGTATTGCTTTGGACATAGAAAGGCCAGTTCTTCAGGGTTTTTTCCTCCCACTTTTAAAAACTGTTTAGCTTTTAAAAATGGGGAGTGAAAGAGAAAGGAGAAAAGGCAAAAGAGAGGAGTTGGTACTGTTACGTTAGACTCCCTTGCTAGAATCTAAATTAAACCTGCTACAGGCAGCTTTAATTTATGCTGACTCTGTTGTGATGATGGAGGGGAGAATTGTTTAAAATGAGGAACTTTTTCATTTTCCTATAGTCCCAGGTAACTTAGGGCATGACTACACTTGCAGATGTAGAGCACTTTGAGTTAAACCAGCCTTCGTAGAGCGCAGTAGGGAAAGCGCGGCAGTCTGTCCACACTGACAGCTTCAAGCGCACTGGAGTGGCCACATTTGCGGCACTTGCAGCGGCATTGGGCGTGGTGCATTATGGGCAGCTATCCCAGCATGCAAGTGACTGCAATGTACTTTTCAAATGGGGGGGGTGGAGTGTGACAGGGAGTGTGTTGTGTGTATGTGGGAGGAGAGAGAGCAGGTTTTGGGGGGGGGGCTGAGAGCAAGTCAGCATGCTGTCTTGTAAGTTCAGACAGCAGCAGATCCCCCCTTCCCCTCGCCCCTCTCACACACAGCATTCCACAGTAATGGTTGCTTTGTATCGGAGCAGATAAGCATGCCGGTTGCCAGAAACAGAGCTTTGAAAGGCCACATCCGCATTCCTACAGCGATTCAAAAACAATGACAAGAGTGGCCACTTGACTTAAGGGGATTATGGGACATTTCCAGAGGCTGATCAGAGCACAGTAATGCAACGCCTTGTTCACAATGACGCCCGGCTGTTGTAGCCAAGGCGCAGCAAATGTTATTCCACTCACCGAGGTGGAGTACCCGCAGTGTTGTAGCCGCGGATTCAGAGTGCTCTACGTGCCTTGCCAGTGTGGACGGGTAGTGCGTCTGGAGCTCCTTTATTGCGCTGTAGCTCACAAGTGTAGCCAAGCCCTTATTCACTCCTTCCCCCCACCTTTGACAGGTGGTCGGGGAGAGAGGAGAGGATTCACACTTTGCGTTATGTAGCACCCACAGATCTGGATTTAAGCATGATTTCCATTCCCTTGTGAAAAAATCTGGAGGCTGTGTTAGTATGTAAAGCTACCTTAAGTGGTTGCTACTCAATGCAGACATTGCCCATCTTGTTTTCCACCCCTCTGTGGTCTGATGTGCTCATGGTGACCTGAGCCACCGTAAAGGTGGGCAAACATATTCTGTACCAGATGGACCCAGTGCATTGTCTTGACATTCAGCTGCAGATACAGTGACTTACAGTAATCCAGTCTGCATATGACAAATGCATGGATTACTGTGGCCAGGTCACCTTTGAGAGGAAGGGACAAAGATTCCTAGCAAACTGGAGGTGAAAGAAGGCATTTTTGGAAATTGATACTACCTGGTCATCCAATCTTAGTGATGAGTGAGTCAGACATGAATGCAAGGAACTAGACTAGATGACATCTCAAGGTCCCTTCCAGTCCTAGGATTCTATGACTGAGGCTTTGGACCACTCTGAGAAATGGAGGCTGTATAATTTTGAAAAGAGGTGGACACAACATCATGGCCAGCTCTTTGAAGTGCTTCCCCTTTCCAAACAGCATCACTTCAGTCTTGCCTTGGTTCAGCTTGGGCCAACTGTTCTACAACCAAAAGCTAATGTCCTGTAGGCATTCTGACATATTAGTAGTGGTGATGGTTGCATCAGTTAAGAATGAGATATATAGTTGACTGTCATCAGCATACCGTTGGCAGCTAACTTCATTGCATTTCACTGTCTCTCCCAGGGGTCTCAATAAATATTGAAGAGAAGCAGGCAGAGGCAAGGTGTAGGGGCGACATGTGGGGTCAAGTGCCCCCGCAAAAGGGTTCTGTCCTTGCAAAGTCAGCATGAAACAGGACTGACTCCTGGCTTAGCCATTTCTTCAGAGTCTGGAAGGCCCTCTCGCAGTCCTCGGACCACTCCATGGCCGAGAGTTCTTCATGAGGTCTGAAAGGGGGGACAGCTAGGATGGTGAAAACTGGTATGAAGCATCAATAGTACCCTACTAGCCTGAGGAACTGCCTTACCTGCTTCTTGGTCATAGGGATGGGGCAGTCTCTCAGGGCTTGTACCTTGTCCACCAAGGGGCATGCCTGGCCCTTTCCCACCATATACCCAAAGTATGTCACTTCTTCCTCCCAGGATCCACCCTCCCACTCTTTCCTCGACCGACTCCGCATGTTCTGGTCGGCCTTGTCTTGGCTGACCTTAGACTGTGGGGTGCTCAAAGTAATATCCTCAGGTTACACCCTGCAGTTTGTGACCAACCGTCCCTCCCTGTCCCACTTCAGGGACCCTTCTCACGAGCAACTCCTCGTCCAAGAGGTCGAGAACCTCCTGCACCTGGGAGCAGTGGAGGAGGTCCCTTGAGACATGTACTCCTGCTACTTCCTGATCCTAAAAGCAAAACGGGGCCTCAGACCCATCTTGGACCTATGTCATTTCAACAAGTCTCTCAAGAATTTGAAGTTTCGCATGGTCTCCCTGGCCTCCATCATCCCCTCCCTGGGTCCGGGATTGTGGTATGCCACCCTCGACTCGAAGGACGTATATTTCCACATTTCCATTTTTCCGGGGCACAGGCGTTTCCTTTGTTTTAGGCTGGGCCAGTGCCATTTCCAATTCACAGCATTGCCATTCAGTCTCTCGTCAGCCCCGAGAGTATTCACGAAGTGCACAGAGCCCATGGCTGCTTACCTGAGGCACCGGGGTGTTCAATTTACCCCTACTTCAACGACCGGCTAATAAAGAGTTGGTCCCGGGATCAAGTGCGGCAGCATCTTAATCTGGTTTGTTCCACCTGTCACGATCTGGGGCTGTTAATAAATAAGAAAAAAGTTGACCTTAAGTCCAGTGCAATGCATAGAGTTCATTGGAGTCGTCCTCAACTCTGCTCCGGCCAGAGTCTTCCTCCCTGAGGCTTGGTTCCAAGCCATGGCGGACCTCATCTCATGCATGCAAGCCCAACCTCTCGCATGCCTGTGATTATTGTGTCACATGGTGGCATGCACTTACATGGCTCAACACGTGTGGCTCCGTCTCAGGTATGGCTGGCCTTGGTCTATGTACCCAACAGACAGAGCATGGACTGGGTGGTCAGGGTCCTGGACCATGTACTGTCATCACTCATCTGGTGGCAGAATCCTACATTGGTGTTGGGGTGGGAGGGGAAGAGTTCCCTTCGTGGCTCTGTCCCCATCAGTGACCCTCATCTCCAGTGCCTTGAACCTGGGGTGGGGAGCCCACCTGGGTGATCTCAGCATGCAAGGCCATTGATTGAGTCATGATTGCTCCCCACACATCAACATCAGGGAGCTCAGAGAGGTTCATCAGACCTGCTAAGCCTTTCTACCTCACATAAAATAGCAGGGTGGTCCGGGCCGTGATGGACAATATACCAGCTATGTTCTATATCGACAAGCAAGGCGGAGTCAGATTGTCTGGCCTTTGCAAGAAGCTCTCAGGCTCTGGGTCTTCTGTGTACAGCCGCACATCTACCCGGGGCCAGGAACGCTTTGGCAGATCGCCTCAGCAGGACCTTCTCATCTCACCATGAGTGGTCCCTCAATCCAGAAGTGGTCATCATCTTCCAGAGGTGGAGGACTCCCCAGGTGGACCGGTTCACATCCAAGGCAGAACAGAAAATGCCACATTTTCTGCTGGATGCGGGGGAATCAAGAGAAGCTCCCTGTCGGATGCTTTTTTACTCCTGTGGTTGGGCGCTCTGTTGTATGCCTTTCCCCCAGTGCCTTTAATTCACAGCGTCCTCATGAAGATCAAGCAGGACAAGGTGAAGGTGATCCTCATAGCACCAGCTTGGCCGCACCAGCACTGGTTCGGCATGCTTCTGGACCTCTCGGTGGCTGTCCTCTTACAGCTACTGCTCAGGCCGGACCTGCTGTCCCAAAACCACAGCAGTCTTCTGCATTCGAACCTGGCGGCAGTGCACCTGATGCTTGGCTGCTGCATGGTTAAATGCGGAGGAGCAGCAGTGCTCAGCTGGTGTCCAAAAGGTCCTGTTGGGCAGCAGAAAGCCCTCCATGAGAGCGACCTACCTGGCCAAATGGAAACGGTTTACTTGTTAAACCTCAGATAAAGGCATTCGGCCTGAGTGGGCCTCATTGCAGTTAATCTTGGACTATCTTCTGCATCTCAAGCTCCAAGGCCTTTCCCTTTCATCTATCAAGGTCCACTTGGCCACTATTTCGGCCTTCCATCAGCCGCTCGAGGGTAGGTTGGTTTTCACCCAAGACAGGACTGTCCGGTTCCTCCAGGGCTTCGAGCGCCTCTACCTGCATATCAGGAATGCGTCCCTCCGTGGGACCTGAATCTTGTGCAGTCGCAGCTCACGGGGCCTCCCTTTGAGCCTCTGGCTTCCTGCTCTTTCCTTCTCCTTTCCTGGAAAGCCTTGTTCTTGGTTGCAATAACATCTACCCACCGGGTCTCTGAGATTAGGGCACTTACCTCAGAACCACCCTATGTGGTCTTTTACAAAGACCAGGTCCAGCTGTGGACTCACCCGGCTTTCCTTCCCAAGGGTAGTTTCACAGTTTCATACGGGCCAGGACATTTACTTACCTGTCTTCCAAAGCCGCATAAGTTGGAGGAGTGTAGGTTCCACTCCCTAGACGTCAGGAGGGTGCTAGCCTTCTACATTGAAAGGATCAAGCCATTCCGCAAATCAAAGCAATTGTTCATCTGCTGCTGGCCTGGGGTACTGGCCGCCAGCCCCCTTGTTACGCAGACAAAACTACACAGGATTGTTTCAGGGGACAAGACGAGATGTCACGTTTATTCTAACACAATTTGATTTATGACCAATAACTAATATCTAATATCTATGTACACACACGCACATCAAATGTTCTGCAGCTGCTGTATAGTTACCAGTCCTGAATGTAGCTTGAGTTCGTGGCTTGGGTTCGTAGCTTGTGGCGGCTAACTGGCCAGGAAAGCCGGGCACAAGGAAGAGCTGGGTCTCTGTTGGGCATGCACCGGTGCCCTTCCATGTTGGCAGCAGAATGTTACCCTCCAAAGTTTTCCATCTCACCCATCCTTTCTGTAGGCTTTAGTTTGAATCCAGAGTCTATAGGTCTTGCTGTGTCATGCTGCCTCTGGTTTCGGTATGATTGATCACCTGTCAATTGCAGACATGACTTTCAGCCTAGGACCTGGCTTTGATGTTTCTTCAATTGGACTTTTGTTCTTTTCTTTTTAGGGTGGACTCTTCTTGTTTTGTCAGGGGGTTGTCTGCATCTTCAGCCATTGGTGTTTACACTTTATTTCATCAGGACAGGCTGGGGCTGGAGGTTGATTCCATCATCCATCCATACCTCATTCACACATCTAAACTAAACTAATAAGATTACAGCAGGGTTTTGCAAAAATGAAGGTTGCAGCAAGCTTTTACAAAATGGAGTGAGCATTTTAAAATGGAGTTTGAGTTACAATATGGACAAGTGTAAGGAATGGCAAACAGTGAACAGAAGTTACAATATAGACAACTATAATGAATGACAAACAGTGAGTGGAAGTTACAATGTTGAAACAGTGTAAGTTTCAGTGATTTAAGCAGCAATTGGATTGAAAGTGAAACTCAATTAGGCAGTTATTGGGGTAACCAGTTTTATGAATGAATGTTGTTTCATTTATAAAACTTTACCTATGAAGTTATATTAATAAAGTGAACAATTAAAAACAATTTCATTGATCAGTTCTACACCCTGCCAGCTAGGGTTCCAGCCACCAGCCACGAGTCGTGGGGGCTCCGCTGCTGGCCTGGGGTACCAGCTGCCAGCCCCCTGCCAGCCAGGGTTCCATCCGCCAGCCCCGCTCAGCCCGCTGCCGGCCTGGGGTCCTGGCCACTGGCACTGGGCTCTGCAGCCGCCCCCAGCTGGGGCCCACTGGCCCCAGCCTGGGGCAGTGAGGGGTACACACAGGGACAAGACGAGGCACAGCTCAGCACCCCCACCTTAAAAATTGTTCCAGCGCCACTGTACTGGGATATTTTTAAGTGCTGATTTGCTGCTTACATCACTATCACGCCACGTGGAACAGCGCACTGCATTTGACGTTGAGATTAGAATGTACATGCAAGAACTGGAATCAGAATTTTCTGATAAATTTCAAGATTTCCAGCAATTTGGCCAATGCTTTCTTTTCTAATTAAACCTAAAAAGTTCAACAAGAGCAACTTGGATTGGTCTGTATTTCAGTCGATGGGTGTTGAAGATTTCGAAATGCAGCTCATTCCGTTAAAAAGCTCAGAATTGTGGGCATCAAAGTCTGGAGGTCTGCGGAGTGCACTTGAAGCTACCGAGAGAGATCATGGGGCCTCTGTTCTGACCTGCTGGACGTCCCTGCCAGTGAAATTTAACTGTTTGAAGAAAATTGTGTTTGCAATGCTTTCAGCATTTGGATCCACATACCTGTGCAAACAGGTATTTTCACACATGAAATCTGTCCTCTGTCCCTCTACAGTGGATGGCACTTTGACCTAATAGCTGGAGATCCATGTTGTCATCAAATGGAGTTGCAAAGAGTTGCAGAACAATCAATTTATAAGCACCTGGAGGATAATAGGATGATAAGTAATAACCAACATGGATTTCTCAAGAACAAATCATGCCAAACCAACCTAATTTCCTTCTTTGACAGAGTTATGGGCCTAGTGGATGGGGGGAAGCAATAGATGTAATATATCTTGATTTTAGTAAAGTTTTGACAGAGTCCCACATGACATTCACATAAACAAACCAGGGAAATGTGGTCTAGATTAAAGTACTATAAAGTGGGTACACAACTGGTTGAAAAACATATTCAAAGAGTAGCTACCAATGCTTCACTGTCAAACTGGGAGGACATAATTAGTGGATTTTTAATTCAATATTTTAATTGATGACTTTGATAATGAAGTAGAAAGTATGCATATCAAATTTGCAGATGACACCAAGCAGAGAGGGGTTGCAAGCACGTTAGACGTCAAGATTAGAATTCAAAACAACCTTGACAAACTGGAGAATTTGCTTGAAAAAAAAGAAAAATCAGTGAAAATAATTGCAAAGCAGTACACTTAGGAAGGAAGAATCAAATGCACAAAGATAAAATGGGGAATAACTGGCTAGGTAGTAGTGCTGCAGAAAAGGATCTGGTGGTTATAGTGTGTCACAAATTTAACATGAGTTAACAATTCTGGGGTGTATTAACAAGAATGTTGTTTGTAAGACATGGGAAGGAGTTGTCCTGCTCTACTAGGCACCAGTGAGGCCTGAGCTGGAGTATTGTGTCCAATTCCATGCACCACAAAAAATATGTGGACAAATAGGAGAGAGTCCAGAGGAGAGCAACAAAAATGCAAAGAAGTTTAGAAAAACATGACCTATTAGGCAAAGGAAAAATTAGGTATGTTTTATCTTAAGAAACGAAGATTGAGGGTAGACCTGATAATAGTCTTCAAATATGTTAAGTGCTGTCACAAAGAGGATAATGATCAACTATTTTCTATGTCCACTGGCAGTAGAACAAGAAATAATCAACTTAATCCATTCTGCAGCAAGGGAAATTTAGATTAGATATTAGGCTATATCTACACCACAGTTTATGTTGGCATAATTCATGTCATTCAGGAGTGTGAATCACCCCTATGAGTGACATAAATTACATCAACATAAGCTCTGGTATGGACAGTGCTATGTTGGTTGGAGAGCTGCTACCACCTCTCGTGGAGGTGGTTTTATTATGCTGATGGGAGAGCTCTCTCCTGTTGGAATAGAGCGCCTTCACCAGATATGCTTCAGCACTCTATGTGTAGACAAACCCATAGAAAAAACTTTTTAACTATAAGGATAGTTAAGCACTGGAATATGCTTTCAAGGGAGGTTGTGGAATCCCTGTCTTTGTTTGTTTTTAAGAACAGGATAGACAAAAATCAGCCAGAAATGATCTAGGTATACTTGTGCTCTTTCTCAAGGTCCCTTCCACCCCTCCATTTCTATGATTCTATGGTCTAACATTGTTTTGCAAGACATGACATTGCATGACTAAATCATGTCATCATGACATGCTGAAATCATATTAGCAACAGTTCTCAACCAGGGATCCAGGGCTCCCTGGGGGGTCACGAGCAGGTTTCAGGGGGACACCAAAATAAACCAGAGAGCAGGGCCAGTGTTAGACTTGCTAAGGCCCAGGGCAGAAAGTTGAAGCCTGAGCAACTTAGCTTCGTGGGGCCCCCTATGGTGTGGGGCCCTCGGCAATTGCCTTCCTTGGCTTCCCCCTAATGCCAGCCCTGACTTTTAATTTACTGGGTATGCAGAAAAACAGTTGTTGTGGCACAAGTGCGCCATGGAATTTTTATAGCGTGTTGGGGGTGGAGGGACTTAGAAAGAAAAAGGTTGAGAACCCCTGATATTAGGATATGAAGATGTAGCATCACCATTCCCTGGCTGATAGGAGAGAGAGAGTATTTCCATCCTATTGTCTCTCCTCATATTCCCTTGTGATAGAATCTTCACTGAGATGCAGGTCAGTTTGCTTAGTAATACTTGTGCTACCTAATAAAGTGCCACCTTACTAACCCCAGGCTGAATACCACTGCTGTAAAGGATAATGGCCACATTTATGCTCATGTTTTCTACTCCACTTTTAATTTTAATATAAAAACAGATTTCCTCCTATATCCTTCCCACTGTTATTTAATTTATCCCATATTTTTACACTGTCCATTTGATATCTTGCCCCTTCCCCTCAAAGTGTGTCTAAAATCTTGGGGAAAATAAACTCGCTTGTGGTTTACCACTGGAAGGACTACCAATATGGTATTACTACCCATTGTAAAAATAGAAACTTTCTAGTTTACACACTGCTTGCCATACAGTATTGTTAATACTCAAATGGAGTTAATAATTTGAATCAACTTGTTAAAATACACCAATAAAATTATTTATATTTTTATTATATATGGTCAATTGTGGAAGTCTTGCTTTGTGAAATGTATCTTATCAATGTACCAACTATTGGGTTGCATATTTCACATTAATTTTATAATTTATGTTATTAGAGGTGAGATGCTGTAACTGTGCCTTAGTGGGTCACAACTGAGGATACCAAATTTAGGACAAACTGCTGAGAAATAGGGCAAACACAACCCAAAACTGGTGATTATTCTTTTATAAGATTTACTAAACCAGCCACAAAAGTAAACTTCTATTTCACCACACTGACTAACAAGAAAACATAAAGGCAGTTTCCTCAGGCATTCCAGTTCTTATATCACCACCAAAAACACTGGATTCAGAGATGAGTGGTTCTTTACAACCAGTCTCATCAAATAATAGGTTCTTCTGATCCCAAAGGACCAACCACACACACCCAGGTCAATATAAAACTTAGATCTTACCCAAAAATCACGCTGATGCCAATCCTTTTGTATCTAAAATTAAAGGTTTATTTATAAAAAGAAAGAAAGAAGAGAGTTAAAAATTGGTAAAAGGAATCAATTTCATACAATAATGGCAAAGATGTTGGTTCAGGCTTGTAGCAGTGATGGAATAAACAGCTGGCTTAAGTCAAGTTTCTGGAGTACATCCACAGCTTGGATGGGTCATTCAGTCCTTTGTTCAGAGCTTCAGTTTGTCGCAAAGTTCCTCCAGAGGTAAGAAGCAGAATTGAAGACAAAATGGAGAAGGTGCAGCTGCCTTTTATAGTCTTTTGCCATGCAGCCTGTGCTTCCTTTGTTTCAGACACAAGCTGCCCAGCACCTATTAGAGTTCTTTCCATGGGCATGTCCATGCATGCCTTGCTGAGTCATAAGGTGTATCTGCCTTCTGTCAATGGGTCAATTGTATAGCTGATGGTCCATAACGGACCATCAAGCAGCAAGCAGTGCTGATGCCAAACTGTCTGGGGGTGTCACCCAGAATCATAGCACAAGTCTGAAATACAGACATACATACATATCTATAACTCATAATACAAAGGTGATGCAAACATATAAACAAGATTACCATATCTGGCAACTTATAACATTTGTGCAGATATCTTACATGCCAAATTTGGCTGTGACCAGTGTCCCAGTGGGGGATAACTATGGTCACTCAATTAGGATGAACTGCAAAGAATGGGGCAGACAATTCCCATAAAACTGGTGGATATTCCAATACTTATAACTTCACATACAAAAATGACATATGCATACAGATAGCATAATCGTAACCAGCAAAACATAACCTTTTCATAGACACCTCACTCGACAACCTTTGTACAATATTTGCTGCAAATATATAACAGTGGTTGCAACAATGCTCTATATGGTCATATTCTAATCAGATAACATCACAGATGCTATTTTGGACAAGACAAGAAAGAGAATTTGTAAATAGGATTGACAAATCTGTTTTTCCAGTATTGACTTCTAGGTTAGTCTTAACTAAGAAAATGATAGTAGACTGTGACTGTACACCTCTCCAATTGGCACTAGTGAGAAAAAATATGTAAATGAATGCATCTTAAATTAATCTACATTTGCAATGCAAAGTCATTATTTTGGTCATTGAAATCTAACTATGAGGCCTTTTAATATTACATAAAGATGACTGAGCAAACTGTTCTGTCAAAATCATTGCTGTAAGAGATGTACGTCCTGCTCCTGCAAAGACTTACACACATGCTTCACTTTCGCTTCGAATGGCACTATTTATGTGCATAAAGTTAAGCATACGATAAATCTTTGCAGGAGCAGGACTTTATACACAGGTGTTTGATATCAACCAAATGAAAATAAAATGCTGATAATTTGTTTTAGGTGCAAAACCAATTAAGAAGTTACAATAGCACACTTGTTTTACAAACCAGACAAGGAAGTAAACATTGTTTGAAAAAGGTCACTTATTTTGTCATCCAACCTGGCTAAGAGGAACAAAGAAGAATCTTTCATAATGATCAGAATGCAAGCCTGAGTCAATCTCCTGAGACCGAACAGTTTTCTTTATTACTGCCAGAATAAAATGTTAATGTGGGAGAAGAATAAATTGCATTTTATTTATCTGGATCTATAAAAATGGCTCCTAGCCATATACTCTAGGCATTACTGACATATTTTGTAAGTATTTTTAAGTTAGTACTCTAACATAACTGAACTACTTCAGTCAACTTCAATACAGTCAACAACCACCAAACCAGCAACTTAAAAGCTCAGTTTCCATCTCCAACAATTTCTTTCCATTACAATTTCCCCATTCCTGTTTTCAAATGTCTGGGGAAAAGATAAGCCTTGCAACAGGCCTTGAAGATCATCTGATTCAAGCTATTTTGGACCAAGCAGGGAGCACATTCCAAAACCAGAGAGCCCCTTTTGTGAAATTTGCCCTGCTAGCAGCCCTTTCTCATTATAACAGCAGGATTTCAGCTTGAGCATATCTGCTGATCTCAGTTGTGGTAAGGGGGAAAGAATATTTAAGGTAGGTAGGTCCTAAGATATTTCAGGTTTCACAGATCAAAACCGATTTTATATGGGAATGTTCAATCACTATTTGAATAATTAGTATTTAGTTTATTTATTTACATGGTGTATTTAACTTTTATTTGTTTAACAAAGATAATACTTACTAAAATGCTGTTGTATAATAGAATTCAGGAATTCACCCAGAAGTACAAATAATGGCTTTTAAGGACAGAGGCTATGAAAGAAGACACGCTGGTAACTAGCGGGTAAGCAAGGAGGTAAAATAATCCTAAAAGACATTGTGTGTGCACACATCCTAAAGGACTATAGGCTGCAGGATCAGGTTTCTGTGGGTTTTTGTGGGGTTAGAGCTAAGGATATGTTGTAGACCTGCAGGAAGCTACCATCGAGAATGCATTCTAATCCTATTAACGTTAACTCCTGTTGGTCTCTTCTCTGCACTGTCATGCCTTCTCAGAGGATGGGAAAAGAAGGCTGGGCAGTATGACTCCTCAAATTCAAGTATGATGTTTCTGAATTCTAATAAAAAGAAAAGGAGTACTTGTGGCACCTTAGAGACTAACCAATTTATTTGAGCATGAGCTTTCGTGAGCTACAGCTCACTTCATCAGATGTATACCGTGGAAACTGCAGCAGACTTTATATACACACAGAGGATATGAAACAATACCTCCTCCCACCCCACTGTCCTGCTGGTAATAGCTTATCTAAAGTGATCAACAGGTGGGCCATTTCCAGCACAAAGCCAGGTTTTCTCACCCTCCACCCCCCCACACAAATTCACTCTCCTGCTGGTGCTAGCCCATCCAAAGTGACAACTCTTTACATAATCAAGTCGGGCTATTTCCTGCATAGATCCAGGTTTTCTCACATCTCCCCCACCCCCATACACACACAAACTCACTCTCCTGCTGGTAATAGCTCATCTAAACTGACCACTCTCCAAGTTTAAATCCAAGTTAAACCAGAACATCTGGGGGGGGAGGGTAGGAAAAAACAAGAGGAAACAGGCTACCTTGCATAATGACTTAGCCACTCCCAGTCTCTATTTAAGCCTAAATTAATAGTATCCAATTTGCAAATGAATTCCAATTCAGCAGTTTCTCGCTGGAGTCTGGATTTGAAGTTTTTTTGTTTTAAGATAGCGACCTTCATGTCTGTGATTGCGTGACCAGAGAGATTGAAGTGTTCTCCGACTGGTTTATGAATGTTATAATTCTTGACATCTGATGTGTGTCCATTTATTCTTTTACGTAGAGACTGTCCAGTTTGACCAATGTACATGGCAGAGGGGCATTGCTGGCACATGATGGCATATATCACATTGGTGGATGTGCAGGTGAACGAGCCTCTGATAGTGTGGCTGATGTTATTAGGCCCTGTGATGGTGTCCCCTGAATAGATATGTGGGCACAATTGGCAACGGGCTTTGTTGCAAGGATAAGTTCCTGGGTTAGTGGTTCTGTTGTGTGGTATGTGGTTGTTGGTGAGTATTTGCTTCAGGTTGCGGGGCTGTCTGTAGGCAAGGACTGGCCTGTCTCCCAAGACTTGTGAGAGTGTTGGGTCATCCTTTAGGATAGGTTGTAGATCCTTGATAATGCGTTGGAGGAGTTTTAGTTGGGGGCTGAAGGTGACCGCTAGTGGCGTTCTGTTATTTTCTTTGTTAGGCCTGTCCTGTAGTAGGTAACTTCTGGGAACTCTTCTGGCTCTATCAATCTGTTTCTTTACTTCTGCAGGTGGGTATTGTAGTTGTAAGAAAGCTTGACAGAGATCTTGTAGGTGTTTGTCTCTGTCTGAGGGGTTGGAGCAAATGCGGTTGTATCGCAGAGCTTGGCTGTAGACGATGGATCGTGTGGTGTGGTCAGGGTGAAAGCTGGAGGCATGCAGGTAGGAATAGCGGTCAGTAGGTTTCCGGTATAGGGTGGTGTTTATGTGGCCATTGTTTATTAGCACTGTAGTGTCCAGGAAGTGGATCTCTTGTGTGGACTGGACCAGGCTGAGGTTGGTGGTGGGATGGAAATTGTTGAAATCATGGTGGAATTCCTCAAGGGCTTCTTTTCCATGGGTCCAGATGATGAAGATGTCATCAATATAGCGCAAGTAGAGTAGGGGCTTTAGGGGACGAGAGCTGAGGAAGCGTTGTTCTAAATCAGCCATAAAAATGTTGGCATACTGTGGGGCCATGCGGGTACCCATAGCAGTGCCGCTGATCTGAAGGTATACGTTGTCCCCAAATGTAAAATAGTTATGGGTAAGGACAAAGTCACAAAGTTCAGCCACCAGGTTAGCCGTGACATTATCGGGGATAGTGTTCTTGACGGCTTGTAATCCATCTTTGTGTGGAATGTTGGTGTAGAGGGCTTCTACATCCATAGTAGCCAGGATGGTGTTATCAGGAAGATCACCGATGGATTGAAGTTTCCTCAGGAAGTCAGTGGTGTCTCGAAGGTAGCTGGGAGTGCTGGTAGCGTAGGGCCTGAGGAGGGAGTCTACATAGCCAGACAATCCTGCTGTCAGGGTGCCAATGCCTGAGATGATGGGGCGCCCAGGATTTCCAGGTTTATGGATCTTGGGTAGTAGATAAAATATCCCAGGTCGGGGTTCCAGGGGTGTGTCTGTGCGGATTTGATCTTGTGCTTTTTCAGGAAGTTTCTTGAGCAAATGCTGTAGTTGCTTTTGGTAACTCTCAGTGGGATCATAGGGTAATGGCTTGTAGAAACTCGTGTTGGAGAGCTGCCGAGCAGCCTCTTGTTCATATTCCGACCTATTCATGATGACAACAGCACCTCCTTTGTCAGCCTTTTTGATTATGATGTCAGAGTTGTTTCTGAGGCTGTGGATGGCATTGCGTTCCGCATGGCTGAGGTTATGGGGCAAGTGATGCTGCTTTTCCACAATTTCAGCCCGTGCACGTCGGCGGAAGCACTCTATGTAGAAGTCCAGTCTGCTGTTTCGACCTTCAGGAGGAGTCCATCTAGAATCCCTCTTTCTGTAGTGTTGGCAGGGAGACCTCTGTGGATTAGTATGTTGTTCAGAGGTATTTTGGAAATATTCCTTGAGACGGAGACGTCGAAAATAGGATTCTAGGTCACCACAGAACTGTATCATGTTCGTGGGGGTGGAGGGGCAGAAGGAGAGGCCCCGAGATAGAACAGCTGCTTCTGCTGGGCTGAGAGTATAGTTGGATAGGTTAACAATATTGCTAGGTGGGGTGAGGGAACCATTGCTGTGGCCCCTTGTAGCATGTAGTAGTTTAGAAAGTTTAGTGTCCTTTTTCTTTTGTAGAGAAGCAAAGTGTGCGTTGTAAATGGCTTGTCTAGTTTTAGTAAAATCCAGCCACGAGGAAGTTTGTGTGGAAGGTTGGTTCTTTATGAGAGTATCCATTTTTGAGAGCTCATTCTTAATCTTTAATAATATTTCAGAAGTAGAAAGGTAAAGACATGACCACAAAAGGTCTGAAACATTATATCCAGGAAGATGTTACACTCGTGTTGAAGTAACAGATATACAAATTACATTGCTGTTTAGATCCCATTCCTTCATATGCAAAGCGTGGTACCTCTCACATGACCAGACCACAGAGGTTTTATTGCTTTTTCCATGCTTATCACAGAAAGAAGGGCATCTCATTATGTCATGTAGCTTTTTTTCCTCTCCCTTCCTTCTGGGAGAGGCCTCATCCCATATGCCTTATGCACCTGCAACTCATGAATAGAAGGTGGAATGGACATTACGGATAGTTTGAAAAAAAAAAATCCATGATTCCAGAAGGACTTTTGGCATTCCATGGACTTTTATTGAGAAAGCGGCAATGAAAAAATTAATAAAATGCACTAGGTTAAAACATACATCCCTGATAAATTAAGAACAAAAGCAAAGTAAACTTATTCTCACAAGGTTGAAAGTCAAAATAAATATTCCAAAGGCCATTCATTTATCTGTTCTGCCCAGCTATGACCCAGGCAATCCTCTTCCAGTTACTGAAGGCAAACTCTCCCAGAGTTCTGTCTTCCCTGTTATTCTAAAAGCCCAGTGAAACTCCAAAGCAAATTTCACACTCTTATAACACACACATATCACTGACAAAAACCACAACCAAGTGAGTTCTGAAACCATGAATCTCCATCAAGCAATGCTTGCATAACATACCATGTCTTGTGTGTGTCCATGTATGTATGTATATGATATACACTGATGCCCTCTACTGGATGAAATGTCAAATTGTTCAAGGGTTATCTTGTTACGGCATAAGGCCAAACTTATGTATATATTATTAATAATAATACACTGCCATAAGTATATTTGTTGCTTTACAAACAAATGAAAGATAGGCTATCTGCCCTGAAGAGTTTGCAATTTGGTCATTAGTTGGGGAAACTGAAGGGGAGGAAAAAGAAAGAAGAAACAACAACAACAAAACCAACAAACATGCACACAAGGATCAAAAGAAACTGGTGGAAAATTGCTAACACACATTGTTATCTTTTTACTCCCTCCTTAATATCTACCATTGTTGTGATTAGTACAAATCACCACCATCTCTGACTACTACCTTATATAATCACATCTGTCTCTCCCTTGCCCTCTACTTCCTACCCATTTGTCTGTGTATTCACCTGTTGCACATTAAATCCTGGATTGTGAACTCTCTGGAGCAGAGATTGCCTTTGTGTTATTTGTACAGTGCCTAGCATGATGGGACCCTAATCCCGGTTTGCAGTATCTGTTCAGTACCACAATTTAAATAAAAAGAAAAGGAGTACTTGTGGCACCTTAGAGACTAACAAATTTATTTGAGCATAAGCTTTCGTGAGCTACAGCTCACTTCATCGGATGCTTGCAGTGGAAAATACAGTGGGGGATTTATATACACAGAGAACATGAAACAACGGGTGTTACCATACACACTGTAACCTTTCCCTCCCCCACCCCCTCCTCCCCGCTCTCTTGCTGGTAATAGCTCACCTTCCCTGATCACTCTTGTTACAGTGTGTATGGTAACACCCATTGTTTCATGTTCTCTGTGTATATAAATCTCCCCTCTGTATTTTCCACTGCATGCATCCTATGAAGTGAGCTGTAGCTCACGAAAGCTTATGCTCAAATAAATTTTTTCGTCTCAAAGTTGCCACAAGTACTCCTTTTCTTTTTGCGGATACAGACTAACACGGCTGCTACTCTGAAACCTGATAATTTAAATAATAATCTCTAATTAGTGTATGGCATTTAGGACTGGTCTACACACAAAATTGCACCAGATTAACTGAACATGTGATGTTAAACAAATGTAGCTTGCACCTAAACTGCTAAAAACTAGGTTTAAACCATTGTTAGGGTCCACACACAAAGTTACATTGATTTAACTAAAATGGTTTACCATCTCATCTTTTATTATACCAGTGCAAGTAGACAAACCTCTAAATACCACAGTGATATATGCTTTGAATGACTTAGAGGAGACAGATTGAAGCATATATGAGAAAATACCTGTAATGGAGATTGTGCTGTAGCTCAAATGAGTGAGGCCTATGTTTCTGGAATGGAAGGTTTGGGGTCAATGCTACTAAACTACCTAAGACTAGATGATCTAGGAGTCCTTTAGGAGTCACAGAACAACTTGCAGGAGAGTATATTTACAGCATTGCTAACCTTTGCACTATTTGTACTTGTCTTAAAGCCCCAACTCCTGGATTCATGCAATTAAACAAAAGGAGGAAAAAAGCAAATTTCTAGCCGTCCTAGTTGTGGAGAAAAACCTTGGGACCCACATTCACACGAAAGGCTTAAAAACTAGAAAACAAATCAACTGAGCCAAAAGATATTTTTTAATAATCTCTGGATTTTTGGAGGCCTGGGCTCCTGATTTTTGACCACTTGCGATTGGAGATAACCCTGGAAAGTGTGTGTGTGTGTGTGTAAGCTAACATTACAGGTGTTGCATTGCTGAGGACAAGAAGCAACACACCTCTAAGCTGACATGAGGCACAGCCCCCTGATGCCGCCAAGCTGCAGTGCTTAGGGCCTCAAAGCCCTGGGCCATATATGTGGGGGAGGGGAGGGGAGGGGAGAGCGAGCAGGAAGGTTATGACGCCAGCCAGCCAGAGGAGAGAGCCGCCTTACCTCCCTGAGCGACAGAGCACCAGCGCCAGGAGAAAGACTACATCCCCCACAATGCACCGGCGGCCCATGATGGCGTCCCCGTGGCGGGAGGGGGAGGGCTGTTATACGCCGCCCGGCGGCGGGGGGAGGGGGAGAAGCGGAAGTGGGTTCTCCCCGCAGGGAGGCCGGCTGGGTCCGGTTCCGGGTGTCACCTACTTGGCGGTGCTGGTGGAGGGGGGAGGAAGATGGCGTCGGACTTGGAGACGGAGGTTCAGGCTATTGACAGGAACTTGCTGGAATGTTCTGCCGAGGAGGCTGCCGTGGTGAGGCTCGTCCGCCCGCGGGCCCGTTAGGGGCTCGGTCCCGCGGGGCGGGGCGGGTATGTGGGCGGGCGGGCCGGCAGGGGGTCTGTAGGGCCAGGCCCGGGGCGGCCGGCGCTGGCAGGGGGGAGGCGGTCTCTAGGGCTGCCGGAGGGGAGGGGTGAGGCGAGGCCTGAGGGAGACGGGGCGTAAATGCGCTGGATGGCGAGGGGCGGTTGCGGCGGGGCTGTTCAAAGGGGTCCCGTGACTTAGGCTCATTCTGCCCCCTGCGTGTGAACTTGCTGCTGTGACAAGCCCGGCGAGGGGTGACGGGACCTGGAAGGGAGGCGCAGAAGCCGCTCTCCCGTCTGCCTGGCTTGTGCGCGTGACAGCCCTGCCGTGTAGAGTCCGCCCTGCTGTTTCCTCTCTCAGACCGGTCACTTGCCCCGTCTCTTGTTTTTCACTGACTGTGTTTCAGGTGGCTGGTTCCTCCTCCCTTCGCAGTTTTAAAGTGTTGTTCTTAAGATTTCTTGGGAGAAGGTTTTAGAAACAGTGTTTCCTTCTTCCCCCTCCTTAGCTTTTAGGTCCCAAGCTAGGAAGGAGCTTCATGTGTACAGACCCGTGAACGGCGTCCCATTGATTTCAGTGGGATTCTGTGGGAGAGCAGTGGCCTGCCCTCATGGACCTGTTTGCAGGATTGGGGCTTTCATAAGCAAGCAGTTTTGTGTTCTGTGCCAAGTGTGTTTGGGGTTATTAGGAGGAAAAGCCCAAGAGAAGATGTTAGTAAGAACAGTTTAATATCTAAAATTTCCTATGCTATTACATTGAGTTTTAAGGTACAACTGCAGGATGATGGACCTCTCATGCTCATGGAAACATTTAAGAGCACTGTGTTTAATGTCTCTCTTGTGGGACCAAGGCCCTGTAAGCACTTATGTATGAGAGTTCCATGATTCAGGTGCAGAACTCTTGGGTGTAACTAGCATCAGAGCCTAAAGCTCTTTGTATGTACATTTCAATGACAGATTTACAATTACTTATCTGGAGGAAAAAAAGACATTCCCGTAATTCAGATTATCATAGTATTTTTATTCTACTAATATGTATGTTACCTCTTTTAATGCAGATATGGGGTGGCAACTGTGAAAATTGATTTGTTCCATGTTTTCTCTGCATTTTATTTAGCTGGTGTGTTTAATGTAGGGGAATAAAAATACTTTGCATACAGTGGATATTTAAAAATATTTACCTACATAAACATGACTAGGTCACTGTCACAGGTTCTTAAAACGTTTACAAGGACTAGAGCAGGGATTGGCAACCTATGGCACTTGGCCCGCGCCGCTTCCTGCAGCCCCCATTGGCTTGGAGCAGCAAACTGCAGCCAGTGGGAGCTGTGATCGGCCAAATCTGAGGACACAGCAGGTAAACAAATTGTCCCGGCCCACCAGGGGGCTTACCCTGGCGGGCTGCATGCCAAAGGTTGCCGATTCCTGGACTAGAGTGTATTAGGTGGCAAAAAGCTATTACCAGAGAGTAAGGCTTTTGGGGAAAGGAGCAGCAAAGGAGCATGCATCCTTTTGCTTCTAATAAGAGCCTCTCATCCTGTGGTAAAATGTAATTTTTTCCTTTTTCTCCCACACATCACTTTACATACTGGTATTTACATCCTAAATTCAGTCATGGATTGATCTCTTTCAGATATGCAGTAATTACATCAGAGACTAAATTACAAGCTTTGTGGTGGTTTTATTGCAGTTTCAGTCTTCTAAAATGGAAATCTTTTGAGAAACATACATATACTTTTAATTATGTTTTACGTTTAAGTAAAATCACTTATACATGCTTTGCAATGTTGAGTTGACTTCTTGCAGGCTCATTGAGTGAGAGGTATTCCTGTTCTGGAACTGCCTCTGAGCCTTGCCTACTGATCTCCAATTGCCAGATTTGCTTGGTGGTAAAGCGGGCTTTGCCATATTCTAACATTCTTACTGTCCAAAAATGATTTCTATGTCACATTTTTCCTGTTACTCATTTTGTCAGCCAACTTTTTGGGACAGTTCAGGGAAAAACTCATTTGATCCTGCTCTGGGATACATTACTTTCTCCTAGTAGTCCATACTACTTTGCTTCTGATTTCTGTTTAGACAAGCCAGGACTTGAGTCGAATCTTAAAAGCCCCAGTGAGGTCACTGGGGCTCTGGACAGACATGGGGCATGTGGGTGGAGATGACACTACGCAGCTTGTGGCATTGGAGCCTAAAATTTCCACATGCAGTTACTTTGTATAAAATTTAGTATTTGCATATGCAGCTTAGCTTTAGCTTTGTCTTGCATGGGCAGATACTACAGCTTGTACATGTAATTGCAATATTTGTCAGACAGATTAAGCAATCAGTTCATACATGTATTTGAAAGTGGAACCCTTGCTGAGATTTGATAGGCCTCAGAGTTTTATTTAGAAAATTAAGTTCTGTATCCTTGGCTAAATGTAACCTACTTCAGGGCAAAATTAAAAATAGATTTATTAAAACAGTTAATAATTTTAGAAAATATCACTGACTTTCAAGGATAAATTAGCAGTTTATGTGAGACCCTTACAGAGAATCTTTCTACCAGTATCAGAATAACCACAATTATTGGGAAGGGTAGGCTGCTTACCAGGGACATGAGATTTTTCTCTGACTGGGTACTTGTCTGAGCTTGTAGTAAAATGAACTCCGGTTTTTCCAGATAGAAGGTAGTAATATACTATAGAGTTGAGATGAAGCAAATTTAAGATACTTGGCTAAGGAAAGAATTAAAACAATAGACCTTATGTGTACTGCAGAAAATGGCCTTGGAAATGACCCACTTCTTGGAGAAACACCGCAGGAGATGCAAGGTCAATTCTAATGTAATTAGATTTAGTTCCCAATACAGTAGTAGAAGATATTCAGCACAAATGAGGAAGACTAGATTTTTTTTCAAAAAGTTTTTAGTTATTTATTTATTTACGAAGGCTTACAAGAACAAAAAGTTCAAATTCTTGGAGAGAAAAGAAGATGCGGGGGGGGGGGCGGGAAGACAGTGTAGTTTCTTTGGTCTCTTATAAGAATGGTTGGTTTAACTATAGAACAAAGTAACTCTGAGATTTTTGGTTGATGGATTTTATTATTATTTTTTTTTGTAGTCTTTCACCCAGGGCCAGGTTGGAAAAATTCCAGTTCTCTGAGCACCAAAGGTAGTTTAGTACTAGGAGACCGAGTAGTTTCATTCCCAGGGCTTTGAGAAGTCAGGACTGGGGGCAGGAAGGGTAGAGTAAATTTCTACCATCAGTTCTAAGAATTGTATCAGAAATAGTCTAGCAGTAAAATTAGCTGCTTCTAAACTGTTTAAATATGAAATTTTCTGCTATGGTTCTAGGTGTTCAGCGTTTTCCAAAGAGGCACTGTGTGAGTATCGTAAATGGAAAAATTGCTATATAAATTTAAAATTGCAAACAGTATATAAATAAGGGTAAACCCTAAGCTCTTTCATGAAGATTGTTTCAGAATGGTGTTTGTCTACTCTAATATAGGTCCTTAAGACAATAAATTATTGCAGTGAGATCAAGCTATAGCATCTGGTTTCTAAAACCAGTTATTTCTGTATGAATAGTTCTTGCTTTTCATCCATCTTTGGGTTAATTCGGAATGAATTAACTAGTATTCTCATAATCTGAAGTTACCAAGAAGTATTTGGTAGTAGTAATTACATGTTGGTAAGGTTTATACACAGTACAATACTGAATCAGTGCATACTTGTAGTATATGTATATGTTCGTTGTTGTTTATATTCTATAGTAATGATTATCAGTAAAAATGGCAAACAGTAAAGTCTTCAGTTACATGGTTGAAATAAAACAAATATAATGAGAGGGACAAACTTTTACAATATACATATGCCATCTCACCTTTTGTACCTTGTGTAATTGAGGGGGAAAATTTTTGACTCTAGGGGATACAGCCAATACACCCTTTGAAGGTCACTGTTCAACTTGAAACTTTTAAAAACTGGAATAACAGTTCCAGTTTCAGACAGATTACCCTTTTAAACAGTATGTCCTGAGTTTGTTTTTAAAAAGGATTCTTTAAACAAAAAAGTGTAAGGAATTTTCTTCTTTATTGATGTTTGAAGGTCCTTTCAGAAAGGAAAGAATGGACTATACGCTATGATGGAGATTTTTGAGAGTTAGGCGCTAATTCTCCTTTGTGCCTTTGAAAATCTCCCTGTGTGTGCTGTCAAATTCACAAAATATTCAATTTGGAAAAAAAAATTTTTGCTAATGGTTTATTTGTAGTACTCTATGTTACTTGTAACTGTAGTAGTTGCAAAATTTTCACAGAGAAATTTGACTTTAAAGTTTGCGGTGTCCCTTTAGCTCTTAGGTTGAAAAGAAAGGTGCTACAACGTTTATGACTGGGTGGTGTTGATTTTATTTGTGAGTAATTTTGTTTAATGTTTTCTTTTTAATTAAAGAAATGGCTACAAGCACCTGATCTTCCTAAAGAAGTATACCTGCATCTAGCCTACTATGTACCAAAAATTTACTGTAGGGGTCCTAACCCTGCTCCACAAAGAGAAGACATGCTCGCACAACATGTACTGCTGGGACCAATGGAATGGTATCTATGTGGTGAAGATCCTGCATTTGGATTTCCAAAACTTGAGCAAGCAAACAAACCTTCCCATCTCTGTGGTCGGGTTTTTAAAGTGGGGGAACCTACATACTCTTGCAGGTAGGTTAATTCTACAATTCCCGTAAATTATTAATTCTCAACTTTTTTTGGTGGAAACATTTTTGTCCTAATGAAAATGTTAATTGTCCATATGTATTTTTAGTATACTTGGAACATGGTGGGTGTTGTTTGGTTTGTTATTGGTAACATACTAAAGGCTTAGGAGGAAGAAAAATTAATTACAGCATCAGTATAATTAAACAGCCTTAGTTTTTGAAAATGTCAGCGTTGGTTATTTAAAAAAAAAAATACTCTTAGATAAAGGGGAAGGGAAGGTGGATAAACTGTCAAATCATGTCCAGGGCTTAAATGCAAAAATTGAAATTAATTAATTCAAATGTTTAACATGCATCTACAGATGTCCCGCCTGTGTTCTGAATATTTTCCAATGAAAAGTTCAATTAGTGGTGATTTAGATTGATAGGCAAAAGAAACTAACTTGTTCATCAAGCCCACGCCCCCATTCAGATGTCTCTTAAAAATCTCATTTCTGTTGTGAAGCCTACAAGAAGTGAATAGGAGGATGTTACCAACAATATTAAAAAACACACTATCAAGACCTGTATATGACTTAAAGTAACTATGATTTTATTGTCACCTTGTCTGTCTTGTTCCTTTCCCATTTTTTGCTATGTTAACCTTTGTACATTTTCAGCACAAGAACCACATTAGAATGGTCATACTGGGTCAGACCAGTGGTCTGTCTAGCCAGGTATCATGTCA
This sequence comes from Caretta caretta, assembly GCF_965140235.1. Classification (NCBI taxonomy): domain Eukaryota; kingdom Metazoa; phylum Chordata; order Testudines; family Cheloniidae; genus Caretta; species Caretta caretta. The sequence continues at coordinate 170,276,106 of NC_134208.1, forward strand.
TCTGACAGTGCCCAATGCCAGATGCTTTAAAAGGGAATGAACAGAATGGCAATCATCAAATGATCCGTCCCCTTTCACCCAGCCCCAGCACACCTGGCAGTCGGAGGCCGAAGGACACCCAGAGCATGGGGTTGTGTACCTGACCATCTTGGCTAATCGCCACTGATGGACCTATCCTTCATGAACTTATCTAATTTATTTTTTGAACCCAGTTATGGTTTTGGCCTTCACAGCATCCTCTGGCAACGAGTTCCACAGGTTGACAGTGTTGTGTGAAGAAGTACTTCCTTTTGTTTGTTTTAAACCTGCTGCCTATTAATTTCATTGGATGATCCCTGGTTCTTGTGTTATGTAAAGGAGTAAATAACACTTCCTTATTCACTTTCTCCACAGCATTCATGATTTTATAGATCTCTATCATATTTCCCCTTTAGTCGTCCTTTTCTAAGCTGAATAGTCCGTCTTTTTAATCTCTTCATATGGAAGCTGTTCCATACCTTCAGTCATTTTTGTTGCCCTTCTCTTTATCTTTTCCAATTCTAATATCTTTTTTGACACGGGATGACCAAAACTGCATGCAGAATTCAAGGTGTGAGCATATTTACTGCCATCTTATCTATCCCTTTCTTAATGGTTCCTAACATTGTCATCTTTTTTGACTGTTGCTGTACACTGAGGAGATGTTTTCAGAGAGTTGTCCACAGTGACTCAAAGATGTCTTTCTGGAATGGTAAAGCTAATTTAGACCCAATCATTTTGTGTGTACAGTTGGGCTTATGTTTTCCAATCGGCATTATTTTGCCTTTATCAACGATAATACTTCTTATTTTATGAAGTGCTTAGCACACTTCCGGTTACTTGAAAAATTATGCTTTAAATAAATTGGTTAGTCTCTAAGGTACCACAAGTACTCCTTTTCTTTTTGCGAATACAGACTAACATGGCTGCTACTCTGAAACCATGAATAATAAGCTTATCCTAAATTTAAGCAATTTATTTCTGTTCTGTCATTCCCCTTTTCTCATTCTGGGATATTTGGGGGTCTTAATTTTTTGTCTTTTGCACCTGTCCTCTGTGTCTCCGTTCCCCTTTTCACTGAGCCATTGGAGAATGCTGGCCATTGGAGAAAGCTGGGGGAGAATGTGGACTATCAAATCCACTCCACTATCAGAAACTCAGTACTGGCTAAAGTGCTGAGCAAGTGTGGAAATAAGTACCTACAAGCAGATTTTCTTCTGCCTCACTATTGCAGCAAGCTAGTGAAGGAGGTAGGGTCATAAATTGAGTTGTGTGAATATCTGATTTTTTTTCAGTTTGCTGGCAGTTCAAAGGGAAAAATTATTTTGAGTCAACTCAAAACTGAGTTACTTTTTGAATTTCATCTAATTGTAAAGTTGGGGGAAAAGCTTCATTTTGGGTCAAATGAAACATTTTATTTGAGCTGAAACAAAACATGTTTTGGCAATTTAAACTTTTTTCAATAAAAGCAAATGATATTTTGGTCTAGATTCACAAAACTGAGGAGGTGGTGGGCATGGTGGTGCCCCCTTTTTACCCAATAGCCCAGGATCTGGGACTTGAACCCATGTTTCTTATATCCCAGGTGATTGCCCTAATAACCAGGCTATTGGTTATTATGGGATGGGTCTCTGAGTCTCCCCTGTTGAAGCTGTTTCGTTTTGTATTAACTATTAATTGGAGCAGGGACTGGAACCGGGGTGAGGCTGCTTTCCCTCCCGCCCCTTACCCCCTGGTTAGTGTCATTCTCCCTCTCTGGATTGATGAATAATTTTTTATACAAAGTGGAGCAGCTTCAACAGGAGATATTGAGACACAGGGGGGTCTCACCTGGGATATGGAAATCTGGATTCAAGTCCCAGTGGGGAGTTGAAGCTGGATCTCCCACATTCTGGGTGAGCAACCTAACCACTGGACTATGGGGTGTAAGGGTGGTAGTGGCAGCAGAACCATCTCACCACCTTTGGTTTTGTGAGTAGCTCCTAAATACTTTTGTGAATCTAGCCTGAAAAAAATCAAATCTAATTCCTAATCACTGGGCTATAAAGTCATTCTTACTCTTTCTAACCCAGAAACATGAAATTTCCCTTACTTGAGCTGATGAAAACTGCCCTGTGGGAATTAGAGTAACTTCTTCCAAACCTGTATTTTCAAGACCAACATCTCAAGATACTAAGACAACAATAGCCAGTGTTGTAGGAAAGCATGGAAAAATGCAGTTCCTTGATATAATCGTCAGAGAATGATAGTTTTACTGTTTAAATTCACTTGGTATCTTTATCTCAGCAGAAAATGTGAAAAATAGTTCAGGTACACCAATATGGTTGATCTTTGCAGTTTTCAATATGGAAAAGTGATTTGTGCATATCAGGATTGAGTCTCTACTTTTCTGCTAGGGCTATAGTACATATATTGTTCCTGAGAATCCTTTTGTACTTAATAGCTTATACTTCATAGTTGGCGGCAAATGGGGGAGAATAATCTTTTTCTTAAACCCTCCAGGATACAATTTTTTTTATTTTTTGTAATCCATGAAATACTCTAAAAGTATGAGGACCTGAAAAATATTATTTTTATTTATTTATTTTTAAGAAGCTTGTAGACCTGCAGCAATGGATGTTAGGTTTCCATACTTGCCAAATAAATCATCTTTATAACTGCTGGTGAATGGCCATGTGCATTTTTAAAAATCCCATGATTATTAAACAGTTAATTTCCCCCTACACAATATAATAAAAATAATTGACTGCCTGTAACCAGAAACAAGAGGTTATACAAATGTAAGTTATTCAGAACAAAACAGCTTGCTGGGATTAGTCACAGGTTTGTGTTTTCCCCACTAATTAAATTTGCACTTAAAATAAACTAATGTAAACAAAAAATAGTATTGGTAATATTTATGTATATTTATGCTGTGGATCCATGATTATCCCTCTACTAATACTGATTAATTGGACAAAATGGAATTAAGAATATAGTAGGTGCTTCATAGTCGGTTTCTTTTTTTAAATCAAATAAGGGATTAGTTCATGTGAGTTCTTGTTTTATATTCTTTCCTGATGGACATCTCAGGAAATCCTTAGTTTCTCTCCAGATATTTTTTTAGGTGGTCTTTATTTTTCCGTTTTGAAATCTGATTCCCTGAATCTATCTCAGTGGCTGTCAGTCAGTTGCCTATAGTGTCAATATATCTTTGATCATTCTTGTGATTTGTTTTTTTTCAAATGTTTGGCTATATGTAATATACAATTGCCTTGTTCAGCTGTTCACCTATTTTCTAGAGGTGGTATATCCAAGTGATACAGTTAGTACCTGTAAAAAGTGTTTGCCTTCTCTAAGTGGTCCTTGACCTTCTGGTTGTTGTGAAAATCTTGTTCTTGGAACTCATTAGAAGATTGTAGGACTAAACTTAGAAGCAAAGAGTTGGTTCCTAATCTTTTTGCATGTAAAAGTTTCATATCAAGGTGTGATGAAAATCTATTTGCACTGATTACTTAGGGCCATGTCTAGCACTTGCATCCTATATCCTGAGAAAACTTGCTTCCTATACCTTAAAAACAGGTTTGAATCTGGTAACATAGCTGGGTTACCAGTTAATGTACTTGTTTCATCTACTGAAGGTAATATGTACATTACCCAAATGCTTTTCCAGGCCTACTGCCCAGGCTGTTTTTCATAGCCATTCCTGCTCTGGGAATAGTTTTTGATAAGACAATGAGAGGAAATTCTATCCCATTTCTGAATAGCAAACAGTTTAGCAAGAAGGCTCACATTCATGTATTTTGAAAATAAACTGTTGTGAGATGCATAGTTAAAAGCTAAAGTAATATTTTTTATGTTTAATTTTTTCCTCTGTTTGTTTACAGAGACTGTGCAGTTGACCCAACTTGTGTGTTATGTATGGAGTGCTTTTTGGGAAGTATTCATAGAGAGCATCGATACAGGGTTAGTAATCTTATTGGAGTATATGAATTGGGTATAATATTTCTCTTATGAATGGGTATATTCAGAGTTCCAGTATATAATTTATATTTAAGAGTGTGTATGTATTTCAAAATAAAGTGTGCATACGAATATACATGCACAGTATGGTTGGAATGAAAAATGTGCAGTGTAATCTTACCAGACCTGGGAGTTGTAACCTCAGTTTAAAAGCTTAGCTTTAACAAGACTTAGTTAATATTTGAAACCACTGAGCAAATTATTATAGTGTTCCTACACTTTAATCTTAAATATATTCACAATTCTAAATTAAACATAAACTGGAGTTAGTTTTATTATGTTAAACTTGTGGTTTTCAACCTTTTTCATTTGTGGACCCCTAAAAAATTTCAAATTGAGGTACAGACCGCTTTGAAAATTCAACCTGTGATCCACAGACCCCTACCATAGAAATCTGGGACTGAAAACTGACTGAACAGAATTCAACTATAAGTGTTGCATATGCTCAGCATGGCATTGAGCGCAGTGTGAGAAAGGGCACTAAACTGTGGGCTTCTATGGTAATGGCACTTTCAGATTTTGACCTGGAGGTGGGGGTATTCACATATTTTTGATTGATCAGAAAAATGGAATGCCTTTTCTGGAGTCTAAAACTTTATTTTCATGGTTACTTTATGCAGACACTTTAGACATAGTGTGCAGATCCCCAGGGGTCTGCAGACCACAGGTTGAAAATCACTGTGTTAGACATAGTTTCACTTAGTTTGGGCACTATATTTAGGCTTGTTTTTTTTTTTAAAAGGTGTTGAACAAACGTACGAGTGAGAGAAGTTAGTTTTAAAAAAAGGAACATTTTGGTTTCTTAGATTTAAACATACTTCTGCACTGCCACGAATTCCTGCACAACAGAAATTTGTTAATGCATGAGTAGGGACCGACCAAATTCATGGTCAATTTTGGTCAGTTTCACGGTCATAGGATTTTAAAAATCGTAAAAGTCTTGATTTCAGCTATTTAAATCTGAAATGTCATGGTGTTGTAATTGTAGCCGTCCAGATCCAAAAAGGACTTGTGAGGGGTTGCAAGGTTATTGTGTGGGGGGGTTGCAGTACTGCTACTCTTACTTCTGCGCTGCTGCCTGCAGAGCTGGGCCCTCAGTCAGCAGCTGCCACTCTCTGGTTGCCCAGCTCTGAAGGCAGCAGCACGGAAGTAAAAGTGACATGGTATGGTATTGCCACCCTTACTTCTGTACTGCTGCTGACGGGGCTCCGCCTTCAGAGCTGGGCGCCTGGCCAACAGCTGCCGCTCTCCGGCCACCCAGCTCTGAAGGCAGCACAGAAGTAAGGGTGGCAATATTGCAACCCCCCTAAAATAACCTTGTCGGGGCGGCAGGTTTATATAATTTTTGGTGGTGCCCAGAATGGGTCCAAGTCTCTCTTCCCTCCTCCCCCCCCCAGCCCCTACCTGCCTAAGGCTCTGGGGGGGAGTTTTGGGTGCAGGAGGGGTGAGGGGTTGGGCTCTGGGCTGGGGAAGGGGGTTGGGGTGCAGGCGAGGGTGTGGGGGATGGGCTCTGGGAGGGAGTTTGGGTGCGGGCTCTGGGCTGGGACAGGGGGGTTGGGGTGTGGGAGGGGGTGCAGCGCTTACCTTGGACGGCTCCCAGAAGCGACCCACACCCCCCTCTGGCAGCAGCTCCTAGGAGGGGTCTCCATGTGCCGCTGCCCGCAGGCACCGCACCTGCAGCTCCCATTGGCTGCAGCTTGGGGTGGGGGCAGCACACGGAGACATGCCCCCCTCACCTCCCAGGGCCGCAGGGACAGGCTGGCTGCTTCCGGAAGTGGAGCAGGCAGGCAGGAAGCCACCTTAGCCCCTTTACGCTGCCGGTGGTGGTGGTGGGGGCCCCGGGCCCTTTCAAATTGCTTGGGGGTGGCAGGCGGGGCCAGAGGGATGCTCCGGGGAAGGTGCGTGGGGGCAGCAGGCGGGGCCGGGGAGAGACCTGGCTCTGAACTTTGGTGGAGCCGGGCCCCTGTGCTCATATTGGTGGAGTACGCAAACTATGGGCTGATACTTTGAACTGAACTTTGTGACCCATCTACAACTCCCTTTTGGGTCAGAACCCCCAATTTGAGAAATGCTGGTCTACCCTGTGAAATCTGTACAGTATAGGGTAAAAGCACACAAAAGACCAGATTTCACAGTCCATAAAGTGTTTTTCATGGTCGTGAATTTGGTAGGGCCCTGTGCATCAGAGAGAGAAAACGAAACTCTAGAAAGAAAAGTGACATAGATTAGTTTGTCAAGCTGAGTGAAATATGAAAGTAAATACACACAGCTGAAATGAGTAAAATAAAAATTTAAGCTTCTTTAATCTACAGTACTGTTAGTAGTACAGGTGAGTATATTTTTTTAAACTTGATGTTCCTTTTAACTAGCACAAGTATTTACTTAATTAGTCTTTACATATTAGTCCGTTTCTTTGGTATTGTCAAGTCTGTAATAGAATTTCTGTAAAAGTGTTACAGATGAAACAAGTGGAGAGAACTTCTTTTCCTTTCTCAATACCCTGTGATAGCATACTTACGTTTCCTATTGTGGAGGGTGTTAGTATGCACTCTTAATTTAATAACTAGTAATGCAATATGAAACAGGAATAGAGGTTTTTGGAGGTGTAAAGTATTCTGTCAAAATGAAAAGAGACCTGAGCACCATGACTAGACAGAAAAGGAGAATGTGTACTGTGAAGAATCTGTGCATCAAAAATAGGTGTCAGAATCATATGTATTTATGAACTCCATTCACAATTGTGATTTAGGAAAGAATTGTATTCAATACTTATTTCAAGAGCTTTTAATTTTAAAATGAACTAACAGCGTGGAAATAGAGCAGTGCAGTGTACACATGCACATATTTGTCATTAGAGAGACAAGGTGAGTGAGGTAATATTAAACCGACTTCTGCTGGTCGGAGACACAGGCTTTTGAGCTATGCAGAGCTCTTTGGGTCACAACACTGTAAACAATTTTTTTCACTATCAACTTTAGTAAGTGTAACAGAAGCCAGTTGTTATAAATGTGGCCCTCAAACTCTACGGACTATCCCTCAGATGTCCCTGTATAGTAGGATGTAGCAGTATACAATTCGTTTTGAAAACTAAGTGTACTGTTTATAAACGACATTATAATGCAAAAATTTTAAATATTGGAATTTGAATAAAAAAGATTCTATTTAAAAAATAAAAATAAAATCAGACCAGCCATCTGTGACTGATTCAGAATAAACATATGCTTGTAATTTCTGTGTTCTATAAATACATCCTATGCTGTATGCGACCTGCCCATGCCTATGCTCTAGAGTTACTTTAACAATATAATTGAAAAAGTTTTTAAAAAAAACAGATGAAGGATGTATTGACATGTTTTTATCATATTTATTTGAGTAGCATACAGGAAAATCTCTAACAACATAAAGGTTAATGTATTGTTGCTTTCAGTATACATAGATCTTGCACATGCATACAGTTTTGTGTGTTTTAAACAACTTCAGATGACAACATCAGGCGGAGGAGGTTTCTGTGATTGTGGTGATACTGAAGCTTGGAAAGAAGGTCCGTACTGTCAAAAGCATGAACTTAACACGGCAGAGACGGCAGAAGAGGAGGTAGTAAATACAATTTTTATATATAGATATTGTGTAATAGTGCTAACTTAGGACATTGAATGCTGCCAGACCAAATTATGCACAATTCTGAAATTCAGAAGGTAAGGGAAAATAAATCTCTAATCATTTTGTATGTGACTTCTGTAAGGTTATAAATTCACCTCAAAAAATAAGAAAACTAAATGCTATAGAAATAATATCTATATACTTCAGTGTTTTAGTGAAATGGTGGACTCTTACATTTTTAATAAATATTGGAGCATTCGTAGTGTCCTAATATTTGTTAAAGCTTTGAGACCATGAGTAAACCAAACTGAAAGAGAATTTGCGTTAAATGATTTAGTTGGTTGAAAATTTTGTCTTTATATATTTACTATATCATCTCAGCACATGGATATTTGTAACTTTTTATCTAAAGTAATTAAAAGAAGTTATTTAGGACGGAAGCTATTAGTCTTCTCTACTCAGCCAGTAAGTAAAACAAATTGGAAGCTTGCAGCATGCTAAATATAAATATTGGTACTATACCATATTATACACTTGATAAAATTAATATAAAATTACATATTAAAACTACTTTGAAAACAAGCTATTTAGATTGAAAAGTCAAGCATGCAAAAATAGAAAAAGCTAGATTTCTGGTTGCCCAAGTAGCCTTAGTTCTGTCCCTTCTGCATCCATCCTATGCACTGAGTGAAGAAAGAGTGCTGTGGGGAAAAAGAAGGGTAATTAAAGACTGTATTGCAATGCATGCATATAAGGGAGCAAACTAAGTTTGCACATGCAACCTAGATTCTGACATTTCTTAACACTCGTGCTAGACTTTGCAACCTAAATAACTTTCTTTTAAAGTAGTTTTTTAATGTAACTTCCAAGGGGTTTTTAACAGGAAAAAGTTTAAAACAAATACATTTTGTTAGTTACAACTGTAACAAACCCCTCATCATAGATCATCAGCAGGGTTTGAACCATGAATCTTCGGCACTGCAACAGAGTTCTACCAGTTGAGACACAGGGCTAATCATGTTAGCTGGTAGCATAAGAAGGACGTTATCCCAGAAAGACGGATGGACAGCTAATGCTGTGTGCTGGGTCCAAGGAGGTTTATGTGGGGAATCTGCCCTGGCTCTCCATTTCTTCTCCACTGGGTCTGAGAGAGCGCCTTCCCTTTTTTGGTGCCCCCAGAGAGGAGCTGGGACATGTGCTAAAGGGGATGGTGCAGGAGCCCAACATTGCTGTGTCTGGTGTGCGTGCATGCGCACTCTCTCCTCTCCCCTCCCCCCCACCCCCCCAATTGCTACAGCTGCTCCAACAACTGCTAGATGTTTCCAGGTAGTGTGTGGTGGTGGTGGTGGTATGGTGGTGCTGCTGCTGCTTGGTAAATGTGTGGGCCTGACTCTTCAGAGTGGTTTGTTAGTTACTTTTGTATGCTGCCAAAATTTCCCATGGAACACAAGTAACAGAAGGGAAATGGTGACTTTTAACAGTTTATAGCTCTGCCAGATCTGAACAGAACTTAATGGGAGAAGGGAAGAAAAGTCCCTAATCTGAGGGCCATGTCTCTGCTGAATTTCAAAGGCCTGCTGCAAAAAATGGAGATGTTTAGAGCCTCTCAAAATATTCTTGGGGTCTTATTTTTTTTTTTAATAACTGAAAGTGTTGGGCATCTCATTACTGTTGTTTTATATTTGTCTGTCTAACTGCTCTAGGAGCCTCTGACATATATTTAAAAATATATCAAATCAGAGAAAGAATCAGCAATCCCGTATATTTAAAAAGCTAGGGAACAAGGCAGCCCAAATAAACCAAATCCCCATAATACTTAATATTCCCCAACACTATATACTTCTTCAGCAGCTCTTTTAAGAAGATGTGCCTGCAGCATTTATTATTTTTCGTTTGTATTTCCACATCATGTAGGAGTCCTAATCATGGATCAGGACCCCGTTGTGCGTGGTGTTGTACACAGAACAAAAAGACAGTCCATGCATTAAGAAGCTTACAATCTAAGTAATAAGACGAGATATAACCGATGGATACAGGCAGTGAGGTGGGGTGAGGACAAGGAAACGGTGAGACAGCATTGGTCAGCATTGTAGGCAGCAGTATCAGTGCAGCAGCAGCCACACAACTATTGTCAGTTTTTTTCTGTAGGCATTATGGCAAAGGAGAGCTTTAAGCAGCGTTTTGAAAACAAGTTAGTAAGGTGGCTTTGTGCATGTTTAAAGGGAGCTCCTAGCAAGTGTCACAGGGAACACAAAGGTTCTTGGTTTGAAAACTTAACAAATGGGTAATGCAGGCTGGCATCATGGGTTGATCAGAGGCAGGATAGGGAATGAGATGCTAGGTAGGGTGGGGAAGTTCAGAGGGCTCAGAAAGTGATATAAGCAGTTTTAGACTTGGTAGCATTAGTTTTTTATCAGTAAATGTCTATTTTTTTACCATATACATACAAACTTGACAAAAATATTTCTAGCTGTGATGATCAAAATTTACAAATGGGCAATGTAAGCTTGAGAACTTATGAGAGTTTGATATTTATCTTTGTATGTTTTGGCATGTGATGTTGACAATTTGTGTTTTAACAGTTATTAAATATTAACTACTTGAATCTTAACAGCTACATTCCCGCCTCCTAGTTTTTTGGTGGCTGTGAAATTTTAAATAGAAAAAATGCTGAAAACTCCTAATTTCATGTAACTGAAATTTTTAATTGATAAAAATCAGGAAGAGAAGCTTAGAAATAAACATAGATATTATCTGTCAAAATTACAACAAAAAAATTTGAATTCTGCCATGCCTACTTACGTTTGCTGCTACAAACAAAGGGAAGCCAGGGGAGAGATGCAGAGAGCAGATGAGAAGCCATTAGTGATGAAGGACTGGAACTTCCAGTCATGTTGCCAAGTGACAATGATGAACAATGGCGAAAGAGAACAGGTGGTGGTCTGAGAGGGGGAACTCAGCAGCAGAGATTAAAAAGAGAGCAGTACTTGGTGAAGACCAAGTCAATTGAATAGCCCTTATGGTGAGTGGGAGAGTGTATCTAGGGCTACAGGTTTAATGAAGTGGAGAGGATGAGGAAACATGCAGCTTAAGGGGCAGATAGGTTATCATGGAAGTTAATGTCACCAAAAATGGGTGTGGGAGATTGCAAGGAGAGGAATAGAGGGAACTCGGAGTCAAAATCTCAGAGCAGGGCTGATGGGGATGAGTTGGGTGGACAGTAAAGTGGAGGAGGAGGAGAGAAGAGTTGAATGCAGCAGTGTTCAGAAGAGGTGGAGGAGTGGGATGGGGAGGTGGGAGGGATTGGAAGTGATAGGAACAGGAGATCAGAAGACCAGCATCTTCACCATGGTGTGATCCAGAGTGGGGAGTGAAAGAAGGAGAGGCCTTCATAAGAGAAGGCAGTTGTATGGGCATTGTCAAAGGAAGGGATCCAGGTCACTGAGAGAGGCAGGAGCTGGAGGGAATAACCTATGAAGAGGCTGTGGATTGCTGTGATCTTTTTAGAGATGGATAGCTAGAGAAGAGGAGGGAGGTTAGGAATAGTGGCACAAGACGGGTAGAGATGGTGGTGGGGACAGGTGAGGGGATATAGTGCCAGAGTTGTCGTCAGAGGTGATGAGGACTTTCAGATTTGGGACCTAGATTTCTGCTGTTTGTGGAGGGAATTAGATAGGGTGGAGAGGGGCAGAGATGTAGGTAAAGATGGTAGAACTGTAGAGGGAGTGAGGGTAACCAGGAGGAGTTGTTGATGGTAGTGGGAGAAAAGGGAGGAGGAGAATGATGATGCAAAAAAGAGATGTGGTGACAGCTGTGGGTGAGTGGCAGATGGTCTGAAGTTTAATAGATCCTGGGGTATTTTGGACCTGGGGGAGGACAAGGAGTGCATTCCAAAGGAGAGCTAGATAGATTCATGGAAAATAGATCCATCAATGGCTATTAGCCAGGATGAGCAGGAATGGTGTCCCTAGCCTCTGTTTGCCAGAAGCTGGGATTGGGTGACAGGGCATGGATCACTTGATGATAACCTGTCTGTTAATTCCCTCTGGGGCACTTGCCATTGGCCACTGTCAGAGGACAGGATACTGGGCTTGATGGACCTTTGGTTTGACCCAATATGGCCGTTCTTCTGTTCTTATGGAATGTACTTTTTTTTTTATGACACATGAATTTCTTAAAACTGAAAACTGCAATAATATGATACCCATCAGCCCTGCATAAAACTAATAAATCAATCATCTGGAGCTTTCTGAAGTTAAATTAGTTCATGGAAAAATTGGCTCTGTTTATCTTGAGGCTATTTTAATTCTCCTAATGGGGAGAAGAGGTTGTGTGGTGGTTTTTGTTTTGTTTTGTTTTTTGTTTGTTTTTAATGAAAGGGGAAAGCACATGAGCCAGGAAAATAAGAGAAAAATGGTTATTGGAAAGTCACTATATCTGCATTAAGCCTCAATTTTAATAGATTATTTTCAGGAGCCAAAAAGAATATAACATCTGACTGACCTATCATGCATTATTTGTTTACTTAAATACACATTTTTAACTTAAGTCCAGGCTGTGGAGGTTTATTAAGTGGTTCCTAATTTTTGTTTCTATGTCCACTATGTGTGTGTGTTCTTCAAAAGGCTGCCTATATATATAATCTATCTATCTATCTATCTATCTATCTATATAAAAACACATTGACCAGCCTTTGAAACCAAAAATACATCACTCAATTCTGATGACGAAAGGCTGGATTCTTCCACCTTCCTTAGATCTGGTAGAATAAGCGTGGCAGAATGTGGTGCTATGGCCTTGTAAACATAAAGACTATGATATTTTTAGCTAAATATTTAAAGTGACTTCTGTGCAAAGGAAGCAACTCTTTTGCTGGTCTTTATCAGTCACACAGCTGATAACTGTTTAGTTTTCAATAAAATCCTAACAGTTCTGATGACATAGATTCTAAAATAAACGTGTAATTGTATCTATGTGCATAGTACAGAGTTACTACCTGGTACAAATTTCTTACATGGTCACACTGGCATGTTTGATACAAAGAAGTAGATACATAAGTGATAAGTCAGGCCTGATGTAATAGGATCTGTAACAATTATGTTCCCACTTATATATAATTTCTTTTTAAAAAGGATAACTTGCAAACATGGTGTTAATCTTTATTGTATGCTGGATACCCCAAATTGCCAAGATTATGAGGGTCATTCAGCACAAATTTATTTAAAATATCTTCAATTTTTGTTTTTGTTCAGTGAGTTGGTCCCCCTGAAATCTGGTCTGGTCAAGCCTTGCTCTGCACTTGCAGCATGCAGCAAGCTATATTGTCTCAATTACCATGGAAGTCCGTTATAGACTGGCTCCATGCTAGAGGGAAGATGAAACACTGGAGAGTTAGTGCATTTAAAAAACAAAACAAAAAAACTGCACTTTTTTTTACCCTTTTGATTGTAAAATAATTTTAAAAGGTAGTAAAATAGCACCATGTGCTCCAGAGGCTTTCTATCTGATGCCTATGCCTCTCAGGAGGCTACCTTTGCTCCAGTGAAGTTCTCTGGTACATCAAGTTGCATTCTGATGCATATGGTTGTGGAGTAGGAGTAGATAGCGGTTACTCCAGGGAATCTGAAATCACGAGTGGGCAAATACAACTTTTGAATCTTTGCTGTGCTCAACATCCTTCTTACTTTTCCTATTTTCAGACTGATGACATAACCTTAAAGATGGTTAATAATAAAATATCTATGGGTCACCTTTAAAATGTCATTTTATTTCAATATCCTTTCCTTCTCATGTGGACCATGCGCTCCTTTTAAGGAACAACCTAAATTTTCAGCATCGATGACATCACCAAACTAGTGTGCACTGCTTTCCAAAGTCAAGTTGTACTGCTTCTCACTCATTTATCTTAATTTATTATTATTTATTATTGTAATGACAGATTGGCTAAGGTTAACAGTTGCTTGGTCTTCATGTGTTTAATGCTACTTATCAGGAGGAGGTAAAAACTCTTATAAAAATTTGCTTTGGAGTAAAACTTGTCAAGAAGAAGGAGGGGAGACAGGGAATTGGTTTGCTAGCCCTGAAGGAACAGTTTGATTTTTTGCAAATGTTATTTCTAGTTTAAGATTCCAAGTTCTCAGTCATAAAGCTCTAAAAGGATTTCAGTTCAATAAATAAGCTGAAATGTGATTGTTCTACACTAGTTTCTAATCACTTGTTTTGTCCAAAAATAGAACCATTGTCTGCTAATTTTAGTTGCCAGTCTGTCTTGTGCTATAGTTTGAGCAAAGGCATTGCACTGCTGGGGGCTCAGTGAACCAACTTCATATTCTTTTGGGTTTTATTCTGTTTTCCTGTTAAGTTATGAAGATGCAATAACAGTTTAAAATAAATCAGGGCTGTTTTGGGTGCAAGCAGTCATTCTCCATTTCCTTTTCCACCCCTCCCTCCCCCATTGTCATTTAATTCCTTAGTGTAGATGACACCTACACATTTGGACCATTTCTATTTTTCACATGCATATGGGGGGAATTCAGTACCTATTTCCCACCAGACTATAATCACTTCAGTGAGCCATTATAATCAAACTGGCATTCTTCAGGTTTTGTGGAATTCATGCATGCTTTACAGACTTTTTTCTGCACTGAATTTCTACTTTTGAAAATAAATTAGTAAGGTATGCATAACTAGTGAATGGCTGTAATTTTAAATTCAACTGTGGCATTAAATGGGATAGTATAAATTTAGTATTTATGTGTTTTGCATTTTGGTGTAAACTTTTAGTTTAGATGTGGCCATCGAGTACCACCATATCTTAGAAATATTTAACAAGAAATCATCATATGGTTACACAGAAACAGGCAAGAGGGAGAGGAGTGAAATATACTATTTTGGCACCTGGAATCTTGTTTACAATTTGTAATGTACTATAACTAGTGTGAATACAAAATTTGACAAAAGGAGGTGTGGCTTTGATAATTGTTGATACTATAACTGACTAAGTTAAGTGAAATATGAATAATGAAATGTCCAATACAAGCAGGATAATGATGGTTTGAGCCCAAACTCAAATGGTTCTTGTTATTATTGCTCATTTTCTTTGTTTAATTTTCCTATAATGTTTTTCTACTATCTCACTACAATCAATTTCACTTTTCAGGATCCTCTGGTGCATTTATCGGAAGATATGATAGCAAGAGCTTATAACATTTTTGCTATCATGTTTCAATATGCAGTAGATATATTAACATGGGAAAAAGAAAATGAATTGCCACCTGGTTTAGAGACTGTGTAAGTATATTCTTTGTGTTTGAGGTTTTCAAGACGTGCAGGTGTTTAAAATATAAAACTTACTTTAATTATGTTTTTTCCAAAATACTTCAATACTTGAAGATAGTCACTTCAGTTAGTAAAACTCACTTTGCTCACTTTAGTCTACATCAGTGATACTTGGACTGCGGCTCGCGAGCTGCAAGTGGCTCTTTAACGTGTCTTCTGCGCCTCTTTGCAGCACATGGTATTAAAACACTGATTTAATTATTAACGAGTCAGGATGTTTTTACTATGTTATTAACAAATTAAGTTGTCAACTTGCACTAAGTTATTAACTTATTTGCTGTAAATATGAATAGTACTATAGTAAATGAAACAATGAAGTCACACTACTGTGGCTATTTTGAGTAAGCTCATCACTAATTTGGCTCCTGAACCACTGAGGTCTGTATCACCATGCTGTCTTCCTTTAACTCCAATAGGAAGATGATGTAGACAAGTGTCTTTCAAAACATTTTACAGTTGGGATCATACAATGGATCATCTCTCTTCCTTTTCCTGCTTGCATAGACCATCTCCAGTGTTGTCTGGTGCTCAGATAATATCCTTGTAGCAGCTACAATTGTTTACGAGGAAAAATAGTATTTAATTCTATGTATCATCTTAAAACAAGTAGGGCAGGTTGATGCCACTTGACCAACCAGCTCTCTTCAAACCCACTGTTGGTCCGTGAATTACAACTTGGGAATTATCACTGTAGAGTGAAATAAATAGCACTAGGAATAAAACATCTTTATTTAAAATTTGATTCTACTACAGTAGTTTCTTTTAGTTCTGCTTTGTGTGGGAAAATACTGTAAATGGTGGAAGTTATAGAATTATATTTAGCACTGATTTACATTTTTTTGATAAAAGTATGGAGAACTCGTCTAATGGCTTTATTGGTTTAGTATCTTATGTTATGAAGTGGTAAACATAGATTTGCAAAAGACTTCTGGATTCTGGTTGCTTGGTGGAGAGAGACCATTAGGGAGACCTAGAAAAGAAAGGGGTAGGAAAATAACGCCAAAGCTATGGGAGAATATTGTATAACAAGTATGTTAGATAATTTTTCCTTACTAGAAAATGGCTAGCCCAGAATAAAAAAAGTGCACAGAAGTAAAGTCAGGAATTGTCAGACTGACTTAATACTCTGCATCTTTACTCACTAGGAGCTTAATCCTTCAAGGTGCTGAGCACTCTTGTAAGGTGCAGAATGCCTTTAACTCCCACTGAAGTCAGTGGGAGTAGAAGGCACTCATCAGCTTCAGGATAAAGCCCTGTTGATTTACATCATGAGTGCCAGGGTTAACCCAAGCTTAGATATTGGGCTTGTTGGAAATTATTAAAATTAAAAATAGATTAGAAGCTTAGTACTTAATTATATAAATGTGGTCTTTATTTTATAGTGAGAAGAGTGACACTTACTACTGCATGCTTTTTAATGATGAAGTCCACACGTATGAACAAGTTATATACACTCTCCAGAAAGCTGTCAACTGTACACAGAAAGAGGCCATTGGATTTGCAACAACAGTAGACAGAGATGTAAGTAACTTCCTTGCTGGAACTTGAATTAAAAGTAAGGTCAGGGTGAACATATATGACTAAACTTAGTGCTTTTTACCTTTAAAGTGGTTGTGAGTCTTCCCAGTATTCTTTCTCTCCTTTCACCCCTTGGCAGATAAAAGGCTTTCAGAGGGGATAGAGAAGAGCTGGCAGTTTCACAGCAGCTGGAGAGAGCAGGGAGTTTAGCACCGAGTTGACTTTACCTTAAGGGGCCCACTGATCTCCTCAAGATCACCCTCCTAGCTCTGCACATCCCACAGCTGATTGTGTGTGTTTGAGGATGGAATTCTTTTCTTCCAGGATACATTTGTGCCTCATTTCTACATCAAACCATTGGCCATCTCCTTCAGGGAAGGCACTTCCTCAATGTCCTTCTTTCAGACTGTTCTTTGCTGATGCGAAGTGAGAGAGTCAGTTTGGGGCCTCAAAATGTCTAAAGTTAAACATGACTTTTTTCAGTTATTCTCCCTGTCCCAGATAATATTTTTGTAAATCATTGGTTAGGCATCATATAACTTAAAAGGGACACTCCTCTGGTTAGGCATAAAAAGTGCCGGACTTTTCCCATATTGTATGTCCACAATGCAAGCTTTTTTTTTTTTTTTTAAACAACTGAACCTTGCTGCATGGTAAGAGACTGACACCTGAATTGATGTTTTGAAAGCAAACCAGTTCATATGTACTATAAAACATATACATATGTACATATAAAACATTTTGTGAGCCACTTTGTTTATAATACAACATGAATAAATCAACTGTGCACATTTTTAATAGGCATATTTAACACTAAAGAAAGAATCACTGATTATAAGGTCCCCAAAATATTCAGATAAAGCCAGCACTGCAGGTACTATCAGACTAGTCAGGTGAAACTATAGGCCTAACAAGCTTTACAATATAGCTTCTTTAAAGGTATTAAAATATATCATATGATATAAAATGTCCTATTTTTAAATTAGCTGGAAAAGTACCTTCATACGAATACTATAAAATATACTTTAATAGGAATTAGTGTTAAATTTTTGAATAAGAAGGTCACTGTCAGATTCTTAGGATCATATTAAGCTTTTTCTAGAAAGCAACTGCAAATGTGATTAATATAAATGGTGACTTATTGCCTATGATTTACTGTTCTTATTTACATTAAGACATAGAGTTGAAGCTTATTCTTGTGTTTCAACAAGCTGCTTATTATCATCTTGTTTTTATAAATTTAAAGGGACGTAGATCAGTCCGATATGGAGACTTCCAGTATTGTGATCAAGCAAAATCAGTAATAGTGGTGAGTGATTTTACATACTTAATCTGTTCTTCTTAGATTCCCATAAAATGCTTAGTACAGCACAGTTTTGAAATACCATGTACTATTTTGATATTTTAATGTGCAAAATATTAATTTTAACTAATAACTCTGTGGTGGAGGTTGAGGATGGCAATACAATGCCAGTCTATACTTTCTCGCATCTTTCTGTGGCCTAATCCTCATACCAGTGCACTTCTGGAAACAAGAATCTCAGGTCTAGGGCAGTTTTGACACATCATATTTCCATCTCTGTAATTCTCAATACTTAATCAGCATTTGGAATAATGTTTTTATTTCACTCTTAAAGAGCAGAAAATATCTCATGGAAATTTTTGTATTTACAAATTTCTCCTTTTCTTGATGGTTTTTTTTTCCTTCAGTTTCTTGTTTTTTAGGTACGCTTGCATGAAAGGAGAATTTTTGTTACTTAGTTCATCTACTCTTAATTATTCCTTGCTTGAAATACTAATATTCTGTG
This sequence comes from Caretta caretta, assembly GCF_965140235.1. Lineage (NCBI taxonomy): Eukaryota > Metazoa > Chordata > Testudines > Cheloniidae > Caretta > Caretta caretta. The sequence continues at coordinate 170,294,390 of NC_134208.1, forward strand.
ATCACATTCAACTAGCTGTTGTCAGAGGGGATGACTTCAGGTTAAGCCTCAGAAGCAGATATTCATAAGCAGCAAAGAACCCTGGGTTTTTTATGCAAGTGTCATGAATAATAAAGGTTTATGTCTTCTACATTTGTGCTTGTCCTTTTTTAAGCTTTAGAATCAGAAATGCATAATATTGACCCAAGATTCTTTTAGTATATAAATTCTAGAAATTTTTAAATTTTAGACTAAACTGAATACAAGTTTGCAAATTCTACTTTACAGTAACGTTAACAAATATTGCTTTCTAAAGAAAAGAGAAAATATATTTCCAATCTCTCAGATTATGCGTGTTACACAAATGTCTTTTTGTAGTTGATTTAATGAACTGGGAAAATCATTTTCATGCTTCCAGATTGGAGCACAGTTCTTACTGTGGAAATATTTTACATCACTTTTTAAAGCAGCGCTTTCCAGTGAAGTTGTGGGGCATTCTCGTTAAAATACATGGTATATGTCACAGTAGTTTTGAGACTACACATCAGATCATAGAAGTAAAAGTAACTTATAAAATGCTTAAGCTATCCTAGAATCTTATACTTTATCAGTTAACACCAATAAAGTCAAGTAACTGAATTTGTTGTGTGTGTTACTTTGGTAAAAAATTGTTCATTTTTTTTTTCAGTGAAAGCATAAGTCACTGAAATAGTTAAACTGTTAAAACTTAAATTGTAAAACTGAAAATGTACTTAAGCTACAAAGATAAAAGTTGAATAATGTAAGGAAAATGAGTGAATTTATTCATAGGGACATCTGTTTACCATCAGAGCTTTTCAAGTGAATTACCTGTGTGAAACAATTTATTGTATGTATAGTATTAGACTATTTGGTTTTCATTCAGTTTTACGAACTGAAGTGACTATCTTCAAGTATTGAAGTATTTTGGAAAAAACGTAATTTCATATCTCTGTGAACAGGCTTTCATGCTGCATGCTTGTTTAGGTTCCAGAAACACATAATTACGTTTCAAAATTTGGCATTTTATTTAGTTGAAGGGACACCATCAACTTGAAAATTGCATTTCCATATCAGTTATCTTTACCTATTGTTATTACAAGTAATCCCAAAGATGAGTAGCACAGTAAGAGATCAAAGGGGAAATATATTTCTTTAATTTCAGTGTATTTACTTTGTGGATGGTTAGTTTCACTATTTGATTTTGCTAATCAGCTGCTATGTCACTCTTATGCATTGCTCTGGAGGAAGCTTGCTTTCATACTTTCTGCCTGAGGTTTTTCAAAAGGGTGTGTGTCAGTAAGAGGCAGGTGTTAGATGTGTGCCCAGGAGGAGAGGAAAGGTGATGGGGAGGGGCAGCTAAGCATGCTGGGTGTTAGTTTTTGACGTGGCCAAAAGATCCTTCAAAACATCTTATTTTTTTATTGGAAGTTTTTATAACAAACTGTTATACTGTTTCAGTGCTCAGTCAGAAAATTATACAGTGCGCTCCTGTTTATGTGAAGGGCCTGGGGAATAGTTGAAATGTCTGGTTAACTGGGGTTCTGTTGATCAGAAGTGCTATTAACTAATGTAGGCCTACCTTGGGTGGGGGAAGGGAGAAAATACTATGGATATCAATAAAGGGAATTCAGAAAACTGGAATTATACTGGATTTTTTTTCCCCAGCTAAAAATTTTAAGAATAGAATTGACAGTTTTCCTTGTTTATGTACTGTTGGAAATAATCCTATGCTGGAAGAACTGTGATAGATTGCCTATTAATAGGTCTCCATTTTAATTTGTGTGATAAAATGTTTTAATTTAGTGTGCTGTGTGTTTCTCTACAACAAAACTTGTCTTTCCTGATATTCACTTTTAACTAAGCTTCCCCCTCCTCTTTTCTTTTTTAAGAGAAATACCAGTCGCCAGACAAAGCCACTGAAGGTTCAGGTTATGCATTCATCTATTGTTGCCCATCAGAGTTTTGGTTTGAAGCTCCTGACTTGGCTTGGCAACGTTATTGGATATTCAGGTAGGCAAATTCAAACACTTCTGCTATAGACTAGAGGATAATTTAGAGGCTAACTTAATGCTAAAAATAATAATAAAAATATTTTATATTAAAACAGCTTACCTCAAATACGTAACATGTTAGACAAACCCATTAATAACTTTTGACACACTTCATCCTATTGTCTGCGCATTGATTTGTGCTCCCCGAATCCTGACTCCCATATGAAAGTGCTTTATGTATTCACCATGCTAAAATTGCTAGTGTTGAGCAGAAACAGTTTGAGAATTGCTGTTGAGTGGTGTGTGCTAACAGCATACCTCTCTGCCCTTGATCACTTTTAAATGAATGAAATAAATTAAAACAAGGGCATCCTGAATAGATGTTAATAATACTCCTTTTTTTATTTAATGAGAACTGATTGTTTCATATATGTCACAGTGTAACTAGAACAGCAAAAATGTACTTAATGTTCTCAAATTCAAGGAGTGTGAGGGAGGAAGTGAGCCAGTGAAGCACTGAACAGAAGTTCAGAAGGAGATTCCCTCTGTAGAAGGAGGGAATCAAGGTATGCAGTCTCATTTCATGGGGAGTATCTTGTGAATTCTGCCTGAAGGGCTCTCTTCCCTCTCATACAACAGCATTCTTATGGTTGTGGCTAGGGAAATGAAAGTAGGGAAATATAGCTTATTAATGAACTATGGGCCTAACTTTTGATTTGGTTCCATCTGTGGCATTTACATGGCACCATGGTCCTGTTTAAAGAGGACTCTGTTAATGTGAACTAGGTACCTTTAATTTCATGCCTGCAATGGCCACCCTAGGAAGTTACAGTGCAACTTGCTAGCATGTGCTGCAGTTCACATCCCCGTAGTCTGAATTGTGGGGCCATGTAGACGTAACCTATGTCTTAGCCAACTAAAGGGACAGAAGTGAATTAAGAGGGAAGGGCTTTGGCATGGTTATCAAAATATAGATGTAACCCCACTAAAAATATTGTTTTGGCTATGTATGTTCAAAAATCTTCTAGAGTTATTAGTATAGTGTTTATGCCATCACCTGCAACATCATAGGACTGGAAGGGACCTCGAGAGGTCATCTAGTCCAGTCCCTTGCACTCATGGCATGGCTAAGTATTATCTACACCATCCTTGACAGGTGTTTGTCTAGCCTGCTCTTAAAAACCTCCAATGATGGAGAGTCCACAATCTCCGTAGGCAATTTTATTCCAGGGTTTAACCACCCTGACAGGACGTTTTTTCTGATGTTCAACCTAAATCTCCCTTTCTGCAATTTAAGCCCATTGCTTCTTGTCCTGTCCTCAGCGATTAAGAAGTAGAATTTTTCTCCATCCTCCTTGTAACAACCTTTTATGTACTTGAAAACTCACCTCAGCCTTCTCTTTTCCAGACTAAACAAACCGAATATTTTCAACCTTCCCTCATAGGTCATAATTTTTGTTGCTCTTCTCTGGGGTTTCTCTAATTTGTCCACATCTCTCCTAAAATATGGCATTCAGAACTGGACACAATACTCCAGTTGAGGCCTAATCAGCAAGGAGTAGAGCGGAAGAATTACTTCTCATGTCTTGCTAAGAACACTCCTGCTAATACATCCCAGAATGGTGTTTGCTTTTTTTGCAACAGTGTTACACTGACAACTCACATTTAGCTTGTGGTCCACTATAACCCCCAGATCCCTTTCCGCAGTACTCCTTGGCAGTCATTTCCCATTTTGTATGTGTGCAACAGATTTTTCCTTCCTAAGTGGAATACTTCGCATTTGCCCGTATTCAATTTCATCCTATTAGCTTCAGCCCATTTCTCCAGTTTGTCCAGATCATTTTGAATTCTAATCCTATCATCCAAAGTACTTGCAACCCCTTGCAGCTTGGTATCATGTATACATTGCCATATCTAACTATGCATTAGTTTGAATGATTGGACATGTAGTTCTTTTCATATAATTTAATATATAAAGTAACATAAATCAGAAATTTCTGACTGGGTAGTGATAGTGCATGTGTTTGGTAATATACTGCACACGCTATATATCTGGGTTAGTTGTGAGTATGAACTAACGGAGAGACGAATGGGATATACAGTTTTGAGGAATGCTTACTCTGATTTTCAGGCAAAACTTTCAACCTGGCATTATCTGTATTTCATTTTTTGTGAGCTCAATTTTGTGGTACAATTAGTTGTGCTAGTCACTTTCATAGATTCATAGATATTAAGGTCAGAAGCGACCATTATGATCATCTAGTCTGACCTCCTGCACAATGCAGGCCACAGAACCTCACCCACCCACTCCTGCAATAAACCTCTCACCTATGTCTGAGCTATTGAAGTCCTCAAATCGTGGTTTAAAGACTTCAAGGTGCAGAGAATCCTCCAGCAAGTGACCCATGTCCCATGCTACAGAGGAAGGCGAAAAACCCCAGGACCTCTTCCAATCTGCCCTGGAGGAAAATTCCTTCCCGACCCCAAATATGGCGATCAGCTGAACCCTGAACATGTGGGCAAGATTCACCAGCCAGATACTACAGAGAAGTCTTTCCTAGGAAACTCAGATCCCACCCCATCTAACATCCCATCACAGGCCATTGGACCTATTTACCATGAATAGTTAAAGATCAATTAATTGCCAAAATCATGTTATCCCATCATACCATCTCCTCCATAAACTTATCGAGTTTAATCTTGAAGCCAGATATGTCTTTTGCCCCCACTGGTTCCCTTGGAAGGCTGTTCCAGAACTTCACTCCTCTGATGGTTAGCAACCTTCATCTAATTTCAAGTCTAAACTTCCCAATGGCCAGTTTATATCCATTTGTTCTTGTGTCCACATTGGTACTGAGCTTAAATAATTCCTCTCCCTCCCTGGTATTTATCCCTCTGATATATTTACAGAGAGCAATCATATCTCCCCTTAGCCTTCTTTTTGTTAGGCTAAACAAGCCAAGCTCCTTGAGTCTCCTTTCATAAGACAGGTTTTCTATTCCTCGGATCATCCTAGTAGCCCTTCTCTGAACCTGTTCCAGTTTGAATTCATCCTTCTTAAACATGGGAGACCAGAACTGCACACAGTATTCCAGATGAGGTCTCACCAGTGCCTTGTATAACGGTACTAACACCTCCTTATCTCTACTGGAAATATCTCGTCTGATGCATCCCAAGACCGCATTAGCTTTTTTCACGGCCATATCACATTGGCGGCTCATAGTCATCCTGTGGTCAAGTACCAGATTGCACCTGCATATAAGTGACTTAAACATATGAGTGAAAGTGAGGGTCAATACAGTTTTGTGCCCACAACTGACTAAATTAAACCTTTTTATGATTCAAAAGGAAAAAAAATTCTATATTTGCTGGTGAGAATAATATGCTTACATCCTAATTTCTGAACTCTATATATTGGTAGGAAATAAGACATGGGTCTCTTGTAGTTACTTTGCTGAATGATTTAAGCATCTCGGAAATGCAATATTGTACTCTCTAAGGTGTCATCTTATGAAATGGGATTTAGAAATTTAAAAATGGTCTTCTTTGGCCTTTTGTACTCTTGCTCCCAGCCCATCCAGATTCTGCCCACCAATTTGTGCAAGCCTCAGATCTGCTGAGTACCTTTCACAGGGTCTGAAGGAAGGAGGGGAGAAATGTGCTGCAGAGGTGATTGAGCCCCAATTCTGCATGGGCAGAAGGAGAGCCACATATGAAAGGTCTACTCTGGCCACCCACCTAGGAGTAATGATCTGGGCCTTCATATTTTATGAAATGAATGTCAAGCCTTTGCCAGCGCATGAAGCGGAAAGCTTATTCTGGTATTTGCATAATAGGATGCAAACTCCTGAGTAAACCAACAATAAACTAGCAAACATATAGTTCTCATCCTTTCGGAAATAAACTGTCTATTCACCTTTTATTGGATAGTGTGGTGGATTTCTTATTCCCCATCTTTCCCAATATAAAAATAAACAAACTGAATGCTAGGAGTTTAGTGTGCATCCGCAGTGGGGGGATTGTTATAGCTGCATGTGAAATGAAAATGTCACTTCCCTCCCATTATCAGAGTGCTGAACAACCTGTTGTAATCAGACTCCTTCAATAGGGCATAGAAAGGCAGAAGTGTAATCCGTCAGCATTATTCCTTTTAGTTGGATGTTTTATGATGGTCAACCTGCTGTAAAATTTTAAAAAGGAATTTGAAGCAAATCATGTAGTGCAGCAGTCTCCTGAGACACACATTAACCTTATATAGGACAGGAAAGTCCTTATTACAAAATGTGTGTAGTTATAGAAGCATAACTGGAACAGCATATTGAATAGCAAATGGGGAGATTGCCCTAAAGATTCTACTATCTATGTAGGTTTCATATTTCTGAAATGTTCCTATGGGCCCACCACTCTGATAATCTCTAACCCTTGATGGCCACTTTATCCCTTCGATGTCTCTGATGCCATCCTCAGCTGCTCAACATGACTTGGGCAATAAAATAGTTCCATTAAAAATATACCACGATTTAATCCCTGTCCTTTCTAAAAAAACTATTTTTAATATAGTTGCAGAAAGCATGTTTGTGCTTTAATAATAATTATTGTGAATGGACTTTACTGCAGAGTTTTAGTTTGTATCTTTCTGCCACCCTTGTCTTTTCCCCCCCCAATTACATAGACTTTTTTTTACTTTGAAGTACATTTCATATGATACTTAAAGAAGAAATATCTAGGAAACTTTTTTTTTTTAAGGAGTCAGTTGTTGCTTTTTAAATGCAGGAATATTTGAGATTTGTTTCTGATGAACTCCCTCTAGCAATCTAAGATGATAGAGAAGAGTTCTGACTTTTTTACAACTGTTCGCCAGGTTTGAACAGCAAGGTACAGTCTCCTTTTCAAATCCAAACCCAAACTGTTTGCCCTAGATATGAAAAAATGTAACATTGGAAAAAATCTCTGTAGGGAGAGGAAAAAATAAAACTCAAAGGGTACTGGCAAGGGCCCCAAACCTCTATTTGCATCTGTTAGGAGCTGTGCACAGGTCAGCACTATTAAATTAACAGGGTTCTGCACATCCACTGGGTTCCATGCTTAGAGCCCTCCGTAGATACAAAATTTGTATCCACATCAGATCCGCAAGCTGCAAAAATGGTCCACAGGTATAAAATAGATATCTGCAGATTTACCGGGCTCTAGATACAAAATTTGTATCCCCATCCGATCCGCAATCCACAAATTTTTTTCTGTGGATAGCTGAGGATTTGCTGGGCTCTGTCGATGCTCACTGATCCAGTAGGACTAGGGCTTAGAATTCTGCTTTGGGAAAGTACATGCATAATGATTATTGCTATCAGTGTGATCAATTCACAAACGGAAATGTAAACTTCAACCTTGGAACTTCTTATTTTAGGATGATAGAGTTTATCAGTTTATTTTGTTTGGAAACAGTATTAAACTGTCGTTTTTTGAGTAGATTGTAAGCAACAGCATACATTGTATGACATAATTACCATCCTTCATTCTTTCCAAAGACCTGCAGAAGAGGAGGATTAGGAGCTAATCTTTTTGGAAATAAATCATGTGATTCTTTTGTTGGCAAATATCCATTGCAGCGTTCTTCCCATAAGAGATTAATTGAATGCTAAAATTGTCCATGCATTGATTATTAGATTTTTTTTCCAGGAAAATCCATTATTAGAAAACATCTTTTGGAGAACGGGGTTTTGTTTATATTCTGTACATTCACATACAGAGAAGAACTTTCTGTTTTATAGTTCAGCCAATTATAAGAAAATGGCTTTTGGGGATATACTTCTAAAGCTTTCTACTCAAAACCCCCACCTGTGGGCCAAGACTGGTTGCATGGGATTGGTACAGATACCAGTATTTGGATGTATATAGTATTATAAAAAGGGGAAGGACATAAAATTAATGGGATTAAATGGAGAGTTTTCTTTATATTAAGTTCTCCAATAGTGAGAGATGTTAATCTGTGAAATAAACTCTCAACAGAATAAGTGGAAGCTATTTGTAAATTTATAGTGAATGGTCCTGTATTGTGACAAAGATAAACTAGATGACTTAATAGGTTTGTCCATCTCCAGGTTTTGAAACATTGGAAGCATGTAGTCTTCATGAATTATTTCTAACGTGTATTTATTCATCAGCTGCTGGGTGTGGTGCATTGTATAAAAACACATGAAGTGAAAAAGTTTGTTTAAAATGGTATAGGTAGCCATTTTTGTAATGTTCTTCATCCATTAAACTGAAAAGGGACTTAGTTTCCTTTTGAATCTTCCTTTTTATCACTTCAAATGGTCTTTCATGATAAAACACAACCATTTCCAGACCTGGGTGTTTAAAATTGGGCTCCCAGAACTACATTTATGCAGCTAAATCAAGATGGACTGATTTTTTCAAAAGGTGCTGAGCCCTTGATTTCACTGGGATTTGAGAATGCTCAGAGCTTCTGAAAATGAACAATTTAGCTGTCTAAATGGCTTAAGGTACCCAATTTTAGACACCTGAGTTGAAAAATTTTCAGCTCATAACTTTTCATTATAACAGTTTATATGCAAACAGTTCTTGAAACAATTTGCTTTTGCTAGTTAACTTCCTCAAGAGAGGGAAAATGTACGCTCATTAAACCTGGGATAAGGAGTCAGGAGATCTAGTCAGGTCTCTGCTCAGATACAGATTTATTATCTTGGTATCTAGGGGCAGAAGTACATGAATTTAGGGTGGGATTTTTTTTAAAGTGCAATTTATGCACATTTGAAAAATCCCACCCTCAGTTTGGTAGTCTTTCAGTGTAACTGGATATTTTTATTAGAGGGAAAAATAATTGTCCCTCTTAATTTCCTGTGCAGCCATCTGTAGGCAGAAATGCAACACTTTTGCTGCATGGGAGGCCAGACATTGGAGTGTTCTGCTCATTCTGCTGAAAGCACACTAACCACGGTGCACAGGAGTGGAGAAATAGAATTATGGCTGGACCAGGAGAACAGGGAGGATATGGTCAATTGTTTCCTGTAGATGAGGAAGCCACTGACTAAAACATATGGGAAGTAGGAACCAGTTTTTATGTCCACTGCTCCACCAGGCCTTTAATCCTCTGCCTTATTCACTTTGAGCGTGCCCATGAGCAGTTTATAATTGATATGTGCCTGCCCTGGCTCTCCCCTTCCCCCAGAATTAGCTTTTATTTCCTTTCTTATTATGAAAGGACAGTTCAAAAGCAAAAGAAAGTGGAAGATATATTTCAGACCTTGATTATTTTTGCTTGGTGAGCTTAAAAATAAATATTGTGTGTGCGTGCGCGTGCGCACACCCACACCCACACACACCGATGCACACTCAGTATATTATGTAAACTTCCATTATGCTACATACACATTTAACATAACTTTTTAATGTTAAATAACTTTTGTATATTTATTCCATGATTTGTTTTTGTTAAGATGGTCTTCGTCGAATATTGTGTCAGGTTGGTTTACAGGAGGGACCAGATGGTGAAAATTCTTCTCTTGTAGATAAACTAATGCTGTCTGATTCTAAACTGTGGAAAGGTGAGTTGTCCCCCACTATTTTTAAGAAAATGACTTTGTATGTGCTAATAGAAAGCACTCTGACCATTTTATTTTGTCTTATCTGTTCATGTTTTAAGCAATTTTTATTGCCATCCATTATAGATGCAATTGCCTGTTTACAGATATACTGTGTTTTACCTCTTCACAAATTGGGATTATGCTGAATTGTGAAAGAATGGGATGGCCCTTTTAGCACTATAGTGAAGGTGGAGTAGAGCTTTCTGTTTAGAACAGACTTTTCAAAGGGCTGTAAAGTTTACATGTGTATACATATTGACCTGAAAATTGCTAGGCCAGTTGAAGGCCCAGGGTAAAGACAGCAGCACAAATATGCCGTCCTTTGGGGTTCCTGAGACAGAGGCACATTCCTCCAAAATGGTCTTATTTTAAAATTTGCTGGTTCTGTATAAGGACAGAAAGATGCAGAGCTATTTTTTCAGGATGTATTCAAACCCATTGAGCCGAGAACACCCTATGGAAATGACTGCAGCAGTTCACACACCTGTAAGTCTCCTGTGCTGCTATTCCAAAGTGCTTTAAAATCCACTGGCTTAATATGATTGGCCTTAAAATTGTCAGTCCAGGGAGTGTGGTAGAGTCTGATATAAATTTTGAGTCCTTTGTTCTAGGGCATCCTGAGATACATCCTCCCCCCCTCCAAAATGACCTGTTTTTAAAATGACATTTAAAACAAACATTAGAAAACCAGGGAATACATAGTTTGCCCCTGTGGCAGTGAATGGAAATATAACAGAATTTTTCCAATCACAAACACATGCCACTTTCTCGATACCTCCACAACTCCAGATCTGTGTGCTACTGATGTGTTTCCAGGAACCCTCACTGTGCTCTGTGCACAACGTTGGTCTGAGGAGTAATAGAAGGGATTGGCAGACATATCTCCATAGGTACTAATTGTATGTTTACACTGCAGTTAAAAACCCATGGTTGGCCTGTCCCAGCTGACTCAGGCTAAGGGGCTCAGACTAAGGGGCTGCCTAATTGCAAGGTAGACAGTTGGTAGACAATTGGTGCTTGGGCAGGAGCCCAGGCTCTAGACACTGTGAGGTGGGAGGGTCCAGATACTCAGACTGCAGCCCCTTTCCAAATATCTACGCCACAATTAAATGGCCTCTTAGCCTGAGCCAGAGCTAACTGGCACAGGTCAGCTGCGGGTGTCTAATTGTAGTGTCGACCTATCCTAAGGCTATGTGTATGCTGCCCCTCAGTTCAGACTGTGCGGGTATGCATAGCAATGTGCACTAACGTGCAGCACTGTAACTCTCCCATGTGGGGGGCTCGGCAGGCGTGAACTAAATGGTTCCTAGCCAGAACTTCTGGGTTCTAATTCCAGTTCTGCCATTGACTCCTTGGGTGTCCTTGGTAAAGTGGCTTTGCCCTTCTTTGCCTCAGTTTCCCCACCTGCAAAATGGAGATAATGACACTGATCCACCGCACAGAGGAAATCAGGCTGATGATTATTATACATTAATGTGAACTAGGAACCTTTTAGATTGTGTCCACAGCACTCACATGGGGGAATTACAGTGAAGTGCTTTGTGCACTGTTCACACCTCTGCAGAGCAGTATAGACAAGCCCTTCAACTAAATGAAGGATAATGTGATGCAGTCTCTGTGTAAGGGACTCATTAGAGCAGGGATTTAAGTACACTTTAAAGTTTCTCCCATACTGCTTTCTTTCCTCCTTCCTGCTGACCTCCAAGTGTCTTGAGGAAATGTATAGTGCTGTAAACTGATTCCCATTCTAATGGTTCCAGTAGGCAAATGGGAAGAGTTAAGGTTGCATGTAGCAGGGGAAGAATGACCCTACCTGTACTTTTCCTGATTTTCTAACGCTTTTATTTTGTGTGGTTGAGTATTTTCCTTGTCTTCAGAATTTTCTGTTTTTGACTGCAAACTTCAGTGTTCTTGAAAGTTATGAGGCACTGATAATTGACCATCCCTTCCCTTTTACCAAAGTTTTTGTTGTTGCAGAATCTCACATGTAAACAGGAAGTAGAATGAAAGTTCAGATTTCTATTGTAACTTTTGGAACTATTTGCCAATTTTCAGGGGGAACAAATATCTGTAATCATTCCACATTAAACAATTTAAAGTGTTTAATTATTGGTATTTGACTTAAAACTGATCTATAAAGATTTTGTTTTTAAAAACTATGTTAACAACATAGTGACGGAATTTATGTGGAGAATTAGTAAAAATAACACACAAACATATTTTAAAACAAAATAGTTCTGAACTAGTTCCTTCTTATCTGACAAATCCTGAGTGCACTGTTTTTTGTATTTCCTTGCAACAGTTGACTATGTCCTCAATGGTGCAGAAAAACATAGGGAAGAAGAAATAACCCTACAGGAAAAGTACTTTTTGGGGGAACCTGAAGCTTTTTCTCTCCATTTTCTATCAACTGCCAAATGTTATCAAAACACTCTTCCCTCTAGATTGGAGGGCAAAATTTCTTCTTTCTTTACGAGGCTACCATTACAATTACTTCCATGATAATCTGACAGTCAATAATGGCAAAATAACATGTAAATTTTCTTAACAGGAGCTAGAAGCGTGTACCATCAGTTATTCATGAGCAGTCTACTTATGGATTTGAAATACAAGAAACTTTTTGCTATCCGGTTCGCAAGAGTAAGTAACTCTTATGATGAATGGAAAATGCTTCAAAATATAGCCTAGAAAACAGTTTCAAGTAGAACATACAAAACTAATGATACTCTGTTGTTTGGAATATTGGTTGGGATTGTTTGTTGTTTTTTTTAACAGGTGAAACTCTTTAAATTAGAACCTCTCTTGATTTGCTTCTGTGTTCAAAAACTTAGTTATCATAGTACCTTACCACCCGGAAAGAAAATAGATCTTTTGGGTTCCCAATCTAATGCAGTTGTTAGATCATCTCTAACACAGAATGCATCACCTCTGATGTTTTATCCTTCCCAACCAACCATCCAGGATCCCATTACTTGAGAATCAGTCATTAACCATTGTTGGTAGTGCTATCCTGAAGTGACCTCTGAAAGTCAACTATATTTAATATTATTACTTGCAACAACTCATTTTTGAGATGCTTTTAATCAGCTTTCTGACATTCTGCTCACTTTCTTGCCTCAAACAAATAACTTTTTTTAAATTAGTAAATAAAATATTAGTAGTCTTCATAGTGGTAATTAGAATGGGTGAGTTGATTTTATGCATGTGTAACGCCGACAGACTGTTAGCTAAGGCTGTAGAGCAGACTCATAATCTCTTTTTCTCTCTAAGTGGTTTCAGTGCCATTCGATGGGACAGAATACCACACCCAGAAGGTGTGTGGGTTATATACTTCCCCTAGCTGAGGAAGCACATCCAGAGCTTCAGAGACTTCCCAGTTGAAATCCCGGATGAGCCCCCACTTGTAACACCGACGGACCCTGGTTGTCGGTGGGCAAGATTGAACCTGGGACCTATGGAGCTTAGTGCATGAGCCTCTACCACATGAGCTAAAAGCCAGCTGGCTGTTAGCTAAGGCTGTAGAGCAGACTTATAATCTCTGTCTGTCTCTCTCTAAGTGGTCTCAGTGCCACTAGATGGGACAGAACACCACACCCAGAAGGTGTGTGGGTTACACATGGGCTGGAAAATTGTCATCCCACTGTGCAAGGTTTCCTTTTAATGATGGATCAGTACCACTGTCTATCATAGTGTTGAATTTCCCCAGTGCAGACATTGAATTTAAAGCAAACGTCAGGTCGGTGTGGATTAGAGGTGAATTTCCCCCTTGTTGTTTAGAATTACCGGCAGTTGCAGAGAGATTTTATGGAGGATGATCACGAGCGGGCAGTGTCGGTGACTGCTCTATCTGTCCAACTCTTCACTGTACCTACTCTGGTGAGTAGTGCTTGCCTTTTTTAAAAACTGATAGTTGGCACTCCTTGCCTTTTTTTGCCTCCTTCTTAATAGAACTATGAGCGATTGCAGAGTGATTATGTGAAAGATGACCACGACAGAGAGTTCTCAATTGCTGACCTCTCGGTACAGATATTCACAGTGCCTTCACTTGTAAGTACTAAAAACTTAAAAAAAGAAACTCTTTTTTTGTTAGGAGCTGCACTAAGAACTTGAGCTTATAGACCACTAGATCTCTCTGAACATTTGTAGTACTACTGTGCAAATCAGTGTGCTGCTGACTTATGAAAACTAATTAGTAGTTTGTAAATATAGGTACAATTTACTAAGTGGAGCTGGACCTATGCTGCTAAATTTTGAATCTGTATCAGAATGTCCCAGAGTAAATGGGACCTATTCCTTTATTTTGGACACATCTCTTAATTTTTTTCCATTAATGAATATATAGAGAGAGATTACCACTTAATAAATAGTTTTAACTTCTGACTATGCCAAATATCCATGGTAGGTGTTGTAGGGGGTGGTTACAGAGCACACCATCCAATGGTGTGGCACTGCACCTACCATACCTGAATTCCCTTCTTGATTCTCCATTCCATCCATATGCAGCCAGGAGTGTTCACATAAGGTTCCCTGTCTTGGGATCTGATTTATTAAATCCTTACAGAATAAATCTGCAGTTCCTTTGGCCCTTCTAGGTTCAAATTCTTCTTTCCTTGGGGCTTCCAATTTATTCTTCCTTCAGGCTATATTTCTCTCCGCTCCCCAGCTCTCTCTCTGCCTGAGGACATCAGACAATCGCACTCCATCATCTGGGCTTCTCTGGGAAGACCTGGGCTTAAACTTTTTCTTCTCTTAGGGCAGGGTCTCCACAGCATCTTTGGTCTGTGATTTAATCCTGATAGGTTTCCCCAGTCCACCACCATCCTGGTTCTACCACAGGAGACCCTCCTTGCAGGTCTCTGTTGACTCTTGGTTTCCTTTGAACGTGAACTGAGAACACTCCTTTTTAATTTAAATGGACAGACCAACCTGTTACAATAAGGTTTCTATTAAAAATCAACTACTGCCTTTTGCAGGATTTTGAAAACTTTTTTCTAACAGAAATCATGTCTGTCTGTATATCATAAATTATTTTTTAAAGTGAAGAATACTTAAAAAGAGTAGATGAACTCAACAGAGTTTCTATCTTCATGAAGACATCTTTGGAAATTAAATAAAATGAGGAAAGAAAATCTGACTTACATAGAATATTTCTAAAAAGAATGCTGTTGGAAGTTTTCCAAGTGGAATCAACTTAAAGGTAGATTTAAATTTCTGAGACACTGGAAATCGTGGCAGTCAGGTAGGTGTTTTAGGAACTGATTTTAGGATAACTGTTCTAAATTGTGATTTGTTTTTAACAGTTTGCTAGGTGCTGCAGATGTCAGCTGGTAGCATATTCTTACCTCTTGATTCAGGAAGTCAGGGTTCTCTTCCTAGCTCTGTCACTGACTTGCCCTGTGTGCTAGTGCACACCACTTAAACTCAGTTTGCTCTTCAGTAAAATGATATCACCACCACTTGCGCTGGTGTTGTGGGGCTTATCTAGGTAATGTTAGTAAAATACTTAGTATCACTTAAAAACAAATTATGTTTTAAAGCATATTCCCAAAATGTTTTTTTAAAAAGTTTTAAGTGTTATCAGAGAGAGAAAAGCCAAAAAGGAAGTGTGAAAGAGGTCAGAGTTGTAGCCATAAGGATTGAGACAAAGAAAATATTTTTTGAAGTATAAAGGTAATATTTTAAAAAATAAGATCAATTAGATTAATCAAAAGCCTCAGTCTCATTTCCAGGTTCTTTGCTAGCATATTTCCCCAATTAAAGCCATTATGTATTGGCTTAATTTAATTAATCCTCTTAATCTTATTAAAAATTGCTCTTGTACAACACAATCACTTGGTTGTACATGGGATATAATCATGTACTTTGTATGTCCTTGATCCAGCAAGGTACTTTATTCATGTGCTTAAAAGTCAGGCACATGCTTATCATTTTGGATTCCATGGGATTGCTCATGTACTTAAAGTTAGACATGTTTCTAATTACCATGCTGAATGAGGAATCAATCCTTCAAGATGACCACACATTTAAATTAGACTGCAGTTTTGGTTTAAGTTTTTATCACTTAGTGCTTTCTTTGTGTATAGTGTAGTAAATTATCAGGGTACTTAAAAACATGTTTAAACTGGTGAATTAAATTAAAGAATGGAAAGTCCTCAAAAAAGGTAGTGGGCAAAATTTTCAAAGGGCCTCTGTGATGTAGGAGCCTAAGTTCCAGTGTAAGTCCATGGTACTTAGACCACTTAATCAATGACTAGCTGCTGAAAATTTTACCCAGTAAACAACTGTGAAGAGGAAGCAGGAATATCTTTCTGGTCTTTTGTTTGCAGCCTCAGCATTTATTCCCAAATACATGAATTGTTTTTCTTCGGCAATATTGCAGAAAATCTTTTGGGGTATTTATTTTCTTACCATAGTCACTAGACGACCCAATTCTGCACCAGTACTCCATTGTGCCTGATGCTTACAAACCCAGAAGAACAAAGATGACCCTTACCCCATCACATCTTGCCTCTTGTCTTTTACTTAGATTGTAACAGGTGGATTCAGACAAATGGGGGAGGACAAAGAAATGCGACAGTATTGGTTAGCATGATAGACATGGGGGTAGGCAATAGATAGCTTTACAGATGAATTTTTATTTTCCCCTATGAACACCATTTTAAAGTAATGTTAAAATATAGAGGAACACCAGCAATATAAATGGTTTGACTGAAAAGGCATAGATTTTACTGGTAAAAATGCAATATTAATTTAGCCTCTTTCTCCTGTCAGCGATGTCTGTTGATTACAACAAACTTTAATGTACTTTCGCATAGGCTCGAATGCTGATAACAGAAGAAAATCTTATGACCACGATCATCAAAACTTTTATGGACCACTTAAGGCACCGTGACATCCAAGGCAGGTTTCAGTTTGAACGATATACTGCCCTTCAAGCTTTCAAATTCAGGCGGGTTCAGAGCCTTATTTTGGATCTCAAGTAAGTATCTCAATACTAATCAAATTATTGAGTACTTTAAAAAATGATTAAAACTAACTCACAGATTTGTTTCTTCTGTATTCAGGTATGTGTTGATAAGCAAGCCAGCTGACTGGACAAATGACCTGAGGCAAAAGTTTTTAGAGGGTTTTGATGCCTTCTTAGAGTTACTAAAGTGTATGCAGGTATGTGAATCTGTGAATTTTAAAATAAGCACCATAAATTTTCTGTCTTAGTAAAATGAGTATTGTCAGATGTAGAACACGTTTTTTTTTTTATTAGTAAAATTGTTACTTCAAAGTACTGGTCATCTTCAGGAAATTAAGTTATTTGAGCATTACCAAGTGTACTCAGCTCTGTACAAACATACTGAGAAACAAAGTCCTTGTCCCAAGGAACTTTATGAATTTATAGCCTTGATGGTATCCTTTACTGTAATGTTTTTTGATTCCTTAATACAGTGGTCTCCTACGTTTCTTGTGGGAATAGCATATTGCTATTCCCAGAAAACTATGGCGGGCGCCAGACACCCCGCTGCTGAAATGCTGCCGAGAAGCGGCAGTGGCAAGAAGCAGCGCTGCCGAAATGCCTCTGAGAAACGGCAACGCTTCTTGGCGGCATTTTGGCAGGTGGTTCTTCGGTGGCGGCATTTCAGCGATGGGGTGTCCTGCGGGCGCACAAAAGTGCCCTGGTGGGTGCTATGACACTTGCGGGCACTGCGTTGGGGACCACTGCTTTAATATATTACATGTTGTTCTAAATTTTTTAAGTATTTTGAGACTAATGATGCTTTTATAAGGACAAACTACTACTAGGGCAAAAAGGCCTGACCGAACAACACTCAGTCTTCTCAGTGCTCAGTGACTGGACAGTATGCTTTTCCCAGAAAATGTTAGCTTTTGTTCATCCTTTTAATACATTTATTTTTGCTGGGGGCATTCCGTCATAATCAGACCATGCTTGAATGTCTTTTTGGGTTTTAAATTATTCAGATCCACAAACTAATAAAAAATAAATCCCCAGAAACATCTTTAACAAACTGAATTTGGTATTTAGAGGTTTTTCCTTTTTAAGGTTTTGCCTCTTGATTAAAAACTTATGTAGAGAGAATTAATGACTCTGTCTTCAATTTGAGATGCTTCCTAAATCAAAAATAGGATTTGCCTTACCAGATCAGACCAGTGACCTGTCTAATCCAGTATTCTTTTATTTCCTCTGCATCCTGAATTGTTTAATACCATTTTTTCATCTTTGTTTTTAAATTTGGCTCTTTGATTTCTCTCAAGATTTTTTCTATACTTCTGTGATATGAGCAGAATGTTGAAACTGTATCAGTAATTACTCACTTAGTCTTATGGTAGCACCAGTAGGGGTTTTTAATAACAGTTAATCTTTATGATTCTTTGTGGTTTTTAGGGTATGGATCCAATAACTCGTCAAATAGGACAGCATATCGAAATGGAACCAGAATGGGAAGCAGCATTTACATTACAGATGAAATTAACGCATGTTATTTCAATGATGCAGGACTGGTGTGCTTTAGATGTAAGCTGCTTCTGCTTTTATATATGAAGGGAGATGTAGGTAGATGCATATCTAATTAATAGTAATAGAACAAACATACATACCTGCACAGATTTATTTTGCCCAGAAGCAGTATTTTTAATCTGTGATGGATTAAATCTACATAGGGTTTCAATTAACAAAAAATCTGTGTATGTTTCTTGGAATGGACATAGGAGATCACTCTGAACATTTTGGAGTTCAGCTAAGTATCCAAAAGTTTGTATTGACACAGTGCCTGAAGAGTAGATTTACTGGAGAAGAAAGAGGGGAATAA
Organism: Caretta caretta; assembly: GCF_965140235.1. Lineage (NCBI taxonomy): Eukaryota > Metazoa > Chordata > Testudines > Cheloniidae > Caretta > Caretta caretta. The sequence goes on from NC_134208.1 coordinate 170,312,801, forward strand.
TTTTGTAATAGAGGAGTTATCAGGTCCCAGGCCCTCTTGATGCCATCCAGAGAGGAAAACAGATTGCTGAACTCTAACAGGATGATCTGCAATCTCTCTGATGACAATTTCCTCCTTAAATGGACCTGCTGAATAGGACTTCATATGTGGTGAGTTCTCCTTTTAGAACATATGAGCCCAGAATAGTCAAATATTAAATTTGACTTTAAACTGTAAATATTCACCATAATCATGAACATTGTCAGCAGGCTCATATAGTGACAGGTACACGGTAAACTGTGATACATACTCCTATTTAATCGGACTTAGCTTGGTGATTTGTGTCCTCTTTAATGAGTGAACAGCACTTGGGAAAGAGAGGAACCATTGACCTTCTGTGCTAATAAGGAAATCTTCAATTTTAAAATAGTAAGATTATATTAAGAAAAGTAAAAGAAACTTTGCATTGAGAAAAAAGTATTTTTGCATTTAGTATGTTATAGACTGTACATCATTTCAAAGGGCTCTGTTTTCTTCGTGATGTTTATAAACCACAATCTTTTTTTGTAGGAAAAAGTACTTATTGAAGCTTATAAGAAATGCTTGACTGTGCTGATGCAGTGTCACAGTGGCTTTACTGATGGTGAACAGCCTATCGTTCTCAGTATATGTGGTCATTCTGTTGAGACCATCAGATACTGTGTTTCTCAGGAAAAAGTTAGCATTCATCTCCCAGTTTCTCGTTTACTTGCAGGTAGGAATGAACCTGGTTTTAAAAACGTTTCAGAAAATTGAAGTAACACAAATATGCATCTTGCATGCTCACAGATATGCGATTATATGCCATCTGAGGATAGCCAGAATACAGTGTACTCTTGCCATCTCCCCAAGACCTCTCCATGCCAGGGGCTGTGGGAAGAGAGGTGTAGGGGATGGCTATGCTGGCACTGTGCCTGCTTGGGACCCCTTTATGCCCTGGGAATCCCCAACAGGGGGTTTGCAGGTGGTTTCTGCTCCTTCTGTGTCACCTCAGTGGAACAAAGGGGAGTAGACAGGGCAGAGGATCTGCCCCAATGTATGGATTATGGTTCCATGCTGTTTTTGAAATATGTTCAGCCCTCAGGCTGAAAAGATTGGACACCACTGTATTAGAGAAATGGTTGCAAAATATTATCTATGCATTACAACCAGCATTGTTCATCAGGAATTTAGGTAGTGATTGCATTTTTCCCCTTACATTTTGGTTCAGTAATTGAGCAATTCTATTGGAAATAGATGAAGGCTATCTCTACATTAAGAGCGTTTTACTGGTATAGGAATACTGGTATACTTAGCCTACTGGCAAGGTGCTTCTAGCATGAGCACAGCTGTACCAGCAAAGCTGCACTTTTCCTGGTATAGTAAAACTGCCCCCCTTGAATAAAACAGGCCATACTGGTAAGAGCACAGTTTTGTCAATAGAACTGTCTGCATTAAGGGGTTGGACAGAGCCGTGCCATCAGGTCAGGAATTCACACATCTGACTGACATAGCTACGCTGGCAGAAGTCTGTAATGTTGACCTGGCCTTTGACTGAACTTTAGCTCAAGTGGAATCAGTAAGTCATTTAGTAGCAAGAGTGACTGGCATGCTGACAGTTAAATTTTGGAAATTAAGTGGGCATTTGATATTGCAAGTTCAGTCGGTCAGGGTCAAATTATTTTGAATCTTCACAAGCAGCAGAAGTGTTGCAATTAAGAAAAACTTGTCATGTTTAATAGCTCTTAAAATTAAAGTCTGAAGACTGAAAGAAGGGGAAAGTGAGTTTGTCATTGGTAACTTGCTCTTATAGGTAAAGGATGGTAATTGGGGAATATTTCTCTTTTATGAAAAGAGCCGGTATTTATGAAACATGTATCCTTTGTTGCTGAATAGTATTTCCAAGACAAGGGAAAGAGCTTTACTTCTTGTACTATGTATCTTTGTATGTGTGTGCACGTGTGTGTGTGTGTGCTGTTCTATATACACTGCAAAGCTGATCATCTGCAAAACTGAGAGGGCATGCCTTAGGAAAGGTCGGATACCATGGTGATGAACGCAGTATAAAAATCTGAAAAGAATAAAATTGTTTAAATGAGGTGATCTTTTTGTACCTATTGAAATACTATATTAACTGAATTTCATTCATTATATTAGCTGCCAGTTATGGCCTCTGTTTGATTGAGACAGGGGTATAACTTTAGTATTTTGGTTAAAAAAGGATCTATACAATAGGAACAGACTTCATCCAAAAGTTAATCTTTGACATGCTCATACGTAATTTCATAGGTGTCTTGATGAGATGTATGAAAATTTGATTGTGTGTACATTCTGCATGGCTTGGGGACTTTGTCTGGATATACTGATGTGTCTTAAAACAGTGTGGAAAGCTTAAACTATGCAGATTGTGGCAAGAAATGTATTTTTTTAGGCTAATATGAAGTATGTATTAAAATGTATACTTTTATTTTGGATATCCATACAGGTTTGCATGTGTTGCTAAGCAAAAGTGAAGTGGCATACAAGTTTCCAGAGCTGTTACCACTGGTACTGTGAAATTTAATTAATGTTTATAATACATTTTGAAGATGAAAAATGCCATATAAGTGTTTAGAATTTAGGGGTAACAAAATAACTTTTTTGTTATATACTTTATTTAGGAAGACAATCTGTTTCAAATATTGGTAGTTCTTTAAGAGTCAATCCACAATCAGTGTTTTATTAAAACTGTTTAAAGATTTTATATTAAAATCTCATTTTTGTTTCTCATACCCTATCTCCACTTCATGTTTCAAGTTGAGTTTTGGGACTGTTACCAGAAATTAACTCCTTCTGTTGGCAGTGACAGCTTTAGCATATCCTGATCCAATACTCTCCTATTCTCCACGTGTCTCTTTTGGGGCACCTCATGCAATCGTTTTAAATATAAATATGGACATTGCTTAAATTTTAAGTGTGGAGGAGAGGGAGGTGGGATGTTATAAGAAAAGGGCTAAATGGAAAGAACATATAAAAAAGAAAGGAGGAGGGGGTTGAATTGGCGGAAGAGATGACACTGACTTGTAAAAGAAGAAATAGTTAACTTTTGAATGAATAAGGGATACACAGAGTAAGAGATCAAACAAAAGGAAGAGGAAGAAAATGATAGAGAGTTAAGAGGAAAAATAGTGATCTATGATTAACTTTCCAAAAATATTAAATAGTATGATAGTATTGATGCATTTTTTTTTCACATTCAGGAGAAGCTTAAAGTATAAAAACAGCTAAGGGTTTTAAGAGTAGGATATTGATCTTGGCCAGTACAATACCAAACAAAGGTAAAATGTGGGATAAGTTAACAGGAAGGGTTGATTAACTCATTTTAATCTATTTAATTTAAACACTTACAATATGTTTGTGTTGTGTTTCCTTTTTCTGTTCCTAAAAGTCTTCAATGGTTTTATGTCATCTTAGATTAATTACATTTTTGGTAATTAAACTAAGGTTTTGCTATTTTATATTTTATTTTCTGTAGAGTGAACTTAGCCCACCTTTGTTAATAGAACACACGCTACGATGTCTAGTTTTGTGTGCCCAAGTGCATGCAGGCATGTGGAGAAGAAATGGGTTCTCCCTTGTTAATCAAGTAAGTGGTTTGATAGCTGTGATGTATATGTTTATGCTAGTTTGTTGTAATGATCCTTGTGCCATTGTCGGAAATGGCTAGAATATACTCTCTTTCTATTAAAAACAAAAAACCCTCTAATCTAACTTTAAAAAGTCACTGAGGGTATGTCTACAATGCAAAAAAAAGAAAAAAGAAAAAAAAAAGACCCATAACTGTGAGTCTCAGAGCCTGGGTCAGCTGACTCATGTCTGTGCTACAGGGATAAAAATATCTGTGTAGACATTTGGGCTCGGGCTGGAGCCTGGCCCCCTTGCTGGGTTTAAGAGCCCGGATTCCAGCCAGAGCCCAAACAACCGTGCAGCTATATTTATCCCTGTAGAATGATCCCCACAAGCCAGAGCTGGTTGACCTGGGCACTGAGACTCTGCCACAGATCTTGTTTTTGCAGTATAGATGAGAGTTTAGGAGCCTAAATCCAGCTGAAAGTTTTTGGGACCTACACTTCTAAATCATGTAGTAGATGTGTTTTTTGAAAATTTTAATCAGTCTTTAATTACATGCTCACATAAGGTTTGTTTCCACAGGACCCCTGCCTCATTGAGTGAACAGGCCAGGTAGTGCTGAATAAATGAGGCAGCTGCTAAAGGTTTTTATTCTCTTCATTCAGTTAATGGCCCCAGACTTATTTATTGCACACTATTCAAAGCATGCAAGAAATACAGAATTAAGTATTTCCTCATGCCCTTTTTGTAGGGTGCTCATCGCTGTAGTATTGAAGTGTCTCACAAATGCTAATTTATTTGCATGCCTCCACTGTGAGATCAGAGAGCAGTGTTATCCTCATTTTACAGATGAGGAAATGGAGACAAAGAGACTAGCCTGAGGCTGCACAGTAAGTGGCAGAACCAGGATTAGAACTGAATCTCATAATTTCTAACCTTGTGCTCATGCCTCCAGATCACATTTTGGAGTTGCTGAGCATGCACAGCTCCCATTGACTTCAGTTGCAGGTGTGAGTTCTGTGTTTCCGCAGATCAGGCCCCATGTGTGTCAAGTTGAGCAGTCAGTAAACAAGGAATACACAGCTAGTGGCTACCTGCCAAAGTGATTTGCTCAGGATAACATAGACTATGGCAGAAACAGGAAAAGAGCTCAGTTCTTGTTTGTGGTGTTCACTTCACTTAACCACAAAACCAGCCTTTCTCTCCCTTTAGTCCCCCACCACATTCACTACACACTTTCCAACTTCTGCAACAAATGAGGCAGGAATCCTACAAACAGCCTCATTCGCTACTCAATCCTAATTCATCCTTTGAACACCATCCATTCTGTGCACTGAATAAGATGGGTCCTGTGGAAAAAATTGTATGTGATCATATAATTAAATATGGTGTTGTAGTTCAGCCTCCTTGGGTACATGCATTAAGGTTGTGTGGTATAGGGTTGAAAGGTGTAGTTTTAAATTCTTGGAGGCCAAGTAATTTAATTTTAAAAATGACTACAAATATTTATTTTAGAGAAACAATAGTAGGCCAGCTCTTAGTAATTGTTTCTCTTACTCTTGGGGTGTGGCTCTCATGGCTTAGTCATATTGGGGTTCTTTTAGGTACCTTAGGGGATACCCTGATTACGACCAAGCAGAATACTCACAATTATTAACCATGGCTATTTTATTATTAAAGAAGGGACGGGAACACTGAACACAAATGATAAACTGGTTACTTTTGTTAGTCTCTTTGTACATCTCTCTGTGGGGAGCTTTTAAGAGAGATTACACCTCTAGGGCTCCTTTTCTCCTGAAACAAAATTATTTTACCTAAGGACATACTGTGGAATGGATTCGCAATCATATTAGTCTTAACTTATTACTCAAGACTAATATGATTGCAAATCCATTCCATTGTATGTCCTTAGATAACTAAAAATGTTTATAGAGGGCCAAAACAATTTTGTTTCATGGTATATTGACCTGTTGGCTATTAATAAATAAGCAACCAAGTTTGTTGTTGTTGTTAAAGTAAGCAGTCTTAAGTACATCCTATGAAATTGAAAAAAATATTTAAACCAGTTATTTAGAAGAAACTACTTAAGGAGCTGTCTTGAGACAGGCCAGTTAAGCAATATTAAGAATGTTCGCAAAAAGAAAAGGAGGACTTGTGGCACCTTAGAGACTAACCAATTTATTTGAGCATGAGCTTTCGTGAGCTACAGCTCACTTCATCGGATGCATACCGTGGAAACTGCAGCAGACTTTATATACACACAGAGAATATGAAACAATACCTCCTCCCACCCCACTGTCCTGCTGGTAATAGCTTATCTAAAGTGATCATCAAGTTGGGCCATTTCCAGCACAAATCCAGGTTTTCTCACCCTCCACCCCCCCACACAAATTCACTCTCCTGCTGGTGATAGCCCATCCAAAGTGACAACTCTCTACACAATGTGCATGATAATCAAGTTGGGCCATTTCCTGCACAAATCCAGGTTCTCTCACCCCCCTCCCAAAAACCACACACACAAACTCACTATCCTGCTGGTAATAGCTCATCCAAAGTGACCACTCTCCCTACAATGTGCATGATAATCAAGGTGGGCCATTTCCAGCACAAATCCAGGTTCTCTCACCCCCCCCCCCACCCCCATACACACACAAACTCATTCTCCTGCTGGTAATAGCTCATCCAAACTGACCACTCTCCAAGTTTAAATCCAAGTTAAACGAGAACATCTGGGGGGATTTAACTTGGATTTAAACTGGGGTGGGAGGAGGTATTGTTTCATATTCTCTGTGTGTATATAAAGTCTGCTGCAGTTTCCACGGTATGCATCCGATGAAGTGAGCTGTAGCTCACGAAAGCTCATGCTCAAATAAATTGGTTAGTCTCTAAGGTGCCACAAGTACTCCTTTTCTTTTTGCGAATACAGACTAACACGGCTGTTACTCTGAAACCTGTCATTAAGAACGTTAAATCCCCCTATTTCTCTGCTTACTGAAGTTTATCCCCTGTCTTCTCTCCAGGAGTACACATACTAACAACTTGGTGATTAACAAGAGAAACTATTAGTCCTTTAAGTTACAATAGCATTTCAGTACCCATAAGTTTTAAATATAGTGTCTGAATTAACTTCCTCTCGCCAATCCATGTTGAAGTTGTGGAAGGGTTTTCCTTGGTTGGTTTCCTCCTGAGTTTTCTCTCTTTCTTATCTGCCTGTGGCAGCTTGCTTGTGGAGATGGAAAGCATGAGTTGTGGTGTACTTGCTGTCTAAAAAGAGTAGCTGGAAGTGCGTGGATGATGTGCCCACTTAAGATCTTTTATATCCTTTCTCCTATTTTCATGATATTATAGGAAAACACTCCTTTTTCAGGCTTGTTTAGATTCAAGTTCAGTGCTGTCACTCTTTTCACTGGCTCCATGCCTTTGTGGATGGTCCTCGTTCTTATGAATATGTAGTTTATTTATGAGTATGCAACATTTCTTTAATTGCATTTTTTTTCTTGTGGCAGGAAAACATCAGACAACTTTCAAAGCTAGTTATAACTTTTTTCTTTTTTATTCATTCCATTTTCTGAGAGATTATTTAACTTTTATTAGAATTTGACAGGAAATGAAAATCTGTTTTCAAAAACTCCCAAACACTCCGGTTCTTTGTATTGGAAATTTTCAGTTCTCAAAACAGTCTTTTAAAATTAACTCTTAAAAGTCTGTTTAAATTGTGTCTTCTGTATGACAATTTTTGGATTAATGATTTTGCTCATCTTCCTGAGTAGATTGAGTTGTTTGAACCTAATGCCAGTAACTAACTAATTTCCAACCATATCCATATTCTGTACTTAAATTACTTCTTATATTAGTAACCAGTTATAGCATCAAATTACCTTTCTGTATTTGTACATAAAACAAGTTACTATTTATATAATAATATCAGACAGTTGTTACATGAACATTTCATTTAGATACCAAATATACATTTCAAAATAAGTTTGCCATCTTAAGCATTTGAACACTTAAAATACTTCCAGCCATACATGTTTTTCTTAGCGGCTTATCCGAATGAAGTTTTCAGAGTAATTATAAAATTAATTTCAATTAGATTATTTCTAGAATTCCATGTGTGGCTTTAACTGAGGTTTTCTTTGCACAGATCAGGCTAATAGACCTGCTCGTATGCCTTCGTTTATTGCTCTAACTCATCCTACTGATTAACAGTCCCTACTACTGATAATACACCTTAACATACCCTCTACTTCAAACATATATGTTTTGCATTTTCTGCCTTCTTGAGGTATGCTTCTCCTTGGGAGACAGAAGCAGAAACTTTCTGAAATTCCTTTGGTTAACTTTAGATATACAAGGTAGATGAGAGAGTGCCTTTTATTGGACCAACTTCTGTTGGTAAAAGGGAGATGTTGCAGAAATTTAACGTTTTGTAACATAAGTAGCTAAATATACCTATTGTTATATTTCCAAGATCCTGGCTATAACAGTATTGTAGCTATCTCTCAACATTCAGAAAAGGTGCAAATAAGTTTGTAACTGCTTTAAAATAGTAAGTTATAATTTTATTAATATAGTTTTTGCATCAATATTGAGGTCTCTTCTCCACAAGGGGCAGCCTAAGTTCTGGCTGTTCCTAACTTTCATGTGCTTGACTTTGCAGTGTTCTTTTAGCATATGGCTTTTGGAATGTATTTTTATTTATTTATTTTTTTTAAGGAAAAAGGTAAAAGCAAATTCTGTTATGTGCAACCATAACAACTGGTCCACTGTGCATCATCACTAGGGTTTGAACCCTGAATCTTCAGCATTGCAGCACAGCTTGAGCTAGTTATCTGGAGGAGAAGGCTGTTTTCCTGGAGATTTGGGGTAGAAATGGACATCTGAGTGGGAAGGGGGTTCAGGGAGAGCCTCATCCAGATCTCTTCCCCCCCCCCCCCCCGGAGTTGAGGGAGGTCCTTCCCCATGTGATGTCCCTAGAGAGAGGGGGTCCGCTGGAGCCATGTAGTGAGTTCTGGGGTTGCTGGGGGGAACCTGGTAAGTCTGTGACGCTGGCCCACCCCCCAAAAGTTCCTGGAGAGGGTGTCTGTTCCTTGGGTTTCCTGTACATTGTGTTTGGTGCTGCTGCTTTGGGCGTATTGTGAGGCAGACTTAAATTAAAATATTTGTGTTAAATTGTTTGGGCATGCTGTTAAATTGTTTGGGCATGCACTCAGTAGAAGCGAAATGGCAGTTCTCAAAAGTGTCTGTCAACCAACCTGAACTGAACGTCATGGGAGAAAGAAAAGACACTTTTTTGGCCACAGGACTTTCTCACTGGTGAATTTCAAACAATGGCAAACAAATGAGGGTGTTAAAATTTTTCAAAAGAGATCAGGAGTCTTTCCTAATGGAAAATATTAGGCAACCTAGATATATGGGTTGTTCCAGTTCCCTCTTTAACTATCTTCAGGTATATTACCTCACAGTGAGTCAAAGGTACGTAGGTATCCAGTGTGCATTTGATTTTTCAGGAATTCCTCTAATCCATTGGCTAATTCATCCCTTTTTCTCTAATCCTCTATCATGAGACAGAGTTAGTTTCTCCATTGACTAAAGAAAGCATTTTCAGAGCAGGAGGAGAATTTATTAATAAAATGCATTATTTTTCAGATCTATTACTATCATAATGTGAAATGCAGACGGGAGATGTTTGATAAAGATATAATAATGCTTCAGGTAATCGCTTCTTTGTGTTATATGTTATATATGTATATTGATAGAGAAACCTTAATATTGTATGTCCTGAATTTTTAACTTCTTCACATTTTTTTATTGGGGTTTCAGTTCTCCCCTTTTGTGTTTAAATTGTCTTTTTCAAGGGAGGAACATCTCATTTAGGGGGAACTGTGAAACTGACTATTCTGTAGAGCTGTCAGATGAACTAAGTAAACAAACTGAAAGACTGGGGAGAAAACATTTCAGTCTGGCTTCTTTCAATTATCAGTGTTACCAACTCTTGCAATTTTCATGAGTCTCATAATATCTGGTGTTTTTTCTTAAACCCTGATCCTGATTATTTAAATCTCAGCATCATTTTAAAAAATTAAAAATAAAAAATCTCACCCTCATGATTAAAAAGAGAAGCTTGAATAATAAAAGCTCAAAAACCAGAATGCAACCCCAAATTTATTTCTAAAATCTCATTTTTAAGACCATTCCATGATTTTTTTGGCTCTGACTCATGATTTTTGAACATTTGGGGTTGGCAACTCTGTTATCATAATCATTTGTTACTTGTAAGTATAGAAAGTACAAAATTTTCAGACACATGATTTGCAAGATGGTATCTCCTTAATGCGGTATTTTAATCATAGAGATGCATATACATAAATCAATTCTATAAGTAAAATTTTATTTGGAAGTCTTGGATTTTGATTTTGTCCTCTATCACAACGGTAAACACAACAGGCCTGACCCGACAAGATATTGACCTGCTCATCACTTCAGAAGATAAGGCCCTAATTTTGTCATCTAGATTAACATTAAGATGAATATTCAAGAGCAGCTCTATTTTTGATCCCCACTTCAGGTTAGAGGCAAGTGTTAAGGCCTGTATTTGCCCAATGTTAATCTAATTTAAAATATTCTCTTTGCAAGAATTTAAGAGTGTTTAGGGTCCCCAAAAATCCCTGATCCTAAGCTCTGCCCTTAAAGCTGCCTTCTGGCAGCAGTAGAGCCAGGGTCCCTATAGTTAGTGGAAGGTGTGTGGTAGTGACTGCACCCCTAAACCCTGAATTGATAGAGCCAAGCACGATAAGAATCAATGGACGCCTTCCATCCTTTCCTAAGGTATTTAGCTGGATGATAGGCAAGGTGGAGAACAAACATCCATACCAGAGATGTCCCTCTACTCTTTAATGCCCCAGCCTCTCTATGAATTGGGAAACAAGCATCTTCCTCTTCCTCCTCCTCCCCCACAAGTCCCCTGAATGGGGAGAAGGACTGAGATGGGGGTTTGTGTCGAGGATAACACAGCCTGTTGTTCCTCTGTCCTTTGTGTTGCATTAAAGGGAGCTCTGAGAGCAAGGAGAAGCCAGTGTGGCTCTTCTTGTACCAGGGCTGTTGGAGCTCAGGTGGCTGGTTTGGCCATGGCTCTCCCTGCTCTTCTTTCTCCCTGTGTATTGATGTAGATATGGAAACCATAGCCATAGTATGTTAAACACACAGGCCGAAACTGTATTTAAAACTACTACCCAATTGAGGTAACCATTCCAAACTACCCAGTGGAGTGGTTGCAGTGCAGACCTCAATTAGTACCAGTGATCCCAGGTACTACAGACCTGAGGGTAGGCTTTGTATGCTGTCAGGCCTGCCCAGGGACCCTAACTGGAAGCTGGAGTCCTGCCTTTCTGTCATCCTCTCTGCTACGGATAGGAGAGATGGGTGGAGCCACATGCTGTATGACAAACTGGGGCATACTACCTCACCATGCCCAACTGTGCCCATGACCAATGCCCAGGCAACCCACAGAATTAGAGACCTCAGATTAAACATTTTCTGAACCATCTCCATGGAACCTGTCCAAATTGTGATGATTGATTGTAATTCTAAATCCTAAAATTCAGCTTCCAAGATCCTGAATGGAAGGTGATAACCCATGCAGCAGTTTCCCACTTTTGCCATATGGTAAAAATCCCTTCCGTATCCCAAACTGGTGATCAGCCCCCAGGATCGAAGGAGATCCATCATACTAGCTTAATGGTGGGAAAGGTGGGGCTGACAGGCAGCGTGAAATGGCTGCTCACTTGTTCAGCAAACTGTAGTGATTTATCTGCTGCTCCAGCTCTTCTTGGCTGGAGTGAATCACCAGGTCCCATTAAATCTCCACCACTCAATGCAGCAATGGCATGAGGGACAGGCTCTGTTGCCTGGATGCAGCATTCAGTATCTTTCACCCCTCCCTGCAGCACAAGGAAGATGGGGAAGGTGAAAGAGAAGCATGAACCCCACAAGTGTGCTGAAGACAAATGACGGGGGAAGCAGAGGGAGCATGTGGATCATTGCCCTCACTACTTCTTCTGGTAGAGATTTCATTTCTTTCTGACTCTTGCTGTTTCCATCCCTGTTAAAGCCACACCCTCACACAGATCCAGAGGGCAAGTGTGCTTCCAATCTTTATAATTGTTGTGGGAGCATTCCCCTTCTGTGCTAGGCTACTACAAGACTGGTCCCTCTGGCTCCAGCACGGCTGTTTCTTCATGTGGTTCCTTCAGCAAGCCCAAAAGGACAAACTGGAATGAGCAACAGGGGATGGATCACTTGATGATTACCTATTCTGTTCATTCCCTCTGGGGCACCTGGCACTGGCCACTGTCAGAAGACAGGATACTGGGCTAGATGGACCTTTGGTCTGACCCACTAGGGCCATTCTTATGTTCTTATGGAGTCTTTACCCTTTTGGGAGCTATGTGACTTGCAGATGTTTGCAGTGACACAAGGCAGTCTTTTCAAAACAAGACCGCTTTTATTAGTCAACTGGAATACCATTTTTTAGGGTCCTTAGGTTGGGATGGAAAAAAAAGCTTACTTGTGTTTATGTTGGCAGCAATACCTGCCTCTTTGGCCCCCAATATCCAGGATTTCATCTCTTCTCCGATACTGAGCAGCAAAGTTCTTATCACAGTGTGCTCTGACTTCCAGTCACTCTGTTTTGCCTTCCCGTCACTAGAAGTTAATGCCCTTTGTTGATCTTTTATTGTATCTCCAATTTAAATCCATTTACATATTGACAGTTCTTGATCACATAGGCATGTTTGAATTGGAATGAATGAATGATCAACACCCATCTCTTATTCCCCTGTCTCAGAGAAGGATTTAACCCCATAAGTCCTAGTAGGTCACAATACATAAGTGAGTGGGGAAACGGAGTCGTGCGTATTTTTTATAAAAATGCAGACATGTTACACATTCTCCACTTCTCACTCCCTCCCTTCAAGAAGAAACTGAGGGGGATCACTTGTCCAGTGGTCTAGAGATGTTTGTGCTATTGTGCACTACTTTCAGGACAAAGCATCTGCTATTGCATTTGTGCTCCTCTTAAAATGAGTTACTTCCATGTCATAATCTTGGCGGTGTAGACTCCATTTTAACAACTTGGTGTTAAAAAACTCTCATTTGATACAGCTCAGCCAGGCGTGGTGGTTTCTCATTCGTGATTAGCATGATAGTGTATATGTAAGTATTTTTAAAAGGGGCTTTTCAAGGACCTAAATCTTTCTATCATTAAACTAAAAGCCAAGAGAAGATTTGCTCATCTGTCATAGGTAAAGCCAAATAGCTAGCATGAATTATGAACAGTTCAGGAAAGATGGGTTTCTGAGCTAGGTTCGTTTGCTGCTGATCAGTAAAAATTGGAGCTGATGGCTATGCTGCGCTTACTTGTCCCGAGGCATGATGAAGCAGCTGTTCCAAATGGGGGACCAGAAAAGGTCCCCTGTTCTCCTGAAGGAAACCAAGCAAGGTGAGCAGTTGTAACATTACAGAGTTTTGAGTTATCCACAGTCCTTTTCAGTGAACATCAGCAGAGGGATATGGCATATTCCTGGGTTGAGGACAGGAGTTCTCAGGGGTTCTAACACAATCATTCACCCATAGATTATTTTATTTTTTTAAATAGGTCCAGGTTATTCAAATAGATAATGTTAGGCAATTATGGATCCTGGTCCTCATTTTTTCTTAAACTGTAGATTGATGGGGAAAGGAATGTTACCACATTTTAAACCAGTATTCTTTTTTTTATAATATTATTTTCTGATCAGGGAAAGCTTGGAAAGTCTTCATTTACCAAGTTTTTTGGGGAGGAATTATTTTTAAATAAGTAAAAACTTCATTTATATAGGCATATTCAATGATCCACAGTACTTCTTAGTTTCACAAATTGGGGTGGCAGAAACAAAAAGATAGTGATGAGATAAGCCTAAGAACTGAAAATTTAGCTTGTATGGATTTTATTTATAACACGTTCGCGAAAGATCTTAAGTTGTAACTTTTTTGGGGTAGGGACTGAGTCTCTGTTTTTAAAGCACCAAGTCCTATGGGGTCCTGTCCACGATTAGGGCCTCACGAAGTTAATTCAAATCTTGCATTTCAACTGTCTGGTAAAAACCAAAAGGAAAACAGCCCTGGTCTTGCAAGAGACTCTGTTCAGGCAAACCTGTACACCTCTCTGGCATCACTTGCAGGATTGGTGCCTATATGAGTAATTTAAGTTTGTATGGAGAAAAATAAATTCCATAAGGAATATACTATGAACAAATATAGTACTTTGTGCATAATATCCATCCACCCCATAATTCCACCTGTTCACTTTTGTACATGTGTAATAAACTTTCTGTTTTTCCCTTGAACTTTTTTTTAAATAGACAGGTGTGTCCATGATGGATCCAAACCATTTCCTGATGATAATGCTGAGTCGCTTTGAACTTTATCAGATATTTAGCACTCCAGACTATGGCAAAAGATTTAATACTGAAAATACCAATAAGGTACTCTTTTTTTTTTAAAAAAAATATTTTTGTCATAATTTTTTAAATGGAAAAACTGCTAAAAAAAAATTTTTTTTTAAACTCTTAATGGTAAACAGATGACTACAAAAAAAACCTACAATTTAATAGTCTAGGGCCTTGTCTACCCTGGCACTTTTGTCATTAAAATGTCTGTCACTCAGGGGTGTGAAAAAAACCCCCACTGCCCCTGGTGATGGAGCTACTGCCCTTCATTGGAGGTGGTTTTATTTTGTCGCCAAGAGAGCTCTCTCCTGGCTACAAAGAGAGGCTACATGGTGCACCTTACAATGGTGTGGCTGCAGTGGCACAGCTGTGCCGTTGTAAGTTGCGAAGTGTAGAAATAGCCTTAGAATGACAAAGTAACGGCATTGAAAGGAGTGTGGAAGTTTTGATTCCTGGGCCATGTAGCACTAAAGCAGAAATTTCCCCATATAAGGAGCTCTTGGGTGGTTTTAAAATGTAGATTTAAAATGTCATACCACTATTGTTGTCTCACTCTGGCTAATCAGGTTCTGATGTTCTGCGAAGACATTACACTGGACTCTTGGTGAAGAGACAGTTTCTCATGTCGTTCAACAGCAGTCTGGTTAGAGAAAAGTGATGATGTTGGATTCCAGAGGGAGAATCTGGCAGAAACAGTGGTTATTACTCAAAATAATACCATGGCAGAAATAGTGTCCCTAGCCTCTGTTTGCCAGAAGCTGGGAATGAGCGACAGGGGATGGATCACTTGATGATTACCTGTTCTGTTCATTCCCTCTGGGGCACCAGGCACTGGCCACTGTTGGAAGACAAGATACTGGGCTAGATGGATCCTTGGTCTGACCCAGTAGGGCCATTCTTATGTTCATATCTGACGTGCGTTAACACAAGTGAACTCGGGAAACAAGAGAAGCTGTTTTGAAAGTGCTAAACTTTGTAAATTAAGTTATGATGCATTAATTAGAAAATCCATTAAATAAACACCTTCAAAGTTGATATGCACAAACTTTTACCTAGTTTCTAAAAAACAAAATGAGAAACAAACAGAACCAGTCCTCCATACAGATGTTTGAATTGTTGAAGAATCTTCAACAAAACCAAGATTCTCGGTTTGCATGTGGCGAAAAACTTGCATGTTGTGATGTTCCTTGCCTCATACACTTGCATCTGGGTATTGAAATGCACACAAAAAAAATCACACTCAAAACTTGCTATGGGTGCAGTTTTGTGTAAATAAACTGGAATTTTAAAGTAACACCACAAATTAATAATGGATCATACGTTTAGCATTTAAGAAGAGTATAAAGAATTATTACTGCATCTCAATAAATGACTAGCACTGATAGGTTTAAGGGTGAGCATGGGCAACAGACCGTAAGCTGCAGTTTGAAATCCTAGAAAATCTATTTTCAAAAAATATTTTAAAATATGTTGTTAACTGAAAAATGTTTATTCATTTTTTCTCCATTTATTTTCATTCAGGATGTAGTTCAACAGAATAATACTCTTATAGAAGAAATGCTATATCTAATTATAATGATTGTTGGTAAGTTAAGATGTGTTTAATCAATTCATTTCAAGTTGGATCATCTTGGTAGCATTTTACATAGCCATGTGGACCACTTGAGTTTGTTTCTGTTCTCTCATTTCTTGCACCTCATGATCCTTTCCTAGGAGAAAGGAAAGACCCTTCTTTGTTCAGCAGTGGCCCTTCTGACATAAGAGTCACATTTACCAGTCCCTAAAAGTGTTCACTCCAGTCATTCTTCTCTAGACGTATACTCCTAAAGATACAGGGCCTCAAGACTAGGTTGGCTTAATTTGTGTCTTGGGAAGGGTGGTGGGTGAGCCAGAGTTCATGAAAGCCCCTTTCCCTGAGGCTATGCGGGGAAAGAGAATAAGAATACTTATTTTAAACTAGTTTTTCAGTGAGTAATTATGAATTTGTTCATTATTGTGTTCATAATTATGTTAATTAATTGTTTTTATTTTTACAGGAGAGAGATTTAGTCCTGGAGTAGGACAGGTAAATGCTACAGATGAAATCAAGCGAGAAATTATCCATCAGTTGAGCATCAGACCCATGGCCCACAGTGAATTAGTAAAAGCATTACCAGAAGATGTAAGTAATTTAAAAAAAAATATGTACAAAGTAACCTGTATCCAAACCTTATGTGTCTGAATCTTCTGAAACAGGCTTGTGTCCCATACCTTAAGCTGGGAATGTGTTCCTCTGTAAGATAAGGGTATGGGCAAGTTCAGATAAATGCTACTCAAACAGTTGGTGGAGAGTTGTGTGGTGGAAGAAGGAAATTCTATAGAAGAGGAAGGAGTGGAGCATCAGGAACTCCTCAGCCATCTGCCTTCAGACTGTCCATAATTGGGAGACCTGGTGATGTGCATTTGCTCACCATCTGAGTACCTTTCCCAGACCTGAAGAAGAGATCTGTGTGGTTTCAAAGCTTGTCTATATCACCAACAGAAGTTGATCCAACAAAAGATATTACTTCACTCACCCTTGTCTCTTGGAATGTATAGTCAGTAGAGGATCCTAACTGCAGGTTTAAAACCTACTGAGCAGCTCTTGCAACAATATAAACTTTCAGTTAGCTTAGGTGTATTCAGCATCCCCAAAGTTCTTGGCTAATTGAGACTGCATGGTATTATGCCCAATATAGCGTACTGTAAAATGGAACGCTGTACTTGGATAAGAAGAAACACTGATTATTGTAAATCTTGGATAAATACTTGTATAAGATAGCAAAAAGAGAATTCTTCCAATGTTTTTAAAATGTGGCTTTAAAAAAAATTTAAAACTGAAAACTCCGGAAGAATTGTGACCTACTTTCAAGTTGTGTAATAAATTTTCATTGATTAAAAAAGAAACTTTTTTATGAAGATGATTCCAATCTCTGTGAATCACTTGAGAAAGTAAAAGTAGATTAAAACCTGGAATTTAAAATGAGTTACATTTGTGATTCTTGAGTAGTTAAATAAGGTAGTATTTACTGATCCAGAGAGAATGTCTGAATGTCTGGTTTGGTTTTTGTAACACATCTTAAAGGGGGGATGCTTGCATGCAACTTGAAATCTAATCAGTTTTTAAAAATGCTTTAAGTACTTCACTAACCATGAGTTGTCCTGCCGGGTGTGTTGTTTTTTTTGTTTTTGTTTTGGTGGGGGAGTTTGAAAGGGGGATTGCAAGCACATTTTACTATTTTTTACTTTGCTCACTTGTATTTGTATAAAAGGCTCTTAGAAACAGAAGAAACTGACAATACATAGGACGCTGTCAAATGCATAAAATAACAAAAGAAAATAGTTCTGTTTTTTAATCTTTCAGTTCCAGTAATTTTAGGTGTAACTTGTACAATAGTAGCTTTAAAAAAAAAAATACTGAAGTGTAACTCTAAAATTGGCATGGTCTCTTTTAAGATAAAACTGTAAAAACCATTGAATTTGTTTAAGACTGCTAAAAAAGACATACGTAGAAAGTGCCAGAAGAATGACTTAGTACTGCATATATTTTGCATCATGTGCCTGGTGCTGTATTTGATATGGCAGGAAAGAAGTTAATCAGATAACTAATGTGGTTATACATAATTTCTTTTTTTTTTTCAACTCCATGCAGGAGAACAAAGAGACTGGAATGGAAAGTGTAATTGAAGCCGTTGCCTGTTTCAAGTATGTTTTACTTTTTATTCTGATATCTCATTTTAAAATATTGAATGCGAGTTATTTATGTAAGGGAGCAAAACCATAGGCTAGAGCCGAAGCATTTCCCCACACAGCTCTGCTCAGGTGCCTCATTCATAACCTGTATCACCTCTGCTGTTTTATTCCTAGGATGTTTCATGAGCAGCAATTTTTAATCATGCCAATTTAGTATTAAGTTGCTCATATCAATGGTTTAACTAACGTATGTTCTTTCTTTATAGAAAACCTGGATTAACAGGCAGAGGATTGTATGAACTAAAACCAGAATGTACCAAGGATTTCAATCTCTATTTCTATCACTTTTCAAGGGCAGAGCAATCTAAGGTAACTAACAAAAACCAAGAGACTTATCACTTCTTACATTGTCTTCTGTGTACTTGGCTTCTAAAGCTGTATTCTTCTTTTAAGGGCTAATATGAGCCAATATTTTACAAAAAGCTTTACTCTTCTAGAGCATGTTTAGAGAATTTGACTCTGATTCTACAGGAAACCCTATGCCACTGAAAAGAACAGGAGTACTTGTGGCACCTTAGAGGCTAACAAATTTATTTGAGCATAAGCTTTCGTGGGCTACAGCTCACTTCACCACGGTGCAGAGATCCACTGAAATCAGTGAAGCTTCATGTAGGTGTAGGAGTCTGCCTGCACAGAACTCATTGCTTGGTTAGGGTCTTAATGTACCAAAAATACTTTGATGTCATAAGTTTCCATTCAGTTTTATGGAGTTCACCCACTTCAGTGGTTCCAATTTATAAAAGTTCTGATTTGTCTCAAAATTGTTGTGTTAAAATAAATCCAGATTGAATCAAAATACAAGAAAAACTTAGAGCAACACTAACAGTGAAATAATCAAATACAAATGTAACTTAAAGTAAAATATAAAGCAAGAAAGTAATAAATGTAATTTCCAGTGAGTTTTGCTAGTGTCTTTAATGTAAAGATTATGGGGTAGAAGGAAAAATTGAAAGGACACAACCAGGAAAGTAGAGGGTGTGTGTGTGTAGTCACTTTGTGTCTTTGTACAGATTTGGAATAATCTTAGCACCATTCCTTTTGTCAGGCAGAGGAAGCACAAAGAAAGCTGAAAAGACAAAACAGAGAAGATACAGGTATTACTTCTTGGGGAAGTAGAGGGGAGGGGAAGTATGGTATATGTATTCCCATGGATGCCCCCATTTTCTCTTATTTTCGCACTCAAAGGCTATGCATTAGAATAACACCACCTTGTAGAGTAGCCAAAAAGCAATCTTTTTCTCCAACCCAGTAAGCAAGGATTTGAATTTAAATCTGTCTTGGAGCCAGCCTTCTGAACTCCTTATCCCCCCAGCATAGTTGCTTTTCTAACTCAGAGTAATTCTTGTTAAACAAAGGTGTCCTATTTTCAGAAAAAAAAATTGGTCTAATATCTGTAATGCCTACTCTTAGTGTTTTATATATTAATGCTTTTACTTCATTTCATTACCCCAATAATGTAAGGCAAAACGTTTGTGCAGAAATTAATGCTTTCCTTTGTTCCATGTCTCTGTTTAATGCTTTTTTATAATTCAGTTAAGTAGTTTTTAGGTTTATGAAGTACTTTACCTAATAATACAACTTATCAAGCAATTACATAGTACAGTATATTGGTTTAGATTCTACTAAATTGTTAAGAGAAGTTCTAAATTGTATAGGTATTGGGAACGTTTCAAAAGCTTTAATGTTTAGCAAATGAATTTCTGTTTCAGCACTTCCACCTCCTGTTCTGCCTCCTCTCTCTCCTCTTTTTGCAAGCCTGATTAATATTCTCCAGTCCGATGTCATGTTGTGCATTTTGGGAACAATACTCCAGTGGGCAGTAGAACATAACAGCTATGCCTGGTCTGAGTCCATGCTGCAGAGGGTATGTATAGACATTTAAGTCTGTGCACGTGTTAGAGTAGAAATATCCATTTTAGTGTATTGATATTTACATCTATGTATAGATCCTGGTAACTTTAATGGCATCAGGAATATCTTAACAGCCAAATGAGCTAAGCTGAAAAATGTAGAAGATCAAATGTAAATTGAGGATTTTTTTTCTAGCTTACTGTTAGTTAGAAAAATAACACATAGTGTCTTCACCTAGTTAATTAGTATTAGTTTTGAATTGCATGCAGCAAATCATCTTTGAGTATGAAAGCACAGGTAGGGGAAGCAGGTTCTAGAGCTCTTGGTACATTTTTAACAGGTGGCCTCAATTTCAAATATATTTGTATATGTAGGAGGAAAGAATTCTGTTTGGACTAGTTAGAATAATTAATTTTATGGTAGGGAAAGCATTTGCCTTCTCTTGCAACCTTGTATTTTCAAGATTCTGTAACTTTCAAAAAACAGTACATTTGGGGGTTGAAATATCGAAAGCTTGTTCTCTACTCAAAGGTAAATCTTTTTTGAAAAATGTGATTTTTAAAACAACAAAAAAAACCAAAAAAAAAACCAAACGGAATGAAATTTTGAGACACACAAACAAAACTAAAAAGCAATTTTCTCCAGTTACGGGACTTTTGAGATTCTCTGTCAATTTATAATTGCCTTTTTTTTAATAAAAACACATTTTCAAGCTTGGCATAGACTTAATTCCCCCATGAGGGCCCTTGTCTTTGATGTATGAAAAAAATTAGTTTACAAATAAAAATTTAATCTTAACTGGCAAAAATAAGGATTACTCATTTATTTAAAGACTGTAGGATTGGGCTCAAAATTCTAACCATTTGAAAATGTTTTTGATTCTGAGATCATACATGTCTTTATTGGAATGTTGAGACTGAATTTCCCAACTGTGCTTTTAAAATTTACTCTGTTTTGATGCTTTGCACTCAAAATATGCAGTGTATAAATTTGAACTGAATTGAATATCACATAAAAAGAAAAGGAGTACTTGTGGCACCTTAGAGACTAACCAATTTATTTGAGCATGAGCTTTCGTGAGCTACAGCTACAGCATCCGATGAAGTGAGCTGTAGCTCACGAAAGCTTATGCTCAAATAAATTGGTTAGTCTCTAAGGTGCCACAAGTACTCCTTTTCTTTTTGTGGATACAGACTAACACAGCTGCTACTCTGAGACCTGAATATCACACCATAATATTGTACAAAATAATAACTATGTGCTAGAGGGACAAGATGTAGTTGCTGTGGGAACCATAACATTGAAATCTTAACAACGTAAGAGTCAGGAAGTTTAATCATAATTAAGGCTACAATTTAGTCAAGGAGGTCACGGCAGTCACGGATTCCGTGAATATACCGGACCTATGTGACTTCTTCCGCTTCAGCTGTGCTGAAGCCAGGGCTGGAGGCGGGACTGTGTGCCCCTGCCCTGCTGCAACTGGGGCTGGATGGCTAGAATCAGGATCCTGCAGCTCCTGCCCCACGGTTTGTGGAGGGACTGCAGCAGAGTCTACACGTCCCTGCTCCATGGCTGTGGCCAGCTCCAGAACTGCAGCTGCACCTTCCCCCACTGTACCCCCCCTTCCTGTGGCTACTGCCGGGGGCTGTGCTGCAGTCGGGGCTGTGCACCTCAGCCTCGTGGCTTCTGCCAGGAGCTACAGCTGCGGCCACGTGCCCCTACCCGGCAGCAGCAGCTGGCTGCGGCCAGCTCCAGAGCTGGGGCTGCACCTCCCCTGCTGTGCCCCAGCCAGCCCTGTGGCTTCTGCTGGGCATTGTGCTGCAGCTGGGGCTGTGTGCCCCTGCCTGGGGGCTGCGGCCAGCTCTGGAGCTGGGGGCTGCTGGAGCTGGGGGTGTCCCCTGCAATGGTGGGCGTCTTGGCCTGTCAGTCTCCCCCTTCCCCCATGAGACTCCTTTCATCCTCCCTATTTAGCCCTGCCCCCACTTATTTTTAATAGTCACCGATAGTTCACGGGCGCCATGAATTTATGTTTATTGCCTGTCACCTGTCCATGACTTCTACTTAAAATAACCGTGACAAAATCTTAGCCTTAATCATAATTCAATAACACATTTTTCATATGTTTAATAGTCAGTATTTGAATATGTGAGCCTAATTCTACTCTATTTGCATATTAGTCCCATTGAAGTGAATGGAAGTTGAATGCATGTATTGGAGAGCAGAATTTTGCCCAAACAGTGACAGACTGCATCATATTGACAATTACCCATCATATTGACAATTATCAGATAGTTTGGCTTGAATTAATAGTTTTCCAGTTAATTCATTTTAGTTCCTTGGTTATGTTGGAGGATCCCAGGGCTTTGCACTTTCGCTTTATTATCTTCAGCAGTGTTACACTCAGGATTAGTGACTGTTTGTCTAATAAATGGCCCAAGGTGGTTACAATTTACTAGGTTGCTCTTGTTGTTAATTCCTGGAATTGAATGCTCCAGGACATGTGGAAGAACTTTCTCTGACTTTTCTGGAACTTAATCTATGTTAGCCAGAGACAGTGTGTTTGACAAGCTTCAGAGCTCACTAATAGGTTTATCTATTTTAAACTCTTGATTTCGGCCATTTTATGGCCAGTTGGGGCAGTCTGTATTTTCAGTTTAATGCGGCACCATTTATAAATTGGTAAATAACTGGATAATTATGGGTGCTTCACCTTAGGATGTATGTGCTCCCACGCATTCTTGATCACAGACTTTTAGTTAGCAGGGCCTGCACCTGCATGCGATACACCATTGTGCTCTGATCAAGGATATGTAGGGAGGGCAAACCTGCCACTGCCACTCCAGTTCCTTCACAGATGTCTTTGGCTCAAGATGGAGCATTATAGTGTCCATGTTAGCTTCACAGCTACTGCCTTTATTCTTTATTTTTTTCTTAGTGTTTTATTTAATTTTGTTCTTTGTTTCTCATTTGGTTTAAGCACAGGCTTATGCTTTTGGGGGGTCCTCCCCTCAGTCCCCAGCCAGTTTTTTTTTTGTGGTTAGGGCCTTCTTCACCTTTGGTGTTCGTCTGCATTCTCCCTGGTTAGATTATGCCAAAGATCCTGGGTTTCCAACCCTGCAAGACCTGCCATGCTTCGTTCCCTTCAGTGATGGGCATTCCAGGTGCCTCAGATAGAGTCCCATGTCCCATCTAAGTGCAAGGTCTGTTCCAGATTAAGAGCAGATCTAGGAAACTGAGGAAAGATAGATAGAAGCTCCTCTTAATGGCGTATTCTTGAGAGGTGTGGGGGGGTCCTACTTCCTCTCTGTACATTGGCCTCAGCTGCTCAGACTGTTCCGGTGTCTTCAACCTTGGTAAACAGAGACCATGGGCCAGCTTTGGAAATGAAACATTCTAAAAGGAAGAAACCACATTCCCTAGAGAGACTCCAGAAGAAGGGAAAAGTCACCTTTGAGGCCAGGGAACTAGGAGACTTCGCATCCTGATATGAGTACTGCTAAGTCTTTTACAGGCCCCTGGACCAAGATGCCAATAGACCAAGACGACTTCTGGTACACCACTCATCGAGAAGTCTTCTAGCAAACTGCATCAAAGAGCACTGTCATCGTTGGTACCAGAGGCGGAGACCTCTCGACCAAAGGACTCCTTGCGGAGCAAGGACTTCTCTAAGAAGCCTTCTTCAACTCCAGTACCATCCTTGGGTCACTGTGTGACCCAGGGAGTCACTCAGTGCCAAGTGGCAGAGGACACGCCATCCTGTAACTTGCAT
Source organism: Caretta caretta (assembly GCF_965140235.1). Lineage (NCBI taxonomy): Eukaryota > Metazoa > Chordata > Testudines > Cheloniidae > Caretta > Caretta caretta. Next base: position 170,336,285 of record NC_134208.1, read on the forward strand.
CAGGTCAGACACACTCGTTGCTCCATCATTGCCTTCCCATCTGCTGCAGAGTCTTTTGGGGTTTTTGGTTGAGAAGGAATGGAGTGGTGGCAGGTCTGCCCCTCCTTATGTACCCTTGCACTGGAGCATGAGGGCATAGGTGCAGACCTCTGGACCCATGGCTACTGCTAACTAAAAGTCTCCAAGAACGGACTGTAGCATGCACATCCTAAGGTGGAGCATCGACAGGGACAACACCTCCAAGAACTCCAGTTACTGTACAGATAAGTAACCTTTTCTTCACAGTTGCTACACAGGAATACAAAACCTTGGAAACACACATGTAGTATACAGTACTTTTTGTGACTTGGATACAGTAATAAAAACTTAGTTTTCAGAATTAAGACAGATATGCCAAAGACAATCTTAGAGAGAGAGGGTGGGTGAGGTAATATCTTTTATTGGACCAACTTCTGTTAGTGAGAGAGACAAGTTTTCGAGCCACACAGAGCTTTTCCTCATTTCTCTGTGTGGCTTGAAAGTTTCTATCACCAACAGAAGTTGGTCCAATAAATTATCTCACCCACTTTGTCTCTTTCTAATATGCTGGGATTGACACAGGTACAACTACGTTGCAAAGACAATGTAGGTAGTTACTAAATGAAGTTCACTTTCTTGTAATTTTGCTTTTTACTCAATTGTTTTTCTCTCAATATAGTGTTTTTAGTTCCTTATAGACATTAGGGGATTGTATAAAATGATTTTTGATACAATGTCTGAAATTAGTGATTTTTATATAGGTTTTGCACTTGATTGGAATGGCACTACAAGAAGAAAAACAACACCTAGAGAATCTCAATGAAGAGAATGTTGTAACATTTACCTTCACTCAGAAGATCTCAAGTATGTCCATTCCTCAAATGTTTAGCAAATTCAAAATCAGGAATATTAATCTCTAATATTTTGTATATAAAACTCTTCTGCCCTTCTGAATTGAGATGCATTAAAAGGCCACTTTAAAAGATGCTTTTTTAATTCACTTTAATGCTGTATGTATATAATTCAATGCATAAAACCCCCAGAAGTGTAGAATTCTACAAAAATAATCCGTTGTAGAAAATGTGCATGTACATAAGTGTTTAGGTTCTGAAATATCTAATAATAGGGGTAGTGTCTGATAAGCTTAATATTTATCCTCTTGTGTTTTAAATATTATCTTTTTCTAATATTACATTTTTCTAAAATGTCCCACTGATAAGCTTTTTTGTTGTTTGTTTTACTACAAATTGACTAAATTAATATTGCAACAATCTTAAATCCTGCTCCTTAACTTAATGACCAAACACTGGGTATTTTGGGCTGATAGCTGTATATTTGATATAAGTATCTTGTTATCCCTCCCATGCATCTTCCAGCTAGTTCCTGTGATCTGATAAAGTCACTAAATTGACAAGATTCTTGCTTTGAAGTGAGCAGAAAGTTTCTCTCTATCATTCCCTTGCGCCAGTTCCAAGCTAGCACAGAGGGCAAGTGGACAATGTGTATGGTCTTGAAAACCCGGTCAAAATTATATCTCTTAATCTATAGGATTTAGAGATGGCTTATGAAGTTATTTTGAAACATAACATGTTTAGTCCAGTATAAACAGGTCAAATACACTAAATATAGCTGTCTATATCTTTGCTCTAGGACCTGGAGAGGCACCCAGTAATTCCCCTAGTATATTAGCTATGCTAGAAACTTTGCAAAATGCACCTCATCTGGAAGTGCACAAAGACATGATCAGATGGATACTGAAGGTAAATCAGAGTTTTATTTCCAGGATTTTTCATGAATGATATAAAATGTTCATAATACATAGCTAATTAAATTGGGCTGGTTTTAGAAATGCATTATTAGAAAAAGTGACTGTTTCCTTATGCTTTCCTCCACCAGTTTGTTTGTTGCATCCTCTCATCTTACAGCATCCAGCACAGTGGTGTTCTGGTCCATGAATGGGAACCTTATACACTATCATAATACAAATAATAATTGTATGTTAGTTAAATGCCATAAATTAACTAATTTTTCTTGTTGCAGACTTTTAATGCCATTAAGAAACTAAGAGAGAGCTCTTCTACGAGTCCTGTGCCTGAAACTGAAGGAAATATTATAGAAGAGGTAAAAATAAGCTACAACAGGTTGTTGTTAGTTGTACTAAAACAGATACAGGTCATGAACTGCAATGGACTACATTTTTAATTAGTGACCTAAAATCAGGGTAGAATCTGCAGATGTCTTTTAAAAATATAGTTCACATTCTGGCACACAAGCTGTAGTTTAGTCAGCCTAGGTACAGAGATGTTAGTTCAGTCTGTGGGGAGGGGTTCTTACTATATAACTTCATCAGTGAGTTTGCATTTTTCCTGCCTGAGGCCTCCCTAGCTGGTAAGCAGGGCCTGGAGACTCTACTCTTTCCATTATTTCTGACTATTTTGGAGGCTGCTCAGAGACATTTAAGAGAGAAATATTGTTTCTCCTGTTCTGTAGGTCATTCCATGTGAAAGGGTATTAGATCACCCTACCTATTTAGGTCTAGACTGTGCTCATTAGGCATGGCTTGGAGTAAAGGGTATTGGGAAGACACAGTACTTTAGGGAAGCACAACTTATATGGAGGGGAAAGCAGTGCCATGGCCCCACCTCCTTCACAGGAGAAGAAATGAAGCAACTTCTGCACTTCTGGGACTCACACATGGTCTGCAATTCTGCCTGTCTCTTACATGAGCCAGACAGATGAGAGGACTGCATAAGAGCCAAACAGAATCATTTTATTTATTTAGATTGTATAATCTTTTGTGACTTATAAATAACTGAGGAATTTAAAAGTAAATATGTTAAAAATTGGAAATGTAACATTAAGTTCTTGGAGTGCTTGCACATGTTCATTCCAGTGTAGGTGTGTGCGTGCCCCGAGCACAGTTGCTGGCATTTTTTCCCTTAGTGGTATACATTTGGTTGGTTCTAGTGCTCCCTGGCATTGCGGGCTCATAGCGTTTGTATAAAGGTCCCTACCGACTCCGCTCCCCTTCAGTTCCTTCTTACTGTCCATGACGGTTGCTGGAACTTTCATTGCCTAGGCAATACTTCTCTTAGTGGATTTTCTCTCAGTTTTAGTGTACATAGTTATTGTAGTTTTAGAAGTTAGTGTAGTTTTAGTAAAAAGAAAAGGAGTACTAGTGGCACCTTAGAGACTAACCAGTTTATTTGAGCATAAGCTTTCGTGAGCTACAGCTCCCGAAAGCTTATGCTCAAATAAATTGGTTAGTCTCTAAAGTGCCACAAGTACTCCTTTTCTTTTTGCGAATACAGACTAACACGGCTGCTACTCTGAAACCTGTAGTTTTTAGTAGTTTCTAGATTGCTTGGGCTCCTCCACTTTTAGATAATGGAGTTGTCCACTGTCCCGGTGCCGAGGCATGCTTCGGTCACCAGGGTTCAAGCCTTGCACTTTGTGCAGTAAGTCTATGCCTTTGAGAAACCCGCACTTGAGCTGCCTCAAGTGTTTAGGGCATGCTCATAGGAAAGACTGCTGTCAAATTTGCAAGGAGCTTAAGCCCTGGATTCAGAAGGACCGAGCTGCTCGATTGAAGATCCTACTCATGGGGTAGCCCTAAGGCCAGCCCCAGAGCCACGCTCAGACTCAGCACCAAGTGCCTCGGTGCAGAGCGCTCCATCAACCGGGTCTCCTGGCACTGATCATCTTCCCTGGTGTACAAGAAGAAACACTGCAAGCACCAAGAGAAGAGGAGTATCTTTGGTGCCAAAAGACTAGGGAGAGAGCAAGACCCATGCCAGGCTGCTCTTTGTCCCTGATACGTCACCGTCAGGAACCCGCAGCCACGGCACCACAGTGCCCTCTAACGATGACTCAGAGTTGCTGACAGCGGCAAGATCTCTTCAGCGACCCTCTTCGGCACTGAGTGGCATGGCACCGCCCTGGTCTCCACAGTGCAGCTCATAGTCATCAGACTTGGAATTGGGACTGTAGTCCCGCACATCGGTGCAGCCGACCCCACCGCTCCCCAGGCATTCTTACCCCACCTCAGCACCGAGTTCTTTGGTACCCCTGGGCACCTGGCTGTCATATCTGTGGGGTCTGACTACCATGCAGTGGCCTTTCTGGAACCCTTGGGGGTTTTTCCCCACCTCATGGACTTCTTTGAGAAGCCAGGGCACCACCGGTACTGTGCAGGGATACCCCAGAATCGGACTCTGGTACCGAACACAGCACCAAGCCCCAGGACAAAGCACTGCAGGCTCCTGTGGGTGCTGAGGAACCAACCAAGGTGCCTGGTCCAACATTAGCCCCCTCTTCCTCCTCCCTGGACAAGGCCATGGTGGTACCAGCGACGTCCCCATCTCCAGATAACAATAAGGCTTACCATGATCTGTTGAAACAGGTAACCTCAAACCTAGGGGTCCAAGCGAGGATGGTCAAGGAGGTGACACATGGCCTCCTGGACATACTTTCGCCAGCGGGCCCCTCTAGAGTGGCTCTACTGCTGCATGATGCTCTCATGGAACTGCTTAAGGCCCTGTGGCAAACCCCTACCTCCCTCTCAACGGTGGCAAAGCTCACAGAGCGGAAATACTTTGTCCCCGCCAAGGGATACGAATTTCTTTTTTCACCCCCCCCACCCCCCCCCGGGGTCATTGGTGGTCGCAGCAGCCAATGAGCTAGGTCACCCAGGACAGCCAGGTTCTACGCCCAAAGCAAAGGACCCTAATAAGTTGGACCTATTGGGGCAGAACGCAAACTTGTCAGGGGCCTTCAGCTTTGTATAGCTAACCAGCAAGCCCTGCTGGGGCGCTATGACTTTAATATGTGGGAATCAATGGCAAAATTTGGGGAGCTATTTCCCCAGGAACCCAGGCAGGGGTTTTCCTCCCTAAAATGAGGAAGGCAAGACCATGGCTCGAGCGTCTCTGCAGGTTGCCCCGGATGCTGCTGACTCTGTAGCCAGGTCAGTGGCAACTGCGGTTTCAATGCATAGGAGCTCTTGGTTGCAGTTCTGGGGGCTTCCCCAGGAAGTGCAACAGACCATCCCAGATCTCCCATTCAAGGGCTTCTCGCTTTTCTTGGAGAAGACAGACGATAGACTGCACAGCTTTAAGGGTTCCCAGACAACCTTGAAATCCCTGAGACTTTATGTACCCAGCAAGTTCAAGGAAGCGGTATAGGCCTCGGCAGATGAGCCATTACTTCATGCAGACTGCCAGGCAGGATCAACAGAGGAGGAGGAACAGGAGATATAGGCTCAGACCCCTTCCCCAATCTTCCTCGATAGGCCCTGCACATTCGTTTCCCAGACAACCTGCATTGTCCAAACGCCTGTTTTGATGAGACACTTGAGGTCAACATCACAATCCAATATGTACTGGATCTAACTACCCCCAGTTCTCCAACCTCCTTTCCTATTTCCTGGATGCCTGGGCCCATATCACCTCAGACCGCAGGGTTCTCAGCATGATCCAATTCCTTTCTACTCTCCTGCCCTTCCCTCTTCAGGGACCCTTTTCACAAGCTTCTGTTGGAACAAGAAAGCCAATCCCCCCTTCAGGTGGGAGCTGTCAGAAGGTTCCTATTCACTTGAGAGGAAAGGGGTTCTGTTCCCGCTATTTCCTAATTCTGAAAGCCAAAGGTGGTCTCAGACCTATTCTAGACTTGTGACATCTCAACTGATATCTCAAGAACCTGAGGTTCTTCATGGTCTCCTTGACTTCCATCATTTCATCACTGGATCCCAGGGATTAGTATGCTGTCCTCGATCTAAAGGATGCCTACTTCCACATTTCAGTTTTTCCTGGTCACAGGCATTTGGTAATGTCTGTAGTGAACTGAAACCACTACCAGTTTGTGGTGCTCCCTTTTAGCCTGTCGACCGCCCTGCAGGTTTTCACAAAGTGCATGGTGGTAGTAGCAGCCTTCCTCAGAAAGAAGGGAATCCCCATGTTCCTATACCTTGACAACTGGCTGGTCAAGGGCCAGTCCAGAGCTCAAATGGAGGCCGCCATCTGTCTCATCCAGTTGATCTTCAAAGCATTAGGCCTTCTGTTAAATGTCCAGAAGTCCACCTTGATCCTGGTTTAGAGAATAGAGTTGATTGGAGCACTACTTGACTCTGTGCAAGCAAAGGCTCTACTTCCGGATGACAGGATCCTCTCAATTATGTCCCTAATAATATCTCTTCAAGGTCATCGGATCACAACCGTGCGAAACTGCCTGAGCATCCTGGGTCACGTGGTGTCATGCATACATATAGTACAACACTAGACTGACTCAGACATCTACAAGCCTGGCTAGCCACAGATTACTCCCCCTCTTGCCATCACTTGGACTCAGTGCTCACGATTCTGGTACATGTCCTCAGCTTGCTAATATGGTGGCTAGATTGTATGTGCAGGGGTACCCTTCTAAAATACCCAGTCATCCTTGTCTCTGGTATGCGATGCGTTGGCTCTCTGCCAGGGAGCCCACCTGAGGTCCCTCAGAACCCAAGATCTTTGTACTCAAGAAGAGCTTTCCCTGCACATCAGTGTCAGGGAACTTAGGGCAGTGGGTCTAGCCTGTCAATGTTTCTACCTCACCTGACTGGCAGATCCATTTCAGTCCTCATGGACAATACGATTGCTATGTTCTACATAAACAGGCAGGGCCGGGTGTTTTCTTTCCCCCTGTGCCAGGAAGCAATCCACCTGTGGGAGTTCTATATATCAATCACTCCATCAGTCAGAGGCATCTTATGTTCCTGGGACTCAGCAGATCTTTCTCCTCTCACTGTGAGAGGCCTTTTTGTCCAGACATTGTGAGGGACATCCCCTAATGATGGGGGACACCCCTTATAGATCAGTTTGGCACCTGAACCAACAGGAAGTGCCACCAGTTTTCCCTGTGAGGTCACAGCCCAGGCTTTCTTGCAGATGCATTCTGGTTAGTGTACAAGGCACCTGTGCTATACATTTCCTCCTATCCCACTGATTCACAAGGTTTTGATGAAGATCAAGTGGGACTGAGCATGGGTCATCCTCCTAGCCCCGGCAATATTGGTTCTCCATCCTTCTAGCCATGCAAATGGATATACCACTGCAGCTTCTGCTGAACCCAAACTTGATATCCTGGGGTCATAGCCAGCTGTAGCATTTGAACCTCGCATCCTTTCATCTGGTGGCCTGGGAGGTCCATGGCTGAATCCAGAGGAGCTAGTTTGCTTAGAGCAAGTCCATGAGGTCCTCATGGGCAGTAGAAAACCATTCACCAGAGCCACATACCTGGCAAAATGGAAGTGATCCTCCATCTGGTGTTCTTGACATCAAGTCCTGTCCTTGCAGTCATCCCTCCAACTTACTCTAGATTACCTGCTGCTGCTCGGACAACAAAGTCTAGCCATTTTATCAGTCAAGGGCCATTTAGTGGCTAGCTTGGCCTTCCATCCCAAGATTGACAACTGCTGTCTTTTCACAGTCTGTCTTTTCATGGTCATCTGGTTTCTCAAAGGCCTGGAGAGAGTATACCTACAGGTTAGGGATCCCACCCCCACGTGGGACCTAAACTTTGTGCTGTCAAAGCTCACAGGACCCCCATTTGAACCCTCTGGCAACATGCTCGCTGTTACAGCTCTCCTGGAAAGTAGGCTTTCTGGTGGCCATCACTTTGGCCAGGCGAGTTTCGGAGATCCAAGCCTTCACCCCAGAGACCCCATATACCGTCTTTTTCAAGGACAAAGTTCAGTTGAGACCACACCTGAGATTCCTTCCAAAAGAGGTCTCGCAATTCCATTGCAATCAAGCAGTTTTTCTGTCAGTGTTCTGCTGTAAGCCACATGCAAATAGAGAAGAATAGTGCCTCCGCTGGTTGGACATTCGGTGTGCCCTGTCTGTTTTACATACAAAGAAGCAAACCATTCCACAGATCCACTCAGTTCATTATAATAGCAGAAAGAATGAAAGGTCTCCCCATTTCTGTACAGAGAATCTCATCGTGGATTACTTTGTGTCTCAGAGCATGTTACGAGCTCGCAGATATTCTGCCCCGGCCTAACCTACAGTGCGTTCTACAAGGTCCCAAACCTACTCCGCCGCTTTTTTGGCACAAGTTCCAATTCAGGACATCTGCAGGGTGGCAACTTGGTTGTCAGTTTACACGTTCATGACTCCATACGCCATTACAGAACAGATCAGAGAGCATGTCAGCTTCAACTGGGGTGTGTTCCAGTCAGCCTGTCCTTAATCTCCAAACCCACCTCCAGTGCAACTGCTTGCAAGTCACCTACATTGGAATGGACATGTGCAAACACTTGAAAAAGAAAAAATGGTTATTAGCCTTTCTGTAATGGTGGTCCTTTGACATATGTTGCACATGTCCATTCCAAAATCTACCCTCCATCCCCTCTCTGAGGCAGTTGGCAAGTAGAAACTGAAGGGGAGCGGGGTTGGCAGGGTCCTTTTTACTGACGCTATGAGCACACTACTCCAGGGGGAACTAGAGCTGATCCAACTGATACAACTAAGGGGAAAAAATCCAGCAACTCTGCTGGGGACGTGCACACACTTCCATTGAAATGGACATGTGCAACACATCTCAAAGAACAACAGTTATAGAAATGTTAGTAACCGTTTTTGGTCCATTGTAATATCTGTTTTAAAAATTATTAACTGAACAATAAAATTGCAGGGTTCACGAGATAAAGACAAAGCTGAGAGGAAGCGAAAAGCTGAGATTGCCAGGCTGCGCAGAGAGAAGATCATGGCTCAGATGTCTGAGATGCAGCGGCACTTCATTGATGAGAACAAAGAACTCTTTCAGCAGACTTTAGACGAACTAGCTACTTCAACCTCCAGAGTACTCGATAATAGGTGAAGGGAAAACATTTTAAGTAAAACTTTGAGAGAGTTGATAAATCTCTTTTGTTAATTTCAAATCAAATATTTTCTGGTTTTTCTATTTGAACTCAAAAGCTAAATTTTCCTTTTCTCAGCTGACAACTGTCCAGCTCTTTCAGACCATTTGTTGCTTTTTCAGACCACTTTTTCCCTGCACACTGCTAAAATTATTGCTGAATTTGCACTAAATATCCATGACTGATTCAGAAAATTAAACAGACAAAAAAAACCTGCCTGACTTATAAAATCTTGGTTAGGAAGTGTGGCCAGCATGATTAATTGTTAATTATACTAGGGAAAGTTGTTTTGGACATAGGGAAGTGGGAGTAACTTGTATCTGTTTGTGGGGAAAAATTATTTGTAACCAGCTGAAGATCTAAATTAAGGTGTATTTTGTGGGGGATTGGCAGATGGAAACCATGTGGTATTTGGTCTGTGAAGCAGTTGGGGGCAGCTGGGAAAAGTACAAGCTTGGCCTATATTTATATATTTCTGTTTTATCTGCTCTGAATAAAGATTTATAAAACTCTATGGTAGTACTTATGAAATCCTGAAAGTAGTATTCCAAACCTAACAATAGACCATTAACATTAAAAAACCTACATTAAAAGAGAGTTAAAATGCCATCTTAAACTAACAAAACCAATCTGTTAAGAAGTTGTTGGGTAAAAACCAAAGCCTCCAGTATTTGAGTTTGGATGCTATCTTTAATGATGATCCCTGTCTACTAGGTATAATTGGATATTAAATTATTGTCCCCCTCCTTGTAAACTTTAAAAAACAAACCAAACTAAAGACTACGATTTGCATACACCTCTCTAGCTTTTACTTTCAAGCTTAATGGTAACGATTTAATTGCAATTTTAATCTGGAAACAGTTAAAATATGATTTCAAGAAAACAAAATATTTTCATGTTGTCAACATCTGGAGGACATAAGGTCTCTCTGAAATGTATAGTTGTACAGTGGTTTTTGGGGACATGTGCATGGATGTATATACAGTAACTCCTCACTTAACGTCCTAGTTATGTTCTTGAAAAATGCAACTTTAAGCGAAATGATGTTAAGTGAATCCAATTTCCCCATAAGAACTAACTCCCCCCCACCCCATTTATATTATGTTGCAGGGAAATTTTTTCACCGGACAAGAGATTATATACATATACAGTATAAGTTTTAAATAATTTTAAACAAACAAATTAATAGAGTACTCACCAGTGATGATTGCGAAGCTTGGTTGAGGCAGGGACATAGCAGGGTTGGGGCACCAGGGCTTGCCCTGCTCCACCTGCCAGACACTCCAGCCGGGGAGCGGGCAAGCCCCCGTGCCTGGATCCTGCTACCAGGCTGGAGCACCGGGCTCGGGGGTGCCAAACAACGTTTTAAGAGAACATTGAAGAACTTCAAAGGAGTATGTTCTCTAATAGGTCAGCAACCTAATAACAAAACAACGTTAACCGGAACTACGTTAAGTGAGGAGTTAATATATGACAAATGTTTGCTTATTTACAAAATGAAAATGAATGAACATAAAACTACACCAATAAACTAATAAAAACTTAAAGCATGATCTAATTTAAATAATTGTCAAATAGTGTACTCACTGGTATAATTTGATTCCAGTCCTACAGTTTCAGATACAAAGCTTACAGCTTTGGGACCAAAGCAAACTAGAGTGACTGAACGGAGACAGGTTGTTACCTGTATATTGTGTCAAGAAGAGCAGGAGGTTAAAGTGGACAGCAGGGCTATGGTCTTGGCAGCATTTGTTCAGAGATCTACTGTATTGTCTAAAAACCGGAACAAAGTTATTCAGGATCCTGGTAAGTTGTGTTCATATTTTGACTATAACATTCAGAAAGAATCATCTGTATCTGCCCTGATTCTTATTCTGAAGTAGAGGTGTTCCACTGTGCCCCTTCTTATTAGTTATATATTTGTGAGCAAGTTCAGATATTGTAGTCAGTGGCAAAACGCTCACTGACTTTGTTAGCGACATGCCTCATAAGTAGTAGCTAGGAAACACAGGCAATATAATATCTAAAACGCTTCCTCTAGTCACAGTTATAAATTCAGTTATTGAAAACTGAGGTGTATTAGGTGAAGGTACTATATATTTTCGTGGGTAGAGTAACGGGAATGAGAGAGGGTCAATATGGATGTATTGGAGCTGATATACCAGTCATTATTAAAAGGCTTGGGCATGTGAAGCCATTAAATGTTTTCCAGTTACTTGAGTTTAACGCCAAGCCATTCCTCAGTGGCTTTCAGATGTTAGTCCCACGTTTTTCTTTATTCCATCCCAATTATTGGTTTCAGAGTAGCAGCCGTGTTAGTCTGTATTCGCAAAAAGAAAAGGAGTACTTGTGGCACCTTAGAGACTAACCAATTTATTTGAGCATAAGCTTTCATGAGCTACAGCTCACTTCATCGGATGCATAAAGTGGAAAGTACAGTGAGGAGATTTTATATATACACACAGACCATGAAAAAATATACATTGTAAGGAGAGTGATGACTTAAGATGAGCTATTACCAGCAGGAGAGTGGGGTGAGAGAAAACCTTTTGAAGTGATAATCAAGGTGGGCCATTTCCAGCACATTTCCAGGAGTTAACAAGACCGTCTGAGGAACAGTGGGAGTGGGGAAGGAATAAACAAGGGGAAATAGTTTCACTTAGTATAATGAGTCAACCACTCCCAGTCTCTATTCAAGCCTAAGTTAATTGTATGCAATTTGCAAATTAATTCCAATTCAGCAGTCTCTCGTTGGAGTCTGTTTTTGAAGTTTTTTTGTTGAAGGATAGTCACTTTGAGGTCAGAAATCGTGTGACCAGAGAGATTGAAGTGTTCTCCGACTGGTTTATGAATGTTATAATTCTTGACATCTGATTTGTGTCCATTTATTCTTTTACGTAGAGACTATCCAGTTTGCCCAATGTACATGGCAGAGGGACATTGCTGGCACATGATGGCATATATCACATTGGTGGATGTGCAGGTGAACGAGCCTCTGATAGTGTGGCCGATGTGATTAGGCCCTATGATGGTGTCCCCTGAATAGATATGTGGGCACAGTTGGCAGCGGGCTTTGTTGCAAGGATAGGTTCCTGGGTTAGTGGTTCTGTTGTGTGGTGTGTGGTTGCTGGTGAGTATTTGCTTCAGGTTGGGGGGCTGTCTGTAGGCAAGGACTGGCCTGTCTCCCAAGATTTGTGAGAGTGATGGGTCGTCCTTCAGGATAGGTTGTAGATCCTTGATAATACGTTGGAGGGGTTTTAGATGGGGGCTGAAGGTGACGGCTAGTGGCGTTCTGTTATTTTCTTTGTTGGGCCTGTCCTGTAGTAGGTGACTTCTGGGTACTCTTCTGGCTCTGTCAGTCTGTTTCTATAGGACAGGCCCAACAAAGAAAATAACAGAACACCACTAGCAGTCACCTTCAGCCCCCAGCTAAAATCTCTCCAACGCATTATCAAGGATCTACAACCTATCCTCACTGTACTTTCCACTTTATGCATCCAATGAAGTGAGCTGTAGCTCACGAAAGCTTATGCTCAAATACCTTGGTTAGTCTCTAAGGTGCCACAAGTACTCCTCTTCTTTTTGCCAATTATTGGTGTAACTTGAAGCCTGATAGTGCAAGATCTAGCAAAAATACCCCACATTCTGGTAGGCAAAATAAATAAATGAATGAAATAAAATATGCTATAATAAATTAAGAGGCAGTGCTGATATCTAGCTACAGTGGCAAATGGAGCTGCCTGCCCCAGTGTTTCAAATAGACCTTTCGCTATGCATGAGGAGGCTTGTTAGGAGCAGAATTACCAGCTCAGCTTCACAGTTGCCTCAGCCAATGAAACTCCTATAGTTTTCTGCTTGAGGATGTCTGCAGTGCAGGTGGGAGCGAGTTGCACAGCCTGCCTATACAGACTCATTAGCAGGGTCCAGGCTAGCATGCTAAAAGTATAAATGTGAATGTTCCTGCTTTGGCCTTCAAACTCACTTTATCCTCTAGGCTTGAGAGCTTGAACTGGAATGTCCCACGTTGATGTTTTTAGTGTGCTAATGCTAGCTCCCACCTGCAGCATAGACATACCATCAGAGTCTCCCAATTCTCCCCCATTTATGCCCTCCTCAGAAATCACTCTGGGCCATAATCTCTCACTACACTGAGGATATGTTTTTAGTACATATATCAGTTCTATACCTGGATTTATGTTAAACATTTGGCAGCAGTCAGTTCATTTAATGTGCATAGGTGACACATGCCTTAATAATCTGTGTAAAATATTTCTCAGTACAGGGTTTTTTTTTCCTTGTTAGATTCTTTTTGGTAGAGAAACTCAGAAAAAACACTTTGGTTTCAAGACTTTTCTGGAACAGCTAATTTTTGGTTGGTTGGGATTGCTTCATCCTAAATATTCTCTGTTTATATTACGTGTATACAAATACACAACATTTTTCTGTACTATACCTCTCTATTCCACTTACAGAAGATGAATAATGTTCTGTAGGCCTGATTCCCCTCCCCTCCCCCCCAGGGGTCCTGAGCACCCAAAATTCCAGTTAAACTGAATGGGTGCTGCTGGTGTTCAGTGCCTCTGAAATTCAGGGCCTGTTTGATGATTTCATCTTTAATAACTAATTATTATGTATTTATAACTGAGCCTTTAAACTGTGTTTCAAATGACCTAGCTAAAAAGTATATTTGTAGGGATTGGTAGTATGCTTTAAATTGACTTTCTCAAAGGACTAGTAAAAAGGTGATTTTTTTAATAACATTTAATAAAGCATGTAAATGACAAATGTAAATATTTTAATGTCAGAAATAAATATCTGTTTATTATAGAAAGATTTAAATGCAAAATTGTTTGTTTTTACGCAGAAAAATATGACCCATTATTCATGCATCCAGAGCTGTCATGTGGAACACACACGGGTAGCTGTGGACATATTATGCACGCTCACTGTTGGCAAAGGTAATTGCCATGTTTAGAGTTAATAGAAGTGAACTTTATTTTAAACTAGACATAAATGATCCAATCCTTCTCCCACTAATACCAGTTGGAGTCTTAACGTTTACTTCAGTGGAAGGATTAGATGTCAAATACATAATTTAAAATAAAGGCTGTTATAGACCAGTAAAGATATCTAAGATACAAAAGAGAGAACCCATTATAGCTAAATTGCAAACAAGATTTATTAGAAATGATAGTTTAGCATCTGTCATCTTGATATTTTGTCATATAGAGGAGGAATTTATGTGCATGTTGTTAATACTAAAAAAAATTAGTTTACAACTTAACAGTTTTTAAATTTGAGTGGATAAAAGTTTAAATAATGTCTGTAGAAGCCAGAAGGGTTTACCTTCATATGTAAATAGTACTTGTATAATGCTAGGATATTCCCATAATATTAAATATGCATCCTGAAATGATCAATTCTTTACAGCCATTGCTAAATTTTAATGTTTAAAAAAATGTTTGAATTCTTGCTTAATCTGGAGTTGAGCAAATAATTTGCAGAGAATAACTTATTTGTTCAATATAGCCTTTTCTTCTGCTTGTAGGATGTCCGTATTTCCTTGAATTTGTTCTTTAATTTGCTAGACTGCTATTTTAGCTGGTACGTCTTAATGCAAGTATTCAGTAGTTGAGCTTCATTAATTTGTTGATTAGTCACAAGTCTTTAAGGCATTGCTTCTGCTTCCTGATTAGAACACAGTTTATGATCAGGAAAAGAGCTTGTAGAATAGTGGAAGTTGGCAGTATGTAAGGGCTTGTCTACACTTGGAAATTTAGTAAAAGAGCTATTCTGGAATATTTATTTCACTATAAGCTCCCATATGGACACAGTCTCTTATTTTGGAATAAGTTCCCGTTTCTCATTTAGCTTAATCTACTTCCCAAGTGGCTTAACATCAATATTTGTTTCTTCTTCTCTGAGCAAGCAGACTCCCACCCTGCACTCAGGATTGAGTTCTATGTTTGGAATTTTGATTCTTTAGTTCTGGAACACTTATTACTGCATAAAACTTTGTCTTGGTACTTTGGTTTCCCTGGCAATGGCCAACAAAACTGGGAACAGAGAACAAATTTTCATAAAGAGAAGGAAGAGGCACTATTCATTGCTAAAAATTTTTTTTTTTCTGAATAAACCTGAAGCCAAGGATTCTCCCCAAAGCCGCCTTCTTACAGTCTATTTCAAACTTACTTAAAAAAAAAAATCTAGAAAATCCTGATTTTTAAACCTGAAAAGAATCTTACTTTATGTGATTTGAGGTCCATTGCACTAATATTTTTGGTTGAAAAATTAGCTAGAGCTAGCAATTCATAATATTTGATCAACAAGAATGTAATTTTCATATCCAATATTTGTATTTTAGATAATGTTCTTACATGAGCATGAAAAAAATGTCAGTACATATTGATTCATACATTAAAATACTATTTTACTGACAAACATTAAATTAATATATTGTTTTCTAAAGGTATTTTGATGCTGTTCAAGCAAAGGAGCAACGAAGACAACAGAGATTACGTGTGCATACAAGTTATGATGTAGAAAATGGTGAATTCCTTTGCCCTCTTTGTGAATGTTTAAGCAACACTGTTATTCCTCTGCTTCCTCCACCAAGAGGTTTATTTAACAGGTCAGTTTGCTTTTATAAGCATCCTTGTTAACCATGGAAAAAGCCCCCTCTTAAATCTGTGTAATCTAAAGAATCAGGGCACAATTCTGCACATGCCTGTTATCAGAGCTACACATAAGATGAGATGGTAAATGTTTGCAGAGTTGGGAGGTGCATGTGTACTTCTACCAAATTTTAAAACGCTTTGCTGTCAGTGAAACTGGAATGTGAATTAAACACAGTCAATGGACTACAGAATTGCCAACTCGCTTTGGTATAGAGAGTCTTGTGATATTTTTTTAAAAGTTGCTCATCTCAGGGACAGCAGATTTTGTCATGTGAAAATCCTGAGCTTTTCAAAATTTTCACCATTTCCCATTATTTTAATAATCTGAAACTAGAACGAGGTTGCCCTCAGTCAAGATAGCTGCCTCTTATGCTTTGTGGTTTGGAAATTACAAGAGTATAGAGGGATAGGGAAATGAGGATAATTGTGTGAGGATAGAGGAATGTGTGGAGGGCAGAGAGGAAGATTGGTAGGAATCACGAATATAGAGTGGCAGGAAGGGTGACTGATTGGACTCAGCAGGAGAGGAAAGAGCTGGAAAGAAATTGAAGGACTGTAAAGGGAGAATGGGAAAGGAAGGAAAAATCAGAGAGGAAGGTGAGTGTTGGGGGAAAGGTGGGTGTAGAAAGGAAAGACTAGCTGCTTCTGCACACCAGGGAGTGGAGTTTTCCCTCCAACTACCAGGGAAGGAGATGCTCTCATTACTGTGTGTGTGTATTTTTGTGTACGTGCAAGGTTGAATTTTCCACTTAATATGATCTCACATGCGCTAAGGATTTTCCTCAGTCAGAAAGCAGACCTCCAAAACAACTTGAATTTATTCTTGTTAAATCATATGTACCAATTCCATTATTTTGGTGGGTAGGGCATCGTGGCTTCTTGCTTTAATTATTTTGGTAAGAACTTCAAATACCTTTGGACATAGGTGCCCTGTACATAAATTTATTACAAGTTTTAAACATTAAATATTTGTCAACCATGTGGCAGGGCTCACTTGCTCTTGCCTCTGCTCAAGTCCATGAACAGCTCAGAGACCTTTTTGCTGATAAAACACCCGGTGCAGTTTATTTACAATATTAGGTTCCACCATCCTTATACAATATATAGCCTTACCCCTATAGTCAAGGGAGCCCTCTTCTCCTTAGGCAAGCAGAGGAGAGTGATCCTCCACTTGCTTCTCCACTTCCATCTTGTGCCTCTTGTATCATCTGTGTAATGGCTTAATTAGCCTCTTAGTTCTCCTCAACCCATCAATTAGGCACAGCTCTTCTTAATAAGATCTCTTCTAGAGTAATTAATTAGAGTTGCAGTGACCAGAGTGCTGGCTCACCTGTTGGTGCCCAGCACCCTGTCACAAACCTACAATTCTTAAGGTCTTTGTAGATAGTACAGAAACTTTGTGGTCTGCTAAGTTGTTATAAGTTACTAATAATAGTAACTGACGGCATCAATGTGCCTCTGTATGATAAAACTAAATCTTGCATTAGTGCTGTGGAAGAACATAAGAATGGCCATACTGGGTCAGACCAAAGGTCCATCCAGCCCAGGATCCTGTCTACCGACCATGGCCAATGCCAGGTGCCCCAGAGGGAGTGAACCTAACAGGTAATGATCAAGTGATCTCTCACCTGCCATCCATCTCCACCCTCTGACAAACAGAAGCTAGGGACACCGTTCCTTACCCATCCTGGCTAACAGCCATTAATGGACTTAACCTCCATGAATTTATTCAGTTCTCTTTTAAACCCTGTTATAGTCCTAGCCTTCTTCACAACCTCTCCAGGCAAGACGTTCCACAGGTTGACTGTGTGCTGAGTGAAGAAGAACTTCCTTTTATTTGTTTTAAACTTGCTACCCATTAATTTCATTTGGTGGCCCCTAGTTCTTATGGGAACAAGTAAATAACTTTTCCTTATTCACTTTCTCCACACCACTCATGATTTTATATACCTCTATTATATCCCTCCTTAGTCTCCTCTTTTCCAAGCTGAAAAGTCCTAACCTCTTTAATCTCTCCTCATCTGGGACCCGTTTCAAACCCCTAATCATTTTAGTTGCCAGTATATCTTTTCTGAGATGAGGGGACCACATCTGTACGCAGTATTCAAGATATTGGCGTACCATGGATTTATATAAGGGCAATAAGATATTCTCCATCTTATTCTCTATCCCTTTTTTAATGATTCTTAACATCCCGTTTGCTTTTTTGACTGCCATTGCACATTGCATTGACGTCTTCGGAGAACTATCCACGATGACTCCAAGATCTTTCTCCTGATTAGTTGCAGCTAAATTAACCCCTATCATATTGTATGTATAGTTGGGGTTATTTTTTACATTTATCCACATTAAATTTCATTTGCCATTTTGTTGCCAGTCACTTATTTTTGTGAGATCTTTTTGAAGTTCTTCACAGTCTGCTTTGGTCTTAACTATTTTGACCAGATCTTAGCTATCAGTGGAACACATGAATACAGTTTTCTTCAGTATGTCTGTTTCTGTTGTAGTGTACTGTCTCCACGTAACAATGAATTGTCTAGTTTCTCCAGGTCGAATATTGTCAAAGCAGATAAAACTAAAAAGATTAAGGGTGACTTTTTTGTAGATTACAGTACTGCTTATCTGTTAGCCTTTGTAATAGTTTTGTGACCATGGGAAAAAAAAATATTTACATACAGTCACTTTTATTCAAAGACACTTCATAAAGCAAGTTCTCTTTGTGAAATCCATAAATATTTTATTGTTTTGGTCATTATCTATTGAAAATTTCTATTGCCTGCATAGACGCACATATAAATTCAAAACTCTCTTCAGTAACCCAAGTTCTGGAATATAATAAACATTTTTAATGGTATCCTGATAAATTTTAGATTGGGTTTATAGGAAAAATATCTAATGTAAAAGATCTGTGTAGCACAGTGGCACATGGCAGAACCTGTAGTTGAGTAAACATCAATCATTATCAGATTAAGAGGTCAGAGCTGCATTAAAGAGATTTGCACTGCAAGAGTAGAATCCACCACACACAAACTGTCATGTGGATTAGTTGTCGTCCGTCCCCCTCCTTGAATGCTGTCTTATTTCTCATGGCAAGTACATTTTACAGGGGCAGTGACAAAACTATCTCCACACAACTTGAAACAGAGACTTTTATGGTTAAGTATTTACTAATTGTAACATGGGTCAAAAGTCATATTTGCAACCCAAAAAAATTACCAATAATTCAAACATGAAATTTGATTCTGTTGAAACTAAAATCTTTATGGAGACCTTAAGGCCTCAGGATTTGTGAATTTCTGTTATCCCTGTTGATGATAATATACAGATAGCTATATCAAACACTTCATTCAAAGTACTATCACAGTGAGTTGGTCTTCTGAATGAGGGGGTAGGAGATTTTAGCAAATGTGTAAGATGCACCACTGTAGAATATAGGAAAAGTAAGAGTAG
Source organism: Caretta caretta (assembly GCF_965140235.1). Taxonomy (NCBI): domain Eukaryota; kingdom Metazoa; phylum Chordata; order Testudines; family Cheloniidae; genus Caretta; species Caretta caretta. The sequence continues at coordinate 170,355,329 of NC_134208.1, forward strand.
TACTTTACATGGTAAATCCGAGTAATCTATAAAATATGCACACGTACCAGATATTCTATGGAACAGTGGAGCAGGACTGTGTTTCAGTTTTAAAAAAAAAAAGTCATGATGGCATATTGTGATGGTTTATTGCATTTTGAAGTATAATTATGGTTTACACCCCTCTTCTCCCATAATCTTAATATCTGATTTTTTTTTCTCAAACTTTGTGCTCAACCTTACATAGGAGAAATTATGCAAATTATTTTTTTCAGAAAGAGAACAATAATATATATTCTGAAATAGTTTAATTTTTAAAGAATGTATGTATTCTGTCTTTTGACAGCTTGGATTTTTCAGACCAACCAAATCTAGCTCAATGGATGAGAACAATATCCCAGCAAATCAAAGCATTATATATACTTCGCGATGAAGAAACTGCTCGTAAGTCTGAAGATCTAATATTATATATCCTGAAGTATGGAAATGTTGTTGTCACTGAAAAGAGACTCGGCAAATTGTCACTTAGACATGGAGGTTTTACCTTCTGGTATTTTATTTAAATCCAGATCAGGTTGATAGTCTCTCTGAAAGTTCTCATTGGATAACTGCTCCTATGTGAATTGACTTTGTTGGTCTCCAGTTAGTTCTTAATGTACCAGTTCCATATGTCACAACTGATCTAGCTGGCGACCATGTTTGCAGTCTCAGTACTGAAGCCAAGAATTGCATGGCAATGAGGGTTGAATTAACACTTTCCATACAGCTGGTCTTTCCGTAGTGCAGCTGAGATGATGCTGGCAAAAAAATGTGGTGAAGTTACATCGCCACTGCCCATGTTATAATTATTCTGAGGAATTCTGAACTTTAGTTTCCAATGTTGTCAGTCTGCAACTTTCATGAGCAGTAAAATTCACAAATAGATAAAATAATATAATTACAGAGTTTATTGGACTTTTTTTATACAGATAATTCTTGTGGTAACTCAGAAAAAATGGATGAGCTACAACTACCTAAAGGATTTAGGCCAGACTTCCAACCAAAGTATGTATTTCATCTTTAAAAATTATTCATACCTTTATGTTATAGCAGGGGTATAGGCAGAGGTGCAAGTAAGCCGGTACGCCCCGGTACAGCGTACCGGCATGAGCTGGTGCACCGTACTGAGGCAGCCCAGCTTCCCCGGGGGCAATTTAAAGGGCCTGGGGCTCCCAGCAGTGGCTGGAGCCCCAGGCCCTTTAAATTGCCTCCAGAGCCCTGCTGCTGGAGCCCTGGGGTAGCGGCTGCAGGGCTCCAGCGGCTATTTAAAGGGCCCGGAGCTCCCCTGCTTCTACCACCCCAGCCCTTTAAATAGCCACCAGAGCCCTGCCGCTGCTACTCCAGGGCTCCGGGGCCATTTAAAGGGCCGAGGCAGTAGAAGAGGGGAGCCCTGGGCCCTTTAAATAGCCCCCGGAACTCTGGGCTGCTGCAGCTACTCTGGGGGAGGGGCGTGCACTTACCTTTCAGGGTGGGCTGGGGCTGGCTCTGACCCCTTCCGCCCTAGACCCAGCCCCTTCCGGGGGCCAGACCTGGCCCCAGCGTACCAGTAAGTCACCCCTGGATATAGGTCTAAAACTGGGGTATATTTGTGTGCTATAGTGCTTCAGCTGAATAAGCTAAAGAACTCTGAATCACACTTCCATTAGAGGAGCTGAGCTTATGTTGAGAATTTGGCCATTATACACCACTACTTTTGCACAACAGTCAATCCTCGATTTACATGGTAGTTATGTTACCGAAAAAAACACTGTGCAAATAAAATCGCATTAAAAAAATACCGAGTGTCTATGGGACATAAGGGTTTTGGTTCCAGGCTCACAAGATGACCTCTCTAATTTATACACTACAGTACTACAGGTTTTATTAAATATTTTTAATGAAATTTAAACTTATTACAGTACAGATACTAACCTTTACTGATGTGGAAGATGAACTTGATACAGTATCAGCATCATGTTGTTGAAGTCAGAAGTCTGAGTTTTTTGTTTATCTGGGGTGTCTGGGGCGGCTGGGGAGTGTGGAGCAGTGGGGTGGGCCTTGACTTTGAGTGGGTGGGCAATGATGAGGGCGGTGGAGGGGAGGCAGGAGGGATGGGGCAGGAAGGGTGGGGCTGCCTCCACTCACCTCCTCCAGCTGGCCTTGTGGGGGTCCATAGACATTCTGGCAAGGGGCCCCCCAGGCACGCACCTGGGATAGGGGGTTGGAGTGTGGCAGCTTGCACTGCTACGCCTACCCGCCTGGAGCTCCTGCCAGAGCATGGGGTCAGGGGCTTGCCCTGCTCCGGCCGCCCAGCGCTTCTGCTGGAGAACAGGATCAGGGACTTGCCCCCTCCACCAGCCTGTCGCTCCTGCCAGAGAACGGGGTCAGGAGCTTGGCTCACCTGGTGCTCCTGCTGGAGAGCGGGGTTGGGGGCACACCCTGCTTGGGCTGCCCGGCGCTCCTGCCGGGGAGTGGGGTCAGGGGCACGCTCCGTTCAGGCCACCTGGCACTCCTGCTTGGGAGCAGGGTCGGGAACATGCCCTGCTCCGCCCGGCTGGAATGCCAGGCAGGTGGAGTGGGGTAAGCCCCCCTGTCCCGACCCTTTTTTAATGGGAAAGTAAATTAAAAATTCTGCCCTCAAATTGGCACATATTACTCCCATTAGAGTCTTAAAGATATTCTACCCAGTTGTGTTGAGGGCAAAGTCTGGGTAGTGCCGTACAAATATGTAAAATTCCAGTCTAATCCAGACAACCAAAAAATTGATTACTGCATTGCATGGCACAAACTGTTTAAAATAGCATAAAATGCCAAGTCTTCCAGTATTCACACAAATGCCACTGTTTAGTTAGTAGACTACTTTGCTTGAGTCAGGTAAGCAGGACATGGTCCAAAAGATCTGTCAACTTTGTATAAATCAGAGCATTCAGATATTATGCTTCCACTTGATGTTTAATTTGCCTATTTTCAGAATAGACTTTTAATGCCAATCAACCAATATCTCTCATCTCAGGAGTCTTTATTCTGAAAGCATTAAAGAGATGCTGACAACATTTGGTACTGCAACATATAAAGTGGGACTGAAGGTGCATCCCAATGAACAAGATCTGCGTGTACCCATAATGTGCTGGGGTAGCTGTGCTTACACAATACAGACTATAGGTAACATTTTGTTTGTAGTAACAACTACTGTGTGTTGGCAAGAGGCTTTTTATTTATTTAACTTTATTTATTTTTTATTTAAATTTACAGCTCTGAAACTTTTTTTTTTTGCCTTCTGCAGAAAGAATTTTAGCTGATGAAGATAAACCATTATTTGGTCATTTACCTTGCCGACAGGTAGGATCAAATAGCAGCCTCCGTTCTGAATCACTGGGTTGTCTTTTTTTTAATCCAGAGTGCCAAAATTGTAGCCTGAAATTATTGGAGAGTTTCATTTTAACTTGGGTTACACCCTTTTCTCTACTGATATCTGATATATTAACTTGAAACAAATGTAAAATATAATTAAGTTGTTTTTCTTCATGAATGCTAAGTATAATGGGCTTGGGTTTCTCGTCATAATGACAGTCAAAGCAGGGAGCTTTGAGATTGTAACTGTGTTCTGTAAATCTGTTTACACGTGCGCACACACACACTGATATCTTTATTACATTGAATTTTTGGCATAATCTATATCTCTCAAAATTATGTGGTAAAGACTAGCTACCTATCTAGAGTAATGTACTATATAGATTATAAAGGCATCATTTTATTCCATCTTGAAGACCTTAATTGTGGTGATTAGTTTGGGGTTGTGTGGTTTTTTTTGTTTTTTTTTAGGATGACTGCCTTACTTCATTAACAAGATTTGCAGCAGCACATTGGACAGTTTCATCTCTTTCGGCAGTACAGGGTCACTTTTGTAGGCTCTTTGCATGTAAGTTCAATTCATTATACTAATTATTTTTGCATAATCAGTACAGCCACTGGTAAAGCTGACAAAAATTAGCTTACAGCAAGCAATATGATTATTTGAGAAACTATATAAGAAGATAAAACCCTGAAGAAACTTTAAAAGCTGTGAGACTTGCAAACGTGCTTTTTTATCTAAAATTTACATGATTTAACATTAATTTGATAAGAACATTTATTTCTGGCATACTTATTGTTACTGTGAATGCACGAATCAAGTTTCAAAAATACACTACAGGAAAGTAAATTTACAGAATCCCTATTGTGGAATGGACTGATGGCGGTTTTTCTTTGTGACCCAGATTTTTTTAACTATTGTTAACAATATTTTAAGTAATTTGGATCAATAATGTTGAGATTTCTCAGTATTAGAACTCGGGGGTGTTTTAGTTTGAGTAGCTGGAAAGCATAGCTTTTGATACTGGCTGAAAAAAAAATCTAATGTAATTACATTGTGTTAACTTGAAAACTATTTGAATTAAAATATCATAAAGCCCTAAGCTTGAAATGTTTGTGGAAATAGATGAGCAGTCTTAGACATCCCAACACTTGAGATCTAAGTCATCTGAAATAGAATATAATAAATAAGATATATTAGCCTGATTATTAGAGATTGTGCTGCTCAGCACCTTTGAAAATCAAGCCAATATCTATACCTTTGTATAAATACATGTATGCTATAAACAGTATATTTCTTGATGAAAAGAACAACACTGTCAAGAATTAAGTAATGTCAATGTCAATAGAACCCCAATGTAAAATTTAAAGCTGTATTAGTTTAACTTACCTTTTTTTTTTCTTCAAGTTACTTAAGTCCTTGTAAGATGAGATAAGTGACAGTAATAATAATCATCAGTAAAGCAACAATTACTTTAACACAAGGTTATTAGATGGGATGGCTTGTAGGGTCTGCACTATACAAAAAGTGCTGTTTTCAGACAATGTTGAGATTCATATATACTCTGAAGCTATTAATAGAATCAATAGAAGTGGATCAGTTGCTGACATCTGCAGTACTAAAGCCAACAGTGAACACTTGCAGTACTAAATCTCTGATAGAAACTGGGGGAAAAAAATTATCATAGGTGTTTATGAGTTTGTTGAATTTACCAAAACACTAGCACTTGTAATCTGAAGGTATTGGAATCATCACAGTAGTAAATTGTTCTCAAATAACAATAGCTGTTTAAATTTGCCTAAGCATTCTTCAGTTATTAAGGGAAGATTAAGTGCTCTGGAAACAGTAAATCACCTCTTCACTTGGAGTATTTGCAGTTGTCAACATAAAAATATTCTCAGGTGTGGTGGCTTACATTACTGTACAGTTTGTGACTAAGATTTTTATTATGCTCTTCATCTGGATTTTTCTATCTGGGGTAACGATGTTCAGAGGGAATGCTTTGTGATATTTTTCTTTGGATGTTGCTTTAAATAGTAGATGGTTGTATCTTCAAGGAGGTTGGTTTTTTGTTTTGGTTTTAAATGGAGGTACTCTCCATGCAAAATGGGTCATCTATTATTGCGTGGAGTGCTTGATTTATGTTTACTGTATGCTTGCTATTCTAAGTTTACATTTGCACATGGTACACTAAAAAAAAACCAAACGTACTGTTTTGTTAGTTGCATTATTATTCCACTGGTTACATTTATTTAAAGTAAAATTTAAAACTATGGGAAGCACTAGTGTCAAATCAAAGCAGGGGTTTAAACCAAGGCTCATATTAAGCTGACTCTCAGCCATGTACATATCAACTGCTATCCTATTTTCCAAAATCAAAGCTTTGTCTTTGCTACAGACTCACTCAAAAAAAAAAAATCTCAAAAATGTGATCTCAGCTGGAACAATAGCTCTGAGAGGTGTCACTTTCCCCATTCATCTCAGTGAGGTGGTGTCATCACTGGGCTTCTGAGTTGATTTAAATTTTAGCATGGTAATTAATTTGTCTTATAAAATAGGAGAGAAGATTCACAGATCTACACAATTTCTGTGAGTAAGGTCTCATTTTTGGTGCCATAAGTGGAGATAACACCACTTATTTATTTTTCCCTCATTAAGAAGGAGCCAACCCCAAAGAGCACTGCAGAGATTATGGACATATTGAAGCCCGGAGAGGGGAACCAGGCTCAAGTAGCCCAGCAGAGTTCAGAGAGCTGCATAATATCATATTTTAAATGTCTGCATAATCTACAGTGAGCAGTGTCTCATTTTGGTAACTCGCATGGGCAGAGCTTGGGAGAGTACCACCACTTTTTCTATTGCAGTCCCAGTTGTAACCAAAAGAAAAATCAGAACAGAATGTACTATACAGTTTTATACAAATTATTTTGTTCTTATCTCATTTTGGTGAAATATAAAGTTTGGAAACTAGAATAGAACCTGCTCCAGCAGTGTGCATAAGTTCTTGAATTAATTTATTCCTAGCCAAAACCGGAAAGAACTTGTGAGTAGACACTTAAAACATTTAACACACAATTAAGATTGCTATAGTCTATTCTGTAGCAAAAATCAGTGCCCATTCCCTTTGTTGTGTAATTAATACATTTTTTGTTTTTTATATATTCAGCACTGGTGCCTAATGAAAAAAATGGAAATCTTCCATGCATACTTGATATTGACATGTTTCATTTATTGGTAAGTTTTTCATAATGAATACACCTACACCTTTGGTCCTATAGATTACATCTACACTGCAAAAAAACATGGGGCAGTGAGTCTCAAAACCTGGGTCAAATGGGAGCGTGTGAGCCCCATGATTCTATGGGGCTAAAAATTGCAGCGTAGACATTCCTGCTCAGGCTGGAATCCAGCTCTGAGATCCTCACCGGGTTTCAGAGTCCAGGCTCCAGCCCAAGCAGGAACATCTACACTGCTACTTTTAGCCCTGTACTCTAAGCCTGAGTCAGTTGACCCAGGCTCTGAGACTCGCACTGCTGGGCTTTTTGCAGTGTAGATGTACCCTTAAGCATCTTTTATATATCAAAGCTGCAGTTATATATTTTCTGCATAACCACAAGAGTTTCGAGGAAAATGTATGGCAAGTTACGATTCTTTCTCACAGATGTTTAAACTTAATATTTTTTGCTATATTACAGTTTATTCTCTGACTTGGGAAAAAGGGCAGGGAACCCTGCATTATTTGACAGTTATCCCTATGACACATGAAGGAATGGGATAACTGGCATTAAAATTAGTCCCATCGAGTGTCCTGCAGCACAAAGGATGACATCAAGAAAAAACTTACTTATTCTTGAGGCTGTGGCAGAGAAGGGGAAGATATTCATTCTCTTATACTTTCTATTTTTTTCTATTACAGGTAAGCTTGGTGCTCTCTTTTCCTGCCATATACTGTCAGGATTTTTCAGGGGTTAGTCTTGGCACTGGAGATCTTCACATCTTCCATCTTGTCACAATGGCACACATAGTGCAGATTTTACTTACTTCATCAACAGGTAATGCCTCCGTTTTTGTTTCACTATACATTTTTCTTTTAATGAACACTAAGGCCGGGTCTACACTTGAAAGTATAGCTATGTTGCTATTTCATACAAGCAAAGAACCCTTAGTGCTAATTAAAAGCATACTCTATCAGTCACAAATCATACACCCCCATCAGCATAACTGTGCTGGCAAAAGATTACGGCGCAGGCTGGGTTTAAACTTTTGTTTCCCAAAGAAAATAATCTGTGCTTACTAAAGAAAGGAATTAATGCATCCTGCTTTTAGTACTCATGTAACAAGAGGGTCTGGATATGGTATATTGTGCAAAAAAGATCTGTTCTGTGTGACATTGGCAGCCATTCCTGATCCCTGGGAGGAGACAAAACAATCTTTTCCTTGTTTTCTAATGGGGTATTTCTCTTGTTTGTTCTTGGCCTTCTTGTCAACATTTGGTTTGTCATTATTTTAAATGTTTGATACCGATGATAATATAGCCAGGTCTTTAATGCTTCATTTATAAACATCTGTAGTATTCAGAGCTTCACCTCCTCTCTCACCTATTTCTAAAAAAGATTTGTCCATTAAAAATTAAGTGATTTCTAGGTTTAGAATTGTACCTGATTTATTTTTTCTTTGATCTTCAGAAGAAAATGGCATGGACCAAGAAAACCCTAATGGTGAAGAAGAAGTAGCAGTGCTTACTTTGTATAAATTTCTTTGCCAGCATACAGGAAGGTAAAATTATAGTCTCTAATTTACACAACCATTGTTTGGTGGTGGGACCAGCAGAGAATCTGTAACACCATATAAAGGCTGAATTTGATGTACTGATGCTGTTAAGAGAATCATATTTTAAATTAAAAAGTTCTTACTCCTTGTGTGCTACCAATTAATCCTGGTTCATGATTAACTGAAAAAAGTCACATGACAAATCAGAAAATGTCTGTAATTTACCTCTTTAGAGTTCAGTAATATTGGACTATAGAATAGAATAATTTTGATCAGCCATTTGGCATACATAAATAAATCTTGATAGGTTGCAGATGAGTTCCAAGAACTTATTTACTTCTTAGCCACTCAGCCTCTCCCAAATTTTTGATTCCTTATTGTGTTATCTATTGAAATTTAGAGATTCATAAAAAATATTTATCTTCCCATTAGTGTTAGCTTCAAAGTAAACACTCTTTACCTGACATTTGTTTTAGCCAAAGTCAAAAACTGCTCAATATGAAGTATGGCCTAACTTTTATTAAACATATTGTTGTTTAGCTCAGCAGCTTTGTATTAGCTCTATTTTTTACTTACACACACTCTCTCTCTCTCTCTCACTAATTTTATTCATTCTGTTTTAAGTGCCTTGAAAGAAATGTCCTCAGGCTGGCATCTGTGCAGGAGTATAAAAGCTGGAATTATGCCTTTCCTGAGATGCTCTGCTTTGTTTTTCCATTATTTAAATGGAGTCCCAGCACCATCAGAAATTCAAGGTAATGTCCATTTATTGCTAGATGTACAGGGACAGCTTTGTAAATGGCATGGAAAAAAATGATTTAAATGCCAATGAAAATAAACCACATTAAACTGTCCTTTCTGTAGTAGGTGAAATTAATACTTATTAATAATTAATATTATAAAAGTATAATTAATGCTAATTAATAATGCTGACTTATTACTGATTCAGGACTGTATCTGCACAAAACTGCAAAGCAACAGAAAAGGTTTTTTAGTTTTTGAAAAGTCACTTTTTAATTAAAAATAGGCAAAAACCAAACAATTTTGCACTGTTGTATCTTTGTGTTTCAAAATAATATAGGACACGAAATTGATATTCTAGCAGTTAAAAGGAAGTAAAGGCTCATTGCTTGTTTGAAATCTCATCTTTATTACCTTGAGCATTCTTCTCGTACGAGACCTGCTCCTGCTCCCTTTGACTTCAGTGAGATTAGCAGCAGGCCCTTAATTTTGAATTAATCTTCAAAAGTGAGAGTGTTACACTATATTTACACTACAGTTGAATTCGTGATAGCAACAACCGTAGCTGAGTTCCAGCTATGGTTCAGATAGGATTTAGATATAAGTCTGGAGGTGTTAGTCATAATCAAAAAGAAAAGGCACATATGAACACATACTACTCTCGGTTCCCCATATTTAAAATTGAATTATTTGATATTTTAGTTCTGAATTAAAATTAAAGTCAGTATTTTTTTTCATATAGGCTATTATCAAGACTAGCTCTTGCTGTGTAACATTTCCTTGAGTTATGGCCCCTCAACAAAATGTTGAAACGAGTAAAGGATACTTTTATTGGACTGTATGCAAGACTTTGCGTGAAAAACACTCCCTTCTTCCCTGAACTTCTGTTTTACATAGCTGGGCTTTCCAGTTTTTTCACAGTCTGGACCACATCTTAACTGGGAGCTCATTTCATGAGCCATAACTGGCACTAACTTGCAACCTTATTTGCACTGCCATTGCTTGTGCTATATCTGTTCTGTGAATAAACAGAGAACTTCAGACTCCAGGACTTTCAATCTGGCACCTCTGACCAGCCTTAAATTCACAACACATCTTAACGTGGAGTGTGTGGGGGGAAAAGTCACCCTTTTACATTATAATTAAGGCTATAAGTATGTCACGGAGCTTGCGGAAGTCAGAGAATCTGTGACTTCCAGAGACCACTGCAACACTGGGGCCCCGGAGTTCCCCAGCTGCCACCACCAGTGGGGGATTCTCCCTCCGCCCCCCAGCTCCCAACCCTGCAGGGTGGTGGGGGATCCCCCGGAGATCCCCAGCCACCCCCTCCCCGGGGGTGGGGGGTCCCTCCGGAGCATCTTTGGGGGTGGGGGATCCCTCCCAGCCACTGGGCAGGGGTGGAGGGCTGCAGCTCCCTGCTGCTGCATGCAGTGGGGCATGGTGCTGGACCCTCCTCCCTCTCCCTTTTTTCAGGGATGTTTTTAGTAAAAGTCAGGGACAGGTCATGGCTTCCATGAATTTTTGTTTATTGCCTGTGACCTGTCCAAGACTTTTACTAAAATTATCCATGACAAAATTATAGGCTTAATTATAATCCCCAATTAGGGTTGTGTTTTATTTGCTGTTGGTGATATCTTCCAAATGCAACTATTTATTGTCTGTCTTTTTCTGCATTTACAGTAACTGGGGCAAGCCAGTTTGAACATTTATGTAGCTATCTTTCCTTGCCAAACAACCTCATTTGCCTTTTTCAAGAAAATAGCAAAATTATGAACACATTAGTAGAAAGGTATGAAACTTTATTCTTTAATTCTAACATAAAGTATGCTGCCCCAGAAATTTAGTGTAAATATTTTCCCAGTAATGCATATATTTGGAAATGAAAGATGAATGTATTTTAAAAATTACCTGTAAAATACAGAAGTTTTTGGAAGAAGTCTTTTGGGATGGAAAGTATATTAAATAGATCTATATTTTTTACTTGTTAGTAGTTGTTCCTCTATAATATTGTTTAATGAAGACTAAATGGCATCTTTTTTTCTCTTGAAGTTGGTGTAGTAACAATGAAGTAAAAAGGTACCTGGAAGGCAAAAGACAAGCCATAAGGTGAGTATGGAGGGATTTTAGGATGGGGGAGAAAAGTTTTGGGTTTTTTTGTTGTTTTTTTTCCCCCTCTGTAACTAAATGTAGCAATTTTTCCTGTACTTGGTCTGTCAATAAAGTAACTTACAAAAATACAGCTTCAAAATGCAATTGAAAAGCATAGCTAGAGGAAGAACCGAGATATATTTAATTATCTGTAAGGAGAGTGAAATACTGTTTAAATTCAGAGATTCTGTGAAGCTTATAACGATCTGTTCTGGATATCTCATTTAACCTCCTGCATAACACTCAGGCCATAGAATTTCATTCAGAAGTTTCTGCATCAAGCCCATAACTACTGGTTGAGCTCGAGCATATCAGTTTGAAAGACATTATTAAAACTTACATTGTGTAGAACAGTGGTTCTCAACCTATTTACCTTTGCGGGCTGCATGTGCAGCTCTCTGTGGGCCGCATCCGCACAATATATATACTACAGTAGAAGCTGTGTTATCTGGCACTTTACCAACTGGAAAGCTGTAGAAACCGGCATTTCTGATATCCATTAAAAGTCTGGTTGGTGCAGGGCAAACAGACTCCCCGCGTGGCTCCATGTGGCTCCCCGGAAGCGGTGACATGTCCCTGCTACTCCTAGGTGGAGGAACAGCTATGCGGGCTCTGTGCGCTGCCCCCGCACCAAGCACTGGCTCCGCAGCTCCCATTGGCCAGGAACCGCAGCCAATGGGAACTGCCAAGGCGGCACCTGTGGGTGGAGGCAGCGCGCAGAGCTGCCTGGCCACGCTTCCACCTAGGAGCAGCAGGGACATGTCACTGCTTGTGGGGAGCCGCCCAAGCTGAGCGCCGCCTGGATCCGGCACCCCAAAACCCCTCCCAAAGCCTGTACCCTGCACCCCATCCCGTGCCCCATCCCCTGAGCCCCATCCGACACCCAGACCCCACCCTCCCACCCCGTTGGTAAGTATAATGCTTAGTTAACTGGAATTTTTGACTTAGCGGCACCCCCCAGGCCCTCACATGCCGGATAACAAAGCTTTTACTGTACCTGTATGGCCCTGAGGATGTCACGTGGGCCACAGCTCTTCGCTGATCAGGCCGCTAGTGGGCCGCAGGTTGAGACCACTGGTGTAGAATCTGAAGGGAAAATATGAAGGTCTTGACATTAATACTCATGATTTCCCAATTACATAAATATTCAGTGTTAGTGTTTGTGTAATGAAAAAAAGAAACACAAATTTACTCCTTGTAGCAGAAGTCTCTTGGATTAGAGAGTGGCTGTTTTCAAAACAATATTAGTTGTATCAGAGACTTGCTTACAATATTCTGATCCTTTAGCAGGAGAAATGTTCATATAATCCTATCGTGTATCAGGTTGAAACACTGTCTAAAGTATGCAAATGAAAGAATATATAATTCTTGGACTTTTCTTGAGCCATACAGGAAAAATAATAAAAATATGACTCCATGCAAACCAAATCTAGTGTGCTTCAGTTATGGGATGTTGGAGTCCTATTTGGTACATCAGTTTATGAGGCTTATCACATCAAGCTGAAAATGTGCTGCTGTTTAACTATTCACATGGGCAGAGAGGAAGAAAACTAAGGCTTGTGAGTAGTGCTATGAAACAGCAAATGGAACAGTATCAAGTAAGGGCTTATTTATGTGGTGAGGTAATACACTCAAGAAGGGTGTGATATCTAAAGTGCACTGACTTGTGCATTAATTGGTCTGTGTAAACCCTGTTGATGCACCCTAGAAGTTCATTAGTGTCCTTTAACATAGCACTGGGATGAATGTGGTTCCAGCATGCCTCCACCAATACTTATTAGGTAATCATATAAATTGTTCTATGATTTAATATAAAATCAGTGTAATATTTAAAGAAATGTGTGTTCACAGTAATTTTTATATCAAATTTCTTACCCCTATATGCCATTTTAATGTATTGTCATAGATACAGAGACTGGTGTAAGATATGGAAGACAAAATTGAGTGACTTACATAAGATTGTTCCTGAGGTAACACTTGGGAAAATATGAGTTTGCAATGATTGTGTCCACTGTTTGTTAAACATTTGATTGTTTGTTTCATTTTAGCTATGCAAGAGAATCTAACAAATTAATAGACCTTCCAGATGATTACAGCTGCCTCATTAATCAAGCATCTAATTTCTCGTAAGTTTTTTATGCAGTTATGATGGTGAGCGTTAAAAGCCACTTGTTGCTTTTGATGAACGGAAAAATCTTCTAGCATGAGAGCCTTGAAAAGATTGTTTAGAAAATCATAAAGTAAATGGCATATGTTCACTGCCATCTTTTCCACTAATGTGCCTTATCTTCATTACTTATTTAAATGAAACATAAACTAAAAGGTTTGGGTGGGGGGAGGTATTAGAATCTGTAACTTCATTTAACTGGGGAAGTTTCCAGAATAAATTTGAATCTATTGATTACCATTTAAAGTACTGAGCTATAACTCCATAGTAGAGATTTAACTGTATTCACCTACCTGTATGGATTTTTTTTGTTTGCTTATGCAAAGGTGTCCAAAATCAGGTGGTGATAAAAGCAGAGCACCAACATTGTGCCTTGTATGTGGGACCATGCTATGTTCTCAGAGTTACTGTTGTCAAACAGAGTTAGAAGGGGAAGATGTTGGAGCCTGTACTGCACATACATATACATGTGGTTCTGGAGTGGGTATATTTCTCAGGTAAGGACTTCATTGTATCTAAATTTTATTAGTAGGGTACATGTTGTACATGAGCATGAAGTGAATATTTCCATAAATGTGACTGTTGTACTGTATGTAAAGACAATTATGTTCATAAAAAATAAGTTAATTAATAGTTGCACAAAAAATAGAGGTTTTTTTATCCTCATTGCACTTCAGAATTTTTAGGAGCTTTTATCTTTGAGGGAATAAGATCTCTTACAAGGTTCAAAGCTGAGCAGAAAAAGGATGTGTTCCATGTATTGTGTAACAGTTCATGGAAATAAATGAAATGATCATGGTAAACGTTCTATTTTTTCAGAAATCATGAAAATAACTTTGGTGTAAAACTTAGCTCTTAATTAATTTCACAGGAATAAAACTGTGGCATCAGATTATAATAATTCTCCCATCTGCTGACACAACAATACATGTGCATTGAAGGATTAGACCACACAACTTGTTTCAGGTTTTTCATAAACATTTGTTAATGAGAAGCCAATTTATTTATTTATTTATTTTTGCAGTGTTAAGTAGCTTCTAAACAGATTAGTTCAGGCATGCTGATATTTATGCTGTAACAGATAAAATGTGGAACAACATTTTGTTTGTACTATTTTATTACGTATATACTATACACATGGCATGGGAGGGATTACAAATATTTTTGAATGGTACTTACATTTTAATTCCACGGTATGTGGAGATTATATAGAATCACAGATACATGTGTGAGTTGCAAGAAGCTAATGTTCGTGAAAATACCAGAAATGTGGTCACATCACAAAGTTCATGACTAAAATGTCCTATGTGTCTCTCTGTGCAGAGTACGAGAATGTCAAGTGCTATTTTTAGCTGGAAAAACAAAGGGCTGCTTTTATGCTCCTCCCTATCTTGATGACTATGGAGAAACAGACCAGGGACTCAGGTACATTTTCTAAAGAATGTTTTAAAATATTCATTGAAACACTTTTTTTTACTCTCAAAAGCAGTTGGTTCATATAATAAGCTTAGTTATGTATTAAATAATTTATAACTAAGCTGCTAAAGTTGGGCAATAATGTAGTTGTGTGCTGCAGTAATGTCTAAAACAAACCTTTAAAAAAATATTTATTTTGTTAGAAACACCTGATGAGAAATAATTTACCTGGTATAAAGAGGTTTCCTGAAGGGTAAAATCTTGAATAATGTCTCCGCATCTCTGAGGTTCCATAGACAATACAACTGACAAATATATGTCCTACTTTTTATGCATAATTTGTTTATTAAATATAGTTAATTATGTATATATGTCTATATCAGATGAAAATCTCCTGTTGCAAGTTGACTTTATGTAGGTCTGCATGCTGGTTTCTGTGCTGAAGCCTTTAATCTTAGGGGGAGGAGGTAGCTTAGACTTCAGTAGCATTTACTCTTACTGGCTTTATAGGCAATGGAACCAGATCCTTCCAAATGGTCAGAATCATAAAGTGTAAGCTGGTGGTGGCATACAAAAATTGTTTAAAGCTCACTTCTATATTGCCCGAATCCTGGTGCTGCTTTGTACTTGCTGTTCCCCCAGCCCAGGAGCTGCTTGTAACTTATGCCAGCATTTAACAGTCACAGGGAACTAGAACAGGCCAAGTTTTGTGTGTCGTGAGGGTGGGTCGTCCCCCTCCCCGACCCTCCCCAATTCTGTATCAGTGTCACCTTTTGTCCACAATGCTGGCAGGAGATGAGCTGAATAGTGTATTGGCCCATGCATTGTCTAGTACAGTCCTGCAAGGTCATTCTTGCCTGGGTCGGATAAATTAAGCTTGTGCTATACCACTGGTGTTATTTGACCATATAGTGGCACCTGACAATTTGATCCTCTATTTCCACTGGCTTCAGAGGGGAACATGCCTCACCTAAGCAGTTTTCTCAAAGTTTGCCATAATATGTACCTCACCTATAACCAGATAGTCCAAATATAGTGAGGTTGAGAAGCATGCCATGGTTGTCTCTCCTTAACTTCTTCTGCCTTTATAGATTATTTTTTCTCCAATATGCCTCCTACTGTGGGGGAGCATATGGCCCCAAACTAAGTTAGTATCTCTCCTCATCTTGAAGAGATGACATGTATCTACACAAATGTAAAGGGCTGTCATTTTTAATGATGCTCATTACGCAAGATGAAAATTTTGTCTGTAGAGCGTCAAATGAAATACTACAGGATCAAGTTACTTTGGCATCAACTCTCAATGCAATTTTTGCAACAAAATATTATATATACAGTAACATTAAAAGATTATGTAAGTGTTTTGTGTATTATTTGTGAGTACATAAGTGCTCTATAAGACTTCACAGTTGTTAGTTTCCTGATAAATGTATTTTTTTTCAGGCGTGGGAATCCCTTACACCTGTGCAAAGAACGGTTTAAAAAGATTCAAAAACTCTGGCAACAGCACAGTATCACAGAAGAAATTGGACACGCACAAGAAGCAAATCAAACACTAGTTGGCATTGATTGGCAGCATTTATAATTGGTTATCATCTGAGAAGACTGGAACTTTATTTATGATGATTTTTGTAACCCAGTAAATTTTTCAAATAAAAGAGGGATTAGGAAAAATTTTTTGAGGAAAATAAAGACACAATTCCAGTCCTTCTATTTAACCTTTGTTTTCCAGTTTATTTTGTAAAGATCCTGGTTACAATAACCATGTAAACTTTTTTCTATGTAAGCAGGTTTTACTAGTAGTATTATTTGCACTGTGCTTCCTTCACATGAAACCTCTTGGGGTATAGAACCTGGGCAAATGAACTTAAGTTTCTGGGACAAAAGAATGACTCTTCTTGGAAATCTGACTCTGATTTTTCTAATGAACTGCAAGAGAGAAAAAAACTGCTGAAATGGAGACTAGATTAAGCACAATTATTGATTGTGTTTTGCCCTTTGCTAGTAATCTGAGCCGGTTTACTTTATTTATTATTCTGCATTTTAATACTTAAACTGTGTACATGCAATGGAATAAAGTAAGGATGAAAATAATGTAGCAAATGGATGTATCTGTCTGCATCAGTGGATAACTCTTAAACTCGGTGTATTTAAAATTTATTTTTTAATTCGTATTCTTGCAGATTTTTTTGCCTTCCAGTTGATTTTCTTTTTACTAAAAGAACTAACACTAGCTTATAAGTAAAACAATTTAATTTAAAGCTATTTCTGAAGCATTGCACTCCTTACACCTATTGTGTGGTTTGCAATTTGAATATAGTAGGGAAACCCTTTCATTTTTCATGATGATTGTTTTCCCAAATTTAAAGGGTTGACGTGTTTTAGAACATATCTTAAGGCAATTGGCAATATATTAAAAAAAAGTTACATTTTTCTTCATTTTTGACTTCCATCTTTAAAGGAGCAAATACCACCTACATCTTATTGCAGTTTACTAATTTCAGGTCTTCAAATAGAAACTCTCAGACAAAAATGAACCATTTTCCTCTGCATATGAAGGACATCAGTCACAGAGCATTTGTTTACTCCTGTTCATTTCCTTTTAGTTGTACCATCAAGTACATTTACTTTCTGACATAGTAGACACTTGACTAAAGCTCTGTAAAGATGTTTGTCTATAGTATATTTTATAAATATATTCTATATCTGCACAGATTTTGCACTTGGTATGTAGGTGCCTGATGGTATAGTTGTATGTAGTAAATGCAATGTTAGACCCCCCAAGAAATCTCAAAATGACATGTTCTGATAAAAAATCCATAATCTTAATGCCTTCCAAGTTTTTGGTAAATTATTAAAACAATTTATTTACATCGTCCTGAGTTTTAATAATCAAAGTGATTCTTTTACTGAGGCTTGCTTTTGATTTCCTCTTCAGCCCAGACAAGCAATCCTTTAAGTGGCTGCTGTCTTTATTTACAATAGGTTTGATTGGGTTGTTTGTATTTTTACAGATTTAATGTTTCAGAATAATTCTGTATATGTCACAGTGTACAGGACAATTCTCCACAGGCTCAGAAATAGTCTTGAGTTAAGATGTAGACAATACAAAATAGAGAAACTGAACAATTATCAACTCCTATTTCTTAAGGCTGGTATTAGATAAGACATTCTTGTCTGTAACGGCTCTTTGATCTTCATATATACACCTCACTTTTTTATAAGAAAGCTGCAAAATCTGCAGGAAGAAAATCAGCATTAATGTTCCGTCAGTCTACCCTTCCTCTCCTTAGTTATATATCAACTTCTTGCTGTGCATGTCATAAAAGAATTTTCTTCTTCTGCAACACTATTCTTTTTACTGAAAGGCTTCCTGCTTCTGCTTTATTCCTCCTGTCTAGGGAACTTAGTTAAAATTGCATTAAAAAAATCAGTTTTATCATGGGTATATATATTCCAGAAATAACAAAATGGTATCTGCCACAATTCATTACACCGACAGATTTTCTGGGTAAATCAAAATATTGACAGAAGGCATTTTTCTCATTTTTCTGAGATGCAGAGGGTTGAATGGATTGATGGAATTATGGCTGCAAAAAATAGCAAAGTAAACAATTTATCCTGTTTTCTGTAAGATTAGTCATTCTTAACAATCTGGTTTCTTTTCTGATTTGTTTTGCATGTATTTATGTTCACTGTAGAAATATTTATATAACATGGTTTCAGTATCAGGGAAGAAATACCTGTAATAAATTGGCTATAACTTTAATATCTGTGGACTACTTGTAAAATTTGGAATGTATCATATGTAAAAAAAAAAAAAAAAAAAAAAGAAAGTAAAAAAGTTGGAAGTATCAAAATAAATGCTTTCGGTGTTGACATTAAATACTTTTATAATCTTTTATTTATTTTTAGAAAAAGTTTTGCTGAACTTTGGAATTGTTACCTTTGATTACCTTGTTGCTCCATAGTGTTAATCACAGGATAAGAAAAATACCTGGATATGCAACACCTGCAATTCCCTGACTAAAAATTTAAGCTGATTATAATATTAGTGTCAGTTACTTTAGTTCACTAACCCTGTCTTGACCTCTACCAAAAAGTCTGATCATCATTTAGCAGACATACATTTTTTAAAGAGCTGATTAGTAAACACAATTTAAACTCACTCGGAAGTAAATCAAATGGGGCAAACAAAGCCTGCTATTTCTTTCCCCAGGAGGTAGGATGTTGCCTTTTCTGTTGCAAACTACTATGTACGTAATTTTTTTTGTTTTGTTTAGAATTCAGGTCTATCCGTCCTTTGTGCTTCATTCATAGCTGTCCAGAGGTCTGGGTCTCTTCGTCTTGTTCATGTCTGCTAATTACCTGGTAACAGTTGTGCAGCTCAAAAATGTGAGTTATAACCTGTTGCATAACATTTGTAATGAATGAATGTCAGAGTTATTTAAGTTTACAACAACACATCTACTTAGTGAGTGAGACTCTTCTGAAGCCCCAAGCTTGTAGTAGAGAGAGCTTGCACAGAGTTTCCCTCCAAAACTGGTTCAAATTTTCCCACAAGGGCCTTCAGATCAGACCCTACCTTTTTCAGGCAAGATGGCACTTCTTTGCACTGTCCCTAACCTATCATGGGAAGCTGCCTCTTACTTTGGTGCAACAACCATATAGTGCAAGTTGTCTGCTGATGCCGTTGGTCCCCACAAGTCTGCATTAACTAACTTCACTGCTTTCTGTTGCTGGTTTCTGTTGGTGAAGAGTTGCTCATGCTAGCTCCACTGCAATTCTCTTCTGCACTCCCCTGCCCCGCCCCGAGCTGCCGTGTCTCCTCCCCCCCCCCCCCCCCCACCACTCATGCATGCTCTTGTATGTCCCTCAGAGGGCTTCCCATACTACCTTCTGCATTGGTTAGTCCAGGATCCTTTCTACAAACGAGCATTGGCAGGGAGATGGATTTGGAGGATCTAATAGGTCTGTAAACACAATACTGATGGGCCTCCATTTTTGATTATTTTCTTTTTGATTTCCTGGTAATTTCAGTGTTCAAAAATTTTAAAAAATTGTGAAAATAGGTAAAAACCAAAAACAGAGGTGGGGAGCTGTATTAATGGGGGCTAAGGGCATGGGGTGCTAGCTATATCACAGTTGAGAGCCTCCTGCTCCCTGCATCATTGGGCAGTCTTGACTGCCAGAACCCTGCTTCCTGCTTTCCGGACTCCCCTACTGCACAGAGGAGGTGAACAGGGCTGTGCTAAATGACTGGGATCAGGAGATGAAAGGGAGGCTAAACCCTGTAAGTACCAGCTCCCCTGAAAGAGAAGAGCCTCTTCCTGGGCCCAGACCTTCAGCACAGCCCCATCTGCTTCCTGTGCACATGGTCTGTCCATCAGAGGAAGCAGATGAGTCTCTGTGCTCTGGGGTTGCGCTGAATGGCTGGGATCAGGAGATGGCTCTGTTCGGCAGGAGTCCAGTACTTATAGAGTGCAGCTTTCCAATCCCTGCGGGCCTGACACTGCAGTGGTCAAGTAATCGTGGCTGCTGGGACCTGGCACCCTGCCTGTCTCCAAAAAATTCTCAGATCCTGAAAAAGCCAAAATTTGGGTGACATTTGGTAAAAAAACAAAAAACAAACTAAATACGAGTTTTAAAAAAGACCAGGAGTTTTACTAAATAAATTGGTAAATACCAAAAACGAAGGACCCTACAACTACACTAATAAACCTCCTTACCTTGGATTGGCTCCTCCTAGAAGGCGAACAGCTGGCTTATTTACAGCCCACTTAGTGGAACAATCTCCGCTCACTAAGGCTCTTCACCTGTGCATTTCCTTCAAGCTGTCTGATGTGGTGAGGACCAAATCTTCAGTCCCACTCCCAACACTTTTCTACATACCAGGAACAACAGCACAGATGTTGTTTTAGTCAAACAGTGACCTAGTATCCTAGTACCCAGGTATGAAAAGGAAGTCTCATTGGATGAAATATAAATGAACCATTACTACTTGTAGTCATTGGAGATCCCATGTAAAATTCTGCAGATAACTGATCTTTCTGTTTGCTGATTGTTCTGAAAAATCAAAGAAAATCATTTATTTTAAATGTTTGAAAAATTGAAAAATTCATTTCTGGTCAAACAAACCTGTTTAGATTTTGAGCTTTTAACATTTTATTTTTTTAAATTGATGATTATTTCAAAATAAAGTCACTTTGAAATGTTTCATTTTGAAAAGAGCAAAAGATTTGCGGGGAGTGTGTTTTGCCAAAACAATTGGGCAAAACTGACATGACTTCACAAAACACTTTGGTTTTGTCAAATCTACGTTTTTTGCTAACAGAGGGAAAAAAATAGGCTAAAAAATTTCACCCAGCACTAGTCCCATAGTACTTTGTGCATAAGCGTTTAGTGTTCTTGCCAAATTCTTACTCTGGTATTTTGATTTTACTAAATTCTTCCTGTCTTCTTGAGCTGGATGTTAATCTTCACTTGTACTGCTAAACAGCTGCCGCAACCCATTTCAGAGGTAAAATACCTACCTACCACTTGGGGTATCAAAGGTGTGATTCAATAACCTAAGTTTAATTAAAGATAAGTGTGTTGTATCTAAAAAATTGCCAAACTATGGTTCTACTCCTGCAACTAAGCAAGTGCCTGGCTGCAGCAGCCCATCCATATATTATCAATTTTGGTATAGGAGCCTAAATATTTACATTTCTGGGCTCAGACTTCCTGTGGAAAGCTTAGAGCACATTTTGCAGCTGATACAAACTTCAAGACAACAGATATTTTTGAATAGTACAAAAGTTATAATAAATTTAAGTATTTTTTCTTAACTAAAATGAGAAGTTCAGACCTAAGGAGAGGTGAGTGAAATTTTAAGGTCTCTTTTTGTTACATTTCATTTTCTGATGACAATATAAATCAGTACCAAATGATCCCAAATTAAACCTATAGTGGCATAACTTCATGGAAAGGGGAAAGAAATTATGCAGGGAATTTGTAGCACCAGTACTGTCTCTGTCCTTGGTTTATTTGGACAATTTTAGAGTAATTGCAAAGCAAATTAAGCATGCAGCTGCACTCATATTTTACATGCAGGATGGTTCAACTACATGTTTCATAATCTCTAGCTGTTAAGTCTGAGACTAATGATAATTTAATGTGCCACTAGGATAAATGGGACATTTCATTGCTCTTAGAACCATTTTTTGTCTACCGAGCTACATTAGTTTCTGTACAAAAGGCTACTTTTGCAAGTAGCAGGACTCAGTTCTTTTTTTTAATGGAAGTTTCGCATTCTGCAGAATACGAAGGTGTCTTGGGGCTAGATAAATATATCAAGTGGGCTAGATCCTAACACCCCTTTATCTAGGATATGTTTGAGAGAAATAATGGTTCATTTAACATGATTATTCACTTCTATTTCATTGGAAGTTGTCACATTCTGAAACTATTTCTGTGATCTCTTACTTCTAGAATTATGCTTCATTTTTCTTCTCTGATTTTTAATGGGAGATCTTACCATGAGTCAATTTGGGGAAGTATGTCTCTCATACTTGACACTTTCTGTCCCACTGAAGCAAAATGTGGTGTGTGTATATATCCTGCTGGTTAAAGTTGTTCTTAGTGAGTTTCAGGTGTGCCTGGTTTCTCCTGATTTCTGTTTCTAGTTGATGGTCACGGATTCTGTTTTGGGAGGAGGGGGCAGTCTGACATTCTCTCTCTCTCTCTCTCTCTCTCTCTCTAATGCATTGAAATTCAATAGCCTCATGAGGAAGTACAAAGCTTTAATTAGATCTGTTGCAGACCTGCCAGATAGTCCTTTTGTGCCGACTTTTCATAGTGCATTTAATTCTAATGCTGGCCTTTTCTGAAAGTCTGATTTTTCTGCAGCATCAGTCAGAATAGTTGGTCACTAATGGTACATTGACATTCTAATGGGCTAACATCCATAAGATAAATTGATTATGACTACTTTGGGGAGCCATGTCTGGTGGTTTAAGTACAGGATTGGGAGTGCACAAAGCTGGGTTCTATTCCTATGTTTGTGAGCATACCTACCTCGAGTACATTTTGAGTCCTAATTTGTTTGTTTATAAAGTACTTTGGGATCCTCATATAAATGAGTCAGTCACTGAACATAATAGACGTGAAGTAAAATCTTGTAAAAGATTGCTACAAGTATGACTAGTTCCGATTTAACTGAAAATGAAGAGCTCTGCATTTCCTCACTGTTTATTTACCAGAAATAGCTTTATCTAGGCATTCATCTCCCAGTAGGGGACCATTATCACATGACTCTTCTCTTCCTCTAGCCTTATCTCTTAATTAACTAATCCCTAATGCTCTTTATTTTTTAAATAAGCATGTGATCTGTCCTCATTTTACATTGACTCAGTTAAGGGCAATGATTTTTTTAAAAAATCTAGTAAAAATTCAGTAGAGTGTTGCTGGAATGCCTTTCTTTACTCCATCCTTGTAAATTGTCTTTAACAATTGCAGTTCTTCTGGGGAGCCTAATATAGCCTTCCTATGTTACTTGCTAAGCCGTACGCACACAGAGAAGGGACTATTTGTTCAGTATTATCAGGTGTCCAGGGTAGTGTAATGCACGAAGGTTAATCTTATAAATTGTATTAAGGTTACTTAGGAACTGTTTGCTTTGAGGAAGCAGTTTATATTTTCCTCACTCGAACGCTTTATCAAATAAATGTTCCATGTCAGGTCAAATAAATGTAATTGATAAAATAGCCTCCTTTGCTGTGTAAACTATGTTTTAACAAAAAATAGCTGTTACTTAAATGGTTAAAATTTAAAACCTTAAGCCAGTTTTCAAACCTGGATGCCTGAAGTTAGGCTCCAGGAAGGTACCTTAAAACGAAGTGATCTGATTTGTATTCGTTTTGGGCATGCCCACCTCCTACTGAAGCCAATGTGAACTGTAGGTGCTTCAACACCATAAAAACCTTTTGGAAATCGGGCCTAACTTCAGTCACTCAGGTTTGAAATCTTTATCCTTATTATTTAATTTAAAATAATAAAGTGGGGTGTTCTTTAATGCAATGGCTTTCCGGGTCAGATTTTTTTTAAAAAAAAATGTTAAATTGAATTGTAAAACCCACTTGAATTGATTTTCAGAGATCCTGAGGACCTGCAGCTCCCAATGACTTCAGCTGAAGTTGTGCTTTTCATCACTTCTGAAAATCAGGCCCTGGAAAATTATATTGCTCTTGAGGTCATTGGGAGCTGCTGGGTGCCTGGACTTTTTAAAGTCAGGCCATTTACTTAGGTGCCTGAATATAGACTAAAGAGCCTAACTTGTGGATTTTATGCTTGAAAGTCTTGACCTTAACTCCTTTTTTTAATTCTCTATGGAGCAGTATATACATTAAGCATTCAGTCTTGCATACACAAAACTCCCAGTGATGTCAGTGGAGAGTGTTATGTGCACAAGGAACTCAAGAAGAGGTCCTAAATGAGTCCAGTGCATTGTGTTACCAGTAAGAACTGGGAGAGTTGGGGGAGTGTCTATACCTCCTTAACCTATCCAGAAGCTCAAGATGTGGAGCATATGGTTTTTCCTCAAAGTATTGTTCACAGGAAGGAAGGTTTCCAATTATGAAAACCTATAAAATAGGGCATTTATATACAAACTGAAGACCTTAATTTAGAACCCGAAAGATCAGCTATCATGCAAATTAAGGAAAAACTGTATTCAAGTGTATATATTTAACATTTTCATTTAACAAGTGTTTTTCTTGCAATATATTTTAATATCTAAATTTACATTTGTAAGCAGCATATATATATAGATCTATAGAACAGCATTTACAATATCACAGATTCTTTGGTTTCTGTCTGAGATTGGACAAATAAATATATTACAGGTTATATAATACAAATCAGTCATCATACAATCCAGTAATAATCATAAGATATTACAGAGACCTTCCTTAAGTGGGAAACTTTCCTATTCAATGTTAGCGTATTTAGTATTTGATTTTATTTATGAGCCCAGTTTCAGTAACCAATAAAGCCTACCCTCTCTGTGTCCTGACACAGATCTGTCTCCTACAATGTGTCTGTCCATCTAACACAATGAGGCTACTGCTCTCGGGATCAGCTTTGTGATGCTGGTGGTAGAAGCAGAAGCGGATATGAAAGAGAACACAAAGAACCCTCATAAAGGGAGAGGTCAGAATCCTTGTCATGAAATTCTTCATCTAGGTCATCTTTTGCAAAGCTTTCTTACTGACAGATCTGGACATAAGAAACACCAATCAACAGCTTGTCCTTTGCCATGGACCAGCTGAGATGAGCACCAGGTCATGTGGATTTCTAACTGAGAAGAAGGCAGTTTAACTTTGTGCTATGCACAATTTTCCTCAGCAAAGCATGAATGGTAGCAAGTGGAGTTTAGCAAATGGACTTATCTGTTGATGCCCTCATGCTATTTCTGTTTTGTGGTGTAAAAAGCTAGTTTGATTTTTCTCACAATTGCTTTATATCCACCTTGAGGAGGTGGAAAGGTACAATAAGAAAAAACCCAACATGCAAATGACCTGTAATGTCCTGGACACCGAAATGTAGAATATGGTGTGACATACAGAACATCCATAACTGGCAAGTTATTAACTGATTCCATCCATCAAAAGAGGAGCTGTCCACTAGTTAAAATAAAAGTTACAGTAGCTCTGTGTCTGGAATACTGCTGGGGAGAACCATTTAGAAAACATACAATTCATTAGAAAATATAGCTATTTAGCTGAACACTGATTAGGCAGCTGTAGACAAAGCATCTGAAGACCAGCAATCAACTAGATTGGTAAAATGTGGTTGAGAGAAAATACCCTCAATTAGACAAAAGAGTAAAACTTTTGCAGAGGGAAGTTTAAAAAGCTCAGTGCCTGACCATTGCAGATGCTTAATTCTTTAGAACTGTACCTATACTACTAACAATGTAGGTTAGGCTAGGTTTTGCCCTCTACAGTTTGTCTCTTTGCCTGGGCTTGTCCGGCAGCTGTGCAAACAAATACCCCAGATATCCCTTTTCAGGAGCCCATACACAGCAAATTCATTCTATGTTTTATTCCAGCTTCTTAGAGCCTTGGTGTTTCTCTGGCTACCACCATATTTTGAGTGATATACAATGTGTTCCAAGTGCACCTAAAAGTAAATCTCTGACAAAGAATTAATAGAATGACACCCTAAATTTTCTCCTTTTAGCACCTTTTATCATGTGGTAAGTGATAAAGGAAATCAAAGGATCATAATCTGGCAAAATAATCTTCTCAAAGATTAGATTAGTCCTAATTTTTTCCAGTGGTCTAAGGATAGGTTTAATGCATTTTTCTACTTAAGGACAAATGGAATGGATTTGTAAATAATTTGGAAAGCTCCTCTAATGCTTTAAGTGTTAATTTCCAAGGTGCCATTTTTTGTTATGAGTTGGTTGCAAGGAATTCTCTGGAGAAAGAGCTTAGGTTTCATATTATTTTAAACATATGTACAGAATAACCATAACTGGCATATGATTGCTTGATTTCACCCTTTAGTTTAAATATAGTTTAAATTACTTTAAATATAAAATTCAGTATAATATCTTCCATACCCCTTCAGGATATATGGCTGAAAAACATCCTGAGAAACAGTAAGCATAAGCCGTATCTTAGTTATTGTCACGTTAGTTGCACTGTTCTATTTAATTACAATTTTTACACAGTGCATAAATTCTCAGTACAATTGTTTTTTATTCTGTTCATCTTGTGGTGAACATGAAAGAAAATACCATCTCTTAGCATATTAACAAACATCATATTATATGAGAGATTTGTGATAATACCAGGTAATCTAAAAGTTATATACATTTCTGAAAAACTTTCCTTCAGGTTTATTTTTAAAGATTTTACTCCACAAAATACCAACCTGTTTGCCTTTTAACTTTAAACATTAAAGTATGTTGCTCAAATGTGTAAACATGAGTAAAAAACAATTAAGTTTTCAAATGCCCTTTTTACATTACCAAAAAAAAAAAAAAAAAATGGAAAGGGTCACAATGTGATGTCAGCCAATTTAAAAAAAAAATCTTTTGAAGTCTAACTATCATGCAGATATGTGTAGACCCAACTGTCCCGAACAAGTGAGCATGGAGTCTTAAAGCCCTAATTGTGGTCATTTCCCATAGAAGTTATGGAGACCATTACACTCACTATGAACATAGGTAAATATATTATCCCAAAGTGCACTATATAGCATACCCCACATATAAAAAAGTATGTAGAAATGTATACTTGTGATGGTTTATACATTTTTCTTAAGTACGTATTCACAATTCTCAGTTTTTTCATTTTTCTTTGATAAAGTCCACCTCTGTCGAGAAGCTCAACTGACTGTTGAGATGGCTGGAGTCTTTCCACCTTCCTCGCCTTCAGCCCCTTCAGCACCTGCATCCACTTGATTGAACTTACCAATCTTTTTCAAACTTTCTAATGCGGATTTGAAAGTGTCTGTCAGGCTCTGCTCCAGCAGCCACCCCTCGCTTTCACATTCAGGATCCTCAGGATTGGCGATGCTTTCCAGAGCGGTTTGCAAAAGACGCAAACCAACCATCACAGACACCTGCGTAGGATGCATTGGAAAAGGGCAATGAAATGCAGTAAACCCCTTCTGCACATGCGCACGGCTGAATAGCTTCACCCTCTAGCACCACAGAAGTAATACTCAACCTGTAAGTTGACTCTTGAGCCCTGCTGGTGGTATATGAGCCTCTGCAGGTCTGAGCAGTACTCCATTTTCTCTACCTGCATCTCAGGTGATTGCAGTGCAGTGCCAGGCACAGGAATGCTCTCTGACAGGCTCAAAAAGGCTGTGCAGCCCAGAGCAGTGGTATGAGATTCCCCCAAGATTAAATGAGTTGTATGAACTCTCCCTTCTTTTGAGTAGCTAGGAGGAAGAAGAAAGTGGAGAGATTCCCTTGCCCCCAAAGGGTCAGAAGCGGGAGGCAGGATGGCGTAGCAAGGAGTGGGAGGAGAAGTAAAGACCCCGAGGAGCAAGGCAAGAGAATGGGGCAGTAGAAAGGAGAAATTATGTTGCCTGGAATGAGGGAGGAACCACAAAATAACCACCAGGTGATGTGCTCTCATCCATGATTTCTGATATTTGGCTCATGGATGGTGGTGACATGGAATCTTGCTGAGGGAATACCCACAAAGTCAAGAAGTAGGTATTACAACATGTCAGACTGCTGCCCAATGGTGATTTTTTGTGCCTTTGACTCAGCTTGTTGTAAAAGTACCTCTCCATCTCATCAGACGCTGCTGCTCTGTGGAGTATAGCCTTTCCAAAGGCATTTGAATGGCAAGTCCCATGTCTCTGCACTCGACCTTAATAAAACTTTGAGCAACATCAGCTTTAGTACCTTCAGTCTATTTTAACTAAACATAAACTCATTTTCATGCTGACTTACTGTCTTTGGCACATATCTTAATATGATCAAGGAGATTGTCCTGAACAAAAACCTGGTCATGAGGTCCAGGACCCTAGTGAGTTTAGTGTGTGGACCATCAGCTAATTCATTTGTAGTTCTGTTTTCTTTTTATATTTAAAAAGATAAAGGCAACACAAGAAGCAACACCAGTGTATTCGTCATTGTTTAAATCTGAAAAAAAAATTATTTGGGTAAAATATTTACCAGTTTCAGAAACCTCCATCATATATTTTCTATGGTGTTAGGGTGGTTTAACACCACTGACACTCACGGAGGAACCCATTAGACCTCAACTCTGAGTTCGGAGAATAAGATGCCATATGGGAACCTTTTGTTTTTAAGAGTTCTTCTGTCTCCTAATGCTGTTCTGAACTGCTCAGCTTCCTGCTGTGTTGTATTTATGGAGAAGACTGAGCTGACTGAGAGACACTAGTGAGAGGAAGGAAGCACTGCCTCTAGAAGAGCCAACTTTATGCAGCATAATAGAAGAGCAGGTAGGCTAAAAACAGGAAGAGAGCGCAATAGGGTTAATTCAGAAACAAGGTCTAGTCCACTTATTAATAATCTCGTGGCATTTGTTCGACGAGTAGAGTGTTAGCCCCATTATCCTGCCGAAATTCCAACCGTAGTAACTGCATTGTCTTCCTAAATTCCCCTGCCATTTCAACCCTCTACAGTATTCCACCTCACTTTTCTTATCCTAAACAGTTGTGTTGTTACTGTAGGCTGTTAACACATTAAATCCTAATGGCCATGCTTTATTGAAGTGATTGCTCTCTGTCTACAGCACAGTTGTGACTTAATTGATAGTGGTAAGGTACTTTGAGATTTTTATGATGAAAGGAGTCATTAATGTGTAAATATTAGTATTCATTGAGACCCTTTAAGGGATAGGGGCAAGCTGCAAAACTTCAATCCAAATTTGTGATGGGAGTGATGCAGATCTGTGATTTGGTTCAGCCCCTTAGGATCAGTTGCAAAGTTCAGATCCAGATTTTGGACAACAATAAAGATTGGGCTGCCAAGATCTGGAGTGTCGGTAAGACTACGTCTGATTTTAACCATCCCTAACATCAGGGTTATGGTTGAACACTGTCTCAGATCCCTAGTTAAATAAGACTACTTTTGGTTACCCCTCAATTCCACCCTACAAATGCTGCAGGCAATTTTGTCTTCTCTTACTCAAGAACAGAAAGGGGGGGGGGGGAAATCTAACACAGACTTCCCTAGCTACTCCACGTATCTCCCCAAGGGCAGCTGGAAAGAAAGTTGGCTATATACTATCGAGTGCCTTTCATCTCCTCTTTAGAATGGGACCATACAACAAAAAAAGACGCATGTCATTGTCCGCTACAAATGCTTCCGGAACCTGCTCCTGGAAAGCACTGAGTATTTTCTCATGAATTCACAAAATAAAAACTTTAGCAACTGACACCATTTTATACCAAGATCAAAGTGAACATTAATTTTCACAAATAACTCTTAGATGTTAACTGATTTCTGTCAATCTTGAGGTCAATCCTTCCAATTTTGGACCCAATCCTGCCACCCTTACTCATGAAATTAGTGCCATTGCCATCAATGATTTACTGCTGTGAGTAAAGGTTTACAAGAGTGGACCCAAAATGTAGTCTTCATATAACTATAGAGCAAGTAATTTTCACTGTGCTACTCCATTGCTCATGAGCAGAAGTTCCGTTATGGCTGGCTCATAAGCGTTCCCACCATTTTATAGTGCATATAGTTCTCAACTGCTCTGAATTGTTTTGATATGGTTTTGGCAGCTAGTGTAGCTGAAACAGCTTCAGACAAGGTTCCTTATTACATCCCACAATTTAAGACTCCCTTTTCTAACAAGGTCTCACTTTGTGGTTTTAAAATTCTGAGCCCCAAAACACACCTCTGATATGGACTGAGAGTGACTTACTAAAGAGCAATGCAATGCGCATCTCCTCCAGTGGCTCAGCCCACCTTTTCCACCACAGTTCCAGCTTCTGACTGTCTCGGGAGCCGGTGAGTTAATGGTTGAAAAGTGAACTTGTATGTCCTGTATGAGAGCACAGATCAATGATCTGTTTCTTGTTAAACTGAACCGTTTGGTAAATTATCTACCATACAGAAGTTTTTGTATCGCACCCATTAATATTGTATCAAGGTGCTGAACAGAACGGTTAGTTCTTCAAGTGTGTCTGCATATTCCCACTTATGGGCTCTGTGTCACCATGTGGTGCCTTGTGTTGGAATCTTCTTTTAGCAACATCAGCTAGAACACTCTTGCACTCCCCACTCCTCTCTTCAGTGTCACTCGTGCTCTAAAAGGAGGCATGTTTCCCCAGTTTCAAGATCGTCTTCCTCATCTCCTGTTACGAAGAAGAGGCCAGAAGGTGTCATTTGCTTGTTCGCAAAACATCCTATCCTTCCCCCTACTACGCCTACGAGGTCCCCACAAAGCTGGATCTCCATACATCTCTCTGGATCCATTGTTATCCTCAGTACATTCTATCTCCGATCCAGAACAGGATCCTTACCAGGAGGAAAACGGGAAGAACGCAGAGATCTTTGGGTCATTTTGTATCACTCTTTGGTCTGCCTCCTGTAGGCATGTTCCCCCTACTCTAGCTGTTGGGGAGACTGGCAGTCCTGAGGCCAGTGGTCTTATTCAGGGCCACGCCTCAGGAATTTTCAGTTACCCTCCACATGGATGGAGAGGTAATGTTTCATCTGTAAAGGATCCAGCAGTCCAGAAATCCTGGGATCTGACTCTTCCAGATCTGTTGACATTAGACAGTGATCCCTGAAATGCTGTCTGAGGAAGACGAGGTGTAACCCTTCTCTTTAAACAAGAATATTTGGAAATGGACTAGGAACCTGGTTTATCACCTCTTCTCCTTCCAAAGATGCTACACAGTTCCATGATTTCGCGGATTTTATGAGGTCCACTTTAAATCTTTCTGCAATGCCTGTGGAATAAACTTCTCACCTGGTGTTTGATATCCTTGGTGCTACTTCAATACAGAATATCCCTACCAATTTTGGATGGTTTGCTACAGCTGGCTAAATCTGTGTGCACCATGCCTGCTCCTTGTCAAAATGTTTCTAAGAAAGATCACAGGTTTGTATCAGATGCCCTTTGAAGGGTTTTCCTGCTTTCATATGCACCCTAATTCACTGGTGGTGGCTGCTGCCAGAAACAGGAAAAATCTGGACAACCACACTCCCCCCTTCCCCCCCCCCCCCCCAGCTGGCAAGGAAGGGAAAAGATTGATCAGTTGGGGCGAAAGGTGTTCTTTTCATTGACGGTGAATTCTCAGGTGGTCATGGCTTGCTACCAATTCCATTGATGGCAGAAGCTCACATTGTTTTTACAAGACTTACCTGACAACAGAAGGAGGTTGGAAATGTAGCCAAGCATTCCATGGGGGTCTCTTTTGATGCTTCAGAGTCTGCTGCCAGGGCATTGGTGTCTGCTGTAACCATGAGGAGGCATGCTTGGTTTTTTTCATCCTCCCTAACTCTAGATACTAAGCGTAAGCTGGAGGAACTCTCCTTTGAAAACAGAGGATCTTTTCAGTGATGAAAAGACAAAAGGCCTGCTGGAAAAAACTAAAGGACATGAGACAGGCGGCCCAATTTCTAGGTAGATTCCCTCTGTTATGAGGAGGCCTTCTACTCCTTTCTGGTACTAGCGACAGTACTCCCCAGTCTTCGTCTTACTTTTCATCCACTCAGAGATGTCAACAATACCAGCAGCCTTCTGCCTTCCAGAGTCAACATGGAAAAAGGTCTTTGAAGCCAAAGTTTAAATCTAAACAACCTGCTTCCTCATTAGAGTCTTTGTGGCAGAACAACAAGTGTCGTTTTTGATGAGATGATCAGGAGTCAAGAAGCAGCAAATCAGGACCAACCAACTGTTCTCTGGAGACAGACTAGCTCTGCATTATCAATACATCAAGGCAAGTTACATAGGATTTATGGGTACTAGAGATTGTAGCTCTCCCCAGAAATGGCCTCTCCCCAATTCACCCTACCCTTCACTCTTCAGGGACCCCTCTCATGGGACTGTTGTTCTTGCAGAATTAGATAAGTTGCTACGGATAGGAACAGTTGAGAAGGTCCCCAAATGCTGGAGGAGTCGTGGCTTTTACTGCTGTTACTTTCTGGTGCGGAGAAATGATGTATCAGACAAAATCTCTAGACTTAAGGGACCTGAATAAATACATTTGGAAGTTTTGGTTCCATAGTACCTTTGCTGTCAGTCATGGATTGGTTTGCGACTCTTGATTTAAAGGATGCATATTTTCGTCAGTCGATTTGTCACAATCATCGAAAGTACCTTCAATTTGTGCTGGATGAATGCCATTTTCAGTACAGGGTGCTCTCATTTGGTCTCTCCACATCACCTGAGTTTTTACAAAGTGCCTGTCTCTGGCAGTGATTCACCTGAGAAATCAGGGTATTTTTGTTTACGTCTGTTTGGACAATTGTCTACTGAAGGCCAGTGTGCGCAAAGACCATTCTTTTTTCAGACCTCCAGGCTTCTTCTCAACTGTGCAAAGTCAATTCCTGTCCTACACAAAGGATTCTCTTTGTAGGGTCCATACTGGACTCTGTGGGAGGGAGAGCCTTCCTAGCAGAGGTCAGATTTCTCAAGATGAGCCATATCTATTAAAAACTCAACAGTGTCTCACTCAGAGTAAAATTCCTTTGTGGTCTCCTGGGGTCTGATGGCAGCCACTAATTATGTGACTCTATTTGCATGTCTGAGAATCAGACCTATGCAGCACTAGATGTCTCAGGTCTACAGACCAAGCCTTCATGTCGCACTATGCCCCAGAATGTCAGTCTCCCTAGAATAGTGGTCAGTCAGAGTGAATGTGCTCAGAGGTTCAATCCCCTGGATCCATCTTGGATGGTAACTTCAGATGTGTCAAACAAGAATTGGGGGGATGCATTTGACAGTTCGAGGGCACTCGTATTGGGAGAGAGCCCTGCACATAAACAAGTTGGAATCGAGATCTGTTCATCTGGCCTGTCAGGTTATTCCTTCCTCACCTACAGGGGAGGGTTGTACAGGTGGTGGCAGACAATATATTGGCAAGGTATTACATTAACAAGCAGGGGCTGCTCATTCTGTTCTCCTGTGTGCAGAGTAGGTCTCTGGGATTGGTGTATCAGTCACTATGGCTATCTTGTGGCCCTAAATTAGCTTGGAAAAACCAATGTAGTCACAGATCATCTCAGCAGAGACAGCTCTCAGATGCCTGAATGGTCCCTAAAGGATCAGTTGGTTCAGACTATATTCCCCAGCTGGGGTTGACCAGAGCTGGACCTATTTGCAACGAGGTCCCACAAAGTGTCACCTCTTCTGTTCCAGAATGGACAGGGACAGTCTATCCCTGTCAGATGCTTTCCTTCTGTACTGGGGAAAGGGTTTGATATTTGCCTCCCCCCCTCCCCCCCCTTCAATTGATCCAGTTAGTGAGAAACCAACATCAGGGCAGGGCAAGGATGATTCTCATGTCCCTGTCTTGGACATGTCAACAATAGTTTACTGATCTTCTGAAACGGTCTGGCAGAGTCTATATGAATCTTCTTCTGTTTCCAAGCTACTGTCTCAGCAGGAGAGCAAGATCTTTCACCCAGACCCACAGTCTCTTCACCTGATGGTGGGTGGTCAGACCTTGACTCTGCTCTTGAGCAGTCATGTCCTTTGTGCAGGACATACTAATTAACTCTAGAAAATTATCTACTAGAAGCTGTTTCTGCTTAAAGTGGATCAAATTTCAGGCCTGGATGATGGGAAAACCTGATTCCCATGTATCTGCTTCTATTCTTTATGTCCTGGAATACTGAATGTATTTAAAATCTCAAGGGTTATCTAACACAGCATTAAAAGATCACTGGGCATTCATCTCAGAGTATCACACTTTAGTTAATGGTAGATTGCTGTTTGTTGATCGTTTGGTCACAAAGTTTATCAACTTTGTATTCCCCTCTTAGAGAGCCTGTCCCTTTTTGAGATCTCAATTTGGTGTTGGCCATGCTGATGAAATCACCCTTTGAACCCTTGGCTGAATGTTCTGCCTATTATTTATCTATCAAAACAGTTTTCATTATTGCTATTATGGTGGACAGGAGAGGGAGTGAATTGAATGTCCTAACGGCTGATCCGCCTTTCACTTCTTTTCATAAGGCCCAGGTAGTTCTCAGATCTGATCCTAGGTGCTTTCCTGAGGTGTCTGATTTCAACATCCGACACTTAATTTGGCATTTTCTGTTAAACTGCATCCCAATCGGAGGAATCTGTCCTACACACTTTAGATGCCAGAAGGGCCCTTTTTTTACTACTAAGATAGAACTAAAAGTTTTTGTAAATCATCTAGATTGTTTGTCTTATGCTAAACACCATGTGGGTTATACAGTTCCTTCACAGATCGATCATGTGTTACTGACTATTACTAGCAAAAGTTCCTGCATCTACTTCGATTCCACTGCATTCCACTACGGCTGTGGCTACTTCCTTCACTTCTCTTAAGCAGGTGCCAGTTGCTGAAATTTGCAGAGCTGCAAGAGGGACTGTGGTGCACACTTTCACTCAACACTATGATTTGGACTTGGCCTCTAGGATGGATGCTGGATTTGGCAAGGCAATGCTTGTCTATTGAATTAGGATCCTGTTCCCACCTCCAAGTTAGTTTCAAGTACTGCTTATCAGTCTGTCCCGTAAGTGGGACTGTGCAGAGCCACTGGAAGAAATTTAAGTTACTTATTTGTAACTGGAGTTCGAGGGCTCTGCATATTCACACTTCTCTCACCCTTCCCCTCTCTGTCGGAGTCTTTGTTGTTGGGTGTCTCTAGCTTTGCGGTGGAAAGTGGCGAGTGCACTCCACTCCCTATATAGCCTCAGAATGTTGGTGATGCAGAGGGGAGGGGAAGGAGATGCAAGACCCTTCTAGCAGTGTCACCAAGAATACGGTTTTACCGCAAGGTGACACACACAGTGCCCGTAAATGTGATTATGCAGAGCCCTCTCAACGTACCAGTTACAAGAAACCTACCTTCATATCTCCATGCCAATGAAATGTTCATGTTATCAGCAAAATCAATGTAACTGGAGTAGAGTCTCAACTTCAAAAATACCCTTTTTGGTGCCTCACTGGTATGCGTTTCAGCTGTAGATCCTTGGCTAATTACAGTCCATCAGAGAAGTAGTGATAGTTGTGGTCTGAAAGCTTCATTGGTTTCATTGATTGTCCATTGCCAAGAGGAGATCAGTAAACATCTGTGATAAATATTAGTTTTATTAGCACCTTTGAATAGTGAATAGTGATGCATTGTTGACTTGCTGCAGGATCTTGGGGGGATGCCTAAAGCCATCCCTTGACTGGTTTTCGTGTTCTTCCCTTTTTTAAAGTTCTGAGTTGTTAATCACTGACTCTTTCATCTGGTCAACATACATGTGAGATTGCTCGGTGAGGAGGTGGGGATGGTCTTGGCTGCAATGCCATCAGTATAATGACAACATTTAGCTTTAAATCTTCTTTAACACCAACGGTGTGGGTTCTCTTCTTTCTCGCAGCGGTTGACTGAGCTAGAAGGCATACTCAGCTGGCTGAGGATCAATTCAGATGCGACAGGTATGCTGGTGGGCAGGGGAAGTGTCACATGGATCTCATGATGGGCTAATGGTGACTGCTTGTTCTACTGAAGGAGTCAGCTCAACTTTAGTCAATGGGGTCATTTTAGACCTCTGGCTTACCTCTAGCTCTTTTACCAATTTATTGGGATAACAGACCTCCTTTCACTGCCATAGACGTCCCTTCAACGATCCATGCCTATGTTACCTACCTGTTAGACTTCTGGAACATGTTGCATATATGGCTACCTTTAAAAGTCACTAGGAGCCTTCATCAAGTGTTGAATGCAGCTGCATGTTTGCTTTTCAGGCTGAGTCATCCAGAGCACATCCTGTGTGTTTCAAAGGCTCCATTTGCCTCCTACTTGCTTCAGGGTCCAATTCTAAGTGTTGGGTTTACTCTTACACCACTCATGAGGCCTACCTAAGAACCCACCTCTCACTCTGAGCCATTGTGATAGCTGAGATCCATGTATATCTGTTTTATACAATGTTTTCTGAGAGTCTTAGCTACCAGATGAGCCTCCTCTGCTGGTAATCTTTAGTTTGCATTTCCTGGACAGTCCTTAGGTCTGGAAATTGCTCTCTGGACTGGTTAAAACAGGTAGGAAAAGTCACCAGAGTTTGAATTAGTTGACCTTCAGAGGGAAAGCCCATCTGTTTACCTGGGATTTATCCTGAAGCAGATTAGCCAGAAGGTGCTTTGAACTTTTTTTTTACATTGAAGACGGTCAGTTATGTAGAGTCTAAATGTTCCCAGAGGATATGGCATGTCACGTGTTTTTATAAACAAAGGAGCTTTAATACTTAACAATTTATTCACTGTTTGCTTCTAATGTTTCCCATAGAAGCTTGAAATGAAATGGTCTTTACAGTACTTGCTCATGGTTCTAAAGACAGATGGAGTCAATGCCTCTTTGCTCTTTATTCCTCTCTCTGCATACCAGTGTCACTGAAACAATCGGAGGGAATACACACAGCTCTGAAAACATGGCATGGTGCTTATTAGTTAGGTGCTGTTGCCGTGCAGCTAGTTTGAACTCTCACTGTTTCCGGGTACAAAGCAAAATTGGGAAGCTATGGTGGTGTTATTTGGCTTTTCAGCCACCCAGCGTAGATGAAAATAAAATGAGAGAAATGGCTTTTTGTAAAGGGAACTCATGCCTCACCAATCTATTACAATTCTTTGAGGGTGTCAACAAACGTGGACAATGGTGATCCAGTTGATATAGTGTACTTGCACTTTCCAAAAGCCTTTGACAAGGTCCCTTCCCAACAGTTCTTAAGCAATCTAAAGAGTCAGAGGATAAGACGGAAGGTCCTCTCATGGATCAGAAACTGGTTAAAAGACAGGAAATAAAGGGTAGGAATATATGGTCCGTTTTCCCCATAGAAGAGAGGTAAATAGCAGAGTTCCCCAGGGATCTATACTGTGTGACATTCATAAATGATCTGGAAAAGGGGGTGAACAGTGAGATGGCAAGGTTTGCTGATGATAGAAACTTATTCAACATAGTTAAGTCCAAAGCTGACTGTGAAGAGTTACAAAGGGATCTCATTAAACTGGGTGACAAAATGGCAGGTGACATTCAATGTTAAGTGCATATTGGAATGCATAAAGTAATGCATATTGGAAAACATAATCCCAATTATACATACAAAATGATGGGGTCTAAATTAGCTAAATTAACTAAAATAAAAAAAGGGGGATCTTGGCATCACCGTGGTTAATTCTCTGAAAACATTCTCTGCTGAATGTGCAGCAGCAGTCACAAAAGCTTTACAATGTTAGGAACCATTAGAAAAGGGATAGATAAGACAAAACCTATCCTAGTGCCACTATATAAATCCATGGTATGCCCGCATCTTGAATACTGTTTGTAGTTCTGGTTGCTCCATCTCAAAAAAGATATAGTAGAATTGGGAAAGGCGCAGAGAAGGGCAATGAAAATGATTAGGGGTATAGAACAGCTTACATAAGAGGGGAGAATAAAGAGATTGGCACTGTTCAGTTTAGAAAAGAGACATCTAAGGGAGGGGGATGTGAGAGGTCTATAAAATTATGAATAGTGTGGAGAAAGTGAGTAGGGAAATGTTATTTACCCCTTGACATAACACAAGAACTAAAGGCACCCAATGAAGTTAATAGGCTGCATATTTAAAAAAAAACAGACAAAAGTACTTCATATAACACGCAGCCAACCTGTGGAATTCATTGCTGTGGGACGTTGCAAAGGCCAAAACTGGTGCAGAAAGAATTAGATACATTCATGGAGGATAGGTCCATCAATGGTTATTAGCCAAGTTGGTCAGGGATGCTACCACATGCTTTGGGTATACTGAATCCTCTGACTTGCCAGAAGCTGGGACTGGACGACAGAGGATGACTTACCTAATAATTGCCCTGATCTGTTGATTTCCTCTGAAGCATCTGGCATGGGCTACTGTCAGACAGGATACTGGGCTAGATGGACTGTTGGTCTGACCCAGCATGACTGTTCTTATTTAGAATTTGAAGGATAATTTCTGATTTCAGTTTGTAGGTAGGCTGAATTCTCACCTAAGCCAAGGGGTCAGTGTCCCTTTAGTAATATTACCCAGTATAGAATAGTCTTCTCCTT
Source organism: Caretta caretta (assembly GCF_965140235.1). Lineage (NCBI taxonomy): Eukaryota > Metazoa > Chordata > Testudines > Cheloniidae > Caretta > Caretta caretta. The sequence goes on from NC_134208.1 coordinate 170,393,660, forward strand.
ATTTAATACTGACATGAATCTAAAGAAAGAACTGTAATATTATTGTATAAATTGGTGATTGTTGGTTTCCTAGATTGACTTCTTTCAAGGACCCCATGTAATGGTAGCCTTCCCTTTGCTAAGCAAGGAGACGGTCATAAATGTGATTCTTCATCTGGTTAGACGGGGACTGAGTTCTTCCATAGCATCCTGTTCTTGGTAGCAGAGGGAGCTCAAGACCCAAATCTGGATCCCCTGCTCTGACACTACAACATCAGGCCAGCCACATATGAGGTGTCCCATCTTAAAACAATAAATATAGCTCAGTATTGCCATTGCTCATGGTTGTATTATGAGTCTCACGCTGTTTGGTGTTTTTCAGGAGCCCCAGTTCCTGGCATCCTCTGATTGTATGAAAATCACACCTTTCATTGAAAAAATGAAAGAAAAAAATTCCACTCCTTATTCCTACAGAGAAAAGCTTGAAAATGTGACCTGGCTGCACCCTGAAGGTCTGGAAACTAAAAAGCAAATTTTTTTTTTCATTTAATGATTTCTATCGATTTCAATATTTCTGGGGCCTGATTCATGATTTAATTTACATTTGATTAGCATTACCATATGGTCTGCTCCTCCATCCTGTAATTCATTGCCTTTTTTCATATATATCAGTACAAATAAGAAATGTATTTCCACTCCTCTGTTTGTAATGTCTCTTGGTTTTGATTTTCTATAAAGTTGCTGGCTGATTTTCCCCCCATATTATATGTTTTTACAAGAAGCATCAATGTCAGCGATGGGTGGGGATTGTTCATTTTTTAAAAAAAACAAACGCTGCATGTTCTGCTTTTCCTTTGGGTATGCAATGATTTTTAGAGGTAGGGAGGAAATTGAAGGTTTCAGTTGTATTTGCCAATAAAAAGCAAATTTATCCTTTTAAAGAGGAAGTAGAATATATGCAGACAACACACCACCACTTTATATTAAGGCTGTAATAAGTCATTGATTTGTATTTATTTAAACTTAAAAGTAACTCCGCATCAGAATGAAATATTTAAAATGGCTGCTCCCTACTGGCAGCAGCCATTTTAGGTATACTGCAAAGTATGCTTCCGCATATTTCCCAACCTGAACTGCACCCTTCCCTGCTGATCTGGCTCCCTCCTGCTATCCTGGCAGGCTCCGTACCCGCTCCCTCCTGCTATCCTGGCAGGCTCCGTACCTGCTCCCTCATACCAACTCCAGCCAGTTCCAGCCGATGCTCTGACTCCATTCACATTCAGTATTCACTAACTACTATAGCCAGTTAGCTGGCATTCACCCAAATGCAGAAAACGTCTTCCTCGCACTGTACAGAATGTAGCTTAAAACCAAAACTCCACTACCAGGAATGGTGTCCAGTAATAATTGCAATGTGCTGTTTTAGACAATAATACATACTATGATTTTTAGAAGCAGAATGGAAATGAATTCCTGTTCTACATTTAGCCAGTTCAACTAACCTATCATCTGTGCTCAAGTAGTTTGATAGAATCAGTCAGGAGGCCTAAACAAAAATCCTGGATCTGAACACCACTGAACCTTGTTGTGTTTGGACTCTGAACCTGGCTCCAGATCCAAATGTTAGGGATGGCTTGATCTCTTCACTGAATTTTACTTTCACTTTCTGCTCCAAAATACACTAGCCATTTTTGACTTATGGGTTTAATATTTTTGACTCTCAGTTGTCTGTGACTCTCTCTCTCTCTCTCTCTCTCTCTCATTATTTTCTCCTAAAACTGTATTTTGTATTGAAACAGAAATGAAATCTGGTACCTTTTTTCTTTCTGACTATTTGTCCATGATATCTCAGTACAACTCTGGGAAGAGGGGCTGGTTTTATAAATTAACCTGTTCCTCTGTTAGCTGACTAATTCTGATGCACAGCACAAAATATTGTAGGCCACAAAACAAGCATTAGCTATTGTTTTAGATTTGCCATCCATAGATTGGTGGATTATTTATTTTAAATAGCTATGTTAAATGAGAAGTACATTTTTCAATGGATAACACGGACTATTTCTACAATCCCCGTTCTAATCAAACAGACATAGATGGAGAAACTGCCATGTCAGCATGTTACCTCAAAAAGCCAGACAAAGAGGACAACACCACCCATGGAGCTCATCATGCTGCTGTAGTAGAGCAGAAGTGCCTCCCTGCAGCCGCGATTCCACAGGTTGAGCTCCTCTGTTTGGTAGTCGTAGCTGTAGTGAGCTGAGTTGTTAGTGACTTGGTACTGGATGCAGGGTCTTGGGGAACTAGGATTGCAGCAACTGAAGGGAACTCCGTCAACCAAGTACCTTCCATCCACATTGCTTTTAATTCGACTAGGAATGGGCAAAGGGCAGAAGAAAGTGTAAATACATAGATAATATTCAGCTGAGTGAGAATTTGAATACATGAGAAAGGGGGAACCAAAGGCAAAATAGTTTCCCAAGTGTTTTATGATCATGCACTTTCTAAAGATCCTGTCTGTGTCCTCCATATATACACTCATGTACACTTACCATGAAAAGCCTGCACCTGCTTTTCCTCTCTGTAGACCTAGGCATCATCTTTGTTGAAATAGCAACGTTCCATCCCCAATAATATGGGAAATTAAACAATATTAAAGACAGAGGTAAATTTCATGAGAGGTAATCGGAGAGGATTACTGCCATCCATGGCCATGGATAAAGATCTACCCCAGTCACTGGGGCTGTCGTACCCAGCACCACCACTAATCCATCATCTTTTCTTTGACAATAGCCAATATCAGGGTACACTAATTAACTTTAGTGAAAGTCACCCAGGATTTAAAATAAGTGTGCTTTAGCAATGATATGTATAAGGGTGTTTGAAGTCTGTGCAGGAATTATTGACCTGTTGTACTCCATTTTCGAATTCAGCACTCAATAAAATAACCATTTAATCTAATTATTTGTGCCTCGGTGTGTCCAGCTAGATATTTATAAAGCACCCAATCACTGTAAATATCTGTGCCTGTTTCCACCAAAAATTGAGAGGGGCAAAAATACTTTGATGGCTGGAGCGCCAGCAAATATCCCCAGCTTATCTAACACCTTTACATTTGGTGCCCATGTGAAACAGACTCTGACATGCGAAGTATGTAAAAACCTTTTGGGAAATTTTAAAACCCTGAAATCTCCTCCTCGATCACCTGTAACTGCCAGCGAAGGCTATATTTTCAAAGCTGTGCTCCATGAGGGTGACCGCAAAATACGTGTGTGTGTGTGTGTGTGTGTGTGTCAACTGACAGCCAAATGGGTAGCAGCATGCACAAATGAATGGTTTTGTAGGTGCAAAGCTTTGAAACCATAGTCTAAATGTCTCTGAATACCAAACAGAATCCAGTTCTGAATGTAGCATGCTTAGGTTCTGTTCTAACTCCCACTGACATGAACACCCAGAATCCCTTTCATTTCAGTAGACCATGAATCATGTTTAAAAAGAAAAATCAGATGCTGCAGGTGAAATCCTGGTGCCATTGAAATCAACAGGAGATTTGCCATTGACGTCAGTGAGGCCTGGATTTCACCCTAGATGCACATCCTGTGACTATACTGAGTCCTCTGCAATACACACAATTCTGAATTGAAGATCAGAATTGGGCCAATAGACTCAACCTGATGGGAAGCTGAATTTTTTTTTTAAAATTCATTCTACTTCCCACCTTAGTGTTGGGCAAATCTACAAAAGGAAATTGCCAGGAATCTCATATTCCTGAGCAAGACCCTATTTTTTAAACACAATATAATCCTGTTTTCTCCCAGTGCTTTGCCCTTCTGTTGTTGATGGATTAAGTTACAGCTCACAAATCTTCAGATAATGCTAGTAGGGTGAACATCTCATTATGTTTTCAAGTAGTTATTTATATCTAAGGATGTCTTCCGCAACTCAAAGTGCTCCCACATTAAGCAACAAATAAAAATGTATTTGTTATAATGTCTCAGATCAAAATGCTACAGAATAATAGTTGAGTGGGTCTTCAATATTTTTAAAAGCAGCCAAAATGGCAAGCAAGCAAACAGATCACTCAGGGATCTGGCTTGGTGCATGTGAGAATATTTTTTTTTTAAATCGCTTCAGTCATTTACAGTTACATAAATTATTTTCAAAAATGCCTCAAGCCAGAAAGTCGTCTTTGTGCATCAGTAAAACATTATAAATTGATAACATTTTAATCAAAATTCATAGGCCACTGTTCTTAAATATTTAACTTGGCAAAAAGGTTGCTGGGTATTCACACTGACATCTTTTTTTAATAAAACAAGTTAATTTGTTTGCACTTTTTTTTTAAAAGAGTGGAATTTATGTGCCTGAATTGATCTGGAGATTAAGACCTTCCTATACACTGACCTCCAAGCCATTAAGGTGTTTCTGGTCAATAATCCGTTCCACTTTCTATGAAATACAGAAGCCATATGAGGTCAACAGGAGCTTAACAGCAGTGTGTCATATACGTTCACCAAGATCTCAAGGACATATTTATTTTATAAAAGAAAAACCGCAAACAACATTAAGGGCTGGTTGATTTTAGTTTTCATTCAGTCTGAAGTATCAGCAAAGTCTGAAGTAAATTAATAAAAGGAAAAAAACCCACTACACCATTACAGCTATTGCTGTGTCCTCATTTCAGATTCTTGGAGTGATCTCATGTAACTTTTACCAAAATTCAGTGGAGTTGTGACAGTTTACCCCAGTTCAAGGTTTGCCCCCTGTACCAGAGCTGTAGCCATTGAAGTGCAGCACTGGGGACCCCAGAGAACTGTGTTCTAATCCTGGCTCTGCCAATGATTCACCAGGTATCCTTTGGCAAGTCACTTAACATCTGTTTCAGTTTCCATAACTGTAAGTAAGGATTATTCTTCCCAATTTATCCACCTTTCTCATAGGAATGGTGTGAAGGTAAACTCACTAAGGTTTGTAAAAACAGTTTAAACACTTAGCTGAATAAAGTCTAAGAATTATTTAATCTTATTCTCTCCTCCAGTCATAAGGATTTATAGGCTTCATTTTCTGTACATCAAGAAAATCTGAGTACCTTCACTCTGATATTCTCACTTTTGTTTTGTCAGATACAACATGATACTCATAGGTTTTATATTTTAAAGAATTACAGATAATGTTGACTGTTATGTTCTGTTACCTATTTCATGAAGAATACAGTAGATTTATTCTTTGTATTTTCCCTTTAATTTCATATCATCTGAGGATGGGGGCAATTTGTTCACATATTAAAGCACTCACACACAAAGCTGACTAGTTGTAAGTACTATACTAAAGGACAAGCACAGCACCCCAAAGGTCAGACAACAATTAATAGCACAACATGGTAGAGAGAGTATAATAAACCCATTAAGGGAAGTAAAAATTAAAATGCTGAAGGGATAAACAACCTTGTAGTTTTGATTTAAAAAAAAACTGAATTAATAGTAAAGGAAATAATATACTTCAGCTGGCTTTCATAAAGATGAAGTAGTGATACAATGCCAGAGTCTAACAATTCCAACAGTTCTGCAAGACAAGGTCCTTTTTAACAGTAAGTCAGTGTTATTCAATGGAAATACTCTTCAGAACAGGTAGAGTTTAATACTTTGTTATTCATGTACTCTATTTCTGGAGAAGGCAGGGAAATGCTGTATGCAACTGGGTTTATGATGTGGAAGAGCTGAAATATACATAGGCTTGGAAGTATTATATTTTTATCAATAAAATGTGAGTAAACATTGATTTCACTATACACACACCCGCTGATGAAGGAATATTTCCATCTATAATAATCAAAATGTACCAATAAGAAATGCTGCCTGAGACTCATGTTAGAGTTTGATTTAAGGATATTTATTTTGTATATTTTGACATGTGATGTTGACAACTTTTTGAATCAACATCTGTCATTAAATAAATATTGTCTGACACCCCTGCATAATTTTCTGCAACTGTGAAAATTTAAGTTTTTAAAAATGTTTAAACTCACTATTTTATGCAACTGTGAAAATTTAAAACAAATAAAAATGCTTAACAATAAACAATCAATATCAAAAAGATAAATAAAAAGTGAGTTCTTCCAAGCCTAAATATACAAAAGGAAAGCCTGTTGAATGGCAAATAAAATGTTAGATGTTTTTATATGGTCCTTTAATATTTAAGGCTAGATAGAAGAGGATAATAGCTCAGAATACTACATTTTTATGCCCCAGATAATGTGGGGTGAACTTGTCAGGAGATGGTCATCTGTTTGAGACCTTGGAATACTGGTCTCCTGATTTAAAGTATAAATGGAGAGAAAACCCATCCTAACCAAAAGTAGTGTAACAACTCTGAACTTCCATCTCTGTTTCAATGTAGATTTTTTTAGTGTGAGATGGATCAAATAATTCTATAATATAAAATCACATTAAACAACTTACTCTTTCACTTCTTTGGAGCCAAAATCCAGATATCTGTTGCTGATCCACTGAATCTCAAACCAGTCTCTGAAACCATTGTTTCCACAGCATCTGAACTCAATTTGGAGCATGTCAATTGTCTTCTTCATGAAGCATCTTCCTGGGGTATCAGTGTCCCTATAGAACTTCATGCCATTTTTTAGCCCATATGCTAATGTTGTCTCCAGAGAACCTCTCATGAGAAAGCAAATCAGAGCAATGAAAAAAATTAAGAAGTTAAAAAAGAAACACAACACCAGGTAAGGTTTCAGCAAAGGCTTCCACTTTGCAAATTTAGTTGGATCTAGAGAATCATAGCAAATTTTGCCAGCAAGAGCGTTGAAGGCGCAGGATAATATACCCATCAATATCAAAGAATTGGGCACAAAATGGCTTTCAGAATTGTCCATCACTTCACTTCGCTTCCGGAGCTCAATTTTGAGGAACAATCCCATGCTAAAAACAATGATTCCTGCGAACACTGAAAACCAGTTCATGAGCCATAGTCCCTGAGCTAGTTTTACCCTTTTCTTCTGGTTGAATTTGACTTTTAGTAGTGCCATCTTTGTAATACTGGATATTGAAAGATTCCACGGTATTGCTCCTTTTCTTGACTATGAGCAAATTTAGAAAGAACTATTCAGGCCTTTAAAAAGGCTCTGCATGGCATACTTTTAAGTGAGCCATTTTTCAGTCCTTCCATCTTGAGTTCCTAACCTAGGACCCAAGCAAGCAAATAACAGACGTTTCAAATTAACAATTGCACGTTAATAGAGAGAATTTGCAAATAGCACCTACACCTATTTCTGGTGGTGACTTCCGAGCAAAAGAGAAACAGTCTCAAAATTTCAAACAAGTTGATCTGGATCTACAAGACGTCATTCTAATACCTTTAATCAGTTTGATCCAATTTAGAGAAATCTCTGCTAACAGATGAGCAGTGGAAATAATCCCCTCATTTTACTATTTAGTGGATTTGTGCCTTCATATGATAGGTTACATTGTACTAGAATGTCAAAGCCTGGAGATATAAAGAGATGCTTGTTACCAGATGAATATAGGTCCAAGATAAAAAGCTGTGTCAACAAAGAAAAGTATTTTGTATATGACAGTCTGAGTTACTTGTACCTACAGCTAGAAACACCATTCTAGTGCATAGGCTTCTCTGTTCACCCTGGACGGCTTACAAGTTTTGTTTTGGGAGCAGTTAAGAGCATCATTTTCAGTAACCTAAAAATTTAAGCTTGTGCAAACCCCGAAAGAAAGTAGACTATAACTAGCCCTGACAAGATAGAAAAAAGAACCATCAAATACACTCACTAAATAAATCATAGCCTAAAATCCAGAAACATTTGTTTGAGTCATGAGCAGTTTATTGGCTAATCATGATGGGTCAAGGTGTGGGAGAAAGATTTGTCAAGAAGGCATGAAAAATAATTGCCTTCAGGGGAGTTACACCAGCGATGAATTTGGCCAGATGATTAAGAAGGGAATCTCTGCTTCATCATCACTAGTTAATACATAAGAGATACTATTTTAGTCCTTGAGACTCTCTACAGAACATTTTAAGACATACATAATGGAATTCCGTGAGTCTCACCCATTTTCATTTAGTGGATGAATTGTTAATACAGAAATTGAACAGAAAGGGAGGTGGCTCACAACAAGACATGCTTACATAACATCCTTGTGGCAACTCCAGCACTCACTTACACCGAACAGCAGCATTAGGAATGTATGTATGTAGATTTAACTGCCTTTTATGCTATAAATAGACTTGGCAGAATTCAATTTTTATAATTTCAATGCATTTTAAGCATTTTTCTATTTTTATTAATTTAAATTTTCAGTTGTGGGAAATTATGGGGCATTAGACAATGAGGGTTAGACAAAAATTATTTAATGACAGACGTTGAGGTTCAAAAAGTTAAAGGTTTATAACTGTTAAAACACAAATTGCCAACATCACATCAAAATATATTAAATAAAGAGTCTTCAATTAAACCTGAATAAGTTCTCCAGCAACATTTTTCTTACTTTCCCTATCTGTAAATTTCAATGACTATTTATAGAAGTACTGTACTTCTTCATCAGTTTGTGTTTGTATGGTAAAATCAATGTTTACCAATAAAAGCGAATACTTCCTAGCCTAGCTAGTAAGGGTTTAATGCTTTTAAAAAAGAGTTAATAATAGAGTCTCCTTTTTCTCTCAGTTTCATTTCCCTCTCCATCTATTCTCATCATCTGGCTCAGAAACAAAAAAAGAGAGACTAATTTGGAAACCTCTGCAATAAAGAAAAGTGGACTAAGCAAACTGGAAAGACACATGTAAAAATAATAGAAAGGAGAGTGCTCAGGTGTTAATGCAATGTATTAGACCAGAGATACTCCACTCTCAGTGGTTCAAGAGCCAGATTAGCTATCAGCATTACCCAAAAGAGCCACAGTAGTGTGAATTCATTGTTTCATTTACTATAGTACTATGTAGTCATATTTAAACAGTATGACAGGGGAAATGTTATATATTATTCTCACAGCAAAATGACTGACCAAGTATTATTTTATCAACGACGGTTGGTTAATAACATAGAAAAAGCATCCTGATTGGTTAATATTTAAGGCACACAGGGTTTTAATATCATGTGCTTCAGAGAGCTGCAGGAGACACATTAAAAAGCCACTTGCAGTTCAAGCCTCTCAGGCTCAGTCTCACTGTATTACAGCCTAGAAGAACCACACTAAGGGTATGTCTACACAACGAAATTAGGTCGAATTTATAGAAGTCGGTTTTTAGAAATCGGTTTTATATATTCGAGTGTGTGTGTCCCCACACAAAATGCTCTAAGTGCATTAACTCGGTGGAGTGCTTCCACAGTACCAAGGCAAGCGTCGACTTCCGGAGCGTTGCACTGTGGGTAGCTATCCCACAGTTCCTGCAGTCTCTGCTGCCCATTGGAATTCTGGGTTGAGATCCCAATGCCTGATGGGGCTAAAACATTGTCGCGGGTGGTTCTGGGTACATATCGTCAGGCCCCCGTTCCCTCCCTCCCTCCGTGAAAGCAGCAGCAGACAATCGTTTCGCGCCTTTTTTTCTGAGTTACCCGTGCAGACGCCATACCACGGCAAGCATGGAGCCTGCTCAGGTAACCGTCACAGTATGTCTCTTGGGTGCTGGCAGACGCGGTACAGCATTGCTACACAGAAGCATCAACCCATTGCCTTGTAGCAGCAGACAGTACAATAGGACTGGTAGCCGTCATCGTCATGTCCGAGGTGCTCCTGGCCACGTTGGCCAGGAACGCCTGGGCAGACATGGGCGCAGGGACTAAATTTGGAGTGACTTGACCAGGTTATTCTCTTTAGTCCTGCAGCCAGTCCTATTGAACCGTCTTATGGTGAGCAGGCAGGCGATACGATGGCGATGCTAGCAGTCATACTGTACCATCTTCTGCCAGGCAGGCAAGAGATGAGGGTGGCTAGCAGTCCTACTGCACCATCTTCTGCCGAGCAGCCATGAGATGTGGATGGCTTGCAGTCCTTCTGCACCGTCTGCTGCCAGCCAAAGATGTAAAAGATAGATGGAGTGGATCAAAATAAGAAATAGACCAGCTTTGTTTTGTACTCATTTGCTTCCCCCCGTCCCCCGTCTAGGGGACTCATTCCTCTAGGTCACACTGCAGTCACTCACAGGGAAGGTGCAGCGAGGTAAATCTAGCCATGTATCAATCAGAGGCCAGACTAATCTCCTTGTTCCAATAAGAACAATTACTTAGGTGCACCGTTTCTTATTGGAACCCTCCGTGAAGTCCTGCCTGAAATACTCATTGATGTAAAGCCACCCCCTTTGTTGATTTTAATTCCCTGTAAGCCAACCCTATAAGCCATGTCGTCAGTCGCCCCTCCCTCCGACAGAGCAATGGCAGACAATCATTCCGTGCCTTTTTTCTGTGCAGACGCCATACCAAGTCAAGCATGGAGGCTGCTCAGCTCACTTTGGCAATTAGGAGCACATTAAACACCACATGCATTATCCAGCAGTATATGCAGCACCAGAACATGGCAGAGTGATACCAGGCGAGGAGGCGACATCAGCGCGGTCACGTGAGTGATCAGGACATGGACACAGATTTCTCTGAAAGCATGGGCCCTGACAATGCATGCATCATGGTGCTAATGGGGCAGGTTCATGCTGTGGAACGCCAATTCTGGGCTCGGGAAACAAGCACAGACTGGTGGGACCGCATAGTGTTGCAGGTCTGGGACGATTCCCAGTGGCTGCGAAACTTTCGCATGCGTAAGGGCACTTTCATGGAACTTTGTGACTTGCTTTCCCCTGCCCTGAAGCGCATGAATACCAAGATGAGAGCAGCCCTCACAGTTGAGAAGCGAGTGGCGATAACCCTGTGGAAGCTTGCAATGCCAGACGGCTACCGGTCAGTTGGGAATCAATTTGGAGTGGGCAAATCTACTGTGGGGGCTGCTGTGATGCAAGTAGCCCACGCAATCAAAGATCTGCTGATATCAAGGGTAGTGACCCTGGGAAATGTGCAGGTCATAGTGGATCGCTTTGCTGCAATGGGATTCCCTAACTGTGGTGGGGCCATAGACGGAACCCATATCCCTATCTTGGCACCGGAGCACCAAGCCGGCGAGTACAGAAACCGCAAGGGGTACTTTTCGATAGTGCTGCTCTGGTGGATCACAAGGGACGTTTCACCAACAGCAGCGTGGGATGGCCGGGAAAGGTACATGACGCTGGCATCTTCAGGAACTCTGGTCTGTTTCAAAAGCTGCAGGAAGGGACTTTATTCCCAGACCAGAAAATAACTGTTGGGGATGTTGAAATGCCTATAATTATCTTTGGGGACCCAGCCTACCCTTTAATGCCATGGCTCATGAAGCCGTACACAGGCAGCCTGGACAGTAGTCAGGAGCTGTTCAACTACAGGCTGAGCAAGTGCAGAATGGTGGTAGAATGTGCATTTGGACGGTTAAAGGTGCGCTGGCGCAGTTTACTGACTTGCTTAGACCTCAGCGAAACCAATATTCCCGCTGTTATTACTGCTTGCTGTGCGCTCCACAATATCTGTGAGAGTAAGGGGGAGACGTTTATGGCGGGGTGGGAGGTTGAGGCAAATTGCCTGGCTGCTGGTTATGCACAGCCAGACACCAGGGCAGTTAGAAGAGCACAGGAGGGCGCGGTACGCATCAGAGAAGCTTTGAAAACCAGTTTCATGACTGGCTAGGCTACGGTGTGAAAGTTCTGTTTGTTTCTCCTTGATGAAACTCCCCGCCCCTTGGTTCACTCTACTTCCCTGTAAGCTAACCACCCTCCCCTCCTCCCTTTGATCACCGCTTGCAGAGGCAATAAAGTCATTGTTGCCTCACATTCATACATTCTTTATTCATTCATCGCACAAATAGGGGGATGACTACCAAGGTAGCCCAGGAGGGGTGGTGGAGGAGGGAAGGAAAATGTCACACAGCACTTTAAAAGTTTACAACTTTAAAATTTATTGAATGTCAGCCTTCTGTTTTTTGGGCAATCCTCTGTGGTGGAGTGGCTGGTTGGCCAGAGGTCCCCCCACCGCGTTCTTGGGCGTCTGGGTATGGAGGCTATGGAACTTGGGGAGCAGGGCGGTTGGTTACACAGGGGCTGTAGTGGCAGTCTGTGCTCCAGCTGCCTTTGCTGCAGCTCAACCATACACTGGAGCATACTGGTTTGATCCTCCAGCAGCCTCAGCATTGAATCCTGCCTCCTCTCATCACGCTGCCGCCACATTTGAGCTTCAGCCCTGTCTTCAGCCCGCCACTTACTCTCTTCCACCTCTCCTCCCGGTCATTTTATGCTTTTCTGCACTCTGACGTTATTTGCCTCCATGCATTCGTCTGTGCTCTGTCAGTGTGGGAGGACAGCATGAGCTCAGAGAACATTTCATCACGAGTGCGGTTTTTTTTCTTTCTAATCTTCACTAGCCTCTGGGAAGGAGAAGATCCTGTGATCATTGAAACACATGCAGCTGGTGGAGAAAAAAAAGGGACAGCGGTATTCAAAAAGACACATTTTATAAAACAGTGGCTACAGTCTTTCAGGGTAAACCTTGCTGTTAACATTACATACATAGCACATGTGCTTTCATTACAAGGTTGCATTTTGCCTCACCCCAGCACGTGGCTACCCCCTCAACCCTCCCCCCTCCCCATGGCTAACAGCGGGGAACATTTCTGTTCAGCCACAGGCAAACAGCCCAGCAGGAACGGGCACCTCTGAGTGTCCCCTGAAGAAAAGCACCCTATTTCAACCAGGTGACCATGAATGATATCTCACTCTCCTGAGGATAAAACAGAGAGATAAAGAATGGATGTTGTTTGAACGCCAGCAAACATACACTGCAATGCTTTGTTGTACAATGATTCCCGAGTACGTGTTACTGGCCTGGAGTGCTAAGGTGTCCTACCATGGAGGACGCAATAAGGCTGCCCTCCCCAGAAACCTTTTGCAAAGGCTTTGGGAGTACATCCAGGAGAGCCACGAATGCCAGGGCAAATTAATCCTTTCACATGCTTGCTTTTAAACCATGTATAGCATTTTAAAAGGTACACTCACCGGAGGTCCCTTCTCCGCCTGCCGGGTCCAGGAGGCAGCCTTGGGTGGGTTTGGGGGGTACTGGCTCCAGGTCCAGGGTGAGAAACAGTTCCTGGCTGTCGGGAAAACCGGTTTCTCCGCTTGCTTGCTGTGAGCTATCTACAACCTCATCATCATCATCATTTTCTTCGTCCCCAAAACCTGCTTCCGTGTTGCCTCCATCTCCATTGAAGGAGTCAAACCACATGGCTGGGGTAGTGGTGGCTGAACCCCCTAAAATGGCATGCAGCTCATCATAGAAGCAGCATGTTTGGGGCTCTGACCCAGAGCGGCCATTTGCCTCCCTGGTTTTCTGGTAGGCTTGCCTCAGCTCCTTAAGTTTCACGCAGCACTGCTTCGGGTCCCTGTTATGGCCTCTGTCCTTCATGCCCTGGGAGATTTTGACAAAGGTTTTGGCATTTCAAAAACTGGAACGAAGTTCTGATAGCACAGATTCCTCTCCCCATACAGTGATCAGATCCCATACCTCCCATTCAGTCCAAAGCGGTCACAATGGAGCACTCTGGGATAGCTCCCAGAGGCCAATACTGTCGAATTGTGTCCACAGTACTCCAAATTCGACCCGGCAAGGCCGATTTAAGCGCTAATCCACTTGTCAGGGGTGGAGTAAGGAAATCGATTTTAAGAGCCCTTTAAGTCGAAATAAAGGGCTTCATCATGTGGACGGGTGCTGGTTTACATCGATTTAACGCTGCTAAATTCGACCTAAAGTCCTAGTGTAGACCAGGGCTAAAATAGAGCTCTTCTCCCTCCGCCCCTCTAAATGGTGGCCAAAAGAACAGGTAAACAGAACTGTGATGCTCCCAATTTCTGAGGAGGAAAGCACAGATCATCTGACCTATGTGCATCCTCTAGTGGCTGACAACAGAATGGCTAAAAAGAAAAACAGTGTAATGAGAAGGCTGTTCCAATCATCAGATCTATTAGCACAGAGTGAGTCTCTTTAAAAAAAATTAAGTGTAAAATATAATAAGAACAAAACCACTCAAACCAGAAGCCTACATGTGAAGAGTCTGGTATTGTACAGTAAGACGGAAGTCATTCTGTTTCCATTTGAAAGCACAGGAAATCAGAGATTATCTCAAATTGTGAGGAGCGTTACATTAGTAATTGTAACTACTGCTAAATTATCCCAAGCTTTTTTAAAAACTAGAACGTTCCTTACCAACTCTAATGACCATTGCTTTGAAAAGGGGGAGTGTAGCGAGGCAGTGTGGCTCCCCGCCGCCCCGGAGAGGGTCGAGCCCTTCCAGACACCAAAGTGGGTGGAGCTAGGAAGCTCTGAGCCCGCCCCTCAGAGGGACAGGCGGGCGACCCAGAAGTAGAAAGGTGCAACCGGGAAGTATAAAGTTGGGCCCTCAGAGCTCACTAGAGGACCAGCTGCCAGGGAGGCTAGACGCAGGCAGCCTAGTCTGCAACTGGGAAAACTCCATGGCCCCAGGTCCATGCCAAGACAGCTAGGCTAGGCTATCCAGGGGAGTTACCGGACTTGCCGCTTGTCCACTGCCCCGAGGAACCCATGGTGCTGGATCCCCCTGGAGAACACCGCCGTGATCCAGGTATCAGAAGGAGGGGAGTTAGGAAGTAGCCCGGGGACAGCCGACCTTAGTCTGGCTGTAACTCTGCCAGAACCCATGTCAGTGTGTTGTGGTCAGGATCCCCACTGACCCAGCAGTGGGTACTGAATTCTGCACCCTCTTCACTGTCTAGATGGATTTATGGTGGAGCCCAATGTAGAGCACACTGCAGTAACCTAATCTCAGAGAAAAAAAAGTATGTGTAAGGGGATATAATTTTTTTTTTTCCTGCTTGGCTAGTGTTGGCTGAGGGGGGAAGAGTTCTAAATATTGTGTGTTAGACTCCACCAGTCTTATGCACAGTGGATGATAGGTCCATCAGTAGCCATTAGCCATGATGGTCAGGAACACATCCCTATGTTCTGGGCGTCCCAAATCCTCTGTTTGCCAGCTGGAATGGGATGATAGGGGATGCATCACTTGATGATTGCCCTGTTCTAGTCATTTTCTCGGAAGCATCTGGCATCTGCCACTACTGGAAGACAGGATACTGGGGTTAGATTGACCACTAGTCCCACCCAGTATGACCATTCTTATGTGTAGCACCTTATTCAACGCATAGTTCTATTGAGGCTACTATGGAGTAAATGTGGCAGACTCTGGCCCTGTAATTTTTAAGTGCTGTCTGTGGGCTTGTCTAGATGGGGAGTTTGTGCTTGGCAAGCTGGGGGTAAATCTACAGCACACTACCTGGCCACGTGGACCCTGCTACTGTGCACTACGAATGGTAGCAGTACCACATAGCCAGTGGGCCACATGCTAGTGCACCTTAGATTTCCACCCCAGCTTGCAGTGGGATAATTCTGTCCAAACAAGGCCAGTATATTCATGTACCTGCTCATTTTTCCTAAATAAATAAGGCATTTGAATGAGTCAACTTTCATGTTAGTTTTCATGAAAAATAAGTTAATGGTTGACAGATGGAATAGTATTGTGTAGGGAGGAATAAGTTTTACAGTGCTGAAGTTTAAAACAGGTTATTAACCTATGCTTAAAATGTTTTATTAAACTTCTTTTCTCCCAACACATTCCACCTTTAAGAATCTTTGTGAAACCATAAAATGAACAATATTTATACCATCATAATTACATCTCTTGTCATTTTCCATTTGATTTTGAAGAGACAACTGTTTTCTGACAGAGTATGGTAACTGCATTTTTGGCATCTCAGCTGGCATGCCCTCATTCATGCTGAAAGGTCCAGCATTGCAGCTCCCCTCCTTCTATGTCCATTAATGCTGCTTGGAATGCCAAAGGTCACAGTATAAGACAGTAGCGGGAAATGGTCCTTTTCCCGACTGGCTGAGCATGTTACCTTCAGGACAGAATGCTTTCTTCTGGGTCAGGAATGGCCAGGACTCAGTGCATGGCGGTGAGACAAGGCCATACTGCTCATAACACACTAACACAGTTGCTTGAACCCAAACACCCCTTCCACCAACACTCAAATCTCTCTACACTGCAATAGAACACCTGTGAATGGCCCTTGTCAGCGGGGCCCCAGAGCCCAGGCTCCAGCCTGAATCTATATGGCTATACTGCAACTATACAGCCCATCCCGGGGCCTAAGCTCCTCTGGGGAACTTTCTGATGCCCTCCTATTTCCCCCCCCCCCACCACCGCAAGGAACATCCCATTGCAGAAAACAGACAGAAAAGGGACAAAAGCTGGTCTGGGGCCTGCTATGTTTCTGGCTCCAAATGAATGTTTGTTAATATAGGAATGGAAGGGATTTCTATTCTACACACTAGTGCAGTGGTTATCAGGAGTCCCAGCTAGCAGCTAGTGGTAGATTGTATCAGGGGTGCTGGAACAATTTTTATAGTGGGTGTGCTGATGAGGAAACCATGTTTTTGGTGTTTGTTATGACTACTTGAAGACAGGGGGTGCAGCAGCACCACTGAAGTGTATGACCGATTAGCTAATGACAGATTGTCGCATCGTCTGTCCATCCCCTCCCCCACAGTATAGAGTTCAAAATGGTGACCAGAAAATGCAAACGGTAAAAATGCCTTGAAAGTGAATTTTTACTGGAAAGCTGCAGATTTTTGGCTAGGGCATTCCTATTTCTTAATAATAATTTTACTTTTCCATGCCTGTAAACATGCTGCTCTGTAACCACTCAATGGTGTAACAAACTGCCTGGAAACAGTGAGCTGGGGGTGGGGAGAAGGGAGGTGGAAATGTGTTCTATTTACAAATCTAGTCCCATAGGTGCCAACTCCATGGGTGCTTCAGGGCTAGAGAACCCAGAGGAAAAAAATTAGTGGATGCTAATTGCCACCAGCAACCAGCTCTCCCCTCCCGCCCAGCACCTCCTGCCTCGCAGCAGCCCCACCCATCAACTCCTCCCCCTGTGCCTCCTGCCCACCATGATCAGCTGTTCTGCAGCATGCAGGAGGTGTTGGGAGGGGGAGGAGCGTGGACAGGGGGAGCTGGCAGAACGAAGTGGGAAGAGGTGGGGTGGGGTCTTGGGAGAAGGGGTGGGGACAGGGTCTGGGGCAGAGTGGGAGCAAGAAGAGGCAAGACAGGGGAGGGGGCTTAGGGGAAGAGGGTAGGTGGGAGGGAGCATGGCCTGGAGCAGAGCGCGAGGTTGAGCACTCCCAAGGCCAGAGGAAGCCAGCGCCTGTGTTTTAGTATATTTCAGTTAAAGGTGGTCCATGAAGTCCTACAAGAGGGGTTTGAAATGTTGTCCACAAATGTGCCTGGCGGGGGCAGAAGAGGATGGCTGTGGCGTTCTGTGTGTTTGCATGCATCCATAACAGGCTAAGCCACGTGGAAGATCATGCAGCATCCTGTTGATTCCTCCATGAATTCTGACCCAACCCCAGGTGCTGCTAGCTGCAAACTTTTCCTGTATCTAGAACTCCAGATAGGCAGTTGTATTTCTGTGGAAGATATATTTTCCAGGGCCATCTCAGTAGCTAAGCAGCCCACTCCATTCATAGATGTGCTGTTCAGTCACTATACATTTGAATTCTCCAGTTGCATACAGTGCTGGTTTCTCACAGGCAGCTTGAAATAACATCTCCCTTTGCAAATTGGGCACAAGAACTGATGTCCTCCAAAATGTGGGAAGCCCAAAATGATAGAAAAATCTTTTGTAGCATGGCCATTGATGGCATCCCCCAACGTGAGCTGTTCTGCAATTTTTTTTTTAAAAGCAGCTTTGATTTTTTTTTTTTAAACTTACCATTGTCTCTGAACGTCTTTTGCTGCTATTAACCTGGCTGTATCCAGGGAGCTTCTGTGCTTGCAAGCATCCCTCTCACATGTACTGAAATTCAGTTTTGAAAAGTAACATTTTACATCTTTGAAATTCCACAGTTCCTGCACAGAGCTCTTTGAAACAATAACCATCTTGTCCTATTCCAGCCCCTGGACCTCTATTGGCTGCAGTACCTCCACAGTTCGCCCACACTGCAGCAGAAGCCAGGGTCAACGTACCTTCACGGACTGTTCAAGAAGCATTTCTGTGATTAACTTATGGTCGAAGTTTTGGACAGGCCCACCGACAGTGGGCAGTCTAGTACCAAAGACAGAAGGACTTGTGGCTAGAGCAAAGGCTCAGGCTTGCTACACAGCTTGGGGATAGGGTTTCAGCACAGAAGCAAGCACTTGCTTAGCAGTTCCTGGAACAGAGATGATAGTTCTCAAAAAGGAGTACTTGCATCCAATGAAGTGAGCTGTAGCTCACGAAAGCTTATGCTCAAATAAATTGGTTAGTCTCTAAGGTGCCACAAGTACTCCTTTTCTTTTTGCGAATACAGACTAGCACGGCTGCTACTCTGAAACCTGATGATAGCTCCGTCATTCTCCCTTAGCCAAGCAGAACTGTTCAAGTGGCTATTATCACTAATGACTCCTGCTGTACCTACACCACAGTCTGAATCCCCTCCCTGGGATCTTGTTATGCAGTCCAGAAACAACTTGGACCATAGCTGGGTGTGCATGTCATCAAGCCCTCTGAACAGCTGGGCAGGGCAGCTGTGTCCTATGTAGTTCTCCATAGTGACCCCTTCCCTTATAGATACCTCCACCCTTACTGCCCTGATGCCAAGAATGCAGCCAACATGCGAAGAAGGGAAAAGAGAACAGGTGGCTAGTGGACATGAAGCAGTATGGAGTTTCTCTTTTACATGCACTTGTTCAGGCACTTTTTATTTTTAAAAGGTTGTGGTGTTAATGCTATTTTGGTGTAGTAATGGCAGTAGGTCAGTGGTGAACTTTTCACACTGCACTGTGGATGCCAGAGCCCTGAATTCAAGTCCAGGCTAGAAAATTCTTAATCTAGGATTTACCAGTGTAGATATTCAGCCCTGAGTTCTCTAATTCTGGGTCTACTGACTTGAGTTACAAGTTTTCAAGTTACAGTGGGGGAGGTTTAGATTGGATATTAGGAAAAACTTTTTCACTAAGAGGGTAGTGAAACACTGGAATGCGTTACCTAGGGAGGTGGTAGAATCTCCTTCCTTAGAGGTTTTTAAGGTCAGGCTTGACAAAGCCCTGGCTGGGATGATTTAACTGGGAATTGGTCCTGCTTTGAGCAGGGGGTTGGACTGGATGACCTTCTGGGGTCCCTTCCAGCCCTTGTATTCTATGAGTCCTACTAACACTGGGTTTACATTGCAACAGAAACATACCCTTTTTTCCCTATACAAGGCCTGAAGTATGGGTAATTGATGCTGGGGAAATAAGAGGGCACTTTGTTTCCTCACTCCTCTATGTGGACACAAAGTAGCTCACAGTTATGCTAAAAGTTAAGTTACTGAAAAATAAGAATTTTTGTTGAAAGTATTTTGCATTATTCCCCCAATTCTAAGCTGTTTTACAGAAATTAAGGCATTTAATTTGACTTCAAGCTGCTCCTATATTAATGTTATATCCATGGGATACAGAAACTAAATTTTAACCTTTATATTTATATACACTATACCTGTCATTCAACATTAGTGCAGCTTTTTTAGATACAATACTGTTATTTGTTCAATTCCTTTACTTAGAGTAATTCCCAGGTAGGAAAAGAAGAAAAGATTTTACATAGCAGTAGATACAGCCTCTGGCAAGGGTGAGGGGCTGTGAGACTAACCATATCACTTTTATATTTATATATACACAGACACTTCTTTGTATGAGTGAGTGAGTGATCTATTAGACTCAGGATAATGACCACTTCAAACTGAATTATGATGATTCATTTCTTACTGCAATTCTATACGTCCTAGACAGTGCAATCATTATGGCTAACCTTTAGACGGGGAATAGTAGTTTGTATTCAACTGCCTTACTAATTGTCTGAAAATTCTCTTCTGAAATTTTAAACTTTCCTCCATGATTAAAAGACCCAGAACTTTCTTAAGAGTGAAGCACTTTATGGAAGAGGACGCATTAAAAATGGGCAACTCACTTCAGTGATTTTTGAGACAGTGCCTACCACCTATCTCCATATAACACCTAAATTTTAGTCTCTGTAACCCATCTTTAGTCTTTCCTCCCTTTGTTGATTACTCCTGGGGAATTCTGCACCACTGATTCTTTATACACATAGAGCCTACAAAATAAAGCTACAACATTTGAGATGTGACATTTTATAATGTCCCTTTAAAGATACAATACGTACAGACCCCTGAGAACTATTTTCTTGGAACATATTCATTAGACTGCCAAAACAGTTTCAACATCAGCAGAAAATCAGACAAAAAAGGATTGAGTTAAATACAGTTGCTAAAGTACATTCATGGTATTATACCTGAAACTGTGAGTCTGAAGATGTAAATTAGTGTAAGAAACAAAACTACAAAGTTGTGAAAATACCCCCAACCCCATACAAGTTAAACTGTAAATGAGAGGGTAACAACTTTATTCTGGAAAAAAAAAAAACACAGAATAGGTGACACTATATTTGTTCTTTAAAAACAGTCAGGTAGAGTACCTTCAAATAGATGCTGCCTTATCATGATTATGAATGTGTTTGATGTTTTAAAACATTGCACTTCAGCCCAGAGAGCAGGGTTTGTTTTTTTCAGTAGGCAAGGCAGTGTTTATATTTATCTACACTAATATTTTAGAGTAGAAATGTTCTTAGGTGTAGGAATGTTACAATGAAATGACCTTTGAACAAGGCAGTTGTTTCAAATTTCCACACTCTATACCATCTGTCCTACTTGTAAACAGAGTGCTTTTAATGGCAGTTCCTGTATATAGTTTGGTGTTTTTTTTTAAAAGGACAAAGGCTTGCAGACTGTTCCATATTGTCTTCTAATGTAAGTACATAATGCTACACAATGTGCTTTCTGAAAGTCTACTGCCACATCTTCACCATAATAGGTTTTGGTAAATAGCCTATGCAACTTGCCTATACAAAAAGTAAAGGCAGCAGTACAGACAGTAGAGCAAGAGTTTGTGGTTAAGATTCTTCCTCTCCTTCCCCCACCAAAAACAATTTCACAGCAATTCAACCCCTTTAGGCAAATGTACCATATTACTAGAGCAAGACCCTGGTGGTACCAATCATCTATTGCATACCTTAAATATGTGCACTCTAAGAAATTGTTTACACTACTTTTTACCTCATCAACAGATTAGCCATTACAAACATTAATTGCCAATCTGGATATTTCCCGAATAGCTATTTCAGGCTACAAACATTTGCCCTTTAGCACCCAGATTAGCATTTATGAACGTATTTACCTTGAGTTAACTGGAGATCAAAACCTTGAGTGTAGGGTTAGTCTCCACCAGGAAAACAGGGAGGTCCTTACCTGTTGGCCAACATATCCTAAAAGCCTAGGCAGACAAGGCAAATTGTAGTTTTCATCCATGTTAGCAGATCAAAGTAAATCCTAGGCCTGGTCTATGCTGAAAATTTAGGCTGACCTAGCTATATAGCTTAGGGGTGTGAATTCTACATCTCAGGAGAGTGAATTTAAGTCAACCTAAACCCCAGCGTAGACAGCACTAGGCTAACGAAAAAATTCCACCTCTCTGAAAAGCTTTTACCATATTACCAACCATGAAGAACAAACATTTTTTCCTAGACAGGGTCGCAGCTTGTAATAGGCTATAGAACTCTGGAGTCTGAGCATTGTATTTCCTGATCCACTGAAGTGTACATTACCATAAGGCAATTCAGATTTTATCTTGTTGAACAAAAAGTAGGCAACAGCATACCTCTATTTAGAGGATCAGCATACAAATCACAGAAACCATAAAGAGTTGTCACAGGGATACTGCAGTGGTTACCAGCCTCTAGCATAGCACATCAATTTACAGCAGTTTAGAACAAGCAGTTTAATCCCACATTATAATTCAGCATTTGAAGACCCACAAACTGCTATTGTTGTTTTAGAATAAATCAATGTTAGTTTTATTTGCAGCTCTGCTGGGACCTGCTGATCAGTCACAAGTTTCCTCTGCAGTCTCAGAGACCGGAAAGTGTTTCCTTTGCAGCCCCCATTCAGTCCCACTGGGTGATTCTCTCCTGCTCAGGGATCACGCTCCAGTTAGGCGAGGGCTCATCTCTGGCCAGCCAGTCAAAGTCATCCACCAAGTTCCAGTTATTCCTGCCTCTGTCCAGCCCGGAGGACTCGTAGTCGTCCTCGATGCCTGGGTAGCTCCAAGTGTAGGGGGCGAAGCGGACGCCGCTGCAGTCCTCCACCATAGCCCGGCTGGTCACCTGCACGTAGATCCGGGCGTCCCGGGTGCGGTGGGTGCGGAGCTGCTGGCAGGCCAGCGCCAGGAGGCAGTCGCTACACCCGTCCACCAGCACCGAGGTGGAGACGGGGCCACAGAGCACGGTGCAGCCCCGGCAGTCCCGCACCCGGAGCGTGTTGGGGTTGCCGCGGAGCAGCACCCGGCAGTCGGTCAGGTCGGCCAGGAGCACATCGCGCTGCAGCAGTTCCGAGGGGCCGAGCTCCAGCGTCTGGGCCTCGGCCCGGCTGAAGCCGCACAGCGGGGGGCCGCTCCCTTCGCCTTCCGCGGGCAGCTGGCCGGCCGGCGGGGCGGACTCCGAGGGCAGCTGGCCGGCCGGGGCAGGCGGCGGGGCGGACTCCGCCTCCTTCCTGCGGGCCCGGAAGGCGAATCGCTTCTTGGGCTGCAGCTGCTGGCGCCTGGCCGCCAAGGCCGCCTGGAGCCGACTCAGCGCCTCCTGCCCCTGCCGCACCTCGTACGGCGCCAGGAAGCGGACACTGTCGGTGAGGAGCTTCTGCAGCCCTTGCAGCCGGGCAGCCGCCTCCTCCAGCGACTCGGTCTGGCCCGCCGCATCCTCCTCCGCCTGGCCCGGGCCGGGCCCCAGCAGCGCCTCGATGGCCGCCCGCTCCCGGGAGAAGGCGGCCGCGAAGAACCCGCTCTGCTCCTCCTGCACCGCCTGGGCCGCCTTCTCCTGCCGCCGCCGCTCCGCTTCCCGCTGCCGCTCCGCTTCCCGCCGCTGCAGCCGCTCCGGCACCGCCGCCGCCGCCCGCGGCCCCAGAGGGGCAGCCCCGCCGCCGCCGCCCGGAGCTGCCGGACCCCGCTCTGCTGCCGCCGCCGCCTCCATCTTCTCTCCCGTCCCGCCGCTCCGCCTCTCACTAAGCGGCCTGCTCATTGGCTCCCGGCACCCTGGGCTGGGTCCCCGCCCGCGATTGGCGGCCGGCCTTTAAGGCGGGGGGGATGGGCGGGGCCTCGTGTGTTTTTAAAGGGGCCGGCGCCTCTCTGCGGGACGGGTGAGTCTCCGCATTAGACGTGGCCGCCTGTGGGTTTGTTGTTATTGGGCTTCCGAAATTAGAGCCAGGCCGTAAATAACCCCGCGTGACCCCCTCCCCCGCCAGCGCGCGGGGCCGGTCCCCTGCTGAGCCCGGCGGAGGAGGCCGCGCGACCAGTAGCAGCAGGTGCGCGCGCTACTCGCCGGCCGCGCGGCGTGGCCCTGCTCCTCCGCTCAGCAGCCGCCTGCTCGCGGCTGGGCCAGGCACGGGGGCAGCCTCGGCTTCGCCCGTCAGGAGAGACCCCCGCGGGGGTGACGGAGCGTCGGCTCCCCCCTCTGACCGGTCCCTTCCCTCAGCTGCGTGCTGCGGTCCCCTAGCCGGGGCCTTCCTGCGTCAGCGTCAGCGCCCCCCGGGCGGGGGGAGTCTGCTGAGAGCAGCCGGAGGAGAGCGGGGCTGGGGCTGCGCGTCAGGCGCGGGCCGGGGTAACCCCACAGCAGGAGCAATAAGGGGCCAGAGCCGAAATAACCCTGATCCCCTCTCCCCTGCCATGACAACCCTCCCCCCCCCCCCCCGCGGCCTGTTCCCTCTGCAGAGCCTCTTCCGGTCGCCTGTCCGGTCGCTTTGAAGATGGGCTGCAGGGAGGTTTTCTTCCCGCTCCCTGTTTTCTTCCTTCCGTGACTTCTTGTAAATAATTTGCAGTCTGGGGTGTTGTCGCGACTAGAATGTATTTGACGTTCAAAATAAAGTCTGGCCTAAGCGAGTGATGGCTGCCCACTGAATTATGTTATTTTTATTGTGAATTTCTGTGTATTGTGAATGTCTTGGCCCAGTAGACTACAAAGAGGAAGACCTGGGCTGTGCCCCTGAAGGAACTTACAGAATAAATGGACAGGTATTGAAAGTACTATCAAAATTAAGACCGAGTACACTGGATACCTAGGGCTTAAGGAGGCTCCAGTATCAAAGTGGTATAGATAAGACAAACATTTGTAGTACTTCCTGTACTAAATTTCATTTGGTGCAGCTATGTGATGCTGGCTGATGGCACTGCACATGCTCCTCAGAACTATTATCAGGGATCGAGTGACCTTTTTCAAAAAGTCAAATTTGCAAATGGAGTATTTGGAGGCACAAATAAACAGGGATCTAAGTAGCTATTTATAGGTGCAAATGCTCAGTTTGACTGCACCATTGCAGTTGTGTTTTTCATGATTGTGCATCTGACTTCTTGTCTCTCTGTTTTATCCCGAAGGGAAGGGTACAGGTGAAGGGTGTGCATGTGAGTCCTAATGTGTTTAGAGGTAGGAAGCTGTTGCAAAAATATAGAACTACCAAGGATTTCTCTCACTCTGTTATTCTTTTTACTCTGTTTCTTAAATTTATTTTACAGTCAAGGCATATTTTTGAAGTATGTTTGTTGCTGAAGCTACAGAAATAAAGTAAGCTTGCTGGCTTCACGGTAGAAATATAGTCCGCTGTCGCTGTGAATTGGCAATTCTCAGCAGAACATATATTTTTTGGTTAAACTGATGTTCTGTAACACAAAGGAAGTTTATATAGTATGAGGAAGATTGCTTTATAAAAAAATAAATCTTAACACCTGTTCAGTTCTACCACTTGCCATCTTCCTCCTTGAATGTAGAAAATGCATAAAATATAAACAATTATAAAATCCCCCCCGACAACCTCAGAAACAATCCATTAAAATGAAAATGTGAAATACTCAGAGAAAGTGGTCTGGGTTTGATATCTTTTATTTGGAAAATAATCTGTTTTTTGTCTGCTATAACAGATTGCCTGTCACAGTTAGGAGTGGGCATTGAATCTGACTGACTTTGCAAGCTATAATATTTTGTTTATTGGAGAGACTGGGTTTGATTTTTGTGTCAAAAGTAAAATTACAGCATTAGCTACTAAGGAGTATCTGGACGGGACCTTGCATGTATTAAAGACAATCCATTTTGGACCTTGAAGGAAGAGGCAGTAAAGAAGGAAGGCAGTGAAATGCCCTTCTTTCTTGTTTTGCAAAAGCTTAAGTTTTGAAGGGTTCTGCATTGCAATGGAGAGGGGGTATTGGTGGAATAACTTTGATGTTATGATTTAAAAATTGAAGGATGAATGTTTGTCTAGTGAGATAAGTACTTCTCAGCAGGTTTGTAAGCGTGAGGCGAAAGTAACACAGTAATTGCAGTGGAGTCATATTGCTTTCTTGTAATTGATTTCCAGCATACCAGAGGTAATAGTCTATTCAGATGGAATATAGAAGGGTAATGTAGTGTTTAATGCATTCCAGCACTTAGCTGTCTCAACACTGCAAAGTTAATGGGTCCAGAATTCTGCTTGTAAAGGAACATAAGAGTTTTTGAATCTTATAAGAAATATCTCTTAGGCTTTGGAAAAGGAGGGTGCTGAAATCATGAAAACTAGAAAGAAATTCTGAAAGCCTCTCATTTTTTTCCTGTTTTGTAGGAATTTTGTCAGTATAAAATATAAGTTAACTGAAATATATAAACATGTCCTAGAGAGACGCTTATGCCAATTAACAGCGGAAACAAATCCATCCCTGATGTAACTGCTGTGGAGTTATATCAGACATTAATTAGGTGCAATGAGCTTAGTGTAAAAATAAATAAAATTTTCCTTCAACATTATTATTTTTTCTTGTTTCTGTTATTAAAATAAGAGGGAGATGTATGTTGTCATGTGACAGGCAGAGTTTCCAACCTTATGCTGTCACTGATGTAGGCAACACAAATAATGCAAGTGTACAATGATAAAAGCACTTATCCATGAACACGATAACTTTGACAAAAAACAGTAGTCTCGTACCATTTCTCAGCATCTCAGGAGAGAGCTTTTGAGAGTGCAGTATTGAAGTCTCAAGTTACGAAGACTTCATTACCTTTACAAAATTGTGTACAATCAATTGTTTTGTGCTGGAGGAAATGTCCGAAATAACCAGACACTAAACTACATTTGTCAAAATACATTAAATAAGTACTGCTTGTGATGTAATATTTTTTATTCTTTACTCACAAAACTTGGTAATCTCACCAGGGTAACTTCCTGCGGTTTACTGATGGTACAAAGTAGCAAGAGCCAACTGTATTTGTGAGTATGAGATTCACATAGAGAATGGAATTTTTTTGACACTGTTAAGCCACACAAATGAACTATGGTGTTAAGAGGCTAACCAAAGTAGTTTTGTACCAGTGAGTTACATGGATATCAGAGGGTGACACTGCATACTAGTAATGAAAGGTTACAGAGAAAGGAGCAACAAAATCCTTTCCTTCAATTTTCTCATCTAGAAGTTACAACTTTCCTTTCCTCATTTAGAATTTCAGATTTCAATAAATAATTATTAGTACAGTATTTTTTGTAGGAGTACCGAGAAAATCACATTCAGGCCTGGCTGTGACACCTCTATTTAAGGTTGCACGTTTTATTTTAAGCCCCTGCTTTCTGTTTATAACATTACCAAACTTTAACCATTTGAGTTGAAATTTTCAATGCTTGTTCTTTGCCTCAGACTGAATTCTGGGGGGAATTTCAGCAAAAACAGTGTAGCTATTTCTGAGACCATGGTTAGAGAAAAATAGGTAGTTTTGCCAATCTTATTTTTTTGAAACTGTTTCTTTGAAGAGTTCTAGTGGCTTCATGCTTTTGAGTGGGGAACTTGAAATTTGGCAGGTGAATGGGCCTGTGGTTAGGAAGATGCCTTTCGTTGTCTCTTTGACAATCCATCCTGGCTTGGTTTAGCTCTAAGCTTCTGAAATTACTGAGCATGTGCAAACAGCAGAGCTTTTTAGGTGCTGCTGAAGTCTTTGAACATTCTGTTAACCACAAAGCTGTCAGTGCTTTAGACAGGCGTTCACCTGTACTGAGCATGCACCAGCCCTATGGAGCTCTTAAATGTCACTTGTATTAAACATGCTCCCAAGCCCTGCTTAATCTTTATCACATTGTTACAGGTATAGAACATTATCTACATTTGAAATGCTTTATTGATTTGTTTTTTTGATTTATTGATTCATGGCCTCTTGAAGAAAGAACCAGTGGACAGAGGAATACGTTAGAATGTTGATTCCACTAGTACAAAAATATTAAACTATGTCCTTTGAGCACATTAATTTGGATAACCGTTCTAATTAATAGAGGTTACATTTTTTTAGGGAAATATGTTCTTAAAAATTAACCTTAAGTTATCAGTGTAACGCTCTTTTTTTTTTTTTTGGGTAAGAAAGTCATTATGGGTATGTCTACACTGCGGCTGGGAATAAGCCTCCCAGCCTGGGGAAGACAGACTTGGGGGCTTGAGCTAGCATGCTAACAATAGCAGTCTGGACATTGAGGCTTGGGCTCTCAAGGCTAGGGGGCTGGGTGGGCTTGAGAGTCTGAACTGCAGCCTGACCAACAAGGTCCACACTGCTTTTTTAGTATACTAGCTCAAGTCCTGCTGGTGTGAGTCTGTCTACCTGGGCTTGGAGGCTCTCTCCGAGCTGCCGCATAGACATACCCTTAAAGGGCCCAATTCTCTTCTCAGTTACACTGGTACAGTTACTACTGAAATCAGTGGAAGTTGCATCCCTTTATTTGAGGGGAGAATTAGGTATCTGGGTTCAAGTTCCAAGTCAGAAGTTGGTTTCATAATTTGCCACTACAACTGTGCCATATAGTACTGTTCAGGTGAAAGTTAAAGATTGCATTGCACTTTTGTCACTACTTAAAAACTACAGGGAATAACTCTATAAATCTGTCCAGCAGTATCTGTCTGTCAAATAGGATTGTTTTATCAAAGACCCAAAGCTGCACCACCAAGAAACATGGATAATGTGGCTCTGTGTGGGCATAGGAGTCCTGCATTGTTCTGAGTCTAGGGTTCAGGCTTGACAGTGTGTGAATTGCTGATGGCTGCATAACAGGTGCTGCATAATGGATGCTGCATTGGTCTACACAACTGTTGCACCATGAGGGTCTGATTCTCATTTACACTAAGGCCCTTTTACACAGCTCTGGAACTCTGATGGGGCCTTAAAGTGAGCATATGAATTATATTTACACTTACTTTAAGACCTTTTTACACTGCACACTTTACATATTTTAAAAGGGCCTTACTGAAAACGAGAATCAGGCCCCTAGTACCTAACACATTATTGAAAGCACTTTTGGATACTTTGCACGTGAAAAGCTCTGTATAAAATTCTGTTCTATTTTAATGCCGTTTCATATTTTGTTTTGTAAATATAATTTATCAAATCTTTTCAAAAAGCCAAAGTAATCACGATAGAAGCACTTACAAAGACAATTCCTGCCAGCATATATATAATTAGGATATTGTGTTAATATTTCCATTATTAATTCCTATTTCCAGAATTTTTAAATTCATTATAATTCATTGTGAGCTGAAACTTGGTATAGGTCTCCTCCGGAAGCACTTTTTTTCCTTTATTGGATAGAGACTTCAAACCCTTCTATTGGTCCTGTTGACACCCTGATTTTTCCCACTTTGTTCTCTTCCTTTTGGATATGTATACCTTTGTCTGTGTACTGTACGCTTGAAGGATAGGTCCATCCCCACTGGTTCTTACTACTCAAGTTTCTGTTTCTGTGTCTGCAAGGCCAGACATAGGGTGACCAGAAAGCAAATGTGAAAAATCGGGATGGGGGTGTGGAGTAATAGGAGCCTATATAAGAAAAAGACCCCAAAATTGGGACTATCCCTATAAAATCGGGACATCTGGTCACCCCTAGCCAGGCATGTGATTCTTATGTTGTGGCTCTGCAGAGACAACGTATTGAAGAGGAATATGCCCTAGCCTTTTCCACATTACTTTTTGTATTTTCTCCTGCGAAGCCCTGGTGAAGGTGATTAGACATGGCTCCTTTAACGTACATTACTTTTTCAATCAACTAGAATGTGACACTAGGAGTTGACATAGGATACCTGTTTGGGCTGCTTTTAATGTTTTAGGACTTTTGTTTATATTTCTAATTTAAAATTAAAACTAAATACTGAGGACCAAATTTTTTCCTGATATAAACAGGTGGAATTTAACGGAATTAAATGGAGTTGAATTTAAAATGTTGCAGGTCATTAGTCTGTAATATGGGCAACTCCCTTCTAATATATATTGGAAATTTGAAAAAACCCTAAAATACTGAAATCTGAAAACTGTCTACGGTATATTCCCATTATATAAGTAGTTCCATTGATTTCAAGTCTGGATCCTGCTGCTTTTCATTCTGATTTTTATTATGCATATGGAACAGGGTGGCTCAGATTCTCCAATGCAACAGTGAAAGCTCTCACAGGTACTGTAGATAATCCAGAAAAAGCCTAAATTGTTAGATAAAATTAGATGAGGAGTAATGGGTTATGAAGTCTTTCACATGTGGGTCCTTGGTTTAATCTGGCCTCAGTAATGACTGAAAGTAGTTATCAGTTTACTATTGGTTTCTGTATGGAATACATGAAATTCAGCCTAGTTCCTAGTGGTGAAAACCATCATCACAATATTACCTGGCAACATGATGATATCATTGAAGAAGCTAAGGATTGAATTGGAATTTAGACTGCTCTACGCTTTTAGCCTTAGAAGTGGTTTTTCTTGTCAAGGAGCATCAGCAGGGCAGTATGGGAAAGATTGCATTACTACCTCCCATGCTGCTGTGGATAATGATAGACTAGAGATTTAGCATTCTGTGGATTAAGCTTTTAGTTCTTTTTATTTTGCATTTAAATTCAGTTATTTTTTGAAATCAGACTTTAACTGTACCTTTAGTATTATGAAAATTTAACAGTCAAATGTGTACCATGGTTGAAACCCTTTATAAAAAAATAATCTAGTATCTTCCATTTATTATAGAGTTTTAAATGGCAAACATTATTAAGTCTGAAATTCCACTTTTGTTGTAAACCTGTGTTTCACATGCTCAAATCTCTTTCAAAACGTTTTAGCGGTGAAACTTCATGTTTGCAGGGAGGAAGTTAGCACAGATCTGGGGCTTAGTCTGGAAGACACAAGATGTGCTTCTGTTCCTGGCACTGACTCTCTGTGTGATTCAATTGGTTAAGTCCCAAATTTTTAATTCTCTCTGCTAATTTTGAGTGCCCAGCTTGTGATACCTGGAGACTGATTTTCAGATACTGAGTTCCTGCAGTTCCCACTGACTTCAACTGGAGTTGCGAGTGCGCAGCTCCTCAGCTCCTCTGAAAATTTGGCCTTAGGTGTCTAAAGCTGAGCATCCAAAAATGGAGGCATGCAAAACTAGAGGCAACTTTTGAATGTTTGCCCCTAAACTTCTCTGCTACAGTTTCTCCTTCTGTAAAATAGTTATAGTAGTCATCTGCTTTATAGGTGTATTGTGAAAGTTAGCTAATTGTCACATTTGTAAAGCACTTCGAGATCCTTGGTTGATAGATTTTATAAGTGCAAAGTAGTCATATATTTGGTCTCAACTGAAGATTGTGTTTTGAATATCTAACCCTTTGTTAAATAATGAAGATATATAAGACAGTGTTAACGCATTTATTTATAAATAAATAGGACCCAATCTTCCATGCCACTATCTTAAATGCAGGTTCCATATCATTGCATGTGGAACAGATTCCTACTGCAGTATTTTTCAAGTTAGTGACATCATGAAACAAAGACTGTCCCATAGCTTCACATCTCCATTTACAGGGATTACACAATGATTCTCTGCTATAAAAACTGAAAAAGTTAACAGTTTGGCTCATGGAGAGCTAGTTATCATACTTGGCTCAAAACAATGGCCCAATCTTGCACATTTTTTTACGAGAATGAAAAAATGAGCAAGAACTGGGCCCGAATAAAGTGTAGGGATCAGGTCAGAAAAGTACAGTTTCTTTTGTCTGCCAGTGTTTGTTTAATTATTTAGAGCCCAACGTTGCAACCCTTATTCATGTTGAGTAGTTCTTGAAGTCAATGGGACTTTACATGTGACCAGATGGTTCATGTGCATGTGCACTGGGCCTCAGTCTAAAGGGTTCTGGCTTTTAATGAAAGCCTTAAGATTCATTGAAGACTTCTGAGAATTTGTCGGCCAAATTTCCTGGCACTTCTGGAGCAAGGGCCAGGGTAAACCCTGTCTCCCAGATGGAAGAATTAGAGGGGAAGCTCTCAAGTAAAAAGATGCAGTTTCTATTTTCCTCAGGATTATTCTCACTTAGGAGAGAATAGGGTCCAAAATAATTTAGCAGTGGAAGTATACTACAGCAATTACTACTTTGCATTTATTCAAAAATATAAAAATGACTTAAAGATGGGTAAGTGATATTATTCTCTTTTAACAAATGGTGAAACTGAGGTCAAAGTTATTGTGAGCCAAATTTTCCAAAGTGGCCTTTAATTTTGAATGCTTCCATTTCTGGCTGCACAACTTCAAGCACATTGATCCTGATTTTCAGAAGAGTTGAACACCTAAAACTCCAATTGTGAGCAGCTGGTGCTCAGCACCTCTGAAAAGATACTGTGTTACTAGAGGGAATCATGTAAGTACCTAGATAACTTGGAAATGAGGGCCTAGGTGTTTGCAGCTGAACACCCAAAAATAGAGGCCACTAATAAAAACTTGAAATTAAGTGATGTACCCACAATCTCTCAATGAAATAATGGGAGAGTCAAAAATGAACACAGGATTTCCTTTGACTCCCATTATCTACTCATGTTGTCTCCCTTTTATTTAATGTTTTTCCTGCTACAATTCTACTCAACAGCAGATGCTCCATCATGTTTCTGCTTTTTTGTTGCAACCCACTGGTGTTTAGCTTCTGAATTACATCTTTAATATTGCCTACTTGAGCTACATCCTGAACGGTGTATGTCAAATGCTGATTGTGCCTTTACTGTGGTGGACCCTAAGATGTGGAACTTATTTTCGCCTTGGCCTCTATTCCAATCCGTTACCGTCACAGGTCAATTTTAAATATCTTACTTTTTTTCCCCCAGTTTCTTTTGTATTACTTTTACATAACCATTGTTGATATCCTTATGTGCTTATATCCTTATGCATTCCCTATTTTTCCCTACGCAGTCATTGTTATAAGGAGAATGCTTTTATTCATTCTCTCACTGTAGTTTTATATGTTTATTTTATTTGCCAATTAAAAGGAGTATTTGTCCCTTACTCTAGGTGTTTTTGATGATCCTTAAATGTACAATTGCGAAAGAGATTCTTCCAGTAATCAGCCTTCAACCATTAATGGTGATAGTCACAACAACCAACAATAAAACTGCAGCAAAAAGCATATTTAATCTATCTGGACAAAGCCTTACTAGTCCTTCGTAGCTAGAGAAAATAACATGACCCTTGCAGTATGCCCTGATCATCAATACATTCTGACTATTTCAGACATTCAGGGGAGGGGAGAGAGTTCCAAAACTGAGGGGACCTCTTGGTTAACACACTGCCAGCTGCGCACTCTCTCTTACAGTAGTGGGGCTCTAGCTCGGGTGCACCCACTGATACAATTTTGACAGTATAGTACAGGGAGACAGATGGTCTCTCCAGTAAGTAGGGTCTAGGTTAAGTAGGGCTTTCCAGGTTAAAATCAACATTTTAAATTCTACCTCGTATTTAACAAGTAGCCAGTGTAGATCCAGAACCATGAGTAAAATGTGCTAATGGCAAGGTTTCTAAATTAGCTGCTGAGCCTTGCACCAGCATCAGTCTTTGGATAGATTTAAAATGTAGTCCCATCTAGAGCACATTGGGCAGTCTAATTTGGAGGTGGCAAAGGTGCAGAAGACAACTGCAAGGTCTAAACCTGATAGAAACAGTTTCAATTTTTTCACTGCATATAATAGGCAGGGTAGAGAGGGGGAAAAACTGATTTGATTGTAGTTGCTGCCTGATCTTCTGATAGCTTGGAATCTAGCCAGACTTCTAGATTGTGCACCTGTTCCACAAATGATCAACATCAACAATTTGCCTAATTCAGGCAGGCAAAAATTTTCTTTGTCATCTGTTCTGGTTGTTTCCTCAAACAACCAACATCAGTCTAGTCTAAGCAGATAGCTATCATCCACTAAGGCAACTGACTACTCTGGTACTCCTATTCCAAACACCATATCAAGAGTACTGCCCAGCATATGAGTTGATCCAGCAACCATCTGGCATAGATTCACCATTGTCATGATGTCTGGCATAGATTCATCATTGTCATGATGGCCATGAACTCCTGAGCTTTTTCAGAGAACTTGTCATCCACATGGAGATTGATGTACTGTAATCTCTTACTATCAGTTTTGGTGTCTTTAAACCCACTATGGTGAGCAACCTGAGCAGCTCCTAGAAGGATTCCATTGTGCAGCAGGGTGAGTAACAGACTAACACCAATCTCATTTTAACACTGTTGCAGGACTCTCAGAGAAGCAAGACACAGCACGCTATATATGTGAACAGTTTTGGACTAGATTTCTTGCATTTTTGGTTGGATGTAAACAAAACAGTTACACCACTCATGCTGGCACTGAATACTCAGCTGAAGTCTTGTCCAAGCAAGTCTTGGCAAACCTGCAAAGTCAGGGGCCTCATCTTTCACTGAATCCTGAATCATTCTAACTTCATTCAAAGTTGAACCTGTATTAATCGGCAGGACAATAGGACAAGATCATTGTCCATTGACATCCTCTCCTTTCGAGAACAATTTTGGTAAAGCCAAAAACGTCAAAGTCAAACATCTCAATAATATGTATTTTCCCCTCTTTGTCTCCCCCTTCCCACTATCACAGGGCTCAAGTTACCATCCCCCAGGCCTCCAAATCCCAGCCCATAGCAGCATTGCTCCACCTCCTGGGGCAGCCTAAAACAACCACTTAAGAAGGGAACCAGATGCCAGAGCTAGATACCCAAATGCGGAACTCAAACCAAATAGTAGAATACATTTTGATACTGTAATTACCATCCAAACAGTAAAATTGTTCTCATTATCAACAGGCCATTTACCCTTGCCTCCCATCCCCAAGCTGAGTTCACTACCCCAAAAGGGAGAAAACAAAAACAAAATAATTTTTATGTGTGTTGTACTATTTATTTTATTGTGAATTGTTATACATCATTCTGAGTGACTTGGTGGTAGGTATGGGGAGACGCTTCAGAAATAAAACTAGTATTAATTCTGAAAGGACATAGGGTAGTCTTGTTTTCCTTGTATTACATGTAATATAATCACCTACTTCTACTTGTCAAATGTTAAGCTTAAGTACATTAATGATTATATGTCCATAAGAACTTTTCTATAATCCAAAATGTAGAGGTTTACATTTGCTTTTGAAATATGAGTTAATCATAGTTGTTTCTTTAAAATTACAGCTAATGAACTGATCATTTAAAAGTTTATTTTTTGTCTAGTTTTGGATTAAAATTATATGTATATTTGGCTATAATAAAAGGCGAGGCTTTGTATTAAAAAATAGGAAAGGAAAGCAAAAGAAATCACTGTTTAATTGGAGCTTTAGAGCAACAGCTGTAAAACTCACTTGGTTGTCCTAATTGCCATGAGTAATAGAAAGAGGCTTTGAAAAGTAATCCTTTGTAATGTTTAAGATAATAATTATATTCCAACCAGAGTGCAGTTGTTTTAGAATTAAGTCTGTACTGAACCAGTTAGAGAGCTGGATGTCACAAATAACAGGTGTGGAGAAATATATATCAATGTACACAAAGAAGAGAGCTATCCTCAGGAAGCAGGGACTGAATTTAGAGCTTGAGTCCCCAAGAAAAGACTCCTCAAGGATAATAAACCTCAAGTGCTATATGACTTGAAATGGGTCGTTAAACACGAAGTTTATATACAAATGGTGGCGCACAAATACCAGTTTTCTGTTCTCTTCCAAACATGGCCAGACCTCTTTCCAGACCTGGAAAAATATGTTTTCACAAGTAGCGTGTTTGTATTTTCAAGTCCTCGTTCATTAAATGTGACAAAAAATATTTTTAGTTTTCACTCTTCAGTATACGTTCCCACACAAAAAATGCCACTTAACACTGAGTTAAGGTTAGACTGCTTATCTCACCAACAAAAAAACATAAAACATAAGGAAGTATACAATAAGTAATTCAACAAATCTTCTACACTCCACTCATCACATCCTTTTCTCAACCACAGCTGCCTCCCTTTCACTACCCACAGATCTGAACCTGAAAAACAAGCCTTAACTTAGCTAAATTTATTGGGTTTGTGTTGCTTTCATAAGTTACAGTCTACATAGTTCTGGACGTGGTTTTGTATTGGTTTGTAACTGTGGCATAGTATCAGATTAACAAGAGTGGCTGTGAGGATTTTAAAAAAACATTTAGGAAGT
Organism: Caretta caretta; assembly: GCF_965140235.1. Taxonomy (NCBI): domain Eukaryota; kingdom Metazoa; phylum Chordata; order Testudines; family Cheloniidae; genus Caretta; species Caretta caretta. The sequence continues at coordinate 170,429,345 of NC_134208.1, forward strand.
TTTGTGAATGGATGATGTATGCTGGTAATTGTTTGCAATTAGGCAGTAATTTTTATGTGGCAGTATCAATGTGGTATATTGGTGTATTATATTTATGATCAGAGTTCAGGTTGAACACTGGTTGTTCAGAGGGATGAAGGAGACATGGATCACATGTGCTGGATGGGAAGTACTTAATGAATGGAGTGGAGTTGTGGTATTGAATGAGTTTTTACAGTTTGCATTGGAGGATGATGCAGACTAGCAATCTTAACTCAAAGTTTAAAACTGGAATTTCCCAGTTTTTTAAATGTGTCAGTACTATGACAGCTATCCATGTGAACAACTATTAGTACTGTACTGATATGCACAATCCTCTGTTTGCCTTCCCACCAGAATCCTCTTATGCCTCTTCATAGCTCAGCTTTCCTTCTGAATCCTGTACGGCTGAAATCTTTTCTTCCATGTCATCCTGTAGAGCTCTTGTTCCCCTCCATGCCTGATTATCTGCATACTCTCACCCCACCAATATCCCTGCTTCTTATCATGGCCTCCTACTTTCCTACTACTTTCAGCTTTTAACTGTTGATCTGTCTGTAAATATAGATGTATTTGTACTTATATATATTCATGTTAATATACATTTCATCTAAAAGTTGTAGAAGGAGGGAAAGAGGGGATATATGGTGACCAGTTGAGAGACTGGGAGAGCTCATAAAGGAATAGAGCTGTATGGAGTCACGGGAGGAATGTGTACTACCAGTGAGGGGATGGGGGCCACACAATCCCTCCAGGCAGGAGGTCTGAAAGTGGTTTCAAGGGGTAGGGATATGGGGCAGGGGTATGAGGCATACCTTTCAACTGGCTCAGCTCCAAATCTGCAATGCAGTGTGACAAAGACCCAAAATTAAGGACACATGCAGGAAATTTAGGATGCTGTGAAACTAAGTCCTTTGAATGTAAATAGATAATTCTGTAATCTCTTTTTCTTGTAATTCTGTTGATTCTAAATAATTTTCAACAATAAAAGTAAAGGGAGATGCCAAATTTGTGTAGATTGTAGGTCACTTTGGCATTAAAATAAGTGACATCAATCAAAATGAGATATTTGAGGGGTAGGGTTATGGGTTACGGGGGCGGGGTGAAGAATAGAGAAATGGGACTTGAGTGCTGGGAGAGACCTGCAGGTGGAAAAGAAGGGGAATGGTGTTTCATCGGACTGCAGATTTTCTCCCCTCTTTCTCCCCTTAGCTCAAACTCTTTTTCACCCTCACCTCACCTCTTCCCCTGCCCACCACAGTTCACCTCTCCCCCATGTCTCCATATCCCTGCACACCTGCTATAGCTCCTTGCCACACCATGTCCTCACAAGGATTTCCGTGCTCCCACAACCTTGCTTTGCTCTGGTCCCCTCATTTCTGAGCACCATTACTTCTCTTGGTTCCTTATGATGGTTGAGGAAGTTGGTGGAGCCAGGGAGCACTCAGGATGTGTGTAGTGGGGAATTTGGGGAATAGAATTTGATTGGGGGAACCAGGCTGTGGAGGAACCACACTGGCACTTGAAGGTCTTCCCCATCACTGCTGGCTCTGTTCCCTGTGCACTAAGTCAGCATGGACATAGGGAGCACTTGATGTGGTCTCAGTGCAGGGGCACCCGCAATTCCCCTTTCAAAAAGGGAGCAATTTTAAATGTTAAATTCAATAGTCCTCTGAAAAGTTACTGTTTTAAATATGAAGAACAAATTCGAGCTTTAAAGTGTAGAACGGTGGGATTTTAGTCCTGCTTTAAGTGCAAATTTCATTATTGTCCGAACTATTGAGTCCTTTCCAATGTCTTGTCTTTAGAATTTGGCCTACACAGTAGTATTTATAATAGTCTCTATGGATTATTCGTGCAGAGGGGAGTGGGAACTCCAAATGGGTACAGGTTTATCACCCAGCAGAAGAGGCAAAGGGTTCTTATCTCTAAACCTGTTGACCAACATAGATCTTGGGGGCTGTCGTGGAGGCAAGGTGCCTCAGTACATCCACTTCATCAGCTCCCTGCAGTCCCAGAACCTGGACAGCAAGGTTATTGTTCTAGAAATTCCCTCCAAGGGGGAGGAAATGCAAGTTACTGCAGCCTCTACAGTAATTTACATTGGCTTCCTTATGTTTCTTTGACAGGAGACCCCACCAAAAATCATTTGACCCTTCTCCCCTTTCTTCTCACTTTGCACTGCCCCTTCATTACCTGTGGAACCCTAATGGTGGTGCTTTATAGGACTGTAGAAAAGGAGCCAGTAACTGCACGCTTCTCTACCCTTCCAAAGCCAGGATCTCTTCTGTTCACCAAATCAGAGGAAAACATAGAGACCTATATTTGGAGCCCAATCCAATAGTTCTTAATCATGCAAAAATCTCATTGAAGTCAATAATATTGAATGGGGTGTAATTCCAGGAAGAGTTTGGCCCAAATGGCGTTTTGCCTGAATAAGAACTCCAGAGGTGGTGTGCTTTTGTGTGCTTCATTTTAGGGTGGGATAACTTAAACCATTAAAGGTAACGTTAACCACATCTACATTTAAAATTAGGACATTTAGATACTATCTGTACATTAATCAAAGGTAATCTAGCCCTTGGTTTCTCAGAGAGGTTCTACTTATATCAATCACCATAAGCATTTTTTTGAAGTTGGTCATTTTATATAAAAACTGAAAATGAATATTTTCTGGGACTTAATGAATAATGAAAGAAAAAGAAAAGGAGTACTTGTGGCACCTTAGAGACTAACCAATTTATTTGAGCATAAGCTTTCGTGAGCTACAGCTCACTTCATGCATCGGATGAAGTGAGCTGTAGCTCACGAAAGCTTATGCTCAAATAAATTGGTTAGTCTCTAAGGTGCCACAAGTACTCCTTTTCTTTTTGCGAATACAGACTAATACGTCTGTTACTCTGAAAGAAAAATAGTGCTGCCAAATACATTCTCCAAATCCTGGTCTCTAAAAAGTTTTAACCAAATTAATTTTTCAAGAAGGGTGCGGGGAAAAATAATTTTAGTCCATAGCCAATAAACTCACCTCCCCTTGCCTTTTTTGTAAATTGCTCATTTATGAAATTATTTTCACTCTGAAATAAAAAATTCTGAAAACTAAAACTTGCAGCATAAAAAGGAGAAAGTGGTCTTTAAAGAGCTATAATAACGTTACCTATAAATCTTTTCATTGTAAGAATCAGGATGCAATCCTCAATGAGAGATTTTTCTAAGCAAGACTTACAAGATCTTATCCAAATTTTATTTTGAAGGAGAATTTATTTTAATGTTACTACTTTATTCTGAAAAAAAGCATTTCAGCTATTTTAAATTACGTAAAAACCATTACAAACCCAGATTTTTAAAAGAATAAAAATTATAATAGGTTACTACTTTTGAGTGAGATAAATAATTACAGAATTCGGTATACCAACAAGTTCACTCCTTGACAAGCTTTGGATCAGATCTTGCCTCTCTAGATTATTCAAAACTTTAAAAATCAGTGGAAATTCTGCATTTGCAGTGGCTTCGAGACTCTATCCGAAAGTTCACTTTCTTACTGCTGACAGGCATTTCTAATTAAACTTGCTTTTAATTTAGTTATGTTTTGGAGGTGGGACACAAATCCACAATTCACATTTTTTTTTTAAATACAGAAAGGTCAGTAAATTGCAACTTTTAACACTAAGAAACCTGTTTTATACATCTTTAGATTAAAAACAAAAACAAAAATTGTCCAGTATTGTCAGTCTGGAAGAAATCTTGGAGGCTTTCTACAAGTTTTTAGGAAAAAATACAAGGTTGTTTTGTTTTTTAAACAAAAATAAACGAAGTAGATTACAACTTTTAAGTGAAAGTGAACAGCTGAGCTATTTCTAGATGGTCAGACCTTCAGTTCTCTTAAAAAAAAAACTTTTAAAAGTGTCTAACTTTAAAAAATGAAGAGCAGAGAGTTAATTAGAGCTTGGAAAATAATAATAATATCTGCGTGTGGTGGCTGCCTTTGCCTTTTTCTCTCTCTCTCTCTGCTTATTTCTCTCTCCGTGTGGCTGGCAACTCCTGCTCTGTGCTGTGCTGTGCAGTGCAGTGCTCTCCTCTCTCTTTCTCTCTCTCTCTTCCCCCCTCCCTGCCTCCCTCCCTTCTCTCTGTGTCTCTCTCTCTCTCTCTCTCGCTCTTACACTGCCAGCCCCTGATGTGATGGCGAAGAAACCCCGTTGACAAGGCACTGCTTTTTCATGACGGTGAGTTTCCCTTTGAGTGTATTATAATTTTGTGATAAAAATTTCAAGGAAAAAAAAACACACAACCTCCTTCCTCCCTTCCTTCGGGGAGGGAAAAGAGAGGGGGGAAATCTATCTCCAGACAGACAGAAAAGAAAGAGGAGCAAATTAACAACCAGGAGTTGCCAAAACCAGGATATTAGGTTTCAGCCCAGAGAGCTATTGGCTCTGGGGCTATGTATATAAATATATATCTAGAGAGAGCGAGAGGGGAGACAGGGAGAAAGAAGAGGGATATTTTGGTGGGTGGTTGTTGAGCAGATGCTAATTCACATGGAAATGAAATATTTATTTCTTTTTCAGCGAGGCTGCGGTGGTGGCTGCTGAGGCCACTTGGAAAAAAAAAAGTTGTTTCTTAAAATAAAGAGGAGAGAGAGAAGGTTTCAGGTCCAGGCTGATCACTGCAGAGAGGGGAGAGGTTTGGGGTGGTTTTTTTCCCCCTCTTCTTGCTGATGCCATGGAAATGCAGGAGAGGAGGGGGGGAAAATCTCTTTTAATGACTCATTGATTGAGCTGGTTTAAAATTAGTTGTTGTTGGTCTTTTTTTTTTTTTTATTTTCCGCCCCCCTTGATGGCCATCGAGAGGGCTAGAAAGAGGAGAGGGGGAGAGAGAGAGAGTGCGTGTGTGTGTGTGTGAGAGAGAGAGAGTGAGGAGCGAGGGGGATAGAGAGAGTGTGAGAGGGAGAAAGAAAAATAATCTTTTCAAATCTCCTCCCTCTTTTTTCCCCCCTCGTTTCTTTGCTTTTCTCTAAAGCTCTCTGGGCTGTGAAACACTCTTTCTTCCTCCTCCTCAGGAAAATGGAGACACTTCGTCTCTCTCCTGGCTGTGTGGGGCTGGGAAGGATTTTTCTTTTTTTCTTCGCTCCTGGCTTGATTTTCCCCCCGCTACCTGCTTCCACCATCCTGATCTTGTAATTCCTCTGAATTCGTTTCTCTGATGTGTGTCTGCTGCGGATTTATTTTTCATCGGTTTTAATGTAGCCACTAGATTTTGTTGGTTTCTTTGCAGGTTTCTTCAGAATTTGCCTGTGTTTATTTTTGCCACGGCGTGGAACTGATGATCCCCGGGTGCGCGTGCGATTTTTGGGCGGTGGACTTGGGGTTTAATCATCTTTCTTTTTTTTTTTCTTTTTTCTTGTTTTGCTTTGTAGGATCAGACTCCCCCCTCTCCCTCCCCGCTTTGAACGTATTTACCTGTAATCTCGCTTTCTCTCTATTTTAAAACGTAATAATAAACCGAGACTCTCTCGAGTAACCCTTTTGGTTTTGCGTTTTAAGGGCTGTGTATCTGCTGCTTGGATTTTCTGCGTATCCGGTTCCTCCGATTAGTCCTCTGAACCATTTTTTTTTTTTAATTTTGAAAAATCTCCTTCGGAATTTGAGCCAAAACCAAACACTGGTGGCATTATGGATGGGGCTTCATTGAAACCTTCTGAGCCGAGGAAGGGCAAAGTAGTTGTTGGGTTTTTTTTTTTTTTTTTTTGAGGGGAGGGGGTTGGTTAATTTTAGCGGCTTTCTCCTCCAACCTTAACAAAAAAAAAAATCCTCTTTCCGATCACGGGGTTGTGGGGAAAGTGCTGTAATATGGCATCGTATTTTTAAAAACACCCTCTAACAACTGAAGGGGAAATAGGACACGGTTTGTGTTTCAAGTATTATTTAATTAGTGGAGGAGGGGAGGGGAGGCGAGGCGCGGGGGTGGGGGGAGGCCTTGGGCTTTTCCTGACACACACTCTCTGCTCGCCTCGGTCCCGTCAGGATTTCAGTTCAAAGGAGAAAGCCCCGCCGCCGCCGCCGCTGCCTGTGGACTCGGCTGTTGGTTTGCCGCGCGGGGCTGGCTCGCTGTGTGCGACTGGGAGAGCAGGAGAAGATGGCGCTGCCTGGCTGCCTGCCAGCGTTTGTTGCGCAGTTTCACTGTGACTCTCCTCCCTCCTGGCCTCCTCCCCTACAGGCGCCATTTTAAAGCCCTGGGTGGTTGGGGTTTTTTTGTTTTTCCTTCATTTTTCATTTTCATTCCACTGTGTGGGGCGTCGCCCTCCTCAGGTCATTTCCTTTGCTCATTCGGACTGTTCGAAATGCTGCTTGTGCAGCAAAGAGCACTTCGTTCCTTACTGAGGGAAAACCTCCTTCCCTGGTCTCCTTCACTGTGGAGATGGGTGTGAACGCCTCTCCCTCTCTTTGGGGGCGGAGGCGGGGGAGGAGATGAAAGATCATGTTGCTGGGTGTGTTAAGGAAACATGACACGGTTATGTACTGAGCTCTCAGTAGCTGTTTCCGGAAGGGGCCCTTACACATCTCCACTTCATTTTAAGTCTCTTCCCTTCCTCCCCCTTTCAGATTGTCCCCACAGCCCTTGACTCAGCTGCCAGAGCGAGGGGTGCACTCCTGGGAGGTGTGAAACGCCTTCAAATCCAAATGACTTCAGTGGGGTGTGAGGGAGCTCTGTGTCCCAGAGGGTGGAGACCCTGTTGTTTAAAGGCTGACAACGTGAGTGGAATATTTGTTGGGTTACCTGTGAACCCAAAATATGGCCCAAACTTGGGGAGGGGAACACTCATTTGAAATTCATTTCACAGTGAGATTAAAAGCATTTCTCTTCTTGTGAAAGCTGCTGTCTCAGGCTTTGATACTCAAAATAAGGTGCGTTAATAAAAAAGTAATAGGAGTGAGACATTTCAAAATACAGATGACAAATTAAAAATTCTTCATCGCTAGAAGGACAATAAAAACACCTTTAATTAGCCTTGCAAAATTCTACTTAGCCACATGCCTAGGGCAAGTAACCCATTTGGTGGGTGAGTAAACAGCAAATTTTTCTTATCCTCTGCTAGATAGACATGAATTTGTATTTTGTGTGGGGGAGAGTCGGTATGTCTTCATGATAATTTTTAAGACTGATTTTAAAAGAATTTCCCAATGAGAAGGCTCCCTCTGACTGGTAGTTCTGTTATGATGAAACATGGGGGGGGAGGGTTTTGTTTTGGAGCTGTGTGTATTTCAGTGAGACCATTGAAATCTCCCTCCTATTTAAAAAAATAAAACTTCATCATTCAAATACTACACCGTTTAAGGTATACTTATTAATGTGCATATTTAGAAAAAGGATAAAATCTATATTCAGGACACATGAATGAACTCTGTCAAACTGTGTAAAAAAACTACTGAAGCATGTGGCATATTGTTTTTCCCTTTTAATTTTATGCCTTTTGATACATCACAGTATGTTCCTGTCAGACTCAGACCTCTCATTCCTTAATGATGGTACTGAAAGATTTTCTCATTTGGGATTAATTTTAAGGCATTTTTTCAAAGCCTTTGTTTGTTGGTGGATGAAAGGATTTTGAGTTGTATTTTCAGTGAGAAATTAAACATTTTCCTCATTTAATTTTTTTTAAGTCTCTTCCTTTATATAAATTATAATGTCTAGAGCATATCTAGATACAGCCCTATGAATGCTTGTTTGTTTTTTGAAGACAATCCATATTGATGACAGGACAATAAACTTTTCCAAATTCATTATTTAAAGTCAATTAAAAGGAAGTGAAATTCTTGTTTGCGTACAAATTTTATATTTTTTAATACATGAAAACGTGTCACTTTCAGAGCTGTTATTTTACATTATTTTGCTAAGAATAGTATTGAGGGTGTGAAGGAGGAGTCATTTTATTAATAGTACTGATTATTTATACTACAGAATATATCTGATTCACACTAATAATTGGGAGATCCCTTGTGGATTATTGTAGTAATTTGTGCAAATTAGTAAGTGACAAAAATATGGTAACAGTACCAAGGGTACTGTGTCAGTAACTGCTCAATCCTGCAAATGCTTAAACGCATGCATATGTGTACTTGTGAGTAGTTCCAAACACTTACAGGATTGGGTCCTAAATGTACTAAGGGCATTTTAACAAGTGTCACTTTGGCCTGGCCTCCACTTGAAAGTTTTGCTGGCACACCTGTGTCAGAAGTGTGAAAAATTGCATCCTTAATCAACTTACCTGTGTTAGCAAAAGCCCCTGTATAGATGCAGCTATACCAGTTAAAAAAAAGTCCTGTTGCTGGAATAGCTGATTTTGTTTGGGAGACTGGTTGGTATAAGGCAGTGGTAGTCAATTTTTTGTCAAGATTCAAATTTCTTGGTCAAGGTAAAGTCAAGATCTAGGCTCCAGGAAAAAAAACAACCCTCCCCACCTCCCCCAGTAATGATAATAAGTAAATAAAAAGATTTCAGGGTCTGTTCAAAAGTGTCTGGTGGTCTGGATTTGGCCCATGGTCACCTATTGGCTACCCTTAGTATAAGCTATATTCGCAGAAGTGTTCTTTTGGTAGTGTAAACTGCTTCTCTTCTAGGATGGCCAATATAGCTATACTAGCAAAGACAAGATACTGGTGTAGATGTTTATATCGGTAAACTGCGTCTTTGCCGGTATTGCCGGTAGTGCCCCCTCCCAAGTAAGATTAGCGATAGCAGCAAAAGCACATTTTTGCTAGTATAATTGAATCTATGGTAGGGCTCGTGCTTGCACAGCTATATAAGTCGGGATCACACTCTTTTACACCCCAACCAACATAATTTTGTTAACAAGAGCATGAGGGTAGCCACAGTTATACCACAAAAAAGCCGTTTTGCCAGTTTAGCTTATTTTGTTTGGGGAGCTGGTATAAGCTATTCTGGACAGTATGAAATGTGTCTCCACTAGGAAGCTTTATTGGTATAGCTATACTAGCATAGCTGTACCAATAAACCCTTTCTAGTGTGGACAAGGCCTTTGTGCTTGCCTACTTCAGAAAGTTTTGCCTCTCTAATTACACCAGTATAAAGCAACAGAAAAAAACCCTCCAGTGTGGATGCAGTTATACTGGTTTAAAAGTGCTTATTCTGATGTGGGAAGTGAAAGTTAGATGGGTAAAAGGCACCTTTATACTGGTATAACTGCATCCTCCACAGAAGAGCTAATGGTGGTATAACTACGTAGGTAAAAAAAACCACACCCCTAAATGACACAGTTACACTGTTACAACTTTTCTACTGTAGACCAAGTCTTTGATTTAGTTATAGAAACCGTGTTTTGCTCTGTTTTTTCATTCAGAATAATTGTGTTTACAGATTAATGAAATGGGAATTAAGAAAATTAATTAATGCTATATAATACACCCTTTCCTCTCTTAACTGGATTCCTCATCTAGATGATATATCTTCTAGAATTGTTTCAAGAAGCATTTTGAATGAGGAAAAGTTTTAAAAAAAATCAATGAGACAAATCTTCCTTAAAATACTTCGCAAAATCCTTCATCACAAGGTAATGTTTAAAAAACAAACAAACAAAAAAGCTTTAAAGTTAATTGCAACTGGAAGGGATCATTTTTCAAAGGGCTAAGCTTGTAACACTGCACTCACGCAAAAGTCCTATTGACTGCATTTTCATCAGTAAAACTGTTGTCGCATGGGGTGTGAAACAAACACCCCCCGACTGACATAAGTTTTACCGATAAAAAGCACCAGTGTGGACAGCGCTTTGTCAGTGAGAGACACTCTCCCATCGACAAAGCTACCACCCCTCGTTGGGGGTGGTTTAATTTGGTCGACTGGAGAGCTCTCTCCTGCTGACAGAGAGCAGCCACACTGCGTAGTGGCATGGCTGTAGTGGCACAGTTGGACTGCTGTGCAGTGCACAGTGTAGACGTAGTCTTAGTATGAATTTTGCCTGAGTGAGGAGTTACAGGATTGGGCTCTAAGAGCTGAGTTTATTAAGAACTTTGTGGACTGTGGGTAAAATCCTGGACCCACTGAAGTGAATGCCAAAACTCCCATGGACTTTGGGCCAAGAATCATCTTGTATCTTTCTTGAGGATTTCCACTCTAGTTTTCTGGGTAAACTAAGTACTATAAGTTCAGTGTGTTCAAACATTCAAACTGTTCATTCATCTATTAGTTCAATGTGTTCAAACATTATTTGGTTTCTAGAACAGGATAATTGAAGGGTACATAGTGTCATGCTCAGCATGAATTATCACCAGTAACACAGTATTACTTCATACATTCCTCTGTACTTTAAAGGTGTTCTTTCTGTCTTTTCCAAGATATCTGATTATTACTTTTAGTGACTAGTCAGGTGTATTGATAGGAATGCCACTGAAAATGTCTGTACTGGACACTGATTTACAAGTAAATTAAGTAATCAAATTCTGTTCCCAAAATTTTTAAATCTGGGATTGCATTATGTCACTTTCTCTGTCTGGTATCTTTAAAAAATATGTAAACATAGCAAAAGAGCATGAGATACAGCTGTTCTGAACAGCAGATTAAATAAAGCCAACTGAAGAAACTGGTACAAGAAATTATTCATAACACTGTATTGCAATATAGCAGGTACTGTAACATGCTATGATATTGAATATGATGGTATTTTGAAATATTCAAGAACATCTCAGCATATAATAGAGAAGGAAGTACCAGTTTTAGGCAACAGTACTGAGAGCTTCAGGAATCTATACAGACTTTAGACAGTAATTTAGTTTCTTTCACTGGTGTGCATATTCTTAAAATGTCAGCATATGTTTTACAATTTTACAGTACTGTACATCCAAGCCTCTATGGATATATTTAGGGCCTTAGTACAAGTATGTGAAATTCAGAATGGTTTCCCAAATCTCAAATGAGGCCTCCTTAGTTTTCTGAGCTATTATTAACGATGAATGAAATTTAAGGAATATTTGAGTACTGGATGAACTGCCTTTATCTTTTTTTTTTCTTTGTGCAGTGCTTTAGTGTGCATGTGTTACTTGCCCTTCCAGTGCAGAAACAGTATATGTCACTGTAAAAGGATACAATCCTCTAAGATGATTAATGCTTCCTGAAAGGGAATTAAAGTGTAGTGGGAGTCGAGGACACTTGCAGAGGCGTCCAGCAGCCCACTGGAGATAGTACTTTATGTATTTAATAGGTGATTGTAGTGATGTATGTAATTTATAAAATTACTCTGTGATGTATAGTATATATAATGTTACATATCACAAAGTAGTTTTCCGATCTTTTATCAACCATAGTTTTTCAGTAAGGGGCCATTAATATGCAAATTGTTCAGGTGCAAAATTTAAATTGCACCTTTCTTGTCATAGAAGTACTTTGAGAATATTAAAATATTAATATTTATTTCCAGAGTCACACAATTGATTTGCAACCTTATAATCTAATCTTTTAAATAAAAGATTCCTCAGTATGAGACCCCTAGATCAAAAATCCATTTTACACAGAGAAAAAAGTTGAGATTTTAAATACCATATATACTCGATCATAAGCCAGTTCGTTTATAAGCTGCCCCCCCCCCCAAGATGGATAAGTAAAAATGGTAAAAACTGTATGACCCTTTCATAAGCCGACCCTATATTTCAGGTGTTGGCAAACTTCGGCTCCCAGCCCGTCAGGGTAAGCCGCTGGTGGGTCAGGACGTTTTGTTTACCTGGAGTGTTCTCAGGCACGGAGCCCCTCAGCTTCCAGTGGCCACGATTTGCCATTCCCAGCCAATGGGAGCTGCAGGAAGTGGCGCCACTTCCCGCAGCTCCCATTGGTTGGGAACGGCAAACCGTGGCCACAGGGAACTGAGGGGCTCCATGCTTGCAGACGCTCCAGGTAAACAAAACGACAATGTATTAGATATTCAATTCAATGATTTCATAGAGTTTAAAATGATCAAATTTTGGTGTAGACCCGTTTATAAGCCAACCCCCGCTCTTTGATGCGTCCCCTTTTTACCAAAATATTCGGCTTATGAACGAGTATATACAGTAAGTGCCAATGAAAAAGCAAATGTTTGTGATTCTATCTTAAAAATATAGAATGTAATTTGGAGTATAAATGATTTTGAGTAAAGTACCATAGTTGTATAATTGCTGAGGCTTATCTTTGCCTGGGCCTGGGGAAAATATTCACAGGACACAATTGTACCTTTATTAGAATATGAACAGAAAGTACAGTTTTTGAGTGGATGGGCTAACTGAAAAAGTTTACTGTACTTTTCTCAAATTAGTTTCACTTGCTGGTTTTAATGTATAAAAATGACACCTTGATAATAGTTCATCCATTTTTCTCCACACTACTCTCTTTATACATTTCATATTCTTAGTTTTAGTGTAGTCAATCAAATTCCACAATGTTGGCCACTTTTTTCCAATGAACATTCTCTAGCAGTGCCTGGTGCATAATTTTCAAACTAACTGGGGTAGGGAAGAGAAACGTATTTTAATAACATTTCATGTACTTCAGTTGTGCAAAAATCAAAATTTGCTTCTTGAGAGTAAAAGGCAGACAATGTGGGGGAGCAAACTCCGTAGCTGACCATTTATATGCCTGGTAAGTTTTTGTGAGAGTCAGATAATATCCCCTTATTGGAAGGTTCTCACATTGCCATTTTTAACAATGTTTTAGAAATTTAAAAAACAAAAATATGTAGTAATAAGGGTTTGAACTTACTTTTATTTATTTTTTCTGCATATTGCAGAATTCTCAGACAATACAAGCCAGATTCCTTGCAGAGCTCCCTTCAATTACATTTGAGGCCTTGTTTTAACTAGTAAGCTAACACATGGTAATTAACACATTGAAATCCTCGTATGGACAATACAGTTGTAGTTTTAATGCATTAGCAGGTCTATGTAAATGCATGATAAAATACTTCTATTTTTTTTTCTTACGTTGACACACCCTTGGGGCAGTCTTGGCCCCATTGAAGTCAATGGGAGTTTGCCATCAAATTTAGTACAGCCAAGATTTCACTCTGGGGGTTTTGCCTGTGCAAACACCGCAAGATCAGACTTATTGTGTTACACACAGCTTTGATGTAATTATGTTAATGAAGGATATAGTGGTAGTCTTGATTCTGAATTTTTTTCTTTCCGTTACTTTGAGTTGTACAATAGTAAGTTTTAGGGCTGTCAAGCCATTAAAACAATTAATCATGATTAATCACGTGATTAATCACACTGTTAAACAATAATAGAATACCATTTATTTAAAATTTTTAGATGTTTTCTACATTTTCAAATATATTGATTTCAATCACAACACAGAATACAAAGTGTACAGTGTTCACTTCCTGTTTATTTTTGAATACAAATATTTGCACTGTAAAAACAAAAGAAATAGTATATTTCAATTCACCTAATGCAAGTACTGTAGTGCAACCTCTTTATATGAAAGTTGAACTTACAAATGTCGAATTATGTACAAAAAATAACTGCATTCAAAAATAAAACAATGTAAAATTTTAGAGTCTACAAGTCCACTCAGTCCTACTTCAGCCAATCACTCAGATAAACAAAAAGAAAAGGAGTACTTGTGGCACCTTAGAGACTAACCAATTTATTTGAGCATGAGCTTTCGTGAGCTACAGCTCACGAAAGCTCATGCTCAAATAAATTGGTTAGTCTCTAAGGTGCCACAAGTACTCCTTTTCTTTTTGCGAATACAGACTAACACGGCTGTTACTCTGAAACCTGTCAGAAAAACAAGTTTGGTTACATTTGCAGGAGATAATGGTGCCCGCTTCTTTTACAGTGTCACCTGAAAGTGAGAACAGGTGTTCGCATGGCACTGTTGTAACCGGCGTCGCAACATATTTATGTGCCAGATGTGCTAAAGATTCATATGTCCCTTCATGCTTCAAGCACCATTTCAGAGGATATGTGTCCACGCTGATGACGGGTTCTGCTCGATAACAATCCAAAGCAGTGTGGACCGACGCATGTTCATTTTCATCATCTGAGTCAGATGCCACCAGCAGAAGGTTGATTTTCTTTTTTGGTGGTTCAGGTTCTGTAGTTTCTGCACTGGAGTGTTGCTCTTTTAAGACTTCTGAAAACATGCTCCACACCTCGTCCCTCTCAGATTTTGGATTGCACTTTAGATTCTTAAATCTTGGGTCGAGTGCTGTACCTATTTTTAGAAGTCTCACATTGGTACCTTCTTTGCATTTTGTCAACTCTGCAGTGACAGTGTTCATAAATCAAACGTGCTGGGTCATCATCCGAGACTGCTGTAACATGAAATATATGGCAGAATGCGGGTAAAACAGAGCAGGGGGCGTACAATTCTCCCCCAAGGTGTTCAGGCACAATTTTAATTAATGCACTATTTTTTTAAGAACATCATCAGCATGGAAGCATGTCCTCCAGGATGGTGGCTGAAGCATGAAGGGGCATATAAATGTTTAGCATATCTGGCACGTAAATACCTTGCAACGGCGGCTACAAAAGTGCCATGCAAGCGCCTGTTCTCACTTTCAGTTAACCTTGTGAATAAGAAGCAGACAGCAGTATCTCCCGTAAATGTAAACAAGCTTGTTTGTCTTAGCGATTGGCTGAACAAGAAGTAGGACAGAATAGACTTGAAGGCTCTAAAGTTTTACATTATTTTGTTTTTGAGTGTAGTTATGTCAGGAAAAAAAATCTATATTTGTAAGTTACACTTTCATGATAGAGATTGCATTTCAGTACTTGTATGAGGTGAATTGAAAAAATACTATTTCTTTAGTTTATCATTTTTACAGTGCAAATATTTGTAACAAAAAATAATATGAAGTGAGCACTGTACACTTTGTATTCTGCAATGGGCCACTCTCGTTACTACTTCAAAAGTTACTTTTTCCTCCCTTGGTATCCTGTTGTCAATTGAATTGTCTCGTTTGACTGACCTCACACTTCGTAAGGCAACTCACATCTTTTCATGTATTTTTACCAGCTCCTGTATTTTCCACTCCGTGCATCTGATGAAGTGGATTCTAGCCCACGAAAGCTTATGCCCAAATACATTTGTTAGTCTCTAAGGTGCCACAGAAACTCCTCATTGTATTCTCTATTGTAATAGAAATCAATGTATTTGAAAATGTAGAAAAACATCCAAAATATTTAATAAATTTCAATGGGTATCCTATTATTTAACAGTGCGATTAATTGCAATTACTTTATTTTAACCGCAGTTAATATTTTTTAGTTAATCGCGAGTTAACTGTGATTAATCAACAGCCCTAATCCGTTTGAATTTTTTACAACAGTACTCAACCCAAGAGAATAAAAATGTAATATACATTTTATCAGAGGAGTGAAATAATTCAGAACTATTACAATGTAACCAGAATTGTAATAGTCTTCCTTTTCACATAGCTGTTAGTGACAAATTTTGTTAGGATTTTGCATAATGTAAATAGTTAATATTATAGTAAGACTGTTATTTAAAATACTGGAAAATAGTGTAAATATAAGTAAGTATGAAATATTTCATGCTTTTGGCTCTGATAGTTCAGTTGTATTGTAAATCTCATTGAAAAATCTAATTTCAGATATATCCAGAGCAGACGCAATATGTAAAATCATATCAAAATTAATGAGATTTTGTGTGGTATACTTTGTATAATTTAAATAATTTTTTAAAAGCATAAACTTAAAACGTTAAGAATGTAGCTTACTGTGTATGCAGTTTGGTTGTGTTTCAAACTAAACTTGCCCATTTCCTAATTTTAAAAAGTAAAAATAGATAGAGCAGTAATTTGTCTTAAGATCTAAAACATTTATAAAGTAATTTTTGTTCTGGTACTTAAAAACCAAACCAAAGCAACTAAAATCAAGATATCTCACTATTTGGTGAATTTTAAAATATTTTAAACTGACTTTTGCAATAACAACAAAAACAGTGGTCTCCAGGCTAAAAATCTCTGACAAGTTTTGGTTTGATGTGATTTGAAATGGCTTAATTTATACATGCATAAATCTTTAGCAACAATGGTGCTACTGCAGTCCCCTTTTTAGTGAAGAATTTAAAGATGGAAAAGAAACCTGAAAAAGCAAAATTCGGTGATGGTAGTGTAACACTACAAAACTGATTTTAATATGGAACGTCATTGGAATTCAGTTAAATAATTTACAATTTGGAGGGAACAAGGAATTTAAAATATTTAAATATAAATTGTGATCTTGATTTCATGCCTAGTATAAAGTGAACAACATTGTCATTGAAATATAAATAGTGTTCAGGGACAGTTTTTGAGGAAGATATCGTATACAACGAGATTTACCAAGTGGAGTCCTGATTCTGTGAATACTTACGCACGTTCTTGAAGTTAATGGGACTTTAAGCAAGTGAATAAAGTTTTTACTGGTTAGAGTCTGCCTTAACTTGTTAAAAAAAACTTCAGCCCATTATCTATACCTTTCCGCTTTGATGAAGAGTACAAATAATACCTTTAGTGCAGTGGATAAAGAAACTGGAGGTGATAAAATCTTTGTTTTTGTTTGAAAAGGAATATTGAACACCTTGTTTAGTGTGTTTTTTTTTTTAAATTACATTTTTTAAGTCTGAAATCAGCTTTTCCTCGAGATTTCACATAACGAGGAGATGCTTGTTTCCCTCTGCTTACACCGGTGGGGAGGAAGAAAACTTAGTGGAAATCAAGCCAGGGGCAAAGGGATCGAGGAGAAGGTTGTGGAGCATGGAAGCCCATCTGTTGATATTCGGTATCGCATGTTTGGGGATCTTTCTATTGGAAGTGGCATATTTAAGCAGAGCTGGGAAGCAGACAGTCTCTGTGGCATGCTTCTGTCCTAACACAGAAGTTTTCCAATGTTCTATCTTTCTTGACAGCTGAGCTAGGAGAGAAAGAGCGAGAGTCTATTCCAGATTGTACTTTAAAAAAAAAAAAAAGTTACTAATATTCCAATTGCAGAACTGAATTCTGCTTTCACTTACATTTTTCCAATCCAGTTGGAGACTAACCTGAAGAAATTGCTATTCCATAGGTATAACTGAGGGAAGAATTTGGCTTGCAAAATCTTAATTATTGATAATGTACAGGCTGAAAATATACAGCCTAGATTTCTGATCTTAGATTGGGTTTGCAGTACTGACAATTAGAAAAGTCATAGTCTTTTAATCTGAGAAAATTTGATATAGTCAGTGAGAGACATTAAACAGGGAACCCTTATTTAGTCACTTTTCAGAGAACTGTGCTTCAAAAGAAAAAATATTTAGAAAAAATGGTTGTTAATTTAAAAATATATTCATTTTGGGCAGATCATGTCTTGTGGCCATACAGGGAATAAGAAGATTTACAGTGCTCCCATTTTTCCCTGTATGGGCTCCCATGCCAAGGGTAGCTTCTTGGGGAGGAGAGTAGCTTACACATTCCCCTCCCTTGTGCATGTGGATGAAAGTAGGCAGGAAGAGGTGGTGAATGGACTGAACCTTGGCTCCAATCCCACAACGTACTGGTCAGCCTGTTGGGGGATCTAGTCTATGCCATACCTGGCTAAGGATACCTCCCCACCAGAGTAAGGGGGAAACCAGGAGGCATATTGTGGAGTGACTCCGGTTTTCCACTTGCCTTCTGATCTGTTCCAAGGGTAGTGCAACAATATACTTAGGACTTGTGGCAAAGCCAGAATTTATCCTTTCATTAGGTGGATTGGTGATTTCTTCAGACATTTAAATGGCACAACTCCTTGTTCACTTAAGGGGGAAGCAATTGAGAAAGTCCCTGAAAGTTTGGTCTCCCTGGAGATTATGATGACAATTTGATTACCTTGCAATTTTAATGAGATTTGATTATACTATCTCTATATAAAATCATAGTGAAACTATTTTAGTGCAAGTGCATGAGTATACATTGCATTCAAATAAAAATAACCTCTATAGAAGTGGACTGTTGCAATGTTAGATTATCAGTAAGAAGCTTAATGAAGCCAATATTGGAGTTTAGAAACAGTGTGAAGGTGTATCCAAAACTACCACTGCAAATGTAAAAGAAAGATATCTCAGTGTTATATTGAGCCTAAGTCACCGTAGCTCTTGCTTGCAAAGAAGATTAAATGCAACAGCAAGATTAAATGATCATGCTATGTCAGCAAGCCAATATCTATCTGCTGTATCTGTCTTTCTTTGACTACAGTAGTTAAAAGGTTCATATATAAATTTCCCATAAGGATGTTCTAATGGTTACCATATTCTCCTTGGGTCAGTATGATTGTACTTAAAGATAGCAGCACACATGGTTTCTCATTAGTGAGCCTGAAATCTTAACTTCTTAGTAAAACCTACGTTAAATGAGTCTGACTCTGGTAAATGAATATTATTAAACTGCTCTAATTTCAGGACCTTTGTTCTGGCCCTGTCCTTAGCTCTGTTTTCATAGTTCACTGTGTTGTGCCCAGATGTTACTGTATCTTGAATATTCTGTTGGCTCAGTCTTGCCCCGTACTGTGTTGGTGTGCAAGGGCATGTAAGGAGTCCCACAAGGAGTAGAGCCAGGACCAGGACCATTCCATAGTGCACAAGAGTGGGTTAAGAGATCAGAAAAGTTTATATATTCACCTTCCAACTGTCCCCAGTGCCAGTGAGACAAGGTGGGTGAGGTAATATCTTTTATTGGACCAACTCCTCTGTTGATGAGAGAGACAACAGTGCCAGTAACATTTTCCTAGTAGAGGTGCTGACTTTCTAATTTCCCGAGGGTGTGCATGAGCTCCACTCCGGCTCAGGCCCCACCCCTACTCCAACCCTTCCCTCAAGCCCCTGCCCCCATTCTGCCCCCACTCTGCCTCTTCCTGCTTTGTTCTGCCCCCTCCCCTGAGCACGCCCTGTCCTCTCTCCACCTCTTCCTGTCCTGCTCCTCCCCCAGTGCATCCTGCCTGCTGCTGAACAGCTGATCCCGGGGGGCCCGCTGACGGGCAGCAGGCGCTGGGGAGAGGGGGAGGAGGTGGTCGGTGGGGCCCTCCGATGAGTGCTGAGCACCCACTGTTTTTTTCCGTGGGTACTCCAGTCCTGGAGCACCCACAGAGTTAGCACTTATGGTTCCTAGAGTATTTATTAACAAGTAGGCTTGGAAGGATTAGATTTTTATTTGTAAATGTCAGTAAACGTCGATTTCACCATACACACACAAACTGACAAATATTTTCATTGATAGTAATTGAAATTTACAGATGGGGAAAGCAAGAAAAATGTTGCTGGAGAACTTATTTGAGTTTGATATAAGGTTATTTACTTTGTATACTTTGACACGTCATGTTGACAGTTTGTGTTTTAACTGTTAAGGCTTTAACTTTTTGACTCTGTCTACTGTCATTAAATAGTTATTGTCTGACTCCCCCATAATTTTCTGCAACTGTAAAAATTTAAATGGCTAAAAATAGAAAAAGGTGCTTAAAATAAACATCAATATTATCTGTTGAAATTATTTTAAAAAAATCAAAGTTTGCCTAGCATCATCATAAGACATTCAAAAGTTATATTGTGTCTTTGTTTGGCACTGATGATAATGGTGGTTGAATGTAAGCAGACACCACTCTGGCGAGTTAGTTGTGTTGCACCTGCTTAGAACAGGGCCACATTTGGTGTGATGATGATAAATTGATTTTTGACAGATTAAATTGTGTGGAGATGATAATAATAATACTTACATATTTGACATGCTACATAGCAGAGGCTTCCAAAAAGGTTATGATGCATCTTGTCAATTACTTGGAATTTATTCCACATTCAGTGCTTGCATTATAACTCCTGTTGATGTTAGTAGGTGCTTTGGGTCTGCATTCATGAAAGGGTAATTTCTGTGTTAAAAGTTTTCACTAGATACATAGAGCATAGTATAGCATGTCAGAAAATCATCTGGAAGCACAGAAGAATATATATATTCCTATTTCAATAAAGAGGTCAACCCACTTTCAGTGGATAAATGAATATTTTTAAAGAGAGAAATAAAGCTTGCTTTCATCTTATGAACCTGTATGTTATATTTTGGTCTGAAACATAATTTATTGAAGAATGATCAGTCGCTGAACAAGCTGAGAGATGATAGGACAGATCTGTTAGTTCATACAGTTCGTCTTCTGTCAGTGCTGGAAAAATACTAAACAAAACAAAAGTAAAGACACTACTTAGCTTTCATTTATTTAATATGTTGAACATGACAGAACACAGGTAGCCCATCCAGCTTTTCTAGTGTAGGTGTTTATTGAGGTTAACTACATCCACGGTGTTTTTCTGTCATGCTTTGGTATCTGTATCTAAATTGATTAGTTTGTAGTGTAAGCTGTTTAAATGTAAATACTTGTCTCATGAAACTGTGAAATGTCAGATTTTCTGTGCTCTTTTTCTTCTGCTGTCCCCCTCTTTCCTTGACTGTCTCCTGGGAGTGTAAGGCTTGGATCTTTAAGAAATGTTTAATAAAATTATAATAATTAACTACTTGATAATTCTTTTAATGCCCAATATATCATATAGTTTAAAATTATTAATTTCTGATGGAAAACAGTCTGCAGATTCTAAGTATGTACATATTTTTAATAGTTTGGGAGGTTAATAGATTTTTCAATATTTGTTGGCATTTTAAGAAATGAGTGAGAGTGATAGAATGCATTTGGTACTTGTCAAACATGATTTGAAGCCAATTGCAGTCTTTGAGACAAAGTCAGAGGTGAGTCAAAGTCTAGAGGGGTGGAGGTTCATATAATTCACATCTTCCAGTTCTCACCCAACACCTCCAGTTTAGACTCACTTAAACTCCCGTAGATTTATTTATTTTCACATACTCTTACCATTTATATCCTCGACTTACACTCCACTGGCAGTGAGTCTGTAGGAGGTAACAACTCACAGCTCAATCACTGGTATGTTGGAAGCTTGCTTTTAATTGGGCCCTCATTCTTTTTCTTTTGGTTATGTGAAACTTAGAGATAATGGGCTAAATTCTGTCAGTGTGTGTTGAAGGGCTAAAAGGGAGGAGTGTGCAAGTAGAAGGGGTTGAATGTTTAAGTAGTAAACCCTATTGAAAGTTATAACTTTTCTACAACCTTTTGTAGCTCTTTGGTGTGTACATTATACCAACTTAGACGTCTGTATGCGCACACATTGGTAAATGGAAATAAATATGTGTAAGGAGTTTAATTTACATATTACACATCACCTGTTAGGGTTGCCAACTTTCTACTTGCACAAAACCGAACACCCTTGCCCTGCTTCTTCTCTGAGGCCCCACCCCGTGCTCACCTCATCCTCCCCTTCCTCTGTTGCTCGCTCTCCCCACCCTCTCTTGCTCATTTTCACCAGGCTGGCTCAGGGGGTTGGGGTGCAGGAGGGGGTGAGGATTCCAGCTGGGGGTGTGGGCTGTGGGGTGAGGCCAGGGATGAAGAGTTTGGTCTGCAGAAGGGGGTTCCAGGCTTGGGGGGTGGAGCCGAGGGGTTTGGAGTATGGGAGGGGGCTCCAGACTGGGGGTGTGGGTTCTGGGGTGGGGCCAGAAATGAGGGGTTCAGGGTGTAAGAGGGGGCTCCAGGCTGGGGCAGGGGTTTGAAGTGCGGGAGTGGGGGTGAGGGCTCTGTTGGAGGGCTGGGAATGAGAGGTTTGGGGTGCAGGAGGGTGTTCCTGGGATTGAGGGGTTCAGAGTGGGGAGGGGGAACAGGGCTGGGACAGGGGATTGGGGTGCAGGAGGGGACCAGGGTTTCAGGCTTCAGGCGGTGCTTACCTCAAGCAGCTCCTGAAGCAGCAGCATGTCCCCCCTCCATCTCCTAGACAGAGGTCCGGCCAAGCAGCTCTGTGTGCTGGCACGTCCGCGGGTGACATCGCCACAGCTCCCATTGGCTGTGGTTCCCGGCCAATAGGAGCTGCAGAGCTGGGGCTTGGGGTGGGGGCAGTGTGCAGAGCCCCCTTGATGCTCCTACAGGTAGGAGCTGGAGAAGGGACATGCCACTGCTTCCGGGAGCTGCAGCTAGCCCCGCAATGTTGCTGACCGGACTTTTAATGTCCCTGTCAGTGGTGCTGACCTGAGCCACCAGGATCCCTTTTCGACCAGGCGTTCCGGTCGAAAATCGGACACCTGGCCACCCTACCTCTTGAATTTACTCCTTTTTCTAAACAGGTAAGCTTAAGGACTTACACTTGCTTGCATCACATTGAATTTGGCTCAGTATCTTTAATTTAGTTCCCCTATGGTATTTATAGAGCATCAATCACAATAGTATCTAGGTATCTATGAATAAAATTCTGCTATCAGTTACACTGATGTACATCTGGAATAATTTAATTGAGGTAAATAGAATTACTTCAGCTTTACACCAGTGAACCGAGCAGAATTTAGCCTAAATATCTAAAAAGAAAAGGAGTACTTGTGGCACCTTAGAGACTAACAAATTTATTTGACCATAAGCTTTCATGAAAAAGTACTCCTTTTTGCGAGTACAGACTAACACGGCTGCTACTCTGAAATCTAAATATCTAATTAGCCTCTAAGTTTCATACTTAGTTCTGAACTTGAACCACTTTTCCACAGACCACATCCTCTATATGCTATTTGCAGATCTTTTGCAGACTATGTGCAGTATCATTTTTTCTCTTGCAGTTCAGTATGGCATCATATTAAGTAGGAAGTTGTGGCAGTCACTTGAGGCTATAATAGTAGGAAGTTGCTACAGTTTCTATTATTTGAACTGTATCAAGTCCCGAGAGCATATGGCCCTTCTAATATATATGGATGATGCCCTCAGTAGATGATAGCCATTTTTGGATATGAGATGTCCAGCAATATGATCTGTGTATTTTTGGCTAGTGTGAAGTACTGTTGCATTGATTGTGTAAAGACTACTGATAGTGATTTTTTGCATATGTCTATTGAACCAAATCACTGATAGGTTAGAAGGAAACCATGGAATCTATTCTCCTTTCCATACATGCACAGAATTTCTGATGGCATTAATGGGAATTTCATTAGACATCTAGAAAAAAGAATAAGGTTGGTCCTAAATCAGGTATCTTGCACTGACACATTTAATCTGTAAAGACCTGTTATGTGTGGATTGTCGTCCAGGTTATTTGTATTTTGTGATGCTCTTTTTTCTGTTTATGTGATGTTTAGAGATTATGGGCCTAATTCTGTCTGAAACCTAGAAATTGGTGTAACAGACCCCTGAATGAGCATGCAGATACACTGCAGAGGCAATGTTTACAACTATCCTCCTTCTTATCAAAGCCTATATTCAAACAATCTGTGCTTTCCTACTAACAGAAGAGGTAACTTACTGAAGACTTATGGCTGTTTCTGCACAAAAGCCATTTCACAGTTAGGAAGTGTATGAGCATAAATATTGTAGTATGCCACGTAATATGCCTCTGCTACTCATATCTTGACTAGCCTGAGGGGTAATGTCTGTGCTCATATTTCTGAGCCATTTTAAGTGTGGTTGAGTTTTTTCATTTAAAAAAAAGTTTGTCATTTACAGGGTACATGCTTAGGATCCTATGTTTTAAGGCAGGGTTTCTCAAACTGGGGGTCGGGACCCCTCAGGATGTCGTGAGGTTATTACATGGGGGGTCACAAGCTGTCAGCCTTCACCCCAAACCCCGCTTTGTCTCCAGCATTTATAATGGGATTAAATATATTTAAAAGTGTTTTTAATTTATAAGGGGGGTTGCACTCAGAGGCTTGCTATGTGAAAGGGATCACCAGTACAAAAGTTTGAGAACCACTGTTTTAAGGGGTAGGTTTCACATAGACAAATCCCTGGGTGGCTCAGTTCCCTTCTAGGTGAAGAACTCTGTACTTGGGCTCTTAAAAGTCTAGTCCACTGGCAATGTGAGACTGTAGCTCACAGCACAATTCATTATTCTGGCATGTTGTAAGTGTGCTTTTGTTTGGGACCTTGCTTATCATGGCTGCCCTTGATCTTTGTTGCTTGCTAAAATGTAAAGTGTATGTATCTAGTTCCGTAAGCTGGAAATAGGAGGGGTAGGGTTTTTTTTTTTTTTTTGCGTAATGGTCGGGTAAACGTTTCCGACTTACGCAAAATTCGAGTTATGCAAGGCTTTCCGGAATGGAACGATTGCGTAAGTCGGGGAGCGTTTGTATTGTTAACAGTATGTTGGGTAGATTTTAATAGAACTTGAGACTTGCAGACTGAAGAAAAACATATTGGTAGATATTTTTCATTTTGACTTAGTCAAAAAAGTCTTTAGTGTCAAGACTTCATAAAGTGTAAAGATTGTAAAGAAGAATATGAATTACCACTGAAATTTTTATTTATAATGCATTTTCATTCAGTCCTACCTTTTCTTTTTTTTAATTATAATTTGCAGATTTTGACAAGTGATTGAGCTTTTATTGTCAAATTCAAGTTATTTGTTTTTATTGGTTTGATACACATGTAAATACTGAAGCTGAGCTGGGGTGGGGTGGAGTTTTCAAAAGCACCTATGTAACGCAGCACAAATTTTATTGATTTTCAGTGAGACTTGTGCATGTGAGGGCTGGTCTACCGAAAACTTATATCAGCATGGTGACGTGTCTCAGGAGTGCGAAACTATGCCAAACTAAACCCTGGTATAGACAGGGCTAGGTTGATGGAAGAATTCGTCTGTCAATCTAGTTACTGCCTCTAGGGCAGATGGATTAACTACAGTGATGGGGGAACCCCTCCTGTCAGTGCAGTGAGTGTCTACAGTGAAGCATTATAGTGGCCTAAAGCTGTGCCACTGTAATAGGGTATGTATAGACAAGCCCTTAGAAAATCCCACTACTAAAGTAATACTCCATGTGTGGACTCACAATTCTGCTGTTAGAACAATAGAAAGAACAACATGCTATAAACACTACTAGGAATACAATTAAAGAAAGGGCTAGGCTAAACATTTATTCTTAATAGTACATATTTACAGAGTGCAGTGACATAATAAAATAGTGTTTATGTTGTAAGTCATTGTGGTTTAAATCCTCAGCCCAGCACCCATACTGAATACCTGGATTTGGCATTGAGTAGATGGGCTAGTCCATAGGGGAAAGAATTCTCTTTCGTAGAGTGTAGAGTCACTCCATGGATGCTACTTTAGTCCAGTAGTTGAAATAACCATCGGTAGGCTCAACTTGTCCCCCTCCCCTCCTGCACCCAACAGGAGTGAGCACTGGAGGATCCACACAGTGGTGGGCCCTCTGTCACCTGCTTCTGCAAACTAATGCAGAGGGAATCCTTACTGAGTGGGCCTCTTCACTGTAGAAGGGCTGCATGCATCCTGCTTATCCCACCCCAGACCCATTTTGGATAACACCTTGTTTGCGAGTCCAGGTGATAGGGGAGATAGTGTAGTTGTCAGCAAGGTAAAAAACAGAGGAAATTGAGAGAGATTACTAAGAAATTTCATTTTGGACATGTTAAATTTGAGGTAGTTGCAGGACACTCCTGAGGAGATGATATAAAGGCATTTGGAGACGTGAGTCTGGATAGTTGGATGGGAGGTCAGGGTTATGGAGATAGATTTGGAAAATGCCATCATAGAGTTTGTATCTTAGATAGTGAGAGCAGATGAGGTCACCTGAAGAGCGAGTAAAGGAGGGCAAGAGAGGCAGTGTAAGGGTAGAACCAGGGTGGAATTGATTTAAATCAATTTGATTTAAATCATGATTTAAATCACTAGTCAGGAAGACTCAATTTAATCATGGATTTCTACATAAAAGTGCATTTTTGTGGTTGTTATAACCTTAATACAGCAAACATATAATATTTTAACAAAACAAGCACATGAATTTTTGAATTTAGTTTAAACATTCAAGTTTTTTAAAATCAGGTTTGTTTTTGTTAAAATTGTTTTTAACTAAAATAGTTAAATGAAATATTTAAAAAAACAAAAATTAAATTGATTACGTCAGCCCGGTCAACATGAGAAACTTAAAATATTGGCTTTTGCAGCTAACTCAGTTGTCTTCACTTTTATTTTCCTGTTTCCTCATAATCTGGAAAAGAAAAACAAGCTTTCCTGCTTTTCAGGTCCAAAACGATTTCTCAATTTGGAATGAATTAGTCCAAAGAAAGAAAATATTCTTTATACACTGGCAGAAGAAGTTACTGCTGTTAAAAGTGAGATTATCATTTCAACAGTCTCTGAATCCAAGTGCTTAAGTGACTTCCACCAGTGAACTGGTGGGACTTTCTTTAAAACATCATCGGCAAACATATGTTTCTTGAATGGTTCACCTTTAGCTCTGAAGTTTATTATTTATTGAGTGATCACTTTAGATAAGCTATTACCAGCAGGAGAGTGGGGTGGGAGGAGGTGTTGTTTCATGGTCTCTGTGTATATGGTGTCTTCTGCAGTTTCCACAGTATGCATCCGATGAAGTGAGCTGTAGCTCACGAAAGCTTATGCTCAAATAAATTGGTTAGTCTCTAAGGTGCCACAAGTACTCCTTTTCTTTTTGCGAATACAGACTAACACAGCTGTTACTCTGAAAAAAGTTTATTATAGTTGGCATTATGGAGGGATGATTGCTGGATGTCCATGTCATAGCCAACTCCTCTTCTTCAGCAGTTAAGGTTTGACCCTGGTACCGAGTATTGAGAATATTTGCAAGAAAATGAGCTGGCGATAGTGTTTGTCCCATTCATTTTTTTAAGGCTTGTAATTTAACTCTGTCATTGCATATTTCTCTTTTTAAGATCTCACTCAGTTCCTTCCAAATGTCAACAGTGTCAGCAAGAAAACAGCTATTTCCCTGCATTTTTTTCAAGGCTACAGAAATAGGCTTCAGGGTACTCAGCATGTGTTCAGCATTTCTCTTAAGCCCAAGGTTGAGAACGTTGGTTGTGACAGTGCCATCTGTTTTTTCACGATTTTGTTCACAAACTGTCATCAGATTAGGCCGGTTCTTGATATAGTGTTCAAAACAGTTTTTCAGAGGGTGGAGATGGATGGCAGGAGAGAGCTCAGTAGATCATTACCTGTTAGGTTCACTCCCTCAGGGGCACCTGTCATTGGCCACTGTCGGTAGACAAGATACTGGGCTGGATGGACCTTTGGTCTGACCCAGTATGGCCGTTCTTATGTACACTACTGAGTTCCATCACACGTCTTGTGGGAGAGTTAGCTTGGTTCCTCCCACTTTTTTCAGAGCAGCTGCTGCAAAGTGGTTGTTACGGAAGTATTTTGCAATTTCAACATTAGCCTTTATTTCTGTAACACTGAAGTCTTTGGCTAGGAGGTGCATCAAATGAGCACTGCAACCGTATGTTATTAACTTGGGACTGTCTTCTAAATTTCTTCTCATGTTGGATACATTTGCAGCATTATCGGTGACCAGGCTGCATACTAGACATTTGAATTTTTTTTCACAGTTTGTTACAGCTTTTTGTAAGAATTCTGCTGTGTGTGCATTTCCTTATTGTCTAATGTTTCTGTAAAGAAGACATTCCCTTCTTCTGTTGTCACACAAGCACATACAACAGGATCATTGTGGACATTGCTCCACACATCAAGACTCAGGTTAACAATTTCCCCCTTTAGACCTTTTGCACACTGCTCAATTTCTCTTTCATACACTTTATCCAGCAATTTGCCTGCAACATCTGCTCTGTTGGGTGGACTGTATCCTGGTCTTAATGACTGAACCATGTTAATGAAGTGTGGGTTCTCAATCATACGGAAAGGAGGGTTTGTTGCATAAACAAACTGAGCAATTTTTTCATCAATTACCTGTTTTTGTAATCTTCTGGTTCTTATCACAAACTTAACTATGGTTGTTTCTGAATGATGGAGATTTTTTTTCTTTTTGCTACAGGTGATATACTGTGGCTATGTGACATACATGATGTGACTGAAACACTATCATTGGTAGATAACTCTGAAACTATTGAAAATGATGGTGATCTTGACTGTGGATAGTCTTCAGAATCCTGTATGTTGAGGATGGATTCTCCTAAACAAAATAAGTCAATGCAGTTATTTAATTATTATTAGCACACTGCTCATTTAGTATTACTCATTGCATTCACTGACACTCAGTACTACTTTAAAGGTGAAATTGTAAAAGGAAGATCTGCCTATTTCAGCTATTTATTTTTTTTATCACAACTGCATCTAAAATAATAGTACCATAGAGTAACAACTATATTTTTTGCTCAAACATGAGAATTCAAAAATAGTCCAGAAGGAAGACAGGCAGCCTTTAAGAAAGAAGTATGAAATAAAAACGTTTACCAACCTGAAGATCCTGCATGTTCAAACATGTTCTTTTCATCATCTTCAATGCAGCTTCCTCCTGAGAAGGATCACTTCTCATGATGTTGTTTCATTTGGGCAACCAGGCCTTGCATTTCATTGTTGCACTGTTTGCATTTTGTACGCATGCCTTCTTACCCACAGGTAGAGGATCTTCATTAAAATATTCCCAAACTGGGTCTCTTTTACGGCCTGCTGCCATTATAGGTTTTCCCTTCCAGTGAGTGAATGCTATGATAGATCTCAAATCAATGAAGGGTACACTCAGAAAGACCTCAAGACTTCTGGAATATGCTGCTCAAACGGTTTCACTTTTGTTTCTGCTGCCTGTCCCTCCCTTCACACATTTATCTCCAGACTTCTTCTGCTTGTCCAGATATATTCTGCCCTCAACAATCTTCTTATTCACTGAACTTTTTGAAACTTTGCACTTTTAGAGAGAGGTAAGGGATTGACTCTGTGTACACAAATTTGCAGAGGGACAATAGCGTTGAGGTCTGTTATTTCTCACCTCTTTATTATTAATTTAAAAATATTTTTGCTGTTAACAAGCATGTTATCTCTGGAGACACAAATCCACAGTTTGAGAACTGCAAAATTAAGCATCTCTGACGGTATCTTCTGGGCTGCGCATTGAGTCCCATTGGATAGATAGAAAGATTAACCTAAATAATCTATACAGAAGTCCCTGGAACCCCATAAGATTGGGTCCCTAATCCATGAACTATTGGAACTCATTTACAAATCTTTTCCTAAACATTACATGAATATATTGTCTCATACTATAGAATTATAATTTATAATCCCTTTTCCATGATGAGATATCTTTGAGCTATACTGTATCTTTACATAGGTTTTTTCCTCAAAAAGCATTTTATCAAAAAAATCCGATTTAAATTAAAAAAAAATTATTAAAAAAAATAGTTGATTTTTATCCACTCTGGATAGAACCTTAAGGGGTGTCAACAGAGTGGAAAAGGGCAAAGGAGATAGAGCAGTGAAATGAGATGATAATGGTTATTGTGGTAGGAGAACCAGAATCCTACAATCTCAGAAGCCTAAAGAGCAGAGCAAACAGAGGAGAAAGTGATCAACTTTATAAATGCAGAAGAACATCTGTACCAAACTGAACCAGCAGTGAGTAGGGGAGAAGGTGGCCATGATGGTTTGGAAGTAGAGATAGGGTGGAACTAATGTACAAGTAATTAAATACAATCCAGTTAATGCAAGTGATGTGTGTAGCAGATTTTTTTTAGGATTTTCAGTTACTACTTCTATTACCAGGAGATCACTCAAGTATGCTTATGAGTATCACTTAGAAGAAACTAAGAGTGGGCATAAATTTCAGGGCCAGCCACTGACACAAATGTGTGTTAAAGGGTTCTGAGAAAACAGCATACTTCTCAGCCAGCTGCTCAGTGCCTTATCACTTAGGTTGGGCAAATAGTGTTCTTCCCAGCCCACTGGGCTGTGGTTTCTACTCCCCTCAGCTTACTTCACCTTATTGTATTGTGAATAACAAAACACCATGCTTCGTAGTCCCCAATGTTCCAGGTTTTGCAACACTTATTTGTTCCCTGATGGGTTACCTGTCACTGTAAACAAAAATTTCCTGAAAAGTATTTTACTGTGAGAGAAATATGAGTCTATAATTAACGTTTTTCCATCTACAAAGTGATTCAGTTAGTCAGTTTGGTCAGGCCGTTGTCTTCCTCCTTTTTTAAAATAGCCACAGAATGACAGGATTAAAATACTGCATTGTGTTTACACAGGTAGGTACACAGGGCTAAATTCTGCACTCAGATAAGAGTGCAGGACTCACATTAGCTTCAGGACTCGTATTAACTTTTGTGGCTGTTGTTCAAGTTCATCTAAGAATGTGGCCCAGAGTAAATATCACACAATTCCCACAAATTGTTTATTGAAAAAATGGATGTGCTTTGAAATTTTGTTTTATTGTTGAAGGAGATCTTTTCTCTGATTTTGATGAAATAGCAGTTCTTTCCTTTTTTCCTTTAGTTGTCATGGATGATGACGACGATGAGTCCTGTCTCCTTGATCTTATTGGGTAAGTTCTCTTTAAGAAATTCTTAAAGAAGAATCTATGCAAAAATCATTGTACAAAAATAATCCATATAAAAGATGATTAATTTCCAGAAGTCTCTGAAAGTTGGTGTCATGTGATAGTTTGGAGGCCTGTAAGTGAAATGAACAGATAGTCACAATCAAAGTTTATGCTAATTGGAGTCCACTGGTATTTGGCATGACACTGACTTCCCCTCTTGCCCAATGATGATTCTGTCAGGTCAGTGCTGAGTCACATTAGGAAACAGGGAAACTTATCCTACACTATTGATGCAAAGAAAATACCTCTTTTTTTGGCTAGATAAAGGACTTTAGCCTTCAGGGCTGTAAGTATAGCACCTTCACAAACATTACCTTCTAAATGAAAATATAGTTAAAATATATAGACTGTTTCAAAATACAAGCCACCAAAATTATTTTTACAGAAGATAAAATGCATTTGTGTACCAGTTTAATAAGAGTTGAATTGTTACCCAGTATTATAAAGAATTACAAACAATCAGGAATTTTAAAGGTTATCAACTTTTGTCTTTTCAAAGGCATTTTTATTTTAAATCCCTAATTGTGTAAAAAAACCAACCAAACCAACCCCCCCCCCAACCAGCCAACCAAAACCACAGTCTTCCTACTTTGAATTATTTCTATTCCGTTCTATACCACTTTTACATGCAAATTGATGTGTATTCCATATGGGATTCAAAAATCAATATTTAGGTACAGTTGCCACCAAGAAAAGCTTTGTGGAATTGAGGTATATTCACTGTAGGCATGGTGAAGTCCTTTTCCCTTGGCTGGCAAAAATATCAGTATAGTTCGTTAAGAGCAGACATTTATCGTAATATGTCCAAAATGTGTAGAATATATTGAATATCCAATATCTAGTACTTTCTTCAGACTGAATTTTTTTCCAAATGTTATGCCAGTCACTGCAATAGGAAAGTTTTCCTGCATGGTTCTAGGTATAGATGAAGTCAAGAAGACAAATCTACCCACATATGTCAAGTATAGAGAATAGTGAGCTTTATCTTGCATTGTTTATGCACCCAAAACTTCCACTGAAACTAGTGAGAGCCTTGAATGCAAAAGGAATGAAGGAAGTATCAGGCCCAATAATCACTATAATTAGATTAGACTAGTATGTGAATAGGCTACCAAAATAACAAATTGTTGGTAGTGTTGCCTAACAATCGTCATGTACAGTATTATAATATGAGACTGCTGACTTCAGCCACCAAAGGGAACATATTTACATCCTGCTTGGAACATCATCTTAAGAATTGTCCAAATGGAAGCAAAAGTGGAACAGCTCAATAATAAGCCAAGTTACAAGAATTCCAGTCCAAGTCCACAGAATGCTCAGAAGATGAGGTCCTACAAATAGGAGGGTGTTGGGGTGTAATGCATTATTTGTTGTAGTGTCCTTTTTTACTGCTTGTATCAGCTATCATTCAGAGCATATGGCAGGACAGAAAAACTGAAGTTTGTCTCCATTAAATCTTTCAGTTTGGTAAGTGTCTTCTTATCTTTATGGATTTATTTTTAGAAATAATAAAAGTTATAAGAAAGGATGGTTAGCTGGGTGATGATGAAACATCAACATTTAAATTTGTCATGATCATTAAAGCTGGTAAGCATCAGCAAAACCTCATAAACCCAACGTGTTCATATATGAATGAGACAGTGAAGCCTTTCCCCTTTGTCCTTTTAATGTTCTGTAATCTGTACTGAAAATAAGATTTCTTTTAAAAATATAGTGTGTGAAGGTTGTAGTGTGTGTGAGTAGAATCTGATCTTAGATGCCTAGATGTTAACTGAGTGTCATGTATATCATGCAATATGTTTAAAATGTGTATAGTATAACTTCTGTTTGAGCTACAGCATAGCTTTTAGAAATATATCTAGTCTTAATTTAAAGATTTCAGGTGATGGAAAATCCACCAAGTCCCTAGCAGTGTTGTTCCAATAATTAATTACCCTCACTGTTAAAAATTTACACCTTATTTCTTGCCTGAATTCGCCCATTTTCCACTTTCAATCATTTGAACTCACTATACACCTTTTCCAGCTAGATTACAGAGCCCTCTGCTCTACTATATGCATTAATATTAATTTTATACAGGTATTAGGTTTCCAGCTCTCTCCTTTTAAAAAAAAAATTCCCATTTAAATTAAAATAAGTATAAAAGTCATTTCTTTAATTAGTGGAAATAACTAGTAAGCAAAAGCTTACCATCTTATTAGCAGAACAAGTGGCAGGAAACAAATATAGGTCCATTCTAAGATTAACTCTGTAGTTTACATTTAAAAATCACTATTTGTCTTATTATCGCAATGGAGTTTGAACTGGAATGTACTTTATGAAGATTTTGAAAACGATTCAGGTTTTTCCCCCTATTTTCAATCTAGTTTAATTAAAAGCCAACTGTGATTATTTATTGTGGCTAATTAGGCTTGATTTAAATAGATATGACAATTAGCTGAGTTGGAATGAATCAGATACCCAATTCCATGAAAATGTTTGCATACTAAACTAAAGCCGTATTCTAGAGGCACAGAGTACAACTGGCTGAACCAGAAGGGTTCAGGGCATGCGTATAGTAGCAGCATGACTTTCTTGGTGTTTGTGAGCTTATGCTAGGTGGAAACTTGAGGTGTCTTTATTTTGTTTTCTATTTTTCTTTTAGGATGATCAAGAAAGAAGAGGGAAAGTTTCAGATTGACCTTGGTGTTTATTGGGGAGATCCATAACAATGTTTTATTAGTACTATTTACAAATAAAGATTATTTCTTTTAAATCAAAGAGTTCATGTAACTTTTTGAATTGAATGTGTACATTAATGGGTGTGTGAAGAAAATAATTGCTATATTTAGCAATAACTACAAAGTAATCCCTGTAACTTAGTCACATATTTGTTTGCATACAGTGAGAAATTTTACCACCAGATTTGCATTGCATGAATGTGTATTTTTTAAATACACTTGAACTCCAAATACTTAATTCATCTAGCTGCACTTTTTTTAATTGTGTATCACTCTTTCATTTAACAAAATATTATCTTGAAGGCTCTTAAGCAAAATAAGCTGTCATGGGAGGGTAACTGGTTAAAAGATATGAAACAAAGGGTAGGAATAAATGGTCAGTTTTCAGAATGGAGAGGGGTAAATAGTGGTGTCCCCCAGGGGTCTGTACTGGGACCAGTCCTATTCTACATATTCATAAATGATCTGGAAAAAGGGGTAAACAAGTGAGGTGGCAAAATTTGCAGATGATACAAAATTACTTGAGATAGTTAAGTCCCAAGCAGACTGCGAAGAGCTACAAAATGATCTCGCATAACTAGGTGACTGGGCAACAAAATGGCAGATGGAATTCAATGTTGACAAATGCAAAGTAATGCACATTAGAAAACATAATTTCAACTATATATATAACAGGGGTTCTCAAACTGGGGGTTGGGACCCCTCAGGGGGTCATGAGGTTATTACTTGGGGGGGTCGTGAGCTGTCAGCCTCCACCCCAAACCTGGCTTTGTGTCCAGCATTTATAATGGTGTTAAATATATAAAAAAGTGTTTTTAATTTATAAGGAGGGTTGCACTCAGAGGCTTGCTATATGAAAGGGGTCACCAGTACAAAAGTTTGAGAACCACTGATATATAAAATAATGGGGTCTAAATTAGCTGTTACCATTCAAGAAAGAGATCTTGGAGTAATTGTGGATAATTGTCTGAAAACATCCACTCAATGTGCAGCGGCAGTCAAAAAAGCGAAAACAATGTTGGGAATCATTAAGGAAGGGATAGATAATAAGACAGAAAATATCATATTGCCTCTATATAAATTCATGATACGCCCACATCTTGAATACTGTGTACAGATGTGATCACCCCATCTCAAAAAAGATATATTGGATCTGGAAAAGGTTCAGAAAAAGGCAACAAAAATGATTAGGGGTATGGAGCGGCTGCCGTATAAGGAGAGTTTAATAAGACAGGAACTTTTTAGCTTGGAAAAGAGACTAAGGGGGGATATGATAGAGGTCTATAAAATCATGACTGGTGTGGAGAAAGTAAATAAGGAAGTGTTATTTACTCCTCATAAAACATGAAATAGGAGTCACCAAATGAAATTAATAGGCAGCAGGTTTAAAACAAACACAAGGAAGTATTTTTTCACACAATGCACAGTCAACCTGTGGAACTCCTTGCCAGAGGATGTTGTGAAGGACAAGATTATAACTAGTTAAAAAAAAGAACTAGATAAATTCATGGAGGATAAGTCTATCAATGGCTATTAGCCAAAATGGTCAGGGATGGTGTTCCTTGTTTCTGTTTGCCAGAAGCTGAGAATGGGAGACGGAATGGATCACTTGATGATTACCTGTTCTATTAATTCCTTCTGGAAGACCTGGCATTTGCCACTGTTGGAAGACAGGATACTGGGCTAGGTGGACCTTTGATCTGACCCAGTATGGCCTTTCTTATCAAGTTATCAAAGGAAAAATGCATTTAGTCAGTTACACAGTTGATTTGGAAAAGATATAGCTTTTTCCCCAGAGAAGATAATGATGATGTTCTTGAGAAAATTTTCTTTTTTATTAATAGATTGGCAAGAAAACATCTTAAATGTTTAGTTTTTATTTATTTATTAAATATGGTAGCTCTTTATCAGGACACTAACCAATTTGCAGGCAATAGAGCTGATTAGAGGAGATTATTCCTATTTTAGTGCTTACATTTCTTGATCTAATATCATTGTTTGTCCATTTAATGCAAACTCTTTTGTGTTGTAGATTATTGGGTATTTATTTTAACAGATGGTGTAATCAGTAGTGGCCTATAGAATGGAAGTAAACATGTAAAGTGATATTTAGATCTTTTTGTAGTAATGAAAAAAAAAGGCGAAAAATATAAATTTACATATTAACATGGTTAGCTGAAAACAAAAAAGAGATCCTCGGCTGATGTAAGTTGGTATAGATCTGTTGAAGTCAGTGGAGCTACACTGATTTACATGAATGGAGCACCTGGCTCAAGGTTTTTATTATTTTTTGTCTTAATTATGCTTTTTTAACAAATGTAAGTACTTAAAAGTGATAACTTCTTTTGTTTCTTTTTAAAAAGAGATCCACAGGCACTGAATTATTTTCTACATGGACCTAGTAGTAAATCTGTAAGTAGTATTCTACTATACTATTCTAAAATTACACGGACTTTAGTGACTGCTTTACTATTAGTTTAACGTTACTTTACTACATTTGTGCCTTAACAGAGCAATGAAGACTTGACTAATGCAGGGTACTCTGCAGCCAATTCTAATTCAATTTTCGCCAACTCCAATGTAAGTATTCAGAAGAGAAAATGTGTATTTATTGTGACTACACGCTTTCGTCATGGTTTGTTTGTCCTGTATACAGCTAAATGGAGTAGATGTTGAGAATGTTAATAAATGACATAAAATAGGCACGTCTAGACCTGGAAACCTGTGAATGAATGTTCAAAGCACCTATAACTTTTTTGTAGTCACAGGTTTTATAGAGGCAAATTGTCTGCCCTCATCATCTGCTCCTTTTATTTATTTATGATATTTATTTTATTAACATTTATATTGCACTACAAACATGTAGCGAATGACATTATTCCCTACTCCAAACAGCTTACAGTCTAAAAGACAAAGATGTGACAGGAGGATAAGAAAAACACGTTGGTTGGATGAAACTGGGAAAATGGTTTTAGGGTGTGCACAATTTTCAGCTAGCCAGGAACAATGATCACAATTTGCCACCTATGTCGCCATCATTAGACAGCAGTTCCCGGTATATACCATGGTACAGGTGAATTTTAAGGAGGCACATGAAGGAGAGTAAAGTCGTGGATTTTGACTAGGGTCTCTTCCCACGTGTCAGAGAGAAAGCAGGAAGGTGCTCATGGGAGAAGTGGGCATTGTGACATTTCTTTCCCATGACAGTCAGTGGTTGCTCCCTTCGGTCCTGCTGATTAGCAGGAGTGGGGGAAGCAGGAGCCTATTTCCTGCATGTCTCAGAAACTGGAGACTTTGGGGGTGCCCATAGGAAACGGTATTAAGGGGAGACAGGAGACGCTGGGGAAGGTGGGTATTGCTGAGGGCAATGGGATTGTTTTGCGGGAGGAGTGATCCTTTAGGGGCTGTGGGAGAGGCAGAGAGCCTGCTACAGCCTGAGACGTTTGTGATGGGCAAGTAGCCAGGAGGGCAGTGGGAGCTGGGGCAGGAGGGCTTTTGGTTGTAGGTTCGTGGGGCACTATCCTGCATTCTTCCCTCACTGCCATTTAGAGTAATAGGATTTAAGGCCAGGAGCGACCATCAGATCAATCTAGTCTGACCTGTGTATCACAGGACACCAATACATGCACACTAAACCCGATAGCTGAAATTAGACTAAGGTGTTACAGCCCACAGGAAACTAAACTATTATAACCCACCAGCAGAGTAGGAGGGACTGAGGTGCACCAGTACCAAAGGACCCTTCAGTGGCAGGATATTAAGTGAAATACACCCACATGGACCTGACAAGCGACCTGCACCCGTACCACAGAGGATGGTGAAGAATCCCCAAGGTCAATGCCAGTATGACCTGCAGAAAAATTCCTTCCTGACCCCACATAGGGCAACCAGCCTCTAAGTATGTGAGCAAGAACAAGCCAGCCAAGCACCTGAGAGAGAATTCTCAGTACCACCCAGAATTCCATCCAGGGTCCCATCTCCAGCCATCGCCATCTGTGATGCTTCAAAGGAGACAAAAAAGCAAAACAAAAAACCCACAAAAACCAATATCAAAACACCCAAACCAACACCAGAATATATTGGGGGGGAAATACCTTGATGACCCCTACAGGTGACAGCTATGCATGAGCTTTTAAGAATATCAGACATGAACCAGAAGGCATTCTCAAGGTTGCTGTGCCCAGCCCCCCTCCATCACAAGCAATCATGTCATACATCCCACTCATAAATTGGTCTGGCTCTCTTTTAAAACTAATTAAGTTGTTTGTCCCCACAGCTCCTATTGGGAGGCTGTTCCTAAACGTCACTCCTCTGATGGTTAGAAACAGTCTCCTGATCTCCAGCCTGCATTTGTTCAAAGCCATTTTATACCCATTTTTTCTAATGCTAGCCCATGTCACTCACTGTGTTCTATTTTCAGCCTCTCATATACCCTCTGCTGCCACCACTGCCTTTTCCTAGAGTGGAATGCACCACAATGACATGACTCCCTGCACATGGAGAGGGAGTGGCCAGAGCACAATTCCCAGATGATGGACGGTCCTTTGGGTAGCATAGTCAGCTGGTACATGTTAGAGCAGTCCTCAGGCTGTTCTCATGTGGACAGAGAATCTGGGAGATGTAACCAGGTTTCAATTAGTCCCACTTCTGCTGCACGTAATAGAAGGTGCACACAGCAGAGAATCTGGCCCCTAAATTTTAGGTGTTTCTGAAGTGCTGATAGAGTATATGTGCCAGATTTAATCCATGTGTTTTCATGCATGTACTGTATATTATAGTTTTACAGGTAAAGTTGCAAGGTTTCTGTTACTTTTTTGAAAACCTTTAATAAAATAGCAAGAACTATCCCTCAGTATTCCAGAGTGACAGAGATGCTTTCATAAAATAAGCTAGATTCAGTAAAAGGCAGACACCAACATGAATTGAATAAATAAATTATACTCATGGAGTAGTGTGGCAATCAAAGAAAGGGGGACGAAAGCAAACATTGAAGGTAGAGGTATGAGAGTTTTCTAATATGACAATATGTGTCATGCAGCAGTTTGCACAATGTTTATGTGAGACGTCCAAAGCCAAAAATTCCTTACCCTTCAGGGGCGAGGCAGAGTTCAGAATCTGAAATTGGCTCTGAATTTCACACCCAGACCTTGCCAAAAAGGAATTGGGTTTTTGAAGACATCTTGGCTTTGAATGGGTTGAGATTTGAATTTTGCACCTTAGCAGTGCTGCCCCAGCAGTCTGTTTTGAGCGCATAAGTGATGTAAGGGCTTTGTGCTAGCCCTGTGCACAGGTTGAACTTCACCGTGCATACGTAGCTACAAGGATGTGTTGTTATAGAGGGGCTTTGTTTTTTGCAGGGAAAAATTTATTTGGAAACCGTTTGATTCTTACATTATTTAAAAAATGCAATGTAATTTATTTATTATTTTTCATTTTAGAACACTGATCCTAAATCCTCCATCAAAGGTGTAAGCAATCAGCTTGGAGAGGGGCCTAGTGATGGACTACAACTGTCAAGTAGCCTTCAGTTTCTTGAAGATGAACTTGAATCTTCTCCTTTACCTGATCTCAGTGAAGATCAGCCTTTTGATATTCTTCAGAAGTCCTTACAGGAGGCCAATATTACTGAACAGACTTTGGCAGAAGAGGCATATCTGGATGCCAGTATAGGTTCTAGCCAACAGTTTGCACAAGCTCAGCTTCATCCTTCTTCATCAGCATCCTTTACTCAGGCTTCTAATGTGTCTAATTACTCAGGTCAGACGCTGCAACCTATAGGAGTTACTCAAGTGGTACAGCAACCAGTTGGAGCATCTTTTGCAAGCAATACAGTTGGTGTGCAACATGGCTTTATGCAACATGTGGGAATTAGTGTTCCCAGCCAGCATTTGTCTAATAGTAATCAGATTAGTGGTTCGGGGCAGATACAGCTGATTGGTTCATTTAGTAATCAACCTTCCATGATGACTATTAACAACCTTGATGGATCTCAGATTATATTGAAAGGCAGTGGACAGCAAGCACCTGCAAACATGAGTAGTGGACTCTTGGTTCATAGACAAACTCCTAATGGTAACTCACTGTTTGGTAACTCAAATTCAAGTCCAGTAGCACAACCTGTAACCGTCCCATTTAACAGCACAAATTTTCAGACATCTTTACCAGTGCATAATATCATTATTCAGAGGGGTCTAGCACCAAATTCTAATAAAGTTCCGATTAATATCCAACCAAAGCCTATTCAGATGGGTCAGCAAACAGCTTACAATGTGAATAACTTGGGAATACAGCAGCATCATGTACAACAAGGGATTCCTTTTGCTTCAGCAAGTTCACCTCAAAATTCAGTAGTTGGTCCTCATATGTCTGTTAATATTGTTAATCAGCAAAACACAAGGAAATCAGTTACTCCTCAAACAGTTAGTAATGCTGGAGGTAGTATTGTTATCCATTCTCCTATGGGACAGCCTCATGTATCTCAAAATCAGTTTCTCATACCTACAAGTCTCTCTGTCAATTCTAATTCAGTTCATCATGTGCAGACCATA
Source organism: Caretta caretta (assembly GCF_965140235.1). NCBI lineage: Eukaryota > Metazoa > Chordata > Testudines > Cheloniidae > Caretta > Caretta caretta. The sequence goes on from NC_134208.1 coordinate 170,469,034, forward strand.
AATGGACAACTTCTTCAGACTCAACCTTCCCAGTTGGTTTCTAGCCAAGTATCTGCTGAGCATGTTATGCTGAACAGGAACTCTACAAGCATGCTCAGGGCCAACCATTCATATTCAGGACAGATGCTGAATAATCAGAATACAGCTGTTCAGTTAGTTTCTGGTCAGACATTTACAGCTCCTGGAAGTCAAGTTATAGTAAATCATGGAACTTCTCAAATTGTTGGTGGACAGGTGCCATTACAACAGGCATCACCAACAGTGTTGCATTTATCACCCAGTCAAAGTAGTGTTTCTCAAGGTAGATCAGGTTTTACTACAATGTCACCTGGACAGTCTACAGTCTCAAATATGTCAGCATCTAATCGATTTGCTGTTGTAAGTTCTTCTGGCACAGTACATCCCAGCCTGGGGCCACCAGTTCAGTCTGTTGCATCAGGAGGAAATTTTACTGGAGATCAACTTACACAGCAGAACAGAACACAAGTTTCAGTGAGTGTATCCCATTGTCTTCCAGTTTCCTCTTCGAAATCTATCAGCACTTTCAGTCGCACATCAGTAGGAGTAACGCAGCAACAGTTCACTTTTGCTCAGGTATGAATACCCTTTAAGTACCAACAAAACTGCACAAAAGCATTCTAAAGCATTACCTTTTTCTTTGGTGGGGAAGGACGTTAATAGGTGGTATCGTTTAATACTGTATTCTCCAAATATTCACACACAATTTACTGTGCTTACATTAATTGTTTTACAAACAAATATTGTTGATCTACTGAAAAAAAATCTAATCTTGCTGCAACCATTTAATCAAAAAACATCTTCGAATGTTTCTTTAATGTGGATGACTCTATCATTCCCATTAATTCAGAGAATCTTGCTTTTGTTGATTAGTGGTGTGATTTTTAAAAGTGTTCCATGTGTGCCTGTTTCTGCTTCCAGTGAAATCAATAGAAGTATTACCATCGATTTCAGTGGGAGCAGAACTATGCCAGCTCAGCACTTTTGAAAATTGCACTGTTAGAGTCATAAGGCAAAACTCTGTCATGTGCTAAGTACCTGAAGGTCATTTTGACTTCAATGAGAGTTACGCATGCGAAGGTCCTCTCAGTATTTGGCCCACATAAATTGGAGATGGGAAAGGGTATATGGTGCTCTAGGCCATTTCTCTGCCAGCACAGGATTATTCCCTGTAGCATATTTTATTTGTGTGGCTTTAAATGTCTCAGTGAGTTTGGATTTTCAGTTTTGGAGTTTGAGGCAGAGATACACTCTTGTGTAGACCATTGAAAGAGTTACAAAGAGGTTAATTTTATAGAGCTCTTTGGAGAGAAAAAATTCTCATATAATCAGTTGTGAAAGAAAAGCCTTATAAATATGCCTTATAAATATGCCTTCTTTAGTAAGTGATCAGTAAATATTAAAATAGTGATATTCTGTGTAACTCTGAATCAGAAACTGCATATGTGTTTTGAGATAGGAGAAATGAGCTGGATTGATTTGTGTTGTTGGGCGCAGTAAGTGAATGACGAGTGTCACGTGATCAGTAGTGGGAATTTACACCACTTCTGAAATCAGCTACAGTTATTTTGTGTTTTCCTTAAGCATAATAAATTGGTCTAGTTACCTGTTCTTCTTTGAGGTGGCCTCTGTACTTTCCCACTTGTGGGATGGGAGCTCTGGGAAGTTTTGAAAAGCAGTGTCCGTTGGAGCCACAGAAGTGTCCTCTTGTTGGCACTGAAAATTCTGAGGCATAAAAGGGCTGTGTGGCCCCAGCTACCTCAGTTCTTGTCCATGATTAGCTCTAGCTTTTTTCTGTGCTCGCAGCCATATTTTTAATTTCAAACCACCTTTATTTTATTGGTAAATTATATTTTAATTAATTAGTCAGTGTTAGGTAGTGTACCACTCTCTGGACCAGGATCCTTGTACAGCTTGTGAGACCCTCACAAGTTAAGAATATGCAGATATGATTTCCAGAGGAAAAAAGGGTTACTTAGTTATCTCACAAATGGTGACTTTCCATACTTTCTCTACTTCCTTGGCGTTGTACTCTCCTGCAACTCTTCAAATTTGTATATTTAGGACAGTGGCATTTATAAAACCTGTACTGAAGGCACTTATTAGGATGGGTAGGGATGGATAGTTTTTTGTTTTATGGGGACGTGGTACAGTAGTCTTGAAGATTTCCTTCCTCTTCTGCAGAAGGGCCTCCCAGAACATTTCAGTATTCCAGTGCTGCCAGTTCTACACAGGAAACGTGTTACACATCAGTACTCTTTGTACTTATGAGGACTGACTGGCACTGTGTTTATAAGATCTATTTATTTATATGTCAGGACAGAAAGTATAGAAGAGAAGGGAGTGTAGGGAAATAGTTAATTTCCAACCAGTCAGCACAACATGATTATTTTTCATGTTTGGGATTCCAAATGTCATTAAAATATCACACAACAGCTATTAGATGCTATGTGTGCCAGCTCATCTGAGATTTAAATTTATTAATATGATTGCACTGAGTTTTTCTATTAACATTTCTAGGTGTGGGGGTCATTGTGTTGGTATTGAGAGAAAGTAAAACTAGACTTACTGCTATTATGGCACAGTTAACCTTGCAGATGTTGAACTGTTTTAGAAGATTTAGATTTGGAGGGGGAATTCTTTGAAGGAAACTGGCCTATGTAGAGAAAATATAATATAATAAGAAATCTCCTCAGAAGACATGAGTATGTATTGAAAGTATAGTTTTTGTTCTCATTTTGTTTCTTTGATGCCATTCTTACATAATCACGGGGGGTAGGGGAAGAGTTGAACTCAATTGTAGGATTCATTTTTGTATTGTTATTAGGTCTGTTAAAACTTTCAGTGATTACTAGACTAACCTTAATTTCTCTATGGCATTTTCACAGGCTCAGAAAAAAGTTATGAACCAGTCCTCACCAGTTTCTGCATCAAAGTCACAGGATAGCTTGAGACAACCTCAGCTAACAGGTCTTCTGAGTAACACGTTGCCAGGTCAGATATTCTTTTCATGATGGTTTTCCCCAATCCCTCTGGCATTTGAAGTGGGTTCTCCTTCATTATGTCAGGCACTGACTGATGGTCGGTGGCAATGGGGAGTCCTAACAATTATTCTTTTTTTTTTTCCGTTTGAGGGACAACGGTGCTGAGCCCACAGACTTTCTCTTTAACAATTGGTCATATGCTCTTTTTCCAGCAAGGATTGCTAGTAGCCATCTGATTCTATTTGCTGGAATGATAGACAAGATGTCTTTGTGCAATGAGCAGTTAAAAATATTTTCCCACAATCCAAATGTGTCATCTGTGTGATGTGTTTAAGCATAGGAAGTGAGAAATATCAAGTCACTTTCAAACTAAGGTCTTCTGCTGCAAAATTCCAGTTATGCCTTTGAGACTTCCCGCCATCCTCATGTGATAACAACTCTTAACTGCTCACCATTTTGTCTTTCCTAGTAATGGATGTCTTAGAATCTAATCAGCAGTTGTTGTTTTGTAAAGAGAATGTAAATATCAGTTTTCAGTTAAGGTAGTGATGCACTGAACACGAGAAGATATTATATGGGTTCTTGAAATGGCACCATCCTAATTACAATTTTAAAGTTTCTAATGTAGACTTAAGTCAACAGGAAATATCACTAGACTTCTAGTTCCATTTTGATTTAATATATTACAATGAATGTACATGTTCTACACAATGTTTTTGTGCAAAATGTAACAGTACTATTTGTGTTACATGTGGTGGGTGTGTTGGGCTGAGATAATTCCTCTAAATTATACAGTAAGACAATCAGATGGGAGGCTGTCCATCTGAATCTACAACAGTATGTGATCTAGCCACTCATTCACAACTTTTAATGGCGCTGCAGAGTCTTGAGTTTATAATTTTTGGGAACTATTAGAAAAAGCTGGATAGACTCCAGTTTATCTTTTTACAAATCCCTTTTGGGATGATGCTTATGATATTTGACTTTTTTCTTATTTTGGATGGATGTGTTTAGAGATTTTAGACTGATTTTCTTTATTTATAAACATTTTTATAGTTTTCAGCACTATAGTATCTGAGTACCATTTTACTATGTACTGATTTCCTTTCGTGACTGTGGTAGCAATACTTCTGTGCAGATATTATGTGTCAACATCAATCGAAATGTAATTTTCAGATCAAGTAAAGGATTAGGCACAGGACTTCAAATATTCTGTGATGATTTGTTTTAAGAATCATGAGTAATAGACTGTTTTTAATGTGTACTTTTACAGGACAGGATTCTGGAGGTAAAATCATCCAGCAACCTTTAGGAACAACACAATCACAGCAGGAAAATGTAGTAGGATCATCTCCTGTCCAACAACATGTGCAGGTAGGGAGCATTTTCCAGTTAATCTGTTTTTCTTAATTTTAATGAAGATAAGGAACCAGGAACAGTGTAGAAATATTAATTAATAATCTCCTACATGTTATTCTCATTGATCCCTACCCTAAACAAAATCATTAATCTTCCAAAAGTTTGTTTTGGTGGGAGGAAGGAAAGAGGAATGTCTTCCAACCCCTTAGAGATATTCCAGGAGCCTCTTTACAGTTTTAAAAGCTTTTAAAACAAAACCTTTTCCTATTTTCTAAATATGAATGAATCAATATAGCAATCTGAGTGAAGGTATGTCTGCTAATTCAATACTGTGCGCTCTGCTTTTGATATCTAATCAATCAGAAAAGTGCTCTAAGGCTACACCCCATAGTTATTCCATAGCATTTTTTATTCTTTATGTGGTGGGACTCAATTGTTAACATTGTTGTTTACTACCTATGTGGTAGGTTTCTTTTTGGGGGGCTGTGTAAGATGATACGTAGTTTTACCCATTACTTACTTCATTCATGAGCAAAGCAGGAGTCATTTATGCTAGCTCACATTTATGGATGTTCATACAGGTGGATGTTCATACAGTTGGACAAAAGAGGCCTGCTGCTAAACAGCTAACAAAAGGAGCTTTGTAAGTCATCTTTTTTTTCATTTGTAGTTTTGTTATAGACATTTCTACTAACCTCTGCGTTTTTCACTCTGTCAGTTCGTAAACTGTAATATAGCCTTGCTGTATTAGAATAAATGTTAATTATTGATATTACTCACTTTCCTTTTAGTATCCTACAGCAGTTACAGAAGGAGCAGGCACATGCTGTGACACCAGATAAAAGTCAATTCAGATCATTAAATGATGCAGTCCAGAGACTCCTCTCATATCATGTGTGCCAGGGATCACTGCCAACCAAGGAGGATTTAAGAAAAGGTAATTTATATTTTAATTTGGTATGATAAAAGTTGTGCTGTTGTTTATAGAATTTTTAAGCAGTTAAATATTACATGGGCTGCTGAAAAAATTGATTGTGTAAATCAGAAAGACTAAACAGAAAGGACACTTTCGCGAGTCTGTGCTAGTTATTGAAGAACATTATCTAAATGTATTCCCTGTGTCTTTTTAGTGGACAGTGAATTTGAATCTGTAGCCACGCAGCTTCTGAAAAGGACACAAGCTATGCTAAATAAGTACAGATGTTTGCTCCTAGAAGATGCAATGGTAAGAATGATAAGCAAGAAAAAATTATTTTTGTGAAATGTATGGATCAGTTAATGCAAATTGGAATGAATTATTAAAACAGGTTTAATGATGCAGAACAGAGTGATCTCAGAGTTGTATTACTTCCCTCTGTATTCACAAGTATTGTGTGGCTACCACTGGGTAGCTGCAGTGGTTCTGCAACTGTACTGCTCAGACATTTGGGGCTAGGAGAGCCTGGAGTTGTGCTTTCAGAAGTGAAATTGGCTCTGCTTGGGAAGGGGTTAGAGAGGGTGGATAATGCCAGGAGAATTCTAGAACAGGGGTTTTTCTTTGAGTAATTGCTCATGTGTATTCCACAATAGGTGTGCGTGCTCGCCATGTGCACCGGTGCTGGAAGTTTTTCCCCTAGCAGTATCCGTAGGGGGGAGCACCCCCCTGCTACCCCTGGGCTGCGCTCCCCCCACCCTCAGTTCCTTCGTGCTGCCAGTGAAGGTGCGTCGGAATTGCTCAGCTCCAGTTCATCCCTAGAACTCTTCGTTTGATCAGTAGTACCTGTAGTCAGTTAGTTAATTCAGTTAGTTTAGTTAGTCATTGAGCCCGGTCCAGGGCATGGCCCGCGCTCCAGGCTTTGTCATGTGGCTCTTGTAGGCGTTCTATGCCAAGGAGCGACCTGCACGCAGATTGTCTGCGCTGCTTGGGAGAAACCCGTATCAGCGAAAGGTGCAAGATCTGCAAGTCTTTCAAGCCCCGGACTAAAAAAGAAAGGGACATTAGGCTCTGGGCCATCCTGATGGAGTTGGCGCTGGCCCCGACCCCGGCACGCCGCTCTGAACTGGTACCTGGCACTGAGGCGTCGATACGCGGAGACCCTCCAGTACCATCGTCCAGCCGGCACCGCTCCCCATCCACGGGCCATGCCAAGAGGACCGGAAAGACACCCTCTTTGCAACGGCACCAAGGGAAGTCTGGGATAGAGGCTAGGCCCATGTCAGGTAGTCCTTGATCCCCATCAGGCCCTAGGCCTCCGACTCACGTTGAGCAGAGTAGCCCAGCCCCTTCAGAGCAGGCCTCTCTGGATGTCCAGATGCCATCTACGCCCGAAGCCCTCCAGGCAGCCAGGGATGTCATGTCCATGCTGGTGCCCGGAGCTCCGCCGATGTTGGCCCCACACTCAGAGGCAAGCCGCCGCTGGGATCACCGCAGTCGCCACCGGCCTGGTACTGGTCTCGGTCAAGGGAACGTTCCTGACACCGCTCACTGCCCAGTGACTGTTCAGGGCTCAGTCCATGTGGATCGCCCTCGACACTGGCCAGACTGTTGGGATGGATGCTGTCCGACCGGGACTCACAGCACCGCTTGTCTTCGCGGAATGAATATCGACGGGACCGTGGTGGACGTCGCCAGTGGTCCTCGTCTTGCAGGAGTTACCGCAGTCGATTGCGGCTCGTTTAAAGTTGCGCAATGCTCCCTTATAACATTGTTTGGCAGCCGCCTGCTTTGTTCACTGCTTGTAGAAAGAGCAGCCTGTTGGAGCTAGCTGGTGGGGGCTTGGAACCAGGGTGGACTGGCAGCCCCCCTATCAGCTCCCCGTTCCCCTAAGTTCCCTGTGTGGCAGCCGCCCAGCAGGCTTTCAATTGCTGGCAGTTCAGCTGTCCCTCCTCCCGCTGCCATGTGCTGCTCCTGCCCTCTGCCTTGAAGCTGCTCCTGGGAGCCTCCTGCTTGCTGTGCGGGGGAGGCGAGGGGAAAAGGGGGGGGCTAATATTAGGGTGTCTCCCTCCCCCCTGCTCCTGCCACCCACTTACCCTATCTCCATAAAGCAGGGGGCAGGGGTGAGACGGACGGACATGAAGGGAGCTTGCAGGCAGCAGCTGCTGTCTCAACTTCCTGATTTACTTAAAAAGGCAGTGTACTTAGAGAGGGATCAGTGCACTTAAAGGGGCAATGCGCCACACACGCACACTCTCTCTCTCTCTCTGTCTATGTGTGTGTGTGTGTCACTGTCTGCCATGCTGTCATCCCTCCCTCCATTTGTGCTGCCTTGTGGAGTATGAGGCTACATTAACAATGTGTTAACCCTTGAGGGCTCAGCTGAGTTCTAGTTCATCATTTAGCAGGAAGGCATTCCCTGGGAAATATTCCACCCTCTGACTCCAGCACCTCAACCAAGCTTCACAATCATCATTGCTGTGTACAGTATTAAATTGTTTGTTTAAAACTTATACTGTGTATACATATATATAATATAGTCTTTTGTCTGGTGAAAAATATTTACCGGGAACCTAATCCCTCCTATATACATTAATTCTTGTGGGGAAATTGGAATAGCTTAACATCATTTTGCTTAATGTCGTATTTTTCAGGAACATAAGTACAACGTTAAGCGAGGAGTTACTATATTTAATAAATTTCAATTGGTATTCTGTTTCACAGTGTGATTAATTGTTTTTGAGTTAATCACATGAGCTAACTGCGATTAATCAACAGCTCTAAAAAGAACTCTTTGTTTGCTTCTCAATGTGCCAGTAATATCAGTTTCCCAACAATAAATGTAAGTCAGTACAAAAGCAAAGATAAAAATGATGTTACGGTTGGGAAAAAGAAGCTAGCGAAAATATGCACAGAGCCTGCTCATGGTCTTCCACATTGTTTAAGTGCCACAGTAGCCCCAAACATGTGACCCTCTGCTCCTCATGCATTCCAGAGATGTGTGCTTTGCTTGGCTCTGAATTGTTCAGCATGGAGGGGATCATTTTGTGGTGGTGTGGATAGGGCCTCTGGATCTATATTTATGTTGATCCAATGTCCAGCCGGGGGTGCTGAAAGGCAGAAAACTCTATACTGTGCCATAATCTGAAATAGTAGTAGTGGAGCGGTTATTACTTGCCTCTCACAAGCTATAGGTGGGTTTCTGGATTTTCACCAGACATGCATTTATTTAATGCGGGATGTAAGCATAAAAATTGGTTAGTTTTAGTTCTCAATGAGACTCAATAAATATTTGGAAATATTTCTTTTTTAAATAAAAATACTGTTGGGAAATAAAGTTAAGCCAATGGGAAAGTAATTTTCCTTGCTGCTAGGTATCCAAGGAGTATAGTTATCCAGATACACACAAGTGAGTATTCATATAGCTGGATTATCTGCACAGTGAAATAAACCTAGAAGTGTTTATTTCAGAATAATACGTTGGAATCAAATGTGCTGATTTTCAGATAGGGGTATGTTACTGTGTGGTTATTTCTGATGCTCCATATCTTTATTTGTTGAAATGATCTCACATTGAAATTGTTCATTTCAGTGTGAGGTTCTAAGGTGTAGATCTCCAGAGATAAGCATGTTAGCAAGTGCTTGGGTCTGCACTTGTTCATTTGTTCGTTTGTGGTAATGTGCAATGTGATTTCTTTACCCAAAAACCCCCTTGTATAATATCAAATTGAAATAGTTACATATTCTCTCATGTAGACAGAATGTAATAATTGTGCATTTATTTGAATGTTTAATAAGTGAAATAAATATGTGTGGATGTCTACATATATATGCATGCTTGACTCTGTGTTTCAGGATTGCTATATTTAATACTTTCCTAAGGCCCCAATGCAGGCAAATATTTATGCCCTCAGAATCTCATCAAAGTCAGTGGGTCTACCTGTGTGGTTCAGGTTGCCAGAATGAGGACTAAATTGATAAGAGGAAAGATATACTGTACATAAGCAGTATGCTAGTTTCTATTGATTGGAGGTTCTTTATTTCTAAAACAAATTTTATTCAGTCTTAACTATGTTTTCCTCTTTGAGGACTCTCTTTACTACGCACCTGGACTTTATTCATAGCTCTGCCATGGACATTCTATTTGGGTATGTCTACACTGCAGTTAAAAACCCATGGCTGGACTGTGCTGCAGGGCTGTTTCATTGCAGTGTAGACTTCCATGCTCGAACTGCTGCCCAGCTCTCAGACCCTCCCACCTTGCAGGGTCCTAGAGCACAGGCTCCAGCCTGAGCCTGGAAGTCAACACTGCAGTGAAACTGCCATGCAACCCAAGCCATGCAAGCCTGAGTCAGCTGGCATGGGCCAGCCGTGGGTGTCTAATTGCAGTGTAGATATACCCTATGTGACTTTGGACAAGTCACCTAAGCCTAACACAGGAAAGCACTTAAGAATGTTCTAACTTTAACTGTGTGAGTAGTCCCACTGATGTTGCTACTCACATTCTTAAAGTTAAGAAGGTGCATAAATGCTCTCATCTGGCCTTGTCTTCACTGGTAAAAACAAAAAGTTTTTAAATTCATGTTAAACTAACCCTTATTAAAATCCTAGTGAAGGCAAAGCAGATGTTGCTGCATCTCGATAGCAAAATATGCAGCACAGTTATAACTTTCCCAGAGAGTAAGAAGCATATGAAAACAGGCTTACAATAAAAGTGCTATAAAAAGGAAAAACTGCTATAATTTATGTAAATAATAATGTTGGGATCTATTGTGTGAATATCAGGGTATCCTCATAGTTGTTTCAGGCTTGGTGTGCTTTAAAGTCTTTTTAAAATAGTGTGGGTTTCAGTACAGTCTCTTTTACATTATCCTGAGTTTTATGGACACAAATAATTGTAGGTACAGTTGACATCATTTAGGCATCTGACTATCTGATTAGACAGCTCTCTGACTGACATCACATATATTGGGAAATAATTGTGCATTCAAAAAGAGTAGGTTAATATAAAAAAATCTATCCTTTATATTTTGAATCATTATACAGTCATTCAGATTCTGTAACATTGGAAAGGAAATGCTGTTTGGAACAGTGTGCCATGGTGTTGGATTTAATTGTATGGGATGTAATGTAGCAGGCAATGGGTTAATCCTCTAGTGCTTGGTGATGGATTTTTCCTGGCTTAATCTCATTGTGAGCAATGGATGCAGCAGAGCTGTCAGCACCAGAGAGTTAACTTAAAAAAAAAAAAAAAAAAAAAGGGGGGGGTGGGGGATGGGCAACAGAAGTGTGTTAATAAATGCTACAGTATGGGCTCTTCATGAGTGTTTTTTCTAACAAAGTTGTTTCATGCTAGATAATAAACTGCAAATGTGAATGATAAATAATGTAGCCCATCTTGAAACGTTATTCTTTGTATAATTATATTGATTCACTGTTACAACAAAGCTTTAACAAATAAAATGCAGTTATTTATTATTTTGTATTCCAGTAGTGCCTGGAGGCCCCAATCAAGATTGGGACCCCATTGTGCTAGGCACTGTACAAACACAATAAAAGACAGTCCCTGCCCAAAAAAGTTAATACTAGTGGAATACAAAAAGAAAAAAACCCTAAATTTTTATTTAAAATCCATCCTCTCATGCTCCAAAGCTGTGGCGGGATTGTTTTTTTATATGAACATATGAAGTAACTTCTAGGAATTCTGTTTTGCAGCGGATAAATCCCTCTGCAGAAATGGTTATGATTGACAGGATGTTTAACCAGGAAGAAAGGGCGTCTCTGTCCCGGGATAAGCGCCTTGCACTAGTGGATCCTGGTAAGAAATGTTTAACTTCAGCACTGTGAAGTAGAAAACTATTTGCATAATCTTCTAGATGCTAAAAATATTAGAGCCAAACCAAGCTATTGATTTTAAGTGCAGTTCCTCTTTGAAACCATTGGTTTCTGCTTCAGAATTAATGGCTTATGGTGAAATCATACCTTCAGCTTCAAGAACCTAAGTTGACGTGCTTAACATCGAGAGACTTTGTAAAGTGAAAGTTGTTCTCAGGGAAAAAATAATGGCTGCACTGGTGGGAAACCATGCAAGAACCCTGTTAGCAACAATCATGTTGTTGCTTCTGTGGACAGAACCTTTGAGTCTACAGCCAGCTAGATACAATAATACTGAGAGAATGTCAATTCCCTCATTCACTTAATGAAGTGTTACTTTTGGAGCCCAGTGACCACTTACATTCCAGCATTGTTGACTGTTTCACTACTGACAGACCAAATCAGAAACATTCAACAAATGCACTTGTGTAGTATAGGTGTATGTTCCTGTTGCATCCTGATGCACTGTTCATCTTAAAGGACATTGAGAGAATGTAAAATACAAATATTAGGACAATCAAATATTCAATGAAATGGTATTCTTTTAGAGAGGTAGCCGTGTTACTCTGTATCAGCAAAAACAACAAGGAGTCCTTTTATCTCTAAGGTGCCACAAGGACTCCTCGTTGTTTTTGGTATTCTTTTAGATATCGTATTCAGATAGTTAGGATGCTTGCAAATGCTTTGGTGCCTTATTTTGCAAACCTTACTTAATGGAGTAGGAGGTGTAGGATATGGGTCCTTGTATTGCTATCAGGTAAAACGTTTATGATCCTGCCCGCACCTCAGCATGCAGCAATTTGTGGATTTATTATAAAGCTGGTCAAGCAGCAAAGACAATTGGGTTTGGATATTTTGTTAATAACTCTTCTAGCGTCTTACTCCGTTATGTAATATTAAATGTAAGAACAGGGAGGGAGAAAAAAACTAAAACTCCTTAGCAGAATTTGGGCAGATTTGGGAGGAAAATTCAGTTTTTTGCAAATATAGATGATCCCTTTCTGTTGTTTGGTCCCTTGACCTCCTTACACTGTAAACTTGTGAAGCAAGTGGCTATCAATTTAGCATTTAATGGAGACCTGCAAAGGAACAATAACAAAAATTGTTCTTTTTGCTTCTTTATTATCTATAAACAAGGGCTAAAAGGATTTTTTTAAAAGGCTTTGTTGCTTATTTTTATCTTAGAAATACAACTGCATCTTTTCTGTTTTTTGCCAGGGGATTAGTAGGAATAAATACCTGGAGTGGGAGCTGTTTTGCCCTTCAGTTGAAAGAGTGGTGGGCTTCTTTTACAAGGTTGAGTTAAAAGGTTTTCAGATAGAAACAAAGAGTTTTGAACAATGTGGCTAAAAATCCCTTCTCCAATTACTTGCCCAGTTTTCAGTCTCCTAGCTTTATTAATTCTACTTATTTCCCAACTGCTTAAAGTGTGCTAGGTGCCTCACAAAAGGAATAAGACTGGTTCCCACCTTAAAGAGTTTATAGCCTAAATAGGCAAAACATATGGAGGATAGGGGAAAGGGACATAACGTATAAGCAAATTGTTGTTCTAATGTGGCTAGTTCTCCAGTCTTCCAAGGAATCCTCCACCAGAAGTAGGGAAATCAGGAAATAATATTGTTAATATATAGCATAAAGTGGAAGGCAAAACAAAATCCCTCCCCACAAAACTGTTTTTCTTCCTTTGCAGTAAAAATGTATTTCTTATGCATGATGCTGTGAAATGTAACATTGGTTTAATAAGGAAACAAATGGTACAGAAATGGGTGTTCTTATATTTTTAATATTTTAGCACTAGATTTAGATGAGCAGCTCTTGCCTGGGTATAAGGGAGATTCACAAGAAGCTTCCCTCTCTCCTCCTTCCCAGAGTAGCTCGTGTAAGGCCCAATCACACTTGGGCCCCTGTGATCAGGAACTTCTAGTCTCTTCCTCCTCATGATAAACAAATTGCTCAAAAGGGGGCAGAGAAGAGGTGGGGCCATGGCCCCGACTCCCCTCTGCATTACCCCTTAGAGTGGAGTTGGTGAACTAGGTAAACAATATGCACCAACCATCACTGGGGGAGCAATCTGCATAATGGGAAAATCTGGCACAATCTCTCCGGGTATTCCCCCAGAGGCAGTGTAGCTCCACACCATTTCCTACTCAGGTCTGTGTGTAAAGCAGGCAGTCTTATCCCTAACTTACCTGTTAGCATACCTTTAGTAAGTGTAAGGTCTTCAAACAAGTTTATCTTCTAATTCATTGTTCATATGTTGGTTTAACTCTCTCCAGAAATGTAAGAAAATTTCACTTTTTAGTATCTTTTGTTCATATTAAACGTAGTTGGTTTTTATTCGAATGAAAAATGTTTTTTAGTATGCTTTATATCCTGATGCCATATACCCGAGCACCAAAATGTTGTTTATGTATTCATTATACAGAAAATGAGCTTGTACTCAAACTGCCTATTTTGAATATAATTCTCAGTAGCCTTTAGAAATGCTTGGAAAAATTTCAGTAAAATACTGTGTCAGAATTTTCCGATTTGTTGAAATAGAAATGTTCTGCTGTATTATGTAGATTTTTGAAAAAAATTCCACCAGAAACCAGACCTGAAAGCCCTGAGCCTGAGGGTCCCAGGTTCATGGCTCTTTGGCAGCTGGGATTTCCAGGATCCCTTGCTCCGGGGCATCCTGCCAGGGCTTCTAGTAGACCTGAGCAGAGAATGGTAATTCCATTTGGCAGACAATTTCAAAATTTTTGGTTTTCATTCTGAACTGGAGTGAAACCAAATTTCAAAATCTTGAAATCCTCCATGAAACAGAATTACTGGGTTTTCTGCCTAGCTCTATACAGTGCTTAGCAAATAAAAAGCAGAATCCATAGTCATAAGATGAGTGCACATTCCTTGTGTGTATTTCCATTACCCGAGAACACATATATCTCAATCCCTGCTGTATTCCCTGGAGTTCTGTTCTTATAACCATCTCTTTTTCATGTTTTACTTTCACTACAAATAAATAATATGTTCTTAAAAGAATAGTACAGTTACATCTTGGCTACACTGATTACCATTAAACCAGACATTTGTCATAGAAAACAGCACATCCCCCATTTACTCAGAAACTTTCAGTAGGGACAGAAGAGCTTCAGAATCCTGGAACAGCCAATACATATAAGGCTCAGAGCAACGATAGAAAGAGTCAAGGGGGAAGTCTGAGACTATTCCAGACACTCAAACTTCCCCTCAGACATAATTTGTCCAGCTTGTATCTGGCTTTATCTGGGAGTACAGTGAACTATACTTAATTTGCCCACTGGTTAATTACATCAAAATCTCAGGTATTAGGCCCTGATCCAGCAAAAATATTTAACCATGTGCTTATGATTCCATTAAAGTCATATTCTTATCGTCCAATAAATGGACAGTAAATACTAGAGGCGTTTTCAAACAAGAGAGGGCAATGTGAGCAAATAATGTCTGTTTGATCATGGGTTTTAATGCTCAGTCACATTCGAATGCTTGTTCTGTTTAGCACTTCTTTACATTTACTGTCTTTGACATTTATTAACTCCAAACTAATATGTTTGTTTTTAATTTTCAGATGGTTATCTGGCTGATTTTTGTTGTTCCTCTAAACGATTTGATGAAACTGTTGATGAAGCACAGTCCAGTGAAAGTGATCATCAGTGTAGTAAATCTTTGACTTCTCACAGTCAGCCTACCAAGATCCAAACCAGAGACCGATCAAAATCCAGCACAGCAGAGTCTACAAATCACAACAAACTTCATTTAGTGCCTAACAACATTGTGACACAACAAGAAGGAAAAATTTCTACTAAAAAAACGGAAAGCCTTACTAAAGCTTTAAAGTTTGAGAAGGCTAGCTGTTCTCCTGACAGTCAATACATGGCTGTCTCTGAAGAGAAATTGGCTGATAAAGATCTTGCCAAGACCAATGAAAATTCTTCAGATTCTGAAGACTTGTCAAAAACCTTGTCAAGAGCTAATCATGGTACACATAAAATGTCAAGGAATACAGTTGAATCTCACTCAGAGGTAATATGTAATAACTCCCTCCAAGACAAAACTCAGAGGAGCTTTCCAAAGAATGAGGTTTTACATCCTGACAACATGAAAGGCTCGGGTGAACCCCAACAGGATTTGCTCCTCAGTAAGAGTTTAGAAACTACATTCAAAAACATTTTGGAACTGAAAAAAACTGGGAGACCGCCACAAAGTGAGGCTACTGGCAGTGGCTCTGTAGAATTAGACTTTCCAAACTTTTCACCAATTGCTTCACAAGAAAACTGTCTGGAAAAATTTATTCCAGATCACAGTGAAGGTGTTGTAGAAACGGACTCTATTTTAGAAGCAGCTGTAAATAGTATCTTAGAGTGTTAATAGTTACAGTACCATGGACAAGTTATGTTTCTCTTAGTAGAAGCAAATGTGAATGACACCACAAGTACAGCCTGACATATGTCAAAGGTTAATCTTTCTAAACTAGATTCTGTTCTGTGTTTGAGAGCAATACTCATTGTGATTACAGTGAGATATCCAGTAAAGTTGATCCTTGTTAGAATGCAGTCTGTTGGGGCCTACACATTTCAAGTATTATAATGATAGTGCTTATGGTAATTGTTTAACATTGCAATTTAATGAGATTGCAGTTCACTGGGCCCTAGGTAATAAGGTAATATACTGACAATCACAGTCATATGAAAAGGCAGATTTATTCAAGAAAACGTTAAAAAGACAAATGGAAGCAACAATTTTCCCCCTTCCATAAATCACTAGATTTTATTTTATTTTTTTCCAGGAAAACCTCGTGGTTAAATACCCATTGTACCGCTATTCAGAAATGATTGTCTGTTTGATTTATTACTAAATCCATCTGCTCTAGGATTTTAAGTTGGAAGGATGTCATCGGTACGTTTATAGGGCTTCATATTTTAAGTGCTTTTCTGTTGTCACTGGGCAGAAAGTAGTACATGAGTGTATCTGTAGTGGGTGAATTTAGTCTGTGGAATGATACTGTATAATGTTAGTCACAACGGTATGATGTGAAATAATATATGCTAGACTAAGGAAAGAAGAACAGAAGCTAATAAGTGGCAAAGTGTACAGGAGGAGGTCATGATGGAGCCATGAATTTATATATATAAATACATATATATGTTAACTCTTGAGGAGAAGGTTTTGAATTTTATAATTGGATATAGTCAACCTAAGTCTTTCTGAAGTGGTATAAATGTTGTTGTTTTTTTTTTAAGACCAAGTGTCAAAAGCACTTTTATTTGAAAACTGTGTTATTAAATTAGTAGTTTATACTTTGAGGGGACATTAGCCTTAATCTGAGAAATTTAAAGGCCAGTGTTGTTGTTGCTTGTTTCTGCTTCTTGCTGTCAGAGAATATTAGTCATCCACAGCAGCAGTCATAACTACCAAAATATGTACAGACCAAAGTTAATCAACTATCCCATTGTTAAAACATATCCAAACTTGTATAATTATTAATTCACATTTTAGAGCCAAAGGAAACCCCTGCGTGGTTTGATTTGGCTGGTGTTCGTGTTGACAAGAATAGAAGCTTGTTATTTTATTTATTTATTTTTAATATGTGACTTTTCCCTTTTATGGTCCATGCTTCTTTTTTAATAGTTTACTTTGGTCATTAGTGCTGTTGTGCACATAAGTGTTCTGCCATTACCGAGATGAATCTAGCATGTATGTCTGCTCAGAAGGGTAGAGCTGTTGTGGTTTCTAAGGCATGCTGTCTATCTCTCTTTCCTTCTGTCTTCCTCCCTGTTGCTCACAAAAATAAACAACCATGTTTCAAAACTTGCTGATTGCCATTATCATAATCTAGAGATCCATTGTGACAAACTGTGGTTGTCAGTCAGATTGCCAGAACTGCCAGGAAAGAAAACAAAAGGCCAGGTTTTGCTATCATTTGCACCAGTGCAAAAGAGAGCAGAATTTGGCCCTTGGGCTTTTGACAGCACGAAATTATAATGCACCTCCATTTTGTTGAGCTGCAGTCCACTATGTGATAACATAAGAAAACCAAATCTAGTCAACCTGAGAAAGATAACAATATTTAACATATAATTAAGGTTCAGTTCCCGTTCAATGTGAATGGAAATATAAATATTTTGTACATTATTAATTGCCATTTCAAAACATTTGTGCCAATTTTAAATTTGTCAAAATCCAACATTCCCAAATGTCATGTAAAACATTTAAAATAATAACACGGTATTGCCAGTTTCAAATTTCTAACTGGGCATCATTACAGTAGACTCTTAGGCAATTAGCTATTTTCTAGTTAATGAGACTGACAGTATAGTCTTTGCCGATTGCCTTTGAAATTTCATAAAGATAATGATGGCTGTGTATCCTGTGGATTATGTATCTTATAATTCATTCAATTTCAGCCAATATGAGCAGTCTAGAAAGGAAGGCTGTAAGTTATATCAGCAATGTAAATTAGTTTAATTTTCATCCTATGAGAAAAAGGTGCACATTTATGGATCCTGTCGCTCTTGGTACCATCTCAAAAGGCGTATTAGCTTTCAAGCATCTGTACAGCAAATATATAACCTAAATAACAAAATGTTGTGTCCACTATGTAAATT
Organism: Caretta caretta; assembly: GCF_965140235.1. Lineage (NCBI taxonomy): Eukaryota > Metazoa > Chordata > Testudines > Cheloniidae > Caretta > Caretta caretta. The sequence continues at coordinate 170,486,808 of NC_134208.1, forward strand.
TATTTTTCCTGGGCAGTGAATTATAGATAGTGACAAATAAAGATTAAGACATGTTTTTTAACATTGTTGATTAGGTCAGACAAAGGTTTGTCCAAACATCTTATGTCCGGAATCCATTGAGCAAAGGCCAGCAAACTTACTGTTGGATCATTAGTGTTCTGTTATTCATTCATTTGAATTCTACTTTAGGAATACTTATACTTGGTAATGCAGTAAACAGAATATTCTTATATATGAAATATTGTTTTAATAAAGTGTGAATTGGAATCTGATCCAGTGAAATACTTTAACACATGCCTGATTTTAAGCACATGCTAAAATGCTTTGCTGGATCAGCGTAATGATTTCCAATGTTCTTGAATACTGCCTAAGGTTAAAATAAATTTTAAACTGGCAATTACAAAAAAATATTTTAACTTTGAAGAGTTTAGCATAATTTATCTCTTAGACTAGGGAGGCCTTACAGACTGACTTCACTTAAAGAGGATGTGTCACTTATTGTCAATGTGGTATGGACTTTATTTGCTTAAATACCTTCATTTGTATAGTATGTCTCACTTGAAATTGCTTTGTATACATTTTGTAAAAATATTTATAAAATGTTTTGTAAAAAAAGTATAACAAATTGCAGTTTATTTTGTTATGTTGGATAAATACTGTTAAAAGACACAAGTCGGTAAATATATTGTTAATCCATGGATAGGAAATGTTTAGTTGGAGATTACAGATTGAAACAACCATTGCAATACAGCCAAAGATTTGGGAAAAAGTATATCTGTGATTGTCTTGATTTTAACCAAGATGAATAAGTACATTTCCAAAAGAAGGGTTGTTTTCAGCTTCAAGTAATATAGTTGCAGAACAGTCTGACTTACTGTACTTTTTATAATGCAACTGTATTATGAAATAATATATTTAATAGACATGCTGTGCATGTAATTTTTTGAAGATATGCTAATAAGCCACGGGTCATGTGGTAGCATAAAAACATCATTAGTTTTAATCTCTTCTCTCAAAGTGCTCAAGTTGGCTATGCCTTGTTACATTATCGCAGAAGTCCTGTCTTAAAGTGATGAGGTGGTTGAAAGAAGGAACAATATGGTATTAAGGACTAAATCGTCTCTCCCGTGCCTGGGTGTGGTATACAGGGGAAGGGGTACAGGTAGCCCTTTCTTCTCCTCCAGTGCATCTTCTCATGATGGAGGCATAAACTACCTCCTAAGACTAAGGAATGCAGGAGAGGGGAGTTGTCTGTATTAGTAGCCTTGGAGGGAGCATAGCTTGGTATAGCATGAGTGATGCCATGTCACCTCACTCTGCCCCTGGATGACTCAACCCTTCCCTCACAGCATACAGAAAACATGGTTTTCAGTAACATAATACCTCTTTCCACCTGGGTGGTGTGCCTCCTTGCCACTGTGGTTGGGCCTGGCAGACGATATAATTGAATCCTAAGGCCCTGATCCAGCAAAACGCTTCGGCTTGGAGCCCAAATAAAGTAAACATTCATAGGAGGGCATTAAGACTAGGGCCTGGATTCAGGAAGGTAGTGAGTATTTTCAACTCACATGAAAAGAGTTGAAATCTATTCTAATTTGTGACAACAAGGCAAAGAATAAAGCCTAGTTACATGATGCTTTTCACCTGGATTCATCCTGTAACAAAATGAAGATGGCTTTATGACTTGCTTATATGTTGTTTGCATCCTTTTATAAAATAGTTTGGCTAAGCATTGTGTTCAGCGATAGAATCACCAAGAAAACTTCCCAGACATCCAACATCTGTGAGGTATAGGTTACTACACAGCTGTCTTCACTTTAAAATACCCTTTCACTGTGATCAGGATGGAATTGTGCTCTGGTTTTTCTGCAAGGATGAGAAAACTCTAGTAGACTTTTTTTTTTAAAAAATAGATACCTTAGCATTTTCGATCATGGTGTTTGGCATATAGATTCGAGCTTTGGTTTGGATGCAGAATTTCCAAAAACATTATCTTTTTGTATATGTATGAATAAGTTATTTAATTAAAGAAGACATAGGATCACAGCCATGTCTTAATTTCTAAAAAGAAAAGATTGCCAGAATAAACCTGTAGCACAGCAGGAGGTATGTAAGTGAACTTCAAATCCTTCTCTCAAAATCTGCCTTTCGTCTTCCAAAAATGTTTCCTCCTCTTTATAAATTTTGGTGTTTTTCCTTTGGAATGGTTCTCAGTCTTCCTTGCAGTTCTCAAATCAGGCCCTTTGTTAGACAGGGACAGAAAACACAAGGAACAGTTTTACAAGAAGCCAGCAGCAAAACCATAGTAACAGGTTCTGTAGAAGATCCCAACTTCAACAACTACGAGCTATAATGTGCAAAAATCAACAGAATCCAGCCTCTAAATAATATCCTTATATTTTAATTTTCTTTATTATTCTCTGATTTGTGAATCCACTATCATTTTTGTGTCCTTTGGTCCCCAAATTCTTGTGCTAAAAACCATCTAGTCTTTATGCAACAAATCCATGCACTGGATTGAGACTAGAGGACTGAAATTGCAGCAACAATTGTGCTGGCTGATCGGTTTTAAGGATTGCTGCTGTGGAATGCAAACTACGATTTTCAGTTGGGTCAAAAAAAGGTCTTTTTTTGGCTGGAGAGAAAGTTTTCATATTAACCTGAGTGATCTGATAGTTTTTCTTTAATAAAAATTAAAAAAACCCCTATAGAATTTGAAGGACACACTCATTTTTTGGAGCTAGTTTTTTCACAATAAAACTGTACATCATATGTCAAGTCTTCTCATTTGTTAAGCATAGGTTAAATCTTTCCATTTGGAGAAGAAACCTGCTTATTAGGTTCATATGTGTTGTATAGGTTGATGTAACCCTTTTAGTTTTATCCTGACCCCTGTACCCTGAGTGTAGTTTAGATCAATATCGTTACTCTTGCAGATTATTAGCCTGAATTGTGACATTCCTTTAGTGACATTCCACCATTCCTTTAGTAACTCAAATCTTTATGTGGCTAAACAAAGAGAGTGTACCATTTTTGGCAGATCCTTAGCTAGTGTAAATTGTCACATCGCCCATATAAATCCATGGAACTGACATTTTATACCAGATGAGGATCAGTTCCTTTAAATTAAGCAAAGTCTGTAATTTGCCATCAGTGAAATACATGCATATCACAAATCTTTCTGCTTGTGGGGAATGTTGGTTAGTAGTCAAATCAGCATGCCTGTTTTTTATTTTAGGCTGGAATGCTGACACAATGTATGACCTTAGGCAAATTACCATGGCCAGATTTTTGAGAGCTCAGCACCAACCTTTTGAAAATCTATCTGTTTAGTGCCTAATTGGGAGTGGAACCCTTTTGAAAATCTGGCACTTAGGCCTTGAGCCAAACTCCTTGGAAATCAATGAAAAAATGTAAATAAAGAGGAGGACTCTGCTTCTTCAGAGGAATGTGTGAAGTCAAGTCATTAATATTTGCAAATGGCTTTGTCATCCTTGAGTGGAAAATGCTATGTGGAGATGCTGAGATATTACACTGATGAGCATCATGTAAGTACCTACACAGATAGGTGGTAGTATTATTAATTATATGATTTTATTAAAGTTATCGGGCAGTGGCAGAGAGTAAATAGAATGTCACTGATTGATATGTGCAAGTTATTGATTTTATATATATATAAGCCTTTCAAAATCAGGTAATTATTGAAAATTGTCTATATTGTCTATATATATATATATAGTCTTCTTTAAACAGTGACAATTTTCAATAATTACCTGATTTTGAAAGCAAAGCTGAACTTCATCTCAAGTTTGAACTTTGGGCCAAATGATCATCTCAAGATGTAGCACCATATACAAATGGTCATAACTAGTGACTGTATATAATTAATTTTGGTTGGTAAATGGTACGGGGAGAAGAGATGCAGTCAGTTAATGCACTAGCCAGTCACCCTGGGCTGAAAGCCTGCATGGAACACAATTGAAACTGAGTGGCAACGTTACTGAATGAGAAGGTACAATGCTTGATATAAGTGCAAGACTGCAGTAGCAGTGTCTTGTAGCTCAGGAATGAAGTGCATTAGCTGAGCTGTCTCCACAATCTTGTGTCGCATCTTACATTGCCTGACTGCAGGCTCTGATGATTAGGCCCTCCTAAAAATCTCTATTATAACACCATTACACAAATTACAAGCCTTTTCAAATATAATTTCAAACAGCTCTCAAACTAGTCTCTAAAATTATACTGATAAGTTCGTTCATGCAACTATTTTTGTGAGCAAACACCTCATTGCTCACATGTATCAAACGGGTACTGAACTAAGCTGATTTGCATGTACAGATACCCGTTTTCACACACAAAAATTGCTAGCATTGAAGCCAGGTTTAGAAAATGTGGCTGAATATGTCATTTCTCTGACCTTTTTCATCATTGCAACTTGAGGCAGTATCTAAAACTACATCTGTAGCTAGGTCTTGTGAATAGTATTGCAACGTATTGCCCTGGGTCTGCATTAACAAAGTATTTATTAATGTCACAATTTTCTTCTTTAGATCTGGACCACTTTGCTAACAGTTGTACACAACTGGGTTACATCAGTACTAATTCTTGCAAGATACTGAATTTGGATAATTTAGTTTGGTTCTGCTGTGATTGTTAATTTCAGTTGTTTTACAACTTGCTTAATGGAGTTGTTTTATAACTTGCTTAATGGGTGATGTGTTAAATTTCCAGGTAAGTTGAGATTTTATGTTACTATTTATTGTGCATGACTTATGAAATTTGTGTTTTAAATGGTTGCAACTAAACTGTCTAACTTGTTGCAGTGACAGGCAGAACAAACTAAGTTTGGCTGTAGTTCATTGCATGGTCTTAATACACTCATTATTCAGTGTTCCTGTAGCACCATCTGCTGGTAAATAGCAGACAAAATAAAAACATATGATTAATATCATCAAGAAGGAAACTTACTTTCAGAGTGAAATTCACCAGAGGAGATGGGTTTGGAAAGCCCCTAGAGCAGTGCAATGGACATGGCTTGTCCCTGGGTGGGATGGGAAGGGTGGTTGTCAAGTGGGCACTTAAATGGACTCTGAAACTCCTGTGTACAGGTTAGCTGGGTTTTGTGTTATCCCTACTTGGACAGGTGCTAAGAGGGTCTTTGGGGTGAACTGAAAGGGTCAGGTTTCTGGGAGGAGAATACCAAACAGGGTGGTAATTAGTACCTATTGTGGGGTTGGGGGCTTATGAATTGGACACTGGGACTTGGACTGAGACCCCCAAAGTCACCTCTTCTCACAGCACAAAATTTTATATAAAATGTGCTATGAATGAGAATAGATTTGTGGCCATCTCCAGTAATTCTGCATCAGATCTGATGTTGATGGACACCACCTAGAAATGAACAATAATTTTTATTGAACACATTTTTTTCCCGCCAGTATTACACAAGATTTTAACCTTCTTCCCCTTACCAAATTTTCGGGATATCTGGATCCTGTAGGTGTTGTCTGAAAAGTAGATTTGATCATTTAATTTTTATTCCACTTAGCAACTCAGTCTGTGCCTAGACATATATTTGTTCTCTTCCTTGTAGTAAGGCCAGGGTTCAACAAACCCTGGTTTGAGAGAGCTGATTGTAAAAGAAAATATCTAATACCTCAATGTTAGATTTAAAATCATAGAAGCAACTATTAAAAACTGGCTAGACATCAAAAACTTAGGGAATTAGGGAAATGTGTTCAAAGTACTGAATGATATTCTGCAGCAACAGATTCCTGACATGTTAGAGACTGTGCAATTCCAAATTATGGTCTCTGTGCACAATATATACAAGGGAAAGCATTTATTATTTGTGTTAATTTTTAAAACAAGATTATATTTTCCATACTGATAAGAAATATACCCCTGATAGTGAAAGGCAAACTTTGGACTTGTTATCCAAGACTATTAAACCTAAGTGATTAGTGTAAGCTTTCCAAAAATGCACTTAAGTTTTGTTTTTGCCTGCTCGGGGGAGTGGTAATCTTTTCACAGCAAATGCAGGGTAAAATATATTTGTTTTCCCAGGGAGTTGTGGTACTGTTCTTCCTAAGGTACAATTGTACCACACTGATTTCTAAAAAAGGCAAGACCTGTTCTTCTTTGAGTACTTGCTCATGTCGATTCCAAGTAAGTGTGCACAGTCATCGGAAGGCTTTTTCCCTTGGGTCCGCTGTGTAGCTCCTTGGAGTCATGCCTTTGCGGCATCATATATAGTTCCCTGCCGCCTCTTCCGTTCCTTCTTAACACCCGTGATGGTCGTTGGAGCTGCTTTCTTCTCTCTTGCCAATGCAAGCAACCCCCTAGTGGATTTTCTCTTTGTACCTGAAACAGTTAACTTAGTGTTAGTGTTTCAAGTAGTTTTATAGTTAGATAAGTTTTCTCTTGGGGTTTTCCCCCAGCATGTTCTTCCCCTCCTCAGGTGGAGGAGCTGAATCTTCTGTCCACCCCAGACACGTTCAAGGTGGCCAGGGACCTCATAGTTATGACAGCTCCACAATCCCCAGTACCAACACCAGCAGCACAGAGGAGCGCCCTGCCTTCCAAGGGCAAACCGGCCATGATGCGGCACCAGTCGCCCTGCACTCAACACCACACTCTGGCACCACCCCGTTTGGCACCACCAGGGTCACCGAGATCAGAGTAGTCTTTGGACTCAGAGCAGGAGTTATAGGTCTCAAAGCTGAGCCAGCACTGCTCTCAGCACCTATCAAGGCAGGAGGAGGGACAGCAGTTCCCCATGGTGCCCTGGCCACTGTAATGGCAGGTGTTGGTGCAGTGGTCCTTCTGGATCTCATGGGCATACCATCAAGCCCAGGGCCCTGGCTCCAGATCTCTGTCGGTCACCTCGGAAAGGCGGGCTCCCCTGACACCCTCTATGGCCTGTGAACCACCGCAAGGCCCCAACATCGGCACCGAGGCCGTTAATGAGGGGAATGTTTCTGCTAAGGGAAAAATCTTCTGATGACTCTGCACGCACACACTTACTTGGAATGGACATAAGCAACACATCTCGAAGAACAACCGTTACAAGAAAGTAGCTAACTGTTATTCTTTGGTTTCTGTTTTGCCTTTGGCAAGCCAGATGTTGAAGCCAATAAGTTCAATGAGTATCTTAATATCTCTAGCTGAGACTCAGCTTCACCATTTTATTTCCATGATGCTATATTCCATCAGACATAGATTATTTTTCCTTTCAGAACCCTAATAATTGAGGCATGCATTCATAATCATGAATCACTTCTGAAAATGTTTACTTTTGTGGCTTAGTTTCCCATCTGTAAAATGGGGGTATAATGGTATTATCTTTGTCTTTTTTGACTTTTTAGCTTGTAAACTCTCTGGCCCAGAGATTCTTTGTGTGTGTGTGTAATATCATGAACAATGGGGTCTTTATCTGAACTAGATCCTGTACATGCTATTATACTACAACTAAACACAGCGTAGATATCTGTGGTGGTTCTATTGACATTAGTGAAAGCTGAATCAGAGCTGTTCAATGCCTAGAAGTTTAGATTTAATTTCTACCTACTTTTATTCATTAGAATTTCAAATGTTTAGAACAGTCTGACTGTTCATTTCTTTATAACTTCATTATCTTCGTGTGTATAGGTCACAGCTAATGCAAGAATAATTCATGTTTCGCTTAGGTTTTTTGTTTTTAGTTTTGCTTTTATTGTAAATCAGTGTCAAGAATTAGTAAGAAGACAACAGTGCTGTATTAAAATGAAAATAATATGAGCTTGGAACACATCTTTTACCTGTCCATATTATAAACTTAATAACTTGATTATAGTCTGCATGGCATGGATCAGTTACATCTGAAACAGTGATCATGATTTATTGTGTGTGTGTGTGTGTGTGTGTGTGTATATATATATATAGTCTATAAAAATCTCTTCATAGATGTGAGAAATATTTAGGAACACCTTAAATCTTTTGAGTCCCTGTATGACTATCTGGTGGTTGCCCCCAAAAGGAAATAATCAGATAACAAATTTTCCATTCGATAGCACAATTGGTTATTTAGACATTTAAGGCCCAGATCCTGCAAAACGCTCACTCAGGTCAATGGGGTTCTGGCCATGTGTGGGAGTTCTCTTTTGACAGGTTCCCCCCAGGGTGCTACCTGGAACCACTGAGCTCCCTGACCCACCAGCCTGGGCTCCCTCTCACACTGTATTGCTGTGACAAGCTGCAGAGACCTCCAGCCTGCACTTTCACCGACATACATACAGGTAGGGACACACCCAGCTGCAGTTACATGCAGGCTTTCTGACTAGCCCCTCTATAGGAAGGCTTATAGTTATAGTTAAGGCAACTCCCATCTCCCCAGGCGTCCACCCCCTCTGGAGCATAAATCCCAAATTTTCCCATCTTGCACTGTACAGGGAACTGTACAGCGTAAGCTCATAAAATTTGTCCCCTCCCTCAATGTGGAGAGGAATATGCAACAGCTTTTGCTCCTGAGTTATGGTTCCCACACACTTCACTCCAACTCACTGGTTTAGATAAAGCAAAAACAAGTTTATTAACTACAAAAGATAGATTTTAAGTGATTATAAGTGATAGCAAACAGATCAAAGCAGATTACCTAGCAAAAAAACAAAATTGCAAACTAAGCTTGGTATACTAGATAGATTGGATATGAATAGCAGATTCTCACCGTAAGAGATTATACAAGCAGGCTGCAGATTCTTAAGGGCAAGCTGCACTTGCTTTACAGCTTGGAATCCCCAGGTGTTTCATTCACAGGCTAGAAATCCCTTTAGCCTGGGTCCAGCACTTCTCCCAGTTCAGTCTTTGTTCCTCACATGTTTCCAGGAGTCTCCTTGGGTGCGGAGTGAAGAACCCCAGATGATGTCACTCCCTGCCTTATAAAGCTTTTGCATATGGTGGGAACCCTTTGTTTCAAAGCTTGGCTCCCAGACTAGTTTGTGGAAAAATACTGACATCCCAAGATGAAGTCCAGCATCATGTGGCCTAGTCACATGTCCTCATAGAGTCATAGCAGCTATCACTCACAGGCTGTCTGTAGCGTTCTCAGGAAGGCTCCCCAGGTGGGAGATCAGCTTCTCCTAAGGCCTATTGTTTTTTCCTAATGGCCCATTGCCCTGAATAGGCCCTTCCCCACCTACTATCTAGACTGAAAGCATCTTGTCTTGTGGGCATTATCCAGGTAACTACATTTGAAATACAGATACATAGTCAATATTTATAACTTCAGATACAAAAATGATACATGCATACAAATAGGATAATCATATTCAGCAAATCATAACTTTTCCAATGACACCTCATATAATTCTCTTGCATAAAATACATTATAATTATGTCATAATCATATCACAATAATATCACTGCAAAGAATATGGGGTGCATTTCACACCTCTCATGCAAAGTTATGTGAAGCACTGGAGTTTCTATGAGAATTACAAGCCTGAAAAGGAGGCCAGGTTTAGAATGGTCATAATACAGGCCAAAGATGTTTGTTAAAATATGCGTGTGGACCGATATTTCCACTTCCCAATCCTGGTATCCCAGTGTGTTGCTTTACTCAGAATGCTATTTTGGAGTGTAGAGGGAAAAAGCAGCGGAACGAATTGCAATCTCTCTACTTTGTTTCTGAAAGCAGCTGAAGAAAAGGAGGGGGATAGTTCTGCTCTTCTCCCCTGCCCACTTTCACTTCTGTAGTTTTTAATTGACACAGTGACTTAAACCAAGTTCATCTCTAATCTGGTGAATAGCCCAATCAGCTCTGGACGTGTCCATTCAAAAGGGAGCTCAGAAACATCAGTAGTAGACTTCAATTCTCTGCTGCTAATTATCACCCAAATTTAATTTGCATGCCCATCAAAGGGTCCCATGTCTTTCCATTCAGCTATTTGTTTCAGCATGATGAAACAAATTCAAACCAAACGTGGTCAGGTTTCCAGCCCCAAAATGGAAAGAATCGTATCCTTCTCTCTATTTCGTTCTATATACGTGGTGAATTGGGGCCTCAGTGGGAAGGTGAATTTGTATCAGTCTGTGAAATGGCTTCGCTTGTTTGGCAAGTCTGTACAGGGTTTGGCCAATTGTAAAAGCGCTTAAATAATGGCAGAGTGTGGAACATGTTGGGCAGGTATCAGAGGAAGTAGTGGAAATATTTAGGTTACACAGACAGAGAAAAATTCCACTACTATGGAAAATATTTTTTCCCATTTCTCTTGCTCTTTCAGGGTGTCCTATGCAATATCAGGCTCAAACGATGAAATGAGGTGATACTTTCCCTATAAGATCCTCTCTGTTGCAATCATACTAAACAATAAAAAATTCCTTTTTTGCAGATTGTCTGGCTGTTACTCTGTGCTTCTATGATGGGACCAGCTGTCTGTTAGGCTATAGAACCATAACAGTTGTGTGCTTTTTCCTCTTTAAAATAAACGAAAAGTACCAAATGCAAGAAACAGGCCTGCAATAAAATGTAATGCAGTAAGTATCATATGCAATGATGACTGACCAAGCAGACAGCAAAGACTAATTCAGGAAGAGAAACCCTGCAGAGCTCTTCTCTGTGGGTTAAGAGCATCAACAATAATGTTCTCTGCACAAGAGATTCTTTTCAAGATATAAGGCTAAATTTAGTTCTGGTCTCCCGGGGCACCACTACTACGCACTTCAGTCTGAGAAATGCCTTCTCACGCCAAGGCCGAATTTAGCTCTTTGGGTAACTCGGGCATAACTGGTGGCAGATGGTGGTCTGAAAACACATTCTTGTCCATCCTGTCCTCGTGACATGGACAGAGGGAAAAAAACTATATGTAAAAATTACATTAAAAACAAAAAACCCCACCAAAAACGGTGTTAAAATGTTACGGTTGCAAAGTCAAGCACTCAAATGTTAGGAATGCCAGAATTAAGGTTGCGTGTGCAATTTTAATTTGGCCCTCTTTTGTGTATGCATTATGATACAGTCTTTAATTACATGATCACATATTTTTTTTTCCACAGGGCCTCTGCCTCGTGCAAGGCACAGGATGAAAGAGGGACACTACTCTGTAGCATCAGGGCATCCAAAGGAATGAGGTGAGGGTACATTACCTAAAACTCCCACAAACTTTAACACAGCATCGCTCCTTTTTGACCTGACCCTCTAGTCTAAATTCTGATACCAGGGCTCTGAGGATGTTCCAGTTGAAAATAGAAATTGATGGAGGCTGGTATTTTCTTTGACGTAGTCCTCTTTATTTACCAAGGAATATGCAAAGTCTGGCTCTCCAAATGCAGGAGGAACCAAGAACAAAAGGAGCAAATTCTAGTTTAAAGCCTCTAGTCTCTTTTGCCAACAGACCCAAAAGTGCTCTCTCTAGCTTTCCCAGGGTCAGACTGTGCTCCCAGGCTGCTGTCTGTCTTCCTGCCTCTGGGTCTCTCTCTCTTCTGTGTGTTCGGTCTCCCACCTACCCACACAGTGGTAACAGCCGCTCCACCCCCACCCACATGATTGCTAGTTTCTGGGCAGACTCTATTAGGCCTTGTTTTAGGTGTATCCCCTTAAGTGCTTCTTACAACTGTTTTAGGTAAAGGGTGTGTTCACACCTAATCTCAATTGGGGGAGGGATAGCTCAGTGGTTTGAGCATTGGCCTGCTAAATGCAGGGTTGTGAGTTCAATCCTTGAGGGGGCCATTTAGGGATCTGGGGAAAAAATTGGGGATTGATCCTGCTTTGAGCAGGGGGTTGGACTAGATGACCTCTTGAGGTCCCTTCCAACCCTGAGATTCTATGATTCAAAGAGGTTTGTTATCCAAGCAGTCACCACTTAGCACACAGCAGCCTAGAAGAGCAGTACCTGCTTCCCCTTGAGCTGAGGACAGGTGGCTTCCCCCATCCACTCCCCCCATCCCCTGAAAAGAACATTTTGTGCCAGTTCTTGCTCCCCAGTTTCCCCGTCAAATCACATCCACCTGCAGCTCATCTAGTGGGAAGGGAAGCCCATTACACTGGCTTCTCCCAGATACACTGCTTGCACTCCCATGATAGGGGCAGTAACTCTGTGCCTATGGCCATATCTACACTACAAAGTTTTGCTGACACAAGTCACGTCAGCATAAAGCTGCTGGGTTAGTACATCGCTTGTGCGCATGCATACTTGGTTCCTTGCAGCGGCGTTGAGCACACTTACCATGAGCGCTTGTGTTTGATGCCCAGTGCAGTGCACCGTGGGCAGGTATCCCAGTGTGCAACCTGCCATCATTCAGCGTGTTGTCTTTTGGCTGCTTTTGGCAATGAATCTGGCAGAAACGAGTCATGCAGTGGTGACTGGGAGCAAGGTGTCAACTTCCCATAATGCTATGTTCTCCACCCCATAATATTTTGATGCTATAATTTTCGCTCCTATATTCAGTTTCCTATGAACCTGTGCAGGACTAGTCGCTGTCCGCCATCTCTGACAGAAGCATAGAGCCAGCACAGCTTTCCACTATTGTCATGAGCGTTGCAAGCTTAGGACACGTGATTCTCCAGTATTTGCAGAGACAAAAGAAAACAGTGGGAACCATTATGATTTCCTGGTGGTCAGTTTGCTGTGGGACATAGCAAGAACCAAATCAAGGTTGTTGGCGGCATTCATGGAGCACCACTTCAACGCCCGAGAAATAAGCACTCACTAGTGGGATCGCATTGTAATGCAGGCTTGGGATGATGAGCAGCAGCTACAGAAATTTTGGATGCACAAGGCCATGTTCCTGGATCTGTGTGCCAAGCTCACCCCAGCCACCCAATGCAGGGACACCTCTCTTACGTTTTTATGAGTCTATTACTGAAAAGTCAATATCTGTGACCTGTTAGGTTGAGGGATCCATCAGTGTAATGGGAAGTAAATTTACACGCTTGCCTGAGGTTCCTTCCCCGGCAACAGGCTCACCTGTGCTCAGCTGCTGGGACTGACGGACAGTCGTGGAATCCCAAACAAGTCCCAGCTTGTAGCATAGCTGGCCCCTCTGATTGCATGTTCCCCATCCTCCTCCACCTCCTCCTTGTCCTAGCTGTTCACACCAGGGGCTGCGACTCGGTCTCCTTGGAGGTATCCAGAGTGATGTGCACAGTGGTCGTGGGTTCTCCTCCAAGTATGGCACGCAGCTCTTTGTCAAAGCAGCAGGTCTGTGGCTTGGCATTGCATCAACTGTTGGCCTTCCTGGGCTTCTGATACATGTGGTGCAGTTCCTTTGGTTTCACACGGCACTGCTGCTAGTTGCTGTTGTACCCTTTTCCCCTGCACCCCCTGTGCAATCTGCTTGTAGAGGTCTACATTTCTACAGCTGGTCCGTAGCTGTGTCTGCATAGCCTCTTCTATCCACAGGCGCAGCAGATCCAATATCTGCTGTCTACTCCAAGCCAGTGTGTGCCTGGAGCATGTAGCTGGCATGGTCAGATGGGCCATTGTGAACAATAATGGAGAGCTACTAGGTGTGTTTGCCAAACTGGACAATTTGGAAAAGCATTTCAAAAATTCATGGGGCTTAAATGGAAGGGAGGGGGGCTTCCAGTCTCTGTGACCCCTGGGCATTGTGCTTCACAATTGTGACCAGAATGGTTAATGATAGGCATTATGGGACAGCTGCTGGAGGACTGTTAGGGTCGACATAGGTAACATAATGTCTACACTTAATGCTGTGTCAACCTCAGTACATTGATCATGGCCCAGTGCTGCTTGGGGAGGTGTTGTTAGTATTTTGCTGTAATGGGGCACTTACATCGGTGGGAAACAAATGTAAGTGTAGATGCATGCACAACTAGGTCGACACAAGGCAGCTTACATCCACCTAACTTTGCAGTGTAGGCCTCTGTAAAAACGTCTACGCAATGTGCAGGGATGGTCAAAAGAAAAAAATGGTGTACAGAGTAGCTTAGATAAAACTGAAAATGTTACACCATTATACAAGTTAATGGTATGCCCTCTGTTTGGATAAAGCGTTGAATTCTGGCCACCTTATCTTGAAAACATACAGCAGTGAAGGCAGTTCAGAGACAAGCAATGGAAAGGTGTCTGCATGAGGAGAGAGAAAGATTTAGAATTGTTCAGTTTACAGAGGAGTCAAATGAAAAGAGACCTGATATATAAAATAACAAATGTTATAAAGAAGGCAAACCAGGTACCCTATTTACACTAATACAAGAGAAAGAGGACAGCCAGTGAAAAAAGACAAATTTAAAATGGATAACTGGAAATAGTTTTAATCCAAAAAGCATAACTAACCTGTGGAACTCACTACTACAAGATATCATGGAGACCACGAGCCAAGAAAGGATTAGATAACTGTATGGATCATGAAGCCAGCCACCGTTACATATGACAGAACAAAAATTTTTGGTGACTGATGTAGATTACAAAAATAGTTCCAAAATATACCACTAGATGGAGAAACTATCTTATGTTTAGAGACTAACAAATTTATTTGAGCCTAAGCTTTTGTATGCTCAAATAAATTTGTTAGTGTCTAAGGTGCCAAAGTACTCCTTTTCTTTTTGCGGATACAGACTAACACGGCTGCTACTCTGAAACCTATCTTATGCTTGACCAAAATGCATATTTCAACAACCCCTGTTCCCAGGTCTTATCCTCTTCTGGTTTTACTGTTCAGCATTCCTAGTCTCCCTTTTAAAATGTAGATGGCAATCAGTAAGTCCATTTTACTGTGGAGTTTGACAGAAGGATTCTATAGCAGGAAGAGAAGATGACTCCTTGTCAGTTTAGTAGGGTATATTTTCAATATGCAGCTTGATGTTAATATATAAAATACAAATAGCAAAAATTAGAGATACCTGAAGTTCTGGGTAGTAAAACACATCGATTTATATTAGGATATTGCCAGGTGTGACTGCCTTCCATTTCTATTGACTTCAGTGGGAATTGAAAGCACCAAGCACCTTGCACAATTAGGCCCAAACTGAGTACTGTTTATTTTCTGGGGCCTTTAAAAATCAAAAGGAAAGGAAGGAGAAAATGATGTGCTTTAGAACTGAGGCTTAGATCCTATATTCTTCACTCAGCCGGGTAATACTTTCACCTGTAGTCCTATTGCCCACAATGGTGCTGTCTACACAGGGGGGAAAAGATGCTGCTTTTTCAACTGAGTTAATTCAGTTGCGTTAGCTTAACATGATTGGAAAGCCTCTTTGACACCCATGTAGACACAATTTAACACCACCTCACTTGCGTTAAGCGGTCATCTTGTAGCAGCTTTACCTTTAAGTTGTTCAGTTGTGTCTACAAGGGTATTAAGGGGTTTCCAGTAGTGTTGAGCTAACTCGATTGCAAAAAAGCAGACCCATAAGATGACAAATAACAGAAGGTGGATGATAATGAGGTGGCATGGAATACACAAACCCATGAGAAAACTGCAGTGTATTTCAGTCTAGTCTACACTAGAAGGGGTTTGCCAGAATAGCTTGTACCAGTTCCTCAGACAATGGAAGCCATACCTGCAAAACCACTTTTGTGCAGCTATAAGTGCATTTACATTGCGGCTTTTGACAACCTAGTTGTGCTGGCAAAACTGGTAAGTGTGGACCAGGCTGACTGGCAAAACACACATGGGGTAGACACAGCTATAATGGCAAAGTTTCTCTTTGTAATGGCACAGCAGCCCCTTCCTTCTCCCCACAAGTTAAAAAAGCTATATTGGTAAAAACAATTTTGCTGGTATAGCTGCATCTACACTAAGGACCACTCTGGCACAGCTATGTCAGTGAGGGATCACATCTCTACACACCCCTGACCAGAGTCTGTACGTGTATATCTGGCTTAAACTTCTAATTCCCAGCTCGAGACTTACAGTTCAGCTCATCTCAGTCATTGGAGATGCTTGGTTCTGCTTTAACAGAAATGATTCCTGCTTCAGTAATATGAGAACTAAATAAGATATTTGTGTTCCCAGGGGATATAAATGTGTGGGAATGCCCCCAAAACAACCTCAGGGAATGAGTTTTTGTCCTCAGAAATCTGACCTGTAGAGCTGTGCTCAGAGCCAATGTGCCCTATTGAGTCTGAGGGTGTCTTTGCCACGGAGCCTTTGCCAGCACAGTCCCTGGCTGTGGCAGGTAGGAGTGTGGTTTTGTCACACCCCTGACTGACATAACTATGCTGCCCTAATTTAAGTGTAGACCAAGCCTGGCTTAAATTAGAGCAGGCAAAGCTTCTCCTGAGGAGACTCCCATGACTCTTATTAGCCACTAGTTATTAACTGTTTATAGAGGGCTCAAGTGTGAGCCAAGCTACGTGCCCACACAGGGTGTAAGTCAGCTCACTCCTCTCTACGGGCTGCCTACAATTCAGAGGTGCCGACTTTCTCATTTCCCTGGGGGTGCATGCCCCCCGCTCCGCTCCCACTCAGACAAACAAGTTTGTTTAGATTTACGGGAGATAATGCTGCCTGCTTCTTGTTCGCAATGTCACCTGAAAGCGAGAACACAGTTTGCATGGCAGTATTGTCGCTGATGTCACAAGAAAGTTACATGCCAGATGCGCTAAAGATTCATATGTCCCTTCATGCTTCAACCACCATTCCAGAGGACACACGTCCATGATGATGACAGCTTCTGCTCAGTAATGATCCACAGCAGAGCCAGGCCGATGCATGTTCATTTTCATCATCTGAGTCAGATGCCACCAGCAGAAGGTTGATTTTTTGGTGGTTCGGGTTCTGTAGTTTCCGCATCGGAGTGTTGCTCTTTTAAGGCTTCTGAAAGCATGTGCCACACCTCGTCCCTCTCAGATTTTGGACAGCACTTCAGATTCTTAAATCTTGGGTCGAGTGCTGTAGCTATTTTTAGAAATCTCACATTGGTATCTTCTTTGTGTTTTGTCAAATCTGCTGTGAAAGTGTTCTTAAAATGAACATCTGAGACTGCTCTAACATGAAATATATGGCAGAATGCAGGTAAAACAGAACAGGAGACATACAATTCTTCCCCCAAGGAGTTCAGTCACAAATTTAATTAACACATTTTTTTTAACAAGCATCATCAAGCATGTCCTCTGGAATGGAGTCCGAAGTGTGAAGAGACATAAGAATGTTTAGCATATCTGGCATGTTAAATACTTTGCAATGCCGGCTATGAAAGTACCATGTGAATGCCGGTTCTCACTTTCAGGTGACATTGTAAATTAAGAAACAGGCAGCAGTATCTCCTGTAAATGTAAACAAACTTGGCTGAACAAGAAGTAGGACTGAGTGGACTTGTAGGCTCAAAAATGTTACCTTGTTTTGTTTTTGAGTGCAGTTATGTAACAAAAAAATCTACATTTGTAAATTACACTTTCATAATAAAGAGATTGCCCTACAGTACTTGTATGAGGTGAATTGAAAAATACTATTTCTTTTATAATTTTTACAGTGCAAATATTTGCAATAAAAATAATATAAAGTGAGCACTGTACACCTTGTATTATGTGTTGTAATAGAAATCAATATATTTGAAAATGTAGAAAAATATTTAATAAATTTCAGTTGGTATTATATTATTTAACAGTGCAATTAATTGTGATTAATTTTTTAATCATGATTAATTTTTTTGAGTTAATTGCATGAGTTAACTGTGATTAATCGACAGGCCTAATTTTTATCATCTTTATCAAATCCTCTTTGCTTTTTGATGGTTTAGATTTATCAGCAGTCAGTCATTTAAAAAATCTGTAAAACATGCAGTCCTGTGAAAACTATACCCAAACCTACTGCAGTGCACTGGAGACATCAATGCACTGGATAAATCAGTGAGGAGTCGTCTCACTCATCTGTTCAGTGCTGGAGAACCATTCTTTTCTTGACTAGTGTTGCAATACAGTATTTACTCTAAGACTGCAGCCAAGTGCATCAAGAAGAAGAACTGTACTTTTTGCCAAACACGCAGCTGATGACACATATATTAATGCAGTCTGGCAAACCAAATTAAACAAACAGGGAATAGTTTGGGCAGACCTCATTGGAGATTATATTTTGTTATAACACAAGCATGAGCAGCTTTTTATCTATTCCAATTATGGCATCCCTGGGCAACTTTTTATTCAGGAAGCTATTTGCAGGGGGAAAATACAGCAGATAGAACTCCCAAAGCCCAGTAACTGTACATTATTTGGTAGTATCTGAAGTAAAGGAATCAGGCAGCTGTGCATGCCTTTTTTCAAGTGTGGTCCTTTTTAACTGATATATTAAAATGGTCAAGTTCATCTCTAATAAAGCAAAATCACTCCACTCTCCATGTGCTCACCTTCAAACAGCACTCAGTAACATCAGTTGATGTGTAAATAAACAGTAGACTTCAGTTGTCTGCTGCTAATTATCACCCAAATTTGATTTGCACGCACTTCAAAGGGCCCCATATCTTTCCATTTAGTTATTTGTTTCAGTATGATTGATCTTTAATTCGAACCAAACGTGGGTAGGTTTCCAGCCAAAAAATGCAAGGAATGTATTTGTCCAGAACCATGTCACTCTCTCTCTTTCATTTTACATACGGGGTGATTCATGGCCTCATTGAGGAGGTGAATTTGTGTCAATCTGCAAATTGGCTGTACTTGTTTGGCAAGTATGTAAAGGTTTGGTCAGTTATAAAAGGTTTTAAATAACTGTGCAGAGTGAAACATTTGTAGACAGGAATTAGTGTTAAGTACTGAGGTTACACAGGCATAGAAAAATCTCATTAGGAAGGATATGTTTTTTCTCCTTTTATATGTACTTTTTAAAAAGCTCTCTTATAATGAACAGGGACAAAATGATGAAGCAACATGATCTATTGTCTAAAAGACCATTCCTACTGCATTCAGGCTTAATAAAAAAGAATAAATTATTTTTGGAGATCAACTCTCTGTTACTCTGATCTTCCGTGATGTGACCAGCCATAAAGTCTTCTCAGCTATAGAACAAAAACAATTGTGTGCTTTTTCCTCTTGAAAATAAATGGAAAGTACAGAATGCAAGAAACAGGTCCACAGTGCCAATAAAACTCATTTTAATAAATATCACATGGAAGTATGATTTACCAAGCAGACAATAAACGCTAATTTAGAAAGAGAAACCCTGCCATGCTATTTCTTGTGGGTAAAAGCAACATCATTTATGTTCCTTTTACAAGTGATTTACTTAAAGATTGAACATACCCTCTCTCTTTCTTGTTCCCAAGATGTGGGTGGAGAATATTTTATTTTATTCACTCTCTCTCCTTTACATTCACACATGGCCTACATTTTTCTTTTCACATGGAGATTGTTGATGGGAGTTCAGAATTTTTTTTTGAGAAGCCTTTCAAGATATTTCTGTCCTAGGATGTGACATTTCCCAGATTTATGTTTTCTTTATGACTAGAGTAAGTGGGCCTCATTTTAGGGAAGCCCAAAAATACCGAAGATACGCCCCCATCAAGATCCTTTGTGGTGCTTTACGCCAACTCTAAACTACAGATTTCTGCCAGCATTGCTATGTCGGTCAGGGATGTGAAGAAGTGTGATTGTAACCATGCCTGTTTGGTGTGGCACCCTATACCCCGCAAGTAGCACCTAGCCCAGCTAGAGACTGATGAGTCTGAGACAGCTGTGGCTTTTAGCTCATGCAGTAGAGGGTCATACTCTGCGCTCCGAAGGTCCCAGGTTCGGTCCCAATGACTAGGGTCTGTTGGAGTTATGTGATCTCTGACCAACACAGCTCCCTTGGCAAAAGCCCCTAGTGTTTTTACTGGCACAGCCTTGCAAGTGTCCACACTCTGTTTTGAGTCCTGCCAACAAACCCCTGAACTTCTGTTGGTAAAGCTAAACCAGCTCCCTGAGCCATGCTAGTCCCATGCCAGCACTATTCTACTGGTATAATGCCTGTGTGGAGCTACATTACTGGTACCAGTACAAACAGTCCTCCAGCAACAATCCTACAATGCCTCTGTCCCTATGGTAGTGACTCCTCTGGTAAAATTTTTGAACTCTCCTGCCCAGGGATCATAGTGACCAGATGCTTGCCCTCCCGCCCCTGCTTTAAAATCTCTAGTGTGTATTGGAGATGCCTCTTTTCCTGTCAGCCACCCTTTGCAAACACGTAAGTATGGCTCCAGGTAAAGCTGCAACTAAAACTCCAGCTAAACTTCATGATTCTGTCTGGTCCAGGAAAGAAGTCCTGGGTTTCCTTAGCCTGTGTGCAGGGTGTGTGTGAGGGAGGCCGGGGGGTTGGGGTGGGGAGTAAGAGCAGTGCAAGCCCAGCTATGGAATTCCTGAAGGAATAAAGATGTTTATTTAGACATTGCAGAAGAGATGCAGAAGCTGGGTGTGACAGGGACAAGTGCCAATGCTGGGCAAAGGGGAAGGCACTGCAGCAGCCCTACCAGAAGACAAAGGAGGCCAACAAAGCACCTGGCGTGGCCCCCCAGAACTGCCACCACTATGTTGAGCTGGATGCCATACTGAAGGAGGATCCCACCACTCAGCCGCAAGTGACAGCTGACTCCTCATCTGTCTGGAGGAAGGCACTCCAGAAAAGCACAGTGATCATGAGTTCGTTGAGGGGTGGGACATGGGGAGTGCAGAGCCCATGGACAGCCAGGAGCTCTTCAAGACCCAGCCAAACTCAGAGAGAGAACCACTGAGCAAGGAACTCAGGTAGGTGTGTTTACTGCCTCCATTAATGGACATATTTGAACTTCAGTGTTCCCAACACTCTACCCCGCTCTTTTCATGCCCCAGTCCCCTTCTGAAAATGACATCCAGCCACATGTTGGCAGGGAACAAAAGAATTCTGTTTTAAAGTAACCAGTTTATTTGAAGAGTATGCACTGTCATTAATAGGCAAAACAGAAAGAGTACTTAAAACAATCAAAAAGCATTCCCACATACCCAATGTGGCATTCAAAGGGAAAACATTCTCAGCCAGCAAAAAACCCCAATACAAATATAACTCAATGCATTCAAAACTGAAACTGAAATGTACATAAACCAGTAACTGAGTATTCAAAGAAAATACATCAAAACCACAAAAGAATGCTTGCAACAATCCAGTAGCTGGGCATTCGGACTACCATGGTTCTTCAGTAGTACTGTTGTAAACTTGTTGGATGAAGGTTTTCTGTTCCAAAACACAATGTTTCGGTTTTCAAGTCTAAAAGATGTGCATTAATGGCGATGACATGGTGTCAAACTCTTCTCCTACGGCCTCTTTCAGCCATACAGTGCCTCAGTGTGGTCTGGTAAATGCCCTTGTGTCCAGCTGCTCAAAATCAGCACACAGGCTGTCCACTTTCTTCCTCCATGCTGCTGGTAACATTTTCCCCTTGGTCTTAGAAATGTTATGTGAAATACAGCAATAACTGTAGGAATAGCTGGCTCCCTGAGATCTAGCCTAGTCATCAGACATCTCTGCTGAGCCTTAAATCTGCCAAATGCACACTACATAGTCATCTTGCACTTGTTCAGGCAACAGTTACAGCTTTCCTTGCTGCTGTCCGGTGCCCAGTGTATGGCGTCAGTAGCTAGGGAAGCAAACAATAAGCTGGGCCCCCAAGAATCACAATTGGCATTGACGGTGAATGTACCAGTCCAGAAAAAATGTTTCTGCATGGAGCTTTTCATAAAGTCCTGAATTTTTAAAGATGTAAGAGTCACGTACCTGACCACCCAAGGTTAATTCCAGTGAAACATCCCCGGTGATCCACCAATGCTTGCATAACCATGGAAAAGTAGATACTCAGAAGCAAGGGTGTGGGGGCCAAATCAGGATGTGTGTCCCATCTATCATCCCACCATCGTTAGGGAAGCCCATTTCAATTAATCCATCTATTATTTCCTGCATATTGATCCATGTATTGGTTTCAGAATCACAATCCTGTGCAGCAGGACGTGCTTAATGATCTTGGACACTTGGATGCAGACTGCCCTCGTTTTGGATTTTTCAACACTGAACTGAGTGTACCAACCAATCGGAATCTGAGGTTGTTAGCTTCCACAGCATGAGCCTCTTGTCAAAGCAGCTCTCATTCTGGTGTTCCGTGCACAGCTCCAGCAATGTGGCCTTCCTCACCTGAAGGATCTGCAGCCACTGCTGATCATCCCAGATTTGCATCATGTTCTAATCCCACCATGCAGTGCTCATTTCATGGGCCCATAACCACTGCTCCACCATATCCAGCTGGTCAGTGAATGCCTGTGGTACCTGGTGACTTTCACTCACTGCCCACATCACTTGCTTAGTTTTCTCAGTTTCACTGCTGCACATCTGGCCAGTGAGGTGGTAGTTATAATTCCACAAATACAAAAGAATCAGTAGGCCTGTTTCTAAAACAGACCAGAAAGCTCAGCTGATCTGGTCAGCATCCTTGCTTCCAATAGCAAGA
Organism: Caretta caretta; assembly: GCF_965140235.1. NCBI lineage: Eukaryota > Metazoa > Chordata > Testudines > Cheloniidae > Caretta > Caretta caretta. The sequence continues at coordinate 170,509,186 of NC_134208.1, forward strand.
CAGTGGAGAGATTGAAAACTGGCACAAATAAAACATTATAGGATAGAACAGAGAGAACTGTGGTAATAAAAAACCGAGGGTATGAAAAAGAGAAGACTGAGGGATGGAACAGAGAGAACTGTGAAACCTCGACCACCAAACCCCCACAAGTGCGGAGAGGACTGCTGGAATCCCACTAGGCACTGTAAAATTTTTCTGAAGATAGTGCTTAGGCTAGCAGCATAGCGGACATTGGAATACCTGTGCGTTATGCTGCATGTCTTTTGCTGATACAACCTGTTACTACAACAAGGTGTCATTGGCGATCCCTCGAGGTCGAGGTCGATCTCTTTTACAGCTTTCATTTTTCATGGGTCCTTTCGTGACTGAGGAGTCCGATCCTTGAGCCACACATGCTTGTTGGCAGATGTTGCAGGCGGTGTTGATAAATTTGCTTGAGCAGCCAAACTTTGACATGATTTTCCACATATAAGGGGACTGTTGTCCCCTTACTAAAACTCATTGGGGGTGTTTTGGTTGGCTAGCTCCCAGTACGAAAAGAAAGGGGAAGGGTCGATGGGAAATCAGGACCCTGAGACTGACAGTCCCCAAGAACAATGGGGAGAGGCCAATGCTCTAAGTCAGCCTGATTGACAGGGCAGGCATGCTAATCAGGAATCAGCAGGCCGGGGGTGGGGGGTCCTGTCCTCTGTATGAGCTGGAATTGCCTGTGTCAGACAGAGTGGGGCTGAGCTAAGGAGAGAGCAGGGGCCCAAGCTGGGCTGGGGAGCAGAGCCGTGTCAGCCAGAGGGGCCAGAGAAGCAGCCTGGCAAGCAGGTCAGAGCTGGGAGCAGAGTCACAGAAGCAGCCCACAGAGCAGCCCTGTCCTGGGAGGGGAGCTGCAGCAACCGGAGCCAGAGGGGCCAGAGAAGCAGCCTGGCAAGCAGGTCAGAGCTGGGAGCAGAGTCACAGAAGCAGCCCACAGAGCAGCCCTGTCCTGGGAGGGGAGCTGCAGCAACCGGAGCCAGAGGGGCCAGAGAAGCAGCCCAGGGAACTGGAGGCAGAGCAGCAGCAGTGCTGAGACAGAGTGGTGGAGCTGGGGCTGGAGCAGTCTGGAGCCGGCTGCGGTGAGCAGCTGGGGAGAGTGAGGGGGACTCTGGGCAGCAGGCCCAGTGCAGGGAGACTTCCCCAGCTAAGAGGCTCTGCAGGCCAGACTTGGAGGGAGATCGTAACCCTGACGGGGTGGGGGCGACGCTGGGAAGAAGGGTCCTAGAGCCTGAGGGCATGTAGCCACAGCCAGAGCAAGTGTCCGACCCGCAGCATCCCTGCAGCACAGCCAGGGCCTGAGAAGGAGGCCTGGGACTTGTGAGGAACAGACTGAACTCCCTCACATCCCAGAAACGCTGGTTGTGATGTCCCCCTGCCACAGAGCAGGGTGACGGGTTTTCCTTTAACCTTTCCCATTTTTTCCTTATTTTTTTAAACTGATTGCTGTTTAATAAATTGTATTTGCTTAGAACTGTATGCAATGGTCAGTGGGTCAGAGAAAGCATCTAGTGCAGAGAGAGCATCCCGAAGTGGGGACACCTTAGACCCTGCCCTAAGTGACCAAGACAAGGTTGGGGGTCGAGCCCCCAGGAATCCTGAGCCCAGCATTGTTGGGGCTATGAGGACTCTGCCACACAGGAGACTAAAAGGGGAGCCTTCGAGGTCAGGCAGGCCTCTGTGTAAAGTAAGTGGGAGCGAGAGCTCAGATCCTTTTGCTAGCCCATTGCAGAAGCCAGGAAAGTTTCCCACAATAGCAGGACCATTCCCCCGCTTACACACAGAGCCTCACGGTTGAAGGTGCTCATAAGAAGGTGCTGCGCTGACAAAGGCAGCCAAAAGTGCACACCATTCAGCGACACCGCAATGTTGGCCTCTGTATGCTGGCAGAAATTTTACTGATAAAACTTTTTAGGGTAAATGTGCCCTCAGGGTCCTCGGGAGGCACTGGCTCATAGCAAACTGTGAGCATATTTTTGTATAGGTAACAGACCAGCTGCTGTTCAAGCTCTCAAAGCCAAATCCTGAGCCCATTGAAATCAATGTCATAACTCCCACTGAGGTCAGTGGAACAAGGTTATAGCCCTTACTGCATAAATGGTGAGTCTCTTGCGCAGCACTTCTAGTTTCTACCACAATTAAAATCTGAGGTCTTCTGGGTTGGAGTTGTAACCGGCCAATGTGTGGGTCTCACTGCTTTTTATTGTGACAGCTTATTTAAGGTATGACCCATCTATTAGGGGAGCAGCTATAGAGAATTCTCCTTTAATCTGAGAAGTAGACATCTGTCTTTTCTTCTGGGCCAGTGGTTCTGGGTTCTCTCTCAAATGCCACATGTCTGTGGTTCAGCTGAGCAGACACCTACAATGTCTGCAGTCATGAATTAGTTTATCTATCTGCCTTGTCCAATCTAATCCATGTGTTTCTATAACACTCTCTGACCCAGCAGGAATGCTTTGAGCACTCACTGACAAAAGCAGGATGCTGCTGCAGACATAACAATGATACTGGGGCAATGAGACAGGATTTTGGAACAGACAGTATCTCAGTATGACAGCAACAGGAAAAAAGCTCCTGAGCTCCTGGACCCAGGGATTCATTTATTTAGACTCCTCCCCTATTGTTTGTGTCACGTAGGAAAGGGAAGACAAGAATAGGATCTACTTTTCCTTAAAACAAACAAACAACCTCAATTTCCCAAGTAGCAAATTCTAACGTCTCTCCCAGTGTTCTTGTGGCTCTTACTGGAAATGGAATTCTAGATTTAAAGAACCAAAAATATGTTAGACAACCTTTTCTTCCTCCAAAATACTGGCAGAAAATGTTTACTGCCCCAAAATCTATTCTAGAGCACTGGGCACAGTGACTGGTTTCAGAGTCGCAGCCGTGTTAGTCTGTATTTGCAAAAAGAAAAGGAGTACTTGTGGCACCTTAGAGACTAACCAATTTATTTGAGCATGAGTTTTCGTGAGCTACAGCTCACTGCATCGTGAAAGCTTATGCTCAAATAAATTGGTTAGTCTCTAAGGTGCCACAAGTACTCCTTTTTTTTTTTACAGATGGAGTAGTCCTCACTTTTTTGCTATACTTGGCACTAATTTGCAAAAGGCAGAACTTTCATAATTTAGGCACAACCTCAAGTCATGTAAATTGGAATAAACTAGAAATCTACTTAGTATCCTATGTACTGCATACTCTAATTTGATATCCTGTGCACTAAATATATTCAATAATATATATGTATTACCATGTCATTACTTGGTGCCTGATCATAATGTTTGCCAAACAGAATACAGTTATGAATAACACTAAGACTTTGTCTGTACTTCCTTTCACTTGTAGCAGCAAGTAGTTTACTTGTAGCTACACCACGTGAAACCAGTAGTGCCTGCAGTAATCTGTAGTAGGAGTAGAGTGCAGTGGAGAATCAGGCCCTAGATTCCCCCAGTTTAAAGCTTTATAGTGGAAGGAACTTCCATTATTTTGTCTGGAAACCTAAGTTCATGCGTGAGGAGACTGTGAAGACCTGATTATGGCGATGTCTTCACTGTGACTTTTAGTCATCGATGGAAATAATAATGTAGATATGGTACAATAGTGTAAATGATGACTTTCACTGGCATAAATTGCACCAGTGCAAGGCACAATTTACACAACTGCACTGTGACTACACTAGGGGTTTGCATCAGTGCACTTACATTGATGGTGCGCCACTTGTGCCTAATAACCCAAGTATATGCAAGGTCCCTGACTCCAGAAATTCTTCGATATAAAAGGAAACAAAGAAAATTCCATGACTTGTAAATCAAGAGAAACACTTCCAGTTTCAACAGGGGTGAAGTGCTGGATCTGTGTGCCCACCTCTTCAGTCATCAAGTGAACTCAGAAATCTTCTGGAAAGAGGAAAGAAACTGACACAACATTAACCGACCAAAGAGGAGTGTTACCCAGAGTCTCTAAGAAATAACATCATTATGGCTAAGGGGGAAGGGTTAGCTCTAGTTGATATAGGCAGGAAACAGTCTGAAATCTGTCAGAGAAACAACCAGAGCACTAGGAATTACATACTTTCCTAATACCCGACCCAGAAGATAAATATATTGAGCTGGACTTCTCTCTCTAATCAAAAGTGACAAAGCAGATACATTATATATCTTATTCACCTAAAACTGTAGTTCCACAAAATCTCAGCAGAAACATTTAAAGAGTCACAAACCAAACTGGGGATCACAAGCAAATTAGTGGTAGGGTGAAGGCAGATGTCCCTTTTGAAAGGCTTGGCTCAGTACAGTATATAGACACCTCATGAAAGGCTCTGCAGATGAATTGTGACTCACCAACCTTTCCCAGCCAGCTACCTAGCCACTCCTAATCTTTCAGATTAAGATCATTTTATACTTCAATATTTCTACATTTAAAAATAATTAAAAAAAATCATTGCTGACATGCTTAGAACTTCTGCCAACCCTCTCTCACTCCTCCAGCCCTCTTCCCCCTCAGCTGCTGGAGTCAGTTGTAAAACATTCATTGCCTTCAGTGGCAGGCCCCCATCCCTGACATAAATTATTTCCACATTAGCATTTCAAATACAGTGGACTGTTCTTCCCAGTGCAAAATAATTACTTACCAGTAGATGAAATTTCCCCCCAGAGCAAAGAACAACATCTCTTTACCCAGCCTTCAAACTAAATGCCTCTCCCTAAATGCCTAGGAAATAGATGGGACTTTCTATATGTCATGGGCTTGGGTAGACTAGGTTGGGAGTGAATTCCAAAGCTCAAGATCCAGTTCAAGTATCTCTGCTGATCTCAGCTGTAGCAGCATGTTAAAGGGAGAGTGGTGGTCTCTCAGGTAACCATGTAGGTCTTTGTAAGTTAATACCAACACCTTGAATTCCAGCCAGAAACTTATTAGCAGCCAGTGCAGATCCCAGGGCCTTGATGTAAACTGGTCTTGGCAGGAAACTCCATAAGTGAGCAGACGCATTCTGCGCTAATTCCAATTGTTGAGTCATCTCAGTGTTAGCCCTATGTAGAACGCATTACAGCCATCCAGTCTCAAGGTGACAAAGGCATGGATAACTATGGCAAAGTCCCTGCACTGGAGAGAAAAGACCCCCAACCCTCTCACCAGAGACAGTTGGGAAAAAGCCCAATGTTTTTGTCAAAGACTTGGCCCAAAGTGTATTTAATGTCCATGATCTCATTCATCCAAGAACTTTCTGATTTAGAAAGTTCAAATAAGACTTGTAGGCAGGGCCATCTCTAGGCTTTTTCCCACCCCAAGCAAAACATTTTTTGGACTCCCCTCCCTTTTTGGCTGGAATGCCTCCCCAGATATGTGCCCATAGGCACCGACTCCATGGGTGCTCCGAGGCTGGAGCACCCCTGGTGAAAAATTGGTGGGTGCTCTGCACCCACCAGCAGCTCCCTGCCCCGCCCCACCCTGCCCTGCCCCAGCTCACCTCCGCCTCCTCCCCTGAGCGCGTTGCTACCACTCCGCTTCTCCCCCCTCCCTCCCAGGCTTGCCACAAAACAGCTGTTTCGCGGGGCAAGTCTGGGAGGGGGGAGGGGGGAGAAGCGGAGTGGTGGTGCGCTCGGGGGAGGAGGTGGAACGGAAGTGAGCTGGGGCAGGGAGTGGTTCCTCTGCCCCCCCTCTCCAAGGGTTATGTCCTGTGCCCCCCCCGACCCAGCTTACCTGTGCTCCGCCTCCCCCCCTGAGTGCGCCATCGCTCCGCTTCTCCCCCGCCCCAGGCTTGCCACACAAAACAGCTGTTTTGCGCGGCAAGCCTGGGAGGGGGGAGGGGAAATGCGGCGCACCCGGGGTAGTAGGCAGGGTCGGGGATTTGGGGAAGGGGTTAGAATGGGGGCAAGGAAGGGGCGGAGTTGTGGCAGGGGTGGGGGGCGCAAGCCCCCACCGGTGCTGGGTAAAGTCAGCGCCTATGAATGTGCCGCCCCTGGAAATGTGCCACCTCAAGCATGTGCTTGTTTGCTGGTGCCGAGAGCCGGTCCTGCTTGTAGGGTTTATGTGTATTAGCGTCACATGCGTAGTTTCTGTCCACACTCTATTGAAGTCAATGAAGTTACACTGGGGTAAAATCAATATGAGGTCAGAATCAGGCCCAACAGCTCTTCTGGTGTGGATAGGGTGGAATATACTAGTCTAGTGTAAGTAAATTAAATGGTCTTTCAGTTTCTTTTATAGAGAGTGTGATTTTTGTCGTGACTCATGAAGGTTTATGGCATGCATGTAATTTGTCTTCACTTTTCATCCAAGAGAAAAATATCATTGTACCTGTGCTATGTAATGGGCTGTGAAAAGAACCCCATTTTTAGAATCGCCATTTAAAATTGATAACAAATGGGCTATGAATATACAGTCTCTGTAATTATAAAATAACTGGTTTCAGAGTGGTAGCCGTGTTAGTCTGTATCAGCAAAAACAACGAGGACTCTTTGTGGCACCTTAGAGACTAACAAATGTATTTGGGTATAAGCTTTCGTGGGCTAGAACCCACTTCATCAGATGCATGGAGTGGAAAATACAGGAGCAGGTATAAATACATGAAAAGATGTGAGCTGCCATGAAAAGAGGTCAGTCTAAAGAGACAAATCAATTAACAGCAGGATACCAAGGGAGGAAAAATAACTTTTGAGGTGGTAATGAGGGAGGCCCATTTCAGACAGCTGACAAGAAGGTGTGAGTAACTGTAGGGGGAAATTAGTATTGGGGAAATTAGGTTTAGGTTTTGTAATGACCCACCACTCCCAGTCTTTATTCAGGCCTAATCTAATGGTGTCCAGTTTGCAAATTAATTCCAGTTCTGCAGTTTCACGTTGGAGTCTGTTTTTGAATTTTTTTTGTTGAAGAATTGCCATTTTTTAGGTCTGTTATTGAGTGACCAGGGAGATTGAAGTGTTCTCCTACTGGTTTTTGAATGTTATGATTCCTGATGTCAGATTTGTGTCCATTTATTCTTTTAGGTAGAGACTGTCTGGTTTGGCCAATGTACATGGCAGAGGGGCATTGCTGGCACATGACGGCATATATCACATTGGGAGATGTGCAGGTGAACGAGCCTCTGATAGTGTGGCTGATGTGATTAGGCCCTATGGTGGTATCCCCTGAATAGATATGTGGACACAGTTGGCAATGGGCTTTGTTGCAAGGATAGGTTCCTGGGTTAGTGGTTCTGTTGTGTGGTGTATAGTTGCTGGTGAGTATTTGCTTCAGGTTGGGGGGCTGTCTGTAAGCGGGGACTGGCCTGTCCCCCAGGGTCTGTGAGAGTGAGGATAGGTTGTAGATCCTTGATGATGCTCTGGAGAGGTTTTAGTTGGGGGCTGTAGGTGACGGCTAGTGGCGTTCTGTTACTTTCTTTGTTGGGCCTGTCTTGTAGTAGGTGACTTCTGGCTCTGTCAATCTGTTTCTTCACTTCACCAGGTGGGTATTGTAGTTTTAAGAACGCTTGATAGAGATCCTGTAGGTGTTTGTCTCTGTCTGAAGGATTGGAGTAAATGCAGTTGTATCTTAGAGCGTGGCTGTAGACAATGGATCGTGTGATATGGTCTGGATGAAAGCTGGAGGCATGTAGGTATGTATCTGCTTCACTTAGATCGAAAAATCACTTTGGACCAAATTTTCAGCTGACCCCAGAATACCCTCCAAAATACTCATACATTTATTGCACCCTCAAACTTGGACCTGTTCTCATGTATGTGCAGATGAATTGGATTTCTGAGAGGCCAACTACAAATGCTGAGTACCCACAAGGTTTTGAGGGCACCAACATTTTGCATGTACTTTTGTGGTCCTAAGATCATAGACTGTGGCTGAAAATTTGATCCTACAGTTCATCTTTAACATCCCTTCAGATATATTCAGAAACATTTCCATCATGATGGCCCAGGATATGGTCCTCTGAGATTCAGACAAGAATCCAAAGAAATTCCATATAGAAAAGAATGACCTTAGGAAAATCTGACAAGAAATTGCAACCTTTGTGGAGTTCTAAATTCAGCAACACAAGGTATAGCTGATTACAATCATTGTAAAAACATAAAGTGAGGACCACAAATGAAGGCACTTGGGGAGAGAAGTGTTGTGGGCAGGGGAAAGAAAGAAGGATCAGTTTTTGTCTTTGTGATAGATCCTGTTTTATTCCACAGCCCTTTATTTGTCTGACGTCCAGCGGAAGGGAGAGCAGCAGAAGGAAGGGATCTGTGTTTCTTCTGCACATATGGAGAAAACAGGTAAGGAACACAGCTACTGTTCTGCTGCATGCTGCATACAGCCCAGATGCTGAGCCAGTCACAGCTCAATGGATACATAAGGTTCTGTTGCGTGCTGTCTTTGGAGGCATCTGGAAGACTGAACAGGAGAGGCATGGTGTCATGGCTGAATTTTACGCCTGTGACATTCTGGCTATAGGTTAGGATGCACTCCAGCCTTCCCTGTAGGGAAAGGCCTTGTAAAAATAAACTGTGGTCCATTGCAGTGTATTTTGTGGAGCAGAGGGAATGTTGGCAGAGGAATTTGTCTCCCCTACAAAACCTATGAAAATCACATTTAGCTACAGTAGTTGTTTTATATTGGGAATTGTCTTAATGAGGAAAATACCAGGGAGTTTGATGAGATGAGGATCTGCTCTTCTCTTATTTGATTCAGCTGGGGCTATTGGGAAAGAACAGGGGGACCACTCTGGAAATCTAAAAGATGGATTATTTTATGCACCACTGTCTCATCCCTGTAATGTTTTGCCTATGGACTAGCTTTCCTGTTTGAGAGAAAGGGAGGTAGTGACATTGTGTTAGCCGTTGACAGAAAACTGTTGTTAGCGCACACATATCAGGCTTTTCTGGTTTTGCTAGCAAGGTAGAAGCAATGGAGCAGTTCTTCTCAGACAATTGACAAATTTAGGTGATGTGCTACATTTTACTTCAAACAATAGATGGACTGAACTCCCATTGGAGTCAACGGCTATTCCAAATGCCAACTAGCTAGAGAACTGAGCCCTAACTTAGTAAGATTTTTCATAAAGAGACATCCAAACAGCTCAGCTGCTCAATCAATCAGCTTCTCTTATTTAATCCTTTTCTGCTGTCAGTCCTGGCTACAAGGATTTTGCTGCTTTAAGCAAATTGGAAAACATCTGCCCCCCTCAGAGCCCACAGGCAATCACACAATAAAGAGTCCCCAAATTCTAGGTGACAGAGTGTTCTTCTTCCATGTCTACTGTCCCTGTGCATTAATGACTTCCCAGATGTGTGTGTGTTCACTGCCAGTAAAGAACTTTTCACCAGGAATATGCATGTCCCAGACTTCTGCAGAATTAATTCCTAAGTCTAACTGATGTACAACTGGACAAAGTTAGATGGACAGTGAGTGTTTCATTGATGTGAAATTTTACACCAAATCTGGACGTGGTATACACTTAGTTTATGATCCAGCTGGGCGTGCTTGTTAGTTATTGTTGGGGTCAATCAAAGTGTAATTGTAACATAGGGAAAGACAGTCCCAGGGCTATGAAGATTTGTTTCCAACAGCTGCTATTCATTATTCATTAAACTCTACCTTCTGTTTTTGAAATGAATAACCCCTGGCCTTCTAACAAGGCATCAGACTGTGAGAGTATAGGTTTAATAATCAAAGCTACACTAGTTTCATCCCTAGACAAGTGACAGCACAAGAAATTTTAGCTAGTAGTAGTAGGTCTTGGCTGCAGAGCTATTATTTCTTCTTGTGGAAAACCGGATGTGAGTTAATGAACCCAAAATTTACAGGCACCCTATTCTATATGCAAGTGAACCAACCAGTGAGATATCTTTATACAAGTAAACTTCCTAGTCCTCTGTGAATGTCCTTCCACTGGGGCTCCCTGCATTTTTGGAGCAGGGCTGGGGCAAGATAAGGTGGAGCAAAGGTCTGTCTAATGTGTGTGGCACCCCATGCTCTGGGTGTTCCAAACTTCTGACTGCCAGAGCTGGGACTGGGCAACAGGGGGTGGATCACATGATAAATTGCTCTGTTCTGTTCTCCGAAGCATCTGGCACTGGTCACTGTTGGGAGATAGGATACTGGGCTAGATGACCATAGGTCTGACACAGTATGGCTAGTCTTATGTTTTTATTCCCTGGAGGCCAGCTGAGTTTCAGCGTGGAAATCTGTGCAGGATGTAACACAGCTCTGGGTCCCTTCCTTGCCACTACTGAGTAGCTGCAGGAGGATCCAGCTAATGGGCACATGGTTCTAGCAGGCCTGCCTTACATGCTTGGTAATTTCAGTGGGTGCTTCATGTACTTCTGTGATAGGCACTTCTTTTCCCCAACTACATCAGGACTAGGATTGCCAGTTTTGATTGGACATATTCCTGGAGGTTTCATCACATGACATAATCTTTAATTCCTGGAGACTCCAGGACACCCTCCTGGACACCTGGAGGGTTGGCAACCCTAATTTCAGGGCACGTGTATAGGAAATCGCAATAGCTGAGAATAGCGTGATTGAATAAAATGGCAACTTTGAGTTTGGATGGGAGAGAGAAGGCCCAATACCAGATTGTCTTGTTCCCTTCAAAAAAAATTTAACCCAGGAACAGCTAGCCGACTATTCCTTATGGTGATCCAAGAATAATGTAGCCAAATACTTGGTTACCAGTAGTATTCCAGGGAAGAACTAACATTAAATAAACAACCAGGATAAAACTTGCTCAGGTGACCTAGTTCCTAAATTTGAGTTGTTGCAGAAAAAGTATTTTTGCACATTTTCCTTTTCAACTGAAATATTTCAGGGGGGGTATTTTTCAGTGGAAAAAAAGCAGTTGTACAGCATATTGAAAGGCGAGAGTTAAGATATAAAATAATCAAAGTACAAACCCTATGCAATGAATTACTGCCTTAACAAAGCCCCATTAAAGATGTGGTATTTGGTGGTAAACTATATTTGGGATAGATACCTGTTCTAGTTCTCACAATCACTCTGTAAGCATCCAGAGGGCACATGAGAGCAACGTCTATTGTCAAACAGGAGAGTTAATTGTGGAAAAGATAACTAAGGACTAGGATTGTGCCTGAATTAAAACCTTGGATGACAACACTATCGGGATTTTGGGGTCCCTTGTGAAAACTAATAATAATATATAGGGCTTTTCATTGTTAAACCAAGAAGGTGCTACAAAAATCACCCTGAATTTAGTAAAGAATAATGTAATTTCTACATTTTAAAAACACCCTATAGAATTTAGTAGAAAATTATAATTCTGCTATCGAACTCCATACGTTATTTTAAAAATTGCATAGCAAAGTTATCATTCTCTCTTAAATTTTACAGGATTTTTCCTTAAGATTAATATGGAGTTGCAAGTATCTTAAGCTGTTCTTAAGTCCTGCCTAGGGCCCCAATTCAAAGCCCCGTGACATCACTGTAAGTCATTCCATTGACTTCAATAGAAATTGGGATCAGACCCTAGCAATCTATGCTAAAATAGGCCTGTTTTTCCTGTAGCATCAGTTTTGTATTGCTGGGAAAATGTGCCTCTGATGCTAAACTATCTACAAGGTATTTGTCTGAGATTGGATTTTTCAGCACAGGTCATTACTTTGCCTTTTTTTTTAAAAAATACATGTTTCCGTTAACTATGGTATATAATCATAGCATTAATTAAAATGGGTCCTAGGTATGTTAACACAACCATTAATTTATTCTCAACTTGTATCAATCTTCCATATCCTTTTCTTTTTCCTGTGTAAATTCCACTACCTAGTCACATGGGATTCTTTAAATCAGCACTAAATGTTACAGTTTTCCAAGCAAACATTGGGATATCCATTGCACATGAACATGTTTCCCCAGATCTGTTGGCCTTGTTGGGCAGCTTATCTGCTGTTCCCCCTAAGTCCAGCCTTTCATGTTCAGTTACTCTAAAGACACAAGAAAACGAACTATCTACCCAGTTTCCTTACAGCTTGGGGGTAAGGTTAAAACATCAAGTAGTTACTGTATGTTTGACATTATACTGCCACAACTGATAAGCAAATATTTTCCTTTTAAATGTACATCTGTAAATGTACATAACAAGCTTTCTCATTGCTGTTCTCTATCCCAGAGAAGACCTAGTCTTGTCAAATATAAAATGTCGCCTTGGGTGTTTATCTTGCTAAATCTGTCCACATTGATTGGTTCTGCCTAGCATGTATTTCAAACCACAGTGCTATGGAAAGGTCATATATATTGCCCTTCTCTTCAGTTCCTCACTTAGGGGTGCCCTGTTTGTAATTAAGTAACAATTTCACTTGGGAAAAGAAAAAGGAACTTCACTTCATTCATGCTTCCTTTCTTTCCCTTTTCCTTTCTTTCCTAATTTTACTATTTTTAATGTCACATAATATTTTTAAAGATATTGTAAAGACGAAGAATAGTTAAACACATGTTGCTGCAGAAGCCAATATATTTTGCTTCACTTGAAACACCTTCCATATTGAATATTCATATGTGGCTAAAGTTCTTCATAACAATATCAACAGAGAACTTGAGGTATCAGCTGAATGCAAAGGTTTTGATTGCAAGGCCATCTGGAGTTCTTACTGAAAACACTCCTGAATGCTTAAAGAAACGCAAACCACATTGTATACAATAGGTGCTGACTCCAATGAAATTGAATCACCTTGGGGCAGGTTTGTTGACTAATCGTTGAAGAGGTTGTGAGAAAATCAGCTATTTTTATACCTATGAAGTGGCTGTGACTGAGAATCCTGACTTTTGGGAGAAAATGTTACATGGAAAATGTTGGCGATTACAGCAAAACATCTAAAGCTAGAAATGCAATTTTTTATTTAGTACCATGCCGGATATACCATTTTCATAAAACCAGTAGAGCCTAATTATGTAGCTGCTCCACGCTGGTACTAGAGTGGTGGCTAAATATTGCAAAAAGATCAACACTATTCTTAGCCACAGAATGGTTTGCAAAAATGTGGGCAATTGGTTCTGTCGAGAAATTGACAACATGCCTTCAGGTATTTATGGGAAATATAATGTTACGTGATCCCCTTTCTTGGAGTATGAAGGACCTCAGGATTCTGGGATACCAAGCTTGTTTACCTCTTTTTTTACAGTATGAGTGGTATTTGCTTACAGGTTTTACTACCTGGAGGGAACTGCAAGGATTAGTAATGGGATATAAGGACTTTCATTTGTAGGTCAAATCTGGCCTAATGCAGTTATTACCAAAAATTACACCAGCTGTTTGGTATTCTAATCAAATGAGATTTAAGGTGGGCCAGGTTACCTGGGGTGACAGACCCCGCGAAAATAGAGAGATCCAGTGGGTAGCATTGGTCTCTAGCGATGGGAGGAATGACAGACAAATCTGAAGCAGCATTTTCTGATTTGCAGACTGGGAGCAAATCGTTGACCATTCCAGTCCAGAGTATGTTCTTATATGTTCTCTCCTCGTCTCAGGACCCAGTGCTACAGTCAAAGGTGTCTACATAATGCATATAAGCCTCTGTCTGCCAGATGCTGGGACTGGACAACACGACGGGATGGATCACTTGATAATTGCCCTATTCTGATCGCTCCCTTTGAAGCACCTGGCATTGGCCACTGTCGGAAGAAAGGATACTGGGGTAGATGGACCTTTGGTCTGACCCAGTCTGGCCATTCTTTTATTCTGGTGTCAGAGACACAGGAACACATCCATTGGAAATGAGTTTTGTGAACATTGCAGATCATTGCATAAATCTTGTGGGTTGATTTTGGTTTGACTTCTAACACTGAACTCTCTGGGCCCATCCCATACTCCTTTCTGGGTAGGCAGTTGCAATCACACAGTGCATGCTGACTAACAAGTTCAGTAATTTGCCATCAATATCTGCTCTAATACTCTAAATCTATCCAATTTTAAATACACTCTCTTGAGCCCTCCCAAGTGAGTAATATAACTTGAGAACACAGTCCTAGCCCTAACATGTTGTTACAAGTTTATGAAACTACATTGTTGAGCAGCAAGAGACTTGGCACTTCTCTGAGACATCTTTAAGCTGTGGTTGGTGGTCTCCGGTCAATTTCACATGGATGTGTCATACACACACAAGCAACATTACAGTTTTCACCCCTTCTTGGCAGTCTCCATAGCGGGGCCCAACAGTGAACTAACAAGGAGGTTGAACTCCACTCTTGGTTCTCCGGGACAGAGTCAACGCTTGCCACTTTAGCTGAGGGTTGGCGCACAGGGAGGCAGCACAACAGGAGAGAGTTCTGCAGTTGCTTCCTGTACTGTATCTTCTCTGTGGATAAATACAGGCATTCGGTCTCAATGGTTGTCAACTGACCAACTTTCATATGCAATTAATTCACTAAGAGAGAAAATAAAAATAGCCCTTCTAGCAAAAAGTTACTGTTCTTCTTCCACAGAAACAACAAGGAGTCCGGTGGCACCTTAAAGACTAACCGATTTATTTGGGCATAAGCTTTTGTGGGAAGAAATGGTGTTTTACCCACAAAGGCTTATGCCCATATAAATCTGTTAGTCTTTAAGGTGCCACCGGACTCCTTGTTGTTTTTGTGGATACAGACTAACACGGCTACCCCCGATACTTGTTCTTCTTCCATTATATTCTTTTGCTGACATATGTCATGCTACAATGTTGGTATTTGTCCATATCAGTTGTCATGTATAGAGAGGGCATCAGATTTGCAAGTTTAAAGAGTATACAGCAGGCATTGAGAGAGAAATTCACCGCTGTATTGTTTGTTTTGAATACGGGATTGTTATGGTCATTAATCCACTGGATAGATCACAGATGAACATGCATAATTTATTTTATGGATTCATGTCAATGTTTTATTATTTGATTCTGCAGGGATTAGAAATTAGATATATATTTTTTCTCACTGGGAATGGATGCATTCTGTCTTTCATCTAATTTATTTTCTAATGTTTTTTAAAACCTTATTTAACTGAATATTTGCTTCTCTTGTATTTGTAAAGTTCTGTAGGTTGTTTAAATCATTTGAACTTATATATTTTTGTTGTATTTTGTTTAATCAGTTTAAACAATTCAATCACACATTTTAAAAAAAGGTACTGTTTGTCAAATCCTCATCTGTAAATCAGCATAGCTCTACTGATTTCAACAGAGCTGTCAGTTTTATACCAGCTGAGGTTCCTGGCCACAGAAGTTTACTGTTATAAATGCTAGAGCTGGACGAATGCATCAAAGATTTTTCTACTGATATTTGTTTGGATTTTAAAATGAATTCTCGGATTCTGTTTACACCCCTTTTGTTTGCTTTCTAGGAAATTCTAGTAAGCAAATTTACTGGAAATGTTTGCAGAAATAGTAAACATTAAGCAAATATTGGAATACATCCACAGAAAGTGAATTTTAAGTATGTGATCAGGAGTATTCACAATGGTAACCGGATTCTAAGCGTTACTAGCAGCATGGATCCCCAGAGCTGTAGAGAGTCTACTGGGGAGCTTGGGGAAGGTACAGCTATGGAGGTAGTGAAGCTGTGGCAACACTGACTACAGTGCAAGTTAGCTGCCCAAGTAATTACCTTGGGTCCCTGGTGAGCTTGTACAGACTGTGATGAAGCCCGTGCTGCCATGGCTTCACTGTACATGGTTTCTTTTTTTCCTCCTCCTCCATTCTCTCCCCCTGCTGTGCAGAGCATGAGAAGAGACACAAGGAACACTGCCAGGTCAGTGCGTGAGAGACAAGGTGCGTGAGGTAATATCTTTCAACATTTTCAGACTTTTTTATTTCAAAATGACTTTTCATTTTGAAATTTATTTTCTATTATAATTTTTTTTAATTATGGACAAAGTCTACATTGAAATGAAACATTTTGATGTTATCTAAATAAAAGGTTTCGATTGCCCTGAAATGAAACTTTTTCAGAAATTATATTTTAAAGATTTCAAAACATTTTGTTTTCATTCCAATTCGGAACAAAACAAATGCAAAATTGTGGAATTTCCTATGAAACAGAAATTCCAGCTCCTGCACAACTTGTTATAACTCTTTACAACTAATTGTAACAGATTTTTTTTAAACTACTGTTATCTCAGCCTGATCTGAAATGAATTAACATGGATACCCACAGACATAGTCTGCACATGCCACCAAATTGCACATTATGACATTATACCCAAGCTGATTCCTCACTGTGAAGAAAAGAGGTTGTCTCCACCTTCACTTTTACATTCCTTGCCTTATGTAACGTTACAGTAGAAGATGTGCATAAATCCTTTTAGTAAAAGGCTCAGAACTATAATGTAGCTATAATGTATAATCTAAACTACAATTTGTGAAGAGTTTGCTCATATACAGTCCCCAAAAGGTCGTATCATTCAGAGAAAGGCTTTTCAATAATTTCAATCTTTGCCTTATAAAGTTGCCTGGACAAAAAGTAAGGAATGTTGCCCAAAACAAACGCTGAGTCAGACAATGCCATCCCATCCTGATCTGTGCACAGAGGAAACCATCTGCACATGGCTCATATTTTGCAGGGAATCCCCACAATAGGGGAGAGAATGGAGGAGTAGGAAAAGAAACCATGCGCCACTTCAGCAGGAGAGAGATGTTCTCCTGCCTGAGGCTGCAGTACTGATTGTGGAGAGGCTCTGTGGCCTCTGGAGTGAAATACAGCTCAGTCCAGCACTTCCAGATCTTGGGCTATGAGTATGGGACAAGATTTGGTCCATAATGCACTGGGTGACGGGGAATGGTCAAAACTCAAAGCAATGTACACATCCTTTTACCATCTATATCTCATCTTCCTATCTAGGCATTTCTACCACACTCATCACCGTGGTATCCGAGAGCCATAAGAACTTCTTACTTGAATCAGAGAGGCCCCTGAAGGTCAGCTATGTAGCAAAGGAGTTGAGAAAAAATTAATCTCCTGAGGTTTCTGAATTTTGCAATGTATTGGATCACTCCCTTTAAATGGAATCCTCTCATATCATGGGGCTGTATTTTTGGTTACTCACTGCAGACTTGCTGAGTCTCTGCTGCTGGAAGAATACCTCATTCAGAAAGAACAGCAACGTCGTAAATCCTTATCCTCTCTGTGGTGAATTGCGTGTTAAAGGTGATAAATGTTTCTTCAATAAGAAACCAGGTTCAAACAAGAATTCTTCTAATGAGGCAAAACCCAGACACTTAGAAAAACTGGATTAAGAAACTCAGGATATGCCTACAATGCAATAAAACACCCCTGGCTGGCCCATGTGAGCTGATGGGGCTCACAGGGCTCAGGCTGTGGGGCTCAGGCTCCAGCTTGAGTGCTAGGACTTGTGATGGGGGAGGGTCCCAGAGCTCAGGTTCCAGTCTGAGTCTGAAGGTTTGTGCTACAATTTTATAGCCATGCAGCTTGAGCCCAGCAAGCCCATGTCAGCCACGGGTGTTGGATTGCAGCATAGACATATCCTCAGGAAACAATGGCTCCTCAAGCAGAATGCACATTTATACAATGATAAATTCCTTCCAACTATACTAAACTCTTAAAAAATCAACTAAATACTAAGGGACATTTGAAAATATGTGGCTTCTTACTGAAAAACTTGGTGAAATTTTTCACATGCATATTTGATTATGGACATTTTGAATGTTTGACCTATAGAATTCTCTGAAGTAACCCCTTCTGGGCCCCCCCCCATGTATTCTTAATTTCTCTAACTGCTCTTACAGTTTTATTCTCCTCAACCAACTACTCTTAACCCACAAGCAAAGGATCTGCACACGGGACGTGTGGAACTCAGGACAAATTAGTCAAACATAAAGGAATGATACACCTAGAATAACATTCTGAGACTTCCTTTTGATCTTTTCCAATTTCATTCCAATGTATCAAGAACCAAACTGTTATGCTTGTAGATTAATTTTATTTCACCACAGCATTATTCCAGAATTATAGTGATGTAACTCTGTAGAAATGGTCCCTTATCTTTCTGTCTACCTATCTAATCTATGTACTGATAAACCATCAAGTCATCCTCTTAGTTGAGTGCCCTAAGAACCCTGATGAGAATGGAACATCCTTTGTTATTCTCAACACCCTAGGCATCCAGGCCTGAACTTTTAGAACTATAAGTGCACTCACGTTGACAATCTACAATTCTTGGCGCATGCAAGTCCCTGACGTGTTCACCTGGGGCCTGAGCCAAAGTCCGCTGAAGTCCATGGAAGTCTTTCCATTGACCTTAGTGGGCTTTGGATCAGGCCCTGATTCAGCAAAGCATTTAAAACTGTATTTAACTTTAAGCTCATGTTTAAGTACCCTTGAAACCAATGGGACTTAAGCATGTGCTTAAGTGCTTTGCAGAACAGGGGTTTTGCCTTGGGCATTCTGCATGTACAGCTCAGTTATACAGAAAGAGGTGTGTGTGCGTCTATCTTTGTTCGCACCCTTTAAAAAATAATTGGACCTCCGTTTCCATCCCTCCCTCTTTCCTTCCCTCCCACTATAACAAAGAAATGGCCATGTGGTTATGCTGACAGAATCTATGTTCCAAACAGGAATTTCTTTTTTTTCCTTTTTCCTTTTCCTCTCTCTCTCTCCCCTCTTCTCTTCACACCCTCCCCCCCAGCTCTCCAGATTGGGAGATTGATGCTACCAGCTGGGAAGAGTGTGGAAAACAGCCAAAACTGGGAGCTTCTCAGGCAACCTGGGAGACTGAATGTGTCAAAGGGCATGTCGTTCTGCAAAGTAAAATGCCTTTGCTCAGCACATTGTATGTAGTGTAAGGTTCAGCTTCTTATGTGGTCAGGACATAATTGTCAGCAAAATATGAGTCAGATAGAAGCACAAAACGAGGATAGGGTCTTGTAGCTAAAGCACTGTCTGGTACTTTGGAAATCTTGGTTCATTTCCTGACTCTGCTTTAGACTCCTGAGGGATGTTGGGCAAGTCACTTCAGCTCTCCATGTCTCAGTTCCCCATCTGTAAAACGGTGATGATAATACTTCCTTTGTCTGTCTGATCTATTTAAACTTTGAGCACTTCCCGTGTTATCAAAGCTGACCGTACGTAGCTGGGAATGGTGTTAGGTGCAATCTGTGACATGATTTGGCTAATAAGGTTTCCAGGGAAAACAAATCTGTGTCTGCACTCATCAAGGGAACCATGCTGGCACCCCATTACCAACAACTGTATTTAAATACGTCCTACATACTGTGGCACAATTCTGATCACTGAAAGCTACAAGATGTTAAAAAACACCATTTGCCTCCTTTTCTCAGCTCTCCTCCCATACCCTTTGTGCCTCACGTTTTTGTTTTATTCCCCTCCACCCTCATTCCGGACAGTCTGGCAGTAACGCTGACTGTTCTGATGAGAGAAAGCACCAGCCAGCCATTTTCATGGCCTGTAATTCTTTCACTCAGGGAACATGAGCCCCATAGTAGCGTTATCAGTTTTGTGTGGGTTATGTTACCTTCTTCAATTCTGATATATTTCTATTTTCAGTATGATATAGTTATCTGTTTTTTTTTACTATACAAAAGTTATAACCTCTAAGAACCAACATTAATTTCTTCTGGAGGCTTATGAAAAATATCAAGGGCTAGCCTGACTTGTGGTGACAGAGCATTTCAACATATCCAGAGAAAGAACTGCTTCTGGGCACACATGGCAGCCAGATATAACTTATGTGCACAGCAGCATATGTATAGATCTAGTTCATTAAGTTTCCCATCATGAATCTGCTAGCCAGATACTTTACCAGCCACATTTAATGTACCATCACATGTCTGAGGTCAAATATTAGTAATATCCAGCTGCAGATCAGGTTGAGTTTCAATAAGATTTCAAACAATAATGATTAGGTGAAAGCTTAATATTTTGGAATGGTATAAATTTCTTTGTCTTGTATATTACATCAGGCATTCACAAAGTGGAGACAGGATAAGCTGGTCAGTGCAAGATTCTAGGAGTTTGAGCTAATTCCATAATTCCCAGTATTATCCCTAATAATATGATCCTAAAACCGCTGATGAGATGAAACAACAAAGTCATTGTATGGCAAGGCTGAAATAAGATAATCTACAGCTACTGCTCTGCAAGGTTTAAGAAAATTATAATTTGCAAATAACTTGAAAAACTCCAGAAAATGGACTTCAGCTTGAGGTGATTATGAAACCATAAACGAATATGATGTTCCTCTGTGACCTTGGGAAGGAAGGCTTTGCTAGGCTAGCATCAGTTTACTGCAGAGAAATGGATCTGATTCAGGAACATAAGGTATTAAAGCAAACTTTGTGGCTTTCAAAAAAGAGAGTCCTGTCTCTACATTTTTATTCTCATATTCTAAATATGTATTTGCACACTCAGATTGAGATTTTATTTTTAAATCATTGAGTCTTAGGCCTCATCAGGTCTGGGAACTACTGTGTAGCACAGGACTAGATGTGTAGGTGTCATTAACAATGATGGATGTTGCAGCTCTAATCCCAGCACCCTGAACTGAATATTTAGCTCACGTGGTTAAATCTTCCGTGGGCCTCTATTGTGTGCATGTTAAATTTATGTGCCAATTATTTGCACATGGGAAAACATTTATTTGTGGAAATATGGGCCCAGATTGTGTGGAAAAACTCACCCAAGTTCTTCTCACATCGCTCCCAATTTGGAATGAACAGGAGGTTCTGCCTCCAAATCCCATGGATCAATGTGAAGGCTTTGTGTCTTCACCCCACTTTTGGGGTCCCCTGACTCCCCTCTCCATCCACACACTGAAGAAATGCTGCAGCCAGCTATTCCCCTGCCCATTGCTGTCCCCCAAATCCTCTTTTAAATGCACCCTGAAATGAAGCTGCATTAATTTACTGCTGGAGATTAGAGGATGATCCACATCATGCTGGCTCCAGAACTTCCCATCCCTTCTCTTCTCCATGGCTGGATTCTGAGCTTCTTTCTTAGGGTCCTGGGCAGGGAAGGGTGGACACAAAACAGAGGCCCTTAATTTCTTTGATTTGAGAAAAAAATTGAAACCAACCACCTACTGCCATGCAGTCTTACTGGATAGTACTGTCCAGTGTCTCTCTTATTAAAAACTAAGTGAGATGAATGGCATTGAGTTGGAGGAAAGGGAGGGGGATCAGGCACATCTTCTTGGAGGAAGACAGTCTGAGTAATTCGTTTTCACCTTTGCTGGCGAATGAAGCAATTCAGGGTTAATGTACTGACAAAACAAAATCAAAACCAGAACTCACTGGATCTTTAAGTCATGCATCAGACTAGAGGTCAGCAATTAATTCCGAAGTAACAATTATAAGTTTTTATTAGTTGTTGGGCCTGATTAATTACCGCCCTGTGGGCTCTTTGTACAAGCTTCACCAGCACAGAGGGGCCACAGAGCAGACTTAAGGCCTGCCCCAATGTATATCATTGGCACAGCTCTTTGCCTGGTGCAGAGCTGCTGGGTCTGAGCTCCCAGGGAGACTTGAAATCCCTACATGAAAGGCATTTTAGCAGTGAAAGTATTAGATTAACAGATCATATAATTATACACATTTCACAATATTTAGGGCTGAATTCTGCCCTTAGTTACACCCCTGCAATTTCAGTGAAGTCAATGAGGCAGAATGAAAGCAGAATTTGGGCCTTTGTTTTTCCTCCCATTAACACACATTTTATCAGCTCCTTCTCAGACACGATGGGAGAGATACTTGGCCATGCTAAGGAGTGGGGCCAAGGAACTGTAGACATATCCTACCTGGTACATTTACACTCCAATAGAAGAGCCACAGCAAGGCAGCAGCTGGCCTGGGCCTGGCAAGGCTTGGGCTAGAAATTGTGGTGTCGATGTTCAGGCTCAGGTTGGAGCCCGGGCTTTGAAATCCTGCAAGGGGTCGGGGAGGGGTAGATCTCAGAGCCCAGATTCCAGCCTGAGTCTGAACTTTTACACTGCTTTTTCAGCCCTACAGCTTGAGCCCCGCAAGCCCACTTCAGTTCACACAGGCTCTTAAACTTGGTGCAGTGGGTTTTTTATGGCCATCTAGATGTACTCTGAGCACACTACTATTGTATATTATATACTGTTGCAGGCCTGGAATGGGTCGGCAGTCAGGCCCAAGGTTAGGGGAAGTGGAGAGTCGGCTGACAGCTATCTATATATTTCTCTCCCA
This sequence comes from Caretta caretta, assembly GCF_965140235.1. Classification (NCBI taxonomy): domain Eukaryota; kingdom Metazoa; phylum Chordata; order Testudines; family Cheloniidae; genus Caretta; species Caretta caretta. The sequence continues at coordinate 170,531,343 of NC_134208.1, forward strand.
CATCTATGCCAAAGAGTGAGACTATTTTAACATGGTTCAGAGGCCTATTAAGGCTGAGAGGGGAATATCGAGGACCATGATAACCTATTCTAGGTTTTTTTCCCTCCTGAAAATGCAACCCCCGAGAACAACTGCAAAGGGAGAGGAAGTGGTCCTGAGATTACGGCTTATTGGTGTAGAAAAACTCAGGATACCAATGCTGTCTAGGGCTTGGGACCAGAACTTTGAAGAGGCAAGGCTCTCCTCTCTCTTAGCAGGGGATTTACTGAGAGTTTCTCTGGAGAGAAGGGAAAATTTGATTTGAGGGCATATTTTTTTTGTGTTTGGATTTTAACCTTAGACTCTTCAGTGTGCTGTTCAAAACTTTGTCTACCAGATCTCAGCGAGAGTTTGGACTCCCAGCAAAGATGCCTAGGAGGAGAGGTGGTTTTCTTTAGATTGAACTCTAACATACAGTGTTTCTGTTTGTTTGAGACTTTGCCACCAGATCCCTGGGAAGAAAAAAATCCTTTTCCTTTAGGGGAGGATATTGTTTGTGGTGCTCTGTGGCTGTGTTAAAGAAAATGGTGATTGACAACCTGAGAGCAACCTTGTTATAGTTCCACAATCTCAACAGTAAAGCAAGCCACAATCAAAAGCTTCAAAGTCTGATTTTTTAAGGACTTATTTTCCCCTCCCCTAATAAATCATTATTTCCGAAACGGCCTCAGTGGGTATGTACAACTTAAATACTTCCTTGGAGAATCAGCTGCTTGGCTAGCTGCAGAGAAATGCAAAAGTTATTTAGTAACTTTGACTATTTAACTGAGCAATCTGTTGAGAAAAGATACAACACCACTTGTGTTGATCTTGCTCTCTGAATGCCAGTAAGTCAGTTCAACTACTGGGGATCGTTATTCACTCCAACAACACTGTTTCTCAAACATTTCAGAAACCTGCTTCCAGCTTTTTCCATGGTCAGCTAAAAAGGGATGTTACTAAGACAATTTAAAACAATGAGTTAGTTGATCAATAAAATCAGTAGCTTTATTTTATAAGACTAATCAACTCGACTTGAGTTGACTGCAAAGGAGTAGTGAGAAGTTTGATTAAAAGTCAAACTATGAGCTGTTATCAACCAATCATTTGCTTGGATTAATGATCCAGTTACAGAATTTACTTTATGGCACAATTACATCTGTGTTAAACACAGGTAAGGGCTGTCTAATTTAGCTTAAAATATGTATAATCATAAGTATCTCAGTTAAACAAGGTCTAATTCAGCTGAGTATCATAGCAGAGGGTTGGTCTCTGTGTGTGTGTGTGTATATATATATATGGTTCATCTATTGAAAGATGGTAATTGATATTATAGGCAAGCTATGCAATAACTTTACATTAATTGATATCTGACAGCTGAAAATGGAGCCGTAATTACAGTACAGTGGTAGAGGAAGAGAGAGATACAGAGAAGCAGCATGGTCTAGCAGTTAGAGTACAGGGCTGGGCATTAGAAGACTCATGCTCCATCTTGGTTCTGACTCTTGCTTATGATATGACCTTTGACCAGGTAGTTTGACACAGCTCTGTGGAGTAGCCACAACTCCATGGAGCACTGAAAGACATTCTGAATTTCTCCCAGAACTACCAGTGTGCAGGAGGAGCCTATTATACCCCTTCAAAATCATTCCCATCCCTTCAGCACACATGGAAGGGTTAGGCAGTATCCAGCCCTTTAAAAAAGAACTATTTGCCTCAGTTTTCCCACTTGTAAAATGAGGATAATAATACTAACAAAACCTGCAGTACTTCACAGGGTGCTGTAAAGTTAATTAAGTAGGGCCAAATTTGAGGTAAACGTACTCTAAAGTCAGTGGAGTTACACTCATGTGAATCTAGAGTAAGTGAAAGCAGAATTTAGCTGTTTAATGTTTGTATGCTACTTTGATATCTTCAGATGGAGGATGATGTACAAATGCTGTCTTATTAATTTAATATGCATTTATGTAAACTGAAACATCTTTACAAAAGCAAAGCTAATTCAGTGCTGGGAATCTCAGTAACATTAAAATAATCTTCAATAATAGAACAGCATTACAGTCTATTTTACATATTGCATACAAAAAAACTATATTAAAAGAACATTAAGGGTGCAAAGTCAAACACTCAGTAGTTGGGAAATGCCAGAAGCAAGGTTGCTTGTGCACCTTAATTCAGCCCCCTTGTTTGATTGCATTACAGGATAGTTTTTAATTACATGATCACATACTATTTTTTCCCCACAGAGACCCCTGCCTCATTCAGTACATAGACTGGAAGAGGGATGTTACACTATAGCATCAGGGTATCCAAATGAATGAGAAGAGACCACATTGTCTAAAAATTCCATAACCTTTAACGTGGCCAGCACCCTCGCAGAGCAGCACCTGCCTCCCCTAGAGCTGAGGACAGGTGACTCCACCCCCCCATCCTCCAAAGAACACTTTGTATCAATTCTCATTTCCCAGGCTCTCTGTCATACCACACCCACCTGCAACCCAGCCAGCCGGGGAGGGGAAGCCCCTTACACTGTCTGCTCGCAGATACATTTGTCCCGGAATGTGGTGTCCTGCACTCCCACAATCAGGGCAGTAGTTCTAAGTCTATGACTCTGCAATAGTTGTCAGAGCTCCTGGAAAACATCAGTGTCAGAGTTCCTCCCTTTGCCTTCACCATTCTCTCTGCCAGCTATTCAGCCTCATTCGGCGCACAGGAAGGGTGGTGCTCAACTAATGAGCAGCTATTCAACATATCATTTGATTTAATTTCGTTTTGTCCTCATCATGCAATGTGTGGGTCTCGGCCGTATTTACGGCACACTGTTCAAACCCTGCTCTGAAGACAGAATTATTAACATTCTCAAGTGCTTTTTCTGTGGCACTCAGCACTACAGTAACTGAGAACTTCACAAACAATAATGAATTTATCTTCACAATACCCCTGTGAGGCAGGTATCCCCTCCATTTCACCAACGGGGAGCTGAGACACAGAGACATTGATGTCAAAAGTAACCACTACTTTTGTGTGCCCAATTTGAGATGCCTGATTCTTCAGAGTACTTAGTATTACATAGCACTCTGTATGTTCAGAGCACAGTTCCCTCTGGTGTCAGTACCAAATCAGGCACCCAGTAAAAGGAGGACCACACAATTAGTGACCACCTGTGAAAAGTCTGGTTTAAGTGACTTGCCTGGCATCCCATAAGAACTGTGTGGCAAAGGCAGGGATAGAATCCAGCTCTTGAGGGCCTCATTCGATTGCCTAAACCATGATATAATTCTTTCCGTTCTTGCAGTCTCCTGCTTCAGTCACTACTCACCTTCCAACTTCTGCAACCAGTGAGGCAGGGGGCAAACAGGCATTGGGGAAGATTTTCAAAGGTACAAATGGCAGTTAGGCACCTAACTTCCATTGCTACCTTTGAAAACCTCCGCTAACAGTCTCGCTAAGGGCTTGATCCTGCCCCATTGAAGTCAACTGGAGTTTTGTGATTGACTTCAGTGAGTCAGACTCTTACCACACCACCCTGGTTCATTCTGTGAGCTCTGTCTATTCTGTGCACTGAAGGAACTTTTGAGTGCTTGACTTTGCAACCTTACTGTTCTTTTAGCATAACTTTTTGTGTGTACTTGCCTAGGTTTTTAAAAAAGCAGACTGAAAAAAACAGGGGTGCTGTAACAATTTTTATAGTGTGAGTCCTGAGGAAGGAAACCATGGAAACCAAGTATTTGGTGTTTGTTATGACTACTTCAAGCCAGGGGGTGCAGGAGCACCCCCGTCTCCCTAGTTCCAGCACCACTGGAAAAAACAGAAATTGAATTGTACATATTGGCTACCACGTGGGTAATGAGCAGGATTAAACCTCTAGATCCACAGCATAGCTCTCTGCCACTTGAGCTAATATAGTAAATGATAGCAGTAGTAGGTTTTCATTCTCTGTGTGGACCAGTGGCTGTCACAGTTGTTTTCTGACAGCAGAGGAATGGCGGAACCCAGAAATTCTGGGTTCTAGTCCAGATTCTGAGGGTAGTGTACTCTAAATTTGGGTGGATTTTATGATGACAGCAAATTGTAGCCCCTTTTCCTCTCAAATGTGAAAGTGTTAGGATATGAGGTTAACCATAAGGGAGAGTAGTCTTATATTCTTTTCCTACTGGAACCTAGCTTATTCCCCAGTACGGGCTTGATAGGTTACAGAACGGCTGCGTTCCCACCGGAGAATTTGGATCCCCTCCTAAAAGTGAAAGATACAGCTAAAAGACCCCTTTTTGCTACTCTTCATTCAGTACTAAAGCATTTCTCATTGTGATATATGACGTTATGTACAAAGATAAGCTATTGCTTTCAAAAATGATTATGGCAATAAAATGACTGCACTGATAATAAACCCTTTAGCAAGGATTAATAAAGTGACCCTTGCTGTTTTGGTAAAATCTAAGACCACAAGAACTGGAATTGACCAATAGTAAAGGAAGTTAAGATAATAGAAAAACTGGAAACAGTTTTAATTCTTAGTTCCATTTCCACCAAATTATTGTTAGGTTTGTTTGTGCCATATTTTTAACCCTAAGAATTTGATTATTTTTTAATTTGTTTTGTTGGCTGTTTTCCTTAAAACTCAGTGTGATTCTTTTTTGGCTCACATTAAGGAGCATCAATATTATATTCTGTAGAAAACTTATTTTTCCTCTCTTTCTGGCTGTCTAATGCTAACGGTCTTGTCAGTCAGTAAACAACACGGCCACCATAGAATAGTGAATGTGTTCTGGTTTTGCTTTCATACTGTATTTACTGTAATGTAAGGACCATGTTTCTCTGACCATTACATCTAGCTATAGCCCTAAAAGAGGAAAGCCCCATTTTTTTCTGCTGACACATCTCTTTGAAAGATTGGATTTTGGGTTTGTTTTTTTAAAATATTACCACCCAGGAAAATACATAGATAATTAGGATATTTTTACAGGGGGAAAAAAAGTAAAAGGGGAGGGGGGAAGCCTGATTTCTATCAACCTGACAACTGCAGTCACTTAGAAGTGGCACTTCGGTGGTCAGCTTCAGTGGGGTGAGTCGTTTGATTCGTTATAAAATTCATTATGCTAGTGTAGTGCTACCACCCACTTATATTTATTGTGCAGCTTTATTTTTGCTTGAGTAATATTTTTCCTGTGTTTATTTTAAAAGGTCTACATTTTGTGGTGACAGTCTCTCATTTTGCAAATTAACTGCTAGCAGATGTTGCTGTGTGGCACGAAGCACACACAGCAACATAGACCACTATAGTCTGCATACCGTTTTTGAAAAGTGTTGTGTTTGTTAGGCAAAATTCTTAATCTTCTATAAAATACTTAAAGTAGGATCTTATACTGAAAATAGATCAGTGTTGTTTAAAAAACTTTTAGATCTTTTTAATATTTGCATTACTGAAGCGTAATTGATATATACTTTCATTTGTGAAATACCATTTCATTCAAAAAGTGTCTTTCAGGAAAACTTAGGCTGCTATTAAAGTAATTCTAGGCAGTGCAGGTAGTGATGCCTATAGATAAGTTTGACTGACATTTCCCATTATAAGTCTTTGTTTGAGTTGCTTATATCTTTACCAAACTTTAATTATTGGGGTTGAAATTTTTCTGTGCTGGGTATCTGCTTCAGGTTGAATTTTTTGAAATATTTCAGCCAAAACGGTGTAGCCATTTCAAGAATTAGATTAGGGGAAACATACGTTGTTTTGATCATATTAAAAATTTGTACAACTGTTTAGTTGAGAAGCTCGGGTGCCTCCCTGGTTTGGAGCAAGGACTTACATTTCGGCAGACAGGTAGGTTGTCCTGGTGTGCAGGCTGTGCCTTTTGCCATCCCCAGGAAAATCCACCTAACCTTGACCAAGTTCTGAGTTTCTGAAAATCTCAGTTTGCACATGCTCAGTAGAAACTTGTTAGAGTTTGGCAGCTAACTAATCTACCTCCGCCATCTATACCTATAAATCAATTTATAAATTGTTCTTGTTTGTTGCTGTTACAGCTAGTTCAAGACTGGCCTTGTGCATGCCTCATGCTGCAGTTTCCCTCCAGGAAAGCCTGAAGGTGCCACAGTTAAGAACACAGGAACATAAGTTTTAGCCACAAGAGTAAAAGCATACCTTAGATTAATTGATCACTAGATGTCACTATTGCTTTACAGAAATATGATTGCAAACAGCCTTTTCAGGCAGTGAAGCAGGAGATCCTTACAGGGAGAAATTGGTAAAGGACACTTACAGGTGACTGGTACATCTGTGTTTGCATCCATGTCAGCTTCTCTTCTATTTACTTTCCATCTTCCATTTTAAGGCTATAGTACTTTACATATAATCCACAGAGATCATTTTATCTACCACTGAAAAGCAGCCACCTTTGCTCTTAAGCGCAGCAACTATTTGCCAGCACACTAACGCTATACAGAGGTATAGGACAGGTAATGAATACTACTATCTTATATGAAATATTAAAACTAAGGGTAGGGAGAATGTAGATACTTGAATTGGAACTTTGTAAGGTACATTAGGGCTGATATTGCTATTCTTACAAAAAATGCCATGGTTTCTATGTATTTACCACAAAGGGTGAGGATTTCTGTTTTCAGTCTTATTTGTAAGCCGACAGGTCCCACAACACAGTGCCATATGGCAGAGTGCTGGCACATTGGTTGGGTATTGATTAATGGCTTGAACCAAAGTCCATTGAAATGAATGTAAAGACTCCCATTGACTGCAGGGGGCTCTGGCTCAGGAGAGCTGTCTGTATCTACTGAGTCACCAACAAGAGGGTCCGACACACCTCCTGTACTTCTCCAATGCCCCGTCTAATTGCTGAGCCACCCCAGCTAAGCTTTGCTTAGCTTGTGATATCTTGTGGAATCACAGCATTGAGTGGGAGTGTTGCAGTGATTACCTGCAATATTTCAAGTAATATTTAGTTGATGCAAATACATTTAAAATGGATTTTCAGAGAAGTCTTTAGAAATACCTGTCATTTCATTATCTGCATGCAGCAAGTGGGACTCAATGAAGCTTCCCTTCCCATGAGTCCTGGTTTGATGCGGCAGTATTGGATTGAAAAAATAGACCTCGCATTTGAAATCAGAGTATTTCAGCGGTATGGAAAGGTAGGTTGTGCAGTTATATAATGTTTTAAATGTTGTTTAACTTAGCAGTTGATTTAACCACTGTTAAACAACCACTTCCTCCAGAAAAGTTTACACATTTTTAGGATGATCTAACAATGGCTAAGACAACTGTTAAATTAAATACAATTAAAATATTATATGACTTAGGGCCAGAATTTCAAAGGCATTTAGGTACCTAAAGGGGCAGATAGGCACCCAACCTACACAGACACTTTTGTAAATTCCACTTGATGCCTAACACCCATTGAAGTAAATGGAAGTGAGGAGCCTAAACCTTCTTAGGTGCTTTTGAAAATCAGACTAGGCACTGATCTGTGGCTTCAGGTGCCTAAATACCTTTGAAAACCTGACCCACAGTGCCTGAGCCAAACCCACTAATAAAAATGGGATTGTTTCTTTAAGGGCCAGTTTTTTCATGAACTTCACTAAGCTTAGGACCAGGTTCTTACAGCACAAAGACTTTGAAACTCTGATTTCCAGACCTTTTAAATAGGACAATTCATTCTTCATTTTTTTGGTTTCATTTCTTTGTGAGATGAAATTTCACACAGAAAAGGAAATGCATAGACTTTTGTAAGATATTATTTTCCTTTGAAAATAACTATAAAATATACTTTATATTAAATAATATTGTTAAAGCAAAGTATATCAATTAATATTAAAAGTTATTGAGAAACAGAAGCTGTCTCACACTGTTCTAACGCATGAATAGGACAAAGTGTCTCTTTCATTTCACCTAGTCAAGGTCTGACCATTTATACAATCAATAGTTGGCCTATAGTTGACCTTTTGTTGACTTATTTAATCATCTACTCTATTTCGAGAACAGGTTATAGGTATGCAGACATGAATCACTCACTAAAAAGGTCCTGTCATTAGCACTAAGACTTATACCTGATAATCTGCCTGTCACATAATATGCATACAGATGACAATCACTTACTGCTTTTATGATATAAGGCTGAAATTGCCTATAAATGAGGAAGAAAGCCATTATTTAATCAATAGAATTGCATCAATTGAGTAAAATGTGTCTCCAGTGTAAACAAATTGAATGTCTATGCGCTCTGTGAAAAGAAGACTAAATTACTTGCAGATCTCGCAGATAGAAAAAGCACAGGAAGTGGACTAGCAGCCTGACACATTCAGGATTTTGGAATAGACAGGAAAGATAATTGCTCTGATAAAATCAGATTACTGACTTTGTTTTTGCGCAGTGTATATGCACCTTTATTTCTATAAAAAGTGAAAAAATATTTGCTGTTTTAAATTGTTTGCTGAATAAGTATTTTAGAAATGACTTTGGGCGATGCATGTTTATTAATAATAAATGCATCAGTTGAACAAGTCAATGGCAAAACTCCTGTGGACTTTGGTAGGTTGAGGACTGAGCCTTACTACATCATGATTTGGCAAATGTAATGAATACCCAAGGTATTCATAGCAGCAGTGGAGGTCTGTCTAAGAAACATCAATGGCAGAGTTATCATACCCTCAGCACCCTAACAGCTTCCTCCTTGCAACCTAATACTTATATTGGTGACTACAGCAAATCACTTTTGCAGGAAAAAAATCCAAGTATCAAATTCCTAGAACTATTGTGACCCTTGCAATGGTTAATGGTTAGTCCTGTCTAGAAATATCTGTTTTGGAAATTGTGCAAACCACTTGAGATGCTGGAATATTAACATGTAGTTATTTTATATGCCCTCATGTTGTCTGAAGATTCAGTTGAAGGAAAACTTGAGGATGTTTTAGATGTATGTTTCTTATCTGTAAATATTTAAACTGTTGACTTGCTAAATTAAATGTCGATTGCATTTCCCTAACTGAATATAAGTGACCACCTGTAATGATATCACTCATATACATGACTTGATGGCCCTGGAGAGCAAGACCTTGTGTAAGTGAGTCTTCCTTACCCATTCAGAAATTGAGATAGTTCCATAAAGAAGCTTGTAAAGAGCAGCTCATCTGGGAATCAACTCTATCAACAAGATTTTCTGAAAGCCTCTGTCATGACCCCCAGTCAGGGAGATTATTGTTTAAGTCTGGAAGAAGAGTCACTGGAGGAAAGGCACATAAGGAGTCACGAGCAGCTTGGTTTTAGTATGTAGATCCCGAATCAGAAGGTTTCTGTGACAGCTCTTGTAACCAATGAATGCCTGGTCTGAGGTTAAAAGATTTAATAAACTCAGCATGTTGTAGGATTGGGCCCTAAATAAGACACAGAGCAGCAAGTGATGACAGACAAAGGGTAGTGGGAGGAGCAAGGGCTGCAGCACCAAAAGATTAGCTATTATTTAAGTATATTTAGTTATTTCCCCCTTCTTCCCCATTTTTTCTGAGTTGTTGAGATTATTTTAGCTATTATAGGGATTTTGTTAATAATCTGAGGAAGTAAAGTCCACTCAGAGGACAGGAATGATGGAGTCAGAAGCTTTATTTGCCATACAGATGTTATATACATTTCTGCCATTGCCAGTACCGTACTCAGTCTTGATACAACCAGCTTGTCTATTTATTATTAATTATTATTACTGTATTATTTTATTTTATTAATTTATATGTCAGTTGTGCCCACAGGCTCCAATCAGGGTCTAGGTCCCATCGTGCCAGGTTCTGTACAAAAAAGGGGTACGAGCCTTTTCAAAATGTTGGACTGCAGTTGTAGCAAATAGTTGAAAGTCAGTTAATTGTTCCTATGGGATGGTGATTGCGATACTCACCCTACCCAGATTTCCCACTGAGATGAACACAGCAGGGTACAGGGAGACAGGACACATGGGATCTGTACCTGACTCTGCCACTGACTGTGGGACTCTGAGCAAGTGGCAGTTCGCTCTCTCCCACATACGAAAGCTCATGAGGAGGAAGGAATACTCCCTGAGGCTGACCTTGCAAAGATTCCACCAAGTAATTTCATTGTGGGGTAGGATTTGCCCCTTCTCTCTGCTGGAATGAGCAGGGGGTTCGGTCCCTAGAAGCCTCACATTCCTTGAGATCTGTGTGGATGTCTGGGGACCCACTGGTGGCCAAGGCAATCTACACTGGCTCTAGAGCTCCCTCCCCTGGTGCTGTCATGGACTCCCACACTCACTGCCCATAGCATGGAAGGGCTCCTAATCACAGTTATAGTAACTTTTAAATAGATTATCTGAGGGCTTGGTTGGGGCTGATGCTCACTCATCTCTCTCCTTTGCTCCTAGTTCACTCTCACATGCAGATCTCCAACTCCCTGGAGGGCCTTCTACAACGCTCAGCATGGGGGACAGTGCCTTAAAGGTGGCACCTTCCCTTTCTGTATTGGAGATCTGTGCATTGGGGGTCCCCTCTGCATGCGGATCTTGTGGGGAGGATATTCGGTTTGCCCATCTGTAAAGTGAATATGATAACACATGCGTGTTATGAGGCTTAATTTATTAGTGTCTGTAAAGTTGTTGTGAGATTCGTGGATGTAAGGTACTGGATCAACACATCCTGTCATGGCTTCAGAAAATGCCGCAGGAAGATTACAGATAGATCCAGCTTCATTAGAGACCTGCTTTATGGGATACCATTTGCACTTGGAACTTCTTTACACTCCAGTTTAATGGTATGTTTATTTCTTTTAATGAAATGGGTTGCTCTGAGTGTTTGTGTATATTTTCCAGTCATACTTGGAAAAATAAATTGCAAAAGGCTGTTTTGTTGAGTTTGAATCAAATATATGAATAACCGGTAAACAAAGTGACAATATCTTTGCGTTAACCTAAGAATCTGATTCCAATTACTTCTAAAGTTGAGTGCCAGTATCTTGTTTCTATTCTTTTATGATTTCAGGTAATTTGGTACCTTTTAACTGAGTTTAAAAAATAGCCTGCATTGTTAAATTCTGCAAAGCAAAGCACTCTGAAGAAGCAAGCTAGAGAAACCTGCACCTTGAGAGAGTATCATGTTGTATTGAGACTTCAGAAAGATTAGTTTTTAAAGAACTTCTTTATTTTTATTCTGAATATGATCCAGTTCTAGGGATTTAATTTTCTGCCACAGATCACTAATTTTGTATGTTTTCTTATTAAAGGATGAAAAGTTAAGGACTGAACCTGCAAAGCCTTTATCACACAATTTCTTCTTACTCACATAAGTAGTGCCATTGAAGGCAAGGCAAGACGTAGTTTCATCCCCTAAAAAAGGCTGGTTTTATAACACTATCTAGCTCTTATAGAGTGCTTGTCATCATTAGATCTCAAAGTACTTTACAAAGAGAGGTAAGCATCATTATCCCCATTTTACAGCTGGGCAAAATGCAGCACAGGAAGGTAAAGTGTCTTGCCCAGCATCACCCAGTAGCAGAGCTGGAAACAGAAGTCAGTGGCAAAAGTGACGGCAGTGGTGCAGGACTGAGCTTACTGTCCGGGGTTTGTGGAAAAAGGAAGGCTAGTCATATATAGGGTCAAACAGCATTAGCAGATGAAACTGTAAGTTGTTTACGTTTCACTGCAACCCATCCAACCCTCTGTGTCCAGGGAATACACTGATCTTTCAGTTTTTGTTCAAAACCTCACCCCAGTTTTCCACCCAGACTCTGGAGAGTTTATTATTTCTGTACACTAGTCCCTAGACAGCTCCTGAGATTTGGAAACAGATAGATATATCTCTTGCAAAAATGCTGTGGAATATTTTGTGGGATTTTTATAAATTATATTTTTCTTTTTCTGTTTTTATTTATGGAGCAATTAAAACACTTAACTTTCCAGGAAATTAGTTTTTATATGTTCAAAGTCATAAATGAACGATAGAACATTGACTTGCAACTTATACAGGTGAAGAGTAACCACAGGAAATTGTCCCATGTGTATATGATATATGAAACAACCCTGCAAGACTGAAGTCTGATAGCATTGTGCAGTGGAAGGGCTCTGCAGGCATTTGGAACAATATATAATTGCAGATCCACTATCAAGTGCCATAAGGGTGAAACAGGAAGACTTGGCTTTATAATCTAAGAGCTCTCTTCTGAAAGGCTAATCCCTTGAAGGAAAATAAAATGTAAAAGGAAACATAACCTCTCAACTAGAACATTTACAGCGAGTCTGTATCTTACAAGGTAGCTATCAGACTGAATGATGTACTGTATAATGGGAATAAGACACTTCAAAAATGTTGCTTTTTAGATGAAGTGACACTGCCCCCTACACCTTTTGTGTGGATAGAGGGAACTAGAGAGAAAAAGCCTGATTCTAGTCCCACTGAAGTCAATGGGAAAACTCCCATTGACTTCTGTGGGAGCAGGCACAGGCCCAAGGTCAGTAATGCAGCTTTGAAGAGCTCGCTTGGTGCTCTCCTCAATAGGAGATCACAGGAGCATGCATCTGGGGATTACAGAAGTATGTTCTCCTGCAGTTTAGAAGTTGTACTTTTAAAATATTCACTGCCACATAGTGGCCCTCAGTTTCCATGCAGAACTGCTGAAGTCAGTGGGAGTTGTGTGTGCAGATCAAGACCAGGAGTAGGTATGAGAGGTCAGATGTTGGTGCAATTCCCTGGGGCCTGGGATTTTATAATACCACGTAGTCAGGCTTCCTGGAGACAGACAAACAGAAAAAAGGCTTCCCACTGCCAGTTTTAAAAATGAGATATTCAAAAGCAATACCCTACAGTCCAGGTTTCAAAAGGAAATTGATTGAAGGATGGCTTTGTGCTAATGATGCAGCCATAGTTCATATACAGCAAAAACCATGCTTCCATCTAGCCACATGGAGAGTCAAGCTTCCCTTGCACAGTGCCAGACTCACCGCAGAAGGTGCGCTAGACCACGCTCACTCCCTGATGCAGTGGTTCTCAAACTGGTGGCAATCAGGCGTTATCCCGGTTTGTTGAAAGTATAACCTCAGAAAGAGAGTCCATTATAACTACACTGAGTAAAGTACAGAGGTGGTTCACCAAGTACTTCTGAGAGTTGGAAATGTGGATATATTAGGTCTTAAAATCTGAGAACTGCTGGTCTGGTGAGTAGCACATCAGAGTAGGAGTTAGGACTTGTGTGTGCTGTTGCCAGCTGTACCACTCATTCACTATGTGACCTTAGACAAGCCACTTAGGCCAAAATTGATCACAAATTTAGTGTGCCTTCATTTTTTGGTACTCAAAATGAGACACCTAGAGCCTAAGCTTCAGAGATTTTGATCACCCACAGTTCAAGCACCTCTGAATATCAGGCCCTTGTCATCTCAAATTGGACACCCAAAACTAGAAGATATCCCTGAAAACTGTCGGCTTAATCTTTTTGTGCTCCTGTTTTCCTGCTCCGTCCTATACAGCATTGTGAGGCTTAATTGATTGATGTCCGTAAAGCATTTTGAGATCTTTCAAGAGGTTGTACAAGTGCATATTATTTATTTTATTAATCGTTATTATTGTCTTTTGGGGCAGTACGTTGTTCGGAGCAGCTGAGCCCATCCATACTTCACTAATGGACTGGTCCTCTGACAATCCCTGTAGTGAAAGTATGGTACTGTGGTTTGAACTCTGTTCAGTGAGCAAGTGAATAACGCTTGCTCCCACACAAGGCTCGTAGCGCTTAAAGTGTGACACATCTTCCATAAATGACTTTAAAATGCATGGTCCTGGTTTGTTTCTGTGTTCAGTTTATGCTGGTGTAACTCCATTTATGTCAACACAGTTACATTGGCTCAAAACTGGAGTAACACAATGATGAGTCAGGTCCCATGTGTGAAAAAGCTTGAAATTCATATGGCTGCATTAAATATTTGCACATTTTGCTGTGTTTCGATTACAGTTAAGGAAGAATCTGGAAGTTAACCAGTAGTATGACCAGCGAAGCAGGCATGGGATGAAAATGAACATGACTGAGGCTGAGGTCATGGTGGGCCAGTAGAGGTGGCACAGGGAAACTGGATGTGGAGATTAATGGAATATGACTAAACCAAACTGGCCAGTTCAAGTAGGTGGGTGGCTGGGTCATGGATAATGGCGAGCCTGAATTGGAGATACAGTCTAGATTGGGGAGTGCTGGAAGAATGTGGAATAAAATTTCCCGTGTTGTGTATGACAAGCATATACCATTGAGACTGAAAGCCTGACTGTGTAGCCCAATGGTATAACCCCAATGCTGTATGGTGGACAAGCATGAGCACTGAAGGGAAAGCAGAATCAATGCTTACAGGTGTGTGAGATGAGATGTCTTTGCACAATAAAAGGAGGGGACAGATTGTGAAATGAAAGCATTAGGATGGAAGTCAAAGTCTGTGATGTTGCTGACAAAATCCAGGAAGCATGACTCGGCTGGTTTGGGCACATGCAGAGAATGTACCAAGAGGATGAATACAATATGGCAGGAAAGGGTGGCAGAAAAGAGACCCCGAGGAAGTAATAGATGGATTGCATCAAAGAAGACTGTAAGCAGGTGGACCTTAGTGCTGCCTCAGACAGATCCAGATGGTGGATGCTTGCATGACCACCTGGCCCCAGATTGATGGGATAAGGGGAAGAAGAAGAGGAGTCTGGAAGAAATTTAGAAGTCATACAACAACTGAGTTGATTAAAAATAGGAAAAGATTAATTTAAATGAGATTTGAACCGGCATATATAGGAAAGAAATAATTCAATTTCTCTCTGGGTCCAAGAAACACCACTTCCTCCGAAACTTCTCAACAGTATATCAAAATAGAAAAATTAATGTTCCCATTCTGCCACTTTTATTTGTACTTTCTCTGTGATTAGTCCCAAGGATTTCAGTTTGAGTAAGGGTGACACAATTGGACCCTATATCAAGGCAAACATTTTTTTCCGTTAACTGATCATATTCAGAGACCAAGATGTTGCTTCTTTTCAAATGAACCCTGTCATTATCTATATTGTTCTATAGAAATTTCAGGAATCCTTGTCTTGTGTTCTCATTTCTTTTCTCTTCCTCAATCATAATTCAAAATAGATGATGATGATGATTTATTTTATGTATTACCACAGTGCCTAGGAGCCCCCATCACACAATGGGTCCCCATTGTGCTAGGTGCTTACAAATACAGAACAAGAAAATGGTCCCGGAGTATCTTGTTTGTGTTTGCATTGGTTATGCTAGCAAGACCAGTCAAATCAAAGGTTATCCCAAATTCTTCCGTGGTAGAACTCCATTTCCTGTACACCAGGGGTGAATTTAGCGCTTTGAGAGTGTATTTTCTTGACTCTTTTAATATATATATTTTTTGAAGCAATGTGACTTGCCAAGAGATGCCCTCTGGGCTGTCCATAAACACTGTTGTGATTACAGTCAAATAAATAAGAGCCCAACCAGTGAATGTGATACATTTTAGCTGGTAATTTGATAATTTATTTTTCATGAAAATGACCCTGTATCACAAATATTTCTCCAAGAGTGAATTCTGGTTCATCAAAGCCTGATTTGGTGCTTAGATAGGTTCAGGTTTCACAGGAGAATGAAAAATTGATCAATGGGATGTAGTAGGAAGGTATTGCAGTGTGTTAGTTATAGCTGAGCCAACATAATAAATGACTCTCAGTATTTATTCCTGTCATCTATCACTGTAAACCATATCACTGTCAGCATTTCTACTATTTCTAGCTTGCATTTAACTTTCCAGTAGCTTGGGAACCTTTTCCACTGATAACCTGTTTGTCGACAAACAACAA
This sequence comes from Caretta caretta, assembly GCF_965140235.1. Taxonomy (NCBI): domain Eukaryota; kingdom Metazoa; phylum Chordata; order Testudines; family Cheloniidae; genus Caretta; species Caretta caretta. The sequence continues at coordinate 170,547,177 of NC_134208.1, forward strand.
AAATGAAGATATTTAAAATAACAGAGAGCCAGTTTGTTGTTCCTTCCCCATGTGTATGCTGCAGACTCCAGGGAGAGGAATGCAATGAAACAGTAGACCCTTCTTCTAGGGAGTCGCACTGAGCTGCTGACAAGTTCTTCAAGGGCTGTGGGCAATATACCACTATGCACTTGTGTCACACCGCAGGGCTTCCCATTGATGCTTATCCTTTTAGCTTGACCTCTGAACTCTGCTGCTTGCCACACTTACTGAAATAGCCGTTCAAAAATGAAAGCAGGGGCAAGGCCAATGGCATTTTCATGCACTGTACTTGCCTTAGCTAAAATTATTTGCCTTTCTTAATAATAAATAATCTTTTATGGCTTTCTTATTTTGATTCAAAACCCAACGTCCAGCTCTGTATCAAGCTACAGAATGACGTTCGGTTTTTCTACTATCAGTTACGTGAGTGTTCAGCCTAACATCAGTTTCTGTTTATCAAGGTTAATCTAGAACCAAACCCTACACACTTTGCAAATATACAGATCCAGATCCTAACTGTGCAGTTTGGGCCCATCTGCAGTTTCTGTCTCTCATAGAGCTCTATCAAATTCATGGTCCATTTTGGTCAATTTCACAGCCATAGGATTTAAAAAATAGTAAATTTCATGATTTCAGCTATTTAAATCTGAAATTTCACAGTGTTTTAATTGTAGGGGTCCTGACCCAAAAAGGACTTGTGGGGCGGGGGGGTCGCAAGGTTATTGTGTGTATGGGGGTGTTGCTGTACGGCTACCCTTACTTCTGTGCTGCTGCTGGCGGCGGCGCTGCCTTCAGAGCTGGGCAGCTGGAGAGAGGCGGCTGCTGGCCGGGAGCCCAGCTCTGAAGGCAGAACTGCCACCAGCAGTGGGTAAAAGACCAGATTTCACGGTCCCTGATGCGTTTTTCATGGCCAGGAACGTGGTAATGCCCTACTCATACATTTTAGTGATTTTGACACAATGATATTGCACTGAAGAAAGATGAACATTCCAAGCAAGCTTCAAATAATCCAAGTAGCAGTGATTATGAGTCTGAGCACGTGCCTTTTTGTGGGTAGCCTCAGACTCTCCTGGATGGTAATTTTCAGAAATACTATTATTGTTGTTTAATATACCATGTTAATCTTGAGCTCTACAGTGGTGATAATGACATGAGTCTGAAACCACCTCACCACTTCGTTTCCCATGTACAATGATGAGAGTGAATTGCTGAGGGAAAGCTTCACTTTAAAAGCCTCCAGGTATATTTATTTATTTTATTATTGGTTCACCGCAGCACTTAGAAGCCCCAGTCTCGGACCAGGAACCCCTTATGCTGGGGGCTGTATAAATTCAGAACAAAAGCAAAATAATTTTTCCGGTCTTGGGTGGAAAAACAATGCCAATGCCCTCTTCCACTTTTGTGTTTGATGCTCTGTCGTGATTGAGCAATGGTTTTCCCTTGTTGCCCTCCTGCCTGCCCCAAGTGATCTTCCAGCCAGCATCAAATCAAAGAGTAGAGCCAGAGAATAAAGAAGAAAGGCAGCTGAATCAGAGAACAAGCCTTTAGGATTCGAAGGATCACATCTTTCCAATGCAGGGCAAGCTCCTCAGCCAGTGTAAATCAGCATAGATCTGGTGACATCTATAGATGTCTGTGGAAGGTCTATGAGGGTCTGGCCTATTATTACAATCAGACAGGCCATCTCAAGGAGTTTCTAGGACAGGGGCTTTAAACTATGGAATGTGTCTTTCCTGTCTGGTATCTTGAATTTTTGGGATACTGTAAGTGAGTAACTGGGTGTCTGTGTCCTAGCTCTCTTTTCTACCTGAGTGAGTGATGGAGGCACACCCTTCATTTTAAGAGCTAGCAGTCCGATACCTTTATTGAAATCGGAATTGACCTAATTTTAAAATAAATCAATTAAAATACCTAGGAAAGATTAATAAATAACAGCTGAAAAAGGTGTCCTAAAATCTCACAGTAATATTCCTGTCTTTTATTTTCAAAAGCACCAAAGAGGTATAGGAGCATGAGTTCCATTGAAAGTCAATATGATTTTTGCTCCTAAATACTATAGGCAGATTTGATAATTTCCCCCATGTGCATGCTACGTTATTGTGCATGTAAAATGCTTAGTTTGGAAATGTAGTATGCAGAATTTAGACCAGGAAACAGATAACTTGGCCTACACAGTTAAATTCAATTATTAATGTCAATGTTGCCAACGCTTGTGATTTTATCACAAGTCTCACAATTTGGGGGTTTTCTTGGAGCTGCTGGAATCATGATGTTACCTGAAAATCTCTGCATTCATTTTTTTTTAAAAGAAAATTTGTAGGCCTGATGGCTTAAGAGGAAAGCTTGAAAACATGAACTCTAAAGTGTCTAACTCCAGAAGGCAAATACCCCCCACCCGCTTTATTATTTTTTAAATCTCATGATTTTAAAGCCAATATCATAAATCAGGTGTGCGGAGGGGGGGGGGAACCTGCTTTGTGATTTTTGCATGATTGAAGTTGGTGATACTGTAAATTACAGTGAGGGACTCGCTCTCCTTTGCACTGTGACCCTTTTATACCTTTCTGGCAATGTGCAGTGTGTTAGTGTAAGTGACATTCAGGTCCAAAATTTCATTGTGCTGATTAAACATTCAGGTCACAGTGCTGAAATGAGGCCACTTCTTGTCCTTGCAACTTAAGTTAATGCTATAATCAAGTTACCTTAATTTGGTTCTTGGTTCCATTAGAGTAGAAGTGCTCTACTGCACCAAACATTTCATCCCTTTTTGTGTTCTTCAGTGAAGTAGAAAGGTCTGCGCTTAAAACAGATAGATAATGGGCTGGATCATTCAAATGCTTATGAACATACATTGTCATAATGAAGTCAGTGGGGCTATTTCCATACATAAGTACCTGCAGGATTTATAACTTGCAACCTCAAACTACTACAAACCTCCTTTCTAGTGGACAGATTCGTAACAGGTCGTCGTGTCGTGTCCTGTCGTGTGTCGTTGTCCGTTCCACCCCCCCCCCCCCCCGGGATCTGTAGGCTGTGAAGGAGCTGAAGGTATTATGATTAGACAGTAAATACATCATGAAGATTAAGCTGATAAATGATCAGTTCTGGCCCCAGGATTGAAATTCAAGTAAACTGTCTGCACAAAAATGTGTAACACCATATATAACAGACATTTATCTCTTTTCAGACCTTTCAGGGCTGTGCATGAGATGAAAGCAAGCAAATGGGTAATCAATTTTATTAGTGATTCCATATTTTTTACTCTGATAGGAATAATTTATAAGGAGGTAGTGTCTGGCTTGCGGTGTGTATTTCCCTATGCTAGATGGTGACAGCTTATAAGTGGGTGCCCTAGGTAAGGGTATACAAGCAGATTCCCCCTTTCCCCCTCCCACATTCTATGTAAGGGCCTGCCCAACCACATCCTTGTGCTGAGGGCTGGCTCCTTCTGGTGGCACTCAGAGGTATATTTTGCTCAAAATGGTCCATGGGGAATATACTGCACATGCTGAAGCCATGTTCTATTCTATTCTGTTCCCTGTTCTATTCTATTCTAACAGGAAGCCTCATGAGGTGTACTTCAATGGCACAGCTGAGTCCCCAGAGAGTTATTTACATATAGCCTTAAATAGGAATTGCTAAAATATAGAAATCAGTCGATACAAGATCCAGAAATCTTTACTTCGTGATTTTGAAGACAAAATTTAGCAATTATGATGGCACATTATTCAACAAAGTTATTAAATCAAAATGTGACTTGCCTTGAGAGTGGACCCATCCATAAGATATTACCTTTAGGAATTCAACCATCTACGTACTTTTCAGTTTGTTCATATCCCCTCTGGTAATTTAAAAAACAATATGTTAGGAGGCTGAGTACCAGCAAACAAAGCTGCATGCTGACCTACGCATGGGCTAACAATAAGCCATAAGTCTGCTTCTTAAACAATTTCTGGTTGCAGCAAACAGTGGTTGAAAATATAAATACATGATTGAATTCCTACAGGTAAAACCATCCAGATGAGACGCTTGGGGGGTTGGTTAATGGGGTGGCTCAGTAGTTTTGACAGTGCTTCTTTAAGAGGAGCCCATGTTGTTCAATCAAGCACTAGTCCTAGATATATTTTCTAAAGGTGAAGTTTGCCACTGCTCAGAGGGCCTGCAAATGGCCTATTTATTAGGCTGAAGTGGGACTTGATCAGTGCTTAGGCCTTCTGCTGGTGAATTTCACTGTAACTAGATAGACAAACTCTTTTGACAAGTTTTCAAATAGCCTCCAAAGCTATAGATGCACGTTTTGTGCAGGCATCCCTGTGCACTTAGAAAACCTGCAGTTTTGCAAATAGGCATTTGCATGTACAAATTAAGTAGATAGACATACAGTTATCTGATTTACACATGTTAATGGCTGTACATCCATTATGTGTATGTTTCAAGAATATGGCTATGGATTGTACAAGAATGGACGGCTTTACTTTCCAACGTTAATTGTTATTATATTAAGACAGGAATTAGCTCCATTTTTCCACAATACTAATCAGTTCAGGCTTTTCTGAAAGAGCTTTGTGCACTACAGAAATTACTTCCAATTAAGTTAATTTGAAATAAGAAATGAAATTGATAAGGCTTCACTTTTAGAACTACAGGATTTTAAAAAGGGTGACCATTTTAGCAGGCCAAACTTAGACCATCTTAAGGGCTGCTCTAAATTGTTCTGGGAGGCTAGATTGTTCCCCGTAACAGGGAAACAGAAACATGGGCTGTAGCCATTCCTCCTTCCAGCACTTGTCCTGAGTACACCGTGGCCAGATCCAGGAATAGGACCCGAAATTTCTTTTTTTGATCTCTAACAAACTTGTCCAATTTTTTCCCGTAGCTCAAAGGCAGCCCTTCAGCCCACACATTGACTCTAGCTGTATTCAGACCAGTACATTGTTATGTGCCTTATTTTATTTTATTTTATTTTATTTTAAATGCTGTGGTTGGCTTGGTTTCTTAGTGCTGCGGTGCTTTGTGTTGGCATATGGGAAATACAGGTTTGAAAACAACCTCAGGCATTCCCATTTTCATGGCAAATAAAGATGGTGGAGATTATGAACTTTATGCTTTGCTGTCAGGAGGGGGGTAATAGTATATTTATTATTAATTATTATTATCACTTGTATGCAATAGCACCCAATCACGGATCATGGCCCTGTTGTTCTTGACATTGTACAAACCCATAACAAAAAGATGAGAGCATTGCAATAGCTCAGCTTCTTGATTCTTATGAGCTGCCTCTTTTTCTCGCTGATGGACACTTTATAAAGTAGACAGCTCCATGATCACCAGGGTCTAGAAAGGACATTAGAGTTTCACAGCAGGATATTTGTAAAAGGGAAAGGGATGGTGTATCGGGAATTAAAAGGTCTGTAAAACTCGAGTCTCTCCCTCCTAAAGTGACCATTGCAAGTCAAGTGTATAGTCTGTGGTTTTCTGTCCTGATCACTGAGACCATACATTCAAACCAGTGCATTCGGAGAAGAGCCAATATTGGCCCAATATTCTGAATATTCTGAATGATTGTTCAGTTTGACCATGTTAATAACGCTTATCACTAGCTACTAACAAACTGTAATGCAAATGGGGTTTTGGCTGTGATCCAGCAAAGCTCTTAAACATGTGCTTAACTCCAAGCATGCTAGCAGTCCTTTTAAAATAAATAAGACTCTTCCCAAGCTTAAAGTTAAGTGTGTGCGGAAGTGTTTTGCTAGATCAGGGCCTCGGTTATCATGAATATTTAGGAAAAGGCTGTTCCACACATATTATGGAATGAATAATAAAAGGGGTTCTTGAGTGAACAAAAGCATTCATTGTTTGCTATTAGGTTTTTGTTATTTTTCATTCATTATTCTCCTGGTTAAATGTTTTTCTTGGAGCAGAGGGACTTTAGTAAACAATCGTGCCTCAAAAGTACTGGGTAGGGCGAAGTGAATAAATGTGTAAACTTCCTAATAGCCTGGCCTTTGTTTGCATAAACTATTACGTGAATACTTACTAAAAAGGAATATATTCAAAGAAACCAGAATCAGTTAGTGAATAGTTCTGAAACAGGAAAAAAATACTAAGGCTGTGGCTACAGTACCAAAACATGTTTTTTTTTTTTTTGATAGGATAACTAACGTGCATTAGCCATGTCACTGTAAACCCCTAGTGGAGACAAGGCACTTCTAGGTTTTACTGCAAGGTAGCTAGGTGAGGTCAGCATTATATCCCATACCTATGGCTGCCCTCTCCTAGTTTACTTCATGGTAAAACAATAGTGCTTTGTCTCCACCAGATCTTTACAGCAAGACGGCTAATGCCATGTTATCCTGTGCTACAAATACACATTTTGGGCAATGAAGACAAACCCTAACCACAGCAGATCATTTATTTGCAACAATTAGTTCAACCAGTTCTAATTCTAAGAATTCAGTGGTACAGGTTGGATTGGTTGGATATTAATTTCTCAGATAGTAGCCAATTCCCTGTTATAGCTGAATTTTTAAAAGTAAGAACACAAATGAAACAAATACCCAACTACTGCTTGCAATAAAGATGTATTGTGTATGGGTTGTTCAGTTACATTTTCCAATTATTTTATCTCTCTATGTAAATCTTTTGCCATCAGTGGAAGAGGAAAGTATCACTTCTGAAGATAAACAGGATTTAAGTAGTACCGCTCTTCCCTGCTATCTTCAAATGAAGTGTCAATTTCCTTTTGGCAAACTCCTGTGGATAGATAAGAGACAGTGGTTGCCGGAACAAAGGGCTTTTATGACAAGGTGAGAAAGAGAAAGTTTCAGATTAATAGGAATTTCTATCTTTGCTGTACTTTTAATTTCAGTTTTAAGTCATAAAACAGATTTTCAGTGATACATGAACTCTGTAAACTAATGTCCTGTGGTATTCCGATTTCACCGCTCTGGCTCTCTAGCTTCAGAACCAATTCCATCAGCCGGAACAACCATTTACAATCAAGTTATTCTGACCACAAAAGCTCAGGCCTCTTGCCTATAATCATGAAATAGGAAGAGTTGTTTCAAGAAATGGATTTAAAATTAAAGGCTTAACATAGTAAGACCCATCTTATTTATGCCTAGATGACGAGTAACCATTGTTTTTTTTCCTGTTAGGGCTGCTTCCTTATGAGGGTGGGGAGTGGTAATTAGAAGCCTCTAGTGTGTTTTAAACATATATAAAAATTGTGGAACATTTTCCCTCAACTGGTTTACTCCCTTATTATCTTCTTCTACAAAAGCTCTTTAAATCTTCAAATTTCTTCTTTCCCCTTTGGGGGTTAGGTGCCTAGGCACTTACTGAGATTTTCAGAAGTGCTTATCTCCATCTTTAGCTGCCTGCACTAGATTGAAGCTGTTTGTTTGCTTAGCTAATTAACAAATCTTTTTCTTTAAACGTCCATTTTTAAACTGTACATGCCTCAGTGGCTTCAGGCCCCATTGCTTCAGATGTTTTATCGGGAATGGTCATCTGAAAAGACATCTGAAAACTCCTGGATTTATATCTTTTTACCCCACCATGGAACACGCTGTGATGCTGGAGATGAAGTGGCACAAACCTGCAGCATTACACAGTGAGGATGGACAGTATTATTTCCATTTGCTCTTTCAGTGGAACACTGCCAGGTTAAACGGTTTTCATTTTTTAAATTTGGGAATGAGAAACGTGCAAAACTGCATTCGTCCCCCTCCCCAGGAGGCAGAGGAAGGGTCTGCCAAAGGCTTGTTGGAGCCCACCAAGCTTTTCTCCACTTTAAGCCAACCCAAGCTGGATGCTTCGTGTCAAAGTCAACATCTTTCCACTTGAAGAGGAGTGGACAGGATTCCCTCCAGAGCCTGTCAATGCTTCTCCTAGAATTGCCCTGTGGGGATGCAGCTGAGTGATAGGAAACACTCTGTTCTCTGAGGGTTTAGCAAGCTGCCCCTCCACATCTTCAACCCTCCTGCTTGCACATTGCGCCTGAGACCAAGAAACAAACTCAGGCCTTTGTGTAGCACTCCAACGCACCACTTACGCAAACGGGCCAGCGCACTGACTTCTCATGCATTTGCCTCTTACAGAGGGACATTGACATTGGGGAAAACTTTCACTCTTAACAGATGTAGAAATGAAAATGTCAGGAACAGCCCCACATTTGGGAAACAACTTGGATCCAGGTTTCTAGCCTGGGCCCATTTCTATTATAAAGTATCTCATATATCTCATAGCTACATAGGACTTGCCATTCTGGACCAGACCCGTGGTCCTTCTGGTCAAGAATCCTGTCTCAGACAGAGGCAGAGCTGGTGGCTTCAGAAGAAGTGTGGCTCGGTGGACTAGATCCGGAGGCCCCCTGCTGGAGGTCTCATGGCCCTGCATCACCCTGTCCCAGAATAGAGCAGAGGGAAATCCTACAGACAACCTACAGTAACTACAGAGGAGTGGCCAATCAGAGGGGCTGATGGAGCAGCCAATCCGTGGCCAGAAGGGCCCTATATAAGACAAGCAGCAGAGAAGTTCAATTGCTGTGTGGAGCTTGACAAGGGAGGAGCAGGTGCCTGGCTGGCTAGACGAACAGCAGGACTGTGGATAGCTCACTGCAGAAAGCTCACCAGACAGAACTGAGCCCAGCGGAGGCTACCAAAGACCGAGTGCTTGGCTGGATGGATAGAATAGCAGAGCCATCAAAAAGTCAGTGCGGGCAGGTTGAGCCTAGGGGACTGAACATAAAACCTGGCCAGACCAGACTAGGGTACCGAGATGGACACTGCTGGTCTGGTAGCAGACTGAGCCCAGGGAGGGCTGCTGAAAAGGACACCTTTGGAGGGTACCAAGATGGGCCCCAGCTAGATATCTGAAAAAGGCAGTGCCTCTGGGAAGAAGCCTAAGAGATATGGTCCCATACCAGGTCTGTGATAAGAATTCGGGACTGTATACCCTGGAAGTGGGGACAGCATGTGCTGGTTGGCCAGAGGGCTGAGCTGCCAAAGTCTAGCTGAGAGAACCACTGTCCGGTGGGGTGGGTGGGTGGGGGGGAGTTTTGCCATTGACTTCAGCAGGATTTCACCCGTAAGGCTGAAATTCTGACATCAGGTGCATTCCATTAATTGCTGAAGTGGTGAGGAAAATCTCATTCAAACACTAATATGTGAAATAATAAACAAAGGAGCGCAGTTAGGTTTTCTCTTTGTATAAATATTTTCCCCATGTTTGCTACCATGTAAATGATCCTTTTAAAGGACTCCTCAAAGTAAGCAGGTGCAATTTCCATTGAAGTCAACAGTTGTGTTGACTTATGCCAGGGTTAAAACTGTCGCTGAATGTTTGACTTACTATGTAACAACGTTATAATATGCTGTCATGTTTTGGCCTTTGAATTTATGAAGTGATGATATGATGTGCTTTACAAATTTACAAAGTCTTTACAAATCACACATTGTTTTTGTATCACACATTGGCAATGTTCCCCAAATGAAGCAAGCCAAATGGCTCTTGCACTGCATTTTCCATGCTGTTCTTCAAGCTTATGTCGAGGTGGGAAGCTCATCTTTGTTCTTCTATAGATATTGTACTTTCAAAGGGCTAGATTGAGCCACTGTGCAACTCATTGAGTATGGGGAAGTGCAAAGCTGCACCATCCCAAGAGGAGCCCTGGGAAGGACTCCAGGTGAACATTACTCCCCTCCCATGCCCTGCCAACATGACTAGCTTTTGGGGCCCAGGAGCAGAAGCTCATCCACTCCTGCCCTCTTTCCATCCCTTTCCTGCATGATCCAAGTTTTCAGGTTTTGTTCTGGAGACCAGGACTGGGTTCTTCTTTCAAGCAACTGCTCTATTTTTAAGCATAACTACCAAAATGTGGCTTTGTCATGTAACGCAACCACTTTGGAAAACTTTGAAACACAAAGAGGCACTCAGATACCATGGGGATGGGCAACCTTAGAAAAACTTGATAGACAGGAACACCTAAATGGTTTAATTTTGTTTTTATTTTTTCCCTCCCCTGTAGTGTTGACAAGGGCAGAATGCAGAAAGGTATATTGGACAAGAGAAGTCAGATGGGAAATAATTTTTGCCACTGTTGTTGGCACCACATTTTAGAAAAATCCTTGTTACTGCTCAGAAGGCAGCCACAGGAGTTGTTATCCATCTACTGTGTTTGACTGCTGCACAGTGCTGATGATTCCTGTGGGTAGTTGTGTTTAACTGGATAAAAAACAAAACAAAAACTGCCCTCAGCTCAAAGCTGAAGTTTGGTCTTTTTTCATGGAAGGAATTTTGCTTCCTCTGAATTTGAAGATTGGCCAAGGTTATTTTCTGAGGTGAGGGTCTGACAAATTTCCACCAGATCCTTGTACTCCAGAAAGGTTTACTGAAAGGACTGTGGCGATGTTCTGTGACATTCTGATTATTTTTCCTGGTGAAACTCACTGTATAATGTTACTGGAATTGCTAAAATAATAATAATAAATGATAAAAGGTTGCCTGCTATTTAACAAGTAACTGATAAAAAGAGGGACCGAGAAAGGCATAATACACCTAGAAAGAAAATTAAGTTTAGAATGACCTCTCTTGACCTTTACCATCAAACAAGAGGACTGAAGTTCTTAATGTCCGAGTCTAGTTAAATGTAATGCATACAATGTCTACTGTATTCTCTTGAGGGAATGCAGTGCCTGACTAGCACACTGTGTTCTCACGTTAAAATGTTCCGTCAGCATTGCTGTGGGCTGTGGGGGATATTAGCTCTGCCAGTCTCATTGCCTCTCCAGCTTAAAGAAGAGGCCAAAGATCACCATTTTCATTAATTCAGTCAGGAAGAGCGGAAAGTAAGAGTAAACCGAGTATTTGTTTTCACTGACTGTCCAAGCTATACTCAATAGTTTTCTTTTTCCTTTTTCACTGCTAAGAACAAAAGGAGAATAGGATTTTAGTGACTGGGTAAAATGACCTGTTACTTAAATTGGAAGGAATCATTTTACCACATTCAAGTATCTGCTGTTGTTTAAAGTTTATATTTTTTTGGTGTTGTCACTAGAATTACATGACACAAAGAAAGTTTATCTGCCTGATTTGTAATTTATAAGCACATGCTCCTTATTGGTCATAGTTCATTATTCTCAGGAAGTTTGATTATTTTCTTATTCTAGTAGAATACAGAGGGCAGCTGAACACAGAAGACTGTTCAAGTTTGACGGCCTGAATTGCAAAGCTCTGGATGCCTGAGAGATCTCTTTCTCTCTGTGACCACGATCCCTATAACATGGAACAATTAAACTGTTGGTCAATACGGGAAGTTGTGTGGTCATGGGGTACAAAACCCTCAGAGAAGCCAGATCCAGACTCTGAAGTTCACAGAAAGACAAAATCAGTATGGTCATTAACTTCACTACATTCCCCCATAGATTTACCAGTTAGCCCTAGCTTTCCCCCCAGCTCATCTATAAAAATCCCATTTTTATATATTCAAAATAGATTGCATAATTGTTTTAATTATCTTAAACCTGCCTTTCATTGGTAGGGATGGAAGAGAGAGAGAGAGAGATCCCTGTTCTTGTCTTTTACTCTGAGATGTGCTCAGATACTACACTACTAATGCAAGAACCTGGATAGATAACCAGACGGAGGAAAGGAGAAAAGTTTCACCTGCTTGTGTATATTACACACGAGCAAATGTGTAAGAGATTACAAGGTGTAAGAAATAGAGGACAAGGCTGGACTAGAAATTTCTGGAGGGTTGCAATAGCTAGCTTGTTGTATTATAGGATTCAGTAGTTCATGAAAGATATTGTGGCTGCTTCTTGTGGGTTTTCCCTGGGGGAAAACTCTTTTATGGTATTAGTTTTATAGTAAACTTGACCCTGCTTAGTGATAAATAGAAATAGTTTCCTTATATGGAGTGTGGCTGTAGCTGTGTCAGCAGGACGGGCTCTAGGCACCAGCAAAGCAAGCATGTGCTTGGGGTGGCACAATTCCAGGGGTGGCGTTCCGGCCCCCCCTCCTTTTCGTTTTGCTTGGGCAGTTGTGCTCTCGGAGCTTGGGGTGGCAAATTTTTTGCTTGGGGCGGCAAAAAACGTAGAGCCAGCCCTGCATGTCAGTCCCTGGATATTAGAGAGAGAGAAGAGGGGGTGCGGTAATCTCTTTTATTGGACCAACTTCTGGAGGTGAGAGAGACAAACTTTTGAGCCACACAGAGCTCTTCAGGTCTGGGAAAGTTACTCAGAGTGTAGCAAGCTAAATACAAGGTGGAACAAATAGTTTAGCATAAGTAGCTAGCTTGTATTGTAAGAGACCATCCGAAGTGAAGTGGCCAGTTAACACTCCTGAAGTCATAGGACAAAAATGGGGGGGAGGGAAGGAGTTCATGGATTGCAGATTGTTACAGCTTGTAATAAACTGACAATCTGGAAAGTTTCTCTCTCTCTCACCATCAGAACTTGGTCCAATAAAAGAGATTACCTCACCCACATTGTCTCTCTAATATCCTGAGACTGACACAGCTCAATTCCACTGCATTTAGGCTCCTAAGGCATATTTGAAAATGGAACTTAGGTGCTTTTGAAATTTACCCTTAAACTAAATTTGAGATGTATTGTTTTCTTTCCAGCTTGGAGATTATAATGATAACCTAACATTTAGCTGATACCTGGCTGCAGCACAGTGGACAGTTGCAAAGCTCATTTCCTGAGTTGCATCTTTTTGTTTTCTTAACATTTAACAAGACTTTCTGACTCCCTCTTGATTGGATTCCAGATATTTCCTGCCATTTGAAGGAACCAAGAAATGTTGCCTTAGGGAGGTAGCCAACATAAATATAATTTTACATGGTGACGTAACAGCCAGCTTTTTGTTTCACAAAATTCAGATTGATTAAAAACCCGAAACTCTCCTCCCTGCAACCAATCTCTGGCCTGAAAACTCTTTCAAGCTTCCAATGATGTCAGTGATATCAGATTAATCAGTTAAACCCCATGTCCTCCAACTTCTTCATAGAGTCCAAGGCCAGAAGCGACCACTGTGATCATTTAGTCTGACTCCTGTATGACACAGGCCATAGAACTTCCCCCAAATAATTCACAGGACAGATCTTTTAGAAAAAATATCCAATGTTGATTTAAAAATGCTCAGTGATGGAGGATCCACTATGTCCCGTAGTAAATTGTTCCCGTGGTTAATTACTTTCACTGTTAAATGTTTGTGCCTTATTTCCAATCTGAATTTGTCTAGCTTCAACTTCCAGCCATTGGATCGTGTTATCCCATACTGTTGCCTGTGGGCAGACCCCTCCATCCACATGGAACACCACTGACTTAAGTGGGACTTCACACAAGCAATTTCCCACATGCAACAAACTGCAGGATTGGGCTCTTAATTTGCCTCCTGTTCATGCAACGGTTTGTACCTGTCTTCCCAATTTAACAGTAGTTCCTCTCTTTCTTTCTCACCCATGCAATTATTATTTAATGAGCAACAATGGAACTGAAGTTATCACACTGGCTGGCAGCATGGCCCATCAAATAAGGCCCTATACTACTTTAGCACCATGGTGGTATATGGTACCCCACCACAACCTCTTCTGCCATGACAGCCTACTTTCTGCCAACCTTCCTCTAGATCAGATTGTCCCTTACAGGACCTTTTTCCCAGCATGCATATTCTGGGACTTGCCCTTTAAATTTGGCAGATTGCAGCAGCTGCAGCCCTAAGGTGGCCATTTTGCAATTGTCTGCTGCTTGCTGCATCTCTTGTTGTTCCAGCTGTTATATTGTCCCCTTATTGTTTCTGAGGAGATGGCACATTCTCACAACCAGGTGTCAGGAAACCTGGGTTCTATTCCCAGCTCTGTCACTGTCAAATAATAATACAGGTCGTCCTAAGTTCTCTACTTTAGGTTGACCATGAAGTCCACATGCTCATGTTGGTTTATATGATAACAGTGAAATCCTAAATGTCTAGACTACGACACTGTTACACTGTATTTCTGATATCCATATGTGATATTTGGCATTTAGTGTTATGCAGGAGCAAACCATATAAAAATGGCATGTCAGGATTGGAAAGAGCCTATGTTTTAAAGCAAATCTCAGTGTCAGTATTTTCATAAGGTTACATGAAAGCCTCGCAAAAGATAACATGGAAATATGTGTAAGTCTAAATGTAGCTGAAAGTCATCCCCTGTATTGTTACTGTAAGTTACTGAGCACTGTCTGTGTATAAATAAGTTAGAAAAATCTTTTTAAATTGATGACGTCAAAATCAGCTACAATTCTTTTCCCATCATAGTTACTGACTTTTGTTGCTCGACTGGGGCATAAATTATTTGAAGGTCAAATTTCCTCTTAAGTTATCACAGTGTAAATCCAGAATTACTTCACTCAGCTCAATGGAATTATTCTGGAATTACATTAGTGTAAAATGAGAACAAAATCTCGTCCCGAAGCTGTGAGTAATGGTGGTATTGGTGGTAGCAGTTTAAATGAGGGAAGTGTCATGGTCAAGTTGTCAGGTCGAGAGAGAGACCAAGTGGAATCTATGAGAGAAACCAGTGTGGTTGGTTTCAGGGAAGAGGCCCTACTGAAAGAGTCAGGATCAAGGAGCATCACCAAGGGATTCACCCCTGAGAGGTTCAGCCAAAGGACTTGAATCCTGGAAGATATTCGGATTTTTTTCCCCATCCAGTGTAAGATTAATTTACAGTATTGGGGGGTCAAATTGGTGGCAAGCTGCCCAAAACCAATTTATCTCCTTTTATCAAAAGAAAAATAAACTTTCATCTGCTTTTCTGATTTTTTGCCTTAATGTGAAATCGGGGTAGTGCGAACCAAGTACAAAACTTGCTCCATGGCAATGAATTTTTATCTTTTTAAAGGTTATTCTCTGTTATATTGTCTATATATATTAAATCAGGTTGTTAGGATTACTCAGATTTACTAACTTTGACTTGACTTTGGTTTCAACCGAAAATTAAAAAGTTCAGTGAATTGTGGCTGCCAACCAATTATTTTCTAGTGGTCAGTGTTCAGTTACCTCTTGGCTCTCTCTGCAGCTTATGTTGATTTGCTGCTTGTAGGCCATCGTTTAATTCACTCGGTTTGAGTCTCTAATTAAGTTTTTTACAGCAATTTCTTGCAGCCCTGTTCATGCATTTTTTCTACAGTGCAAAAGCATTCTAGCTCAATGACACTTTGTTTTCTGATGCAATTTATTGGTAAAATGTGCTAGGACTGCAAAATCTACCCACTGACTTCCTCTCCCTGTGTGGCTGGTGTGAAACCGGACTTCTTTCAGGATGCCAGGATGCTCAGTCTACATATTATGGGTAGCGATGCTAACACTGCCTATTATTAAGGTTGCCTGACATTTCCCCTCAGAAGACTCTGTTTTCTGCTATCATATGTATATACATGGAATGGGAATTTTGCAAAGAATGTTTATATTCAAATTATTATTTTGTGCAGCAAATTTTGTGTTCTTGTTTGAGCAGAACACCACATAACTGGATGAAGCATAATGCAGCTTGACTTGATTTACTGTTCCTGAAAATCTGTAGACAAGAATAAAACCAACACTCTGTTATAAGAATTCAGGTTGCAGACATTTTCTACTCAGAGCAGCATAGATTAACATAGGTATCCCATTATTTGTTGGAAGCTCTCTCTCTCTGAATTCGTTTGGATTTGGTTGAGCTGGGCTGATTTGCTAATAGCTCTGTTGTTCCGCTTGTTTATGGAATTTTGTTACACTACTTCTTTATGATGTACAGCTGCAAAAGAAACATAGTAGAGGAAAGTACTGTTATTATTTGACAGACAGGGAAACTGAGGCAGAGAACAGTCAAGTGTTTTGCTGGAGTTTACTCTGTTGATGACAGATGGGACTGGGACTTGAACCAAGAAGTTGTAATGCATAGTCCCTTGCTCTAAACATTAGACATCATTGCTATGAATTATACAAAGAGAAGTTTGGGGATCTGGGGGGCCCCTCTGAGGCATTTGTTTGTTGAAGAAATGAGAGTACACTACTGACAGTCACAGAAAGTGAATATTTTAAGGCTCATTTCATTAATGCAAGAATAGGAAAATCTAATTATGTTGTTCTTTAGATACGCTCCATATGAAAATCATGTCTACGTTTATATTTGGACTAGGTTCTATTCTGTTTATACAAAACTCCCATTGATAGGAGTGGGATTTCTGAGTAAGAAATAAGGATGGAATATTTTATTTTAAATCCAAATTTTTTCAGATAAAAGGGTTTATCATTTATTAGGATAACTATTTGTACTTTTAGCACAAATAATTTTTTTAAAAATTACAGATCTTTAAGAGAAAAGCATTGGATGAAGAAATATTGTTAAAAGAGCACATCTGTTGCAAATCCTTATTTGGGGGAAAAAACACATGTGTTTTTATTTTAAATTTGTGTGTTGTTATCCTTGTGTTAACTATTAGGTAAATAGAAGCATTGAGAATCCATTTTCCGGTGAAGTTTGGTTAGAAATATTTGTACACATTGTGTGGGAGATAATTTGAAAGCTAATTGGAGCTTTGTGATATGCCAATTCCCTGCAGATTCCTTAATTCAAAATACCTGCCTGTTGTGTACTTACCAAATGCACGTATTTGTTTTGGATATGAAATCACTTTACTCTTCAATGTGCATTTTTGACATGCCTTCCTCGAGTATTGCATAACACAGCACAGTGTCACATAATGTGCTCCAGCATACCAAAAACAATCCAAGCAAGGGCTGAACTTTAAGGGAAAACATATTTGTTTGGGATTTATTAGTTACGTATATGCAGCCATAGTCAGTTTAGATACTGTGTTATGATGTAATATTGTAAAGTTAATGAGCTCCCTACTGAGTACAGGTTTCAGAGTAACAGCCGTGTTAGTCTGTATTCGCAAAAAGAAAAGGAGTACTTGTGGCACCTTAGAGACTAACCAATTTATTTGAGCATAAGCTTTCATGAGCTACAGCTCACTTCATCGGATGAATAGTATGCATCTGATGTGGATGTGGAATCCACAGTATGCATCCGATGAAGTGAGCTGTAGCTCACGAAAGCTCATGCTCAAATAAATTGGTTAGTCGCTAAGGTGCCACAAGTCCTCCTTTTCTTTCTACTGAGTACAGATGGGAACTTTTTTCTTATAAGGCTAGATGTGTGTATAAAATAGGGTGACATCTTGGCCCCATTGACATAATTGGTGAAACCCCCTTCCTTCAATGGACTAGGGGTTTCACCCCAAAGTTTTGGATGGGTCCCCTACGTTGCTTCCTACCCCTTCTCAAAGGTTCGTGGTAGAAGGGTGGCGAGCATGTATCTTAGGCCATGTCTACAATGGGACACTCAGGAAGTTAAAGGGAGGTAACTAACGGCGTGAAGTCAATGTGCATAAGGGCGTGTCTACGCTTGCAGCCCTGCCGTGGCACAGCTGTACCGGCATAGTTGCACGGCTGCAGCTATGTGCTGAAGACACGCTATGCTGACCGGAGAGAGCTCCCCAGTCAGCATAAAAAACCCACCCCCATGAGCGGCAGAAGCTGTGTGCTTCTAGCACTTATGCCAGCGTCACTTATGTCGCTCTCGGGGTGGAATATTCACACCCCTGAGCAAGGTACGTTTTGCCAGCATAAGTGGTAGCATAGGCACGGCCTAAGTTAGAGCACATTCACTCTGTTAGGGTTGCCATCTGTCCGGGTTTTCCCAGGATTATCCCTTTTTTGAGCTGGCTGTCCCAGGAAATCTGTCAGCTGAGGCACCTCTCGGGCTGCTGCTTGGGGCGTATGTCTCTTTCTGCTCTGCGGTGCTGCTGCTCCTTCTCCCACCTGGCTGCTCCACTGCTCACCAGCAGGAGCTGTTATGCAGCAGCAGCTGCTGATTCTTGCCTGACCAACAAGCCTCTGAGGGCAGCAAAAAGAGCTTCAGACAGCAGCTCCACAGCACCCTCACCATGATGGCAGCTGCTCCGCAGGGCCCTGCTTCCCCTTCACTCTTCTATTCCCACACTCCTTCCGTGCTCCCCTTCGCTAGCTCAGGGATGTCCATTTGTTTTGTACCTCAGAGGTGGCAGCCAACCCTTGTGTGGACACTCTCGTTCAGGAATGAAATGGCCTTAGTTCACTGTAACTTGGAGAGGATTAAGGGCTTGTCTACATGGCACGGCAAAGGGCATGAGAGGGGTGTGATTTGTAGAATGCTCTAACATGCTGCGGTGTTACTGCCCGGTGTAGGCCCTGAAAGGTACCTGGAGGAGGGTAGTAACAAGGTAGGTGCACATCCTTCCACTCCACCAGTGGGCCCTTTGAGATCCAAAGGTGGCCAGTGCTGGCTAGAGGAGGGAGAGTAGCTCTACTTCGCTCCCAGGAATGCTCCCTGAGGACTATCACGTAGGATCGGTTTAAATTGAATGGACTAAAAAAAAAGGTTTGGATCCTTTTTCCAAAACTGGGTCCCCCGCCCCTCCCCCAAATCCAAACACGAAAAATCCAACCACTACCACAACAAAAAACAACACGCCCCACACCAATCACTCCAAACTAGCCCATCCAAATCATTTCCTCAGACCTTAGACTAAATAGGGGAAATTTCAGGCCAAAAGGAGTTTTGTCTTGTATTTTGAGAAAGGTAGATGGGACATCAGGCTTAGAATGAAAACAAAATTAAGAATTTATTACAATTACTTCAGTGAGGGTAGGGCTATGACATTGTCTCCTTTACTGTTCTACTACTACAAAAACCCTAACTCTACCCCAACCCTAGAATTCTGTTTTTAGCATCAAACCTCTAACTGCTGCAGGGGGAAAAAAAGGGAGCGGGGCGTTGGCCCAGAGTCTTCTCTCAAATATTTTTGCCCTTGGTGCAGAGGAGGAAGGTTAAAGAAAAAAATCTTTGTCTGTAGTCCTTGCCAAATAGGAACGTTTTTTGTGCTTGTACAGACCCTCTTGGGAGGTGGGGAATAGTTTGATATCATAAAAATTCACAGGCACTTAAAATTTATTAATGTAACTGTTATCTTTACTCTCGTTTCGTTCTAAATCATATAAAAATCAGTGGTATGTACATGCTGTAGTATTAATAACTGTCAGATCAGGTATAAAGCTGAAAATATTTTGACTGTTGGAAAGAGAACTGTGCAAAAAACTATCAGTTAAAGGGCAATCGTGTGTGGTGTCTCTAATGGTAAATTCTTCTGCGTGAGAGGACGCCTGTGCCAACGCTTGTGAATTTCAGTGGGGCTCCACAAGGGATCAGGGATGCTACGTGGAGTGAGTCACATGACTGGGGCCCAGCTAGAGAAAGTGAGTACATGCAATATCTGCTTGAAGACAATGGAGGTAGTTTATGGCAGGAGTCAGAGAACACTAGAGGGAACTAATCAGGGACGGAGAAGAGTAAGAAGATGGTAGAGCTATTACAATTTTATGAGTTTGCTTGGGTTAAAAATCCAGCTGATGTTTACTGACCGCCTCACATACTTAAGTCAATATACAGCCCTGACAACGAGAGTGTGAAATCCTGTCCCCATCAAAGTCAATGGGAGTTTTGTCAGTGATTTTAATGGGGCTAGGATTTCACCCCAAGTCTCTCAGGGCTGGGTTTGTTTACATTTGTACTTAGACTTCCACGCAGTCACTCCTGAGATCCAGTGTTGTGTCACACCTCCCTGGGTTTCATGTTAAGATATAGGTTTATTCAAGCCCAACGTGGCAGAAGGGAAACTCTGAGTAAAAGTGGGAAAGCTACTTTTAAACTTTTTGCATTATGTGCAGGGTAGTGAAGGTTCACCAGAGTTGGCTCATTTAATCCAGAAGACCAACCGTCACATTTTTTTATGATGAAACAAAAATCAATCATTCCTGAAACATTAATAACTACTCTGAGACAGCAAAGTGTGAGGACTTGTTGCAGATGAAGAGCTGGTGGTCTTGATTGCGCTGATATGGCTACAAAGAGGATCACCCTCATGTATGGTTGATTGGTGAGGGACGACTGTCAACTAATTGACTGGTGCTCCTTCCTGAAATGACATGGCAGTATAAGACATACTGATTACTGCTGCAGCTGACATGCCTAGGAATGGCAACTTCTAGTGTCAGACCAGCACATTAGATACTTTAGTTTTTGAGAAAAACAAAGAGTGGATATACATTGAAAACTACAATCAAAGCATTTTTGTTTGCAGGATCTTTTTAGTCTAAACATTTTTTTCCCCCAACACCACCTATCCCTGTTTAAGAAGTCTGACTACTAGATAAAAGGTTACAGCTGCACAACATAGGAACATGGGATTTGCCATATAGCTATTCCCAGAAGACTGTGAAGTGTCGCCGAAATGCCGCCGAGAAACGGCAATGCTTCTTCGTGGCGGGGTTTCCTGCGGGCGCAAAAAAATGCCCCGGTGGGTGCTATGGCACCCACGGGCACCGAGTTGGGGACCCCTGCCATACAGGATCAGGCCTGAGGTCCATTTAATCTGATAGCCTGTCTCTAACAGTGGTCAATACCAGATGCTTCAGGAGAAGATTCAAGGACCCTGCAGTAGGCAGTTATGGGATAACCTGTCCATAGGGTAAATTTCTTCTGAACCCCCATTAGTTAGAGATTGGCTTATGCCCTGAATCATGAGAGTTTGCTACTAACAGTAATCATTGATGTTTAAAGATTATATAGAAGATTTTGGTAAAAGAATAGTTGAATGTGACTATTAAGTTTGGACTATATCTAATATTACATATTTAAAGGGATTTTTTGTTTTGTTTTTTAAAGTAAGTAGGGCCCAGATCCTTAAAGGTATTTAGGCTCCTAATTTCCACTGATTTCAGTGGAAGTTAGGAGCAGAATAACTGAGGATCTAGGCCTATGGCTTCTGTTTCTTAGTTTAAGCAGCAAAGCACTGAAAAATATCAATCTGTTTTTTCAGTAACTAATTTTTCTTTGTCTCCAAATTCTGTGTATTTGGATCTGTGCTTCACAGAGCTGTCTCTCCTTGTTACTTTTGCATAGTCATTGTTAATTTTATGGTACAGACTGGGACAAAGGAGAAAAATGGAGAGTCCAAGTCAATACGGTTGAATTAATTGAAAAATGCCCTTAAAATTAAATTTATTATGAATGAGAGAGATGCCAGAAGGGCCCAGTTAATGCTGTTGAAGAGTTGACAGCACCAGCTTGAGGGAGGCATAGGGAAGCCAAGTTCTCTGAAGACTTTGACAGCTCTGCCCTTGCATCTCTTTCATGAATTGTAACATGATCCTCACTGGCACTTCTTCAGCTGAGACCTGAAATTGTACCCAGATTTGATTCAGAAGCCAGTGTACTGAGCCCCAGTGTGACATCCTCTTGGTGCTTTTCATTTCTCAGGCCAGGTCTACACTACAGACCTATATCAGTATAACTATGTTGCTCAGGGGTGTGAAAAAATCACATCCCTGAGTGATGTGCAATAGAACCTTAGAGTTACGAACACCAGAGTTACGAACTGACCGGTCAATCACACACCTTGTTTGGAACCGGAAGTAAGCAATTAGGCAGAAGCAGAGACAACAACGAAACAACAAGCCCCCCACCCCATCAAATACAGTACAGTGCTGTGTTAAACGTAAATTACTAAAAAAAAATAAAGGGAAGGCTTAAAAAAAGATTCAGCAAGGTAAGGAAACTGTTTCTATGCTTGTTTCATTTAAATTAACAGCATTTTTATTTTGCATAGTTAGTTTCAAAGCTGTATTAAGTCAATGTTCAGTTGTAAACTTTTGAAAGAACCATAACGTTTTGTTTTGAGTTACGAACATTTCAGAGTTATGAACAACCTCCATTCCCGAGGTGTCTGTAACTCTGAGGATCTACTGTAATTATACCGACCTAACTCCCTGTGTAGACAGCGCTGTGTTGGCGGGCGAGCTTCTCATGTTGACAAAGCTGCTGCCTCTCGGGGGAGGTGGATTAACTACGCTGATGGGAGAGGGTTTCCTGTTGGTGTAGGAGCATCTTCACTAAAGCGCTACAGCGGCGCAGCTGAACCGGTCGCAACAGTGCAGATAAGCGGGTTTGTCTTCATCTGAGAATCTGGATAGCTGTTTCTTGCCATTGTTGTTATCTTTGTGTCCAGGAGCAGCGAAGAGAGTAATAGAACAATCTTGACAATTGAAAGGCAGAAGCCCTTAAAATGGGGGATGTCAGTGTTTTTCTCTTCCCACTCTTGCCATCTCTATTTTACTTGGATTATGGTCAGATATCAACTGGTCGTAAAGAGGAAGCCAAAAGACAGTTTCCTTTTTGTAACTGGTGTTCTTTGAGATGTGTTACTTATGTCCATTCCATTGTAGGTGTGTGTGCTCACCACATGCACCGGTGCCAGAAGTTTTTCCTTCAGTGGTATCCATAGGGGACTGGCTTTGGTGCCCTCTGGAATGGCGTGTGTATGCACCAATATAAGGGGAGCCACGGCTCCCCCCATTCTCAGTTCCTTCTTGCCGGAAACTCCAACAGTGGGGAAGGAGGGTGAGTCATGGAATGGACATGAGCAATACATCTCGAAGAACAACAGTTACGAAAAGGTAACTTTCTTTTCTTCTTCGAGTGCTTGCTCACGTCCATTCCATTGTAGGTGACTCCCAAGCAGTACCACCGGTGGCGGGTAGGAGTTCATGGATGTGCCAAATCCAGTGTCATCTCTGTATTGCTGGGTGATGGTGTAATGCGTCAGTAATGTGTGTACCAAAGGCCATGTCGCGGCCCTGCAGATGTCCTGAATAGGGACATGCACCAGGAAGGCAGCTAAAGACACCTGAGCCCTAGTCAAGTGGGCCTTCACTATCAGTGGAGGCACAAACTGCACCAGCTGGTAACAAGAACGTATGCAGGTGCTGACCCAATTTGAAATCCTCTGAGAGGACACCGGAAGGCCCTTCCTCCTGTCAGCTGTCACGATAAACCAGAGGAAGGGCTTGGTGCTCTCCAGGTAGAACACCAGGGCGCGCCAGACATCCAGAGTGTGCAGCCACCTCTCCTCATTGGCTGACTGAGGCGTCAGACAGAACACTGGGAGGAAGATATCCTGGTTGACATGGAAATGCGACACCACCTTAGGCAGGAAAGCCAGATGGGGCTGCAGCTGGACCTTGTCCTTGTAGAATACTGTATATGGAGGCTCCAAAGTGAGGGCTTTAATCTCGGAATGCACACCTCGCTGAGGTAATCACTACAAGGAAAGCAACCTTCCATGACAAATGGGAAAGGGAGCAAACAACCATGGGCTCAAAGGGTCCCATTGGGGGACCAGGTCCTTGACTGGCAGGAAGAGACGCTCAAGGCCCTTAAGGAACCGGACTGACATTTAGTGTGAGAGTACTGATTTACCCTGGACGCAAGGGTGGAAGGCTGATATGGCTGCCAGGTGCACCTTGATAGAAGAGAAGGCAAGACCCTAGTACTTTAAGTGAAGCAGGTAATCCAGGATGGACTGCAGAGATGATTGGGTTGGGGAGATGTTGCACTCCGATGTCCAGCAAGAGAAACGCTTCCACTTTGCCAGGTCAGTCACTCTGGTGGAGGGGTTTCTGCTTTTCAAGAGAACCTGCTGTACCTGACTAGAGCAGGCCTGTTCCTCTGGGTTCAGCTATGCAGCATCTAATCCGTGAAGTGGAGAGTGGTAAGGTTTGGGTGCAGGAGCTGACCGTGATCCTGTGAGAGTAGGTCTGGGCAGTTGGGCAGTGGCCACGGTGCGGCCATGGCCAGGTCCATGAGTGTGCTGAATCAGTGCTGGCCACACCGGGGTGACCATAATGACTCGTGCCTTGTCTCTCTTGATTTTTGAGAGGACTTTGCTGATGAGTGGAATTGGCAGGAAGGCGTACATCAGGTCTCCTGACCATGACAGGAGAAAGGCATCGGAAAGGGAGCCTGTGCCAAGGCCTTGGAGAGAGCAGAACTGACAACTCTTTCTGTTCTGTCTGACGGTGAATAGGTCCACGTGGGGAGCCCCCCACTTCCGGAAGAGCGCCTTGATGACCTCAGGGTGGAGTAACCACTCGTGGTGAGAAAAAAGGACCCACAGAGGTGATCCACCAGCGTGTTCTGGATGCCGGAGAGATGCGAGGCTTCCAGGTGGATCGCATGGTGATTTAAAAGTGCCACAGGTGGAGGGCCTCCTGGCAGAGAGCTGATGAGTATGCCCCTTCCTGTCTGTTGACATAGAACATTGAGACTGTGTTGTCCATCAGCACCTGCACCACCCAACCGGACGGCTGCGGAAGACACCGCAGGCAGACACCAAGTTGGATGGCCCTGAGCTCCCTGACATTTATATGTAACGCGAGATCCTTTCTAGACCATGTTCCTTGAGTCTGCAACCGATGTTGGACACATCCGATATCAAGGTGATCGTGGGTCATGGACTCTCAAACGGTACTCATTCCAGCACCAAGCTCGGATTGGTCCACCACTGCAGAGAGGTAAGTACCTTTGGAGGGACCGTGATGACCTTGACTGAGGTTGACCCCTGAACCTATGGGTCTGTTGTGGCTTAAACTACTTCCTTGCTGGCCCCGGCGTGTACAGGCCCAGGGTGCGCAAGATAGCCCTGGAATCTTTCAGGCCATGCAATTTGCTGCCTGACTGTTCTGAAAACTGTGCCAGACCATCGAGCGGAAGGTCCTGGATGGACTGTTGAACCACCATCGAAAGGCCCGATGACTGCAACCAGGATGCCCGCCTCACTGAAATTGCCGAGGCCATGGTTTGATGGACTGTCCTGGCTACTGCCCTGCCTTCATCCAGGATCACCAGCAATTCCTTCCTGGGTTCCTCTGGCAGTGCGTCCGAGAACTTGGACTGCCAAATATTAAAATCACAGTGGCCAAGCAAGGCCTGGTGGTTGGCCATTCTCAGCTGGAGGCTGGATGTAGAATAAATCTTTGTACCAAAGAGATCAACCCTCTTTGCCTCCTTGTTCTTGGGCATCAATCCCAGTTGGCCCTGTCTGTTGTGCTCATTGGCTGCCAACACAACCAGTGAGCTTGGGGCAGGGTGGGTATAAAGCTACTTGTACCCCTTGGCGGGGATGTAGTATTTCCACTCTGCCCGCTTGGAGATGGGGGGGCAGCAAGGAAGGTGTCTGCCACAGGGCCTTAGTGATTTTTGCCACCCCCTTGTGCACCGGCAGTGCCACCCTGGCTGGGGATGCCACCCTGAGTATGTCAAACAAGGAGTTTGAGGGCTCTGCCAACTCCTCGGCTTCCAGACCCAAGTTGGAGGCAACCTCTTTAAGAGCTCCTGGTGAGCTTTGGCATTGTCCTGGGGAACTGGGTGAGAGGGTCCCACTATCGCCTCATCAGCTGAAGATGAGGAGGAGGCAGGTATGGGCGGTATCTGCCAGCTCCGCTGCTTCTGCAGTGGGAGCCTCAATCGAGGCTGGCTGAACCTGGGGAGCCCCCTCTGACTCCATGTCTGAGTCCAGGGACGGGCAGGAGACTGTCGCTGACTGTTTGTCGGATGTCTCTGAGGCCAACCTATTTCCCAGTGATGGTTGCAGAAATCCCCAGGGGTTCCAGAGTTGCCAGGGGGCAGGCGGCTGGCCCTGTGGCCATACTGCCACTGGTGGCTCAGTGGGAAACGCCAATGCCCCGATGGGTGGCCCTGGTCCGTGGGCAGAATCTCCTCCTCGCTGTCAGAACCCGAGGAGGGGGGTACATGTCTGGGGGACCAGGACAGTGCCGAGGCTGCCTGTCTACCCCGATCCTGTTAGCTCTAGCCCTGAACCTCTGCTGAGGCTCTGTAGGAGGGTGATGGCTACCGGTGCCACGATCCTGGTGACTGGTGGCGGCGTTTGGCAGATCTGCAATGGTACCCCAGCGATCGATGCCTTACGCGTAGAGAGCAGTGCCACTCCATAGATTGGGAGCAAGAAGACTGACGTGTCAGAGACCGTCGACGCGCTTGTAGTGAACTGAACCGGCGGTCTGGCAACCAGTGACGGGGCTCCGGGGGCTGCCGTCTCAACCTCTAGAGTGGCGCCATGCGCTGGGAGAGCGGCTCGGGTGCTCCCAGCACTGGGGCTCTGAGGCCTGGGGCTGTGCCTCTGCAGGTATGCGCCAACCCACTGGCGATTGCCACTTCAGGCCCAAGGAACACTGCCTGGAGTCCGTGGACCGATGCCAGCGACTCCGGCAGGCAATCCGACCCGCGTCCAGGGACTGGTGACGCTGCTCAGGTGAGTGTTGACGGGACACCCCCTGTGGCGAGGAGCGGTGCCGCACTGATGGGGACCATTGGAAGGGTCCCAAGGCTGGTTTACCCCTCAAACGGGGCACTTCCGTAGCCAGCGTGGGCGGCACTGGCAGGGACAGAATGTCTCTCGCAGCCTGAAAGGCCTCCGGCATGGATAGCACTGCCAGGTGCCGAGTACCTCTGCCACTCCCCAGAGTGGAGGATGGGTCTTGGAGTGGGCTCGACCACTCAGCTGGAGTCAGAGCCTGGCCACCATCCGGGGGGAAGAGCTACGCTTCATGGGTCTTTGCTCTCCTCTGGCCCTCTCCTTCCCTTTACGGGACGTACGAGAACATCCCCTCCCGGCCTTTCTTTGCTTTTTAGCCGGTACCGGGGATGGGGATCAGCGCCAGTCTGCAGCTGGTGCTGGCGGTGCACTCCAAACCGAGGCTTCGGTGCTAGGAGCAGAGTCCTATCTGGTCAGCTCTGAGGCTGGTGCCAGGGCCGATTCCATAAGGAGCACGAATGTCCTGCTCCTTTTTGGTCTGCGGTCTCAAACTCTTGCAAATGCGACACTTGTAGCTAATGTACCTTCCCCTAAGCAGTGGTGAGCTGTAGCCAGTTTGCACTGGTTCGCTAGAACCGGTTGTTAAATTTAGAAGCCCTTTTAGAACCGGTTGTTCCCCGAGGAACAACCGGTTCTAAAAGGGCTTCTAAATTTAACCGGCCAAAAGTGTCGCCTTAGGCGCTGACTCCATGGGTGCTCCAGCCCTGGAGCACCCAAGGGGAAAATTTGGTGGGTGCTAGCTCCCCGCCCCACCCCCAGCCCACCTCCACTCCACTCCCACCTCCTCCCCTGAACGCGCTGCTCCACTCTGCTTCTCCGCCCCCCCAGGCTTCCCGTGAATCAGCTGTTCACGCGGGAAGCCGGGGCAGGCGGCGGCTTCACGCTCAGGCCCAGGGAGGTAGAGCGTAGGTGAGCTTGGGCGAGGAGGGTAACCCGGGGGGAGGTGCGCAGGGGAACTGCTCCCTGCCCCAGCTCACCTCCGCCACCCTCGGCCTGAGCGGGAAGCCGCGGCCTGCTTCTCAGTTCTCCTCGGCTTCCCGCCGAACAGCTGATTCGCAGGAAGCCGGGGGGTGGGGGGCGGAGAAGCAGAGCGGGGTGGTGGGTTCAGGGGAGGAGGTGGAGCGGAGGTGAGCTGGGGCCGGGCACGGGGTGGGGAGCTGCTGGTGGGAGCTCTTTACCCCCACCAATTTTTCCCCATGGGTGCTCCAGCCCCGGAGCACCCAGGGAGTCGGCACCTAAGGGCGCCACTTTTGATGTGATCAGTGGGGGAGCGGTCGCTCCCCCTGCTCCCCCCCCAGCTACGCTCCCCCACCCCTAGGAGCCAGAGGGACCTGCCAGATGCTTCCTGGGAGCTGCCCCAGGTAAGCACCACTGGGACTCCCCACCTCGCCCCCCGGCAGGTCCCTCTGGCTCTTAGGGGTGGGGTGGGCACCCACTACGGTGGCCCACGAGACCCTCCTGCCCGGTTCTGGGGGCAGTCAGGGGACAGAGGAGGGGGGTGGATGGGGCAAGGGTCCTGGGGGACGGGAGTGGGCAATGACCCCCTCGTGGGGTGAGGAGGGAACCCGTTGTTAAGATTTTGGCAGCTCATCACTGCCCCTAAGCACTTCAAGCAGCTTCTATGGGGATTACTGAGTGGCATGGGTTTCTTGCAACAGTCATAAGGTTTGAAGTCTGGGAACCGGGGCTAACAAACTAACCCCAAGTTAGTCCCAAGGCTAACAAACTAACAGTAAAACTACACTACGGGAACTATAAAATTAACAATTTTTTAACTATATACCAAAAATTCACAACGAGGCACAGTTGAGAGGAGTAGGCTTGTAGAGGCAAGGAGATGTTCCAGCACCATCACTGGTGGTAAGAAGGAACTAAAGGGGGGGCTAGTGCTGGTCCCCTACAGATACCACTGGGGGAAAAGCTTCCGGCACCAATGCATGTGACGTGCACACACACCTACAATGGAATAGACAGGAGCAACACTTGAAGAAGAACAAACTAATTTCCACTTGTGATCTGAACCATATTTAAACCTAGTTCTTCTGAGATAAACTCACTTCTATGTTTTAATCCACTGATCAACTTTGTACCTCACCTGATTCATTTTAAATTTTCTTTAAGTAAATCTCAAAAGCCCTCAATTACACTGTCCTAGGACATGTTTTAATGAGCAGAAGCATTAACAATAGAAAAAATGCTGCCTTTTAAAATCTTCCTTATCTGTGGGAGGTGAAAATATGCCTATTATTTCCTTCTGTTTAGATTTTAAAATAATTAAATCACAAAAGATTTCCATTTGTGGCAGAAGCAGAGAGTTGAATGTGCCAAAGAGCGCTGCTAGTTCAAACTGAATTTGGCAGTTCTCTTTTGCATCACTTCTTTTGTCAGGGCTGCAGAAAAATTATAGTGTCCAAAAATATTATTCTATGCCATAAATGCTTGATTATATTCTGGGGCTCGCAAAAACTAGCGTTATACATGTCTTCCTATATGATCTTTGCATGCTCTTATTGACACTTACAAACCCTGCTTTGTATAGCTACCATACAGGAGATGAGGGCTTCAGCTTTTTGCTCTTTTGAGGAAAAATCTGTCATGAAAACTCTGTTTTGAATTAAAAAAGAATTAAAGTTATATGGTGTTATTTTGTATCTATTGATCCTATACTTGCAAATGTGAATACTGCCATTGCAGATGCAAATTGTGAAACTGCATGTGGCCATGTACAGTTAAACACCTCAGTGGTCATATGGAAACACAATTTGTTAATATATGTAAATACACAACTGTACATAGACTTTGGCTACTGAACATGTTGCCATTAAAGTGCAAACCCTGTACATACACACCAGTGCATTCCCTGCTTATTAGCAACCTGCCATAAATCTCTGTTGACGTAAATATTGGTGATGCGTAACCATAACACACATTTTTTAACTCCTGCATTAAGATTCTCAGTTTCTTGTGAATTCAGTCACTATGGTATTTTCCTTTTTAAACTGTTTTTATTAATACCTGTTTGATCTGTACGAGGTGCCTGACAGACTTATTATCCACTTTGGTGATGAAAAACTCCTGACGAGGTCCGGGAGAACAGGATTCCAAGGATCAGCATGATGTCTGTCTTATAAAGCTCTCATTCTTCTGGCTGACCATCTGTGCGTGGAAAAGGGCCGCTACTGCGCAGCAGTGGTTTTGTTGAGCTTGGCCTTGATTTCTTTTTTCCAGATCCTGCCTAGTAAAGGGGGGGCTGGGGATGTCGGGGGCAGCCGGGGAAGGGTGGGGCGGGGGAGAAACCTCAGAGAGAATTTCATTGGGGAACAGTGGGGGGGAGGCTGAAAGTTTAAAATATGACTGACGGTAGACGAGTACAGTGAAGTCTGTGAATAATTTTAGTGTCCTGGTCTAGCAGCTTGGGAATGTGCCATATTAAACAATAACATCTTCCAAGTAAGTGAGAGAGAGGGGCATAGGAAGAGGAGGAGTGGGATGAAGGGCAGACTGAGAAGGGGGGCAGGAGAATGATTGAATCCCTGAGTACAGGCACTGCCAGTTCTTGGATTGGCTACTTTTTATTTTTCTTACTTTTTTTTTATTAGATATTTGACAGAATCCAAGCCCAGGGTATAAAATCAGTGTTGGTCTTTTACCAGGGCTTGACAAATAACACTACAGGTAGGCTGCTGCTCCAAGTTTTATACAAATAAATTAAAGAGTTATTGCTTCTTTGGAGCCTTGTGGACCTCATCTCTATAAAGTCCTATTTTGGCATTTAAAGAACACTAGGGCTAGGCTTACTGGGACGAAGGGACCCATGTCTCAGGTTCTGGTTTCACCAGGATTTATGGAGTTCGCATGGGGCAGGGGCTGCTGCAGAAGGGAATTTTCAGCTCGCTGGATGTATAGGGTCTGTGTTCTGGCAGGATGGGTCTATATAGAGGACTGTGTGTGGAGCCATGGGCAGTCTTGATTTAGGCTAACATGAATGCAGTGTCAAGGATATATCTGTTTTGGGTAAACTGCCGGTGTGCCTGAATGTGGCCCATAGTACTTAGTTTCATTAAAAAGAAAACCTGGCCGTAGCCTCCAAAGGGATTGATACACCATATGGTAAGAAGATATATGCGCATGCAAATATATGCCCCCAGTTACCAATGCACAGAGGATTTAGGTATAGAGCTTCCATTGGAACCCCTGCTGGTTTCGTGCATAAGCCCTCTCTTCCCATCAGTGGCTGAGCAGATCTCACAGGGTGAGCTTCTCTGCAAGACCCCAGCAAACTGTTTACCAGAGACACAAGTTTCAGCTGCCACTTGACTGTAAGACTTCATTATGAGTCTGAAATCAGACACTTTGGGCTTCCAGTGAAGGGGAGGGGCAAGAATAAAAACTGCTGTACAATGCATTTTATAGGGTCACTCGGAAATTCAAACTGCTTCAAGGGTTTGAGCCAACTTGCGATGGGAGGCAAGTCTGAGACCAGACTGTACTGGTGAGAGAAGGAGAGGGAAGGGGAAAAGCATGGATGGAGCATGGAAACAGAGCTTTTTATAAGGCTCTTTCTTCAGTAGTTACTATAGCTGAGAACCATCAAAGAGATCAGAAAGCTTTATTCACTTATGATTAACACCATTTGACAGGTGCTAGTGCCTTTAGGAGCCTGAACACCAAGAAGGGTGTATCCAGTTTTCAGGAAAGGTGTGGACAGTATGTGAGGTCTTGCCATAGAGTAATTGGTCCTTTCTGCCTCCTATTTAATTAGAAAGTTGCAGTGAGGAAAGAGAAGGAGTCTATATGTCCCTGATCAGACACTGAAAATAGTCACTTAAACCTCACACATATGGTACTACTATTGTATATACACAGTACCAAACAACTGAAAGAGAGGTTTTTGTTTTTGGAAAGTTGCTTGGTAGCTGGCTTCAGGTATAGCTAGGGTGACCAGACAGCAAGTGTGGAAAAATCGGGACGGGGGTGGGGGGTAATAGGGTATATAAGAAGAAGACCCAAAAATCAGGACTGTCCCTATAAAATCTGGTCACCCTAGGTATAGCTTCCATGGAGCCACAGCAAGGATGAAACTGGCCGCATGTCTTTCTGACTAAATACTTCTGTGGATGAAGAAAGATGCCTGCCCAATAGCATACCATAGGGCAACCTGTGCTTTTATCTGTACTGGAACGAAGATCCATCTCAGTCTCAAACGTCATTAAAAATAGAGAAAAAGAATGATCACAGTTAATGCTGCGGATGAAACTCTCATGATCATATGGTTTGGGAAAGCCAACTAAATCTTAGTAGAGAGTCATGTTGTTGCTGATAACATTGCTGCTGATCTAGTTCCTGTATCAGCGTCAAAGAGCCAAACCAACATCTCCCATACTGAAGACAAATGTATCTGTTATGAATGTCAGGATGTTGTCAATTGTTACACCATACTGACTTTTCCCTCCTTGTACTGCAATGTTACCAAGACCTGAATATTCCAGTTAGGTATGTAGTGTGTGTGGAGGCAGAGAGCTTTATTGTACCACCTGTTCTTGGTTCTAACCACAAAATGCTGCTTGTGAAAAAGGGTAAGAATCCAACGGTGAAAAAAGCCGGGGAGAGAGGGTGGGGAACCCCAGGCGATGAAGTATATGTGCTCTGATTCCAGCTCAGAAGCTGTTATAAAGAAGAGATGACCAAAATAGTTTGGATAGAAAAAGCACTCAGGCATTGGCCTAGTTTTGAGCATAATTTGAAATGAACCTGGGTTATGATTCTGAAATATTTTAATACATCTTGTTTTTTCCCCCCCACTTCTGATTTCTGTCCAAAAGTGGAAGTGCAGGAAATCCCTCAAGAAAGTCTGTTCTGGAGATTTCCAGCCCAATTTGGGTCTCTAGAGGATCAGATAGTTCGGATAAGCCTATGAACTTTTGGATGTTTATCTGAACTGAACCTGAACTCTGAGCCTTTTAAGGTTCACCAGTCTCTATTAGGACCAGTTTAGCTCGAGTTGAAGTCAGTGGGAGGCAGGCTCATAAAAAAGATGGTTTTTAATGTTCTTCTCTCTCTTTGTCTTCAGCCGTCGATGATTCCACTCCCCTCCCCCAGAGAATTTCTACTTCCTGCTGAGCATTAAACAAATAGAAAATGAAATACAAATGTACCAAATATGTACAGCCACACATTGCATGCAACACTGCTGTTCCAGCTGCTATCCATCCCGCTTGTTACTTGATGTCTTTGTAAGAGGATTTAGCCAGAAAGAGAAGTCCATATATACCTATGATTTTTTAACCTGGCACTGCCTCTCTTGATACCTGTTTCTTTCTTGACTGGAAGATGGCTGACCAAAAATATCAGGACATTAAGTTATTGATGAATAGTAAACAAAATAAAACAAACAACAACAAAAAAACCCAAACCATCCAAAAAACTCCAAGTAAAGCAGATGTTTCTTGGTTCAGTATAATTTGTAGAGGTGAATATGGTAATGCTATTTATATGACCTCATCACTGTAGGATATGAGTGGTTCCCATTTATTTATAGATTTATCTTCCCGACAGGCCTGTGATTTAGGGAAGCAATTTATAATCCCTTTTATGAAGAGGAGGAGCTGAGGCACATAGGTGATGACATCCTGACAAAACTTCTATTGACTTCCATGGAGCCAAGATTTCACCCATAGGGATTGTCACTTACCCAAGGTCACACAAGAAGTCTATGGCAGAGCCGGGAATGAAATCCAGATCTCTGAGTTTCAGTCCAGTGTCTTAACGACAAGACCAGTGTTTCTCAACTGGAAGGATGTGATCCTCCCAGGGAGTTCATGAAAAGGTAATCGGGGCACTGCAATGTGTTGAAAACTGTATTGCAATCTGAAGCAAAGAAATTCTCGCTTCTGCACACCCATACTCTTGAAGGTCAAGTATTCTCTGTCAGCATCTTGAAACATACTTAGACATAAATTGTATAGGCGTAACATTGTTATCACTGATACATGTTTTACTGTTACATGTACAAGAAATGTAAGGATGTCATGAAAAGTTTTGACTTCGAAGAAGGGGTCACCAATATGAAAAGGTTGAGAAACATGCCACCATCATTGGAGAAGGCTCCTACTTCTGAGACTTTATCATGGATGATTGTAGCTTCAAACCCACCAAAGGCAGCTGCTGCATTGGGACAGTGGACTTCTGGGCCTATAATACTGTGTTCCTGGTGTGTGACCAAAGTGGTGCACTGAGAAGAATATGTTAAGTTTCTTGTATGAAATCTCAATATTAACAATGCAGTAACAAGGGCAGAGGGGGTTGCACTTAATTTTAATAACTTGATGAGATTAGAATGTTTTTGTCTGAAACATTTTCTCTTCACATTCAATATATTAGAAAAGTCATACTTCTATTGACTGTGTTGCACATCAGTAGTCCTATGACTTTTTTATATTGTCCACTGCTCTAGAGGAATTTTTGGAGGCCATATTTTATATGCAATAGCCCAGATTTTCAAAAAAACTCAGACACAAGCAGCTCTCATTCAGGCTCGTAAACAAGTGACTGTATTTTCATAAATGAACAGCTCTCAGCAATTTTATATTGCTCTCAATGGCCCCTCTCAGTGAGAGCTACTGGGTACCAAGCACTTTTGGAAATGTAGCCACTTCCTTAAAGTGCCCAAAACGGGAGCTTGGCTCTCTTGAAAGTCTGGTCCTTTAGCCGTGCTAAACTACTGTAGCAGTATCAGTGGTGGGTGAAACTTTGGGCCAAGCTCATTCAAAAGGTTTGTGAACCTTTCAATAAGACTTGCAAGCAAATCTGGGCTAATTTAGACTTTTGAATGGGTGCTATATGGAACACCGCAATTTTGTGGGATTCCCCAAATTTGGAGATTTTAGCTGTGTTTCACTTTCCCTGAATTTGGGTTCATTCAGACCTGAAATCCATGTGTATGGATGCACAAGGATAAAGCCTTAAGGAATGATTTTCATGAATCCCTGTAAACTGAAACTGCTAGTTTTACACATCTGCACTATGCACCTAACTGTATGGCAGGCAGCAATTCTCAAATGTATATCACCTCTATTTGAACAAAAAGCTATGAGAACCTATTCTGCTTCCATGATACCCTGTTCATAAAGGAACCCATCTTCTCTCCTAATAAAACTAATGTAATAAAGCACTGAATGAGTTCATGTACACAAATCAGGCAGCAGTAATGAGTTAGTCAAAATGTCCATAGCAGCAGGATGTAGGAATGCCTTCTAGATACACTTAACCTGGTATGCACAACTGTGTTTATATAGCAAACCAAAGAAGATTAGCTACTATACACAAGGTCCAAGAAGATCTAAATCAGAGGAATTATGCTTATTCCAAGGATATGGTATACCAAATTTTTTATGATCAAAGATTGCTTTGGGGGTTTTCCCACAGATTGTACTCTTAACCTGAACTTGAGATATAACTATAAAACTAACTGGTTCACATGTTCACTATCTGAATAATTTTCAGCTTATCTGAGTACATCTTCGCTGCCTCTGTCTCATGTAACTTCCTTAAATTAACAATGGACATTGTCACCCGCAGCTTGGTTATGATGTATTTTTGAAACAAATGTATTTGGGTAACTTTTGCATAATTAAGGGGAGACATTTTCAAGTGGGACAAGTAATATATTTTGTTCTTAAAATGTTTTAAAGAAGTTTAGTTAAAAGCAGATTCTCATCAGCAGTGGCATATTCTAGCAGTGATGCGGCTTTATCTCTCACGGAGAGATAAACTCTGGGCAATAAATGGATGTGATTATTGGTGAAAATGAAAACATTCAGTAGAATGAAAGCATAAGAATAAACAGTCCCACATTCCATCAAAAGAAGAACTTTCAGCTGGAGGGAACTTCAGCTGAAAGAACATTTACTTAGATGAGGTGAGCCAAATTAACTGGATCCAACTTCTCTGAACTTTGGGGGCATTCAGATTTAGGGCTGGATCAGAACATCATGGCTTGGACCTGTCTCTGTGTTGGGTAGAACCAGAACTTTGAATGTAACACAAACCCAAAGTTTGGGGAGTTTAGATCCATTCCCCATCTGGGTTAGAATGTCACAGTGCAGGGCACTTAATAATTGGCTGAATGGGAACATTGAATTCAAACACTAGCAACCTTGGGGAAGCTGGGCTCCACATCTAATGCTATATATAAACAGCATGGCTTTGGTCCAGTTTATCCCCAAAGCAATTTAATACAACACCATGATTCTGCATTCCCTTGTTGCTGTTATTTATTTCTGAATCATATACTTCTCCCTCAGGTCACAACCTAGTTTCTTTTCCAGCTGAAGTCTGAGGATAGTGATCAAAAATCTTCTGTTAATTATTTCACAATCAGTTGCCATGGGAATGACTGTGATGTTGCAAATTTTGTGTTAAGTATTCCCTGCTGGAATAAAGAGGAGCTGGAGGAAAAATTGGGGTGGGGGGAGAGGGGGAGGAAAGAGCCTTATGTCAAAGGTCAGCTGAGGTCAATCTCTTGTCTTGAGGCTGAGTTGGTCATTGTTTTAACCTGTCTGAAAGTTAGACCACTCATTTAGCTGCCTCAGTATGGATATTGGCATCTAACTTCAAACATAATTTTTGAGAATTTTGGCCATCATATTGTTTCTGCTCCCTAACTGAAACTTCTTAACGAGGAGCATAAGAAAGGATGGATGTTGAATAACAAATAAAACACTGTCCATTATGAATTTTCAGATAAAAATCATTGGTGCAAAAATTATGATATGCTTGGGATTCATGAACAAAGTTCACAAATTTTGCTGGCGTTTGATGCTTGTCCAAACACTTGAGAACAACTGGTAATGTCACCTTGTGAATCACAGCAGACTGATCTCACCATGTCAATTGCAAAAGTATTTGCAAATCATTTCTTGCATTATTCCACCAGTTCTAGTCAGAACCGAAGCCATAATAGGGCTTCAGAGAGCAAAGGCAACACCTCAAATTGCACAGAGAAGTTATTGGCAGGGCCGTCTGGGGGTGGGAGGTGGGGGGAGGCGTGACATAGGCACTGAGTTTCTAATCTGTCGGGGGGGTGCTCCCACCCCTGGCTCTGCCCAGACCCCGCCCCCACTCCACTTCTTCCCCCAAAGCCCCACCTCCACCCTGCTTCTTCCCCCCCGTTCTCTGCCCCCACCCTGCCTCTTCCTGCCCCTGCCCTATCTCTTCCCCGCCTCTTCCACACCCAGTTCCGCCCCCTCCCCCCGAGCGTGCTGCGCCCTCACTCCTCTCCCCTCCTCCCGACGCCATGAAACATCTGATTCGTGGCAGGCAATAGGTGCTGAGAGGCAGGGGAAGGTGCTGTGGGAAGGAGGTGCTGGGGGAGGGGGAGATTCTGGTAGCGGGGGCTCGTCCTTGCCTCCTCGTCCGCCTGCTGCTCGCCTCCCCGTTTGCCTCCTCACCCGGCTCGCTCACCTGTCCGCCTCCTGCCTCACCTCCCTGCCTGAAGCGCGAGCGCCCCAAAGCGTGGGGCTGGGGCGGTTGCCCTGATTCGCCGTACCCAAGGGACGGCTCTGGAAAAGTCTGGCTTTTGGAAAAGTTTGGCTCCTGGAAAAGTCTTCAGAGAACTGGTGTAATAGGTTCCCTGTGATGGACAGTACCAGGCAGCCAGGCAGCTATATTCTGTGACAGACAAATATTTTCTATAGTTTTGTGCCTCAGTTTTCATTATATCATGCAAAGAGCACTTCCTGCCCTGGGGCAGTCATTGTTCTCTTCATCCCTTACAACTTAAACAGCTACCCATCAAAATGTCCACAGATTCTGCTCAGGGACCTAGTTGATGTTTCTCAGTAGAAGTGCTGTTACTAGTGGTGGTGAAACACCATAGCAATCTAGTGGTCCGAGTAAAAGATTGAGCAAGGAATTCAGTTTTCATTACAATTCTGTCCCTGGTTGGGGGTCTGAGGGAATGGGAGCCAGATAGGAGGATCCCCCACCATGTGTGGAGTAAGGAAATGGCAGTAGTAACAGAAATAGTAGTCAGTGATGGAAGTAGAAATCATTTCTTGTTGGTACTGCACTCATCGGAGAGACACAAGGGGAGGCATGTGACCTCCCCATGTGACCCTCCATGTGACTCCTCCCCACCCTGCCCCCAGCCAGGGGCCCCTACGCTCTCCCCATTCCCTCCGACACCCCCCCGTTACCTGTCTAAAATTTTACAACTGCATGTGTTAAACAGATGCAGTTGTATAATGATGCTTTGGGCCCCTGGTGCCACCTGTGCTTCCAGGTGTCATTGAGGATCCAGCAGCACCCCAAATTGAAAACTTCTTAAATGAAAGAAGGATAGGAAGGACAATCACCCCACTTTCCCTTGGAGGGATAGAGGCTGTGTCATAGTTTGTCAGACCTAGATATTTGATGGTTTTCTAAAAGCCCCAGCTGCTGGAATCTGGTTGTTAATGAATATCTCAGGTTTCATTAACAAATAAACAAACAAAAACACCCCAGACTGTTTTGTCAGCGACTGTGACCACTCCTTTGAAGTATCGTGGTAGCTGACAAGCATTCTGGTGCGTGTTTTGCCTGAGTTTGCCAGAGAAGAAAGTTGGGCTGTAAGAAACAGACAGAAGAGAGAGTAAAAAACGGGAGGGTGTTTATGATTACCCTGTATCCTAGCTCCATGGGACAGTGCTAGGAGCATGCACTGCAATCCATTTAACTTCCCCTTGAGGGGAAAGCTTGAGAACAAGAGACAGATGCTGGCAAGTCCTAGCAGGGACAGAGAGACAGAAAATAAAAATGGGTGCTTGGCTGCAGCTGAATGGTGAATTCCATGACAAAAATGCGGAACACCATGAAATACCAGAAAAAAAAGTTTTGTTCTGTGGTTGTGGGATCACAGGGCCCTTGACCAAGAGGAATCGGCAGTTCACGTTTTTTAGTGCTATTGTTTCAGGCTGTCTTCAGCTTCAGACAGGCTTTGCTACCAACAGTTTTTAGGTTTTCTCTGCAACCAATAAGGGCAAGAAAGTAAGAAAAAGGTTAGATTGCCATGACCCCAATGGGATGAGCATCCTGACGTGTGTGCACTCTACCTTTACGCTGGGGAATAGGAGAGACTGTGCCACCCACCCAGCATGGGCCTATCCCTGTCCTGCACAGTATAGCTTTTGATTTTTTTTTAAATGCAGGTTTTTATAAAACCTTGAATTTCTCAAATTCATCCTGGTAGCTCTGTAACCATCAGACACGGGACTCAGGTCAAAAAGTTCACAAAGAGTTGTAAAGGCTTTTTATTTTATTTCTCTGGGCCCTCTGTGTTTTTAGACCTCTTCTCTGCTTGTTTTGCTTCTGACTCTGTGCAGCTTTCAGGTTGTTCTGACTGAGCTGGAGGACTTGCTTGGCTGTCTTCCTTTCCCCTTTTCTGTTTTTGCAGGGGTGTTCTGTGATCTGTTGGGTCTTTATTCAATCCTATTCTGACACCATGTAGCAATTACAGAGACACAGAACCCCAGGGTTGGGGGAATACAAGACTGTCTTCATTTCCTGTTTACCCAGACTCTTTCCTCCATGTTATATGTGCCCTAGCCGTCATCCTGAATTAGTGGCTCTAAACATGCACAACTAACACTAAGTCTAAGGGTGTGTTTACACTTCAATAAAAGACCGGCGGCAGTGAGTCTCAGAGCCTGGGTCACTGACGTGGGCTTAAGCTGCAGGGCTCTGAAACTCCATGGCGGGGAGGGTC
The DNA here is from genome assembly GCF_965140235.1 of Caretta caretta. Taxonomy (NCBI): domain Eukaryota; kingdom Metazoa; phylum Chordata; order Testudines; family Cheloniidae; genus Caretta; species Caretta caretta. Next base: position 170,586,243 of record NC_134208.1, read on the forward strand.
TCAGAGCCCTGAATGTCTACACTGCTATTTTTAAGCTCACAGCCTGAGCCCCGCGAGCCGAATCAGTTGCCCTGGGCTCTGAGACTCGTCCCATGGGTTTTTTTTATTGCAATGTAGACAGACCCTAAGCTGTGATATGAGCGAGAGAGAGCTTGTCATGCTTTATGGCAGAAAACTTGCACGCTTTTGCCTTTATTAAGACAAGACTTCTTTTGGATCTGCTCCTGCGGAGTTCAATTGAAGTTTTGCAGCCTTCCACGGGAGACTTCTGTTGGGCTTTTAGTCTATGGTATGGTGTGTTTATCTGCAAGGGAAAGAAAGTTGGTGTATATAATTTGCTGTGTAATGGTTATATTTTTCATGAATTCTGTGCCTCGCTGAAAGCAGATGGGAACTAATGAGGACAGGGAGGGCTTCTGAAGGGAAAAATGTCTCATAGAGACATGTTAAAATGTCCCATAGAGACATGTTAAAGTCAGTCCAGAAGTGAATTGATGATTTTGCAAACCTCAAACCAAGTAGCCCATACCATTTTTTCTTATGGAACTGAATCATATTTGAAATATGAAGAATGTGTGCAAGACCTTCATTTTAGCTGCCATGATTTATAGTTTCCAGAAAGAGGAAGGTATCTCAAGAGGAAAACTTGTGAGTGAGTCAAAAATTAACTATTCTGAACAAAATCTACATATGTGGGATTGCAAAATGATTCTAGGTCTGACAAATCCTGAGTGAAACCAGTTTAACCACAAAAAGTCTGTGTCTTCCTTGCTCAGATTTTGCACAGTAAGTGTCTCATGAACTCAGGCTCCAGAATGGCTGAGGTCTCTAACTGACTTTTGGTGAAGATGTGTTTACTTTCTCTCTAAAATCACTGCTTGAATTTTTTGCTGCCTTCTGTGTGCTGTGCTTGGATTTTGCTGTATTGGTTTTCTTTTAGTTGCTGCATCATGTTCTCTTGGTTATTTTCTTTGGCGACTTAAAATGACCTAACTCCTTTTTCAAGATTATTCGGCAACTGAATTTGGAAATGTTGTTGCCCTGTTCTATTAAATGTGCTTTCATTTAAAAATAGGTATGACTGAGCGGAGAATTTTTTTTAATATTTATAATTCAACATGTGCTTCCTCCATTTTCCCAACCATCCTGGGCAACCTTTCTCTCTGCCCTGCAACTCCCCGTCTTCATATGACAGTTCTGAAGCAGGCAGGAGAAATGACTGGACCCAACAATTTCATTTTTTACTCCAAGATACCATTTTAATCTCCTGCAGTCAAAAACTCCTGTGCTGAAAATAACCTGATAATATAAGAATGGCCATACTGGGTCAGACCAAAGGTCCATCTAGCCCAGTATCCTGTCTTCCGACAGTGGCCAATGCCAGGTGCCTCAGAGGGATATAACAGAACAGGTAATCATCAAATGATACATCCCCTGTTGCCCATTCTTAGCTTCTGGCAAACAGAGGCTAGGGACACCATCCCTGCCCATAATAGCCATTGATGGACCTATCCTCCATGAATTTATCTAGTTCTTTTTTAACCATGTTATAGTCTTGGCCTTTACAACATCCTCTGGCAAGGAGTTCCACAGGTCGACTGTGCATTGTGTGAAAAAATACTTCCTTTTGTTTGTTTTAAACCTGCTGCCTATTAATTTCATTTGGTGGCCCCTAGTTCTTGTGTTATGAGAAGGAGTAAATAACACTTCCTTATTTACTTTCTCCACACCAGTCATGATTTTATAGACCTCTATCATATCCCCCCATTAGTCGTCTCTTTTCCAAGCTAAAAAGTCCCAGTCTTATTAAACTCTCCTCATACGGCAGCCACTCCATATCCCTAAATAATTTTTGTTGCCCTTTTCTGAACCTTTTCCAGATCCAGTATATCTTTTTTGAGATGGGATGATCACATCTGCACATAGTATTCAAGATGTGGGCGTATCATGAATTTATATAGAGGCAATATGATATTTTCTGTCTTATTATCTATCTCTTCCTTAATGAGTCCCAACATTGTTTTCGCTTTTTGGACTGCTGCTGCACATTGAGTGGATGTTTTCAGAGAACTATCCACAATGACTCCAAGATCTCCTTCTTGAGTGGTAACAGCTAACTTAGACCCCATCATTTTATATGTATAGTTGGGATTACGTTTTCCAAGGTGCATCACTTTGCATTTATGAACACTGAATTTCATCTGCCATTTTGTTGCCCAGTCACCCAGTTCTGTGAGATCCTTTTGTCTCTCTTTGCAGTCTGCCTGGGACTTAACTATCTTGAGTAGTTTTGTATTATCTTCAAATTTTTCCACCTCACTGTTTACCCCTTTTTCCAGATCATTTATGAATATGTTGAATAGAACTGGGCCCAGTACAGACCCCTGGGGGACACCACTATTTACCTGTCTCCATTCTGAAAACTGACCATTTATTCCTACCCTTTGTTTCCTATCTTTTAACCAGTTACCAATCCATGAGAGAACCTTCCCTCTTATCCCATAACTGCTTTACTTTGCTTAAGAGCCTTTGGTAAGGGACCTTGTCAAAGGCTCTCTGAAAATCTAAATACACTATATCCACTGGATCCCCCTTGTCCACATGCTTGTTGAGCCCCTTAAAGATTTCTAATAGATTGATGAGGCAAGATTTTCCTTTTCAAAAAACATGTTGACTATTCCCCAACACATTATGTTAATCTATGTGTATGACAATTTTGTTCTTTACTATAGTTTCAACCAATTTGCCCGGTGCTGAAGTCAGGCTTACAGCCTGTAATTGCTGGGGTCACCTCTGGAGCTCTTTTTAAAATTGGTGTCACATTAGCTATCCTCCAGTCATTTGGTACAGAAGCTGATTTAAATGATAGGTTACAGATGGCAGTTAGTAGTCCTGCAATTTCACATTTGAGTTCCTTCAGAACTCTTGGGTGAATACCATCTGATACTGCTGATTTCTTACGGTTTAGTTTATCAATTTGTTCCAAAACCTCCTCTAATAACACCTCAATCTGGGACAGTTCCTCAGATTTGTCACCTAAAAAGAATAGCTCAAGTTTGGGAATCTTCCTCACATCCTCAATTGTGAGGACCGATGCAAATAATTTATTCAGTTTCTCTGCAATGGCATTATTGTCCTTGAGTGCTTCTTTAGCATCTCGATTGTCCAGTGGCCCCACTGGTTGTTTAGCAGGCTTCCTGCTTCTGATGTACTTAAATTTTGTTTTGCTATTACTTTTTGAGTCTTTGGCTAGCTGTTCTTCAAATTTCTTTTTTGTCCCTCCTAATTATATTTTTACACTTCATTTACCAGAGTTTATGCTCCTTTCTGTTTTCCTTGTTAGGATTTAACTTCCACTTTTTAAAGGATGCGTTTTTGCCTCTCACTGCTTCTTTTACTTTGTTGTTTAGCCATGGCAGCTCTTTTTTGGTTCTATTACTATGTTTTTTAATTTGGGGTATACATTTAAGTTGAGCCTCTATTATGGTGTCTTTGAAAAGTGTCCATGCAGCTTGCTGGGATTTCACTTTTGGTGCTGTACCTTTTAATTTCTGTTTAATTAACCTCCTCATTTTTGTGTAGTTCCCCTTTCTGAATTAACTGCTACAGTGTTGGGCCACTGTGGTGTTTTCCCTGCCACAGGGATGTTAAATTTAATTATATTATGGTCACTATTACCAAGCGGTCCAGCTAAATTCACCTCTTGGACCTCTCCTCTTGTGGGTTCCAGGACTAGCTGCTCTAAGAAGCAGTCATTTAAGTTGTCAAGAAACTTTATCTCCACATCCCTTCCTGAGGAGACATGTACCCAGTCAATATGGGGTGTGACAAAGTTCCTCCTCTACCTTGGTGGGTCTTGCGCTTATTTGCTGATTTGCTCGCCTCAGAGCTTCATGGCAGCCCTCACTTTGGCCGTTTTCGTGAACCCACAGTCCAGGTCAACTCCTCCTGTGTCTGACCAGGAGTTGGGAGGTTTGGGGGGAACCTGGGCCCGCTCTCTACTCTGGGTTCCAGCCCAGGGCCCTGTGGAATGCATCTGTCTAGAGTGCCTCCTGGAACAGCTGTGTGCCAGCTACAACTCCCTGGGCTACTTCCCCATGGCCTCCTCCCAACACCTTGTTTATCCTCACCGTAGGACCTTCCTCCTGGTGTCTGATAATGCTTGTACACCTCAGTTCTCCAACAGTCCGCATTCTCACTCTCAGCTCCTAGTGTCTCTTGCTCTCAGCTCCTCACACGCACACCACAAACTGAAGTGAGCTCCTTTTTAAACCCAAGTGCCCTGATTAGCCTGCCTTAATTGGTTCCAGAAGGTTCCTGATTGTTCTGGAACCTTCTCTGTCACCTTACCCAGGGAAAAGTGACCTACTTAACCTGGGGCTAATATATATGAAATCCCCCATTATTACTGAGTTTTTTATTTTTATTGCCTCTCTAATCTCCCTGAGCATTGCACAGTCACTATCACCATTCTGGTCAGATGGTCGGTAGTACGCCTCTACCCCGATATAATGCGACCCGATATAACGTGGGTTTGCATACAATGTGGTACAGCTCTGACACACTGCTCTGAGCAGCATGTTAAGGGTGCTGGGCCGGGCCAGGGCTGAGGGGTTGGATAAGGGGCAGAGGGTCTTGGGGGTGGTCAGGGGCTCCCGCCCTCAGTGTCTGGGAGGCAGGAGCCATCAGGGGGCACTTTTGGGGGCCCCACAGTCCCAGAGTGGCCTGGGGTATTAGCTGGGGGCCGGGAGCAGCTCGCTCTGCTTCCCTCGCCCCAGCCCCAGCCACGTCGCTTGGGGGAGGGGCTTGAGGGAAGGGATCCCCCCCTGCACTCACTGGCAGCGGTGGAAGCGGAGCAGCCCGGCCCCAGCCCTCTCCACTCCGCCAGCTCCCAGACGCAGTGCTCTGCTTCCCGCCACAGGTGAGTGCGGAGGGAGTCCTTTCCCAACCTCCCTGTACTCACCGGCGGTGGGAAGCAGAGCACCGCTGCTGGGAGCTGGTTGAGTGGAGCGGGCTGGGGCCGCATTGTTCTGCTTCCCGCCACTGCCAGTGAGTGCCTGTCGGGGGGGTGGGGTGTGTGGATAGGGGTCAGAGCAGTCAGGGGGGTTGGGTAGGGGGTGGAGTGCTGGGGGTGATTAGGGACGGTGGTCTCTGGAGGGGGCGGTCAGGGAACAAGGAACAGGGGGGGCCAAAGCAAGTTCGATATAACACCGTCTCACCTATAACATGGTGAGATTTTTTGTCTTCTGAGGACCACGTTATATCGGGGTAGAGGTGTATATCCCTAATACTATATTCTTATTATTAGCACATGGAATTACTAGTGCATAGAGATTCTATGGTACAGTTTGGTTCATTTAAGATTTTTACTTCATTTGATTCTACGCTTTCTTTCACATATAGTGCCACTCCCCCACCAGCACGACCCATTCTGTCCTTCCGATATATTTTGTACCCTGATATTACTGTGTCCCATTGATTATCCTCATTCCACCAAGTTTCTGTGATGCCTATATATCAATATCCTCATTTAATACAAGGCACTCTAGTTTGCCCATCTTATTATTTAGACTTCTAGCATTGGTATATAAGCACTTTCAAAACTTGTCATTTTTTAGCTGTCTCTCATCACCTGAGGTAATTGAATGTGCCTTTTTTTTGGATGGTTTCTCATCAGATCTTACCTGTATTTTATCATCTTCCATCCTTTCCTCCTTATCAGGACATAGAGAATCTCCATTTATAGATCCTCCCCTAAGGGATGTCCGAACCCTGTGCTCCTCCGCACCTGTTGGCTTTTCCCCAGCTCTTAGTTTAAAAACTGCTCTATGACCTTTTTAATTTTAAGCGCCAGCTATCTGGTTCCATTTTGGTTTAGGTGGAACTATGTCAGCCCATCCTTCCTGCATAGGCTCCCCCTTTCCCAAAAGTTTCCTCAGTTCCTAATAAATCTAAACCCCTCCTCCCTACACCATTGTCTCATCCATGCATTGAGACCCCGCAGTTCTGCCTGTCTAACTGGCCCTGCGCGTGGAACTGGAAGCACTTCAGAGAATGCTACCTTGGAGGTCCTGGACTTCAATCTCTTACCTAGCAGCCTAAGCGATTTGGCCTCCAGGACTGCTTTCTTGTCCTTTCTTTTGTCATAGGTACCTACATGTACCATGACTACTGGCTCCTCCCCAGCACTACACATAAGTCTATCTAGATATCTTGAGAGATCCGCAATCTTTGCACCAGGCAGGCAAGTCACTGTGTAGTTCTCCCGGTCATCACAAACTGAGCTATCTATGTTTCTAATGATTGAATCACCCATTACTAATACCTCTCTCTTCCTAGTAACTGAAGTTCCCTTCCCCAGAGAGGTTTCCCCAACATCATCTGGAAGGAGGGTCCCAACTATGGGATTGTTTCTGCTCCAGTTGGATGTTCTCCTTCCCTGAGGCTTTCATCCTCCTAAACAGCGCAGAGGCTGTTAGACTGGGGGTGGGACCATTCTACTGTGTCCTGGAAAGTCTCATCTATGTACCTCTCTGTCTCCCTTAGCTCCTCCAGCTCAGCCACTCTGGTCTCCAAAGCCCGTTCACCAATTCTGAGGGCCAGGAGCTCCTTGCACCGAATTCACACGTATGCCAGCTGCCTGTAGTTCAGGTAAATCATACATGCTGCATTGGGTGCAATAAACTGGGTAGCTCCCACGCTGTTGCTGGACTTCTGCCTGCATTCTCTTTTTACTCCTGAAGCTTGTTCCTGTGTTGTTGTTTTGTCTTGATCAGGGGGTGTTTTGGGGTTTAAGTTTAAAGAAGTTTAAGGAATGTTAAGTGTATGTAGCCCCCCGCACACTCCCCCTATAAAGTGCCTAGAAAACTCTCCAGTTAACTGATCCTGTTTGCTAGCTCCTCTAGTTGCTTAGCGGTGGGCTTTTAAAGCCCTGGTCTTCCTGAGTAGTCCCGTCCCCTGGCTAAGTGTTGATGGGTGCTAAAGGGCTTAGGGATCAAAGCCTTGTTAAGAGGCTCTCAGCCTTGCCTAGCAGGCTGCTAGTCTCAGCACCCACACGGTTCCCCAAACAAACAGATGACACGGTATAATTCGGTCCAGCAGCAACATCACAACAAACAGAAACACACACACACACCAGATAACAAACTTACCCCAAGGGTCACGTAATCGCTCTTCCTTCACCTGGAGAAGTCCCTCACAAACTCCCCTGTTAGCCACTCCTGTTCGCTAGCTCCTGACAGTATGGTCTTCAAAGGATAATATAATAGTTTTTGTTCATGAACATTCTGTAAACATGACTTCTGGGTCTTAGTTTCCACCAGTACTTGCCCACGGGCCACATGCGGCCCATCAGGGTAATCTGATTGTGGGCCGCAGCTCCCATTGGTCAGGAATGGCGAACCACAGCTACTGGGAGCTGTGGGAGGCTGTGCCTGTGGATGGTCAACGCCAGCAAAATGTCTCGCAGCCAGCAATCAGATTACCCAGATGGGCCACATGTAGCCCACGGGCTGGAGGTTGCCCACCACTGCCTTTTAGTCTCTGAATTTTAGTTTACATTGATCCTATATCTCTGTTTCTATCTCCTTCTCATTTTATCTGTGCTGTTTTGTGAGTCATTAAGTGCATCAAGGGGAATGCATGACAATTGCAATGAACTAGATTACATTACATTGCATTTTATGTAGTGGTTAAGATCTTTGGGCATGGTTAGTGATTTTGCATGCCTCAATTTTAAAGTGCCCAACTAGAAGTACCTCAAAAGGACCTTATTTGCAAAAAGTGCTGAGCACCCAACCTCTTAAAATCAGCCCTGTTTTAGGGTGACTGTTGCAGGACACCCAAAATCACTAGTGACTTTGAAAATTTGACCAGCACCTTTAATATCACAGCTTTGAATATGCATGTCTAGGGTTGTGATATGTCGAAGCAATATCCTATAAGCTATAAAGAAGTAATGAGCTGAATCTACAGCAAGGGAGATTAGGTTAGATATTCGGAAAAAGTTTCCGAATGTAATTTGTAGAATGTAGAGTGTAGTTAAACTCTGGAATAGGCTTCCAAGAGAGGTTGTAGAATCCCTTTTACTGGAGGTTTTAAAGAACAGGTTGGACAAACACCTGTCAGGGATGGTCTAGGTGTATTTTGGCCTGCCTCACCACAGGTGGGTGGGCGTTGGCCTTGTTGATTTCTTGAGGTCCCTTCCAGCCCCACGTTTTTATGATTCTAAGATAATGTGCTACATGAGCATGAAACATGTCTCTGAGTTTACTATTAAAGCATAATCTGAATGGTGCAGAGCTAAGCTCCATAGAGGATACCTCAGCAGCAGCTGCGGGGAGTGTTTGGGAGTGGTCAGAGAGAGATGTGAGGAGAGGCCTGGAACATCCTGACTGAGTAATGTATGGATCAGATCCATCCCTGGAGTAATTTCACCTGTGGTGAGTTTGATGCTCTATGGGCTCAATTCACCATTGCCTTGTGCCTTGGGTACTTACTTACCAGAGCTGGTCAATTATTTTGTTGAAACATTTTTCTGGCATGATTTTCTGGTCAAGATTTTCCATTTTTGTGATGAAAAACCAGAAATCCATTTTTTTTTTGTTTAAGAAATTGGTTTTCAGTCAGTGTTTCAACTCTAACCCCCATTTTCTTCTCTCTCCCTACCATACCCTACTACTTATGGTCAGTTGGAGTGAGTCTCTTCTTGGTCTCTAGGTTTGGTCAGCACCAGAGGTGGGCAAACTTTTCACAGCCAGTGGTCTTCAAGCAGTAGAATTCCCTCCTGGAAGTGATCCATGCTGACTTGCAAGCTGCATGTTCCATCTGGATGGTGTCCCTAGCCTCTGTTTGCCAGAAGCTGGGAATGGGCGACATGGGATGGATCACTTGATGATTACCTGTTCTGTTCATTCCTTCTGGGGCACCTGGCATTGGCCACTGTCAGAAGACAGGATACTGGGCTAGATGGACCTTTAGTCTGACCCAGTATGGCCGTTCTTATGTTTTAACTGGCCCATCCTTGACTCTCCTCCCCTTCCTGCATCCTGTTCTATCAATTGGGAAATGACCCCTTTGTGGTGAAGCAGTTTGTGTTGACTGTCTTTGAGTTTCCTCATGTTTGTGTCTTCATTCTGTCTGGCTGCATACTGGGGCTAGTCGGTACACTCTGATTGTCTTTAAACATCTTGTAGTTTGATTTTATAGTGCAGTGCTTAGATCCTTTGTGACAGGTGGCCAATAAATGAGTTGAATAACATGAACAGGCATGTATCTCTTTTGACTTATCTACAGAAATCACTCATGTCTATAGAACAGGGGCGGGCAAACTTTTTGGCCTGAGGGCTGCACTGGGTTTCTGAAATTGTATGGAGGGCCGGTTAGGGGAGGATGTGCCTCCCCAAACAGCCAGGCATGGCCTGCCCCCGCCCCCTATCCGACTCCCCCCCGTTCTCTGACAGCCCCCCGGGGACCCCTGCCCCATCCATCCCCCCTACTCTCTGTCCCCTGAGCGCCTCCAGATCCCCCACCCCTAACTGTCCCCCGCCACCCCATCCAACCCCCCCCTTCCTGATTGCTCTCCAGGGACCCCTGCCCCATCCAACCACCCCTTCTCTCTGACCACCCCTGGACCCCCTGCCCCTAACTGCCCCCACCACCCCATCCAACCCCCCCCTCCTTCCTGACTGCCCCCACTGGGACCCCTGCCCCATCCACCCCCCCTGCTCCCTGTCCCCTGATCACCCCCAGAACCCCCACCCTTGACTGCCCCCTGCCACCCCATCCAACCCCTCCTCTCCTTTCTGACTGCCCCCCAGGACCCCTACCCCCATTCAACCCCCTGTTCCCCACCCTCTGACCGCCCTGCCCCCTATCCACACCCCTGGCCCCTGACCACCCCCCGAACTCCCCTGCCCTCTATCCAACCCCCCCGCCCCATGCCCCCTGCCCCCTTACTGTGCAGCCTGGAGCACCGGTGGCTGGCTGCTCAGCTGCACCAGGACAGGCAGCCGTGCTGCGCAGCGCAGAGACCGGGTCAGGCCAGGCTCTGCAGCTGCGCTGCCCCAGGAACTCGCTGCCCCACCGCCCAGAGCATTGCGCCAGTGGCACAGTGAGCTGAGGCTGCGGGGGAGAGGGAATAGCGGAGGAGGGGCCGGGGGCCAGCCTCCCGGGCCAGGAGCTCAGAGGCCAGGCAGGACGGTCCCGCAGGCCGGATGTGGCCTGCAGGCCGTAGTTTGCCCACCTCTGCTATAGAAAGATAAGCTTTGAAATAGTAGATGCCACCTGCTTTTTCTGTGAATGGTGTTGTTAACAGAGAGAACAAATCTTTAATTTTAAAGTAAATTGAAGTGCTTGTAAAATAGGCTTGACTGATAGAACTGAAGTGACTGACTGCGAGATCACTAAACTTCGTGATAGAGACGGAAGTGACATATTTAGCCACAGAGAAGGAACACTACCAATTTCACTGCACAGAAGTCTAACACAAAACGTATACACTATTTAAGCCCCATTTAAGCCCCGGTATAGATTGCTGAATGCAATATGGATACCTGTCCACTGAGACCAGCAATTCATTTTTCACAGGTCATGATACAACCATCAGATGCTAACAACTTGCTGTGTCTAACAGTCCCAGCTGAATCTGAACCAGTGATTAGCAGTGAAAAGTGATGTATCGAATTGCTGGTCTCTTTAGCAAGCCAGTCACCAGTGGAAATGAAGCTATAATTTCAAACAGTGCAACGATATACTGATTTTATATGCTGCCCTCCTATGAAACCAATTTTAGTGCCTAATCATCCTATAAAGAATGTTTTTTCCTCACTCAAGTTATACCATTCTAGGGTCTGCTCCTGCTCCCATTAAAGTCAATGCCAAAACTTCTCTAGGCGTTCACTGGAATTTGATTAGACCTTTCGTTTAACAAGATAGTTTTTCATTGTTTACTGGATTTAGGGCCTGATCTTGTGCATATTCAAGACAATAGAACATCTGCCACTGGGTTAATTGGGAACAGGATCAGGCCTTCAGGGTGATTTTAATAGCTAATGAAAGAGACATTAGATAATGTGAGAAGAATATGAACATGCAAAATTATTTATTTTTCTCTGTATATAAATTACATATAACTATATGATAAAATTATTATCTGATGTGCTCATATGTTTTTAATATTTTGGGAATACACAACAAATGTTTTAAAATGTAATGTTAAATTTAAATGTTTTCAAAATATTTGATGTTTTATTCTGTCTGCTCAGTCCTCTTGAACGTTAGCCAATGTTAATTCAAGCCCAGTTGATCCTAATAAGTCACTAAGACCTCATTTCATAAACATGTAATTCCAGATTATTATTTCTGGCATGGCTGTTAAGAAAAACTGCTACCCTTAGAATTACAGAATTAAGGGATTATGGGAAATTGAAAATCATGAATAATGCATGAGTTTTCCCCATAATGGCAATTCTGGCTGTATAGATAACTGGCCCAATCCTACCAACCCTTACTCCTGCGAGTAGTTGATATGCACATGATTAGTCCCACTGGAGACAATGGAGCTATTCAGGTGAGTAGGGTTTGAGGATCAACCCAAATATATATAAGGCCCTCTATTAATAAGCTCACTGAGACAAGGCTACTGTACTTATGCATTTGCAGCTGCGCTAAAAGTTATTACTTATTCATACATATCCTGATATCTTTATTCTCCCCGTAAAATATATTGACGCCAAAAGTATATTCCATATCTTATGTAATTCCCATTAAATTGTTATTGAGAATGAAAGTATTATTTTTCCTTAATATGGCCATTAAAATCATCTGGAAAACATCTCCGCTTTCTCTCACTGAGTTAGTCTTCTGTCTGTATCTTTCTGTTGGATGTTGCCAATGAAGGCATTTGTTTGTGTCTTTGCTACAAGACATTTGTGTAAAATATAGATTATAATGTGTAGAATGTGAAGGTCACTGAAGTGTCACAGTCTACTGAACTGGGTCTGGAATCAATAAGGTGTACATCAAACTCAATTTTATTTAATTTTCATTACTATGTACAGTAAAGTTCTGCACAGTTTTACATGAGTGGAAATGAAAGATGAAAGCTCATCTATACTCTAGAAACAATGGTTTAACAGCCTACAGATAGAGCTAAATAGGATTGCTGAGCACATCACAGCATTATCACTAATATTTTTTTTCATTTTGTAATCAACAGACTTTGTGGGCAAAGCAGAAAAGACATGAACATGTTACAAAGCCAAAGAAAGAAAAACAAAGCATTATGTGGTCGTTTACTAGCATGGTTTCTATCTCCTTACACCCACCAGTTATCCAGCAAATCGGTTTGTGAAACTTTGACATAAAAGAGAAAAGTAAAAGAAAGTTAATGAGATGTGTTTTATTGTCTAAAATCCAATGATATGTGCCTTCAGATTAAAGCAACACACAATACTGTGTATTCTGCAAGAAAGCAATTTTTAAAAAGTAATTACATAATTACGGTCACATTTGAAATCACTTTTCTCTCACTGTCCTCTGTTTCGGCACCTTGTATGAAAAATAGATACTACAAATGTAGGCAAATGATTATCTGCTTGTAATAGAAAGGTGATGAGTTGTGATTACTTCTCCTGTTGGCTAAGAATTGCATACATCTTATTATTTTTGTTACCATGTATATCTCACCCATCTACCCAACCCTCATGTTTGCCTCATCCATGCATTATATTTTGTTTTTTAGATTGTAAACTCTTTGGTGACTGTCATTTACTGTGTTTGTACAGTGTCTAACAAAACGGGGCCCTAAACTGGTTGACCTACAGACACTACTGCAATATAAACATTGATCATTAGAAAAGATATGAATATGTCCCCCTCTGCCTTCCACTGGATGGAATCAGAACTGCTCAGCTGTATGTCATAGGCCCTGTACTGCTAACAGCTAATAGAGATTCTTCTTTAGCTCAGGTGTTGGGGGACCTGTTTTTTCAAGCAGGAGTGTCTGAGTTTTCTTTGCTGGTGCAGTGAAGTTCTGAGTGGCCATGGTGTACAGCAGTCGTGAGCAACCTGCAGCTCGTCAGGGTAATCCGCTGGTGGGCTGCCAGACAGTTTGTTTACATTTGCACAGCCGCCTGCAGTTCCCAGTGGCCACGGTTTGCCATTCCCGGCCAATGGGAGGTATATGTGCAACCCACATGAACTGGAGTCTCTCCAGACCCGACCAATGGAAGCTGCGGGAAGCGGTGGCCAGCACATCCCTGCGGCCCGCACCACTTCCCACAGCTCCCATTGGCCAGGAATGTTGTACCGTGGCCACTGGGAGCTGCAGGCAGCCATGCAAATGTCTGGTGGCCCGCCAAAGGATTACCCTGATGGGCCATGTGTGACCTGTGGGCCGCAGGTTACCCACCACTGGTGTACAGTGTAGTGATAACTGTAAACAATCTGCCGAGGCACAGCTATGTTAAAATAGTTATAAAAGACCATGTGATGGGACATGCTCCCATCCCACTGGTAGGAAGGCTAATGAGCATTCCTGCACTCAAGCAGCTCCAATTAGGCAAACCTGCAGAGCAAGCTCCACCTGGAGTAGTGAACTTCATAAGGTGAAAGTGGCCACAGAGAAGGGGGAAGTTTGTCCAGCAGCAGAGGTGCTGCTAATTGGCTACAGTAGCAAGGGGAGCCTAACCCAAGGCAGTGGCTAGCCTTTCATTCCTCCCCTGTCCCATTGGTTGGGGGCAGACTGACACTATGAGCGTGACATGGGCAAGGGGCCCTGGAGGGCTGCTTCCTGCCAGCGACCTGTGGCAGGACCTGGGGAGTGCCTCCAGGGAGTACAGACAAGTGAATTGTAGTTGGACTCTGAAAAGACTCAAGGGGTGAGTTGCACTTGTGCTGGGAACTGTGAGATTGCCCAAGAGTGGATGCTCCTGTAGGGAACTCTGGGGGAAGAGGCTCAAAAAGTCTACCCCAGCTGGGGGCTGGCTGACTACAGACCCACACGAGCAACTGAAAATTAGGACACTGGTGATGTCACTTCTCTGGGAATGGGAATGGGCCCTAACTTTTGTGTTTAGTTATGCGGTTTAGGTTCTGTCACTCTTTCCCAAATGATTACTAATATGTTTACTGTGTTATGCTCTCTTTTTCTTTATGTGCAATAATCATTTTTTTGTCAGATCATCTGGAGAAAATGCTCTGCACACAACCTTTTGTGGAAAACATTCTGAAAAGACCCCGTCAGATCATAATAAAAATCAGGTGGGTTGCTGTGAAGTTATGGGTCAATAGCAAAGCACTAAAAGCGTTTTTTTTTTTTAAAAGCTGAATTTAGGCTTTTCATTTCGAAGCAAAATGGGAGGTATGTGTGCAACCCACATGAACTGGAGTCTCTCCAGACTCATCGAACACAGTGGGAGAAGCCTTTTCAAACATATGAAGCAATGACATTTTAGTGGTCAGTGAAATGTTTGATTACTTTTTCCATAGCTTAAAAAAATTGGAACTTTCCTCTGCGATCTCTTTCCCATTGATGAGAGGGAATGTATAACCTCACCATGCACCTACTATCAGAAACATCTCCAGGGCACCATGCTGGGCTGTGGAAAAATGGACAGCAAGGTCTCTAAGCCCCTCGGAGAAGTTATAGACCCATTCAGCTGGGAGAAAGATGAGTGCAGAGACACGGAAAAAAGTATAAGGAATCAAAAAGTGTTTAGGCTAAGATGTGGCTCTAAGCCACAGCATGTGTTGGAGTGGGGCGCAATGGCGTGGTGTTAGAGCCATTGCTCCAGGGACTACAGGGGCTGCCCTTTGGAGCGTCAGCTTCCTCTGCCACTTGTTGAAGCAGTGCAGCATGCATTCCCTCCAGGCCAGGCCAGTCCTGTGGAAGGGGTAGGAGCATAGCTCCACTGTACACTTCCAGAGTGCAGCACCATCGGAGGTGCTAACAGGGACCATTGCCTCTGCCCCTCAACCTGATTGTGATTAGCCCTTACACGGGGATACAGAGGGAGAGAAGTCTTCTGCAACTCTGTTTCCCCATTCCTAATCTCTCTCTCTCTCACATATACACTCACAGAGGGCTGGGCACAATCTAGCACTCAATATTTTAAATAAAAGCAAGCACATGATAACATTATAGCCATGATGCACTGCAGCTCCCTTCAGACCACGGCATTTTTTCTTGACGTAGGAGAAATTCGCCACCTTTTGGGGGTGGGCTGATGAACAAGTTTTTCTGAGTGGCCCCTCTACAACCCCACTGACAGGGTGAATGAGAACAGAGTCTATTACAAGATATTTGGATTCCTTCCTGTGTGTCAATATATGAATAGTAGGTGAATAATATAGAGGGGGTCTTGAAATATATGCACTCAAAAGAGATTTTTAACATCATTTAATATCTAGTGTTGGGAACTGGCCCTTCACTGTTTGGCATGGCCTCTTACAACAAAGCTCATTTTGTGAAATAAAAGGTGCTGTGTAGTTTGCACTTCAGTGGTACTAAATAAAAAATTATCCTTGGCATATAGGATATGTATGGTTCTATCACAACGGAAAAGCTCACATACATTATATTATAGTTATTTATTAGATATATGATAATAGCACCTGGTCATGGACCAGGACCCCTTTGTGCTAGGTGCTGTACAAACAGAACAAAAAGACAGTCCTTGCCCCAAAGAATTTACTATCTAACATTCATGAGGAATTTCAGAGGCCCTTGGCAATACAGCTGAGAGTTGTGTCAAGACCTCTGGAATGCCTACTGTAATGTATAAGAATTGGGTAGTATCCCTTTAAATAGTTTGTGAACCCTCTAGCTCCCCTCACTGTCTTCTGTGTTTAATAGCCACCAGATTCCTGCCAGAGCAGCAGTGTGTATATATAGCCAGGTCTTGCATATGGTATATAGTTAGTAAGCATGGTTATTTGGACCCCATTGTGCCTGTGTAGTTCATTCCTATTATGTTGTTGTGTAAAGAGCAAAAGATACATCATCTTCCCAGAGAGCAGTGCAACGGAACTGCTTTACAACAGTGCTAGTGTGTCTGTAGAGAAGTTCAACACTTCTTAAACTGAACCAGCATGGCCAGTGTGAAAACATTAAACCATTTAAGCCCTGACCAGTTACACTGATCAATTAGACTGTGAATGTTCAATTGAACCTGCTTTAAAGGACAAGATGTTTGTAAGGGTATGTCTACACTGGCAGAGTTACAGCACCGGCAGTTACAGTGCCACTCAGAGAGCGCTGAAGGGAAACCGCTGTTGTGTGTTCACACAGTCAGCTGCCTGCGCAATAGCGTGTTCGCACTTGCGGCACTTGCAGCGGTATTCGGAGTGGTGCACTCTGGGCAGCTATCCCACAGAGCATCTCTTCCTCTTCTGCCGCTAAGAGTTGTGGGAAGGCAGAGGGGGTCATGGGGAATCCTGGGTCCTGTCCCAATGCCCCATAATACATTGCTTCGCATCCCAGCAATCCCTGTGCTTCCATCCACATTTGGCGCCATCTTTCATCAGTTTGTGTACTGCGCACTCTGCCTCTTCGGTCTGCAGGACTGGATCCTGAACTGTTGACCAGTGTGCTGCTTGCTCTGACTAAGGCAAGAGGAGTGAGGCACTGATCTCACCATGCATAGTAGCTATGACACGAGATTGCTTGTGGTATTCACAGAGGTGCTGACCACAGTGGAACACCGCTTGTGGGCTCGGACAACAAGCACTGAGTGGTGGGATCACATCGTTATGTATGTCTGGGATGACAAGCAGTGGCTGCCGAACTTTCGGATGAGGAAAACCACATTCATAGGACTGTGTGATGAGCTCGCCTCATCCCTGCAGCGCAAGGACACAAGAATGAGAGCTGCCCTGCCGTTGGAGAAGCATGTGGTCATTGCACTGTGGAAACTAGCTACTCCAGACTACAACTGATAGGTCGTTAACCAGTTCGGAGTGGGAAAGTCAACTGTTGGACTCATGTTGATGGAAGTGTGCAGGGCCATTAATTGCATCCTGCTCCGAAAGACCATGACTCTGGGCACCGTGTGTGACATTGTGGATGGCTTTGCACAAATAGGCTTCCTTGCGGAGGGGTGATAGATGGCACGCATATTTCAATTCTGGCAACAGACCACGTAGCCACCGAGTACATTAATCGCAAGGGGTATTTCTCAATGGTTCTCCAGGCGCTTGTGGATCACTGTGGGCATTTCACAGACATTAACGCATGCATGTTTCAGAACACTGGCCTGTTCAGGAAGCTGCAAGCAAGGACTTTCTTCCTGGACCAGAAGATCACCATAGGGGAAGTCGAAATGCCCATTCTGATCTTGGGAGATCCTGCGTACCCCTTAATGCTGTGGCTTACGAAGCCACACATGGAGCACCTTGACAGCAGCAAGGAGTGGTTCAACAACAGGCTGAGCAAGTGCAGAATGACTGTGGAGTATGCTTTTGGCCATTTAAAGGCCCGCTGGTGCTGCCTATATGGAAGCTGGACCCTGCTGAGGGTGAGCAGGGAATCAAGGGAGGGTCTTCTCCAAGACTGTGGTTTCTGCCCTGGCCCTTCTGTGGCTCGCTGGTGTGCAGCAATGCCCGCCGCCCCCTCCTCCCCCCTGCCAGTGATGGCAGAGTGGCGCGGGAAAGTTATGGTTGATGGAGCAAGAAACAAAGCTGCTCTGCCAAAGAACCTGCGGCAGCGGATTGCCCAGTATCACCATGAGAGTTTCTTGGAAATCTCTGAGGCAGATTCCCGTGAACTGAGGGAGTGTCAACAGCCTGTTCCACTGCTCAAACTAGGCATGTGGTGGTACACGCATCATACAGACACAAGCCTGCTTTCTGCAACCCTCCTGCCCCCACCAACTCGCTTCAGCGATTCCCAAAATCAAAGCCACTTACTAGGGGCTTCCTCTCCTGTTTGCGCTTCGCCAACACCCGATAGCTGTGACTGGCTAGTCTCCTCGGGGTAGAAAAGAGCTCCTGGCTGCATGAATCTCTGACCTCTGAGTTGTCCTCTGCCTCTGGGTCCCTTTCCTCCTCCCCATCCTCGTCCAAGATTTCCTTCTCCTGGCTCAGTCCACTCTTGGCTGGCACGCAAGCCACCAAAGTATCCACAGGGATCTTCGCAGTGGAGGTGGGGTTGCCACCGAGTATCGCGTCTAGCTCTTTGTAGAACTGGCAGCTCGTGGGCGCAGCACTGGAGTGGCAGTTTGCCTTCTGCGCCTTGTGGAAGGTGTTCCGCAGCTCTTTCACTTTGACCCTGCACTGCAGTGTGTGCCAGTCATGGCCCCTTTCTGTCATGCATTGTGAAATCTGTTTGTAGGTATCATAATTACTACAGCTGGAGTGCAGCTGAGACTGGACAGCCTCCTCTCCCCAAATGCTGATGAGGTCCAGCAGCTCAGCATTGCTCCAAGCGGGGGATCACCTGATGCGTGGAGCAGGCATGGCCACCTGGAAAGATTCACTGAGACCATTGTACGCATCACCGAGCAAACAGGAAGGGGACTTTCAAAATTCCAAAGGAATTTACGGGGTGAGAATGACGGTTGGTCACCTGCGGGCAAGGCAGTACAGTTCAAAATGATGATCAAAGAGGCAAGAACAGGCCTTGTGGGACACTTCCTGGAGGCCAATCACAGTGCTGTAATCGACCAGGGTATCTACACTGGGCTGCGGCACTGTGCCCCGGTGCAGAAAACTGTACACTTCTTGTCAGGGTGGTTTTTTACAGTGCTGCAACTGTGCAGTTTGTGTGCAGTACGTGGCTTGGCACTGTGTACACCTCAGGAATTACAATGCAGAAAGCTGCTTTACTGCGCAGAAACTTGCCAGTAGACAAGGCCTAAAGGGAAAATAGGAAGACTTCTCTGTCCCCCTCAATTACTTATTTACTGCAATCTTCACAAAGGTGAATAGGAAACAGATGCCAGAAACAAAGATACCTGTCAATTTTCTATAGTGGAGGAAGAAGAAATACTGAGGGAAATCAGAGTTGAACCTGAAAAGGTGAATAGGAAATCAAAATGTTTGAAGACTGCCAAAAATTCAGGACCACACATGTTTATAGGGAGGCTGCATCTCTGATGAGGTTTCAGCTGTACGTCTTCTGTCTCTTTTGCCACCCAGAAATCTGAATGAAGACAAATGATGACTCCCCTTCATCTCCCACAACAAACTCGCTAACCCACTAGAATACAGTATTTTGAAAATTGCTTTGAAGACACGTTTGGATGGTTCTGATGGGCAGAGAGATACTAATGTAATGCCTACCCTATCTTTAAATAGAAGTAGCATAGGAGGGGTCATGGGGGTTCAGTGCTCTAGCCATTAACTTTGCCTTCAAATTTTGCTCAAGTCTGTGTTTCTGCTTATAAAACATATGTATTAACTTATATATTAAACCCACATTATTACAGTGAATACACTGGAATTAAAACTTTAGATTTCTGGTTAAAAACAGCAGCAAAAGTGTCTCAGGTTAGGTACCACAGTGGGGATACTTACAGGTCTTCCCTCTGTAAAAAGAGAGAGAGAGATCCATTTCCTGACTTGTGTTATGAGTTTGGCAGTGGTATCCTAGTAGAGAGTGGTCCTCATGGTGCACCCCCTGAATGACTGGTACTCTTTTGCCCAGAGAGGGCCAGGATGGGGAAAGTTATTTCAGGTCAGGATTGCAGTGGACTGGCAGGACTTTGCAGGCAAGCTTGCATTGTGTCTGTCAGCGTCAGCCATCGCTGCTAGACTTTGCGTTTCCTGTACATCTCTTAAAAAGAGATGACCCTAGAAAACTACATATTTTAAAATTTTACTGCCCTTTATACCAAGCTCTTGTGCCACGCAAGATGCAGGGGTAGGGTATTGAGGACCATGGGGTCTGAGAAATGAGAGAAAAAATGATTTGCCTAGAGCTGGTGGGGGGAGTTGAAACTTATGGATGGAGGTTTCTTGTTAGATGGGAAGAGTGAGAACATGCATTGCATCCTGGCAACAGCTAGGGAGACAGAGGGAGACATCCCAGTTACACCGGCAGCTCAAATGTTTATTCACATTGAGCGTGCAGCTGGCATGAAGCAGCATATGCTCCTCATCATGTGCTACTGGAACACCAACTGAAAATACTGCACTGCTGTTGCTGGGACCTTGACACCTGTGGGCACTGTGTGGCTGCTGGTTTGGCACCATTGTCTGAACCAGCCCTGCCTGTCGGATATAACCACTGACTCAAAGGAGAAGATGACTCCAGCTAAGTTTCCTGGCCTCCTTCCACGTTAAAATGGCTTGCGGTTTTTACGTAGCCAGTGAGAGCTGCACTTTCTGCAGCATCCCCAAGTAGGGAATTTTAATTGCTGCTCTAATATTCTATGCTTTGCAGCTGCCGCTTGTCATTTCATGCTCAACAAACAGTTTACACTGAGGACTATCCACTGGCCTTTCCTTCAACAGCCAATGCTAAGCCAAGTGTGTCATTATGCTCAGCAGTGGATTGTCTGGGGTGGGGTTTTGGAGCTGTCACACTGTGGCTGGGTGCCTCAAAAACCATAGCAGCTGACACCCTGCCGTACTTGGAAAAAATGTGGAGTTTCAGGGTGTGACCTCATGGTAGCCCTATTGCTCTCCTCCTGTCTTCTGCCTTGCCAGTCTGTGAGTCAAACTGTTTCTCACCTTTCACTGAGCCTCCTCTCCTCCCAAAACGGAAGGAAGATTCTAGCACCTGACGCTAATTTGGGTCCCAATCCTTCTGATGTAGTTTGGTGCTCACCACTGGTGAAATATACTACAACCACCAGATCAAAAAAGCTCCGGGTAAGTATATAATAAAACTTTTTGCCATTCTATGACTGTTGCGGGCTTGTGAAATGAGTTGCTCATTCAGTGTAATTCCTAGTAGACATGTGTCTGCATCATAAAACAGCTACCCACTGCATTTAGCCTTAATTGGCCAATGTAGGCCCTTCATTAGCAGTCTCTATGGACAACAAAGTTCTAACAGAAGTTTTATATTATACCTTCTTATCTCTAGAGGTGAACTTTTCAGGCCAGGATCAATGCTTACTGTCGATGTTTTGAGGACAAATCCCAGTCTCACTGAAGTCAAGGACAAAATTCTGACTTTAATGAGATCAAGATATAGTCCTTTGTCTCTAACAAATTCCCTGTGGGCCACATAGTAACAGAGAGATTGTCTTATGGATGACTTCCCTGAAATCACGTAGGCCGCTTCTTCTCCTGATAGCGATTGGGTAACAAACCACAAATCATACATTTGGAGCCAAAGCTGTTAGGACAGAGGCCCTGTTGAATATCAGTAAGGTGTATACTGGTAGCTTGACTTCTGTGATTCATTCTGCATGGATTTAAAAACCATAAAAGCTGGGATGAGAGGGCAACCAAGGGTCTGAGTCAAGAGCTTAGCAGTTCAGACATGAGAGAAGGCTACAACTCCAACGGGGGTTTGTTGTTTAGTTACTTGAGGCTTTGAGTGATCAGTTTTTGTGCAGCATCTGGTATGAGTGGATTGTATGTGAACAAAAAATATGCTGCTTTTAGGTGGATGCTGGCCTGGAAAAGAGTTAAAACGTCACCCCCCCCCCAATCAACAGAGCTGCAGCAGGTGTCTCCCCTCACAGACGGACTGCTAAGGAACACAGCACTGCCAGAAAGCCCAGCTATGGGTTCATCTAAAGTTACCCAATTACCCATTTTGTGGAGACAAGTGGGGCTATCCGATGTGGGAGGTAGTTGGGACTCAGTATCTTTTGCTGATCAGGCACTGAGATCAGACTCACCCTTGAAGCAGGAAATGGGGGAGTTGTTGTGCAATTACTTTTCAGCTGATCTTTCTTATATAGACTCTTGAGCCAAATTAATCACTGTACTTACTATGAATTGATGGCCCATTGTGTTTATGGCTTGACAGCTGAAGGAGAGATTTATTTCTCTTTTTTGCTTGGGGTTTGTATTACAGAAATGTGTTTTGTGGATTGGGAGGAAAAAAAGGACCCCTAGGAAACATTCACCTTCCAGATTTATCTGTGTTGAGTGTTTATTTTTTCAAGGATCTGAAGCTGGTTAGTTCTCAGCGATAAGCAGTCTGAAATAAATCTTTGAGATATTTCCCTAATTTTCTCTCTCTAGTTAATTTAAAGTTTGAATAAAAAACACTTGGCCCATTCTGTGTGTGTTGTCCTGCTGCTTTTCCTGTCTATGTCCTCAGCATTCCCCTCCCTCCGGGCCATCATTATTCAAACAGACTCGTCACGATGATTGACTGGAACTACTTGCAGTCTAAGGTCCTACTCAGTGTGAATAAAGGGGGAAGTCTAATCCTATACGAGCAGGCAGATATGGTGAAGGAGTGGCCATTCTTTGGCATGTACTGGGACATAGATGTAACTTAAGGGACCGTACTCAGCCCTGGCCTTAAAATATTCTTCTCCTAACCCCCTTTACCTGTAGGGTTTGCTAAATGCAGTCTCCGGCGCACTCACTCACTTGCCCTCGTCCCACATTTCAGCGCATAGTGCTATAGCTACCCCTGCTTTCTGTGTGGTCTTTGAAATGTACATGGCTTGGTGGCAACCAGTAGAGAGGGAAAATAATGTGTTTTATTTATTTAGAGTCAAGCCCAGTTTAAGCTCCTTTCTAAATAAATAAAAACTTTTAGTTAGTTTTATATAAATAAAAAAGGCAGATTTTCCCTCTCTCCTGGCTGCTGTTGGTTTCAGAGACCACACAGGGAGCTGCATTGATAGCCCTGAAATGTGTGACTGAACCCTGGTCTACACTAAAAAGTTAGGTAGATGGAAGCCACTGTAAGTCGACCTGTTAATGTATGTGTCTGCCCTACGGGTCCTTTACGCCAACCTAAGTCACCTCTAATGTTGACTTCTGTAATCCACCTCTGCCAGAGGCATAGCACTTAATTCAGTTTTCATGGGTCGACTGCGAGGTAGTGCAGATGCAGCGTTGTATAATTCGATTTAATTGGCCTCCAGGTGGTGTCCCACAGTGCTCATCTGTGATCGCTCTGGAAATCATTCTCAACTCTGCTGCACTGCAACCAGGTACACAGGAAACAGCTCCTTCCCTGCTAAAGCCCTGGGAATTTTTGATTTCCCATTTCCTGTTTGATCAATGTCGGGAGCATGCCAACTTGAGCACAGCTGATCATGGAGACTACACACCCCAAACTCGTTCTAGCCCAGTCTGCACAGGAGGTGGTGGATCTCATCGCTGAATGGGGAGAAGAGTCTATGCAGGCTGAACCCCACACATGCCGGTTCTACAACGAGCTGCATGCGATTCTTGGGGTGACCCTACCAGCATCCCCACAAGCAATGTGGACACCTCACAGGTGTATGAGCCTAGGGACAACAAGGAGGACGATATGGTGGATAAGGAAGAGGAGAAGAAGAATGGGAGATAGATGAGCGGTGGATCCATTCTCCCCGAGAGCCAGGAAATATTTTTAACCCTGGAGCCCGGTGGGTCGCAGGGCATTGTGATGGCTGACCGTGATGCCGGGGTAGGAACCTTTGGTGAGTCTACAGTTGCAATCAAAGTCCAGTTAAACTTTAGCGAGCACACACATTCGGTGGTATTGCATGTTTACTGTGAAGAAAAAGCGAGATGCTGTGGTTCTCTGCTACGCAGAGGGTGGCCCCCGGAAAAGCTGGTTTATGTAGACTGGGATAGCCCGGGAATCCTCCATAGATATCTCCAGGAAACTTTCATGGAGGTACTCTGCAATCCTTTGCAGAAGGTTTCTGGGCAGGGTAGTCTTATTTCTTCCACCATGGAAGGATACTTTCCCACACAACTCCTGAATTAATTCTGCTGGCAAAATTGCGGTACACAGCATAGCAGCATAAGGACGGGTCTATACCCAGACGCTTGCAGCATCTCCTTCCTTTCTGCCTCTGTTACCCTCAGGAGACTGATATTACAGAGGGTCGCCTAGTGGAAAAGGGGGAAGTTCTCATTAAACGTGCTCTTACAAGAAAAAAAGGGCATGTAGACCCTCCCCTCCCCCCCACATTCTGGATTGTCAAACCACGTGGCCACTAGTGTGCCTTTACGGTGCTCAGCATGGGTTGGCAAGTAGTTTAAAGTGGCTGATAGGGGATTGGAGCTCCACATGGGAGATTCTGCAATTTGGGAGTGAAAACATTTCCCCATCCCTCACCCCGTTCATAAACAGCTTCCTGTGGTGCTATGGGGAAAGGCCATTGTTTGACTAGCTACCTCGGCTCCCGATATGAGCCTGCTATAAACTTCATCAAAAGTGCGGTCATCCATGACCCAGAGTGACCTATTCACCATGGCTGGAGCAGCAAAACGGCACAGTGAATGGTTACAGATTCAGATTATGTTCTGGCTTGCACCTAGTGTAATAAGGGATTTTTTTTTTAATGAAAATGGCCTTGCTTTGGAAACATTTTATTTATGTACAGTGGCTCCTTTATTTTTTCCCATGACTGACCGCTGGAAATGTGTCGTTCTGTGTGTCATCAACACCTGAAAGCAGACTTTCACTGATTAGAAGAAGGAGAAAGAGAACATGGGAGGACATGTTCACTGAGATAATGAACGCCTCTGGGACAGCTGAGACTGAGGTGAGAGCGTGGATGATTTCAGTGTCCGAGAAGTTAGACATGGACATGGAGAGAAGGGAAGTTTCCAGTGAGCAAGACCATGTGGTGCAGGATGAGATGCTTCAGATTATGAGGGACCAAGCAGATATGTTGAAGCGTCTGGTTGAACTGCAGGAACAGAAGCAGGAGGATAGAGTCCCTCTGCAGACCCTGGTGGACAGCCAGCCAGCATTGCCTGGCGCAGAATCACCCTCCTGGAAGCGTTCTCTGAAGTGTGGGTGAAAAGTCCATTATCCCTTTCACTTAACTCAGGGGAAAGGTACAAGGAACAGAAAGTGCCCATTCACAGACCTTTGATGGTCTGGAATGTGGTATTATGTTACACAGCTGAAAATGTTTCTCCTGTTCCAACTTTACAACCCCTTTTCCCCAAGGTTACCTTTTTTTTCTGTTCTCCCTCCTTACTTATGCTTGTTAAATAAAGTAAATGGATTTGAGAAATAAATATTCTTTATTGAGTAGAAATGTTCTTTATTAACTGGAGTGTCCCTCTCTGCACTTCCAAATGCCGACTTCCTTTTATGTCCCTTTCCATTTCTTCCATATGAGAAGTGTTTTGGAGACAGGGGCTGGGACGTGTCCAAGAGATCCTGCTGGCATTCAGTCTGTAGTTTCTCAGATGCTTCTGATTCAGCCTTCTCTTCTCTTCTTTATTGAGTAGAAGAAATAAATGTTCTTTATTGGGCGGGGAGTTGGCTTTACAGGGACATTGATACAAGGCAGGTGAAGGTTTGGGAAAGCACAATGCAGACAAGCAGCTCACATTGTTGCGACTCATTATTGAAATAGCTTTTAAAGCCTTGCGGATACACAGCGTCCCTTGCTGTGCTCTTCTTATTGCCCTGGTGTCTGTCTGCTCCAAAATGGCTGCCATGCGATCGGTCTCAACTGCCCAGTCCTGCAGAAAATTTCCCCCCTTTTTTCCACAGATATTATGGAGCACACAGCAGGCAGCTATAACCATGTGGATGTTCTCTTCGCAAAGGTACAACCTTGTTAGTAGACTTCTCCAGCGCCCTTTCCAACGGCCAAAGGCACATTCAACCATCATTCTGCACTTGCTGAGCCTATAGTTGAACCGTTTCTTACTGCTGTCCAGACGGCCAGTGAATGGCTACATGAGCCATGGGAGCAAGGGGTAGGCTGGGTCCCCCACGATAACTATAGGCATCTCAACATCGACAATGTTCATTTTGTGGTCTGGAAAGAAAGTCCCGGATTGCAGCTTTTTGAACAGACCCGAGTTCCTAAAGATGTGTGTGTCATGAACCTTTCCCAACCATCCTACGCTGATGTCGGTGAAACGCCCCCTGTGATCCACCAGTGCTTGCAACACCATTTAAAAGTTTCCCTTTTGGTCTATGTACTCTTTGGCAACGTGGTCTGGTGCCAAGATGGGGATATGCGTGCCATCCATCATCCCACCGCAATTAGGGAATCCCATCATGGCAAAACCATCCACTACATTCTGCACATTTCCCAGACTCACTACCCTTCATAGCAGAGGTTGATTAATGGCCCTGCAGACTTGGAGCACAGCAGCTCCTATGGTTGATTTACCTACTCCAAATTGATTCCCTGCTGACTGGTAACTGTCTGCCATTGCAAGCTTCCAAATAGCAATCACCACTCGCTTTTCCACTGTCAGAGCAGCTCTTATTTTTGTGTTACTGAATTGCAGGGCAGGGGAAAGTTCTGGACAAGGTTCCTGGAAGGTGCCTTTCCGCATTCGAAAGTTCTGCAGCCACTGCTCATCATCAAATACCTGCAAAACGATGCGGTCCCACCAGTCAGTGCTTGTGTCGCGGGACCAAAAACGGCGCTCAACAGAGTGCAGTTGCTCTGTGACTGCCAGCGGCAACTGTGAATTGTTTTTCAATGGCTTGCAGCAGGGCTGCTTTAAGGACATCGCTATGTTCTGTGCGGTGGACCCTACTTTGGCTCTGGAAATACTGCAGGAGAGGGCGTGAGGTGTTTGAGATGCTCACAGCAAGAGTGCACAACTGAGCAGGCTCCATGCTTCTGGGATTATGGGATATGCACGGTGGTTTTAAGGCACAAAAACCACTGGGTTGTTTGCCCTTGAGCACAGTGTATCATGGGATGCCGACGCAATGTTCCCATTCTCCCCGGCAACAATGTTTTGGTCCCATGAGGCATTGCACAAACTTCCCAAAACACACTGCGGCAAGTTGCACTTTGGGATAGCTACCCACGATGCACTGCTTTGTGCATCAATGCAGGCACTGCTAGTGAGGACGCAGTCCATCAAGACAATGAGCATGGTGTGGCCATGCACAATCAACTTAATTAATTCGGAGGGCTCGAGGTTGAATTAGATAAAGTCGACTTAATTTTGTAATGTAGACAAGCCCTGAGGTATAGCTAGGAAGGACCATGGTTTGAGTCTTACTGCCTTAAACACATGCCTTATGTGCCTCTGCCAGTCAATCTATATTCTGCTAGGTGATATTGGGAACAATCTTAGTATATCATGAGATCAACGCGCTATGAATATCTATTCAAAAATAACAGCCCCACCCAAATCCTCTTGTCTGGTTCTAAGTAACTTACCTGTGTGGGTGGTGGGATTAGTTTACATGACTGAGCACCATCCAGAGGTACATTGTATTACCCCAAAGCGATAATGCACACCTAGAAGGACAGCGATGCGCATGCATGCTTCTCAGGAGGTAGAGGACACTTGTCTGTGGGTGTGTCTGCATGTGCACATGTAGCCATACCAGAGACAGCCATGGCACACAGGCGACAGCACAGACCATACAACCCAGCCCAGGACTTTGCCCGTATCACGAAGGAGGTCAGACTAGATGATCCTAGTGATGCCTTCTGGCTGTACAATCTATGCATCTATTTACCTTTTTTCGGCCTCATTTGTGTCTTTTGTCTGAGAGGGGCATGTCTATACGTAATATGGAGAATATGGAAGGATTTTGACCTTTTTCATGTTCCGAGCGACTAGCCTGTGCTGCTGCCCATGCTGCTGTGGCTTCACCGCTATTGTTATCCAAGCTAGCTCAGGTCTGAATAGAAATGCTGCAGTCACCCCCTGTGATTGCGGAGTAGACATACCCATTGTTAGAAAATGGTTCCCAGTTTCCAGCACAGGTGATATACGTGCTAGCGTAGACAGGGATCAGGGCAGCTCTGAGCAAGTTTTCATTAATGTGGGACTGAAAATGCCTCTCAACCTTTGAACCTGTCGAGCTACCAGAATGTGTGACAAATGACTGAAATGTGGAACACGTGGGGTTTCGTTGCACACTGCACTGTAAGCGACAGATTATAATGGGGTTTAACTATAACACCTGCTTTGGAGGATGTTTCCTCCCTGTCTGACTCTTTTGCTCAGGCCATTTGTGGTGTTTGGGGGTAGGGTCCCAGTCCTGGCTTCTTGTATGATGCTAGAGAGAGGTGGTTTATGGCACAAGGGGTGTTCCCTGTCCATGTTGCTCCTGTATTCAATTCATGCTGCCCTGTCCTCTTCAATACAGTGTAATCCATGCTGTTCGCTCTCTTGGTACATTGCTCACAGGAGAGACGGGAGTTGCACAGCGGGCCCTGGAATGCTACTTGTCTCCTCATGCCCAGCCAGTAAAGAGTGCAGCAGTTCAGGGTCTGCCTCCTCACCTCCCTCCTGTGAAAAAAGCAGTGACCCCGGCTGCTTCCTTGGTCATCCTGAATGGTCTCCTCAAAAACAGCCGTCAGCTGAGTTCCCAAGCAGCTCTGCTCTCTTCCTGCAGAGGCATTTGTGCTCCTTTAAGGGCAGAGAGAAGCAGGGCAGAACAGCACAATTGAGAATTTTGCCCACTGAGGTGGAGCAGCAGGACAACCTGCACTAATGAGGAGTGGTCCGCACAATTCAGAGAGCTGGAGAGGCTTGCTAGTTCATAGACCATGGCTGGCATTGGTATAGCTGTACTCTTGCTGGAAAGCAAGTGCAAACTTTCCTGGGGTAGACATGACTTTTTTACAAAATAACTCACAATATACCTGAAGCACACACACATATATCTTGGTATAGGTACACACTTAATGTCTACATTAGAGACATTGGACCCAATCCAGGAAAGCATTTACTATAAGGCCATGTTTAACTTCAAGCACCCGAGTAGTCCCACTGTCTTCAACAGGATACTCACATGCTTACATTTAAGCATGTACATAAGTGCTTTGCTGGATCTGGGCCCTAGAGGCAAGGTGAATATTTTTCCCTATTCAACGAATTACATTCATTTAAATTTTTAATAAGGGCCTCTCCCACAGTCTAGATGCCTCTGATAAACATAAAATGCATAGCTAGTGAAAAAATACAAATCAAGCAGCATAACTTTACCCATATTGCAGGGATCAGTTGTCATGTGGTTACATAAC
Organism: Caretta caretta; assembly: GCF_965140235.1. Taxonomy (NCBI): domain Eukaryota; kingdom Metazoa; phylum Chordata; order Testudines; family Cheloniidae; genus Caretta; species Caretta caretta. Next base: position 170,615,303 of record NC_134208.1, read on the forward strand.
AATCACATGATTATTTCTGCTGTGCAAAACAAAGTAATAATATAACAGTTTGGTGGCAATTGTTTTAAAATCAATATCCATTATCATAGAAGGCTGTGACGTGAACACAGGACTGGAAGCTTGGCATTCTTAAATCCTAATAGTGACTCTTTTACTGATTCCTTTCATAGTCTTGGGCAAAACACTTAACCTCTGAACCTCAGATTTGCCTTCTGTAAAGTATTTCCCTTGAGTAAAATATTCACCTCCGAGGGAAGCTGTGAGGATTAGTGAGTTATGTTTGCAGAGCAGCTTGAAGATGCTAAAGGCTTGCCATTGCTGTTGTAATGTGAGAAGATAAGAATTGCATCCAGTCACAGCTCTCCCAAAATTCAAATATGATTCCTCAGACAAGGGCACAAAAACACTTGCTGATGCGCTGTGGCCTGATTTTCAGCTGGGCCTTAGTCCATCCTCCCTTTTTTGGGAGAGCAGTACTGTGTCTGCAAACATTGCATATTTCTTTCTTTCTTTTTCTCCCTGCACTTAGTTGTGAGGACCAAAAAAAGAAAAATATTATCATTTTTATGGATGCAAATTACATTTGCAAAAAGGGAGTTTGTGTTTAGAAAACTTATATCTAGAAATTTTATGAAAGATGCCACATAGTACTTTCAAGCCCTAATGAAATATTGTTTCTTTCTTTTTTTAAAAAGAAGCTTTTAATTTAATGTTTTTTAATTGTCTCCTATAGTAGGAATAATATCCATGGTGTTGGGGTATACTTGCAATGAACAGCATTTTGCAGTTATTCAGCATGCCAGCTTTGACTTAGAGTTTAGACAGTCATAAAAGTCATTTATTGCTTTGTATGCTGCATTGCAATGAATGATACCACTTACTTGTCACTGTGTTCTGAGTAACTGCACCAAAGAGAGCATTCATTTTAGCTACAGAAAGAACAGCAAAAATGATTCCATATTTATTTATTTCCATATTATCTCATAATAAAGTGATTAATGGTGCAAATATGTAAGAAAATATGTAAGAGAATTTAATGTCTTGGCCTTATTTCTTTTCTGAAATTGGTGGCCAAACTATTAGAAATGGTGGCCAAACTATTAGAAATAAATGGGAAAACAGTTTATCCTAGGGCTCCTGCATTGGTGATTATGTAACTTCATGCTCCATCCAAGGAATTGGCTGCAAGAAAACCTTACAAAAGAGAACCTCAAAATTACCAACACAAACAAAGGAAGGTCTAAGGATTCTAAAGTAACTGAAGCTGATAGTCCGCTCTGTTCTACTGGGTATGAAATGTAAATGTTAGATTGGGAACACTTGGGACACTGGGGAAGTTCCAAAGTCTGGAAAAAGGTTATTTTGTGCCAAAATATAAAAAGGGTAAATGCAATGACCCAGGTAATTGTAGGCAGGTTAGTTCTGACATTGATCCCAGCAGTATCATGGAAAGGCTGTTATGGGGTCCAATCTGTAAAGAATTAAAAGATGATAGTATAATTAATGCTAATCAACATGGTTTTATGGAAAATAGGTCTTGTCAAACCAACATCATATTGTTTTTTTGGATAAGATTATGTTTAGCTGATAAAGGAAACTGTATTGATATAATAGACTTAGCCTTCTGTAAGCATCTGATCTTGTCCCACATGACATTCTGATTAAAAAAATGAGCACTGTACAAAATCAATATATTCCTATTAAATGTAAAACTGGTTAACTGATAAATCTGAAAAAGTAATTGCAAATGGGGCATTGTCATCCAATGAGGTCCCACAGGGAAATGTTCCTGACCCAGGGGCAATTCAATATAATTATCAATGATCTGGAAAAAATATAAAATCTCTGTTGATAAAGTTTGCAATGACACAAAAATTAGTGGACTGGTCAAATCAGTTATATTGACCGGCCTGGGTCACTTGATAAGGTGTGCAAATTTGAACAACATGAGTTTTATCATAGTCAAATACAAGGTTGCACATGTAAGAATAAAGAATATTTATAATATAGCAGACTGCATGCTGTAAAGCTGTGACTCTGAAAAGGAGATAGGGAAATTACTGGTTGAACATGCGCTCCTACTATGATGCTCTAGCTAAATGGGCAAACACAATCTTTGGAATGTATAAGCAAGGAAATATCAGGTAGGAGGAGGGAGGTAGTTTTATCTCGGTATATGACATTGGTGAAACAGTTACTGGAATACTGTGGCCAGTGCTGGTGGTTACATTCCAAAAAGGATGTTGCAAAATTGGAAAGGGTTCAGAAAAGAGCTACAAAAATGATTTGCGCTTGGGAAGACATTTTACAGTCAGATACTAAAGAAGCTCAAGCTATTTAGTTTATCCAAGAGAAAGTTAAGAGATTACTTGATCATGGTCCACAAGTAGCTACACAGCAAAGATATTTCTGTTAGTTGGAAGCTGACGCAAGACAAATTCAGACCAGAAATAAGACACAAATTTTAACAGGAAGGGTCATTCATCACTGGAACAACTTATTAGGGACATAGTGGCTCCTCCATTACTTTCAGTCTTTAAATCACAATTATTGTTCTAAAAGATATGCTATAGCATATAATGACACGTAGCCTCCATATAATGTCTCTCATCAATATTTTGCAAAGTGCATTACAAAGGGGGGCAGAATCATTACTCCTATTTTTAAATAGAGAAACTGAGGCACATACACTTGCCCAGCAGCACCAGGAATAAAACCCAGGTTTCCTAAAGGCTAGTCCACTGTGCAATCCATTAGTCCAACTGCCTCACTTAGCCCCAATTTCTCAAACAGAAGTTATGGGCTTGGGCAGAAATTATTGGGTGAAGTTCTTTGGCCCGTATCACGAAGGAGGTCAGACTAGATGATCCTAGTGATCCCTTCTGGCTTTAGAAACTATGCATCTATTTACATTTTTGGCCTCGTTTGTGTCCTTTATCTGAGCCAAATAATCCATGGGGCATTTCTATATGTAATATGGAGTATGAAAGGATTTTGACCTTTTTCATGTCACATAAAAATATATGTTCCCCACCCTGCACAGGAGAAGGCGGTATTTAAAATGTTAAGAAGGCATGATATGAAAAGGAATAAGGAAGCAGTGCTCACTTTGGCTCCTAACGATACAAAGTGTAAGACTGCAGAGTGGCAGTGTTATGTTTAATACTTACAGAGAAGTGACTGGCAATCAGGTCTCATTTTTTAAATAGGTCCACTTTGTAAGCTCTTCGGAGCAGGACTGGGATGGCTTTTGAATTGCATGTCTGTACAGAGCCTAGCACAACAGGGTGTAGCCTAGCCCTGACCTCTGATTAGGGATTCTAGATGCTTCTGCAATAAAAATAATAAAATAATAATATGGTCTTTTGGCTTATGTTCCAAGCCCCATTACTGATTAGCTACGGTCACTTGTGGCAGATTGCTTAACCTCTTTGTGCCTTAGTTTAATATTTATTTTCTGTTTATAGGGGTTTTGCTAATTGATTTTTATAGTGCTTTGAGATCCTCAAATGGATAGTACTATAAATGTGTAGAGCATTATCATTATTTTTTATTTTTTATACTTGTGTTTGGAAGGTTTGCTTATCACATTTATCTTTCTAATCTGTCTATTGTATTTTTAATGTAACCATCACTGTAGAACCTGGGCATCAATTTTAGCTACTTAAACTAACAATTTAATTCTGATATGAATCAGCTGTAACTCTTAATGTTTTTACCTTGCAATAACAATAATAATACCAAGCTCTTCACCAGTTGATCTCAAAGTACTTTGCAAAGGAAGAAAAGTATCATTGTTCCCATTTTACAAATGGGGAAACTGAGTCACACAGTGGTGATGTGACTTGTCCAAGGTTACCCATCAGGCCAGTGCCAGTACTAGAAATGGAACCCAGGTCTCCTGCATCCCTGTCCAGTCCCCATCTATCCTCTTGGCCACCATGCCTTGAAATATAGTAGCTGCCTGCTTAATAGGTCTAGCATGTTTAATATGAGAGATATCGGCTTTAATTTACACCATTGCACTTGAAAGTAACCCCACTGACCTCATTAGTGTAACTGAGAGTGGAACTTGTCCCTCTAAAATTTCATATTTCAGTCCTAAAAGATTTTTTTAAAAGAAGCATTTATACATCTTTCTTCCTCTGCATTACTTGCAACCTGATAGCATCTGTGTGGATAAGAATATAGACTTGTATTTTCTAAATTGAAGATGTTCTGTTCATACTGCTGAAGAAATAAACTCAAAAATAAGGCAACCAGATGTTAAAAAATGTTGAAAGTTCTTTTTTTGGAAAGGTAGCGACATTATACAAACACGAAAATGATATTTTTTCTGTATAACTATTCATTTTAATGGCACCCCAAGAGTTCGTCCAAGGGTCTGCAGGTCACCTGGGAGAAAGTACAGTATGTTTTGGCTCCACATTCTTTGACTTGCTACAAAGAGCTAATTCTTCCAATTAATGAAATAAATGTTGCCAATGTAGATGGATTGACAAATTATTTTAAAGGCTAATTCATTCAAGCAGATGGCAAGCCTGATATGACTAAAATGTTTAAAGAGACTGTCACTGGGAAAAAAAAAACCCTGAAAGAACTGAGACACTGGTAACTATTCAGCCTGACATAGGAGCTAACTTTTAGCTCCTGTAGGAATCCGTTATCTGCAGCAGCATGGCAGTGAAGCTAACAGCAGTGTAAGAAGGTTAACTCATCAATAGGGTTTTTTGTTCAGGTTACCAGCGAACTAACCTGGTGAAGGTACTGTGATAAACATATGCAGCTCACACTGCTGTAGATCTAGCAGACCCTGATGGGTGCCCACTCAGATGCTATGTTTTCCTTTTAAGCAATATATTTTTCAAATCACAACAGCATTCCAAAATAGCTGCTTTTTAGGCCAGTCAGAGTGCTACAATTTATAAGACCATCAGCATATCAACATTGCAATTTAATGCTCTAGGGAGGGAGGGAGATCTCAACAGACTAATTTATTTCTATTTATCAGCAGTGGGCCGTGGTGGAGAGTCTCCACATATCTGAAAACACACTAGAGTGTATATTTTCATTTTGATGTCTGCCTGCACCTTGGCTTTTTAGGGCCTTTGAAAAGGTACTGCCTCTATGTTAACAAGCCAGACAGGAAACAGCACTCAGTGCGTCAGTTGTACTATACAAGTCTGTACACATGGTGACTTTGAAGGTGTTTCTTCATGTTCCTGCCTTGATGCCTAAGGGATATCAAAAGTAATTCCCATGCATGTTGTCTCCTAGTAAGCACCACTGCTGTATGAATGTCTAGCCATGTACAGTAACGCCTCATTTAACATCGTCCAGGTTAACGTTGTTTCATTGTTACGTTGCTGATCAATTAGGGAACACGCTCGTTTAAAGTTGCGCAATGCTCCCTTATAACGTTGTTTGGCAGCCGCCTGCTTTGTCCACTGCTTGTAGAAAGAGCAGCCCGTTAGAGCTAGCTGGTGGGGGCTTGGAACCAGGGTGGACCGGCAGCCCCTCTATCAGCTCCCCGTTCCCCTAAGTTCCCTGTGTGGCAGCCGCCCAGCAGGCTATCAGTTGCTGGGCAGTTCAGCTGTCCCTCCCCCCACTGCCATGTGCTGCTCCTGCCCTCTGCCTTGGAGCTGTTCCTGGGAGCCTCCTGCTTGCTGTGTGGGGGCAGGAGGGGAAGAGGGGTGCTAATGTCAGGGTGTCCCCCTCCCCCCGCTCCTGCCCTGTGCTCCTGCACCCCATCTGCACAGAGCAAGGGGGGGGCATGAGAGGGCTTAGGATGGAGGGAGCTTGCTGGCAGCAGCTGCTGTCTCAGCTTGCTGATCTACTTAAAAAGGCAGTGTACTTAGAGTGAGGTCAGCATACTTAAAGGGGCAATGCACCTCTCTCTCTCTCACACACACACACAGAATCTCTCTCTCTCTCTCTCTCTCTCTCCAGAGACACACACCCTGTGTGTGTGTGTGTGAGAGAGAGAGAGATAGAGACACACACCGTGTGTGTGTGTCTCTGTCTCTCTTTCTCTCACTCACACACACACACGGTGTGTGTCTCTGTCTCACACACACATGGATCACCCCCCACCCCGGCACTTTGGAAAGTGGAGGCAGTGGTACACTCCAGTTGGATAGTGTGGGTTCATCATCACGTTCAGTTTCCGCAGGGAATGTTGCAGCCACTGCCATGCATCTATTGTGTCTCCTCCCTCCATTTGTGCTGCCTTGTAGAGTGTGAGGCTACATTAACAATGATGTGTGAACCCTTGAGGGCTCAGCCAAGTGCTAGTTCATCTTTTAGCAGTAGGGCATTCCCTGGGAAATATCCCACCCTCTGACTCCACCACCTCAACCAAGCTTCACAATCATCATTGCTGTGTATAGTATTAAATTGTTTGTTTAAAACTTATACTGTGTGTATGTATATATATCTATGTTCCTGAAAAATGCTACTTTAAGCAAAACGATGTTAAGTGAATCCAATTTCCGCATAAGAATTAATGTAAATGGGGGGGTTAGGTTCCAGGGAAATAGGCACTCTCAGTGTCAAAGCAAAATGCAAAGTGGCTACCTTGAATGGTCCCTTATAGTATGTGCTAACTACTTATGCTAAACAATCTGTTCCTCCTTGCATTTTGCTATGATACTGTAAGGAAATTCCTTTCCCAGACTTGAAGAAGAACTCTGTGTGGCTCGAAAGCTTGTCTCTCTCACCAGCAGAAGTGGGTCCAATAAAAGGTATTATCTCACCCACCTTGTCCCTCAGAAGCAAGACTGGAAGTATCCTGGGACCTTACTGCATGAGTATACTAACTGAGGACTTGGAATTAAAGTGCATAGCTACTGTATTAATTTCTGAGTATGTGTGGATTAGTATCTTCACAACACTAACTAACCCTCCCCCACACTCCCCAAATACTGCTTGAACAATTCTCCAAGGAGAGGGTGTGGATCTCATGAATGTAGACAGGTATTTGTATTTTTTCTGTCTCCCTGTGTTCTGGCAAGGGGGTATTTTTAGAGACGATGTTATTTTCAACCACTTGGAACTCAGATGTTAGTCGTCAGCCAGCACAGCAGCATAGCATTACAGATGGTTGGCTGTTTGCTCACCTAGCCCCAAAGGCTAGCTTATCTCTGGGTAAAATATCAATTTTCATTGTGAGTGAAACTTGATTTTTCTAAAGAAAAATATCATGAATACTTGGAGGAAATTGGATTGTTGTTCATGTCCTGGCAATAGCCTGGTCATAAAAATGGCTGTGTTTGCGGTACGTGTGGACAGCCTCTTAGTGCACATTGTTTACGGAACTTAGGAAGGCAACATCATGTCAATACAAGAACTCTGAAACACCTTCTACTGGGAGAAATGTACCCTAAAGAAAATTGCTCAGCTGCTGTTTTCAGAGGAATATATTCCGCTCCCAGGAATTCACATTTCTTTGAGTATTATTACAATTAGCTAATTGGCTGCTGCTGCTGAGAATATTTGCTTTGCTACTTAAGGAGAAAGCAAAGAGTTGTTTTAATGCGCTCACCCAAATGCAGAGCAAGGATTTGCATGAGAAAACTGACTTTAATTGGGTGCATATATACATGTAACAGAATCAGCTAGTGTGATAGTTATAGAGGAATTCACTTTTGTGCTCAGAAAACCTCTTTTTCGCTCTCAGTCTGAATAAGAGACAATTCATTTTTTTTTTGGTTTGTGCTGTCTACAGATTTTTCCTGTTACTGTGTTTTCTTTTAACTTTTCTTTTGTTTCTTGAGATTAGTTCCAAGAAAGGGGAGAACAGTTGTTCGTGCACAATGAAGGTCTCCTTTACTAAAAACTGAAAAGAAAGGAATGAGATAATATTAGATGGGCTTATTTTGGTAAAAGAATTCCCTGCAAATATCTGAATGTCTTCTTAAGAAACCCTGATTACAATATCCACCCTCCTTAGTGGTCTATGTTATCATGATAATCCTCTCTCAAAATACAAATTCCTTGCCAACTTTTGTCAACAGCACCACCCAACAGTCTCTTTATTTTATGAACTTCCAACCTGGAGAATATCACTGCTGGCAGTGATAAGAACGTAAGAACCGTCATACAGGGTCAGACTAGGTCCAGTATCCTATCTTCCAACAGTGGCCAATGCCCTTGAGGGAATGTTTCAGAGGGAATGAACAGAACAGGCAATCATCAAGCGATCCATCCCCTCTCATCCACTCCCAGCTTCTGGCAATCAGAGGCTTAGGGATGCCCAGAGCATGGAGTTGTATCTCTGACCATCTTGACTAATAGCCATTGATAGACCTATCCTCCATGAATTGACCTAATTCTTTTTTGAACCGTGTTATAGTTTTGGCCTTCACTATAGTTTTGGCCTTCACACCCCCTGACTATGAGTTCCACAGGTTGACTGTGTGTTGTATGAAGAAATACTTCCTTTTGTTGGTTTTAAGTCTGCTGCCTATTAATTTCTTTGGATGACCCCTGGGTTTTTGTGTTATGTGAAGGGGTAAATAACACTTTCTTCTTCGAGTGATTGTTCATGTCCATTCCAATTAGGTGTGCACGTGCTGCGTCTATGGACGTCAGAAACTTTTTCCCTTAGCAGCTCCTGTTGGGATGGCAGGGGAGCCCCCTAGAGTGGCAACACCCTCAGAGCGGTGTATATGTTACCGTGCCGGCCCGACCCCCCCTTCAGTTTCTTCTTACTGTCCGTGGTGGCGTTGGAACATTCTCTCTCTCTCGCGCGCGCTTGCGAATGATCCCTTAGCTTTCATAGATAGTTATCAGTAGTTAGAAATCCATTGTTTTCAGGGTCTGGAAGCTACTTCCAGCACCAGTCTTGGGCTGCAGGGCATGCCGCAAGCCCAGGGTTTCAAAGCTTGCGCCACGTGCCGCAAGTCTATGCCCAACAGTGACCCTGTCACACCCCAATGGCCCTCCCCTCCCCCACCAGGGAGTCTCCAGGGAAGGCAGATCAGCATTGTATGTGGGTAACACTGTTGCAGGCATTGCAAAGCATTTTGGGGACGGTCAAAGATGTGTGAGTGGAAAGTGGAAGTTTCCTTTGCAGAATATGAGAGGCCAGGGGAGGGGGGGAGAAAGAAGAAGAGCAGAGAATGGGTTAACTCAACACTTCAGCTAGTTCCATGTGGAGATAAGATGCTGGCCCTGGCCCAAGGTCATGAGCTCGATGAGAAATCAGCAGCTGCCCAGCCGTGAGAAAAGGAGAACTAAGTTGAGCAGAGCTGCAGAGATAGCAGCGAGAACAGTGAGAGCAAATGAGGCGGCAACAGCGAAGGCCAATAGAAGGGAAAACAAAGTCTCTGGAGCCGGGATGTTTTGGGAAACCGAGGAGGCCACAGCAAGCTAGCTTGGACTGGCACAAAGAGCACCAGAAGCAGAGGCCCCTGAGTGGACTACACCCCCCTCCCCACAAGGAGCCCAGGACTTAAAACGCTCCTGAGAGTTGGAGCAACTCGGAGAGCAACAGCAGACTTGGATGGTCTGGGCCCAGGACAGCACTCTCGTCCATCCTTCCCCCGCCCCCTTCTTCTGACGTTACCCTCAGACCTGGCCAGTCTTGGGTAGTACGTGTGTGAGAATGAAAGTGGGTTAGGGCTTGGGGCGTTAACTCTTTCTTTCTTCCCCTGAGTGACGTGGGAGTGTTCCCAGCACTCTCTGCTGTTATTTTATTATCTTATTAATAAAGCTTTAAAATTTAGACACTTGGTGTGCCTTGTCATCTCCTCCCCAAAAAGATCCTGGGGCCCAGCCTGATCAGCTGTGGCCCCAGGCAGATTGGTAATGAAAATCTGTCACAACCCCCATGACTCCTGTCTCCGGTGTCTGGGAGAGTCTCATCAGGCAGAGCGCTGGAAAAACTGCAAGGCCTTTAAGCCGTGCACCAAGAAAGAAAGAGACTTTCGCCTTAAGCAGTTGCTCATGGAGGCCGTGTTACAACCACCGGCCTCTGACCAACTGGCCCCGGCATCCTCAGTGCGAAGTGCCCCGGCGTCCGTGTGCGACCTAGCATTGCCCAGGCACGGTAAATCATTGGCACCGAGATGGAACGACAAACTTCGGCACCGGTCAATTTCTCCGGCACTGACCAAGCGGCACAAGCAAGGGGAAATAGGGTGCTCTCCCCATAGAGCTACTAAGCTGCTCAAAGACGCTCCCGGCATGCAAAGACACATTGTGAGCCCGAGCCAAGAACTGGCACCGTCGACTCTGGTGCCACAGGCCCTGTTGAGTCTGGTACCCAGCAGATACAGTTCCGGTGAAGGGCTGAAGGAGGTCCTTGAACACCCCTCCACACCCAACACTTTAGAGGCAACAAAAGACCACATGAGTTGTCGGTGCCAAGCCCCCTCCCATGCAGGGAGAAGCCTCTGGCACCACCTAGAAGGGTGCCGTCCAGAGGGAAGCCAGCAATGTTGTGCCGCTCGAGGTCACTGTCTCTGCACCACTCCCGGCACCGCTCCCGGTCGAGTTTGGCATCCTATTATTCCCCAGCACTCACGACCCAATGTGAGGTTATGGCACTGGAGGGACCGGTCCCAAGACTCCTGGTACCATTTGCGGTCCCAGTCAGCCCCGCACCACTCCCCAGCACCCTGCAACCGCTCAATGTTCAGCACCGCCCTGGTCCTCTCAGTCGGCATCCTCTGGATCCGAGGCCGACTCTGGTCGCTCTAGCTATAATAGACATAGAGCAATAGCTAGCAGAGCGTCCCAACCAGCCTGGCAGCCACAATGGGCCCCTCCGGGTCAGTGGCCCTTCTGGACCCCGTGGGCCTACCACCAGCAACAGGGCATCTCCTCCAGAGCCTCTAGGTCTGGACAATCTGTGTGACACCATTCCAGGTTGCTGCACAGACACCCATCAAAGACAAGGGAGGCCACTCTCTCTAGGCCACTCCCGGACCCAAAAGAGCAATCGGCGCCCCCAGGCCCAATACCCGAGATGGAGCCAAGCTCTGCGACACCTCAGGAGGTGTCAGCCCTTCAGGGCCCTGAAGTGACCCAGGTCTATGGAGACGCACAGGAGGTTCTAGATGAGGACAACCAGCAGCACCTCACTTCCTCCTCTTCCCCAGACTAGGCTGTGGCAGGTATGTCAGTCTCAGGATCAGTAGACCCCAGGGTTCACCAGGAACTGCTCTGCAGAATCACCCTCAATATGGGCCTTCAGGGGGAAGAAACAGTCGAGGAGGAAGATCTGATGGTGGACATCCTGGCCCCCGAGGATCCCTCCAGAGTCATGCTCCCTCTCATAAAGACCATACAGTCCAATTACAACACCATTTGGCAGATCTCAGCCTCCATCACAGCTAGGGGGGTGGAAAGGAAATACTTCACCCCTTCCAAGGGCTACGAGTTCCTGTTCTGCCATCCGACTCCTTGTTCCCTAGTTGTTTCAGTAGTCAATGAAAGGGAACGACACGGCCAACAAATCTTGGCCCTAAAGGCCGAGGAAGCTAAGCGTTTGGACCTCTTCGGTCGAAAGGTCTACTCCTCTGGGGCCTCCAACTACGCATAGCCAACCAACAGGTGATCCTCAACAGACAACTTCAATTCTTGGACGGCAGTGTCCAAGTTTAAGGATTGCCTGCCCCAGGACTCACACCCTGAGTTTAATCGAGGAAGCGAAGGTGGTGGCTAAGACTTCCTTGCAAGCTTCCCTTGATTCAGCAGATGCTGTGGCCAGAACCATTGCCTCGGGGGTAGTCACGTGTTGCTCAGCGTGGCTCCAGGTGTCAGGCCTCCCTCCAGAGGTCCAGAATACCCTCCAAGACCTTCCTTTTGAGGATTTGGGCCTTTTCTTGGAACAAACAGACTCCAGGCTGCATGGCCTTAAAGACTTTAGGGCCACCCTGAAGTCACTAGGAATGCATACACTGGCAACCCAGAGAAAGCCCTTCAACCCTCAGCCTCCACAGCAGAGGCAGTATCAACCCCGACGCAGGCAGGAGCCATATCATAGGCGCGGCAGAAATAACAGGCACAGACAGAACAACGTGCCTAACCAGGGCCAGAGTAAGCCCCAACCCGGAAACAAGCAAGGGTTTTGAAGGCACGCCTGAGGACAGTGTACCAACCCAGTTCCCGGATCCATCCCCACAGTTTTAAAACCGATTATCCCACTTCTACCATGCGTGGTCCCATATAACATCAGACCAATGGATCCTATGCATGGTACAGGTGGGATACACTCTCCAGTTCTCCTTCTTCTCTCCCTCCCACCTACCTTCCCCATCCCTCTTCAGGGACTCCTCTCATGAGCAACTCCTTATGCAGGAGGTTTGTTCGCTCCTCGAGATAGGTGCTGTGGAGTAGGTTCCGCAGGAGCTAAGGGGAAAAGGGTTTACTCCCATTACTTTCTAATCCCCAAGGCAAAGGGCGGGTCTTCGACCCATTTTAGACCTTCGCGGACTCAACAAATTTTTGATCAAGTTCTGGTTCCGCATGGTCTGCCTGAGCACTATTATTCCATCTTTGGATCCGGGGGATTGGTACGCTGCCCTCGACATGAAGGACACACACTTTCATATCGCTATTCATCCGGCGCACCAGCGCTTCTTCCGGTTTGCCATAAACCAACATTACTACCAGTTCACGGTTCTCCTGTTTGGCCCGTCCACAGCCCCCCGAGTGTTCACGAAATGCATGTCGGTGGTGGCAGCCTTCCTGAGGAAAAGGCAGGTTCGAGTGTACCTGTACCTCGACAACTGGCTTCTCACAGGTCTTTCCAAGGAAGAGGTCCAGTCCCAGATGATGATGGCCATGGACACGTTTCACAGACTGGGGCTCCTCCTCAATATGCCCAAATCTTCTCTCATACCCACCCAAAGGTTAGAGTTTATAGGGGCAGTCCTGGTCTCGATACAGGCAAAAGCGAGCCTTCCAGAGCCCAGATTCTAAGCCATAGAGTAGATCGTAAACTCAGTGCTTTGGTATCCCACTACCACAGTCAGGGATTGCCTACAGCTAATAGGACGTATGGCAGCATGCACGTACATGGTCCTTGTGGTGATGATCCCGGCTCAGGTGCTAGAATCCCTGCTCCGGTGGCTGAACCAACCAGTGGGCTGTGCAGGGGTCCCCTTCGCCAAGCCCCAACCTTCTCTGATGTTAGTAACAGATGCATCAGATCTGGGCTGGGGTGTACACTTAGGGGATCTGAGGACACAAGGCTTGTGGTTGAGGGACGAGATACCTCTCCATATCAGCCTGAAGGAGCTCAGGGCGGTTCGTCTGGCCTGCCAAACCTTTCACGCCACATTACAAGGTCACAGTGTGACAGTCCTGACAGACAACACCACCGCCATGTTCTATATAAACAAACAAGGCAGAGCCTGCTCCTCACCTCTCTGCCACAAGGCTCTCCTTCTCTGGGACTTCTGTGTAGCCCGATCCATTCAGCTCGAAGCATCTTACCTTCCAGGGGTGCGGAACGAGCTTGCGGATCTCCTCAGCAGGTCTTACCACATGCACAAGTGGTCAATCAGGGCGGACATCATACAGTCAGTCTTCCAGAAGTGGGGTTATCCCCAAGTAGGCCTCTTCGCTACCAAGAGCAACAGACAGTGCCCTCAGTTCTGCTCATTCCAAAACCACAGTCCAGGCTCGGTCGCCGATGCATTCTTAATACCATGAGGCAGGGGTTTGAAGTATGCCTTCCCTCCTATCTCACTTGTCCACTGGGTCCTCCTCAAAATTCGCAGAGACAGGGCGACGGTAATCATGATCGCCCCATCTTGGCCCCAACAGCATTGGTATACAACCCTATTAGAGCTGTCCGTGGATGCCCCGATTGCCCTGCCCCTCCATTGAGACCTGATCACACAGGACCACAGGTGCCTCCTTCACCCGAACCTGCAATCTCTGCATCTCATGGTGTGGAAACTCCGTAGCTAAATTCCATGGAGAGCCAGTGCTCTCAGTCGGTGAGACAGATTCTCCTCAGCAGTAGGAAACCTTCAATTAGGGCCACCTAGCTGGTGAAATGGAAAAGGTTTTCCTGTTGGTGTGAACCCAGGCACCTTCAACCGCTCCAGGCTACATCCCAGTTATTCTTGAATATCTCCTATACCTTAAGCATCAGGGTATATTCCCTTCCTCCATCAGAGTACACCTGGCAGTCATTTCAGCTTTCCATCCAGTGTTTTCTAATCCCATAGTGGGGTGATTCCTCAAAGGACTGGAAAGGGTGTTCCTGTATTCTCGCCCACCTGTCCCAACCTGGAACTTAAACTTGGTCCTCTCCAAACTCATGAGCCCACCATTTGGGCCCCTGGCCACTTGCTCCTTCCTCTACCTTTCTTGGAAGTGGTATTCCTGGTGGCCATTACATCAGCAAGGAGGGTGTCCGAGCTGAGAGCCCTCACTTCAGAACCGCCTTACACAGTGTTCATAAGAAGAAGGTGCTGCTTAGACCACACCCTAAATTTCTCCCCAAGGTGTCTCCCAATTCCACATGGGTCAGGACATTTGCTTACCGGTGTTCTTTCCAAAACCCCACACAAGCCCGAGACACTGCAGCCTACACATCCTGGATGTCCGGAGAGCCCTGGCATACTACGTAGAGCGAACAAAACCTTTCCGCAAGTTGCCATAGCTGACAGAATGAAGGGTCTTCCTGTCTCTGCGCAATGCATATCGTCCTGGATCCTGGACTGCATTTGCACGTGCTATGAGTTAGCCAAGGTACCAGCCCCAGCAATTACAGCCCATTTAACAGAGCACAGGCATCTTCGACAGCCTTTCTGGCTCAGGTCCCTATCCATGAGATCTGTAAGGCAGCCACCTGGACTTCAGTGCACAAGTTTACAGCCCACTATGCTGTTAACCAACAGGCCAGGGATGATGTGGCAGTTGGCAGAGCTGTTCTTCAATCAATCGTTCCATGACTCCTACCCTCCTCCTATGGTAAGCTTGGAAGTCACCTAATTGGAATGGAAGTGAACAATCACTCGAAGAAGAAAAGACGGTTACCTACCTTTTCATAACTGTTTTTCTTTGAGATGTGTTGTTCACGTCCATTACAATACCCATCCCCCTTCCTCTCTGTCAGAGTCAACGGCAAGAAGGAACTGAAGGGGGGTCGGGCCGGCAGGGTAACATATACACTTCTATGAGGACGCCACTCTAGGCGGCTCCCCTGCTGTCCCGACGGGAGCTGCTAAGGCAAAAAATTTCCAATGTCCGTGCTCGCGGCGCGCGCACACTTAATTGGAATGGACGTGAACAACACATTTTGAAGAACAACAGTTACGAAAAGGTAGGTAATCATCTTTTATTCAGTTTCTCCACACCATTGATTATTTTATAGGTCTCTGTCATATCCCCCACTCATCATCCCTTTTCCAAGCTAAATAGTCACAGTCTTTTTAATTTCTCCTCATATGGAAGCTGTTCCATACCCATAATCATTTTTGTTGCCCTTCTTTGTACATTTTCCAATTCTAATATATCTTTTTGGGGATGGGTTCGCCAGAACTGCACACAGTATTCAAGGTGTGGATGTACCATGGATTTATATAGAGGCATTATGATATTTTCTGTCTGATTATCTATCCCTTTCCTAATGGAAAACGAACAGATTGTTCTATAAACACAATGTAGAGTTCAACACAAGCATTTCATAAGCCCTATCGCTATATATAAAATCTCCTTGCGCTTCTACAGATACCATCTTTTGGAGTGTCTTTTTTATTATGTCAACCAGCCCTTTTCTTAGGGCTTGTCAACATGGCAAGTTACTATGTGGCAAGGCCCAGGGTATGAATCTATAGTGCATGAGCTGTATGGACACTGCTCTTTGACAGTGAAAGTCCTAGAATGTGATTTAGCATACTATATTTTCAAGTAGTAGTAAACCAAGCTGTGATCTGGGAATTCCCATGCTCTGGAGCAGTGTCAACACAGGATGTTACTGCACAGCAAGCTGATGCAGTATAAGTTCGTACCCTGGCTTGCAGCGCAGTGTCTTGACATGCAGACAAAGCCTTTATCTCTTCACTGTACCAATTAACTTCAGGTTTTATAAGGTCTTCTCTGGTTTCCAAGGGCTTGAGCTTGATTTTTGCAAGATGCTGAACTAGAGCTGAGCAAATAATTTTTCAGTTCAGTGACCAAACAGAAAATTCTGAAAAACATTTGTTTAGAGTCAAACAAAATGTTTTGCTTGACCCAAAACGATTTTCTTAGTGTTTTCTTCATTTCTTTTCATTTTCAGTTTTTTAAACCCCTTTCTGGTTTATGTGTATGTTTTTATAAATAAATCTAGGTATATTTTGAACTGAAATGTCATTTGGAAATGAAAAGATAGAAAAACATTTAGATTTTTCCAATTTTTTTTTCATTTCTATCTCAGCCACAACTATTCACTGAATTTGACCCAAATTTATGAGTAGTTTTGGTCAACGCAAAACTGCATTTTTCTCTACTGCTGAGTCCCCTCAATTCCCAGTAACTTCAATGGGAGTTGATTGAATACTCCACACCTTCCAGGAGATGCTCAGTACCCCTAAATTAACATCCTTAATTGATATCCAATTGAAGTCAGCATTATTTTGCAGAATCAATATATGATGCCTCTGTTTATTTAAGGAGGGTGCCAGGCAAATGCTCTTGCTGTGACCCATCTCTCCCCAAATGTTTTACTTGCATTGTATCTGTTGATTCTACATTGTGTGGCAGAGCTCTGACCTTGTCCCCATGGGTCCCGCACTTCCAGGCAGTTTATGCTAGCTTCAGAGGCTCACTGCAACCCTCCACGTAGCCCTTCTCTCTCTAGGGCCAGGGATACAGTCTACTGAGCCCTTTTCATCATAAGCCAGCAATGGAGGTTGGTGAGAGAGTTTCCACAGTCTCTGTTGCTCCTAGAGTCTCATGCCAAAACAGTTTAGCCTCCTGTCCTGACAGGGGCCTGTTTTGCCCTCCCAGGAGGTGTTTCTGTAGTGGTGGGTTGGGGGGAACCCAGGCCTGCCCTCTACTCCGGGTTCTGGCCCAGAGATCCTAATGGTAGCAGCTGTTGGCAGCCAACCTTTTACTGCCAGAGTTGCTACATTTCCCTGGGCCACTTCCCCACAGCTCTCCTGCTTCTCCCTTCTTCACCCTTACTTTAGGGCTCCCTTACCAATGACTTGAGGGTGTCTTCATTAACCAGCCCTTCAACCACACTTCCTCTCCTCTGGCTTCCCTCTGTCTGACTGGAGTGAGCCCTTTTATATTATCAGAGGGGCCTTAATTAGAGTCAGGTGGTCACATTAGTTTAGTGGCCTCACCTGACTCTTTTCAGGTTAACTGGAGTCAGGAGTTCTCATTAGCCTGGAGCAGCCCCTGCTCTGGTCAGTCAGGGAACTGAAAACTGTTAATCCAGTGGCCAGTATATCTGCCTTCTGCTACTCTGCTGTACCCAACTGGCCTGGGTCTATCACAATTGCTACTACTGTGGTGGTCACTAAGGGCAGGTCCTTAACACTGCGGGGTTAAGTTGATCTAAGTTATGCAACTCCAGTTACATGAATAATGTAGCTGGAGTCAACGTACCTTTGGTTGACTTATTGCAGTGTTTACACCATGATGGGTCAAGGGGAGAAACTCTCCTGTCAACTTACCCTATGCTTGTTGTTCTGGTGGAGTACTGGAGTTGATGGGAGAGACCTGGTAAATCGACCCCAGGTGGATTGATTGCTGCAGCATTGATCCACGGTAAGTGGAGACAAGCCCTAAAAGGTCAACATTTGTCATACTGCGGTATCTGAGGTACAGGAATGGAAATTTGGGGCCAGGTGCAGCAGTATGCACTGGTTGTTTTGCTCCACTGTGGCAACACAAAGCAGCTGTATACTTGGTTTGCAGTTAGCCTGGGTGTATAGCTTCTTTTCAGTAGTGCGGCAGCACAAATTATCTTGAGCATATCCTGAATCTGGCCCTCAGGTTCTACATTGCATGGTGTTGTTCTCTTTAAGAATTCAGAATACGGCTGGGCTTACATTACATTTTCTTAGCCCATATAATATAATAATTATATGGTGGCTGAAATTTGGAAGAACACTTTTCTAGATAGACTACTCACTATCTTATATGGATACGGGAAAAGATGGCCAGATTCGCTGGGAAACTGGCTTCTCTGCATTAGCTATTCGGATGATAAAAGTAGTTTAGAAACTCTGTTTAATGCTCTTGTTAAATTGGGTTCATGGCTACTTAGTATCATCAGAGTGTGTCAGTGAATACGACTCAGAAATTTTAATGGTTAATATATGAAGAAAGGATTCATTCCTGTAGTGAGGATAAATGCCAGCGTGTTTTAAGAGATGAACCAAAACTGGAATCTTGGAGAAAACCTTTTGAATTTCAAAGGAGAAAGGGTATGAATCAAATGCCTGGAATTTTCTTGAGGTGGGATTCAAAACCACAAAGCCTGTTTTCCACGTTCAGTTCCCAAAATTGTGTGTGAAAAACTATTCTTGTGAAAGTTTGGCTCAAGATGGTGAAAATCTCTCACAAAAGCTGATCACATGAGAATTCTGCCTGTTGAAACCCTAATCTCACAAGAACTGCTTGTGAGATTTTTGGCATCCTCTGAACTTGAACTCCAAATTGAGCTTTGAGTCAGCCTCAGATTCCTGCCCAAGCCTAATCCTGAGCCAGATTCTGACTGTGCCTAATTGACTCTTTTCTACTTTTAAGATTTTTCTCGGTTAATCTGAAAATCCTAACATGGGGGGAAAAAAGAGATATGCCAAACTTAATAACTTAGCAAATTGGCTATGGTTAATTGAAAATGTCAAATAAGTTCTTCATCTAAACAAGCCAAAGAAATTGGCCAGCTTTCAGTTTATTAATTTTGATCTGTTGGACTTTGTTGTATGCTACTTATTTGTTGATAGGCTACCTGGTTCTAAAAATAACTGCACTTTATTACCGTTGTTTTTGAAATATCTCCTTTCTTTGTACTTATCAATGGGTTTGTGTGTTCGTATGCACTGAGAGATACCACACAAATATTCTTAAAGAAAGAAACTAGTGGAAAGTAAGATTCAACAAGAGGGGCCAAGCTCAGACACTCTATTTTAATTGGTCAATAAGTATCTCCAGAAGTATATTTGACAAGATAATTACACCAGTGGGTTTTTATGAGGCACAAGGTGTAGTGAAGTGTCTCTAATTTGCTATGGGTGTGATTATATCAGGATAGCCACCATCTACTAACTTACTTAGTGTATCCTAAAACAGCATATTTGGGGGAGCTGGAACCGGAATAAAAATGTGTATGTTTTTGCTGAAAGAAGATGGGGCTGTCAGTTTAGAAGCACACTGAACATCTGTTATGGCTGAGTCTTGTGGTTTGCCTAGATTAAAGCTCCACATTAGAATGTTCGTCCGTCAATCAGAATGCTTCCTTAATCTGAGGAATAAAACATCTCGCTTTATGTTTCAGTTTCCAAAAAGCCAATGTATCATGGTAAGAAGGACAATAAAAAAATCTAAACATTTCACAGTTGTGGTTTGTTTGGCTTGTATGACATCATTGGTTAATGTTTAACCTAGGATCAAACAACTTCAAAATCTTTGTCCTAAATTACTTTAAATCTAGCTAATTATGTTGGTCATATCTTGGCTATTAACTCTAGTTAGCAAAATGAAATGTAATTCATGTCTTTCTAGCTTTGGGAGTGTTCCCAGCCAATAAAGCTGTAGCATAGACCACAAATTTATGTTGTTTCAGTGGCACAGGGATCATTTTCCTTTTATTTCAACCCCTGGATAGCCATTTAAGACTACCAGACTACAGGCCTTATAAATTATAGGCATATGAGTCTCCACTAAAGCTCTGGTAGCTTAATGCTGAAAATATCCTTACAGTTGGCACTTGGCAACTAGATCATTGATTCAGGGTTTCACAAATGAACTTTTTAATCAACTTCTGATAAGCATATGTTATTTATTGTATAATTTTTGGCGATCTGAAGTATTGTACACTAAAACTTGCCAGGGTTTTTGAAATTTGGTCTAATTACAACTGAACACATAATTTTTTTATGTGTACTTTGAACTAATTTGTTCAAGTTTTTTTGGAACAAACCAGTACAAGATAAATAAGTATATTCTTTTCCACACGGTAATTACGTGCGGAATCTAGTTTGACATGATTGATAAAGTCCTTCAGATTTCGTCACGAGTGAGGGCCTGCATCAAAGCCAGTCTATGAACAACCTAACAAGCGCAGCTGTCCTGTAGTAGGCTGCCCAATTGGCTAGACCACCTGATTGGTTGGAAGAGTCAGCAGACCGACTCTTAAGCTCAGCAGCAGCAGTAGTTCAGTGGCTGCTCCTAGCATTTACTCACAGATATGATAGCGTCTTTGCCTTCTTGTTCCCAGTCCTGCTCCTGCGCTGGCCCCAGCCTTGCCTTGCTCTAGCTAACCTAGTTCTGACTCCTGGCTCCAATTCCTGATCTCTCAATTTCTGGCTACTGACTCCTGTTCTAACTACTAGGTATGACTCTTGCTCCAACCACTAGCTATGACCACCCATGTGATGGTCATGTGATAGATTCAGTTCATCCAAGAGTATAGCTTACACAAATGTATAGTATCAGAGAGGAAGCCATGTTAGTCTGGATCTGTAAAAGCGGCAAAGAGTCCTGTGGCACCTTATAGCCTAACAGACGTATTGGAGCATAAGCTTTCATGGGTGAATCACCCATGCAAATCTATGTACAGCAAAGCCATTGCTAACTTAAATTTCATGGCTACTCATCACATTCTAATACAGTATGTTAAGGCAGCATTTGGTACAACTTGACTTTTCTCTCTCTCTAATTTTAATAGCCAGGTGTGCAGAAGTGCTTGCTGCCAATATCTGAGGATCTTTCTGCACTTAAAGGAGCTAATGGAAGTTACAGATTTTTACTGATAGACTTGAGTCAAGAGACCGCTTCAGGGCTGGGGGTGTGCTAAGGCACATATTTGTCCACATGCTTATGTTAAGTGCATCCTCATCTGTGAGTTGTGTCTCGATTTTAGCTGTGAAGCAGCCTTCATTTGGGAAGCACTGAGCGTTTTTTAGGATTAGGTGGTACAGTTTTGGACCTGTCTATGCTGATGGTATTTCTTTAAGAGAAGGTCCTTCCAAATACTCACATATATTAAGGGCACTATCTCTTTACAAACAGGTGCCCATAGCCATATAATTCCCAGGAGAAAACCTTCCATTTAGTTAGAGGGGACACTGTGTTGTATCATGGGACATGTAGTCTAGCCAGAGAGCCTGGCCCATAGGAAGTCCCCATTACTTTCAATATCAGACTGTGCTAGAATAGGAAAATACAGTACTGATTTGAAACAAAACATATAGATTCAGTTAATCAGACTGAAATGATTTGGGATAGACCAACTTGAAGAAATACTTTGTTTCTATCTTCATGATGGATCATTGAAAAAGATGGAAAACTTTGATTTTGCAGAAACAGCATTTTTCATCAAAAATCATTCTAACAGAAAATTCACGACCAGCTCTACCATTTTTCTTATGTATTGGACTCTATCTTTCTTCATCTATTTTTTCTTCTTAGATTATAAATTCTTCTGTGTTTTTTTTTGTTTTGCATCCTTGCCCACCCTGGCTAGTAGCCATTGATGAACCTATCCTCCATGAACTTATCTAGTTCTTTTTTAAACCCTGTTATAGTCTTGGCATTCACAACATCCTCTGGCAAAGAGTTCCACAGGTTAGCTGTGTGTTATATGAAGAAATAATTCCTTTTGTTCATTTTAAACCTGCTGTCTATTAATCTCATTGGTGACTCCTGGTTCTTGTGTTACAAGTAAATTTCCTTATTTACTTTCTCCACACCAGTCATGATTTTATAGACCTCTATCGTATCCCCCCCTTAGTCATCTCTTTTTCAAGCTGAAAAGTCCCAGTCTTATTAATCTCTCCTCATCTGGAAGCTGTTTTTAAGTGGTGCCTAGCACAATGAAGCCCCAGTTCTGGTGGGGAACTTTGGGTTCTGCTGTAGTGCAAACAACACAAGCCAAATCCTCCACCACGCAACTTGACTCTTATCAAAGGGTTTGCATTAGAGGGGGACACAGAAGGAGCAGCTGAACAGGTTGCCCTCGGCAACCTCTGTGTTCTGCACAATGGAGAGTGGTTTGAACAAGCTGACTTGGGATGGGTTACTGAGGGCGGGTGATATCCAGTGTCTAGAATCCACACAGATGGGGTTTGGAAAGGCTCCTGCTGCTCTTTACATCCATAATTTCCTGGACAAAACCAGGGTACTTGGGATTGTGTGTGCAAAATTCACGTACTGAGTTTTAACCCTCCTTACTTAACCCCCACCCCATAAAACAAACACAAAGAAACCAAAATCCAACCAACCAACCCCCTGCCCAAAAAACCCCCCAACAAACAAACAAAAACCCAACACCGCCGCCTCTGTTTGGGACCTGAAACTACTTCACACTGTCCTTTATATGATTTTAAAATACAGAATCTGAAACCACTGGCTGAGAAATCCTGGCTCAATAATGAAGAAGAGCGTGATAGACAGCAGAGGTCCAGCATGGCCTAAAATGATACACTAATTCCTGGTGGCTTAGCTGTGAAGCAGTATTGGAAGCATCTCTAATCATCTAATCAGGGGTTAGGTAAATAAAATGGGAACCAGCAAACCGTGGAAGAAAAGAAAAGCTGGGGGGGAAAGAGTAGGAAGAAAATAAAATATAAACAGTAAAAGTCAAAGAATACTAGGGATTTTACTGCTTGCTGATGGATTTAACAAACCAAAATAAGTGATCGACTAGAGCATCCCTGATGCTTAATTGTAAAACCATACACTTCCCAAAAGCCAGGAAAAGCAATTTAAACTATATAGCACTTTTGTAGTCTTTCCTTATAAAGCAATTATGCTGCCCCATGCAGAAATCTGAACCCTAGAAAAGTAGATTTATAGAGAGAATTGGGTGTCAATTTGTGGTTTGAATTTATCATGGTCTCCTGAAGGGCAAATCTTTGAAACTAAATCCAAATTTTATTTTAGCATTGCTGTCTTGTTAAAGCACTTTACAAGGTGTTATCCCATTCAAAAGAAGTTCACATAGAAATGATGTCATCTGCTGTAACACTTCAAGAAAAATGTGAAGTTGTCAAATCAGCAAGGATGATGTTATAAGCAAAACTTCAGAAATGCAGTACTGAATAATTACTGTGCATTATTTAAAATTCTAAGATGTACAGCTAAATGCTGCAAGAAACATAGCTGCATTGTGGTTATGTTCCTGTGATATTCTGCTGAACGGTCTGATTACAGTAATTGGGGAGTCTCATAATGGTAGGTAGTGCAAAGCCTGAGTCATATTCAGTTCTGGGATTCAGCTGCTGTGCACCTCTCCAGGACAGCAGCATGAAGCAGCTGTAAACCTCAGTTTAACCATCCAGTTAAATTGGGTTAATGACTGCTTTGCATAGCTGCCTGAGAATAGTGCTGTGGTGAGTAATGTATTCACATATGAATGCTAACTAGTTTGGATGCCAGTACATGTGTAGTACCATTATATATTTGTAGATGCTGATCCACTCCCTTCCCAACCTGCACCTCTGCTCTGTCTGCAGTTTGCCCATTATCTCCCAAGTAGCTATGCAATTTTCGGTATGGGTCCTCAAAAGGAGGCTGAAAACCAAAATTAAAGGAATGTAAATTTTATGCCATGGAGTATGCCTTGGGGTACTAGGACCCAGATAATCGAAGGTATCAGTGGGAATTAGGTGCTTAGATAACTTGTAAGGATCTGTGCCTATGTCTATACCTTTCAAGTAGGAAATCTATTGGCATATGTGGTATTAGGAGCTGTGCCTTTAAGGGCTGAGCTTGCCAGATAGAGTCTGGGTTGGATGCTGTGAGGCTCTTGTTGTTATGATGATGAAATCAGACACAGAATAGAGCAGGGCTCTTGCAATCACATCAAGCACTCAGTGATCACTGAACGTCACAGTGTAATATGAAGTGTTACACTGAAAGGCGCTAGCGGCTGCCATCAGATGAGTCTTGGATCCAAAGACAATCATAGACTCCTTAAAACCAATGGGTGAGCCAACACTTTTCCAGGCTCAACAGAAGGAGTAATCAAGCCTTTTATGTAGTAAAAACAGCTGGGGACAATAATGGTGACTGCCCAAGGTAAAAGGCTGCATGGCAGGTTGTAGCTAACCCGGGTAGGTGAACTGCCTGGTGTCACTTGTTTCTACTCTGTCCAGGGAACAGTACTTTATGTACATCTTTGATAAATACACACTATGTCACCGGGAATATAACTGCCTCACACCACTGATATCTCAACCTAATAGAAAGAAGCCTACAAATATTGTCTAACCACTCTGGTTAATGGGGCAACATGAGGGTAAATGTAAATATAAATGTAATAGCCCAACCTTGTGGCTTATATTCCTGCTGAGTAGATACAGAAATTGTTATTGTTTATTGTTTGTGTTACAGCAGCACTTAGAGGCTCCAGCTAAATAGTCCCCACTAGCATGTAGTAAAAGACAGTCTATGCCCCAAAGAACCTACATTCTAGATTAATGACAAGACACAACAGTACATGAAACAAACAGGTGGGACAGAGGATGAGGATGAGGTAAGAAAACAGCATGTTTTCACCGAGATTATCTGAGTGTACAATGTACCTTGCTGCCTGCCTATTTGCCATAAAGTGGTAGGAGTTTGGGTGTGGTCTCTATGGTGACTCTGTAGAGTCCTCAGGACCTAAACTCAGAGACGTGGCCTAGAAAGCACCTCCCTCACATGGCTGTGAGAGGAGTGCTGATCCCTATGGTGAGGAAGGCACGGTAAGGGTATGTGTACCCTGCAGTCAGGTGGATGAATGGTAGTTCATAGGTGGACCTGCACTAGCTCTATTCTAGCTATCTTGCTAAAAACAGAATGGAGGCTGCCACGACACAGTCTTCAGCGCAGGCTGCACAAGTCTGCTTGATCCCCAGGGTACTTCTTTGCTGGTGCAGAACACTCTGGAACCTACACCATAGAGTCCTCACATCTATTTTTAGCGAGTTAGCTAAAGTACAGCTAGCACGGGGACATCTACTCACGCTGCCAGTCACACCCCCTTCTGCCGTATGGACGTACCCTAAGAAGCAGGCCACAGCACAGCAGAACTGCTTTCCTCAGGCAACTCAGAGTATAACAGGTGCTGGGTTTAATTCCTCAACAGTGAAACCTCAGGGTGTGAGGCTGTTGTTTCTCAGACTGAAGTATGTTCAGATTAGATTTAATATGACTACACTGCTTGACAGCAGTGAGAAATTGGTGTTGTAGCCATATTGGTCCCAAGATATGAGAGAGACAAAATAGGTTCTGTTGGTGGTAGATACAAGCTTTCAAACGACACAGAGTTCCATTTTAAGCAGCACAATTCCTGAAGAAGAACTTTGGGAAATAGCAAGATGGTCCAGGTCATCTCCTCCTTGCTTGAGAATCAGTGTTTCTTTGTTGAGATGGATAGTCAGAAACGTCAGTGATGTACTCAGTGGAATGGATTGCCCCAAGGTTCAGTTGCTCTATCACCCTTGCTGACCAACCAGAATTCCCAGACATGCAAAGATTCATTTGTACAGAGGATCTTGGATCACCACCCAGTCTGAAAGATTTGGGAACATTGAACACATTCTAACTGGGTCCCTGAGTACATCTGGAAAACACTGTTGCACATGGTTCTTGGATGCCAGCACTAGCAATGTCACAGTTCAGGGCAATTGCACCTGTATCTCCCCTCAGTGGTTGAGCAAGGGCAGCCACTCCCAGGCTTCCAGCTCCTCAGTTGTTGTCTCTCTTGGGTGGGGACATGCATCTCTCTGCTTTCTGACTAGGGTATTTCTAGGCTGTACAGTTCCCTGTGTTCCACAGTATGCATCTGATGAAGTGAGCTGTAGCTCACGAAAGCTTATGCTCAAATAAATTGGTTAGTCTGTAAGGTGCCACAAGTACTCCTTTTCTTTTTGTGTTCCCTGTGTATTTCCCAGTAAAGACAGTCTGTTTGCTTTCTCTTCAGAAAAAGACTGAAAACAGAGTGATTACTACAGATATGTTACCACACAGAGTTTTCTAAGCAAGCTTACTTTATTCTTAAGGTAAAATGCATAACAGAGAAAACATTTTGAATACATGGTAATAGTGTGACCACATGGAACCTGAGAAACCACCCCAAATGTGAATGCCCAGAGGATAGACAAACACTTTAACACTGCCTGATGCAGTGTCCCCTGTCAACACCCTGTACTCCCAAGGAAGTATTTGAGATAAGTGACAACATTAGGTCTTGGAGTTTTGGAGCCATAAGCTATGGTGATGATGTAAAGGAGGTGATGCATATTCATTAAACATGAATTAGGGCAATAAGTCATTTGCTTAAAATCTCCAGATTTCAGGACCCACTTCTTTAAAAATTATACCTGCTATATATCTAGCTAACCATGGTATCTCTGGTTTTTTATCCTAGATTCTCATTTATTAAGCAGTCCATATTCAAGATGACTGAATAATTAAAAAAGGTTGTGATTATCTGACAATGTCAAAATGTAGCAGATACATTATTTTCAGTTAATAACTCATGCAGCTCTCCTACCTGTTTGCCTTCCTACTTATTATTATTAGTGCTGTAATTTTGTTATTAAGACTGGCAGTTTTTCTGAACAGAATACCTTTGTTACACGGTAACAAACAGCTCCAAACAGCTTCCCATTAGTAGCAAAAACAAATAGGACTTGATTGTTCAGCTGCTGTCATTTACAAAGTCTAAATCAACCTGCCATAGCAAAATTATTCCCAGAGGTAACCTTATCCATTTGGCCTTGGTGGCGACGCTGTGGTAGCACACTAGTTGAACTATATATTCGTTTTTAGGGGAACACTTTGAAATATATAGCTCTATACTGCATTGTAACTGAAAAGTTTGAACAATAGCTGTACAGAGCTCAGCAGTCTAAGAAGAACATGAAGGTTCAACTCTAATTGCTTTGCACCGTTCAGTACCTTCTGCTGTGTTTTTCAAGAATGTATATTCTGCTAATATAAATCTATAGTCTACATAATAGGATGCTGTTATATATTGGTATATAGCAGCACCACTTTTTAAAGGATTTCCAGCATTTTTAAGTTCTGGCCAAAGTTTTCAAATTTAGGTGCCTAAAGTTAGGCACCTAAATTTGGATTTAGGTACCTAAATAAATGGCCTGCTTTGAGCACTCACAACTCCATCAGTGAGAGCTGTGGATGCTCAGACTCCTAAAAACTTTTCAGATACCCAAACAGGAAAGTAGGGGCCCAATTTTAGCCATCCACATTTGAATATTTCTCTCTGTTATTGAGTGTTTGCTCCTCAAACGTTTTAATTTTCTTTGAACTGAAACTCAGCATAAGAGCCCACATACAATGTGTTTATTTTTTAAATTTGTTCATTGCATCAGTTCAGATGTGATTTTATTTATTTAAATCTAATTCATCCTGGTATTTCTAGGTATTAAAGCCCATATTCCATATATAAGGAATCACAAAGCATTTTGAAACCCCTCTAAGAGTGAATCACAACAGACCAAGATCAGATTGGAGTGTCACCCTTAAATTGGAATTGCTTTTGTCAAGACGCTTGACAATGTTTTAATGTCATGTTTCCCTTTAATACATTCTTCACATAAGTCCTACCTGTAATACATCATACTTAAAAGGGCTTTGTTTAAAGAAGAAGATATGTTAAAGTAAAAGAGCGATAGTATTTACTATCTATAAATACTACAAATACCAAATCTCTATGCTTCTTTTCAAAGCAACTTATATCACTACTGATAGGGATGGTAGTAAAAGTTAGTTGCCAAGTGACTCAAAACACTCCTCTTATTGGATATTTTAACCCCTTCATTCAAGGTCCATAAATTGGTTTCTTAGAGTTTTCAGAATTGCCTTGGATCAGTGTGGATTAAAAAGAATGACATGCCAGTACTTGGACAGAATGACACTAGATGGGTCTAACTCTTAAAAAGCCTAGAAAAAGCACACACAACATTTTAGTCTTCATGCAAAACCCACATTTGTACACACAAAATGGTACAATCACCATTACACCTTTTACATATCCCAAAAGGTGCTCTAGCAAATAGTACAGGTACTTTTGGGAGGCCTTTTGAAAATATGACCTCAGTTGTATGAAGCATTTAAAAATAAGCCTATCCTGAGCATATTAAAAATATGAAGGATACAGTAGAGCAGAAGTAAACATGAAGAGGAACAACTTTATGATTATTACCTTTTCTCCAAATAAAAGCATCTGCTCCTATAGCCAGTCTGTGATGGAAAAGATGAAGGACAAAAGGAGAATAAAGAGTATGGAAAGGGAGGTGGAAGAAAAAATAAAAAGGTTTACAGTTGAGAAGAAACTGAGAATTGGACATTACTTAATGGTACCTTAAATTTTTGGTCACTATTCAGGTTCTGTGGTGCTAGGGGGCCTTAGGAACACCCATAATAGATAAACAAGATTATTGATTATTGCAACATTATAGCTTTGTGTTTGTGTTCCCCAATGGTGTTATTACTATTTTAGAGTAATAAGGGAGACAGATTTAAATACAAGATTATTTCTTATTGTCAGGGCTTCAGTTTTGACTATTTAGGAGGTTTAATGCTGCATTTTCTAATCAAGCAAAATATCCACTGACTTCAGTGAAGGTTTAGCCCGAATAAATGTTGCAAGATGAAACTCTTTATGTGATTTCTCAAATCCAGCTACTTCAGTTCACTTAACTAATGAGTTTGGGTTTTTTATGCACACAGTACTGTGTTTTTTTCTAAAGACTGCTTAAACTGCCAGTTCTCTACACAAAATAGTTATGGTGGGGATACAACTCCTAATAAACAGTAACCCTTGAAACTAGCAGCAATCAGTGATTGAGGTGTACTAAAATTTGGCAAGACAATGGGCCTGATTGCAATGTGTTCACTGTGAAGAAAAGCATGGAGTTATGCTATTGTGTCTAAACATTCTGTGCACTCTGAGATCTGATGATAAGTTTTAGATTGAAAGAGTTAACTTCCACAGATTTGCAGCCACTGGGACACAGGAACATTATTAACAAAGGCATGATTATTATTGTGGCTACAAGTAATTAAATGCAAAATAATTTTTCGAAGGTCCCAGAGACAGACTGGCATTTAGATCAACTGTCATTTTTCTAAAGCAGCTTTTCTATTAAATGAGTCCCTTATTAAAACCTGGTACCTTTTAATTAAATCTCCATAATCTTCTATCAGGGAAATGGCATTAGCCTGCCAATCAGGCAGCCATGATAATTCCAAATACTACCCCAATTATTAGCTCTTGTAATGTTTGATAGAATGTTTGATCAAAAGAATCATGATTCAACACATTTTAATGGAGAATAGGACTAATCCAAAAGTATGCAAAATGTGCATATAGCTATATAACTGCTGTGACTTTTTCTTTAAATCTCTAAGGACTCCTACTACCTGCAAACACTTGTAGCCATTTTGAATTCACTTCAGTGCAGGTTGTCTCAGAGTGGATACTTTACCTTTTGTTCATTCCTCTTTTATTATTCTCTTAATCTAAAATAAATCATTCAGACTGACAATAGTTACTTGTTCCGTGAGTACAGAGAAACATTACAAACATTAAGTTAACTTAATCAGGAGTAACATGTAGCCTCATCTGACACCAGGTAGTAGGTTAAATACTGGTTTATTAATGAGTAAAGCTGTTAAAAGTACAAAATAATTTCAAGTAGTAATGTTGTTTTCACTTTCATATTTCTGCTAATACAATCTCTTGTTTTTTTTTAAATTTTTTTTTCTATTTTAAAGATGGTGAATAGCTCTAATAAGATGAGAGATGAAGGTAGCCTTGCCCTTGTTTGGTGGAAATCAAACCTGATCACTGAATAAACAGCTTAAGCAATTTAAAGTTGCTAAGGCTACCTCTTGTTTTTCCCCTTTTATTCTTGGAGGCAACTGCTATCTTCATCACTAGAAAAGGTGACCTTTGGCTGCAAGACCCATGATCCCAATAGCTATAATTCTTCTACCTTTGTTTTAGGCTGAATACACAGGAGTGCTTGTTGCCACATTTGCAGATAGGGCTGGTTGAACATTTTTGATTAATATACTTTAGTGAAATACTTTTACTATTTTTCAGCCAGCTTGTAGAGTGGTTGACATTTTTCAAAAATGTGAAATTTCAGTGAAAAAATGTTAGGGTATTTTGATAATCTCTCCTTCCATATGTTCTTTGTACTTTTATCTGCACATGTCACTTGTCTTGAATTCATCTGGCAATTGTGGCATTGAAATAGCACGTCTTGTAAAGAAAAAAATGAAACTGCATCTGTTCCTCCTCTCCACTCATAATTATTTAAAATATATGGTTTTGGCCAGACTGTGTAACTAGTAAACATGAAATATACACAAAGCTGTACATAAATGGCTATACGCTCAGAATATTTTAAAAAATACATATTAGGGTGCAGCAAATATTTTGATTGTGTAGTGTTGCTCTTTACTGTTAAACAGCTTCCGTAATACACGCTAGAATAGACTATGCTTCAGTGATAGGTGAAATGATTCTGATACCATGTCAAATTCTTGTTGTTTGTATTAAGGCAGTGTTTAGAGGCCTCATCTGAGATTGGGACCCCATTGTGCATGGTTCTGAACAAATGTATAATAAAACACTGGCTCTGCCCTGAAAAGCTTATACTCAAAGAAGACAAGACGGGCGAAGTGTGGATGGAGAAATGGAGAAGGGATTTAAACATTCTATTAAAGCTAATGTTAAAAAATTATATAATACCTAGGTTGAGAAAAGAGTGTCTGTACATCTGGGTGTAGTGCTTAGATTATTCACAAATACAGAGTTTGTTTTTAAAAGTTATATGATACATAGAGTACATAATCAACAGTAACCCAAATTTAGGTGACTAGATTTAACAATACAGTTTAGACAGTATAATCCGAATACTCGGGTACATCACTCATGAAAAATTGTACAGAGATTTGGTTGTGGAAAGCAAAATATATCAATGAGTGGAGATTGTCGCTCAGTAATTGAGAAGTAAGTAGGTTGTCCATTTAGAAAATACAATCCATGAGGAAAGTATTCTGGGAATTCTGGGTTAAGCTCCCAATGTCTGATGGGGCAAAAACATTGTTGCGGGTGGTTTTGGGTACATGTCGTCAGTCACTCCTCTCTCCAGGAAAGCAACAGCAGACAATCGTTTCACCCTTTTTTCCATGCAAACACCATACTTCTTTCAGAAGACGGTGCAGTAGGACTGCTAACCATCATCATCGAACCACCGCTTCCGCTGCAACTCTGCTCTCCTGCTCTTGTCTCGATAGCGAATTTCTCCATGTTGGCTGTCATGGGCTCCCGCTTCCGCTGCAACTCTGCTCTCCTGAATCCACCTTGCAGGTCGTCAGCCACCACTTCCGCTGCAACTCTGCTCTCCTACAGATGCCATACCAGGGCAAGTGTGCAACCTGCTCAGCTCAGCTCACCAACACCGCCGCTGTTGTGTCCTGGTGCTGCTGGCAGCAGATGGTGCAGTAGGCCTGCTAACCGTCATCATCCACCTCTTCTGCTGCAACTCTGCTCTCCTGCAGATGCCATACCATGGCAAGCATGGAGCCCGCTCAGATCACCGCGGCAGTTATGAGCATTGTAAACATGTCGCGCATTATCCTGCAGTATGTTCAGAACCAGAACCTGCAAAACCAGGCAAGGAGGCAATGGCAGCACGGTGACGAGATTGATGAGGACATGGACACAGACTTCTCTCAAAGTAAGGGGCCCAGCAATTTGGACATCCTGTTGGCAATGGGGCAGGCTCATGGAGTGGAACGCCGATTCTGGGCTCAGGAAAAAAGCACAGATTGGTGGGACTGCATAGTGTTGCAAGTCTGGGATGATTCCCAGTGGCTGCGAAACTTTTGCATGCATAAGGGCACTTTCATGGAACTTTGTGACTTGCTTTCCCCTTGCCCTGAAGCACAAGAATACCAAGATGAGAGCAGCCCTCACAGTTCACAAGTGAGTGGAGATAGCCGTCTGGAAGCTTGCAACGCCAGACAGTTACCGGTCAGTCAGGAATTAATTTGGAGTGGGCAAATCTACTGTGGGGGGTGCTGTGATCCAAGTAGCCAATGCAGTCACTGAGCTGCTGCTATCAAGGGTAGTGACTCTGGGAAATGTGCAGGTTGTAGTGGATGGCTTTGCTGCAATGGGGTTCCCTAACTGTAGTGGGGCCATAGACGGAACCCATATCCCTATCTTGGGACTGGACCACCTTGGCAGCCAGTACATAAACCGCAAGGGGTACTTTTCAATGGTGCTGCAAGCACTGGTGGATCACAAGGGACGTTTCACCAACATCAATGTGGGATGGCCGGGAAAGGTACATGATGCTCGCATCTTTAGGAACTCTGGTCTGTATGAACAGCTGCAGCAAGGGACTTACTTTCCAGACCAAAAAATAACTGTTGGGGATGTTGAAATGCCTATAGTTATCCTTGGGGACCCAGCCTACCCCTTAATGCCATGGCTCATGAAGCCGTACACAGGCACCCTGGACAGTAGTCAGGAGCTGTTCAACTATAGGCTGAGCAAGTACAGAATGGTGGTAAAATGTGCATTTGGATGTTTAAAAGCGCGCTGGCTCAGTTTACTGACTCGGTTAAACCTCAGCGAAACCAGTATTCCCATTGTTATTACTGCTTGCTGTGCTCTCCACAATATCTGTGAGAGTAAGGGGGAGACGTTTATGGCGGGGTGGGAGGTTGAGGCAAATCGTCTGGCCGCTGATTACATGCAGCTGGACACCAGGACGGTTAGAAGAGCACAGCAGGGTGCGCTGGGCATCAGAGAAGCTTTGAAAACCAGTTTCATGACTGGCCAGGCTACGGTGTGAGAGTTCTGTTTGTTTCTCCTTGATGAAAACCTGCCCCCTTGGTTCACTCTATTTCCCTGTAAGCTAACTGCCCTCCCCCCTTCGATCACCACTTGCAGAGGCAATAAAGTCATTGTTGTTTCAAATTCATGCATTCTTTATTAATTCGTCACACAAATAGGGGGATAACTGCTAAGGTGGCCTAGGAGTGGTGGGAGAGGACGGAAGGACCAGGTGGGGTGGTGGAGGAGGGGAGGAAGGAAGGACAAGGCCACAATGCACTTCAAAACTTATTGAATGCCAGCCTTCTGTTGCTTGGGCAGTCCTCTGGGGTGGAGTGGTTGGGTGCCTGGAGGCTCCCCCACCCCTCGTTCTTGGGCATCTGGGTGAGGAGACTATGGAACTTGGGGAGAAGGATGGGCAGTTACACAGAGGCTGAAGCAGCGGTCTGTGCTCATGCTGCCTTTCCTGCAGCTCAACCATACACCGGAGCATATCAGTTTGATCCTCCAATAGCCTCAGCATTGCCTCCTGCCTCCTCTCATTATGCTGCCGCCACCTATCATCTTGCGCCTGCCACCTCTCCTCGCGTTCATTTTCTGGTTTCCTGGACTCTGCAGTTGTCTGCCTCCATGCATTCTGCTGACCTCTTTCAGTGTGGGAGAACTGCATAAGCTCAGAGAACATTTAATTGCGAGTGTGGTTTTTTGCCTTCTTATCTGTGCTAGCCTCTGGGATGGAGATGATAGGGGGAGCGTTGAAACATTTGCAGCTGCGGGAGGAAAAAAAGGGAGAGTAATATTTAAAAAGACACATTTTAGAGAACAATGGGTAGACTCTTTCACGGTGAATAGTTTCAAACAGCAGCTCCCTCCTTTCCCATACCAAGCACCCATTGGATTGGCCATTTAAAAGGAGGGGCTGCAATTTTTGGGTTAACATGCAGCACAAATCCAACTAAACCGTCCCCACCCAATTCTCTGGGATGATCACTTCACCCTTTCTCCCACCACATGACTAGTATCAGGGAAGATCCCTGCCAGCCAAACGCAAACAGCTCAGCGTGAACGCTCCCCCCACCACGTGGCTAAAAACGGGGATGATTTCTTTACAGCCACAGGCAAAGAGCCCAGAGGAACGGCCACCTCTGAATGTCCCCTTAATCAAATTCCCCTATTTCAACCAGGTGACCATGAATGATAACACTCTCCTGAGGATAACGCAGAGAGATAAAGAACAGATGTTGCTTGAATGCAAGCAAACACCGGGACCATACGCTGCCATGCTTTGTTATGCAATGATTCCAGACTATGTGCTACTGGCCTGGCATGGTAAAGTGTCCTAACATGAGGACGGAATAAGGCTGCCCTCCCCAGAAATCTTTTGTAAAGGCTTTGGGAGTACATCCAGGAGAGCTTCACTGAGATGTCCCTGGAGGATTTCTGCTCCATCCCCAGACACGTTAACAGACTTTTCCAGTAGATGTACTGGCCGTGAATGCATCCCAAGTCTTCAGGGAAAATTAATCATTAAACACGCTTGCTTTTAAACCATGTATTATATTTACAAAGGTACACTCACCAGAGGTGTCTTCTCCACCTTCAAGGTCTGGGAGCCCACCTTGGGAGGGTTGGGAGGGTATTGGATCCAGGGTGATAAACACTTCCTGGCTGTTGGGGAGAACGTTTTCATCCTCCGCCTCATCATCATCTTCCTCATCCCCAAAATCCTCATCCCTGTTGCGTGAGACTTCCCTCTTGCAGGAGTCCACGTACAGGGGTGGGGTAGTGGTAGGGGCACCACCTAGAATT
The DNA here is from genome assembly GCF_965140235.1 of Caretta caretta. Lineage (NCBI taxonomy): Eukaryota > Metazoa > Chordata > Testudines > Cheloniidae > Caretta > Caretta caretta. The sequence continues at coordinate 170,650,107 of NC_134208.1, forward strand.
GCATGCAGCTCATCATAGAAGCGGCATATCTGCGGTTCTGACCTGGAGCGGCCGTTTCCCTGTTTGTTTTTTGGTAGGCTTGCTTGAGCTCCTTAATTTTCAGGCAGCACTTCTGCGGGTCCCTGTTATAGCCTCTTTCCTTCATGCCCTTGGAGATTTTTTCAAATATTTTTGGCATTTTGTCTTTTGGAATGGAGTTGTGATAGCACGGATTCATCTCCCCATACAGCGATCAGATCCAGCACCTCCTGTTCAGTCTGTGCTGGAGCTCTTTTGCGATTCTGGGACTGCATGGTCACCTCTGCTGATGAGCTCTGCATGGTCATGCCATGCTGGCCAAACAAGAAATGAAATTCAAAAGTTCCCGGTGTTTTTCCTGGCTAGTGCATCTGAGTTGAAAGTGCTGTCCAGAGCGGTCACAATGGAGCACTCTGGGATAGCTCCTGGAGGCCAATACCATCGAATTGCATCCACACCACCCCAAATTCGACCCGGCGATGTCAATTTCAGAGCTAATCCCCTTGTCAGGGAGGAGTACAGAAATCAATTTTAAGAGCCCATTAAGTCAACAAAAATGGCCTCGTTGTGTGGATGGGTGCAGGGTTAAATCGATCTAACACTGCTAAATTCAACCTAAACTCATAGCATAGACCAGGGCTAAGACTGTGAGAGGTAGATGAGGCAGTGGTTGGAGCAATCAGCAAAACACCAAGAGGAAAGAATGTTTATACTAAAAGCTCTTTTTGATGGCTTTTCTCGGTTGTACCAATGCATCCCCACTGACGTCAATATGTTTACAAGGTGTAATTGACACCAGAATCCGATCCATTGTTTCTACAGGGAGGGTTTGTCTACACACAAAGTAGTACCACTTTAATGATACCAGTGTAACTAAAGCAGTACAACCTTCCTTAGGTCTGGTCTACACTACAGTGCTAAATCGATCAAAATGACACTACTTCAGTTACATGAATAATGTAACTGAAGTCGATGTAGCTATACCCACTTACCGTGGTGTCTACACTGTGCTGTGTCAATGCGAGGCGCTTTTCCCCCAACTTACCTTACTTTTCTCAGGGAGATGGAGTACAGCAGTTGACAGGAGAGCACTCTGCCTTGACTTAGTTTGTCTTCACCAGACCCGCTAAATCAATACAGTTACATCGATTGCAGCAATATTTAGCTGGTTTACCAGCTGATTTAGCCAGTAGTGTAGACTTGGCCTTAGTGTGGACGCAGATATATCAGTACATAGAATCATAGAATCATAGAATATAAGGGTTGGAAGGGACCCCAGAAGGTCATCTAGTCCAACCCCCTGCTCGAAGCAGGACCAATTCCCAGTTAAATCATCCCAGCCAGGGCTTTGTCAAGCCTGACCTTAAAAACCTCTAAGGAAGAAGATTCTACCACCTCCCTAGGTAACGCATTCCAGTGTTTCACCACCCTCTTAGTGAAAAAGTTTTTCCTAATATCCAATCTAAACCTCCCCCACTGCAGCTTGAGACCATTACTCCTCATTCTGTCATCTGATACCATTGAGAACAGTCTAGAGCCATCCTCTTTGGAACCCCCTTTCAGGTAGTTGAAAGCAGCTATCAAATCCCCCCTCATTCTTCTCTTCTGCAGGCTAAACAATCCCAGCTCCCTCAGCCTCTCCTCATAACTCATGTGTTCCAGACCCCTAATCATTTTTGTTGCCCTTCGCTGGACTCTCTCCAATTTATCCACATCCTTCTTGAAGTGTGGGGCCCAAAACTGGACACAGTACTCCAGATGAGGCCTCACCAATGTCGAATAGAGGGGAACGATCACGTCCCTCGATCTGCTCGCTATGCCCCTACTTATACATCCCAAAATGCCATTGGCCTTCTTGGCAACAAGGGCACACTGCTGACTCATATCTAGCTTCTCGTCCACTGTCACCCCTGGGTCCTTTTCCGCAGAACTGCTGCCTAGCCATTCGGTCCCTAGTCTGTAGCTGTGCATTGGGTTCTTCCGTCCTAAGTGCAGGACCCTGCACTTATCCTTATTGAACCTCATCAGATTTCTTTTGGCCCAATCCTCCAATTTGTCTAGGTCCTTCTGTATCCTATCCCTCCCCTCCAGCGTATCTACCACTCCTCCCAGTTTAGTATCATCCGCAAATTTGCTGAGAGTGCAATCCACACCATCCTCCAGATCATTTATGAAGATATTGAACAAAACCGGCCCCAGGACCGACCCTTGGGGCACTCCACTTGATACCGGCTGCCAACTAGACATGGAGCCATTGATAACTACCCGTTGAGCCCGACAATCTAGCCAGCTTTCTACCCACCTTGTCGTGCATTCATCCAGCCCATACTTCCTTAACTTGCTGACAAGAATACTGTGGGAGACCGTGTCAAAAGCTTTGCTAAAGTCAAGAAACAATACATCCACTGCTTTCCCTTCATCCACAGAACCAGTAATCTCATCATAGAAGGCGATTAGATTAGTCAGGCATGACCTTCCCTTGGTGAATCCATGCTGGCTGTTCCTGATCACTTTCCTCTCATGCAAGTGCTTCAGGATTGATTCTTTGAGGACCTGCTCCATGATTTTTCCAGGGACTGAAGTGAGGCTGACTGGCCTGTAGTTCCCAGGATCCTCCTTCTTCCCTTTTTTAAAGATTGGCACTACATTAGCCTTTTTCCAGTCATCCGGGACTTCCCCGGTTCACCACGAGTTTTCAAAGATAATGGCCAATGGCGCTGCAATCACAGCCGCCAGTTCCTTCAGCACTCTCGGATGCAACTCGTCCGGCCCCATGGACTTGTGCACGTCCAGCTTTTCTAAATAGTCCCTAACCACCTCTATCTCCACAGAGGGCTGTCCATCTCTTCCCCATTTTGTGATGCCCAGCGTAGCAGTCTGGGAGCTGACCTTGTTAGTGAAAACAGAGGCAAAAAAAGCATTGAGTACATTAGCTTTTTCCACATCCTCTGTCACTAGTTTGCCTCCCTCATTCAGTAAGGGGCCCACACATTCCTTGGCTTTCTTCTTGTTGCCAACATACCTGAAGAAACCCTTCTTGTTACTCTTGACATCTCTGGCTAGCTGCAGCTCCAGGTGCGATTTGGCCCTCCTGATAACATTCCTACATGCCCGAGCAATATTTTTATACTCTTCCCTGGTCATATGTCCAACCTTCCACTTCTTGTAAGCTTCTTTTTTATGTTTAAGATCCGCTAAGATTTCACCATTAAGCCAAGCTGGTCGCCTGCCATATTTACTATTCTTTCGACTCATTGGGATGGTTTGTCCCTGTAACCTCAACAGGGATTCCTTGAAATACAGCCAGCTCTCCTGGACTCCTTTCCCCTTCAAGTTAGTCCCCCAGGGGATCCTGGCCATCCGTTCCCTGAGGGAGTCGAAGTCTGCTTTCCTGAAGTCCAGGGTCCGTATCGTGCTGCTTACCTTTCTTCCCTGTGTCAGGATCCTGAACTCAACCAACTCATGGTCACTGCCTCCCAGATTCCCATCCACTTTTGCTTCCCCCACTAATTCTACCCGGTTTGTGAGCAGCAGGTCAAGAAAAGCGCCCCCCCTAGTTGGCTCCTCTAGCACTCCTCTAGCACTACAGAGGTGCTCATACTGGTATAATTTGTTTCCATTTGGGAAACTGTGTTCATACTAGGGTTTATATTGGTAAAAGTCACTCCCCTAACTGAAATAGTTTTACTGGTACAAAATCTTTGTATAGAACAGGTCTCAGTTAGGCCTTGCCTAGTTTAGGATTGAAAGGTTTGATTTGAGGTGGCTACACCCCTCAATCAAAGTCCCGGACCTAACATTCCCAGGCCTATGGGATGATGGGTAAACATCCTCCCCATAAAAAGACAAAAAGTGGGGGAATGTAGTAGGACAAGAACCTGAGATATATCAGAGGCCTGGTATGAGGCAAAATGTGCTCACAGAGTTTGGCAAGAACAGGGCTGATATTGCAGACATACACATTCCTCAGAGATGCTCGTCACAGAATACTTACGCAAACACATCCCGATATCAAGTGGTACAAGAACATCCCGATGTCAAGGATGGTACAAAAACATTCCCCAAGAATAATAGGAACACACTAAACCCTCCTAAAAGATAAGGTCAGGATGACAGTACGTAATAGAGATATTTTGGTTGAACCAACATGTACAAGGTGATAACTAGCGATGTCAGGGGGCGGTGACTAATTATGTTAGAGGCAGTACTAACTTGTTTGTATCAGGGTATAAAAATGTATCTCAGAGGGAATATCTTTGTCCAGCTGAGGGGGGAATGGAAGGTCCCGCCATTCACTGAGCTGCGTCCATTATCACGGGCGTACATGTCTTAGTATTGTCGTAGAGTCTGTCAGGTGCTATTATTGTGCTTTATCGACAATAAACTTGTCTTGGCGCCTTCACACCTTAACGGATCTTGTGGTCATTGGGTGGTTCACTTGAGGTCTTCTGTGCCAGCTGTCTGCGCAAAGCTGGGGCAGCACACAAGGACAACACACACACATGCACAGCTGAACATCTAACCACAGTAGGTAACTCAATTCAATTAACACCTTCAAAATCTCTAAGACAAAGCAATAATCTCATGCTAAGGTATAATTGCTTTGCTTCCGTCTACACCAAGAGTTCTCAAACTGGGGGTCATGACTCTTCAGGGGGTCATGAGGTTATTACGTGGGGGGGTTGCGAACTCTCAGCCTCCAACCCAAACCCTGCTTTGCCTCCAGCATTTATAATAATGAGAAATATTTAAAAAGTGTTTTTAATTTATAAATGGGGATTGCACTCAGAGGCTTGCTGTGTGAAAGGGGTCACCAATACAAAAGTCTGAGAACCGCTGGTCTACACTTTACCGCATCGCAAGGTACGGGAGTGTGAACTGCAGAGCGCACCAAAATGTTGTGCTCTAACTAGCATTAATGTGAACTAGGTACCTTTTAGTTCATGCTACCAGCCTCCGCATGGGGCAGTTAGAGCTTAACATTTTGGTGCCCTCTGCAATTCACTCTGCGTAGGCCACACTGCGGTGCAATCTAGACAAGCCCTTTGTCTTGACTAGAGTTTTAGGAGGTGTTAATAAGATTTCAGTAGTTGACTCCATGTAATCTCACATGGCACCTTTAAACAGTAATCTAGTCAAGACCTCAGAAAGATCTGTAAAGAGCTCTAGGATCAATCTGGGTGAAAGCACTATACAGAGAGATAGATGCAAAATTATTGTCATTGACCTTATTATTTAATGAGTAGCATTTGTACCTTACTCAGCTTTATATAGTCCAGTCCTGTTTCCTGACTAGTTTTCACTAAATGACAGCTATCCCAGATTCAGAAGAATAGCATTGCCCAAGAGACCTACTACCTGGCATAATGCCTGAGTGTATATTAATATGGGAAAATTACAGGATGGTAACACCAAGCCATTCTAATATATTTTACAGAAAAGGCAATAAAAACAAAATATGGTAAAACTGCTTGTGCCATCGAGCTGCATTCGTCCTTGTACATATAGATTATCAGCATGAGCCTTCTTCCCTTGAAGTCAATCAAAACGGCCATTGACTTCAGTGGAAGCAGGATCAGGCCCCATATGTCAAATATTAAAGCAATGGTAGCTCTAGACCATTGAGCCTTATTGGAATGCAATTACTTTAAGTACTGGTTGTTACTATGAAAAAGCTGGAATGCAATTATTGAGAGAGCATGTGGTATGCTTTTCATTGATTAGACTGTCCTGTTTGATTAAATTCCTCAGCATTTTTAATTTTCTAGGCCTAATTGTTGCCTTACATCTTTCTTGGGATCCTTTGTTGTAAATCATCTGCTTTCAGGTCCAGATTTATTTTTTTAATGCACTCAAATCCTCTGCAAACATATCCTGTCATTATGTATTTTATCTGTCTCTGCAGATGGTTCTTCGATGGAAAGTTTCCATTGCCTCCAGAGAATGAGTCCGGTATATACCTTTCAGTTTTCAAACAAATACTTGCAAAATGGTATTGATTAAAAGGTCAAAAAATATTACTGTGGAAAGTATATCAACTCAATGTCTGAGTCACTCCAGCCAAACAGTATTGTTATAAACAGGCACGAATCCTTTGAAGGGGATTCTGTGGATTTCAGGTTTGTTGTTATCTTTCAGATCAGCATTCAATCTCCCTGACTTAGTCCCCAAAGAGAGAGCATTTGGAATTCCACATCTCGTAAATATATATTATATTACACTCTTCATTTACATTGATGTAAATCAGGATCAGCTCTGTTGAAGACAATGAAATCACACTGGTGTGAGTGAGAGGAGAATTGGTATTTATAGCATTTAAGCCATCTTCTGAATTCAGGGACCTAGATTACAGAAATAGTGCTGCAGCAGTGGTAAAGCATTGAAATCATTAACTTTATTGAAACAAAAAGCTAAGGTGAGACTTCTGGCAGAAGGTTTAAATAAAGAGACCATTCCAGGGGATCCACACAACATCTGAATGGTTTGGGCAGCTGGACAAAATGAGTGAAAGTAACTCCGGGTCTCGCTGACTTCTTCAACCATAGCACATATCATTGGGAACCTACCGGAAGAGGAAGCTCTGGCACTGGAAAGTGGCTGCATCTTTTACTCAGCTCTGCTGAGTGTTTCATGTGCAGCCACCAAAGCCTTCAGAAGATCATGGCCAGAGTAGCTATTCAGTGCACCTCCTCAGCAACCTTTATATAGCTCACTCGCTTGTATTAAATAGTGTTCTGTGATGTATGGTAGTAGAATGGAACTGATCAGAAAGAAGATGAGTAGCTTAGTTCAGTCCTCACATGTTCCGATGGGTTTAATGTGACAATGTATTCTGCTTTAAAAAACAAATACATATTTACCGTGATTCATCTGGCACATATACTTCAGTGTACTGTTTCAGAGTAACAGCCATGTTAGTCTGTATTCGCAAAAAGAAAAGGAGTACTTGTGGCACCTTAGAGACTAACCAATTTATTTAAGCATAAGCTTTCGTGAGCTACAGCTCACTTCATCGGATGCATACCGTGGAAACTGCAGAAGACATTATATACACAGAGACCATGAAACAATACCTCCTCCCACCCCACTCTCCTGCTGGTAATAGCTTATCTAAAGTGATCATCAAGTTGGGCCATTTCCAGCACAAATCCAGGTTTTCTCACCCTCCCCCCCCCAACTCACTCTCCTGCTGGTAATAGCCCATCCAAAGTGACCACTCTCTTTAAAATGTGTATGATAATCAAGGTGGGCCATTTCCAGCACAAATCCAGATTTTCTCACACCCCCCACCCCCCTCCAAAAACCACACACACAAACTCACTCTCCTGCTGGTAATAGCTTATCCAAAGTGAACACTCTCCTCACCGATCTGCTGTCTGCCGGAAAGCAGTGCACCCAGTTTACCAGCTTCATCTCAGTTCAGCACTGTGCTTAGTGCCCGGCACTTAGGCATCTCTATAGTAAAACCAAATTGAAATTGATTTAACAAAGCTTGAGTTGAAGATTCAAATAAAAACAAGAGGATTTGGAAACATAAAGTTACAAGTAAAAGAAAAATATAAAATGCAGTTTGTAACCTATACTTATTAACAAGTTACTTTCATGGCTAAAGTATTTCTCACCCAATGGTTCATCCTTCCAGTTGCGGGGGCTGGTATCCACTTTTGATGAGACACTCCAACAGGCAAAATGTTGGCTCCATAATGAATAACATTTGTGACCTCTTTCCTTCTCTTGTACAGTCCCAGTCCTTTGTCTTTGTCAATGGTTAAGTCTGTATCTGCCCCAGAATATAAATACACAGCTGACTGAGTTGATGAATGTCAATTTTTCTCAGTAAGACAAGGTGGGTGAGGTAGTATCTTTTATTGGACCAACTTTTGTTGGTGAGAGAGACAAGGTTTTGAGCTTACACAGAGCTCTTCAGGACCTGGTCTACTCTACAGAGTTAGGTTGACTCAAGGCAGCTTACGCTGACCTAACTCTGTAAGTGTCTATTCTAGGTGGGTGCAGTGTCAGAGTAAACACTGTTTTGCTTACATCGACTGTTGCTGACTTTCAGAAGCCATCACACAATGCCCCACACTTGACAGTTCAATCGGTGTAAGTGCACCTCCTGGTGAGGATGTACACTGCCGACACAAGGAATAAAATGTAGACACAAGCGAAGTAATTATTGGGGTAGGGTATCCCTGAGTATGTCTGTGTCACAACTATTGTACAACCATCTCATGTATTCTTGGTTGCAGGTTAGTGATAATTTAGTGCTATGCTTTACCACAAACCACTTTCATAGCAGTATAGCTGAGATTACTTATATTAGTAATATGGTATTACATAGAAAGAAAAATCTACTTTAAAAGAACATGATGTAGGGTGCAGAGTCAGGCACTCAATGTTGGGAAATGCCAGTGTAAGCCAGTAAGCAAACTCACTAGCCAGGGAAGGTAGAATAAACCTTTCAAAAATATTCAGTCAAAAACTTTTTCTTCAGGACTGGCTTTATTTTCAGACGAGTTCAAAAACAAGAGCAAAGAGACTAAAAATATTGGGGATCAACCAGCTGAGGTGTTTTCCAGCTTCTCTCACTTTTCCCTTTTGGTAGCCCTTCCTGGCTACTGTGGAGAGACCCACACAAATGCTTCCTGAGTGGTTGCCAATTTTGGTTGTATGTATTCCTGGAGGTTTCTTCACGTGACATAATCTTTAATTAGAAATTAATCTTTAACTCCTCGAGACTCCAGGCCAATCCTGGAGGGTTGGCAACCATAGACCCTGGGTGTCTCCTGCCTGCTGCCTCAGAGTCAGCAATCCTTATATTAGTGTCCTGTAGGTTATGGGCTTGTTCCTAGTTATATGCTCTGTGACTACACCTCCCCAAGGCCTGTAATGGCTGCAATGAAATGTGTGTATGTGCCCCAAGGCCCAGTTCCTGCCCTGTTATAGCCAGATTTAATGTTGCCTTTACAACCTTAATTCTATCCTCTTGTGTATCTATCCTGTGCTTTGAATGAGGCAAGGGCTCTGTGAGGGGAAAAAACTGAGATCATGTAATTAGAAACTGTGACTTAATGCATATGCACTAGAGGGTGGAATTAAAGTTGCACAGACAACCTTAAACAGGTACTTTTTAGTTTCTGACTGCTTGATTTTGTTGACATTTTTTATGTAATTACCTGAGGTTTTTTTTAACAGAATTTGGTTTTACATTTTTTTTTAATGCAACTGTAATACCCCCTACATCATGCATACATCAGCAAGGTCTGAGCCCTGAACCTTCAGCACCGACTTCTACCTTTTGAGCTACAGAACAACATTAGCAAGCAGCAGGAAAAGGCTGTTATTCTGAGGGAGACATGGGCTGCTGGGCCAGGTGCTGGGTTGGGGGAGGAGGGGCTATCAGGTAGGAGCCCAGGCTTATATAAGTCTCTCTTTCTATCTCTCTCCCGTTTCCCAGGAGCTGGGGGGAGCTCCTGTTTCATGTGGTGCCCCCAAAGGGGAGAAAAGGCCACAGGGGTCATGTGCGAAGTTGAGTGGGTAGCTGGGAGGAGCTGCCTTACTCTGAAATTCCCTGCTACCCCTGCTGTAGGTGTTCCCAGTACAGTGTCTGCTGCTGCTGCTTGGACAGTGGTGTGGGCTTGGCCTTGGAACGTTCGTGTTCTGTTTTCCCACCAGAAAAGCATTGATGCTGCCAGTATCGATTTTAATGCACTGCAATCAGGGAAACAATAACTCAAAAGTCCAAGCAACCATATATTACTAAGCTTTATTTCTGAGCACTTCAGGAAACTTTGTATAATGTAGCCCTGAATCTTTGATGTGTTCAGTAAAACTGACATCAGGAGAGGAAACATGAGGATTAATGAAAGTGTGAAAGTGTATTAATAGAACCAGGATCAAGGCCAAATGGAAATCAGTATTGTGATTGCAAAAATGTAAAGAAATGGATAATGCACAGTGGAAATTGTGGCTTTTTTGTGGGTTTATACTAAAGTTTGAGGTAAGCGGTGAAAATCCGCAGTCTGCAGAAGTCACAGTTACCCTGTGGAATTCTGTTGGAAGCTGTTTAATGGAAATTCCAGTCACTTCTTATAGTTTTCACAGCAAACTGCCTAGACTGAGTACATGGGCATTAAAATATTTCACTCTTAAAATGTTCTACTTCTACAATAGGCCCCTTCATACTACATTAGTCATCTACCACTTTGAACCAATGAGGTACAATTAGAAAAAGTCATTAGCAGTAACTGGGAGGGACATGCATACAAAAGTCCAGCATCCTTACTACAGTATTAATCTACAGAAAAAACATGAATTTCTTTGAGGATACTGTTGTCTGATATACTCTTGTAAAATGCGACCTATACTACATGTATCGCATATGTTTTCTAATCAGATTTGTGAAGGATGGTAAATACGACTATGAAGACATTCACAATTTATAACTTGTTTGAAAAATCATCTAAATTTCAAAGGGTTATAAATGTTCTGGTTTTATGGGACTGTTGTAGTCAGTAGTGCTTGTCTCCTCAAAGAGTTCTTTAAAACTTCTTGGGAAGCTGGGGTGGGAAAGGGAGTCCATTTGATAAAATTTTACATTATCAGTTCAGTCAGAATTTGTGACACAAAAACACTGACAAAATTCATCCTTACATAAACCCAGTGCCACACAGTGAGTTAGTGGCAAAGCCAGGAACAGAGTTCAGTTGTGCCAATTCCCTGCCCATTGGAAAGCGCTCTCTTATGCACTGTCGTTTCCAAGGGCAGTATGATAGTGTCAGAAAGTAGGCTGTGTGAAGGTGAAAAATGTAAGGTGAAAAATGAAGGTGAAGGTGAAAAATGCTAATGTGCTAAAAAAATTCCTAACTTTTAAAACGTATAAAACAACCACATTTAAAGCAAAAATTAACAAGTGCAGAGCAAAATTTTGGGAGTTATTCAGTGGTTCAAAAAATACAAAGAAAACTTGATTTTAACCTTCTAGCCCTGAAACAATGCTAAAGAGTCCAAAGTAAAGTAATTATGGGGAAATAGTTTTATTTTTCCTTCATGTTTTATGGTGCTCCAATTCACTCTCTCATGATTAGAGCTGGGCAGGAAAAGGTTTTCCCATCCTGCGAAAATTTACAAGATTTCAAAAAAATTTCCCAATCTGCATCAGGACGAACCTGAGACCTTTCAACAATTTTCACACAAAAAATGCAGAGAGAGTAACAACCCAGAATAGTTAAGACTCTCAACTTGGGTCTCCCACATCCCAGATGAGTGGCTTAACCACTGGACTATTGGCCATTGTGGGTTAGCATTCTGGTTTTGACATCCTGGCCCTGAGAAACCTTCCTAGTAAAAGTTTTGTCAAAACCAACCCTTTCCTGGGAAAAAATTCAGTTTGATTAATCAGTATTTTCCAACAATGTACTCTCATGCAGCTTTGTACCTATCTACTAATTTCTCTGGATTTTATTAACTGATCAATTTGGCTGTACAGGATGTATTCTTTGTATTTTTATGGCTAAAAAAAGAAAGATTTAGTTCCTCATGTGTTTTGTTTTGTGAGGTGCAGTACATGGATTAGTTATTATGAATTAATCCTCTCAAGAGCATGTTTGTTATTCTCATTTAATTGTCTTTCATTTTGGAAACTAACTAAAACCTGAATAGAATAAAATTAAAGCACTGATCAGTTTTCAAGAAGCCAACCTTAAAAAAAAAAAAAAAAAAAAAAGCCAGTGGGCAACATTTTAGGACCATTAAAGAGAATTCATGTAAATAATAAAAAACAAAACTAAAATGTGGAATTAAATTAAAGGGATAGGAAATTAAATTTGTGACTCTAATCTGAAATTTAGGTTTTATATGTACAAATTTGCACTGATTTGGCTCTTTCATTCAAAGTTCTAGATGAACATGCCAAAGCCACAAAACACTGGTGAATGAGAGCGGGTTCGTTCTCTTTTCTGACCTACTGGTAACTGTATGATCAGAAGCAGATAGGTAGTGCCCATTGTGGGCATCATAGAAAATACTTGAGACACATGATAAAAATGCTCATCTTACTAGATTTCTCCTCCAGTGATTAAAACCATATCTTAATGGCAGACATCTGTTGGACAACTTATGTGGTTCCTTATCGTCTTGGTATGTGAGAAAATACTGCAGGCTGTACTTCTCGGCTTTGCTAGCCCCTGGTGCACTGAGGATGAACAGGAAATTAAGCACATGCTCAATGGTGGAGTTACAATAACACGGAGGTTTGGTATAATCTGTTGAAATGAAACAGTGTCCTTGCACACACTGTGCCGCCTGGAAGGAAAAAGGAGGGGAGCTGTCTGAGACCTTTCCTCCTGCGTGATTTGATTGACTTAGAGGCAAATTTGACAGCAGAGGAGGTTTGGTGAACATGCTATGTGATAAGCAGCACATTTAAAAACTAGATATCATTCCAAGCAGTTTTCTTCCTGTTTTATAGGGAGACTTCTTGAAGAGACAAGGAACAAGTCTGTTTCATAGAGAGATCAGCATGTAACAAGCACTATTAGCAGTTGCTTTTACTAATTTTACATGGGAAAATTATGTTTTTTCCCTGCAGTAAGTGTCTTTCATTCATGGCTGTTTAAATCAAGCACCCTTTCAGTTACTGTGAATGGTTACCTCTCTGTAAAGACAAGTGACAATTTTTTCTAAAGGGAATTGCTTTAAAATCAAAATAGCAGAAGAGTATCCTGGGCTCCCTGAGCAGCCAACATGTACCAAAGCTTTTTTGTGCACATTTGAAAAGCAAAAGAGCTTGGTTGTTATAGCTGATGGCGGGTTTTAGGTGGTACTAAAACTAGCTCGTGCTTTGCAAGTAAACATGCCAATGGTTGCCATTAAAAATTCAGCAAGGACATACTTATTCACATAGTACACAGTTAACTTCTGGAGCTGAGCACTACAACCTACCATTGGCGGGTAGTGACTTTGCAAGATTCAATAAAGGGTTGCAGAGTAACAGCCGTGTTAGCCTGTATTCGCAAAAAGAAAAGGAGGACTTGTGGCACCTCAGAGACTAACCAATTTATCTGAGCATAAGCTTTCATGATGAAGTGAGCTGTAGCTCACGAAAGCTTATGCTCAAATAAATTGGTTAGTCTCTAAGGTGCCACAAGTACTCCTTTTCTTTTTGCGAATAAAGGGTTGGACATTTATGTGGACAACAAGTACATCCAATATTATAATAATAAGGATTTATACTCTCATGATTCAGGGTATAAAACAACCTCTGACTCATGAGGGCTAGGAAGAAATTCCCCCTGAGAGCAAGTTTTTCCATAATTACCCATTGCTGGGTTAATTTCACCTACATCCAACACAGCTGATACTTGCTCTTGTGGGACAAAGGATACTGAAATAGATGGACCATTGGTCTGATCCCATATGGCAGTTGCTTTGTTCTTTCGTATTTACCATAGTTCCCACAGATTGGTATCAAAACTACTACCCTTCCACATGTTCTTACAGTATGAAAGAACTGTGGTATCTTCAGTACCACTGTATGGGAATTGTGGTGAGTATTTATTGAATTCTCCTCAGTAACCACTGTAAATAATTTATTAAATATACAGAAACTTTATTCACACAGAGTTAAGGCCATCCAGAAGTGCCTTGTGCCCTTCCATAATGTGGAGTGTGGCTAAAATTAAGCCTCTGAAAACCAAGAAATGAAGAATTAAGAAACACAGTATTCCTGCAAAGCAACCTTTACTCTGCCCTCTCCCTCTTTCCCCCCTCCACCGCCCTGCCCCACAGCTGGCAATAGTCACTGGGAATAGCTCAAACTGCCAGGAGAAGTGGTAATTTTCCATCTCTTGATATCTTCAGATCAAGACTGACTGCTTTACTGGAAAATAGTTTAATCAATCACAAGTTATTAGGCTCAATACAGGAACTGAATGAAAATCTCTGGCCTGCTTTACACAGGAGGTCAGATAAGATGATATAATGGTCCCTTCTGACCTTTAAAATCTATGAATCTACAATAAGTAGACATGAGGGAGGACTAAGAGAACATGGCAAATTGTTTATGTTGTGTTCCACAGATTTGAATTCCAGCATTTATCTGCATGCACTCCAGCTGCATCCACTCTTATGTGTAGCTGAATTGAATGGTGGCAGGATTAGTTAGAGCAGTTTGGCATAGTTGTGACTATGATATAAAGAGAAAGGTGCATATTTTGCTTGAGAGATCAAATGTGCCTCATTTCAGTGCTGAATAGGTTGTGTCAATAGAGGTGCAGAGGGTGTCTTCTTGGTATCTGGTATAACGCTGGGGGAGCGGGGGCAGAAATTTTGGTGAAAAATGTTTATTTGACAACACAGAAATGTTCATGGGTTATGTTGGCTTTGCTTAATTGTTCATGTCTGGAATTTTTTTTCCCAAGAGGGTCAGTGTTTTGGTTAGACGTTTTCAAAATGAAACATTTTGATTTTTCGGTTTGAAATGACTTTTTGTTTTGAAATTTCCTTTAATTTGATTTTTAAAAAATCTTTTAAAATGTTCAAAATTAAAACAAAATGTCTTACATTTGGGTTAAACATTTTGCTTGATCCAAAACAAATTTTTTTTTGGCTGAACTTTCAAAACCATTTCATTTTCAGGTTGATCCAAAACTACGTATCTTTCCCCTGATTTTTCAGAATTGGCAGTGAACTAAAAAAATCCATTATTCACACAGCTTTACTCTGGTGGTATATATGACAGTGGTCTCCAGAGCTTAGTGAGTGAATGAAAGCAGTGTCTCAGAAAGAATCCTCAGTGCAGTGATGAAGGGGTAGTAACATTTAACAAGTCTGGGTGGTTTGTGTGGAGTAGGCTCAGTGCAGGCAACTCCTGTTCACTATGGCTGAACTAAAACTGAGTTTTGCCTTAGCAAAGAAAAGGTCTTCGACTTTGTCCTACAGTGCTTATGTGCTCTGGCCCCTTACATCTGTAAGGGTAGAGTGCTAATGTGTCTGTTTTTGGTGTACTGGACCAGCGCTCAGAGAGGACAGACCTAATATTGTATTGCGAGGGTGGTGTGTTCCTTAACTTGTGTATATCCTGGTTTTCAGAATTTTAAGTTTAGCCACCTGCCACATTCTGAAAGGACACCACTAGACAACCATAATTTTGAGTTAACAATTTTTTGGGGTATTTAATTTCCTTGTTTTAAAAAAAATAATTTCTCAGCACCCCCATATGCCACAGCTCAGCTGTCCTCCTCCTCTGCTTCTGGCTCCTTGCCAATGATTACCCCAGCTAGAGAATGTACTGGCTGCCAGTTAGTCTCTTCACTCCTCCCAGCATACATGCTTGAGCCATTGGTGTTATAACAAATTATGTTTCTCTTGAAACCTGACCCTCTGTCTCCAGTTCCATTCACCATACTACAGGCATCTGGGTACCTTAATGAAAAATAAATAAAAAGAATTGAAGAATTTTACACAAGACAAACTTTTGCATTTATTATTTTGAACAGTGAGTCATAGTATTGAATCGATATCCACCAGTACCTATAGAAATAAAAAATGTTCCTTTAATTTTTTTTATTTTTTACATTTTTTACATTCAGATGGTAATGAGATGGTTACTGATACATATTTTGCCACACTGTGGAATTGCAGACATACTGGAAGTTGACTTTTGCTGCTAAGCCTAAGATGCAATGTTGTTTATTTTTCATTGTTATTTTTATTATGGTAGCACTTGTAGGACTAAACCAATACTGGGACCCCATTTTGTGCCAGGCACTGTACTCACAGATAGGAAGAGACAGTCCCTGCCCTGAAAATCCTACAGTCTAACTCAGATAGTAAAATGGTGGGAAAAATAAATATTTTTACCTCAGTTTTATGGGGGGAAAAGAGACAGGAGGAACTAAGTGACTTACTGAAGATCACACAAGAAGTTTTTGACAGCCAGGAATTGAACCCAGAGCTCTAGCTGCCTAATCTGGTACATTATGCACAAGACCAGGTAATTTATAAGTGAAAGATTATATTGAAAATGCTAAACCACATTATACAAATATTTACTTAGTATTAAAGTCTTAAATTCAGAAAGAGGATCTTTCCCTTGTACCACAGAATAGAGATGGTTTCTGATCTTAGGGGCAAACCTAATAAAAGGCCTTGAGTTCTTATCTAGGAGTTACCAGAAGACCTGCTCAGCCAGATCACAATCCCACAGAGAATGTAAATTGTCATGGTCAATGAGATATGCAAAGGAGACTGATGGAGAGCTTGAAACACGAACAGAGCAATTTTGGGTGAAATAAAAAAATTGATCAGGAAGCCAGTTTATGAACTATTAGATTGGAGAAAAATGGAGTGTACAGTTTTGTAGGGGCATGCTGCCAATAAAATTATACAGGTAAAGTAAGATAGGCGGAACTCATGAAGGTTAAGGTAAGTGACCTGCAACTTTGCAGTGAGGCTTGTAGGCAAAATACCTGTCTTACTTTTGGAAGGTGATTGGTGTGTTTGAAGGCACCCTCATTTTTAAATAATTATATCTGATTTTTTATGCCCTAAAATACTTAATCCAAGTAAGAAAAAGGCACGTGTCAGGGCAGTTCTATGTTCAATAAGTGATGAAAGGCAATTTATCTCCCAAGTACTTATATTCATTTTTATATAAGCCTTGAAAATGCATCTTAATTTTTCCATTATGTTTTCTAGAATAAAGTTGTCCTTTTCTGCATCAAGGAATTACTCCTCTCCAAAAGTTTTTTTTTCTTCTGCTGATAATAGTCTACCTTAATTGATGAGTCTCGTTAGAGTTGGTATGGCAACACCCATTTTTTCATGTTCTCTGTGTGTATATATATATCTTCCTACTGTATTTTCCACTGCATGCATCCTATGAAGTGGGTTTTAGCCCATGAAAAGCGTATGTCCTAATAAATTTGTTTGTCTCTAAGGTGCCACAAGTACTCCTCGTTCTTTTTGCTGATACAGACTAACACGGCTGCCACTCTGAAACCTGTCCTCTTAAAGAAGTTTTCCAGTCACAAATTGGTTAGCAGTACAGAACTAGAGTGTTACCAGATCAAGTCTATCCAGTGGACTGATTTGCCTGACTCCGATTTAACACTGGAGCAACTCCGTTGAAGTCAGTGGGGTTCTGTGCGGGAAAAGTGGTCTACCCATGTAGAAAAAATTACATCACTGTATTCTTATTATATAAGTAGCCCCACTGATTTCAAAGGGACTACACATCATGAATAAGGATGACAGAATGTTGCCCTTAATGTAGCCTTGCAAATTACTGTTAATTTTAATTACAGAACTTTAAGGTTCTCCTCTCCTCTACCTCTTTTTCTCCTGAGAGGAAAAATATCTTTCTGCTTCTTTTTGGTATGTGTGGGTGTGCCTCCTGATCTTTAATACCACAGACTTCTTTGCCTTTCAGTGAACCAGCTCCTCAAGGAGATTGCCACATCAGAGTATTCAAGTTTGCTTAAATTCTAGGCAGTGCTATTTAATATACATTTGCTAAAGATGTTTAATTTGTAATAGATGCAAAAAACCAAAATGGTTTTCACTTGTGTTTGTCTTTACTGGATCTGTCTTTACTGGTCCAGGAGGTGAAGGGAGAGTAGAAAATGAAAGCTTATTAAGTCTTAGCACACTATTCATATTCGAAAAAGTAAATGCTTATTGCAGTTTTCCTTACAGAGGTATCTTTATTCATCTGACAAGCCTTTAATAACTAATTCTAGTTGTCTGGTTGCCAAGATAGGTTTCCTACAGGCAGACTTAAGTGATTTTGTCCTCTTTGCCTATATGGCTTCAAATGGTCCCAGAACAGCAAACTCTATTTAACTTCCCCCTAGATGCTGAAATTTTCTGGAGCGTTGTAGTAACATAAAAGAACAAGCCTATTAGAAAAAAATAAAGAAATTGATTAATCATGCACCATATGAGATGGGTAGTGTAAGAGCACTCGTTGTGTTCCCATCCTGGTTAAGATCTGCTTTCTGGTACTGGGTGCAGGCTGCAGGGCACTCAATATGCCCATTTTACATATTTTGATACCACCCTGTGGATATGAAGTTTAAAGATTTATTGGTCCAATCAGCCATCAGAATCCAAACCCTTTCTTTCTGAAAATTCCTTTGTAAGTGTTGTTTCTTATTGTATAAATCTATAGCTCACACAAAGCATGGAATAAGTATAATTAACATGTGACCTGGGAGTCATTGTTTGACATGCATCATCTTCCTTTGAGTTTAGCTGCAACCATACTAATAAAGCAATCAGGAGCTAGGTTTGCATTCTGCTATGTATGGGATTCATTTTAGTCTTCATCTGATCCTTTCTTGGTGAAATAACATGAAATAATTTTGAAGTTTCTAGAGACAGGCTCAGTCTTTGGGGTGTCTGATAGGGATCTATCATCTGGATTTTGGATCCAGTGAGATTCAAAGGTGGAAAAAATGAACTGCCCTTCTGGAGTTTGGGGGTGAAAAATGTGATTAACCCCAAGCACTTGTCCTCCCACTCTCATCTCCACACTTACTGTTGCTGTCATCTAGGAGGAGACTTCACATCCCCTTCCTTCTGGGCTCCTTCAGGGACACAGCTGGACACTTCCCAATCAAAGCACCCTGGGAGGAGTGAGACATCCCTGTCCTAGAATATACAAGTCCTAGAATCTAGGGAACTGCAGAGGCTTCAGGGATTTATAGTTTAAAAAGGGAATGGGGGTAGGTTGTGTGTGGGGGGGTTGAGGGGGAATGTCAGATGCCAATGCCCTCATGAAGAGTTCAAAAGTTCATTAATGATCTAGAGGATGGCATGGATTGCACCCGCAGCAAGTTTGCACATGACACTAAACTGGGAGGAGTGGTAGATACACTGGAGGTAGGGATAGGAGACAGAGGGACCTAGACAAATTAGAGGATTGGGCCAAAAGAAATCTGATGAGGTTCAACAAGGACAAGTGCAGAGTCCTGCACTTAGGACGGAAGATTCCCATGTACTGCTATAGACTAGGGACCGAGTGGCTAGGCAGCAGTTCTGCAGAAAAGGACTTAGGGGTTACAGTGGATGAGAAGCTGGATATGAGTCAACAGTGTGCCCTTGTTGCCAAGAAGGCTAACGGAATTTTGGGCTGTATAAGTAGGAGCATTGCCAGCAGATTGAGGGACGTGATCATTCCCCTCTATTCAGCATTGGTGAGGCTTCATCTGGAGTACTGTGTCCAGTTTTGGGCACAAAAAGGACATGGAAAAAATGGAAAGAGTCTAGCGGAGGGCAACAAAAATGATTAGGGGGCTGGAGCACATAATTTATGAGGAGAGGCTGAGGGAACTGGGATTATTTAGTCTGCAGAAGAGAAGAATGAGGGGGGATTTGATATCTGCTTTCACCTACCTGAAAGGGGGTTCCAAAGAGGATGGCTCTAGATTGTTCTCAATGGTAGCAGATGACAGAACAAGGAGTAATGGTCTCAAGTTGCAGTGGGGGAGGTTTAGGTTGGATATTATAAAAAACTTTTTCATTAGGAGGGTGGTGAAGCACTGGAATGGGTTACCTAGGGAGGTGGTGGAATCTTCTTCCTTGGAGGTTTTTAAGGTCCGGCTTGACAAAGCCCTGGCTGGGATGATCTAGTTGGAGTTAGTCCTGCTTTGAGTAGGGATTGGACTAGATGACCTCCTTAGGTCCCTTCCAACCCTGATATTCTATGATTCTAAGTTAGGCAAAGGTAATTCCAGAGAGCAACAGCTAATGGGACCCCCACATATAGGGATGGTGCTAGAAGAGAGAGAACAGGAGGAGGAAGGAGATAGCAGATGGAAATAGCAGAAATCATGCTTTGAGGTGTTCTTGTGAGTTTTCTGCCATCTTGGTACCAATGCCAGATCTCAGTGTGATCCTGGCAGCCTTCAGGAGTGGTATTTTCTAAAGAACCATAGTGATTTAGGAGCAGAAATCCCATTGACTTTCAGTGGCATTTGTGGTCCTATGGAAAACTCCACCCCCACTGCCCAAATTCTTACTTGGCAGTATCTGGATGCAGACTCTACTGGGTCATCCCATCTCATAACAACTCTGAGACTGCTCTAAATTGTCCTTAGGCTGAGCCAGCAGCCTGAAGATCATGAGTTGCAAAGGTGGTTCACAGACACTGAGGTTCCTGCCATTGATCTGGTCCTGAGGAGCTAAGATTGTACTTCAGAGATTCCATATTTAATTCAAATCTCAACCTGGAAAAGATTCAGTTGAAGGTCATCATTTTCACAAGGGAAAACACACTGGCATAACCAGTGTCAGTATCTACAAAACTGTATGAACTGTATAAGTGTCTTGTTGTAATTATACAACCTATTTATTATGGGGACAATTTGCAGGATATCAGTCTTTCAAGAGGAAAAGAGATAAAACTTCCTTACTAGATGTGATCATTTCCTCCCATTAGATCTGCTTTCATTCAAAGTGAGTTTAATGCTGGTGAAAGGTGTTAGAATGACAACTCTAAATAGTGGATTGAAGTTCCCTAGCTAGCTACCAATTATGCTAATCTACACAATAGTGTAATGTAGGCTTTTTCACACTGTCCTGACTGTGTGCCTGACTCTGAAGGGAGTTTTCATCTAGGCTCAATTCTGTCTTTGTTTTTGCAGGTGCAGTCTTGCTTCCACAGTTCACTGAAACACATTGTGTGTACAAATTCCTAGATCCTTAGATTATAAATCCAGGAAGGGGCCATTGCGATCATCTAGTCTGACCTCCTGGATAATGTAGGCCATAGGACTTCCCTGAATTAATTGCTGTTTGAACTAGAGAATATCTTCAAGAAAAAAAGTCTAATTCTGATTTAAAAATTCCCAGTGGTTAAGAATCCACCCAATCTTTGGTAAAAGGTTCTAATGGTTAATTACCCTCCGTGTTAAAAACGTGCAATTTATTTCCAGTCCGAACGTGTCTAGTTTCTGCTTCCAGACATCAGATGTTGTTATACTTTTCTCTGTGAATTTGAAGAGCCCTGTATTATCACTTTTCTGGTCCCTATGTAGGTACTTACAGACTGTGATCAAGTGACCCCTTAACTTTCTTTCTGTTAACTTAAACAGATTGAGCGCTGTGTCTTTCACTGCAAGGCATGTTTCCCAACCCTTTAATCATTCTCGTTAGTAGCTCGGGCCAGCATTCTCAAACGTACCTTGGATTCATCCATTTCTGAGCACCCAATTTGCAGCAGCAGTTTTGTCTCCTAAATGTAATGGTTCTGTGAGTTTGCTTTTCTTCCTTAAAAGAGCTTTGATTTACTAGTAGTATTCAATTTTTAAGAGTCTGTATCCTTTACAAATCTTGACTTGATATAAAAAAAAATTCAGCACATCTTTTACCAAAAAACACTTCTGGAAATGTATTTATCTGGAAGCTCTTCAATGTCTGTATGTAGAATGGGTTTGGTGTCTTTTGAAGCTTAGTTTGTTTCAGTTAACTTTGAGGGGCTTAGAGTGTATACAGACGTTTGATACCAGACCCAGAGTAGATGACTTACCTCCCTTACTTGATTTTTTTCCTCTTTGTGATTGACTATTAGTTTGTCAGTAGTTCCCTACAAATATTTATCAGTTTCAAACTTTTAATCCATTTCTTGGAGTCAGGAAAAAAATATATATGGCTTGAACTGTTACTGAGATACTAATGGGGTATAGAGAGACTGAGCAGAGTGCTTTCTGCTAGGTGTGTAGTGCACTCCATTTCCATTAAAGGCACCTTGCAGGAGGCACTCAACTCTTCCAAGTATCAGGCCCTTACAGTGAAATTCACGCCTGTGAAAGAGCTACACCACTCAAGTTCCATTTAAACCCTGTTTAATTGGCAAATAGACCTTGTGCAAGCACTCTGCAAAGGGGTGCATTTCATCCTTAGTGAAGAGCAAGGCTGCATGTAGATCAAGGCTGGAAAATTTCTGCCACACAATCAGTGAATTTACTGTAGGGAAACTTTAAAATATTGCAGTTGAAATAGCCGTTAGTTCATACTGTAACCTTGCTGAAATAAAATTACAAAAGCTAACCTATTTGCTGCAAATCCATTTAATTAAATTGCTAATTGAAAGGCAGAGCAATAGTTTCTTAATGTAATTAAACCTTTTGGAAAGTTTTTAATAAATAGAGTATTATTTTACAGTGCACTGATTCACACCGTATGAAATGTATCTCTGTTTCATTAGACTTCATATGGAGTCAAACCTCTGCCAAAATGCAGCACTGAAATGTATTTGGTTGTTATGGAGCCATCAACATTACATCATTTACTCACGACCTCATATGTGACACACATGCCTGTATTTAACCTTTACAGTTGGGATAAGTGACCTCATTCCTAATCAAATGTTAAATTATAAAATGGGTGTTACTCTTAAAAAGCCTCCTTGCCCAAGAAACAGTTCTGAGTTTTCCTATGACAGCTGCTGGAACTTACTATCCAGTTTAACCGAATCATGATTTAAACAAATTGGCAAACACTAGAGGCCACACTTCATAAGTATAGGGGCATTTATGTGAAAAGATGCATTTCCAAATTGTCCTGTGAGCCAGGGATGTGTAGGGCCAAATCCTTATTGCTGTGACTAGCCTGAGTAACGAGGCTGGGCAGATCTACAGGGTGGCCAAACAAGGAATCTTCCTTCCTCTGGCAGTGGAGCGGTTGTGGAGCTCTTTGTGGAGGCTGTTGTTGTTGTCACAATGTGCCCTTGTGCCCTTAGCAATAACTGTGACGCTCGTAGACCAGGTGCCAGCTCTTGCCAAGGCTGTAGGTGTCAGCGGAGCACTGACAAATTCATAGCTGGAAACCAGACCAGCTCACCTGTATGCTAGCATTGTTTAAGGCAGGTGTTAGACTTGTAAGGAGGGGTTTAGAGCTTAGACTCCGTAAAATGCTTGTAAGTTCCTGCATGGCTTAATCTTACTTGTAATGTCTGTATCCCATGATATAAGGTAATATGTAAGTTTTGTTTTATAACTGTAAAAATGCCTGCTCTGAACTTGTGAACTCAGATAGTGTTCCCCCACCAAGCAAGAAGAATTATCAAAACTAAGTGGGCCATTGTGATACAGCATGATACAAAGACTGGACTAATGGTCTTCTCACACCCGTAAAGGTGGTATGTGCAAGGAAGCTTGTCCCATCAACTTCAATTCTGAAAGAAGGAAATAAAGACAGCTGACATGAAAATACTTCTTCTCTTTGCTGTTTGGACTCTCCCAGGGCTGGAGCGAGGAAACAAAAGCAGAGATCCCCAGGGTCAGCCTGGATTAGTCCTGAAAGACATTCATTGCTGACAGATTACTACTGATCCATCACCTTTTTGAACCATAGACTTTAACTAATTTGTAATATACATTGCCTGCTTTAACCTGTAATGAACTTTTTCCTTGTTAATAAACCTTTAGTTAGTTTACTATAGAATTGGCTACAAG
Organism: Caretta caretta; assembly: GCF_965140235.1. NCBI lineage: Eukaryota > Metazoa > Chordata > Testudines > Cheloniidae > Caretta > Caretta caretta. Next base: position 170,673,584 of record NC_134208.1, read on the forward strand.
CGTTGTCTTTGGTGTGTGATCTGAGGCATAAATTGACCTGAGGTAAGTGACAGGTTTCTTGGGAGTTGGAGTAACCTGAATATTTTGTGATCTTTGGTGTCAAGTGACCATTTATCACTAAGTCCAGTTTGCCTCGGTGGCAAGATAGACTGGAATGCCCAAGGGGACTGTCTGTGACTCCATGGTAAGACTGTTACAAAGCTTCACATTTGTTACTGTATTGGTGAAATCTAGTTATAGAACATACTGTCCATTTGGGGTGTCTGTCCTGCTTTTTGAGTCTGCCCTGAGGTTGGCCCTCATGTTGTGAACTATTCCAGATAGTGTGACAATAACCATTGTTGGATGGAGGACCAAAGCATCTGCATAATGACAGATCCTCTGGCTCTGCCCCCCCCCCATATCCTAGCCTACTTTTGGCCCATTTAACCAGCCCATCAAGTGCTGCTGTGCATGAAACCACATGGAATGTGGTTCTAGACCACAGAAGGTGGTCGGGGCAGGATTTCCTCCCTAGGGAATGTATAGTCAGTTAAAGAATTGGAATACCAGTATTAGATCAGCCTCCTGCAAGAGCAACTTTCAGCTCACACTAGCTTGGCACAACTCCCAATGGCTTGCCCAGAGGAAGGTTCCCTTTTGGGTCCTCTGCTTAAGCTGCTGACTGTGCTTCCGTTCTGAGTCTTAGGTAAAGCATGATTCACTGAGTCAGGCCATCATCTGGGAGATTCTGCTAACTGGGAAAGTGTCCCTATTGTCTGGTTGCCAGTTGGCAAACACAACAATTAATGACAGGTTCAGCTTTCGTGACTAGCTTCCAGAAGGGGAGGGAAATATATGAGACATAAAGACGACTGTTAGCTGGAACAAGGTTATCATAGCTCTCTGTTAGCTTGACCACAGGAAAACCTCCTTTGAGGCCACCCTAGTTTGCGTGTCAGCTCTGCCAGCATACAAGATACACAACAAAGACTGCAATTTGCATTCTAGTGTCTGGCCTCCAAATGTAGAAACAATATTGTCCTCCAGCTACTAACACAGGTTTGTTTTTCTTTTTAGATCCCATAATTATTTCAAAAGATTTTAGTATAGCTCAAGAGGTCATGAACTGACATCCTACTGCAAGATCTGAACTCAGATGTGACCAGGAGAATATTACACTAAGGACCCAATCAGCAAGGTCCTTAAGCATGTACCCAACTTGAAGTCTGATGCAGAGCCCATGGAACATGGGTGGCTCGTGAACCGCTAGCTGGGGGAGGCTAGCCCCCAGCCCTGCCCCTTCCACCCCAGGCCCGCCCCTTCCGCACCCCACTGGAGCCTCCCCCCCACTATGGCCACTGGTCCCCGCCCCAGGCTAGCCGCCCCCAGCCCCAGAGCACCGGGAGGGTAGGCGGCACTCAGCTGCAGCCCGCCCCCCAGGCCCGGAGCACCGGGAGTGCAGGTGGTGTGGCCCCAGTCTGAGCTGGGGCCACTACACAGAGGGACTAGAGCTGCATGCAGAGAAGGAAGCAGGGGCGGGTCTGGGGGTGGAGCATGGGTGGGACCACGCCTGGCTGTTTGGGGAGGCACAGCCTCCCCCAGCCTATGGTATTCGCTGCCCATGCCATGTAAGTCACTTGAAAGACTTTTCTTAGGCTTTGGATCAGATCTTTTAAGTATATGAGTAGTCCTATAGAAGTCAATGGGATTATTCAGACGGTTATAATTAGTCATGTGTTTAAGTATTTTGCTGAATCAGGGCCTACCAGCTCAGTCCTGATCCCAATTAAATCAACTGTACATAAGTGCCTTCTTTGTTGGCTGTGTAGGGGAATGTTTAAAAAAACCTGAACAAAAAATGACACTTTTCAAGAATCCCTTATCTTGACCCACAAACCTGTTTCAATAGGGCCAGTTCCAATATCCATAGAAATCTATGGAGATACTCCTGTTGACTTCATTGGGCACTGGATCAGGCCCTGAAAAGATTCTAATAACTGAGACTACACCTAAGACTAAGGTATACTAATGTCCACAGTAAATTCAATTTTTCCTTTGAAAACAAGTTACCACTGGAGTGAAGTATGAGATAAAATATATTTTCTTGACCAAAGCATACCTTGTTTAGATAATTAAGTATAGCTTTTTAAATAAAATTATACTTTGGGCTATTATTTGCTACTTGGTGTTTTTCTGACACTATTGTAAATATTAATCAAGAATGACTGTTACTTATGAGTTTGAGTGAGGCTAGAGGAATTATTAGATGGTTGGGGTTTTAGTTTATTGCTCAACTAACCAAAATGTTTTGGTATCATTAATTACTCTAAATGGCTAAACCTATGGAGGGGTTAAAGTGTTTAAAATTATCTGATTTGCAGCTCTAGTCTACTTCATTTTGTAGGAAATATAAGTGATCTTGTGTCATGAGAAAATGTATACAACACAGATAAATTCATAAGTATTTGACCTTTAATCAATCCTAATATTTTCACTCCACAGAGTCTTCATAAATGCCTGCAACCTTGGCCCTTCCACTCCCATTCATCACAATTACAGTTAGAGCTGTCTGATGCAATGCATAAAGCATTGCATGTTGACATCCAATATTTTATCATTAATAAAAAAATAAGAAACATTCCAAGTATTTATGCTGGTTTGATATTATCCAGTGCAGTGCCCAGGAGGAAAAAGGAACAGTTTTGATTTATGCTAGTGCTGGTAGATATTGTTAATTAGTGTTCACTGTTAGTGGAAAGTAGGAATGGTATATTTTCCAAGTAATGTGCTTAATTATTGACCCTGGTGTGACTTTTAATAATTTTTAACTTTTACACAGTATAAAAGTAGATTGTGTGGGTTGCATTTAAAACAAGAATTTTGTGAATCAGAATCAGAAGAAATCCCATACTTGAAGAATGAGAGTTTTGGATTAAATCCTTCCTCAGACAACATCTTTATTGATTTCAATGATAGTTTTGCGATATTAAGGGCTGCAAGACCAGCCCTGTGTGAACATCTACATAGAACCAACTTCTTTTCTTAAATCCCAGTCTCTGCTGGTGTAACTTCATTGTATTTCTATGTCAGCAGAGACTATGGCCCCAAGCATTGCTTATTGTCATTTTAATTAAAATACCCAAAACACTACAGCAATGTACAGAAACACCAACAAAGTTCATAAAAAGAGAATTTGGTCACTCTGGGTGGCTGCATGGTCCAGTGTATGGGGCACTAGATTGTGGCTCAAGAGACCCAGGTGATAATCATGCCTCTGCTGATGACATGGTGGGTGACCATATTGGGTAAGACACTTTACCATTCAGTACCTCTGTTTGCCCTTCACCCTTTGTCTGTCTTGTCTATTAGGATTCTAAGAATTTTTGGACAGATACTCTTTTACTATGTGTTTGTATAGTACCTAGCACAGTGGAGTCTGATCTTGATTGGGACCTCTACCTGTTACTGTAATACGAAATAATAATAATAAATATGGGTGGGACTTGTTCTGGCCTTTTGCACTAGGATGAATTTTACTTTATATGCATCCATAACTGCAGTGTATTGAAAGCTGTGTTAAAATTACAAGCTAGTCCTTTAAGTTTGTAAGGGGTTTCCTAATCCTGTTTGCAGGCTAGGGGGCTTTGTAGTGAAGCGTGTGATCTGGGCCTTGAGTATCAGTCTACAAAGAGCCTGCTGACAGCAAGGTTGGGTGACTTGTGCTTTTCTGCCTTAGGGAGCAGCCTTCATTGTGTCTGTCTGTTTTTGGTTCTGGATTTTAAGAAATAAAGTAGTGTTTTGTTACAACCTTCCAGAGAGTATTTTATATTTTTACCTAATTTCTCTATTTGTATGTTATGAAATTAACAATAACAATAATGGGGAAATTGCAAGGAATCATATAAAGCTGCAATTGGAATGAAAATACAATTGACTTCTCTCTGGCCTTAGATCTACAAAGGTCTCACAGAACTTCTCTCATAACTGAACTGAAATTTTCTTTTCTTTTTAAAAAATAACAAAGAATTATGATTTTTTTAGTCCAGGTAGTGGGTAAAGATACAAAGAAATTGTAACATTAAAGATTCATCTGTTTTTTATCCCTCTCCTCCTTTAAGTAACGTCTACCATCTTGAATACAAGAGCTTTCTTTATATGTACTTTCTCTGTCTCATACATTTGTTTTAGGGTAGTTTTATAGGTCTTAATAATTTATTACCAAGACTTATACTTTTAATGGAAATCATGAAGAAATGGCAAGGGAAACATGATCTAGATTTTTTTTATTTCTTCCAGTGACATGTTTCACTGTTATTAGATTGCCATTTTGCCAAGCAAAACACAATGATTACAACTGAGCAGTGAGATATATATATAAGAAGAATTAATATGATAGTTCTTTGCCCTTCAGCATAGAAGACAAGCGATATTTCATTTTTATTGGAAGGCCACTGCTGCTAACGTGTATACTCTTTCTGTGTTTGTCTGCAGCTGCATGGTGGTGGAAATTACACAGGTATGCCACTGGAAGGATTTGCAGGCATTCTGGCTGGGTTGGTTTACTTCCTTTCTTCTGCCATCTTGCCTCCATTGGCAGCAGATCTCAGCTTCTGGAGTGCACAGAAAAATCACAGTACGCAAGCACTGGAAATATGGACAATTATTTTAGCCTTATCGCAAAAGGGCTGTCTAGAGGTGTAAATTGACTTCAGTGTCGCTATCTTAATATATACCAGCTGGGACTCTTGTCCTAAATGGTTTACACTGTGAAAATGGTCCAATTCTGCAAGGCATTGAATATCCTTAGATCCCATTAAAATGTCTATGCATACAAATCCCACTGTGAGTATTTTAATAAGGATAGGAATTTTTAAATAACAATTCTGGCGCTTTATTTCAGTCCCGGTGTAAGCTGGCACAAGTCTGGATTTTCCCTGTCACCAGCTAGTTCTGCAGTCCCTCTTAAAAGGGGCTCCATGCAGAATGTAATAGAGCTTTATTAACGATGAGTGGATTTTAATCAGGCGTAGGGTGGGATGTTGCAGTCCCCTCTATGTATGGATCTAGGACACGTGATCCAGCCCCAAGACTTTTATGTAGTAAGGTGTTTCCCGGGATATCACACAGTACATAGTTCCATGACACTTCTCAACTTTCCGTAAGCCAGACCTTGTTTTTGTTTTTGCAGGGTATCTTCTGAATGGACCCTTTTTGTGTTGTCTGTAGGCATCATACAGTGCTTAATTTGTAATGAAAGAGGTGCTGGGGTTCAAGCAATTTTTTTACATTCATAGCTGATGCACCAAGGAACTGATAAGCCTGGAGGTGCCAGGGCTCAGCCCTGGCAAGCCCTGGAACCAATTAAGCACTGGCATCATAGCAAAGAGGAGGCTCTGACTTACATGTACTTGGTCCTTTGAGGTGTTGCATGTTACTAAACTAATGTGACTACCTTCACTTCTCTCCCCAACTCCATGGAGATGTGTACCCCATAATGAATATCTGGCATTCCCAATGGTGGTTCCTCAGTACTGTAGGGCATTAGCATTGCTGACATTCTGGGATTAGGACAGAATTCCCCGCATAGGCATGTTGTTGCATGACTGTCCATTGCGGGGGTTTTCACCTGCCACTTGCACACTTGTTACTAGCCAGGTCCTGGATGGGATACTCGGACTAGATGGACCATTGGTCAGTCCTAGATTTCTAGTGCTATTCAGTGCTCACTTCCAATTTTTCGGTGCATACCATACCCCGTCTTGTTATGACCACGAATGAAGCTATTATTTACCTTTGTACAGTATTGTGCTATTTCTCTGTAAACATGGAATTGAAAAGTACTGCTACCAGTGAGAGTAGTTAGACTGAAGGGTTGGCCACTGAATGGATATACAGGGGAGGAGTGGAGTGGAAAGAAGCAGTCCTCCATACCCACTACGCTCTCTGGTTTTGTCGTGGAATGCCAGAGGATTTGTTTGGTGGCAGTGGCATGTGTCCCTTCCATTACACTGGAGTGCTCCTTCCCCATGCTTTCTGCTACAGGTGTAGTTCCCCTAAATTCACCCCCTCCCTTGTGCAAAGGAATTGCACAGGTTCTGCTGCCAAGCTCCTCTGTGATCACAGGGCTGGGGACAGGATTTGCCTCATTCACCCCCCTGTCTTTGGGAGTTGAGTGGGAGTGTTGCCTGAATACAGGTGGCTGCATTTGGCCCTAAAATCCCACTTCTTATCCCCTGTATGTATCGCCTAAGCACTGCAGATGGTATCCATTCTCCTTCAGTCTCTGCCTCCCATTTGCCCCCCTACTCCATACAGATCTGAGTGAGGCAGCTGTACTTATACAGGGATGGAAATTGTTTATCTTGGGAGAATGAGTGTTATCTATACTGTTTGGGGCTTTTTATCTTAAGTCCTCCATGTCTCCTTTTTCTGAACATCTTGACTCATTTCCTTGAGTCTTGCTGCTTAATGGCTGAGTTTTAATATAGCCACTAAGTTCACGCAGAGGTTTTTCCCGCTTCAGTCTCTGTCACTCCCAGTATGAATTCCTTTCAGGGGTGGAACTGTTGCCACATCTCCATTTTAATGTAGGAGATGAGACTGCTGAAGCTGGTTCTTGGATATTTGTAAGAGAGAGTCAGATAGTGCCTTGGTACTCAGAAGGTGCACGCAGGGGCCAGAGCCAGTGACTCTAAATTGGGGACGAGGGAGGCCAGTGTGGAGGATATGGTGAAGGTGATCTATGGAGATGCCAGGGTCCATATGATCCTGCATAGACTCCCTGGAAGGTCCATGAATTGTGCTGGTATTCCTGGTTGTATTCCTTTCCCCACCATGCTCAATCAAATTACCCTGGAGGGGGAGATAATATGAATCCACAGGATTTATGGAGCATGTTTAATATTCAAAATGCTTTATAAACGTTATCTCATAAGATGTGCCTTTAACTCTGTGAGTTTTAACTTGTGCAGCATGGGGTGCAGGTCACCTTCCTGCAGCTTTATCCATGGAAGGGCAGCATGTGGCTCATGGTTTGTCACCCATCAGGGAGGAAAATGTTATTTTCAAGATTTTAGGGTTGGATAGTGGAGCATGAATAGCTTATACAGAAAACCCTATAAAATTGCTTAACAGTGTCTCTGGAAAAATGCAGCAACCTTGATGTGAAAAATCTGTCAAGTAGATTTATTCTGTGAACGTTGCACATTCCTGTGGACCCACCACAAGAGAGCAGACAAAGCAGAAGTATGTTGGCTTGTGATAAATTAGAAATACAATTCTGTAAAATAAATAAATTTTAAAAATCAGATTTTGCCAAATGGAAAAGGAAAGATTGGTAATAAAACAAAAAGTGCTTCCAAGTTTCTAAGATAGGGGTTAAATGCTACAGAGTAAAAAGAAAAGACAGTGTCCCATTCAAAGAGACAGTTGTGGGGAGCCCCATTGGCCATTCATGTGTCTGTACAGGGGTGGTTTACCACTCAGATGTCTGGGGCAATGTTACACTCAGAAAAATGAAACCAAAGTAAAATAAAATCTCCTTCATTCCCATTCTATAAACTATTCACAGCTGTTACTTTACTGCATTCCCATGTGGGAAGAACCTGCATAGGGAGAGGAAACTGCATGAGGTAAAATTCAGCTTCCTACTCATTCTGTCATCAGTGGGCAGGAGGGGGGTGGCTTGCACACACGTGGAGGAATCCAAGGTGCCCCATGCTTAACCTGTGGATTTGCAGGAAGCAAGGGACACACATACAGACAGATCTTGTATCTGCTCTACTGCTTGGCCCTGCTGCAAGTGTCACAAGGGTTCCTCAGTGCAGGGAAGAATACTGCATTCCTCAGTGGGTTTGAGATATGGGGAGAATCTAGAAGAGACCATTTTGTCTTCCCTGCTCTGGATCCTCCCATCTCTCTCCAACTCTGTGGACGTACAGCCTTGTGGATCTCCCTATGAAAGAGTTTCTGCACGGCCGGGGGAAAGAAGATCATATCACAGAAGCAGAACCCATTACACATGCACACTTTTCCTCCACAGATACAGGTCCACCTAAAAATCTATGAGACGAAGAGCCCCAGAGCGCATCCACCTTCAGAGGTATGAAAGGTTGGCAGTTCCAGTATTGTCAAGCACAAGAATTCAAAAATCAAATCATGAGATGAAAAAAAAGTGTGAGGTTGTTTTTTGTTTGTCTTCTGGTTTCTGAGCCTCCTGGGTTCACTAGGGTCATGTTTTCTAGTTTTTCTCCGCAACCATGAATGATAGAAACTTCCTTTTTTAAAAAGCCGAAACCTGAGGTTCTCACTTAATCACATGCCTCCAGGAGCTGAGGATTTAGGTAAACTGTCAAATATTGTGAGAGGTTCAATAAAATCATGAGAGTTGGCAACACTGCTTTATCCTAGGCTCTGTAGTACACATCTCAATAGGGGTCTCTAATGCAGCAATACTAGGATTCCAGGCAGGAGACCCCATGTGTCAGTGAACAACCCAGGAGCCGCAGCAGATGGGCATTATAGAAGGTATCTTTAATGACTGAACATTCAGCTGAGAAGGCTTGTAATGCCCCACCTGCCATTTTGACTTGTGTATGTGAGATTCTGCCTAACTTGCCAGAAAACACCACTCTGCCTACACAGATTATGGGTGAAAATACAAATGAAAAAGCATTACTCTGATAATAAACAATAGGCCCTAGAAGGCAGATGTTCAGGGGATGATAGTATGTTGGGGAGGGGATGATAGTATTTGGCACAGTTAAATTCTTTTGTCGAGTCCCTATTATGAGGTAATTTCACTTAAAGGTGAATAAGGGCATAATTCTTGATCCCACTATTTCCCTCTGCTTTTCATAATGTTTTTGTTTAAGAGTGTTGCTGAATAATGGCTTCTAGCATGTTGTAAAAGCCGTTAGCTGTCAGAGTGAAGCTGCTATGGTGTTCTTGTCGAAAAGGCCCCTCGGGATTTATTTCTATGTACATTGACACTATAAAATGTTCGTTTCTTTACTTTCTTTTACAAGCAAAGAACTATAATAATCAAATTTCATTGTCATTTCAACTTTTGTTTTAAAACATTATGATGTGTAGAAAATTGATTAACTGGAATTTAGTATACATGAGCAAAGGAAACTTTGTTGAAATCCAGAGGGCCATTTCTGTTCATTTGATAAATGTATTAGTTTCTTCAGTTTCCTGAATTACCAGGTAAAGGGCAACATTTTCCAGATCTAACTAATTTCACTGAAACATATGAAAGACAAATACCAGAAGTCAAATCTAACATATTATTCTCAGGGGTCCTAAAAAAGAAAATCCAAAACCTTTACTTTGAAAAGCTAAAGTAAGATTTTTTTAATTACATGAATGATTCATGCTAGATATGTGAACAGAGTAACGCGTCAAGTTGTTGTACCAGTTGAAATGTCCTGGGTTTGCTCAGAATCATTAAATGGATGCAGGGGTATGGAGGGAAGGAGAGAGTAAATATTTCAGGAAAAAATTCACCTTTTATTCATTTATGCAAGAATTGAAATGCTTCAGCAGTCCAGCCTTTGTTAGCAGGAAGCACAACAAACCAGGCACAGTACAAAGAGCTCTATGCTCTAAGGTTAGGGCAAGGAGATTTATCTATCTGGACACACACACAGATAATTCTGCTCTCTCTCTCTTTCTGATCATAACTGAGGTGCTGGCTGAACAGAACTACTATCTATGTGGTGATCTGTTGTTTTAATTTAAATGGAATATATGGGCTAAAGGTGTTAACATAACTTAGTTACTGTGTAACATTAAACAGTGTAAAACACAGTTTGGGGCTTGGTATTCAGAGACTTTATCCTTCTAGTACTATGGCAAACACACAATTTTTTTTTAACTTTATATTAAAGTTACAGAAAAGAAAGAAAAGGAGTACTTGTTAGAGACTAACAAATTTATTTGAGCATAAGCTTTCGTGAGCTCTTTTTTTTGTTGTTAGTCTCTAAGGTGCCACAAGTCCTCCTTTTCTTTTTGCAAATACAGACTAACACGGCTGCTACTCTGAAACCTGTCAGAAAAGAAAGAAAAACAGTTAAAGCATCTGGCATGTAAAGTATGGCTTTTATTTTAACATTTTTTATTCTCTTTCCCTTTAGCTGGAGAAAGTTTTTAAAGGGAAAAAAACAACAACCCTTGTTTGACAGTTTTTAGATGGCATTAAAGATGGTGGTAACTGTTGTTTTTTTTGGTGGTGGTGGAGGAGCGGGAAGGGGCTTGGTAAAAGAAGTTAGTTAAGATGAGCCGGAACTGTTGTTGCCGCTGCAGTTAAAGTTCTATTTCATTTTTTTACAGGCACTGTTTTGGATTTAGTTGGAGCTAGTAATGCCATTACTTTACGTCCAATGTGATGCCATTTGGATTCCTTTCTCTGACCCAGTCGAGTCAGGACCTCCCTCAGAATTAGGTCAAAGAAGGTCTGGGATCCCAGGAGATAGTGGGGGTGCTGAAGCTTGCTTCAGTAGCCTCTGTCTGTTCTTCCATCCTTTCCTCCCAATGAGTCTTTCTTTAAGGACCCAAAAAGGGAGTGATGGCTGAAATAGCCCATCCCCTCATTATTTTTTCTACCAATTAGGCATAATATCTGACAAACCAAAATTGGTATATGAGCTTTTGATTTTACATTTTTTATTTTTACTAAGCATGATTTTGACATAGTTCTTGAGTTATATTAATGTGACCTTTTTTGTTTGGACTAATTTTAGTTTTTCTGTCTGGTTCTCTTGCACTTCTTTATAACATTCATTGCTAAAAGCAACGTGACATACTTTCCATTAACATTTGGCATGAGAGGTTATTGTAACATTTTATGAACTTCCATATACTATTTACAATTCACCTCACAATTAGGCTGAATTTGTCAGCCCAGTTATTATAACAGATCTTGCAGCACTTTGGCCAGATTGTGGAGCTCTCATTCACCCTGGTGAGCCCTTACTCATGTGAGAAGTCCCACTGACTCCACAATTTGCTGTGGGCTACTCTGTAGCCCAGAATGGGTAGAGTGCCCTGGTTACACCTTACATCTTCTCAGACATGATCCCTCCCATTCCTGGCCTATCCCTACACTGGGTTGGCATAGGGCTGTGAAGACTGTGAACTATTCTGTGCTGGGGGAATTCCTGGGTGGGTATACATCTGACTGCATTCCAGCCTCTTTATGTCTCTGTAGTAGGCAGCAGAGAATTAGGTCTCGTAGGAATTTAGGGTGTGCAAGGAATACATGCTTGGGCCTTACATTTTTAGAGAGGGGCAAGGAAAAGGTCATGGTAACTGATATAAATCTTTGTTATCTGTTCCTTAATATCGTCATATTAAATAAGGCATTACAGTAATAGAATATGAAATTGTCTTCTGATGTCTGTCACAGAACAGAATCAGAAAGGGTTTTTGCGGCCAAAGTATAATATAATATAATATAATATAATATAATATAATATAATATAATATAATATAATATAATATAATATAATTAATTAATATAAATCTTTGGCTACTAAGAAAAAGAATAATATAGACAAATGTAAATGTTCAAAACCAGGCAAATGAGAATCATTAATATAATCTTCCATAGGAGGTACTGTCTGAACCATCTGCAATATCAGCCACCAATAGTTCTCATCTAAGGACTCTTTTAGTCTTATTAGTATCGTTCAAATATATTTAATTCCAGACGAACAAGGACCTAGGTTTTGTAGGAAGAAATCATGGCGTCTGAGTGTCTGCATGAGAAAATTCAGATCTTTAACATATTTAGTTTTGTCCTGAGTTTGAGTTTGATGTGATAGGTCTGGAAAAATATAGAGCTGACAGTCTAAATACACAACCAGGTTTTTAGTCCACATTGGTAATAAGACCCCACAACCCTACCACCTTTTTCATGCTTCCATCAATTTAAAGTGCATTTTTAAATGAACAGTGGGGTTATTTTGGTCTGTTAATTATGGTAATTGTTTCCTGTGTGGAAACCACATGTATGAGCTGTGAAAGACGTGTATTTGCATTTGTGTGTGTGTATGTGTGTGTGTGTGACTGGTGTAGTTTTCCTTTGAAGATTTTTTTTTGTACCTAGAAAGGGACGTTGTAATGAGCAACCACATTTATACTGAAGAATTCAGTGCTCCTTACTGCCCCATCATTGGCTTTCCTTTTGCATGGAGATTAAAGCCAGTGACTGAAGCTGCTCCTCCTTTTCCCATGTGGCTGATATAAATTCAACATCAAATAGAAAGGAGGAAGGGCAGGTTTGGCTGTCAGCATAAAACGAAGAAGCCTGTCAGCAGTAGAAAAGCAGGTCTGAAGGCTCATTAATCTGGTGGGTCCTTTTTTTTTTTTTTTTAAAAAAATAACTGAGAAGATGCATGCTATGCCCTGGGAATAAATAGCTAGTGATTGGCATTATAAGGGAAACACTGAGAAGCACATGGGAAAATGTTTTACATCAAAATAACTCATTTATGAGTATGATGGGAAAAATCATGCAGATTTTGAGACCTCGAATGTATTATGGAAGGACAATAATGACTCCATAGGTAAAGTTTTAACCTGTTTTCTATTATAACCCTGATTTAGATCCTCTCTTGACTTTCCCCCAAACCCTTCTTTCTGTGTGATTTTTTTCAGGAGTAGAATCTAAACAAAGGAATGTAGTTTGGGGAAAGTTTGAGGTTAATTGGACAAAGTGTTTCTGAGATATGGAATTTTGAAGAAGATAATTTTCCTTTTCCCAGAATCTTCTTTTGTTGTAATGCCATATCTCAAATGGGGCCTGGCCCATATGTTTCCCTCACATTTGTGTTGTGGACCAGCCCATTTTGTGGGGGGCAGGGTGAAGTGGGGAGGAATGTTCAGTGACCCAGATTGATAGAGTCATCCCTGGCATTTTGGCTTACTGAATTAGGCGTGGGCTGCAGTGGGAAGAGAGACATTATGGAGACACACAGGACCTCCACAGAACCCCCCTAAGAACCATGTTGGTCTCAGTAATTCCATTAGTTTGCGGGGAGAGGCAAACCCTTCTACTCACTCCTCTAAGAAATGATATCAAGAAAAGTTCACGAGAGGAGCCAGGCAGAGCTACCAAACCGCTACATGAGTTATTCCCCCATAGGCAACTGTCTGACTCTTAGGCCTTGTCTACACTGGCACATTTCTGCGAAGTAAAGCAGCTTTCTGCGGTGTAACTCCTGAGGTGTACACACTGCCAAGCCACGTAGTGTGCAGAAACTGCACAGTTGCAGCACTGTAAAAAAACCACCCTGACAAGAGGCGTACAGCTTTGTGCACCGGGGCTAGAGCACCACAGTGCCAGTGTAGACACCCTGGTTGATTTCAGTGCTGCAATTGGCCTCTGGGAGGTGTCCCACAATGCCTGTTCTCGCCTCTCTGGTCATCAGTTTGAACTCTACTGCCCTGCCCTCAGGTGACCAACCGTCATCCCCACCCCTTAAATTCCTTGGGAATTTTGGAAGTCCCCTTCCTGTTTGCTCGGTGCTGTGTGCAGTGGTCTCAGTGCATCTTTCCAGGTGGCCAGGCCTGCTCCATGCACCAGGCGATCCCCCGCTTGGAGCAATGCCGAGCTGCTGGACCTCATCAGCATTTGAGGAGAGGAGGCTGTCCAGTCCCAGCTGTGCTCCAGCCATAGGAATTATGATACCTATGGACAGATTTCACGACGCATAACAGAAAGTGGCCATGACCAGGACACACTGCAGTGCAGGGTCAAAGTGAAGGAGCTGCAAAATGCCTACCACAAGGTGCGGGAGGCAAACCACCGCTCCGATGCTGTGCCCACAAGCTGCCAGTTCTACAAAGAGCTGGATGTGATACTCAGTAATGACCCCACCTCCACTGTGAAGGCCACTGTGGATACTTCAGTGGCTTGTGTGCCAGTCGAGAGTGGACCAAGCCAGGAGGAAGAAATCTTGGACGGGAGGGGGAAGGGGGACCCAGAGGCAGAAGATGACTCAGAGTTCAGAGATGCATGCAGCCCAGAGCTCTTCTCTACCCCAGAGGAGGCTAGCCAGTCATAGCTGTCGGATGTTGGCAAAGTGCATAACAGGAGAGGAGGCCCCAGTAAGTGGCTTTGATTTGGGAATTGCTGAAGCGAGTTGTTGCGGGCAGGAGGGTCGCAGAAATCAGGCTTGTGTCTGTATGAAGCACATACTGCAACATACTGAGTGGTGGAACAGTCTGTTGATTGACTCCCTCACTTCACAGGGAATCTGCCTCAGAGATCTCCAGGAAACTCTCATGGAGATATTGGGCAATCTGCTGCCACAGGTTCTTTGGCAGAGCTGCTTTGTTTCTTGCCCCATTAAGGATAACTTTCCCGCGCCACTCTGCTGTCACTGGAGGGGCGGAGGACCATTGCTGCACACAGGCGAGTCGCATAAGGACCAGGGCGGAAGTCTTGGAGAATACCGTCCCTTGATTCCCTACTAATCCTTGGCAGCAAAATATCTTTCATAATGAACACAGCCTGTGGAAAATGTGGAGACAGGAATGATTATAAGGCCACCTCTACAGTGCTGGCTCTCCCCAAGAGCCACGTGCTCAGTGTACAGTATGGTCCTGGAACACTGATTTTCCTTGTCCCAGTGGTTACTCACCATTTTGGGGGTGTTGTGGCTCATGTGTGCTTGCCTGGGGTCAGCCAGTTAACGACAGGTATGTGTGGATGTGTTTCAAATCAGTCTTCTGTGTGTTGCAAACAATACTGCTTCTGTAAAATGTTGCGTTTTGGCTTCAGAGAGATGACCTTGGGAGCCCAGCCTTCCTCTTTGTTATCACCAGCTGAGTGGCTGCACAGAATTAGAAAGTGGCCATGAAGAACGAAAGAGGACTTTCTGCGTGAGGTCATCATGCACTCCGTCGCCGAAAAACAAGAACTGAAGGTGTGGCAGGTCAGTAAGAAGAGGGACCAAAAGGAGAACGTGGCGCACGCAGAACGAAACCATAGAGCGGCTTTTAAAGGTTATGGAACACCAAGCGGACATGCTCCAGGCACTATTAGCACTGCAAACCGAGCCGCTCCGTGCCCACACTCCTCTGCAGCCGCTGTTGCAAAACTCTTTCCCATGCGCCCCCAGACACCACCAACATACTCTTATCAACCTCCTGGCTCCAGTCTGTACCTGCGACATTCCAATCCTGCCCCGTCACAGTCCAGCCCTGCAGACTCCCAGTACCCACTGCATTCAAACACCCGTCCCTCTGCAGTTTAGCCCTACTGAAGTACAGTACCCGCTGCACTGTACTCCAAAGGAGAAGGTTGGATATGATCCCTGGACATACACAGACCTTTAATGTCCCGGGACCCCACCTTCTCCTGGGACCCTCCCTTCCACCATCCCCCTCAATGCTGATGTGTTTTTTTGTTTGTCTCTCTCCTCCAGTTTTTGTTTATTAATAAAAGACTTGTTTTGGTTTGAAAGCAATCTTTATTCTGTTAATTGAAAGCAAACAGAGCCCTGCAAAAGAACAGGCAATTTTCTTACATCTTCATAGTGCATCATCTGCACCAGTCACAATTATCTTCTAGCATTACAGGCACTGGATTCCTGATCCCTATGGCCCCATGCTGCCCTCCTCTAACAGCCCTGGTCTCTGGCTGTTCAAGTTCAGCCTCCAGCGCTGAGTCTCAGCGGTTCAGCTCTGAGTGAAGCTTTCACCCTTCCCTTCACAAATATTATGGAGCATACAGCATGCGGCTATAAGCATAGGAATATTGTCATCGGCCAGGTCCAGCCTCCCATATAGGCAGCACCAACGGGCCTTTAAATGGCCAAAAGCACACTGAACAGTAATTTTGCACTTGCTCAGCCTGTTGTTCAACTGCTCCTTGCTGCTGTTTGGTGCCCCGTGTCTGGCTTCATAAGCCATGGCATTAAGGGGTAAACAGAGTCTCCCACAATCACAATAGGCATTTTGACTTCCCCTACAGTGATCTTCTGGTCTGGGAAGAAAGTCCCTGCTTGCAGCTCCTGAACAGTCCAGTGTTCTGAAAGATGCATGTGTCATGCACCTCTCCAGACCAGCCTGTGTTAATGTCTGTGAAATGCCCATGGTGATCCACAAGCACCTGGAGAACCATTGAGAAATACCCCTTCTCATTAATGTACTCAGTGACTAGGTGGTCTGGTGCCAGAATTGGAATATGCATGCCATCTATCACCCCTCTGCAAGGAAGACCATTTGTGCAAAGCCATTCACAATGTCATGCACATTGTCCAGAGTTACGTTCTTTCGGAGCAGGATGCGATTAATGGCCCTGCACACGTCTGTCAACACGAGTCCAACGGTTGACTTTCTCTCTCCGTACTGGTTAGTGACTGATCGGTAGCAGTCTGGAGTAGCCAGCTTCCACAGTGCAATCACCATGTGCTTCTCCAATGAGAGGGCAGCTCTCATTCTCGTGTTCTTGCAGCGCAGAGCTGGGGCGAGCTCATCACACACTCCCATGAATGTAGCTTTCCTCATCCGAAAATTCTGCAGCCACTGCTCGTCATCCCAGACGTGCACGAAGATGTGATCCCACCACTCAGTGCTTGTTTCAGCACTGAGTTCAGCACCTCTGTGAATGCCACAAGCAATCTCGTGTCATAGCTACTACCCGTGGCGAGATCAATGTTGCACTCCTCTTGCCTTTGTAGTTTAAGGAATAACTCCACTGCCATCGTGATGTGTTAGTCAGAGTTAGCAACATATTGGTCAACAGTGCGGAATCCAGTCCTGCAGACCGAAGAGGAAGAGCACGCAGGACACAAACCGTTTAAAGATGGCGCCAAATGTGGTCGGAAGCACAGGGATTGCTGGGATGTGAAGCAATGTATCATGGGGCATTGGGACAGGACCCAGGATGCCCCGCGATCCACACCTCTTAGTGGCAGAAGAGAAAGAGATGCTCTGTGGGATAGCTGCCCAGAGTGCACCGCTCCGAATACCGCTGCAAGTGCCGCAAGTGCGAACACGCTATTGCGCAGGCAGCTGACAGTGTGAACACACAACTGCGGTTTCCCTTCAGCGCTCTCTGAGCAGCGCTGTAACTGCCAGTGCTGTAACTCTGCCAGTGTAGACATAGAACTTTACATGTTTAAGGCACAGTATAGGCATTAGTTGGCTTTTGAAGGGACAGGGAGTTACCATTTACATTTTCATTTCATCAGTTCAGTTTTGTAACCATTTGATATTATCCATTTTATTTTTCTCTCTTGTCCTTGGATCCTATTTCCCGTTCCTCCGTTTCTGTGACTGGAAGGTAAATACTGGAGATTCTGCTACAGTGTCTCCAGAAGTATTTTGGAGAGAGAGAGAGCACTGCAGAATCAATGTGGCATTGCCATCCTCCCTCCAACCTTGTGACTGTCCCTCTGCATGATCAGTGCTCAACGTGTTCTTCATAGAGGTTGCGGGGGGACAGTAACCAGCCAGAAAGAGGTGAATCCCAGCCATTCTATTTGGCTGTTTCTCAGCAAACCTACAGAATTTCCACTAGAAATTCCCAGGGAAGTTATTGCTGCTCCTCTTCTTATCCCATCCAGAGGAATACGTAAAAGCTTAAAGATTCAGGGAAGTGACTGGGAAAGAAAAATTCCTTTGTTAATTGAACTGGGGATCTGAGCCAGCAGAAGCTTATTATAAAGGGCTTAGGCTGGAACAAGCTTGGGGCCTGGGTCCTGAAGTATAGGCTCCTGGATGACAGGAAAGGTTTGGATCCAGTATGCAGATAATCTACCCTTTTCTTAGAGAGCGTAGGAAGCAGACAAGAGATGGTTTATAGCAGTAGTGAAACTAGACTAGAGGGAATTCAGGATATTCTCTCCCTTAAACTCAACAGGGCTGTGGCTACCTTGTATTGTTCATTATCTTACTATTAGAACATTTCAGGTTTTACCGGATGTTGAGCAAATATGCTACAGATCTTGTGATATTTGTGTGATTATCTTAGATAAATATGTGATAACTTTAGAGCCATTTGTTTTGGTACCAGGATAATACATTGCTTGTGCCCTGAAGATCTAATGTTTCCAAATGTGCCATATGAAAAAGATGGTCAAACTTAACAAAAGGCAGAGCTATACCTCACCTCAGATATTTAAGCAGCTAAACAAAGTATTCTATATGGGAAAATGTTTAGGGTCCTACTCAACATCCACTGAAATCAATGAGAGTCTTTGATCTCTGTTGCTCTATAGTGTGCAGCTCTTAATGGACAATACTTGACAGATGGCAGAGGCAGGAGAAAGGAACATTTTTTCCCTATATTTCAAGTAGTCTCCTAAGTAGGAGAGGTGAGAGAGTATGTGAGCTTGTTTTTTCTTATACACATATCCCAAATAACCATGAAGGTCCGCATTCTGCTCTCACACCATTGTGAATAAGGAGTTACTCCACTGAAGTCAATGGAATTACAGCAGGGTAAAACTGGTGTGAGATCAGAATTGGGCCCTGATCTTACTCCTAGGTACGGGAAATGATAAGGCAGAAGAGGGCCAGGCTGGTAGATTCAGAAGGGCTCTTGGAATCTATGATTTGTCATTCTGGATGTTGCAGATGGAGAGAAAAGAACCGCTATTTCAGCTTTTAGCTGATTTTTAATGTTGCATTTTGAAAAATTCTTTCCTGAGTAGCCAGCAGGTGATCTGTTTTACACCCAAAAGCAAACAATTTAATTAAAATGAAACTGCTGAGCTCAATTTTTAATTTTTTTTAACCAGGCAACATATTATAAACAAAATAGTCTTTACAAATGAATTGCATTGGTCCTAGTGATTTGCTACTATGTTTTTAATTTGCATTTTTACTGTGGAAAAACAATAAAGTTTCATTATAAATTATTTTGTATTTAACTATGATTAAGAAGTCTCATATCAAAGAATATGAATGGGTAATTATATTTAGAGCTTAAACTGGATTGATCATTCCTTCCCAGAAGACACAAATGCACAGACAACGTTGTGCAGCAATAACATGTCAGCAGTCTACAGAGTTTGTAGATAAATTTCCATCTGGCAAACTGAAGCTTCATTTCTACTTTTCACAATTGACAAACATGAATAGCTTTTGGCTGTTTCTTAGAGCACTTGGGCACCAGTTGTTGGCAGAATGTGGAAGTTCACTTTAACAAACTGAGGTTTATTATACTCCCAATGAACATGCATAGCTACCACAATTAATAATGCCCTCTATTTAACATAACTTAATAATGGCCATACTGGGTCAGTATCCTGGGTCCATCTAGCCCAGTGTCCTGAAAGTGGCTAGTGCCAGATGCTTCAGAGGAAATTAACAGAACAGGGCAATTATCAAGTGGTCCATCCCATATTGTCCAGTCCCATCTTCTGACAGTCAGAGGTTTAGGGACACCCACAGCATGGGATTGTAGCCCTGACCTTCTTGACTATAGCCATTGATGGACCTATCCTCCATGAACTTATCTAATTATTTTTTTAACCCAGTTATACTTCTGGCCTTCACACCTCCCTTGGCAATAAGTTCTACAGGTTGACTGTACATTATGTGAAGAAATACTTCCTCATGTTTTTTTTTAAACCCACTGTGATGGGTTGGACCCCTCTTCTGGGGTGCCACCTGATGTATTGGGGTCCCACTGAGCCTGCCTGTTCCACCAGCCTGGGCTCCCTCACCCTGTCCTGCTGAGTGTGCGCACGCACACACAACCACCCACCCCACAAACACCCAGCTGCAGAATCACACAAAGTCTGCAATCAGCTCTGTGTGGGAAGACTCAGCTCAGGGAATTGCCCAGCACTCAGGTGCACAGACCGTCTGGAGTGTAAACCCAAAATTATATTGTCTTGCACTGTATAGAGATCTATACAGCGTAAACTCATTAAATTTGCTCCCTCCCTCCATGTGGAGGAAGATATGCACAGCTTTTTGCTCCCCCTGACCCCAGTTACAAATTGCACACACTGGGTTTTAGACTAAACAAAAA
This sequence comes from Caretta caretta, assembly GCF_965140235.1. Classification (NCBI taxonomy): domain Eukaryota; kingdom Metazoa; phylum Chordata; order Testudines; family Cheloniidae; genus Caretta; species Caretta caretta. The sequence goes on from NC_134208.1 coordinate 170,693,565, forward strand.
ATAGATTTATTAACTACAAAAGGTAGATTTTAAGTGATTATAAGGGCTAGCAAACAGATTAAAGCAGATTACTGATAAAACAAACGCACAAACTAGGCTTAATACCTTAAAGAAATTGGGTACAAATAGTAATTTCTCTCCCTAAACATTGTTTTATGCAGATTGCAGAGTTTCTTGAAGGTAAACTGCACTGCTTGCAGCTTAAATCTCCAGGTATACCCTTCACAGGCTGACCTTTCTCACCTGGGCTCTACCCCTGCCCTGTCCCATTTTAGGGCTTGTCTACACTGGCACTTTATAGTTCTTCAACTTTCTCGCTCAGGGGTGTGAAAAAACATGCCCCTGAGTGCTGCAAGTTTCAGCTCTGTAATGTGCCGGTATAGACAATGCACCAGCGCTGGTAGCTACGCCTCTCGTGGAGGTGAGTCCTCTCCCAGTGCTGCGCCACGACTACACAAACCACGTTAAAGCACTGCCATGGCAGCACTCTAACGTTGCCAGTGTAGACGAGCCCTTAGTTCCTTTGTTTTTTCAGGTGTTTTCAGTAGTCTTCCTTCTTGGGCAGGGAAGGAGTGGAGAAGAGCCTTGATTAACTCACTCCCCAGCCTTAAATAGGATTTACACATGGCAGGAATCCTTTGTTTCCTACTTTGACCCCACCCCCTCCAGTGGAAAAATACCAGAAGTCCAAAATGATGTCTAGTACCAGGTGACATGATCACCTGACCCTGCAGTGTTAAAGCAGCATCCAGGAAACTTCTCAGGAAGGAGGGAGATTAGCATCTTCAAAGTCCTATTGTCCTTCCTAATGGCCCATCCAGGCTGATTGCATAGTGTCTGGTGAGTATTCCCCAAGTGTACGCACCATTGTAATTGTTACATAGTCAATATTCCTAACTTCAGATGCAGAAATGATACAAATAGGATAATCATATTCAGTAAATCATAACCTTTCTATTGATATCTCACATGACCCATCTTACATAAAACATATCTTAGTTATGCCATATTCATATCATAACAATATTTTCATGAAGAATGTGGGGCGTAATGTCGCACCCACTGCCTATTAATTTTGTTGGTGACCCCTGGTTCTCGTGTTATGTGAAGGGATAAATAATACTTCTCTATTTACTTTCTCCACACCAGTCATGATTTTATAAACTTCTGTCATATCATCCCGAAGTTGTCTCTTTTCTAAGCTGAACAGTACCAGTCTTTTTAATCTTTCCTTGTACCCCTGATCACATTTATTGACCTTCATGACTGTACCTTTTCCGATTCTAATGTATCTTTTTTGAGGTGCAGTGATTAGAACTGCACACAGCGCTGAAGGTGTGGGCATACCATAGATCTATATTTTCTGTCATATTATCTGTCCCTTTCCTAATAGTTCTAATGTTCTGTTAGCTTTTTTGATTGCCGCTGCATGTTGATCAGGTGTTTTCAGAGAACCATCCATGATGACTCTGAAGATCTCTTTCTTGACTGGTAACAGCTAATTTAGACCTCATCATTTTGTATCTATTGTTGGCATTATGTTTTCCAATGGGCATTACTTTGCACTTATAAGCATTGAATTTCATCTGCTATTTTGTTGCTCGGTCACCCAGTTTTGTGAGTTCCTTTTGTAACTCTTGACAGACAGCTTTGGATTTAACTATCTTGAGTACTTTAGTATCATTTGCAAATTTTGCCAACTTACCATTTATCCCCTTTTTCCAGATCATTTCTGAATATGTTGAACAGCACAGGTCCCAGTACAGAACCCTGGGTGACACCACTATTTACCTCTCTCCATTCTGAAATTGAACCAGTTATTCCTACACTTTGTTTCCTAACTTTTAACCAGTTACTGATCCATGAGAAGATCTTACCTCTTATACCATAACTGCTTACTTCCCTTAAGAGCCTTTAGTGTGGGACTTTGTCAAAGGTTTTTCAGAAAGTTCATGCACACTATATCAACTGAATCACCCTTGTCCACATGCTTGTTGACAGCCTCAAAGAATTCTAATACATTGATGAGGCATGATTTCCCTTTACAAAAGCTGTGTTGACTCTTCCCCAAGAAATTGTGTTCATCTATGTGTCTCATAATTCTGTGTTTACTATAGTTTCAACCTATTTGCCTATTGACTGAAGATAGGCTTACCAGCCTGTAATTGCCAAAATCACCTCTGGAGCCTTTTTTAAAAATAGGTGTTAATTAGCTATCCTTCAGTCATCTGGTACAAAGTCTAATTTAAGTGATAGGTTACCTACCACAGTTAGTAGTTCTGCAATGTCATCTTTGAGTTCCTCCAGAACTCTTGGGTAAATACCATCTGGTCCTTGTGACTTATTACTGTTTAATTTATCAATTTGCTCCAAAAACTCCTCTCTTGATGCCTCAATCTCTGAAAATTCCTCAGATTTGTCACCTGAAAAGAATGGCTCAGGTGTGGAAGTCTCCCTCACATTCTTTGCAGTGAAGACAGATGCAAAGAATTCATTTAGCTTCTCTGCAATGGCCTTGTCTACCTTGAGTGCTCCTTTAGCACCTTGATTGTCCAGTGACCCGGCTGCTTGTTTGGCAGACTTCCTACTTCTGATGTATTTTTAAAAAATTGCTGTTAGTTTTTGTGTGTTTTACTAGTTGTTCAATTTTTTTTGGCCCTGTTTAATTATACTTTTACACTTGGCTTGCTAGAGTTTATGCTCCTTTCTATTTTACTCAGTAGGATTTAACTTCCAATTTTTAAAAGATGACTTTTTGCCTCTCACTGCCTCTTTACTCTGTTGTTTAGCCATGATGACATATTTTTGATCTGCATGCTGTTTTCTTGATTTGGGTTTTACATTTAGTCTGAGCCTCTTTTGTGGTTTTTTAAAATAGTTTCCATGCAGCTTTCAAGCCTTTCACTCTTGTGGCTGGTCCTTTTAATTTTCATTTAAGTAGCTTCCTCATTTTTGTATAGTTCCTCCTTTTGAAGTTAAATGCTACTGTGGTGGGGTTCTTTGGTATTTTCCCCTCTACAAGGATGTTAAATTTAATTACATTAAGGTTGTTATTACTGAGCGGTTCAGCTATATTCACCTCTTGTACCAGATCCTCTGTTCAATTTAGGGCTAGATCAGGTATTGCCTTTTGGGTTCCAGAACTAACTGCTTCAAGAAGCAGTCATTAATGGTGTCTAGAAAATTTATCTCTTCATCCCTTCCTGAGGTGACATGTACCCAGTCAATATTGGGGTAGTTGAAATCCCCCATTGTAACTGGGTTTTTAGTTTTTGTGGTCTCTCTAACCTTCCTGAGCATTTCACAATCACAGTCACCATCCTGGTCAGGTGGTAGGAAGTGCATTTCTGATGCTATACTCTTATTATTCAAGCATGGAATTTCTATCCATAGAGATTGTATAATACTGTTTGATTAATTTAAGATTTTTACTATATTTTGACTCTATGCTTTCTTTCATATATAGTGCTACCCTTCCACCAACACAACCTGCTCTGTTATTCCTCCATATTTTTTACTCTGATATTACCATGTCCTATTGATTATCATCTTTCCACCAAGTTTCTGTGATGCCTAATATGTCAATTTCCTCATCTAATACCAGGCACTCAAGTTCACCCATCTCAATATTTAGACTTTAGCATTTGTGTACAAGAACTTATCAAATTTGTCAATATTTAGTTGCCTGCCTTCATGTGATGTAATTGAATGGGACTGTTTTTCATTTGACTGTTTCTCTTCAGTTTCTACCTGTATTTTATCAACTTTGTATGGTATTTTTTGTCCTGAAGCATTCCAAATCTTTTGCAAACTATATATTGGCATCACTTTACTTACTACTGAAATGCAGATATCTCTGAGGGACAAAGGATTCTACACTAGTCACAGTGTTTCAGGGAGGAAAGAAAAACATTATCCAGTAGATACAGGGTATATTTTGGTAAACAAATTGTAATTTTCCTGAACAGGTGTTTGGCCATGTGACTGAAGCTAAAATTCTTGCTGTTGTAAAAAGTTACACGTGAATTTTAACCACCACAAATGATCATGAGTAGGTTTGGCTGAAAATGGAATTTCTATTCCATGGGAATTTCTAAGATTTTGACCTTTTGCATTGTTCCAAATCAGGATGAAAAGTCAATCTCAGAAACTTTTGTGAAATGAAGATATTGAAAAGCATTTTGTTTCAATCTTTATATTATATTATTATAAAAGTCGAAATGATAAAGTCAAAATGAAATGTGTCAACCTCACTGAAACAAACTGTTGAGATAATTTCCTTTTGCAAATTCTGAAAAATGCGATACTTCCACACAAAATGGTTCAATTTTGTTGAATCAACGTTTTACAATAGAAAATTGTTCCCTTGGAAAATTTTCAACAAGCTTTAGACATAACATTGATTTTATGGGCCTCTGTTGGCACTATGAACTGACTGATTCATCATCAGTAGTGGACCCTTTCTTTTGAAGGCCACCTGTGCAAATGCTGATCAAAACCGATCCAGTTTTGCTTAGGAGATCTTTTGAGATCACGTAGCTTAAGAAAATATGATTTGTAGGCCTTACCACTAATGGGAGTTAAATGCATGTATCTGGGGAAGATTGTGCCTTATAGTCTTTTTTCATATTTACATTTAATATTGGATCTCCAATGGCTGCTGTAGATTGCTCTCCATTTTATAAAATGCTGATTTATATGCTAATAAGTTCAGTCTGGTTTACTGAAGTAAAGGCTTGTTTTTAAAAGAGAACAGTATTGTAACACTGAGCAGCCAGTGTGGAATACAGCTGACTGTTGTTCATAGCTTGAAATATTGCTTTAACAATTGTCTCATAGTTTTAAAGTCCTATGGTGGAATATTACCATTATTAGGCTTTCAGATAGAAAAACCTATTTCTTTTAAGCGAATCGGACCTTGCAGATACACAGTACAGTTGGAAGATGAAGACACCTGTTAGATAGTTCCTCAATGAGAGGCAAACTGGGATCTTAAGAAATTCCTGCTTTTGGTTACAAAGATTTTTCAGGAAATGGGATTATCTTGAGTTAAAAAATGGTGACTGTTTAAAGCCAGTGATGACTTAAAAGAAATGTTTTGGCTTGGGGATGTGGAATGGGTTGCTAGTGGAAAAATAGTGTATTTTGTTTCTAGGTCACCGGTTTAAATCCAGTAACCTAGTGTCTGAAAGTAGTTTCCATTTGCCAGCCACTCATTGGTTTTTGTGAAGTGAATTGGTATTCTCAGTGGACTTCCTAGTGGACTGTGTCTTCATCACAAAAAACACCAGTATATTTTGTGCTAACTGGCACTTAAAGCGTAACTAAGACATGGAATAAGTTCAGAATCTGTTCTCTCACTGCCCCATAGTGTGGTGGAGACCTAACTAAATCATACTGAAATCCCCCCAGGCAAGATTGACGCATGTAATATGGGAAAACCTGAATGGTTGCCCTCCCTGTGCCATGTCTATTCTGTGGCTAAATAGAGTTTCAGTGTCCAGAAAATCTACTATGAGCTCTAAATGCCCTATAAAATTTAGATAAAAGAAATGATGTGTTACATGTATCCAAACACTCCAATTAAAAAATCAAAGTAGTAATGTTACTGCAATGCTTTAGGAAAAATGTAATAAAGTCCAGGGTTAAGAAGCAGAAAACTGGAGCAGATGCAGAGAAGGACTACTACTATGAGCCGATGAATGGAAAACCTACCTTATGAGAGGACACTCGAAGAGCTTGACTTGGTTAGTCTAACCAAAAGAAGGCTGAGGGGAGATACATGGTTGCTGTCTATAAATACATCAGAGGGATAAATATTAGGGAGGGAGAAGAGTTATTTAAGTTAAGCGCCAATGTGGACATGTGATCGGGTGCACTCACCCCACACTGGATGGGGAAGGATTAACTTCTTGCTGTGGGCTGAGCAAGCTATGTCCTCACATCCCTACTGGGCATGCTCCAGGTGCAGCACAAGTATAAAAGGGAGAAGCCAGCTCAGTCTGGGCTGACTGCTGAGCAGGAAGGATGCTCTTTTCTGGCTCCAGCCCGGGAGCAGTTGGAACCCCGGACTGCAGAAGTCAAAGGTACTGAGACCCACACAGATGCTCAATTGCATGTGGACGACCAAGAGGGATCAGAGTCCCTGGGAACCGTACACGACAAGAAGCCTGGAGACGCTTACGATGCCTTGATGGCAGCTCCAAGAGACATGGTAGGAAGTGGTCCCGGGGGTCAGGGGGGCATGGGACACTAACTATAGTCCTGTGGGAAGTTGGTGTGTTTCAGTTGGAGCCCTGCTGACTCAGTAGCGGAACGCTCCACAACTATTAGGGCCCTGGGCCGGGACCTGGTGGAGCAGGATAGGCCTGGGTCTCCCTACCCCAGCCACCCCCCCAGCCACCCCCAGGTGGCGGCCCATTGGCTCTGGCCACAAGGCCTTACTGCCCCGCGAATGAGGGCAACTCTGCTGACTCTGGCCATTGGGCCGCATAGCCTTGAGAGGCAGGGCAGTCCTATTGACTCTTGACTGTTGGGCCACACAGTCCTGAGGGAGAGGGCATCTGTATTGACCCTTACCATTAGGTTTTCTAGCCCTGAGGACAAGGGCAGCTGAATTGACTCTGACCACTAGGCCACCCCATCCCAGAGGCAGGGGCAATTATATCGACTCTAGCCATTTGGCCTCACTGCCTGAGGTAGAGGACAGCTTGGAGGACTGGGTGCACACACACCCTGCACTGGACAGGGTTTCCCCACCTGTCACAGGACACAAAAACAAATGGATATAAATTGACCATCAAGAAGTTTAGGCTTGAAATTAGATGAAGGTTTCTAATCATCAAAGGAGTGAAGTTCTGGAACAGCCTTCCAAGGGGAGCAGTGGGGGCAAAAAACCTAACTGAGCTTGATAAGTTTACAGAGGGGATGGTATGATGAGATTGCCTACAGTGGCATGTAGCTGATCTGTGACTGCTAGCAGCAAATATCTCCAATGCCAGTGATGGGACACTAGATGGGGAGGGCTCTGAGTTACTACAGACAATTCTTTCCCAGGTGTCTGGCTGGTGGATCTTGTCCACATGCTCAGGGTCTAACTGGTTGCCATATTTGGGGTTAGGAAGGAATTTTCCCCCGACGAGATTGGCAGAGACCCTGGTTTTTTTTCACCTTCCTCTGCAGCATGGGGCATGGATCACTTGAAGGTCTACATTAGTGTAAATGGTGGATCCTCTGTAACCTGAAGTCTTTAAATCATGATTAGAGGACTTCAGTAACTCAGCCAGAAGTACTGGGTCTATATCAGGAGTGGGTGGGTGAGTGATATTCCATGGCCTGCAGTGTGCAGGAAGTCAGACTAGATTATCATGATGGCCCCTTCTGGCCTTAAAGTCGATGAGTCTAAGTGGAAACCTCAAGGTCTGATGCCCAGGGCTCTAGTCTAACGCAGTGGATCTCAGCCTCTCCAGACTACTGTAACCCCTTCAGGAGCTGAGGCCTGAGTCCCACTGCCCAGGGCTGAAGCATGTAACTTAGCTTTGTGGGGCTGCCTGTGGCATGGGCCCCCAGACAATTGCCCTGCTTGCGACCCCCTAACATCAGCCCTACACTTGTGACCCCCCTAAACACATCCCACAACCCTCCTGGGGCTCAGGACTCCCAGATTGAGAAACACTGATCTAGATGAGTTGACATACCCCCTGGAAGACCTCTGCATACCCCTGGGGCTCATGTACCTCTGGTTGAGAACCACTGGTCTAAGGGATATAGGACTTTGATCTCAATGTGTGTAGATTTATCACTAACATTAATGGTTGTCATGTGAATAAATCTTCTGGAATCTTGAGAATATACAGTGTATTATATACCCCTAAAGAATTGGTCTGTGGAGCAATTGTTACTGAACCTATTTAAAGAACAGGCTGTGAAGCTGGCAAACCAGGTGTCAGCTCATGTCAAGGTTCCCATGTCTCAACTGAACACTGACAAATACATATCTGGAATCATTCTGGCTCATCTGTGTATTAGTATTGTTAAAATAGACACTTGGATGATAAGAATGCGTTTAGTGTTTAAACTTTATGGAATGCTTGTGAGCTTCTGCATGCATTAATCTCACTTATAGAATCTATATCCCATATTGTAAAGTAATATTTAAGCATTTGTATTGTAAGCCTCTATGAATATATAAATCACCAGATAGGAGAGAGACATTAACTAGTGCAAAGTCCAACAGAAGGTGTAACGTCCTGGGAACAAGAAAGGCCCATTAACATCAGATGGACTATTATGGAATATTAAAGAAGACAAAAGACTTTGTTGCTCTGCTCTGGACCCTACCAGCCATGTAAAGGTGACATGAGTCCCCAGAGAAGAGGACAAGGACAATAGAAAGTCCTGAGGCAAGGGTGTGAGGACCAGGGGCTTCAGTTGGAGGCCAAAGACCCTCTCATGAGGACATTGCACTATTTTATGTGGGGCTTTCTGTTACTTCAGAAGGTGACAGGTGTGCTCTGAGTATGCCTACAGAATTGAGCTCCTCGATGAGGTAGGCATTCTCCTGCCTGGTTTGAGAATCTTTCTTTGGCACCACCGGGGCTTCAGCTTCAGCTAAGGCTCCAAGCAACTCATTAACTGTGGGGTGGCATCAGTTCTTTAGGTTCCTAAGGGACTCTGGTGCCTACAGAGTTAGATGGCAGCTGAGTGGTGGCTTTGAAAATGTCTGTGGCACCTAAATGGTGGACTTAGGCACCTAGAGAGGCAGATAGGCACCTAAGTCCTTTTAAGGATATGGGCCTTTGTGCCTAAAGTAGGCACAATGCCTTTGGAAGTAGTGGAGAAGTGCACTTAACTACAGCTTCCCATCCATGGCTTTTTAACAAAGTGCACTCCTTTGTGTTGGTCTATGTTTGCTGACCAGTATGATGATGGAGGCATGGCCCAACCAATAAGGGTTTCTAATGCTACTATTAGCAGCTGTTAGTTCCTAGCGGCGTCAATTCAGATATTTCTTGAGGAGGAAGGCAAATTCTGGTCCCCCTGTCCTCCACTCCCCCCGACCCCGGAAGGGAGCCTGGGTTTCCCTCATCTTGGGAGTTTCCCCTCTCTCTTATGCACACAGCGGTTGAGCGGATGCTGCCGGAAGTCGAGTTCTCAGCTGACTCCCCTATGCTCCTTTTGTCCTCTCCCCATCCTTGCAGGTCATCCTCAGAGGTGAAGAATTGTTGATATCTTGCAGTATAATAAAGGGATCTCAGGGGAAGTGGATCCTTTAAAAAAACAACAACCATCATTTTTAATTTGAACATCATCATGTAGGATATAAAGAATGAAAACCACATTCAGACTTGATGTCAGTAATTATGACTCTATTAAAGCTGGAGTAGCACCCACTTACATCAGATGTGAACTTGGTCCATTGTGTGCAAAGAAATCACACAATTCTATCAGGTAGTATTCTGCAATATCAGATGATGGTTGAGTTTAAATGGACGTGGACTGTCATTAAAAATAATTTAAAATGAGGAGCCATTAGTGCAGACAAAGGCAGTATTGGATGACATAGAGAGAGGTACAGTTAAGTGGTATGATTCACTTAAGTAGCCTGAAAAAGTAGGAAGGATGGGCCTTTTAGGACCAAACAGGCTAGTAAACTTTTTGGTCTGGTTAAACAATGAACTTTGGAATGAGGTGGAGCTGAATTGGCAGCAACCCTTCTCTTTGCTCCAGGCCAAGCTGGCTGGGGAGGAAAGGCCAGGTTTGGGAAGCAGGAATGGCTTTACTGCAAACTTTAAAAGCAGAGATCGATCTAAACTGCAGAGTTTGGATTTGGATTTGAATTCTCCAAAATCAGGAGTGTTTGTATCTCAGGATTTGATTCAATCCATTATGGAGTCCATGGGAACTGTGGGTTCTCAGCAGGTCTGAAAATCAGGCCACTTGTTTCCCTGCTTAAATGTGGATACAAGGGCCTAACTTTAGATTCCCAAATTTTAACATTTAGGCCTAAATAAATAACAGTTCCTGTAACTAACTACAGAATTACTGTACAGTGAAGAGTTACATACAAAATAGTACAAGCTCCAGTTTTAAGAAATTCAAGAAAATAAGTGCTTGATTCATCGTTATTTGCCAAATTAAATAATTTTGTCTTGACTTTTTTTACTAGTCCTGCGTAATAAACTACTTGTGCAATTAGCAATAAAATTGTCACTCCTGTAAGGAATTTTTTTAAAGCTGGGAACAAGTGTCACATTTATTACTCTTTTAGAGTGTTGCAGATAAAAATAGCTGTCCCATTTTCAGATAGCTAGTGCACTTTTGGTCTTTGTTTATCCAGGTCTGTAGATAGATAGAAATTACTTGTGCACATTGTGGGGAATTTTAGTCTTTCAATGCAAACATGGGGTTATAGCTGCAGTCAGCATGAATTATTTTGAAAGGACAGAGTCAGCACACTTTGGTTTCACTGTTTTCTGCATCATTTTTTAGCATTTAACCAAGGTGTGTTGGTGCTGTTAGTTCTCTGTATAATATTGTGGTATGATTTATCTAATGCCTGCAGTCTTTGATTGTGTAGATTTAGCAGGAATACAATCAAATATTGGAAACTTAACACATACTGTAGTTATACTGCAGAGTGATATAGAAGTTAAATAACAACAAATGAAAGATAAAATTCCCAACACCCAACTAAAATTAACTCTGGATTTTTTGCTCTTTCTCCATGTGAATGTTCTACCCAGAAGCCCTCACTTGGACTAACCTTCAATGTGTGGTGTATACTGCTGAATGGTACTGAAGACTTGCCTCTATTAGTGGTAAAGATGTTATTTACCACTACAGATGGGCACAGACCAAATTGCAGATCCATACACTCCTAAACTTTTTCTAATGTGCAAAACCAAAACCATGGATTTAAATACTTTGGGATGTTTGGATTCAGATTCAAATCCAAACTTTGCAGCTTGAGCACATCTCTAATAGCTAGCCAAACAGGATGAAAAGTAAAGTGTAAACTAAAACAATAATACCAACTGGTTGCTATTATTACAGAGGAAAAGCGTCTCGAGAGGAATGGCATTTGGTGATCAGTTGGCAAGAGCAAACAGCACAAATGCCCTATTTTGCCAAAAACATTGGGACATCTGGGGCCAAAATGGGATGTATAGTTACCCTAGGCCAGGAGTCCCCAAACTTTTTCAATTGTTCCCCCCACTTATCTGGTTGGTGCCCTTCCCCCACCCCCCGGAGTTGTGAGCAGAGCTGGGACTGGGAGCCAGGGGTCGTGATGGGGCTGTGAGCTGCAGTCAGGGGCTGGGAGCAGGGCCACGGCTGGGAGTGGGAGCCGGAGGTGCGGCTGGGGTGCGCCTAGGAGCAGAGACATGGCTGGGGCTGAGGGAAGGGCTGGGGTGGGGCCGGAGCAGATCTGGGGCCAGAGCAGGACGAGGGGCGCTGCATCCTCACCCCCTGTGGAGGCTGACCCAGGCCCCACTGCACACACCTCCCCAAACATTCCTCCATGCCCCCTACGGGGGTGTGCCCAACAGTTTGGGGACCACTGGCCTAGGTTGTGGTAAGAGCCACCCAGGGAGCCTGGGCAGTTCTGTGGAGCCCATGGTTCTCCACCTGCCCTGGGCCGGGGACCCGGGTATCTAAGAGCAGCCCCTGGCCTGTATCTCTGCACCCCAGGGTATGCTGCCCAGGGCAGATGGAGGGTCCAGGGCTCCCCAGAGTGGCCTGGTGTCCCTGGGCAGCTCTTACCGCGGTCCAGGCTTCCAACCAGGCTAGGGGGTGGGGCCTTGGGACAAGGGGAGGAGCAGGGGAAGGGCCTTGTGACAGGGGACATGGGGGGGGGGGGGTCCCAATGTTCTTTGTGCCCAGGGCCCCAATAAAACTTAATCCGCCTCTGGGAATGCACTATTATATAGATAATTTATCATACCATAGAAGCAGCTTAGGAAGAATCATTAAGGGATCTTCACAGTTATCAGGTTTTTTGTATTGCTGCTTCTATTATTTTAAATTTTCAGGCAATGTGCTCCTCTTTTACAAAAGTGAAAGTGAGAATTATTCATTCATTAAAGAGTGACTTGCTTCCACGGAAGTCAATGGCTTACTTCCCATTTACTATACTGATGTAGTGTTGGCTCCTGATGTAACCAATTCTATAAATCTTTTGTATAGCACTCTACGTTTAAAATGCTTATTATGTTTATCTCTGAAACTACTTACAGTGTTAAAAGTAGCAGTTTAGAGTACAGTACTTAGATGTTTACATTTCATGGCATTTAAAGTAAGTATTGGTTACGTATTTCGATACACCAAATTAGTAACTGATTTAAGTAACTGTCTTTGTAATTTATTTTCATTGGGTATCAGTTGGCTCCCTGGGAAATAGCCTAATTAAGCACATTAGCTGATTTTCCTTTAAGTGAAGTGTACTACGTTATTTATTTCTTCTGGTTTAATTTTGTAATAAGTATTTCTGGCTATGTATCACGTGTATTAGCTTTGAAAAAACAAAATCAGTAAATGTATAAAAGTGAGTGTTAAACTCACTATGGGCCTCAATCTGTGAGAGCTGGAGACACCTTCTTTAAGTCAATGGTAGCTGAGGGGGTGCAGCCCTACACAAAATTGAGCCCTAGCTGTGCAAGAGGGGAGAAGTTGGGCAAGGAAAGTATTTCATTACAATGGAATGAACTCTAGGTCATCTAACTGGACTGACACAAAGTTGATTATGGAACATACTTTTTAAGATATCAGAGCCAGAAAAAGCACAATGCTGCCAAGCAATATTTAATAATTGTATTCAAAAATTAAAAAAATAAAAACCCTTGGGACTCTATTAGATCATTGAAACCAACTGCTTATTTGATGAAGAATGTGTTTTTTCAGATTGAATTACAGGGTTCTCATGAAATTCTGAAAACCTAAACTGTGTTATTTTAGTGGGTGCAAAATAAAAGGAATTAACTGGTAATCATAGGCCATTTTAAGAAGGGAGGGGGAGGAGCTAATGAGCAGCTGTTCGAGCGTTTCCTCCCCTGCTCTTCCCCAATTTAAGCCTTATGTTTTCTATAGCACTGTGAGAAACTATTTTTCTTGAGCTATTTTCACATTTCCTGGCCCAGCTCATATCTTTCAAGTGATGACGTGTGCTAGAAAATACAGCAATAGAAATAGAGTGACATTTCCTGAATGAACTTGCAAAAATGCAGGAAAAACTTTTTCAAAGAGAAAAGGAATGTACGTACCTGGGTCCTCACTCAGTCTAGACAAGGCTTTAGGTCTTCCAAAGGCAAGCCTGTGACCATGGGGAAGAATCATCCATTCATTCAAGACCAGGTTTTGCCTACCTTATTTATGTTGAAATCAGTGGGACTCCTCAAAGAGCAAGGTATTATCCAGCATTATCAAGAATGCTGGAATCTGACCTTGATTTGCAGAAATCCTTAGAACTGATGATCAACATTGTACAGAAGTGCATTAGGCCCTGAAATAGAATGTTAATCTTTCCTCAGGCATCATGGATGCATGTTCACAGTTAAATTAATTCAGGCCGTATCTTGATGTTTGTATTGATTCCATTAATATAGCTTTCCTGATGTCAGGAGGTTTATGAAGAGGATGAATGTAGTCATGAATAGGAAAATATTAATTTGAGTGGACAGTACATTCAGCTCTGTGTTAAGTTTCATATTTTCCACAGCTAAGAGCCCTTTTTCTTCGACAGTGTTTCTATCAAGAGGTGGACTTAATACTTGGTTCACCTAAACATCTTTGAGTCTTTTGGCTGTTTTGTGCTCCCTTCTTACTTGATTTGAAACTCACAGTGAGAAATAATTAAAATCCTTGCCGGGAGACCTTCAGTAGCAAAACTGTTTTCTGTACAAGCCCTTTTTTGCCTCATTTACAATTGAAGGAGATGTGGCTGGATCTGGCAATCAAATTTTGAAAAGGATTGTCAGTGACAAAACTATAGATAAAGCAGAATAGCTGGTTAGCAATGATGTCTGGTAAAGTGTGTTTTAAGCACTGCTACATAAGCAAGTACAGCCATTTTCAGTCTTTTTCTTTAGCTGGTTTGCCATTGTGTTAATGGGAGATTTATATCAGCTTGATTTCCTTCTTTGACAGGGTAATTTGTTTGGTGGCTAGGGGGAATGTGATGGACATAATATTCCTGGACTTCAACAAGGCTTTTGACACTGTCCCACATGACATTCTGATAAGTAAGCTGGAGAAACGTGGGCTTGGCAGAACTATGATTAAGTGGATACATAATTGGTTAAACAACTGCAAACAAAGAGTAACTATTAATGGAATGATGTTGGATTGGAGGGAGATATCAAGAGGGGTTCCACAGGGATTTGTTCTGGGTCCGGTGTTGTTTAACATCTTTATTAATGACCTGGATGTAGAAATAGCGAGCATATCCTGAGAAGGATCTGGTGGTTCTGGATCACAACCTCAACATGAGTCAGCAATGTGATGCTGTTGAAAAAAATGCAAATGGAATTTTAGGTTGCATTAGCAGAGGCAAAGTATGCAAGTCACGGGAGATTATAATACCACTCTGCTTGGTGCTGATTAGTCCTCAGTTGGAGTACTGTGTGCAATTTTGGTTACCAAACTATAGAAAGGATGTGGAGAAACTAGAAAGGATCCAGAAGTGAGTGACCAAGATGATCAAAGGGATGGAATGCAAGCCATATGAGCAAAGGCTGAACGAACTGGGTATGTTTAGTTTGGAAAAAAGGAGATGGAGTGGGGGACATGATAGTGGTCTTCAAATGCTTGAAAGGCTGTCATAAAAAAGATGGAAAAAAGTTGTTCTCTCTTGCCACAGAGGGCAGGATAAGGGGCAATAGGTTCAAACTACAGAATAGCAGATTAAGATTAAATCTCAGGAAAAACTTCCTAACTGTAAGAACAGTAGGATAATGGAACCTAGAGAGGTTGTGGAAGCTCCTTCCCTGTAATTTTTTCTGTAAGAGATGCTCAAATCCAAACAGGAATTAAATTAGGGAAGTCTTATGGTCTTTGTTATACAGGAGGTCAGATTACATGATCACAGTGGTCCCTTCTGGTTTTATAATCTGAGTTTCTCAATGCTGTTCTAATGCTTGTTTCAAGAATTCTGTTCACCTATTGCTGTTGCAGAAAACATAAAGTGCCGGTGCAAAATTTTTGTGAAGAAATACAAACCAGGGTGCCTATTTTGTCTTTGGGTCTCATTATAAATGCTAAATCTTTGGCCTGAGTTCACCCAAAGATTAGGTGTTCACTAAGTAGCACCAGGCTTCAGAATTAGCTCCACTGAAATCAGTGGGACTACTCAGAGTAAGGTTCTACTCCACATGGGTGTGGGTGACACAATCTAGTCCAGAGACTGTAAACCAAAACTGAGCAACCAGTTTGTATGAGCTCTGTTTTACAGGTCCCTCTATCATCACCACTACTTTCACTTTGGGCACAAGAACTCAATAGTGGAAAAATAAAGCTGGGGATTGAAGAATAAAAAGGAGAAGGATATTAAAACACCCAAGGTATACCTCACTAGTTGACTTTATTTTCTATGGGATCAGCCCTGACTTCTGATCTGAATCCATATTTTCCAAAAGTTCAGGAAGGTTGGGATCCAGGGATCCGTTTTGGGTTTGAACAATACAAAAGAAAATGAAGAGATTAACATAAAGTATTTTATTATTATTATTATTTTATTATTATAAAAGGATATATTTGCCATGTGGTCAAACTCAAAATGTGTCCAGCAAGAGCTTCTTTTAGAAGAAGTAGGAAACAAATTTCAGCATCACAAGAGATATGGCTTGCGGTTACCTTTTTACATATCACAACTGTTCTTCCATCAGGCACTTCCATATAATTTGTCGATGTCAATCAATACAAGTAAACCTAGTGTTCTGACTATTTTAACAGCAATAAAATAGCTATAAAAAGAAAGTAACACCACACCACTGGAGTCTTGCCTTTGAACACGTTCTGGAAGATATAATTAAAATACCAAGTGCTTATTTCAAAGTCAAAGCCCATAAGTGATGGGTTTGGCATCATGCCTATTGCAGGAAGGCTAATTATGCCATAAATTAAACTGATTTTTTTTAACCAAACATTATGACCTTTAATAAAATTGTTTTTACAACTAGCTGTCAATAAATCATCCAGGAAAGCTAGTGAGAAGTGTTCTGTGAGTACTTCACTTCTGTGAATTTCATTAGCTGCAGTTTATTTAGTTTTGTGAGCTGTGATATTTTTAAATCTCAAATTAAAATCTCTGAACCATAAAAACAAATTCAAAAATATTAGCATTTCAGTCTCTGAAAATGAACCTCTCTAATTGCAGAAATTAGTCAAGACTGTATACCAATCAAGAGGTCATTAAAAAAAAATAGTGCATAGCAAATGCTTGACTTAACTACAGTAGTTCCAGCAAAACTCTTTCAGCTATATAGTTTAGAGAGAGAAAAATTTCTCTAGATAGATTGTTTTGAAAGTAATGTGAATGTCTTTTAACTTAATAATCTGATATCTCATAACTTCAGTTTTCTGATGCTTCTTATTATCTATTGCATCCTCCAGCACACCAACCTGTCTGAGCCTGGGTGCACTTGGACACATGCAAAGAACCACAGTGGGAATAGGATTGTGCTAGTTACTAAAGAAGAATACAGTAATGTCAATATACTTAATTCAGGAGCCATTCAGTTTAGGCTACTGTACTACCTCAGCATAATTACAAATATTTTGGGATAAAATACAATAAAATTGCTTGATTTGCTACCTTGAAATGGAAATTTTTAAAATTAGAATCATAGAATATCAGGGTTAGAAGGGACCTCAGGAGGTCATCTAGTCCAACCCCTTGCTCAAAGCAGGACTAATCCCCAACTAAATCTAAATTAATCACTTTTGTTAGACTGGTACCAGAAAATGAAGCGAATATTTCTATTCCTATGGCTTCTTATTATAGTATGCGGGTTTTACAAACAGATAGAAAAAGCATCTCTTCTCTGGGGAGCTTCAATCTAAGTTAGATAAGTTAAGGCAAGACTGTTAGGGGGTTAAAAGTTGGGAAACTGAGTCACAAGTCCAGCCAATTTAAGGTTAATCAATTTTTGCCTTTATTTATACAATGTGAGACAGAATTATTGTCACTTATAATGTCTGGACATATCTCTTCCAACACAAAGTTACCTTTGTTCTGTCAACAATAACATTTTAAGCAGATTAGCAATTCTATGTAAAAGAAGAATTGGCAAAACCACATTTATTCCAGCATGCACTTGGCCTAAGTGTTACCTCATCTGCACTCATTTACCATCCATAATTACAAATCATTAAAAATATAGCTGTCAAAGCTCTTAATCTTACCATTAACAATTCTTCATTTTATATTTCAATATTATAAATCAGTACATGTTGTGCTGTGCTATCCTTAATCTACTAGAAAGGGGGGGATGTTATGGAAAAATGATGATTCTTTACTGTCAGCATTTCTTATCTTCTTTAAACATGCGTTTTTCATTCAAAGTTTGTGAATCCTGAGAAAGAAACTTCAGCAGAATTTTTCCTGTGAATACATTTTGAGGGGTGTCTCAGCTATAGGGCCTTGATATTTAGTTGCTTTAATGGTACCTCAACAAGACAGTCTTTACTCTCAGCCCTTGTTTGGTGTTGGCAGCATGTGAAGGGGCATACAAACTCTTCACTGGACAGCAAAGGGTTAAAGAGCAGTTCTGGGCTCAGGAGGCCCCACCCTTCCACCCTTGCCGAGCATGTTCCAATTGGAGGCAGGGTTTAAAAGGGAGCTGGCTGGTTCAGTTAGGGGATGGACAGGGCAGAGAGAAGAATTTGTCCTGGGCGCTCTGGAGGCAGAGGTAGCCAGACCCAGACTGGGAGAAGGAATGTCGGTGAGTGGCAGTCCTTGTGGGCTGGAGCTGAGTAGGCAACCCGCGAAATAGTGCTTACAGGCACGAACTGCAGCATGCTGTAGGAAAGAGGGCGTTAGGAAGGGACCCAGGGAAGCTGACTTGACGCCCCTGAGGGTGGAAAATGCTGGACAGACCTTACAGGGCCCGAGTTGGAACCCAGTGGAGTGGAGGGCCTGGGTTCCTCTACCCCTTCTACAGCAACCGCTAGGTAGGGTGATGGCCAGAGACTATAACCACTAGGTGGGGTGGCTGTCAGGGACTATACCCACTAGACGGTGGACCGTGGACCTGTTCACAGGGCATCTTTATCTGTCACTTTTGCCATCTCTTATTTCATGGCATTACAAGTTCAAGCTGGCTCTCCTCACATTCACAAATCTGCCCCTTTGGACTTGTCTGTTCTTGTCTTTCATTGCACTATCCCCCAAGTCAGCCTCATCTGTCCATTTGTTGACATCTCACAAAAATGTCTGTGCCTTGTTTCATGCTGTCTATTACATACGAAACCCACTCTCTGAACTGATCTGTAAAGCCACTCCCCTCCTTCAAACCTCTTTTCAAGACCCATGTCTGCCACAACTCCATCTGCTTGATGAGCAGGTGAATGAAATAATGGGGATAGTTAACATTTACTTAAGTTGGTATAATAACTTTTTTAATGTTGCAAATGTATATAAATAGTACATATTTGATTGTATCCCCCTCTCCTCCTACACTTTCTCTGTTGCTTGTCTTAAGAGCTTTGGAGCAAGGACCATGTCTTCTTCTGTGTTTGTGCAGTGATTAGCACAATGGAGCTCTGATACTGAGGGTGGCTTTTGGGAGCTACTGTACTCTAAAACAGGAATAATAATAACTCCTTGGTAGATGTCACCAGCCTTCACTACTCCTTCATATTTTTTGAGAAGCCTGCTGTCCACCTGCACATTATAAGACATGTAGCCTCACAAGTACTCCCTACACTGCAAACCGTCTGATACATAGCTCTCTGGGACATCCACCCCCATCCATGTTCCTCGGTGATTGATGGATTGACCCTTTCACTTATTTCTGTCCTCCCCCACCCCATCATCACCACCATCACCACACACTGAAGAAAAGACATGGAATTAACTTCTCCTGATGTAGCTCCCAACTTTTAACTCCTTCTGGGCATACGTGTACACACATATAGCCTCCTTGTGATGATTGAAAGCGCATGTTTCCAATATTTTAAATTTTTTACAAAGTAGGTACCATGAGCCAGATAACAGTCATTGTCTCAGTATATACAGAACTCTACCACAAATAGCTAACATTTGAACTCTTCATATATGTCTTTCAAAAAAAGTGAGATTGTAGATGTTCTGATTATCTTCAAGTGCTTTTAAGACTATTTTTCTATTACTGATGTATTATGTCTATACACTGGTCCTTATATCAGATGGACTCCTGTATGATATATACTTGTATGTCATAATGGCAAAACACTCAGTAGAAAACAAAAATTGAAACATAACCTATGATGGCTTATATGGTGGGCAAAATAAATCAACTTTAATTTATTTTTAAATGCTAAAAAAGGAAGACGTAGTTTTGAATGTGGCTATTGATAAGAATGAAAAAAAAAAGAAAGTTAGAACAAATACATTGCAGTTACCTGAACTTCATGAAGAAATATGAATAACTCTTTACTTGATCTGGAGTTTTTCTTCCTGACTTCATTAATCAACTGGTCATTAATCTGAAATACTTCACTGCAGCCTCACAGATCTGGTTTATGTATATACATTTTCTAGCTTTTATTTCATTTGCTTTTTTTTTAACATTGCTTGGGCAGCCCTTCCATTATGCTTGGACGTTTGTAAATTACAGACCCCCGTGGGCTGACATAGTGTGAGAGGAAGGCAGATGTTTTTCCCCTCACTCAGTGTACATGATGTAGTTTTAAAAATGAATGTACTAATAAATCCAATAAAACTCTTTAAACAAAATACCCATTTCATAAAATAATATCCAGAGTTTTTTTTTTTTTTGCAACTCCCTTTATTATGCAGTGATACAGAAGCCATAGGAACTTCAGATGACTAGCTCTCAATTACCATTAATTTGAGTTTCTATTGCTCATCCATGTGGGATATAGAATCATAGAACTATAGGACTGGAAGGGACCTTGAGAGGTCATCTAGTCCAGCCCCCTGCACTGTAACCAAGTAAACCAGTCAATCCCTGCAGGTGTTTGTCCAATCTGTTCTTAAAAACCACCAATGACTGGGATCCGACAACCTCCCTTTGAAGCCTAGTCCCGTGTTTAACTGTCTTTATAGTGAGAGTTTTTTCCCTAATATCTAAACTAAATCTCCCTTGCTACAGATTATGCCCATTACTTCTTGTCCTACCTTCACTGGACATGGAGAACAATTGATCACCGTCCTCTTTATAATAACTCTTAATATATTTGAAGACTGTTGTCAGGTCTCCCCTCCATCTTCTTTTGTCAAGACTAAACATGCCCAGGATGTGTGTGTGTGTGTGTGTGTGTGTGTGTGTGTGTTTTAAAACCTTTCCTCACAGGCCATGTTTTCTAAACCTTTAATCATTTTTATTGCTCTCCTCTGGACTCTCTCCAAGTTGTTCACATATTTCTTAAAATGTGGTGCCCAGAACTAGACATAGTTCTCTAGCGAAGGCCTCACCAGTGCCGAGTAGAGCAGGACAATTATCTCCCACATCTTGTATATGAAACTCCTGACAACACACCTCAGAATATTAGCCTTTTTTGCAACTGCATCACTTTGTTGACTCATATCCAATTTGTGATCCATTATAACCCATAGGTTCTTTTCAGCAGTACTACCACCTAGCCAGTCATTCCCCATTTTGTAGTTATGCATTTGGTTTTTTTTCTTTCTAAGTGTAATACTTTGCATTCATCTTAATTGAATTTCATCTTGTTGAATTCAGACCAATTCTTCCATTTGTCAAGGTCATTTGGAATTCTAAGCCTGTTGTCCAAAGTGCTAGCAACCTCTCTCGGCTGGGTGTCATCTGCAGATTTTATAAACATATTCTTCACTCCATTATCCAAATCATTAATGAAAATATTGAATAGTACTGGACCCAGATCAGACCCCTGTCAGACCCCATAGATATGTCCCCCACGGTGTGAGAGCAAACCACTGATTGTTTTGCACCCAACTTATATTAATTTTATCTAGACCACATTTCCCTAGTTTACTTATGAGAATGTCTTGTGGGACTGTGTCAAAAGCATTACTAAAATCATGATATAGACCATCTACAGCTTCCCTCCTATCCACTAGGCCATGTATGGTAAGTATCAATGGTGCCATGATTAACAGGACATAGTTTTCATGAATTCTGTTTTGATTTTCTGTGTGGGGAAAAAAGCAGTGGTTTCCCCCAATTTAATGAATAAAATGAAAAATAAATCCCAGAAATACGGTGTATCTTACTTATTGATTTAACAGGTAATCCTATTATCTGAGGCTGAGTGCAGCCTCCACCATCACTCATGAAAGTAAAGACTTTGACCTGACATTGTCAGTTAAGAGAACAGTGTCCTTCCTCATGTCTGTTTCTCCACATTATGACCAGTTGGAGCTATTTAGCCAGTTCCTGCTTTTATTATCCAGTCATGTAGTCTCATTGATTTCAAAGGATTACTCATGTAAGTAAGGCATGCAGGATTTGGCCCTTCCTTCCTTTAACATCTTTCTATTCCAGTGTCTGAAAGTCAGTAGGTATATGGAGATGAAGGCAGCTTGAATACATCCTCATAAATATTAATGGCCTTGGGAATCAGAGACAATAGGTAAGGCCTCTTAAATGCTGGGTGATTTTTAACAGAGATCCTTTGTGTTCGGATCTGGATCCAAATTCCCCAATTTTTGAGTGGGTTGAGACCCAGCATTTGCAAACTGCCAGATTCCCATTTAGATTTAAATTCCATCGGCGTTTGGGGGGTATTTACATCTGGGGTTTTAGTTCAGGCTTAGTACTAGTTTTTCATGGAATAGGGGAAACACGGAATCTTTTCCAGGTGACTGATTCCTGAGAGCTCAAGATTGTATATCATTTACAAGTAGTCCAGTTTGTAAGAGGTTTCCCTAAGATTCTTGTGAGGTTTGTGAAATCATTTTTTGCAATTCTGTTCTTGCATTTTTACATGTGCAGGACATAAGATGAGAGGTTATACTTTACATTTTATGGATAAAGCCTTTGGTTGTTGTATATTTACCAGTTACCTTATACATACTCTGTTATTTGCTTCCCAGTTTTGGTGAGAAAGCAAGGCCATTTTCAATATCCAAAGAGTCTTTCTGTTTGTGAGAGTTCCCAGTGAAAGCCCAGATATCAAACACCTGTTTTTCACTAAATTTGCGGATGTTGGTGGGTCAGGAGGGGAGTTGTGGGTTAGCTCATTCCACTGTAAAGCAATGAAAGCCATAAAATATTATGAGCAAAAAGCCACCTGTTTCTGAATTAATGCCTGCCATCTACCTTTGTGGTTTAAACTGTAGGTTCAGTATCTAGGTGGTCTGTTTTCATTTCACTCTAACAAAGAAGATTTAACCACAGTGTGCTAATTTGTATAGAACCTTCACAATAAACTCATTCCCAAAGCTCTTTAAAAAACAGGTCAGTGGAAATAATGGAAATGTTACATCACTGCAAACAGAGCATATACAATCAGATAAACTCTTAGGAACCACATCTTTTAACTCTTGCAGGAAACACAAGAGGAAGGGTGAATGCTTGATCATCAGAGAAGCTGAGAAAAAAACGCAAATCCTGACCCAACTATTGTTTCCTATCTAAACTTCTGCTCATTCCCAAAGAGCACAGACTACAGGACATTCTAGAGATAAGATCTGGACATGTTTTATTATTTAACAAGATGTTAACATTGAGGATAGTGTTGGAACAGTCTGTGTATATTTTCTTACTTGTAAAGTTCTCACAAGTGTGTTTTCTCCAAAATGGAAAATGTCAGCTGGCAAAGCCTTGAAGGGCATGAATGGCAAAGGTCACCTAGACAAGCCATCTGCATTGCCATGCATTGCAGTCTGTCTGCGTCTAACCATACTTGCGATAACAAGAGAGTGCAATCAGCATTCTACTGACAGTTAAAAAAAATTATCAACGTGAAGACCAAAGATAGATGTGAGAGTAATGATCTGTCAGACGCAAGAATCTTTGTATAAATTGTGATGAAACTTCCATATTTTGAAGATATTTCCTAATACTTCCCATTCCATTTGTTGTCTGCTTTTTTTTGGTGTCCTTTTTGTCCTCTTCTGTGACATAATGTAGCATCATTGAAATTTAGGACTGAAAGAGATCTTGAGAGATCATCTAGTCCTGCCCCCTGTGCTCAATGAGCACCAAGTATACCTAGATCATCCCTGAAAGGTGTTTGTCTAACCTGTTCTTTAAAACCTCCAGTGAAAGGCATTCTACAACCTCCCTTGGAAACCTATCCCGGTACTTAACTATCCTTATAGTTAGAAAGTATTTCCCTAATACCGAACCTAAATCTCCTTTATGTGGATTAAGTCAATTATTTCTTGTCCTATGCTTGGTGGACATGGAGAACAGTTGATCACTGTCTTCTTCATAACAGCATTTAACATATTTGAAGATTAATATCATGTCACCACTCAGTTTTTTGTTCTCCAGGCAAGAAGAAATTGGGATATTAAAGGAATGCATCACATGGCAGTCTCCCTTTCATATCATAATCAAAGTTGAAGTCCAACTTCCAAGTCCAGCAACAAGTCTTACCACTTTTAAAAGTTTTGTCACACTCATCTAAGTTCATGTTTTCCTGGATTTAGAAGATCATGAAGAGGTTTCAGTACAGATGAGAATTGTGGCATCCACAGCAGTTCAGTGACCCCCCCCCCTTCCTTGTCCCCCAAAATTTAACTGACCCATATTTTCAGTAACAAGGGTGTCCGTTATGGCCTTTATCTTTGCAGGTTCTTTGTGAAGGTTCTTTGTATCAGTGACGTGACCCAAATAATCTATGGAGTTGTGGGAAAAAATTCACATTTGTCCTTGAGAACTCTGACTGTAATCCTCCAATCTCTCTAAGATTGCATGTTCATTTTTAATCTTGCTAGTCACTCAAAAGCCCTCTAAGTAACACTTTACTTCTGACAATCCATTCAAAATATGGCCCATCTAAAATATGGTCCGGAACAATGCTAGTACTGACATTATCCCAAATGATAAATTGTGGTGTTGGTATAACTCCTAGGGTTTTTCCTCCATGTCCATTTGCAATTAAGCTCAACTCAGATCAGTTTTGCTACACTTTTGGTCCCTGGCTAAAGATGCAAACATATTCTCAACAAAAGGGAGTGCTGGGAGCAAACTGATCATAACACTACATTTACTGACACTTGGACATTTCCATGAGTTCTGATGGTGCCATCTTTTTCCCCAAAACACTTGCATAGTAGGAGCTGCCTATTCACTCTGAGAAAAACCACATAATTCCTGCCTTGACTAAACATTGCAAATCTGCTTAGAGCATTCTTCTGATGGCACATGGTGCTGTCCATGCTTGCAATGTTTGGGTTGGTTACCTGGCTTTGTGGTTAGCTTTACAGTGATATCTTTTATGCTACCCAGTTCCACCTTGAAAATAGGACTGTGTCCAGGTAGGCTGTACATCATGTGAATATCTGGCTAGTTCAGCTATATTTATTCAAATCACAGTCAGCCTAGAACAGATAGGTAGTCATACTTGCCCACAAATGGTGACTGTTTTGACATGGACTTCAGCCTGCATGTCAATATGCCCTATCACGTTTCCCATAAACATCGGAAGCATAGCTCTGGTAGATTGTAAGGGAAGGTGACTGAGGTTAATCTGTATTGCCCTGTGATACTGCAGCTCCTGTATCCATAGAAAGTGGCTTTCTTTCCAGTAATGGTGTCACCCAGAATCCATGTTAAACATACGATATGCACTAATTTATGAATCTTGCCCATATGCTCAGGGTTTAGCTGATTACCATATTTGAGGTCGGGAAGGAATTTTCCTCCAGGGGAGATTGGAAGAGGCCCTGTAGGTTTTTCGCCTTCCTCTGTAGCATGGGGCATGGGTCACTTGCTGGAGGATTCTCTACTCCTTGAAGTCTTTAAACCACGATTTGAGGACTTCAGTAGCTCAGACATAGGTGAGAGGTTTTTCGCAGGAGTGGGTGGGTGAGATTCTGTGGCCTGCATTGTGCAGGAGGTCACACTAGATGATCATAATGGTCCCTTCTGACCTTAATATCTATGAATCTATGATATGCAAGGTAACTTTTTCATTTGACTTTTTCTCCCTATGTACAGAAAATGGAAGTCCTTTTCTCCATTGGTTGTTTTCCCCTAGCCTTTTATGCAGTCATGTTTTTTCATGTATAGTCCATTCAATGTGTCCCCTATTCACCAGAGTGCTGGCATACTGTATAGGTTTTACACCAACAAATTACTTCTCAATAGCTTCTCTCTCCACACTGGTAATGTTTACAAGTATGTGATGTTTTCCTTGAAATTTCTTCCACTATCATATACACTTTTGTGTATGTATTCAGCCCTTGGGCTTTCCATATAGGAATTTCCATAGAAATTATGACTTCCATAGTCTTCTGCAATAGTCAATAGCCATTTCTGTATTTCCTCAGTACATACTGGTAGACCACAGCATGAAGTTCAAAATACTTTCTGATTCTCTTTGGGACTATCACAAATCTTTTCCCTCAAGGGAGCTTCTTTCTCCTCACATTCTATTCTTTTCATTCTTTCTGGGGCACCTGGCATAGGCCACTGTCGGAAGACAGGATACTGGGCTAGATGGACCTTTGGTCTAATCCTGTATGGTCATTCTTATGTTCTTAGGTTCACATCAGGGACCAGGAGGCTATGAAAATAGATCAAGTGCAAAGGTATGGGTTTTTTCACCTGCCAGGTCACTCTGAATTTTGGAAATTGCATTTTTATACAGCAATTTATTTTCTTTTCCCTTGCACAGTCATTTATGGAGAAACCACACAGAGTTCCAAGACATAATGGTCACAGTTTGGAAATATTCTGCCAATAGTTAGAAATAAAATTCTAATATTGGAGAGATGATTTTAAAATGATAGTCATTGAAAATAAACCCTCAAAAGAGAAACAAGAGTAGTGTCATATCCAAAGAAGATTTTATTCAGTACATTTAGGTCTAAGTTGTAGCTAGCCCTAAGGTGGCCCTGTAGCGGGGTAGACACCCGCTCCTGCCCTGAGGGACTTAGAACAGCCCCTTAGACAGTGATGAGCTGGTAAAATCTTAACAACCGGTTCCCTATAAAAAGTTCTGATGTAAGGGATGTGCCCCAGTATGTATTTTTTGTACCAACAGGGTTACCATATGTCCGTATTTTCCCGGACGACGATTTAAGAACCAAAAAGCCTGACCTGTCTGGGAAAATACGGGTGTGTGTTAACCCTGCCTAAAGTTCTTTTTTAAAAAGATGGGCCTGAACTAGAAATGAGCTCCGTTTCACATGTGTGGGTTCCCACCACTCCCTGGGGGTGTGCTAGGGTGACCAGATGTCCCGATTTTATAGGGACAGTCCCGATTTTGGGGTCTTTTTCTTATATAGGCTCCTATTACCCCCCACCCCCGTCCTGATTTTTCACACTTGCTGTCTGGTCATCCTAGGATGTGCACATGTATGCGTCCCAGCTGCTCCCTGCCCCCCTCATTGAAGCAGGTGTGCAGGGTTACTGCCCTGGGAACTGCAGGGCACCAGTGGACGTGGGGCCGTCTGCAGACAGGGGTGTGGGGCAGGGCTAGCTGGAGGCAGGGGGTGCGACAGGGGCTGGTGCGGGCAGGGGGTGCATGGGTGGCTGGAGAGAGGGCAGAGGGTGCGGCAGGGCTGGCTGTGGGAAGGGCAGGGGGTGCGTGCGGCAGGGGCTGGTGTGGGCAGGGCATGGGGTGCGGGGGTGGCTGGAGACAGGGCAGGGGGTGCGGGGCTGGCTGCGGGCATGGCAGGGGGTGCGTGCGGCAGGGGCTGGCTGCGGGCAGGGGGTGCAGGACTGGCTGCCGGCAGGGCAGGTGGTGCAGCAGCGGCTGGCTGGAGACAGGGCAGGGGGTATGTGCGGCAGGGGCTGGCTGCGGGCAGGGGGTGCGGGGCTGCCTGGAGACAGGGGCTGGCTGCGGGCAGGGCAGGGGATGCGGGGCTGGCTGGAGACAGGGGCTGGCTGCGGGCAGGGCAGGAGGTGCGGCAGGGGCTGGCTGTGGGCAGGGCAGGGGGTGCGTACGGCAGGGGCTGGCTGCGGGTAGGGCAGGGGGTGCGTACGGCAGGGGCTGGCTGTGGGCAGCGGGTGCAGGGGTGGCTGGAGACGGGGCAGGGGGTGCGTGCGGCAGGGGCTGGGTGCGGGCAGGGCAGGGGGTGCGGCAGGGGCTGGCTGCAGGCAGCGAGTGCGGGGGTGGCTGGAGACCGACTGGCTGCGGGCAGAGCAGGGGGTGCGGCAGGGGCTGGCAGCAGGCAGGGGGTGCAGGGGTGACTGCAGACAGGGGCTGGCTGTGGGCAGGGTGGTGGGTGCTCACGGGGAGAGCGGCTCGGAGCAGCCCGAGCAGCAGGACGCAGCCCAGGCCCAGCAGAGCAGCCGGGGACCCACCAGGCAGCAGCGGGAGCCCCAGGGCCAGGAGTCGGGGGAGCAGCAGCAGCACCAGGGCTTGTGCCCAGGGCCAGGCAGCAGCCCACATGGCTCCCGCAGCACAGCGCCCCCGGCGGCTGGAGGAGGAATAACATCACTTCCTGGCCAGAGCCCATCAAAGCCTCAGCACCCCCTGCAGGGAAGCGGGTTAACAACCGGTTCTAAAACTGCTTCAAAATTTAACAACCGATCCGAGCGAACCGGAGCGAACCGGCTCCAGCTCACCACTGGCCCCGGAGAGGCCTGTGGCTGGGGACAAGAAGCCTGAGCTGATTGGGGAAGGCAGCAACAGCTGGGGCCACGCCCCAATCAGGCCCAGCTGGCCCCTATAAGAGGCTGCGAGCCAGGCCTCAAACAGACTCTCTCTGCCTGTAGAGAGAGAAGGGCCTGGCTGCTGGGGAGCCTAACCAAGTGCTTAGAGTGGAGCAGGGCTGAGGGAAGGCCAAGGGAACTGGGAAGCTCTGGCCTGGAAACCCCCCAGGCTGTGGCCTAGTCAAAGGCCAGTTAGGTACTGGGGTTGCAGGGGGCAGCCCGTGGGTAGGCAGAGGCAGCAGGTCCAACCCCCCCTTGCCTGTGATGAGTAGCTTATATACTGCGGTCAGCCCAAGTGAACGGGAGCTAGAATCATAGAATATCAAGGTTGGAAGGGACCTCAGGAGGTCATCTAGTCCAACCCCTGCTCAAAGCAGGACCAATCCCCAATTTTTGCCCCAGATCCCTAAATGGCCCCCTCAAGGATTGAACTCACAACCCTGGGTTTAGCAGGCCAATGCTCAAACCACTGAGCTATCCCTCCCTCTAGCCCTACTACCCCGGCTAGATAGTGACTGGGCAGTAGCCAAAGACTGAGGTGAGGTGGGGATGGGGGTTCACCTGGGTGGGAGACCCTGCAAGTGAGGGGTTACTGCCAGGGGGCAGCACCCTGGCATACAAGAGGCATTGGGTCTGGGAGGGACACGGGGGCCCGGCATACGTGGGACACTGGCCTACAGAGGGCGCTCCAAGGCGGGAAGTAGAGCTAATTCCCAGGACACCAACAGGAGGCGCTGCAGGGGTGAGTCCCACACTCTTACGGGCCCTAAGATGGGGAGAGGGATTAAAGACGTTCTCGCGTAAGGGTTGGCCAAACTTGCAACCTCTGTTCTCTGGGGTGGCCGGGGCTGTGCCCAAAATATTCCATCCAAGAGCAAATAAAAGGGGGTGAAGAGAAATAGGGGAGGAAGCATAGCCAGTATCTGGCAATCCTGCCAGTATTGCATTGCTATAAGCTACCTTGTAACGTCTATCCCTATAATAGTTATTGTTTGGCAACTTCATATTCTTTCCTTCTTTGCTCCAAAATCCAGTGGCCATGGCCAATGCCTTTTGGATGCCAGTATGGATAAGAGCCAACTCTGGGAAAAACAGGTGGTCTGTATTGGCAGAGTGTGAATGATTCACGTGGGGAACAAATATTTTTTGCATTGAGGCATCTTGCTTTTTTTCATTTAAAAAAATTCAAAAGAAAACAATCCTACTGAATGAAGTTACATATTTGAAGTGAGGGACTCCCCCTGCTCTGGTCTTGGCTGCTGCTCCCTGGCTGGGGTAGACCTCTGAGTGCTGGTGGTTAGTGCTGGGGAGGGGGAAGCTACGGCTGCTGGTACTTGACTGGGAGGAGTGCACAGCTGTAACCTTAGTTGCTGCTTTCTGGTTATCGCTGGCAGGCTCCCCTGCCTAAGCAGAGGTGACCAGAGCACTGCCCAGCATCACTCTGGCCTTAGCTCCAAGTTTGTGGCCATAGGTGTGTTCTAGGACTGTTCTCTAGGCTATGTGTCTATGGTTTGGTATATATGGTTTATTGAAAATTGTGTTATGATTATGGTCTATCACTTTAAATTCTCAGGGATTTTCCTTTTCCTTGCAGGAAGGGGGCTCTGTAGGAAAACTTGTGATTCAGGCTGTGGGCTTGTCTACACTTAAAACACTACAGCTGCACAACTTTTCCCCTGAAGCTGAACTGCTCCAGCATGTCAGTGTAGACACTACCTGCGCTGATGGGAGGAATTCTCCCAGAGGCAGTAGATAGGTCGACGGAAGAATTCTTCCACTGACTTAGTGCTGTCTACACAGAGACCTAGGTCAGCTTAACTATGCCACTCAGGGGCATGGATTTTTCATGCCCCTGACTGACATAGTTAAACTGACTTAATTTTCTAGTGTGGACTAGACCTCAGTCTGCAGCCAACCAGCCAAGAGTAAAATGAGGTAAGTCATGCCTCTCTGTTTTGGGGAGCAGCCTGTTTTGTCACTGTCTGTTTTGGGTTCCTGTGTGTTGTTCTGAATTCTAAGAAATAAAGTAGCATTATGTTGCAACCTTCAGCAACAGTATTTGGTTTTATATGCTGTGAACATAACAGTCTAACCACAAAGATCCACCTACAGCAGCCTTGCCCAAAGAGATGCAGCCCAGGGTGTTTCTTCAGCTCTCCAAATGGGGAAATATAAGCTTCTTGATTGTGTCAATGGAGAAAGCCCAAAACAGGACCATCCAGTCAGATGAGAGCCTGGAAGGGCCTGCTGAAGTTAAGGGGAATGGAGCCCATTGCATGGCGGACATTTTAATGATGGTGAATGCTCTGAGACACTGTAGGAAGATTTGCACTATGAAATGTAGTGTTCTCGTCATTTGACCTATCTTCTAGTTGACTTTGTCAGGGAAGATGAATGAGGAACATTCACCTTAGTAAGGAAAAAATGTCATTGTTCATTTTCTAGAAGATCTTTTACAATATGATTGATTTTCAAGAATGACTATGTGCAGTTTCAGCTGCTGGTATCTTTAAAATATGTTTTTCAAAGCAATATGAAAAGTTAGGGGTATCTTAGCTTTATATCACTAATTTGTTTGTTTGCACATTTCTTTGATTATTGTATTTGATTCTTTAACTTTAGTGCAAAAACAAATTTGTGTTGGGCTAAGAGTCTTAAGCCTGTTTTGACTCCTCTTATTTTATCATTCTGGCTTATTTAAAATCTAGAATTAAAGTAGAACTACATTTAGTTTAGTGTCATGAACACAAAAAACAATAAACATATTTAGTAGGACTGGAAAAAGGGTCTCATAAGTTTTTAAAGAAATAAACACAAATATTGGCCAGTGATTTCTGATACCCAGGTTTTAAGGTTGGTTTAAGTCACTTTTATTTACAACTTTCCCCAAATCCTTTAAAAGCTGAAAAATCCCTAAAAAGATTAATGAAGTGGCTATTTGATTTAGCTTTTGTAGGGGCTGTGATTTACCAAAAATGAAAACCTCAGATTCTTTATTGTAGATTCCGAATATACTTCCTCAGTTCCAGAGAAGCTGAGCTGTCAGCTGTTTCCAAAGTTCTGTGGTAACACCATTAAAATTCCTTTGGTATTCTTCTCTAATAAGAATAAATTATCATGAATTCATTTGGTATTAGTGTGGATGTCATAAGTGTTTCTATAGTATTCTATCACTTAATAAAAACATGAAATTGTAGATCTGACTAAACCTAAAACAACAAAATTGCTATCAACAAAAGCTGAGAAGAAACTCCTTCTCATGATCTGAGTACCAACTCATATGGGATGAAATTCACCCGGGCGCGGAGATTTTACACAAGGCCCACTACTCCATTTGAGCCCTATGGGGAATGAGAAAGTAGATGCAGGGGTGCTGGAACAATTTTTATACTGGGAGTGCTGAGAACCATTGAACCAAACTGTAAACCCTGTATATAATGGAAACCACTTGAAGCCAGGGGATGCTGCAGCACCCCCAGCACCCCTAGTTCCAGCACCTATGAGTAGGTGTGGACATACATCCCCTGTGAGTTACAGAGAGGGCTCTACACCATCCCTGAATGAAGTCTTATCTATGCCGGGGACATGCCCTGATTTTAGTCATCAGTGTATAGTACTGGTGGAAGACCCAAGTGTTGATGGGCAATGATGTTATAATTTATTTGCATCAGTGTAGTTGACCTTAGTTTTCAGAGCAATAAACTGCACCAGTGCAAATTCACTCTTACAGTGAGTGACCCTGCTAATGCTAGGAATTTGCTATGCTGCAGCTGCACTGCTGGCTATACACCAATGGTTGAAATTGCCAGTGTGGACAAGGCCAGAAGTGTTCGGGGTGAGTCAGGGGAGCAGTGGTGTGAACTCTTGCTATTTTATCGTGAGTTCGGCAGTATTTGATGGTGTTTCTTTAAACCCAGGCTCCTGGAGTGAAGAGATTGTATGAGAGTTGCAAATTTCATGGGGGCAACAGGGCAAGGGTGGAAGAAATGTCTACTTTCATGGCTGCAGAGAAAAGCTTTAAAACATTACCCAAGTGCACTCTAAAGACTCAGAAACCAGATGGCAAATAAACAGAACCAAAAATTATTATTTAAAAAAAATCTCCTGAGTAGAAAATCATAGGGCTTGATTAATGAATTTGGAATGATTAGTCTGGCAATGTTGTGGGATGGACTATTGGATGTATGGGTCCAACACCCTCCTGTAGAGAGTGCAGAATGCCTTTGTCACTATTCCAGTCCATAGGTTGGAACTGTAACAGTGGAAGGCCTGTGTTGGAACACACTGCTTGCCTGCTGGTTCACAAAGCAAATTTTATCCTCTCTTGCCCTCATTTAGTTCATTGTCCAAGCCTATTTATTTGGAGTTTGGATTGGAAGATATGAATTTCATGTATATGAAGTAAATGACTGAAGTAAAGGAAGGGTCTATTTCATTCCATACAACAGGTATTAAATGGATCTTCCTCTGTGAGTGTCTTATATTTTTCTTTTCATATGACCAGACCCATTGTGTGCAAAATATATAGATAATGAGTGGGAACTGCCCTTTTCTATGATATTCAGTGTAAAGGAAGGAGAAAATACGTCATGGTAATTTCTGATTGTGTGCAGAATTCTGCCTTGAGTTTGGTTCACACTTCTACAGGCTTTCTCCTATACCTTGTGATAGTATGAATAAATTCAGAGTTATTTTGAAGTGTTATTATTTATGCATTTTTGGTGTTTCAGATGGCACAATTATGATGTCTATGAATTTACCAAGAAGCAAAGCCTAAATTACAGGTACTGTGTAATATGCTTTCTGTTCCAGATCATCATCCAAAGGGCCTGGTGCTTTAAACATGCATGTGTTTAACTCTAATTACATGCATAAACATTTCCAGGACTGGCCCTAAATATTGAGAGCCAAGTTACCAATGCACTTGATCACACTGCAGGGAAACAAAGGAAGAGGTCGCTCTGCTGATCTCTCTAAGTATTACACAAAATTACACAAGACAAAAAGCTTAGAAAGATGGGTTTTTTTCTCTTTCCAGTCTTCCAGGACTAAGAATCCTGATTATTTTTGTAGGACATATTTTTCTATTTTTTCATTAAGGGAGTCAAATCTGGAAGAAGGTGCTCTCAGTAAAATATGTTTTACTTATAGATTGAAATTATCCTTCTTAATTAGAGAAAATGTACTAGTCCCTGAAAAATAAGCAATGGCGTAGAGAAGCTACTTCTGCCAGCAACAGAAGAGGAAAAGGCAGTGGGAAAAGGAGCAATAAGTCTTCATGAAACAGATCCTCAGGTGAGGCCACATGTGGAGTATTGCATCCAGTTTTGGGCCCCCCACTACAGAAAGAATGTGGACAAATTGGAGAGAGTCCAGCGGAGGGCAACAAAAATGATTAGGGGGCTGAGGCACATGACTTATGAGGAAAGGCTGAAGGAACTGGGTTTGTTTAGTCTGCAGAAAAGAAGAGTGAGGGGGGATTTGATAGCAGCCTTCAACTACCTGAATGGGGGGTTCCAAAGAGGATGGAGCTAGGCTTTTCTCAGTGGTGGCAGATGACAGAACTAGGAGCAATGGTCTCAAGTTCTAGTGCGGGAGGTCTAGGTTGGATATTGGGAAAAAACTATTTCACTAGAAGGGTGGTGAAGCACTGGAATTGGTTGCCTATGGAGGTGGTGGAATATCCATCATTAGAGGTTTTTTAAGACCAGGCTTGACAAAGCCCTGGCTGGGATGATTTAGTGGGGTTCGTCCTGCTTTGAGAAGGGGTTGGACTAGATGACTTCCTGAGGTCTCTTCCAACCCTAAGCTTCTATGATTCTAGGTGCTGTAAATTGTCAGAGTTCCATTGAAACCAACTGAGGATCTGCTCCCAAGAGTGTTTAAACAGAACACCTCATTCATCTCAATGGGGAGTTCTGTTTAAACTGTATGGCATAGTGTGGCCCAAGGAATCTGATGCTTGGAATAAAGAAAGAAAAGATCATAAAGGCACTCTCTCTGCTATTTCATTCTGTTAACAATAATCTGCTTAAATAAAACTCCATTTATATTGATTTGCCTAGGAAACTTTGGGAGAAGTCCTGGCCCCACTGAAGCCAATTGTAGTTTTGCCATTGACTTCAATGGAGCCAGGATTTCAACTCTTGTGTTTTGCCTTCACCTAAGCATACTAATCCTCTAGTTATGGCCTGCGGACCACCAGAGGTCTACATAATCTTTCCCGGTAGTTTGCAGAATTAAATGTTGAGAACCAAACAGAGCAGTGTTGGGACCAGGGCAGAGAGCAAGACGATGAAACAATCTGTTTTGTGAAGTGATGTGTACAGCAAAAAAATTGTAGAATGAATGAATTAATGAAGTCTGCAGTGTTGTCACCATGTTGGTCCCAGGATATAAGAGACAAGGTGGGTGAGGTTGTACCTTTTATTGTACCAAGT
Source organism: Caretta caretta (assembly GCF_965140235.1). Lineage (NCBI taxonomy): Eukaryota > Metazoa > Chordata > Testudines > Cheloniidae > Caretta > Caretta caretta. The sequence goes on from NC_134208.1 coordinate 170,727,979, forward strand.
TTTGCTGGCGGAAGGGACAGGCTTTCAAGCTTATCCAGACCTGAAGGAGAGTTTGTCTCTTTCTCCAGCAGAAGTTGGGCCAATAAAAGATATTAGCTCATCCAGCTTGTCAATGTAATGAAGTGCAGTGAAATAGAAGACCAGCTGGAAGAGTTCATCCTAAAGAATGAATATTAAACTATCTAAAATGTATTGCCAACTTCAAAATAAAACCTGTTTAGTTACAGTGAGGTTGGGAAGGTGTTTCCATGAAAAGATTTGTCTGTTGTATTTTCACAGGATTTCCAGTAAGTTTTCTTTTTCTTTTTCTTTGTTTTGGGTTATGTTTAGTGCTCTTTAATTTTTGTTTTTTAGAAGGTTGGGTATGAAAAGATCTAGACTATGGAAGGAGGAAATAAGATCAGTTTCTAACGTGCAAGGAAAAAAGAAAAGTGGCATGTAATCTGAAATGGGTTATTCTTGTTGGCAGTAATTGTACATGATCACTGCACTGCAGTAGTATAAAATGTCAGACTCTAGTCAAATTAAAGGAATATGTCAATTTTGAATAAGTCTTAAAATTGGTCCCTATAATTTTATTTCAGTGATTTAGGACAATTATATCCTATTAGGACACAAACAATAATAACCATTTAAAATTTTGTTTTGTTTTTTAAGTGTGGTAGAATTGGTTGTTCTAAACAGCTTTTTCTAATATCTCTCATTTGCAATGTTTTTGCTGGTGCCAGTTGTTCTGCTAGAGTTTTGCCATGGAAATAGACCACAATGGTTTGTTCATTACATTAGATGCTTGCAGATTTTTTTCCCCTCTGTAGCTGTGCTGCATGATTTTATGTGAAATTGATTCTGTACAAACTGTAACTAATAGGATTTCCCTGGAAACAATCAGATCATCTTGTACAAATGTTTACAATCAATATATGAGAAAAAACTGATATCCCTCTAACAATTTCCAGAAAGATTTGAATTTATTCAAATCCAGTCTCTGAATGTTTTTCAAAGGGAAGCTTTAAAAAAAAATCTTGTAGTTTGAATCAGCTAGAATCTTCCCTATTTTAGAGCCTTGTTTCACTGATCTATGCATAGAACATGCTAGTCTTACACATTGTCTATTGAACATTGTTGAGTTAAAATATAAACTCTGTAAAAAATATAGGTGTTAATAAAGTTTATTTGGCTTCAATTTAGATATGACAAAATTCCATTTCAAGAGGTTCACTGGGAAGGTTTAGACTTAATATGTGGGAAACACATATTAAGATCAATGGCATGTGCTGTAAAGAATAAAACCCACAACACAGACATCAGTTCTCCTGGGCTAATGGAAATCTAAACCTGATTAAAAATCCATTTCAGGACTTTTTTTATTGCAGGGGTGGGTTTGATAGCTGTCAGTGTACAGGAAAATAGCACATCTGGAATCTTACTGTGTGCTTGTGCTTGCTGGTATAACTCAACATGTGTGTCAGATTTTTTTTTTTAAATAGCCAAGATTTATTTGGTTTCTATTAATTTTTTAAAAGTCTTTGGTAAGTATGCTTATTAAGCACTAAATTTTTACCTTCCACAAATTAAAAGCTATATTTTAGTAGTGGGCAGTTTACTTTTAAGAAACATGAGAGGCAGAAATGTACATCAGTAAAGGGGGAAGTTATACGAACTGATTACAAAAATGCCCCAGTAGAGTCTCAGAGATGAATATTTTGAGATTTATTAAATGAAAGTTGCATTTTTTGTGTCTTTTATATCCAGCAATGGAAAGTCCAAAAGTGAGATATTAAACAAGTAGCACACATTTGACTCACTATAGTCTCGACAGTTTACTTTCCCATTAGGACAGTGGATACTCATAGGAAATTGTAAATAATTTAAAAACACTTGGATTTGCTTGTAAAATATGAAACTTCAATAAAACAGGATTTTTTAAATATATGGTTTTGGAGGAAAATGAATAGTCAGCTACAGATGAAAACAGTACCCAGTTCTTGGTATCAGATTTAACCAAAATGCTATATATTTTAATGAATATACATATTTTGTAAAAAGAAAAGGAGTACTTGTGGCACCTTAGAGACTAACCAATTTATTTGAGCATAAGCTTTCGTGAGCTACAGCTCACTTTCCGATGAAGTGAGCTGTAGCTCACGAAAGCTTATGCTCAAATAAACTGGTTAGACTCTAAGGTGCCACAAGTACTCCTTTTCTTTTTGCGAATACAGACTAACACGGCTGTTACGCTGAAACATATTTTGTAGTCATCCTTAAGTTAAAAGCAAGAACATTGCAATAAAAGTCGTCTAACAATCCCCCACATCCTTAGATTTATTGACTAGATAAATTTTTAATGGTGTAGGTTCAAAACTTTTCTATTTTAATTGCTCTAGAGAGTTGTACAGCTGAAATGTTTAATGTATTTTCATATATTCAAATCATAATCTAAAATCAACAGTGACCTGGAAGTTGCCTTTCTATCTTCAGTGTTCCTACAGTTCATTTATAAATCCCAGGAGACCAAACTATGTATGTTGGTTAAACATGCACTGAATGATTTACTCCACAGTGTCATTTCAACTTTGTCCAGTTTGGCACAGCACACAACATTTTAAAGTTCTTACAGGTTAGAATTACTAACTGAGCTTTTAAATCTTCAATGGGAAAATAGGCAGAAGGGGATATACTCTAATCACATTCTATTCATCTTCAAGATAATGGTTTTCAAGCAAATTTTATACTGTTTACTGTCTCTCTATATGATTATATATAGTATGTGGATGACTCCACTGTTAGAAGTGACTGGTTACACAAAGGGCATTAGAACATTATTGCAGAGCACCCATGAATGTTCAGTCTACCCATTTAGTTAGCTGGGAGGAAAAAAAAGTCACACCTTTGTGGGCAAAGTCATTGATTGGAACTTCCAATAATACAGTCCCCTGCCAACTAATTTCATTCTTGCTCTTTAACCAGTAGTAAAGGTCTGTCATTTTTAAGCAGAGCAAAAATAAGTCAAAGGTGTGCATGCTAGGTATGTGAAGGGTCTTGCATTCAATACCTGATGATTTGCACCAAAATATGTCAGTCTCTCTCCATTTATTAGTAAAGATTTAACAGAAGAGTGGTGTAGTAATTTCTCCGATAACTAAGCCATTTTTTAATGTAATGCACTATGTGCACTTCCTAGAACACTAGGAAGTACTACAAATAATTAAAAGTAAATTATGATCATAATAAAGGAGCAAAAGCACATATTGTGGTGTAATCTCCTTGCTTTATAATTTTGCATTCAGTACTTAAGCTGCAAATTTTAAAAGCTGTTTATTTTAGAACTACTGAAAATTAGGCCCAAGATGGCTAAAGCCAGGCTCAGAAGACTCTACATTTTGACTATCAAAGGCTGCTTTTTAAAATTTTGACCTTACTTACATGTGGGATCTCGTAAACTATTATCATGTCAACTTTGCCTTTGTCTTTTAGGCCTTTTTAGGCATTTGCAGGCTTGAGGCCTTAGCATACAAGCTTTTTGGGGCCACCCAGAGTGTCTTCAGTCATTAGCGAATTAGAGGTTCTGCTGTAATTAACTTTTAACAATACTAAAAATCTGTGGTGTGGATTGTGAATAATAGCTGCACATTTGTCATTGTTTTCTTGGGAGTTTATGGTAAATTCCCATGTATTTTTTTTATCTCCATAACATTTGAAAAAGTTTGAATGGGAAAATGTGTGCTGTTTAAACGTGCAGTAATATAAATATTACTGAGATCCCTGAGGGATGTAAAGTTAAATGCTAAAATACATATATTCAGAGATTTTTTTAAGGCCATAAGAGGGACTATTATGGTCAAGTCTGGCTTTCTGCATAAAACAGGCCATGGAATTTAATCCATCCATTCTTGCATCGAGCTCATAACTTCTAGTTGAGCTAGAACATACCTTAAAAAAACATTCAGTCTTGATTTTAAGACTTCAAGTGACAGAGAATCCATCACCGTCATAGGCAAGCTGGTCCAATGGTTAATTACCCTCTGTTTAAAATATTGCACTTTATTTCTTATCTGAATTTGTCTAATTTCAGTTTCTAGCTATTGGATCTTGTTATGTTTTTGTCTGCCAGATTAAAGCCCTCTATCAGAAATCTCTTCCCCATGTAAGTACTTATAGATTGTGATCAAGTTACCTCATAACTTTCTCTTGGATAAACTAAATATATTGAGCTTCTTTAGTCTTTCACTGTAAGGCAGGTTTTCTACACACTGAATAATTCTTGTAGCTCTTTTCTGAACCCTTTCCAATTTGTCAACATCCTTTTTACATGAAAAACCATTAGAGAGCAGAAGCTTCATGGCAACACAAAGGGCCCTGTCCAGTGCTCTTTCAGCAAGTACTTTAATATTTCCCTAGAGTCATAAAGATATGAGATGATTTTCTTTAAAACACTTGGAGCCTTGTAGGATTTACAAAGCTCTGCTTTGGGATGGTAACTTAGCACATCCACTGTTGTTGCTGTTTCTTACACTGTGGGGGAGCAAGCGTTATTTCAGTTACCAAACAATGTCTGTGATTTTGTATATGTTTACGATTTGGTATGGGTTTTCCCCTGGCCCACAAACAGGGAGCAGTAGGCTGAGGAACAGAGGGCCTTGGCCAGCCTGATGACCAGTGAGAGGCTACCAACCTAGCGGAGGACTCTTGTATGGGAGAGATGGCACAGACACCACCAACATAAGCAGAGAATTCTGTAGGCAAACACTTCTGCCATTCCTGCAGCGGTCCTGTATGTGGAGGGCCCCTGCTGCCTCTCCACAGCAGAAGGCTTTGGGTGTTTAGGCAAAAGCTAGCAGGAATCCTGCTGTGTTTTTAGGGTACTATTGAAAAGAACCATACACATGTAGAGCTCTCTGCTGTGCCCCACGAGGATCCTTGCTCCAGCAAATGGTCTTGGTAGCCCTTTTCTCCTAGCAGCAGTGCCTGGGGTGCTCCCTGTTATAGTCACGCATATGGACAGAGATGTTAGATAAAAATATCAAATATTCTTGCTGGATGGCTGCAAAGTAGCACTACGTTTATTCTTCGACTTCAGAACAATAACATGCAGTAACCAAAAACAGAGAGACGAAACAGGCTGTTCCTAAAGGGATGGAGGCACAACTTCCACCCTTTGGTTCTTTCCAGACAGACTCTGCTAGGTCCAGATTGCATGCTTCCCTATAGAGCTCATTCCTACAAACAGGACCAGAAAAACCCCAAAGCATTTAAAGTGATAAGTCACATTTTTAACACAGTTTTCAATACACCACACTTACCCCATCTGACCTAACAGCAGCACCTATGTTCCCCCTGCTCATCAGCTGCTGTAGCCCTGGTCCTGGGTTGCAGACTTAAGACGTTGATTGGTCTGTTTGAGCTTAGTTCATGTGTGAAAGGTTTTCTCAGCAGCCATAGTGACTGAAATGTAATTTTTTTAAAGTTTAAATGAAAGCTTATATTCTGCCAGAGCTGGTGGCATGTGTATCTCTCTAGTGAAAAGTTTCCTATTTTCTCTGGGCTAGTGGATTTTTCAAGTCCTGATCTTTAGAGAAAACTTCCATTGAAGGTGAAATTGGTGGCAATGTTGCCTTAATAGGGCATGAAGGAATAAAGGCCTATAAGGAATAAATAATGTTCTACCGACGGTATGTAGCAAGCCTGTAATGCTCTAAAGCAGCCTTGAGAACATCATAAACCAGGAGAGTGAGGGCTGTCTTTTTTTTTTTCTGTCATCAGAATTTGGAGATGTAATTATAGCTCTAATTACATGTCTTTCTCCGTTGGCCATGGCTTGTCCTGCTCGCTTCTTTCTGTAGCTCAAGTTCCTCTTCCTTTTCCTTTGTCTATGTCTCCTTATCAAATTCCATATGACTCTGGCCTTCTCAGTCATACAACTACATTGTTTTCATAACTATAGTCATGACAGGTCTGTCATTCTGGAAGGCTAATGAAGTCACATGTCAGAGTCACGTGTTATTTCCAAAAGCTTCCTCCCAAAAAAGCATTGTTGTTAAGGCAAGTCTTACATGAAATACTGGAAAGAGATGTGGTTAATCTGGAATAGACACTATTTGACCAAACTTGTGATGAGAAAATTCAGTGCTTGGAAGCGAGTTAACAGATTTCCTACCAAAAAGAGAAATTTTGCGACTGAAGCAGTGTGTATGTGATGAAGATACTGTCAGGTGGTGATGCCTCCAATATGGTGAAGAGTTTGTTACTTCAGTTGAGTAGAATCTTGAAGAGTCCAGTCTTATCTATTCAAGGAGTTGAAACAAAGACAGACAGTAGCCTATGAATTATTGTTCAGAATGACCTTTTTATCACTGAACAGGGCCGGATTCTGACATTCTGAGGCCCTAAACTATGTCAAGTGTTAGAGGCCCCATACCCCATACAAAAATGAATGTATTGTTTTCAGAGATAGGATATTGAATATAGAAACACAAAAGCAGTGTGTGTGCGAGTGTGTGTGTGTATGTATATATATATATATATATATATATATACACACACACACACATACAAAGGTGAAGTTGTAAAAATAGAATAATCTTCATTTTCATCAGCCCTCTCTGTAACGATGACATCATGACAGAAATACATTTTAGACAAATTATTTGAACTAATTGCATATGTAAATAAAATAAAGGTAAAGAGTACAAAATACAAAAATACAGTAAATAATACAATTTGCCAGAAGAGTTCTCAGGAAATTTTTCTTCTCTGTTGGGGCATCAAATTGTGGAATTCTTTGTCTGCATAAGCAATGAGACTCTTAGAGGATACAAGAGGCAATAGAGGTTGTAGGATGTGGATAACCCACAAGCTTAAAGCTCAACTATTAGTTATATTGATATGAATTACATCAAGGTAAGAAAATTGTACACAGGTTGTATTTTTCCAATAAATTGATTTTTGTTTTTATAGAAGGCTATGCTGAATTAGCTAATATTGGTACTAAAATTAGTAGCAGAAAGTTTTTTATTGAAACCAGTAAAATTTAATTTTATATTATAAATATTGAGATTGATATATCTATACAACAACAAATAATATTTGTGTGTGTATATACATATATATGCTGAAAACCTGTGTATTTTATCAGGGTATTTCTGTGAAAGTTAGTGCTATTTTGTCTACGTTCTCACATGGAAAGAGAGGATATATAACTTTTTTTTACACCATGAATAAGGAAAATTATTCTTTTCATATGAATAAATGAAAAAAATCGATTGATTTTGTTAGGGAAATACAAAGTTTATCCAGATTATATATAAAATATATTTACAAATGTTTATTCCGATTTAATTTTTGCTACAAAACACTGAATTGTTGGGATTTTTCTTTTTCAATATTACAAAAATACAATGTATTATGCACATGATATGTGATTTATAAGTCTATATAAGAATTTTTACATAGCATACTACCTATAATAAAATATTATCTTGCATGCTCCAAACCCGCCGAGCAGAAAATCCCAGTCTTTTTTTCTTTGCATTTGCTTCTCTATCCTCTGTCTCCTCCAGGACCACTAATTAACCTCAAGTAAACACCTCAGACACACATAGTGACAACAAGCTATATGTGCGAAAGAGAAAGAAAGTTTACCAGAAAAAAGACTGGTAATCTCTAGACAGGCATTGAGAAAGTGAGAAAAACTAGCCTATATTTAAGCAAATATAACCAATATTATAGGCTTTAATAGCCTATAAATCATATATGGAAATAGTTTGAAATAACTTGCTTACCAGGTACTCAGAACATTTTGATATATATGTATCTTCCTTCACTTCTCTCAAAACCCACTATTTATCCTTTCGTCAGCACCGTTTGATATTTACTGTGAAGGTTCCTGAAACTGACAGAGGGAAGCCAACACAAATTTATCCTCCTCAAGATCCACTTGATCCAACTCCATAAGATGATCACCTGCAAACTCAATCACGTGAAGCATGGATAGTGCATGAAGCAGAAAGCAGCATGTGCACTAAGACACACAGTTGTACGTATGTACAGATCAAAAGAAGAAAGAACCCACTAACATACGGGTATGAGCTTGGCAGGATTGCTTCATGACACTGCCGTCTCTGACCTCACATTTGTCACTATTTTATTGGTGGTGAGATTATTTATTTAAATAAGTTTTGAAGGCACGGTCAGAATTTTACCAGTAGCAGCTGACCAACCAAACACTGCCTTGGGAGACTGATAACAGACTTACTCATAGAAATTCTGATTTTACAAGTACAATTATCGTTTTTTTTCCCCTCAGCCCTGGCCTTCTGCCTGTCAATAATGGAGGGTAAGAGTAAGGTAAGGGTATTTGAGTAGCCATATGTGTATATTTTTGTCTTATTTGAACAAAAATGTCTATATTAAGAGAATCTTCTTTTTCCCATATCTCCTTTATATATCAACCAATTTTGATAAAACTGGAAATGGAGTCAGTTTTTTCTTTTTAGAGGCTCCTCATATTGTGAGGTCCTAAGCTGTAGCTTAGTTATCTTAATCCGGCACTGCTTGGAACAGTGTTGGGTTATTCACTTTTTATATTTCTTGGTAATTTGACCCACATCATCGTGAAATCTTGAGTAGATTTCATCACAAATTTACATGAAATAATCCACACAAAGTCCTTTAAAATAGGGAAATATTATCATCCCCATTTTGTAGACCGGGAGCTGAAGGAAAGATTAGGTGATTTGCCCGAGGTTACAGAGGCAGCCTGTGGCAGAGCCAGGAGCTGAACATAGGTGTTACAATGGTTCAATAAAAACGTATGTGAGGTGTAAATTGTTGAAATAAATAGTGTGTGTGTGTACACACACAGAGTGGGCCAAGTTCTCCATTTCCTTGCATAGTTATTTACATATGTGCAAGGGAGATGTGAAACACTACCAAATCAAAATGGTAGCATTTTGCACTGACTTTTCACAGACACCTTTTAAATGGGTGCAGAAGGTACAAAGCAGAGAATCAGACCGTTGGTGTGCATACATTTAAATACCTACACACATTCACTTTATTTTCTCTGCACAGACTAGGTATAGATACAGGGGGAAAATATTTTCCTCCCCTAAGGGAAATTCCCACTACATTTTGAATTAATGTTGCTTTTCAAAGTGAAAGGCGAGAACCTACTCTATTTTAACATATCACTTTGCGTTTTTTAATGACAGTAAAACGCTTCAGGCCTTGTGTTACTATAAGAAAACACATTTCCCTGGCAGTTAAAGTACAAAGCAAACACAATCAAAAGCATTTGATGATCATGCCTTCTAGCTTCTTATTGTTAGTTCACATGACTGAACTAAGGGAAAGCCGTAGAGCTGAGAAATGTTTGTGTGAAGTAAATTACAGTATTTGCTAATAATTACTGACCATGTTATTACACTTGAAAAGAGAGCATAGAATCTGAGTCTAGGAGCCTTAAAACTTTATGGTACAAAGTGAAGTTAATGTTGCGTATGGCCAAGAACACAGGAAATAACAAAATAAGATTTATGATATAATAACTGAACAGGATAAACTAGTATTTGGTCATAAACTGGTGCTTTATGTTGTCAAGACCGATAACGCTGTAGCGTCTGAGAGTAATCTTTAAGCAGATGCACCGAAGGGTGGCAGTATTTTCACTGGTAGAAGTCAAGAGATTTGGACAATGCGCAATGAGGAGAATAACCAGATTGCATTGCAGCTGATGTTTCCTCCACATCCATAGCTGCCACCACTCTTATTCCTTCTGTCAACCAAGCACTGTTGCTATAGCTATTTTCACTGCCCCAACTGGTGCTGCCACTTCCATTACCACCAATGCGTGGTCAGACTCAGCTACTACAGCCCCTACTGGAAACCTAGAGGAGGGCTGGCATGCCCTAACAGTCACCTGTAGCTGCTACCCATCCTTTATTTGCTACTATGCTACTGCCCTTGCTACGTGTTCTTGCAGTCGGGGCCCAATCACTGGCACACTCCCTCCCCCTGCTTTCCCGAACACGAGCCTAAGAGAGCTTGCATCTCAAGAGCTGCTGTGGTTGCCTTCCTGATTCAAGCCTGCTTTTGCTTCTTTATTTTGGGAACCAGTTCCTGCCATAGAAAACTGCTGGGCCCTCAAGCAAATCAGGTACCTAGCAGTACCAACCCCTGAAACTGCTGCCATCTCGCTTCCTGACTTTTTCTTTCCTATCAGCCACATGGGAGTCCCTATACTTTAATTGTTTCAAAATGGGCTGGAAAAAAGACCAAAGGAGAATACTCCTGAACCAGCAAGGGTGTCGCCCAGGTGACCTCATAATCTTTTCCATTTTTAAGTTTGGTGTTCATATGATTCATGCTAATTTTGTCGCTAATTACAAACATCACAGTTGTAAAACTCCATAGGCACACTCAGCCTCGGCACAGCTTTAATGTAGCTCTTCAATAGCACAGTGTGGATTTAATGTATGCAGCTGATTTGGCATATATTTAAATTCAGTACTAAATTGGCATCATCTCAACTGGCAGTTTTTCAAATACTTCCATTTGTGTGGCTTTCAAAGCTGATCTCACTTAATTTGTAAATACACTCTCTGGCCTAAGTCATGCATGCTACTCTGTAATAAAGTTATTTATCTAATAAGTTTGAAGCGGTTGGATAACTTTGTAGTAGAACTAATTACACTTCCTCACATACAAAGAAAGAGTGACTCATAATTTGCATAGAATTGCCATATATCACAATGCCTAAACTGATAACTGGATTCACTCTGTGCAATCACCACTGGCCATAACTATGTCAATAGTTTGCTCTTGTATCAACTGTAGTTTCTTTGTATAAGAATCACTGCTTATTTCTTTTATTATATACCAGATACATACTGACGCATGTAAATGAAATCTAAATATTTTGTAGGCTGAAAATTACCTAAGTTTGATTTTATTAACTAAAACTGGCAGTTTAGAATTTTTTACTGCAGCAATTTAAAAATGCAGCATAAATTCATAGATATTAAGGTCAGAAGGGACCATTATGATCATCTAGTCTGACCGCCTGCACAATGCAGGCCACCGAATCTCACCCACCCACTCCTGCAATAAACCTCTCACCTATGTCTGAGCTATTGAAGTCCTCAAATCATGGTTTAAAGACTTCAAGGTGCAGAGAATCCTCCAGCAAGTGACCCGTGCCCCATGCTACAGAGGAAGGCGAAAAACCCCCAGGGCCTCTTCCAATCTGCCTGTTTAAAGGGAAAAAAGGAAAGTAGAAAGGATTGGAGATTTGAGAAAAGGAAGGACGGAGAGGTGAGAATGGTGGGCAGAGCATTCTTTTCCTTTTCTCATCCCATCTTTTTTAAAAAAAATTTCTCCTCTTTCCTATTAGTTTCTCTTATGGTGAAGTCCACCACTTATGCCTATTGTGAGGACATAAGTGGAAATTAAGTGGTGGAAAGCTCTTGTGTTGGCTTTCTGCATGTCATGATATTTCACTCTTATTATTTCATCTTCCTGTCTCTCTCTCTGGTGCCCTTACCTTGTTGCACATAGTCAGTTGTTCTCTAGTTCTGCTCTGTGAATGACCATATGAGGTGCTGTTTCAAGGTGTGATATCAGATAGATGCAGGCAGTATGAAGTTTAGTATAACCAGACCACTCTGCCTTGAGGTAGCTGGAAATGTTGGCAGATGAATGCTTTTCCATCAGCTAAGAAACAAGTTTGCATGTGATATTACCAGTACAGTAACGCACCCAGTAATTCACTGCACTGAAGGCTAGGATCAGGCACAAAATTACAATGTGGCAAATGGTTACTATCCTGCTAGAAATGTCTAGTGTATCATTATTAAACCTATGTATTGTAATTGATTCAGCTTGTGTTTTTAGAGGGAAATTAGTGAATCTGAGCATGTCCCACCCCCCTTGCTTTTTTTTTTTTTGGCTAATTCTATTTGAGTTCAGATTTATACCCCAAATTAGCCCAGTAGCAAAACCAACAAAAACAACTGAAAACTGCGTTTTTTCACCCTATAAACCACCTTCTTTAGCCCATCCTACCGAGCAACTCTGGGAGCTCCAGGCCATTCTTTTATTCTCTTAAAAATTTGCAAACAATCAACTGAAATATTAAAAGAGATATTTTTATTGGCACGCAGTACTCAACAGTTTTCTCCTAAAACGTTGCCACCATCCCACTGCCTCTCTCTTCAAGGCATGTTGATCACAGGACTGGGACACACATCACAAAAACATGTCCCATACATTGGGTGAGGTGAAGAATGCTGATAGCACAGGAATAGCAGTCGGGAGAACTGATCTTATTACTTCCGTGCCACAATTTTCCTGTGTGACCTTGGGCAAGTTATTATTTCCCCTTTGTCTCTGTTTCCCCATTTATAATATGGCGATATTAATTACTTGCCTCATAGGGGTTTTGTGAGGATGAATGTGAATGAAGATGCTCTTGGGCTCCTCAGAAGGAAGCTGATATAGAAATGCAGAGTATTATTATAGTATACCCTTCTACCAGCTTCTCTCCTAAAGAATAAACAAACTGCATGGGTGAATACTATGTTTCTCTTTTCACAAAGCTGTCAGAAAATTCAGTTTGTCTTGGTGACTGTATACTCTTCATATTTTCATTGATCCTGTCAATTTCACAGATGGTACATGTCAGTGACATATTACTGCCTGATTTCATTGGCTATTACATATCTGGGTAACTTCAGAAAAGAGTAGACATATCATTTCTTTTTGATCATATTATTTATTTGAGGTTATAAGGCCACTGTATTTACAGCAAATCTGGCATCAGCCCCCCCTTGCTTCTCTCATAGTAGGCAGCCATAAGCCATTACATTTAAGTGGAAAGAAAGTTAGTGATCTGCTACCAAATCTTTCAACCACCATTATATTGCATGCAATAAAATGCTTCATAGCTGGAGCTGAAAAGCATAAAATTGTTATGAGCTGATCAGGCAGAGCTGCACATACTCCCTCTGTAAATGGAACAAAAATAATTAGGAATTGTGCGGGGCTCATATAAACGAGAAGAGCGCACAGTGCAAATGCGATGACATTGGCCTAGGAAAGGAAGGGAAATCTTCCTTTTCACATGTAAATTGTTCTCTGAGAGCTCCAATCTTAGGCCCCGATCCTGCAAATGCTTATGCCTGTAGTTAACTGAATGCACTTAAACAGTCCCATTGATTCAGGTGTGACTTCAGTGGAACTTCCCATGTCCCTAAAATTAAGCATGTGAATAAGTCCTTTGCTAGCTTGAGACCAGAATGCAGGATGTTCGAGGACTGAATCCTTGCTGAATGTTCTGGATCATTTTGAAACATCTGGAAAAATAAATGTTCTCAGAACAAACAAACTTGTAGTAGGCAGCCATTACACAAAAATTGAGATAAAGTTGAGCTCTCATTCCCAGAATTCTTGCTGATTAAAGTTTGCAGCTCCCAGTTTGTACAACTCCTAACTGTTAACTATTCTTCTTACCAAGACTATGGGAAAATATACACAAAATACATTTGGCCAGACCCTTAGCTAATGTAAATTGGCACAGACTATTTCAATGGAGTATTAATTTTTTAAAATGAACCTTATCTATTGAGTAGCATTGTTCTTTGTGCTGATGATTTCTAATCCACCACGCCTGCAGATCCCTGCTTTAATGGTACACTAAAATGAAAATTGATTTCTTGAAGGTGCATGGATGTTTAAATACATTCAAATGACTTAAAACTGAATTAGGTGGTAGGGTGTAGCTTATTTTCCATAGTCACCAAAATAATGTTTAACTCCCATGGAAAAACACCATACAAACGATCTCATAGACGCCAATCCTGAAAGTAGAATAGTGTCATGTTGCAGGATTGGGCCATTTATAGTATCTACATGTAACATGAGACACTCTGGAAAAGTCTTGCCAAGGTTCCTTTGTCTTCTCAGTCCTAACACTGGGGACTGCAAGTTAGATGAATAATGTAATGTAAATATGTGAATTAAGTCCTTTGAGTATAAATGAAAGATCCGAAAAATCAGAATGTTTCACTTCTGCAGAAAACACCTTAATTCCTCACACAGGCCTTTTGCTTTTGTTAGTAACTTTCTAAGTTTTTTTGTACTTGGGAAGAAATGTGATAGTTTATGTAGCTCTCATAAGCAAAAGAACCAGTGGGACATGCCAGAATTCCATCGCTTTTTCCAGATTCTAGAATACTGATATTTTTCATATGTAATCATCATGGTGTTTGCATTGTTTGGGGACTTCGAGGCTATTTTCATCATTTATGAAGTCTGACTTTGCTTGAGTACACAAATTCTTAATAATTGATTAAAAAGTATGGTTGCACCACTTTGTCTGCGAAGAGAGAGGCGTTTTTCCTCTGGGACAGGAATAACCCAGCATTTAGTTAATCAAGTTTTAAAAGCTGTGAATTTAAGCTCCTTGGGATATATACATTACCAATTGCAGGAAGTTGGAAAATAAAAGGAACTTTTAAAATAAAAAGATGTCAATTTAATGGCAAAGGATCTGGAAACAGATGTTTCATGCAAAGTATAAGAGTTGTGTCATTCCTTTAGGTTTTCAAAGTCACTTCTTGTCAGATGCATTGGTTAAGAGAGAAAATTAATGAGCTGTGTTAAGTTTTATTACACAATCTTCTGATGTGGGAAAGCTTCCCTCCAGGAACAGCCCTGTGCATGGCTTAACTGATTTAGGCATGCCTGCTGCAGTATTCTTCAAAATGTGTTGGAGATCAAAGTATAGTGAGTTATCCAAGTTTTATGGCAAGGTAATTAAAAAAATATGGGGATTATTAAATATAAATAGTACTTACATATATTTGCTGGCAAAATAAAATCAAGTAAACACATTAAAAATGAACTCATGAAAACAGGGGCCAAATTTTCTGCAGCTGTCAGTGCGCGACACTATTGAAGTCAGCTTGCACTAACAGAGAATTTGGCCCACTGAGTTTAATGGGGCTTTCATTTTTTTTTTTTAACTTGATTTCTTAAATTTTTGATGCCATGCAAAATTGGCTCTTGGCACCAGATATAAGGGGTAAAATTTTAGTCCCATAGAAGGCAATGTCAGATATAAAATCAGATTCTCCTCTCATGGATGTTACACCATTGACTCCAATGGAGTTATCCTTGATGTAGACTGGTGCCAGTGAAAGCAGAGTCCTACTTACAGATTTTGTAGAAAATAGGGATCTTTAAACAGAGGTCAGGAGTTCAGATTTGTTTAGGAAGTTGCCTATTTTCCGCTATCAGTGATGCAGGATTTCTAAAGGACATGCACAAAAAACAAGGGCAAGACTGTGACTTGTCCTTTGTGGCTGCATAAGGGAGAAAGGGACATAGAATAATAGTTCCTTTCCTGGGGCAGTGCAGCTACAAACCAAATGCACAGCAAATCTAACCCTAAATGGTTAAGCGATGAACTTGAAATGCAGAAAGCACTGTTCCTTAGACTGGGGAAGAATTCCTACTATTGTGAAACTTCACCCTAATCAGAGATCTGCTTCCTGATCTCTGTCACATAAATACTCAGAAATGATGAGTTTATAGCTTCAGCTGCCTTGAGTGCAATTATATTATATGAATAATATATATAGTTAGAGCTTGGACCAATGAGCGTACCTTCTGCCATGACGCCCATGTAGCTGCTTGTTCAAAATGCCTCTAAAGTTGCCTTTAGTGTTAAAGAAAGTAATTTAACTTCATTGTAGCAACTGCAAGAGTTTCATTAAGGAGTGGAGTGAAACTCTCAAATTGAAAACTACATGAGGATGAAGTAAACAGAACAAGCAACATGCTGTCAACAGTAACTTGTAACAGCCTCCCTCACGGCAGTAATAATATAGCTGAATGAAAGAGTGGTGCTTGGCACTAATTTGGAATAATGTAATTAGACTGAGAAAATCAAAATCTAGGGCAAATATCAGGGGAAAATTTCCTACCAGTTAGCTTTTTTAGGCTGTGCAACAGTTTCCTGGAGGAAAACACTATTGATTGAGTCATTGACAGCTGGACTGGACTAAACACTATATAATGCTATATAGTTCAGGCCATCATCCTACACTGGCCTGTTGTGTGATGAGTCAGGTAATGTGTCTTTTTCATTTGTAAGTTCTGTAGTTATCTAAGAGGCCAATAGATGCTTTGCCCAATAATTCCAAAACAAATAAACACATCAATATAAATGATGCAAACCTGAAGATTTTTGGCCAGGGCTGAGTGCTTTTGAAAACCCTTCTCCTAACTGGCTACGTGCATGTGCTTCATTTGCACGTGCGGTCCTGGTAATTGTGTGCATGCAATTTTGAAAATAAGGTCCTGAAAGCTCAGTGAGTTTTCAAAACCAAAACCATCATAGGATTTAATATAAAACTCTAATAGTAAAGAAATCTGGGATGTATCTGGTTCTTGTTTAATGTGTCCCTGCTGCCACAGTTAATATAGTATATGCTCCACACACACAAAGCAGAGATGCCCAGGACTCCTGTCTTTGAAAGATTCCAAATTATTTTATGACCATCCGTACTATCTCCCCTGTTTTTTCCCCCCCAGTCTCTATATACTGTATATGGTCTTTGCTGAACCTTCCCAGTTTGCCCCTGGATTTGTCACTAGAGTCACAGTGTCATTGGAGTGGAAGGTCTGTCAGAAAGTTTTTAAGCTTCAACACCGGCACAGTCCTCCTGGTCAAGAATAAAGTTTCATAGAAACCTAATCACAGAAGCATGTATTCAGGAAAGGATTTTCCATTTTGAAATGTCAAATATTCCAGTTTATTAATTCACCCCTGTGCAGTGGGCTAGACAAGGCCTATGAGCTGCTTCACTCATAAAGAGCTTCTGTTCAGGTGTTCTATGGGGCTGGTTCCAGCCTTCTGCACGGGGCGAATTTCAGCTTTAGTTTTATTTTTGTAGCAGATGGTTTAACTCTAAACCCTTTGCAACTCCCCAAACAAACCTAGAATAATCACTACTCCTCCCAGTACACCAGAGACCTGCGCTGTATTCTTGTCTATGCCACTGACTTGGTCTGTAATGGCATTCACTTAAGGTCTGATCCTGCAACTGGATATTTATGAATGTATCCTTGCGGAGGCAGAGGCCAGTTGACCTCCAAGGGTCTGCCTGAGCCAATCCGTTTGGTACCTTTTGGGTGTTTTCAATCATCACAGTATCTAAGCCTGTGGTGTCCAACCTGAATCCCAAGGCTCATTTGTGGCCCTTGCAGCTCTAAACTGTGACCCTTCAGGGGGCCTTTGTGAAGAAGAAAATGTGTATTTAGATGAATTGAAAATGTCTTCCCTGAGCTGTGCCCTAAGCTTTATGAACTGAAGTGTTGGAATTAGCCCCAGTGCTACTGCCTGCAACTGCCTCCCATGGTTTCTCTTGCAGCTGCAGGGGTGGCTCTGATGTGAGCTAGGCGTGCTCTCAACAGCTGCTGTCCCTTTTCAGTGGCAACTGCTCAGCAGCTCTCCCACTGACTGCCCACAACATTGCAAGGCAGAGAGGAAAAACCCTGTGACTGCTCCATTACCTACTTCCCTGCTAGTCTGTGGGGGCCCAAGGGAGAGTGGATGGAGTCTGACTGACTCTGCTTGAGCTAGGAAACCACACACCAAAGGATGGCTCTCCTGCCTTACACAGCCATTCAGGAAGAAGGAGATGTGAGAACCAATGGCCAGTATGACTCCCTGTTCCTCTGCCCTGGCCCGCTCTAACTTGGGCAAGATGGTTCAGGTATCCTAGGATCTATATACCAACTGGAGATAGCCATCGTGCAGTGCACTCCAGCCACGCCCCTCCCTGTCCCAGCTGTCCCAGAGGCTGGGGCTGAGGCTGGAATGGAGGTGCGGGAGGCTTAGGAACGTGTTATGTTGTCTCCGTGTGATTCCTGCACATCAGGGGAGTCCCCTGCAGGAGATCTGTGGGTGGTTTTTGTTCCCTTTGTACTGCTGAGTTGCACAAAGGGAACAGAAGCAGACAGAAAATCTGCCCCTGTGTATTGATTTTGGCCCCTGGACCTTTCTGAAGTAAAGTATTTGGCCCTTAGACTGTCCAAAACTGATCTAATAGTGTAACCTCTGTACATCAGTTTCCTCCATCTGTAAACTAGGATAATGATTCTTACCCACCATAGTAAAGTGCTTTGAAATCATTGGCTAAAAGGTGCTGTAGAAAAGCTATGAATTATTATGTTTATATTATTAAGGAATTGCCATATAACCAACACCAACCCAGCCAATGAAACTAATGACTTCTTCAGATGAAACTCCTTGTTTCTCATTACAGAGAAACTCAGAACCCATAGCTAGACTCTGACATTGGCAGAATATTTCTTAAAATATAAATAATTTCACAGGCATTCTAGGATTATTTCAGACATTTCCATCGTGTTTTATTTGCCACCAGAACCATGGAATTTCAACTAATATTTTAACTCTCCCTTTATAAGAGTAAAGGGAACTATCTTTCCAACTATCTCAGCTTCCCCTATCTCACAACTGCTACGGTGGAAGAAGACCCTTTGCCAAAACTCTCCTTGTGATAAACAAACAAAACTTAGGTGCTGGGAGAGAAAATGTTCCCCAACTAGGTTTTGAACCCACAGTTTTTAGTACTCAAAGATAGCAGCTCTCAGGGCATAGCACCAAAGGGTTTGATGGTCTAGATCTTCCGTGGAGGGATACGATGTGGGTGTCCAACAAAGAGTGGAGAAGGGAGGAGAGAGCATGAGCAGCCTGATAATAATCATAGTGCCACTTTCACAGGCAGAGCTTCTTTGGTGTGTGCATAGAGCTATGCCAACAGTAGGGTTGTTACTCCCCAAAAATAATGACCACAGCACCAAAAGACACAAACAACTAGTGAAAACTGCTTGTTGTCACTCTGAGCAAATCCCGTGGCTTAATAGCTTGGCTGAAAATGGTTAATTACAAATATTTACACGGGGTTCACCCAAAATTGTTGTGGTGACACAGAAGTGACAATAACCAGTGCTGGCTATGGATTATGACAGTGAGAATTAGACCAATGCTGTAGTTACTGGCCAGGTTTGATGTTTGTCAGGGTTTTCTTTTGGGAGTCAAATGCAGTTTGGTTTCACTTGTTTGTGTTACTGAGGTTTTGATGGCCACAGATTTGAATCATATGGCCAATATCAGTGTGGATGGCTGGTTGAAGGTAGAGGGCTTACACAGTTAGTACTGGGGCCCCAAAAGATGAGAGGATAGGAAAACGCTGTAAATACCACTTATCCTCAATCAATGGTTGAAAAGAGGGAAAGTCTAAGGGCAATGGCTACCCTGCAGCTGGAAGTGTGACTCCCAGCGTGGGTAGACAAACACACACTAGCTCTGCTAGTAGCAGTGTGGACAATGCAGTCTGAGTGGCAGCACAGACGAGCCACTGAGAACAAGCCCACCTGACCCTCTGGCTCCATATCTGGGAGCCTAGCCCCTGCTGTCACAACCACACTGCTATTTTTCGTGCACTAGCAGGCGCAGACCTAGAGCATGTGTCTGTCTGCCCAGGCTGGGAGGCTCCATCTCAGCTGCAGTGAAGACATACCTGGCATGTTTCCAGAGCCCAGAAATGGGTTCTGAATTTTACATAGCATAAATGGTGGAAGCTTAAGTTAAGTATTTTGTTTTACATATGTCTTTAACTGTCTTGTCTGTGTCCTAGAGTCCACTTCTACATAACTGAAGTCAATAGGTCGTAGGGGCAGGGACTTGTCCTTGCACCAGATCCTCTGCAGGTGTAATTCAACATAGTTCCATATTTCCACTGGAGCTATTCTGATTGATACCAGCTGAGGATCTGTCCCTCTACTTTTTACATCTTGTACACTGCTGAATGCATTGTTGGCTCTTAATAATTACACCAATGCAATGCTTATTTTGAATCCATTCTATTCTGATTATTTTCTATTTAATGTATAATTTTATGAATTACTAACAATATGAGGTTTGCAATATGAGCTGCAAACAATGTATTTCTCATTTACAGGTAGACTTGGCAGAATTCAAATTTTAAAAAAAATTGTCCTTTTTTTTATTTCTATCAATTTAAATGTTCATAGTTGCAGGAATTTTTTTTTGGGGGGGGGGAGGGTGATACACAATAATTATTTAATGACTCTGTAAATTTTGACATGCAGTGTTGATAATTTGTGTTGTAATGGTTATAAATCTTTAACTTTTTGAATTTCAAAGAAAATAGCCTTAAATCAAACTTACAAATTCTCAAGCAACATTTTTCTTACATTGCCTATCAGTAAATTTTGATGATTATTGATGGAAATAGTTTTTGTTGGTTTGCGTGTGTATGGTGACATTGATGTTTCCTGACATTTACTGATAAAAATTGAATCCTTCCAAACCTGACTATATGGGCCGGATCCTCAGCTGGTATAGATTTGCAGAGTTCCATTGAAGTCAATGATTTATAGCAGCTCAGGAACTGGCCCCATGGTTTTACAGTACACAGTTCAGTGTTACTATCTGCTAGTTTAGATTAAGTCTAACACATAACAGTGTTAGTATTATGCTAAGGTAATATTATGAAATAAGCTGTTTATCACATGAGAATTTCTCACTGGATAAAAATATTAAGTAAATAAACCAAAATCAAAAGGCATCAGCAGAGAGGGCGATAGGGAGAAAATGTGTCTCCAGTTAATTCATATCCTCCTGCACCTTTGGGTAACACTGCTAAGTGCCAGTTTTCATTAAGGTATTTTAGTCTTTACCAGTGCTTTGTTAAATTACAGATAACTGAAATTCTCCATGGGACCATGCATGGGCGCAATTACTATTACTGTAGCTATGTTACTGCTGTCTCAATGCCTTAGAGCAATCAGTGGTTAATCTGAGTTTTACTATACGAATACTACTGAATTTAGAAAAGTATTGTGTTCAAAGGGCAATCCTAAACGTCTTTTACTGGCATTTGTTTAATTTCCCATCTAAACTACAAACATGCTTTCCTTTTTTTCTCTCCTCTCATAACATTTGCCTCTCAGATACTCCACTTTTCTGTGACTCTCTCTCACAGCCCTGGTTCAGTTTGGGCAAAGTGTAGACATTTACATTTTACTTATACATTAATAAAATGCTAATGCAATATGTATTTATAATGGCAAAGTCCAACTTAATGAGGAATGAACCAACAAATTGAAAGTCTAATGGTGACTACAAATTGTTTTTATTTTTTGTACGTATGGGACAGCCTGGTTAGAGAGGGAAATTTCTGTGCTTTGCAGTTAACTTCATTAATCTCCAGGTTGAAAAACACACAAATTGTTTGGCTTTCCATGCAATATGTGCTATGGAAAGCTGAAAATCAAAAGCAGAAGTAGTGTGGTCCTTTCAAGAACTTCTAATCGATCTAAGAGCAGAGAAATCTCCCAAGAGACAATCTTGGCATCTCAGATTTTTTGAGATGGTACAAAGTTTAGGGAAAATATTGCCACTAAATTCCGGTACAAAAATTATACACAGAGAAAAATTGATAAATTTCTAGAGAAGGTTATGTTCTCTTCGCTAATAGTAGCTTATGTTCACTTTAGATAAATGACTGCTTTTTTTCTTTGACCTAATTATCATTCCTGAAAGCAGTTTCCAAACCACAACCATTTTATGGGCCTGCTGCTGTTTCTAGGGAATTACATGAGTTTTGTTTCAGTGGGAGCAGGATCAGAGCTGATCAGGTAGTTCTGTGAAAGAGAGAGAAATAATTCACTATTACACCTAGCACAGGGTTAAAATCTTTTAATACTGTGCATGATAGAATGATTCATAGTGTAGCTTTTCCTTCCTACACTGCATGTGTGAAGTTAAATAGGCTTATTCTGGGCTCCTGGCATATCCTGACCTTGCCAGAAATCAAATTTCTGGATTTTTTTTTATTACAAACAACCCTTTTGATTGAATGTGATAGGCCAGCTTTCCTCCCCACACTACTATCACACTCACCCTGTCCTCACAAAACTAGTTTTTATAGTATCGGACTTAAAAACCGTGTTGCTTTGGCAAGTTTCTCTAGGATAAAGTCATCCATCCAATGAAAGGGAAAATGCCTTTCACATTACTTATTCTTTTTTCTATAAAGCAGAAAAATGCTGTTGTTTTCAGAGGCGTTTGGGCAGGAGCGATCACTATGCTATTTCCCTGAAATTTGAACTTTTTCCACTTGGATCCAGTTAGTTAACTCCCTGAGAATTGCACACAAATGGTATTATGTTTACTTCTAAGCAAAAGAATGGGGTGAGGGGAGACAGTCAGACCACATCTATCTAGATTGCAGAACGTATTCAGTGAAAAATCTATAGGACACAGATTACGGTGTCAGCTGTCAGTCTGTGGAGCATCTGTCAGATGAGTACTTGCTTCATTGCAGTTGAATGTGAGTAATGCTTTCACAATATGGCAGTATGATGCTATAGATTACAGTTGTAATGGAGCACATCCTGAACAGCTGAGCCTGCTCTCTCTTGCTCGTTCAATAGCCAGAGTTGCTTTACAATAAGAGCTGGAGGGATTATGTACTCCAAACAGCTGTCTATAGCACCATGGATTTATTTGGGCTAAATGAGAACTTGCTTTCTTTAGCTAAATCAAACTTTATCAGACAGCTTTACTGTTGGCAGTTAAAATCAAATGTGTTTGTTGAACAGTAAACACCTTGTTACTGTTAGGAAGGATTATATAAACAAAAGACATACACAATGAAGTCCTATGCCAACTGACTTACTGTCAAAATAATATACTGCTGTTAGCAGAATTGTGTTCACTGGAGGGAAATTATGGGCCTAATAACACATCTAAAATGACAAAGGAATCCTTTTTCAACAAATAATCTTTAAAAAGTTTAATACCTTTTGCCTTGTACAAAGGACTTAATACGCTGTATCCTAATACAAGAAGGCTATGCAATTTACCTAATTTCTTCTAACATAGGCTTCAAAGCTTTAATTTATTTACATAATACCCAGGCATTAAGCGGATTTAGCACATTCCTCCACCTCTGAGGTATGTAAAAGCAGTTTTTGTCCAATAAAAGCCATTGTTTACAGAGAGGATACACTGTACTTACTGCAGGTTATTTTGACTGCAGGTTGTTGTGTGTTCTACTCATTCATGAGCAAACAAATGCTTATTGTAAACAATATCAGGGTGCGACATGAGACAAATCTGCTCCCTTTCTCACCTCAGAAAGCTGAAAGTTAAGGCAGACTATCTATCCTATAGTCACAGCGCTACGGCCTGAGAAGAAGTATCAGGGCATGATCCAAACTCCATTAGAGTCAATGGAAAGGATCACATTGACGTCAGTGGATTTTGGGCCAGTCCCTGAAAGAGTGAGAATGTGAGTGTCCCAGCTTTGTACCACAAACAGTGCCTCCAATTCAGGAAGCATTTAAGCTGATTCAGGATATCACAGGGCCACTGTTATTTACATTCTTTCATTTTATGTATGTATTTAGGGCTTGATCCACAAAGAGATTTAGGTGCCTAAGTCCAAAATGTAGATCCCAAGCCTGCCCCGCACCCAAGTTTCTGCAGGTAAAGTCTCCTAGATGTCTACATTTCTGCTGGTGGGAAAGCACAAAGCCACCTCAGCCCTGATACATGGTGCCTAACTCCCTGGCAGGATCCTCACATTAGGTGTCCCCCCACCTGTCTCATCTGTGGGGCCTGCTTTAGGAGACATGTGGACAAGATACAGGAGGAGGAGATGCCTCCCTTTTATCCTATGGCCCAGAAGTTAGAACACTCATTAGAGCAGAGAGTAGTACTCAGGTCTTCTATAGCCTGGGTGACTTCCCTAACCAGTGGGTTATAAAGCATGTCTCTTGCTTGGGACCTTCTCTGGCCCAATAAATATTTAAACTGCTAGTGGAACAGCTTCAACAGAAGAATTGAGGGAGCAATAGTGCCCCCCACCACTTCATAGTCCTGTGTTTAGGGCCCTCTCCACTGAGACATGATTCAAGTTCCTGCTCTGAATCAAGAACTCCACGTCACGGCTATGTGCTGGAACCACTGGACTATATGGTAAAAAGGGGGCATTACATTTCTTCTCCGTTTCATTTTTTTTTTTTTTTATTTTGCAAGGCAGGACTGACCTGGCTTAACTACATAATTCCAGGAGAGTTTTCATGGCTGTGAATCCCAAGCAGGGGGAGGCACCTCCTGTTAGGTGCCTGACTCCTCAGAGGGGTAGGGTTTATGCCACACCCCTTGCCTCAGCCTTTCCTACTAGCTAGATTAGGCAGCTCCCTGCTCATCATGCTGGCTTTTATGAGTCCCATTCTTAGGCACCCAATTCTTTCCATGTATCATATAGAGACCTGGGTGCCTAACTCAGGGTTGTAAATTCCACTATGTGGGCGGGTGCCTAAAAGTTAGGCCTTACCAATGCAGCATCTCGGTTCTCTTTGTAGATCTAGCCCCTAGAGTTTTACAAGCTCAAAGCATTTCATATTATTTTACTACAAAATACATAATTTACAATACAGATCCTTTAATCAGTTACTTGGGAGGTTCAATCCATATAATATCAAAATCCACTTGACAACCCTGGCAGTAGCCTCCCTCACAAAACCCAGTGGCTCTTTCAATCCTAGTTTCATCAAACTTCCTCTATGAGATGGGCTTTGCAACATCTGGAAGGTCAACAAATTTGGGCTGCGCTGGACCAAAGGGAGTACATGAGTTCTGGAGTAAAGGACCCTTCAAGGAAAACTTTGACGAAAGGTTAAAAGATGCACAGAGTCTTGAGAAAATGTCCTGGGATTTGTATAACTATACATTTTGGAGGGTCAGTGACATGCATCTTTAAGCATTTTCCAAAGCATATTCATTACTGCACATGTGTTTCATACTTTGGTGCATGCAAGTCTGTTACATTTCCTGATGGCGCACATTTTGGCAGCTTTAAAATATGAATTTTTAACCACATCTTATAGATCCTTCTGACTTAGGACCAGAACCAACTCCTGTTAAAATCAATGTGAATCTTTTCACTGACTGCTCAGTGGGCAAATGCATCAGGACCTTAATGTGCTAGCTGCTTGCAATGCTTTAACCTAGCAACGCTTCGGCTCACTTGTTTTTTTCTCTCTAAGAGCCAGATTTAGTATTTTTCTATGGATGCACATGCCGCTGTCGTCATACATGCACTCTCCAAGTTGCCTGTGGCTGCATGTAAGGCACATTGTTAAACTTTTTGTACATCAGAAATAAATGGCCATGTAGTAACCTATGATATTGTCAGTCATGCATTAAAATGTGCATTTTGAGCATAGGGATATAAAGAATCCATTTATGTCTGTGTAGGGCTTGACTATAAAGATTTCCTGTGGTATTTACATTATGCCTTTGGCCCTTTGAGAGGGAAGCCAGTGCACTTGTGACTGTCCAGCTGAACCCCAATTAGGCCTAAGAGAAGGCACCTGGGCTGTAGAGGGAGCGAGTGATCTGGTGAGTCAGACACAGTGGTTTGGAGGCTGCCTGTGACTCAGAGAGAAAGTAAGTAACAAGGAAGAGCTGGCAGATGAGAGAGAGGTGAGATTGCTGAGTGTGGAGGAGAGCGGGAACAGAACTGTTGGTGAGATCTGACCAATGCCAAGGACCTCTGGTGAGTGGAAGGCTTGGGAAGTAGCCCTTAGGTAAAGGGGAAGATCCAATTTGGTCAGGGAAGCTAAGCCTAGAAGCCAGAGGGTTGTTGCGGGAGGGTAAGTTCCCCCTGAGCAGGGGTAGGACTCACAGGCAGGGAAGCCCGGGCCTGGCACAACTGCAGGAGAGTGGAGTCCTCTGGCAAGGATCTGAATCAAGAGCTGTGGCAAGAGGCCAGGGTCAGGGGGTTTTTCCTGGAAGGATGTTCCTTGAGCATGTGTAGGACTCCCAGGCAAAGGGGCTTGGGGAGTGGAACCCTGTAGAAAGCTGTTTTGTGGGAGACCTGACTTGGGGGGCTGTGGTATGAGTCAGGAGACTGGTCACTCTTAGGTGGGTGACCTGGAGAGTGGGGTCCTGGATTAGGGGCAAAAGTAACTGAGCACAGTGCAGTTACTGACTCTTGAGGGGGTGACTTGGAAGCAATGTCCCTGGAAAAGGGAATGGAAAAAGCACCATACTGTCATATGTTTACTGAGGGAATTTTGAGATTGTTTTTTACTACAAGGTTTTGGGGAGTTATTGCACTGCTGTATATGAACAAATTATGCCCAAAGGGGGGCTTTGTATCAGACCCTGAGAGACAGGGGAAATGTAGGCGGATGTACATGTTGTGCTATGGCCTGTGTCCAGAGGGTACCCAAGCCAGGACTTGTCCTATCTCTGCCTTGTTCTGAACAAATGCTGAGGAAAAGATTCCTGGATACTTAGATGTGGTGCTACAGCAGATTTCAGGGTACAACCTGTGTCATATAGAACTGAAAAATGTTATCATCCTGCTGTGTTAAGGAGAGGACAGGTAGGGGAAATATTCCTGCCATGCTGTCTGGAGTGGCTCACAACAGTGAGTGCCAGCCTCCGGGCAGACTGTCAAGAAGCAGGGCAGAGACCCCAAACTGGTTATGTTCTGTAATTAGATTTCACCAATCGAGTAACAAGTGTGACCTCCTAAAGCACTACAACAGTCTTACCATGGAGTCACAGACAGTTCCCTTGTGCATTCCAGTCTATCTTGCCACCCAGACCAGCTGGACTTAGTGATAGTTGGTTGCTATACACTAAAGATCACAGACTACTCAGGTTGCTCCCAGTCCCAAGACATCAGTCATTTACCCCAGGTCAATTAGTTACCTTAGGTCTCTCACCAAAGACAATGGTTTTAGCCAATCCTGTAACAAACAAACGAAAGATTCTATTAACTAAGAAAAGAAATTAGTTATTGCAAAGTTAAAGCAAGCAAACTTATATACACAAATAGTTAGTCTATGGTTTTAAAAGGTGTAATAATGTGTCAGCTTTGAATGTTTTTAGGGATAACCCAGGCTAACCCTGGGGATCTCTGCTCTGTTCTGTAGCTCTGGCTCTGTGAGAGTCCGAAGAGCAAAGAGATGACAAATTTTCTTGTTGGCTATTTTTATTTCTTTCTTCCTGAATTCAAGCTGATGGGATGAGCCCTTCTGCATGTAGCTTCTTCAAGGTCATGGAGAGGCAGTTAAGAAAGTCTTTGTATTGTGATGTCCCACAATGGCTGATTTAGTTTTGATAGCCTTCTTGATGAGCAAGACCTCCTGACAGGTCTACAGTTTCAGAGCAAACATTTTTTACAGTTATAAAGCAAAAAATTAAATATTATCTTGCAGCATGTGACAAAGATATTATAGGTTAGATTAATGTATGCACCAATTTACTAGAATTGTATAAAGCCTACACACTAAACACATTGTTATAAGTTCAATATCCCTCTTAATCATACTAACACATAAGAGAAACAGATTGGTTTCCAGCAACAAATTTGTCAGTGGTTGGCTGAGGCCAGGTGGTTTGCCAGTATCACATTCTCATATGAGGAAAAAGAGGTGGAGAATTTGCTATGGGTTTATTTCTAAAGCATCAATAGCATTTAATTCACAATGGTACAAAAGATCTTGAATTTGCCACACCATTGTCCTAATTAATAAGGGTCAAAACCATTGCAAGTTCACTATATTTATGTTAAACACACATTTGGTTAATCAGGAAAGATGTAGTCTGGCTTTAATTACTTTCAGATGGCAACTAAAAAGCAGAATAGTGTATGGGCCTCTCTACTGTGTGTGTGACATTTCAGTGTTTGGTGTTCCTTAGACTTGGGCATTCAATGGCTTTAATGCTCAAAATAAAAAAAAAATCCATGAAATGCAGAACATAAATTTGGCAGCATGTTATATAGCTCACTCGCTTGTATTAAATAGTGTTCTGTGATGTATGGTAGTAGAATGGAACTGATCAAAAAGAAGATGAGTAGCTTAGTTCAGTCCTCACATGTTCCGATGGGTTTAATGTGACAATGTATTCTGCTTTAAAAAACAAATACATATTTACCGTGATTCATCTGGCACATATACTTCAGTGTACTGTTTCAGAGTAACAGCCATGTTAGTCTGTATTCGCAAAAAGAAAAGGAGTACTTGTGGCACCTTAGAGACTAACCAATTTATTTAAGCATGAGCTTTCATGAGCTACAGCTCACTTCATCGGATGCATACTGTGGAAAATACAGAAGATGTTTTTATACACATAGACCATGAAAAAATTGGTGTTTATCACTACAAAAGGTTTTCTCTCCCCCCACCCCACTCTCCTGCTGGTAATAGCTTATCTAAAGTGATCACTCTCCTTACAATGTGTATGATAATCAAGGTGGGCCATTTCCAGCACAAATCCAGGGTTTAACAAGAACGTCTGAGGAACAGTGGGGGGGTGCGGGTGGGGAAGGAATAAACAAGGGGAAATAGGTTACTTTTTATAATGAATCAACCATTCCCAGTCTCTATTCAAGCCTAAGTTAATTGTATCCAATTTGCAAATTAATTCCAATTCAGCAGTCTCTCGTTGGAGTCTGTTTTTGAAGTTTTTTTGTTGAAGGATAGTCACTTTGAGATCAGAAATCGAGTGACCAGAGAGATTGAAGTGTTCTCCGACTGGTTTATGAATGTTATAATTCTTGACATCTCATTTGTGTCCATTTATTCTTTTACGTAGAGACTGTCCAGTTTGCCCAATGTACATGGCAGAGGGGCATTGCTGGCACATGATGGCATATATCACATTGGTAGATGTGCAGGTGAATGAGTCTCTGATAGTGTGGCTGATATTTCAAGGAATCCCTGTTGAGGTTACAGGGACAAACCATCCCGATGAGTTGAAAGAATAGTAAATATGGCAGGCGACCAGCTTGGCTTAATGGTGAAATCTTAGCGGATCTTAAACGTAAAAAAGAAGCTTACAAGAAGTGGAAGGTTGGACATATGACCAGGGAAGAGTATAAAAATATTGCTCGGGCATGTAGGAATGTTATCAGGAGGGCCAAATCGCACCTGGAGCTGCAGCTAGCCAGAGATGTCAAGAGTAACAAGAAGGGTTTCTTCAGGTATGTTGGCAACAAGAAGAAAGCCAAGGAATGTGTGGGCCCCTTACTGAATGAGGGAGGCAAACTAGTGACAGAGGATGTGGAAAAAGCTAATGTACTCAATGCTTTTTTTGCCTCTGTTTTCACTAACAAGGTTAGCTCCCAGACTGCTACGCTGGGCATCACAAAATGGGGAAGAGATGGACAGCCCTCTGTGGAGATAGAGGTGGTTAGGGACTATTTAGAAAAGCTGGACGTGCACAAGTCCATGGGGCCGGACGAGTTGCATCCGAGAGTGCTGAAGGAACTGGCGGCTGTGATTGCAGAGCCATTGGCCATTATCTTTGAAAACTCGTGGTGAACCGGGGAAGTCCCGGATGACTGGAAAAAGGCTAATGTAGTGCCAATCTTTAAAAAAGGGAAGAAGGAGGATCCTGGGAACTACAGGCCAGTCAGCCTCACTTCAGTCCCTGGAAAAATCATGGAGCAGGTCCTCAAAGAATCAATCCTGAAGCACTTGCATGAGAGGAAAGTGATCAGGAACAGCCAGCATGGATTCACCAAGGGAAGGTCATGCCTGACTAATCTAATCGCCTTCTATGATGAGATTACTGGTTCTGTGGATGAAGGGAAAGCAGTGGATGTATTGTTTCTTGACTTTAGCAAAGCTTTTGACACGGTCTCCCACAGTATTCTTGTCAGCAAGTTAAGGAAGTATGGGCTGGATGAATGCACTACAAGGTGGGTAGAAATCTGGCTAGATTGTCGGGCTCAACGGGTAGTTATCAATGGCTCCATGTCTAGTTGGCAGCCGGTATCAAGTGGAGTGCCCCAAGGGTCGGTCCTGGGGCCGGTTTTGTTCAATATCTTCATAAATGATCTGGAGGATGGTGTGGATTGCACTCTCAGCAAATTTGCGGATGATACTAAACTGGGAGGAGTGGTAGATACGCTGGAGGGGAGGGATAGGATACAGAAGGACCTAGACAAATTGGAGGATTGGGCCAAAAGAAATCTGATGAGGTTCAATAAGGATAAGTGCAGGGTCCTGCACTTAGGACGGAAGAACCCAATGCACAGCTACAGACTAGGGACCGAATGGCTAGGCAGCAGTTCTGCGGAAAAGGACCTAGGGGTGACAGTGGACGAGAAGCTGGATATGAGTCAGCAGTGTGCCCTTGTTGCCAAGAAGGCCAATGGCATTTTGGGATGTATAAGTAGGGGCATAGCGAGCAGATCGAGGGACGTGATCGTTCCCCTCTATTCGACATTGGTGAGGCCTCATCTGGAGTACTGTGTCCAGTTTTGGGCCCCACACTACAAGAAGGATGTGGATAAATTGGAGAGAGTCCAGCGAAGGGCAACAAAAATGATTAGGGGTCTGGAACACATGACTTATGAGGAGAGGCTGAGGGAGCTGGGATTGTTTAGCCTGCAGAAGAGAAGAATGAGGGGGGATTTGATAGCTGCTTTCAACTACCTGAAAGGGGGTTCCAAAGAGGATGGCTCTAGACTGTTCTCAATGGTATCAGATGACAGAACGAGGAGTAATGGTCTCAAGCTGCAGTGGGGGAG
The DNA here is from genome assembly GCF_965140235.1 of Caretta caretta. Lineage (NCBI taxonomy): Eukaryota > Metazoa > Chordata > Testudines > Cheloniidae > Caretta > Caretta caretta. Next base: position 170,758,659 of record NC_134208.1, read on the forward strand.
GTTTAGATTGGATATTAGGAAAAACTTTTTCACTAAGAGGGTGGTGAAACACTGGAATGCGTTACCTAGGGAGGTGGTAGAATCTCCTTCCTTAGAGGTTTTTAAGGTCAGGCTTGACAAAGCCCTGGCTGGGATGATTTAACTGGGAATTGGCCCTGCTTCGAGCAGGGGGTTGGACTAGATGACCTTCTGGGGTCCCTTCCAACCCTTATATTCTATGATTCTATGATTCTATGATGTTATTAGGCCCTGTGATGGTGTCCCCTGAATAGATATGTGGGCACAGTTGGCAACGGGCTTTGTTGCAAGGATAGGTTCCTGGGTTAGTGGTTCTGTTGTGTGGTATGTGGTTGCTGGTGAGTATTCGCTTCAGGTCAGGGGGCTGTCTGTAGGCATGGACTGGCCTGTCTCCCAAGATTTGTGACAGTGTTGGGTTGTCCTTCAGGATAGGTTGTAGATCCTTGATAATGCTTTGGAGGGGTTTTAGATGGGGGCTGAAGGTGACGGCTAGTGGCATTCTGTTATTTTCTTTGTTAGGCCTGTCCTGTAGTAGGTGACTTCTGGGAACTCTTCTGGCTCTATCAATCTGTTTCTTCACTTCCACAGGTGGGTATTGTAGTTGTAAGAATGCTTGATAGAGATCTTGTAGGTGTTTGTCTCTGTCTGAGGAGTTGGAGCAAATGCGGTTGTATCGCAGAGCTTGGCTGTAGACGATGGATCGTGTGGTGTGGTCAGGGTGAAAGCTGGAGGCATGTAGGTAGGAATAGCGGTCAGTAGGTTTCCGGTATCGGTGTTGTTTATGTGACCATCGTTTATTAGCACTGTAGTGTCCAGGAAGTGGATCTCTTGTGTGGACTGGACCAGGCTAAGGTTGATGGTGGGATGGAAATTGTTGAAATCATGGTGGAATTCCTCAAGGGCTTCTTTTCCATGGGTCCAGATGATGAAGCTGTCATCAATATAGCGCAAGTAGAGTAGGGGCGTTGGGGGACGAGAGTTGAGGAAGCGTTGCTCTAAGTCAGCCATAAAAATGTTGGCATACTGTGGGGCCATGCGGGTACCCATAGCAGTGCCACTGATTTGAAGGTATACATTGTCCCCAAATGTAAAATAGTTATGGGTACGGACAAAGTCACAAAGTTCAGCCACCAGGTTAGCCGTGACATTATCGGGGATAGTGTTCTTGATGGCTTGTAGTCCATCTTTGTGTGGAATGTTGGTGTAGAGGGCTTCTACATCCATAGTGGCCAGTATGGTGTTATCAGGAAGATCACTGATGGATTGTAGTTTCCTCAGGAAGTCAGTGGTGTCTCGAAGGTAGTTGGGAGTGCTGGTAGCGTAGGGCCTCCTTAGACTTCCTCCTCAGGCCCTGATCTCTGGTCACTCGATTTCTGATCTCAAAGTGACTATCCTTCAACAAAAAAACTTCAAAAACAGACTCCAACGAGAGACTGCTGAATTGGAATTAATTTGCAAATTGGATACAATTAACTTAGGCTTGAATAGAGACTGGGAATGGTTGATTCATTATAAAAAGTAACCTATTTCCCCTTGTTTATTCCTTCCCCACCCGCACCCCCCACTGTTCCTCAGACGTTCTTGTTAAACCCTGGATTTGTGCTGGAAATGGCCCACCTTGATTATCATACACATTGTAAGGAGAGTGATCACTTTAGATAAGCTATTACCAGCAGGAGAGTGGGGTGGGGGGAGAGAAAACCTTTTGTAGTGATTAACACCCATTTTTTCATGGTCTGTGTGTATAAAAACATCTTCATCGGATGCATACTGTGGAAAATACAGAAGTGAGCTGTAGCTCACGAAAGCTTATGCTTAAATAAATTGGTTAGTCTCTAAGGTGCCACAAGTACTCCTTTTCTTTCAGTGTACTGTGTCATTTTAAATTGTGCGGTGTTACCGTCTAAGAGTTGCAAGATGATTTCAAGTTAAAATTCGCTGCACACATGAGCTTGAAAAAATCCTGATCTGTATTCAGCTTTAATACACATAAGTATAGAACTCACATATTATCAAAATGCCAGGTGCAGCTGCATAGTTAAAGACAGTTTGAGTTTTTCATTTAAATCAGGGATTCAGCCTCTGTTATATATGAATAATATTGAGTAAATATAAACTTTGGTAAATAGAGAAATGTTACAGTTTTGGTTTGAATGGTCCTCTTGTATGTGACTTATCACCCTTATCTAGTGGGAGCACAGAGTAACTGTCAAAATGAAAACAGCAGTACAAACTACTGTACATAAGATGCTGCATCTTTCACTGGTTAAGGAGCAGATTAAGAAGACCGTAATTAAATACTCTTGTATGAATGATCAGACTTAATCACAGTGGTCCAGATGATGAGCCGTTTATTTCTTCCAAAGAGCACCTACTCAGGCCCAATGACTTTAATGGGACTACTTGTGTGAGTAATCTTCATCTCTGTGTGGTAGGGTTGCCCAGTCTAGCCCAGTCAAAGCAATGAACATATCCTCCGTGATCCTACATTCTAACGCTGCTAACATTACTCAGCTCATCTTTACATCAAAAGACTAAAAGCCAGTGAGACTATTGACTTGCCATGTGACTTTAGGGGAGGTACTTGATCTTCTTGTACACCACCTGAAAAAAGTACGATCTGCGCTATAAACCAGAAGCAGCATTTGAGCTTTCATCATGGGTCATTAAATAAACAATTGCTACCCACTATCCTGAATCCGCGTACCCTTAGGAGGTGGGGGAATATCATCTGACCTAAATGTCAATCTATTTAGGTAGCCATTTGATCGGTACGGTTTCCATCCAAGAGCACTTTAAAAAAAAGGCACCGTACTGCGTACAATGAAAGCTCTCCAGGGGAAAGATATAGCTAGCTGTTAATAAGCAAGCAGATCGTTTAAAACAGAGGGACACTTCAGTAAAATGCACAATACGTTGTACATTAAATGTTTTCTTTTTGACATATAGGATAATGAAGTTACATCAAAGGCAAAGTATATACTTTGTATTTTTAACCCCCTACCTCCTGCCACTTTAAAATAGCTTCCAGCCAGAATTCAGTTTAGCCTGTTTTTCCATAGCGAAGTTTAGGTCTCACGCTCATCTAGTTAAAGTCAATGGGAGTTTGGCCAATGATTTCAGAGGGAGCAGCACTGGACCCTCAAGTTCTGCGTAGAGAAATGACTACTGAAACTTTTATACGTGATAAATGGAACAAAACAAAAACCACATATTCAAGCCTCTTCAAATTTGGAGGAGATGAGGAGAAGGATTTGCAGGGTTCTGGTTCCAGATTGGATCCAATATTGGAAGTAGCCTATTTTTATGCTTCTGGTTCACAAGAGGTGGAGATCTCGCTTGAACAGCTGTTCTACTGGATTTTCCATGTGGCAAGATGGTGGAAATCTCATGAAATGAGATGGCCTTGTGAGATTACCAGTATTGTGGGCTTAAATTGAGAGCATATCATTGTGATGGGAACATCTCTCATGATTATTGCAACATCAAAGCCTACCCCTGATTTATCTGCAGACTCCAATCCTGAACCCTCACTTAAACCTTGTCTAGTCTGAATTTGGGTTATATCTAGCCTGCAACAAAATTGTCATATTAGACTAGATTCTGTAGTCTACTTGGCGGCCTCATGCCCCTCAGCAGTGGAAAAGGCCGTAAAGTGAACTTAACGGTCTCTGCAAGATTTCCCTAGTGTGGGTGAATCCCCAAATGGCCATCACCTGCTGGATCAAAGGACACAGCCAGGGGAGATGGTTGTGGACAGAGTGGGGTGTGATCATCTGCTGTTGGAATGTCTCTTTGGGAAGTGGGCAGTTGGGTGCAATTTAGAGCAGTGTTAAGAGTGCACCAATTTTTTCCTGGAGATTACTTCGCCTCAGGATTGGAGGACTGTACAGACAGCATGAAGCCTCTCTCTTCCAAAGCACAGCTTGGCAAGGCCCAACCAACAAGATCATTCTCTCTCATCTGTCTTTTTCCAGCAAAGTTGCAATATTTGTGATATTATTTGAAATGATTGTGGTGATTATTTTACTTTGTGCTACTGCTGGCAATACTAGTAGGCAGAAATGAAAGTGAATGACCTGTTTCTGTGGATTTTAAAATTGGAATAGCAACAACTGAATGAATGAATATATTAACTAAATTGTAGCAGTTGAGATTTTAGAATATGAGGATTTCAATATTTTTCTAGTCTTGTCAATACACCAACAGACAGTCTCTTCCTGCTGTGTCCTTAAATATTCATCGAGAAGAACAATCTTCACTAAAAAGCCTCAAAATAGCAGAAAATGCTTCTTCTTTTTCTCAAAGCACTTACACTTCTTCCTTCAAAATTAGGACTCAGCAAATAGTATTGTATTCTTTGGGGAATCCATATCAGTTCATAAATTTGTTCATGTTAAACCCAAACATCTGAAGCACTCCCATATCCAAAGACTATGGAAAGGTTTAAACTTTGCAGACTTCACTCCATTTAATGCCAGTGCAATGCTTTACTCCTCTAACTAAATAGAAAACCGATTTATTGTATTAAAGATGTGTTGTAACTACCCTCTTGCTGTGCATACACAACAGACTTAGTTTTGAGAAGGAATCTCATAATTTGGCATATCTCTTACGTTGTTGTGCTTGACTTTGGCTACAGGCATGCAGAAACATATGATGTTCTACACAATCCATCAAGAGCACTCCCTCTTGGCTTACTCTCTTTTTTAGGTAAAAATGCTTATTTAGTACAGAAAATGATTGGCATCAGCTATGCAAAGAAATTTAATAATGAGTAAAACACCACCAATCACTGCTAGCATCAGGAGCATTTACTGAGGAATCTATAGTATGGCTAACATTTTCCGGTCTACCCAAGCTGCACTGATTGTCAGAGCAGCGGAGAGTACTAGGGCTACTTCATGCCACTTTTTCATTCCATCCTTTTCTGCATCTGGCCATTGGACAGTTCAGCCCCTGGCCCAGCTTAGACCAGCTGTACTTAGTTAACTGTGGCCCAAAGAGCCTTTGTAGAAACCATAAGGCATAAGAACACGCTGCCTAGCCTTCCTTTGTCCTGGGAAAACCTCCCCCACCCGTTGCCTGGAGTTACATAGCTTACAGCCACTCTGTGGCTGTATGCTAATCAGTGTTGCCAACTTTCATGACTGACTGGAACCTGAGAAAATCTAATTGTATGTACATGCAAGATGTAGGTTTTGTTAAGCCATCCACTACTTGTAAATCTTCTTCCTTATGCCTATTATTTATTACTTTCACAACAGCATTTAATGCTTTGCAAGACAGATGAGTGAATTTCCTGCTTCAAAGAGCTTGAAAATGCTTACTCATGTGAGAAGTTCCACTGACTTCAATGGAAGTCCTTGTGAATAAGGATCTGCAGAATCAAGTCCCAGGAAGAAAAAGAAACAAGCTGTAAGACAATAATATTGGAGAGTAGGAGTAGGAGAAGACAATGTGATTATGCAGGGACATGTAAATTTAATGCATGTCTCCTGAGAGTAAGGGAGGTTATGTGTATTTAAAAACTGTGGCCCTGATTCAGCACAGTATTTAGGCACATGACCTGTCCTGTTGTTTTCATCAACCTTGCTGCATCAGGGCCTGTGGCTGTTATGTCAGCAGAGCTATGAAGAGAAGCAAAACAAAACCAGAAGTGGCATATTGTGAATTTCTATACAACAAAGCTGTGAAATCTGAAGTGTAGTTTTTCTCTGTTAAATTTGTGAACAATTTTTAAAATCTGAAGAAAGTGGTGGCAGGGGGGAACAACTGGGGACCAGGTTGTTAAGCATGCTGAGATAAAGGTAGTCACATCTCATTTCTAGACATCAGCTTATGAGCATTACTTCCTGACCCTTAAGGCAATAAGTAGCATTGGACAGTTCTCCAGATAATTTGAGGAGGAGGGATTCACCTTGTCTGAAATATCAGACATTGGTCACTTCCATGAGTAGGATACAGGGCTGTGATGGACCATTCGTCCAATCAGTCATGGCCAGTTCTATACTTCTGTCCTATTAGTTACTTGTAGCCATCAACTATATTCATTTCATCGTCAAAGTCCTTATCTTTTTCTCACAGTTCTATCTACAGACACGCACTCGTACTCCAAAGGCACTTTAAGATTTTTCCTAAGCGAACTTGATTTATTTGGATACACTGGAATGTGTGCTTGACAGATATTTCATCAAGACACAAAATGGTTAAAAATTGAAAGTTTAAGACCATGGAAGACAAATGACACATCCTTTTAGACTTTTGAAATACTGAGCTGATCTCTCACCATTTTTAGCCCTTAATTTAGGAAGGTATTTACCGCTGTATCTCTGGAACTAGAGCTGGTGAAAATAAGCATTGAAAACAGTTTATTCAATGAATCTTTTCAGCTTTATAAACTATTTCTGCTTCCTCTGAAATGAATATAGTTTCTTGATTAAACAAACTTCTGCTAGAGACCCAAACATGCCCAAATTGAAATATGATTGAGAATTTTTTGAGAGATTTCTGAAAACTTCCCAACATCATTTGTCTAGCTGTTGGCACTGAATAATTGAGGCACATGACATCAGAGGCTGCTTTTGAGAACTTGGGTTTACTTCTTTTTGCCTTGATTTCTTCATTTGTTACATGTAATGATACTTAGCAACCTTTTTGAAAGCACTTGCGATTGAGGGACAAAAAATGCTGTGTACGTGCTTATTTTGTTATGGTCTCCTGTTATTATTGTCGTCCTTGAAGGCAAATAATTTCTATTCTCTGCTGTCACAAATTGCTATGTTTTTTACCCCATTGTTACATTTCTAGAGTAGGGCACTATTTGTGGTGTTTAGTTCAATTCATTATAGGCGACCTCCAGTTTTAAGTCACTGGGATAGTGAAATCCTTATAAATGAATACCCTGGGGGAACAGGAATACATCTTCAAAAGGCACCAGAGAGTAAAATACTCTTATATGAATAAACCATTCAGTTAATAAATTGTTCTCTAGAAAATGCTCTATTGCTAGTACTAGCCATGTATAAACCTTCTTCAACGTTCACTTTAAGAGTATTTTCAACATGTACTTTACAAATAAAATGTATTCAGCCCTAACGAAACTTCCATAGAACATGCCAGGGTTCCAATAATTTAGTATGTCTATATTTCTCAGACCGATCTTTTTAAAATGTAACATCAGTTTACGCTCACACTCATGTCACAGGCCAAATTCATTCCTCATTTAATTCCACTGAAGTCAATGAAATTATTCCAGAGATAAATCTGACATTGCTTATTTAGCAGAGGGCTGTCTTCTGCCTGTGGCATCCTTCAGTTGCATGTTTTGAATAGGTTTTGTTTTTTATAAACTAAAATGTCAAATAACAAAACTGGTGGTTTCACATTGAAGTGCAGTGGAATATTGCATGGAATGTTCTTTCACATCGACAGTGCTGCTTGATTTGTTCCTTGAAAAACATTTCAATCCAAAGACAAGCCTTGGCCAATTTCAGCAGCTTAGTTTGAAATGTATTTGAAAATGTGGCCAGCTAGCCTTATAAGGAATTCCCCTTCTGAAATCCTTTGAAGTTTTAAGAGTGTGGGAGATGCATACTTGATTACAAAATGTCTTTAAATTCCCCTGAACAGCTACAGATAACAATTACCTATGTACTATACACTGCAGCAAATAATCAATTTCTACAAGACCTATGTGCATTTTATTATCTGTTTGGCCTTCCCTGATGACTACAGTGTTGGATATTGAATCTTAACTAAGCCCAAAGAAAGTGCCGATATCCCAGAGCCCTGTTGGGGGAAACCATTATTAGAAACTGCTGAGCGACAGCATGGGGGGATAGATTAAGCCTTTCACAACCTATAAAATACACCTAAAAATAGACCACATGGAAAGAGCTTTTCCACAAATTTCAGAGGTGTGTGGCGGGTTTTTAAGAACAGGACTCATAAAGTGGCGTTGAGAGGGCATTACACTGAGGAAGTAAGCAGTAAATTTGTAGCCCTGCTTCTAACAGCTGGATTGGGATGGGGCTAGCCATTGGAACAGAGAAGGAGGAATGTGGGGGTGGGGGAGTAAAAGGGAGCTTGTGATAATGCTAATAATTAAAATGCTGGATTGTAACTGGTGAAGAAACCAGTGCTGAAGTTTTCTGAGAGAAATGTGAGTCCAAGAAGTGCAAGAGGCCATGGGTGAATGACTGAAAATTCTTTCATAAGCAGGAAGTGAGAGAGAGAGAGAACTATAAGGGAACTATTCTGTTTGTTTTGGCTGTCGTTCTAAAAACCTGAAGTAAAAGCGAAGAGAAATGAAGTGTGAAAAGAACTTAGAATTCTTATACTTTATAAAGCCTAATTATGAATGCAAGTAATTTATTCATGTGTTGTCCAGAACTAATCAGTATTTTTCACTATTGGGAATGGAAAACTTGTATTGTCTTTCAAACATACGGTAGTTAGCTGATTAATTGAGTGGTTTGTTCAGTAGTATGACCAGCTGTTATGAATGTTTTGGCAATTTTTTTGGCATTAAAAATAAACAGATCTCTCTTGTTTTTTTGGCTTGACTGAATATGAAAAAGCACAGCCAATAAAGCTAGCTCTTGTTTGATATCCGGAATTTTGCTTTGAATTCGCTATGCGTAATAACCCTATATGTGTTGCTGGGTTTCTAAGCAACTTACTAAAACATGAAAAAAATGAGCAGTTAATTTAGTATGTTTAAAAGTTCTTCTGATATTTTGTTTTACGGGTTCCCCTTTCTGCTTGTAGCAAGAGTTTAAGAGACACTTATCAGAGACTCTTGGGGTCTAGTTTGCTCCAAATGATTTAGAAGGTCCTTTGAAATCTTCTCCTTCTGGACTAGTATCAAGGAAGCGACTGCCTGCAACTGGACATGGGTTAGTGATTATGGGCTTGATCCAAAGCCCCGTTCAAGTCAATGGAAAGCCTCCCAGAGACTTCAGTGAGCTTTGGATCAAATGTTTGAAAGCTATGGGTGGTATCAACTTACCTATTGCAGTTTATGGTTGAATGAATGTTAGAACATTCTAATACAGACTTGTGGAGGGAAAAAATGATACTCTTTAAGAATATTGAATTTTATAAAAGTTTGAAAAATAGCTGTGATCATGAATAACTATTTCTGTGCTTGTCAAAATTTGCTCCCATTGGAGAATACTGTATGCTGCTGTTGGTTTGGATTTGGGGAATTTCTACTGCTGGCATTTGATATTTAGTTCTTTAGTAATTTTGAGCTGAGACTGTTCTGTATGGAGCCTAAGAATGTCATTAGTGTAGTTTGCATTGTTAGCTGTCACTTCATATGTTTGGGGGCCGATCTAAGACTTTGTCAGACGTGAAACTTGTAAGAAGCAAAATCAAAAATCACGTAGATGAAATCCATATGGGTTTGTTCACAGGCTAAAATAGTCATTCTTATGGCCTCTACTGCAACCAAGGGATATTTTTAGGGAGTGGTTCTTTGCTTAATAAAAGCATAGCACTCTGATGTTGGAAATATGGATATTATTAAGTACCTGCTCTGTGAGAATAACTTAAATACTGTTTTATTCCCAACCCATTTGGTTAGTTTATATGTACAAGAGTCAGATCTAAGCCTGGCACAGACCCAGCTTCTCTTGAACTCTGTTTTAGACATTATTGGGTTTTGTCTGCATTGTGGCTCCTTCCAACGCTGAACTGAATATTTGGCATAATGTGTGGTACGGGTTATTGCGATACACAGAAGTGAGGTAATTCACATGATTTCTGCAGCGTAGGCAAGTTTGTCTGGCTGCTAGAGTGGTTAAAGCAGGAAGCTTCCTGCTGTGCTGAGATGCTGATTACTAAGGGTCAGGATTGCACTCACCATGACATCATAAAACACAACTGGGATCTGATTTATTTAAGAACTGTCATGGCACTACTTCTGTTAGGAGAAAAAGAAATAGAAGAGGGAAGGTTACGGGGGAGCAAAGAACTCTTAAGGCTTCGGTTTTATGTTAAAGAAGAAAACATTTGTCAATATATGAGAAATATTTTGCTAGTTTTTGAGTATGAGACGAAGAATAGGGTGGTTCTTTCACTCTTCAGTGTCACCTTCCAAAATGATGAAAAAAACGGTTATGAGAAGTAGGACTTCATAGTAAGTCCCATGTGAAGCAAGATATTGAAACAATTCTCTGGCTATCCGGGGCTTTACAGCCATTGGTGAACTGCAAACCATAGCATTCAGGCATTTATGGGGACGGCTGAGATAAAACCTTCTGCTCTGAAAGCACAGGTATTTGCCATTTGAATAAAAGGGGAATCTCCATTAGCAGCTGGCAGCATAGTGTCTGTGACACACACTTCAGAAGTTTGGATTCCATCCAGTAGACAGCAGTGATGTACACATACCGAGCTTTAAACATTAGTGTACAAGTATTGCAAAAAAAAATTGCTGTGTTTGAATTCCTGAATGAATTTGCTTTGACTTGTGTACACTTTTCACAAATAGTTTAATAAATGAGTTTATTGGCAGAAATGTTTATTGAAACAGGAATTTTTAAAGCAGATATTGTAGAAGATAAATGAAACTTCCAATTGCAAAGTTGAAATTTGGTTTAATGCTCCAGAAACCTGATTCTGAGGGTTACTTTCCCAGTTGGGGAATCGAAATATGCCCTGTAATCTGTCTTCAATCAAAGCAAGTTCTCTTTTGCAAAGGGACTATACTGCAGTTCAGGGTTAAGGCCAGTGTGTTTTCAGGAAGAATTTGAATGGGAATAAGGTTGAACACAGGAAAGGGGAGACTGTTCCTGGCATATAGGACACCATGAAACCTCCCCCATGAAGATGAGAGTGGGAGACAAGAAAGGGAGATGTTTGATTAAACCTGTTAGCTGAGTGAATGGGATGAGAGGGGGAATGTAGTTGGGAAGGAAGTTGTACAGAGCCATCAAAATAGAGACAAGATGCATGAGCTTCATCTGGCTGGTAGGGGTTAATCACTGGAGAGTTTCAAACTGGGAATTAACATTATCTGAGCAGTGAGGGAAGAAAGCTGTCTTGCCTCTCACCTCACCTCTTTATCAGTAATATTGCTGCAAAGAGGACAAAAAGAAGAGATTGCTGAATGGGGGTGAGAGATGTCCAGGGCGTTGATAAGGGTTTTAGTAGCACAGATGGAGACATTTAAGAAACACAGATGAGAAATGGTATGTTCCCTGCGTTTAACTGTTAAGTTAAACAGATATAGCAGTATTGTCAGTTGGACTCTGAGCAATAACCTCTGTGGTGGGTTTCGGAGGGCATGCCCAGTACTACACCTGCTGGGCATGAAGAGAAGGAGAGCCTTCAGTCTCCATGGAGACTTTGAGGGATATACTCAAGGGCAAAACTCCAAGCTGAACAGGAAAAGAAAATACGTAGCTTTTTTTAATGAATCAGCATCTCTTTATCCACTGTCATGGCTATTAATGTAGCACGAAACTGAAAGACTGACATGAAACCCTAAATAGAATCTATGGATGGCTCATCATACAATGACATCTTCATCATCTGGACCCATGGAAAAGAAGCCCTTGAGGAATTCCACCATGATTTCAACAATTTCCATTCTACCATCAACCTCAGCCAGGACCAGTCCACACAAGAGATCCACTTCCTGAACACTACAGTGCTAATAAACGATAGTCACATAAACACCACCCTATACCGGAAACCTACTGACCTCTATGCTTGCCTACATGCCTCCAGCTTTCATCCAGACCACACCACACGATCCATTGTCCACAGCCAAGCTCTACGATACAACCGCATTTGCTCCAACCCCTCAGACAGAGACAAACACCGACAAGACCTCTATCAAGGGTCCTTACAACTACAGTATCCACCTGCTGAAGTGAAGAAACAGATTGACAGAGCCAGAAGAGTTCCCAGAAGTTACCTACTACAGGACAGGCCCAACAAAGAAAATAACTGAACACCACCTTCAGCCCCCAATTATAACCTCTCTAGCGCATCATCAAGGATCTACAACCTATCCTGAAGGACGACCCATCACTCTCACAGATCTTGGGAGACAGGCCAGTCCTTGCTTACAGACAGCCCCCCAACCTGAAGCAAATACTCGGCAGCAACCACACACCACACAACAAAAACGCTAACCCAGGAACCTATCCTTGGAACAAAGCCCGTTGCCAACCATGTCCACGTATATATTTCGGGGACACCATCACAGGGCCTAATCACTACCAAACAATTTCACTGTCTTAGGGTTCCACTCTGCAATCCTTACTCATGTTGAGTAATACTTATTCCACTGAGTTTGGTAAACCAAATTCTGTGAATAAGTACCAGAAAGCCTGAGCCACGAAGTGGCTATTTACCAAACTTTTGAAATGCTACATACTATTATAACTTTCTTATAAATATAATCCATTTATCTTTCCTGCTAGCAAAAATTAAAAAAAGTTTCAGTTCCTGTAGATCATCTCATCAGTCACATTCTACTGCAGTATGGAAATTAATATACCCTATGCTTAAAAAATAAAAAAAACCAGAAATTCCCATTTGATTGAGTCTGGGGCTTGAGCAAGAGAATTTATTTATAAATGGATGATGTAAACCTCAGTGCTGATAGAGTCCATCTCAATTTCCCCAGCCAACCAGTTGTAAAAACATACTCTAGATATGACTAACATTTGACTTTAGGGCTATAGTCTTGACTTGGTGCATTAGATTTTTAGCTGTAAAACTCCCTTTAACACATACACCCTTTGCAGCATGTTGAAAACATTCACTCCTTGGTTCTTAAACCAAAGAGTAGTCTCTATTTTTATTATACCATAATGACATTATTTTGCACTTCTGGTACATCCTTGTCTCAAAGCACTTTTCAAATGCTAACTAGGACTCACTTTTGGTGGTGTTACAATGGGTAAATTAGACATACAGGTTGATTTGCCCAACGTCTTTTATACTGCAGAGCTGAAAATATAAACTAGGAGTCCTGACTCCCAGTTCTGTAGTCTAACCACTAGATAAACATCCCCTTATTTCCACATAGGTCTTTTAACCAGTGACTGTGCTGCAAATTACATTTGGATCATAGTAGTGAGAATCCAGACGTTCAGAATTTTTATAATTTCTTCTGAATGAATGACTTTAAATGAAGATTAAGGGACAGCTCCAGCTCCCATTAAAATGAATGGGAGTTCTGTCATTCATTTCAGTGGGAGCAAGATCAGGCCCTGAGTTAGCAGACTATTCAAAACAATAGTACAGAACAAGATCCTCAGACCTTTCTGTCATTCTCTTCCCTCCTTGTTTTCCCCCACCCCCTCAATCCTATGGGTTGGCCCACAGAGCAAATACTAATAGCCCCGAGAGCTGGATATGGTCCTAGGTTTCTAGAGAAATGAAGAATACAGCATAAAACCATAGTTGCCATTACTGGAAGGAATAATTACTTTCCCCTTAGATGTGGGGACTACAAATTATCTAGGGAGGCTTTAACTATCCTCTGATAACTCAAAACATGTTCTTGCTCTCAATAGCTAGGGTCAAATATCACAATCAGAAGTAGTGATCTGCTTTCCATCTTAGATGATCACTGGATCTAAAAGACAGACAGGTTCTGGAAAGATAGGCCAGCCCAGTGAGTTTATGGCAAGATACAGCAACAGAAATTATCTGAGGCTTAAAGAAAAAATAAAGGCTCTGTTTTGTACTGTTGGCCATTCCCCCTTTTTAAATTATTTCCTTTTGCACTTTCTCTTGGGAGTGGGTAAGGAATAATTTGGATCTGGGGTTAAGAACCATGGCATCATTTGGGTCTGCTATCATATTCTCTTCAAATACTCACAATTCTTTGTATAAGAAAATGCCTCTTGCCTTTGGTTATTTTTTTTCTTCCATATTTGCGTAGCTATGCGCTTTAGATTAATTTGTCTCTCATTATTGGCATTGTAAATTCAAGCAATTATAATTGGTTGTAGATGTGGCAGCAACTCTGACTGGTTCCATTGAAATGAATGTTTATATGCAACCTGGTACAGGAGGCCTTCTAAGTGTAATTCTTAGCAGGGGTAATATATACACATCTGCATTTCAGAATGTTTTCAAAAGGAATTCTTGGGAGGAGGGTGATGGAGAAGAGATTAAAGAGCTATGAAATACTCCTTAAAATAGAGTGAAGCCAGTTTTTGTGTGTGCTGACTCTTTGCTTGGCTTTGATATTGTTATGCTGGAAGGTGCTAATGGTTGGCATCCAGTATGTCTTTATCTACTGAAGGGTCATAGATCTGGGGCTTGTCTTCACTGCAGCAGTTAGCCACATAGTACACTCTAATACTCCAGCAGAGCTAGCCTAGCTGAATGAGATTGGCCACACTGTAAAATAACATTAGAACCAAATCCAGTGATTGGATTTGCAATATGACCGGATTAGTAGTTGATGAGTTGTAACTCCAGCTGCTGCATCTCCACTGCATTACTAGTTCCAGTGTTAGCAGCATTTGAGCTTCAACACCCCCCACTCCTCCGAGGGGCCAGCTGCCTCACTTTTTAAAGGACTACTTAACTGGAGCTAGAAATGTGTGGACAGGAGTTGGGTTAGGTCAAAACCTGAGTTATAGATTGAGTGGTTAATATAGTGAAGCCAAACCCCTGTTTAAAGCTGATGGGTGTATTAATCACTTTTCATTCAAGCTAAGTGGAACAAACAGTTACATGCCCCTTAGTGTAGTTATAGCTGAAACAATAAGAAACCACCACCCACGGTACTAAGCCTCATGGCAAGGCTGATCAGAAGCTAAGCTGTGTAGGCTGCAGGGTTTCCTGGCCAGTGATTGAAAATGCAGGAGCCAAGGGTTTGGTTGGTTGCAGCTGTACGTGTCTGTGAGGCAGAAAGCAAGAGAAGCAGTGGTGAGTGTGGCCCTGGAAGGAAGCCAATAGACAGAGCTTCTTTTGGGCACAGTATTTGCTGGAAAGGCAGACTTGGATTTCGGGGCAAGGAATCTGCCTGCTGTTTGTGCCTACTGTGTTCAGGGAAACCGGACTTTGAGAACATTCTTTGTAAATAAAAAAGGACTGCACCAAAGAAATACCTCACCTGTATCATCCGTTTCGCCTCCTAATGGAACCAACCTGGCATGGCTGCAAATATTGACTAGCCACTTAGGCCCAAAAGGGACAACACCACGGTGACATACCAGGGTACATTCCAGACCAGTGAGGGGCTGTGTCATCCCTGCTCTGCAACTGTGGGTGCCTTACAATGCCTTAATGAAGTGCTCCCTCCTGAGCTACTCACAAACACACATCCAGCATGCAAGCCACGCTCCAGCCCTCTCCTAGACAGTACAAATATTTTAAGTCCATTTTTCCTTTAAGGGAATAATATGTCATCTTATTATCTCAAATAGTTTTTCAGACACTTCAATTTAAACCCACTGGCTTACATAAAACAGTAAAACAAGTTTATTAACTACAAAAAGATTTTAAGTAATAAGGCATAAAAGTTAGAAATGGTTACAAGAAAAATAAAGATAAAACATGTACTAATGTTTAACTTACTGATATGTATTAGATTCAAACAAAGTTTCTCATCACATGTTCCAAAAGATTGACCAAATTCTCAGGTCAGGACTTCTCCCTCAGTCCAATGACTGCATCCTTTGTCTGTGATTGTCAGGAAGAGAGAGGGGTCCCTAGCGGTGTTTGTCCCTCCTTTTTTATAGTTTCAGTCCCCTCTTGAAAAACATTTCCAACTGAAACCCAGGAAACAGACTTTCTGGAAGGATATTCCCTGCTGTTTTTTTCACCTGTTCAAACTTCCTTTGTCTTCCCTTTCTGCTTGATTACTGTTTACTGCTTAAATGCAAGTTAAGCAGAGCACACATTCCTTTGCCGTTTGCCAACCCATTTGCCAACTTCTGTGTGGGCAGGGCTGTGAGGTTTGGAAAATATGTAAATAACGCCATCACAAGGGAATCTTAACTTCATGTTCAGTTTCGCCACACATTTTACCAGGACAACAATGACCAGCAAATTGAGTTTTCAAATGATACCTTACAAGGCATACTTTGTACAAAGATTATTACAATAGTGTGTAGGGTGTGAATACAGAGATGTGTTCTGTCACAACTATGTACAACTGGTGTCTGACTTTTTTTTAGATGTGCTGTATACCTGCAGTTCCCATTTCCTTCAGTTAGAGGTGTGGGTGCTCCACACATGTACAAATCAGACCATTTTGTGGTTCTAAAGGATTGGGAACAGCTCGAAGAAGTTATGGGGTTGTTATTTAGAGGAAGTGAAAAAAGTTAGTGCTCTGTCCTTGATTTCTGAAACATGGTAGGCCAGATTTTCTGGTACGTGGTCCCGTAGAGCAAAGGGGCCACGTTCTGGCTGAAAATGGCCAGTGGTGGAGGAGAACTCTGTAATGGCATAGAGATGACAGAACTGGCTCCTGCTTTAGCCAACTTCTCTCCCACATTTTGAAGGGGGCATGTCAGGGCAAGGAGAGCCAGGTAGAGGAATGGCAGAGCTCCACTCATAAAGCATATGCATAAACTAGTGCAGACCCTAGGTTCAGTCCTTCAGAAGAAGTAGAACTTGAATGCAGGATTGGATTGAACCTGACATGATGCTTTGTTACTGGGGCACCCTAATATCTGCTACTAGAGACATTATTACCTTTGAGGTCTTCTGTCAGTATTTACCACACTGTCTTTCTGTTTTACAGTCACACATAAGAGTCCCACTCAGGCTCCCTTTGAATCTTCAGTGGTTTTGGCTGTGGAATCTTTGTAGAGCTTCCACCATTCTCCTTCATGCAGCACGATCCGAACTTGAGGCGAAACTTACACTTTTGCATCACTCTGGAATTGCTCAGACTTCAGGATTTGCCAACACCTGTCCGAGCAGCACGGAACAAGGAGTGTCTTTTACCCCTATCCCATGGGCCCATAATGGAATGCTAGGCCCATATTTTTTATGGTGTAATAACTAAAAAGAGCATGCTCAGATAACTCAGGAAGGTCATCCGAAGCCCACTGAGCAAACTTCTGCAGTGTCAGCCCCTTTGAAAGAGAACCAAGGATTTATTTCTGTGAGCCTTAGTTCATGGTATATTCAGTGTTCTATATATTCTATTACAGTGGTTTTCAAACTTTTTGTATTGGTGACCCCTTTCACACCGCAAGCCTCTGAGTGTGATCCCCCCCCTTATAAATTAAAAACGGGGGTGGTAATTTAAAGGGAGATCGGGGCTGTCAGCCCCATGTAGCTGATAGTTCTCAACCCCCACATAACCCCCTTGTGACACCTGAGGGGTCACAACCCCTAGTTTGAGAACCCCTGTTCTAACACATTCTATATATAGACCTGGGTCATATGTAAGTATGTAGAGGAGAGAGGATAATGAGCTTACATTTAAAATGTAACTTGGTCCTTGAATCAAGGATACACTTTACAGTCTGTATATATGAAGAATTTCTTTACCTACCACCGAGCTGGTGCAGATATTTAATCACATGCAGCAACATTAGACATCAGCTTAGTACAGGATGTGAGGAATACATGCAAAGGGAAATGCTAGATATGATATAATATAATGATTTGAATGGCAATTTTTGTAGAGCACCCTGATTGTCCATCTTAGTGAGCACACCTAGCAGCTGACCATGCCAGTTGAGTGCAAATGCCCCGCTGACCATGACAGGTACACACTTCAACACTCTCTCTGGCCTGAACTAGACAGGAGAGCCTGGATCTCCTGGGATGTTGGGGAGAAGTCTGTGCAAGCACAGCTATGGATCAGCCCTAGAAATATGGACATCTATGAGCAGATTGCACAGGGGATGCAGGAGATGGGGTACAACAGGGATTAGCAGCAGTGCCATGTGAAAGTGAAGGACCTGGAGAAGGCCAGGGAAGCCAACAGTCGATCCAGTGCCAAGCCACAGACCTGCTGCTCTTACAAAGAGATTTCATGCCATACTTGGTGGAGACCCCACCCCCACCCCACAGATCACTGTGGATCTCTCTGAGGAGCCTGAGTCACAGGCCCCTGGCATGAACAACCAGGATGATGATGATGATGAGCAGAATGACATGTGACGAGGGGGTCCAGCTATGCTGCAAGCCAGAACCTGTTTGAGACTCCACTGCAGTCCAGTCAGTCCTGGCAGTCGAGCACGGGCAAGCCCGATACAGGGGAAGAAACCTCGGGTGAGTGTGTACATGTATTTCCCATTACAATGATGTATGTGTGGTGCCCCCAACTTAGCAGGACACAACTTTCGACCTCTTGTTAATTGACTCCTACTAGAAGAGGTAGCAGTATAACGAAGAGGTAGGGGTGTTATCTGCTTTTCATTCCCCTGTAGAGTTAGGTGAGGAGGGGCTTGCATAGCAGTTTATGTACACAGGGATGTCCTTTGAATCCTCCTGAGAGAGCTTGATGAAACATTCCTGTAGGTGTTCTGCAGTCCTCTGCTGAAGGTTTTTAAGGATGGCAGCCTTATTTCATCCTCTGTGGTAGGACACTTTCCCACTCCACTCAGCAATAACTTCGGCAGGTACCATTGTAGTACACTGGTTAGTACAGGTCCAGGTGACTTTGTGTTCCCCACACTGCAAGAAGGATGTGGAAAAATTGGAAAGAGTCCAGCGGAGGGCAACAAAAATGATTAGGGGACTGGAGCACATGACTGATGAGGAGAGGCTGAGGGAACTGGGATTGTTTAGTCTGCAGAAGAGAAGAATGAGGGGGGATTTGATAGCTGCTTTCAGCTACCTGAAAGGGGGTTCCAAAGAGGATGGATCTAGACTGTTCTCAGTGGTAGCTGATGACAGAACAAGGAGTAATGGTCTCAAGTTGCAGTGGGGGAGATTTAGGTTGGATATTAGGAAAAACTTTTTCACTAGGAGGGTGGTGAATCACTGAAATGCGTTACCTAGGGAGGTGGTGGAATCTCCTTCCTTAGATATTTTTAAGGTCAGGCTTGACAAAGCCCTGGCTGGGATGATTTAGTTGGGGATTGGTCCTGCTTTGAGCAGGGGGTTGGACTAGATGACCTCCTGAGGTCCCTTCCAACCCTGATATTCTATGATTCTATGACACAGCAGGCAGCTATAACCATTGGGATATTTTTCTCACTGAGTTCCAGTCTTGTGAGTAAGCAACACCAGAGACCTTTCAATCTACCAAAAGCACATTCAACTGTCATTCTGAACCTGCTGAGCCAGTAGTTGAATATTTCCTTGGTGGTGTTAAGGTGCAATGGATGGCTTCATTAGCCAGGGGAGCAAGGGGTAACCTGGGACCCCTAGGATCACCAATGTGGCATTTCAACATTGCAAGCTGGCAATCTACCAGTCTAGAAAGAAAGTCCCACCTTGTAGCATTCTGCACAGATCTCTGTTCTTAAAGATGTAAATGTTATGCACCTTCCCTGATCAGTTAATGCTGTCGGTGAAGCACCCCGGTGATCCACCAGAGGCTGTATAACCATAGAAAAATAGCCTTTTCTGTTGATGTATTCTGTGGCAAGGTGGTCTGGTGCCAAAATAGGGA
Source organism: Caretta caretta (assembly GCF_965140235.1). Lineage (NCBI taxonomy): Eukaryota > Metazoa > Chordata > Testudines > Cheloniidae > Caretta > Caretta caretta. Next base: position 170,778,247 of record NC_134208.1, read on the forward strand.
CATGCATGCTGTCTATTGCTCCACTGCAATTCAGGAACCCCATTGCTGCAATCCACTATGTCCTGCACATCGCCGAGAGTCACAGTCCTGTGTAGCAAGAGATGATTAATGGTCCTGAAGACTTTCATGACAACACCCCCACAGTGGATTTTTCAACTCCAAAATGATTTCCCACTGATCAGTAGGAATCCGGTGTTGCAGGTTTCCATACTGTGATTCCCCACTTGCTTCTCCAGTGTCAGTGCAGCTCTCATTCTGGTGTTCCTGCACTGGAGGGTTGGGGTAAGCTCAGCACATGGATCCGGGACTGTGGTCTTGTGTATCCGAAAGTGCCTCAGCCACTGCTTTTTATCCCAAACCTGCATTACGATGTGATCCCCCCCAGTCAGTGCTCATTTCTTGGGCCCAGAAGCGGTGCTCCTCTGTTTCCAGCTGCTCCGCAAATACCATCAATGATCTTGAATTGGTAAACATCTCAAAACACTAATCCTTTGGCCTTTAGTCTGCCTAACACACATTTCACTGATCAGACTGATTTTGCATGGTCTCCATAAAGCAGATGGATGCAGAAACATGGTCCTGCTGCAGTAAAAGGAAAATCACATTTTAAATAAACAGTGATGTCCAAATATTTAAAATTATTTTATTCCATGCTAATCTCAATTGGAGCTTTTCATAAAAGTTAAAATATTTTCCAATATTTGCTCTCTGATATGGTGTTTTGGGCTTAAATGTGTAATTACTATAGCATGAATCAGATTGCCCTAGAAACAACTGCCCATTGTTGTCAGCTGGAGTATTCATATCTGGAGTGGATGCTACTAAACTCTCTTAAAGGAATGAAGTCCTGTCATGCACCCTCACAATAACCACGTTATCAGTCCCAAATTTCAAACTTGGGTTGTGTTTTAGACTGAGTGCTATCTAGCCCTTAATATTAAAGCATTAAATCTAAAAAAGGTGACTCCTGGACATCTACAGACTAGTGAACTCACTTAATAGATGGTGATTTGAGCTTGTTGTGACCCTTGGTTGCTTGAAATCAGAAGCTCAGAAATACAAGAAGACTTTTTGAATCTTGATCAATGGTGTGTGTAAACCCTGTTTATTTAAATAACAGTAGATAGTTTAATGTTCATCACTCAAAGTGAACTTTTTATAACTTTTTCCTGTTAACTAACATGCTAACTTTCTGACCTAACTGCTCAAATAAACTACAAGGTTTGTTGCTTTTTACATACCAGCAGTTTAAGTTCTAAAGCCACTCTTACTGACCTGATCTCAGATAAATACCCTCCTGGGAAGTTTTAAGTTATTTGCTGACACACAGTTGGATTAGGAAGGGTACACTTTGTGAAAAAGCAGACATCTTCCTGTCCATGAAAAATCTTTGACCCTTGGTCTTTGCCCTTGGAAAAAAGGTCGAGTATGCATTTTTGTAAGATGTGTGAAAGTGACCTGTCAGTTTTCTTTTGAGAGACAAAGAACTTTAACTGGACTATGGAAGTTGAGGGAAAGACTTCCATTGGATTCAGTAGGGGCGCAGAAAGTAATACTGTTGTCTACGGGCTCAGGCAAAAAGTAGCTTGTCTAGCTAGAGTTTGAAAACGTACTGTAATGTTCTCAGCAGCCAACTTGGAAAATGTTGATAGTATGGTGGATCTCCTGATTATAAACGTGGAACTATAATTTTGATTCAGCTCTGTATCATGGTGATCAAGCCCTAGAACTACATTGATAGTTGGCTTTTAGAACTGAGAAAATTACATCTTTATGAACTTCAGTATGAACATGGTGGGGGAGGGGAAATATTGAAAGAAAAACTAAATAAATCATTCTCTAATCAAGAAGGGATTACTAACAGAGGCAACAGAACATAGCTTTGCAATAGAATGCATTTGATTTTTAACGTCCCCTCTTTCAGCCTGTCCCCTAGCGCCACTCTTTCATGCTAATGTTTTCTTAGAAAAATTGTTCTTAATTTAAGTTAAAACAATATTAAACATTTTTATGAGGGCTTGGCTGTTTTCCATTAAAGAGTATTTGGATAAATGCTAAGAAGCTTCATTACTGTTTTTTCCCCCCATTTGTTGTCATATATATTTAAGTAACAAACCTATCACCCATAATTCTGCATTTCTTTTGCTGGAAAATGAATTTGCCTCAAATTATAGTTGTTTGAGACCAATACCCAAATGAAACTTCTTATTATATACTAGGGGTGGCCAAACTGCAGCTCATGAGCTGCATGCGGCTCTTATACAGTTAAAGTGCAGCCCAAGGAGCCCCCAATGCCCTGCTTCATTCTCTGCCTGCCAGACTGGGGAGCTCGAGGCTTCTGCCCTGCAATGCAGTGGTGGGGCTAGGGGCTTCAGCCCCTTGGAAGGTGCCTGCCAGAGCCCAGGGCTTCAGCGGGAGCGGGGCTGAAGCCCCAAGTACCAGCAGGTGCACCCCGGCTTTCGAACTTTTGAAGATTTGTCGTATACGGCTCGAAGGGTCCATAAGTTTGGCCACCCCTTTTATATACATACAATAGGGCCAAAATGCTCATCTAGGTTTAGTGTGTGTAAATTAAGAGTAGCTCTAAGAACTCTAATGGAGTCTCTGATTTACATCAATTTAACGGAAATAAGAATCTTGACTTTGATTTTTAGTCTGTGCATCATCTTGATGAAAGGTAATATAAAAATGTGGGTTACTGTGATTTTCTTTTCCATAAGGAAAAGGAGTACTTGTGGCACCTTAGAGACTAACCAATTTATTTGAGCATAAGCTTTCGTGAGCTACAGCTCACTTCATCGGATGCATACTGTGGAAAGTGTAGAAGATCTTTTTATACACACAAAGTATGAAAAAATACCTCCCCCCACCCCACTCTCCTACTGGTAATAGCTTATCTAAAGTGACCACTCTCCTTACAATGTGTATGATAATCAAGGTGGGCCATTTCCAGCACAAACCTGGATTTGTGCTGGAAATGGCCCAACTTGATCATCATACACATTGTAAGGAGAGTGGTCACTTTAGATAAGCTATTACCCACAGGAGAGTGGGTTTGTTTGTGGGGGAGGGGGGTGAGAGAACCTGGATTTGTGCTGGAAATGGCCCAACTTGATTATCATACACATTGTAAGGAGAGTGATCACTTTAGATAAGCTATTACCAGTAGGAGCGTGGGGTGGGGGGAGGTATTTTTTCATGCTTTGTGTGTATAAAAAGATCTTCTACACTTTCCACACTATGCATCCGATGAAGTGAGCTGTATCTCACGAAAGCTTATGCTCAAATAAATTGGTTAGTCTCTAAGGTGCCACAAGTACTCCTTTTCTTTTTGCGAATACAGACTAACACGGCTGTTACTCTGAAACCTTCTTTTCCATATTCCACTTCACACAGTATGGGTGACCCTATGACCCGGGGCAGTTTACTCCACACTTCTCCTTAATTTCACCCATTTAACTTAATGATTATAGCATTCCTATGCAGTAAATTCTACTGTTAAGATTGAGCATCCATTTCCGTTTGAAACCCTTATTTTCAGTAATGCAGACATATCCTGAAACTTTGAACAAAATTTGTTCAGCCATTTTTGAGTTAGAAAAACAATGGGGAAAAAAGATACTTCTCCTGCTTTTAAAATAATTCGTCCAGCCTTTTCTTGCCAGCAAATAACTCCAAAATAACTAAATGTATGATAGAATATATGTTAAACCTTTATTAAAGTCCCAACAGAGGGAGTAGGGAGACTGCTGGTTTAGTGCAACATTAAATAGAGCAAACAACTAGTATTAATGGAATGCAAAGCATTCCAAAAGATAGAAAATATGGGAAGTCAGTGTTTAATATTGCTCAACCACAGAAGTATGCTGAATTTTATGTGAAGAGATTAGAGGTTAACGTTAGCAATTCCCCTCAAGTGATTGAGAATCTTGTAGTTTCTTTGTCAAGATCTGTCATTTCCCAAAATGTTTGTTTAAAATTGTCTGACTGCCCCACCAAAACCACAAAAATACAATTTAATATGTGGTTATATAAATAGAGGCTACAAATGTCAATTCTATATTTTAAATTTTTTTATGTAAGACAACTATATATACTATGGGCATTATTTCCAAAGATAAACAAAATGTATGTAGATGAGAAAACATAGTACAATATTATGCCAGAGGCTAATAAAGTATAAAAGTGAAACGGGTCAAACTGAGAAGAAAACTGAACAATATAATGTGTGTGTGTGTGTATATATATAGTGACAAAGTTCCTCCTCTACCTTGGTGGGTCCTGCTCTTATTGGCGGATTTTCCTCGCCTCAGAGATTCACAGTAGCCCTCAGTTTGGCCACTTTCATGGCTCAAATCTGCTGTTCACTCAGATAACCTGATCACTGGCCAGCATGGGACAAAAAAGAGTAAGAACAATCCCCGCAGTTTCTGCTGATCCACCATGTGGGGCGGGGAACAGCTCAGAGACCTTCCCCTCTGGTGGAACCTCTTGTGTTGGGTCCGGAGTTGGGAGGTTTGGGGGGAACCCGGGCCTGCCCTCTACCCTGGGTTCCAGCCCACGACCCTGTAGACTGCAGCTGTCTAAAGTGCCTTCTGGAACAGCTGCTTGACAGCTACAATGCCCTGGGCTACTTCCCCATGGCCCCCTCCCAACACCTTCTTTGTCCTCACCACAGGACCTTCCTCCTGATGTCTGTTAACACTTGTACTCCTCAGTCCTCCATCAGCACATCCTCTCACTCCTAGCTCCTTATGTGCACATCTCACTAACTGGAGTGACAGCCTTTTAAAACCAGGTGTCCTGATTAGCCTTAATTAATTCTAGCAGCTTCCCAATTGGCTGCAGGTGTCCTAATTAGCCTGCCTGCCTTAATTAGTTCTAGAAAGTTCCTGAGTGTTCTGGAATAGTCCCTGTTATCTTACCCAGGGGAAAGGGACCTGCTTAACCTGGAACTAATGTATCTAACTTTGACCACTCTCTTGTAGCCATCTGGCCTGACCCTGTCACAATGTATATAAACCCTAACACCCTGAGGTGAATTGTCTGGAAACAACAATCCTAAGGCTAACTATAGCTGTACGAAGGTATAATACTGAGTAGAGCTGTAGATTAATAGCATTTAACTCACGTGATTAACTCAAAAAAATTAATTGTGATTTAAAAATTAATTGTAATTAATCGCAGTTAAGCAATAGAATACCAAGTGAAATTTATTAAATATTTTGGATGTTTTTCTACATTTTCAAATATATTGATTTCAGTTGCAACACAGAATACGAAGTGTACAGTGCTCACTTCATAATATTTTGATTACTAATATTTGCACTCTAAAAATGATAAACAAACCATATAGTATTTTTCAATTCACCTCATACAAATACCGTAGTGCAATCTCTTTATCGTGAAAGTGCAATTTAAAAATGTAGATTTTTTTTGTTACATAACGGCACTCAAAAACAAAACAGTGTCAAACTTTAGAGCCTGCAAGTCCACTCAGTCCTACTTCTTGTTCAGCCAAGTTTGTTTACATTTACAGGAGATAATGCTGCCTGCTTATTATTTACAATGTCACCTGAAAGTGAGAACAGGCATTCACACTTTTGTAGCTGGCACTGCAAGGTATTTATCTGCCAGATATGCTAAACATTCGTATACCCCTTCATGCTTCGGCCACCAGTCCAGAGGATATATTTCCATGCTGATGATACTCATTTAAAAAAAATGCATTAATTAAATTTGTGACTGAACTCTTTGGAAGAGAATTGTATGTCTCCTGATCTGTTTTACCCACATTCTGGCATATATTTCATGTTATAGCAGTCTCAGATGATGACCCAGCACATGTTGTTCATTTTACATAAGAACACTTTCACAGCAGATTTGACAAAATGCAAAGAAGATATCAATGTGAGATTTCTAAAGATAGCTGCGGCACTCGACCCAAGGTTTAAGAATCTGAAGTCCCTTCCAAAATCTGAGAGGGATGAGATGCGGATCATGCTTTCAGAAGTCTTAAAAGAGCAACACTCCAATGCGGAAACTACAGAACCCAAACCACCAAAAAAGAAAATCAACCTTCTGCTGGTAGCATCTGACTCAGATAATGAAAATGAATATGCTCACCCACACTGCTTTGGATCATTATTGAGCAGAACCCGTCATCAGCATGGACGCATGTCCCCTGGAATGGTGGTTGAAGCATGAAGGGACATATGACTCTTTAGGTCATTTGGCATGTAAATATCTTGTGACACTGGCTACAATAGTGCCATGCGAACGAACACCTGTTCTCACTTTCAGGTGACATTGTAAACAAGTAGCGGGCAGCATTATCTCCTTCAAATTGTAACCTAAATTGTTTGTCTGAGCGATTGGCTGAACAGAAGTAGGACTAAGTGGACTTGTAGGCTCTAAACTTTGACATTGTTTTATTTTGCAGGTTTTTTTTACATAATTCTACATTTGTAAATTCAACTTTCATGATAAAATCAGTGGAAAGACTCCCATGAACTCAATTAGGCCCTGAACCAGGAAAGCTCTTAAGCATGGGTAGAAGAATAACAAATGCATCTGATTATAACAGGGTGTTGGATATTTATGGATATCAAGAATATCCAGTTGTCATAATTTTCTGGGAGGGATATTAAACAGTGTGTTTCAGGGCTTAAGCCTAGCTACTTCTGAGACCTGTGTTTGGAGAGATGAAGGAACAGATTATCCCATATCGGCCTACTGCAAAGTTCTTACATCTTCCACTGAAGCATCTAATATACCTATCTGTTATACAGTGTTTTCCAGCCATAGATTTCAAAGTGCTTAACAAAAGAGGTCAGTGTCATTATCCCCATTTTATAGATGTGGGGGGGGGGGAGTGAGACATAGATGAAGCGACTTGCCCTAAGGTCACCCAACAGGCCACTGGCAGAGCTGGAAATGGAACTTCAGTCTGCTGAGTTCCAGTCCAGTGCTCTATCCACTTGATGATACTGCTTCTCTAATTCTGACTGTCAGGATATTGGACTAGCTGGACCTCTGGTCTGATCCAGTGTGGCAAGTCCTGTGTTTCTGTCTAATACCATTTTGCAGCTTATAGCTTTTACTTTGTTAAGTGAAAGATCATTCTCTGAATTGAAAATTGTAACCGGAGGAAAAATCAACCTAGAACGTCAGTTGCTTTGGATTATATCACGGGCGGGCTGGCCCTTCAAGGGGAGTTGACTCAGCCTTGCCAGTGACACAGTAGTTATTCCCCGCTCCCTCCCCCCCCCTGCCCCCCGGCTGAGCCTGATATGCTGACTTAAGCACAGCTAGTGGTCTCTTCTGTGAGAGATCAGAAGACTACACAAGGGATAGGAGAGCTCAGTTAAAGGAAACCTAGGAGGGGGTTCCTCTTCCTGGGAAGGGCCTGGTGAAGGCAGGCTGGAGAGGACCACAAGAAGCAAATTCATCTTCCTTGGGAGGCCTGGAGATAGGGCCTATATGGAGCAGTGGAGAAAGCTGCTGGAAAGAAGCAGTACAGAATGGGTTTGGGATCTTTGCTGGGTTTGGGAGCAGGGACAAAGAGCAGAGAACTTCAGCATCGCCCAAGAGGGGCAGAGGATTATTGGTTTGGATGGTTATTTGGACCTTTCATTACCCTGGGAGAGAACTGAACGGGTGACTTGCAAGAGGGATAGGCCACAGAAAACTGAGAGAGAGAGAGAGAAGCCATTGCAGGGCCAAAGTGGTGGTCAACAGGAGGTGTTAGAGATGAGGACCCCCTGCTGCACTGTGCTCCAACACTGGTTAAACCAGGTTACCAACCATCCATGATTGTCCTGGAGTTTCCAGGAACTCAAGATTAATCTCCTGAAGGCTGCTGAGAGCAACCTGGGAGAGAAATTATATAGAATTTCTCAAAATCAATATTGAATGATGAAGCGGATTTATCTTATCAGCTTTTGTTTAATTTCTCACATTCCTGGAGACTCCAGAGTATTGAAATGTCAAGGCAACGTACACTTGCCCTCGCTCACCCTCTTATTAGTTTACATGTGCTGTGACATACGTTATGTAGTTACTGTAAAGTCAGTACTGGCTCATAGCAACCAAACGTAACTCTGGCTCATGAGCAATACGTGTTTTGCACTTTTAAAAGGAACAGATATATTTTTCAAAATGGATGTTGGAAAGGGTCATTGCCATTCATATGGAATGTACAAAACACAGAGATGCTATGAAAAATCAGAAACGAACACCTCAAATTACATTTGTTTATTAATTATTATTATTATTTTATTTTTTACAAAAACGACACCTTGGCCTCAGGAAAATCTAGAGATAGCAGCAGCAGAAATAGGAGAAATTTACAATGCTGTGATTCATCATTTAAGTTGTTCTAGTCAAGATTGTGCTAACAAATTGCTTCCAAAGTTTCTACCAGGTTCAGAAATTGCATACACAAAAATGCTTTGTGGATGTACAAAATCAACTAAGATTACTGAGAATGTTTTGGCATCACAATCTCAGGAACTCTTAATTAATCTTGATCTAGTGCTTCCCCCCCACCCCCCCAATTTGAACAGATACCTCAAATAAGGGAAATGAGAGGTTTTTCTCTGTAACTGTTTGTTTTTCAAAGACGGAAGGCATTAAATATGGCTTACTTGATTTTTACCACGATAGCAACGAGAAAAATTATGCCATTGCTTCATGCACTTCCAACGTTATAGAAGAAAACAGCCTTAGTATAAACTGCATGTCATCCTATGTAGCTGATAACGTGTCTGCTATTGTTGGGAAGCACAGATCAATTTACCAGAAGCTAAACCAGCTAAGTGACAGAATGATTCGGGATGCAAGTGCCAGGTAAATCAGAACTGTGGTAAAAATGGCATGAAAGCTTCGAGGTTTTGATATTTACTGTCCTATTCTGAAAGAGCAAAGTGAGTTCTCTTCCTCCACTAAAAAGACAGACTCTCTCTGTTCATTTTTCAACTTTGTAGAAATAGAATATACTGTGAAAATAAGTGGCTGTTCCTTCTGTCTTTAATAGAATGAGTCCTTCAGTGCTGGCCTGCATTAAAGCACTTCTTATTTTAGAGGGGGAAGAATTCATTGAGGGTGATCAGGAGTCTCTTTCTCTTTGTTATATTTACTTTCTATGTAACCTAATGGGAGTATTTTATGAAGCATTCATTGCATTCGAGCTTTGATGTCAATTGTACAGAACTCAACTGTATCATGGAGGTCTTCATACTAACTAAAGAGAAGGAAAGAGGACAAGTTCCATGGATGATCAGTTCAGGCTATTTTGCTCACTGTCTTTCAATGTAATAGAAGAAAATTGGAGAGGAAGGCAGATAAGGCATCACATACCTCGGGAAATAGTATGGTTTCAAGACATCTAATTTCGAACAAATGTCAATTCTCTCATTGGACAATGAAGTGCAACGATTTGACTTGAGGAGCTGGCTGAAGTTCTTCGCTTTGGGATTGATTTTTGACAAGATATAAGATGATTGCTCCATTTTACAGCAAATAAGTGGGGGAATCGTTCCAAAAGAGCAAAAGTGGATCAAAGATGGGTGGAAGTTTTTCCAAACAAATACCACAAAATGAAAACAGCTAATTTTTTTTAAACTCGTATCTTTCATGCTCTCACTTGTTGTCTCAAACACATACTGTGAATGGGTTTTCAGCTGAATGACTCCCCTTTTGGAGCAAAGGAAGGGCCTGGTTAAGTGACAGTATTATTAAAGCCTCGCTACAGGTGCAGCTAAACTACGGTGTCTGGCGCTGACTTTTATGAATATTTCAAAGAGTCTCCAGAGTTGCTAAAAGCAGCAAGGAACCAACTTAAGTACAGGTGTAAGAAGACAGAAACGGAGAGCAAAGACATTCAGTTACAGGAGACCCCACTTTTATAAATGCAATAACCTTCATTCAAGTCTAGTGAATGTGCTTTTGCTGTTTTAGTCATTTGGCGATGATATACTATATTTTCTTTTAGTTATTTTGAAATAACTGAATTAAAACGTGTGTACACATGCACATACATAACCATTTAAACATGCATTAAAAAGTAAAGTAGCCTAAACCCCATCACACTCTTAAAAATAAGAATCACATTATTACAACTGGTGATTTAAAAAAAAAATTATTTATGTAATGTGCTTGAACTTTGCATGCACACAAGGAATCAGATATATCCACTGGTCCTTATTTTCCGTGGCAGCAAACTTCTTGCTCCATAGTTTTGGAGTAACTCAGTCCTTAAAGCCCTTGCATCATGTGAAACCTCCTGGATTATGTCCAACAGATGGTGCTGTGGCAGTGAGTGAAACCCCTTAAAGACATGTATTATTTTCAAAAATAATGTACAGTAAAACTAATAAAAAATAGCTTAAAAATAAATCATAATTTGCCTAAAAGAAGCATCAAATATCAGAAGGAAGAAATCCTGAGAACCAGAAACACTAACACTGAGACTATAGTCTATCATGCACTTTAAGGCCTCACAACAAAACATCACATGGTGGAAGCATAGTTTAACAATTAATATTTATAATTTACTATCACGTATAGGGAATAGCACACTTCAGTAGTACACATAGGGTAGAGACGTAGTAGCTTTCAATGCTGATCCACAAGTACAATTTTGTGTCTGGCATACTTGGTTAGACTAGTAACTAAATATGCTTGCCTGGATCTCTCGCTCTTTTTTTTTTTTTTTTTTAAACCATCCATTTACGATTGTTAAAAATATTGTCAATTCAAATACATTTCTGAATTGTACACACATCACACGTGGTCTTGTTTTATTTAAAGCAGTTGTGCTGAGAAACTTTCCTACTGGTTTTTAATGGGGTGGAGAAATTGTTTTACAGGTGCCCTCCATTTGAATGTATTTTGCAAACTCTCTTTCTCTGCTGCTACCTAGTCTATTCTGATAACATTTTCAGTCCATCCCTTTACATTGTTCATATAGCAAACAACCATTCTTGTGGGCATTAGCAAATTTCCTAAAATAGCCTTTATTGCAAATATTTTCCAGACCTATCAGTATCTTTTGGGCTTTAGCCCTGCACAAAAACTGTATTAAGTAAAGGAAAATATACAGGAACTTTTTAAGTGCTGGTTTATTTTTCCTCATGCAACAATGTTACTGTCACTGGGGGCTCAAATTATATCATAGAGCCTAGATGCCACAGAAAAGTGTTGAAATAGTACATTGTTGTATATTGGGGGTAAGGGGTAATTTAATGGCTCAATTTGGTGGATAAAATATCCAGATTTGCTAACTTGCTTGCCAATCTTGCCTGAAAGGTATGGCATTATTCTTTGCAAAAAGATAATGGTAGTTTTGGGGGGAATTGCTTATCTGTCACAAGGGGATGCTCAATGGTGACTTCTTCAAGGCTCTGTTTCCTCACCCCTCCTCTTCCTCATACATGTGAGGTCAGTGGGGCATCCATATGTGGATGTCAACTCTGTCATGTTTTCATTGGAGATGGCTGCTCTCCCAGGGCCTAGCTAGAGTAGGACTGGGGGATGAGAGTGAGCTGGCTGAAAAACAGTCCAGAAAAGACAGAGGACATAATGCTACCGAGATGGGGGAAGGGCCCTGAAGGTATAGTAGAGATGGTTTCTGCTACCATTATTGAAGGATTGCCTAGCCAATGCCAGGGTTGATCATTTGACAGGGATCTTAGATACTAACCTGCTTCTTCAATCCCAGGTGGTACTGGTGGCCCAAATCACCCTTTTTCTTGTGTAGCTAAGTGTTCATGGCCTTTCTTCTTGAATGCCAACCCTGTCACAATTGTCCTTGTCTTTATGACCTTTAGATTAGATTACTGCAAGGCACTCTACTAGGAGCTACCTTTGATGGTGTCTAGAAAGCTACAGATAGTGCTGAATGTAATTGCCTACCTTAGATAGTTTATAGGAACTTCTTACACAAGTTTTTAAACAGCTGACTGAGCTTCCTGTGGACTTTCCACTGTAATTCAAGGTGTTGACTTTTATCTAATTAAGCAGAAGGTGGCTTGGGTCCTGGCTGTCCGTGAGATCATCTTGTGCTCCATGATCTCCTATAGCTTTGAGATCAACTGAGATAGCTGGGTTAATAGCCACCAGATTTAAACACCAGAAGGCTGGTGGTAGAAAGCTTTCTGTGGAGGGTCCTCAGCTATAGAATTTGTTGGTTCAACAGAGTCCAAGTTTGTTGGCTTTCAGGGTACTGTGTCAAGACCGATTCTTTTTTCAGGCATTAGCCTGAGTGGATGGGGATTGTTCTGTTGGGGGAGATCATTCCTGTTTTTGCTTACCAAAGAGAGGCAGATTTGTATGGGGTTTTATTAGATTATGTACATGTAACCTGAGGCAGGTGGAGAGAACATCTTATAAATCATATAAATACCTGTTAAAGGTTTGTATGACATACTCAAGAAACAATGGTCATAACTGAAATAATTTCTGCGGGGCTCCACAGTGCCCTCTCATCCCCCTCCTAGAGAGGATCTCTCCTCAAACTTATTTCCATTTCTTATACATATATCTGTCACTCGCAGCACCAGAGCTTTGGCACTGAGACAGTGACATGTGACTGCACTACTCACCTGTCCCTAGGACTAGATGTGAGGAAAAGTATTTATTTGCCACTTTGCTCATAACAGGTTGTATGCCTGGAATGTAGCAAAATGGGGCCTCGTCTTTGCTAGGGCTTTTGGGTACTAACACAATACAAATAGTAAATAATACTGTGGTGCTGGGTGTCTGAGTGTTTCTTGGAACACACCTAGACAGACCCCCCCCCAAAGGGTGGGGCTTCTCTCAGATGAGAAAGAGACCTGCATCCGATGAAGTGAGCTGTAGCTCACGGAAGCTTATGCTCAGATAAATTTGTTAGTCTCTAAGGTGCCACAAGTACGCCTTTTCTTTTTGCGGATACAGACTAACACAGCTGCTACTCTGAAACCTAGCTAAGAGAGTAATTATTACAGGAAATTGGGGTGTGACTGTTTTCCTGCCTCTGTAAGAGAAAGTGGGACTGTATTAGCCATACCAGCAGCAGAATGCCAGGGACCATTACCAGAAGCTATGAAAATCATATTCTATATTATGCAACATAATAGAACTGAGTAGACTGATTTTCAAAGAGACTTTTTGTTTTTTCTTTATTATAAGTAATCACTGACTGAGTGAAATATGGGAAATAATTAGACAAAATGATGGTCTAATAAAGAGTTTACCAGTAATTTCTGATAATTTTACCAGAGATTTCCCCCCTGGCATCCACAATAATTAGTATTCTTGATTTCTGAGGTTCTGACAGTGTCCCTCACTGCTACTTGGGAACACTTCTGAGATGAAGACCAAAAAATAAAAAACATACATACAAAGAGTCACATACACCAAACCCTAAATAAATCAAGGGTTATAATGATGATGAATTTGGCAAATATCTTGCAATGCATCAAGCAAGTGGTGAGGAATGTTTTATTCAGCAGATATTTCTGATCAGTTAAAATTATTGATATAAAAACTTCCTTGGAGGTCTACAGCTCTCCTAGGATGGTAAAACCTTATGTTGAATTACATGTCTCCCCAGGCAACAAATGTATTTTGCTTATGTGCTGTAAGTTTGTCTAGGGAGAATGAGCCTGTCAGGATATAGGGAACCTAAAAAGGGAAGGAAGAGGAATAGCCATGACAGGACAAAAATCAAATATCAAGAAGGGAATAGAATATGCTTTATTCCAGCTCAGGGTCAAATCCTGCTTGCTGTAGTCACAGGAGCAGCCCCAATGAAGTTGATGGGGCAACTTGTGCAAGGAAAGCAAAACAGGATTAGGCTCTAAATCAGAAGTATTTATCGAAGATGCCTTAAAAAGTTGGAAATCTATCCAGTTTCTGTTAAAAGCAGTTAAAACAACAGTCATTTCTTTGCTGGCCAGCCAAATGTCTGCAGACTTCGGGTGATTTATTCTAGAGCCATTGAGCAATGAACTCAGAAGTCTGCCTTTCTGTCTTTCCATGACGAACAGAAGAACCTTCACAAGACCTTGGCACTTGTCAGATTTAAATCCTTAGGGCAGTATTTCTCACCTCAGGTGCAAAATTCACCACTTCCCTGTGAAAATCAGTATGGTTGAGAATTATGTGTGCTAAGCAGAGCTCTGCTGCTAGCATTTCACATTGGGTTCTTTATGTGGGCTCAAACTCAGCAGTGTTGAAACTAAGGGAAACAGCTAATTCTTTCCCTCCACCCTATTTTCAAATAAGCCTAATAACAGTGCGTTTCTGTGTTACCTGGACAAGTCTAATCTCCATGCTGCTTTTAAAAAGAATCCTTTTGTTCCCGCTCTTTCAGCTTCTTTGAAACATAATGAATTGAAATTATGTGTAAAGGCTAGAAATATTTCAAAAGGAAACTAAAGCACAATGCCTGGTCTCTAATTTGGCAGTGTGTGGCCTCTAAACTTGATGATAAATGAAGCACTTAGACATCAGTGGCTTCAATTAGAAGGCAATAAAACGGTTAACAAAATAAAGACAGCCAAGTGAGGAAATTTACTTTGAGAAGTGCTGCCATTCATTGGGTCCAACAATGCCCATTAATTGTAGGTAATTGGCTCATTTGTTCAGCCTGTTTATGGGTGGCAGTGTAACCATTTAATTACGTGGGTGGGTTTCCAAAGGCCACCTATTCTATGGTATTAGGTATTAGGGAGTCCTACGTTATTTCCCTTCTGTAACCTACCGTAGCTTTCAATGTTCATTTATTTTTTACAACTTATTAGAAACTTATATGTTAGGAATTTTCTGAGGAAGTGACGTGTACATTTTTTTTTTTTTTTGGTTACTTCTCTACTTTGAAACAGGAGGCCGTGTCATTTTACCAGTAATCTATTATGCTGAACTTATATGGGGTCTTTCGTCTTCAGCTCTCGAAGCACTTCACAAACAATTAACTACACTTCGCAACCCCTTGTTTTAAACCTTCTTTTAATGGAGAAACTGAAGCAGAAGGAGTTGATTTAGTGGCATCACACGCCAGTGGAAGAGACAGAAACTGAACCTGGAACTCTTGGCTGCTTGCCCCCTTCTCCCCCATTCAGACCACTAGACTATATATTTCTGCCTAGGCCTCAAGTCTGCAAACACATGTGCTTAACCTTACTACCATAAATAGTCATGGCACTACTTGATGCTGCTGTATGAAGAGGAAGGAAAAAAAATAATGATACAGTGCTTTCTCAGACAGATTCTCCTTCACTTGTGTGTTTTGACTAGTACCTTATTCCACAAACATGCCATTGATTTAAATGGGACAACTTGCCAAATAAACTATTACTCATGTGAGTAAGTGTGGCAGCATTGGCATGGATACTTTTGGTAAATACCCTTTTATTCTCCTCTGTCTGAAAAGTTGAATGTGTTTTCTGTCTCTGTTGGGTAAGCCTTGTCAGTTTATTTTACCAAAAGACATTAGCGTTGTCTCCTTCTCATAAATAATTTGGAAAAATGATCAAGGACTACAATTAAGATAAAAACAACATGTAAAACCACAAAAAGTTAACAAATTAGGGTTTAAATTTCCACTTAAGGGAATTTGTTATTGAAAACAAGAAGCCAGTTTGTCATAGCTATGGACTAATTTGTCTTCACCTCCGTATGCCATTGGAAAACAATGCTGCATGTTCATTCCAAGAGATCTGGTTTGTAGCACAACGAGAAACATTATAACTAAATTCTCCAAATTGAGTCTCCCATAGAGATTGATAGCAGAGCTGCTCTACAAGAGTAAACTGATTATTTCATTGCAGTGGCCATGAAATCCTAAGACTCATAGGAAGAACTATAGAGAAAATGGGACTTGCCTTGCACTGCTTCATTGAAAATAAAAACTGTAGTGAAGAATATTTGGGCTGTGATTCAGAACCAGACTTGAAAGAGCTGCTGGCTGCTTCTCCTGAAATAATACTTATACATTGCTGGTACTTCTATTCAGCTGAGAAGAATCCACTTATTTCTAGGAAAACTATTGTCTGTCTTCTACATATTTTGCTGAGCGATACGTTGAATTTTAAGCACCGTATTTGACAGCTTACAGTGGGTGCCCTTAAAAACTTGCCTGTTTTGCCTTAGGTAGGGTTAACTCAGTATGTGCAGACTGTCTTGGTGTTTCCAGTGCCTGCTATAGGGAATATTGCACATAAGGCCTTTCCAAAGAATATTGAATAGTGAAGTCAACGGAAGGACTCCCATTGATTTCAATAGGCTTTGGTTCAGACCTGAGGTAACTTTCACTTATTTAGAGCAAAACAGGATTAAAAAGAGTAGCTGAAGTGTCTCTCTCATCACTTCTGGCTTTGTTCCGTGAGAATGCGCTAAAGACTACTATTCCAAAATGTAGAGTGGGGCACTCCTAATAAATAAAAGCTAACTTCCTAGAGCAAAAGGAAAGGCTTGCTCTACTGTGAAAAATGGTTTCCCCATATAAAATCACATCTTTTTATAAACGTGAATTAAATATCTGAAAAATGACAAACTTAGAAAATACCTTGAGGAGTCCTTGTGGCACCTTAGAGACTAACAAATGTATTTGGGCATAAACTTTCGTGGGCTATAACCCACTTCATCAGATGCATAGAGTGAAAAATACAGTAGGCAGGTATAAATATACAGCACATGAAAAGATGGGAATTGCCTTACCAAGAGGGGGGTTAGTGCTAACGAAGCCAATTCAATCATGGTGGATGTGGCCCATTCCCAACAGTTGACAAGAAGGGGTGAATATCAACAGAGGGGAAATTACTTTTTGTAGTGACCCAGCCACTCCCAGTCTTTATTCAGGCCTAATTTGATGGTGTCAAGTTTGCTAATTAATTCCAGTTCTGCAGTTTCTTGTTGAAATCTGTTTTTGAAGTTTTTTTGTTGAAGAATGGCCATTTTTAAGTCTGTTGTTGAGTATCCAGGGAGATTGAAGTGCTCTCCTACTGGTTTTTTAATGTTACAATTCTTGATGTCTGATTTGTGTCCATTTATTCTTTTGCATAGAGACTGTCCAGTTTGGCCAATGTACATGGCAGAGGGGGATTGCTGGCACATGATGGCATGTATCACATTGGTATTGTGCAGGTGAACAAGCCCCTGGTGGTGTGGCTGATGTGCTTAGGTCCTATGATGGTGTCCCTTGAATAGATACGTGGACAGAGTTGGCAATAGGGTTTGTTGCAGGGATTGGTTCCTGGGTTAGTGTTTCTGATGTGTGGTGTATAGTTGCTGGTGAGTATTTGCTTCAAGTTGGGGGGTTGTCTGTAAGTGAGGACTGGCCTGTTTCCCAAGGTCTATGAGAGTGAGGGATCATCCTTCAGGATAGGTTGTAGATCCCTGATGATGCGCTGAAGAGGTTTTAGTTGGGGCTGAAGGTGACGGCTAGTGGTGTTCTGTTTCTTCCTTTGTCGGGCCTGTCCTGTGGTAGGTGAACTACCACAATAATTTTTTTTCCATTCAGGGAAGTGTGAACCCAAGTGGTGAGAAATCCTGGCTGACTGTTCTACAAGCTTAACTAAAAGAGCTTTTCTACAAATCGGAGAGAAATAACTTATTACATCTCCTGCTAGCTGTTGTTACTATTGACATACACTTACAACTAGCAAAATGCTATGTTGAGCCATTAGCTATTAAGCCCAAAGTTTTAGTGTGATGTTTCTCAGTTTAGACTGATGTGCCTGGAAAAAAAGATTTAAAGATAGTCAGACACATTATGCAATATTTTCGTTGAATTTATCTAACTGTATGTCCAAGGAAACTAAAGAGCATACACTCTCTGAGTGTGTGTGTGTGTGAGATCTCACTCTTGCACATGTTTTTATTACTGAGTTACTTCAAAAACGAATACAGTATAAGCCAACAAATTCCGCTGTTACTCATGTTCAGTTTCACTGCAGTACGGTTATATTAAGCCCTCTGTCAACTAAAAGGATAGGCTGAATGATATTAGGCTAAGCAATGTGCATCCCCAGGAAACTGGGGGGGATTTTGGATCTGGACATTAAAATGAGTGTCGAAGTGTGTTACTTGCATAATGGCAATTCTTGACATCCAATGATTTTGTGCTAAAAATCTGTTTATTATAATAGACATAACTGGAGTACTGTGTCCAGTTTTGGGCCCCACACTACAAGAAGGATGTGGAAAAATTGGAAAACGTCCAGCGGAGGGCAACAAAAATGATTAGGGGACTGGAACACATGACTTATGAGGAGAGGCTGAGGGAACTGGGATTGTTTAGTCTGCGGAAGAGAAGAATGAGGGGAGATTTGATAGCTGCTTTCAACTACCTGAAAGGGGGTTCCAAAGAGGATGGATCTAGACTGGTCTCAGTGGTAGCAGATGACAGAACAAGGAGTAATGGTCTCAAGTTGCAGTGGGGGAGATTTAGGTTGGATATTAGGAAAAACTTTTTCACTAGGAGGGTGGTGAAACACTGGAATATGATACCTAGGGAGGTGGTGGAATCTCCTTCCTTAGAAGTTTTTAAGGTCAGGCTTGACAAAGCCCTGGCTGGGATGATTTAGTTGGGGATTGGTCCTGCTTTGGGTAGGGGTTGGACTAGATGACCTCCTGAGGTCCCTTCCAACCCTGATATTCTATGATTCTATGACATCCCCAATTTAGGGAATGTGTGGTTGATTTGAAAGGGCTCAAAGCCTTCTTCCTGAATGACACTTGGCACTGATGAAGATTTTAATCACTTCCTGTCATCTTTTCTGTATGGTTCAATGTTAAGTGCACAGGTTAGAGAGCATTACAGTGAGTGTCAACATGTGAAACAGTTTGAAATACTGGTACATATGGCTGGTTGAATCTTAGTATTACTTTACTAAAACTATGGCTGTAATATATGTTCTGCAGCCATGACTCAAAACCCCATCTGAAGGTCAGTCACTGGGCAAAAAAGTGAATTATCTAGAACACCCTGCAGAAAGACAAGCTGCCACCAGAATGAAGTACAGATACCTTCTATATTGCAGTTACTTATAGGTATGCTGGGCCTGGTACATCTTTCATTTCAGTTTATACTAGTATACGTCGACTGATTATACTGCAGTTATTCCTGACAGACATAGCTGTAAATGAATGAAGAATGAGGCCTGGGCATTGAATAGCACAGCTCAGATGCTATATCATAAATGCATTTCATCACAGCAGCGCCACTGAATGCCCTGCAGTCCTCAAAATAGGAAATTTTCAGTTCAAAGTGCTTTCAAAAATACGCAAAGCAAATAAAGGCCTGTGTAGGATCAGGGAGGTGTGTAACTTGGGGCCAGATTGGAAGACCGCTTGTAGAAGCTGTTAGCCTTTGGAAGTCAGCACTTGCAGCCCCCTGTGTCAATGAAGGAGTTTTTAGCAAGGATGTCAGCCTTCTTAGTAAAGAGGGAAAGTCTGTGGCTTCTGTAGGGCATGTTAGACATTCATCCACCAGCTCCACACTGGATGCTGCTGTGGCACCTAATGGGCCAAGGACCTGGGGCAAGCATGATAGAAGGTTGTACAGCCCCATCCTGAGTCAGCGCCATATCAGAAGTTAAGCTTATTTTCTGGGGCCATGGTTACATTGCCTGGTTAAGGAGAATTTGACACTTTGTTAGAACAGGCCACTGAAATGATGCAGGAGTGATCAGTACCAGATGCAGAAAAATTGAAATGTTGAATAGAATCTCAGGGGCCTGGCCTTAGATATGGTCCAAGGGCATCAGGTTTGTATAATATTTGGTGGTACCCAGAACGGGTCCAAGTCCCACCCCCCTCCCCACACCTGCATATTGGTGCACATAACAAAATTAATGGGGTGGGGCTGAGGGGTTTGGAGTGTAGGAGGGGGCTCAGGGCTGGGGCAGAGGGTTCGGGTGCAGGGGTGAGGGCTCTGGCTGGGGCAGCGGATGAAGGGTTTGGGGTGTGGGAGAGGCTCATGGCTAGGGTAGAGGGTTGGGCTGTGGGGGTGAAGGTTGCGGCCAGGGATGAGGGGTTTATGGTGCAGGAGGGGGCTCAGGGTGTAGCAGTGGGTTGGGGTGCGGAGGTGGGGTGATGGCTCTGGGGTGGGGCGGGGCTGGGGAGTTTGGGGTGCAGGCAGGCTGCCCTGGGGCTGGGGCCAGGGCCAGAGAGGAGGACTCCACAGATTCCCCAGCCCTCTCCCCGCCAACAACACACTCACCTGGCACCGTCACTGCACATGCTCCTAGGGGCCGGGCCCCTCTCAGGTCCAGGAAGCCCCCTCGCCTCCCCTGTGGTGGGTGCTGGGAGGGGGGAGGGCTGCTATCATGTGTGCGCCTCCTCAGCCTGCCGCTGGTGCCGCTCCCTTTTGTAGCTGGCAGCGGCTGGCGCGGGAGCACAGCGTGAAGCAGCAGGGCAGCCACCCGCTCCCCAGGGCACAGGCAGGGATGCTCTGGGAGAGGCACTCGGGGGTGGCAGGTGGGGCCGGGGGACGTTCCGGGGGAGGTGTGCAGGCGGCAGGTGGGGACAGGGGAGAGACCCCGCCCTGAACATTGGTGGAGCAGTGCCCTGAATTTGCTGGAGCACGGGCACCACGGGCCCATATAACTCACCGACCCTGATGTGGTCCGCACCTTGAGCTTCAGTAACCCCAGGGCTAGAGTAGAGGAATGTTTAAATCCACCAAACAGATCTTTAGGAGCATGAAGGGCGCAGAGAACCTTCTTATTTCAGCTTCTGTAATGCCAATCAGCAAGGTTGTCTCCAATTTAAAGGTTGGAGAAGTTGCTACAAATCACGCAAGCCATTTGCCGTACCATCCATTTGGGACCCCAGAAAACTGATGGTGAATGCAGCAGAGGAATTGACACATCAGATAAAGAGCCTAGCCGATCAAGTTGTTGAGCTGCAGAGCGCTGCTGTCTCTTCCATGACTTCAAGGCACAGGAGCTTCAGGCTGTGGTACTAGGGAAGACTGAGTTAAGAACTGTTGTCCTGCCAGAGTAAAAGGGGAAGAGTTTGAGTCATCTTCTGCTATAGGTATGGCCAAGATGGACATACTTCTGTGAAATGTCAGAGTAAAGAGAACTCCACCTTGGTGTACCAGAAACGGAGGACCAGCTGGGAAACTGAAGCGGAAGCTTGGGAAGGAGCTACCCAGGTTTCCAGAGGTTAGAGGCTTGTGTGGAAAGACCTTCCAAGATATCATCTCACCAGCACAGGTTGAGCTGGTTGCAGAAGTCATGGTAAAAATAAATGGGGCAGAATATAAAGCCCTGCTTGACACTGGATCCCAATTGATTATTAATATTTCAGTCCTTCTACCAAAAGATGCTTAAGTACTTGCTAGTTCAGCCTCTGACTGGACTAGACCTGTGTGGCCATAGTAAAGATGAAAATCTCTACCAAGGTTTATGTTGTTAAAATTTTCAGATGAGATTGTCGGGGTAAGAGGTAAATATTGCAGTACTGATTTGACCTGATCCTGCAGGTATTCCTGATGCATCTGTGTTGATAGTGACCAATTCTTGCCTTTTGAAGGTACACACTAATTCCTGAAAACAACAAATGGGGAGCAATACCCTGGACACCCTGTGGATCCGTTCCCTATATGCAGCAGCCTATAAGAAAATACCGAACACTAAAAGCCTAAGTTACCAATGGGAACATTAAGGTATGCTGGCAAACCCCCATTGCTGCTGGGACTGAGGAAGAAATCGCTCCTCATGAGTAACTGCCTAAAAGATGGTAAACTGACAGTAGCCATGGCAGAGCAACCATGGGAAGGAAGGTTCCCAGTGGAGTCATAGCGTTTCCTGCAAGAGACAAAGAAAAGATGGCAACACTGATCACTGAGACAGCTCATGACATTGTGGTGAGACAAGGCTATAAGATACTAGGCTGACTTGATCTGGAGAACATTATGAAACCCTAGTGTGAAGCCTTGGCCTCACCAATAGAACCTTAACAGTTTTTGATTTTTGGAGATTCACTGTTGCTGGAGTTGTGGGAGAAGCACTGAGAGACCCAAGGTGCTCTCACTACAGGAGAAGAGGATGTGGGATGTGCAAATGGAATGGAGCATAATATCTGAGTACAAAATGCATGATCCTTCAGGGAGCATTCTCAGCAAATTGATCTCTCACAGATGGAGAATGTCTGACATCTCAAGGAACTGCTAGAAAATGTTGCTGAATAATGCAGCCCATATGCCTCCACCATAGTCGTGGTCAGTAAGAAAAATGGAAAGATAAGAATGCATATAGGCTTCCAGACCTTGGACTGATCAACCACAGTGCCTCCATTTAATGTGCTTTGTATGCAGGATGACTTGGATTGTTTGCTAGGGAGCCAGTGGTTTTCAGTGCTGGACTTTCATAGGGGCTACTGCTAGAGTCTTCTGGGACAAGATGAAGACAGCTTTCATTTGCCCCTTGGCATTCTATCAGTTTGAGTGTATGCGCCAAAGCATTTCTGGAGCACCTGCAACATTTACCATCTAATGGAGAATGTTGTGGGAGACATGAATTGGGTACAGGTATTAATCTATTTGGAGGATCTGATTGTATTTGGGAAAACTGAGGAAAAGCATGAAGAGAGGCTCCTGAAAGCTAGAAACCTATAGAATAAGAGCTTATCTACACAAACAAGCACAGTTTGCAGCGGACTGAGTTGTAAATCTACCCCACACTAGTCTGATGCACTTTAAGTGTGAATTTTGTCTAGAGAAGCCCTAAAGCCGTAAGTTGATAAATGCCAGTTTGGTAGAACATTGGTGAAGTATGCAGGACCCATACTGCCACAAAAAGGTATAACTACGGATCCTGATAAAATAGTGGTTTTTAGTCCATTGACCTGCCAATAAAATTACAGCTCAAGATCTTTTTATGGGGGCTACTGCAACAGATACATGAAGAATTATGCAAAGCCACTGAATGACTTAACTAGTGATACCAGTTTGAGAGAAGGAAATGCAAGTCAGAATCCAGAAAGTCCACAAAGCCTTCTCAACAAACACTATGATCCCTTAAAACCTTTTGGGAATCAATGAGATGAAAGGTGTGACCAGGTCTTTTGGGAAATCATTAATTGCCTATCTTATGCCCCTTTTTTCAGTCTTTGCTGAACCAAGCAAACTTCTGATCAGAAGCCAATTTGAGAGGTTCAGGAGCAGTGTTATATCAAGAAGTTGAAGAGAAATGGAAACCTGTGTCTTTTGCCAGCTGAGAACTCTCCAAAAGTGAGACATGATGCCTTCTACGTGAATTGGAATTCTTGGCCTTAAAGTGGGTGTCACCAAGACATTTCAAGATTCTTTGTATGGTACTCACTCAGTTCCAGGTGTGGACAGATAACCTATTGAATTCTGTTGTCAAGTGGCTAGCTAGAGGGGCTAGCAGGACAGAGGGGTTGGGCACCTTAGCTAGTTATGAGCTCAGCATTCAGCATTGACTGGGGAGAAGCAATATAGTTGTTGATGCACTATTCTGTCATCCATGACAACCTCAGTTGGCTGTAATTCCCGTGGATGGAGTAAGAGAGATTTCCCAGATGAGTTTCCTGCGGTTTCTGTCCCATGACAGCCCTTGCAGGGGTGTGGAAGAAACTCTGGGTCTGCCCCCGTCAAGGTTCCTCCCCCACTCTGAACTCTAGGGTACAGATGTGGGGACCTGCATGAAAAACCTCCTAAGCTTATCTTTACCAGCTTAGGTCAAAACTTCCCCAAGGTACAAAATATTCCACCCTTTGTCCTTGGATTGGCCGCTACCACCACCAAACAAATACAAAGCACGGTTACTGGGGAAGAGCTGTTTGGAAACGTCTTTCCCCCCAAAATACTTCCCAAAACCTTGCACCCCACTTCCTGGACAAGGTTTGGTAAAAAGCCTCACCAATTTGCCTAGGTGACTACAGACCCAGACCCTTGGATCTTAAGAACAATGAACAATCCTCCCAACACTTGCACCCCCCCTTTCCTGGGAAATGTTGGATAAAAAGCCTCACCAATTTGCATAGGTGACTACAGACCCAAACCCTTGGATCTGAGAACAATGAAAAAGCATTCAGTTTTCTTACAAGAAGACTTTTAATAGAAATGGAAGTAAAGAAATCACCTCTGTAAAATCAGGATGGTAGATACCTTACAGGGTAATTAGATTCAAAACATAGAGAACCCCTCTAGGCAAAACCTTAAGTTACAAAAAAGATACACAGACAGAAATAGTTATTCTATTCAGCACAATTCTTTCTCAGCCATTTAAAGAAATCATAATCTAACGCATACCTAGCTAGATTACTTACTAAAAGTTCTAAGACTCCATTCCTGGTCTATCCCCGGCAGAAACAGCATAAAGACAGACTCACAGACCCTTTGTTTCTCTCCCTCCACCCAGCTTTTGAAAGTATCTTGTCTCCTCATCGGTCATTTTGGTCAGGTGCCAGCGAGGTTACCTTTAGCTTCTTAACTCCCCTCACCTGTAAAGGGTTTTCCCCTGGCCAGGAGGGATTTCAAAGGGGTTCACCCTTCCCTTTATATTTATGACAGCCCCCAAAAGTGTTTTGTTGACTTCTACATTGGGTCAATCTCCATTGCTCAACCTCAATGCTGCTGACTGGCAAGAGGCCTGATTGTAGGGTAGGGGTATCCATGACACATTGCTTGGCGTGAAATCCAGCAGGAATTATTCCATCCTCCCCAGAGGTAAGCTACAGTTAAGAAAATGAAATAGACCAGTGGTTTTCAACCTATGGTCCATGGACCCTGGGGGGCAGGGTTCTGCAGACTATATCTAAGATTTCTAAATGGGTCCACACCTCCATTAGAAATTTTTGAGGGGTCCACAAATGAAAAAAGGTTGAAAGCCACTGGAATAGACAGAAGCTCGTTAATGGAGTATTGCACCGAATAACAGCAGATCCTCTACAAAATCAGCAAAATCAATTAGAGCTGCCAAACATGAAGCCCTTGCCACAAGAGACCTGCATACGCTTTTGGGCATGCAAAGAACCATGAGACTCTTTTTTTTTTTTTTTTTTTTTTTTTAAACCAGTTCTATTGACCGTGGATGGCTGAGGACCTTCTCAGGAAATGTGACCGAAGTGTTGGCTGTGTTCAAAGAAAAAAATTATCCACCAGAGATGTGTATCTGGAAAACACCACCAGCAGTAAAGCTCTGGAGCTGGAATGTATTGATTTCCTGTCTCTAGAGGTGGACTGGGAGAATGTGGGGAAACATTTTGCAGTGACTGACCGTTTCACCCAGTATGCCCAGGTCAGAGATTAGAAGGCCAGTACAGTTACTCAAGTGCTGTGGGATAAATACTGTTCAGTGTATGAATTCCCAGCTTGGGTGCACTCAGATCAACATGCACTGGGGGGATCAGTAATCTGCTCCACTGTTTCTCTAGCGTGGGGAGTGGGGCTATGACCCTGCCTCCTCCCTGCCCCTTTTCTAGAGGATGGCTCTCCAGGGAATAGAAGAGAGCAAGAACAAGAAACAGAGCACTGGGGCCTGCTCTTGTACCAATGTGCTTTTCGTGAGGAGCACAGGCTCTCATGTTATTACCCAGCAAGTGGACCATAAAACACCTCTTGTGCATGGCTAGTTGCATGCACCAGGGCTGCGATACAATCTCGCCCTTAATGTTTAAGCTGGAGCTTATGGAGCAGTAAATAATGTCTCCGAGCTATAGGAATTATTTGTCCTGTGGAATGATGTATGTTTTTATCTGAAAGTACAGCACCCTCAGCTCTGAGCAGGGTTCCCAGACTTGCTTTTACATACATAGTTTCTCCACCAGATGAAAGTCATTTTCTCAGAGTTGGCCATTTCTAACAGGGTGTTGCACCAGTGGGTTACATGTAGAGGTGAAGGTCTCTTCCACAGAGCCTGTATGAATTTTTGGCAGCTAGCCCTGCTCAGAGAAATCGACATTTTTTCCTGACTGTGTGTTATCTAGCTGGTCTATGTTAATGCTATGTGGTAGATTCCAAAGCAGGCTGGAAATCTTGGCTATTAAAATACAAATAAATAATGTTTTCCCAAATAGCTTAACTTTTGGACATTCCCACAATACATGATTCATGGTCCCCCTGTTACTCTGCCACCTATAACAAGAATCTGAGGAAATGAAATTCATGTTCTTGAGCCTTGTGTGTGTGTTTGTATTGAAAGGAGGAGGAGTGCATAGAAGCCCCAATCAAGATCTAGGCCCTGTTTAAACACAGAGTCTGGGTTGATGAGTTTAAAGACAAAATAGACAAGGGTGCTAGAGAAAACAAAGGCACAGAGAGGTGAAGTGACTTGCCTATGGTCACACAGCAGATCAGTGGATGAGGCAGAGAGAGAACCCAGGTTTCCTAATTGCCCAGGCCAGTGCCTTGTCCCCCTCCCAGTAGATGCTGCTGTCATTTTCCATTTACTGGATTGCTGCTATCTAGACACCTGATCCAAAGCCCATTGAAATCAGTGGGATTCTTTCCATTGAGTTCAATGAACTTTGGGTCAAGACCTGGTAATCCAGTCCTGTCCCCGTGAAGTTAATAGCAAAATTCCCATTGACATCAAAGGCGCAGGATCAGGCTACGGTGACTAAAAAACTGATTGGTTGATTA
The DNA here is from genome assembly GCF_965140235.1 of Caretta caretta. Lineage (NCBI taxonomy): Eukaryota > Metazoa > Chordata > Testudines > Cheloniidae > Caretta > Caretta caretta. Next base: position 170,804,849 of record NC_134208.1, read on the forward strand.
ACTCCAACTTCCGAGGTTTTTAAAGAGTACAATTGTGCCAACTCCTGGCTATGACAACGAGTGATTGGAAATATTGAAATTAAATAGAATGATGAACAAGTGAAGGAAACCCGTTTTCATGGAGCAAAAGTGTTAAAAGATGAGGAGTCCATTTGAATTATAGCTATACTCTGGCAAAGAGAAGTATAGTGGATAGTGTTTTTTAAAAAAATGGGATTTTTGAGTTTGTGGTCCTGGTCCGAAATACCAGTTTTTATACCATGAGGCTCTTAAAAATGAAAGTATGAATGCAGTAAGAGGGTACTTTGGAGAGAACATGTATGGGTCATAGATGATGACAAATCAAAGGACATGGCAATAAGTGACAGTGACTAGTGTGAAGACGATCGGAGTAGGAAGTATTTGTTACACAAGTGAAAACATCACTGACAAGTGATGGAATGTCAGTGTTGCCAACTCTCACAACTTCATTGGGTCCCTCAATACCTAGTGTTTCTGAAAGCCCCAGCTCCTGGATTTGGGTGAATGCATGTGAATGTCACTTTAATGTTTATTTTAAATGAAATCTAAGATAGGGATCAGCAATCTCCTTTCATGGTTATAGAGAAAATCTTGAAAATATTAAGCAAGTGCTCACCAAAGGCTCAAGTCAGCAGTCATATAAAAGGACCCATATTTGTATTTTAGAAGTATGATTTTAAGTGATCTCATGGATTTTTAAATGCTTGGGATTGTCAATAGTGTGAGTCTCAGAAGAGCACTGTAAATAGGATGGCTTCCCCTTTAAGGAGTCGAGGCCTGGGGCTAGCAAACCCCAGTTACTAAGAAGGCATCAAGTGATTCCCCGTAAAGACCTGTAGGAAGCTGCAAAGAGTTCCCAGGGAGAGCGGAGTGGAGAGCAGAGACTGCTGGGAATGGTCCAGCAGAGAAACCTGGGAGTTGAGGAGTGAGACTACAGGTAGGAAAAGCCTGGAAGTGACTTGATGAAGAGATAAACACATTAACTTGATTTGAGAACTTCATTTGAATATTTGTTAATTTAATAAACCAGAACCTGAGAAAGGGTGTGAATGGACAAAGAGGTTTGAGTTTTTGAAGAAGCCCCTTGGAGGGAGAAACTGAGGCAAGGGGCTGCTTGCAGGGCTGCCCTAAGACCACAAGGGGGTGCCTGGGAGGTGGCTGTCTGAGGACAGGCCCAAAGAGTGGGAATGTGCAAACCAGAATAGACCTGTTAAGTTTCCTTGTTTCCTAGGAGACCCCTGATATTGGATACCCTTTCTTGGACATTCAAGAGGCTGCCTGATTCTCCTATTTTTATGGGCAGGCAGTTACTTTATCCACCCAAGAATGAGTGTCATTTTAATGAAGAGTACCAGGACCATAAAGCAACAGGACGTGGGAAGGCAACAGTGCAGCGAGGCCCCTACAGCAGGAAAGCTATATTGGAGGGAGCAGGGAGTGCAGCCCCTGTAGCAAGAGTTTCAGAGTAGCAGCCGTGTTAGTCTGTATTCGCAAAAAGAAAAGGAATACTTCTGGCACCTTAGAGACTAACCAATTTATTTGAGCATAAGCTTTCGTGAGCTACAGCTCACTTCCTCGGATGCCACAAGTACTCCTTTTCTTTTTGTGGTAAGAGTGGCACACTGCAGTTCAGCAAATACAAGCAGCAGTAACTGGTGGCAGGTTAGAGGTGAAAGAGGGACGTTAACCTTGGAGCAGGGGACAATGCACAATGGGAAAGAGATGTGGGGGCTGGGCGGGGGTGTCTTAAATTAGCCAGGCTGGGATCTGGTCAGGATACCGCAGGTCATTCCCTATCAGATCTTCCAACTCTCTCTCATGTGCACACAGCTCGTAGCACCTTTAGTTTTATGTCTCATCAGACAACTCAGATTTTGTGTAGTTATTTTTTTTAACACATGTAAAATTTTGATCTGGCTTTGTTACGGTTTGCAGATACATCAATTCTCACATGAGAGAGAGCCACGTGCAGTCAGGGCCATTGGGCTGATCTTCCCTCAGGGCACCAGCTGCCTCCTCAGGGTGTTTTAAATCTCTCCCATGGCCTCTTGTAAGGAAAAACAGTAGAGTACTTATAAGTGAGAGCGAGAGAGCTGAAGACTGATCACTTGATTGTTGTATTCTGAACACTGGTGTGTTGATGGTGCAGTTACTGTCTTTTATATAAATATGTAATCCTGAAATATGTAAAATAGGGTATTGAGTTATTTTGCTTAAAATCTTCACATTTCTGGAACTTCAGGTATAACAGGTATGGATATGAATAAAGACAGAAGGTTCCTCTGAGACTTGATCAGCCTAGACTGAATCAAGTTAATCCTTTAAACTGAAGGCCAACAGTATTTTCTGTGGATTTTTATTCTTTGATGCAAAATTAATGTGCAGGTAAAAATTCACTGTTTTAAGGTGCTTATAATTTTCTCCTTCACTCTTTTTTATTGTGAGATTTTCTGCAGCTCATCAAGTTTAACCAGCATGGTAATAACACTAGAAGTTGCCCTGACTGGTGATACCACAGGGGTGGCTGAATTAGTGATCACATGAGTGAGAGTTATTTCCTTAATGCAGAAAAAACATAAGGCAGTTTTAGCCATGCAAAAACTGCCTTATCTTGAATGATTTTATGGTATCTGAACACCTGCCTATCTTTCATGACTTAGGTGGAAGCTAGACATTGCACTAAAAACAACTTCAAGAAATTTTCTCCCTGTTAACAGCCTACGAACTTCCCCTTCTTAGGTATGATGTATATAATTGTACTCACTGTCTGGCTGTGATCTAACCTTCCTTATTATTTTTGTATTTCCCCTGGGATTCATATGATCAATTTTATTGTTTCTTTATAACAATAATATGAAGCTCCTCAGAGCTTCCCAGCATCAGTGCACCTCTACAACACGCCTGGGACTGTGCCTTTAAGGCTCAATTGATCCCTTAATTAGCAAACATACTAGATTACTGTAGCAAGGCTAAGTAGCTCTTGTTGAATACCTTCTTAGCTGCATCAGTTAACACCTATTGTTGTTGCCAGAGACCTCTGTACTGATTCAGGATTGCCTAGTTTTGAAGTTTGTTTAATGGATTTTATGAGAACCTAGAAGTTCATGTTTTGCTTGAAAACAAGGTACTAAGACTTACGGGCAAGCCGCACTCCTATTAACTTCATGGAGAGCTTCCAAGTACTTGCAGAATAGTTTAGCCTGGCTTCAGATCTGCCGCTCCTGGTTCCAATCCTTCACCACCACTCTAGGCTTCAGTACTGTTGAGATCCCGAGGGGAATCTCCAAGGCCTTGCAAGTCATATTGTAGCTCTTAATAGTGACCACTGATGGTTCTTTTCAGTTTCGATAACCATGAAGGAGCCTGCAGTACCGTAGGAGCCCACAGCTCTCAGCAGACTGCCATTAAAGGCTCCATGGAGCATTGTTTGAGAACCATTGATATAGAGAAGGAGGAGAGAAGACATGGTTTTGTGGTTGAGGCACTAGACTGGGACTCAGGAAATCTGGGTAAAATTTCTGGCTCTGCCACAAACTTCCTGGAGGACTTGAGCAAGTCACTTAATCTCTCTCTGCCTCAGTTCTCTGTCTGTAAATTATGCTTCCTTTCTTCCATCTTTAGTCTCTTTTCTATGCAGATTGTAAACTCTTCACAGTCCTACTCTGCATATTTAGTGCCTAGCACACTGGGGTAGTACTCTAATACAAATAAATAATAGTGAGTAGCAAATACCCCACTCCCCATTCAATATTTTGGACGAATCATTTGTACTAGTAGAGAACTGAGATAATGACAATTTTCATTACTATTTGGGGCTTGTCTGGATACTACTGAATGATGAGGGCCCCAGGAATGATAGTGAACTGATGTTGAGTTACAAAAATAATATTGTGATCTACTTCTGAGCTACCCTGAAGGTGGATTTAATTTAACAAAGTTTTGAGCACTTGACAGTTGCACATAGAACATGCCCAGTAGAGTATTTTTTTCTCAAGGTTGTTTAATGAGCACCTAAATAGGCTACACAGAGCATGTGTGCATGGGCGCTAAGTGTGCTTTACACTTCTTAACCCCCCTGGAGAGGCCCCACTGCTGCTTTCTGGCTGCAGGGAGCATGAGAAGGTTGATTCTGTTTTCTCATAGGCCCTTGGGGAACCTGTGTGCCAAATCCATTTACTTTGACTCAGCACCAGGAATCAGAATTGGGCCCAGAGACTACACCTTATATTTCTACTGTCAGATTTTATGGATAAAACATTTCATTCAAACAGACCTTCTGCCTTTTGGAGACGTGGCTGCCAGTTTCCTGTCTGATTTTGTCCTGTGACAGCTACAGGAGTCTAATGAAAAATGAGAAGAATGTGTTGGAGATCTCAGCAGCCATATTTCACAGTGTGATTTTGAAACCGTTTGTTTTCTTAACTTCCTGAGGTCAACGGTTACTAGAGATGGATGTCACCACATGTGCTCATTTGAAAAAAGATGGTCAGATTTTAGGTAAGGTTACAGTTTTATGGAAAGGCAAAGAATCACAAAATTACTTGTCTTCATTTGGGGCATGATCAAGGCTTCAGAAATGCTAGTTTAGAGTACAGCTGATAGAGTAGCCTACTTGAAAAATATCATGAAATTTATCATGTTTTTCTGTGATTTTCCCCCCCATTAGTAACCCACAGCTGGACAAATAATTCATGAATGTTCATATATGTATTCATTGTATGGGTTTTTAATAATAAAATATTAGGGCCTGATTCAAAGAATCCCATTGCTTCCAGTCACCTTTGGTTCTGTCCTTTAATAAAAAAATATTTTAAAATGATTCATTCAGATACACAAATATGTTAATTAAATTGCTTAAATAGCATTAAACAGGCATTGAGAGCTCATCAATCATTAGGAAAAGTGTGGTCATCTGTATTATATATTAAAGAAGCTAAAAACATTTACTAGGATGTTTTAAATAATGCTTTAACTTTTATTTGAATATACAATAGAATATTCCATGGAATTAGAATACAATAAATACTAATAATGTTTAGCTTTTATATCTTAGTGTTTTCATTCATAGATCTGAGTGCTTCACAAATAGGAATTTTTCAACTAAATGTTTTTAGCTGATAAATGTCAATTAGTCAAACCATAACTTTTTGTGGAAATGGGTTGGTTTTGATGAATTTATTGACACCCAAAAATATTGGGGTGTGGGAGTTCTGAAGTTGTTGAAACGGGATGTTTTGACATCTTCTAAATGAAAACATTTGTTTTTTGGGTTCAGAATGACTTAATTCAGAAATTTAAGCTAATTATAGTCGACATCAAAACAAAATGTTTCCAAATTATTGAGACGAAACATTTTGAGTGACCTGAACCAAAATATTTTTTGATTTTCATTTCATGAACATTTTTCAAATTCAACATTTGGCCTGATTTGAGACAGGGAAAATCTCAAAAATGTTTGCAGGATGCAAACACTATTTTCTCCATCGAGCTCTATGTACAAATGTGGGTACATATTATCCCCATCTTACATATGGGGAAGCCTGAGGTACAGAAATTGATTAAGCGAAATGCTAACGTCCCATAGCAAATCATTGGCAGAGCTAGGATGTTAACGCTGATTCCCAGTCTCCTAGTCTAGTGCCATATCCACCGGGCCATGCTGCCATTAAAGCAGCAGACTCACCAGCCTTGCAACTAGCAGCCAACTGAGCAACTGTAAACACAGTTCTGCAGACACACTCAGATGGACCAGCAGATACACTACAGCAGATCACCATCAGGTTTCACTTGTTAGTGTTTGGAGGCACTTCTATCCAATAGAAACATAGTAGCCCAGGAGGCCTAAACTTCAGAATTGGTTTTAACGCTTTGTTTACCAGATTAAAGTATCATTAAAAGCACATATCAAATTATCTGTGTTTCTTATTATTACAGTTTTAAGCTATGGAGTGGTATTGTTTACAGTTATTAATATTTGGGGGGAATTGAGGGAGATAGGAGGAGCTGCAACAGAAAATATTGGAAATAGAACACTAAAATCTTACTTGTATTTGAGTCACCATATACATACTGTACCTCTTTTGCAGACACTGTCCTGTTACTAAAGTTTGTAATCTCAACTCACTATGTAGGAATTGAGAGACACAAGGTGGGTGAGGTAATATCTTTTATTGGACCACTTTCTGTTGGTGAAAAAGACAAGCTTTCGAGCTACACAGAGCTCTTCTTCAGGTCTGTATCTTCTACGGAAATTTGTCACACAACATCCATTAGCATTCATGGGGGCAATACCCTGGGTGGTGAGTTGAGAATATAATGCTTCTGGCTATAATAAAGTTCAGTGTGATGCTCCCTGCACTACATCAGAGTTTCCTGATTTTGCCATAGAGTATATTTGTATGGTGGCTAAAGAAGAAAAAGAAATAACGTGGAAGGAAAAGAGTACAACAAAAGTGAATGGTCTGGTATAATTGAAACTGATTACAAGGTATCAGATGCAAATATCAAGCAGTTATGCTTTAAAATGCTGAACAGATGGTACAGGACAATGCAAAGACTGTTTAGAATAACCCTGAAGTACAGTGAAAAATTGTTGGAGGTGTGGGAATGTGGCAAGTGTTTTCTAAAACAATCTTATGGGATTGCTTACACGTCCAAAAGTGCTGGCAATCAGTAGGAGACAAACTGGAAGTAATAGCTGAGCAGGTGATAACAACAGATCTGCATGGATGTTAAATGACATTTTAATGCTGAAAGTGGGGAACAAATGACATATCTGAGAAAGCAAATGATCTCTAGTGGTAACAAAAGAAGTGATATTTAGCTAGTGGAAAAATAAGCCACTAATTTATGCATTAACAGACATACTGTAGCCCTTATGAAATAATATGTACAAGGTAACTTAGAGAGTTATGAGACTACATGGAAACCACTTAAGTATATTTGACAAGAAGTAATGTTTTGCACTAAAAGTTGAGTGGATTTAAAAAAAAAACTTAAATGAAGTTTAATGAAGAGAATCTAAAATTTCCACTGCATAATTAGGGTTTTTTAATGGATTAGTTAGGCATTAACTTTATATGGAATAGTCTACTGAATCTGATATGAATTATCCTGTGCCGGCTGATGACAGGGGCAAATCTCTGACTTCATTGGGACCAGAAGCAGGCCCTTTGATGATATCCTCCGTGAGTATATACATATTTTTTGTTTTACTTGTCAAACACACCATGTCTCTACTTGATATCTGTGTGTGAAAGTGAAAGACAAAAGATGTCATGCAGATACTGGCATGCAAGTTCTGTAGAAACATATCAGAAATAGTTTCAGTTAAAATAAAAATAATGCTCTAGCTTTTTGCAGACTATATCAGCACCGCAGGTAACATTGTTGGAGCAGTATGGCTTTGTGGATTTTGTAAAGAGGTTTCATGTCAAACATCATTTTTCTTGTTTTGAGCAATCAGAAGGTGGCCTTTGCAGGCAAAAATGTATTTGCTAATATGGAAAGGTTCACGTGACAAAAAGTATGGAAATTTGCCTTTTGTTCTATTGTGAAACTATGCAAGCAAGTTTTTTCCTACAAACATCAGTGCCCACTGACTACATTTAATACATTTTTAAAAAATACACTACTGACATTACAATGGGGTCTCCTTGCTACTCACTAGAGCGAGACAAACATTTTCATTATTTTAGGCTTTCATCAAAAAAAAAAAAGGTGAAATCTTTAAAATGTGGCTTTCAGTAGCATACAACAAACAAACAAACCAAAACTTTTTTTGACAGCCCAAAATTGAAATAAATTATAATTATTTTTTCACTGGGTAAAAATATGTCCCATGAAAACTTTCAATCAGCTCTACTATTCCTCTTAAGCAGGTGATTCATTGCAGAAATACATACAGTACCATTGCATAATGTGTATTATACTAAAACTCCAGTAAATATATAGACCATAACTCTTGTTGACTTTTAGTAGTAACTTAACTTTACCTTTGTAAAATAAGGCATTTTGAATATCAGGAGTCTGATCCTGTTGTAGTTTGCTCAGGCAAAACTCCTTTGTTAACTTCAGGGGGAGTTAGGGCTGCAGGACTGGGCTAAAATGTTTATGGCTTGAATGTACTTCAGTTTGCAAATATCATTTCCATTAACACCTTGATTAGAGATGGACTTAGTCTGCAATACTTGGATTTGGAGCTGAATTTCATGCATGCAAATGTTTGGGGAGGGAGGTTCAGAGTTGGGGATTTGGCTCAACATGTTGTAAAGCTAGTATGTCACTTCCAAAATTTGAATACAGTTGGGGATTGCAAACATGCTGCAAAGCTTGACATTGTTTCGACCCCAGGGCTTTAGTGAAACCAATCTCTAATATTCATCTCATTGAAAAATATTGCACATTATTACTGAAGAAAGGTCTTCTTTTCTTTTAAATTTTGAAACCTACTGTTCCCTCTTGCTTTCCTCTAAGCAATTGTGAATTAAAAAAAAAAATCTAAATAGCACTCATATTCATCACGACCCCATTCTTATCTCATTGAACACACAGTGAGCCCCTTTTGGAAAATCTCCTGAGTTCCCTAGCCATTTGACATTTGATTTATTGGTTCTCCTCCTTCCTTTGTTACAGTAGGTCAATTACACACTGAGCCAATGACAATCTCCCTGTAGGAAGTATACACATTTAACATTGCTTTGCTAGCAGAGGGTGGGTGGCCTGGATATACAAATGCCATCGATGACGTCTGACAGACGGATGAGGAAGTCAGTGGGACATCTCCTTGTATCTTTCCTTTTTCAGCACTGTCAGGCACCCTGCTTGTGGTATTTTAAAACTCTGCTTCTGATGTCTTCAGGAAATGAAAAACAACCCACGTACCATTTTCTCAGAGGGTGAAAGTATTCCAGAAAAAAAGAAAGACAAAGAATAAACAGGAACAATAGATTGGGGGACTTGAAATGAAACAATGTGTTCACTGAAGCACATCATCACCATCAAAATCTATGCTGAAGACATTTAAAAACTCCTTAGGATACATGGTAGTATTTTTTCTTTCCTTTTTTATAAATAAAACCAGGTACATTACATACAGAGGAAAATAAAACTAAATATAATACAATAAAGCACTGCATAAAGTGTTGATCAAACACTCTCTGCAGTCAGTAGCAGTCTTTTCACTGACATCAGTGAGACCTGGATCAGGATCTTAAAAAAGGAAAATGGAAAGCCCAGTGATCCTGATTCTCCTCTCACACCAACATGCAGGAGTATGTCCACTGATGCCAGTAGAATTACTTTGATGTGAAACTGTTGAGAGAGAGGAGAAACAGGCCTTTAATGTCTTCTGGATGTGTTTCTTCAATCACTGAACAGTACAGCGTTCAGTATTGTTTTTAATTAAACCACTAAATCAAGATAGTAAGCATTAAAAACTGCATCTCATAAAATAAACATACAGATATCGTTAGACCTCAAACCAGCAAAAACTTATGCAGTTACTTAACTTTATGTACAGTGAGTGGTCTCACTGAAATCAATCAAGACAGCTGCTCTGCTGGAAGCCATCAAATCTGTCATCCTCTTTCTTATTTATTACTTATGTACAAAAATAGCTTGTACTGTCAGCAACTTTATCTTTGACAAAAAGTTCGTAACTAAAAAACAGGTCATGCCAGTACTTCATTAAAAGGCACTTCCATATATTCTAGTCCATATTAGTCTATGCCATACAATGTTGGAAGGAACCAGGGTGGAAAGTCATTTTAAGTGTGTACTAACATAGGGTTTAATCCTGCACTTAGTGATAAGAAGTGTCCCACTGAAGGCAGTGAGGCTACTTGCTTGAATAAGGACAATTCATATGATTGAGCATATATTGTATGAGAGTTCTCAGACTGAGGTGTATAATTTTATGCTAGATACTATATAAATAGGTGCTTCATCAGTAAAAACCCTTCTCCGCTATTAAAACATACTAAGCCTCAAAGTAAAAATAAAATGCTTTTGTGTTATTTTTTCACAAGTGCTTAAGTCCCATTCTCAAAAGTGATTTCAGCACTTAGCTGCCTAAGTCACTGTGAAAGGCAATGGAAATGTGGCTCTTAAGGACCAGGGGACAGATTTTTGAAGATATTTAGGTGCCTAAAAATGCAGATAGTGACTAGTGGGATTTTCAAAGGCACCTTGGGGCCTAACTCCCATCATGTACTGGCCAGATTGCTTCATGAGGGGTAGTCATCTCTATGCCATGAAGGGGTGTAGGAGCACAACCTGGGCACCCTGGAAGTTCAAGGGGACATTCTGGAATGCTAGGGGACAAGAGCATTGGGATGAAGACCCAAGTTTACTTGCTCAAGTTAGGCAGAGGAGGAGGACAGGAAGGAGCTCTTCATGGTGACAGGGAGATATACTATTGAGTGCTATCAACATATAAGGAGCAGCTAAACTATAAAGTTGCAGCAAGCTCACATGGCAGATGGTATGCAGAAAAGAGCAGAGGGCCAAGTGAACCTTATGGTATAAAAACAAAAGCAAAGTCTTTTTTCCAGCACTGGTTTTTAAAGACCAGCTGCAAAATCAGCTCCTATCATAGGCGCTGCCTCCATGGGTGCTCAGGGGCTGGAGCACCCATGGGAAAAAATGGTGGGTGCTTAGCACCCCCTGGCAGCCCCCTCTCCCTCCTTCCAGAGCCTCCTGCCCGCCGCTGGGCCCCGCCAATCAGTGCCTCCCTCTCCCGCCCAGTGCCTACTGCCTGCCGCGGATCAGCTGTTTCGCAGCATCAGGAGGTGCTGGGGGGAGAGAGGAAAAGCAAGGGTGTAGCGTGCTCAGGGGAGGGAGCAGAACTGGGCAGGAAGAGGTGGGGAAGAGGTAAGGCAGGGCGAGGGTGGGAAGAAGCAGGGCAGGGGTGGGGCATTGGGGAAGGGATGGAGTGGGGGCGGGACCTGGGCAGAGCCGGGGGGGGGGAAGCACCCCCCAGCAGATTAGAAACTCGGCGCCTCTGGCTCTTATTGCACAGATCAAATGATGCACTTCCCCTACCCTGGATGTTCTAGGTTAATAGCTCTCAACCTTTCCAGACTACTGTACCCCTGTCAGGATGCTGATTTGTCTTGCATACCCCCAAGTTTCACCTCAATTAAAAACTACTTGCTTACAAAATCAGACATAAAAATACAAAAGTGCCACAGCCCACTACTACTGAAACATTGCTGACTTTCTCATTTTTCCCGTATAATTATAAAATAAATCAATTGGAATGGAACTATTGCACTTACATTTCAGTGTACAGTATATATAATAGTATAAACAAGTGATTGTCTGTATGAAATTCTAGTTTGTACTGACTTCACTAGTGCTTTTTATGTAGCCTGTTGTAAACCTAGGAAAATATCTAGATGAGTTGATGTACCCCCTGGAAGTCCTCTGTGTACCCCCAGGGGTACTTGTACCTAGGGTTGCCAACTTTCTAATCAAAACCAAACACCCTTGCCCTGCCCCCTGCCCCACCCTATCCCTTCTCTGAGGCCCCACCCCCACTCACTCCATCCCCGTTCCCTCCGTCACTTGCTATCCCGCATCCTCACTCACTTTCACTGGGCTGGGGTAGGGGGTTGGGGTATGGGGGAGGGGGCTCTGGTTGGGAGTGTGGGCTCTGGGATGGGGCCAGGGATGAGGGGTTTGAGGTGCAGGATGGGCTCTGGGCTGGGGCTGAGGGGTTTGGAGTGCCGGGATCAGGCTCAGGGCTGGGGCAGTGGGTTGGGGTGTGGGTGGGGGTGTGGGCTCTGGGGTGGGACTGGGGATGAGGGGTTTGGAGTGCTGAGAGCAGGCTCAGGGCTGGGGCAGAGGGTTGTGGTATGGGAGGGGGTGTGGGCTTCAGCTGTGGATGAGGGGTTTTGGGTGCAGGAGGGGGCTCAGGGATAGGGCAGGGGGTTGGGGTGCAGGCTCTGGGAGGGAGTTAGGGTGCAGGAGAGGGTTTTGACCTGGGGTAGGGGTTTTGGGTGCGGGAGGGGGTTTGGACTCCTGCTGGGCAGCGCTTACCTCAGGTGGCTCCCAGTCGGTGGTGTAGCAGGGCTAAGGCAGACTCCCTTGCTTGCCCTGGCTCCGTGCTGCTCCCGGAAGCGTTTGACATGTCTGGCCTCTAGGCAGAGGTGCAGCCAGGTGGCTCTGCATGGTATGCACTGCCCGAGACCACAGGCACTGCCCCCGCTGTGGGCACTGCAGCCAATGGGAGCTACGGAGCTGGCGCTCGGGACGGGGGCAGCATGTAGAGCTTCTCTGATTGCACCAGTGCCCAGGGGCTGCAGCGATAAGCCGGCCACTTCTGGGAGCTGCGCGGAGCCAGGGCAGGCAAGGAGCCTGCCTTAGCCCCGCTGCACTGCTGACCGGACTTTTAATGGCCTGTCAATAGTGCTGACCGGAGCTGCCAGGGTCCCTTTTTGACTGGGCGTTCCAGTCAAAACCTGAACGCCTGGCAACCTTACTTGTACCCCTGGTTGAGGACCACTGTTCTAGACCCTAGGTGCAGCATACTGTGGTTTTGCTGTATGGAAGTCACTGTTGAGAGACTTTTCAGTGTCTCGCCCCAGAGCACTATGCAGCAGGGCTTGGAGGTATTGTGAGCTTGGGCTGGGGCAGTAGCCATTTTGGATTTATCACTGTGCAGATCAATAGGCCTAACCCCTACTGTAGGAGGATACAGGACCCGTAGGTTCCAGAGCAGCCCAGGGGCTGCAGTAGGATTGGGCTGAGGCGTCTTTCTTAGTCATGAGTAGTAGCCATGACATCAAGGGGACTAATCACATAGATAAAGCTTAAGGGTTTTGAGGATCAGACCCTTATATCCCCTCTGTGAAGCATGTTTACCCAGCTGCTTTGTGGGATTGTGGTATGATGACAATATTTGGCCTGTAATCAGGTTCTGACACCAATAGCTCCCAACCACGGAAAGCTATGCTCTAGATCTGGTGTTTCAAGGCCTGCAACTTATCCATGATTTTGGATCGTAGACTGAAAAGGGATGATTCCATAAACAAATGGTTATCAAATATAGTAAGAGATTTCCCACCCCTCCACAGATTTGTTTAGATAAGAGCATTTACAGTCATTGAGTATAGATCTTTAAAACCCATGGTGCTTTAAAATTAGGCATTTTAGCTGAAACGCTTTTCACAACATTAGACTATTTTCAGGAGAAAAAAAGTGTAAACCCTAATTTTTCTATTTGTGGATTTACAGCGTATTGTTTATTTTGGATCATCTCTGCTGGCAGCCTGGATTATATTATATTACAGTACACTGCGTACTACAGTCCTGACAACATCTTTTAATGGAGTGTGAATAGGGCTTCTTTTTTCATACCCAACAGGGAAATAGAATTGGAAGTTTAAATATCATACCTTCTCTGGGTCTTTTTTTGATATGATACAAGTTTTCTTGTAACTGGTACTGTTACTAGGACAACATTAAACAAGCCAGGATGATAGATTCCTTTGCTTAACTTCATAGTTAGGTCTCCTGACTGTCGGTGGTTGCTGAACTCACCTGAGGCATATGCATGGGGGAAATTTTCAGCAAATAAAGGTAGAGCTGGCATTAAATCAACTAGCCAAGAAGGAAGTCCTTACCCTAATTTAACTGGGCTTTTAGTTTCACTGTCTCTCTTTAAATCAAACGCTTGAAGTGTATTCATTATTATAGTGTGATATATGCCTTGTATTAGACAGTGAATTAAAAGTGGGTATTGTAGAGGAGGAATAAAGTTATAGTTGCACAGAGACACACAGACTGCATAGCAGCTGTACTTGGCCTTAAGGCCCCTCCTCCACAGATGCAAAGGGCTCATAGGCAATGGAATTGGTGTGGTTCCATTGCCCAAGAGGGTCCCATGAATGCAGCTGTTCATCCCCCTCCCCCTGCCCAGGCTGCACAGAGCACTCTCCACAAAAGCTCCTTATTCAGTAGTGGGAGGAGAGCTGGGAGGCTATGAGAAAGGTGGGGCAAGGGCAAAGGGCAGATGTTACGCTGATCCTCCCGCCAACAAGGGGCTGTGTAAAGGCCTTCTGTAGGCGGCAGTAGCCTACGTGGTGCAGCTCCACAGTCACTCTGCAGTGCCATGGAGAGGGTTCCCTCTGGGCTTTGGATTGACCCCTTTATGCAGAAGATTTAATTAGGGCCACCTCCAGGAAACCACCATAAAGCCTGAGTAAAAGGACTCAGCTCCACATGAAAACGGCACAGCTCTGAGGGATGGAATGCTCAGTCCAGCAGGGCAGGAGTCTGCACAGCTGAGCTGTAATCACTTATATGGGGACGTATGAATAGGGATTTTTTTATTACCTTTCTGTGGGAGTTTAGCCCAGGGGATCTGTACTGTGTATAGACCTATTGGCCACACCCTTTGCTCTCTCAAAACCCCCAGGTTGGCAGTGAGCTGCTCAAATTTCTGTGGAGTGGGTCTCAACATTTACCCCATATATAACCAGTATACAACTATAACACAGCTTATGGGCCACCTGCCCCCATGTAGAATGCTCCAGAATTAGTTCCTTTCTTTACTTGCTTTTCTTGCTGAAGAACTGCAGTCTATCTCCTCTCTTCTTTGTATTGCGTTCTGGACAGTGAAATGCAGCCTGGGCTTTCCTAGCTAATAACACAATAAATATTCATTTAGTTTGTGTAGTTTGTTTTCCCCCAAGTAGATCTTTGAAGCTGCTGGGCCAAGCTGAATGAGTTCAGCTCTCCAGAAGGAGCTGCAAAGGGACATAATCTGTACTCAACCATATATAAAAGCCACTGGCTCGTTGTTTAAAGTTATACTTTTATATCTGCATGTGCTGTACAAAGACATAAATTCTTGAAATGAAAATTATTAAAGCAATAACATCTGGCAACCAGGAATAGTCATTTGATGATGCCTGGAAATTGGGACATTAGTATAGCAAATGGATAGATTTGGGGCATTATCGCATAACAATGGCTCTATTGTCAGATGTTTTATAATTCTCTAACCCACAAAGTACGAGGGAGAAAAACACGACACTGATTCTAGTACACGAAGAAAAACGTGACTGATCCAAACAATAACACTGCAACATTTTCACACAGAGAAATTATTTTTGTACTAACCAGTATGTGGAAAGACAGCCATAAAACTGGCAAGAAATGGACCTTGCAGTTTTTCATGTGTTTTCTCCTTCCAGTGCAGTTTGTGTTCTGTGGTAAACAGTCTTGTCCTCAAACCTCAGAAGTGACCAGTCATATAACATATGGCTGTATTTCAGTTTCTAGTTTTAAAACAGGGTAAGTGGGACAGTAATATGTTCCCAGGGAATATTATATGCGAATCAAAAATAATTATGAATCATATAATTAGAAGAAATTTGGGCCAATAGATATAATCTTGGGACAGCTCCACTGAAATCCATGGAATGATACTGATTTATACCAGCTGAGGATCTGGTCCCTTAATTTTAAACTAAGACCCTGATCCTGCAAAAATGCATGCATGTGCTTAACTTCACGCAGTAAGAAGTCTCATTGAGTATGTCTACACTGCAGGAAAACACCCACGACTGTCCTGGGTCAGCTGGCTCAGGCTCGGGCTGTGGGGTCTGGGATCCTCCAGATTCTGGGCTCCAGCCCGAGCCAGTATGTCTACACAGGGGCATGCAGAGGAATAAAAATTTGACTGCTTTTGGAGAGAGAAAAAGCAGTGGCCTGTGGCCGAAGGAGCTCCCTCCCCCAGCTCACTCTCCCCCAGCAGCTGGAGGAATTGGATCTCCCCCCATGGCCCCGGGGCCGGAGAAGCTGTCATCTCTCGCCCCAGCTTGGGACCAGAGGAGCTCGATCTCCAGGGCTGGGGCAGGGAGAAGTTCTGTGCTCCCACTGACTGGGGATGCCCATGCCCCTGCTTGCCCCCTACTTGCTCATGCCTCTGTGTCTACACTGCAACTTTGTAGACCTCAGACCAAACTCCATGGGCCTGAGTCAGCTGATGTGGGCCAGCCACACCAACTGACTCTAATGCACTATTCACCATGCATAAATTAAACCACAAACACAAGTGTTTCCAGGAGCAGGGTCTTAATTAGCCATATCAAATGTTCAGCTGCTAATATGAACTAGCACAATGTTACTTCATGCCACTTACCAGGTTCTTTTTGTTTAAAAAAAGATATGCTGTACTGTTAAGTCTAGCCAATGAAAATTATTGACTACTTGTGAATTTCATGCAGGATATATACAGTGATTGTGAACATTTTATATGTTATTGTTATTACATATGTATATGTTATTGTGTCTACTCGACGAGGCTTCAGGATTTGTGAACGTGTGTAATACATTGCACTGTGGTTCTAAGAGATTACAAGGATAGATATCTGGTACAATGATTTAACTTTTGCTCTAAGAGATTTTGATTCACACTCCCTGAAGCCATGGGCAAAGCATCTACTGATTTCATCAGTGCAGGATCAGGCTGTATGGGTGAAATCCTGGCCCCATTAAAAGTCATTGGCAAAAGTATCTTTGATTTCAGTGCACCCAGGATTTCACCCTAAATGATCAATAACCTCCCAGCCAGGGAATGCTGGGTCATTGCCTCCTGTTTTATTGTGTTTTGCATTGTTTTCTTAATATAGACGTAGTCTTTAAGTATGTCTAGACTCACAATCTGCAGTTTTGTGCTCGTTCTGGAAATTTCACAAATAAAGTGCTGATGGCTAAGATGTCCATGTATTAGAATTTTCATGGAGCTTTGGAAAATGTAAGGAGTAGAACACACAGACAAAATAACTGATCAAAAAACTTTCACGGGTGAAGTGAGACCCTGGAAGCAAAATCCATATTGTGTCTCTACTATAACAGGAAGAACAATTTAGCTTTACCTGAAATGATTGAGTAGCCCACATCATTTGTAACTTGTCCAGTCTTCCAGTGTTTACATCTAAATTCTTCAAGGAGAACATGTGTACATGTGAGATAGCGAGACTTTTCAGCTAGATTACAACCACTACAGCTATACACCATAATAGAAGTAGAGCCAGATACAAATCTTTCAAATGCGAAGGTCTAACAAGTTTCCTCATTTTTGTAAATCAGACAGTGCAGGGCAGTAATCCTTCTTGTTACTTGTAACAAAACTTCACTTGCACTATGGACTTTTCCTGTGGTCAGGACTGACAGAAAACATGGAACAAGCTAATTAGGTTGTCAACTGGAAGCATTTTAATCTCCTGATAAATATCAGCTATGAGGAAGGGTGAAATAAAACAGCATTTACGTGTAATGATTTTTGAGGGGTATATAATTAAATCTTGGTTGGGTTTTTCTTAGTGGTAAAATATTCAGGGAATTCTATCAATGTGTTACGTATCTTTCAAAGTTTCTACTGTTCTTTGTAAACAGCCTTCCTTACAATGATGAATTACTGATCTATCATTCTAGGTTTGTTGGCCTCAGGTTCTTACACAGTGTGGACAGACAAGGCATGTAATTTCATTCCTACTTTCTTCATACACTTTTCTTTGGCCTGTTGGCAAAAGCCCTTTGGTGCCAGGTCTCATATTCCAGCTGTTGTACATTTATCTTACTATAGTGCAGATATTTTTGTCATCCCTTCAGTTTTTGGAACTAGGCTGCCAAGCAGACAATATTTGTGGGAAAATCTGTGGAGTCTGGCTACAGAGTCTGATAGGCTGTATGATGAAATATTTTGTTTCCTAATCTATTTTTGGTAAAGACCAAGAAAATATTTCAGTGTAATTGATATACATATGCATATATAATATGGATACATATGGACATAGCAGTACCATACTCCAAGAAGGTGGAAGTACTTAACCTGCCCTACTGTTCTGTCTGCAAAAGGTAGGTGCTCGCTGTGCTACTCTCACACATGCTGCCATACCTGCACTGTAATAACATTCTTAGAACTACCTAGAATCAGGCATTACCCCTCCCTCCGCCCCATTATTTTAATGAAACCTGAAACCAGGCTGAAATGTCCTTGGCTTCAGATTTCATTACAAATCCAAAATCAGGTTCATGAGCCTTTCGTCAGCCCTGGGCTGAGTTTCGTGAGAACCTAGGTGACTGTATGGCAGTATGTGGAAACAATATGAATCTAGGTGTTTTCTCATTGGCTATGTTGGAGCATCTCTTTACATTTTGGGGTTTGTTCTGCATCTCTCCCCTTCTCCTTGTCTGTCCTTTGTCTGAATACTGTCTTATAGATTATAAATTCTTCCTACATATCAGTAAAGCACACTTTGGATACTAGGTTAATAATAAATAATAATAATTAATAATTAATAACATACATCTGTTTAAACTCCCGTGGGGTATGAGAAATCCAAATCATGATAAGGTGCCCAGTCCCTTGGTTCAGACCCTTACTCAGACACAACTTCACTTGACTTAAATATCTTAAGTTATTACTTGAATTTTGCCTGGGTAAAGACAGACGAAGGAATGCAGAATTGGGCCCAAGAGCAGCATACTAAAATTTTTTAATTTACTTTATTTTATTTTTGTAGAAAGAGAGAGAATAACAACAGGTTGCTTTGGATAATTCAGCTAAAATAGCTGAACTTTGAGGTGCTTATCTGAACGGAACTGAACTGCCAAATCGTTGAGGCTTGTTAACTAATGCTATATTAAAGTTTCTGGCCTCATTCCTCAGCTCCATATGAACTTTGCTTGGTGCATGGCCTGAGGTGGCAAAGCAAAGGTGACTTTATGGTACCTTTGAAACTCCTCTGTTCAGTAGATTTGTCCAATCTTAGGACAAATCTACTGAATAGATGCAGCCTTTAGGCAGCTCTAAACTTCTCCCTCGTTGCATATGGCCCAAGGGAATATTCCAGCATCTGGGAGTAGCTGGATTATAGATGCTACATGGGGACCTTTTGGTGATTTTAGGATAAGTATCTGTGTTAGCTCTGCACCACATCTACTTTGAGGGAAAAGTTTTCTGGAAATGAGAGCATGGAATATTCATAAGGAAAGAAATCCAGAGTTAAAAATGTGGGAGTCTCAATCCAACCACATTTCTTAAAACTATCCAGGGTACTAAGATAGTTGGGGTACGACACGCACATACAAGCTGTACCAGTGGTAGGAGTGCTAGTGTAATAAGGCCAACAGCTGTCAGCAGTTAAATGGTCTACATGAATGCTGCCACCATTGCTACCACCAGCTGAGCTGAACCAGGGGTCATGCAGTGGATAAAAATGTGAGTGAAGCGCCAGCCAAAGAGGCATGTTCCAGGGTTACTTAAAACTGTGACTTTTCCCAGAGTATCAAAATTACAGACCTATCTGTGCTAACTTGTATTGGGCTGATCTACTGTGAAAATTCAACATTAATAGCCCTCAGACTTCCTCCTCTGGTGTCTATGGCAGGAGCAGCACTATGAAATCAAGTTTAAGATACTGGATCAAATTTGGAAAAAGCCACTGAGACATGAAAATAATTTATATTCTTCTTTCCTATTGCTACTGTTTCAGAAGTTTGTTTCAATAATAGTGTTCTCCTTTGCAACGCAGCTTCTGTCATTGTCTAGCCCTTTAGTGAAATCATAAAACTCAGTATTTATGCGATTGTGGGATATTGAAAACTGTGTAAAAATTATAAGCCGTCACTTTAAGTCTTAAGGAGTTTCCTGGTCCTACATGCAGGCTAGGGGCTTTGTAGGGAAGTGTATTATCTGTGTCCTTAGCAGTTAGTTGGCAGAATGCCAGCATAGAATAAGGTGGAGTGAGTTGTGCCTCTCTGTCTTAGGGAGCAACCTGTTTTGTCTCTCTCTGTTCCTGGATTCTTAGGTGTGTTATTGTTCTGAATTCTAAAAAATAAACGAGTGTTACGTCGCATCCTTCCAGCAAGAGTATTGTATGTTTTTATCTAACTTATCTGTATACGTCCTGTGAACTTAACAATTATGACATCAAAGTATGTTGTCATGAAAATGGGGCAAGTTTTGGTTTCTGTCTGTACAAAAGGGCATAGCAGAGCTTGCTCATTTTGTGGAGAGTTTTGATACCTATGGATGAAAAGGGATATTAACGGATTATTATTGCTTGGGTTCAGATTGGAGTTTGGAATTGTCAGACAATGGACTGCTTGTGAACTGTTCACTTCAGCTATCTGCTCTTTGTTGTTTGTGGTGTAAAACTGGTCACATGGTATTGTTTTTGTTCCCTGATTAGATAACTGAAACTTTTAAGAGGAGAGGTGCAAATAATAGATGACTAACCTGTGAATAATGAATAATAAATAACAAACAGCAAATAATGCCTGTCCAAATTCATGAAATGTTCTGATTTTTATTTTAGTATGTGTATAGGTGATCTCACTGTAGATGTGCATGCATCACATGTGCAAGAGACTGGATTATTTTGACTAGCAATATCTGTCAGGGCCACTTGTGTACCCTGTTCCTCCTTTTGCTGCTATATGAGGGTATAAGGGATGGGATGGCCACTACCCTCAGTTTCTTCTTACTGCCCACGAAACTGGCAAGTGTCTGACCTTCCAGTTCTTAGCTCAGGCTAAACTTCAAAATTATCTGCAAATCTTCAGAACCACTTCTGATCTCCCGTTTTGGCCACCAAGAGCTGATCACCAACTGTCCGTAGCGAATTTTGTTGATCAGCCCCACCCCCACACCCCCATGTATCACTCCCTGAACAGACACCACTGTACAGGACTTCTAAAATGGTGGATTTGAAACCTGCAGGCTTCGGGACCTGTCCCTTCTGCAATGGATTAATCCCCATAAAGGACAGGAACAGTAGATGTCTCTTCTGCCTATGGGAATCACACATCCCAACCAGATTCTTCTCTGCAAGGATACACAAGTTGTGAGATGTGAAGTTGAAACTCTGCCTTCTGGAACACTCCATTAAGATCAACTTAAGACTACATATGAACATCCGGGAGGCAATCATACTGGCCTGTGTAGCATTCCTGACTACTCTGCAGAGCTCCCTGGTGCAAATCAGGGAGGCAGACGGAACATCAGTAATGTACTATATAAACACAAGGAGGCACTTGACCATCCTTTCTTTGTCAGGAAGTCATCAAGTTTTGAGTATGGTATCCATGTGGGGTGCTTCCACTGGCTCTGTACTTTCCAGAGGTTAGCAATGATCTAGCAGACTTTCTATATGCAGAAATATGGTAACCAAACACAAGGGGTAACAGCAGAAATCCATTCTAAACCCAGTATTCCACCAATGCAGGATTTGTTTGCCACAGTGGACAACACCACATGTCTGGATTTCTGCTCCACAGGAGTCATGATCCCAGACTTGCTACTGGAAGCCTTCCTCCTTTGATGGCCTTGGGGACTCCTATATGTTTTCCTGCAAATTCCCCTGATTCTCGGAATAATATCAAAGATCAATGAGGACAAGAGTTTGAATGTCATGATAGCTCCATATCGGCTGAGACAGTGTTTGCCATTGGACCCGTTACAGATGTCCAAGCAGTCTTCCATGTGCCTTCCAGCCTTCCCAAATGTAATACTCCAGAACACACTGCACCTAGACCCACAGTTGTTGTACTTGATGGCTTGGATGTTGGCTAGCCAAGCAACATTGACAGAGGCTGCTTCCTGCAATTTCAGGAAATTCTTATACAAAGCAGGAAGCCTTCCACCAGGAAGATGTACTCCTCCTTGAAATGGAAACGATTCTCCATATGGGTAACTCAGAATAATATTGACCCAGCAGAGGCCCCAATATGTTGGATTATCTGATGTTTCTGAAACATATGGGGTTAGTATTTAACTCCCTTAAGTTTCACCTTACTGCAATATCTGTGTGTCACACTCTAGTACAGTCTTGCTCTGTCTTCTCACACCCTGTGGTATAAAAATTCCTCAAGGGCCTTCTTCATACTTGCCCTCCAGTTAGAGACCAGATTGCCATATGGAACTTCAACATCATCCTTCTAGAGTTTATGGAGCCTCTATTTGAACTGCATTCAGAGTGTTCAATATACAACATTACTATCACGATGACCATCAGAAAGACCATTCCCTCAGCACAGAGAGTCAGCGAGCTCCAAGCTCTTCTGGTCAGGCTGTCTTACATGTCCTTCCATAGGACAAGGTATTGATGAAACCATAACCCAAATTCATCCATAAGTTGGTCTCTGAATTCCAGCTGAATCAATCCATCACCTTAGCAGTTTTCTTCCCAAAGCTGCACTCTGCTGCATACTTTGGACCTCTCCAAAGCATTGTGTTGTTACCTCAACAGGATCAAGCCTTTCAAACTCTCTCCCTGCTTTTTGGTGGCCATATCTGGCACATTGAAAGGCTAAGCTAGGTCGTTTCAGAGAATTTTGAAGTGAATCATGCAGTGAATTTCCATCTGCTCTCAGCTGGCTGGTGATATGCTCCCTCCCAAAGTCAGTGCACATTCCACCAGAACACAACCAGTATCTCCTGCTTGCTTTAGAAACATGCCGGTCTCTGACATCTGCAAGGCAGCTATTTGAAGCAACCCACTAACTTTGTTAAACATTATGCACTTGACCTGGCAGAGAGGTCAGATACCAAGTTCAGGAAAGCAGTACTTGAATCTCCATTTCACTGATACAATGGAAACCCTTCTCTTCTACTGGCCAGGGAGGATACTGCTGGTTAGTCATCTACAGTGTGATCCCACCAACACTTACTTGAAGAAAGAACGGTTATTTATCCTTTGGCAAGTGTGGTTCTTGGAGATGGTGTCATCAGTGGGATCCCACAACCTGCCTTCTGTTCCCATTTCTCAGAGTCCTCAGCAACACATGCTTTCATGTGCAAGGGAACTGAGGGAAGGTCATAGCTGCCCCACTCTTTACGCGCTCATATGGGAGCATGAGGAGGTTCAGGGTACATGCGCAGTCGCAACAGACACTGCTAGTACAAAAAAAAAATCCAGTCTCAGGTACAGTGGAACCCACAATGACTATAACATCTCAAAGAACTACACTTACGGGTGAGTAACTGTTCAATTCATATTTCCACTAATGCCTGTGAAGTCCTCTGAATATTCAAGAATAATTCACAATAGGACCCCACAAACATCAACAAAATTGAATTCAAGACATTTATTTGTAAATCTGTTTATTACTTATTTGAACAGCTCTGTCTGTATCCAAAGTGAATTTGAAATGACTCATGATATGAATGAAGTCTCATTTATTGTTCCAAACTTAGCAGTAAAGTTTATATGACAATTATCTGCTTAAGGTTACAAACTTGATAAGTTTTCTTTGTCTGCACCTGCTATTGTGTGTTTCATTGATGTTGGAGGAGGGGAAGCAGGAATAATCTACTTTTTATTTGAAAAGCAGTTACTGAGTTACATTTATTTTCTTATTTTCTTATTCTCTCTTCCTCTCTCTGAAAAAAAAAATAATCTCAGGTTCATAGGCTTAATGCCTGAATGATCCACAAGGTTCCATTTCCTGTCCATTTCATTGCTCAGAGTAACAAAAGTCTTCTCTCTCTGTTCTTTGAAGTGGAAAAGCTGGGTAACTGTTCCCTTTAATTATAAAGAAAAACCCCATTGTTCCTACTTTATTACTTATGGCGAACCACATTATGAAAGACTTTGCTGTTGACTTAGGTTTCTGTTCTTTTCCCCTCTGGATTATATTGCAATGTATATACAAGGTATAGTATATTAAATGTAGTTACCAATCCCAACCAAATGTACTCTTTATGCATGTCACTTTTGGGCTGTATGGCATATGCCACATACCAGGCAAAGCATTAATTTTTATAATCTTATGATGCTTATACTAGCATAAGAACTGTTCATTCCATAGGTCACTTTCTATCAGAGTTTAGCTGGGTTAGAGTGGTGCCATAAGGCAGCATTAAGGCATGATAATGTTAGGGAATGGTTTTATGAGGCAGGAGGTGCAATTATCTCCTCTGTATCTCCCTAGGGCTGGAGTTATCTCTGACTCACTATTGTCTAGGATTGCTTCTTATTGATTTCTGTATATTGTCGTCTTTGTCTGGGAGCTACCCAGATGAACAGCAGACACTTGAGAAAGCTAAATAGAAGTCAGCCACAGAGTTCAGAGATTAATCTGTCCCTTTGGGGTGCTGAACAGCTAAGAATCCAAACTCTAAGAGGTTTAACAATGCAGAACACCTGATTTCAGATTCAACCATTGAAAACGTACATTCGAGTTGTTGGATGTTGGAATAGTGTTAAATCAATTTAATCTAAACCAGATTTGTTTATGGCTCCCACAGTTTAAAGGGCACTGCATTAATCTTGTAACAGAGTTGCCTTGCAAAATGAATTTGTGTGATATGAAAAACTTGATGATGAAGGGCGCTGCTCTTTGAAGTAGTAAACCTTCACTACTTAAAAATAAATATATATCGCAGTTGGAGCAGGAGTCTAAATACAGCAGGATTTGAACAAAACATTTCTCTGCTTTCACATCTTTTTTAACATGGTCATCAGTGAATATTTATTTATGAACTCTATAGCATTCAGAGAGTTGTCATTTGTCAGAGCTGTCATTTCTCAGCTGTCCTCAATTGACAGATGGATGAAAAATTTGGTGTGCTCCCAGTCAGTTGAAAAAAGTAACTAACAGGCTGCTATGGCATTTCCCCCAGCGTTAATCCATCATTATCACCTGAAGTGTATTATTTTGAAGACTGGAGAAGGTCCATATTTCAATTTAAATGATGCTGAACAGGTATAAGCTTGACATTTCTGTTCCCGCTAAGGCTTAAAGAGCTGAGAACATTTTAAATTTCTGAGACTTTTTTTTCATCCTCAAGGAGTTCTATTCAATGGTCTTTCAGTGGCATACCTCTATGCCAAACCACAGACGGTTATAGTTAAAATTACACAGAAATTCCTTCATTTTATAGGACTTCACATCACATCTGCTTAAGATGGAAAATCCTCTCTCTTCTTTTTTGGCTGTTGGTTTTCTTTTTCTTTTCTCTAACAGTTAAAATCTGCATGACATGAAAGAGAAGCTTGGTGTTGATAGATATGACTCTTGTTCTGTTTGGCCGGGTAGTGCAATTGTTGTGACTATTCTCCTCTACAAAGACCTTTTGGAGGTGTAGCTGATGAATTCTTCAGATTTACTGCTGAATAAGTTCTATCATTCTTGACTGTATTCTTATCAAAATTAAGCATAGATGGAAGGACTGAAAAAATTGTTTGGGATCAACAGTTTAGAGACATGTCCTATCTTACCAGAAGATTTTCATTCCTTCCTCCCTTTTCCCCCTACATACACGCACACACAAATGTATGCCATGCGTAATACAGTTGCGAAAGGTTGAGAATGTCAGGTTCAATCAGGACTCAAGAATCCACAGATGGTTTAAATAAAAATGTTACCTTGATAGGAATAATGAGCTGTTTTAAGGAAAATTTTAGACTATTTCATTTGAACAGGAAAAGATATCTTTTATGTTTATTACTTTCAAACAGCATCTTCAGCACAAAACCTTTCACATATATCATCCAGAAAAGAGGGTTGAGGTTTTCTCACTCCACTAGCTGGTGTAAATAATCCTGTTGGAAAAATGCCCATTATTACAGGGATGGGTCCTTTACAAATGTCAAGTGGCCTGTTTCTACTCTTAGGAGGCTAGTTTATGGTATAGCATGTGTAGGGGGGTGGTGCAGAGCTGCTCTGACCTAGGGGGAGCTGTGCAGAGACCGTACCCCAAGTAGGCATAATCTGTCCTTGGGCTAATCAATGCATGTGAGCAAAGTGTACATTTGGTTGGTCCAGATTGTTTCCCTCAAAGGACTAGTCTGGATTCATGACCTAGCAAAAGGGTGTGGATATGGGGATGGCTATTTCTCCTCTGCCCCGTTGTGGATATGAAGGCAGGAAATGCTATTGTGGGAAACCCTTGAGTGGCTGTATGTAGAAGGACGGTCACTTGTTCAGCCCCCCTACCCCCCACAGCACCCCCTCTGGCTCTGGAAGAGCTATCACAGTCTGGCCCATAACATTTTGTTGGATGTGGCGGTTTCAGGGTTTAACTTTGAAGATTTCTCCACCCCGCATTGTTTGCCATTCTCCAGAGAATCAAGCCCATGCAGAGAGGTTTTGCATAGTTAACCATTAAACACCATCTAAAGCATATATCACTTCACGCACTGCTTTGAATTTATTTCCTTTTGTTTATGTTATGGAAATGTTTTCGTTTTTAAAAATTGTTTCCTTTAGTGACATGCTTTTCTTGGGATTGTTATATGGGAAATTATGCCATTGGATTGCAGTTATTCCAGAAGTGAGCTGTGTAATCAAATCACAGGCTATAAATAAAAGGAGTTTTAATGTATATAAATGCTTCCATGAGTCTGTATTATAGAATGTCCAATTTGTGAATGCATCTTGCCAGTTCAAAATAATCTAATTTACATATTTTGTTTAAAAGTTTGCCCACCAGAAGAACCTCATCATGACACAACATCTTGCTCTCCTGTGGGTTGATAGGATTTTTTTTTAACATGCTGTATTATTATCACATGAGCACACTGATATTTGAAAGTGTTCTTAGATGGAAGTGATGAAAATACACAAGATTTAACCTTTATCAATTGAAAGGCTTGCAGAATACTTGTAAATACGCAAAGGTATCAGCTTTAAAATCTGGAATTTTATACAACTACTCTAAAAGTTTGTGATATGTATTCTGCTTTCTCATGCGAGCCATAGAAAGTCACCAACCCTATTTCTATCCGTCTCTGTTTTTCTGTCTGTCTAGACATTTATACAGCATTCCTCACTGCAACAGCTGAGCATTATTATCTCAGACCCCTATATTTATTCTGATATTTCATAAACGCACTGTGGTTAATGAAAATGTATAATGGAAGATAAGAGAATTTTCCCACTAAAGATGCAGCTAAATGTTAAGGGCCAGATGCTCTATACCAGAGCTGGTATAAATTGGTCTTATGTGCACTTATTTCAATAGAACTACACTGATTTATATCAGCTGAATATCTGACATTAAATATTTAAGACCAGTTATTTTTTTAAAATGTATATGGTCACATGGCATGCCTTTGAAAGGAAAAGCTGCAAATAGAAAAAAGTGTGTGTGATGTTTCACTCCATATTCTTTATGAAAATATGCTGATGATATGAATATGACATAACTGAGATGTACTTTATGCAAGATGGGTCTTGTAAGGTATCATTGGAAAGGTTATAATTTACTGAATGTTACTATCCAATTTGTATGCCTGTATCATTTCTGTATCTGAAGTTAGGAATATTGACTATGTATCTGTATTTCGACTATGCTACTTTGGGTGACACCCACTGCTAACACTTCAGGTACAACAATGGAAAAGTCAGACAGGGCAGATGGCTCATCAGCGAGGACAATGGTCTGTAAAAAGGCTTGGCCTTCCTGTGGATGCTCCATACTGCCACAGACTCATGAACACTGTGATACTACGGAGTCAGAGTGATCTTGTCACCTGATACTAAACATTACCTGGGACTTCTTGTAACCTTCCACTGGAAGGGAAGGGGGGCGGGGGGGGGGGTCAAGTTTGGGAAACAAAGGATTCCCGCCTTATGTAAATCTTAACTAAGGGCAGGGAGGAAGGCAAATGGGACTTCTCCTCTCCATGGCCTGTCTGCCCAAGAAGAAAAACTGCTAAAGCCACCTGAAGTGAAGGCAGGGGTGGAGTCCAGACTGAGACAGGGGTTCAGTCTGAAAAGAAATATAACTGGAACTCTGAACCACAGAAACTTTGCAACCTGCCTAAAATAAAATTTAGGGTAAGAAATTACATTTTGTAATCTGTTTCTTAAATATATTGAGCTTACCTTGCATATTTTGCTTTATTTGGTGAGTAATCTGCTTTGTTCTGTCTGTTATCTCTTATATTCACTTAAAATTCACCTTTTGTAGTTAATAAACTTATTTCTCGTTTATAATATAACCCAGTTTATGTAATTTCTAAATTGTTCATATCTTTCTCCACATTGAGGAAGGGGGTGAATTTCATAAAACCTTTGGGATTGTACCCCTTAAAAGGAGTGGGCACCAGAGTGTTGGGGCAAGCTTCTAAGTCTGAATCTTTCCAGAGCAGATCTCTGTCTCTCTGTGCAGCTGGGTGTGGCCCTGCCTGTGTGCGTGGCTGGAAGAGGCTTGTGAGCCTAACCTAGCAAGGCCAGGTAAAGGGGACCCAGCCTGGCAGAATAGGCTGACTCAGGAGCATCCCAGGACATCAGGTGACACCCCAAAGGGCCCAAACCCATCACAGTGTGCAGAAAACCTCATGGAGTTCCTAAAGGAACGTGAAGGTGAAGTATGGAGCCTTGTAGAAGGAGTAAGTGGCTTGGTCTTGGAACCTTATGGATCCCTCAGATCCATAGGGAACTCAAGAAGTCCTTGGTCTTCTATGAGGTGATCTGACTCCTCCATGCCACTCCCTGGGTCTTGTACATTCCTAGCAGCATAGCTAGCTCACCCTCACCTCACCTGAACCCTGCCTCCTCTTACTGGTGGCAGAAGATGCATGTAGGAGGTAATGCTGGTCTGATTGACATTAACTCCTAGGTAGTTTGCCAAGTGAAAATCTGCTGAGTCCCCAAGAGTGCATACCAGATTGGGCAAGTATTCCCTGCCTCTGGTAAAAATGTTGTGTAATATAAGAACTGTGGCCTTCTGGGTACAGGGGAAGCCTCCATGGAACAATCATTGCAATTCTTCTCCTCTTTATGCCTGACCCTCTCACACATCTTGCTTTGGTCCATTGCTCAGAACTGAGGGAAACACAGGGCCCTTGAACAATGGTAACTCTGAAAACAACAGGCAAATGTAACCCCACAAAATGGGAGCGGGGGGCTATCTTGGTTTGCACTTCAGAGTATTCTCATAACGGGCTGCTATTAATAACAAACAACAGTCTCCACTTCCTTTCTTATACTACATACATCATGTTCTGTAGAGGATTTCAAGACTTGGATCTGCCATACAGATCTCAGAAACAGCCCATACATGACAAAATCTGAGTAAACTGAATAGCTGAAAATGCAAGTGTTTTGTAAAATCTGCTACAGAGCCAGGTGCTACTGCCATAAGAACAGCATTTAGTAGCTCTCCAGAGAAAAACAGTCATATTGGGCAAGGGTGGTTTTCACTACTCAGCTTTCCTCCTGTGATATTGTTATACATGAAGAATATTTAAACAGGGGTTATTGCAACTGGCAAATCATCTGCTTTAAAATGAAATGTATAACAAGGGAACTAAGGAAAGACTAAAAACATAATCTATAATCTAAAGCATCTGACATGTTTTCTGCACAGAAGTTTGGTATTACCCAGGCATAAGCTCAAAGAGCTGCCTCCACAAATCAGATACATTTATTAGACTAAAAATAGTTTAAATTATAAATATTTTCTTTTGTTTTTTTTCTAGCCAGATTAGAACATTGACTTTGATTATTCCAGATTTTACACCACTTAGAAATCTTTCCATAATATATATAACTTCTGACCTTGAAATGATTTAAATGTACTTCAGTGACGATTATAGTTATTTTTAATGTGCTATCTTATTTGCATCACTCCAAACCTGTAGGAATTATGATTGTGGTAGAATACAAACATAACACATAAAGTAAGAGAGAATTTATACAATTAAAGTGAAATATTTTCCCTGGGCGTCCCAATATTGTTTAAATTTAAGGTCTGATTTTATTAAAACCAACCTGATAAGGCTTGGCAGAATACAATTGTTATTGTTTTCACAATTTTGGTGGCTAATACCTATGTATATTTTAAGGATATTTCTCAATTTTTATTGATTTAAATTTTCACAGTGGCAGGAAATTATGGGAGTATCAGACAAAAATTATTTAATCTAATAAATTCTCAAGCAGCTTTTTTCTTATTTTTCCCTATTTGTAAATTTTGGTTATTATTGATAGGAATTTTTTTTGTTGGCTCATGTGTGTCTATGGTGAAATTGATGTTTATCAGCAATTACCTATAAAAGTCTAATCCTTCCAAGCCTACTGATAAGTGAGGGGTTGTATTTGTGGTGAAAGAGTCAGCATACTTGGAACATATCTCCAGCTTGTCCACTGACTGACTTTGGGAAGGTCATTTAACCTCTCTGTACTTCCATCTGATCATATGAAGTTATAGACCTCTCTTTAAATGAACATCAGGATTCATCAACCCACATGGTAGGAAACAACCTAGTTGACGCCAAGGCCAATATTTACCTTTGGAAAAAAATAATTCCTAATTTATTCCAATATGTTGATCCAAACAGGAACACTTTAACCCTGCTCCTTGGGTCTGGCTGTGCTTTGCTCAGTGGGGGACCTTAATGACGGAAAAGCTCACCATACACAACCTTTGTTTTCCCTGATCCCTGGGGCTGCTGGTGGCTGGTTAGGCATAATTTATAGCAGCATATAATGACCCTCAAGGAGCTTCCACAATTTAAAAAGTTGGACACCATCAATATGGGTTTGTCATTTGTGAGAGGAAAATGTCAGATTTTTTCAGATTTTTCAGATTGCTGAAAATCTTCCCAGGCTGTATAATTGATATTCATATAATACAAATTCATTTGTGCGTCTAAACAACAGTGAAGAGAAGGGAGTTACCTTAACAGTGGAGAACCAATGTTGAAGGGCAATTTAGTCAGGGTGGATGTAGTCCACTCCCAATAATTGATGAGGAGGTGAGCCCCCCAACCTGAAGCAAATAATCACCAGCAACTACACACCACACCACAGAAACACTAATCCAGGAACCAATCCCTGTAACAAACCCCGTTGCCTTCTCTGTCCATATCTACTCTAGCGACACCATCATGGGACCCAACCACACCAGCCACACCATCAGGGACTCATTCACTTGCACATCTACCAATGTGATATATGCCATCATGTGCCAGCAATGCCCCTCTTCCATGTACATTGGCCAAACGGGACAGTCTCTAAGTGAAAGGATAAATGGACACAAATCAGACATCAGGAATGGTAACATACAAAAGCCAGTAGGAGAACACTTCAATCTTCCTGGACACTCAATAACAGATTTAAAAGTAGCCATACTTCAACAAAAAAAGCTTCAAAAACAGGCTTCAAAGAGAAACTGCTGAGCTACAATTCATTTGCAAACTTAACACCATCAATTTGGGCTTGAATAGGGACTGGGAGTGGCTGGCTCACTACAAAAGCAATTTTCTCTCTCTTGGTATTGACACCACCTCATCAATTATTGGCAGTGGACTACATCTACCCTAACTAAATTGGCCTTCAACATTGGTTCTCCACTTGTAAGGTAACTCCCTTCTCTTCATGTGCCAATATATATTTATGCCTGTATCTGTATTTTCACTCCATGCATCTGAAGGAGTGGGGTTTTTACCCATAAAAGCTTATGCCCAAATAAATATGTTAGTGTTTAAGGTGCCACTGGACTCCTTGTTGTTTTTGTGGATACAGACTAACATGGCTACCCCGCTGATATTTGTGCTTCTGTTCATTTGCTACATCTAGGCTCCAGTTCTCCTAAGAGTAGATTTGAAGACTTGGGAGGATTTACTGAGCCAGACTGAGTGCTGAAGAGAACTCAGTTCCTGAGAGTATTGAAAGGTACCTCAGTATTATGTTCAACCTGTAAACAAAGAATAGTTAGAACACCAATTAGCCTTATCACTTTAAAATCTATTTGCTCTGGATTTGAGATGCCACAGGAGACTCCCTTTCTGATGCTATGTCAAAACAGACTTTGACACAGTGTCAGGAATATATCAAAGGGAAAGGTTTTTAAAAGTCTGTGTTCTTGTATATAATTATTCCAAGTTCTGTGTCAGTTCATCTCTCACCAGACTGGAAGGATCTGTGGAGATAGTGGCATAGTGCTCTGAATTCCTACCTATCATGTCTCTCCAGTGACTCACCTCTAGCTGATGTACTCTGAAGGGAGCCATAGCTAACTCTCAGTTGAAAGCTTGAGTGACAATATCATGGGGCCTTTTATAGGGGAAAACGTGGAGTACCAAATGATCCACACAAACTTGTAAGGGCCTTGTTTGCCAGAATTTGAATCTTTGGTAAAGGACACATTGCAGGAAAAAATGTTTGTTGTAGCTCTTAAAAGAGAAGTTGATAAATTGATCTGATTTCCTTAATTGTTCTTCAGGGTACACAGGTTAGAAAAAGGAAGATTTCTCTCTGTCACGAAGCATAACATGTGACTTCACTCTATTTCGAAGATATTTAATGTACCACAAACATCCACATGCTTTTGATGTTAAATTATTTTAAAATTAACCTAAAAATTAAGACAGCTAACTGCTATCTAAAGCTCAACTAAGTATTATCCATTCATAACAGGGACACTTAAAGCATCTCTGAAACCACAGAGAAATAGGTTACTCCTATAAGATACGGGATCAGGGAGTGGAATTTGCACTCATGTTCTTTTAATAACTGATGACCTCACAGTTCAGTGTATTGACCCTTGTTGCAAGATAAGGATTATGTGATAAGTACAGAATGACCCTTGCAGCCACAGGTCCTAACAGCATTAATAGGAATGGCATGAAATTTGTCTACGTTGCATATTTTGGAAAATCTACTACTGAGCACTGTCACTAGTGCACATGCAGGATATTCCGAGATATGGAGTGATGTGCATGTCTCCAATTCAAATTGATGCTAACGTTTCAAATTCAGATGGGTATTTCCAAGCGTAGGATTCACCTTTTCTAGGACAAACAGTGGAAAAAGAATGTTAACAATTTAATGTTAACAATTTAACACGCAAGCAAGCTTGTTTTTAACAATGCATTTATTTTTCACTTTGTTAAAATGTAACTAAAGCAGGACTAGTTTCTACTATTAGATGCTGGCCACCCAGAGTATTTCTTCCCAAAATATTGTTCAAATTACTATCATATGTTTTATAACAAAAATGAAAATACAACCCCAACCATAGCTGAGTGGTGCTACTATACTGATCTGCTCATCTATGTTTGTGAATCTGGTGTTTAATATATATTAAGCCAAATTCATGCTTAATGTTAACTCCATTTACTAGTTAGTGTATCAGGGTCTACAAATGCTTAAACCCAGCTTCAACATTGGCTGAAAATGTGATAGCCCATGAAGTTTTCTTCTGATGAAGGCATTTTAAATACTGTGTTTTCTTTCAGGAGACAAATGGGAAAATGTTTGCCCTTTTTTAAATTTAGGGTTTTTAACTGTGTTTTCTATTTTTGTTTGTTAAGAATAGGTATTCGATTCCAAGTAAAGCTGTAACTTTATACAGTGCAGTTTTATTACTGCAGCTAAGTTTCTCTTGCCCAGTAATAACTGGGCAGGTGGTTAACCACCATTTTATGAGCAGCTAAACCAGTTAGCACATCACCACTACTTTTTCATTAGCACTAACACTGGGATTCATTACATGGCTCAGTGGTACAGAGACTTAATGCATTATTTCCCAGCAGTGTTCATGTCAGGCTGAATTCTGCCCTGACTTACATTCTGTGTGGCCCCAATAAAGTCAGTGGTGTTGCAAGAGGTGTAAATCAGCGCAGAAGGTTGTCCCTTCAGCTTTAGAGTACATACATCTATGATCTGTTTTAAAAAGTGAATTTACTACTTTTGAAAAGTGCTGAATTAACAGCACTGGTGACTGAAGTGCTTCATTTACCATATCAGCAGAACAGTTGCAGCATGGAGAATTGAAGTGAATGTGTCCCCATGTTGGTCTGCCAGTATGTGTCCCAACTCAAGCTGCACTAAGGACAGGGCAGCTGAGTCTACAAGCTCATCCAGCCTGTGGCCTCTTTGCTGAAGTTGCCAACAGTTAGTGCTAATTATGATGGTAGTGTTAGTGATGTGGACACTTGTTCACGAGGCACTGGATTGAGACTACCCAACACAAAAACAGTGAACAACCCTCAGATTACATGGCTTGTGGCTGATGAGGGGGGTGGGATTCAAACCAACAACCTAGAGATGAAAGGGTCTTCCCTCCCACTAGCAACACCCTGAGCCAACCAGTCTACCCAAAGCAACATCTTCTTCATATCTGCCTGGTGTCACCAAACATGTTGAATGTGGGGATCTCCCCCACTTCACTCAAGGCTTTTTTTTCCTCTCATTACCTTCTTTTGGTGCAATTTTCCCCCTAATCTTCCACCATTTCCATCTCACTGTGTGAAGAAAAGATTGACCCATCTTACCATTTGTTTCAGAGTAGCAGCCGTGTTAGTCTGTATTCGCAAAAAGAAAAGGAGTACTTGTGGCACCTTAGAGACTAACAAATTTATTTGAGCATAAGCTTTCGTGAGCTACAGCTCACTTCATTGGATGCATTCAGTGGAAACTTACCATTTGTGTCCATCTATATGGGGCTGTGATGGGGTTACAAACCCTACACTGGTCAACAAAGGGTTAAGGGATTATTTTGGTCTCAGCCAGCCCCGCTCTGCCACACCTGCAGCAAATGCTCCATCTGGAATTAAAAGACAGGGAATTAGCTCATTGGGTGGCAGAGCTGGAGGTGAGTAGACCTGCAGGTAGGGTTGCTAACCCTCCAGGATTGGCATTGATCCCCAGTGGCTATTGAAAGCAATCCAGGAGATTTTAATAGGATATTTTAAGAAAATGACATTGTCATGTCAGGGAGAAAAAAATCTCCCAGAATAGTTTCAGTCAGAGTAGGCAACTGGACCTGCAGCCCCAGCAGTGCAGTGGGAAGCCTAAAGGCTCTGACACAGCTACCCAAAGGGGCCCTCCCTGAAGGAAGGGAGGCTCCATCCCAGAGACAATCAGAGAGGAAGTATCCTGTGGATTTTGGTACCTCCCTTTTACTTATTTTGGTTTGGATTTCCCCACCAGAGGAAAGCCTTGGACCAGAGGTGCTGAGTTTCTAATCTGGTGCACTTCCATTTTCCTGTGGCTGCTCCAGCTCCCTGAGCACCCATGGAGTTGGCGCCTATGCCCTGGACTAAGATGATCCCAGGGTGGGCAGGGGGATGAGAGGAAGAGGCCTAAGGAGGACAGCTTTGGTTGCCAGACTATGGGTAGCCCAAAGGGGCCCTGTGTCAGAACCCAATGGGGTGGGAGGGCCTGGGCTCACCTCCTCACAACCCCCTTGGTCATGGCTGCAACCCCTGACTGCCACTAGGCCATGCTCCCCAACCAGACCCTGAGTGAGGACCATTACAGAGGCAAAGAGAAATGGTCAGATCTAAGGTCACCGTTGGAATCTGGAGCCATGAACTGTCTTTTTGAAAACCATGATATTTACACATTTCTGCAGGAAACAGTCATACTGAAATATGTGGTGATTTTTTTTCCCCATGGTATTTTCACCTCTAAGTGCTCTTAAAATAAGAAAAAAGCATTACCATTTTGAAAGTGTTTACTACTGTCAGTTCTTTTCCCTAGCTGTATAAAAGGAAATTATGTTAGACATGGTATAATCTCTCAAACTAGCCCAGCTTTCTTCGGGGAGCCCATTGTAATGGGCAATTGTATAAGAAAACCTGTCCTCACATGATTTTTAGTTTGCTTTCTCTTAGTAAAAGTGTTTGAAATTCCTATTCTATACCTCATGGATACTTATTAGGTGTGAACCTGCACACCTCCTGAAGTTCCCCCTTCCGACCATCAAACTGTGACAACACTGCACTCTGGTCCTGCTTCATCCACTCAAGTCAATGGGAGTTTTGCCACTGACTTCAATGGGAACTGGATCAAGCCCTGAGGAAAGGCTTAGTAGCTGAAACGCTGCTATGTGGACTCTCATGATGTCCCCCACCACCTCGTTCACTGGAAAACTGGCTGCAGCCCAATGCTCAAAACTTTGGGGAAAAAATTTAAAGGCCTTCAAGGAAGGGGGAAAAAAAACAACTGTGTATGACATGAAAATATATGTATTAATGTTTGATTTCTTGCTGCTTAAATATACTTTTTGGACTTCATTTAGCCTGGGTTTAACTGCTGCCAGTTTACACAGGCTACTGACTGCTTACATTAGGTCAATATACAAGACTGGGTGTTTATACCAGACCAGCAACAAATTCCACAGCATGTTCTGTGTCTGACACACAATTTGCCTGGGTTTCTTTTCCTACGTGCGGAGCTGAACAGAAACAATAATTAAATTGTAGAAATAAGCGACAAATCTTTCTACATGGGGGATACTGCTTCTTGCACAAGAACTTTCCAGCAACATAACTTTGTCATTTTCAAAACTACACAGAACAATCTATTGTACTAACAATGTAAATTAGCACAGGAATGGTAAATATTCTCAAACAGTGAAGGAGAATGGGATTGATTCAACTTGGCAGTTGCCTCCAGCCGCCTGGGGCAATAAGCACCTGATACTCACTGGTGTGGAATACTCACAGCTCTTTCTGATTTTCAGTTGGAGTTGTGGGTGCAGCACATCTGAAAATCAGGACTTAGATATTTCAAGTTGAGCACCCCCAAAATGGAGACTCCTACGTTTAGTGAACTCTTTTTAAATCATTTTGGGTCTTAATGACTAGTTTGAGGTCACAGCTGGGTTTAGGATTTGGGGTTGTTGGCACATAGTATGCTGCCTCCCTATGCATACATCTGATTATGAAAACCACCTAGGAAATATATTTCTTCTTTACTTACCTGCCATGACCTGAGTTCAGAGTGTTATGCTCCCTCTGCAACGTTTGGTGATTTTACTGACACCAGCAGCACTTTAAGCCCTGGTCTACACTAGGACTTTAGGTCGAATTTAGCAGCGTTAAATCGATGTAAACCTGCACCCGTCCACACGATGAAGCCCTTTATTTCGACTTAAAGGGCTCTTAAAATCGATTTCCGTACTCCACCCCTGACAAGTGGATTAGCGCTTAAATCGGCCTTGCCGGGTCGAATTTGGGGTACTGTGGACACAATTCGACGGTATTGGCCTCTGGGAGCTATCCCAGAGTGCTCCATTGTGACCGCTCTGGACAGCACTCTCAACTCAGATGCACTGGCCAGGTAGACAGGAAAAGAACTGCGAACTTTTGAATCTCATTTCCTGTTTGGCCAGCGTGGCAAGCTGCAGGTGACCATGCAGAGCTCATCAGCAGAGGTGACCATGATGGAGTCCCAAAATCGCAAAAGAGCTCCAGCATGGACTGAACGGGAGGTACGGGATCTGATCACTGTATGGGGAGAGGAATCCGTGCTATCAGAACTCAGTTCCAGTTTTCGAAATGCCAAAACCTTTGTCAAAATCTCCCAGGGCATGAAGGACAGAGGCCATAACAGGGATCCGAAGCAGTGCTGCCTGAAACTTAAGGAGCTGAGGCAAGCCTACCAGAAAACCAGAGGGGCGAACGGCCGCTCCGGGTCAGAGCCCCAAACATGCCGCTTCTATGATGAGCTGCATGCCATTTTAGTGGGTTCAGCCACCACTACCCCAGCCGTGTTGTTTGACTCCTTCAATGGAGATGGAGGCAACACGGAAGCAGGTTTTGGGGATGAAGAAGATGATGATGATGATGATGATGAGGTTGTAGATAGCTCACAGCAAACAAGCGGAGAAACCGGTTTTCCCGACAGCCAGGAA
Source organism: Caretta caretta (assembly GCF_965140235.1). Lineage (NCBI taxonomy): Eukaryota > Metazoa > Chordata > Testudines > Cheloniidae > Caretta > Caretta caretta. The sequence continues at coordinate 170,842,488 of NC_134208.1, forward strand.
CTGTTTCTCACCCTGGACCTGGAGCCAGTACCCCCCGAACCCACCCAAGGCTGCCTCCTGGACCCGGCAGGCGGAGAAGGGACCTCCGGTGAGTGTACCTTTTAAAATACTATACATGGTTTAAAAGCAAGCATGTGAAAGGATTACTTTGCCCTGGCATTCGCGGCTCTCCTGGATGTACTCCCAAAGCCTTTGCAAAAGGTTTCTGGGGAGGGCAGCCTTATTGCATCCTTCTTGGTCGGACACTTTACCACTCCAGGCCAGTAACACGTACTTGGGAATCATTGTACAACAAAGCATTGCAGTGTATGTTTGCTGGCGTTCAAACAACATCCGTTCTTTATCTCTCTGTGTTATCCTCAGGAGAGTGAGATATAATTCATGGTCACCTGGTTGAAATAGGGTGCTTTTCTTCAGGGGACACTCAGAGGAGCCCGTTCCTGCTGGGCTGTTTGCCTGCGGCTGAACGGAAATGTTCCCCGCTGTTAGCCATGTTGAGGGGGGAGGGTTGAGGGGGTAGCCATGGGGTGGGGGGAGGCAAAATGCGACCTTGTAACAAAAGCACATGTGCTATGTATGTAATGTTAACAGCAAGGTTTACCCTGAAAGACTGTGGCCACTGTTTTATAAAATGTGTCTTTTTAAATACCGCTGTCCCTTTTTTTTTCTCCACCAGCTGCATGTGTTTCAATGATCACAGGATCTTCTCCTTCCCAGAGGCTAGTGAAGATTAGAAAGAAAAAAAAACACACTCATGATGAAATGTTCTCTGAACTCATGCTGTCCTCCCACACTGACAGAGCACAGACGAATGCGTGGAGGCAAATAATGTCAGAGTGCAGGAAAGCACAAAATGACCGGGAGGAGAGGTGGCGGGCTGAAGAGAGTAAGTGGCGGGCTGAAGACAGTCCTAAGTTACCTTTCTCAGAGCTTATATACATAGCTTATATATATAGCTTATTGTGTTGAGCATCGTAGAACCTACAACAGAGAGAATAAAAAGTCTCATTCTAATATTAAGACATCTAGCTTCAGACCTGGAGACTTAAAATTCCACTTATCCTTCAAGGGACTTCCTGCCCTAAAGGTTGCAATCCACGGAATAGCATTGATTTCTTATTACGAAAAAGACACTCTCTCCTTGCAGAATAGGTGGAATCTGAAGGTTCCAGGACCAAACCTGACTATGCCTACAAATCAGATAGTTAGATGTCTAAATACCAGCCTCAACACCCACTGTTTGGCTTGGACCATCTTAAAGATTGAGTTGACGGCCCTTTAAAATATATATCCAGAAGAAGAATAAATGTTTACTGCAGTTGAAACTCTGTAATAGTTTGCTATCTAACTTTGAATGTGTGGAGCACACTGGATGACATTTTCAAGTGGGAGCTAAAGCTGGGCTCCGAAGACCTTATTTATACACCTAAGTGTGAGATTCTCATAATCGCCTAAGTAATGTAGCAGCCCAAGTCCCAGTGCAGACAATGTGACCTGTGCTCCCACATCCCTTAGGCATTTTAAAAAAATCTCACCTTCAAACCTCCAAATACGCATTTAAGAGCCAAACCTATTTTTGAAAATTTTAGCCAGTGTCTTTTTCTACAATTTATTTTTGTTACGGCTTTTCCCTGCTTTAACTTCGTTGTGAAGTTTTCAGAAGGCAGCTAAAAATGAATATTTGGTATTGGTATTTATCTCCATTTAGCTCCTCTCCTTTAGGCCCTCATCATGCTATGTGTTGCACATCTGCAGAGCCCTTAATCAAGTCAGTGGGGCTCCAAAGTTGCTGACAACTGCCTGCATTGCAGAATTCAGGCTCTAGGATCAAATTATGTTCTGTGAGATCAGTGTAACTGTCCTATACTTCAACTGCCATAAACGTTTGGAGTAACTCCAGCAACTCAGGATTTATACCAGCACAACAGAAAGCAGAATTTGGCCCTTAGCAATACTGTTTCAAAGGGCTCCCTTCCTGCATGTTTAAGGAAACAGACAAGAATTCTAATGGCAACTTTAGTACCATTCATCAGCAAAGCCAGAGTGCAGCTTGGTTTGTATTCTGTGCCATTGATTAACTACCATTAAATTAACTGTTAAGTATAATCAGATATAAACATTCCTTTGTGGTTAAGCTGTTAAGATTTTTTATTTTCCCTTTTACAATTCCATCAGCAATTGTAAAAAGGAAATACACATGTCGGCAAGAGACAGAGCATCAGGAATTTCATGTTACCGCAGCTAAATTATGTTTGTGGTTCCAGAAACACTTCTGGTGCTACCATACTCATAAACTCCTACCTTGTAGGGAAAAGCTACAACTTCTACCCCAGAGTGCCCTGGGTCTAAAAACTGAGTATGAAGTACAATAGTGTCTGTATTTAAACATAGACTGTTGATGTTAGTCTGTATTTGCAAAAAGAAAAGGAGTACTTGTGGCACCTTAGAGACTAACCAATTTATTTGAGCATAAGCTTTCGTGAGCTACAGCTCACTGCATGCATCCGATTAAGTGAACTGTAGCTCACGAAAGCTTATGCTCAAATAAATTGGTTAGTCTCTAAAGTGCCACGAGTACTCCTTTTCTTTTTGCTGTTGATGTTGTTACAGAAATATGCATTATCAAAATGTTGTTACAGAAATATGCATTATCAAACACACACAATCTACTGAGGACCACTGTGCCAGCCAGAGTGACCACGGTTGATGGTGTCCAGGCATTGTATAGTGAAGTTCCCAGATCTGGTTCAATCCTGTGAATCCTTGAATCTCTGGCTTAGGGCCCTCCCCAGGCAGTGCTAGGTAGGGTCAGGGCATACACGCCTTCACATGTCAATGGAGAGTCTGAGAGCACAGTGTACTAGGGTGTTTTTCTTCATCCTGGCGATGTGGCTAAAGAGCATGCTATGCCGCTTTTGACTATAATGAGCAATTGAAGACAGGCCAAATCTCTGCAAGATTATTAGAGTACAAAGTCAAACCATTTTATGCTCAGAATTTGGCTCTGACAGTGCATATGAATGTTTCTAGCTGCTCCAAGTCTGCTATAAGGGTCCAGGTTTCTGACCTTTACAGCAATACAGGTAGTATGCAGGCTTGGATAGATCCTGAACTTTGTCTCAGCACAAAGATATTTTGCATCCATAAGTGACACATGGACTTCATGCAGGAGGTGGTAAGACAGGGATGTCAGAACGGGGTTGGAGAGGGGTCAAGGGGCCATGGCCCTCCCACTTTTTGCCATGGGCCAGTCTTCTGCTCCTCCTCTTCCACCCGAGGCCCTGCCCCCCAGCCAGGACAGAAGCTGAAGCCCAGCCAGGGGAGTCTGGGAAGTTGTAGGGAGCCATGGACCCTCCACCCTGCTGGGATGGGGGGCCTGAGGGCAGACCCTGGCCCATGTCCCCACCCTCTGGGCCTCCTGCTCAGGGTAGATAGTTGGTCCATGGCTCCCCACAGCTGCCCAGGTGGCTCTTACCATGGTCCTGCTGCAGCTCTTCAGCCCCGGAGGCCCCGCCTGCAGGCCAAGCCAGAAGCCAAAGCTGGGCCATGGTAAGAGCCTAGTGGTCAGCTGTGGGGAGCTGCAGACCCTCCATCTGCCCTGGGCAAGAGGGCCCAGGGGCAGGGACATGGGCCTGGGGCTTCTCTTGGGTCCCCCACCCTGGCCAGGTGGAGGTGTCTGGGCTCCCTAACCTGGCTCCAGCTTCTGGCTTGGCCAAGGAGCAGGGCCTCGGGGAAGAGGAGGGGCAGGGGCAGGGCCACAGAGGTGGCAGGGCCTCATACTCCTCCCACACCAGAGGAAGAATCCATCACCTCTGTGGCAAGACCTATTCATTGAAGAGCATCTTGGTTGCTGCGACGTTTTGAACTCTCCTTGCAGTCTAGGTAGATGTACTCATCAACATTGTCTACAGTAGTCAACCCCCCCCTGCACCATGGGTTCTGGTGGTCCAACTCTGAGGGTCTCGGTCTTCTGCCATGAGATTTTCAACCCCATAGTGTGGGTGGCATCTTGGAGTCCTTGGAGAGTGGGGCTGAAGTTCTCTGACTTCTCCACAAGCAGGGCAGTGTCATCGGAGTAGTCTTGGCTGGTGAACACATCTCGACCGACCTTTGATTCAGATGTATAGAGTGGCAAGTGCTAATATCCAGTCAGTAGCTCAACAGAATTGTGTTGAGATGAGACGGCATCCTGGCTGCACGCCTGTGGCTGTGTAGAAATGCAGCAAAATCTGTGAACCAGCATGCACTCTCGCACTGGTTCTAGCGTGAAGATTGTGCATCAGATTTAGCAGAACATCTGGGACGCCAATTCATTTCAACGTGAGCCGAAGTGCTGCCTTGGCAACCAAATCAAAAGTTGATCTTGACGTGTGCTGTTGAGAGCTCGTCTGTTATAGGCTCCTGGTTTAAGTGCCTAAACAACCATCAGTGGACCTGGATTTCAAACAATGAAATGTCATGAAGGAAATTGACCACATGCTTATCAGAAATCACTCCATAGTGAAATCTCACTAGGTCTTTTGTGGTGCAGAAGAACTAGCAAACTCAGACCACAGATTAATTGTTGCACTGCTCTCACTGCACTTTTCAACTCCTCACAAGCCAGATGCACACCAGCAGTACAATGTCCAGTGTCTATCTGAGGATCCTGTTGAAGCTGTGAAATACACACAGGCTCTGAGGATCATGTATGTAACCTCAGTGCCCTCTTGGACAACATGGAGATTGCCTGGAGTGGAATATCTAATACCATATTACGTGCCACTGCTGGAACATTGGCTTCAGACAGTCGTGCAAGAAATCTTGGCTTTCTGAAGGTCTTTAATATATTCGTGAAGAAGGCAGAAATACACAAGCATGAAAATGTTCAAGAACTTAAATGCCTGAAAGGACATGGTGAAATGTGACTCTGCGAGCTATACCAACTCCCAGGCTGATGAAGCAGAGGATGGCCTAAAGTACAACAATCTGTGTCCTGCCCTCAAAGCCATCAGACAGTCAGCTGGCAGCCATAAACAGCCTTCTAACATCCCCATCATGAAACCAAATGACTCTTCCTGATCATCAATGGACGAGGTCCTGGATAGAAGGAAAACACATAATGGAAATGTGCTTACACATGCACCTGCTGATGACTGTCTAGAGCTATGTGACTTGGCAAACCGCATGGCTGCAGACCCAGAGGTGAACACTTATCCTCCCATCACTCCAGAAAGTATGAAAGCCTGTCCAAAAGTTATGGAATGGATGTGCTGCTGGACTTGATGGTACTCCACCTGAGCTGCTCTAAGGTACCATGGAACCAATGAACATTAGCTTGCCATCAACTTTTCAAGTTCCCTCACCAGAGCCTTCCCTTTCCCTCAGAGGTAGGGAAAGTAAACAGACCTTGCAGCACATCCTGAAGGTTAATAAACTAGGACTGTTTACAGATTTTTAAAATTTTGTGCCCACAGTTATTTCTGATGCAATTTGATTTCTTTAGATGGCTAATTGCACTTGCAAATCCTGTATTTTGACAGGTACATGATGTAAATTTTCATCAACAATGATTTATGCCGGTAAAAAGACACAAAAATGAGGTCCAGTTAAACCCAGTCTTAAAATTTGTTTTTTTTCCTCTTTAAAATATGCAAAATATGCCACTGTATTTCTCTTATTCTTGTCTGAAAGGCTAAACATAAAAAATTATATGAACTATTAAATGTCTATAATGTCAGCTGTAAAAACCGGAAATTTTTCAAACTAAGTTCAAATGACTGTATGGAATTCTTCACCACATAGTGGGTGAGCGAGAGAATTCAGCTTAACAGTGTGTGGTGTCTTGTATTACACTTGATCTGAGAAAAATACAATACAAATGGCTTGGCTTTCAAAAACTTAATAGAAGGCCTCTCTCTAAACATATTCTCTCCCCCTGTGTCTGTGAGAAAGAGATTAATTTGTGTGGCTGCACTTAATATTTTCTTCAAAGGTGGAAACCTGTAGAAACTGGATTAGTATGTTGACTCCATCAATTAACGTTAATCTAATATCCTGCCTATTTAAATTAGTGTAAACGTTGGCGTATAGGGTTAAGGGAAGGGATTTAAATTGGAAAGGATTTATTTAAGGATTAGGCTAGTAGCTAAATTAGAATTAAATCCAGGAAGTAAACATCCCAGCAAAGCAAGTTGCGGGAAACAACAGACCGCTGCTGAGAGCAGCAGTTCAAAAAAATTATGTGAGATCATGGCTGTAAGAGGAGAAAAAAGCAAGTTATTACTGGAGAAGTAACACTCTGGGCCTATTCCTGCTCCTATTGAAATATGGGGAAACTCCCAATTGCCTTCAAAGAGATCAAAAGTTCTATCATTTTCAGTACCAGTGATTCACTTGACTGAAATAAATCATTGACATCATGCAACAAGGACATTTAAAACATGACCAAAAAGATACATTCACAGAAGCATCTAAAGGGATAGCAACATTTGCAAGGAAATGATCTTCTAAGCAGATTTGATTCAACATTTAATGAAAGGTAATTTGAACGTTATGACACCAGAACAGCAATGAAAATAGCTGTTGACTTCACGCCCTATTACTGTACTGTGGGCCAAATTCACCTCTGATGTACATGGGTGGAACTCCATTTGGAATTGAACTGACTTGTGCAAAGTGACATACCCCTGGTCTACACTAGGACTTTAGGTCGAATTTAGCAGCGTTAAATCGATTTAAACCTGCACCCGTCCACACAATGAAGCCCTTTATTTCGACTTAAAGGGCTCTTAAAATCGATTTCCTTACTCCACCCCGACAAGTGAATTAGCGCTTAAATCGACGTTGCCGGCTCGAATTTGGGGTACTGTGGACACAATTCGATGGTATTGGCTCCGGGAGCTATCCCAGAGTGCTCCATTATGACCGCTCTGGACAGCGCTCTCAACTCAGATGCACTGGCCAGGTAGACAGGAAAAGAACCGCGAACTTTTGAATCTCATTTCCTGTTTGGCCAGCGTGGCAAGCTGCAGGTGACCATGCAGAGCTCATCAGCACAGGTGACCATGATGGAGTCCCAGAATCGCAAAAGAGCTCCAGCATGGACCGAACGGGAGGTACGGGATCTGATCGCTGTTTGGGGAGAGGAATCCATGCTATCAGAACTCCGTTCCAGTTTTCGAAATGCCAAAACCTTTCTGAAAATCTCCCAGGGCATGAAGGACAGAGGCCATAACAGGGACCCGAAGCAGTGCCGCGTGAAACTGAAGGAGCTGAGGCAAGCCTACCAGAAAACCAGAGAGGCGAACAACCGCTCTGGGTCAGAGCCCCAAACATGCCGCTTCTATGATGAGCTGCATGCCATTTTAGGGGGTTCAGCCACCACGACCCCAGCCGTGTTGTTTGACTCCTTCAATGGAGATGGAGGCAATATGGAAGTAGGTTTTGGGGACGAAGAAGATGATGATGATGATGAGGTTGTAGATAGCTCACAGCAAGCAAGTGGAGAAACCGGTTTTCCCGACAGCCAGGAACTGTTTCTCACCCTAGACCTGGAGCCAGTACCCCCCGAACCCACCCAAGGCTGCCTCCTGGACCCAGCAGGCGGAGAAGGGACCTCTGGTGAGTGTACCTTTTAAAATGCTATACATGGTTTAAAAGCAAGCATGTGAAAGGATTACTTTGCCCTGGCATTTGCGGTTCTCCTAGATGTAGTCCTAAAGCCTTTGCAAAAGGTTTCTGGGGAGGGCAGCCTTATTTCGTCCTTCATGGTAGGACACTTTACCACTCCAGGCCAGTAACACGTACTCGGGAATCACTGTAGAACAAAGCATTGCAGTGTATGTTTGCTGGCATTCAACCAAAATCCGTTCTTTATCTCTCTGTGTTATCCTCAGGAGAGTGAGATATAATTCATGGTCACCTGGTTGAAATAGAGTGCTTTTCTTCAGGAGACACTCAGAGGAGCCCATTCCTGCTGGGCTGTTTGCCTGTGGCTAAACAGAAATGTTCCCCGCTGTTAGCCACAGGGAGGGGGTAGTCACGCGGTGGGAGGAGGCAAAATGCGACCTTGTAATGAAAGCACATGTGCTATGTATGTAATGTTAACAGCAAGGTTTACCCTGAAAGACTGTAGCGACTGTTTTATAAAATGTGTCTTTTTAAATACCGCTGTCCCTTTTTTTTTCTCCACCAGCTGCATGTGTTTCAATGATCACAGGATCTTCTCCTTCCCAGAGGCTAGTGAAGCTTAGAAAGAAAAAAAAACGCACTCGCGATGAAATGTTCTCTGAGCTCATGCTGTCCTCCCACACTGACAGAGCACAGACGAATGCGTGGAGGCAAATAATGTCAGAGTGCAGGAAAGCACAAAATGACCGGGAGGAGAGGTGGCGGGCTGAAGAGAGTAAGTGGCGGGCTGAAGACAGGGCTGAAGCTCAAAGGTGGCGGCAGCGTGATGAGAGGAGGCAGGATTCAATGCTGAGGCTGCTGCAGGACCAAACCAGTATGCTCCAGTGTATGGTTGAGCTGCAGCAAAGGCAGCTGGAGCACAGACTGCCACTGCTGCCCCTCTGTAACCAACCGCCCTCCTCCCCAAGTTCCATAGTCTCCACACCCAGACGCCCAAGAACGCGGTGGGGGGGCCTCCGGCCAACCAGCCACTCCACCACAGAGGATTGCCCCAAAAAAAGAAGGCTGTCATTCAATAAATTTTAAAGTTGTAAACTTTTAAAGTGCTGTGCTTAAAGTGCTGTGTGGCATTTTCCTTCCCTCCTCCACCACCCCTCCTGGGCTACCTTGGTAGTCATCCCCCTATTTGTGTGATGAATGAATAATGAATGCATGACTGTGAAGCAGCAATGACTTTATTGCCTCTGCAAGCAATGATTAAAGGGAGGAGGGGAGGGTGGTTAGCTTACAGGGAAGTAGAGTGAACCAAGGGGCGGGGGGTTTCATCAAGGAGAAACAAACAGAACTTTCACACCGTAGCCTGGCCAGTCATGAAACTGGTTTTCAAAGCTTCTCTGATGCATACCGCGCCCTCCTGTGCTCTTCTAACCGCCCTGGTGTCTGGCTGCGCGTAACCAGCAGCCAGGCGATTTGCCTCAACCTCCCACCCCGCCATAAACGTCTCCCCCTTACTCTCACAGATATTGTGGAGCACACAGCAAGCAGTAATAACAGTGGGAATATTGGTTTCGCTGAGGTCTAAGCGAGTCAGTAAACTGCGCCAGCGCGCCTTTAAACGTCCAAATGCACATTCTACCACCATTCTGCACTTGCTCAGCCTGTAGTTGAACAGCTCCTGACTACTGTCCAGGCTGCCTGTGTATGGCTTCATGAGCCATGGCATTAAAGGGGTAGGCTGGGTCCCCAAGGATACATATAGGCATTTCAACATCCCCAACAGTTATTTTCTGGTCTGGGAATAAAGTCCCTTCCTGCAGCTTTTGAAACAGACCAGAGTTCCTGAAGATGCGAGCATCATGCACCTTTCCCGGCCATCCCACGTTGATGTTGGTGAAACGTCCCTTGTGATCCACCAGAGCTTGCAGCACTATCGAAAAGTACCCGTTGCGGTTTATGTACTCGGCGGTTTGGTGCTCCGGTGCCAAGATAGGGATATGGGTTCCGTCTATAGCCCCACCACAGTTAGGGAATCCCATTGCAGCAAAGCCATCCACTATGACCTGCACATTTCCCAGGGTCACTACCCTTGATATCAGCAGATCTTTGATTGCGTGGGCTACTTGCATCACAGCAGCCCCCACAGTAGATTTGCCCACTCCAAATTGATTCCCAACTGACCGGTAGCTGTCTGGCGTTGCAAGCTTCCACAGGGCTATTGCCACTCGCTTCTCAACTGTGAGGGCTGCTCTCATCTTGGTATTCATGCGCTTCAGGGCAGGGGAAAGCAAGTCACAAAGTTCCATGAAAGTGCCCCTACGCATGCGAAAGTTTCGCAGCCACTGGGAATCGTCCCAGACCTGCAACACTATGCGGTCCCACCAGTCTGTGCTTGTTTCCCGAGCCCAGAATTGGCGTTCCACAGCATGAACCTGCCCCATTAGCACCATGATGCATGCATTGTCAGGGCCCATGCTTTCAGAGAAATCTGTGTCCATGTCCTGATCACTCACGGGACCGCGCTGACGTCGCCTCCTCGCCCGGTATCGCGTTGCCATGTTCTGGTGCTGCATATACTGCTGGATAATGCGTGTGGTGGTTAATGTGCTCCTAATTGCCAAAGTGAGCTGAGCGGCCTCCATGCTTGCCTTGGTATGGCGTCCGCACAGAAAAAAGGCGCGGAACGATTGTCTGCCGTTGCTTTGACGGAGGGAGGGGCGACTGACGACACGGCTTACAGGGTTGGCTTCAGGGAGCTAAAATCAACAAAGGGTGTGCCTGTACATCAAGGAGTATTTCAGGCAGGACTGCACGGAGGGTTCCAATAAGAAATGGTGCACCTAAGTTATCGTTGTTATTGGAACAAGGAGGTTAGCCTGGCCTCTGATTGATACATGGCTAGATTTACCTCGCTGCACCTTCTCTGTGAGTGACTGCAGTGTGATCTAGACAGGGGAGGAGGCAAATGAGTGCAAAACAAATCTGGTCTATTTCTTGTTCTGACCCACTCCATCTATCTTTTACATCTTTGGCTGGCAGCAGACGGTGCAGAAGGACTGCATGCCATCCACATCTCATGGCTGCTCGGCAGAAGATGGTACAGTACGACTGCTAGCCATCTTCATCTCTTGCCTGCCTGGCATAAGATGGTACAATACGACTGCTAGCAATCCTCATCTCTTGCCTGCCTGGCAGAAGATGGTACAGTACGACTGCTAGCAGTCCGTATCGCCTGCCTGCTCACCATAAGACGGTTCAATAGGACTGACTGCAGGACTAAAGAGAATGACCTGGTCAAGTCACTCCAAATGTAGTCCCTGCGCCCATGTCTGCCCAGGCGCTCCCAGCCGACGTGGCCAGGAGCACCTCGGACACGACGAGGACGACTACCAATCGTATTGCACCGTCTGCTGCCAGAAGGCAATGGGTTGCTGCTACTGTGCAGCAAAGCCGTATCGCGTCTGCCAGCACCCAGGAGACATAGGGTGACGGTTACCTGAGCTGGCTCCATGCTTGCCGTGGTATGGCGTCTGCACAGGTAACTCAGGAAAAAAGGCACGAAATGATTGTCTGCCCTTGCTTTCACGGGGGGAGGGAGGGAGCGGGGGGCTGACGATATGTACCCAGAACCACCCGCGACAATGTTTTAGCCCCATCAGGCATTGGGATCTCAACCCAGAATTCCAATGGGCAGCGGAGACTGCGGGAACTGTGGGATAGCTACCCACAGTGCAACGCTCCGGAAGTCGACTCTAGCCTCGGTACTGTGGAAGCGCTCCGCTGAGTTAATGCACTTAGAGCATTTTCTGTGGGGACACACACACTCGAATATATAAAACCGATTTCTAAAAAACCGACTTCTATAAATTCGACCTAATTTCGTAGTGTAGACATACCCCTAGACAATGATTTTTAATTAGGTCACAAAATATAGGAAAACTTCCTCTCAGTTAGGCCCCTCTAGAACACATGGTCCCACCTGAACACAGCAACTGCCTCTCTTCTCATGCCCCAACTACATTCCTTTCCCTCCTTCCCACTGCCAGAGGGATAGGTGGCAGAAGCAGCCTGGACAGTATCTTTTTTGTGCAGCTCACAAAATTCTTAAGTCTCCTTAGCGTCTCAGAGCTGTTTGTGTGAAATACAAAGGGAAATATCAAACCTGATGCAGTGAAAGGGTTGAGGTAGAATTTTATGGCCACTCCAAAGTCTTCCTACATGTCTAATAAGCATTTTTAAAATTTATTGATGCATTTACGAATTAAGAATGATTAAATAAAAATAGTAAATGAATGCCCTCCGCCTTCCTCTTCCTCATGTTCCTTTATTCAAATTTTTATTTTGCTGTTTGTGGTATCTCTTTTTTTCTCAAACCTCTTTCGTCTCTGTTTTCCCTCAGTCTAATAACCCTCCCTCCACCCACTTTTCCCTTCCTCTCTTTCACCTCCTGTGACTGTTCTCTTCCTTCCTTTTCTTTCATTGTCTCCTTCCTTTTACTTACTAAGGCCAGGTCTACACTACAAACTTCTATTGGTATAACTACGTCACTCAAGGGTGAGAAAAATCCACACCCCTGAATGACACAATTATACTGACCTAACTCCCGGAGTAGACAGCACTATGTCAACAGAAGGGCTTCTCCCATTGACATAGCTACTGCCTCTCATGGAGGTGGATTAACTATGCCGATGGGAGAAGCTCTCCAGTCATTGTTGTAGCACAGTGTTGTAGCAGCTCCCATGGGCCGGGAACAGCGAACCGTGGCCACTGGGAGCTGCGGGGGGCCGTGCCTGCGGACGATCAACGTCAGAAAAATGTCTCATGGCTCACAATCAGATTACCCTGATGGGCCACAGCTTGCCCACCACAGTTCTAGCATCTTCCCTGAATGCACAGCAGCACAGCTGCCCTGCAGCATTTTAAGTGTAGACCTGCCTAATTCCCAACCTCTTCTACTCAGTGCCCCTTTCCCCCAGCTCTCTCCCTCTCTCTCATGCGCACGCACACATACCCCTCCCCCTGCACTCATATTTATTTGTTTCTGCGCCACTGTGAACAATTTAATTGTGAACAAGATAATTTAGAAACTTCTTTCCCCCATATAAACACACACTAACTATACAATAGAGGAATCATTTCACGCCCACTGAAATGCCACCTCTGTAGTAGAATGCTTTGGAGTTTGCAGCCAAATAACACAACTGAACATGAAGAGTACTGTGTCTGGTTAAAGTAGGCAGGGTATCATTAACTAAATTGAAATTTTGTACAGGTCACCCTTGCTCTTTCAAGAAATGCCATAGTACCTTTGTTGACCACAGGTGGTTGGGATCTGTGATTTGAATCTCATCTAAAAGATGGCATCTCTAGTAACATAATACCAGCAGCTCCATGTTGGGGCATTGTCAGAGCTACTGGAGACCTATAAATGTAAAAGATAATCTCAGCTTTCATTAAGATATCCATTTCCTTGCAGAGCTACCCTCGATAAACCAAAGTGAAATGGTGTAAACCCACCTAGATTTAAAAGTTTGTCTCTGATTGTTCCTAAAGATCACCGGTTATTCAGTGTCCCCACCCTTTTCCTTGACAGCAATCCAGGCTCCTCTTTGGGGTTTGTGAAAACCATGGCCCTTGACATGTGAGAGCCTCAGATCAGTCTGTGGCTGTGCGAACAGTGCTGCCCAGGCTGCAGCTGATGGCACCAGGAACTGTGCAAGTTTATTCTCAATAAGCTGCCTGGGAACAGGGACTCAAATCATTTTCATTATACACATTTTTTGTAACAGGAGTTTGAGTATATATCCCAAAAAATCATCTCACTAACCATCCTCAAAATCCAAAAGTCATCCCTGTTCTTAGTGGTTTCATAATGGTGGAGAGGAGCTGGTGATATTTTCCTGGAGTGAAATGTTGCTTTGCACTGAGGCTTGCCTAAAAATTCTAAATCTGGCTGTGGGCATTAGTTTAGGAATAACTCAGATAGAAATGTGAATCCCCACTATCAGTTCTTAGGTTTTCATTGGCGGTCTTCCGTCCAAGTACTGACTAGGTCCAAATCTGCTGAACTTGTGACAAAAATCTGACAAATTTGTAGCCCAGAGTAGTATGACTGCAGGCCATATTGGAGGGGTAATTTACCAATTAGATAAGGGATTACGCAGTCTATGAATGCAGCTTTCACAGCACTTCTCTTAAACCCCAATGGACTATGCAACTGTCAGCTTCCTTCCTTTTTTGCCAGTACTTAGTGGCAAAGAAATTTGCCCCTCACTGCAGTGCCACCAAGCAGAATGTTAGTCTAGCATTAAATTAGACTTCACCCATCAAGGACCACTGTTGAATTGCAGTAAAAGCATTATGAAAAATCTGAACTGAAGGAAGGCTTGAAGGATTGGGTGGATGGTTGAAAAGTAGTTGGCTTGTTATCAAGGTACAATTGGAAGCATGCTTGGCTTAATTTAGTCTAGCTGAACACACAGATTGTTTCTCAGATGTGCGGATAACTCAGTTTTTAATCATTTTGGCAGTTCCTCTATACAGCAGAGCTCCAAAAGACTGAAATAATCCAACCACTTTCTTGCAAAGAAAAATGTCTGAATTTTAGTTGCACAGAGCTCTCACATAAGCAGTTGTCTTGTCAAGGCAGGCACTTCCATATTTCATCTTTCTGAGTAAAGCAGCACACTAACAAGCGCATTGCTGGGAAAAGGTTTTGGAATCAATAATTACTGAAATGCGTGTGCTGTGTTCTAACAGCATAATAGGTATTAATTGGCACCCTTGTGTGCAGTTCTAGCAGACGGACCAAAGACTGAGTGGGCGCAATGGTCCCTCCAGGACATCTGGGGGCTGTGTTAGGGGAAGATGGCAGAATCACTGCTCATCTTTTACAGGATAAATAATTCACTTTAAAATGTGCTATTTAAAAAAAAAAAAAGATCCTCCCCTGACTACTCCCTGTGTACGTAATCTGTGGTAAATCTTGATTGCTCCATTCTGTATAGAACAAGTACTGGCAGATGTAAATACAACCCAGGGTTCTTTCTGCCTCTCTCTTTTGAAAAATGTGCAATGACAGAAGTAGCTGCATACAAGTCTAACAAAAGAGATTGCTAAGATTTTTCCCCTCTGTAATTCAAGTTTTCCACCTGCCTGACACATGTTCAAGCCTCACTTGTAACTGAAATTAGTTGAGTGCTTCAGATTATCTTTAAGGGACTGCTGACCTGAGACTGGTTCTGACCTCGGGGACACTGTTGTATATCCAGAATAACACCATGCATTGTGTGTTATATTGGTGGAAGGGAGTTCAGAATCCAGTCCCAGAGACTTAAAAATCCTATTCTCTTCAGAGGTTAACTAATGTGGACCTGGACCTCTGAGGTTCTGAGCACCCTCAACTCAAGTAGAGTTTAATGGAAGTCAGTGGGCATTGAGAGCACTCCGGATCAGGCACATTAGCTAAAAGGATAGGTTGCGCCACCCTGATTCTCACTGTATACTGCCTTACTCCAGAAGTAGTGCCATTGGGGCGGATTCTGATCCTCTTACTCATTCTAAGTAGAACCTTATTCTTCTGGCAGATTCTAAATGGGCCTTAGCATAGCTGTCCCTTCATAGTGTCAGAGTGGTATAAAGGGGCTTTAGTTAAATGTGAAACAGATTCGATGTGAGTAAAAGTAGTGGAATCTGTGCCTGAATTACCTTAGTGAAGCGTCAGTACATAGTTTTACCAACTGGATGAGTTCTTCCATCCTACTTCTTAACTCTCTGACTTTGTGGCCTTTAGTGGAGAAGCTCAGGATTTACAGAAGTGTACAAGATAGCAGGATTTGGCCCATTGTGCGTTTAAATTAGAAGTAAAGGGAGAAAAGCAGAAGCAGGGAGAGTACAGTCATATTGAAACACCCTTAAAACATTTCAGGGCTAAATCCCGTCTGTCTGACTCACACCACTGAAAATCTGGGTGATTCAAGGTTGGATTACCAAAACAGATGCACCCACTGGACCCTTTTGTGAATTTGGGCCTAGATGGATATACAGGCTTCTGTTCTGACAGTGGTTTCATGAGCTCACACATTTGTGGGCTTTTACTTACATAAACCTGATGTCCACTAGTAATTTTTTCAAGATGCCTAAGGGACTTAGGAACCTCAGGCCCATTGACTTGACTAAGTCACTTACATGGTTTTTTTAAATTTACCACACTATAACAGAGGTCCTGATCCAAAGCCTATTGAATTCAGTGGGAATCTTTCCATTGATTTCAGTGTTGTTTTTTTATTAGACCCTCAGCCATGATCACTGTGGTGAAAGCTCTTTGACTGTGGTGCCCTTGCAATCTTCACATTAATTCTGTATATAAAGATCAGTTTTGAGAAGCAGTTTCCTCCTCATGTTTAAATAAATTAAAGTGCATCGCTTCTGTGTTCCCCATCAAAGCTCCA
The DNA here is from genome assembly GCF_965140235.1 of Caretta caretta. NCBI lineage: Eukaryota > Metazoa > Chordata > Testudines > Cheloniidae > Caretta > Caretta caretta. Next base: position 170,858,546 of record NC_134208.1, read on the forward strand.
CGTCAGCTGGCCACATTTTCTGAAAAGCCAGCACATCAAACCTATATTTGAAGCAGTGTAGGATATCAATATAGAAAACCAAAGATGTGTCAGTTCTCCTTGCTCATGTTATGGACTATAGAGTTTCACAGGCTAGAATATTGGTAAATATTTATTTTTAATTATGTTCTTTTTTACAAAACCAAAGGCAGCCAAGAAAACTACACTGTAATTTAATGGGTTTTAACATGCCACACTAAACTGCCCTCTTAAACATAGTAAATTATGTGAAGTCATCCCGTTTAAGACCCTCTTAAAGAGGTAATTTAATTTAAACATGGTTACGTATTACTAGCTTCAGTGTCTGAAAAACATTTATACTGCCAGTAACAGTTCCATTGCCCTAGGTTATGCTACAGACTGAAAGACAATCACAAACTAAGCTCAGAAAAGTGTGCTGTGGTTTGATGTAACTGATAGATTAAATTGCCAGTGTGATGGCCTCAGGCAAGAAACACAGGCTGGGTGGACTAGAATCTCATTTTAGCCAAAAGTGCTGGTTAAAACAAGGACAGGAAAATAAATAAAGCACTAGTTGCTCATCTGTGTCTTTTTAGAACACTATGCAGGAAAAAACAGCCCCCACAGGCCACAAGTAGCTCTTCGGGCATCTTCCCTCTTGGAACTGGCCATCGACTGCTGCTTCCATGCTTATGACTGTCCCTTCTCACATATGGCGATCAGGCTCAGGCAGATTGCCTTTCAGTCAGCTGGTGTCCGAATTTTGAGGGGGCCTGTAACACAAAGATGCTTCTTTTCTCTAGCCACCATCCTGTAGCTGATTGGTAAGGGGACAATAGGCTCCATTAGGCCAAAGATGGCCCTTATCCTCTCCAGTGAAAAGATAATTGATGGAGATCGCTAGCTCTTCAGGGCAGAAACTGTCTCTTTTCTGTGTCCGTACAACACATTGGCACCCTTTGGGTGCTAGCATCATGTAAGGGCCAGACTGCAAATCATTTACTTCCTCTGAAGTCCTAGTAACTTCTGGCCCGTAACTAATCATGTGATTTAAGTCTTGCTGTCCCTGAAACAAAAATCACCTTTCAATAGCAATTGTAGAACCCTGTAGAAAATATCTGATGCATGTAAGATTTCTTCTCCTTCATGATAAGCAGCATATGTTCTCTTAGGAGAGAGTTTGGGATAGGATTAAAATAGAACAGAGAGTAATGGAGAAAATATTCTCAGTTAGAATTACATTAAAACCTTTCAACATGACTGATAATAGTTCCCTTTTTCTTTTTAGTATAAACTTGACTCAGCTGTTGAAGGGGGAGTACAGAGATTATTTCTTGTCAGAATCTATCAAAAATAATATGGTTAACCTAATTCAAATCATGCTGGAGAAAAACCTTAAACATCATAAGCCTGATCTCCTCTTACATGCACTGGTGCACATCGGGAGTAACCTGACTGTAAGAGTAGTTCAGAAGAGACAAGAATCAGGCTCATTTGGGCCTGGTTCTGCATGGATGTGAAGAAGACTAATGCACAATGCTTCCAGAAGCTCTTACTGGGGATGTGCACCTCCATTTTGTCCCATCATCCTGCCTCTGTTGAAAAGCAAAAATGGGAACCTCATGGGTCTGCAGCAGTACACTGTATATTTGAAAATGCCACAAATTCTAGTAATATTTCTCTCATGATAAAACTAGGACAACTTTCTAGTCCATTTTCTTATCTGGGAAGCCTTTATTGAGGTCTGGTCTAGGTGTTCTGTGAGTCACACAATTTCTCCTGGTGGTTTCATAGAACCAACTGGTTCTAGTAATGGTAATTGACTGAGGGCATCACCATAGGCATGCTGATGTCTGGCCTTATAAACTATTTTATCCTCATAAGTGGCTAATGTTGTAGTCAGGCTGGTGGCATATTTGGCACACCCTTATTTTCATTGAAGAGTCCCACCAGTGGTTTGTGATCTGTCAAAATGGTAAAAGTCTTTCCATGTAGGTACTGCAGGAATTATTTTATAGTGAGGCTTTGTTTCTCCAACTGGGAGTAACCCGTTCAGCTTTATTTAGGGTCCTGGAGACATATCCAATTGGCCTTTCTCCAATCTCTCATGTTATGGGACTAAATTGCCCTCACCCCATATGATGAAGTATTGCAGAACAGGATTAATTCTTTGCCCAAGTCAAAATGAAGAGGGTAGCTCTGAAGATTTGAGTAGCTTTTTAGATTCTTGAACTGCTTTCTTTTGTTTCTTTTCCCAATGCCAAGGGGTCTCCTTTTCCAAATAGTGGTTTCAAGGTTCTAAAAGGGCTGAAACTCCTTCTTGGCCTATCCTGTAGCCCTGGTAAACCACTTCTGGTCTCATAAAAGAGCAGTTATTTTGTTTCAAGCAAAGTCCCACCACTTCCAATCTTTTAAATGCCTTCTCCAGTGTTGAAAGATGTTCCGGATCACTTCTGCCAGCAATGAGGATATTGTCAATCCTCACTACAACCCTGATCCAGAGGTCCCATTTCTAGGTGTGAAGGAAACATTGTTTCTCCATGTTCATTGAATCCCCTAGGCCAAGTAGCTGAAGCCCCTATATCTACTTCCATGTGTACCAACTAATTGTTTAACTACTGTTATTTTGTAAGGTTCCACTTTCTTCCCTGGAATACAATAAATACTGTGTACCTCCTCCTCTGTGTCTATCCTTCCTTCCTTCCTCTTCAGGAAAAAGTCCCTCTGCTTCCCTCTTTTTTCTCTGTAATTATGAAGTTTAACTGCTTGGATTTGATGTGCTGGTTGTTAGTTCCCTCTGCATTTCCTGGCTACGTGTCCAGCCTTAAGACATTTATAACACTGGGCCATTTTATATTTACAAATGGAGGCCAAATGAGCTCCTCCATAGCAGAAGCTGTTTTTGTTGGCTTTGCATTTTGTACACAGAATCAGTTTGATTGTGCTTGTATTCTAAATGCAAATCTTGTAAATTTTTCACTGCTACTTTCATAGTGATTGCCAATTCTACTTCTTTGGGCCGGGTCAAGTTCCCTTCTGCCTTTGAATTTTTTCATCATTGATACCACAAACAAATCAATTTTCCTATCGCTGCCATTCTGTTTTCTCCTCATTGCCAGTTTTGTATAGGGAACTCCAGATGATATGATAACACACTGTTTGCTTACAGTTACTGCGGGCTAAAGAACATGTTGCTTTATTGGTGGAACTACATACTCAAAATGGTGGGGCAAGTTTTGCAAACCCCACCATCTAATAAGAAGTCAGTAAAGTCAAAGGGTGAAACATGACTCCAGTCCATAATACTCTGAGTCACTCCGTTAACCTCTTAATAGCCCCTATACTTCAGCATCACACTTCAAGTACAAGTTCAGGTGAGAAATTTAGCCGTAAACCCGAATGTATAGGTTTGAGTCAAACACAATATTTTCACAGAATTTGAGTTTATACTTGGTGTTTTCATGTTTCTATTTAAAAGAAAGGAAATTCCTGATAGCAAGGACAATAATCTATGTTCTGTGGTGAAAAATCTTTAGGAAATTGGAAGCAAGTAGATCATAACACGGCCATTTAGAAGTCTGCCAAGCAGTGGGTGGGTAACATTAGAGAGACTTTAATGAGATTTGCAGGTGCTCAGCACTTTTTAGGATCCCCTATGTTGACACAGTTACGAAGATGTGTGTTTCTTGTAACACACAATCAAGTAATATTTATTTAACTGGATTTAACTAAACCCCCAAAAGGTGTCTATTCATGGCTCTAGGTACCCAAACACACTGTTAATACTACAGTCAGATCTCAGCAGCATCAAAATAATCAATCCAACAGGAACCCAGCTACCCAACTCCTTCCCAATCCTTCTGTGTAATAAGGGGTCGTTTTCTACATTTGGTTAACAGATGGGTCCTTTGGATTTGTTGCCCTCCTGGCTGCAGAAACAAGGTAACACCAGTGTATTTTGTTGTAATTTCATTTTACAAAATGTAATTCTCCAAATGGAAACCTCCTCGGGGCAAATTTTACATGAGGACTTTGGATCCCAAAGGCAACACTTACGCAAACAGCCCCAGTCACTTAAATAAGACTAATCACATGAGTAAGGGAGTGATAGAAAGTATGAGCTCCCCTTACACCTCCATGGGCTGTTGTCTTGGTTCAAGCACACAGGAGTACGCAGGTACTTCATGCTGGTTTATTTTGCTCCATCCTAAGCAGGTTGGTGGGGAATGGATAAAGCCTTGGCACTTCTATACCTAGCAAGTGCAGCTGAGTAGGTATAGTCCAGTGACCCACTTCTCTCCCCCCCACCCCCCCCACTGCTATTCTGAAGCAAGGAGGAGGAACTGTGCTTCAGAAGTGTCTCTCAATCACAATGTCTCCTGGGGGCTACTCCGGGGGAAGTGCAGCTTACACACCATCCCTAGCTCAGGGCTGGAACTAAATCTAGCCCTAGAAGAATACTTCTTGTTTGCTTCTTAAATTCCCTTTACTGTCACTGGTAAATTGGTTCCATGTATGGTCCCATGAATAAATGTGCAAATAAGACTGACTGTTTTCATTTCAAATGGATCATTATTAAGGCTTCAAGCTGTCAATGAGCCCAGCCTAGGGAAACTTTATTATTAGCATTGAAAGGCTTCTGTGAATGTGTGAGCAGAATGGCTCATACCAGGAGATCAGTAATATGCTCCCAGTTGGCTTTTAATTCAGTTTAGCAAATATGAATGATCTGTAAGTGCTGAATGAAAAAGCAAGCTATAGAACCCGCAGCATATTTGTAAACTACAGCTGGCTGGAACAGTTAATACCGGGGGGGCCACATTTTCAAGTTCAAAGACAAACATTTATTTTTAATAGAGCAAATTAGTTGCACAGCCAATTTGTTTTGTGTACAGCCACATATTCTGACTTGTAACTGAAATGCATCAAAAGAAAATAACTTCCATTGACATGAAGCAGTTTCCTAGAGAGTCAAATGCCTTTTAGTAAACATCAGCCCTCTGGGCCTGATCAAGGACACAGAGGTCAGAATTTTTACAAGTTAATATTTTCCAAGCCACACTAAAGACTTCCTATTGCCTACCCAGTGTAAATTGTTTACAGCCTGCTCAGAAAAGGAGCTCCTGTTCCATGCCTCTAGACTGATGATAAAAAATTCTCCCCAGAAACTTCCTCTGGTGAATTCGTCCATAATACACTGTATTTTATTGTCTCTGGTCCTGAGTGCATACAGGGATGCTCTCTGGTGAAGACTAGACAATAAATAATGTTTTTATAACATAGCACAGAGGACAGGCCTGCATATCGGACTTTATTAAGAAGGGATCGCATAGGGTTTTGTTGTTGTTGTTGAAGCTGATCAATGTGGTGAAGGAGACTTTTCGGATGCTGCTCCTAAGCTAACACACTGTTGGGCACAACTGTGAGGTGGAGTTTACGTGCAATTTCAGAAATTTTGCTATGAGCTGGTTTGATTTTGCTTCTTCTCATCAGTGGTTTTGTTTTTGTTTCTGGATTTTTTTTTCAAAGTAAACTTTTAATAAATGGGAAAAAACCTATGCTACACAGTGTGGTGTACTGAGAACCATGTGTTCCGTGGTACAGAAAGATATGTTATGATTCTTATCTGCGTGAGACCATGAAAAAATATTTCTTTGTCCTCAACCTCATTAAAAAGTTATTTAATAAAGAACTTGAAACCATTATCAATATTTACAAAAGAAATGCTCGAGAGTGGAGTTATGTATTTAGAAATTCACAGACGGCTCAGTGTGTTGAAGCAACAATATACTTGATAGGAAGTATAGTTGACATTTTCCAAATATAGAAAACAGATGATGGAAGGTTTAATTTCTATGAATTGGAGCAGTAGCTCAGTCTACTAACCTCATGGGAATGCTTTCAGCTCAGCAGGGTGCTCAAAGAACAGAAAATTTCAAGCACTTGTGGAAAATTGGTTGAAACCTACATGATTTTTCTAAATTTAAATATGACTGCTGTTAGAGTGAGACTAATTTTGGAACTGAAGAACTTTGGAAGTAAAAAGAATTTCCTCAATTCCACCAAGTTGTTTTTTTAAACTCTCAGACTAAATCAGGCCAAGCTATTAAAATATATTTGGTGAATAATAAAGCGCTTTATTAAACAATAGTTAAGACAGTCGGCTCTTTTATCTTAATGCTTGCTGTTGTGTATATTGGCTGATAAGAGATAAATTGTAGTAAAAAAGACAATGACATATGGGTACTGCCATAATGCCAAGAGTTTAAGGGTAATCTGAACTGCATCCAAAAGGGCTAATAGAACTAATTTGAGAAGGGGAATGAAAGAAAGGGCCTAATTCTAGCCTCCTTTACATTGGCATGACTCAAGAGTAACTCAACTGAAGCCAATGGATTTATACCCAAGTAAAATCATTGTAAGTGTAATCAGAATCAGTCCCAGAGACTTTAAAGCCCAAATTAAATAACAACAACTCTTCCTATTTCTCAGGCCTGAGGTATGATCTGTATACATTTTCACATGCATTTATTATAGTGGAGTGTGCAAGTTGGGAATCTGTGTATGCACGTGAATATTTAAACATCAAACAGCCATTTGTACACACAGATGCCTGCTTTGTGAGTGCAATTTTGGTGAGTGTGCATCCAAATGTAGGCATGAAAATGCAAATGTATTTTTCTGTGCAGATCTTGAGTCTTTCTAAAAATAACTGGCTATAAAGGGCAGTCGTTTGTTTATATACTTTCTACCATGCTTGCCACATTTTCTCATCATGAGTGTACTTTACCACGTCAGGTTTCTTACAACATTAGAACAGTTCTTATTGTTTAATAAGCCAAAGGGAGTTATTATGTGGATTTTTTTATAGCTATCCTGGGCATTTATGTCTACGCTCTAGCAGGCTTTAAAATGGTCAAATTAGGAGCACCACTGGGTTGTGGGAGACAGAAATAGCTCCAGGAACCAATAGTGCTACACTGGAGGAGCAAAGCGAATGAAAAGCCGCTGTTTTTCTCTGAGTATTGTCGTTGGTTGCTAGAGTTACTGACTGGGTGGCACATTCAGTCGGTATTTTGGAGCTGATTTTGAAGCTCTTGTAGGGTGAGTTCTAATCCAGAGGTTCTCAACCTTTTTCCTCTGAGCCCCCCCTCAACATGCTATAAAAACTTCACTGCCCATCTGTGCCACAACAATTGTTTTTCTGCATATAAAAGCCAGGGCCTGCATTAGGGGGTAGCAAGCAGGGCAAGTGCACGACGCCCCACACCACAGGGGGCCCCGCAAAGCTAAGCTGCTCAGGCTTCAGCTTTAGCCCCGGGTGGCATGGCTTTGGCTTTCTGCCCTGGGCCCCAATGAGTCTAATGCCAGCCCTGCTTGAAGGACCCCCTGAAACCTGCTCACGGCCCCCCCAAGGGGCCTTGGACCCCTGGTTGAGAGCAGCTGTTCTAACCCATTCATCTGGGAAATGCATGCATACTGGGAGACTGGGGGGGGGGGTCGTCTAATACATTTGTAACAGAAGTGTTTGCTTTTATTTGATTTTGTATATGTGAGTTTGGGTTTTTTTACATTTTTCACAGGCTTTTTTTTATTGGCTCCAGGAAATAAATCAAATGTATTGTCTATTCAGAAGAGAGGAGCCATGAAACAGCTTATATTGTATTTGAAGGTATCTGTCTATCTAAGATACTTCTATAGCTTCCATTACCATGACAATGGAGTGCTTCACAACAATTAATGAAATTATCCTCACAACATCCCTATGAATTAGATAGCAAAAAGGCAGGAAGTCCCCAGTCTTCTGTTGTGCCCAGTCTCTGCCAGCTGGTAGCAGTTTGCAGTCCACCCAGTGCACAATGCTCCTGCCACACTCCCTCCCCATGGTCTACGCCACTGGGAATCCTCAGCAGTGGAGAAGCAGCCAGTTTCTACTCTCTTTGCATCTCTTCAATCTGACACTCAGATTTTTGTCCTGATTTTAACCTTAAATCATCTTGTCCTTTTAAAAAAAATTGCTATTGTTTTAATAGATTTTATGGCATGGAAAAATCCAGCCTCAGTATTTTTTAAAATCACATGTAAAAGCTCAGAAACGCAAAAATGAAAAACAAAATGTTGGTATTTGGCTTGATTAACTATCTCTGTGATGACATGCTGCTAGTCTTTGTAATTGTGTTGGATGGTATGGGAGGAAAGTCAATTAAGATTATCTGACTGGGGCTGAACCAGGAAATTTGTTACCACACTCCCAAAACACGGGAAAGGAGTGCCAGACCAGTGGTGCAGAAATGTTCATTCTCCTCCCCTGAAAGTAGCGCAGAGCAGAAGGAGCATCTGGTTGCCTACCTACTAGGGCCAGGGAAGAAAAGTCATGGGGATCTGCACTTTTCCTCTAAGGCAGAAGGGATTGGAGCAGTTCCGTATCTGGGGGAGAGAAGGCACTAGTGGGGGGGAGGAGGGCGGGGGGAAGGATAGGTGTTACCAAATAAGGGAAGGCTCCCTGGGGAAGGAAAGTCAGATGAACTGGGGAGAAGGAAGGTCCAAGGAACAGAGCGAACTGTGAGAACGGGGGATATGTAGCCCTAAAACTTGGCAGGCAGGAAGCAAGATGTCTGGAACCAGATGGGTGGGAGATGAGAGGTTGCTAGCACTAGGAGGGAACTTGCAGTCAGAGGGAAAGTGGGACCTGGAACAGAGCTGGCAGGAAGTGAGAAGGAGACCTGAGGGGTTTCATGGGCTGTGAGGAGGCAAGCAGCACTGGGTGACAATTAACAAAAAGACAATCACTTAGTGGTGTTAGTTCAGGGCAATAAGGCATCTAGAGTGATCAAGTCGTGAGAGGAGGCAGCATTGCTTCCTGGTGCACTGGGGGGATGAGGGAGGCAAAGCGGAGCCACTTCCAGGGAAGACCCAAGTTGCTGCCTCTGTGTCCATGAAACCTGAATATGAGGTTGTAGTATAAACCACCAGATATAGTGGTTTGTTCTGTCTTACCTAAACACTGCAATTTTCCCTACGCCAGCACATGCCCTACTCACCACCTTCTTTTGATACCTCCTGGCCACTTGCAAAGGTTTGTCTTTTGATGGCACCTAAAGAGGAAAGTGTCTCAGAAATAGAAACTAGGACAGTGTAGAAGAATACCCATTTAAAAGCATCAATCTTAAGCTGGCTGGTGTCTCTGTGTTTCACATCATTAGTGCTCATTATGCTTACACTAGACAAGGGTTTCTCAATCTGTGGGTCGGGACCCAAAATTGGGTCATCAGAATGTTTCGAAGGGTCACGTGGCAGCTCCTGTGGCTCCTGTCCTATGGGCTAGCTGGGCTCACCTCCCTGCTCCAGCCACTGCAACCTCTGGGGTCCCAGCATCACTCAGGTTTGGCCCAAGCATCATGATGACGGGAGTCCGAGAAGGCCAAATTTGAGTGAGTGGCACTACAACCCCATAAGCCGGGTCTCAATTCCACTCACACAAATTTGGTCCAGTCAGAGCAGGCAGGGCCAGCCCTGAGTGACACTGCAATCCCAGAGGTTGCAAAGCCTGGAGCAGAGAGCCAAGCCCAGCCAGCCCCACAGCACTGGAGCTGCAGGAACTGCCACTGTGGGGTGAGTGCTGGGCAGGACCCAACCAAAACCACCCCAGGGCCTCCACGCCCAGACTATTTACTGGGTCGTGACAGGCCATAATCATTTACAAATGGCTCCTGAGCCCAAAAAGTTTGAGAAACCCTGCACTAGATCATCACAGCTTGGAAGCGGAAATGAGTCTGAGGCCTGGTCTACACTACGAGTTTATGTCGGATTTAGCAGTGTTAAATCCAAATTAACCCTGCACCCGTCCACACAACGAAGTCATTTTTTCGACATGAAGGGCTCTTAAAACCGATTTCTGTACTCCTCCACAACGAGGGAATTAGCGCTGAAATCGACATCGCCATTTCAAATTAGGGTTAGTGTGGATGCAATTCAAAGGTATTGGCCTCCGGGAGCTACCCCCCGGTGCACCATTGTGACTGCTCTGGACAGCACTCTGAACTCGGATGCACTGGAGAGGTGTACAGGAAAAGCCCCAGGAACTTTTGAATCTCATTTCCTGTTTGGCCAGGCGAGCTTATCAGCACAGGTGACCATGCAGAGCTCATCAGCACAGGTGACCATGCAGTCCCAGAATCGAAAAACAGCTCCAGTATGGACCGAATGGGAGGTACTGGATCTGATCACTGTATGGGGAGAGGAATCCATGCTATCAGAACTACATTCCAAAAGATGAAATGCCAAAATATTTCAAAAAATCTCAGAGGCCATGAGGGACAGAGGCTACATCAGGGACACAACACAGTGCAGCATTAAACTTAAGGAGCTCAGACAAGCGTACCAGAAAACCAAAGCATCAAACAGATGCTTCGGGACAGAGCCCCAGACATGCCGCTTCTACGCTGAGCTGCATGCAATTCTAGGGGGGGGCCACCCCACTACCCCACCCCTGTCCGTGGACTCCGATGATGGGGTACTCTCCGCCATGGCTGAGGATTTTGCAGATGGGGAAGATGAGGAGGCGGAGGACGAGCTTGGGGACAGCACACAGCACACCGTTCTCCCCGACAGCCAGAATCTTTTTATCACCCTGACTGAAATACCCTCCCAACCCAACGAAGCTGGAGAAGGGACCTCTGGTGAGTGTACCTTTTTTAATATAATACATGTTATAAAAGCAAGCGTTTTTTAATGATTAAGTAGCCCTGAGGACTTGGGATGCATTCGTGGCCAGTACTGCTACTAGAAAAGTATGTTAACGTGTCTGGGGATGGAGTGGAAATCCTCCAGGGACATCTCCATGAAGCTCTCCTGGAGGTACTCTAAAAGCCTTTGCAGAAAGTTTCTGGGGAGAGCAGCCTTATTCCATCCTCCATGGTAGGACACTTTACCATGCCATGCTAGTAGCAAGTAATCTGGTATCATTGCATGACAAAGCCTGACAGCGTATGGTCCCGGTGTTTGCTGGCATTCAAGCAACATCCGTTCTTTATCTCTCTGTGTTATCCTCAGGAGAGTAATATCATTCATGGTAACCAGGTTGAAATAGGGGATTTTGATTAAGGGGACATTCAGAGGTGCCCATTCCTACTGGGCTGTTTGCCTGTGGCTGAAAAGAAATCCTCCCTGCAGTTAGCCATGCGGTGGGAGGGCGGGGCCATTGGCGCTGAGCTGTTCTCGTTTGGCTAGCAGGGATCTTCCCTGGTACCAGCCAGGTGGTGGGGGAGGGGAAAAGCGATCATCCCAAAGAATTGGATGGGGGGAGGGAGTTAGTTTGGTTTCTGCTGCTGCATGTTAACAGGAAAACTGCAGCGCTAAATGGCCAACTCAACGGGCTTTGCTTGGTATGGGAAAGGAGGGGACTGCTGTTATGAAGGGTGCAGAAGCCGAAAGACTAAGGCTTACCATGGCCACCTGCAAGCTGAATTCTGTTGCTTGGCCCTGCATGTGTGATCTCTAACACCAAAGCCGTAGGCACTCAATATAAGATGCAAAATGCGACCTTGTACCAAAATCACATGTGCTATGTAATGTGAATAGCGTTGTTCACCGTGAAAGAGTATAGCCATTGTTCTGTAAAATGTATCTTTTTAAATACTTCACTCCTTTTTTTTCCTCCAGAAGCTGCAAATGTTTCAAGCCTCCCTCCTCCATCCCAAAGGCTATCTCAGATAAGGCGATGAAAAAAATACACACACGATGACATGTTCTCTGAGCTCATGCAGTCGTCCGGCACTGACAGAGCTGTGTGAAGGGACACAATAGCAGAGTACAGGACGGTGGCCGATGAACGTGAGGAGAGGTGGCAGCAGAAAGATCAGAGGAGGCATGAGGAAACGCTGGGGCTACTGCGGGATCAAACGGACCTGCTCCGGCGTCTGGTGGAGGTTCATGAACGGCAGCGGGATCACAGACTGCTGCTGCAGCCCCTGCTTAACTGCCCTCGGTCCTCCCCAAGTTCCACAGCATCCTCACCCAGACGCCCAAGAATGCGGGGTGGGAGGCTCCGGGCACCCAACCACTCCACCCGAGTGGACAGCCCAAGCAACAGAAGGCTGACATTCAACAAGTTTTAAAGTGGCCTTTTCCTTCCCTCCTACCCTCCTCTCACACCCCACCCAGGCTACCTTGTGAATTATCTCCCTATTTTTATAATCAATTAATAAAGAATACATGTTTTTTAAATGATAGTTTTCAGAGTAACAGCCGTGTTAGTCTGTATTCACAAAAAGAAAAGGAGTACTTGTGGCACCTTAGAGACTAACCAATTTATTTGAGCATGAGCTTTCGTGAGCTACAGCTCACTTCATCGGATGCATACCGTGGAAACTGCAGCAGACATTATATACACACAGAGATCATGAAACAATACCTCCTCCCACCCCACTGTCCTGCTGGTAATAGCTTATCTAAAGTGATCATCAAGTTGGGCCATTTCCAGCACAAATCCAGGTTTTCTCACCCTCCACCCCCCCCCCCCACAAACTCACTCTCCTGCTGGTAATAGCCCATCCAAAGTGACAACTCTCTTCACAATGTGCATGATAATCAAGGTGAACCATTTCCTGCACAAATCCAGGTTCTCTCACCCCCTCACCCCCCTCCAAAAACCACACACACAAACTCACTATCCTGCTGGTAATAGCTCATCCAAAGTGACCACTCTCCCTACAATGTGCATGATAATCAAGGTGGGCCATTTCCAGCACAAATCCAGGTTTTCTCACCCCCCCACCCCCATACACACACAAACTCACTCTCCTGCTGGTAATATCTCATCCAAAGTGACCACTCTCCCTACAATGTGCATGGTAATCAAGGTGGGCCATGTCCAGCACAAATCCAGGCTCTCTCACCCCCGGGGCATTAAGGGGTAGGCTGGGTCCCCAAGGATAACTATAGGCATTTCAACATCCCCAACAGTTATTTTCTGGTCTGGGAAGTAAATCCCTTCCTGCAGCCATTTAAACAGATCAGAGTTCCTGAAGACGCGAGCATCATGAACCTTTCCCAGCCATACCACACTGATGTTGGTGAAACGTCCCTTGTGATCCACCAGTGCTTGCAGCACCATTGAAAAGTACCCCTTGCGGTTTATGTACTGGCTGCCCCGGTGGTCCAGTCCCAAGATAGGGATATGGGTTTCGTCTATACCCCACCACAGTTAGGGAATCCCATTGCAGCAAAGCCATCTAGTATGACCTGCATATTTCCCAGAGTCACTACCTTTGATAGCAGCAGCTCAGTGATTGCTTTGGCTACTTGCATCACAGCAACCCCCACAGTAGATTTGCCCACTCCAAATTGATTACCGACTGACCGGTAGCTGTCTGGCGTTGCAAGCTTCCACAGACCTATTGCCACTCGCTTGTGAACTGTGAGCGCTGCTCTCATCTTGGTATTCTTGTGCTTCAGGGCAGGGGAAAGCAAGTCACAAAGTTCCATGAAAGTGCCCTTACGCATGCGAAAGTTTCGGAGCCACTGGGAATCATCCCAGACCTGCAACACTATGCGGTCCCACCACTCTGTGCTTGTTTCCCCAGGCACAGAATTGGCGTTCCACGGCATAAGCCTGCCCCATTAACACCATGATCTCCAAATTGTGGGGGAATGTGGTTTTAGAGAAAGGTGTGTTCATGTCCTCATCATTGCGCTGCCGTTGCCTCCTCGCCTGGTTTTTCAGGTGCTGGTTCTGCATACACTGCACAATAATGCGTGAGGTGTTTACAATGGTCATAACTGCTGCGGTGAGCTGAACGGGCTCCATGCTTGCTGTGCAATGGTGTCTGCTCCTGCTCGGGCAATCCAGGGAAAAGGGCGCGAAATGATCGTTTGCCGTTGCTCTGACGGAGGGGGGGCGACTGACAACAAAGGGGGTGGCTTTGCGAGAAACAGAATGGCCCCCTCAAGGATAGAGCTCAAAACCTCAAGGACAGAACTCAAAACTGGGTTTAGCAGGCCGTTGATTTCATGGAGGGAGGGAGGAGAAAATGAATACAAAACAAATCTGGTCTATTTCTTGTTTTGATCCACTTCATCTATCTTTGTACATCTTGCTGGCAGCAGACTGTGCAGTATGACCATTAGCCATCATCATCTCCTGGGTGCTCGGCAGAAGACGGTGCAGTATGACTGCTGGCCTTCGTCTTCTGCTGGCTGCAGATTAAAAGACAGTGCACTGCCGGTAGGACTCAATCGCCATGAGACAAAACTTAAAAGGGAAATGACCTGGCTGAGTCACTCCCATGTTTGCCCAGGCGCCCCTGACCTCATAGAGGTCGGTTAAAAGAGCACCCAGGACTATGTCGATGACGGCTACAAGTCATACTGCACTGTCTGCTGCCAAAAGGCAATAAACTGCTGCTGTGTAGCAATGCAGTACCACGTCTGCCAGCACCCAGGAGACATACGATGACGGTTAGCTGAGCAGGCTCCATGCTTGCCGTGGTATGGTGTCTGCACAGGTAACTCGGGAAAAAAGGTGCAAAACGATTGTCTGCCCTTGCTTTCACAGAGGGAGGGAGGGAAGAGGGGCCTGACGATATGTACCCAGAACCACCCGCGACAATGTTTTAGCCCCATCAGGCATTGGGATTTCTACCCAGAATTCAAATGGGCAGCAGAGACTGCAGGAACTGTGGGATAGCTACCCACAGTGCAACACTCCGGAAGTCGATGGTTGCCTCGGTACTGTGGACACACTCCACCGACTACATGCACTTAGAGCATTTGTGTGGAGACACACACAATCGACTGTATAAAAACGCTTTCTACAAAACCGACTTCTATAAATTCCACCTAATTTCGTAGCGTAGACAAGGCCTGAGGTAGTCTGAATTGTATAATTTCCCATTATATCTTGACAGTAGGGCTCAGTGGCCTGTGGTAAATAACTATGTGCTACTCCCATGAACATTCTGTAGATGCTCAATCGCCTTCTCAATGGTTCCTTCCTTATTGGACGTCAGAGGCAAAAATAGTTGCATATCAGGGCCCATGTGATAAAACAAAGGCACATTAGTTTAAAACCTATTAAAGGGCTTTTAATACTGGGCCAGATCCTCAGGAGGTGTAAATTGCACAGCTCCATAAATGAAGTCAATTTACACCAGCTGGATCTGGCCCACTGCCTTGAAAGTACACCTCTGGTTATTAGTCTGCATGGACTTCCTAGACTATTTTTATTTCAAATTGTGCAAAAATAGGTGCTAGTGAAATAGCTACAAATCTATCATAGAGCAGGTGAAAAGTCAAATGCTTACAGGAGGGAATAAGGAGAGTCAGCATGGTCCAATGGCTAGACCACTGACATAGCAGACAGGAGACCTAGGTTGTTTTCCTGACTCTGCTGTGTGACCTGAGACAAGTCATTTCACCACCTTGCCTCTGTTTCCCACTCAGTCCTTGTCTGTCTTGTTTACTTAAACTGTGAGCCCTTCGGGGCAGGGACTGTCGCAGACACTGTGTTTGCACAGCATCCAGTACAATGGGGCCCTGATCTTGGCTGGGGCCTCTGGTTGCTCATGTAGAGTAATAAAAATAATAATAGAGATGAAAGAGGACAATTTTTCAAGTGATTTTTGTTGTTTTAGAATAATTTACAGGCCATGTCAAGACAGCTTTTCCTCTGTCTTTCTGAGTTGCTTTTGTTTTCAAGAATAGTATCCTTGGAAATGATCCATTGGTTAAAAATGTATCATAAATCTCTGTGGACAACAACAGTTCAAATGGCCAGGGATATTGTTGCCTTCATTTGTCCATTTGAGTGGGGGGGGGGGGGAGGGAAAGTGGGGGAAGGAGAGCACCAGCAGTAATAAGATTACTGGGTTAAACAGCCCCTTTAAAAGCTATTGTCCTAGATTGTCAAGCCAAAAACCAATAAACCAATAATACTTCAATTTCTCTGTAACACGCACAAGTCTACAGTATGCAAAGAGCATTAGTGCATATGAAAGTTTCTGACTATACCACTCACAGCTATAAGGGTGAGCAAGACAGAGCCATGTCACACAGTGACACAAATACCACAGAAATCACCACTGGAAAAACAGGTCATATTCAAAGAACTAACCCAAAATCTCAATAGCAGTGAGTCCAGCCCTCCGCAGTCTATGTATTTAGTTGAATATTTTCTTTTCTATAAGTTACAACTATGATGTATGTATTTACTATTTGTGATACAGCTGCGTCTGGAGGCCCCAGCCAGGTGGGCTCTGTTGTGCCAGGTGCCATACAACCATAGAGTAAAGGTCCCTGCCCCAAAGAGCTTACAGCCTAGTTTAAGCAGTATTGCAGACTGCTCCCAGGTCATTCCCAAAAGTCCGAATACATGCATTTTGAGATACTCATGAAACATGGGACTGGATGGCAGGAGATGATGACTCAATAATTGCCCAGTTCTGTTCATTCCCCCTAAAGCATCTGGCACCTCCCACTATCGGAAGACAGGCTACTGTGCTAGATGGATGATTGGTCTGACCCAGTATGGCCATTCTTATATTCATATGCTTTAGGGGCCTTGGCATGGCAGAGAGGGAGAAGCTCCCATGGAAACACACTGCTGCTTATAAAGAAAACTGCTGGGAGATTTAATGATGACTGGTTTCAGAGTAACAGCCGTGTTAGTCTGTATTCGCAAAAAGAAAAGGAGGACTTGTGGCACCTTAGAGACTAACCAATTTATTTGAGCATGAGCTTTCGTGAGCTACAGCTCTTGCATCCGATGAAGTGAGCTGTAGCTCACGAAAGCTCACGCTCAAATAAATTGGTTAGTCTCTAAGGTGCCACAAGTACTCCTTTTCTTTTTAATGATGACTGTTTCCACAAACTGTCGGAGGAGCATGCCAGGTAGGTGTCCAGCCCTATTCACATGGCACAGGAAACACTGCTGCATCTGGGCAGGCAGGGGCTGGGAAGAATGATTTAGAGGCAGCGAAGGTATGTCTGGATAGCCTGCTTGAGATCCATGGGATCTGGCAGATCCCTCAGTTCTGTGCATAGGTCAGGACATGCCCAGTACCTCTTATCAGGGCTGCTCAGGTTGGGAGGCGTGGAAGGGAAGTTTGCCCTGGACCCCCCCCCCCATTTGAGAGAGCCCTCAAACTGAGTGGCGTTGCGACCTGGCGCATGGGGCCTCAGGGCCACTCAAATTTGGCCCAGCCACTCCCCCGTCATGACGGAGAGGCAGCTGGGCCACATTTGAGTGAGTGGTGTAGTGATCCTGTCCTCCAGATCGCGCAATGCCTGGCGTGGGGAGCCGGGCTTCCTCTGTGGGACAGAAGACACCACTGCGGCAATGCCGGGGCGGGGGTCAAGTAGGGTCCCATGCCCCTCCCCAGACGCGGGGGGCACGTTCAGCAGCGAGCCGCGGTGGCGAAAGGGGCAGAACATGGGGCTGCCGCTCCCGGGAACCAGAGCCCCACACCGGCCGCCCCTCCGGCCCGGCTGTACCGCCAGCGCCCCCAGCCCTGTCCTCCGGCGGGGCTGTACAGACCCCAGGGGACGCGGCTTCGTGGAAGGGCTGGGGGCAGTACAGCTGCGCCGGAGGAAATGCCGGCATGGGGCCGCCCTCCTTTCACCTGAAAAGTATCGGGTACGGCGGGAGGACATAGCCCCCCCCCCCCCCCAGGTAATGTGGGATGGGGATGGGACGGGGAGAGCACTGGGGGCCGGGTAAGGAGGAGACACGTGAGGGGGGGGGTCACGCGGGGAGGTCACGTGCCTCCCTCTAGCTGGTGCCCCCTTGTGTCCCTCACATGAGTCGCCCATTTCAGATTTTGCCCCAAACCTCCAAAAATCTCTCTGTGGCCCTGCTTCTTGTGTTCCTCTGCCAATCCTCTAGTGCCAGGGGAACAATACAGTGCTACAGCAGCTCTTCAAAGACACTTTGCATTTTTTGCTCCCTGCATATTTTTGCATATGGTCCCATCATTTTATTAAAATTCTATTGAAGTACCTCAGAAACCTGCTCTTGACCTAACTCACATAATTTTTTTATTGACATCAAATTTTGCCACTTCACTGTTCACCCTGTCTTCCATGTTATTAATAAAGTATTAAACAATATTGGTCCTAGTTCTGATCTCTAGGGCACCACACCATTAATCTCTTTCCAGGTTTAGAATTGGCCATTTATTCCATGGCCATTTATAACTAGATTTTAATCCGTGACAGAACTTTACCTCTCACTCTGTGGTTACCAAGTTTCCTTAATAGCCTCTTGTAAGAGAATTTATCAAAAGGCTTTTGAATGTCTAAATAAATTATATCCTTTGGTTCTCCTTTACCCACTATTTTATTAACTCTTAGAATTGTAAAAGGTTAGACAGGCGAGATTTATTCTTATAGCAGCTATGTTGCTTTGTCCTGATCAGTTACTTTTCTGGGCGTTTTATATTTCTCTCTAGATTGTAAACACCTCACAGCACCAACTGTCTGTATTTTGTATCTTGGACCCATACCAAGTATACTGTCAATGTTTAACTAATAACAACAGTTCATGTAATATATTAGTGACTTTCTCAACTACCTTCTTGTAATGAAGTAAAGTTTATTAATCTATAATTCCCAGGAGGACCTAGGCATTCTTTCTCTGTCTAGGTACTTATATGACCTCTATCACTGTAATACCTGAGTCTCTCACAAACACTAATGCATTTATCCTCACAACAGCTCTGTGAGATAGGGAAGCATTTACCCCATTTTACAAATGGGGAACCCAGATACAGAGAATTTCCCCTTAGAACTGTATGGAAATATGGATATGCTGTAAGCCACCATTCACTTAACCCACTCCCCAGATAAGAACTGTGTGCACAGCAACAGAAGAATCATCACGATTCCTAAAGTTAACATGATAAGGGACTGCTCCCAAATCTCTTTCCTCCAAACCCTTCTGATGTAAAACTGAATTTTCTGTTGGAAAAGTCCTGATGGGTACCTCCAGTACAGGCAGAATCCAAGCTTTCCCTTTTTGCAACTTTCTATGCCGGAGGGATTCTGCTGGCTCGGCTAGTGACCAGCACATTTCCAGCCTTTCATGATGCATTTTTTACTCTAGCCAGAACTAATAAAATTGGCTTCTTCTGAGCTTGTTTCAAATATACATGAGAGCAGGTTTACTGAGAAAGTGGCCAAATGAAATCATGTCTAAAGTGACTGTGTAAGGCACTGTATAATTTACTTCAGACTATCCCATAGCTTAAAGCCCAGAAAATCATGCAGAAAGACAATATAAAATGTGTCTGAATATAACCACCTCAACCTTATGCTTGCTCCCTCCAAATAGCCTGAGAAAAGGAAGAGACGTTGCATGCCTGAAGGCTGTCAGATCTGGGCTCTGGCAAACAAAGGAATGGGAGAGCATTCCAACACTGAGGAACTCTCACAGAGAAGGTTGCAGGCTCTCGGAACCAGATTTTCAAAAGTGTGCAGCCCCCACAACTGAGGATGGATTTTCAACTCCCATTCAGACACCGGAATATGTGTCTAGATATTCAAATGATACACCTGAAAGTGTCACCTTGGGAGCTGTTGGGTGCTGAGGGCTTTTAAAATCCTGCTCTTACTCAAGTACCTCAGTGGGGGCTGAGCGCTTTTGAAAATCTATCCCCATTTGTGGGTGCTGATGGGGTTCTTGAAAATCAGGCCCTGACCTTTTTTGAAAATCTGGAATTTGGTCTTCTGGAGCTTCATTTAAAGTCCAATGGCAAAAGTTCCTTTGGAGGCTAAATGTCTTTTTGTGAGTGTGTTTGTATGTGCGTGTTAAACTTTGTTAAAAACAGCTAGCTACTGAGAAATGTTAGCTTTGCAAAGGAATTCTTAATTCACTATACAGTCCGTTATGAAGCTTATGTTGTGAACACAGCCCAAAAGTTAGCACAAGTGTAGGACAGAAAATGTTTATGCAAACATTTGGGTCCAGCAGATCAGAAGGCTTCTAAACCTTTATTTCCCATCCCCAGTCACTGGAACACAATTTTTTTCTTAGGCTCAGCCCTCCAAGACTGTTAGGGTTCCTGGAGCAGCGAAGTGATTTCCCCCAGGAGCAGTCAATACATTGCCACAATCTTAATCTTATTTAGCATGGTAGCATGGTTTTAATTTTTCTGTGTTTGATCCCACAGCCTTAGGAATATTGATAGAAATAGGAACTGGTAAGATCAAATAAAGAGCTGCCTTTTGTAAATAAAAAAATTAACTGCAGCTTTTAGCCTTTCTGCAATGTTCAATCTTTCCCAACTGTGCTGTTGAGATAAAAGGCTAGCATGTGAGCAGAACTGTTAGCAAATACCCAAGCCTGTGATGCCTTCTGCATTCACTATTGCAAAAGTTTTGGTTATAGAGAACAGATAAAATCTATTCAGAATTTTCTTGGTGGGGAAAAAAATCTGTTTCAGAACATAAAAAATGTTTTGTCTGCCTAGTTTTAATGCAGATTTATGAATTTCTGTTTCACCTAAATCAAACCCTTCCCCCTTGGCTTATATTGAGCTATGAAGTGTTAAGAAGTATGTTTGCTGTCCCCTGCAGCTCATTGTTGACTTTAGTCAGTAGCTTTGTTTATAAATCCTTGTTGATTTTTCTCCCTGCATAGTTTAATTAGGTAGACTACAGACAGCTGGGCTCACCATACTCTTGATTTCTAGATTGTGTTTTTAACAGCACTCCCAGTTTATGTGGCATAGGTACCAGTGCAATAATCAGTGACAGGCCCAGAATGGGTTGTAATTAGAAACATCGAATAAGTTTTCTGCCTTTTGAAATCTGTCTCTTAACATCAAAGTGTTCCACACAAGTCCTCTTCCAAAGTCTGCTTCCATATCTAAATGAGTGATGTATTTCATGGTGTCTGTCGGGAATGATATAATGAAGAAAACCGGCTTTGAGAGAGGCCTGATTTAAAAAACAGCTGGCCCACTTGAATGAGTTTGGAAGCATCTGTTTGCAGTTGTATTTTTTCCTGTAAACTTCATAAACAAGGCACAAGCTAATGTCAGATATTACACTTAGCATGCATGCACCAACAACCTAGCGTCAGATCCAAACAAATTATGTGCTTGCAAAGTTGTCTGCGACGATGCACCCAAGAAAGCAAGGCAATAAACTCATTTTGCAGGGGCACTGTTATTAGTGTTTCATTATGCTTACTATTCAAAGGTATTAATGTTTCCTGCTTTAAACAAGTTCTCCCACCATAACTAAACCTTTGAGGCAGAATATGAGCGGTCATGTCCACTTAAAGGATTGATCACAAGGTCTGAAACAAACTAGTAATTCACAATGAGGGAAGCAAAAGCACTGCGGGGTGAGAAAATGACTCAGCGGTGGGGTGCTGAGACAAAGTCTAAAATGTGTGTGTGTTTAGGGGGCAAAGAAGGAAGAGAATCTGGATACTCCCCATCCTCCTGTGAAATTGTTTAAATCAGCCTTAATAATGAAAAGCAGTTAAAAGTTCATTTTTGCTCCCAGCAGGAAGCCCTTGCAGAACACCAGGCAGGACCAACCTTTCTCCCATACAGGCAGATTTACATCCCTCCCCCCAAACCACCCACAGGTAAAATTGTAATGCAAAGTACCTGGCTAAACAAGCTTCCCTTCCCTCCCTTTCAATGAGGCAGTGTTTGGCCTATTATCTGATAGAAATCTTCCAGAGGGAGGGGGCTGGATTGTGAGCTCTCAGGGGCTTTCCGTTGCTTGTGTGTGAAGTTCGATAATCCCGCGCTAAATGGTTTGTGCGATTCAAAGGTGAGGATGGTAAATAGCTGTTAGGTGTCTGCAAAGAACGCGAGCGATCAGGGGGAAGCTCTAAATTAGAACCCTGGAGAAGACAGGGCTGATAAGACGCTCCGCGGGTGTCACCCTCGGGGCTGCTGGCTGGGGGAACGGGGAGGCGGAGAACCGTGAAGTAACCTGGCCCACTGATTCCATAGTGCACGTTGAAGAGATTGGCCGATGTGCTGTAATCAAAGCGAACTGCCTGGGAAAGGCATTGGACTGAACAGGCAGGGTCGGTGTTTCTCTCCCTCAGATCACAGCACTTCAATCCATTCCCAAGCATTTGGGGGTGAATTAAGACTGTAGCAGTGATTCTTGACAGGAGCTAAAATAAAAGATCAACCGAAAATCGGTCCCCCGAGTCTGAGAGCATTTCCACTCTAGGGGAAAGTACCACCTCAGTTGTAGCAAGCAATGGGGCTGGATCCTTTCTATACTGAAGTCGAAATAGCTATGCACTTCAGTGGGAGGAAGATCTGCTCCAACAAGTTTGCCTTAGTAGTTCAGTGTTTTCTTATCTAAAAGAGATTAATCTGTAACGTTAAACCCACGGGAAAACAAAATAAGAATTTAGCCCTGCTCTCCTAAACCTCACTGTTTTCACCAGACGGAGTCTGTCTAGGCCCTTGGATGTTACTGCGCAAATTATAAACCCAAATAAAACTGAGATGGTACAATTACTATATACAGGGTTTCCTTCTGCTCTTCCTTTCTCCCGTTTCATAAACGCTCCAACTTAATTCGTGTACTTACATCTTTGGAATAAATGGGAAACATTGGTTAAAATCAAACAAATCATAAAACCGCGTAAAAATAGATATTTAAAATATTTCTGGAGGGATGGGAATTATTCCCCCATATAGCTCTGGGAGAGTCTTTTATTTCTGCTGCGGAGTGGAGCAGACACTTGACATTGTGATTGGAGATCTTTGATTGGTGATCGCTTAATGGTTACCTGATCTGGAATGTACATGGGTCCAGGTATACGCAGGATTCTCATTTATATTATTCATTGCAATACATTAGCCCCCAGCTCGAGCACTGGAGACAGGTGTGGCTGACAAATCAGAGTGGGAAGGCCCTGCATTAACCCAAGTACAATATACTTAGTTGTATGCGAGTTTCAGAGGCCTAGTATTGTAATGTAATAAAAAGGAGTGGATTCAAAGGTGCTGATCCCCCGCACATCCCATTGAAATCAACGGGAGCGGCAGGCGTTCAGCGCCTTTGAAAATAAGGCCAGTCGTTATGATCAGAGTTTATATTGGGAGACATATCACTGGCCAAATTCTGCCCTCATTTACATGACTGGGAGCAGGCTGTGGCCCAGGATAACTGCCGCTGGGTTGCCCTGGTATCAGCGAGGAGAGAATGTTGTCCGTGGTGACAATTAGATAAGAATGGAAAGAATAAAAACTATGAGATGCAGCAGCAGGCACCGTTGGGGTGTTTTATGCATTGTTACTTGCCATCCAACCACGCAAAGCTTCACCCGGTTACTGTGTCCTGCAATAAGCTTGCGGGGGACTGAGGGTGTGCGGCTGGTTGAGCATTCAGTTGCAAGGAACAGTAGGTGGCGCTTAGCTGATACAGTATTTACCTGGCTTTTGAATGCGATCTCCTCCCAGCCTCCTTACACAGCTCAGTTCTGCTCACATACAAAGGCTGCAATGGCCACAAAGCTAACGGGACAGTATGGCACGAGAACACCGCGAGGCGTTCGGGAAATGTGCTGCAGGCTACTTAATGGCTTGTTAGCCCCACACCTATTTCAGACACGGTCTCTTCACTGGTAATTTACTGTCCTCATTCGGGGGCTCTCATCATGTTTGACCTTAACGCTTCCATTTGCTCTTGGTATTATGTTTCAAGCCTGACTGTACAGCCACTATTAAAATATGTCAAAATTAGGCCTCATTAAAAACCGTTTGATCTGCTGTCCGCTTCTCATAAACTTGTAATTCGCCCTCCGGACAGTTTTATTACAAGTGACTGACGGTTCTTAGTTAAACCCGTGATTGCAGAGATTACGTTGTAAAAGTAAACTGAATCTTTTAAACTCTCCCGATTATCTTGACCATATAGGCCTCTTATTAATGTATCTTGTCTCTTGAAAACAGTATTCCTTATGAGTCAGCATGCAGTCCTAGAGTTTCACGTGTAACATATGCAGCAAAAATGGACAAACAGTAGGCTTTGGATTTTGATTAATTACAAGCCATACAAAGGTTTCAGAGTAACAGCCGTGTTAGTCTGTATTCGCAAAAAGAAAAGGAGTACTTGTGGCACCTTAGAGACTAACCAAATTATTTGAGCATCAGCTTTTGTGAGCCATACAGAGTAGATTGCTTTACTGTCTACTCTCACCAAAAATAAATGCTTTCGAGCATCGGTCACACGCGCCTGGGAGGGTAAACGGAATTTTTGTAGCCGATGTGTATTACCTAAACGACTCGTGCTTTAAATGATCCCCTTCCTTTATTGGAAATGCTTCTCTTTTTGCGTCCCGGTGAACTTTAGCTCGCAGTCCCCCCTAGACTCTTTATGGCTTTTCTTTTGTTGATGTGCTTTTCTTTGTGACGTTTCTTGGGCCGATTGTATTTGTTAATTAGTTGCTAACAGCATCGTAATGTGGGCTTGATGGATAACCATGTCATTAGCACTCACCCCTGCAATTCACATCTCCCGCAGGGCAGGGGCTACCCCATGTTGAGACCATGATTTGTAGATCTAGTCTAGAGAGACACAGCTAACCTATCTCCTCCGTGGCTTTCATTTTTCATCTCGAAATCACAGCTCTCGGTTCTTATATTATCAGTAAATTTATGATAAATCACAGTTTAGCCCTGCCAGAGGACACAAGGCCATAACTCCTTCCTGGGTAATGTACCAGCTTATTGCGTTGAGAGAGAAAATATATACACCACCTCACGCAGACATCATGAATTAGCTGTTATTTATCTTAGTCGGATTGTTTTATTTATGCAAGAAAATATGTGGAAAATTCATCGGCAAAACCTTCCCTTGGTGTGCTTATCCTCACCTCTGTCGGCGTGTGCGTGCTGCTTTCTGAGCCTTGGCTTTTCAGTCGCAAAACGCTTTCCAAGGTGTGACTGGCGTGATGCCCTTGCAACCCGCGCTGTCAAACGGGGAGAATGGGAACGAGTGCGCTTGAACAAATAACTACGGGTGAGATTGTAAACGTCCCGCTCAAACAGAAACATGCACCGTGGGGGGAGAGACAAGCCTTCATCACTAGAGGGGGAGATTTTTACAAATGAATCCCCAAATGAAGGCGCCTCCAAGTAGCAGCCGGCAGCTCTGGGTCTAGCTCAGAGGCTCCTGCGAGAAAAGTGGCTTCACTGATACCAGCCCGGCCCCGACCCCGGCCCCGGCCCCGGCCCCCCGGGGGTACGATCTCGTGTTTAGCGCGGCTGGCCAGCCGGAGCCCGCTCCCCGCTCTGCAGAGCACACCGTTATCATTTCGGTCCCGCCTACGGCCCGGCCGCGCACGGGAGCTGCGGCTGCGCCTGGGAGTTGTAGTCCTGACTTCCCGGCTATCAAACGGCGGCGGGGAGAGTCATTAAAGAGACTACGTTTCCCAGGGCCCCCTGCTGCTCCGCCGGTCCGCGGGCCGGGCCGGGCCGGGCTGTCAATCAGGGGACGTCAGCGAGCGGAGAGGGCTCAGAGTGATTATCCACCCCCCCCCGCCCCCGCTCGCCTCCGGGGCTGGCTAATAATCCGCGCTCCAGAAGCTCATGAGCAGGGAGGCAAGTGTCACGCTGATGTGCCTGCGCGGGGCGAGGGCCGGCGGGGCCACGTGAAGGGGCTGCGGTCCCGGGGAGCCTTTTTCCGCCCAAACCTGCGTCCTGGGGGGAGAGGCTGGGGCGCTGCGATGAGGCGCAGGAAGATCGCGGTGGCCGCCGGCTGCTGCCTCTCCTTCTTCCTGGGCACTTTGCTGAACGTGCTGTTCATCCCGGGCTTTGATCCGCACCAGCAGCCGCCGCCGCCGCGGCGCGGGGTCACCCCGGCGCTTGCGGGCTCGCCTTGGTACCGGCGAGGGGAGGACCGCGGGAGCCGGCGCTGGGAGCTAGCCCGGCAGATCAGGGAGCGCTACGAGGAGGTGCTCCGCTACCAGAAGCACCAGCCGCCCGCGGCTGCTGCCCGGCGGCTGGTGAGACCCCTGGAGCGGCGGCTGATGGACCTCGCCCAGCAGCGGACCTCCTCGGAGCAGACGCTTCGGCTGGAGAAGGGGAAAGCGCCGCAGGCTGGCAGCCGAGGGGGCTCCTATCCCGAAGCCAAAGTAGACCTGGCTCTGAACCCCCCTCTGCTGGGGTGCCGAGACATCCACAATGTCACCAGCCTGCATTACTTGGGCTCCGGCTACACCAAAGCTGTCTACAAGGTCGTCCTGAACCGCACGCTGGCCGTGGCGCTGAAATCGGTCGATTTTGGGGGGCACGACATCGAGAACTGCGTGAAGCAATACGCGGCGTTAGAAGATTGTTACCGGCTAGCCTCCTACAAAATCGTCAAGGAGATGATCCTCCTGCAAAGGCTACAGCACTCCAACATCCTCCAGGTAAGGCCAGGGGGTGGGGCGCTCTGGCGCTGGTGCCGTGGGGGACGTTTGGGCTCTTTGAAAGGAATTACAGGTAAAGCTTTTGCAGATCGCGACACGGTAGGCAATGGTCATTTCTTTCGGGTTTCTTTAAAAATTGCCAGGGCTTGTACCAGACAGTGAGTGAAAACCAGCCGCCGTGTACAGATAGGATGTGGAAAAATGTGTCAAGGGTTTATTTCTCACCCCAGGCAACCTGTTGGCGCCCTTCATGCCAAGGGAATAAAAGTATGTAGTAACCGCAGAAAGGGGTGTATATACGGTGGAGTTGATTGCATTTGTGATCTGTATGAAAGAACTAGAAAGCTTTGATCTTGATATACCTATAACATTGCCGTTCCTGGCCTTCCATACCGAGTGATTATAGTACATCGAATAAATAGTATTTGACTATCACTAATGTCAACCCAATGGGTCGAAAAATGCCATCTTGTGATAACAAGCCTCCCTCTAAATACAGATGTAACATTCTTTGGACAAGTATAGTTCTAACATCCTTTTAGACTAATGTTTATGGAGTCAAATAAGTTACTTCAGTTAATGTTCTCTAAAGATTTGTAGTTATTAGTTCATCACCATTTACATGTTATATACGCAAAATCTCTTCTGATCTATCATCTATACAGATCTATAGTTTCTGCTCTCTTCTAACAGCTCTTTACTTATAATACGGAGAAGATAGGAAACCTTTATACACAAAAACGCTCAGTAGACATACATGCACAACTAAAGATATTGACATCCTCTCTGAAGTGATTAATTCTGCCAGATTTACCCTGGCCTGTATAGGAAAGCACTGGGGAAAGATTAGGAATATTATACATTGTCATTCTGCTAACTGGTGCAGAAGTAATGTCATTATGGGAGAAGGCGTATAGCTATGCCTGGCCTAGCAGCCTTTTCTGGTTGTTCTTTTACCTAAGAAAAAAATAAATAAAAAAATAAAATTGTGATGTTGAAAAGCGAAGGAAGCGTAAGAAGATATAAACTCTCTCAGAATACGTACAATAAAATGACAGGTTTCAGAGTAACAGCCGTGTTAGTCTGTATTTGCAAAAAGAAAAGGAGTACTTGTGGCACCTGGATTTGTGCTGGAAATGGCCCACCTGATGATCACTTTAGATAAGCTATTATTTTTTTTGGTTAGTCTCTAAGGTGCCACAAGTACTCCTTTTCTTTTTACAATAAAATGTTAACCCTAATCAATACAAACGACAACTCCCCTTCCCCGGAATATTGTGGGAATGGAAATGTGATTGTTCCTCACCTGGCACTGTAGTCGTTATTTAGGTTTATTGTGTATTGTGTGGTGTGAATCTTAATTACACAGAATCCTGGCAAATGGAAGATTAGAAGGAGTACTAACTGTAACAGGGCGCAGTATTATTCTTAAGGTACACTGACATTGCTCCACTTGACAGAAATGTTGCATTGTGCGACTATTACACCTTCACATTAATTTCAACGTGCCCATTTGGATTGAAATTCCTGTTGCATTTCGCACAGTGTGTGAACGCTGATGAAAAAGAAAACAACGTTAGAACGTGCATTCCCCGTAGCTATTTTTAAAAAGAAATCAAATAGGCAGCTTTTGATTTTTTTCTGTAGCAAAAGCTACCGGTTCCCCCATAAGAACTAAAGGTCGAAATGAACAAAACAGTCAATTTTCATACACTGGAAGTCTAGGAAGGGCCAGATGCAACTTTAATATCTCCTCTTCCCCATGAGTACATGCAAAAATTGGGAATGGGAAGTCAGTTTGCTTGCTTTCTTGGGATAAAACTGGAGAAAACATTTTTTGTAGCTTTAGAATAAAAAATCGACACCTAAATACAGCGTTTGCTAATTATTGCCTATATGCTGCCAGGTATGAGACATAATGAAAGCAGCATCTCGTATGCTGCACTACAACCACTGTGAAGAGCTTTTCAGTTATTCCATATGATGCCATATATCCCCACAGGAAGAAATTCCTACTATCACTGTAATGCAAACAAGGATATCGATACTAGCTTGACAGCAGGAAATAAACTCAATTTTTAAATATTGGTTTTCAAGATTTTTCTCTTGTTCCGTAGAAAGCAACCCAGTGTCTCTACAATTTGGCAAAAATGATGATTTAAACATTTTAGAATTGCAGTTTCTCTGGCTTCCTCGGTGGGTTACAGTGATCGTGCTGCATTCCTTTCACACGTTATTCAAATGGATACTTTCATCGTATGCAGAGAATAATTTGGAAATAGTCATCTTCACAAAATGGAAGCCAACATTCTGTCCTGCATTGTCTATGCAACGAGCAACAACAACAAACTTCAGTGTTTACACATGTGTAGACACTAGGGTTCCTTTAAACTGGGGTGTGCATTATGGAACATCGTATTGAAAAATCTGCTCACAATCAGTGATTATTTTTTGTACCAAAGACTAGAGGAAGCGCTGTCAGTTAATTCCCCTGTTTGCTGAAGGCTGGTGGACCCTATAATAGGTAAATGAAGTCACTCTAGAACAAACTCATGAATAGACGCTTCTCAAAACGCCAATTAGAAAATACACGCCCAGCCCGCTGCGCTGGGAGAACGTTGTAATGAGCAAAAATCCCTTGTGTTAATTATGTTTTCACAAATTACATGCCATCTACTTACAAAATAGCTTAAACTTAAATCAGAAACATGTTTTCCATTTGGCTCAGATTCTTTCTTTATTATTATTTTGGCCGCTCCCGGTCTCCTCAGACACGAGCAGAATTTCCTTTCGACTTGGCTGCTCTGATCAGATTGCAAATGCGCTAGCAAAGAGAGCTGCGAAGCCACCTACATCGCTGCCTTCTTGTTTACCACGTGCCGTTCGTTGCGTAGAGCGCGGGGCGAGGTGACCGCCGCGGGCGAACACCAATGTTTGATAAGACCTTACCTTGCCAGGCGACTGTAAAAACCTGACGGGCCTTATCTGGTCACAGCTGGGCAGACTTATGGTCCAGGAGTAGACCTGTAATGTCATACTGGCCTGGGGAGGGGGGTCATCGGGGCGCGTGCAACGGGGAACAGGGAGCGTCTTCCAAATCAGCCTGCTCCTTTTTGTTGTGTCTATTTGTAAAATCCCCCCACAGGGCCATGGTCCTGCATCTGCTGAGGTCAGTGACAACATTAACGCAGGCTTAGGCCTCTAAGGCGTATCTGGTTTTAGAAATGATACATTTCTGCCGGAGACAGGGGGAAGAAACTCAAAAGCCAACATACTTTCCCCAATCTATTCTGGGTTTTGACATGAGCATCCATTTTAAGTAGAGGAAAAGAGTGTAAAGGACCCAAACCGTTTAACTGATGTCAAATTCACTACAGCACAACTGTATATGTCCTCATAAGAAAACGCTTTTTCTTAGCTCATTTTCATCCGGTTTCTTCATCCAGCACTGTAGAAACACCATTGAGAGTACTCAGTTTGGCCTCAAACGCTTTTCACTTCCTCCCTGCATGCAGTGTATCCATCAACCACCGAGTTACTTCCCTAGCAAAAGGGACAGTCCGTTTCTGCGTTAAAGAGGCAAGGTGGGTGCGGCGATATCTTTTAGTGGACCAGCTTTTGTTGGTGAGAGAGAGAGACGCTCTGATACCCACCTTGTCTCTCTCATATCCCGGGAGCTACAGGGCTAAAACAACATTGCTACATACAGTTAATGACTGCGTGGCCAGTGCTACTTTATTGGATCTTAATTTAGCAAAATACAAGACTTCTGCCTACTGCTGGGCTTAGTTTTAAAAAGAATTTCCAGCTTCATCATCGCTCTCCCTGAGTCGAAAGAGTTAAGGAGACTAGCTGAAATGACTATCCAGCCACCCCCGCCAGCAGCAGTTTACCGTCCCTCTCAGGTAAGGACCTTCTTAGCGATCGCGGGCATGGGAAAAAATCAAATGTGCTGGAAAAAAAAAATTTCAAATACGCCAAGCCACGGCTTAGCCCGGCGATTCTGTTAGCTACCAGGGGTTAGCTGCTCCTGACAGCTCAGATAGTCTCACAGAGTGGGTTTTCAATAGCAATGTGTTTACTGGGGAGTTTGACATCACTGTAAACCAGCCATAAAATATTGCACTTTTGTTTCTCAAACTTCCCCTTCCAATTATCTCCCCCCTCCCCAACACACAGTGAACACTTAACACCCCTCAGCCAGCTGCGACCAATTAGCAGCACGACTCGGGGCTGGAGCTGCTCAGTGTTGACTCGCTCAGCAGCCCTCTAAAACCGCCTTCCCAAAGAGTTGTACTTGAGCATGAAAACGGGAGCCACCTTCCCGCTAACTGCAGCTGGTGATGGAGGGAAGTGGGGTTTTTAGAAGGAGAAGAGAGATCTCCCCCTCTCCCATAGAGTCAAACATGGACAGATAAATAGCTCCCCACACACAGATCACACACAGAGAGGCACAACGCGGTGTGCAGTGTTATTGTTGCCAAGTGGCTGTCCCCGCACTGTACTCTTAGCCTTCTGGCGCTGCAGCGCTTGTCCCCACTCAGGCCTGTTATGAGGGGCTATCTAGGGTGAAATTCGTTTGAGTCTTGCTCGGGGGAAGTCCAGCGTTTCTTTCCTGGAGGTTCAGTCCCAGGAAAGGGGATTTTCCTGTAAATCTCTCGCAGCTGACAGCCTGAAGTGTACTTTGTAAGATAACAAACTTGCTCTTGACTGTCTCTATAGTTCCCATTCTGGCCTGTCTCTTGTCAAAACCAGCTTTGCTGCGACCCCCCCCCCCCCCGCGCATCCTTTTAGAATACCTGATTAGGGCACAATATACGTTGAAATTAAAAAAAAACAAAAACACACACACACTCTCACAAAAACCAACCCTTCTCAGCTCGTAGCCCTGTCCTCGCATCCCATATTGACACGTTCGTCATGCATGGAGCCTGTTCGGGCCAGGTGCCAGATGTGGCACATCAGGCTATCCCACGAAATGCTGAGAACCTGGAAAAGGGAGTGTGGGTTAGTGTTAGATACAGGGGTCAGCTGGTGTTAATGCAAAGAAAACATGAGGTGCTTTTCGCTTTAAAGTGTATTTACCGTCTCTGAGTCAGGCTTGGTTTGTCTGATGGGGCATTGCATCGTGATCTGGGCAGAGGCGTTGATTCAAAGGGCAAGGCTGGGAACTTGTCAATCACACACTGCCCTAGATCGCTTCCTATAAACATTCCCGCCGCACACCAGCCATTGTGATAGGCAGGTGCAGATGAAAATGGAACCGTGTTTGGTTTGGAGGGAGAGAGAGAAGGGGCTAGTTCATTAAAGTTGATTTAATAATGAGGGGCATTGGGGAAGAGGGGGATTTGGGTCACTGATTTATTGTAACACAGGATTCAGCAGCCCACTAATTGCTTTGCACTTGCTCTCTATCAAGTGCTGTGGCGGGTCTCCTCTTCCTTTCCCTCTCCGCCGTGGTTTCTTTTCTTAGAAAGTTAAAATATTTATTTTTGAATCCAGCTTTTCCGTGCAGTGATTGAGTTTGCTCTAATTCCTCCCTCCAGTCTGTCTGTATCCGGGAAGAAAAGAAAATCAACCACCATTTGCTGTTAATTTCAGACAATGAATACGATTGGAAAGACACTGGCAGTTTGATTTCCTGTAATAATATAATTACAGCCCTGTAGATCTGAATTAAGGGTGCTGCCATTCATGGGTATAAACAATCTTTTGATTGGTTCTCCTATTACACTGCTGAAGATGAATGGAAGGGAGTGCAGGTTTGAAACTGACATACGTTTTGTGAAACCGCAAGATTATCTTTGTAGGTTTTTAGGTATCTTTATAATCACTTATAGCGTAATTCAGTGTGTTTCTCTGAAAAAGAGTCTCCACGTCAACTAAAATAAATCTTTATTTTATTTAAAAAAATAAGCGATGAGTTCATTTCAGAACAGTGGCGGTGGGGTGGGGAGGAACAGCCTTGAACAGCAGCTGATGGCAGACCAGAGGCTTATTGATTAAGACCAACCCCCTTTTTTTGGTTTGTCAAAGCAAATACACTTTAAAAATCACAGTCCAGATTATGATTTCATCCCATTTTAAATCTGGAGTAATTCTGTTGTCTTTAGGGGAATTATTTTGGATTTACATTTGTGTAAGTGGCCTTGATTACACTCTGAAAATAATACCATGTTTTTTAACATGATACAAAAGATTTTTGCCTTTGGCGTGGACAAATCCAGTGGTATTTGAAAACGTTTTAGGTGGTCCTGGCATGGGCTATTACAACCAGCTAACACATTTTGAACATCACTTGTTCCTCTTTTAAATAGGATGTAAAGTCATGTTACCATTGTGTTAGTTAACATGTTTTCTAACATGGTGCTTTTCCTCAGCATAGACAAATCCAGTTAGTGAGGTCAAAAGCAGGACCCTTATTTTTAGTTTGAGAATTAAAATGTTGAAGTCTTAATATTAAAATCTGGTAATTCTGTATAGAAGAAAATAATTTCTCCAAGGGGTAAATTAATTAAAATGCATTTCTAGCTTAAATGAGTTGACGTGAATCAGGTCATATTATATCATGTTGCTTCATTCAGAGTCCACACTAATCTTTAATCAACAAAACTTGCTTACAACATGGGAATGGGGTGAGCTCTAGTTATGGGGAAGGGTCAGATGCTCAGGAAATCCTTTGTTGTTTCAAGAAAGTGGGGTCCAGTGGAATCAGGAGCTCAAATCATGAAACACTTTTGTGCTGGTAGTGGTGGAGAATACTTGGTGGTGAACCCGAAGAGCTTTTTGTTTTCATTGAAAATTTGAGCAACCTTCTGAGTAGACTGTGGTGTAGTGTCCTCAACAAAGAGCCCAGGCAAGACGGTAGCTGATCACTTGGGGAAACTGTCATTATGAAATTTGGATTGGGAGAGGAGTGTAGAAATTTCCCTTGTAATTGAACCTTCAAAACAGAGCCCCTAATTAGAGAGAATTAATCTGCTAGAATGACAGCTTGGGATCTTATTATGTGCTTGATCTGCATCCATAGATAAAGGGCACAATATAGCTCCAAGGACCTATCTACACTGTGAAATTTTCTGTTAATCTGTTTTTATTGGAGCATTTTAAAGACATTTTTAAACTGCCTGAAACCGAGTGCACACCAGGACTTCGATGGTTTTCAAATGAGTTTAGCTGAACAAGATTTTAAACTGCTCAGAAATTTTTCCCAGGGTAGGCAGGTCCTTGGGGTAACATTTTCAAAAGCATCTAAGTGACTTAAGAGCCTAAATCCCCAAAGTGATGCAGGAACATAGAAGCCTAAGTCCCAGTGACTTTCTGTGTAAGGTTGGCTCCTAAGGATTAGCCTACAAAGGGACATAGGCATGGCAACACCTAACTTCTAGGCGCCCAGCTGCCTAGTGGAATTCACAGCCCCGAGTTAGGAACCCAGGTTTCCCTATGCAAAGGGTGGGAGGAGTTAGATGCATGGGAAACTTGGCTTCTGGTTTGCTGGCTTCTGTCTATGCTAAGCCACTAGGAAACACTGAGGAGAGGGGTGGGGTCTGAGCCTGTTATCTATTTCTACTCAGGATTGAAAGCTGTGAACCCTCTCCTGGAGCGAGGTTCCTAAGATACCTCAGCTCTTTCTCAAAGAGAGAGAGAGAGAGAGACCGATTACATTATAGCCAGGTGGTTAGGGGGTGCTCACCTGGGCTCTGGGAGACCTGTTTCCAAACCCCTACTCTGCCTGATTTGGAGCAGGTCTTCCCTATCACTGCCTTGACCACCAGGCTATTGGGCGTGTTGAGGTGGGGCTCTCTCAATCTCTCAAGCTGTCCCATTTTGTATAACAAATAAAATATTTATTGGAGCAGGGACCTACATCACAGGCAAGTGCCCTAACCACTGGGCCATGAAGTCAGTCTCTCTTGAGCCCAGTTAATATTTATTTATCTAATACACAGGGGAACAGCTTCAGCAGGACAAGTTGAGAGCACTCCCACCCTAGAATACCCAGTAGCCTCATGGTTAAGGCATGTATCTGGGAAAGCTGGGTTTAAGTCCCTGCTCCAAATCAGG
This sequence comes from Caretta caretta, assembly GCF_965140235.1. Classification (NCBI taxonomy): domain Eukaryota; kingdom Metazoa; phylum Chordata; order Testudines; family Cheloniidae; genus Caretta; species Caretta caretta. Next base: position 170,893,008 of record NC_134208.1, read on the forward strand.
CAGAGTGGGGATTTGAAAACAGGGTCTCCAATATTCTGCATGAGAGCTCTATCCACTTGGTTGTCAGATATTCTGAGACAAACATACCCGCATCAAAAAAGTCTAGATCCGGTTGTCTTTTGTGCAGGCAAGGCATGCTCTGACAATACCTACCAGATTTGTCCCTGCAGGCAAAATAGATGGAGGAATGCCAAGTTGGAGAATCCCACCAGGGGTAAAGCATGAACTAGGGCACTGAGCAGCTTGGTGGTGTTAGACTTAGGTGGTTTTACACCTGCTCACCAGCAGAAATTGAGGTGTCTAGGGAATTTAGGCACTGATAGGGTGAGGTGGCATCTGAGTGGGGGTTTTGAGGCTATCATTGGTGCCTATATTTTGTATTTAAGACCCTGAAGTGGGAGTTAGCACTAGATCCACAGGGAGATTTAGTGATGTAAGCACTTTTGAAAATGTTAACCATAGATGTAATGTGGGGTGGCAGCACTGGATCGCTTTGTAGGGTGAGGAGGAAAAAAGCAAACAGTGCCACCTGTTGATGGAGACAGCTTGCTGCAGCTCCAGTATGCCTCCACAGCCCTGAGGAGCTCGGGGTGGGAATGGAGAAGGCCAGGGAGAGCAGACAGATGTGGCTTGGCGAGGAAAGATGAATTACACAAAGTACTTCTTTATTGCAAGAGTGCTTCCCAACAGGCCCAGATGTTATCCTGCACTTTTAAGAGTGAAGAAAGGATCTGTTAACAGGAACTCCAGTGCTGTTGGAAGCACAGAGCTGATACAATTGCAAACCAGCCATAACTATTCATGTCATTATTAGACAAGCCATATGCCTCAACTCTGAAGTGGCCAAATAATATTTTCTCCCATTGAATTGCATGAGATTGTAGATGGGGATTTAACTTACAGAGCTGTTGGCAGGAAGGGATTTCCACGAGGCAAAAACCATAGAATTAGTTAAAGAGCTACACCCTCATTACTCACTTTCAAATAAATCGTTCATAAAACTAATCCCATTAATTTGTCGAATGATTTCTCTGATTGTTCCTCTGTGTTATGTGCCATGTAAATTACCCCAAAAGACTCTGTTTTGAATTTCTGGCTCCTTTATGAGAGCTGATGATTTGCAATCTCATCAGCTTTCCTTGCCAAGGATCCTGGCAGTCTCCTCTCTGTGCAGAACTGAACAGAGACCAATAGCACCATTTCACCTTTTGCAAAAATCACCCTTGCTACTTAAATTTTTCAGAGACACACTGCACATATAAAGCTGTTCAAGTTGGTGGGTATCCTGCCCAGGACACTGTTTCAATAAAATATAACATTTTGTATAATGAGGATTCCAAGGGCAAACCTGCTTTATCACTTACCAATTGGACTAATTTGTAAGGTAGGTAAGTACTATTGTCCTACTTCTTTTATTAGATAGCAAAGACTGAGCGAGGTTACATAACTAGTCCAAGGCCACCCATGAAGTCTGCCACAGCTGGGGTTAGACACAGGATTTCGTGGCTTCCAAGGTCCCATGTAGCCATGTTGTCTCTTTAGATCTGCATCCTGCCCTTGATCAATGAGTATGTCTACATTAAGCTGAGGAAAACTTGTCTCGTTCATACTTCCTGTTATGGTTCTGTAAAGGGTTTGGACCTCCTACACTAGCAAATATTAAAATCCTTCTGCACCTGTTCAGAAGGATCACTTCCTGACAGCTGTTGTAAACAAACAATTCAGTTCCCTAGGTTCAATGGCACTTGACTGCACAGAATGGTTTCTAGCATCACCATCCTTGCAATGGTTTAACCCACCCACAAACGCTATTTTGACAGAATTGTTTTGGTGTGTCCACGCACACCATACACACTGTAGTTGTAACAGCTGTAGTTCTAAGATGCCTGTAGGACCTAGCCCATAATACCCACTGCTGCTGAGAGGAGAGGGTGGCTTTAGAATAATTTCTGCATTACTACATTGTGGGAGGGCATGGGGATTAGCCAAACCAGTATGCTGTCACCCATGTGGCAACCTTGTCCACAATGGGGAGAAACTATTGTAAGGTGCACTGATTCACTCAGACTTGAGTTAAAGACCACATTCTCCAGTCTTGTGACATACACATGTAAAGCATTTGAGGAGACAAGGTGGTGTTCATACATCATATATACCAACCAGTGATGTTTTTAATACTTTTTCACTTAGGTCCAGATTGCTAAAGGCATTTTTGTACCTAAAGATGCAAATAGGCCTCTAGTGAAGTGTCTCAGTGCCTAGTTCTCATTGGAATTCTCCTCTTCCATGGTGCCTTCAAAAAACAAACAAACATAAAAAACTATACAGGGGTTAGGCTGCTGAGACCACAGCCTCCAGCTGTCCATCTGTATCCATCTGTTGTCTCTTACTTACTGAGATTGTAAGCTTTTGGGGCAAGGACTGCGTACAGTCCCTAGCACAATGGAGTCCTGCTCCATGACTGGCAGTCCTACGCACTATGGCAATACAATTTATCAATAATAATAAAGGAGCAAACTGTTTTTGTTTTGTTTTTTTCCCCCAGTCTCAGCCTGGCCACTCAAGCTAGGCAAAAAGAACTGACAGTGGAGTATTTGTGGACCTAGGCCTTGACGGCCGTATATTGTTTCTGGCTAAACTCAGAGTGATCTATGATAGGAAGAGCTACTTATTCTGGGACTTTGCAACTGCAGACCGACTCTGAGTTAAACAAAGCTCACTTGAGGGAAGTAAGCCCAGCAGTGAAGAAGACTGAGACACTTAACTTAATAGAACTATACTGAAGGGGTCAGTTTTAATATGGCCAGATCTCATGAACATTTCAACAGCACTGCTTGCTTGCTGCTTCAGAACAGAAAACAGACAGAGATTAATCATTTAAATAGTTGCATAATTTAGAGCAGGGCCAGATTAACCTTTTGTCGGCCCGGCACCAAACATACTTGTGGGCCCCGACTGGGGCAATGGAGCATGGTGTGGTGCGGGGGCTGTTGGTCCCCAGAGTGAGGGGCCGGCCAGAGGCATGACATGGTCCGCCCAGCCCAGTGCGAGGATACTATTTACAAACCGGCAGTTGCCAGACGCACAATGGTCCATGCTGCACCACACAGTGCCCTGCACAACACCACCCCTGCCCAGCGCCCCCCTGCCCAGCGCCCCCCTGCCCACAGCCCCATCACAACTGCCAAGCCCCCCCCACAGAACCCCCACTCCCTCGTGCCCCAACACGCCGAGATCTTCCTCGCATCCCAGCAGCACCTCCCCACTGCACTCCATGGCCCTGCTGGGAGGCCACTTTGTCTGCCGGGCTGAGCCGCCAGGGCTGGTCCTGGGATGGCGAATCGCTCTGGCCCCTCGGGAGTGGTGAGAACAGCCAGGCCAGGGCCTGCCTCAGCTGTGCTCCCTCGGGACCCACTTGACTGGAGGGGTCCAGCCAAGCCACCCCCCCCCCCCCACCATTTTCCCCCTGCAACTGGCTGAGACTGGCCAGGCTTCTGCATCAGTCCCAGGTAGCTCAGCTCCGGGGAGACAGGTGGTGGGAAGCAGAGACTGTCTGGAACCAGAGGTGCACTGGGGTCTGGCCAGGGGGCAGAGATAAGCCATCGGCCGGCTGAGAGGAGCAAGTGGTGGTGGCGGGATGGGGGGAGCCAGTGGGCTGGCTGGGTCTCAGGGCACAGTGCAAGCAGAGCAGGCCGGGGATCCTTCTGAGCATGAGCCCGGCTCCATGGTGCCACTGGCATCATTGTAAACCCGGCACTGATTTAGAGTCAATCTTCCATACAACCCCACCGAAGGGGATGCAGTCATCGCTGGTGGAAGTCAGGGTAGATATTGTTCCCGATTATTTAAGGTCTGGCTTCAAATTCTGCCCTCAGTTATACCTGTCCAGTCCCATTGAAATCATGGTTAAATTAGTAGTCCCATTGACCTTAATTGAGCTATTGGCAAGAGCTTGCAGGAATAAGTGTTTTCTTGGGCTGGACCCAGGGGTTGTGCAATACAGTGTAAATTTACAGTGCTATAAAGAATTTTTTATAATAAAATGAGGAGAGAAAAGGGGAGAGAACTTTTGTAAGCCTCAAGTTTACTGCCAAAATATGTGCCTTGCAGGTTTTGTGTGAGTATAATATATACATATACACGTGAATTTCATTTTTGTTCTGCTTTCTTTTGAAGCTATTAATATGGATGGCAGCTCTGATGACATTTGTGTAACCTTTAGCTCTTCTAGCATGCAGCACTATTAATAATAGCAAAGTTATTAATAAAAAACCTCCTAAAGATAGTTGTGAGCAGTTAGTTTAATATTTAAATTTTCCACTGCTTGCTTACAATTTCCATCTCTAGCCTCAGGCAACAGGAAGACATTTTGCCTCTTGGCTTTGACATCCAGCTTTGGTCCCAATCCTACAAGATGCTGAATGCATCCTGAATGGTGCTGAGGGACCTCTGCTCCCTGCGACTCCTCTGTATGTTACATTTACCTAGGAAGATTAAAATTAATGAAATAATCTAGTCATTTGCCATGTAAAAGCACTCACCAGATGCTTTTACAGTTTTACAGTTTACAGATGCTTTTGGATTGAGGAGGGGTGGCAGAAATATTTATAATATACTCCGTAAAGTTAGAACATGTTTAAAATGTGAGGGGAAAAAACAGCTTTTAGGCCAACATGAAAATCCTAGAGTATTTATTGCTAAGTAACAGCTATGCATCATGGCTGTTCTTGTATATCCCTCTTTGGAGGGACTGGCCCATTGCCATGGCAACAGAGGGCATGGCCAAAGTTTATCCCCAATTTGTCTTCATTTGGTCTGATGCCATAGGAATGTCAAAGCGCTCTACAATTGATTCCTCTAATTTAGCCACTAAGGCGCTTGATCCAGTGTTCAGCGATGTCAATGGGTGTCTTTCTACTGAGTGCAATGGGCGTTGATTCAGGCCCTAGCTTACTACTAGACTGGCCTTGCCATGTCCAATTCTGGACTAATTTTCAGTTTGGCTAGGTGTGCACATGTATCTTTGAAAATAAATACCATCCTGTGCGCACTGTGCCCACGAGCTCCTGTGCGCACATGAACAAGAAAATTTTTATCAGTTCAGGGCCAAACTCTGCTCTTACACTGGACTAAATCTGCAGTAACTCCAGTGAAATCACTGAGGTGTGAGTGAGAAGAGAATCAGAACTAATGCTGTTACTTTAGCAGTGTTACCAACTCTCACAATTCTATCAAAGGCGATTATTCCTTTTTTCCCTGAAAGCTCGAGTTCTTGGAGTCATGTGATTATATGAACAATCTCAGTTTTCATTACAAAAACAAGTAAATTTCTAGCTCTCCTGGTTACAGAGGAAAGCTAAAGGGGGGAATCCTCAGGGCTCAAAAACTAGAATGCAAATACATTTTATCCTTTTTTTTTTAACATCTCATGATTTTTAGGCCAATATTCTGTTTTTGGGGGCCAGACTCCTGATCTTTGGATGTTTCAGGCTGGCAATCCTGCTTTAGATTTACACCAGTGTTAGAACATAATCTGGCTTTATTTTGTAAGATTTTCAATTGTACCACTCCTGTCTGAGCAAACTGTATAAATAAAAAGTAAAACTTTTGCTAAGGCTTTCTCTTGACCTTTTTTTTTTTTTTTAAATCCAGCTTTGGTGACTACACGAATGCATGAGGGCCTGTTGTTTGCATATACTTACCCTCTGATGACAGCTTAATAAGCTCCTTTATTTTGTGTTTTTATTCAGTAAGCTTGTCGGCTTTTGTGTGCAGTCTGACCTCTGCTCCCCACCACCCCCTTTCTTGTCTGAAAGGGGCACCTCTGTCTCTATAATTTGTAATAAAAGGCAGTTCTAAAGGGATGTGGACTGACTGGCAGTACAGACGTGAAATCTTACAAAAGAATATAACTTTCTCAGGGGCTGACCCTGTGTTCTTTAGGCATCTAAAACTCCTGCTGAAGTCAGTGGGAGCTTTAGGTGCATAAGGAATACAGTCTTTGATTGAGAAAATCTAAACAGTTAGTGAAGAACTCAGTAAATACAGCTGCTTTACAGGGATTATTGTGCACAATATGACAACAGTTCAAAATTTTATATCCGTCTTATATTTTCCTAAGGAAAAAGAAAAGTATCCCCAGCTAGTAACTGTTTACAGATTCTATACAAAATTATGTATTTGTAGTATTTCAATGTAATGGCTTGACATATCCAACTATATTCATTGGATAATATTTCTTTTGATACATTTAACTGAAGCCATGCCATACTGGGGTATGAAATAATAATATATTTGGAAAGTATAATATGTAACTAGATGATAGAAAAAATGCTGTCCCTACAAAGAGAATTTCATTTGTGGAAGTTCCTGATTCACTCTGCTTGCTCTACTTTTATATCTTTCCCATTTGGATAATCTTTTGACTCCAGTTTCATTCAAATTGTCTGTGTGGTTATTTTTCCAATTGCAGGTGGTTGATCCAAATATGTATGTATACAAATTAGTTACTTTATTATTGGTAGTGAAAATGACATTGTTCTATTTGGAACCTTTACAAACTAGATTGGACAAAAATCAAGAAAGTATACTTTGGGAAACAACCTTGCATTGACAGGAAGAAGGGCTAGATGATCTAATGAGCTAAATTTTTAAAGGAAAATACACGTACATCTGTATGCTGTGTGGCTGTGCACATATAAATGGCCATTGTGGATACCTAATTATTTGTTTGCATCGGGACGTAGCTACTTTTAAAATTTTCAGTCACCACAATTGTACTTACAAATGTTGCAGTGTATTGCATTTGCAGTTTTGCTTTAGGCCTCCAGCCTTCATTTAAAATATATTGAAATGTAGCCCAATATCTCCTTTCCATCTATGACTTCCATGCGTCAATGATTCTATATAACAAAACAGCAATTCTATAGCTAGAAATCTTTTACATAAATAATAGTGATAAAGAAGAGCCAGATCTATTTCTTTAGTTAGAATTACGTGTGATGAAGAAAAATATCAAATAATTTTTAATGTATTTAACTATGGACTTAATTAAATTAAATGGACTTAGCAAGAAAATTTACCATTGCGATTTGAAGAGAGAGTTTCTTGTGGAAGGAAAATTGGATTGGGCCCTTTAAGCTGTCACAGCAATTCAAAGCAGCAGAATCTGTACTAAACATAAACATCAGTCAGCAATGATTTTTGCAGGAGTGCAATTGGATTCTAAACTGAGATAATTAAATGCAGTGCTACCCAACCCCCGAGAACAAACCTATTATATTATTATGACCATTGGAACCCGTACTTTGAGATTTAACACTTACAAAAGTATTCTGAATTTATTCTTATTAAATATATATTTTAATTAAGATAAATTCATAATCTTTTAATATGCATATACATTTGCTATAAAGATACTTTGTCTTAATTAAAATTACTTTGTTTTTATTGCACTCTTTCAGAGGGCTTGAATGGCTCATGAAGACTGATGTCCTTGTCATTCATTTCAGAGTAACAGCCGTGTTAGTCTGTATTCGCAAAAAGAAAAGGAGTACTTGTGGCACCTTAGAGACTAACCAATTTATTTGAGCATGAGCTTTCGTGAGCTACTGTAGCTCACGAAAGCTCATGCTCAAATAAATTGGTTAGTCTCTAAGGTGCCACAAGTACTCCTTTTCTTCTTGTCATTCATTATTGCTCTGAATTGACATTTACTGTAGAATTGACATTTTTCATTAAATTTGCCTTCTAAATCTTACTTCTTCTGTTTTATTAGTTTTTTTCCACCAGACAATACAATTTTATAAATCCTCTCTGTGATTCTGTAGAACTAGACTTCAGAAGGATATAGAACTTATTAGGCTCTGACACCAGAAATTAACCTTTAAATATAATGGGCTCAATCTTACACTGCTAGTCTCCATCCATACAAAGGCTAAACTGTGAGGACTGTGTGATCAGGCATATTTTATATATAACATAAAAAAATTCACAGGCAAGTCCAGTAGCATTCTAGCAAAGATGCATATTCTATAAAATATTTTAATTCTCTTTATATTTGTGTTCTTTTTGGTTTGTAATGGTGGTAATTGTGCTGATGTGTTCTTCTAAGATAGTTTGTGTCATGCTAAGTTTTGACTACTGTACCTATATTAGAAACATGCTTCCATAAAAAATTGTGTCACAGATATTAAGGGACAATCCCTGTATCTGGTCCAAGAAGTCCTAGGTTAATGTGTATTATTAAAACTATGGTGTATCCCTATTTCAATTCCATGTGTCTCTAGTGCAGTAATACCTGCTACAAGTACATCTCCCGTGCCAAAATTTCTGTTGTATGTTTTTAAAATAAACTATTCTAGCTTTTCATTTTCATTTTGTTTGATGTACATGTTTTACCAGTTGTTTTGAAGTACAATGCTATTCTTTCACTGAAAGGAATAATTGCTTACTTCACTTATGTTTTTGGAATATTTTTTTTTCCTTTAAACATGGACAACGATAGAGCTAAGGGGATGATTCATAACAAATAATTTGCTTACTGAATTTAACCTCTTTTTCTGCTTGTTAAATGTTTGTGAGCGTATTGCACAAATTTGCTTGCTATTCAGAGTAGTGAGTGAATTTGTTTGCAATGTTTTTTTTTTCATTGTTAGTTGATTGAGAACATTTAATTGCTCTGGCTATTCAAATGTTGCTTAGTTGTGATTGATCACGTAACACACAAGGTATTGTTTCTGAACCTACATTGGCTGAGCATAGTTCTTATAGGATCTGATTCAAAGCACACTGATGTCAATACAGACTCCCATTGACTTCAATGAGCTTTGGATGATGTCCATAATCAGGAGACGAATGGGTTTGACAAAGCCGTGGTGTTTTTGAGCCTCTTAGGTATGGGGAGGAGATGAGTAGGATCAGGGGATTTTTAACCTTTTAAATCATGGCAGCTCTTCTACCATAAGACTTATTTGGCTGGGAGTAGAGTGTAAAATTGTCCCTGCTGCAAAGTCTGTAATCAGATCTTTGTTCAGCTCATTTAACTGCCTCTCTGCCAAGGCTTTGGCAAGGAGTTTCTAAAAGCCTGTCTCCTGGCTGTGTAAAACAGTCCCCATCCCATCTGAAATAAGTCACTTCAAGCACAGGCTTCAAATGTTGTTACTGTGAAAGTGTCTGTGCAAGTAAAAATTGATCACTCATGTGACTTTTGGAAAGCAAACATAAAAGGAGCTAGAGCATGACTGAAGTGCATTCATTTTAAAATATTTTGCAGTATTCACCCCTCTAACATAATTGCACATGTAACTTCAACAAGTACTATTAGAAGCATTTTCTGTGTTGAAAAGGATATGCCTTGACATTTGCAACGGCTCTTTAAAGTTCATTATAAAGATATAGTTGAACCCTCTGTCATATTTAAATACAAATAGACACTCAGTGCACTAGCAATAGTACTGCAAAAAACCTTGATCTTTACATGAGATTTTCTAATGCCTATTTTTAAGTACAGAATTATTATGATTATGCCAGATAGTGCATATGCTAAAATGAATTCCCATATCTACACATATATATATTTTTCCATATAAGTTTCTTGATAAGGGCCTTTATTATAAAAGCCTAGCCAGAAGGATATGCAAATACTGCATACCCAGCCACCCATGTGTGGCCTGCAGAGCCTGCACTGGGCAACTTAAGAGTTTCAATGATGGGCTTCGACAGGACTTCTCCTCAGATGGAAGGATACATGACTGCGACATGGGGCCTTAAGGGCAGCGTCCTAAAACATATAGGATCCAAAGGTCCAAGGAGGATACAGGAGACTGTTTCCTGCATCCATGGAGAAAAGAAGAGCATGCCAAGAAGTATTACACTAATCTCTCTCCCTTTGTGTACTTTTTTCAGCTCTATGGTTACTGTTATCAGGATAGCAATGACATCCCAGACACGCTGACTACCATCACTGAGCTAGGCTCACCACTGGAGATGATTCAGCTTTTACAGACCTCTTGGGAGGACAGATTTCGAGTAAGTGCAACAACCATGGTATCTAAAGGACTTTTAAGTAGGATGTGAACACACAACTCCAAGCATGTGGGTGGGGGGGAAAGAGAGGTTACATAATTTACAGCTTTGTTCGCATTTATTAAACAACTGCTTTGCTTGGGAATGTTAAGTCTTGGTTTGTCTATAAGACATAACACTCCCATTTTTCAGTTTTTAAGACACTGCGCTATTATGTCTGTTGATGGTTATAGGTTACATCTAATTATAGGATGTTCTGTGCTATTCATGTTATATCTTCAAAGGTTTCATACTTGTTAAAAACTCAGAGCTTGGCATTTTTGGCTTGAACATTGTGCTCTGCAACTGGAATTCAGACAATAGAAGGATGTGACATCTCTATCTTGATCATTATCATAAGCTGATTTTATAATTATTTCCTACTGTTTCCTGTTATGTTGCCTTTTACTAGGGGAGAGTAAAGGGTAAAGCAAGTTTATAAATGTACACAGATCCTAAAACAGAGTTTGCCCAGTGAAGCCCACTTTGGCAATTTAACAGAAACATGGAGGTCACATTTAATTTGTATGGAATGGAGCCCAGATTGTAGAGGTACTTTCATCATGACAGGGTATGCTGAGCTGTAGTCTCGGTGGGATGTACCTTACTATTAACGATTAGGGCAGTTACAGGCTTCTTTTAGAGCTCTGTGAACTGCATTTGGCCCATGAGTTAAACTTCCATTATGTTGTTCTGAAAGAAATAAATTCCTAATGATGACTCAATCTGAGTTTTTAGTTTGCAATGGCCAATGAAGTGTACTTCTGTCTCCCCCACACCTCACCCATGCAACTGCAAATTATGGCACAGTGATGTAAATTGCAAAAGATGCAGTAGATTACTGGCTTGACCATATCACATAGGATGTGGGTGGAAATTCTCTTTAGAATGGTTTCAGAGTAAGGGCAGTTAGAGGGAGATGAAGGAGAAATACCTTGGCAATGCTGGTCTGAATCATAGAGATGTAATTATAAATAGAATATTCTTGGAACTACTGTAATGAAGCCTTAGGCAATGTCATAACTATTACCTTATCTAGTGTGCAGCTGTCCTAGAGGAGAAGAAGAAGGATGCAAGTTCTCAGCTGAATACATGAGAATTGTTTATGTATCTGCCCCAGTCAAGCAAACATTAACATGGTTGTTTAACTTTATACACTGAGGTAGTACCTTTGTGCTTACAGGACAGGGACCAAATCTCCCCAAACCTATTGAAATCAGTGGAAAGCAATGGTGCAGAACTGAGTCCTAAAATGTGTATTTTAATCTTGTTGTAAGGGATATACACACACAGCCCATATCAACACTGAGGGCAGGTACATAGATAAAGGACTTCAACAGGGCTCAGTACAGGCACAAGGGTCTGTGTCAGTGGATCCATCTGCAGGATCAGGGCCTTGGTAGTGTTTGAGGAAGGAGGAATGATTTCAGATTGCAAACAAAAATCCCTCTTTAGTTTTTGGCAACATTTGTATACTTTTATGCAGAGTTTTCCGTAGTAGTTTAAGAAATCTGTGAAAAGTGATTTTTTTTTCTATATTTACCTTTGAGCAGTTAGATGTTAATTATAATTTTGTTCAAGCTTATGGTAACTATTTTAGCACAGTGTTCAGCTCCTATAATGAGGTTCTGTGCAGTGCTCCTGACCCAAGGAAAAAATCACATTGATATTCTGAATGTTAAATGCTTCAATTTGGTCTACTTTCATTTCCTCAGCAACACGATACGCCTTTTATATATAGCATCCTCTGGGACTCTGTATAGAAGATTTCTATAAATTTCAAGAGGAACAAAAGAGCAGTCAGTGCAGACATCCCATAACCATGCTTGTATTCATTTATACCTACAAGTATCTCTCCATAAACTTTTGATATTGCTTAAGTGGAACAAAAATGTTTCAGGTTGGTAAGGCAGGGGAAATGATTACAGAAGTATTGGATAGTCCTAATATCTCACAGACGTAAAGTCTGTGAAGTATAATGTAAGCCACATTCAACCTCTATTTTCGTCTGAAGTATGCATTTAAGTATTTCCCTGAGTATATCATTTATGTCCTGAGACTGAATTGTGATTTGACTACTTTAATACATATGGCCTTAACAACAGTTTTAACAAAAAACCAAAGCTAACATGTTAAACAATAAAAAGCTTTCTAGCCTGCATAAGACATGTCATTAATTGAATACAGTGAATGAGCATGCAAATATTTAGCTGCGTGCATATTAATATTGTTTTTGATGAGTGTGTTATACAATACATACAAAGAAATATTGTCAAGTCTTCACATAAATGAACTGCCAACAGTAATAAAAACTATAGGGTTGGGTCCAAATTTGAAGGTTCCAAATATTATTCTCTTCTATCTATTTGCAAAGCCCAGATAAGTCTTCCCTCTATGGCCCCAATCTGCACATGTGTGGAGATCCATTAACTTGAATGGGATTCTGTGTGGACAGAAGGGTCTGTCTACATGGATAGGCCCTGTTTCTACAAAGACTTAGCTTTATGCACTGAGACTAGTTCCACTGAAGTCAAACTACTCTCAGTGTGACAAGTTAAGTACGTGTCCATTTTTAGAGGATAAGAGACTTAGATTGCAGGATCGGGGTCTAAGTATGATGTTTTATTAAAAAAAATGCTTTTATTTCTATTAAAATAATAAAAACAAAACAAAAAAGCCTTAGCAGCTCAGAACTCATGAGCAACTCTACAATAATAAAATTGCATAGGGGAAAAATTGGTAAAGAAGCACGTTTTAGTATCAAGCTTCTAAAGGTTACATTGAGGGAATAATGTTAAATTTTATGAAGAATGCCTGGAATGTACTCACTCTCTGATTCTGATGATAAATTTATGCCAATCTTGGTTCATTATTATGTGTGTAACTTAATTAAAGCAGATGCATTATTATTATTATTATTTTTTACGTGCTCCATACTAGACAAGTAACCCAGACTGTGCTTTTACCTTTCAGATATGTCTCAGTTTAGTTCGGCTTTTGCATTATTTGGCTCACTCGCCTCTTGGCTCCGTGACGCTGTTGGATTTTCGCCCTCGACAGTTTGTCATTGTAGATGGAGAACTGAAAGTGACAGATTTGGATGACGCCAGCATAGAAGAAAGTTCTTGCATCAGTAACCGGGACTGTTTTATAGAGTTTCCAGCCAGAAATTTCACTCTTCCCTGCTCTGTGGAGGGCCGATGTCGAAATATGAATGAGAAGAGGAATCTTTATAATGCGTACAGGTAGATGACCAGTTATCTAAGTAGATAAAGTGAATAAAATTTGACAAGAATTCTGTATAGTCATTTATAGCCATTGAGGTCAATGGAAATGTTGGATCGGGCCTTTATAATTATAATTTATAATTAGTTATAATAACTAAAACAATGAATAATTTGTGTTGTAAATATTTGTTTCATTAATAATAATACATAACATTAATATCTTGGAAGTACTTTGCAACCATTGGGTCTGATTCACTACTAAAGTCTATTTTGGTATAACTCCACCGAAGTCAGTTACACAGTAAAGATTTATAGCCATGAAAAACTGGGGTAATCTTAGGATGATTTGGGCACAGTTACTGCATTATTAATGAAATGATTCACACAATGCATCAATGCTGTCGATTAATAAGTGTTATCATCCCCTTTTAAGTATGAGTCAACTGAGGCTGAGAAGTGAAATGACTTCAGAGCTGGGATTCGAATTCAAACGTTTCTGTCTTCTAGTTCTGTGCTCTGACCACTAAACCATACGCCTCTCTCATTAGACCATGCCTCTTTTCTGCTGATTATAAAACTTGCTGGTTCAATTGTTTGATAGTCAAAAACCTGTAACGTCATTTTACTACTTTAGTGTAGACCAATCTCCCAGGGGTTATAATGAATATAGTGATATAGTTCTCTCCTGACAATTGACCCCATGCTTCTGTACGCCAACAAACCAATTGCTGTTCTTTGAATAGGCAATGATTTGCTTGCTTCTTGCACTACTGTCCATCCTCCAGTGCCCCTCATTGAGGTCTGCACATGGCAGATAGGTAATCAGGTGATATTATGTCTGGCCAGTCAGAACTCTGAAGAAAGTGTCAAGCTCAAATGTGTTTCTTAGAATTTTGTTTCTTAAGGTTTCTTCAGATTTACAACTGAGGAATTTTACATGAGGGTTTTATGTTTGTGGTCTTGGCTCTTCACTAACGCTGATCACTCAACTCACTCTTTGGGCCAAACACTGATCCCAATGAAACTTTACTATTGGCTTTCATAGGATCAAGAATTCATTCTTAATGCACTGCTTCTAATTGTGTTGTGGCTTGATGTGCAAGTGCGCTGGAGAGACAGAGTGCTGTGGACTGATCCAGATAGGACGGTAGAAGGTCTCAAGGCAATGCCATAATTGGGTGTGCTCCTTTCTTAGGCTTCTCTTTCAAGTATCACACCACTCATTCCCTGCCAGACCACAGCTAGAAGAGACTTCTCCAGGGAGAGTCTTCTGCTTTTGTCCCAATGCACTTACCAGCATATGTGTAACATTATCTGACCACACTGAAATGCATTCCACTACATGACTGTCATGTGCATTTGCGCAGTGCAATTTTTAGTGTATTCTGCAAAATTTTCCATTTGCTTGGGTTAAAGATCCTCCTTAGTGAATTAGTTTTTCATTAGGGCCATTTTGCTGGACTGGCCAGAAAAAAACGTTTAATGTTTAAATGTGCTTTTCAGCCATTACACTATCATAAATGGGGATATGCCCATGACACAGTGATTTAATGGAATGGTTGCTGGTCTCACTGAAGAAAGCTGTCTTTTTCTATCACAGTGGTTAACATTTGTGAGAGTGCTATTGAACAATTCCAGAGGTTCTAAAACCCCGTTTTAATGGGGTTGCCAAGGGCTGGCATTTGCCTTGCTGGGGCCTAGGACTGAAGCCTGAGCTCCATTGCCCAGGGCTGAAGCCCAAGGGCTTGAGCCCTGAGTGTGTGTGGGCTCAGGGAACAGGCCCCCCGCCTGGGGCCAAAGCCCTTGGGATTTGGCTTTGCTCCCCCCCCCACATCCCAAGAGCAGTGGGGCTCTGGCTTTGGCTCCCCACCCAGGGCGGCAGGGCTCGGGCAGGCTCAAAGTTCAGTCCCCCGTCCTGGGGTCGTGTAGCAATTTTTGTTGTCAGAAGGGGATCGCGGTGCAATGAAGGTTGAGAACCCCTGAACTATTCCATCTGGTCATCAGTTTCTAAAGATCTGTTTTTACACTTTGAAAATCCTAATGCTTTTAGCACCCCCTATTGCTTATTATTATGCTCACACAATAGGTCTTGGTATGAAAGCAGACCTACACCATGGTAGGCTGCAGCCGCCCTTATGAATGCATCTGCAACAATCTCTATATGCTCACTCAGCAAGGACAAAACTACAATCTACTTGGTAGAGACTAGGTTTTCCAGTTCCCAGATTCCCATGCATTGGGATACTGTGATGGCAGGTGAATGGCAGTACTACTTTCTGAAGCTTGGAAAAAAGGTTTCTTGTCCATATCTGGTGCTACTTGATAGTCCAAACCTGCAGCACATTAACCAATGGTATGAATTTTCAGTAGTATCTGAATTTATTAGAGCCACCCATGAGAAACATCACTAGGCCAGTCTCCTGGTTCCTTCTCAGGGTGGATTATTAGAGCTGAGAAAATATTACAAAAAATTGTTGTGCAAGTATTGGCTTGGATGTTTAAATTATTTCCTTCAGTCACATATGCATCCTTTTGTGCCCTCAAGGTGCACATTTTTAACAGTGAGGGTAATGAACCATTGGAACAATTTACCAATAGGTTTGGTGAATTCTTCATAACTGAACATTTTTAAAACAATATGGGATCTTTTTGTAGGTGAGATGGTCTAGTTCAAAAAGGAATCATATTCAAAGAAGTTATCTGGCCTGTGTAATGCAGGAGGTCAGACTACTAGAAGCTCACAGTGGTCCCTTCTGGCTTTATAATCTACAAATCATAAATGCAGAGATGTAACGTAACTATCGGTAGTGGGGGGAGGGAGGGCACAATGTGAAGGTTCTTCTGGTGGTAGCAGTGGGACTCAGGGCAGGGCATATAAACCCTGGCAGAAATCTTGGGGGGCAGGAGGGGGTGTCGGCGCACATGACTCCGCATCCCCTCCCCACCACAAGGTGCCTCTGCATGAATGTTCCAGTTTGAAAAAACAACGAGGAGTCCTTGTGGCATCTTGGAGACTAACCGATTTATTTGGGCATAAGCTTTCATGGGCTAAAACCCACTTCATCAGATGCATCAGTGCCAGTTTGAGTTTCACTGGCACTGAAGTCGATGCATTTCAAAGTCACACGTGTGAGTGTTCATATCAAAATGTTTGCACGCTCATTCAATTGAGGATCAGAAACAATACTATGTGACTTTTCTGTCCAATTGTAATATCCAACCCAGTCTGAAAAGCAAACTGTGACCTTCAAATACTTTCAGAATGCTTCCGGTGATCAGTCGCAATCCATTTATGGATTTTACAGGTGCAAAACATTTACCAGATGAATTCTTCATTGGTAATGATTTGCTTACCTTTAAAACACTATGTATTTGGAGTGCTGCTTTTTATATAAAACACTAAGAAATCTTTTATAATAATCTAACGTGGGGATTTTGTAAATATCCTTTTTAGAAGGGATGAATTTTACTCTTGTATAAAAAAAGTTAACATCTTCAGAAAATATTAATTGTATAA
Organism: Caretta caretta; assembly: GCF_965140235.1. Lineage (NCBI taxonomy): Eukaryota > Metazoa > Chordata > Testudines > Cheloniidae > Caretta > Caretta caretta. The sequence goes on from NC_134208.1 coordinate 170,909,817, forward strand.
AGTGGAAGTATGTCAGCTGAATAGGCCACAATACTGGCTCCTGTAGCTGACATTTTCCAATCTATAACTTTAACTTTAAAAAAATTATGCTTATGTGAAACCTGCTTTATTTTCTCCAGTGAGTATGATTCACTGCAGTTTCTATGGCCGTGTGGGGGATGGGGAAGCTGTACTTTACAGGATAGACAAGGCAACTTTCTCAGTAAAATTTCCTATTTGTGTTACCATTCTGCTTATTACCTAATATTTATGTCTGGTACTTTTGTTTATATTACCAGATCCTGAACTGTCCATCTTTATCTAATGTTCCCTCTGAAACAGGGTTTGTAGAGGTTAGTAATACTGGCTTAGCAATAGAAATTTAAAGGGGCACTGTGAAATTACTTCTACCTTTAAATAATAACAGAGAAGTGAAATCAGCATACCTTTAATTCCAAGAAATTATTGCTGTGCCTGCATTTCCAAACCCTAGATGTGTTTTTGTGAAGCCATCACCATTTAACTTGCATTACCAGTTAAATGTTCGCATTTCGGTATCACCAGGCACTGAGCACAGGGCAAGAGCCTTCATAACCAGATGCTTGTTTCAAGCTTGTGAGAAATTAAGCCAGAAATTGTAGAACCTGCTTTACTTTTTGTTTCCTAGGAAAAGCAATACAAACTACCTGAATCCCTAGCAGGTTTTATTGTTGGTTTGTTTGTTTTTTCAGCAGAGAATGTGCATTCAAACATGGAGTCCATTCGGGAACATCATGAATGCATGTTAATGATGACCACACCAATATTCTTGGGAATATTGAAGATGTCCTGAATTTCGGTGGTGTAGAATGATCCCCCCTGCCCCCCCCCCCCCATTCATCTTAAAGCCTAAAAATAATGCAGAACTGCAAAGGAAATAATCGGTGAAATGAAATAAGCAAAAATCTGACCTGTATTTTTAAGGATTTTTGGGGAAAAAACAAGACTTCAGAGTTTGACAGTGTCCCTTTAATAAAGTTTGTCCAAGTACAGACAGCTTGGCAAATAGTCACAATCCATAGGGCTTCACAGCAAATTTCTGTGTTAATGGAACATTTACAGGTAGTTACAAGGCAGCCTTGTATATCGCAGCTTAGGCTGGGTATGCCAGACAGCTGTGTGACTAGTCTCAGCTGTATATTTATTTGATTATAGAATATGATTATATTTCCTGAATAGGTCAAGGACTTAAGAAATAAAATTCTAATAGTTTATGTTGTTCAGTGGTTACTAGACCCATGCAAACTTTATTTTAAAATATGGGTTACTTTTCCATTGCAGGTTTTTTTTTACATATCTTCTGCCACACAGTGCTCCATCCTCCTTAAGACCATTATTGGATATGATAGTCAATGCTACAGGTAATCCCACTATAAATATGTGATACTGCCAAATGTCTCTCTTTTTCATATTACTGTAAACTTGAGTGTTTGTTTGGGGGCGGAGGGTGGGAAGGGCGCTACATTTACATGTATTGCTTTAGGGCCAGATTCTGCTCTCACTTAGGGTACGTCTACACTGCAGCCAGAGGTGTAAGTTCCAGCCTGAGGAGATGTACCCAGGCTAGCTTTGAGCAAGCATGCTGAAAATTGCAGTGTAACTGTGGTGGATGGGCTAGTCACCGGAGTATCTACCTAGTATCTCCGATGGGATTGTACTTGGGTGGCTAGCCTGAGTCGCTGCTCATGCCACTTTGGCTACACTGCTATTTTTAGGTGCTAGTTTGGGCAGAGCTAGCCCATGAATATCTGTCTGAGCTGGGAATTACACCTCCAGATGCAGTGTAGATGTGCCTTTAGAATTAAATTCACTCCTGTTCAGAGGAGCCAAGATGAGGCCTATATACCATTTAACTCTCTATTTTGAGGTCTTAAGTAGTATTTAAGTGGTATGTGCCTTGTCCTGGGCCCCAGCACAGGGATGAATTTCACCCTTACATAGGTACAGTTCCCACTGCGAGTCGATGGCAGTTTGACCGGAGCAGTATTTGACTCCAAATTTGGTCTTCTCTGTATGCAGCTCTCAGGAGGAACAAGCCAGGCCACAGAATGAAATTCATCCTGACCAAAGGGCCCATGCACAGCCCTCTGCAAAATGTTAGTCCCATGTTAAGGGATTCATTGGTATGGAGGGCCTTGAATGGGCCATCTCTACTGAGAGGAATTTGAACCTTGGAGACAATTTATTGCATACATCGCCTGGATGACATTAGAGATGATTTTATCCTTCAGAATCCAGAGTAGACCATAACATTATCTTTACCATAAAATGACATTCAGACAAGAGTAGCTTGAGTATGTCTTAACTGTACTTTTGATTTCATGCCAGAGGTTTTTTTTCCCTGCCTTGTATTCAGTACATTTTTATGGGGGGGTATAATGTGCCAGGCAATAAATAATTTCAAAGGGAATTCACTGGAAAGGAGTTTCCATCTCTTGTGGGTAACCCATCCTATCCTATTCAGACGGGAAGCTGGTTGTCTCAGTACACTAGCTGCACAGCTTTGGAGACACAGGTTTAGGGCTTGACTCATCGCACATATGAAAATCAATTTGGCAGTCACTTTGTAATGCCTAATGGATTTTAAGTCCACATTACAAAAACATCATGCAGTTTGGCACAGCTGAATCTTGATCCTTTGGAACCTTACTCAGATATAATCCCTATTAATTCCAAGTTCTTTGTCTAAATCACTGTTTTTCTGTACTATTAAAGGAGAACTCCACTGGGGAATAGATGAAACAGTGGCTCAGCTAGAAAGAGTTTTGCATTTATACAAGAGTGGCACATACCTACAGAACGCTACACGGATGCCGAAAGCTGGTAAAGTATTCCTTTGACAAATGTAAAGCTATTGGCTCAATCTAGACTGTGAGGTGTAGAGGGAAGCAGAAATAAGGAGAAGAGACCAAAAAGGTCCCTGAAGTCATGGAAATTGAAGTCCACAGCAGGGCTTCCAGATAGTCAGACTTCCACGGGTACCAAGGAAAGTACTAAGGTGGGTTGCTGATGCCATGGAGAGTAGCTATCAACCATGTCAAACCTGTGGGAAATCTTCAGTATAAACTCCTGCTGAAAGGTAAATCGTGTCAAAACACTTATCTCTCAACCTGCATTTTGGAACCTCCTTGAGGTGGGAGTTTGGGGCAGGCCAGAGCAGGGAGCCCATGAAGAGAGAGCCAATTTATCTCCATGATAATACCCTAGCTCTGCATGGATATCTTAAGATTCATGGGATTTCCTTGCAGATCTTGCAGCTGCTGCAGGTTAGAAGCATTAAGCCTCCTACCTACTCTGCAGGGGAAAATCCCTGCAGCCTTCAGCTTGCAGAAGTGATAAGGTAACAAAACTGCATAAATTGACAAAGAAATTGCATAAAGTTTACATGCTAAGGTTTTTCTTTTACATCTTAACAAAAATCTCTTGTATAGCACCATAAATTAAAACAGTGCTTTTCAAACATAAGAATAGAGCAATATTCTACCTTGAGGACCACATTACAGAATGTAACATTTGAAAGAGGGGAATAGGTAAATGTTCTTGTTTAGACAAACCACTTAAAAAAGATGCTGTGCAGAATTTATCTTTTTGTAGGTGCAATATCCATGTCATACTTTGAGCTGCTGGAGGGTGATAGGAAAATATGATGGTTTTCCTGCATATGCATAGCAGAGAGAAAGAGATGGGTGGTAAATGAAGATGGATTTAGGGTAAAGGATTAGAAAAGTTCAGTAAAGCATTTCCCTTGTGACCGACTCATGAGTCAAATTTATTCCTGGTGTAACTCTGCTGACTTTAGTGGACTCTGACCCCAGGGATGAATTTGGCTCACTAATCACAGATAATTCGATATTTATTTAGTTGTAAAATTGGCAAGAAAATTGTTTCAGGTGTTCATTTAACTTTCTAATGTTCAGATTTTCATCACAGTCTTTGCTGAGTGATACCTGTCAACACAGTCAAATCATTCTCAGCAGCACAATCAACAGTACAAACACATCCTTTGTTGAGGAAGTGCCAGGAAGGTTGAGGTTTTTCTATGATGCTGGCTGATTCCAGATATAGCTGCCGTGTCAGGACAATATGAGGTTTTGAATTTTAAAGGCTGTCCTGCTTATAAAGAATTGCCAGGAGAAAACCCAAGACAGCAATGCTAGATGTAACAGTGCAAGGTTTCACTGATATGGAGCAGACCTGCACTCAGATTAGGTTTCTGTATTTCATATGTGGTTTAGTTATGTATAATCCTGAATAACTGTGGCTCAGATTCTGCTACCCTTACTCATGTTGGCTAGTGCCTTTGTTTGCAAGTAGTCCCAGGAACTGCTCAGGGAGCAAAGTGCTACTCAACATGAGTAAAGGGTATAGAAATTGCTCTGTGTAACAGCACATAGAGTATGTGAGCACAGTTTTATGCAATTCTAATAAAATTCTGATTTAACACAACATTTAGGTTCTTTAAATTATTTTATGTGAGGATTCAGCCAATGGTAATCAAGAGAAATCAAATATCCTCGCAGAAATTACACTGAAACAAGACCTTGTTGACTTATGGGTAAATTTTCATACTTAGATACCATGTCTTCAGAATGCATGGGCCTATTTCTCATTTGCACTAAGGCCATTTTACACCACTATAGTGTAAATATATAATGTATTCATATTTTAAGGCCCCTTTATCCTATAGTGACCAGATAGCAAGCATGAAAAATCGGAATACCGTTTTGGGGGTAGGAGGAGTACAGTTGCGTATACAAGACAAAGCCCCTAATATTGGGACGTTGGGTCACCCTACTTTATCCTCCCAGAGGAGTCTAAAAAGGCCTCAGGGCAAATGAGTGTAATGAGGCCCCATGTGTCCACTCGCATCCTTCCTTCTCCACACAGGCTCCTCTCTTTCAAGATTTCACTTTTAGCATGACGACTCACTTTTTTAAAACTCTCAATCCAAAGATGATTTTCCCAACGGTGAAATTCTCCTGATGGTGCAGTGGAGCTGCAAGGCAGGGTGTGGTAGTAGGGGAGGATTGGGTGCTCAGGAGAACAGCCGAATGCTGGTCCAGCACACAAGGCAACACTACTCCCAAGCCATGCTGGGACCACAGAATAAGTAGTTTAGGCCACTGGGCCATGTAACAACTGCAAGTGGTGGGGAGGGGTCATGAATACTGTTCCAACCCATCAGTTCAGCAGCCACAGAGGCAAAAGCAGCCACAAAGGCAGTTACACGCTCAGGTTCTGACCCTGCCTGGGCGGGGGAGAGGAGGATTTCAACTCCCTAATCCCTTGCACTTTATGTGGGTGAGACAAATTTCACCTTAAAACACCACTCAAAATGTTGTCTGTGGAAAGACAGTGAAACCAGTAGCACGTCACAGGACGCTGTATAACTCTCTCCCAAGGCAAGGGAAAAATATTCTTTTAAGTGGTGGCTTGTTTGTTCTTTTTCTGTCTTGTTCTATAATATAGTGAGGGGGGAGGAGGCTGTTTGTCAGATGCTGAGCTGATTTAGGGTTGGGCTAGGGATTGTGGTTTGGGTTCGAGGCTGAATTGGAGCCAGGCTTTGGTTTCTGGTTAAACCAAAACTCTCAATCCAAAGATGATTTGGTTTCAGGTTAAAATGAGGCAAAATCTTACAAGGTTGTTCTCATTAGATTTCGGTCTAAATGGTGGAAATCTCATCAGGTGACCAGATCTCACAAGATTTCCACCATCTTGAATAATGGAAATCTCAAGAAATTAACAGCTCATGTGAGGTTGCCTCCATTTTGGGCTGAAATCTCACCAAATAAGTGTTACCAACAGATTCCTGCTGCATCTGAAAGAGACCTAGAAAATGAGCTCATTCTGGTATAGAATCTATACTGAAACTAAAGCCACAATAGTGGGTTCAGATCCAGGAACTGCAAGTGATATCTCTTTTTAAAAAAGGAACATTAGAAGGTTCAACTCATGGTGCTTCATAATTTGATTTAGATCTAGAAACTGAGTTATCCATTGTCTTTAATAGAGAGTTGTAAATCCTTACAAGAAGTAATGGTGATCTCTGAAAAGGGACCTAAGGAAAAAGCTGAAATCTGACCTTTCATGAAACAGATTTCTTTATATGACCTATGTTTTTGCAAGGAAACCCTTTTCAAGTGAGAAAGGTGATATTGACCATCAGTAGGAAAGCAACACTAGGAGAGTTCTTGTCAATCTGAGCCTGTCCATAAATTAAATTTAACAACATGAACCACGGTCATGTCACAGAAGGACTTGGGTCTTTAAGCTTTCACTGTGTTTCAGCTGTAAAACATTTTACAGTGTTGTAAATTTATATTATACTCTAGGCTTTGCTTCTAAATTACTGAAGCTAAGTAGAGAAGGGGTTGGGGAAGAAGTCCTTCAATAGCCATGTACGTTTTCTGTAATTAGTCTCTTCTTCTGAAAACATTGAACAATGTGGATCATATATTTATTTCCTTGTAAAAAAAATTTCTAAAATGACAGTAGTATTGCTATAACTACAAGAATACTATACTGTACAAACCCATTGGATTTTATGGGTGAAATTCCTTCTTCGTTGAAGTCTACAGCAAAACTCTCATTGACTTCAAGAGTGATGCTGATTTAAACCAGCTGAGGGTCTGGCTCTGGAGTTTTAGTCTAACCTCCTCAGCCCAACCTGTCATTGAATTCAGGAGTTACACAAAAATGTATGAGGTGCACTACAGCTAGTAAATCGTGTAGATTTGTTATTCATTAAAGAAAATAGGTGACCCATTATTAATTCTTGAGGGGTGGGTTAGCCAAAAGAAAGGCATAATTAGCAGAAATAAAAGAAGTTGTTGAACCAAGTACATTTACAGGACTCTAGCCACAGAATGCCAAGGAGTAAGGTAAAAGACATTCCCTGTTTTCCTTTGTCCTTTGACATTTTGGCAGGGTTGTGCTGTATGTAAATATTTACGGTGCAATAATATTTCTTAAAAAATACTGTAGCAACGTGCTCGAGAAATTTTAATGGTGTGTGTGTGTGTGAGAGAGAGAGAGAAACATTGGAGGGTGGGAACAGATTATATTCAGGCAGTTTTTATACCCCATATTAGGTTGAGCTACAAAAGACAATATGCACTTTCTTGAAGATACTTAAAGACATATATGCTACAGCTGGGACTACATTACAAACAATTCCCTACAAATAGTCTCACAGATTCTAAATGAATTCGTTTTGGCCAGGATTGTGCCCCGTGGTGTCCTTTTCCACAACCATATAGGTCCAGATTGAATGAGGCCTCTTACTGAGTCACGTAGGGATAGAGGAGTATGGAGGAAGCCTCCCATTGGTCATGCAAGGGCCTCCCCTGCTAGCAGTCTGTGTGCTCTGTCCACTTTAGGGAGCACAAGGATTGTTTTTGCAGCCACATGTGGGGCAGGAGCCTGAAAATGAGAAGGGAAGAGGCATGGTCTGACCCCCATCTTTATTGGCCCATGGAGTGGGGCCAATCCACTGGGAGTGCGTAGTTATGGAACAGAGTGCTCACCTCTACCATCAGCATGCAGCAGCCCCAGAGAGACAGTAGCTGTCTTCCATAGGGTGTAGGTCTGACTCACTTTCACAGGCCTGTAGCATAAATATAATGACATAGCCCTGAGAAAATACCTTTCCCCCATGTGTAGACAGTAGGATATACATCTCTACCCTTGTGCAGCCAAGGTACTCCTTTCCTTTCTGCTCTGAAAAGTGGCTCTAAAAATGGCATCATGGAGTTTCATATTTATTAACTTTCCATTGCTCTAGGTCAAATTTGATCACACACATTTAGTAGTAAAAATGTTTTTTCTAATTGCTGGGCTGGACCTTCAGACGAGTTAGGGGCCAGATTTTATTTACACCGCTAAAGATGCGGATAGGCACCTAGTGGAATTTTCAAAAGTGCTGAGGTACCTAACTCAAATGGCAGTTAAGTCCTGTTGAAAATCTCACTACGAGATGCCGAACTCCAGTTGGGAGCTATGCACCTAGGAGCTTCTGAAAATTCCACTAGGTGTCTAGCTGCATCTTTAGCAGCTTAAATATATTTAAAAATCTGACCCTATACATTTTCTGGCTTGTGTGGTATCACGCCCATTTGGTACGTTTTCAGCATAGGAACAGAGAAGTTAGATAAAACAATGCAGTGCAACCTTCCAGCAAAAGTATTGTAACAATACTTGATTTTTTTTAGAATTTAGAATAATACAGAAGAACCCCAAAATAGAGAGACAAAGCAGGCTGCTCCCTAAGACAGAGAGGCACAGGTTGTCTCACTTTATTTTAGACTGCCTGTCTGCTGCGAGAGTATTGCTCACACACTTCCCTCCAAAGCCCACTGCCTGCAAGTAGAACCTGGGAATCCCCTGAGCATTTAATGTGATAGCTCTACAATTTTAATACAGTTTTTCATACACCAATAAAGATTTTGCTGGCCAAATTCTGCCTCAGTCACATCTGTGCAACCCCAGTCTCCGATACAGCTATCTTCAATGAGGTTGCACTGCAGAGGCGTAACTGCAGGTAGAAGCTGCCCCTGTAGATGGACCCTGGTTAACAGTTCTATTGTCAATGCATGAGCCAGGAAAAAAATCCAACTTTTTCTCCTCTCATGGTGCAATGTTGACAGGAGGCAAAATGTAAATATTTGTACTGCAGCAGCCCTGATAGGCTCCAATCAAGACAAGGGCTTCATTGTGCTTAGGCACTGTACAGGTACATAAAAAGAGACAGTCACTGCTCCAAAGAGCAGACAGTCTAAATAGACAGGACAGACAAAAGATGGAGTGGAAACAGAGAAGCTACTTACTCAAGATCATGAAGCAGGTCAGTGTCCTATCCAGGTGCCTTTTTCACTTGACTACAGCACTCTCCAAATGGCTGCAGTGATTTAGTGGAGGAGGGCAGGTGTGCTTGGAAGTGGAGATAAATGGAATAAACTTGATGAGTAATTTTCCCTGCTATACTACTGTTTTATTGCTGGCATGGGCATGTAGCGCCCCCGCCCCCTCCCAAAACAGCTTTTGTATAATGCAGATTCACATTAACTTTTGCCTAAGAGCCATATTTATGGGGCATTCTTTTGGAACGAATTTAATATAGTATATGAAAACATGGACAAATGTAAAATGAGATCTGCTGAAAGTCAAGCAAACCAATACAACATCAGGAGGGCAAACGTTAGTTATATCAAAGTTTACACTTTGTTTCTTACTCTGAACGTATGATGTGAAGCAATAAGTATATTCTTCTGTTATTCAGAGTCTGATTCTGCTGTTTGTACTCATTGGGAAATCAGTGGGACTATTTGTATAGCAAGGTATTACTGAGATTGATAGAATCAGGCCCTTTATGTTTAACTACAAGCAAGGGCGGTTGGGGGGAAAGAAATCCAGAAGCAGGTTTCATTATTTTATCATTACAATGGAAGTGCAGGTGAAATAGGGAGTAACAGGATTACTTTGTCAAGGATGCAGTTGTGTCATTGACCCATGGTGTATTGGCAGGTGATAACTGGAAAAGACGACTGGGCAATTTTCCAACTGGTAGCTGTAGCTGGTAGTAAAAATGCAATCTAGCTGCTGTGGCTGAAATAAATGGTCATTAGGATTGATTAAAGTCAGATTTAGGGTGATTTAAGCAACTTAAAAAGGGGAAACCACAGCCTGTTTATAATGTAGTCCTGGAGTTATTTATATGATTGACTCTGGTACTGTGAAAATGGGCATGTTTATATATTAGAGTCAGCACTGGGACAACACAGGTGATTTTTTTGCTAAGGTAATTTTGGGATGTTAGAACCTTTTAAGCTTTGCTATTTTGTTTGTAATGATAGTATTTGGTCAGTGATTTGTTAGTTTGCCATGAACTGATTTCAGTTTTTAAATGTATCACTTTATCCTGTGAAATGGTACATTGTCAAGATGTCTTTTCTGCAATATAGGGGTGGGCCAGAGCCTTTAGGACATTTTGGGCCTGATCTAAGTTACACTGCCGTAAATTGACAAGTAACATAAATGAATGGGCTTGAATCTGATCTTGGTTTACATTGACTTTTTCCCAGTGTAACTGCCCCAGTTTTGCTGGAGCTACTTACCTTACATCTAGAGCTGCCTGGGAATTTTTCAGCTAAACAATTTTTGTTGGAAAATGCCAGTTAAACAAAGCAAACTTCATGGGAATGGGTCAGTTTCAACTAATTTCCCATTTAGAAAGAAAGAAAAGGAAAATTTTTTTTATTTAAAATGACTTTTTACTTCAGAATTCAGGTTAATTTATAGATAATTAAAAAAACCTAAATGAAATATGAGTGATTTAAGAAAACATCTTGGAGTTTTGGTTCATGAACAATTTTTAGATTTCAACTTAATCATGATTTGGACTGGGAAAATGTTTTGAAATCTCAAATTTTTGCAGGATGGGAAAATTGTTTCCTGCCCGGCTCTGATTAAATTAGCGTGAATGGAGAATCTGGTCCCAGAGATTAAACTGGTATGAAAAATGGCATAAGTGATAACAGAATCAGGCCTAGTGTAGTAAAAGTTTATTTGCTTCAACCTTTACAAAAATATGTACAAGTGAAAAGGAATATTTTTGGTTAGGGCATTGGTAAGGAGTTATTTATGAACACAGTGTAATTCTTTGATCTATTCCTTGACTTTACAGCGATAGACTTTAAGTATGCTATGTCAAATTGTGTATATGTATGTGAAAGTGTAAATTTATTGCTGCATTTATAGTATTAGGCAAGTATTTATTGGTTTTAAACACCATTAGTCTGGAAATCGACCAGAACTTTGACCTTTTTTATGATGTGATTTACTGCTGTGAGCCTTCAAATTCCAAGAACTCCATTTAAGTAAGTTTCAGGTTTGGGAAGACAAAAACCTGAGCTAAAGCTGTCTTTAAATCAGTCTGGTTTTTCTAAATAGAACAAGTACATTGAACCATTGTGACCAGGATGAACATTTAAATTTGTTGTGTGAGAAATGCAACTTAGTTTTTTTTTAAGCCGTTTCACACAGCAGGTAAAGAGTCCTGATGTGGCTTTTACAAATCTCATTCAAACCTCTCTTTGATACATACAACAAAGTACAAGTGAGCTATGTAACATTTTTATCTTGCTATATACTACATAGTGAACCACAAAGAGGTAGGTGAGTGACATGAACATAAAAACAAATGGATAGAAAGTGAGTGACTGGAAAGTTATCACTTCGTGGGTTTATTTTTCATCTTGATGGTTTATCTCAGATTGAGCAAGTTTTGAATAGGAGAGGAATGCTCTCTGAACCATTGCATTAGTACCACGTTTATCAGTATTTTGATTCATTATGTATTTGAATGTTTACATTTGGGCATATCTAAAATACATAGCTTTCCTTTTAATTGGGCATACCAATTAGTGTTGTCAGAACTCCTGTTAATTAAGTAACTGTCCAGTTGCCTTCAGGTAAGGGCTCCTTATCCTGATAGCCCTGCTTAAGTGAGTAAAGTGTCTTGGTTTCAAATACTCACAGCACAATGGGATTACTCACACAAGTAAAGGCTATGGATCAGACCCTTGCTTTGAAGTGTATACACGTGAGATTCACATGATTTTTTCTTCTTTGTGCAAATTACAAAGATACTAGATCACCATGTTATGAGACAAGGTGAATCTTTGGAAAAGGATTCACTTTTTCAGACCAGTATTCAGTGGTGGTTGTTCTGAGTTAGAGTTTTTTCTAGGTTACAAGCAATTAGAAGATATTTTCTATAACCCAAAAAACCACATGGGCCTGACCGCCCTGGGGGGGGAAGGATGTCTCCTGGAGCTCCCTAATTGAGGAGGAGGAATAATTTGTGGCACCGGTTTAAAGGGGTACAGCAAACTTGTTCTACTGCAAGGCTGGAAAGCTCTGCTGGCTGGAGAGAGAGAGAGAGAGAGAGGAAGGAGCTACATTTCAGCCTACTTGTCATCCTTGCTACCCTCTTTCAGGTGAGATGCTGCCAGGGGACCAAAGCCTCTTGACAGCAGCCCCTACATTCAGGGCTATGATTTAGGCTTTCCTGTTGTAGGCCACACAAGTAGGGGCAAAGCCTCCTTTCCTGTTCCTCCCCTGCAGGGCCACTTATGGCAGAGGCACAGCTGGCCTCTAGGGAGCAGCTCACCCCCTCACATCTATTTTAAAAATAGACATAAAAAAATGATTAAAGGGAAAATGTAGTAAGAGTTATTACGTTAGTGGTAAGGGGAAAAGTGATGTATGGAGAAGGAAGCTGAAGAGTGTCTTGATGTGGCTGTCAGGGTTGCCATATGGTCCTCACTTTGGCAGTTACTCATATGTTAAGGACCCGAGCATGCTGTCCCTGAAGCCAATGGGAGATTTTCTGTTGACTTCAGGGGAAGCAGGAGAGGATCCATAATGAGCTACGTTTCATGCAAAGTCCAGTTGTAAATATTGGATCAGGCTTTTTGTGGGAAAACTTTAATGCTTTTAAAAAGTAAACTGTGCATCTCTTCACATTGTGCTTGCTGAAATGCATCATGCTCAGGACATCAGCCTTTCCACAGGAAAACCCACACAATGGAAAGGAAACCCCATGACAATCCCCTCTCGTTTCCCCTCCTCCCTACACTCTCCCCATACTGGAAAACATAGGTGCTGGAACTGGGGGTGCTGCTGCACCCCCTGGCTTGAAGTGGTGTCCTTTATATCCAGGGTTTACAGTTTTGTTCAATGGCTCTCGGCACCTCCACTATACAAATTGTTCCAGCACCCCTGCTGGAAAACCCCAGAATTTGTGAGTATTCTGCTAAATGTGCCACTCTTGGGGTTCTGCCAGAGCTATCCACAGGGAGGTCCTGTTTGTCCACACTCCCCATTGGCCTCCTATGTTTCTACCTCTTCCTGGACTGTGCAAGGAAGCTTAGTAACGTCCCAGCCAGGGAATGTATTAGTCTTCCTCTGTGTATATTTTTGTGGTTTGGATGATCATTTACTAAATACAGTGCAATGCTATTTACATTAGTACAGAGCTCAGAGACTTTTGCAGACCATTGTGGCTTCCCTGCTCTAGGAACTGGACAAAGAGGTCACTGCTGCACACCTCAGAGCTACTCCAAGTAGGAAGACTAACTTCACTCTATTGTTTACATGAACACGAACAAGGTACCTTTTTGAATTTGTGCCAGCAGGGTCTACACGGGACGGTTAGATCACAACACATTAGCTCACTCTATAATTCACACCCCTCAATCAAAGCAAGCCGTCGGTCTCTGAAAGTTATTGAGAACTGCTTTTCTTTATAGCTGTATGAAGGAAATAGGGCTTCAGCTGCTCAGGTTGTGCCACCTGAGGCTCTGGCCCACTGTGGTTAAAGAATTGTAATGGTAGGTAGGGTTGGGAGTTGAGGAAAACTTGAGAGAAACATTGAATATATAGTAACACATTAGAAATGAAACAATGTAATATGTAGTAGAGAGACTTTTAAAATATATTTGCCTGTGAAAGAGTTTTTTGAAAAGTAAATTGCAGTTTGACAGGTGGGTTACTGGGAGACAGATTTCTGTTTGTATAGTGAAGGTCTATCACATGATGTTGGGGTTGCTATGCTAACTACTCAGACTTCCTGCCGAAGCCTGCTAGAGCTTGGCCTTCGACACTGTTGTCAGGAGCTTGGCAAGCTCTGAGAATTCCCTGTAAGGGCCCAGGGCTTGATCCCTACCGGCATTCCAGCACTGTAGTAGATGTTACCTTTTAAATAATAGAGGAAAATTATGTCCAGCTTGCAGGTGTCCGTTTAGGTGTACTGATTCACCTTTGCCTTGCACCTTTTGTAGTCACACCACTGCAAGGTGAGCATTTCATCTCCACTTTGCATTCGGTTGGCACTGATATAATTGACTAAATAAGAAGCAGGGCAGCTGTAGACTGGACCCGTTGTTTGTCTTACATGGATAGTCTCATTGACCTTAGCGTGAAGGCACAAATCAGTCTCTCTGCTGTAGCTCTGGCCAAATAATTCCATTACATGTAATACTGAATGACATATGTCTGACCGGTGACTGTTCTTATTCATGCAGCAGCTTTTTAAGGAGACATTTTTTGGTAATTTTTCCCCATTTTTTAAAATCCATTTTGGGGTCTGATCCTGCATCTACTGTAGTTAATGGGAGTTTTGCCATTGGCTTAAATGGGACATGACTGGACTCTTACTGTGTTGGTGTATGTCTTATTTTTGTTTTGACCAGGCTTATAAGAGCATATTGAATATTTCACACACTTTCTATGTAAATAGTATGGAATGTACCGTAGATGGTGAATAATTGTTTTATGAATCAAACTGTTGGCTGTTAAGTCTATAGTAAACACTGTCTGTTGGACTGGGAGCATCCTTACAAAGCTCTCTCTGGAAATATTAGCAGGCTGGAACTTTGCAGCTGCAAGCAAAAGATCCTTGAACTAAAGTGACTAAAGAAGGAGGGCACACTGCTACAATTTCCTTAATGGATGCAATTAGAATAACTTATTTTTTATTTCTGTGTCCTGGGAGCTAAGTAGAAATATTTATAAATGATTAGTTTAATTTTGCTGATGCATTCATCAGAGAAGCCCAAAAGCAGCCGGGAGACTGAGAGGAGCTGTGTACAGAGAACAAGAGGGAGCTCATAAAGGCAAGAGAGAGACTGAACGGCAGCCAAGGGAGCCAAGTAATCCACAGGGCAATGCAGAGGAGCTGGGCAAGAACCAAAGCTGACATGCTTCATGGGCTCTTTTTGTCTCTCCTCTTCCCCCCACCCCTGAGGCCCATCAAGCAACTCCCCTTTTGTGTTAATGTGAGCAAGGAAAAAAGTTTGCTTAATTAAAAGCCTGTCTTTTCTTCATGTTCTAAAGAAGCTAGAGTAAAATAACATGCTCTCCTGACTGAGAGGGAGGGGCAGGAGTGCCCGATCAGGTCTCACCCTGACAGTCCCATTCAGTGTTAAGAACGAGGACAGGGAATCAGTTCATTCAAGTGGATGCTGTTTATTGAATGGGACATTCTCTCAGTAAAACCCTACATAAAATCTATCGTGCCTGCTCAGGAAGGAGGCAAAAACATCTTGTGTACGGACAGTTTTATGGACAGACCCTTTTCTATAAATAAATAAATGAGAGTACCAAAGAGGTTTTAGCGAATGGAGGTGATGAAAATCTTATGTGATAGATTATGAGACACCTCCCTTCGTATGCCTTCTTTCCCCACCCCTCACGGCATTTAACAAACTCTTTCAGAAGAGATTCCAACTGATTGCTTAGCTCTGTTTTTTGCAGAGTACCAACCGATACCTGAAGCTGCTATTCCTGATGAGAACTACAGGTGCTGGCCTTCTTACCATCACAAGGGCTGCCTCCTCTCTGTGTTCGATGTTGGCGAAGCCATCGAGGTCTGTGAGAATCACTCCCAGTGCAAAGCTTTTGTCCTGACCAACCAGACAACGTGGACAGGTAACGGGTGCCATTGAACAAATGCAGCAGCTGGTGCTAATAATCCAAAACAAGCTACTGGCCCATATAAATATGTATGGTTTTGAAACCATCTGGTGAATGAGTTACACTGAAGTAGGCTCATGGGAGCATAGTTGCTAGAGATGGGAGGATGTCTCTTAACCCTCAGCTGGAGCTGAGCAGAGGAGGTGGGCTAGGCTGTACTTTATTTGTGCTCCATAGGGGGGGTCTATGCACTGACTAAGAATAGCCTGGCATGAGGGGATCAATTGGGGGCAGCTGGACAGGGATCACAGGGACTTGACCTCCCTGGGAGTTTTCACATAAGATAGGCAAAATTTGGTCCAACATTTGAATTTGAAAGAAACATTCAGGTGCACGTGATCTGGTTTGAAATTAGGCCAAACACGTTCTCTCATCCCTCCTTCTATCACTCAGCAGTGACCCTCTGGCAGACAGAAGAGCGTCCTGATCTTGACGGGAATGCTGTGCTGTTGTCAGCTGTAATAAATAAGCAGTTGGTGTTCTGGTTTAGATGCAGTTTGTTGGTAAGGAGAGTTGGCACAACTTTCTAGACCAAGGATGGTTCAGTTGCGAGGGCACCGTCCTAGGATTTGGGAGAGCTGGGGTTAAATCTCTGCTCTGCCATAGACTTCCTGGGTGAGCTTGGGTAAGTCACTTCACGTCCAGAGAAATGTCTACACTGTGTGTGAAAACCTGTTGCAGTGAATTTTTAGATCTGTGCCCCAGCACTAAAATCCGCTGTGGAGACGTCTGGGCTTGGGCTGAAGCTCAGTGTGGGGTGAGTTTTGGAGCCTGAGCTGCACCGGGTACACAGCTGGTTTTGGTGAGAGCCGGTCGGTAGCCCTGGTAACTGAAATTTGCTGCTGCAGGTTTAAAAAGCAGTCTAGCTATACCCTCCCTGTCTCCGTTCCCCTCTGAGGGGACGATAGCCCTTCCCTACCTCAGCGGGGTTTTGTGATTTGTGAAGGGCTCAGATACTGTGGTAATAGGAGCCATACAAATACTTGAGGCTGTAAAACCCTAGTTTAAAGAAACGATATGACTGCACAAGAAAAATCTCCTTCAGCTTCTCCGCACAGTAGTGTTCTGCTCTGGGAAAGTCCGTTCTAATCTTAAAAATCATTGTGTACTAAGATCTATATGTAAATGATGCTACAACAGTGACACAAAAAGGGAGTAAACAGTTAAGGCAGAAATGTAGAAATGACAACACTACCTGGGCATAACATTGGGATACTTTACCTGCTCGTGCATTGTGCCCCATTGTGGGTAGATAGCAAAGATGCAGGCCTACATATCTAGAAGTGGCCACTTAGTTTGGTAGCTTGGTTTCTGGTGTCCAGCTAGAGACCCCCTAAAGCTGATTCTCCGTTAGTGTAAATCAATGGAGCTTTGACTTCAGTGGAGCTATGTTAATTTAGACCAGGCCAGAATCTGGCTCTTTATCTCACTCAAGTACCCCAAAACTGGAGGCACCCACAATAGACACTTTATATATATATATATAAAAAGTTGTCCATAGGATGATATTCACTGTAAGGTGTGGTATGCAGCTGTGGGTCGTCACAGCCATTGTGTACCCCAAAGACGTGAACAGAGGCCTACCTGGAACCAAGAATATGTCACAGGCTTATGCAAGTCTTATCCTGAGGAGCCAACGCTTTCTAGCTTATCATACCATACTGTCCATTACATGACAATCAGATTTATCAAAGATGCCACTAAAAACACCTTCTTGAGCTCTGGTGAGATTTGTAGGAAGAAAGGAACAACTCCCTTAATTGCATATCACCATCAAAATAATTATTTACAATAGTACTTTAATTGCTGCTACATTATCACTTTATTCTCAGGCATTCTGACGAGTTATTGATTATTTAAAACCATAGTTGTTGACATACAGATCAGAATGTGATATGATTTTTAGGGAAATGTTGTTATCCATCTTAAGAGGCAGGATTTGTGGGAATAACGTTTGGCTGTATTACCTTGAGACAGAAGGTAGGGGAAGGTTGAATAACTGCATAAGGACATAGTAGTGTACATTCCAGTGACTCTCCTTTATCAATTACAGCGGGTGCCTTAGGGATTTCAGTATGCTGGGACCACATCCAGATAGAGGGGATGTAAGAAAGATCCTAGTTTGACAAGCATGATGAGAGCAGAAAGGGCTAGCGAGGCAGCAGCAAATACCAACACCTTACTGAAGGACAGCCTTAAATGAACTCTGGCTTATGAAAGGATTGATTACGTAATGGAAATGGTACAGGCTGCCCATCACTCGGTGGTTTTTGTTGTACTAGTTTGTTGGTAAGAGTGGAAAATCTGCTATAGTTGACTTAAAAATCTGAGCTGCAGAACAACAGGAGATGACTTATTTAGCAT
Organism: Caretta caretta; assembly: GCF_965140235.1. NCBI lineage: Eukaryota > Metazoa > Chordata > Testudines > Cheloniidae > Caretta > Caretta caretta. Next base: position 170,927,733 of record NC_134208.1, read on the forward strand.
CTGTGTTTCAGAGTAGGCCAAATTTGGTGCATATATACATTTTTTGTGTAGGTTCAAGCAGTCCAAGAAGATATTCTTGCATGATCTAGTGAATGCTCTTCATTTAAGCTGTTATCCAGAGCCCATTAAAGTCAATGGGATGACTTACAGCAGCTCCTTCAACTCCATAAATAAATCAGATTAATACAATTTTAATCTTGAAATGCTTCCCTTAGTTACACCTAGGCAACCCCACAGAGCCAAATCTTGACCACACTTATCCTAGCATCTACCTGGAGTAGCTATATTAGGCCAGATTCTGCTCTGAGTGATACTGGTTTGAATCCATAATAAACCTATGGAAATCAATGTAGTGTTGGTGTAACAGAGAGCACTTTGGCCCTTGTGACTTCAGCAGAAAGACTCTAGATTTATACCAGCTTAAGAGAGAGAAGAATTTGGCCTCCTGTGTAGTTTAAAGAATGCAGAGACAGAATCAGGATATGAGATTTCAATGTTTGGAATAGACCAAAATGTTGGTAATCACTTCTAATTATTTTCTTCTTTCATGTTCTGTTTAGGTCGGCAGCTTGTCTTCTTCAAGATGGGCTCAAATCATATCGTGCCTGATCCTGACAAGATAACATATGTGAAAGTGACAGGCTGACAGCTTAAGTGGCTTAGTCTGACTTGTAAATGACAGGAGCTGTTTGTGTATAAATATAGACAGCTGTTATGTACAAGATGTCTGCGGGAGGGAGAGATAATTGCACTATTACTCATTCTAATCTAGAGTGCTAAGCAAAACTTTAAAGAAATGACCTGCATGACCAGGATGAATGTGCAATACAACAACATTTTCAAAATGTGATTTTTTTAAAACACAACAAAATACAAAATGTGATACACTGTTGGAATATAAGTTGGGTTATAAAGCAGTAGGTAACCCAAGCCTTTCTAACCAAGGTTAATTAGGTCTGTACATATTTGCACAGACCTGGAAGTTCATAAGTTCCATAGGAAGTCTGGGTCCTCTGCCATGATATTTATTTAGACAAGTACAATCACTACAGAGTTAATGAAGCTTATCAGTTACAAAGCTTTAAATATCAAATGTTATAGAAGACAATCAACATTTATGTCAATGTTATCAGATATGCAAGACCAAAAACATTTGTAGAAATACCATGGGCCTGTCATCAATGGATCTCAGCCATATTTATAATTTCAAAAATGTAGCCAATTTTCATTTTGTTTTAAAAGTTTATGAAAACATTTATTTTTAATTTAATAAAGCCATATTTTCAGTTGTTTAGGCCCTGATCCAGCAAAGCACTTAAGCATATGCCAACTTTAAGCATGAGTAGTCCCACTGAAGCCATGGGGATGTAAGCCCATGCTTAAGTGCTTTGCTGAATAGGGATAGCTTTAAGTATATATTTAAGTGTTTTGCTGAATTAAGGCCTTAATCGCTGTCCAAAATATTCCCTAAAATATTTCACTGACAGATCAGCAAAGCAATCTAGCAGTTTGAACAACACAATTTTTGATGAAAATCTTGCCATGGAAGACTTTCCATTTGTATTATCCTCAAATCCTTGGTTTTCTAAGGTGCTTCTTACTAATTCTTAGAACAAATGAAATGAAAAATGAAAAAACTAGCCTGAAATTCTATATAAATAGATGCATTTTATAGGCATAGTGTGTCTAGAGGATTTGCTTTCAGTGAAAGCAATAAATTAAAAGCTAAAAGTGACCAATGTCATACTATTTTGTAGTTTGTACATTCAGAAATTTTTGTACTTTTGTTCCTTAAATTGTTTATTTTTGTAAAAAAAAAAATAAAATTTTAAATTTGTCATTTTTTTTCTGTGCTGCAGACTAAAGCCTGAACCCTGTGAAGATGTATGTAAGTTCTTAACGTAGAATAGTGTGAGTCATGTGCACAAATCTTTGCAGAATTGGGATCTAAGAGAACCCAATTCTGCCTTAGGATATACACGACTCCCTACTGACTTCAGTGGGAATCTGGTGCGCATAGCCAAGAGCAAAGTTTGGCCCTGTATGTGTGTTTGTCTATGCTGAAATAAGTGACCTTTAGGTCAAGAGACCATGTTTCAGTAGCTTCTCTTTCTTTGTGACTTCAGTCATGTAAATATAGCTCGCTGGTGTTCAAACATTTTGAATTAACAGTGGATTAGAATAGAATCTGAAGTAATTAATCATAGGACTAAATTCTGTTTGTCTTCTCTGGGCTCTGTTCAGGGCAGTGGGGGACAGGAAGGAAGGGAGCTACAGCTGCGAAGCAGAAGTTCTCTCAGCTTTCTGACTATGCCGGAGAGGATGTTCTTGGGGCAGCACATTCAGCAAAAGTCTTTACCTCACTGCATATAAGAACATAAGAGCATAAGAATGGCCATACTGGGTCAGACCAAAGGTCCATCCAGCCCAGGATCCTGTCTACCGACCGCGGCCAATGCCAGGTGTCCCAGAGGGATTGAACCTAACAGGTAATGATCTAGTGATCTCTCTCCTGCCATCCAGCTCCACCCTCTGACAGAGGCTGTCATTCCTTATCCATCCTGGCTAATAGCCATTAATGGACTTAACCTCCATGAATTTATCCAGTTTTCTTTTAAACACTGTTATAGTCCTAGCCTTCACAACCTCCTCAGGCAAGGAGTTCCACAGGTTGACTGTGCGCTGAGTGAAGAAGAACTTCCTTTTATTTGTTTTCTTTATTTTGATAGCCTCTCTAATCTCCCTTAGCATTTCATCGTCACTATCCCTGTCCTGGTCAGGTGGTCGATAATAGATCCCTGCTGTTATATGCTTATTAGAACATGGAATTACTATCCATAGAGATTCTATGGAACATGTGGATTCATTTAAGATTTTTATTTCATTTGATTCATTTTCTTTCACACATTTCTTTCTTTCCTCCCCCACGACCTGTTCTGTTCTTCCGATATATTTTGTATCCCAGAATGATTGTGTCCCATTGATTGTCCTCACTCCACCAGGTTTCTGTGATGCCTATTATATCAATATCCTCCTTTAACACGAGGCACTCTAGTTCACCCATCTTATTATTTAGACTTCTAGCATTTGTGTACAAGCACTTTAAATACTTGTCACTGTTTATTTGTCTGTCCTTTTCTGATGTGTCAGATTCTTTTCGTGTATGTTTCTCGTCTGATCAGGCCCATACTTTATCCTCTTCCATCCCCTCCTCCTGACTACAACCTCAAGAATCTCTATCAATAGACTCTCCTCTAAGAGAAGTCTGTCTGATCCACATGCACCTCTGCAGCAATCGGCTTTCCCCCATCTCTCAGTTTAAAAACTACTCTGCAACCTTTTTAATGTTAAGTGCCAGCCGTCTGAATCCACTTTGGTTTAGGTGGAGCCCATCCTTCCTGTATAGGCTCCCCCTATCCCAAAAGTTTCCCCAGTTCCTAATAAATAAACCCCTCCTCTCTATATCATTGCCTCATTCACGCATTGCGACTCTGAAGCTCTGCCTGCCTACCAGGCCCTGCACGTGGAACTGGAAACATTTCTGAGAATGCCACCCTTGAGGGCCTGGATTACAGTCTCTTTCCTAGCAGCCTAAATTTGTCCTCCAGGACGTCTCTCCTACTCTTCCCTATGTCATTGGTACCTACATGTACCATGACCACTGGCTCCTCCCCAGCACTACACGTAAGTCTATCTAGATGCCTCGGGAGATCCGCAACCTTCGCACCAGAGAGGCAAGTCACCATACGGTTCTCCTGGTCATCACAAACGCAGCTATCTATGTTTCTAATGATCAAATCTCCCATTACTAACACCTGCCTTTTCCTAATCACTGGAGTTTCCCTCCCCCGGAGAGGTAACCTCAGTGCGAGCGGATACCCCAACATCATCTGGAAGGAGGGTCCCAACTATGGGAAGGTTTCCCTCTGATCCCGTTGACTGCTCTCCTTCTCTGGGCCTTTCATCCTCCTTAACAGTGCAGGGGCTGTCTGATCGGAGGTGGGACAAATCTACAGTGTCCCGGAAAGCCTCATCAACATACCTCTCTGCCTCCCTTAGCTCCTTCAGTTCCGCCACCCTGGCCTCCAAAGCCCGTACACGGTCTCTGAGGGCCAGGAGCTCCTCGCACCAAATGCACACAAGGCCACCCGCCCACAGGGCAGGTAATCATACATGCTACACCGAGTGCAATAAACAGGATAGCCCCCACTCTGCTGCTGGGCATTCTCTTCTACAGCTACCTAGGTTAATGATAGGGTTTTTGTTTAAATCAAGAAGTTTTGATTATAGTTTAGTTTAAAGGTTTTAAAGAATGGCAAGTATACCTCACCCCTTTTCTAAACTCCCTCTTGAAACTCCCTGTTAGCGGTCCCTGGTCGCTTGCTCACTGCTTTATAAAGCCCTGGCCTTCTTGATAGCCCTGCCCCCGACTAAGGCTCAGCCAATGAACAGAGGCTTCTAGATTTCAAACCTTGTTTAGAAGCTCACAGCTTCCAACTGCCGGCCACAGCACACAGTCTTTCAGACAAACAAGCTCAGCACACAGCAAGTAACCCACAAACACACACTACAGACAGCCACTTACCCCAAGGGTCCTGTATTTGCTCCTCCTTCACCTGGAGAACTCCCTCTCGAAACTCCCTGTTAGTGATTGCAGTTTCTCAGAGATCACTTATACTGTAATAATGTCTCACAAATCACTAAAATGACATGCTGTAATTCACAGATTAGCATTTTAGCTGCTGCAATAACTGATTGTATAATTAGGAGTCCATCATTCATTTAATGGTGATAAACACACAGTAAGGAGTCCTTTAAAATTCATTACACCAACACATACTGTACTTAGATGTACAGACCACTGACATGATCCACCTTATTGGCATTGAGGTGTCAGTACATACTTTGAAAGCCTTTAACCCTGGTTGTGTGCCTTCATATTAAACATTACATAAAATACATTAATTTTTTTTAAAATGCAAAGTATTTTATAAATGGTTGTCTAATTAGTCATTTTCTAAATAAAAAGTATCCAACAGGGTTTTTAAATTTCAAGGAAAAAAAGACATCCAAAGGCTAATGATCACGATAATTTCATTCTACCCTTTCAAGTTTTCCTAAAAACATCTGAAACCAAAAAACATGCTGCCCCATGGAAACTGAAAAACTGTCAAAACAATTCTCACCAAAATTTGCAAAAAGAAAGACATGTAGCTTTGAGCCAAAAGACTGGATGACAAATTTCAGTGGTGATCAATTTTATATGGACCATTTGATAACCCTTTGAAAATAGGGGTTTCCTATGGAAATGCTGATAGAATCTTAACAAGAGAAGCACTTTAGTAGTTCTAAGCTGCAATAACCACTGGTAACAGAAGTATATTTACTATCTAGGGCAATGTGTCTTTGGCAGCTTAAGATCTGATTCAGCAAATGCTCAGACTGGTTCTTGTGGCATTTATTTATTTGGTATATGCAATACGGTCAAGCCAAGCCACGATGTTCAAGGCACGAAGACCTCCAGGAAGTGGAGTCATTTTGCAGTCCTCAACCCTGTGTCATGGTTTGTGGCTGCCCATATTGACATTGACTGTCTCTAAAATGCCACCAAAATTCTGCTGCAGCACAAATTCATGTCCAGTACAAAACTGGTTCAGAAGACTGCTTTGCTGTAAATCAAACCCAGCTAGACGTTGGGTAGGGTCTGAGACAAGATAATTGTGTTACTTTCTCTGCGGACCATGAAGCTTACCAAGCGTCCCCGACCTTAAATCCCTCACCTGTTAAACTTATCCACAATGGGCAACGTGAGGGCAGACTACTATGTAGTGCATACCTGTGGCATGGAAAACCCTGAGATGATAACCCACAGTATAAGAAGACTCACAAAAGCAATTTGGCAGGTTTGATCCAGTCAGACCCTTCTAGACTTGGAGCAGCAATCATATATAAATTTCTTTCTGGAAAAAGGTATTTTTATCTTTTCTTGAAGGCTTGGACTGTTTCTTACATTTCCTTGGCATCTTCAAACAGCTTCCTGCAGCTCCGAAGTGGAAAAAGGAAAGACGATACCAACTAGGCTCTATGTGGTTGATTCTTTGTATTAAAAAAAGAAATAAATCCTGAGAACTGAATAGAGATTTACTCAGTGCAAAACCAACAGACTGCATATGAAATGAACTGCCAACAATGTACTGAATGAGACTGGGGGAAGTGAGATCTATAAAATAGTGAGCATTGTTCACAAAAGGCTCTTTCTGATCATTTGTATAAATCTGACAAGGCATAAGGAAGGCCTGATGACTCTTGGAAAGGCTTGAAAGTTTAGGGGTCTGTTTAGATCTGCAGTCCCTTTGCTACAGGAGTTAATACAGGAAACTACAGGCTAGGAGTGATTACTTAACAGCTAGTCCTACCCCTTCCAGACACTGATTGATCAGCAGACAGCCATCAGAAGGGATGGAGTAGAAGCCTATTTGAATGAACCTGAATAAGCAGTTGGTAAAATGTGGTAGAATACTGCTACTACCCAGGGAGGAAAAGCAAAGGGGATACACTAGCGGAATCCAGTGACAAAAAGACTAGAGGGAGCCATGAGACAGAGATTGGTATTGCCAACCTTAAGCATTTGAAAATCGCTAGTCAATCCCACAAAAATCATGAGATTAAAAAAAATTCTAATTTTTCTTTGCTGTCTGGTTTTTGAGGGACCCCTTGGATCATATTTCCAAGCTTTTCTCCACTACCAGAAGGGATAGAAACTTAGCTTTTCTAAAAATGAACACTGAAGTTCTCACATAAAATCCACGGCTCCTTGAGTCAGCTGACTAAGAAAAAACACCAAATATAATGAAAATTGCAGTACAAAGCACAAGAACCGGAAATAGATACAGAGGTACTCAAACTTTAGTCCAGAGAACCTTCCTTGTGTCTTGTACAATAAAGAAATAAGTAAAGCCAGTCAAAAATTGGGAAAAATCTTCATGAATATTTTCTTAGAAAATGGTCCTAATTTTTTTGGCTAAAATTTGAAATTTTAATGAAAAAACTGAGGATTTTCTAAAATAAAAGTTTGATAAAATACTTTATCCAGTGTCAAACATCTGTGGAAACAAGCAGAGGGGGATTGGGAAGGGGAGAGGGATCCATGAAAGGGTCTCTCTCTTACAAATTTCAGAGGAACAGCCGTGTTAGTCTGTATTCGCAAAAAGAAAAGGAGTACTTGTGGCACCTTAGAGACTAACCAATTTATTTGAGCATGAGCTTTCGTGAGCTACAGCTCACTTCATCAGATGAAACAGGTGGGCTGTAGCTCACGAAAGCTCATGCTCAAATAAATTGGTTAGTCTCTAAGGTGCCACAAGTACTCCTTTTCTTTTTCTCTCTTACAAAGTGTCCCACAGAATGGAAAAGCCAGAGAACCCTGGCTTAATTAAAAAAAACAGAAAATTATGAAATACTGTTAAAACCAATGTATACTCAAATTTAGTGGACTCTTTTTGGTAATTGGAATTTATCAAGAATGTAATTATTTTTGGATTTCCACATCTTCTAAGGAACAACAATAGTGATTAGGTAGGCATGAGCCAATTTCCTTTTTTGTAATTGCAGCATAAGTCCAGTGCCACTTACAGCTCTCACTGTGTGGTCACGTGCTCTGCCCTCCCTCAGACAGACCTAGAACTTGAAATCTCTACGTTTTCAGGTCTACCTTTTGTAGATTTTCAAGTCCTGTATTTTTATTTTCATCTAATTGATTTTCAGTCTTGTAGGAGATGCATGTGAAAGTTTTGGAAAAAAAAAACATTGTCCCTTCATTGTGTTAGCAGTTGCCCTGGGTCAGTAGCTGCACCTTTACCAAAGGGGAAAGTAACTACATTAAAAAGCAGTCACCCTCATTTTGAAATTGCCCTTGATTTAAAGCCACAGGGAAAATAACTTCTTTAATGGAAGCTGCATCCTGTAAACAAATAGACTTGCTCAGCAAGTGACTGTGAGGCTACCAGGGAAGAAGAAAATTTCAATTCACCACTTGACATATTAGAGCCTGAATCTGATTTTATCTATCTGGGTTTATTGGTATAACTCCGTTGATTCCTGATTTATACCTGTGTAACAGATCAGAATCATGCTCTTAGAGTTCAGAGTGGCTATATTTTAAGATCCAAATAAAATCTTTTTCTTGGCTGCATATGTTTTGACCACGTAAGTGAGAAAAAAATGCATTGTCTCACCTCCCCGCCTCCCGCTCCCCATCATAGTTCTTGGTGATTCTGTGGGATTCCAACAACTGACTGACAAAAAACATTAATGAAGATAGCTTTTTGTTTTAATTTTAAGTTGGACTTTGCCAAATCTGTTTATGAAAAAAAGCAATGTGTATGATAATCAAGGTGGGCCATTTCCAGCACAAATCCAGGGTTTAACAAAAATGTCTGGGGTGGGGGGGGTAGGAAAAAACAAGGGGAAATAGGTTACCTTGCATAATGACTTAGCCACTCCCAGTCTCTATTCAAGCCTAAGTTAATTGTATACAATTTGCAAATGAATTCCAATTCAGCAGTCTCTCTCTGGAGTCTGGATTTGAAGTTTTTTTGTTGTAATATCGCAACTTTCATGTCTGTAATCGCGTGACCAGAGAGATTGAAGTGTTCTCCGACTGGTTTATGAATGTTATAATTCTTGACATCTGATTTGTGTCCATTTATTCTTTTACGTAGAGACTGTCCAGTTTGACCAATGTACATGGCAGAGGGGCATTGCTGGCACATGATGGCACATATCACGTTGGTGGATGTGCAGATGAACGAGCCTCTGATAGTGTGGCTGATGTTATTAGGCCCTGTGATGGTGTCCCCTGAATAGATATGTGGGCACAGTTGCCAACGGGCTTTGTTGCAAGGATAGGTTCCTGGGTTAGTGGTTCTGTTGTGTGGTATGTGGTTGCTGGTGAGTATTTGCTTCAGATTGGGGGGCTGTCTGTAGGCAAGGACTGGCCTGTCTCCCAAGATTTGTGAGAGTGATGGGTAGTCCTTCAGGATAGGTTGTAGATCCTTGATAATACGTTGGAGTGGTTTTAGTTGGGGGCTGAAGGTGACGGCTAGTGGTGTTCTGTTATTTTCTTTGTTGGGCCTGTCCTGTAGTAGGTGACTTCTGGGTACTCTTCTGGCTCTGTCAATCTGTTCCTTCACTTCCGCAGGTGGGTATTGTAGTTGTAAGAATGCTTGATAGAGATCTTGTAGGTGTTTGTCTCTGTCTGAGGGGTTGGAGCAAATGCGGTTGTATCGCAGAGCTTGGCTGTAGACAATGGATCGTGTGGTGTGGTCAGGGTGAAAGCTGGAGGCATGTAGGTAGGAATAGCGGTCAGTAGGTTTCTGGTATAGGGTGGTGTTTATGTGACCATTGTTTATTAGCACTGTAGTGTCCAGGAAGTGGATCTCTTGTGTGGACTGGACCAGGCTGAGGTTGATCGTGGGATGGAAATTGTTGAAATCATGGTGGAATTCCTCAAGGGATTCTTTTCCATGGGTCCAGATGATGAAGATGTCATCAATATAGCGCAAGTAAAGTAGGGGCATTAGGGGACGAGAGCTGAGGAAGTGTTGTTCTAAGTCAGCCATAAAAATGTTGGCATACTGTGGGGCCATGCGGGTACCCATAGCAGTGCCGCTGATTTGAAGGTATACATTGTCCCCAAATGTAAAATAGTTATGGATAAGGACAAAGTTACAAAGTTCAGCCACCAGGTTAGCCGTGACATTATCGGGGATAGTGTTCTTGACGGCTTATAGTGCATCTTTGTGTGGAATGTTGGTGTAGAGGGCTTCTACATCCATAGTGGCTAGGATGGTGTTATCAGGAAGATCACCGATGGATTGTAGTTTCCTCAGGAAGTCAGTGGTGTCTCGAAGGTAGCTGGGAGTGCTGGTAGCATAGGGCCTGAGGAGAGAGTCTAAATAGCCAGACAATCCTGCTGTCAGGGTGCCAATGCCTGAGATGATAGGGCGCCCAGGATTTCCAGGTTTATGGATCTTGGGTAGTAGATAGAATATTCCAGGTTGGGGTTCCAGGGGTGTGTCTGTGCGGATTTGATCTTGTGCTTTTTCAGGGAGTTTCTTGAGCAAATGCTGTAGTTTCTTTTGGTAACTCTCAGTGGGATCAGAGGGTAATGGCTTGTAGAAAGTGGTGTTGGAGAGCTGCCGAGCAGCCTCTTGTTCATATTCCGACCTATTCATGATGACAACAGCACCTCCTTTGTCAGCCTGTTTGATTATGATGTCAGAGTTGTTTCTGAGGCTGTGGATGGCATTCTGTTCCGCACGGCTGAGGTTATGGAGCAAGTGATCCTGCTTTTCCACAATTTCAGCCCGTGCACGTCGGCGGAAGCACTCTATGTAGAAGTCCAGTCTGCTGTCTCGACCTTCAGGAGGAGTCCACCTAGAATCCTTCTTTTGGTAGGGTTGGTAGGGTCCAGTGAGAGACTGCTGAATTGGAATTCATTTGCAAATTGGATACAATTAACTTAGGCTTGAATAGAGACTGGGAGTGGCTAAGTCATTATGCAAGGTAATCTATTTCCCCTTGTTTTTTCCTACCCCCCACCCCCTGACGTTCTTGTTAAACCCTGGATTTGTGCCGGAAATGGCCCACCTTGATTATCATACACATTGTAAGGAGAGTGGTCACTTTAGATAAGCTATTACCAACAGGAGAGTGGCTTTGTGTGTGTGGGGGGGGGGGGGGGAGAGAAAACCTGGTTTTGTGCTGGAAATGGCCCAACTTGATTATCATACACATTGTAAGGAGAGTGATCACTTTAGATGGGCAATTGCCAGGTGGGGAGTGGGACGGGGGGAGGTATTTTTTCATGCTTTGTGTGTATAAAAACATCTTCTGTATTTTCCACAGTATGCATCCGATGAAGTGAGCTGTAGCTCACGAAAGCTTATGCTCAAATAAATTGGTTAGTCTCTAAGGTGCCACAAGTCCTCCTTTTCTTATTACAGTATGGGTCCACTGCCTTCTGAGCAAAGCTAACTTTCTTCTGAATAGATCACAGCCTATTAGAGCAATATAAGTCTTTGTCCCCCCTCTGGTGGCTGGTCAATATAAGAGGTCACTTAGTGTGCCACTAAGCTTAGTGTTTAGCTCAGCGGTAGAAACTCATGCTTTTTGCACTGTATATTTCTGGTTCAAACTCCACTGATGGTCAAGATTGGTTACATTAACATTTATGATCATCCTCACAAAGCTTCAGAGACCATGCACTGGCCTAACTGGGTCCTTACATTTTTTTTTCTGCTTAATATTTAGTGAAATGGACAAAATATGAACACGTTATAGAAAGTTCTGTTGCCATTACATCTCTGATCTATTCAGACTCAGAGTGATAAGATTTCATATCACTGTAGAGCAGAAAATTTGGGGGATGTAAGATGGGGGGGAAGGATGGAGGAGGGAATGCAAATTTGCTTTTTTTTACGTATTGGACACCATCTGTATTTTATTCAAATAGGGTTATATATTTTGTGAAAATAAAAAACAGCCTCATGACTCAGTATGTGCATGGCAGTCCCTTGAATATCTATAATGGGAAACATGTTTTAGGTTGGAAGTTGCAAAGGGAAATCAAATGTTTGAAGTGTCAGAGTTGGAGAAATAGAAAATATGCCTGACACCAGAGCGATTGAAGCCAAAAGGAATAAATCGGCATCTCAGGAAAGAAAAACCCCACCAAGCTCCTGGCTGTAACATGCGTTTTCCTACACTCAAATAAAATTACCTACAACCTGATAATTTAACCAGACTTGTCAATAAGAACTGATGGATTCAGCAGACGCTATCACTTCATGCTCCAGAGTAGACTTCAAAAGCATCTAGTATGTTAGCCAAAAATATTAAATGGAACCTTAAATATTAGGGCTGAAGTAAAATATCTCATTTTGCAGACCATTTGAGTAAAGTAATTAATGCCAATTTAGTAGTTTAGTCCCAATGTAATGTTTCTCCTAGGCTGTTATATAAATCTCTGTTTAAGTGGGGCAACCAGAGTATCCAAAAAGGAACTTGAGAAGAACTCTGAGGTTGTACTAATAAGAATTTGAATGCATGCTCATTTTTGTTATGTCCTTTGCATGATTCTGGTTGAGTTTTAACCCATTTTCTGTTCACATTATGCTCATTGTCAGAAAGATGATTTACTGTAAGTTTTACACCTAATGTTGCATGTTTTGTGAATGGTACTGCTACAGAATGTGTTCTGGTTTGTGCGGTATCTAGCTCTACTTGAAATAATTAGAGTAGCTCAGTGAGGAAATGAAAATACTCCCTTTAAACGGTAAATTCACATGCTATAATTTGGCCAGGCCAGCGATTTCCTTTTGGTGTTTAATAAACATTTTGATATTACTTTTTTTTCAAAAGGAAACAGCTTCTTGCATGTTAAGCCAAGGTCTAATCTTTATTTGTTTTAAAAGATAAACGTATGCAGTCGTATCCTCCACTGTGTCCAGCGTAGGCTGAGTGCAGCAGCAGAGCTGGAAAGGGAGCTCATGATTCTCTCCTTGACCCTGGCCCACGGTATGGGGTATAGCAGCCTAGGGGAATTCTCTGAAGTGTGTTGGCTTTCTGTGATTCCCTACATACCATATGCCAGAATGCATCAGGCTCCAGCCAACTCTCCTCACCTTGACTCCCAACCCCTATCCCACCATGACACAGAGCCTGGCAGGCAGCTCTGCCGTTGCTGGGCCTCCTGGGCACTTCCTCATGCTGGGAGCATCCACAGCAAGGCACTTGAGGGAGCTTTAGGTCCTTTGGTGCCACTCAGGGACCCAAAAAGAAGTGGAGAGAGGTTGAGAATCTGGCTCCATGTATGTTTTATTTTGTCCAATCAAAAATGCATCAACCAGTCAGAAAGCTGAATCACTGTTATGCTCTGATAAGATCTGAAAGAATATATTTTAGCCAGACACTAGGTTAATTGTTCATTTCACTTTCAAACCCAACACCCCCAGATGTTTATAGATAAGCTGTTTTCTGATTGGCTACAGCACACAATAAGCCTCTTTTATTAATCAGTGAGAATGAAACTATTCAATAGTGATACAGGACCAGAGTCTGGTTCCTCTTCTCCCACTGAGTAGCACCTGGCTTTAGAGGGGCCACTTGTGGAGTAACACAAGGAAGGGTATCAGAATCATGCCCACAGCGAGAACTTGTCACTCTACTGCACCAGGGAAATTATTAAATCAACATCAGTCACTAGGTATAAGAGAATCAATGTCACTTCACTCAAAAGGGGTCACAGGACCAGTGTCTCCTGCTTTGAAAATAAACGCCTTAGCTTTGCCTCACTATTTATATAGCAGCAGGAGACCATTATCCAGTGACAGTGCAATGCTCTATTGACATGATCTCCTAATTAAATCTACAAATGGAACTCATCTTTTTGCGTTTCCAGTATTTTTTTTCCCCTGCAAAGTACTTTCAATATTTGTTTGTTCGCTGGCCAGAAATCTATTCCAAGGGAAGTTAGAAATACTGTTCAGTTTAGTTCTTTCATATTAGCACACGGAGCCAATACAAGATGGTAAAAAAACATGCATTTAATAAAGCGGCATCTCCAGGACAGATGGGCTTTTTCATTGGAGAATAAGTCAAACCTCTTTCAGTGGTTGGCACTGATAGATGCAGGCTGGCATTGTCTGTCACCCTTCCTTTGAAAATCTGTATTTGGACAAGTTTCTTTAGGTAAATAGAGATAGGTTTGGATAAGTTTCTTTAGGTAAATCAATACTCACCAATCAGAAAAAAAAAGTAGTACATTCATTTCCATATAAATTTTTATTATGTAGATATGGAATCAAGCGTTTGTACTCGGGTTTGTGAATAACCTCCAAGTTCCACGGGGCTCACTCCATCTCTATCATGTAAACACCGCCCCTACAATTCAATTTGGCCCATACTTCAGCCCCTTGCCCTAAATCTGAGGCACTTATATGCCCCCCACCACTACTGTAGTATCTAGGCACCTCATAATCTTTAATATATTTATCCTCACAACAGCCATGTGAGGTAGGGCAGTACTGTTATCCCTGCTTTACAGATGAGGAAGTGAGATTCAGAGATATTAAGTCACTTGCCCAAGGATACATAGGAAGTCAGGCACAGAGCAAGAAGTCCCAGGTTAAAGTTCTAACCACTGGATCAGCCTTCCTCTCATACTCCTAGATTCATGGATTTCAAGGCCAGAAGGACCACTGTGATCCTCTAGTCTGACTTGCTGTATAAAACACAGGAGTAAAACCTTTATTATGGATTAAATGATGAGACTACTCCTCTACTGCCTTCCCCATTCTCTGTGACCTCAAAAAGGTAATGTACTCATTCCTGAGTGTCCACCATAGACGCCTCTCTGGCACTGAGGACCTTCTAGAGGGGTGCAGCAAGTCTGGTGGTCTTGCTGCTGGGTTTTTCATTCACAATATGAATTGTGCTGCAGTTCCATTCAAATGTTGAGTGCTTTAGATGTTGGTGCATAACACACTTCTCTCTGAACTAGGAAACCCCAAAGTCAAGGGAGTTTAGATGGGAGAGGTTTTCAAAACAGGCGGTTAGTGTAGGTGGATAATCCCAATGGTGAAAGGGACTTTGCTCCAAATCAAGTGGTTTCAAACTTTTTCAGAAAGTTTACCATATATTAATATAAGGATCACCTTGAGAATCACCTCCCCTCTCATTCACAACAGCACAGGCCACCCTCCCCCTCTTATTCACAATTGCATTGTATTCATATGGCAATTAGAACAATTGCTTTAATGAAAAATTTAAATTAGGAATGTATTTAATGTTTGTTTAGCTACCTTTTGATGTGAACTAACTGATGTAAATAAGGAGGAGTTTTCCAGGAACCACCAGTAAGTGCTTTTTGGATCACATTTGCCTTACACAAACAAACAGCTGGGAAGTACCCTACAGAGCACTGGCTACATTATCTAAGGTAGGCTACAAAGTGCAAGTAGAGAAGTAAAAGTTTCTCTTTTCTACTGGTCTTATGGCTCTTGCTCTGTAGGGTATAATGAAGCATCAGTTGCTGACAATTGTTTATGTTGGCTGAACATGGTAAGGAACAATCAATGATACAATGTTTAAATTCTAACCTGTACCATTTGCCAATGGAAATATACATGGAAGGGAGAGGGAAAGATTAATCCCTGTTCATGTATTTTTCCAGCTCTGTAATATAAGGTATCATGTAAAGTTTGCAGCGCTATGTGGAACAAGTATGTACCTTACGGTTATAAAAAGGTTCTCTCTTTAAAAAAAAAAAAACTTTCAAAACTTCCTTTACTCCGAGACATTAAGAATGTAATTTTCAGTATAGATATATAATTCCTTAAATATTATCCATCCATACATTTTTGAAGTGATTATGATGACTAGTGGGCTCCTGGATCCTGGTAAAGCTATTAGGTGTGCAGCCGACCCAGGGGATCCCTGAAAAACCCTATCCGCACCTTTTGGCCTCCGCCAGTTGGCGGCCCTATGCCACAGCTACACATACAAATAGCTTACATGTACACAGCATTTGTCATCTACAAGGATTCCCAAGGCCCTTTATAGCTTGTACACAGCATACAAGGATCATTTGTCCACCATAGAAATTCAGCTATTCTTTGGTGGGGCTAAGCAGTCCTTCTGTACCAGCAACGCTACACAATAGGTTATTTTTCACTTGCTATAAACTTTTGAAACTGAGACTGCAGGGGAAATTTTATATAGGCAGGAATGTACTTAACCAAGCTGGAATTTGCCAGGATACTGGCAAACACCCTTGCTGTTCCCAGCATTTTAAAGCACTTACTCATCCTCAGAGGAAAGGCTCTACATGAGTGTAAAGTGTTATCGCTTTTCTCATTCTGGTATATGCCAGGGAATCATTTGATCACTAGGAATGTGAGTGGCCAGGACCTCAGATCTCTTTCGAAATGTGGCACCCACAGCAGTGCAGTTTCTTTTTCCACATTATGCTGGGGGCATTGGTTCAAAACAGGATCACTCATCAACACTGCCTAATTTTCACCTAGCAACTAGAATTCCTTTGGAGGTCTCCCATCCAAGTACAGACCAGGTCCAATCCTGCTTAGGCCAAATTGGGCCATTTAGCCACTAGCTGAGATACGGGATCGGTGCCGAGCTGTGCTGCTGCGTTAGGAATTCATGGAGGAATAGTGCCTCAAAGAGGCATAACCTCCCCGTGAGCAACCAAGTGTGCCAGGCAACTTCATAGACTGCACTGTCCTTTGGAGTCATGCAGCCCACTTCCCCTGGAGCAGCTGGCCTGAGCTATGGGCCAGGGGAGAGGGGAGGGACAGGACAGGGTCATAGCCTCATCTCCTCCATGCCTATCTCTGCCTCCTTTGAGGCACCATTCTGCCCTCAGTGCAGGGAGTACAAAATTGTGATGGCTCCTTCTGCAGGTCACACAAGATACTGCAGGTCTGCACAATTGTTTTAGTGCCTGGCATAATCTGACTCCTAAATCTGCAGGATGTGATGAGATCCCAGTCCATGGTGGCACATCACCCATCATATATCTTACCTATGACTGACCAGAACTGGAGTCTTTAGAGTGCATACCCAGCTGTCCCTTTGAAGGGACAGATGAGATGCAAATTTCAAAGTGTGACCAGCACATCCCCGAGGTCATAAATTAAATCAAAGTTACTTACCAGTAGACATTTGCATGTATGAAGTTATTGATCCATAGTTTCAAGTGCATTTAATATGACAAAGTTACTTGAAAACCCCACAAAAGCATTATCGTGCTGTATATACTGAATGCCTCTGCACATCACAAAAAGAGATTTGATCCTCTTTTCAAACTACATGAAGATTTATCCACAATCCTTTAGTTTTCCAAATGTCAAAGGTACTGTCAGCCAGTTTCCCAGCACAGTGCGGATTAGCCAGTTTACAGAATCCAAAGACTAAGACTAACATTCCCCTTACCACTGAGAGCTACTCATGTGTATTCCCAAAGAAAAACATTTGGGAAATCTCTAAAAATGCAGGTGTGCAGAATATTTCCTGCTAGAGAAAGAGAGTGCTTGCAATATCCGTGAACTGTTACATCTGCTCATTGGACTCAGCACATACGTCTTATTGCTATCAGTACTCAGTGCATGACAGCCAAAAAAGTGACTCTGAAAGCCCTAAAGGCTACTTCAACTTACCCTTCTTACTCCTTCTTTCTATTCCTTGCTGGGTAAGTTACACTCAGATTCTCCTACACATTGGTGGAGCAGGTTTCAGTAGATTGAGAGGAGCCTGGGTGAATGTAAAGGCACTGAAGTTAACTGAAAGGGGTCAAACTTACACCACTTTATCCATCACTTTGAATTTGACCTTAAGATGAGAGCTCAATCCTGCATCTCTTACTCACCGTTCTCTTACCCACACAAGGAGTCCCATTCATTTCAGCATGACTGCTAGTCTGAATGAAGCCTGCAGGATCAGGCCCCAAAACACCAAACTGCCCACCCTCTTCTCTGCATTATCACCACCTTGCATAAATGGAGGCTTTGTGAATGAAACCATTCAACCCCTTTCCCTTCCAACATCTAGCAATATAACTGACTTCAGAAGGTATTGCCACATTTTTTTCCTCTATACTGCCCCTCTGTAAAACAGCCATTCAGTCTGGCTCACTGAAACTGAAAATTTATGTCTAGTCTTCAATTTCAAATCCCACATTCCACCCCAGGAGTTGTGGCTGAAGAGCTGAAAGGCAATGGCTTGCCTTTGCAATCCCCAGTTGTTCACTGACATTTCAAAAGTGGAAAATGACAATGGTACAGGGCACATTTTGTCCATTAACTCACTTGCTGAGAGGACCAAAACATTGCACTGAATGTTCATTTTTCCCTATTGTGAAATGCTATTTCACAGGTACACTGCTGACGCAGGTCAGAGAATACATTTGCATAAACCGTTTGTTAGAAACAGAAGGTTCTTTGTAAAGACTATTAAGACCACATAATATACTTTTCTGTTCTTATGCGAGTCACAGTCCCTTGTAAACAGTGACTAGAGTCACGTGCTGGGTATGTTTTGTTTGCAATCAAGATTCCACAAGCAATACATTTGAGTTAAAAAATGAATGTACCTGGAATTGGTTATTGTAACGTTAATGATTTCCCATTATTATTTGAGAGCCTGGAAGTTTAGCTACTAACACCAAGCAGTTTTGAGTTCATTGAGAAAACACAATCTAAATTTGATTCTGAGATGGTCACCCCAATACAACTTTTTCCCCCTAATCAATCAGGATCACTTTTTGATAATTCAAGGTAGTGGGAAAATTCACCACCTTCCTTTTTCAAATTAGCACTTCTGCAGTACAGAAGAGGAAATTCGTCCTCTACATTCAATTGTGGATTTTAATAAATCATTTCAATTAATTTCTGTTTTTATCACTTGACTGGAGGGTGACCAGATGTCTTGATTTTATAGGGACAGTCCTGATATTTGAGTCTTTTTCTTATATAGGCTCCTATTACCCCCTGCCACACACACACACCCGTCCTGATTTTTCACATTTGCTGTCTGGTCCCCCTACTTGACTGAACACTTCTGTCTAGAGAGGTGGCCGCAGCAATTGCTTCTGTATGATTCCACCTCTCCTTCTTCACGTTTCATTGCACTTTTCCAGTAGCTGAACTTGTGCACACTCAAAAAGGACTTTCTACCACCTACATGATCACACAAACTGGGATAAGCCAGATAAGTCAAGGCAAACAAAGCCCAAGTGTGGCACACTGAACAGCCAAAGAGATTACTGCTCATGCGATTAACATCTTTTCATGCCCCTACTCCCACTGCAAGATGGGCTTGTTTCCTTTTAATTGGACAAAACATGCTCAAGTATTTCCACGTTGTGTTTCACCATGATGAATTTTTCAGGCAGCTCCTCCATTATTTGGCAGCATCTCCTGCTATTTATCAGGGATAAACATTGGAGGAGTGCTCATAAGGAACACATAGGCAAACTCACTTTTGAACAAATTTCCCAGTGCAATGATTTGCAAATAATATGTTGCTGTAAATGTACTGATTGGGGTTTTTGTAAAAAATAATGGATAACTAAATATTTTAAATTAAAGCAGTTGCAGAAGTGACTTTATTTTGAATGAACTATGAAACTTGTGTGGATAACATACGCCTCCAGTGTTGACTATTAATTGCTTGGACTAATAGAATACAGCCAATTACCTGCAATCATTGTCATCCACAAAAATAGTATGTTCTATTTATATGTCACCTTTAATCCAGTGACTCTTTCCAGACTACTGTACCCCTTTCAGGAGTTGATATGTCTTGCATACCCCAAGTTTCACCTCACTTAAAAACTACTTGCTTACAAATCAGACATGAAAATATAAGTGTCACAGCACACCATTACTGAAACATTGCTGACTTTCTCATTTTAGCCATGTAATTATAAAATAAATCAATTGGAATAGAAATATTGCACTTACATTTCCGTGTACGGTATATAGAGCACTATAAATAAATAATTGTCTGTATGAAATTGTATTGATGTTATTATTATTATTATTATTGATGTTGATGTTGCTAGGTTTTTTTTAATGTACCCTGTTGCAAAACTAGGCAAATATCTAGATAAATTGATGTACCCATGGAAGACCTCTGCAAACTCATAGGGGTACATGTACCTCTGGTTGAGAACCACTGCTTTTAAATCTAAGCATCTCAAGATGTTCTACCAACTTTCATTTATTAGAGCCCAATCCCATAGGGCAGTGGTCTCCCAAGTGGGGTGCGCGCACCCCAGGAGGTGAGCAAGACCACCCCTGGGGGTGCGCAGCAGAAGCAGCACTGCCAAAGGAGTGCTGCTGGCACGCGGACGGCAGCTCGGCTCTCCCCGCCCCATCTTCGGCGGCACGCGGGCGGCAGCTCGGCTCTCCCCGCCCCATCTTCGGCGGCACGCGGGCGGCAGCTCGGCTCTCCCCGCCCCATCTTCGGCGGCACGCGGGCGGCAGCTCGGCTCTCCCCGCCCCATCTTTGGCGGCACGCGGGCGGCAGCTCTTCTTCTTCTTCTTCTTTTTTTTTGCTTCCCTAGAGCTGGCCTTGGGGGTGTGCGATCCAAAAAGTTTGGAGACCACTGCTATAGGGTACAGAGTGCCTCTTAAGAGGTACTGAACACTATCAACTCCCAGTGAAATCAACGGGTATCAAAGATATTCATAATCTCTCAGGAGGGGCTGCATCAGGCTTGTAATCCTCACAATACTCCTGTTTGGTGGGCTAATTTTTCAAGCTGGTTACATGCAGGAATTCTGGTGGAAAATAATTGAATAAGAATGTCGTTAAAAGGCCACCAATTTTTTCGAAGTTAAAAAATAGCAATGAAAGTCAGAGGGAAGTGGTGTGAGGTGTCTACATTTAAAAATATTCTAGAACACTTTGCACTTATATAGGCCTTGATTCAGCAAAGCACTCAAGCACATAAGAACATAAGAATGGCCATACTGGGTCAGACCAAAGGTCCATCTAGCCCAGTTTCCTGTCTTCTGACCGTGGCCAGTGCCAGGTGCCCCAGAGGGAATGAACAGAACAGGTAATCATCAAGTGATCCATCCACATACTTAACTTTAAGCACATTAGTAGTCTAAATGAAGTCAATGGCACTACACATGTGCTTAAAGTTAAGCATGTGATCAAGTGCTTTGCTAGATCAGAGTCATAGTGACATCCTTAAAAGATTGTGAAGTGCTTTGCAATGATTTGTGAGATGAAAATAGTCCATATGCACTTTACAGATGTACAAAGAGCTCTAGGGGAAAATTTTCAAACATGGGTACTCAAAACTAGGCACCTAAATCCGTAAATAAGTGGCCTGATTTTCAGAGGGGCTGAGCACTACCTGATCTTTCACTTCAGTAGTGGCTGCAGATGCTCAGCCCCTCTGAAAATAAAAGATGAGCTTTTCAAAGCAGACAGAGAAGACTGAAATTGATGGGAGCAGTGCGGCTAAATCCCCTTATCTGATTTGCAAACCTAAATCAAACCACTCATTGAGGTGACTTATTATGGATTTAGGTGCCTAACTTCAGGCACCCAGGTTTGAAAATGTTGGCCCATGTAGCTTGCCCAAGTGACAAGGGGTATGTCTACACAGCAGCTGGGAGGTATACACATGCTAGCTTGGCTCAAGCTAGCAAGCTAAAAACAACAGTGCCACCCTGGCAGCACAGACGGTGGCTTGGGTTAGCTGAGTTAGTACATATCCTGGGGTTAGGCAGGATTGTACTTGGGCATTTAGTCAGCCACCACCCATGTTGCCATGGCCACACTGCTATTTTTAGGGCTACACTGCAATGTAAGCACAGGGTAAGTGGAACTTGAATCAGCTGACCAATGAACCCTGGGCATGAGCATCTACATTGTATTTATACCCTATATTAAGACTTTTCTAACCCATGCTCGAACCTAGGGCTCTGGCATGCACACTGCAAGACCTGAGTCAAGTAACTGTATCCCAGAGTCCCTAGTACCCCCATGAAATGTGGCCCCTCTAGCCCTAGGACCGTGGTACACTGTACAAAAATTTTACTGCCTGCCCTGTATGTTACAGGAAGTTTGAACAGACCACCAAACTCATTGCAAACACAGGAGACTCTCTGATAGAGCAGTGGTTCTCAAAGCTGGTCCGCCTCTTGCTCAGGGAAAGCCCCTGGCGGGCCGGACCGGTTTGTTTACCTGCCGTGTCCGCAGGTTCGGCCGATCGTGGCTCCCACTGGCCGCGGTTCGCCGCTCCAGGCCAATGGGGGCTGCGGAAAGTGGCGCAGGCCGAGGGACATGCTGGTTGCCCTTCCCACAGCCCCCATTGGCCTGGAGCAGTGAACCGCGGCCAGTGGGATCCGCGATCGGCCGAACCTGCGGACATGGCAGGTAAAGAAACCGGTCCGGCCCGCCAGGGGCTTTCCCAGAACAAGCGGCGGACCGGCTTTGAGAACCACTGTGATAGAGTGCTTGTATAACCCACACACCTTCTGTCCCATCTAGTGGCACCGAGACCACTTAGAGAATGAGTCTGCTCTACAGCCTTAGCTAACAGTCACTTGGCTTTTAGCTCATCAGGTAGAGGCTCAGGCACTAAGCTCCAGAGGTCCCAAGTTTGATCCCGCCCGCCGATGACCGGGGTCTGTCAGCGTTACACTTGCAGATCAGTTATCAGAAGAGAATGCTGATCTGACCTGAGCTACTGCCATTCGCCATGGGGCCAGGGCAGCTTCTGTTTTCAAGTGGATTACAGATTGTTGGGACAGAGAGGACTAAGGAAGTGGTCCCATGAAATCATAGAATACTTCTGAATGGCTTCTGGGACCAGAGTCAAGCGGGGCTGCATCTACACTGCAAAGCAATAGGGCTTGGACCCTGGGTTTGAGCCCTGGGTTAGTGCAATTGCAGTATAGATGCAAGGGGGGTTAGGCTTAAGCCTGGGTTTACACTGAGTGTAGACATACCTGAAATATGCTAGCTCAAGCAAAGCCAGTCCTGCCAGCTGCTGTATAAACATATCCTTAGTGACAGAATAGGGATAGAACCCTAGGCTCCTACTCCAATTGTGAATCAGGATCTGCAGCTAGAGCTGGGTGAATAGTGCAGATATTCAGAGTTTTGCATGAATTTATTTTGCCTGAGCTCACAAAACTGTAGTGTTCACTTTCTATGACTGTTCATGTGGTCTAGTTTTACTGGCACAAATGTTTGCAGGGAGTGAAGATCAAAGTTTGAGGAAATACATTTTAAATTTAAACATTCATGACTCATCCAATGAGGACACAGAGTCAATATCATATAACTTTTCTGGCCAATCACATCTAAACAGCACAACTTGAACACAGAATACTGATGATCAGTGCATACATTAAAATAAATCAATCAAAAAGATAGTTCTGAAATCAATTTGAATAACAATAACTGGAGCAAATCAGGATCTACTTGCAGGATCTACTTTCACAAGGAGAAAAGAGGCTAAATTAATCAAATTGAAGCCAATACAAAGCCTGATCCAAACCCTTTTGAAGTCAATGGGAATCTTTCCCACTGAGATTCCCAAATGGGAGTCATGTTATATGCTAAACTCTATTAAATAGTTTATCAATCATTTTTTTTATCAAAATATCCCTTTAGTCAATACTACAGTACATAACAAATCATTCATTACTAGCCAATAATGTCTGAGTTGATAACCAATGGCACACGCAGAGAACAGAAATAACGATTGACTCCAGGCTTATTATTAAAATTATTTCACATATAGATTTTGATCCAAGATCTTGAAAACAGCTGTGTGTTTTAGGCAGATCATTTACTTTCGGTTAAGAACAACATTTAGCCAACTGGGTCATTCTTAAGTGCAGACATGTGCCAGGTAGGTCTGTTTTGTTTAGACATATGCCAGGCCTTGGAAGTAATTTGGGTAGCTTCAAACAGGGGGCTATCTGATGACTTTCTCGGAGTGTGGATATTATAATATTGCACTGCATGCTGTTCAAAGATTATGTTTGAGAATGGGCATTCAGTACACATGTGTGTCAAGTTTTGGAACACAATCTCAGCAAAATAGTCACTTCCAAACAGTGGTTAGGTGAAAAGTTCCTAATTGTGATATTCAAATTGCCTCTGAAGAGTCCAACTCAGATGCATTTCTTTCTGCCATATGCTTATACTTCTGACTAGCCCCTGGCCACTTAGACTGAAATTTTCAATTGGGTCTAATGCAGTTAGGCACCCTGCTCCTATTGATATTTGGTGGGAGTTAGTCACTAAACTTCCCTAGGCCCCTTCAAAAATCCCAGGCTTAAGCTATACAACTGAGACTGGCTCTGAACTGGCTAGCTACATTATACACAGGCCCCATGTCTGTGCATACTGAATGGGTAAGTGCATCCCTAATGGCTTGTTTTGTGCACAGATGCAAGATTGGTGCAACGATTTAGGCAGCCAGTTTGGAAACTTTGCCCTGAACATTTAATTAGGAACAATTTCTTTCTTTCTTTCTTCCTTTCTTTCATAGAATCATAGAATATAAGGGTTGGAAGGGACCCCAGAAGGTCATCTAGTCCAACCCCCTGCTCGAAGCAGGACCAATTCCCAGTTAAATCATCCCAGCCAGGGCTTTGTCAAGCCTGACCTTAAAAACCTCTAAGGAAGGAGATTCTACCACCTCCCTAGGTAACGCATTCCAGTGTTTCACCACCCTCTTAGTGAAAAAGTTTTTCCTAATATCCAATCTAAACCTCCCCCACTGCAGCTTGAGACCATTACTCCTCGTTCTGTCATCTGATACCATTGAGAACAGTCTAGAGCCATCCTCTTTGGAACCCCCTTTCAGGTAGTTGAAAGCAGCTATCAAATCCCCCCTCATTCTTCTCTTCTGCAGGCTAAACAATCCCAGCTCCCTCAGCCTCTCCTCATAACTCATGTGTTCCAGACCCCTAATCATTTTTGTTGCCCTTCGCTGGACTCTCTCCAATTTATCCACATCCTTCTTGAAGTGTGGGGCCCAAAACTGGACACAGTACTCCAGATGAGGCCTCACCAATGTCGAATAGAGGGGAACAATCACGTCCCTCGATCTGCTCGCTATGCCCCTACTTATGCATCCCAAAATGCCATTGGCCTTCTTGGCAACAAGGGCACACTGCTGACTCATATCCAGCTTCTCGTCCACTGTCACCCCTAGGTCCTTTTCCGCAGAACTGCTGCCTAGCCATTCGGTCCCTAGTCTGTAGCTGTGCATTGGGTTCTTCCGTCCTAAGTGCAGGACCCTGCACTTATCCTTATTGAACCTCATCAGATTTCTTTTGGCCCAATCCTCCAATTTGTCTAGGTCCTTCTGTATCCTATCCCTCCCCTCCAGCGTATCTACCACTCCTCCCAGTTTAGTATCATCCGCAAATTTGCTGAGAGTGCAATCCACACCATCCTCCAGATCATTTATGAAGATATTGAACAAAACCGGCCCCAGGACCGACCCTTGGGGCACTCCACTTGATACCGGCTGCCAACTAGACATGGAGCCATTGATAACTACCCGTTGAGCCTGACAATCTAGCCAGCTTTCTACCCACCTTGTCGTGCATTCATCCAGCCCATACTTCCTTAACTTGCTGACAAGAATACTGTGGGAGACCGTGTCAAAAGCTTTGCTAAAGTCAAGAAACAATACATCCACTGCTTTCCCTTCATCCACAGAACCAGTAATCTCATCATAGAAGGCGATTAGATTAGTCAGGCATGACCTTCCCTTGGTGAATCCATGCTGGCTGTTCCTGATCACTTTCCTCTCATGCAAGTGCTTCAGGATTGATTCTTTGAGGACCTGCTCCATGATTTTTCCAGGGACTGAAGTGAGGCTGACTGGCCTGTAGTTCCCAGGATCCTCCTTCTTCCCTTTTTTAAAGATTGGCACTACATTAGCCTTTTTCCAGTCATCCGGGACTTCCCCGGTTCACCATGAGTTTTCAAAGATAATGGCCAATGGCTCTGCAATCACAGCCGCCAGTTCCTTCAGCACTCTCGGATGCAACTCGTCCGGCCCCATGGACTTGTGCACGTCCAGCTTTTCTAAATAGTCCCTAACCACCTCTATCTTCACAGAGGGCTGTCCATCTCTTCCCCATTTTGTGATGCCCAGCATAGCAGTCTGGGAGCTAACCTTGTTAGTGAAAACAGAGGCAAAAAAAGCATTGAGTACATTAGCTTTTTCCACATCCTCTGTCACTAGTTTGCCTCCCTCATTCAGTAAGGGGCCCACACATTCCTTGGCTTTCTTCTTGTTGCCAACATACCTGAAGAAACCTTTCTTGTTACTCTTGACATCTCTGGCTAGCTGCAGCTCCAGGTGCGATTTGGCCCTCCTGATAACATTCCTACATGCCCGAGCAATATTTTTATACTCTTCCCTGGTCATATGTCCAACCTTCCACTTCTTGTAAGCTTCTTTTTTATGTTTAAGATCCGCTAAGATTTCACCATTAAGCCAAGCTGGTCGCCTGCCATATTTACTATTCTTTCGACTCATCGGGATGGTTTGTCCCTGTAACCTCAACAGGGATTCCTTGAAATACAGCCAGCTCTCCTGGACTCCTTTCCCCTTCAAGTTAGTCCCCCAGGGGATCCTGGCCATCCATTCCCTGAGGGAGTCAAAGTCTGCTTTCCTGAAGTCCAGGGTCCGTATCGTGCTGCTTACCTTTCTTCCCTGTGTCAGGATCCTGAACTCAACCAACTCATGGTCACTGCCTCCCAGATTCCCATCCACTTTTGCTTCTCCCACTAATTCTACCCGGTTTGTGAGCAGCAGGTCAAGAAAAGCGCCCCCCCTAGTTGGCTCCTCTAGCACTTGCGCCAGGAAATTGTCCCCTACGCTTTCCAAAAACTTCCTGGATTGTCTATGCACCGCTGTATTGCTCTCCCAGCAGATATCAGGAAAATTAAAGTCACCCATGAGAATCAGGGCATGCGATCCAGTAGTTGTCAAAACAACCTGACAACAGATCTTGCCTCTTCTATACTTCGAATGTATCTCATTCATGTGAATTTTCTTCTGATCCTCATATTTCAGTTATTTACAGAATTACATCCATAGTATTCTTCAGACATATTCTTTCCCTCATAATCATGTTATTTATACATGCATAAAACAAGAAAATAAGGAACTAACCCCCCCTCCACAAATATACTGTTCCTACATCATACCAAAGGGATGGCATATTTTGTATCATACACAAGAAATGGGCCAGACCAGAAGCATTAGACAAGCCCCCAAACTTTGTGGGTTCAGCTAAATGGGACCTGAAGCTGAGCTAACCCCTGGCTTTGCCTTTGCAAAACTAAAACCTGGCAGGGGAGATTTTGCAAAATTAAAACCTACTCGAAGCCCTGGTTTTGCTCAACTCTCTCAGACACTTTCTGTTTCTACTTTAGCTTACATCCAAAATCAGGTGCTGAAACTACAGCAAGTGGCTATGTATCATGTGGAAGCACTACACTGTCAGCTGAGTGACGACTTCAGACTCAACATTCCATCAGTTCTCACTCGCGCCAAAGATCCCCAAAGCCAGTGGTAAGTTAGATAACACGGGAAGGAAAAGGTATAAAGTAACCCCTTGGATTCCTTCTACATTTTTGAGTGGTGACACATCATACAGCATTATATTCTTTAGGTTGCATTCTTCCCTAGTGGATGCAGGGTCCTAGGCGAAGTCATTATTTCTGGCTTTTTATATTCAGGGATGGAATGAAACTGTTACATAGCAGACCAAAATTTAAGATGAGAGAGTTTTTCCCACCTGTCACTGGAAAATGTGGAAAGGGCTAAATTTTGTCAGTTTGGGGTTAGGTGTAAAATTCTCTTCAAATGTTTGCCTGGGAGGAAAGTATACAAGTTTAGGCAGGACTTGCAAAGCTTAAGAAAATTCAGGCACATGTTTTCTTTTTCTTCAGTGGATTCTTTTCTCACCGAGAAGCGTTCTCATTGTGTCCCTTTGGAGATATTCAGCAATGTTTGAGGTATGACAGAAAATAAGTTTAAGGAAGTTGGAGCCAGTGAAGTAGAGTAGCAGGGCAAGTTAGAAGCAATTGGGAAACAACTAAGACTAATGGTAAAGGTGAACACTTCCTTATCTGAGACTGATTGGCAGAACTGCCGGTACCTCACGGCTCAAACTTTGGAAGAACCTCATCATCTGTTTAGCCCAGTTTGGCCTTTGCAGTGAATTGGGTTTAACCAGAGAAAGATTGTGTCCAGAGTGAAAGGGTGCTTTTTAAAAAGTAGCAGTCATAGTGTCCTTTAGTTCAACATAAAACAGGGCACTGGCTTCAGGGAACAGTACATTGTAAAGGGAGGCAGTGTTGCCTACTGGCTAGCGCTCTACCCCCTCCCTTTATATTTTTGAGGCTTTATTAAAAATCTAGACACCTCAGAGCATTCCTTGAATCTTAGTAATAAGCACTTGTATAGTGCTTTACATGATCATAGCCCTTTTCAAATATTAACTAACCGTCTGAACATCCTAGGCGAGGTAGAACAAAGAGCACTAGGACAGTAGAACCAGTAGCTCCCTGTACTTCCCTTGCCATTGACAACCTTGCCTTGTATTTAGTTCTTAACATAAGCTCAGATACCAGGCTGTACCTGAAGAGCTCTTGGCATAGCTCAGCAGGAGATGAAGCAAAAGTGGCTTCTGAGGCATCTTTGTACTCCCCAATCCTGAGTATGGTAAGCACTGGACCAATGTCAAGGTATAACTTAGAGAAGCCATAAGATGCTCTAAGCTGTATGGGCTGCCAATGACAATCAAGGGCTATTCCACTTGTAGGATACTGCTGTGTTGTAAGGATGTCCGAGTCCCACCCACTTTCCCATGGGCATGCCCCCTATGCCAGCAGCTGGAAGGGGAGAGTGGTTGCTACTGCATCTCTATGCCCTCTGAGGATCCCCATTCTAAAGCGACTGGATCTGTTGGGTTTAAGATTGCTTTGTGCTAGAGAGGAGTGGGTAAAGCAGGACTAACGCTGTGGAGAACTGGGCCGTAATATAAATCTCAAAAAGGCTTTGTTAAAATCGTTAATAGAAAAAATGCACCTAAGAGAATTCTACTACAAAGAATCTACGACGGTGGGAATCTTTCATAAGGAAGTGTTAGATATTTTCATTTGAAAAAAATATCTAGCAATCCCAGAGGCCTCTGTGCTGTTAAATATCAACCAGAAGAGTAAGACAACTGCCACATATTAAAGAATTGCCTGACATTCTGATTTTACCCTCTCTGTGGTTAAGTTTATTTCTTTTCCTGCCATTCATCTATCCAGGCATCCCATTAAAAATCAATGGAAATTTTATTTTAAAAAAAAAACCAACTGATGATACAACATGGCCCTATTAAGCGAACAGGGTGTCTTCTTGGGAGACTTTTGTTCTATTTAGAAACTAAATCATTGTGGAGACTGTATGGGGAACTTCACTAATGGGTTGCAGAGAGGAAGGAAGGAGGACATGCTGAGTTTTACTTTGACAGATTTTCACAATAGAAATGAAAATATTCCTGACACTGAGATTGCAGAACTGTCCCTCTCAGATGCAGCGTGCTGCCAGACTTCCAAAAATGTAACATGCAATCAATTTAGCTTACAAATAAAGTCTCTCTCTTTCTACTCCCTCTTCCCTTTGGTGTGTCAGAGAAGATAAATGAAAGAAGCAGTAAGAAGGGCAAACAACAGCACCTAAAGCAGAGACTGCTTGTGTGGGGTGAGTCATAATGCCAGTCAAGGGCAGAACCCATGGTTACAGGACAAAACACAGAAGTGAATGAAAGATCCTTTTGAAGGAGCAAATGAAAGACTCCAGTGACCTCTTGGTAGAAGGGAAAACTTCAAAGGGGATATAACAGTTAAAAGACACAGCCATCCTGCAGCAAGGGTTGCTGTTGTACTTGGTGCTAACACAATGAAACCAAGCAAGCTACACAGTGGCTGTGGATGGGAGAGTTTTTCCCACCAGTCACTGGAAAATGTGGAGTAGGCTAATTTTGTCAGTTTGGCTTTAGCTGTAGAATCTCTCTTAAAATCTCCATGTGAAGAAAGTGTAGCAATTTAGGCAGGACTCATGCATGACAAGCTTAGGAAAATTCAGGCACGTTTTATTTTCATGTTTTCTTCAGTGAATTCTTTTCAAGAACATTTCAAGAAAATTCAACAGTTCAAGAAATGTTCTCATCGTGCCTCTTTGGAAACATTAAGCATCACTTGAGGTATGACAGAAAATAAATGTAAGGAAGTTGGAGCCAGTGAAGTAGGGCATTTAAATACAACCTTGCCAAATGCCATGAGTACTGGATGTTTTATATGGAAAATACACTAGAAAGAAAAAAAATGTCCAATTGCCAGAAGATGATGCATTCTGATGTTTTTCCTCAGCTGGGGCTCAATTCTGCAATTTGCTGAACACTTGATCTAGCAAAAATATTTAAGCACATGCTTAATTTTAAGCGTAAGTAGTCCAATTGGCTTCAGTGAGATGATCCCTGTGCTTAAAGTTAGGCAAGTGGATAAATGCTTTGCTGGACTGGGGCCAGAATGCTCAGCACCTTGCCTGATTGAACTCCTGAATTCCAAGGATTTGAGAGCCCGTGAATCACAGCACTTCAATGAACAAAGGCTTTACTCTTTAATCTGTCTTTAGTTGGAAAAAGATAAGGCTCCAAATGGAATCTACTTCAAGACTAGATTACACATTAAGATAAGCACAACATGATAAAGACCAACCAAGACAGCTTCTGTAAGGGTAAATTGTGTCTCTGTAACCTGCAAGAATTCTTTGAAGGAGTGAATAAAGTAATGGATAGAGTGAACTTTGTGGACACAATTTACTGGGATTTTCAAATGCTTTTGACACGGCCCCTAATAAGAGATCTTGAAGGAAAATAAATAAGTTCTGTTGTGAATCAAAAGCCATAGGAAACAAGTAGTCCATAATAAACAGTTGATTTTTAGTATAGAGAAGAACTGGTAATGGGGTTACCTATGGGAAGTAGTATGGATCCATACTTATTAATAATTGGAAACAAATATGGTAATGATGAAACTGGCCAAAGCTTAAATGTAGTAAAAGTTAAGGGTGATTGCTACACACTCCAAAAAGATGAAGGTCCAACTAAATCTACATCCATCCATCTTAACAGCAAATCTTGTGCAAAATTGCACATTAGAAAACATAATAAACTTCTCTGTGTGCTAGTGGACTCTGATTTAGCATGGTTCCCTCAGGCACTAGATAAGGATCATTTTGGTTACGATAGCGCAATGAAAATGCCTGCCCAAAACAAATAAGCAAAGATGACTTGAATGCATTCAATATTTTACATAATTAATACTTCCAAGATATTAACTATTTCATAGAAAACTATGATACATCTTGACCAAAAGTACTTTGTTCAGAGCTGGTTGTCTCAACATAGGACTGACGTGGGAGAAACTGAAAACAAAAATGGTTCAAGATGTATAGGGGATGGCTCGGCTAATGAGGGAAAAAATGCACCTCCTCATTAAACACTGGATTTGACACAGAAATAAGATGCTAATGACTACCTGTCTGCCTTGCTGATTATGTATTTGTACTTGTAAATGGACAGGAATAAATGGTACATATTTCAGTCTATTCACTCACAGCCACTGATTATATGTTATGCAAATAGCTGTAGTAGCATGAAGATTGATTATACCTGTTCGTAGGCAGCAGATGTAATTTTACAAATGCCAACTAGTGATTCTCGTGAGGGTTGTGCTACAATACTAGAAATAGTGCTGGCTTATTTCAATTAGCTGCATATGTATGTGTAATTTTTCTTACTTACTTGCTTAAAATTTCTCTCCTTACTTGGCTGTTCATCTGTTTTCAAAACACACACACACCCCTTGTAACATATACCCATGTTCTACTCAGATATGTTTTTCATTCATAGTCAGAGGTGAAAGTAAGCCGGTAGGGGCCAGTACGCCATACCGTACCAGCTTCCCCAGGCTGACGATTTAAAGGGTCCGGAGCTCTGCTGTGGTAGCAGCTGCCGGAGCCCTGGGCCCTTTAAATCGCCCAGACCCCAGGGGCTCCCAGCTGCCTCTGTAGCTGGTAGCTCTGACGGTGACTTAAAGGGCCCGGGGCTCCCAGCCGCCACTACTGCAGCTGGAGCCCCAGGCCCTTTAAATTTCAATTTAAAGAGCCTAGGGATTTAAAGACCCGCCCCCCTGCTCAGGACTCCCGCGTAACTGGGTAAGTCCTTTAAGTTACTTTCACCCCTGCTCATAGTACAGGACTGATAAATGCAAAAAGTCATTTACTCCAGCTAAAGTGTTACTCATATGTTGATTTGTCTGTGTTGTAAAGAAACAACTCTGTACTTTTGGTGAGCATCATGCTCTCAAGAGGCAATCTTAGGTCATTTTCCTTTCTTTTTGCACAGATGCAGTTTGCCTGGTTCAAGATTAGCCATAGCAATCACTTGATATTTCACAAGATGTAGACATACTGGGCTGAATCCTGCTTGCCTTACACATGCAAGTAGTTGCCTTGACTTCCGAATTTAGCCCGTTATTTCTTTACTGTATACTTAGCTGTATCAAGCTAATGTGGTAACACCACAAGAGTTGAGAGAGTGGGATTGAGACAAGCCAGTGTGCCGAGTCCACTTCTCTTCATCCTACTTATGGGGTTACTTAATAGGGGAACCAAGCCTGTGGGGAGATGGAGAAAATGAATGTATGCTGGTGATCTAGTCCCTTAGAGTGACAGAAAAGAGAAACTGGTAACTATGGTGTGTGTGTCGGGGGGGAATCTGTGTTTGAAGACTGTGGTTGAAGGTAAATAAAGAAAACTGAAGTTATGCAAGTAGGAAGAGTGGCAGAAGAGATGCTGATTGAAGTTTCAGGAGAGAAGCTGAATCAATCTTCGTGCTTTGGAATGGCACTTAGTACCATCGGCAAGAGTTCTGGAGAGTTGAAAAGAAGAACACAGTGTACACGGGCAGCAGTGAAAAAGGTTGCAGGCATAGAGTGGGACCAACAATTAAATAACCAACTGAAAGGAAAAGCGTATGCTGCATGTGTCTGTCCCTGCCTGCCCTATGGTTTGGAAAGGGAGGGTCTTACAGAGATCGAAGGAAAGAAGATACAGGTAGTAGAAAATACTATACTGAGGAGAATGACAGGCAAGCAGAGCGTGCATGAAAGAAATTAGGGGTTAGATGAACTTCGGGCTCTCAGAGATAGATAGGCAGGAGAGCTCATGTTTGAAGTGGGCTGGATATGTGAAAAGAATGGGAGAAGAACCACCAGTAAAGTAAGCATGGGAGGAAGAGGACAGCAAGAAAGGACACGGAAGACCAAGGATACAATGGAAAGACTTTGTCAAGAGAAGTTTGACAAGAAAAGGTCTGGAATTCCAAGACCTACACACCCGTACAATGGACCCAAAAAAGTTGCAAAGAATTGTGGGCACCTCTGACCCTATGTAAAGAGGAAAAGGACTTGAAGATGTAAAAGATATCACATCGGACCAGATTCTGCCACCCAACCGAGTAGTATTTAGCGGGGCAAGTAATCCTCCTGATTTCACTTGGGCTGCTTGTGGAGTAAGGAGATAACTCAGCATGATGAACAGTGTTGCCAACTCTTGTGATTTTATCACAAATCTCGTGATATTGGTTTTCTTTCTTAGAGCCCCAGCTGCTGGAATAAGGGGATTTAATGAGAATCGCAGCTTTCATTTAAAAACGAAGTAGGTTTCTAGCTCTCATGGCTGTTGGAAATGTGAAGCAAGTCAACCCCAAAGTTTCCCCAAATTTATTATTTTTTAAAATTAATAATTGAAGACATCCTTATGATGTTGGCCCACCTCGTGATTTCTGAACGTTTGGAACAGGCTGTACTGAATCACAGTGGGAGAACCTAGCACCGTGCTACCATGAAGCAGCTGATTATAGAACTCCGACTCCCTGAAAAGAATTGAAGGAGGAAACCCTAGTGGGGGGCTAAAACAGCAACGGTAATACTATACTGGGCCAAATCTGGCTCCCCTTACAGAAGTAGGCAGTCTCCTGACTACACTAGCTGGCAATTCCCCAGTTGCCTGCCTAGGTCAGCTTTGTAACCCCTCTGTGCTACCAGAGCAGTCCAAAGGGGACTTCCAATGCCACACATCTGGGCCTATATGTGCTAATATATTAGATTACACATGTCAAACTTTACCTATCTTTGTAAGTTCTACTTGGTTCCTCTGAAATGCAGAAGCTTGCACCCAGTTCCCCGTTACCCTTTGTGAACTAAATAAGCTCATTGAAGATCCAACTTGTTTTGGTGCCCAGGCATGCCTTTCTTGCAGATCTCAAACTCCCAGTTAAATCATTATGAGTTTTAGGTGCACAGAAGTGAAGGATCAAGCCTACCTATGCAAAGGACACACTGAAAGTGTAGCTATTTTGTAATGACCTAAGAAATCTAGCAGCTGGACTACCAGGAATAATGGCTCAACAGAAACAATATAGCTTTCTCAAATGCTCTTAACCAAAATATCAGAAAGCAAACAAGTTCATTATGGTCAGCTTTAATTATGGAACTGCTACTGGTGCCTCAATGCTAAAAGGTGTTTTGGGGTGGGGCAATCTAAAGGGCAGTTGGAGGCAAGCCACAGCATCTCTAAGTCAGCGCACAATCCAGCAGTCATTCCATAGAATCTCTCCATCATTTCCCTCTGAACTGTTGTTTTGCCATTGGCTCTGCACCAAAATGAGATAGGTGGCTTGACACATGGTTGTCAGTGGCTCCAGAAGCCTTCCATCTCCCAACATCCTCTCCCTCCCACACGTGAACCAGGTATATTGTTGAATCTTTTAATTTTTTTAAAGCCATCTCGTCCATAGCTGTAAAAGATTAAATTAAAACTCTCTCTGACCTGCTTTTCCTGGCCGGTGCCATGCTAGCAAGTAATCCATCACCAGAGAAATGTCAGCCTTATGATCCATTCCTCAAAAGGGGCGCCAACCAAGAAGCAGGAGTATGGGAGATCCAGCCATTTAAAAATTTATTACTGTAAAACTTCTAAAAATAAAAAATAACCTTATGGTTTATGGAGTGGGAAGAAGAGGGTTAGAAAGTTTATGAAGTCTCAAAGGTCAACCAAAGGCTTTAAATAATTGGATTCTGGCAAGTCCAGCTTTATTTCACATGGGAGTTATCTAGTTCTTGAATCAGGATAAGAGCAGAACCTTTTTTTTCTCCACTCCCAGAGAAGCAAAGCAAAGAATCCACTCAAGCCCTGGATTCTTAGCCAGCCAACTGTGGATATTTTCCCCTCCTTGCTGACTCACCTTCACTCCAATCCTCTACCTCCCAGTCCTCATCCCTCTGCTGGCACCTCACTACCCTTGTTCCCCATTCTTTCTTCTCCTCTTTCCTCCCACAACCTTCCAAATTTCCCTTCCTTCACCTATTTCCATGCTCCTATTAACTTATCTCCTTTGTCTTTCCATCTCTCACACACATACACAAAACCAGAACTACCCCAAGAACAAATGCCCAAACAACTTGACATTTGCCACCCATCACGCTGAAGATTTTGCTAACACATTGAGACCCTTTTCTCACATCCTTAATCTGTTTTTGTCCATTTAGATTCTAAGCCCTTTCAGGACAGGGGCTGTCATATTTATTTGTATAGACAATAGTGGGTTACACCAGCACAACATAGCCCCAGTCTTGGCTGAGGCTTCTGAGTGCTACTAAAATGCAAATGATAAGTATTGATTATAATAATAACCCCGCTAAGGGCAACAGAAGTCACAATATTGCAGCCTCCTACGGCAAGCTAGAGACTGCCTATATTTGTGCCTTGCACTCTTGTAAAATACTTAAATTTTGCCATGACAGGTTTCAGAGTGGTAGCCGTTTCAGTCTGTAGCAGCAAAAACAACAAGGAGTCCTTATGGCACCTTAGAGACTAACAAATTTATTTGGGCATAAGCTTTCATGGGCTATAACCCACTTTATCAGAGGCATGGAATGACAAATACAGTAGGCAGGTATAAATACACAGCTCATGGAAGATGGGAGTTGCCTTACCAAGTGCGGGGGGGGGGGGGGGGGGGCTGTCAATGCTAACGAGGCCAATTCAATCAGGGTGGATGTGGCCCATTCCCAACAGTTGACAAGAAAGTGTGAGTATCAACAGAGGGAAAATTACTTTTTGTAGTGACTCAGCCACTCCCAGTCTTTATTCAGGCCTAATCTGATGGTGTCAAGTTTGCAAACTAATTCCAGTTCTGCAGTTTCTAGCTGAAGTCTGTTTTTGAAGGTTTTTTTGGCTGAAGAATAGCCACTTTTAAGTTTGTTATTGAGTGTTCAGGGAGATTGAAGTACTCTCCAACTGGTTTTTGAATGTTACAATTCTAGATGTCAGATTTGTGTCCATTTATTCTTTTGTGTAGAGATTGTCCGGTTTGGCCAATGTACATGGCAGAGGGGCATTGCTGACACATGATGGCATATATCACATTGGTAGATGTGCAGGTGAACAAGCCCCTGATGGTGTGGCTGATGTGGTTAGGTCCCATTTGTTAGTCTCTAAGGTGCCACAAGGACTTGTTTTTAATTTTGTCTGTTTGCCACATGCAGTACCAGTATCTTAGTCTCTCCGAATGGGATTATGGCAAGTTTTTATATCCTGTAGGCCAGGGTGCAATAATTTTGGCCACGGGCCCTGAGGGTCTCGCTTTGACCGACCAAAGCCAAAAAGTTCAGAATCAGAGAGAAAACAGCATCTTTCACCCTTTGCACCTAGATTTTGCTGCTGATAGAGGACTCTATCAGGGAGGCCTGAGTACAAAGAGTGAGCTAATGTGAGATGGGAGACACAAAACCTAGGCATAACAGGATAAGCAAAGGGCAAAATTTCAGCCTCAGTTCTTCTTGGCTTATGTTATTTTAACCTAGTTTTGTGTGTGATATATAATGTTTTGGAGTGTTTCAGTAGACAGAAAAACATCAGCGGCCTTACATGGCTGGGGGATTTTTAAAAAATGTTAAACAGCTCAGAGCTGCTCTGTATTACCGTATTTTCTTTTAAATATATAAAGTTTCACAGCTCCTGCAGTGCCGAGGAGGGTTTTTTTCATTAACTTTGTATTAGATTTTGTGAAGTAACAACAATACATTATCTCACTTATATTAATATAACACACCGTGCCTCTGCAAGACATTTGTGAATTAATGTAACTTATTCTAACAGCTGAGGGACTACAGCATGGGCTGAGGGACTGCAGCAGGATGGAGAAAAAGGGACAGAGATTTAGCGCCAAATTTGGCTACCATTTGCACCCAAGCAAGCCCATTATTGCTCACTATAGGGTATAGCCTGAGTGTGAGAGAAAACTGAATTCACAGTATGGTTATAAAGAGAATCTCACTTGTACCCAGTATTAATAACCACCATCCATCCTCTCTTTGGTGTGATGCTTTCCCATCACATCTGGTCTTTGTTAGGCACTGATCCTGTTATTAGCTCTGCAAGGGCAGATCTCTGCACTTATGTGGCTCCCCACTGAATTAATTTGGGGTCTACCCATACGAAGCTCCTTGCAGGAGCCTTAGACTATAAACTCTTTGGGGGTAAAGATTGTCTTGTGAAATATGTTTTGTGGCACCTAGAACAAGGAAGTCCTGTTTCTGAACAGGGTCTTTGGGTTCCACTGTAATAATAATAAATAATGACCACGATACCTGGTCTCTCTATAGTGATACGTATAAGGTGGAAAACAAATTTATGCTAATAAAATATTTTAAAAAGCTTAATTCCATAGTTGCGCTCTTAATCCTCCACATGGTATCAAGCCAAGGGGCTGAAGAAACATAGGAAGCAGAAGGGGTAAATAAGAGGGCAGAATAGTTAAGGTGACACTGATATGTACAGTAGGGAGTGTGCAACAGGATGATGTATGATTCAGTTGAAAAGTTTCTGCTACTCCTTTTCTAGATAATACCATCTGCTATGACACACTAAGAACTTTGCAGTCATTTTATTTTGCACTGCTTTGAAGTGCTCATCCATAGAATAGTAGTAGTTCTTAACAAAAAGACTTGTGCTGAGTTTCCTCCACTTCCAAATCCCCTTTCACCCCATTTTCTAACTCGACTATATCTATTCTCTCATTCACAGTCTCCCTCTTTCCTCTCTTCTGGCTTCATCCCCTTAACATACACGCAAACTCTAGTATTCCCCATTCATTAAAAAAATGAATATTCAGGTCTATCGTCTCTCTCTCACTTCTAAACTCATTGAACAGGCTATTTAAAACCATTACAGTGACTTCCTGCCCTGGAGCCCCTTCATGTGATGGTTTTACTTCTGCTGAAATTGCTCTCGCTCAGTGGCATTGGAACAATTTGTATAGTGGAGTGCTGAAAGCCATTGAACAAGACTGTAAACCCTGTATATGACGGAAAACACTTCAAGTCAACGGATGCTGTCGCATCTCAACACCCCTAGTTCCAGCACCCCTGCTCTCATCTGTTTCCAACAACCTCTTCCGGCCTAGGTCTCAGGACCTCTACTCCACCCTCATATCCTCTCACCTTTTGGAGCCTTTGGTATAATTGACTATCCCCTGCTCCTTGACACAATGTTCTGACTTGACTTTTGTGTCCCTACACTCTCTTGGTTCTCCTCCTCCTAACTCTTCAAGTGCCCATTCAGCATTTCCAATAGCCTGGTTCATAATCCATCTAATACTCTTGTACTTAGGCATCTGGATACTGGCAGTAATTGTCACTTTCCCAACATCTCCCTCCTCCTCACCACTCCCTGTTGGTGGGAGTCCCATAGGGGTCTTTCCTTTATCCACTCTCCTTCTACACCTTACCCCTCAGTAATCTCAGCTGTTCCCAAAGATTCAACTGCCATTTCTATGCTGGTGACCACCCCACCACACATCTTTCCAACAGCCAGCCATTTGCGTGAGATGTTGGGCTCTGGATTTGAGCCTAAAAGCCAAAAGTCCAATGGGAGTATTCAATGTACAATGGTTGGTTCCTAAGGGACCATTTCCAAATTCTATTTGCCCCTCCAAATGTATTTTTTAGAACTCTCTGGTGAACAATTTGGTCTAAACTCTGAACTGAAGTTTGTTTGATAAACGATCCCAGAATAACAAAAACGGATATCTGGGTACAGACTGTCAAATTGATTTGAACTGCAAAATCAAAACAGCCACTATTTTGGCATCTTATATAATAAGGGCAACAATCTATTTTTAGTGTTCATATAATAGAAAGGAAGCATGTCCAAATGTTAGTCTAATGTCACAACAGAAAAGTGATCTTAGAAGTGTCAGTAAAACTATCAAAACAACATTAACCTTAGCAAAACAATTATTCTGTGTATGCTACATACTTGTGATTTATATTACAGTTTCAGAATGGAATAAGTGCAACTCTGGGTTGCATTTGGCTAGAAATCCAACCAATTTCAAAATAGTTTAACCCACTGATTTTACTTCTAAATTTTTGTATAAATATATTTATATTTATTTATAGTTTCCCAAACTGTGCCACATGTCTTAAACACATATATTAACATAAATCCCTATTCTGAAGAGTTTATGGTCTAAGGACCTGAGCATACAAACATATACAAGGTCAGTAATCTTGCCCAAGTGAGCACAGTTACGCACATGCATAAGTTTTGCAAGACTGCGTCCAGTATAAAGAGCAGGGGGAATGCATGCGAGAGGCCTGAAAATCATGAGATCCAAAATATGACTGTTTTTAAGGCTGATTTTTAACTTCTTGGATTCAGAAGTCAATAGATTTATTTGAAAATCCTTAAATCCAAGCTTTAATCAGGGACCATGTGCTCAAAATTTGGGGCCGATACACGGGTAAGATCCTCACCAGCTCATATACATAATGTGAAAGGGCCAAAGCGGTGTAAAGAGGTGGTAAATGCCATGTATCAGTGCAGGGCAGGATTCCCCTGGCACAGGCACTGTGGAAGATAAATGGGAGGCTGCCTCCCAAGGATCACATTGCAAACCCTGTCAGAGGATGTTCCCGGGGGTTTGGGATCAGCACATCATGTGCTGCAGAGATTCCAAGCAACGCTGTGACCCATCAGGCAGCCTGGTGAGGCTGCCTGAACTCTGGACAGGCCCCCAGGAATGTCAAAGTACTGCCCCGAGAAACAGCCCAGGATTGGGAGGGTACAAAGGTAATTTAAAGCCACCGCTAACTGCATCTCCCCCGGACTGCAAGTTCTGAGCTGTGCCTCAGAGGCAGAGCACAGAATCTCCCCCGCCACTATTTTTCATACCAAAATAAGCTTTAAGGGCCCCACCCTGTGACCTTACCCTATACAACTCTGTGAGAGTTTGGACACTGACGTCAGTGGGAGGCGTCCCAGACCCTATGTGCACAATAGAATCACCCTTTAACTACGCGTCATTACCACACCTCCATAATTCCATACAAACATCCCAACAAACTGACATGTCTGTAATTATAATCAGTCACCACAGAAAATATATTTGACTCTTTCAAGGGAAGTATAGCAGGTTTTAAAATCTGCTTGGTAGGAAACATTCAGCACTAAGGGCTGGATTCTGCATCTGCTTCTTGCACAACACTGTTGAACTCGATGTGAGTTTTCTGTGCAAAGTGGCTCTGCAGCATCAGGCCTTCATCCCCTGAGGGAAGCATGTGACCAGCAAATGGCTGTAATATACCCTATCTGCTGGAGCTCTTCCAATGTTCATTTTAGGGCTGTCAAGCGATTAAAAAAATTAATCGCAATTAGTCGCGCTGTTAAAGAATAATAGAATACCGTTTATTTAAATATTTTTGGATGTTGTCTACATTTTCAAATATATTTATTTCAATTACGGCACAGAATACAAAGTTTACAGTGCTCACTTTATTTTTTATTACAAGTATTTTTATTTTTCAATGCACCGAATACAAGTATTGTAGTGCAATCTCTTTACCGTGAAAGTTGAACTTATAAATGTAGAATTATGTACAAAAATCCCCCTGCATTCAAAAACAAAACAATGTAAAACTTTAGAGGCTACAAGTCCAATCAGTCCTAGTTTTTGTTCAGCCAATCGCTCAGACAAACAAATTTGTTTACACCTGCAGAAGATAATGTTGTCTGCTTCTTGTTTACAATGTCACCTGAAAGTGAGGACAGGCGTTTGCATGGCACTGTTGTAGCCGGCATCGCAAGATACTTACATGCCAGATGTGCTAAAGATTCATATGTCCCTTCATGCTTCAACAACCATTCCAGAGCAGTGTGGACCGATGCATGTTCATTTTCATCATCTGAGTCAAATACCATCAGCAGAAGGTTGATTTCTTTTTTGATGGTTTGGGTGCTGTAGTTTCCGCATCAGAGTGTTGCTCTTTTAAGACTTCTGAAAGCATACTGCACACCTCATCCTTCTCAGATTTTGGAAGGCACTTCAGATTCTTAAATCTTGGGTCGAGTGCGGTAGCTATCTTTCGAAATCTCACATTGGTATTGTGACGTTGCACCCCATAATACTTTTATGGAAATATGCTTATGAATATATATATGACATAATTGGAATATGTTTTATGCTACATATGCCATGTAACATATCTCTGTAAAGGTTATGATCTACTGAACATATTCACCCTATTTTTATGCATGCATCATTTTTGTACTCGAAGTTATGAATATTGTCTGTGTACTTGCTTGATTTTAAGTAGCCTTAGTAAAGCATTTAGTCAGCTTCTTCAGAAAGTAATGTGCAAATTAAGTGCCCAGTCAAGAAACACTTAATGAACAATGGATCTTGGAAGACTCCAATCCACACAAGAAGTCTTCCTGGAGACATTCAAGATAGCATGTGGCAATGGCTGCTGCCTGCAAAAACGGAGTCATGCGACTTGCCCATGTGACTCCAAAACTCCATCTTGGAGCTGGGCTTTGCATAGGAGAGAGGAGAGGGTCTCCACCCACAAGAGAAAGTCTATTTAAGCCCCTGAGAGACCCATCCATTTTGTCTTCAGTTGACTCAAGAGATAGCCTCTCCACCCCCAAAGGTTACCTGAAAGAGACTGGAACAAAGGACAGTAGCCACAGGGATGTGTGTGACTGCTGGACCCAGACTAGAATGAGGCTAGTCCGTAAAAGAAGCTTACTGGAACATCTCTGAGGGTGAGATTTCATCTGTAATCACTTTCTTACTGTATTAGACATAGACTTGTGTGTTTTATTTTATTTTGTTTGGTAATTTACTTTGTTCTGTCTGTTACTACTTGGAGCCACTTAAATCCTACTTTTTATATTTAATAAAATCACTTTTTACTTATTAATTAACCTAGAGTAGTTTCAGAGTAACAGCCGTGTTAGTCTGTATTCGCAAAAAGAAAAGGAGTACTTGTGGCACCTTAGAGACTAACCAATTTATTTGAGCATGAGTATGCATTAATACTGGGGGGGAGGAGGGGGACAAACAGCTGTGCATATTTCTCTATCAGTGTTATAGAGGGCAAACAATTTATGAGTTTACACTGTATAAGCTTTAAACGGTAAAATGGGAGCTGGCCATCTGAGTGTTAGAGACAGAAACACTTCTTAAACTGCTTTCAGTTAAGCCTGCAGTTTGTGTGACATGGTTCAGACCTGGGTCTGTGTTTGTAGCTGGCAAGCGTGTCTGACAACCAGGAGTTCTGGAGTCCCAAGCTGGCAGGGAAGGCAGGGGCAGAAGTAGTCTTGGCACATCAGTTGGCAGCCCCAAGGGGGTTTCTGTGATCGAACCCGTCACAGATATCTTCTTTGCATTTTGTCAAATTTGCAGTGAAAGTGGGTTCTTAAAATGAACAACATGTGCTCTGTCATCATCCAAGACTGCTATAACATGAAATATATGGCAGAACGCGGGTAAAATACAGAGCAGGAGACATACAATTCTCCCCCAAGGAGTTCATTCACAAATTTAGTTAATGCATTTTTTTTAATGTGCATCATCAGCATGGAAGTATGTCCTCTGGAATGATGGCCAAAGCATGAAGAGGCAAAAGAATCTTTAGCATTTCTGGCACGTAAATATCTTGCGACACCAGCTACAACAGTGCCATGCGAACACCTGTTCTCACTTTCAGGTGATATTGTAATTAAGAAG
Organism: Caretta caretta; assembly: GCF_965140235.1. Lineage (NCBI taxonomy): Eukaryota > Metazoa > Chordata > Testudines > Cheloniidae > Caretta > Caretta caretta. The sequence goes on from NC_134208.1 coordinate 170,970,518, forward strand.
TGGGCAGCATTATTTCCCGTAAATGTAAACAAACTTGTTTCTCTTTGTGATTGGCTGAATGAGAAGTAGGACTGAGTGGACTTATAGGCTCTAAAGTTTTACATTGCTTTGTTTTTAAGTGCAGTTATGTAACAAAAAACCCCTACATTTGAAGTTGCACTTTCATGATAAAGAGATTGAACTACAGTACTTGTGTGAGGTGAATTGAAAAATACTATTTTTGTTTATCATTTTTAAGTGCAAATATTTGTAAGCAAAAATAATATAAAGTGAGCACTGTACATTTTGTATTCTGTTGTAATTGAAATCAATATATTTGAAAATGTAGAAAAACATCAAAAATATTTAATAAATTTCAGTTGGTATTCTATTGTTTAACAGTGTGATTAATTGCAATTAATTTTTTTAATCACAATTAATTTTTTTGAGTTAATCGCATGAGTTAACTGCAGTTAATCAGCAGCCGTAGTTCATTTTTCTTAACGCAATATCAAAACAAACAAATGTCCCTAATTATGATGAATATCCACCAAAGTCTCAAATCATGTGTAAGCTTCTAATTTCTTTTAACATACAGCAATTTTATTTGCGTGGTTTTGTGTGTGGCTCACAAATGCCATAAAACTCATCCTCAAATATTTACAGTATGTTTATACTTGTGTTTATCTCTGAACAAATTGTTTGACCTTATTTGCAAATGTGTTACAAGAACTCACAATGACAGATGATCTTTCATGGGCAATCACAACACAGAAGTGAAATTGAAGCAAGGCTGCTGCACTTCTTTGTATATCAAAGTGCACTGATCCACTTGAGACACAAGTCTGAACTGTAGCCACCATGAAAGGGCTAGGGTGGAGATGGAGGACAGTCTTCTTTTAACCTTTAATGTATGAACATGCACTTCTTGGGTCAGTTTGTGCAGTACATGATGACATTCTGACACACAAAGCCTGAGGGGTTGATGTTACCCAGTCATTCAAATCACATAATTAATGTGCATCTGGGTTGCAATAATAAACAATTCTGATGTATATGCACTACAGGCAAATTTCCCTGGTTAAGTAAACAATCCTTTTCCTAAAAATGGCTCCTATCCAAAACAAAGTTTTCAACTATCGACCAATCTGATTCTAAGTTTAGAAATTCATGTTCAGGGGTATCAACTATTTCAGCATCCTAAAGCTGACAACAAGGTTGAAATCATTAAAGAATTATTTGATTCTGTATCTATAAATTTTATGTATGCGTGCGTACAGTATCCGTAGGTATAATAGCCATGTTTAAAAACTTAAAAATCAGAACAGCAATCAGGGATATAGAGCTTTGTTCTTTTACCACACATCTGTTTTACTTTGACGTAAACAGTGTATCAGAAACAGGAAAAAACCCTACTTTTTCATGTTATTCATTGATTATTCCATAAACATATGCCTCATGTCAACCACAATCATGATTAGAAATAGCTGCAATTTCACTGCTGACTACATATTGCTTTATCCTGGATAGACTTAAAAAAATTAAACGTGAACCTCTTCTTTTGTAAGGATGTTTTTGATTCTAAGTAGAAAAACAATTTCCCTCCAATTCATTTCCCCTTGAAAATCACTAGGATTGGTTCAAAATTAAAAAGTGAGAAAATATTTTGACATTTCCACAACTTTCCCCCTCCATTTTCCAACCAGCCCTAAGCTAGTCAAGACATGTTAAATTTCAAATTTTCACATTTCAAAATACTTGTTAATTCCTCCCCCTTTTCTGACTAGCCCTGACAAAAATCACAAACCACTTCTATCACTTCTGTCCAGTAAGATAAGTTATTGGTGAAGACGCAGCATGAGCAAAGTTGCAGTATGTAACATCAAGTATTGTCAAGGGCGTGTTTTATATCAGAGAAAATATTAAATACCTTTCAGAGGCAGAACATCCTTGTAAATGTTGTACCTGCAGTGATGGTGCACCTTGATGGGTACACTCAGTGGGAGTAAAATGGATAAGAGACATGGCTGAAGATCACATTCATCACCCAAAAAATATATTTAAAGGGTATAAGTCAGTCCAGGCTAGTGAATCTACTCACCCATCCTGTACCATGAAGATTAATTCATATTTTCATTATAATCAATGTTATTTTGCTTACACAAAACTACTACTTATTCTGGACAAGTGGGAAGGTAGATTTTTGCAAGGCTAGCCTAAGGGCAAGTCCCAGTCCCCTGAAACGACAAACATCACTGGGACTAGGTTTTTGTCCATAATCTCCTCTCAGTCCATGGGGCAGGCATACAGGAACGTAGAGTTGTTTCTAAGAAGCATGGAATTGCTGGTGGGTGTCCTGCCCTCTGAACACTTTTGCAGAGATGAATTTTAGGGGGCAGATCCTCATCTGGCCTAAATTGTCATAGCATCCTGTCAGTGTCCATGGAGCTATGATAATTTACAGTAGCTGAGAATTGGTCCTCGAAGTTTTGTTCAGTTTTTAAATCCATGTTGCTTATATAATATCATTAAAATACTTAAGTTAAAAGCTTTGCAAGATCTCATTTGTTAACCATTATTATGCTCAGTATGACCTTAATGCACCAGAACCATTCTACAATCAGAGTTTCCCATATTATTTCTGCAAACACCTGGAGCTGTAGTCTCTGGTAATTTTCCCCCTGACATGCATATTCATAAAAGCTGTCAAACAAGTATTCTATATTATTTTTTCATATATATTTTTCTGTCGAGCCAGATAGAGGATCACTCTTTAGAATTAGCCATGACAAATGAAATGACTCTTTTGTCCTTCACAGTTATGATGAGAATGAAATCAGAGGGCTCGGTTACACATTAACAGTTGTACTTTCCATTAAACTTCTCTGAATGCAGGTGCCAGTAAATGAGCTACTGATAACTAAGGCAAAGTTTAAAGGTTTTATTTGATCTCCCGCCTGTTTGAGCCAGGAGTGCTTCTCAGCCATTAAACATAGGTAGGCAAAATATATAGAGAGAGAGGGCAAGGAGATTTTTAAAAACTGGTTGTAACAGTATTAGCAATTACCAAGTACATTTGATTAAAAGCCTGTTATAAGATTTAGGTATTATTATTCTACATTATGGGTCTGATTCAAAATCCACTAAAGTCAATGGAAACATTTGCAGTCAGTTCAGTGGGTTTGGATTTTTATAGTCTTTGGCGCTTAAGTCCTGCCCCTACCTAGGGAGAGCCCATTTTAGGGCAACCTCAGGCCTGATCTAGATTGCACTAGCTTGTAATAGCCCCTTAGGGTCTGTCTACACTGCACTTGGGTGTGAGCCTCCCAGCTCAGGTAGACAGAGTTGTGCTAGCAGGGCTTCAGCGAGCACATTAAAATAGCAGCGTGGGTGTTCCAGCTCAGGCGTTTGAGCCTAGGGGGTTGGTGGGTGGGTGACAGATCCCGAACAGCCTAAGCCATAATGTTCACACTGCTCTTTTTAGCACGCTGGTGCAAGCCCTGCTAGTGTGAGTCTGTCTACCCAGGCTGGGAAACTCACTCCAGCTGCAGTGTAGACATAACTTAGAAGCTGTTGTGCCAGGAGTTCACATAACTTTAAAACTCCTGTTCTAGTTTTTTAAACAAGCTTCCCAGGAAAATTCTGCCTTGTAAAGAGATGTGCAGTGTGACATTAATCTGCTTCTTTTTGAGGTAGTTAAGGAGAGTTGAACACCAGATTTATAATGGCATCTTTAATTATAGACCTATTACCACCACTAAATAATTATCACCAGCATTGCCTCCCACACACCATTCATCAATTTTTACTCTCTAAGTGCATTAAATGAGCTATTGCTAATGGATGAGTTGTCTCTGGAGTCATAGAGATTAATGAACCAAATTTGGGAGGCAGACTGGATTTTTTAAAAAAATAATGATCAAAAAGTGAACCTTTCCCCACAGATGTTTCTAATGCAACTCAGGCCAGGTGGAAAACACTAACTAGAACTAAATTTGCCTCATTGGGAATCTCCACTCCAATTTTATTTTGATCAAAATTATGCTTAAATTAAGAACAACAAAGTTATATTTTTTCTTTGATGACGAAGCTAAAGTCTTTTAAAACAGTTCACGTGGACATCAAGAATCCCATTTGGATAATGTTGATAATGGGCCAGACTAATTCTGCATCTCCTAAATAATACTTATTTCCACATAGGGGAGAACAGCATCCTTAAAAACATGCTAGAGAAGATCAGTATGCAGAGCAATTTGTTCCTGTCTGTGAACGACAACCATAGAACACCAGATTTACCAAAGAAAATTGACTTCAAGTAGTTCATTAAAGGCCTGATCCAACGCACTTTGAAGTCAATGGAAAGACTCTTATTGACATTAGTGGGTTTTGGAATGGGCTTGAAGCAATCATCAATTCACTACTGGGTGGTACTGAATGATACTTGCTACCATCTGTTCAGTGGTGGTTAGGTGGCTTGGTAAAACCAAAATGGATTGAGTGGCTCCATGTCCCATTTCTTACTTCTACAGTTTGAGAGAAACCTGGTTCTGATATTGACCCATCTCTAATTTTTCATAACCCTGAAACTGAAGGTTTTTTTTGTTGTGAAAGGTAAGCAAGTAGGCACTACTGCAAGCCATATGTTAGTCACACTAGCTCTGTTAATAATATGTAGGCAAACAACAGACTATTGCCGACTCACAGCAGAAACTAGGCCAGTTCCCTGTTGCCTTGCACCTTATCTAGTCATTTAGTATAGTAGTGCAGAGTGAGTGTGAAATGCTGCCATTTTGCTCTCGTGGTGTGGAGTACCCACGGTGCAGGGCCACAGTGAATCATGTGCACGGTTTGGTGAAATATCTACTCTTTCAAATCATCACATTGGGTAAGAGTTAAGTTTGTTTTAATACAGCATTTGGCTTTATTTAACTGTACCATACAGAATGGAATAAAAGACAATGATTACATTTAGATTAAAATCCATTTTCTCCGTCTGAAAAGACAAGCTCTTCTTTTGTCCTTGATATGGACAACACACAGGGGTCACTGGGCAAAGCTATGGTTCCTGGGCTAAGCTGAACTATCTGAGCATAGGCACTGGGGGTTCCCCCCAAAGAATCTTCCTTCCCACAGGATGCAGAGCAGCAGCAGGACTGATCTGATGCCCTGCAGCCTCAGGGATGCAATATATTAACAGGTTTTAATGCCAGAAGGGACACTCGTGATCTTCCAATCTGACCCATTGCATCACACAGTACTTCTTACATCAACCCTCTATCTTCTGATTGAACTAAAGCACATATTGTAGAAAGTTGTACAGAGTGAATTAGACTTCAGAGGATGGAGTTTCCACCACATAGCTCCTAGTGCTACAGTACCCCCCACTTCTGCATGAGGAATAGCTGGTGGAGCCATGCAGTTGTGCATCCACCCTTCCCCCCAAATGCCCATCTGCCGTGGGGCTTAGGAAACTCCCATGGGGCTAAGATCTAGTCACTTCTTGTGTGTGCTCCCTCACATGTTGATGACCTCTGTCCCACATGGCAGATCCCCATTAGTTCCCTGGTGTTCAGGGCCTTCCACAGCTGTAGGAAAGAATTAGTCCTGAGGAATATATATTCTGAGTGAGAGATTGCCATTTACAATCCACTGTGGTTCATGTTATTTTCTAAGTGCCATAGGCACTAGGAGGTTAAGCTATGTATGTACCAAAAATAGCCACCTTGCTTTATAACTACCAGAGTTCCCTGGGATTATTTGGTAAGTGTAACCCCGTGGCCTTCTCCTGGACACCACGTTGTGGCCTTAGGGGAGCCCTGCAAGTGGCCCCTTGCCTCAGTTTCTCTCGATTCCTCAAACTCAATACAGTCTTTGGAGTACACAAATAGCCCTTCTAGTGGGGTTAATTAAATACCGTAAACCAGAGTTCCCCAGCACAGTCCAGACAGTATGTTCAGCCCAACACCAGGTACGGTTCTGAGCGGAGGTTCTCACCACATCTGTTCCCAGCTTCCTGGTACAGTTCCAGCTCTTGCCTGGAGACATCAGCAGGCTCACACTTTCATCATTCCCCAGCCTTCAGCCCTCTCTGGCCCTCCGGCTTCAGCTCTGCAGTTCAGCCAGCAGACATCTCCTTCCACAGCTGCTCTCCGCTCTCTCTGGCCATGGTTCTCTGGCCTGGGGAAGTTTGTAGGTGGACACCTGCCTGCCTTTCATCCTTCTGCTTTTATGAGCGTGATCTGGCTCAACTGCTCAACCAGAGAACTCTCACCACTCCCTCCTTCAGGGGCATCACCTCCCTGAAGCGCTCAGCCCAGCTCTCCTCTTCTTCCAAGCTCTCTTTACCCTCAGGAATTTTTTTCCTTTTCTAAACTTTGGGTTCTAAAATGCTGCTTCTAAGCTCACTGTCTCTCTCAGGATTCTGGGCTCTTTTCTGAACTCTTATTTGTAACTCCTGGGGCAGCCCCACTCTCCTCATTACACCACACTAGGATGCACCTGGACTGTAACAGGACTGCCAAGCCCCATTTAATTTAAGGGGCCAGCTACCCTGCTGCAGTAAGTTAGGAACACAGAAACCGCCATTCTGTACCAGTTGTCCATCCTGTCCAGTATCCTGTATCTGACATTGATCAATACAAGCTGCTTCAGAGACAGGTGTAAGAATCCCACAGTTGGTAGCTAGGGGACAACCTGCCCCCCACCCCATGGAAAGTTTCTTCCTAACCCTCGCTACTTTAAGGTTGGCTCATGTCTTAAAGCATGTTACTGTCGCTAGTGATCCTGCAACTAGCACTGCATGACTTGGTCACAAAAGTTGCAGGACTGTCAAGCTGTGATTCTATGTATGTACGGAAGAATTATCACTGTCAGCAGGGCTCCCCTCCCAATAATATTAAAATGTGTGTTCTTGAGCTCTTATGCAGCCCCGTACCACCAGTGTCATCCTGAAATTCATGGTCAGTCCCTGAGAGATTGGCAAATGGAGCCGTCAGAATGGCAGATCAGATAGTCCCTTTGACTGCTCAAAACTTTGGACAAAAAAGGACCTGATAGAATTGCAGTGATGCCAGTGGGAGTCTTTCCATTAGTATTAATGGAATTTGGATTGGGCCCCTAGATGTGGAATGAAAGTATTTCCTATAAGGGGTTATGGTGAAATGTTCTCCGGATTTGGCATTTTCAGGTACTGGTTAAAATTCATAACAAGCAGGGGAAAAACAATTTAGAGGGATTTTCTCTACCTTTTGCTGCCCAGCCTCCAATATCTGTCAATGCTCAGGCCAACAAAAGAAAAAGCACAATCTTCCTAATATGTTAAACTATTTTAAGGCCTGATCCTGCACAGTCTATTCAAGTCCGTGGGGATTTGCGGTACTAACGGAAAGCAGAACCAGACCCTTAGTGCCTTTCATGACTTGATGTAATTGTTGTAATTCTAATAATGTATTTCATAGCCAGGCCCAAGCAACAGGGCAACCCACATTCAAGATAAGTGAACAAACCACTGATTACATGTCTTTGGTTCCCTATTGTGCATTGTTAGGAAATAAAAATGACTCTAGCAAGCCGCTAAAGGTAATGGCACCAGCAACACTTATCAGAAGCAGACTGCTTTTTGTACAAATGGGTCTGATAAAGACCATGCAGCAGAGCAGACAACAATTTAAACTTGTAGAATGAACAAAGATGTATAGCTTATCTCTTGGGGGCATTTTCCATGCCTTCAGAGTATCTGACAGTGGAGCCAGTGTGAATATGTACTTTGCATGATAACGGCTACATATGTAGCCTGTACTTTGCACGTTGTCTGGGTCTGAGCATGCATAGCTTCCTGTCTAATGATGCAAGGCAGGTTAACTCTGGTACATGGGACCCGCCACCACTTCAGCTATCCTGCCTTCAGCATTCAAGGTGATTAAAGTCTTTATCTTAGGATGAGAATGGGCTACGTTGATCATTTCCCACTGCTGCTGCTAGAACTGTTCTTGGAACAAATGCAAGTAGTATTTTCAATCAGCTCTTAATACAATTTTTGGTCACAAAATGAAATTTCAGGGAGTCTCTCTCAATTTCTGCTAATCTGATTACGGCAGATTTGCTGTTAGTTTATTCTTACTCAGTTGTCTCTCTCCCTCCAGGAAATACATGAGCCTCACTTTTATGACAGGTTTCAGAGTAGCAGCCGTGTTAGTCTGTATCCGCAAAAAGAAAAGGAGGACTTGTGGCACCTTAGAGACTAACAAATTTATTTGAGCATGCGCTTTCGTGAGCTACAGCTCACTTCATCGGATGCATTCACAAAAGCTTATGCTCAAATAAATTTGTTAGTCTCTAAGATGCCACAAGTACTCCTTTTCTTTTCACTTTTATGAGAAAGCCCTAAATCCTGTCACTCCAGTACTCTTCCCATCAGAAACATACAAACCTATTTCAGGCTCTGGACGTTTGGTAGATCAAGAGCCAGCTATAACTGTACCCAGAATCTGTACACTTGGGATCAGATCATTGAGGCAAATGCTGATCTCATTTATACTGGCAGGAGACAATGGAATTACTCTGTATTTACACTGGTGTAACTCATCACAGTCTCTCTCTCTCTCTCTGGGTCTACATTTCTTACCTATTTAGGTTTCTGTGCTGCACTTATCCCCAAGGTATCTGGTCCATGAGGGCTTGCTCTGGCTACTACTGAAGTCATTGAAAAAAAAAAAAACTTCCATTGATTCCAGTTGGTACAAGACTGGGTCTGAGTTTACAGCAATTGCAGGATTGGACTCTTTGAGTGTTACATGAACTGCAAATTGCTTCCATCTGTAGCAGTTTCATGAAAGGAAAAGCAAGGATATTTTGCCAGAAGAGGAGACGACATCAGGAGAAAGTCCAGAAAGTGGTTTATACAACAAGTCTGAGTTGACATTAAAATAATGGGATTCTCGCCTGTACGAATAAAATTTCACAACAAAATACTGGAGGAAATGCCATGACATTAAGAACCTTCATTTTTTTGGGGAATGTCCCAAAGTGAAAGACTCCATATTTCAGAAAACTGATGCACGATTTTATGGAACACATATAATACTCAAATTCCCATTACTATGGAATTAAGGAAGTCTCCTTACTTACTGAAATGTAAGCATCGTATCTGTGTGTTATTCTCACTGGAGACTAACGACTTGTTTTGGTTACAAAAAACAAATATGCACTAAGGAAATAAAGCTCACAGAAATAAAAGAATTAAGAGAAACAGGAAGATTTGCTGTCTAACAATCAAATGGTTTGAGGAAAGCTGGACTGGGTGGTGACGCAAATCATTCACATCTGAATGATAAAACGTATCTAATAGTAACAGTGGATGTGATCCTGGATTTCCTTGAGCATGTAAACCTCCCATGATATGATAGGAATTTACTATGATAGGAATTCTGGATCTTCAAAGAATTACCTCAGTTATACCCGTGCCACCTTACTGTTTTCAATTATAGCCTCCGTCACACCTGTATGACTCCATTGTCTGTGGGGACAATCTGGCCCTGCAATTGGAAATGTAGTGCCGTCAACAATCTGCTGATACAGAAGCCAAGAGACACTTCAGCTTCCCCTCCTATACTTGTATTCACCCTGCTGATCTGATGAGGGTAAGTAAGGGAATAAACTAATATTTGTCACTAATGCTAGTATTATTTTGATGTATCCAGAGCCCTGTGGGTGTGCATGGTGCTCCACAGACAAGTGTCGGAGGAGTTGATGACCTGTCCCTGCAAAGTGATAAGCACTTCATGTGAGCAGTTTAGCTCCCTCAATTTTCATTGACTTCAGTGTGAGCTGAGAGCAGCCAGAACCTTTCAGAAGAACTCATCTGTAGTCCACATGCACACAGGGAGGAGACAGCATCCATGTTTACAAAGATACTTAAGAGACAGGGCTGGCTCCAGGCACCAGCTTTGCAAGCAGGTGCTTGGGGCGGCATTCAGAATGGGGCGGCAGTCCGTGTCCCGCGGTGGCAATTCGGTGGCGACTGCTTGGGGCGGCAAAATTGGTAGAGCAGGCCCTGTTAAGAGTTGCACTTTAAGGGAAAGAAGAAGTGGGATTTCTAAGCATGGACATTACTAGGTTCGATAATGGGCTGGGTTCTGGCCCCTTCGAGCTGTTCTGGCAGAGCAAAGGGGCCAGGAAGCTGCCATGACCACATTCCCCTAGGACTGGTGGCACAGATTTGATGTAGGGGCCATGTTATGGGTGTGGCTGGAGTGTCACTGGTCTCAGGCTGCCCCAGGGCTGATGGAACAGGAACGTGGCTGTTACCATGCCAGCCAGGGCAAATTAGGCTCCTCTACTTGATATTAGGGGCCAGACCAGCCTTGGGCTAGCCCCTGTATGGCTGGTGTGCGTGTAAGGAAGCATAAAGTCACTTTTGGCCTCTATTCAAGCCCTGCACTGAACATAGCTCAACTAGACCTAAGGTCCTCCCATAGGTAGGCTTTCATGTATAGCAGGAAAAAAAAAATCACAGGTTTGTAGTAGCTGCTTGCACAATCGCTACAGCAGCACAAAACTGAATATCCCTGAATTTTTGGATATTCTGAGAAAATTGTTAGCTGGCAACACTGCACTACCCTTCCAGGTATGGATGAGCCCCCTTCTGAAATACATGTAATCACTCCTAGTACTGCAGGGCCTATTTTCAAACCTGGCACCTCAGTTCAGGCACCCTATCAGAGAGCTGGATCCAAAGCTTTCTGAAGTCAAAATGAAAGATTTGTATTGGTTCCAATAGGCTGTGGATTGGGCTTACAGTCCTCATTTTAAAATGAGGGCCCCCATCATTCCAAATGATCATAAGCATTACCCGTCCATTTCCTTATGGTTTATTCCAGCAAACGCTGGTATAGTCTAACAATGAGCATTGCAATCATATATTGAAGCTGAAGTTAATAAACATGGAAATGAAGGGAAAGTATTACTGCTCTGCCTATCAAGCATGGCCACTCCTAATCAAGAGAAAGTTTGGTGTATGGTGAATAGATACTGTTTATCCCATCTTCTTTTTCAGATGGACATCTATCATTCCAAACAGCTGCCTGCAATATGTATGGTCATGTATCTTGGGAGAGGCATTTTGATACTCTTGGAGGTTAACATTTAAAAAAATATGTTATTGAAAAAAAGTCCATACTTTGAAAATTATACTCATACTGCAGATAGTTATAAAAAGGGATGTGTATGACCCAGTTTGAAATCCACACTTAACTTCCCATGTGGTTCACATATGTGTAAAATGGGCATGTTTTTATGAATCATTTGTATACTCCCTGGCCAGGATCCTGTGTTTAAACAATTGAGGAAACAACACAATACAGCTGTATAAGGAATTTTTTTTGTTCATAAATAGGATCTATAGATTTTAAAAGCGGCATTTCAAGCAATAAAGAAATTGTCCATATTGCTGGAATGTATTTCATGCTTTGTAAAATCGTTCGTTCTTTTGGTCTGGAAATAAGGACCTGAGCACATGAGATTGATGCCAACTGAACATTGTTATAGTTATTAATAGTCAAGGCTGAAGGTGCTATTCATTACAAAGATATCAAAACAGGCCTATTTGGCAAGAAAGAGTAGATCTGGTGTTTCTAAAAATTAATAACATCTTATTAAATGAAAAAGTTCAGACTTGGATAGTTGAACATTAAAACACTGAACAAATTAAATGTAAAAGGTATTGCATTTACTGGCAGTTCCCTCAACATATTTCTAAACTTTTTCCCCCTGAAGACCCTGGAACGATTAGACGAAAGTGGCCCCATTTGTTGTACTGAGTGACTTAAAATATCTCCTTTTGGAACTGATGCAGTATAAACAAAAACTAAAGACCTGAAAAGCAAATACTTGCCAAAATAGAATGTTGAATTTGGACAGTTCGAATACTTTTGGGGTCAAATGCACTGATTCAGTGGTAGGATGGTGCACACAGATAAATTGCGTAGTCTTTCCCTTGTCTGAGATGAGCAGATGAAGCGTGTCCAAAGTCTATCTTGTTATATAAAGAGAACCATCCTTATTCTGATCTCATTTCACCACAGTAAGTTAGGAATAACTCCACTGAAGTCAGTGATATTACACTGGTGTGAAACTAGTGTGAGATCAGAATCAGGTCCAAAATGTTTATGGATGGGATTTTCAAATGAGCCTAAAGAAGAGAGAAACACAATGGGATTTGAGTGACTATGGGAGTTGGGTGTCTAGTTCCCTTAGGTTGCTTTGAAATCCCAACCTATATTTTTAAAAGAACATATTTATGTTGGTTGTGTACAGTACTAACCCCGGGCTAAACTGTGGCATTTAGCTGTACCTCTGTGTTGGTGGCAAAGTAAAATTGTATCACCTCAGAGGTAGCACAAGGCAGCATTCTGCTTCTGACAGGCACAGTGCTTCCCAGAGCTCTCCAGTAAGGGAGAAGGAGCAAAATCCAATACTCATTTAAGGGTTAGAGCATATCGCCTCCCCCAGAGCTGGCCTGCTTTGTTGGCTGGTGCATAGGTTTTTTGATGAAATGATTCCCAAAGGGTGCAACTCAATAGCAACTTACTGGCCTTACCCTCTCGTAGTATTTTAAAATGCCTTTCCAGGAAAGCTCACTCACATACTAGTGTATTTTTGTTCAGATTAGTTTTTGAAAAAGATGATCTCTACAGGTATCTACTAGATTTAAAAAAGTAAATCATTTCCCTACCCAGAATGCAATCAAATAAAAGTCAGTGGGTTCATGTTGACCCCAGATATGAAGAAGGAGCGTGTGGAATTGATGTGAGAGATGAGGTGCGTTCCGGAAGTTTCATAAAGTCTTCAGAAGAAAGTGAGGAAAAAAAATTAAGTTTTAACAAATAAATAAAATGTAACGGACTCAAGGGTTCATTTTAACTTTACACAAGAGCTTTTAACTAAAGTTAAGAATCTACCTACACCCTGAGTTCTCTATTCAACACGCCATTACGCAGTTCACTTCAAAAGTCACTGGCATTGCTATCTCAGCTCAAGAGGTTAATGCATTAAAACGTCATGACATGTTTGTGGTTTCAGTATGTAACGTACTGGTAATATCAGCAGCAACCACAAAATACAAAACTTCACACACAAAACTAGAGTGACTTTCTTGAAGATCATGGGTTAATTTTAAACCTCCTGTAGACACTGTACTTAAAGCACATTGGGCCAGATCCTGAGCTGGTGTAAATTCCCAATTTACACCAGCTGAGAATTTGTCCTATTGAAGTCAATTTATAAACTCTTACGCTCAGCTTTACTTTCTACACATCCAAAAACTTCTTTAATTTCCATTTAAGGTTGCAAAGTAGAATTTAAGGAAGACGTATCATTAAACATACATACTGAAACTGAATACTGACTACTCCTGAGAATATGGAGGCCAAAACATCATGAAACACTAGGAAAAACACAATTTTTCATTAATTAGTTTATAAACATCTGTCTCCTTTCACATTAAAAAAAAAAATCTGGAGAAAAAAATCAGTCAGTCATTCTCCTTCCCAAATGGAAGTATCCCAATTTGTAAGCAAATTAGTTAATCCAGACTCCAGTCAAAAGTTAGAGTGGAAGCATCGGACTTAGAATGGAAAAAACAGCCTTAATTACGCAACTGATGCCTCCTTGATATTGCATATTGGGGTGTATTCCACACTCTGCAGTGTACCATAAGTTTTATCCACGGTCAGAGCAATTATGACTTAATTTAGGTAACAAGTCTTCCCCCAAAGTCACTGGAGAAGAAGTTGACATTTAAATTACGCTGGTACAAATCCAAAGTAATTCCACTGGCTTACCATTGCTGTGAATTAGGGCCTGGGAGCTTTGCAACTGATTTCTGAGGGAGCTGGATTGGGCCTTGAATTCTTCCATGTATGTTGCTTGTCAGAACAGTTTTAGTTACCTACAGCATGCCATTTTCATGAGAACCCATATATTTGGAGGGCAAGACAGGGAAAGATGCTAATGGAGATCAGAGATGTTTAGACACTGTAATACCAGCATGTATTGGTAATTGAGAGAATTCTTCATTTTTTTGGCCAGAAGAGAGAGAGTGGATGTGTCATTACACAAAGTAAAACTATTTCCCCATGTTTATCCCCCACCCCCACCCCACTGTTCCTCACATGTTTTGTCAACTGCTGGAAATGGTCCACCTTGATTATCACTACAAAAGGTTTTTTTTCTCCTGCTGGTCTGATGAAGTGAGCTGTAGCTCATGAAAGCTTATGCTCCAATAAATTTGTTAGTCTCTAAGGTGCCACAAGTCCTCCTTTTCTTCTTGTTACAATATATATGGTAAGACCCATTGTTTCATGTTCTCTGTGTATATAAAACCTCCCCCCTGTATTTTCCACTGCATGCATCCGATGAAGTGAGCTGTAGCTCACGAAAGCTTATGCTCAAATAAAAGTACTCCTTTTCTTTTTGTGGATACAGACTAACACGGCTGCTACTCTGAAACCTAAGAAGACTGGAGATGGACCCTACTAACAAAGGTTGGAGAAGTTCAGATTCAGGTGGGGGTGGGGGAAGGTGGAGAGAGAAAGGATAAGGGGGCAGGCAGGCAGGACTGGCCTATTGTGGAGATTGAATCCAGATCCACACTTGTAGCAAATGTGGCAGTGTGTCTAAATTGAGATCTTCACAAATCCAAAAAAGACGTGTGGAAAAGTATGAATATCAGGAGATGCTGTTTGTGACCTTTAAGTTTTCTTATGCCCTGGACTATGAGAAATATTTAACAAAGCTATCAACATCCTAACAGTTAAACAGATCACCAAAGCATCTGTGATCCCACTAGAATGAATTTTTACCAAAACTGATCCTGTGACATTGAAAAATGCTTTATGTCCCTGTGTGACTGTATAGATGGTATTAGAACATATGCAAATAAGAGCCTAATTAAGAGGTTCATAACAAAACATGAAAATTTACCTGAGCAATCACCTGTTGGTTTGCAACATCCCATTCCAAAACCTCCTCTTTAATTTTTTTTTAATTAGCAGTGTGGAAACAAAAATAGATCTCCACTAGCTGCAAGTAGTTTATTCAGCTCTAAAAGTTGCTGCAGTTTTGGTTTGGGCCTCTCTCTAATAAAGACGAACTCCAAAGACTGCTCAATTAGAAAACCTTGCTAAAAGGAGCAGCATCATGCCCATAATTCAGAATTTTACACTTTCCCCCTAAAACAAGAAGGGATAAATATGGGAAATTTTTGGGGTGGAATGTCGTATGAGAGACAGCGGGGGCAGACTCCCCAGGACATGTGGGCTGTCATGCACTGCTCCAATGACACAAAGCAGCCATAAACCTAGCGTAACTGGCCAGCTAAATTGGGTTTATGGCTATTTTGCGTCACCAGAGCAGCCCAAGGCAGCCAGAGCAAATCACTGACTCTGGCCCTAGGTCGGCACAAACATCAGTAGAACAATCATATATAGATCTGAGGCTGAGATTGATTCTGTAGAAAATGTAGTAGGAGACATCTTGTTGGATTCCTGGCAGGATGCACAGTCAGTATCTGTATTAGTAATAGGTGCTGAGATTCAGAAGAATGACGTACTCAAGTTATGCTACTTCTCCTTTAGTTCTTTCCTTTTGGAAGTAAATAGTTATGTTAATCTAACCTTGCATAAAGGCCCTCTTCCTCATCCTTGACTTTCTATTAGGGGATTTTAATAATTTATCAGCTATTAATAGGGTACATGAAGTATTTCTGCTAAAGGCTAGCATAATAGCTAAAAGACTTAAAATTTAGGAGTCAGCATAAAAATACACACTACAGACTGGTATTTAGTACTGAGTTATGGCAAACTCAGAAAAAAGCACTTAAATAAATGCTGGATTTGAGAAAGTTCAGAACATTTGCTCATTCCATTTGGCAGCATATTCATAGATTATAGGGTCAGAAGGGACCATCATGATCATCTAGTCTGACCCACTGGACTTGCCTGAATTAATTCCTGTTTGAAGTAAAGAATATCTTCTAGATAAAATATCCAGTCTTGATTTTAAAATGTGCAGTCATGGAAAATCTACCACAACCCTAAGTATGTTGTTCTGATGGTTAATTATCTCCACTGCTAAACATTTGCTCCTTATTTCTACTCTGAATTTATCTAGCTTCAACTTCTAGCCATTTGACCTTGTTATACCCGGGTCAGCTGGAAGAGCCTTGTATTATCAAAATTTCTGTTCCCGTGTGGATATTTATAGACTAAGATCAAGTCACCCCTTAACTTTCTCTTGGATAAGCTAAATAGATTGAACTCCTTGAGTCTTTCACTATAAGGCATGTTTTCCCATCCTTTATTATTTTCATGACTGCGTTCTTTCCAATTTATTAACATCCTTCTTGAATTGTAGAAACCAGAACTGGAAATAGTATTCCAGTATAGGTCACATCAATGCCAAATACAGGAGTAATATAACTCTCTACTTCTATGAGAGATTCTCCTGTTTATACATCTGATAGTTGCACTCTCTCTGAGAGCCCATGTTCAGATGATTATCCACTCTGACTCTTAAGTCTTTTTCAGAATCACTGCTCCCCAGGATAGAGTCCCCCGTCTAGCAAATATGGCCTGCATTCTTTGTTCCTAGATGTAGGACTTTCCATTTGGCTGTATTGAAATGCATAGTTTGCTTATGCTCAGTTTACCAGGCAATCCAGAACTCTTAATTAGTTACACTTCCCCATTTTTGGGTCATCTGCAAAATTTATCAATGATGATTTTATGTTTTCTTTCAGGTCAGTGATAAAAATGTTAAATAGTGTAAGACTAAGAACCAATCCCTGCAGGACCACACTAGAAATAGTCCTGCTTGATGAGGATTCCCCATTTACAGTTGCAATTTGAGATTAGTCAGCGAATTTTTAATTTACTTAAACTGTGCCATGCCAATTTTGTATCATTCTAGTCTAAGCCCTGGTCTACACTAGGACTTTAGGTCGAATTTAGCAGCGTTAAATCGATGTAAACCTGTACCCGTCCACACAATGAAGCCCTTTATTTCGACTTAAAGGCCTCTTAAAATCGATTTCCTTACTCCACCCCTGACAAGTGGATTAGCGCTTAAATCGGCCTTGCCGGGTCGAATTTGGGGTACTGTGGACACAATTCGATGGTATTGGCCTCCGGGAGCTATCCCAGAGTGCTCCATTGTGACCGCTCTGGACAGCACTCTCAACTCAGATGCACTGGCCAGGTAGACAGGAAAAGAACCGCGAACTTTTGAATCTCATTTCCTGTTTGGCCAGCGTGGCAAGCTGCAGGTGACCATGCAAAGCTCATCAGCAGAGGGGACCATGATGGAGTCCCAGAATCGCAAAAGAGCTCCAGCATGGACTGAACGGGAGTGCTGTGCAATACCAAGTCAAATGCCTTACAAAAGACTATCACATCAACACTATTGCCTTTATCATCCAAATACATAATCTCATCAAAAAGATACAAGTTAGTTTGACAGCATCCATTTTCCATAAATCCATGATGATTGGCACTTATTCTCCCATAATTCTTTATTAATCAAATCCCATATCAGCCATTCCATCATTCTGCTTGGGATTGATGGCAGGCTGACAGGCTATTACCTGTGTCATCCCATTTACCCTTTTAAAATATTGTCACATTAGTTTTCTTCTAGTTCTCTTGAAGTTCCTCAGTGTTACAAGACTTATTGAAAATCAACATTAATGGTCCAGAGAGCTCCCTGGCTCCTCCTCAAATGCAAATTATTCAGACCTGCTGATTTAAGTGTCTAACTTTAGTAGCTGGTGTTTAACCTGAGTTACTATTGCAATGGAAAATATTTTATCAGACACAAATACATAATCCTGTTTTTTCCCCAGATACAGGACACAAATATTTATTGTCAACTTCTGCCTTTTTTTGCCTTATTCTACCATTTCCATCTAATAATGGACCAATACCATTATTAGGATTCCTCTTGTTCCCAATATACTCATTATTATTATCAACTCTTCAGCTATTGATTTCTCCTTGTGTCCCTTTGGTTCTGTTATCAATTTTCCACAATTCCTAGCTCTAAATTATGTTATCAATTTCCCCTTTCTCTCAATTGATCTATATTATTTCTATTGCTGTTTTCACTTCTCTAAGCCAGGATATTTTTTTTTCCTCTCTTTTCCCTCAATTGTGGATTTTTGAGCATATAGTAAAAAAACAAAAACAAAAAAGCAGTTCCCAAATGTATTTGCTTTTTAGTTTTAAATTCTTTCTTCCAGCTGATTTGGTTCTTAATTATGCTTAGCTTTTGAAACTGGCCTTTTAAAGAACCAAGTATACATGTTATTGGTTTGGAATCTATTCTGTTTGTACATAACAAATGTGATCAAGTCATAATCACTTGCACCCAATAACCACTAGTTTTCAGTTGTGTGATCAATTCCTCTTTGTTTTTCAAGATGAGATCTAATACAGAATTCCCCTATGTTGGATGAAGCATCTTTTGAGTTAGGTAATCGTGATCTATAATTTTTAGGAGCCTGGGGAATAAACAGCAGGAATTGGAATTGTATGACTGAATAACATGGCTGATAGGGCTAGTTATCTCTTTAATTATATCTTGCTTGTGTGTGTTTGGGATTACTACCTATGCACATGAACTATATTTCTATAGAACGAATAGTTATAGGGACAAACTCTGCTTGCAATGCCACTGAAATGGCCCGCATAGATTTTTGTCCTCATATGTCCGGCTGTATGGTTCCTGATATGGAACTCCAGCTGGCCACTATAGCAGTCCTGTGCCATGAGAAGCCTTCTGTCATTGGTGCTCAGGGTCTCGCCAGTACAGGAGGATCTCTGAGGTTCTGCTGCCTAGGGGACAGGCTGGAGCTTCTGTAATAGGTATAGAGGGGACTGCCTGTGTGCTCTGAAGCATACCTCTGCAGAGCTTTTGAACAGCAGCAGCTCTTTGGTGGAAGGGCTATGGTGGCCAGGAGATAGGACTACAGTCCCTATGCCAGGCCTTTGCCAAGATTAATGGCTGTGGAGTAGCCTGGGGAGTGGGATTCCTCCCACTGTGTTACAGCTGAAGTCTCCGGCACCCAGACAAGTTACTCATGTGAGTATACTGTCCAAACCCACTGCTGCAACACACGCTCAGTATGGAAAGGAAACCAAAAGTCACCAAAACAAATCACTCCAAGATGCTGTATTATTACTTCCTCTTTCCATTCAACCTGAAACAATTTCTTTCTTTTAAATTTCAAGCAAACTGAAAAATTCTTTATTTTGCCAGCTCTACTTACAAGGCAATGTTCAATGGAGGCTGTAAACTGGGGGAACAGCTCAACAGATACACAACACAGAAGCCTCTGGCTAAGCTTTTCCTCAAGGGAAAAGGTTTATAACCAGAAATCAAAACAAGTTAACATAAGCAAAGAAGAGTAGTAGCAGAAAACTTCCCATTGTGGGCTCAACCAAATCCTCTGACCTATTTCCACATACATCCTCCCTTTGCGGTCTTTCACAGGTTCACCTGTGCTGAGCGGAGATTAACCCCTTGCCCTCCAGAGATAACATCATGTACTCTGCATCAGGTCATATAGGCAAGAGAGGGCACGGATGTTTGGCTAAAGGAACCTGTCACAAGGCACTCCACTCACTGTTTGGCTGATGCCTCTTCCTGATCACTCTGGGAATAAGCTCGAGGTCAACACCCCCATCTGTGGTTTGCGTACCATCGCTCTCTCCCCTCCTCTGGTCTGGAGCCCCTCTCTTGCTCCAAGAACTGCAGTGTCCTCTTTGTGATATAGTCCTCCACCTGGGTCACTCACTGTCCCCCCTTCCAGGATTCAGTCCATCAACAATACTAGGCAGTCTTCCCATTCACTTTCCTGGTACCACTCCCTCAGTGGCTGGTAGGGGAACCTGGGCCTGCCCTCTACTTCAGGTTCCAGTCCAAGGACCCTCAACTCAGCGGTTCTGGGCCTTCCTCTCTCTCCCATCAATGCTTCTTCCCTGGACTGCTTCTTACTCTCTAGTTCCCCTTCTCTCTCTGAGTGTACCAGCTCTAAGAACCCTCTTCCCAGGGTGTCACTGGCTGCCTTCAGGCTTTCCCAGCAGCCCCTGAGCACTGCTCCCTCTTCCCAAAGAGTGACTACCCTTTCTCAGCAGCCATTCAGTATGTAGCTGGCTACCTGGCACAGGTGAGCCTGTTCTCTAATTAGCTGCCTCCAGCCAAAAGCTCCCCTGTTTGCAGCCTAATTAGCTGATTGGGCCCACCTGACCCAATTCCACTCTTGAAAACTAGTGTGGGGATCTTTTCTCACCCCATCACAGAACCCTGGAAAGTATCTTCCTTGCTGCTCTTGAGCTCAGCCAGTTCTCAAATGAGGAGATCATGCCTTTGCTGAATTAGCTAGTAATAAAATTCTGAATACAATTAAAACCCCCAACATTTTCAGTATCTGTCTAGACACAACACCAGATGCCATTAAAAGAGACCAGATGTCAAGTATTTTCTGTTACGTCCTAAAACAAGGGGCAATAAAAGTTTCTATTTTACTTTATTCATATCAGCCCCACATGGTGAATCATTGTGCAGTTATGCCCAGATATTTCAGTGACATAATAATTACATTGGGGACACGGATGTTCTGCAATGTCATGATAATATCAGTACCTCCAGAATAATGTTTGGGGGAAATGATCTGCACGATTTACAGCTTTAGTGCTTTAGTCACAGATGAAAACTTGGCCTGACATATACATTGGGCCGAATTCTCCCTCAAATGTTCATGCACAATTCCTATCAAAGCCAATGGGAGTTGTGCACATGTCTATGAGGGCAAAATTTGTCCCACTGTCTATTCAGTGTCCCTTTTGCCACAAACCTTATTTTTAATAAAGCTAAGGGGTTTTATCATTCACTTTATCAGATACAAGAGATACAAAGGGCAGCTAGAGTCATGTTCAGCTCCAGGTATCATAGAACACAGCTTTGACCCCAGCAAAATACTTAAGCAAGTTTTAACTTAAAGCATAGGAATAGTTCCATTGACTTCTACAGGATTATTTATATGCCCAAAGTTAAGTACATGCGTAAATGCTTTGTTGGATCAGGTCCTAAACAAACTGACAGCAAGTGGTGGCAAATCCGATGTATTTGAATGAATCTGGGATACATTTCTTATTTTGCAGATTTTCTAAAATTTCCCAAGAATGTTAAATTTCCAGTTAAAATATTTATAATCTGAAATCTTGCTGCACCCATTTGATAACATCTCACTAAAGGGATGGAAAAATGAATATGACCCAGAAGCTAATGATAGAAGATGGAAGCATGTTCACCAGTTTTCAGTAGGCTAGTTGTTGTAAGCCATAGTTTGCAGTTGGGACCACTTGTGTATCAGATAAACTTTAGAGGAAACTTTACTAATATTCTGTATTTCTAAAGCAGATCAAACAGAAATCAGAAAACCTGTTACATTTTGTAGTCAGGAATATGCATTTCCAGAAAACTACATTTTCAGTGTTTATTTTTATTTAGTTAGTTCATGCTTTTGGCCTTTCTGAGGCAGTCTGGAGTTTTCTTTGTAGAATTTAACGAAAGTTGGTGTTGCTGGCTTTCCAGGTTTCATGCAAATCTTGTTGGTTGGTTGGTTTTTTGTTTGAGTGATTCTAGGGTATTTAAGCCCTGAGGCTTGGGGTTCAAAACCCAAATCTCAAAGCAAATCTCAGCTAAACACCTCAAATTTTGATTTGCTTTGTGTTGATATCAGGCAACACTCACCTAAGGCTCACTTGGAACCTGACCCTAGATTTGCTATAAAGCATTTCAGTCTTCTATGTATGTATTGATGTGGCCCATCCAAACACCTCTTCCTCACTAATTATTTTATCCCCACAACACCTCTGTAAAACAGGAAAATATTACTCCCCACTTTACAGAGCGGGGTCAGGGTAGATTAAGTCTCTTGGGGTATGTCTTCACGGCAGCTGGGAGTGTGCCTCCCAGCCTGGGTAGACAGACTCACACTAGCTTGGCTCGAGCTATTGCACTAAAAATAGCAGCGTGGATGCTGCAGCAATGGCAAGCCACCTGAGCTCAGACAGCTAGCCTGAGCCTCTGCTGGTGCCACAATAACCACATTTTGTTAGTATTGTTAGCTTGAGCCAAGCTAGCACACGTCTATCTATCTGACCTGGGAAGCATGCTCCCAGCTGCAGTGTAGACGTACCCTTACCCAAAGTCACACAAGATGTCTGTAGTCAAGCCAGCAATCAAACCCACATCTCTTCAGGCCCAGTCCAGTTCTCCCTCCACTGGAGCATCCTTTCTACTTTTGCTCCACAGTAAAATAGTATGAGTTTTAGGCTTCCAAAGGAACCTGAAAACAGGCGAGCTATTTTTGTGCCACTCTATTAATTTGCAAAGCAGTTGCTTTGAGAGGGGATGAAAGTGTGTAGTCCGCCTTCCCCTCCAAACATTTCAAACTTTTGCTTATCTTCATTTTTGATACCTTGCATGAGCTGAGCTGGAGTCTGGGCAGCCTTAATTTGTCTGTATGCCAGAGTACTTTGTAAGCAGTCAGTTCCTTAGCCTCTTATCTTTTGTAAGAGAAGAAAAAAAATGACTTATGTGAGCTAGCCGGTCATGTCATAGGTCATTTCTTTTCATTCTTGCCAAAGCCAGCTACATTTACAAAGTGATCGAACATTTTCCTCTAGAAAAAAAAAAGGCTTTTTGAAAAGCCATTGGAATTCTCATGCAATGCATCATCTGAATCCATATACTTTTTAAGAGAAGACATTGAAATAGTAAATGTGAAAGGTTCACTAGAAACCTTGCTTAACCTTTCAGTTTTACAAAGCTTATATAGTCCAGGGTTGCACAGCAAGATGCCCTTTTCAGTAATGTTAGGTTGTTTTTTTTTCATTGCACTATTGTTGGACCCACTATGAGGAGAAGAGGTCAAGCCTGTTTGCTTTTTTCCTTGCAATTTAAGCATTCCGTCCTGTTAGGGTTCACTGTTCGGTGACCTCTGAATTCATCTAAAATTGCCCCAAAGAACCCAAGTGAATACAAGTGTGGGAACCCGCCTGTTTGTCATCTTCACAATCAGCAGACCTGCTGCAGGCAGCTTACCATTGTTTCTAAGTGGAGACAACAAACATGTCTAGGCTGTCTTGATAAAGCTCACAGATTCTCCACTCTTTATAACACTTGCCTGCTAGGCTCAGTATTAAAAATGAGTATGAATTGAAAGCTGCTGCTATTTATGTCCCAGATTTTTAAAGTGACTTATGATTTTGGGTGCCTTGATTTTCAGGAGCCCAACTTGAGAGACCTTACAGATCCTTCATTCTCAAAGCAGGGAGTGCCCAGTACTTTGAAAAATCCTAGGTACGCATCTGGGTTTAGGCAGTGTACTTAATTTGCATGAGAGTGAAGATAGTTGGTGAGAGGAAAAACTGCTGAAGATCAGAACTAGAAAAAGATGCATCTTAATTATTTCCTTCTTGGAATTTTGTTGAAACTCTCCTTAGAGTCAAGAATTTTCAGAGAGTACTTACCAGACAGAGGTCTGCAGCTTTTCACTACTGGGATCTTGAATTCTAGTCTGTGAGATGGCCTGACTTCTGCCCCTTTTCCCATCTTTTACTTAGAGTAGATAACATGCAAAGACAAAATATTTCTCTCTCCTTCATTATCAAGACATATTATTTATTAATGAACTGAGCATTCATTTACAACATTTGGGTCTGTTTAAATGTCATCTTCAACCTGTATATTCAATAAGTTATTAATGGGAAAATGGCAGAAATAAACTAAAGAGTCAAATCCTCATATGTTAAACAGCTGTTTTATATGCGCATGTCCTGTACATAGCATATAAAGGTTCAGAAATGCTCCCTGGAATGTTGGGATTCAGGTTTATTCTACTAAATTTACAGTTTACATTTGCAGATATTATACAAAAGTTCTGCATGAAATTAGTTAAGCACTAGATTTAGGCAAATTATTTGCAACAAACCATTTATTTGGTGAATCTAGCCCTTTTTTCAATCCGTGAATTATTCACAAACAGACTTCAATTTTTACAAAATGTTTTTGTTATTCAAATAGAGTCTGGTCTGATGCCCAGTGAATAGAGCCTGGTCTGATGCCCATTGATTTCAAAGGGCTTTGGATCAGGGCCTTGATCCAATTCTCACTGAAGTCAGTAAGAATTGGATCAGACTCATGCAAACATATCTCAGCCAGTGAATTGCTTACAAAACTTTTACTCTATTGCATAGACTATTCATAATTCACTATTCATGTTGGATGATTGGTCACCTACGTCACAGAATATTGTTTCTGCTCCCTGATTGGATTCCCACCCCCAGAAAGAGTTTGCAAGATGGCTGTGCGAATCCCTCCGGCCTGAAAAATCATTGAAGCCTTTGCTTTCTGTGAACATTTTAGAAAATTTGTGAATTTCATTCAAATGAATATTCATGAATAATTCTTTGCTGTGTCCAAACAATTCTGTTAAGCTCTGTCATGCACCTGGCATGTATTTACTCATTATCTTTCAGATGTTAATTTCTATTTGTGAGAAACAAGCTGTTGGTGAAAAAATAAACATTGAGCCTATTTTCAGTCTGCAAAGGCCAGTGGTTTTGTATATATTTAGACAGGTCCTGTAGGGAACAAAACTCTTTGGTGTTCATTACTTAATGGGGTTGACATGTGCACCCACTTTGGAAAGTTTTAAGATCAGTGACCCATGGTAAAACAATACATTCCAATACACCATGATGCCAGGGGGCATTAGTTCTAACACTTATCACCTTTCAGGACAGGAAAGAAATAAAACATTATCATCTTATATCAATATATCTTTCTAGCCTTAAGGATTTTGCAGTGTGGTTGTAGCCATGTTTGTACCAGGATGAGAGAGAGACAGTAGGTTAGGTAATATCTTTTATTGGACCAACTTCTGTTGGTGGAAGGCAGGGCCGGCTCCAGCTTTTTTGCTGCCCCAAGCAGCGAAGAAAATAAAAAGAAAAACCCGATTGAGCTGCCACTGAAGTGCCGCCGAAGAGGAAGAGAGGGAATGAAGGACCGCTGCCGAATTGCCGCCGAAGACCCGGACATGCCACCCCAATAATGCACGGTGTGCCGCCCCTTTCTATTAGCCGCCCCAGACACCTGCTTCCTTCGCTGGTGCCTGGAGCCGGCCCTGATGGAAGGTACAAGCTTGCTAGTTTCACAGAGCTCTTCTTCAGATCTGGGGAAGGAAACCAGAGTGTCTGAGCTAGATACAAGTTAGGATAGATTGTTAAGCGTATCTGAGTGCATAGCTATATAATAACAGATTTTTTGGTGTGTCTGGGGTGATTGTTGGATCAGTGGAGATAATTGTGGTGATCTGGATTTCTTGTATATAGTCATTTGCAGGGTTCCATTTCTGAAGGTAGTTGTGGTATTCAGGACATTGATGCTGGTTTGGAAGTGTTCTAGAAAGAGTTTGACGGATGGGTGGCGGTTGTGAAAATTGTAGTGGAAATCTATGAGGCAGTTTAGGTCTCCTGTGTGGTGGATGAAGCTATCATTGATGTATCATGGGTGTATCATTGGTTTCAAGGTGCATTTTCCCAGAAATTCTTCCTTAAGGCAGCCCATGAAGAGGTTGGTGTACTGGGGAACCATCCTAGTACCCATGGTTTAGCAAAGTATTCGCTGTTAAATGTGAATTTGTAGTCAGTGAAATGAAAAGGATGAGTTTGATGATGTATTTAGGGTGGATTTCCAAGCATTGTACATTATTGTGTAGATATTTGAGGCAGGCAGTGATACTGGTGTATAGGGAGGTGTTATGCATGGTGACAAGGAAAGTGTTCTGGGGGAGGTTGTTAACTGCAGAATTTCTGGAGGAAGTTGGTAGTGTCTTGCAGTAAGCTGGCCCCTTTGTGTGGTGAGAGATTTGAGGATGGTTTCTATGAGTCCCACTATTCCTTCAGTGGCCAGATATGATGGGTCTGTATGGGTTCCCTTGTTTGTGCCTCTTGGGAAGCATGTAGAAGGACCGTGGGGTGGGTTTGTGGGAAGGATGAGGTGGTTCCATTTTTCTTGGAATTGTTTGGGAAGTGATTTGATGGTATCTTTAAATTCCTGTGTGAACTGTGGTGTGGGATCTTCTTTGAGTTTTTTATAGTAGGTGGTGTCAGAGAGTTGTCTGTTGGCCCTGGTGATGTAGCCATCATGATTAAGGACTATACAGCACCCCCTCTGTTGGCTGGTGTGATGGGCTCCCTCCCTCCCGGATTCCACCTGGAAGTGGGGTACCTCTGAGCTCCCCGACCCACCAGCCTGGGCTCCTTTTTACATTGTACTTCTGTGACAAGCTGCAAAGCCCTCTCTAGCCTGCACTGTCACCAGCATCTGTACAGATAGGGATCCACTCAGCTGCAGTTACATGCAGGCAGGCTCCCTGACCAGCCCCTGCATGGGAAGGCTCCAGCTAAGGCACCTTCCAGCTCCTCAGGCACTCACCCCCCTCTGGAATGTAAACCCAAAATTATACAGTCTTGCCCTGCACAAGGAAATGTACAGTGCAAGCTCACAAAATTCACCCCCTCCCTCAATTTGGAGAGGAATATGCAACAGACTTTTGCCCTGAGTGATGATTCCCATCCACTGGTTCAGATAGAGAAAAATAAATTTATGAACTACAAAAGACAGATTTTTAAGTGATTATAAGGGATAACAAACAGATCAAAGCAGATTACCTAGCAAATAAACAAAAAATGCAAACTAAGCTTAATATACTAAATAGATTGGATATGAATAGCAGATTCTCACCCTAAGTGATGATACAAGCAGGCTATGGATTCTTAAGGGGCTAGCTGCACTTGCTTACAGCTTGGAAACCCCAGGTGTTTCATTCACAGGCTAAAAATCCCTTTAGCCTGGGTCCAGCACTTCCCACAATACAGGCTAGGTTCGTCAGATGTTTCCAGGAGTCTTCTTGTGTGGGGAGTGAAGAAGCAAGATGATGTCACTCCCCTGCCTTATATAGCTTTTGCATATGGCGGGCACCCTTTGTTTCAAAGCTTGGTTCCTACACCAGTCAGTAGAAAAATACTGACATCCCAAGATGGAGTCCAGCACCAGATGACCTGGTCACATGTCCCTGTAGAGCAGCGGTCAGCAACCTTCGGCACACAGCCTATCAGGGTAATCCGCTGGTGGGCTGCGAGACATTTTGTTTACATTAACTGTTCTCAGGCAGGGCCTCCCGCCGCTCCCAGTGGCCGCGGTTTGCCATTCCTGGCCAATGGGAGCTGCAGGAAGTGGTGCGGGCCGCAGGGACGTGCTGGCTGCCACTTCCCACAGCTCCCATTGGCCAGGAACGGCAAACCGCGGCCACTGGGAGCTGTGGGGGGCCGTGCCTGCAGACGGAGAACGTAAACAAAATGTCTCGCGGCCCGGCAGTGGATTACCCTAACGGGCCGCGTGCCGAAGGTTGCCAACCCCTGCTGTAGAGTCACAGCAGCCATCCCCGATGAATTATTTGGAGCGTTCACAGGAAGGCTCACCAGGTGGAAGATAGGCTTCTCCTAAGGTCTATTGTTTCTTCCTAATGGCTCATTAACCTAAATGGTCCCTTCCCAACCAACCATCTAGACTGAGAACATTTTGCATATTGGGCATTGCCCAGGAATTGATACATGTGGAATAGATACATAGTCAATATTCATAACTTCTGACACACAAATGATACATGCACACACATAGGATAAAAAGAAAAGGAGTACTTGTGGCACCTTAGAGACTAACCAATTTATTTGAGTTAGTCTCTAAGGTGCCACAAGTACTCCTTTTCTTTTTGCGAATACAGACTAACACGGCTGTTCCTCTGAAACCACACATAGGATAATCATATTCAGCAAACCATAATCTTTCCAATGACACCTCACATGCCTTATCTTGCACAAAATACATCATAATTATGATATAATCATATCATAATAATATAATCATGAATAATATGGGGTGCACTGTCACAGCTAGTTTGATCATTATCTGGTGGTTTGTATAGCTATTCTCTTGACGGTAGAGAGATTGGGATGGATGTAACGTTTGAGGATTTTACAGTTGATTTTTTTCTTGAACCAATTGATATAATGATCCAGCATGTGATTTTGTCTGTTGCGGATTATTCTTTTTTCTTATGACTGTCATGGGGATGTGGTAGGTCTGGGTGATGTCATTTTTGTTGTGGAAGAATTCCTTGAGGCAGAGACGGCAGAAGAATTCTTCTAGTTCTCCTCATGCTAGTAAGTTCAGTCTCCTGGACAGTTCGTATACTCCAGTTCTGGTTAAGGGTTGTCTTGATAGGTTGATGAAGTTGTGGTGTCATGTGGTGGGTCATGGTGTCTTGAGTTTCCCAAAGGTGGTGTTCTGTTGGTTGTGGAGTTGTTGTAGTTGGTTTGTCCACTTTTTGTTTTTGTCCCTGTTAAACCTTAATTGCCCATTTCATTTTAAGAGGTATCCCACAATATAACCCCATATGCTTAACAATCTGTTCCAACTTGTATTTTGCTCAGACACTCTGGTTTCCTTCCCCAGACCTGAAGAACTCTGTGAAGCTTGCAAGCTTGTACTTTCCACGAACAGAAGTTGGTCCACTAAAAGATATTACCTCACTTGCCTTGTCTCTTTCATAGCCTTAAGGCTAAAGTTAGAATGAGCAGACTCTATTAACCTTTTTTCTGTTTATTATTTCATGGCAAAATTTTAGGCTCTCAAGAACAAGAAGTAACAATTACAAATTCAAATCAAAATGAGATTACTGTCCCTAGAAATTGTTCCAACCCCAAGGGGCTCGATGGAAATTGTAGCATCCATACATTTAAAGGTTATCAGCAAAGTAGAAAAATGGATTAATGTGCTTTTTTGCTTCTTTATAATATATAAAGAAGGTCTGAAATTTTTTTTGTTTTTTATAGTGTTTCTTTTTTTACTTAAGAAATATTAAGTTTTGTCTTCAGTGTTGAACCCCTCATTACAGCTGATTGGAGAATCTTTGATCTAACCACATTCTGTTGGAATATGCCATTTGTCAAAAACACAGCTTTTCAAAATTGAGTTGAGTTTACCAGAATTTTGTTCCCAAAGAAAACCGGGGAAACCCCCAACATCCTATTTTGATGTTTTTAGAATTAAACATTTTGGTTTTGCATTTTGAAATGACTCTTCATTTCAAATACTTTATTGTGTATTATTATATTTTCTAATATAATACAAAATAAAAAAATCAAAATGTAAAAGACATTTTTTGACTGACCTGAAAGAAACTTTTTTAAAAATTTCATTTGCAGAGAATTTCAAAAAGTTTGAATTTCATTCAGAAAGAAGCCAAATTTCAAAATCTCAAAATCCTTCAGGAAATGCAATTTCCATCCTCCATGCCACTCTACTCTTTAAGTCTCAAATTTAGATCTTGCATTTTTCCAACTCTTAACTGAAGAGGCAGAAGTTTAACATACATATCTTTTCTTCCAAATGTTTCTCATTTAGGTTAAATAGGTATTTTTTTAAAAAGAGGGGGGTGTTAATCAGTAGACTAAAAATCTCTTTCCCTACCAAGTGAACTAGTTTCACTTAGTATCACTGATGTAATAACCCCACTAGTTCTACAATCAATCACAGAGTCTTTCAGAAAAAGCAGGGTAGAAAAGACTTGAATTTATAATGTAAAATAAAACAAAACAACCCCTCCCTTTTCTTTTGTAACAAATCCAAACCCAAGTCTTATTTATATATCATAAGAAGCAGGTCACCTTCAATAACAAAAGGTTAGACTTTGACTAGTCCCAATATAAGTAGCCCTGCACAGTTCCTGTGCTCAGCTGCTCACCCTCAAGCAGATTGGTATGGAAGGTTGTGGACAGTAGCTGAGGGTCAGGCTCTTCTCCATGCATGAGCCAGAGGAGCTGAGCCAGCACAAGGGGAAAGGTAAATTGTTTGATAAATGCCTCCTGAGCCCACCAGTAACTTTTCTTCAGTACTGAAAGATAAAACAGTGGACTCCATCTGACTATGTAGTTTAGTGAGAAACACATCCATGACAAGGAACTAATAAACAACTTTCAGACAAGTCCTAGTTAACCTAGTACTTATGTATACAGACTTAGATGCCCCTGCAAACAAAATGATGTGCTCATGTCCCATGAGCACATCAATTCAAATCTGATGTTAAAACATAAAGCATGTAGTACTATAGAGAATAATAAGACAATTGCTCTAATACAACCAATGCATATCAAACCTTCTCAGGATGGGTAAAATTCCATCCATGCCTCCCCCATTCCATCTGCATAGGGAATTTCTAAACCTCCTGCTTCCAGTCTGTTAGTCTGTTAATTGCTAATACTTTACAAACATGTATCTTTGAGGCAAAGAATCTTAAATTTGTCACACTCCATTTTAATGGTCTAGGCCCTGATTCTGCAGCTCAGAAATGTTCAGTTTCTATTTTGACTTCTCCGTAAGGATAAGATTTTCAAGAGAGTGTTCAGTGCCCAACATGCCCCGCTCTTTTGAAAATAGTTTATCATACCGGTTTGTGAGGGTCGTTCGCTCCACAGCAGAGGAGAGAAAAACATATTCATAACTAGGCAAATTAGATTGTAAAACCACAGAAATTGACTGGGCGGGATCTAGGGTAGGTGTTTTTTTTAAATTGTCTAGATTTCAGACCTCTGCTATCTCTCTAACCACCTGTTAAGTCACATGCTTTGATATTAGCCTCAGAAATGTGTTTCTGTAAGATATGCTGCAGACCAGAGCCAAGTTTAATACATCTTCTGCTAATTCATTCTCTTTTGACTCACCTGGAAGAGCTATTTCCCTATTGACCTCAAGGGTGACGTGGTTGAAGATTCAGCTGCAGTGCACAATTTAGGTCCCAGTTTTGAGAGTCAACAGTTCAAACACAGCCAAGATGATATTTAAGCGCTTCTTTTAAAAACACGTGAGATCAAATTTTGCCCATAAACAATACCATTGAACTCAACAGGATGGCATCTATACAAATGAGAAGAAAACTTGGTGTGATGTGTATTTTACCAAACCATGGAAATAAATCTATTTTCCATGGTATTTCTTTTCTGGTGGTACTCTGGATATCAGTGATAGCTACTGAGGACTGTTTTAATCAATGCTGTGGCCAATCCTCACCCAGCAAGCAGAACACCTTACTTACCTGTTCTCTTTAAGTACAGAAGTGCCTTTGACCTAGAGCTATTTTATATTCCAATAGGCAGAATGATATGATGATGCACCGAACCAGACTAAAAAGAAATTATCTACTGTACGTGGCACTGGAATGACCACGGCTGGAATACTGTGTCCAGTTCTGATGCCCACAATTCAAAATGGATGTTGAAAACTGGAGAGGGCTCAGAGTAGAGCCAGGAGAATGATTAAAGGATTAGAAACATGCCTTATAGTGCCAGACACAAGGAACTCAATCTATTTAGCTTAACAAAGAGAAGGTAAAGGGGTGACATGATTACAATCTATAAGTAAGTAACTCTTCACTTTAGCAGAGAAAGGTATGACATGATCCAGTGGCTTGAAGTTGAAGCTAGACAAATTCAGACTACAAATAAGGCATACATTTTCAAGGGTGAAAGTAATTTACCATTGGAACATTTTTACCAAGAGTCAAGGGGGATTTTCCATCACTGACAATTTTTAAATCAAGACTAGATGTTTTTCTAAAAGATCTGCTCTAAGAATTATTTTGGGGAAGTTCTATGGCCTGTGTTATACAGGAGGTCAGACTAGATTATCACTTCTTGCCTTAGAGTTTATGAATCTATGAATATGGCTAAAAAAAAACATGCTTGATTTTGGGTCCAATCCTTCATTCCTTTGCACACTCTAGACTGCCACTGAAATCAACAGCAATTTCTCATGTGCAAGGAATACAGGGTTGAGTTCCACTGCCGTGTCTATACAGGATCCATATAAAAAAGAAAAGATAATCCATTTAAGCAACAACCACTGTTGTGTCTGAGTACTGCACAGATATTTTACATCTGCATAGGGAGGCCCACAGTCAGAGGTGGATTAAGGTTTCCTGGGGCCCTGGGCCAGAGCAAGTGGGGATCCCCTCCCCATCCCTTCTAACTGTGGCCCTGCCCCCACTCTGCCCCTTCTGCCTGTGGCACCGCCCACAGCCCCACTCTTTCTGCCCCTTCCCAGGGGCCTGCTCCTGTTCCACGCAGGATTTCCCCCCATTCTGCCCCCCTCCCAACTGCAGCCCCGTAACTCTTTTGCTCCTTTCTGCCCCCGCCTCCCCACTGCAGCCCCAAGACTGGAGAAGCTCTGTCCCTGTGCCACAGGCCTGGGCTGCAGCAGGGAGTGAAACCTCCTTCTGTCCCAGGGCTGCAACGGGGATCCGAATGCTGGGGCTTCCCCTGTGACCCCCCACTTCTGTGGGGGACCAGGGTCAGAGTGCTGGGCCTTCTCCTGTCCTGCCCTCCCCATACTTCTGCCGGAGAGTGGGTCGGGAACGGGGACTTGCCCTGCTGCCCCACAGCTTCTGCTGGGGACGGGTGGGGGGCACTGGGGATTCCCCTGCCTGGGGGCTTCTGTTGGGGATGGGTGGGCGGTGCTGGGGGGGAGGGGAGGAGTTTGCCCTGCCACCCTGCAACTTCTGCCAGGGACTGGGTCAGTCGCCGCTCTGGGCAGCTTGGCCTGCTGCCCCATGGCTTCTGCTGGGGATGGGATTGGGGCCTTCTGGGGAAAAGGGGAGACTTCCCCCGTCCCAGGGCTGCTGCCAGGGTTGGGGGCCACTGTGGGGTGGCTTCCCACACCCAGCGCTGCTGCTTGTGGAGTAGGGTCATGGCACAGGGGCTTCCCCTGCCCTGTCCACCCAGTGGCTGGGGCTTCGGGCTTTCGCCAGTGGCAGCAGTTAGCTGGGGACGGTGGGTACGGGGACCAGTGGCTAATCCACCACAGCCGACAGTGGACTTAATGAAGTGTGCCGCTCTTCTCTTCTCCCTCCCCTGTCATAGGAAGGTATTTTGTGAGTGTGTGTGTGTGTGTTTTATTCCGGCTATGGTGGGAAAAATTACTCAAAGATGAAAGTCTTGCAGAATGCCCTAAAGACAGTATATATTAGTTTGCTCTCTGGAAGCTCCTCATTCTACAGCCAAACACCTTTGATTGAGAACATTTTACCTCTGGCTGTCATTCAATTCACTCTGAGCTTTGTAAGCGGCATTGTCCAGAGAGTCACAGCTGTCTTGTAAGGTTATGGATGAAGATACGATTTCTGATGTAGCTGGGTTCTCACCTGTAGATGGCTGTGATGTCCAGGACCAAAGCACTCAAAGTGGACCAGGAGCCCATTAAGGGACTGGAACACAGAGGTGACTACTGGCCATCAGTAGTACATTAATATTGGTCTACAATTAACTAGTGTGTCACCAGGCTATCATTCCACTGAAATATTTTAGGGGTGGGGGATCATAAGCCATGAAAATAGATCTTTGCAAAGTTTAACCTTTGCATCTTTCAAAATGGAATTTCTTCCTCTTACATCCTTGTCCATTTTGGGGTTACACTGCATCTGCACCCACAGTGAGCATGCAGTAGTGGGGAGGATAGAATGGGGAAGAAACCTTCCGCACCCAACATACCCCGTGCTAAAGCTGGGGATACTTGCCATCACATTATGCTTTGGGGGTGCAAGCAAAGCTCCTTCTGTGCAGTCACGGAGAGTTCAATCCATTCCAAAGTAGGTGGGGAGGGATATGAAAGGCATTGTGCCCACCTTCCTCCACACTAGCCTACAGAGTTGAGCATGTCTCAGACAGCAGGCTTCACAGGCTTACAGGATGAGGCAGTTTGTACACTCCTCCTGTGTAATGGGGAACTCAGGGCGGGTTGTGTCTCCTGTGGCAGAATCTCTCCCAGAGTGCTCCCTGGAGTAGTGCAATCCATCAATTAAAGCCCAAATTAAGGTCCTTGTAGGTTTAGTATATTACAATATGTTATATCTTACATTAGGTATACAACAGAGTTCATATGGGAGCTCCACATAAATATGCTTTTTAGGGAATTTTAGGAAATATATATTTTAGAGGTCAGTGTGCACTGGAACAGCAGGTTTGAAAACCAGCATCAAAATTTCATGACTGACTGACTTTCTTTCCCACAGCTATCAACATGGTTTCTAAGCACCTTTGGATCCAATCTCTGAGGCTCATGTTCATCTGCACTGTATTTATCCAGGTGAAGTCAGTATTATAGTTTCAGCTACACCATATTTTTCACAAATAAAAGGAATCTTAACAATGAATGACTTTAAGAATATGCCATAATGACATGTTTTATGCATTGATGGATCTCTCTCTCTTGAATACAAAAGTTTAACAAAGCAATTCAGTGCTTTGATTATCTAATACTAGACATCAATGGGTAGAGAACTGTAGAATTCAGTGGGTTATCTTTCCTGGACTTCTCTGGACTCAAAGGGAAAAACTGTTTCCTTTCCCCAAGCAACAAAAATACTTGTCTTCCATATTGTGTGGAAATCAAAGGCCTTCTCTACACAAGGGAAATTGACTGGTATAGCTATTGCAGAATAACTATTCCAATTTTGTTATTTCAGTATAATTTAGCTATTCCAGAATAACTCCCCCCAGTGGACACTTCCTTCCAGAATAAAAGTGATTTTACTTCCAAATAATTACTCCACTTCCAAATTATTCTATAATAAAGTCTCTTTTATTTCAGAC
Source organism: Caretta caretta (assembly GCF_965140235.1). NCBI lineage: Eukaryota > Metazoa > Chordata > Testudines > Cheloniidae > Caretta > Caretta caretta. Next base: position 171,005,323 of record NC_134208.1, read on the forward strand.
TAGTTTCCACACAGGGAGTAACTATAGAATAGCTACGGAGGAATAGTTATTTCAGAATAGCTATCCTGGTCAATTTCCCTGTGTAGAGAAGCCTAAAGATTCACCTCCTCTTTTCAGTAGACATGGAAGACAAGTGCCAGAGATCCTAAAGCACTCCAGAGGTCTTAATGAGTACACTCTGGGTGGATTCTCTTTAAAAAGTAATTAAGATAAACAAACCTCAAAAGAGTGAAAAGAATTAACTGAAGGCATGGTGCCAACCCTCACAGAGGGAGGCTTTCCCTCGCCTGCATGGAAAGAGGCCAGATACTGAGTATGGAAGAAAAGAATCTGAAAATAATATTTTTGCTAGCTTGGTTCCAGTACCTGGATGATGATCTGTTGGTTTGAATGGGACTTTATCCAAGTTTTTAACAAGATTGACTTATTTTATAAACAGAAAAAGCAAAGTGATTTGTTTGCCAAAGAGAGACAAGTTTTCATCCACTCAGATTAGGCTAATCATCACCCCCTTGTTCTCATTTGTCTCCACCCCCAATTTTCTCTCCAGGAGATGTACCAAAAAGTCTCAGTCAAAAGAATTCTATGACCTATGGACTGTCCTATTGACTTAGTCACTAGAATTCTCTCCTATAATATTCTAACATGTCATGAATGGGATTCTGATCACAAGAACACAAAGGGTAAAGGCACAAGGACCCTTCCCGCATTGCTCAGGGACCATGGCTGGACAGTGCAGAACTTGCTAACCTCTTGCACTCTTGGGGGTGCTAGCTGTCTGACCAGGGGCAGGGTGAAGCCAAAGCCCTACACATGGTCCTGTGTGAAGGGAAGCACATGCTGCAACATCCCCCAGGGTAGCAGAACTTCCACTTGGTTCACAATACCAAGGAGCTACCCAGCAGGAATGATGCCTGAGTCAGCCAGAATTCCTTCTGAGCAGGGCCGGCTCTACCGTTTTTGCCCCGCCAAGCAGGATGACTGAAGACAGAAGCTGCCACCGAATTGCTGCCATGGTAGCCTGAAGAAAGAGGCTGCCCCCAAATTGCCGCTGCCGCAGAAAGACGAGGGCCGCCCTGATGGCACACGGACTGCCGCCCCTTTCACAGCGCTGCCCCAAGCACCTGCTTGGAACGCTGGTGCCTGGAGCCGGCCCTGCTTCTGAGTATGGTCCCTGCAGAGCTGCTCCTCCTTGCCTCCTATTGGGCCTGATTCAAAGCTCATTGAAGACCTCAATAAACTATGAAACAGGCCCAGAGAGTGATTCTGCTTGCAAAAGGCAAAATCTAGCCTCATGTCAGTAGTTCAACCGAACCATGCTCACAAGAATAAAAATTGCTCACTTAATTAAGAGCTGCAGGATCAGGGCCTACACCATTAAAACGGAGTTTGACAAACCTAACATTCTTTTCCTGAAAGATCCATATTTGTACAGCATTAACAATTAACAAGACAACAGACTGGAAGCAGGAGGCTCAGAAATTCCCTGTGCAGGTAAAATGGGGCTGGGCGGGGGGAGGCATGGATGGAATTTTGCCCATCTGAGAAGGTATTATACGCTGTGGTTGAATTATAGCAATTGCCTTTCTCTGTGCTATTACACACTTTTTTGTCTTAACATCAGATTTAAATTCATGTTCATGTGAATGCGTCCATTTTGTTTGCAGAGACAGTTAAATCTGTATACAGATCCACCAGCACTAGGTTAACTGTGACTTGCTTGAAAGTTGTTTACAAGTTCCTTGTCACTGGTGTGTCTTTCATTAAACTACATACCCCATATGGAGTCCACTGTTTTATCTTTCAGCACTGATGAGAAGTTACTGGTGGGCTCAGGAGACATTTATCAAAGACATGACTGCTAATTTACTACACAGGGCTGCTGAATTCCTCTAGGAATTGTCCTTTGACCCTACTGCCATAAATTCTGTATTATAGAATTGGCAGACTTTAACAGCTCTTTGTTACTAAGTAATGGAAAAGAAGCCCTGACCTGAAAAGACCAAAGTATTTTAAGGCATGATACTGTATTGTATATTAGGTGTTAGATAAAATATAGGAAATAAAATATCGAATCTCTCGGGAAAGTGGCCAGATAAAGCAAATACTTAATCTTAAATGATTTATTACTTTTAGGAAAACATTTAAAACTAATCTGTGTTATTAATCACTTTTAACATTTTCCCCTAAGTACTGGTTTTTTTGCCTATGTAGCTGCATGTATAATCACATACTGTATGAAACCCCACCAATACATGCTTTTCATATGAAATAGCAGGTAACATGCATTAGCGTACGGCAGGTGTTTGCACCTGCAAAATGATGGGTTAAGTTTATAGACAAAATATTTTGTATGCAACCTTGTTAGGCTGATGGGAAGTTTGGTGGATGATGAGGAATGAGTGTGAGCATTCAAAAGCATTCTAACTTTATCAGGGAGGTGACTACTGACACACAGAGAAGGAAATATTGTATCCGGTCACCACCTCCTCCCCTAAAGACTGCAGTGGAGGCAGGGTGTGTGTGCTTCTGCCACTCCCACTGAGGTGCACATGTGTGGCATGGATGAGCTTTACAGACTGGCAGAGGAGAAAGAAAGACTGTGCTGAATCCAAATGTAGTAAGTTCTTCTTATTCATATAGGTGGCACTGGGTCTAAGTATCCAGTTCAGCTCCTCATATGAGGAGGGACTGGAGAGACAGAGGAGATTGGAGAGCAAGGAGTGGGAAGAGAGAGAGAGAGAGGGACAGGGCAGAGGGAAGGCAAAGAGGTAGAAGAAGCTGACACATTAATAGGAGAAAGGAAGGGAGAAAGGGAAATTGAAGACAGACAACAAAGGGGGCTAGCTGAGGAGAAAAACCAGAGAGATGAGGAAAAGTGAGAGAAAAACAGCAAACAGAGGGAAAGAAGATACAGAAAACAGAAGAGAAAATGGAAGGAAAAGAGAAGAAAAAACACAAGGACTGGGATTTTTAAAGCTGCCCAGGAGATTTAGATGCACAACTCCTGTTGCAATTCATGGTAGTTGTGCGTTCAAATTCCCTAGGCAGCTTTGAAAAATTTCAACCAGGAAATCCATCCTGCCAGAAACAATGCCTCAGACAGGAAAGCACTGCTTCCAGAAAAGCCATTTCAGGGGCTGAGTTGCATCATCTGTCCACATTTTTAAAAAAAGAGAAAGAAATGAGATAAGGCAAAGGAGAGAGGAGTGGCTGCTGCCTGGTCTGTGTGGGCATTTCACAGCATGAGCTTCCAGACTTCATACACTCTGCAACATTTTCCCAGAGAGGAACCTATTGCCCTTCCTCATTTCCCATCTCTATTAGTATTTTCTAAGAATCAGGAAATTTAGCTTCTTCCCTTGGCATCTCTTTCCTCCATCTTTCTTTCACCTCCACTCCCGTCTCCCCTATCTCCATTTCCGTCTCAACTGGCTGCTGGGATGGAGCCTGCCAGGGCTTTGCCATTGGGGACTCAAGAGACTCGAGATCTCTAACCAAATAGAGCTACCATTTGTTATGCCCTCCTTCTTCCAAGATTTTAGCCTGCATGCACCACTGATTCTGACATTTGCAACAAGATGAATAGGTTCATTGTGCCTGCCTTACTAATGCTTCTGTGAAGCTACACAAAAAGGAGTACAGTAGCTTCGGTGTCTGGTATGAATGCAGTAATAATTCTATAGGCACAGCAAGGACAGATCCCACGGACAGAAGGTTTACAGTGAGTGAAATACATTAAATTGACTTCAGTTACTGTAACTGCTAAGGTTATCGAGCCTGTGGCCTTGAGCCATCTCCCCAAAATTCCTGAAGAACCTAGGAAAAGCTAGCAGACAAGAGCTAGCCATCTTTCTATTTACAGTCATCCAGGAGAATAAAATACCTACAAAGCCAAAGTAATATGCTTTGTAACAAGTTACTGCCTTGTTTCTTTGCTAAGCGGCATGTACAAATTTCTTGAAAACCTTACCTTTCAAAGAATTGCCTCCAGCTTTGATGATATCCTGAGATCAAGCAGGTTTCAGACCAAACCACAGCACCTATGATTAAGTGCTAGCACTCATCACCTACATCAAGATCAGGCAGAAGACAGATGCGTATTTCTTACTGCTTCATATGACACTAATCTGGTATGCAGGCCTACTGTACAAACTGTCATTGGTTCTACTACAACTACCTATCCTTCAGGAGAGGTTGTAGATCCTTGATGATGCGCTGGAGAGGTTTTAGTTGGGGGCTGAAGGTGATGGCTAGTGGTGTTCTGTTATTTTCTTTGTTGGGCCTGTCCTGTAGTAGGTGTGGTGAGTTAACTTGATTTCGATTTTCTGGATCTTGGGAACTTATGTCCTAAGGGACATAACAACAACAGGTTTTGGGTTCCTCATTCCCTGAGGCCTGGTCCACACTTAAAATTAGATCAGTCACTCAGGGATTTGAAAAATCTTGTGCTCTGAGTGCCATCTTAGGCACCTACCTGCCAGTGTAGGCGCAATTAGGCCAATGGAAGTATTCCTCTTCTGTCTTTCTGAGAAGTGGATTAGCTACATCGATGGAAAAACCCCTTCCATGGATGTGGGCAGCGTCTACCCTACGTGCTGCAGTGGCATTGTTGCACTGCCATAGCTGTGCTATTGTAGCAACTGTCGTGTAGACATGGTGTTAGGTCCCTTGCAAAATCCCAGCCTGATCGTTACACTGCCCTTTCCCTGTGGGTAGCCCATCTCCCTCCATGCTGATCTGTATCCAGCATAGTTGAAAGTGCTCAGTTTCTGCCCCCCAGCTTTCCCAGCTGGAGAAGGCACAAATGTTGCCTTGCCTTAAACTGCACAATATTTTTTCCAGTTCTTACAAGGCATAAACTAGTTACAAAACATGCACACTTTGTATGCTTGTCTGGAGGTCAGCCCGTGTGAAACTGCTGCAGGCACGGTGTTTCCACTTGGCTGAAGATCCCGTGACCCCTTCCATTCTTTTAGCTTGTGTCTTGCAAACTATTTAGTCGAAAGGCTATGATAATCCATTGACCAAATTCTATGCTGAGTTACACTGGAATAAATCACTGTAGGATTTCATAAGGGAAGCAAGTAAACACTTCCCTTATAATGACTTCTAATCTAGCCTGTATTCTGAAATGCAGATATCTAGACAGACCACAGCCTACCTAAACACTTATGTGGCTCTCTTCACTTTCGTATCTGAGAGTCTCACAATCATTAGCAGACTTTATCTTCGTTACACCTCTGTGACAGAGGAAATTATCATCTCCATTTGATAGCTGGGGAACTGAGGCACAGGTTAGACTCAATGACTTGCCTAACGTCACAGAGGAAGTATGTGGTACAGTCAAGAATTGAACCCATGTGTCTAGTACCCTATCCATTAGACCATCTTTCCTATCTGTAGGCTCTTCACTAGCCAAACAAAATCCTTTAATTCAGCTAGTTAAGAGCCATAGGACCAATTCTGCCCTCTCATATACTGGTATAAAAATCCAGAGTAACTCGACGACTTCAATGCAGTTACTACATGCTGTGTATGTGAGAGCAGAATTGGGTCCTATGGCTTTTCACTGGCTGTGGCCCTAAACTGGCAAAGCATTTAAGCACTTGTGTTTTAAGTTAAACGTGAGCTTAAGTGCTGCGCTAGATCATAGCCTAAGGTGCAGTGTCTTTAGAGCAAGGTGAAGTTCTGGAGCTGCTCTCCATACCGGCTTTACTTGCTTGCATGTTGTAAACTTACTTATGGTCATCCAGAATTTGGCCCCCTCTCTGCGCAGTAACTGGAAATCCGGTTCTTTGCATTTATATTTCTATAATTATTATTATTTATGATAACAATTCTCATGAGCTGGTAGTGGAAGTCAGGTGATAGGATCTTCAATTATTATTAATTTTTTATCAATTCTGTTGCTGAATATTCCACATGCAGCCTATGTTTTCATTGGCTACAAACCTTGGCTATGCCCTGAAGAAGCATGTTAGTAAATTGAGCATTAACAAATCTTTGGAATATTGAGCTAGAAGTAGATTTGGGTGTTTAAATAAAATACAGTATCTTAGTCCAACAGGTCTATTTCACTCAAAATGTGATGTAAAGCTGTTATTTCAAAGACAGGCATATTTTCAAGCTTTCAAAATGTGCTAGACACATTTAAAAATAAAGTGGGAATTCATGTTTTAGTCTTTTAAAAAGTTCTGGGCAGTTATCAGCTTCCACACCAGGCCTCTGTCTGAAAAATGCTTTCCAAACTGTCACACTAAACACTGCTTTACATAATTCCCTGCTTTTGTAGTAAGTTCTGCTTACAGACAAAACATCCCTTTGGACAGCCTTCCAAAGTAGATTTGTGGAATTCCATTTTTTAAAAAAGTCCAGAAAACAGCTTATCTGGATTCCAATAAACAGCAGATACAGCATCTATTGAAAGCCACTTCAGGGAATTGGGTGAATTTATTTGCTATGAATGGATCTTTGTGAAGTGATGATTCACTTCACATTCCTCAGACCACCTGACAATAGCTCATGCTATAAACTGTGTTCAGTAATTCCTACAGAACTGCAGTTAGGGGCATGTAGAGAAGGTGAGGGTGTTGTACTGCTTTTGAGAGGACGTATAGGTTTTTTACTTAGGACAGATTAGACCTGTATAACTAAATGGAAATTGCAGAAACTAAAATGTATTTGAAATATCCACCTGCATTTCAGAATACTAGCTACGTAGACTGACTTAGCAGGAAATTTCTCACTGCTCTACACCATTTTGCTTTGCCCAAAAGATATGCCTGGTTCACACACAATAATGCCTCAATCAACAGTTCAGAGCAATGGTTCACAAAGGACAGTTATCCCTGTCAAGATCCCTATCTGCACTCTCCCTTGCTATTGCTCTCCTCTGGGGCCTTCCTCCCTCAGAGTCAGAAGAGCTAGTGCATCTGCTGTATTGACATTTTTTCCACTCCCTTACAGCTTCCTGCGCTCACTCTCAGATGGAGGAGGAGGCTCACAGAGCATGGAGAGATAGTCAGTGCTTTGATCCAAGCAGCACATTAATGCTTCCTTCTCAATACTGCAGTTCTTGAACGGAGTAACAGGTGAACATGCCGGACAGAGTCACTCTCCTTTTGCTCCTCCTGCATCCCTGGATGAGCTGCTCTCCTTTTCCCAGATGGTTCTCAGGGATATATTAAAGAGAAGCTCCAGGTGGCTGCATGACACATTGCTACCTCTCCAATCTGCGAAGCCACTAGTGACTGCTCTAATACAGGATTTTTTGAGTTGGACGTAGCCCCACTCCATACCACATAGTGGAAACAGGCATATAGGCCAATGCAGTTATACAACAGCTGATCATTCTGCACAGATATATATTAGAGCTGCTGGAAAAGGGAGTTTCCATTTGGTGAGAAATTCTGGATTGTCAGCGTTTTGTTTTGTTCCACATCAGAATGAAACTTCAAAATCACAGAATGTCCAGCAAAATAGAATAATCTGTTTCAGCATCCGCCCACCAGCCCACCCTCCAGCTGGGAGCTGGCTAGCAGGCAAATTGGCTGGTTGGGAAGCTAGGCAGCCAGCCCAGCAACCCACCCACCAGGCAAGTTGGCTGGTTGACAACTTAAGAGCCAGCCCAGCAGCCTGCCCACCCAGGACCCAAGCACCAAGCAAGCTAACAAGCCAGGAAACCAGCCGGCTAGCCATTTTGACCAGCTATAACACATACATATACACACACACACAAACCCCTTTTGTTATGGCATCTCAGACTTTGTTACTTCTTAATAGATGTACTGGTTTAATTGGAAATTAACTCTGAACTAGCCTTTTTTTTAAAACTATACTCTCTCTTTCAGTTGACCAAGCCACAGGCCCAAAAGATAAATTGGCCAAGAGAATGAATTAACAAGCTACAGATGTGCACATTTATGTACAGCTTTCTCCCTTTTCTGCATGGAGGGCCCCCTCCCGTTCACAGGGTGGAGTGCCCTCAATTCTCAGGATACTGAGAATATCCAAGAAGCTGCTCCGCACTTCACATGATCAGATCCTTAGTATATGAGAAAACTCTGAGAATATTTGCAACAGGTGTATTTGCAACAGTGAGATATAACTGAGGATTTAATTTAAGGCCTTCACTATTGGTCAGTCCAGTGAGTACCTTTCTGTTGCCTTTTTAACATGAATCTGTGAAAATTCAAGGTAAAGCAAGTTACAACTACAGTATTCAGTGCAGGGAGTGCCTCTAAATTCAACAACTGTGAATTATTTAGGGTCTGATCCTGTGAGGTGCTGAGCACTCTCAACTGGAAAGTCATTTTATGGATAGCACCTATTATTCTATTTAACCATCACAGTCTAATTTCCCTTTGTAAATAAAATCTAGCCTGCACTTTAGAACTTATTCCTGCTTCAAATGAACTCTGTATAGCTACACCTTTGGCTAAATGGATTTAGCTTGTGCATTTTTTCCTAAACGGAGTTGTGCACGTCTTCACAGAATTATTTCTATTATGCCATGTGTGAATTTAGCAGGTAAAGGAAAGAAAATAAACAATGAAACAGCCAAGGTGTAAAGAAGAAAACATAAGCACATCCACTAAAAATGGAGATTAGGCCTGAATAATGAACCTACCATAAACCTTTGACCTTAAGAGGTGAGTTAGTATAATAAAGAAGCAAGAAATCTGACCCACAGACCTGGTACTATTTAAATCCCACAGCCCATCCTATGAGACAACTGATCTTGCTTGACCCCATTTGAGTGTGTTTTCAGGTCTGCTCTGCATTGCAAATGAAGCTAACCCAGGGAACATTATTTTGGAAACAACAGATGGATGAATGGCATGCATAGGAGGCATTGTCTGGGGAAGGCAAGTGAGGAGGCCTCAGAAGAAGTGGCAGAATTTAATAGTAATTACTGCAAACTATTATGCATAGGCACTGACAGGCTTGCATTGTTAATCAGAGTAATTAGGATTTAGTTGAGGCATAACAATAAGCTGCACCTCATAAAGCCCTGAAAGCCATCCATTTTCTTCTCAGTTCCTAGGAGTCTTCTATTGTGATTCATAGATGGCCCAGTGGGAGGGCAGTCAGCAAATCCCAAGTGAATCAGTGTCCCTAAATCTTCAGACCTGACAAGTTGAAGTCTGACAAGCTATTAAAAAACTGCTGATCATTAGGCAGGCAGCTTGTTTCTGTCTGTATCTATTGATTTATCTAATGAATGATATTGTTTGAAGCTTAGATTACTCATGCTGCTGCCAGCTGACACAACCCGTATGGTAAGATGACAAAACATGGTCCAACTTATTGCTAAACATGCATGGCTTTTTTCTGGGGTTTTTTTTTTTTTGTTTGGGGTTTTTTTTTTTGTTTTGTTTTTGTTTTTAAATACTACTTGTCTGCCTTTTAGTTATTCTGTGGTAGTCCAAAAAACTAGTTCAATGCTGTTTTGAGAAACCAAAAATAGGGATTTACTGAATGATTGAAAACAGATATTTGATCAGCTGAAGAACTGGTATGTCTGATAGATTCAGAGCAGTAATTTTTAGATCAGCTGTTGTCCCTTCTTTATCTGTGATTTACTTGGTGGAGTTCAGAGCTGAGCTTGGATTTAACATAAATGCTGTGGTAAAAGCCCTCCTTAGTGCATTTGAGGAATCCCTAATGCCTTTTCCTAGAGTCAAAAGTTTTTTAAACCCCAAATTTAACATGCGCTTAATTAAATGTACTTATTAAACCACTACAACAGCTACTAGGACATGTTACTAGTTTTACTTTCAACTATCTTTACACCATACTTAATTACAAACAAAAGAATTACATAATGTTATCCAATTTTGGAACACACTCTTCAGGTAAACAGAAATGAATTCTTGTTTGTAATTCACAATGAGATCTGTTTTTCCACTTTCCCTCATGTTTCATCCACTGTTTCAAAATTACTGGGTTTATTCAAATCCCAAAGTGGAAACTAAAGAACCAGTTCAGCAATTCTTCACCACTTATGAGTACCGCGGCTGTGCCAAACTCGTGCACATAAAACCTTTATTCTGCATAAATGCATGTGCGTCTGTGTCTAATATATATATAAATCCATCACTCAGTGAAAGGCAGCTACTAGTCCAGAACCTTTGGGATGTAGTGCATGATTTTAAAGTGGCTAGAATTTTGCACAATGCTTTAGGACAGGAAATAAAGATTAATTTCTCCAATTAAGGCTAGAGTGGAAATACAGATAGGCTGCCATGTAAATACATCAGCTGGAATTTGTCAGGGCGCTTAAACCAGTGCTATTATTATTCCTACTCTTACAAAAAGTGTCCAGGGATATTTAATGCTCACACAGCAGCCAGTACCTGAGTTTTACATTTTATTTGAGCGATGCCCCTGCAGCAGCGTATTTCTTTTTAACAGTAACATTACTACTACTGTACACGGATATCTGTTCATCTAAAAAATTCCACACCTTACTGATGAGGAAACTGAATCACAAAAAGTTCAAGTGAGTTTCACAAGGTTACACAGAAAGTCACTGGCAGAAGATCAAACGCGTGGCATTTTGCAAGAAAAGGTGAAATATGTGCAGCCAAGTTTACACTGTCACTTAACTGGGCATTAGATTCTAGTTACGTTTCTGCTTTTTCCCAAAAACAAACAAACAAAAAACAAGTTTACAACATTTTGTGGAAGACAAACAGCTTCAGTCTGAAGCTATCTTGGCCAGACTGTCAACTTAGATTTAATGTAGGGGAAATCTACATGTTCTTTCACAAGAAATCAAGGAAAATCTGCCAGGATTCTATTCAGGTTCTTAGACCATAGTCATCACTGTGGTATTTGAGCACCCACCTGTACTCAACTGCTAGATCCTAAAAGGAAAGACACTGCTGTATTAAGGTGGAGTGACAAACTAATTGCTGATGGACTCTGAGCTCAGTGACCATGTGGGTATTAGGTAGAGCTGGCCAAAGCATTTGCCATGAATATCATTCATTAGGAACTTAGCTGCTTTAAATGTTTACAAACTGATTCTCAGTTTCTTTGAACGCACTCACCAGACTTCTAATGTATAATTGCCAACACTGCGGGTTGTTGTGAACTATTCACTCTGACTCTCCTTATTTGTGGTACATTCATAATCCCTGTTAGGTACTGTTTGCTTCCTGACTGCACAACTAGAATTTTTTGAACAGGAAACTAATGAATTGAGTAAATAATACTGATGTGTACAGTATCAATTTTCAGACAATCATTTGGACAAAATATTTTGGGATTCATAAACATTTTCATGAAGTGGAGATCATCTGAATACTTGCAAATGCTATGATCTAACAAATCCCAGCAAACTGAACTTTGCACTTTTCTTCACAAAAGTAATCACAATTTTTTGTTTTACTTTTACACCAGACCTTGCTCTTTATATCCATGGGACTATTCAAGTCATGGGGCATCACTTAGATTATGAAGCCCTTACGCTATTTCAGTGTATTTCTAAATATATATTTTTAAGAGAGACAAGGTGAGTGAAGAAATATCTTTTATTGGACCAACTTCTGCTGGTGAAAGAGACAAGCTTTTGAGCTCTAGACCTGAAGAAGAGCTCTGTGTAAACTCAAAAGTTTGCCTCTTTCACCAGCAGAAGTTGGTCCAATAACAGATATTATCTCACCCACCTTGTCTCTCATATATCCTGGGACCAACATGGCTATAACAACACTGCAAATGTATTTTTAAAACATTTTTCGTGCTTTAGTGTCAGAAGTTCTGATTTGGACTCAGTTAATCCAGCCTGATCTTTGGAAATATGAATTAGACCCTGTGTAGAGGGGTTCGTCCCTCCTTATTGCTCTTACTCCTGTGGGTCTTTTTTTAAAGACTTTTTTTTTCCTTTTTTTTGAATGAAAAGGAAATGTTTTGTTTTACTTCAATGTTTACAAGTGTTTGCCAGGGAAAAATGGGATTTTGAAAAAAAACATTTAAGCACCATGCTGGGTGTGTTAGTGTTTTGCATTCTGCTACCACATCTGTCCCTCCTTTGAGTCGTGTTTCATAATGTTCCACACAAGGTGGGATGAGATCATATTTGCTTGGATTGTTTAATCCTCTCGGACCGGATTCTGAAAGAGTTGAAACATTCTCAAACCCTCATCAGGTCTGCTGGGAGCTGAGAGTGCTTGGCATATGGTAGTAGGTTCCCAGGACCTCACAGGATCAGTCTTTTAACTTAACCCCCATCCTACATCTATTTCATTCAGAGGGTAAAAACAATACACTTATATTTAGCACAATGGTACTTTCATTTTTAATCCAGAAGCTTCTCCTTGACAGGCAAAATAATCATTGTAGCTTTTGAGTGAGATGACATTACGAATGATGATGCCTCCTGTGAACTGTTTGAGCCATAAATGTTCAGGTGCAAGGAGGTACGAAATGTCATACTCCTGTATTTGGAATTGCGTATTCTGCAAATCCATGTTTAATTAAAATGAAACAATGAATTTTCAGGTCTGAATCATAATATATTAGCTTTTGATGCTGATAAGTTCAAGTCCCAGCAGGGAGTTTCAAGAAAATGCTTAATGAAACACACATTGATTTGAGGGGGGGGCGGGGTTTCTGCAATCAGCCTATTCAATTGTAGCGCTTTGCAGTGAGTCTTTCAGAGTATGGAATGGCAAAGAGCTGGGGGAAGAGAACATTTATACAGAACAGCAATTGCTTGGGGCATGGTCCTATTGCCACTTACACCAGTTTTACACAAGTGTAACTCCACTGCAGTGAAATTACTTCTGATTTATCCTGTATAAATGAGAACAGAATCAGGTCCTTGTATAACAATGGTTGTATTCTTCTGGGCAATTATTGCAGAGAGCAGGGTCTGAATAAACCAAAATCATAGAAGTTTAGGGTTGGAAGAGACCTCAGGAGACCACCCCCCTGCTCAAAGCAGGATCAACCCCAACTAAATCATCCCAGCCAGAGCTTTGTCAAGCCAGGCCTTAAAAACCCTCTAAGGATGGAGATTCCACCACCTCCCTACGTAACCCATTCCAGTGCTTCATTACCCTCCTAGTGAAAAAGTTTTTCCTAATATCCAACCTAGACCTCCCCCACTGGAACTTGAGACCATTACTCCTCGTTCTGTCATCTGCCACCACTGAGAACATCCACGCTCCATCCTCTTTGGAGCCCCCCCTCAGGTAGTTGAAGGCTGCTATCAAATCCCCCCTCACTCTTCTCTTCTGCAGACTAAATAAGCCCAGTTCCCTCAGCCTCTTCTCCTATGTCATGTGCCCCAGCCCCGCAATCATTTTTGTTGCCCTCCGCTGGACTCTCTCCTATTTGTCCACATCTCTTCTGTAGTGGGGGGCCCAAAACTGGATGCAATACTTCAGATGTAGCCTCATCGGTGCCGAATAGAGGCGAATAATTACTTCCATTGATCTGCTGGCAATGCTCCTACTAATGCAGCCCAATATACCATTAGCCTTCTTGGCAACAAGGGCACACTGTTGACTCATATCCAGCTTTTCGTCTACTGTAATCCCCAGGTCCTTTTCTGCAGAACTGTCACTTAGCCAATCGGTCCCCAGCCTGTAGCAGTGCATGGGATTCTTCCATCCTAAGTGCAGGACTCTGTACTTGTCCTTGTTGAACCTCATCAGATTTCTTTTAGGGTGCACCCCAATGCACCCCATCATCCAGATCATTAATGAAGATGTTGAACAAAACCAGCCCCAGGACCAACCCCTGGAACACTCCGCTTGATACCGGCTGCCAACCAGATATCGAGTTGTTGGTCACTACCCATTGAGCCCAGTGATCTAGACAGCTATCTATCCTCCTTATTATCCATTCATCCAATCCATACTTTTTTAACTTGCAGGGGAGACCATATCAAAAGCTTTGCTGAACTCAAGATATATCACACCCACTGCTTTCCCCTCATCCACAGAGCCAGTTATCTCATCATAGAAGGCAATCAGGTTGTTCAGGCATGACTTGCTCATGGTGAATCCATGTTGACTGTTTCTGGTCAACCTCCAAGTGCTTCAGAATTGATTCCTTGAGGACATGCTCCATGATTTTTCCAGGGACTGAGGTGAGGCTGACTGATCTGTAGTTCCCAAGATTCTCCTTCTTCCCTTTTTTAAAGATGGGCAGCATATTTGCTTTTTTCCAATCATCTGGGACCTTTTCCGATCGCCACGAGTTTTCAAAGATAATGGCCAATGGCTCTGCAATCACATCACCAACTCCCTCAGCACCTTCGGATACATTAGATCCGGCCCCAGGGACTGGTGCATGTCCAGCTGCTCTAAATAGTCCTTAACCTGTTCTTTCACCACTGAGGGCTGCTCACGTCCTCCCCATACTGTGCTGCCCAGTGCAGCAGTCTGGGAGCTGACCTTGTCTGTGAAGACCAAGGAAAAAAAAGCATTGAGTACTTCAGCTTTTTCCGCATCATCTGTCACTGGATTGCTTTCCCCCATTCAGTAAGGGTCCCACGCTTTCCCTGACCACCTTCTTGTTGCTAACATACCTGTAGAAACCCTTCTTGTTACCCTTCACATCCCTTGCTCACTGCAACTCCAATTTTGCTTTGGACTTCCTGATTACACCCCTGCATGCTCGAGCAATATTTTTATACTGCTCCCTAGTCATCTGTCCAAGTTTCCACTTCTTGTAAGCTCCCTTTCTCACAACCAGACAGTTCTTCTGCAAAGAAGCCATGTTTATGACATCACAAATAGGCCTGGAAATGACAAATCTAACAACTCAGAACTATGGATTATACATCACGATGATAGGTGCATAACAAATAGCTAGAGCTGGTTTCAAAACTGGAAAACAAATTTAGGAAAATTTCAAAGCTATTTTGCTTTGCAGGGTTCAGTTCAAAATGCACCCAATTTCCATTTTTCATTACAACTTTACAACCAATTTTTTTATCAACACATTATCAAAATATTTTGGCAATTACTATTGAATTATTGAAATTCTATCATTTTTCCAAAAAACATTTTCTGACTGAAAAACACAGTTTTTCAATAACAATCTCAAATTATTTTGATAAAAATTTCAATCAAAATTGACTAAAAAATCAGAAAAAAAATCACAAAAATAACTGACAATTTTTCAGGAAAGGCTTTTTTTCTTGTAAAAAAAATGTTGCCCTTGTCGACTGCCACCTAAACACAATCACCTTTTCAGTTGTTTGCTGACAAAACAGTTCTAGTCTTGTTCCTGTTGTCATTACTCAGACACAATTCCCATTTTGCTGAAGGAGAACTGTGAGATTAAGAATCAGACCTATATCCTTTAAAGAAATTCAGTGCACTATTGGGCGGATACACAAACTGCAGGATACACCAAAATAGAATTGGATCATTCCTCAAGTGGTATAAACCTCACTAAGGGCTTCCTAGGAGGGAAGTCTATGGATTCCCCCATATCAATCACTGTAGGTAGGGATTGCATGCACTGCTCCTGTGGCCCATTCCACAGAGCAGGACCCATTCAGAAACATCATGCCTCTCTAATGACTCACAGGAGGCCAGACCATCGAATCCATGTGGAAGCCCTGTGCTTCTACAGTGGCTCTGACCATGGTCCAACCCCAGTCTCCGCTAGCAGAGTGGTAATGGAGCTACACTAGCAAGGACTCATCTCATCATGTCTGCCACTCCTTAAAGGGAGATTTTAAGGCCAGAAGGGACCAAATAGATCATCTAGTCTAATCTCCTGTATAACACAGGCCACTGTGACCTGTGACCCTTTGAGCCTGATAACTTGTGTATGACTGACTACCTTCCAGAAAGGCATCCACTCATCATCTGAAGACATCAAGAGATGGAGAATCCATCACTTCCCATGGCAGTTTGTTCCAATGGCTAATCACCCTCAGTATTAAAAATGTGTTTCTAATTGGAATTTAACTTCCCACCATTGGTTTGTGTTATACCTTTCTTCACTAGATTGAGAAGCCCTTTAGTAGTACCTGGTATTTTCTCCCTGTGAAAGTGCTTTTACATCACAGTCACACCACCTTTCAATCTTCTTTGTGTTAAGCTAAACAGATTGAGCTCTTTAAGTCTCTCACTACAAAATTCTGTGGAAAAGACAACATATGCACAAACTGTATTATCCATTCTTATCGGAATCTCCCAGAGGCATGCTTCTTGGCTTGCCTAGTTCTCCCAGCTCCTCACAAGCATGGATTCTGAGTTTGAGCTGAGAAGGGGACAATGCCACAGAAGGGAAGAATCTGTACACGACAGGTGCTGACTGTATGCAGATGAGGGGAAGGGAGGGCACCATCTTCCCTGTAATAAAATGTTTATAAAAGAAAATGGATCATCTCTATTAAAATCAAGGTCATCCAAAGCAAGGGCCTAACCCTATAATTATTACATATATAATATTTTATTGCTCAGTCTGTGAGTAATGTCTAAGCAGAACTGCAAAGGGACAAGATTATGTGAAGTTTTTAAAAAGTAAAGTTACTCTAACCCACATTACTAATTACACCTTAAACTACCAAAAAGCTGTTTGTTCAAGGCAAATGAAATCCACAAAGTAAACAATGACATTAGAAGAATAAGCTGACTATAATCAATTTCTTGTTCCCACATGCTCTCACAATTCCACAATATTTCAAGTACCAGGGAACATTTGAATGCAAAACCTTTTTCTCTGTCACTGTTAAATCCTGAAAAAAATTCTGTTGAGGTTAAGGCTGCAGAACTTCTTTTCCTTTTTGTAAATGCACAAAACATAAATTGAGCCTAAATTACTTGCCTGTGTCCTTTGCAAATGTGAATGTGGCTGCTGCTGATCTCTCTGAAGGTAAGATTTATTTCACCCACAAAGTAATTCTGTTTGATGAGGATGAAGTGCAGGGGTAGAGAAAGGAAATCCATTTCACCTCTAAGCTAGGCCGAGGCTATGACCACAACTTCAGTCCCTGGCTGCAGCCCCTCTGCTCCAGGCATGAGGTGTGTTCGTGCCACTGGATTCAATGCCAAATTACATGCAGTCTACTCTCCATTGCCATCACCTGCACCCACTTATGCAGAGCTCCAGCTAGGATATTCTTGCTCAACCTGAATACTGGATTTAAATGGTAAAGAGGAACTAGCCCTAGTATTTCTGCGCCATAGGATGGAGTTGTTTAGACCCCTCTCCACCTGATTCTAAAGTCCTTAAGTCAAGCATATATTCCCACAGGCTTCAATGGGAAATTTTTCCTGAGTAAAGTCAGAGGGATGGGACCCTCTGAGGAATATACAAAGCAGCATTTTTGGAGAATGCTGTCCAGTCAGTCTTGTTTTGTTAAATCCCTGGTTTAGGTGAGCATTATAAATGTACCACAACTAGATATGCCAGCTGGCTCTTCTCCGGCTTTCCCTTCTCCAGAAGAATCTTGGCTAGTGAAATGTTCTCTAAATGTCTTTCTGACACAATAGTAGAAACCCAGGGGCTATTTAGTAAAGCAAACAAGAAAAATAAAGGCACTCTGTAGTGCTTGTTCAAAAATAAATATTTTAATTAAAAAGTCTGAATTCTTCCTTCCACAAGACATGAGGATGTATATTTTGGATCTTCCCAAGTGATTTAAGCACAGCAGCCAAGCTTCAACAGAAACATTTGTTTTGATAACTGGGGAACACAACAACTACTAATGCATTTTGCCACTTGAAGAACTCTTGACAAACATTCCATTAGGACTACAATATAAATACATAGCTGCTTTTCCTCACTTCAACATGACACTTCTGAATATTTTTGTCATAACAAACTCCATTTTAGCTGCTTTTCATTTATCCCACTAGAATTAAAATGGCCTTTTTCCATTTATCCTGCTAGAATAAACATCTATTAATTCTCCTAGGTCACAAAACCTTCAGCTTCTGAAGGTTAAAAATGTCTGCACAGTATGCAACTCCTTTAGTGTAGTTCTGCCTTGAATCAACTCAACAGAAAGTGTCCAAATATTTGCCTGGTAATGGGAAAAATGGATGTAATTGATCCATGGCTCTTATGTACAACATCAAAGTAGTTGTAGACAAGAAACTATTGTACGACAATGACTAATAACTGTATGAGGGGGTTTCCATTAACAGACACCGAAAGAAGATGATTCTGATTTGTGAGTGTCTTGTGAAAAGTTAAAAAATGTCATGAAATATACAAGGAGTTTTTCATAAAACTAAAGCCAGGGAAAGAGGAACAGCATTTATATATATGACCTTAGGATACCACCAATTAAGGTCAGATGGTATCATAAGTTACCAGTCTCCAGTGAATCCTCATGGGGAAAATAACCATAACATAATATCCAACCAGAGTCTTTCAAACCACAGTGTTTTTGTGACAGAATTTTGGATGTCGTTGACTAAACTGAACACATGAACACTTGCAAAACCTGGTGGCCCCCCCACCTTACAATAGAAAATATAACTTTGTGGGTGTTATTGCAGGTTCCTAAGCATTCTGTTATTTGTAAGTTTGCAGTAGGTGAAACAAATTCTATTCTTGCTATGTTTACTAATTAGTCGATATATTTGTCTTCAGACAATTTATTTGTTTCTGTTTCACAGATCCTCTTCCTCACTTAACATAGGTAACTGTCATAAAATCCTAGTTAGAGATGGACCTATGCTGCAAAATTTAGTTTTGGATCTAAATTTCGCGGAATGAGGGAGTGTTTCATTCAGGCTTTTCATTCATGGACATGTCTAATTGTTTCTAGGGAACATCACAAATATTTCTAGAGCTGGTTGAATAATTAAATAATTTATTTATGAATAATTATTCAATGGGGAACAATATGGCCAAAATCCACAACAACTAGCTCTCATATTTTCATGACAGCATATGGTACAAAACTAAAGCTGAAGGAGATGTGAAGTTGTAGACTCATGCAAACATGAATATATCAATGTTAAAGAGTACTAAAAATGGCTGGCTAGGGGGCTGATTCTACCACCTTTGCTTATGCTTATTCTTTCTGGGAGAAATAGCGGCAGAATCAGGCCCAAAGTAAAGTGTTTTTCATGCATTTTTTCACAATGATCTAAATGTCTCACTTTAAATTTCACATGGGTTTATCAAGAGTGGTCTTTTATCAGTTTCTATTACTGATTTTTAAATGATCCAGTTAAGGTATTAAATATGATGTACCTTGCTTTTAAAATCACACACACACACACACACACACACACACACACACACACAAAATCTAGAGTAGTCACTACTACTTACTACATGTGAATTTCTTCCTTAAGGCTGGATTGCGCACTTGTCTTAGATGGCTGCATAGGGGAATAGGAGGGAACAAGGACCTCTCTGCTCCCCGCATTCCCTTATGCAGTTTGTATAAGCAGAGCACAGCTATAGCCCTGACACACAAGGTAGCAAAAGGTTTGCATCCCAGATACTTTCACTGGGAGCAACTGGGCAGAGAGAGGCAGGTTGTAGGTTAAGTCATGCCTCCTCTCTACTCTCACGTGCTGGAGTGGAGTTGTCTGTCTGTGGGGAAAGAGTGTATATTGCAGCGCCATAAGGAGTGATACAAATGGCCCCCGATTTGTGCTAAAGGGGAGTACTGGGAGACACACTATTTCTGATTTTCTCCCTAGGGTGGTGCAGCTTTCTCACTGCCACTCATTTTGGCCCATGCCTAAATGAATCATAGAATCATAGACTATCAGGCTTGGAAGGGACCTCAGGAGGTCATCTAGTCCAACCTCCTGCTCAAAGCAGGACCAATCCCCAACTAAATCATCCCAGCCAGGGCTTTGTCAAGCCTGACCTTGAAAACCTCTAAGCAAGGAGATTCCACCACCTCCCTAGGTAATGCATTCCAGTGCTTCACCACCGTCCTAGTGAAAAAGCTTTTCCTAATATCCAACCTAAACCTCCTGCACTGCAACTTGAGACCATTACTCCTTGTTCTGTCATCAGCTACCACTGAGAACGGTCTAGATCCACCCTCTTTGGAACCCTCTTTCAGGTAGTTGAAAGCAGCTATCAAATCCCCCCTCATTCTTCTCTTCTGCAGACTAAACAATCCCAGTTCCCTCAGCCTCTCCTCATCAGTCATGTGCTCCAGTCCCCTAATCATTCTTGTTGCCCTCCACTTGATGCTTTCCAATTTTTCCACATCTTGTAGTGTGGGGCCCAAAACTGGATACAGTACTCCAAGTGAGGCCTCACTAATGTCGAATAGAGGTGAATGATCACATCCTTCGATCTGCTGGCAATGCCCCTACTTATACAGCCCAAAATGCTGTTAGCCTTCTTAGCAACAAGGATACACCATTGACTCATATCCAGCTTCTCGTCCACTGTAACCCCTAGGTCCTTTTCTGCAGAACTGCTGCCTAACGTCTCGGTCCCTAGTCTGTAGCAGTGCATTGGATTCTTCCGTCCTAAGTGCAGGACTCTGCACTTGTCCTTGTTGAACCTCATCAGATTTCTTTTGCCCAATCCTCTAATTTGTCTAGGTTTCTCTGTATCCTATCCCTACTCTCCAGTGTATCTACCACTCCCACCCCAGCTTAGTGTCATCTGCAAACTTGCTGAGGGTGCAGTCCACACCATCCTCCAGATCATTAATGAAGATATTGAACAAAACCAGCCCCAGGACTGACCCTTGGGGCATTCCGCTTGATACCGTCTGCCAGCTAGACATGGAGTCATTGATCACTACCCGTTGAGCCCAATGATCTAGCCAGCTTTCTATCCACCTTATAGTCCATTCATCCAGCCCATACTACTTTAACTTGCTGGCAAGAATACTGTAGGAGATTGTATCAAAAGCTTTGCTAAAGTCAAAGAATAACACACCCACTGCTTTCCCCTCATCCACAGAGCCAGTTATCTCATCATAGAAGGCAATCAGGTTGTTCAGGCATGACTTACCCATGGTGAATCTATATTGACTGTTCCTGCTCAACCTCCAAGTGCTTCAGAATTGATTCCTTGAGGACCGGCTCCATAATTTTTCCAGGGACTGAGGTGAGGCTGACTGGCCTGTAGTTCCCCGGATCTTCCTTCTTCCTTTTTTTAAAGATTGGCACTACATTTGCCTTTTTCCAGTCATCTGAGACCTCCCCCGATCGCCATGAGTTTTCAAAGATAATGGCCAATGGCTCTGCCATCACATCAGCCAACGCCTTTAGCACCCTCAGATGCAGTGCATCCGGTCCCATGGACTTGTGCTCGTCCAGCTTTTCTAAATAGTCCTGAACCACTTCTTTGTCCACAGTGGGCTGGTCACCTCCTCCCCATACTGTGCTGCCCAGTGCAGCAGTCTGGGAGCTGACCTTATTCGCGAAGACAGAGGCAAAAAAAGCACTGAGTACATTAGCTTTTTCCACATCCTCTGTCACTAGGTTGCCTCCCCCATTCAATAAGGGGCCCATACTTTCCCTGACCTTCTTCTTATTGCTAACATACCTGTAGAAACCCTCATTGTTACTCTTAACATCCCTAGCTAGCTGCAAATCCAATTGTGTATCCATTGATACAATATATTCTTCAATTAGAGGCATATTCTCCCCGTGTTTTATTTGCAGAATTTCCTTTGATGCAATTAGGAATCCTGTGCAAAGATAGAGGGTTTAACATGCTCTTTTGAAGACATGTGACATGGTAACTTGTCCAAGACATGTGCTTTCAAAAAGAATGGGATCACACTGTGGGAAAATGTAGGCCCAAATGCTTCCCTGAATTGACATAGATAGGATCGATTGGAGTGTGAAGTCATGGCAAAATTTGATCCAGGTGATGTATTAACTGTTTGGTGCTCAATGGATACTGCATGTCCCATTGCTCTGGTAAATTCAAACTCTTACTGCAAGAGTTCTAAAACAGGATATCATTGAATGACCTTTTATTCATTTTAATTAGACATGTGCACAGAAAGGATCCCACTGACTTCTATGAGCTTTGGATCAGGCCCACAATGAATGACTAACACTAGGAACAAATGGATGATTAATTTAAAAGACAGCTTCTGACACATACCTAGGCAACTAATCATCAGAGACCATTTGTGTTTCATAATTTCTGGGTTATATCCTTTTGACCTGATGCACTTTGAGACGAAGTGAGTCAGTACTGAATGCCCTTGACCCACAACGTGATATGAAGTAATGCAGTCTGATCAAATACGAAAAGATGCCTTTTGTATCAGGCAGGGAATTTCCAGCACTAATTTCTCTCTTTCTCTACTTTCTTTCTTTTCAGGTTTAAGAAGACAGCTGATGTCATCTCAGAAAGTCCTGCTGACTATTGCCTGGGCTCTCACAACAGAGTCCCTGGTGGTAACAATAAGTACTCTTGAAGGATAAATTTCACTTCTCCAAACACATCCCCTACATCAACCTGAGTAAAGAGATTTTGTACAGTTAACTCCAAAAGTTACTGCAGGTGACGACCAACAACCCCAAACCAAGTCCTAAAGGACTAAGAACCAACTCCTCAGCCGATATAAGTGGGCATAGTTCCACCAACTCCCACAGAATTATGCTGATTTTCACTAGGCTGAGGACATGCAGAGAAAAGACAATTTTGTACATAAACAAGCCCTTTAAGTAAATACAATTGTTGATTAAAAAGTTAGCTCTAAATTTAAGGCATTGTAAAAACCATGTGAATGAAATCACAATGTACCTGTGAGCAGGCTTTCTGGATAAAGCATACTGTATCTCTCAGGTACAGAGCTTGCCAGCTGTGTGTTTCTGCAGCTGCTTTTTATTGAAAGACACAATAAACACTGTAGTCGTGTAAAGCCCCTATAAAGAGCCAAGGCACAAGTTAGGCCTGCATCCTGTGTAGTGTTAAACAACACACCAACTCTCTAGCCGGCCTGCCTTACCTTGTAAAATGAGGATAATACTAATTCTTACCCACTGTTAACTGCTTTGAGAGCTTTTCTGATCCAAAGCACTTTATACCAGTAAATTCAAAGCATTAAAAATGTAGTTATTTGATTATTCTTTTATCATGTTGATCCATCTCCAATATCCCCCTCAAGCAGTTAGAAAAATTAATGGCAGACAGTCTATTAGGAAAAGGAAAGGGTTATTGCTGATTGATTATTGTGGGCATGTGTAGTGACAAAATGGAAGCAAACAACAACAGAAAATGTAGATGGCCTGGGGGAACTTTCGCCTCATGTCAGAGAGTTTGTTAGATCTGTTCAAAATCTGAAAACTATCAGATTGTCCAAATTCTCTAAAATTCATAACATCCCATTTTCAGTGTCTAGATTTAGGCAGTTGCTGCTACCTAATCCCCGCTCCCCCAAACCTCACGCTGAATTATAAAATAATTCTGCCTACTCCAAACTAGCCCTCATTTTAGTGCCCTGAATATAAATTCAGGGCCAGATTTAGGGATACCGGGCTTCGGGGCACCGGGCTCAAAGTGCTGTTTGTGTTGTTAGTGACAAAAGGGAAAATAGAATGTTTGAAGTAAAATGTTTCAGGTATTCTGTATGTGGATTCATTTTTCACTATTCTCCTAGAATGTTCTGGACCTTTGCAGAATCTCATGGAACCATCCAGACTTTCTGAGAACTACATTTTCCTTGTACCTCTTAGAATGTTGTCAGCCATGCCCTTGCAGGTATATAATGGATGGGGCATCGCCAGTCAGTCAGAGAGATATTAGAATGAAGTGAAGTGAAGTGAAAAGCCCAGCTGCGATATTGTTAACCTTGTTTTACTGTGGAATTGTGAAAGTGTACTTGTGTTTTAGGATGTGAAGTGTGTAAGTAGCGACTAATAGAGGACATATTTAATGAGATGCCAGAGATATCTATCAAACCCCTATCTATGCAATAATATAAAAGAAATACTGTTACTTCCTTTGCCATGCTTAACACATCATGTTTGATGACTTTCTAAGACTGTGGAACACAGACTTTTGCTTTCCCTAATACTGTTTGTTTTCCCCTGTAGAAAATAAAAGCTGTCCCTGAAGAAGCCTTCAGGAGCTCAATATAGGACACAAAAAGCTCAAGTGCAATCTAGTTTGCAGCAAGGGGCAAATTTGATGGGAAAATATCTGAAAAAAACACAGACCAGGCTTTAAGGAATTAGCTAAAGTTAAGGAATCGAAATGTGAGGAAAGTGATGGAGAATCGTCCAGTTTTCCTGGTGGTGTAAAGGAGAGTGATGATGAAGAATGTGGCTCATGTGAAAAGAAGAGTAATGACAAAGAAAAATCTGGTTTACATGAAAAGGAGAGAAACAATAAAGAAGATTCAGCCTCGCATGATGACAGAAACAGCAGTGAGAAAAATTGCAGACTGCTAATCATTACATCAGATCCTGCTTTATAGCCAGCAATCCTAAACTTTGCCAATATTGATCATGCAATTTTGAACAAGCTGGGCAAAATCAAGGATATGTTTCCAGTAAATAAGCAGAAGCAATACTTCTCAAAGTCACACTGCGAAAGAGTGCTCAAGAATGGTGAGAAATTGCATCGGCGTTGACTAGTTTACAAAGTCAACTTTCAAAGAATTCTGGTTTTGTTGCAAAATGTTTGACAAGAATGCCAAATCGTTGCTTGTGCTTTCCGGGTACAATTACTGGCATAACTTAGCTGATTCTCTGAAGCAAAATGAAAAGCCACCTGGCCATTTTATGGCCTACTCCAAATGGATTGAGGTCGAGTCCAGGCTCAAGCTGAATAAATGAATAGATGCAGAAAACCAGCAGATTATTAATGTAGAAACCCAGCATTGGAGGAACATGCTCAAGCATCTGATCTCAATTACCTTCTTCCTTGCAAAGAACAATTTGCCTTTCTAGGTCTCGTTGGATAAATTTTTCCCTGAACATAATGGTAAATTTCCTTGGTTTGGTAGAACTCCTTGGGAAATATGACGATGTCATGCATGAGCACCTACATAGAGTAGTTCATGAAGACGCTATGGACCATTACTGCAGCAAAACAATTCAAAATGAATTTGACTGACCTTATGGCAAGGAAGGTGCTTGATAACATATTGATGCAGCTCAAAGTGAAGTACTATGCTGTAATTATGGACTGCACTCCTGACATTAGTCACAGTGAAAAGATGTAATTTACAGTAAGATTTGTTGATGATAAGGATGGCTGTATCCAACTTGTATTCATTGGAAGATGAGACAGTTTGGTTATCATGGCAGAGATGAGGTGATGGGAAGCTCAGAAGGAAAAATTCAAGAGGGACTTTTTTTGCTCACTCATTGATACTGCTTGAGAGTCCATCGAAGAAAGGTTTGGACAAATGAAGCACCACAAAAAGACCTGGGTGGTTTTGTATGACCTTATGATCTGCCAGCAGACAGGAAAACACTCTTGAACAACTGTACAGTCCTTCATCGGATACTGACACATGTTTGGGGAATGTTTGGACATCAATGATAAAAACCTCTATGTTGAACTGGACAACATCTATCACATTTTGCAACAGTACTTGGGAAGTACTTTCCACTCCAAGTTGTTCAATTCATTCATGATGCAGAGCTGAAGGACACTTTTTCTAATGTGTGGATAGCTTTGAGGATTCTGCTCATGCTGCCGGTCACAGCCACGAATGGCAAGCGCAGCTTTTCAAAGCTCAGGCTCATTAAAACATATCTTCGATCGATGATGGCCAAAGAGAAACTGACATGGCTTGCTATTTTATCACTCGAAAATGCCATTGGCCAGTCTTTAGATCTTGCTGACACTCTGCTTCAGTTCGCAAGGGAAAAGGCAAGAAAAGCGACCTTTGAACTAAAGGACTAAGGTTAACATTCTAAGGCTGTCACCTACTGTAACATTATGTAACACTTGTCCACCCAGTATTGGTGCACAGTTCCATTTCTTGATGTTAGTACATTTCAGTTATTCTTAAAATTAAAAAGTTTCTATAAGCTTAGAGAAAATGATTTTTATTTGCTTATATATGGCATGAATAAATACAGATTTACAGATGCTAGAGTGCAAATTTATCATCTTATATGACAAAATAAATCATCCATGAAAATCATGCATCAGTCATGAAATGGGCTACAAATGCAATAAAAAAAATAAGGCATTCAAAAGTTTAACAAATGGGGCGGGGGAGGGCACCGAAGATGCTCCTCACCTGGGGCACCATTTGGCCTAGGGCCAGCCCTGTATAAATCTTTCGGAGTTAAACCATCTTCTGCTCAAATTCTCCATCCCCATCAATAGCTCACATTCCTAACAAGAAGCTGTTTCTCCTAAGTGGCCCAGTAAACTCTACATTCTTGCCAGAGACTCTGTAGTGAACACTGGGCAACAGGAAGAATTCACACAGACCCAGGAAACATACACGACATCAGCAATGCAAAAAATGATTGGAATTTTCAAAATCAGATATGGAAATGCATTCTGAGTGAAGCCTGTGTTGTTCCTGTACTCTTTTACTTAATGTAATCAAGCAATTGCTGTCTGAGGATAATGAGGCTTGTGTGTGTAGAGAGACTCAGCAGGGTTTTCAGTCAGACGCTGAGCTAGGCAGGGCAGGATGGCAGCTGCCATTGGGGCAGAGGGCAGGAGGTGGAGCAGCACTAGACATAGGACAGGGGCCAGTGAGGACAGTGGAGGAGACAGAAAAACAGCTGTGGGGAAGAGGAAGCTTAATTTCACAGATACAGAAATGTTGCCATCATTAAGAAGGCAGCACTTTTCCCATCCCTGTCACAATGTGCTACTGAGTTCAGAGAGAGATTTTTGACTCCTCTGTCGGATGGGGCCTGAATGGAGCAGGGATTCAGAGGCAGAGCAGCACACAGCTGATTGCCTGCCGCATTGGGTCGGGTTGCCTTATTTGGGAAGAAGGTCATGGCATCATGAATGGGAGGATATCTGGGATAGGCAACTGGAAGTGTTGAATGGGACAGTCCATCCCTGAAGGCTCCATAGGTGAGCTGGCAGGATGGGCAAAATAGTCAATAAATCTGGGCTCATTTAGCCTTTCCCACCCTTATTTTTGTGTGAGTTCTGCTCATTACTGCTGAAGGGATTCAAACCAGTGCCCATCAGCTCAAAGCCCAACAAAATTCTCTTTTCGTAAAGCCTTTTACACCACTCCAGAACTTTATTTTGTTCTTTGTTGTTGTTGAGCCAAGGTCTCTCTGGGCACATAGCTTGCCTCAGTCCAGCAGTTATTCTTTGCATATCTTAACACTGCTCATGCAAATATTATTAGTGATACAGAATGGGGACAGAACTCTACACATAGTGGGCAAACATACAGTGCCAGAATCTACATTGTTTTTAAACAGAATGTTTTCCAGGAGGCATAGGCTGCTATTTTTAATTAAAAAGTAATTAAATGGAATCAACCCCGCCCAACTGAAACAGCTTTGCAAATGCTGTAATGGTTAATCACAGGATAATGATGAGAAACATGAATGGCTCAGTCACTGAAGAGTCTGGTGGGGAATTTTTCATACAGGCTTAGTGCTCATGAAAGGTGCTGGATTGCTCCTTGGAGACGGATGGTTTCTACTCAGATGCTGCACAGCAGACTTCCCCACCGTGCTCTGTCAGTGTACCTAACTTGCAGGGGAGCTGGGACCAACTCTAGGGTTAAGGGGGGTCATTCCTTTTCCTTTCTGATTCAATCCTGGGCTTCTCTTCTGAAATTGCCAAAAGGGTGACGAATTGGTGTCAATTGTGTTAGGGGTCTCCTGTCCACTGGGAACTGGACTGAAACCCCTAACTCATTTCACATAAACTACCAGTGAGCACCAGCAGTCACTACCAACTTGGGCTGGAATGGAACACTTCAGACTGCACTGTATTATCGATCTCTAAAGTATCCACTCACCCTGGTGCAGATTTTTTCAGCAAGCTCTTGGGCCTGATTCTGAACCCTTTATTGTAGTAGTCCTTATAGAAGTTGTTCCATTTAAATCTGTGAAGCTATTTACATAAGGAAGGAGTCAGGAGGTTGGACAGTTATAATAGAGTTGGGTGAATAATTGATTTTTTGGTTTGCTGTCAGTTCCAAAAAACTGCAAAATAAAATTAATTTAAAAATGAATGACTATGAATTGCCACTTTGAATAGTCATTGGGCCAAAGTAAGAGCAACTCTATAGCCTGGTGGTTAGGGCAATCATGCAGGCTGTGAGAAACTCAAGTTCAAATCCTTGTTCCAATAACTAATTGGTTATGTGCAGTGGAACATCTTCAATGGGAAAGATCAAGAGCGACCTTTCACACAATATCCCATAGCCTTTGGTTAGGGAATTCTCCTGCAATGTGGGAGACCCAATTTCAAATCCATTCTCCACAATGGATAGAAGGGGGAATTGAACCTGCGTCTCCCATGTCCAAAGTGTGTACTCTAAGCAGTGGGCTAAAAGTTATTAGGACTTCTTTTACCACTGCCATCGAGTCCTGAAAAAAAAATGTTTGGCCAAAAATATTTAGCAAATTCCTGTGAAATTCACAAATAGTTTCGGGTCAACCAAAACTACATTTTTCAGCAAAGAAACCATTCGTCTGAAAAAATTCAACCAGGTATGAATCAGACACATAGTAACCAATTTTTTCTTGTCATTTTAGCTTAGAATCATAGAATATCAGGATTGGAAGGGACCTCCAGTGGTCATCTAGTCCAACCCCCTGCTCAAAGCAGGACCAACCCCAACTAAATCATCCCAGCCAGGGCTTTGTCAAGCCTGACTTAAAAACCTCAAAGGAAGGAGATTCCACCACTTCCCTAGGTAATGCATTCCAGTGCTTCACCACCGTCCCAGTGAAAAAGTTTTTCCTAATATCCAAACTGAACCTCCCCCACTGCAACTTGAGACCATTACTGCTTGTTCTGTCATCTGCTACCACTGAGAACAGTCTAGATCCATCCTCTTTGGAACCCCCTTTCAGGTAGTTGAAAGCAGCTATCAAATCCCCCCTCATTCTTCTCTTCTGCAGACTAAACAATCCCAGTTCCCTCAGCCTCTCCTCATAAGTCATTTGCTCCAGTCCCCTAATCATTTTTGTTGCCCTCCGCTGGATGCTTTCCAATTTTTCCACATCCTTCTTGTAGTGTGGGGCCCAAACCTTGACACAGTACTCCAGATGAGGCCTCACCAATGTCGAATAGAGGGGAATGATCATGTCCCTCGATCTGCTGACAATGCGGCTACTTATACAGCCCAAAATGCCGTTAGCCTTCTTGGCAACAAGGATACACTGTTGACTCGTATCCAGTTTCTCGACCACTGTAACCCTACGTCCTTTTCTGCAGAAGTGCTGCCGAGCCATTTGGTCCCTAGTCTGTAGTGGTGCATGGGATTCTTCCGTCCTAAGTGCAGGACTCTGCACTTG
Organism: Caretta caretta; assembly: GCF_965140235.1. NCBI lineage: Eukaryota > Metazoa > Chordata > Testudines > Cheloniidae > Caretta > Caretta caretta. Next base: position 171,034,689 of record NC_134208.1, read on the forward strand.
TCCTTGTTGAACCTCAGCAGATTTCTTTTGGCCCAATCCTCTAATTTGTCTAGGTTTCTCTGTATCCTATCCCTACTCTCCAGTGTATCTACCACTCCTCCCAGTTTAGTGTCATCTGCAAACTTGCTGAGGGTGCAGTCCATGCCATCCTCCAGATATCAATGAAGATATTGAACAAAACCAGCCCCAGGACCGACCCTTGGGGCTCTCCGCTTGATACCGGCTGCCAGCTAGACATGGAGTCATTGATCACTACCCGTTGAGCCCAATGATCTAGCCAGCTTTCTATCCACCTTATAGTCCATTCATCCAGCCCATACTACTTTAACTTGCTGGCAAGAATACTGTGGGAGACCGTATCAAAAGCTTTGCTAAAGTGAAGGAATAACACATCCACTGCTTTCCCCTCATCCACAGAGCCAGTTATCTCATCATAGAAAGCAATTAGATTAAATTAGGCATGACTTGCCCTTGGTGAATCCATGCTTTCCTCTCCTGCAAGTGCTTCAGAATTGATTCCTTGAGGACCTGCTCCATGATTTTTCCAGGGACTGAGGTGAGGCTGACTGGCCTGTAGTTTCCCGGATCCTCCTCCTTCCCTTTTTAAAAGATGGTCACTTCATTAGCCATTTTCCAGTCTTCCAGGAACTCCCCCGATCACTATGAGTTTTCAAAGATAATGGTCAATGGCTCTGCAATCACATCTGCCAACTCTTTCAGCACTCTCAGATGCAGCGCATCCAGCCCCATGGACTTGTGCTCATCCAGCTTTTCTAAATAGTCCCGAACCAGCTTCTATGTGGTCACCTCAAATGTAAGAGTATTTTGAATGGTAATGTATATTTCTGGAAGAAAAGGAGTCTTCTCCCTGTTACCTTTTTGTTTGCTGTTTCTGGCTTTCTAGCAGAGATGACCTGTTGGCCACTTTCTGACTGAGGAAAAGAAGTAAATTAGTGATAAAAGCATATCCTGCAATTTGCTAGGAATGAAATATGCATCACACATTTACTGAGTGATGCGCATGAAAATCTGTGTACTGTACATGGCACAAGAGGGATTTTTTTAATATGAACTGTGCCCAGAATACTAAAATTGAAACCTTGGTCTGGGTGGTCTTTATTTTTGGCTGAAGGCTCCTAAAAGTTCCATAAATATTGATTTACGAAGATCCCAGAACACAAAGTGAATGTAGAACTCCCCACTTTCTTGGTGTTCTCACATCACCTTATACTTTACTATTAATATTTGCTTATAAAACAGTGAAAATACTGTTAAAAAAATCAAATGAGACTTTTATCATTGAAAAAGTTTGTGGTTTGCTTATTCGGGATAAAAAAATTTTCAATAAGCACATGCAAATAATAACAGAAATGAAGTACAACAGTACCAGTTTTGACATCAGCCCCATTTGTTTCCTCTGAAACAGTTTGCCAGCCTAGCAGCCAGAGATTTCAAGAGCAGGCTCAAACGGGGAAGATTAAATATGTGTGTTTTCATAAAACAATGACATCTTGTTTTCAAAGCCCTGCAAGTTTAAAATGAATATTAGAGCAGTCACATATAAACTACAATTCCCAAGGACAAGTGTTTAGCTTAAGTGCCATTTAATGTTCTCCTAAATGGTTCCGCTGTTTAGGGTGCAATATATCTTCTAGATTAGAGCTTTAATCCTTAACATTGTGCTTGCTGTGTCAAAGAGGGCTTCACGCCAGCTTCATCCAATTGGTGGGTCTCGGCCTCTCTCTCTCTCTCTCTCTCTCTTTTATAGGCATATGAGGAACATCAAAGTCTTATGTTTTGCCTCTCTTAAACCAAACAAGAAATCCAGTTAAAAGTTTTGTTAACTGGAAACATTAAACATTTTAAAGTGTTTCCCCCTGTTTCCCTGATTTAATTTTCACAGATTTCATAAACACAGCCATGGAGAAGAAAGGCCTGAACTAGTTTACAAAGAATTTTTTTAAATGAAAAAAAAAAAAAGTGACATAGCTTACTTGGATGCATTTAATGTTCATGTTGATTTAAGATGGCTGCAATTTTCATACCTCAGTGATTTAAACAGAGGACCAGAGAACTCTTTGCCATTATAAATGTGGTACACAAAGCAGACTGTGTTTTTGCACACGGTGTTAAATCAGACAGAATATGAGCATTAAGGAATGTCACTTTTTCCCCCTGCGCTGGCAACTCAGTGGGCTGCTATTCTAACTAGAAGGACCGTCATTACTGAAGGACCCTAGTGTAACCACTGCATCGCTGCATAAGTCAATAGTTGGTTTCTGGAAGCTAGCTCCAAATTTCTTGGTCTTGGCCATGCTTGCATTTGCTCTTGGGAGGGAAATTAAATTGGCCTATATGGCTTAAAAAGCAAAAACATCTGCCGGAATTCTGAGCAGCCTATTGTCCGAGTTCAGCAGCAGGGAGGTCGGCACTTGTTCAGCCCTGCCTCACTGCAAGACATAGTGAAAACCAATGGGAATAATTTCCAAGGGCTTCCGGAAGAAATGTGGGGAATAATGTCATCAATCAAAAGGGCATTGAAAAAAGGCCACCCCAATGCCTTGGCGAGCTGTGCATTAGGCTACCACACAGGAAACCCAGGTTTGGGACAGAACTCTGTACTCTTGGCTCCAAAGGCCAGTGATGGACTGCAGCCATTGGAGAAAAGAGCAACTCTATGTCTGGGAAGGTTAGCTTGTGGTAGCTGGCAGTTGGAGGAACATGCTGCAAGCGAAGCTAGACTAAGTGGGTGGTGAGGAGAGGAGTCAAATACAATGGCCCAGCTTCAACCTTTGGTTAAAAGAAACCCCACAACCTCAGTTTATCTAATTTGATAACCTGAATGCCTGCTTGGGGGAAAGGGAGAGTTACACTGGCTACTGGTCCTCATTAGGGTTGGCTGGTTGCAAAAGAGTCCTTACTCATGTTGATGCCTGAGGTCCAAAGCCACACACACAAAACAAAACCATCTCCCCCCACAAAACCCCCAATATTGGCTCTTATTTGTCACTTCTATTATCTGGAACTCTTATCCCCCAGGAGAGATTGTTTGCTCTGCAATTTGGGGTATAATGCCAATAACTAATACAAGAAATACATTGATTTGGAATTTTTTTTAAAAAATCTCATTGCTTTATTGCTGGTGTTTTTTTCTTTTTTTGTAATGTCACCAGCATATGTGTAATGTAGATGTATTGCACTTTATGTTCAGGTCCAGATGCAAATACATCTGAAAACCCAAAGTTTCAGTGTCAGATGTGATTCACATTTGGATTTGAACAGGAATAAAATATGAAGCCAAATTTCAACTGTCTGAAAGAGAACTAGAGTCCCAGTGTCGAATTAAAAAGCAAATAGACAAAAGAACCCACTGTAGGCATGGGGACAGACCTCCATGTCTCCACTCCATCTGACATTCTGTCTACGTGGGCGGAGGAATCTCTTGAGCCCCTGAGATGCCCTGGTGGTCCAATTTGGTTCAGGAGGAAAAACCTCAACTCCTGTAGATGGAGTACATGTTCTCACAGTCCCTTTCACTTACCACGGCTACTCAGGTCCTACCTAGGCTAAAAGCCTTTCAAATATCCCTGGAAGTCCAACTGAGTCTTCCAAAAATAGGTCTTTAAAGTAAACATTTATGAAGTCCCTGGCCACAGAGACTCTTTCACCCAACCATTGTTTTCTCCCTCTGTCTGAAAATTGTCTCTATCACAGAACAGTACACATTATTATACTACAATAGAACCAGCCATACATCAAGATAACCAAATCCTTTTTCAATATGTTGTCATTACAGGGACCTGAAAGAGAAAGTTCTTCATTTATGTAAGCGTCCATTCAGGACAGGTTCAGTTAGAAATCTGAATAGAACTCCTGTTAAAATGGAAATAAACTATTAAATGTATTAGTTTAGAGAACAAGTGGTTTCTTCAGAGCCTGTGATTTTACAGATCTTCTTACAGCCACAAATATGGCCGATCAAAGTTCCAGGAGAGCTAAGTCTGTGGAGATACTCAGTGAAAGGTCAATGGGCCAGGCTGTTGGCCTCTCGTCCAGCCCCTTGTGTAGCTCCTGCAGTGCAATGGGACCATTAAAACTGACCTAACAGTATCTTCTGGCATAAGGGAATCCCCAACTGGCGGAGATCTTGTATAGCTTGATTTTATATCACCCCATCCTAGCCCTGAATAGCACAGGGGGCATGCTGGTCTTCAGGTGAGCTGTGCCTAGCAGGACAGCCCCTGGCAACTATTGTAGGTAAGAGCTGCCCTGAAACTGCTACAATTTACTTTGAGGGTAGAACTGGCCACCAGCTGCAACCAGGATTGGGGGCGTGTAAAGGTTCCTTTATCCCCTCCCCTGCCCCTAAGCCAGACCAGAAGATAATGCCCACCTCTATGGTTAATTGGACATATTCTATCAAAAGCAAGGAATCTAAGCTCATTAGCTTCAGAACAGCAACCAGCATATGGAACAGTCCTGGCATATTTTAGTTTCACTGCAGGACATTCAGTCCTTTGCTATAAAGCCTTAAAGATAAAAAAGGAACATAGATATAAAAATATCTTTTTATATCGTGCTCTGTAAAACAAATTGAGATGAGTGTCCAAGTCCTCAAAAATGTCAAGTGTTAATATAATTTTTTTATGTACACATGTAAAGTTAAAGTGGTTGTCATACTAGGAAAACAGTGTACTAAATTTAAATATAATATATAGATTTTAGCTTTGAAAGTTTTACTATGAAAATATTACTTAGTCAGATATTTGGTCAGATTCACTAGTGAACCCTGGCTGCTTAATGCTGCTCTAGTGATGCAAAGCAGTTGCTAACCCGCCTTAATTGATTGGCTAACCTGGGTTTATAGCCTCTCTATGTTGCTGGAAAGGCGCATAACAGCCAGATGGTATTGTTGAATCTGGTGCTCAATCTCTTATTAATCAAAGACCTCCCACCAGCTCTCTCTCAGGCATTTTGTATACGTTAAAATTTTAAATACACTCTAATCAACATCTCCACTGCCTGTATTTAAATAGATAAAAATCTATGTGAATTAGCAGGATGCTTAAAAACTTTACAAGTCTATGTAAACTACCATTTTAGACAGTTAAAATATCAAAACTGGTACAATCTTGATATTATGGAAACAACTTTAGGAAATCATTTGTTTAAACCAATATCTTAAATTATCATTTTTATCTATACCAATATCTTAAATTATCATTTTTATCTATACCTGTGGTCCTCAAACTTTTCAAGGTCTTGCCTCCCCTTACCTCTGTCCACACCCACCCTCGCCTGCCCCAGGAGCCAGGCAGGGCTGCAGCTCTCGGGGGGGAGGGGGGGGGCGGGACGGGACGCAGACAGAGGTAAGGGGGCTGAGGCTGGGGCCGCAGCTGGGGGCAGGTCTAGGACTGTGGGTGGAGCCCTGGCTGGGGACTGAGATTGGGGGTGGGGCTGCAAGTGGAGCCCTGGCCGGGGGCAAGGTTGGGAGTGGGCCAGGTGCAGGACTGGGGGCGGGGCCATGGCTGGGGGTGGGGCCATGGCTGGGGTCGGGGCCGCAGCAGGGCTGGGGGCAGGGTGGGGAGGGGCTGGGTGGTACTCCCTCCATGCCCCCCAAGGGGGCTGGCCCAGGCCCTGCTGCACCCCCGAACATTCCTCCGCACCCCTCCGGCGGGGGCAAGCCCCACAGTTTGGGGACCTCTGATCTATATTAAGAATCCATAATAAAAATTCTTGAAAGACTCAACAGAAAAGCAGAAGATTGAATGGCCATGGAGAGTAAACTACCTTAAGCTTGTCCTTCCAGAACAAGTTTGAGGTACACTGGCTGGCAATGGCAGGAAGCTTGCACCGCTGCTGCTCATGCCATGTTTGTCTGGTGGATAAAATTACAGGAATTCAACCTCTAGCACTATGAGTCTGGCACCTTTCACCAGCACTAAATTCATTTAAAATAAATGTATATGCTACTTCTTTATATATATATAAAGAAGTAGCATATAGATATATATATATATATAGCCTATATATATATAAAGAACATCTATCTATTTATCTAGGACCTGAGAAGGTCATACAAAAAAAAAAAAAGGCTAAGAACAAATCCCCTTTCCGTGACACTGTTAATTAAAATAGCATTCTTAAAAGTTGGTTTAGAAAATTAATACAGAAAACCACCTGCTGAGCATTTGCTTTCTCTGTGTGTCAAGGCATGACCACCCTGTTCTTACAAAAAACTATTTCAAAGATAACATCTTCCTTCCTGAGCGGGTTTCCCATGAACGACAAAAAGTAAGAAGAGCAGAGGCACCAGATGTAAGGAAGCATCCATTTTAAAGGTAGCAGATAGAAATATTCATAAATCTGAAACACACTATTGTGTGACTGCTGAAATGTGCAGAACTTTGGGAGTCTATCCTTTCTTCCTACTCACAGCTGCAAAGATAACACTGTGTACTGTTCAACGGTTCCATAGGGAATTCTCCATAACAGTTATGTTCTTTCAATTCCTATTAAGATTTACATCCCCATTGAAAATGATGATCAACCTGCTAGCTGGGTCAAATGTTGGCATAAATCCCACCAGGAATTATAACATTAATTTGACAATATAATTCCAATCGTGATAGAGTATATGCTGGGCTTTACAGTATGTCAGGCTGGATTGCTTGTCTTTTCCCAGCCTTGCAATCAGTAAATAATGCATAGAGAAAATTTCCCATTCAGATACGTTCAGCCAACTAAAATTCCCGTGATGATGATGATATACATTTATGATGTATTAAAAATACCCCCAAACCAAAAATATCTTAGAGAAGAAACATGTGTACTGAGGTCCAGATCTAAAGCCTACTGAAGTCAGAGGGAAGTTCTCCATAGATTGTAATGGGCTTTGGATCAAGCCCTGAATTACTTGTTTAATGATTAAACCAGCTGATGCACTGCACCAATTTACACAACACTTTTCAATATGCCAACTATAAATGTAGCAGGATGCGTCTCCTGGTTTCTTTTCATAAACACAACTTTTGTGAAGAAAGGCTTATGCTTCTCTTGTCCAGGCTTCTTAGGAAGTTAAATTCAATGTTTCATTAGAAATAATTTCCAGATCTCTTGAAATATTGCTGCAGATATATTTAGAGGATGCTCTTGGCAAGCTCAGCGTCTCAAGAATCCAGCTCTCTGTCTAAAGATAGTATTTTCCAAATGCTTACTCTGACTAGACTCTCCAGTTACCAGAAGGGGGGAAAACAGATTTCTAATAGCGTCATATGAGAGGCCACATCATGCAGTACGCAGCACAGGAGAGCTTAAACACAGCATTTGGCAGAGAAGTCTTCTGTACCGGGAACTGAGCAATGTGTGGGGGATGGGTGCCTTTAGATATGAACAAAGAATGGAGCCCTAAGTGAGAGTGTTAACTGCCAAAATGCCAGTCCTGTAAAAGAGGGTTTTTAATAAGTTTAGGCTTTGTAGATTACCTCTCAATTAACAGGAAAAAGGATTTTCTCAACCTTCTGATGGAAGTTCCTAAATGCTGGGCAGTGAAAATATCAACCTTTCAGCGGCCTCCTTACACGCAAGAAGCAGAAAAGCATTTTTAAAAGTCATGCATATTATACATCTGTAGAGACTGAGAATCTGATTTTCCTCTCTGTTACACTAATCTAACTCAGTGAAGTTAACAGAGTTACACTCCACTGGTGGGAAAACGGTGTAAGTGAGACGAGAACTAGACTCAACCTTTCCAAAGAAAGTTTGCAGAACCTCTGATGTCTGTAAAGTGTGCTGCAGAATAAACTGTTGTTGTTAGGTACTCGTGTACTTCTTGCCCCTTTAAAACATTAGAGCCCATTAAAAGTCAGTTTTAAAAACTGTTTTGATTATCTCAGTGTGTCCAATAGTTTTACTATAGTCCATTGTTATTCTTTCACAGATTAACTAGGCCATTATTCCACTGTGTGCTTTGAGGACTTTTGGTTTGTAGCATCTGTGGATTTACAGTGTGTCATCCCAAAGGTTATGGGTGGGAGAATATGTTGGCAAGTGAAAAAGGGGAAATCTTCATTCTGAAAAAACATTCAGATGAGGAAGGTTTGAGGGTTTGGTTCAGAGAAGTACCCAAAGTGCAGATGTTTAGCTTAGCTGGGTGAGCTACCTGAATCTGCAAACTTGGGCTGGAAATCCTGTGAGTACCAGGCTTTTTTGCAGGGTAAGGTTTCTGATATTTACTGCTTCTCCTTGGCAATCCCAGTTCCAGCTGGGACAAAATACAAGAAGTGAGGCTGGAAAGTATGGAGAAGAGCACAGGTCAGAAATACCAGAAAAAGAGTTAACCAAGTTGATCTAAGGTCTTGTCTACCCACAGTTTTTGCAGAGGTATAACTAATTCAGTTATAGGGGGTGAGGCTTTTATACCAAAATAGCTAAAACAGTACATCTCCTAGCATGGATGCAGTTATATCACTATAACTAATTCCAATAGCTAGACTGGTATAAGGGCTCATCTACACTACAAAGTTAGGTCAGCTTGACTACGTCGCTCAGGGCTGTGAAAAATTTCATGCCTTGTGTGACGCAGTGAAGCTGACCTAAGCCCTGGTGTAGACACCTCTATTTGATGGAAGAATTCTTCCATTGACCTAGCTACTGCCTCTCAGAGAGGTGGAGTCACTACACCAATGGAAGAACCCATTCTGTCACTAAAGTGCCTATGCGACAGCTGTACAGATATAGTTAAAATTGTACAATTTTTGTGTGTATTTGTAGTTTTTAAGTTTTGAGTGAGAGTTCAGGGATCATTAAGAACACATTTGTATGGGCAGAAGTCTGATCTATACATATTTTTGAAGCTTTTTTAAATACTGTAATATGACTTTGTAGCTTTGAGAGGTAACACGCCTTGAACCGGACAAGAGGTTTTTTTAAAGGACTAAACGTATTTGAGAAAACAAACCGGTACAGGAATCAACTCTTATTATGTATATTCTGAACACTCACATAGGATCACTTCCAGTGCAGATATCTGTCATTCAGTATAAACAGAAGCTCTCACTTGTAAAACATTATGGGAGGTAATCTAAAGAAAACGGCTTACACAGCTGTGTGCTGGTGGATCTAGGACTTTTTTTACTCTGGCAGCATTATAAAACTATGGATTTTATTCAAGATTCTTTAAATAAAAGCAAACAGACTTTGAATCCTGTTAGTTAATGTTCTTCAGAACTTTTATGCACCCCAATAGTGAATTAATAAGTGCAAACCACACAAATTCCTGATCTTCATGGTTTTAAAACCCCACCTCAGCACACGCAAAAATACCGCTGGAAAAACAGTCTAGGAAAGAAGTGGTACCTTGCTGATCCTAGCACGTTCAAGTGTCCTGAACTGAGCCTAAATCATTAGGCTGAGCAGCACCTAGGATTCTAACACCACAGTCTTACTAACCTTGGATCACATTTTCCAGAGCTTCATTAGGAAAGTGCTGCCAGGGTGTCAAAACCCACGCTCTCCGTGGCTGAGCCAGTAGACAAACATCTAGATTCCACATGCAATTTTGTTTAGGAATATTTAAAGGTCACATTAAGAACCTACCTGTCTTGCGCAGTTAGGCATACTCAGAGCACACATAGCAGATTGGGCCCTGCAAGCAAGAGAGGTGGAGGAATGCCTAGTTTGTCAATCCTGCTGGGACTTATGCAAAAAAGCAGCTCCGCAGCAGCAGGGCTTAGGTGGCTTTGCGCAGGCCCACTTGTAGAAATTTCGGTGCCTATGGCATCAGGTGGTAGTTGGGTGGAAGTTCTGAGGATGTCAGTGGTACCTGAATATGGGTTTAGGTGCCTCAAGTGGGAATTTGATGCCCAAGTCCCTTTGTGGATCTAACCTGAAGACACCAGTGGTTGTGTGGTCAGAAGCGCTGAGCGGAGAGAGACACGTATTCGTGTGTGTGTGCATGCACAGACACCTAAATGGGATAGTTGAAAGGGTTTAAGATAATGTGTACTTGATTCCATTGTCTTCTATTGACATGCATATACCATGGCTATAAGTTATAGAGTGCCTGCTGAGCTGATGTTGGAGTACTTTCGTCAGACTCCAGTTCTTTGTGTACAGGTCATGGGTGGTTGGTTTGTTAAGCTTCCTGAATTCCTGATGGTCACTGTGGAGTTAAAACTGTTGCAGATGTAGCCATGTGACCACAAATAACTTGCTTTCCTGCTTAAAACTGATCACATTTACCTCACATTTTTCAAGATGTCTTCTCCCAAGTATTTTCTTAGAAATCCTATGGAAGAGCTGCAGAAAAAGGCCCCTAACGTCTGCAAGGTCTGTTGTACAACAATGACAATCCTACTCATTATTGTAGGCATGCTCGTTACTGAACAGATGTGTTGGCAGATGGGAGAGGGCAGTGGCATTGGAACAATTTTTATCATGGGGTGCTGAAAGCCATTGAACCAAACTGTAACCCCTGTATATGATGGAAACCACGTCAAGCCGGGGCGGGTGGCAGCACCCCAGCACCTGCACCCCTGGGAGAGGGTGACCTGGGATATTATTTGCTAGGCTGGCCTTACACTGACACACTGCATATTTCCCTGCAGGTGAATAGAGTCAACAGATACAGAAACCCTCAGCTCGCTGTCTCCTCTGCTACAAGGGATGCTAGCTAATATTACCACATAAAAACTACATAAAAGTGTGCTTACCAGTAACTTAGGAGTCTAAACATTAGAGGGATGTTGTAATTGTCCCAAATCCAAGCATCACAAACCCAGGAGATTCAGAATTAACATTAAATTAAAAAAAATCCAAACATGTTAAGATATACACAATATACATTTATGGCACTGAAACAACCTTAACTCACACTGCCTACACTGATACTATGCCATAACGGTTCACTTATAATTAGAGCATAATGTTTCTGATCCCAAATTAAAAATCAGTTTAATCTAAGGACCTATTCAATTTTTTTTTCCATTTTTTCCCCTCCTGGTGTCCATACAGGACGCTTCTTCTGTCAGTGCCTGCACATAGGAAAGCACATGCTGCACCTAGCACAGGAGTGACAAAGCTCATGTGTTCTCAGAGCCCACAGAGGAATTCTTTCTGAGGCCTGGTCTACACTGGCGGGGGGTGGGGGGATGGGGGAGGAAATAGAGTAGCGGAAGTTGACGTACTTAGAGCTACTTACCACGGTGTCTTCACTGCAGTAGTTCGACGGCTGACGTTCCCCCGTTGACCCTGCCTACACTTCTCACTCCGGTGGAGCACCAGAGTCAATGGGAGAGCGCTCAGCAGTCGATTTATCGCGTCTTCACTAGATGTGATAAATCGACCCCCACTGGATTGATCACTCCGGAGGTAAGTGTAGACATGCCCTCAGTCAGCCAAAACATCTACAGGGAGGTCCATGCCTGCATGCCCCTCCATATGCTTTTTCCCTTCCCCTCCTCCCCCCCTGCCATGGGCTCTGGCTTAAAACTTGCAATATAGCTCTTAATTAATATAATGTGTCAACTGTTCTCCCACTGAGTTCAACAGGAATAGCACAGAGGCACATCATTTGAGGTTTTGCGATGAAAGGCACCATATTATTAAGACTATTTTAATAATGACACCTGTTACTCTAAAGGATCCCAAAGTGCTCCACAAACTATATTATGGAGCCAAGGGCTGCAGCTGAGTTTTAATATAAACCTGATTTTGATCCCCATCCTCCATATAATCAACATAGTGTCACTTAGACTCAACTCGTTCTTGGATGGAGGGCAGCAGCCAGATAGACATTATCAATAAGTTAAAGATGGAACATAATTAATTTGCTTAAATAAGATAGAATGGATAAGAAAACTATTTATTGGCTGCAACCAGTGAAAATGGGAAAATACAAGGCGAAGAAACATGGGAAAACAGCACAGGAAAAGATGAAGCTACACAAGTGAACCTAAATAGACTGATGACAGTAGATTTGAGAGAGACAAGGTCATATCTTTTATTTGACCAACTTCTGCTAGTGGAAGGTACAAGATCTTGAGCAACGCAGAGCTCTTCTTCAGGTATGGGGAAGGAAATCAGAGTGACTGACAGCAGCAGTGAAATGTACAGAGTTGCTGCTTTTTCAGCACCATTCATTCATTTGACCTGTAGATTGCCAAGTACTGTAGATCTACTGGGAGCATTCTCTCATCTTTTAGGATGACATAGACTTTTATTATTCATCCTTATTCATTATTTTTTTCTTTTGTTACATCCCATTGTTAGGAAAAGAAAAAATAACCAGTACAGCTGCAAAGAACTCAGCAGTTTGGGTTCACAAGGCTCATGAAAACCTCCCCTCCCAATTTACTTTCTTTCTTTGGTCATTCCTCCCATTGTTTGATTTTGGGTTTCACTCACCAATGAATATCAAAACAGAAAGTAAAACTCACTCAAAACTGTGAATGTTGCATGGATTTGACTAAACCCTAAACTGGTTCAGGTTTGTTTGAAATTGGGGGCAGGTTTGCGGACGTTAGGAAACCTTCTGACGAATCTGGGCTGAACTTCAGCTTGCAACACAATACTAAACCATGCAAGTTTCAAGTAGTTTCTGGTTTTGCAATGGAAATTTTGAACAGAACTAATGACCAGTTTTCATTTCTCTTAGCCTAGTGCATTATAACCATCATGTACACAGCATAATCCTGTTGGCTAGATTCATCCCTGGCCTCAGTGGAGTAATAGTAGGCATGAATTTGGCCAGGTGGGTCTGAATTTAAGAAAGAGTTTGGTTTGAGGTTCAAATGTATGGTAATTGCTGCTCTTTGCAGGCATGATATAGTCTGTTGAAGAACATTCTGCTGTTTTTTTCCCCAAAGGAGAATCTCAGGGTGCTGCATAAGCTTCAGCATGCTCTGAGTTAATTATTTAAAAATACTCTCTGTGTTTTAAAAGCAATTCTCTTCCTGTCTTCATGCTGTGCTGATAAGGAGGCACAAGTGGAACTCTTTAATGTTAGTGGAAGATGCCGGGGGAGTATCCAGCTCCCAGGTTAACTCACCCAATACAGCAACATTAGAGGTCGTTAGAAAGGTCTATTTAGTTATATTTTAAATAAAACACCCCCCCCTGCCTCCATGACCTTTCCTTTTGGAAAACAACACACTTGAGGTAGACTATGCCCAGGTACTCAGTGTGGGGAAACAGTAAAAGGAGCTTTCCCTCCCCACTTTTCTCCTGAGGATGGGGCACATTCCAAGCCCTTGAACGCACTTTGCGCAAGGACCCGGCGTCTTTAGGGCTGCTGGGAGTGCTACAATTTCCAAAACGCAAGGAGGGAAGGAGCTGAGAGATGGGGATGTCCTTTCAAAGGTTATGGCAACCGTCCATCTCTCCCAGAGACTCTGCATCAAATTCTGCCCAGACTTAGACCTTGTGAAACCTGCTTGGATCAGCAGGGTTACACTGCATTTAAATCAGGGCAGAACCAGCCTCATTGCTCCTGCTTTAGGTACAACGATCCTCTGGAGGATCCACAAGATCTGTGGCCTCTGCACCAACCTCTACTCAGGGATGTGACTCAAAGGCACCATTGAGCTGTCATGGTGATAGTAGCCTAGTAAAAGCTGGACTGCAACCACAAATAACTATGCTTTCTTCTGACCCTTTCAATTACTTATCACGCCTCTCAGGTTTCCATCCACACAGTAAATAATATCAAAACCAATACATAATTAGACCTAACTCCAGATGGAGCTACGCAGATTTACATCAACTGAGGATCTGGCCCTAAAGTCTAATCCTGCATTCCCTGCTAATCCAGAATGTCTATTGACCCAATCTTAACCCACTCCATTACTGCATTCAATGGGTGCTGCTTATTGATCTTTCTGTAATTGATTCTCTCTGCTGGATAGATATTGGCGCTATAAAACCTAATTAGGTGTTTTCACTGTTTAAATATATTCTGCAGTTAAAGGTGTGTCCTCTGTGTAACACACAATATTTGCAAATAATAAAATCCTACTTTTGGATAGTAAAAATGTCATTTTACACACTAATTTTACTTTTTTACTAGAAAAAATTGAGTGATAAATTACTTCGCAAACATTGGACTATTGGGATCTTTCCATTATCAGCAACTAATTTTACCTGGTGACATAAACATGATAAGTAGGGAGGTACTAAAGTAATTTCATCAGCTATTTCAGAAAGAGATCCCATTGTTGATTTGTGAATCAATAATTATTTTTAATCTGGAACCATTGATAAATGGTCAGCATGTAGATACCAGGTAACTTGTTTGACTCTTGGTGCTTGAAAGCTTCATGCTCAGACATCCAGTGAAGTTTCTTTTGATGTCAAAAGCTTAGCAACAAAAAGGTTTTGTCTTAACTTTATGAGTTGAGCTGAAAGTCAGTGCCACTCTTTTTTTTTTTTCCTTTTCAGTGACTCGTTGCCATTATTACAGGTTAACCAGGCTAAATGCACATTTATGTGACAGACATGTTGACGGAAGTTAGACTAGAGAATACGAAATATAATCAGGTGTGTCTCAAGTTCAATGTTAAATTACTTTTTCATTGTTGTGCATCCTAATTATCTGCATTTTAAATTGAATGTTTTCTTTTTTCTCTCGCCCTCCCTTTCTGTTTCCCACTCTCCCTTTCTGATTCTATTTCTCTTCAGCACATCAACAGCCATGAATTGCAATAGACTGGTCACAGATCTTCATTTCTTGTGTCCAACTGGTTGAAGACAGGGAGTATTAAGTTAATCGGAGAAACTTCAACAAGTCCAACCTATCCACAATTATATAGTTTTGACTGCTTATCCTAATCTTCTTTTCTACAATTGGGACACATACAAGCAAAACTTTTCTTATAGGGAAACCAGAAAGCTAGCATTACTTCCTTGCAACCTGAACCCAGGTTTTCCATGATTACCAAGCTCGCAAGCACATTAACACAGTCATACCAGAAACCCCTGGTGTCTACGCTATACTTCCTTGATATCTTAAAAAAATACAGTCCTGTTACTTTAGAAACAGAAGCAACAACAGACACTGAATTGAGGTGGCCAAGAAAAGTGACAGTGTTAAATGGCTGTGTCATAGCTGGCAGAGCACTAGCTGAAATTATCCAGGCCTAAAGTAGCTGAGATTGAAAATGTTCTCAGTCAAGTTGCAAAACAAGAGGAAATTCCAGTAAATCAGTTACTTAATGAGAGCAACGTGTAACTGATTTTTCCCCCTTAACAAGGACAAAGTCAATATTAATATTTAGTTATCACCATTTTGTTTCTGTTTCCTAAATTGCCATATTAGAGGCCAAAATAGTTGGCACTGTTTTAGATCTAATCCTGCTCTTGTTTATATTGGTGTGAATCAGAAGTAACTGCTAGAGCTGGTTGCAAATTTTCCAAATAAATGTTTTTCTGTCCAAAAATGCTGACTCAAAGAAATCAAAACCTTCCCCAGGATGGAACTCTGACAGTCTTCTGACAAGTTCAGCTGCCTCCTCTGCAGCCTGCATGACAGGGAGCTTGGGAGCAGGGCTCCAACGATCCCAGACTCTTCAGCAGCCCACCTGGCGGGAGCTGTGGACCACTGTTCCCAAGGCTTTGGGTTCCCAGTTCCTCAACAACTCATCTCGTGGGCTGCCACAGAGCCCGGTCTTCCAGGCTCCTCGGGAACATCTTTTGTTTCTGAAACACTGAAACATTCAGAAAATGTGGGTGTTTTCACAACTAAATATTGAGGAATTTCATTTCTACAAAAAATACTGAGTTTTGGCTTTACATCCCACTTCGGGATGACTTTTTTCCAAAACCTTGACATTTTTCCATGGATGTGAAATTCATTTCCCCAGCTAGCTCTAGAAACTGCATGGAAGTGACTGGAGTTGCACCCTTGTAACCGTTTAGGGAAGCTAGACACTGAGGGCTAAATTCAAAACCTGATGTTTGCATATACAATTCTGCTGACTTCAGTGGCACGGATTCACCTCTCACGTAATTCATCTGAACTCAGCAGAGTTACACCAGTTCACAAACTGGGGCAAAGGGGCTGCAGGGCATCAGTGAATTGTATCCATTTAGCCCTGTTGGGATCTGGGAAGTGGATGGGCAAAGCTAAAGGATCCCCTCCCCCCGCAGCCTAAGAGGAGGATCCACAGGCCCTGGACACCAAATGATTCCGGGGGACAACTAATGAAATAACCGGTACAGGAGAGTGGTCGTTTAGCATAAGGCAGGCACAATGCCTTCAGCAGCACTAGGGGAGTGCAGTTCTTACACTACTCATAAGAGGGAGCTACTTGATATTGCCCCCAACCTCTGTACAGTGCCATTTAGTCTTGCCACCTTAGAGGGCAGGAGTCCCACAAAGGGGCGAGATACAGTCAAGCCCAAATTATTATTTAAAAAACAAAATGCTCTGCTTATGCACTTAAATAAATAACACTAATATGTCTCTATTCTATAACAACTTCCATGGAAGGATCTCGGCAAGCTTTGCAACCAGTTACTTTTAACTTGAGAAAGGGCTTCTGTTCTGACAGGCAGACAGGTGTCATTTGGAAACCTGTTCTGATGATCAATTATCTGACCTCTCAAAGCTTTAAACAATCTGTGTGCAATTAAATTATAATTACATTGATTTTTATATAATTAATAATGTGTACTTACTAAATGTTATCAGACAACTAGCATTGTCAGCCAGGCTGTGGGACAGCTGCAGATAACTGATATTAGTTATTTTTATAGGTTAAAAAACAGCTCCCAAATAATTTGAAACCATCACTTCTGGTGATTTTATTAATGTCATCATTGGTTTTTGTTATACCCACTTGTGCCTTCTCATTTCAAAATTAGATTGTGAAATTTTTGGGGTAAGACCCATGTCTGCATGTGTCTTTGTACAGCACCTACCACAACTGGGCACCAATCTTGACTGGGATCTAGTGCAATACAAATAAATAACAATAATATTAATATACTTCCAATGACATACTGCTGCAACTAAAATCAGCAGAGGTGTTTGAGCTGGACCATCATCAGTATAAATGAGAGAGAGTAGCTGGGAGGGAAACTTCTGTACCTTGTTCCACCAGCGCTCAGAACGTTAATCTTTTGGGCATGATGTGATGTCCACGTTTGCTGGCATTTTTGCTCCCTTTCTCTCTCCCCAAAGGCTCCTGAGGAGAGTGTGGATGGTGTCATAAATATAAAGGGAAGGGTAACCACCTTTCTGTATACAGTGCTGTAAAATCCCTCCTGGCCAGAGGCAAAATCCTTTCACCTGTAAAGGGTTAAGAAGCTAAGGTAACCTCGCTGGCACCTGACCCAAAATGACCCAAAAGGACAAGATTCTTTCAAATCTGGAGGAGGGGGGAAAGGCTTTTGTTTGTCTGTCTGTGTGATACCTTTGCCGGGAACAGATCAAGGATGCAAGCCTTCCAACTCCTGTAAAGTTAGTAAGTAATCTAGCTAGAAAATGCGTTAGATTTTCTTTTGTTTAATGGCTTGTAAAAGTCACTGTGCTGAAGGGAATGTGTATTCCTGTTTTTGTGTCTTTTTGTAACTTAAGGTTTTGCCTAGAGGGATTCTCTATATTTTGAATCTGATTACCAAGTATTTACCATCCTGATTTTACAGAGGTGATTCTTTTACCTTTTCTTTAAATAAAATTCTTCTTTTAAGAATCTGATTGATTTTTCATTGTTCTTAAGATCCACGGGTTTGGATCTGTGTTCACCTGCACGAGTTGGTGAGGATATTATTATCAAGCCTTCCCCGGGAAAAGAGGTATAGGCCTTGGGGGGATATTTTGGGGGAAGACGTCTCCAAGTGGTCTCTTTCCCTGTTCTTTGTTTAAATCGCTTGGTGGTGGCAGCATACTGTTCAAGAACAAGGCAAAGTTTGTACCTGGGGAAGTTTTTAACCTAAGCTGGTAAGAATAAGCTTAGCGGGTCCTTCATGCAGGTCCCCACATCTGTACCCTAGAGTTCAGAGTGGGGAAGGAACCTTGACAGATGGATATATATAAGGACAGTCCTATTTTTATTTTGTGATTTTTAATGTAGGAGATAGCTGAAGAGAGCACAGGATGGGCATATCTGGTTACATTTTAAAAATGTGAATAAATATATTCAATATCTAAGATGTTCAGGCTTCACTTTCATTTTCTTATCTCGAAGAAAAGTTTTTAAGGCCTTTTCCCTCCAACATAACATTTATAAGACTTATGAAGTGGCTATTTAGAGCCTCTCTTTTACTCATTATCTGGTATAATATAATTTTGAATTGATAAATACAATTTTTACAAAGAGCTATTTACCTAATATGTGCAACTTAAAATGGCAATACAGAATATTCAGCTATTGCTTGCAGAAAGAAGTTTATTTTATTGGCATTTAGTTTTTGTGGCAAAATTACCTTAGCATGAGATAGATCTCCATGTGGACATCTGGTGCTATTGATCCTACTGACCTTGATAGACATTCTAGGAGATGGAATCTCAGGAAATGTTTATGTGATTTGCTCTTAAAAAGAAAGGTTTTACTTTCCTTTATGATCAAATGCTAAGTGCAAAAAAAGAAATGTATTCTGGCAGCTAAAAATTTTGCTGTTATTCCTTTTGTGACTTCTATGGCTAAGATACTGAATGGATTCCATAAGTGAGAACTTGTCTATATGCCAACTCCACATGGTCTTCTTTCTTTAAAAAATTCCTTTGATTTTCACAGACTCCAGCTCTGTGGACAGACTTGTGCTGAAAAAAAGCATATCCTGCTGCTACAGGAAATACTTTTCTCAACACCACTGTATGTTATTTATTTTAATCATTACTTTAAAAAAATTTCATACAAAAATCCATACAATATTGTTTGGCATATCAGGGCAGAGCAGATTTCAAATGTACCTTTTTAGAATTTGCCTCAACTAAACATAAAAGTTCAAAGGGTTAACATGTTTGGAAAAGCCTCGAAAATGCTAAATGGATTTTTTTTCTTAATTTAAAAATCCAAGAACTAAATGTAGCAGGGCATTAAATTAGTCACTGGATTCACATTTAGCGGGAGCAGCACACAACAGGATGAATACAGAGATTGTTCTGTTCAGTATCTGATTCAATCCTATACAATTTACAGTAGGTGGTCTAATTATTGCCCTACTTAAGGTTAATGCCTACAAGCTTGAGAACTGGAGACTGGGCCAAAACTGAAAACCCAGACTCAAATACGGCCAAACTTGTGCAAAATTCAGAACCCAAATCCAAATCTGAATTTTGTGATAAGCTCTTATGTCTTGTGTTCATACAATCCAGAACTTCAGATCCAAACAGCCTCATTTGCAGATCCAAACTATGAAACTCAGACCCATGTTATAAAAAGTGAAGAGTTTTCATATACAACACTCCTTTCCCTCAGTACTTCACCATTCTGAGTGCTTATGCTATACCCATATCCACTGAGGCAGATACTTCACCAATAGCCTACAAGAAGCACAAGTTCTCGATTACTAAAAAGAGAACTTTTGACAGAGAGTCCCCCCAGGTACTGCAAGTACTTGACATTTGCTGGGTATCATGGTATATGGCTACAGATACTAAAGATTGCCTGTGGCAGATTTGCTAGTGTGAAAAACTAACACAAAGAAAATGCTTATAGACTCATAGACTTGAAGGTCAGAAGAGACCATCATGATCATCTAGTCTGACCTCCTGCACATCGCAGGCCACAGAACTTTGCCCACCCACTCCTATAATAAACACAGAACCTCTGGCTGGGTTACTGGCATCCTCATATCATGATTTAAAGACTTCAAGTTATAGAAAATCCACCATTTGCTCTAGTTTAAACCTGCAAGTGACCCGTGCCCTATGCTGCAGAGGAAGCAAAAAAAAACAAAACAAAACAAATCCAACCCCCACAGGGTCTCTGCCAGTCTGACCCAGGAGAAAATTCCTTCCTGACCCCAAATTTGGTAATCAGTTAGCCCCTGAACATTTCAACAAGACCCAACAGCCATACACCTGGGAAAGAATTCTCTGTACTAACTCAGAGCCCTCCCCATCTAGTGTCCCATCACCGGCCATTGGGGAGATTTGCTACTAGCAGCTGCAGATCGGCTACATGCTATTGGAGGCAGTCTCATCATACCATCCCCTCCATAAACTTATCAAGCTCAGTCTTGAAGCCAGTTAGGTTTTTTTGCCCCCCACTGTTCCCCTTGGAAGGCTGTTCCATAACTTCACTCTCCTGATGCTTAGAAACCTTTGCCTAATGTCACATATACTAAAATTGGAACGATACAGAGAAGATTAGCATGGCCCCTGAGCAAGGATGACATGCAAATTCGTCAAGTCTAAACTTGCTGATGGACAGCTTATATCCATTTGCTTAAAATACTCTTCACAGGTTCACACCCCCTCCTGTGGAGAACAGATTTGAACTGGGTCTCCACTGGGTCTCCATTGGGCTATGGGATACTCTTAACTTAACTTAAATAACTCCTCTCCCTTCCTGGTATTTATTCCTCTGATGTATTTATAGAGAGCAATCATATCTCCCCTCAGCCTACTTTTGGTTAGATTAAACAAGCCAAGCTCTTTAAGTCTCCTCTCATAAGGTAGGTTTTCCATTCCTCTGCTCATTCTAGTGGCCCTTCTCTGAAGCTGTTCCAGTTTGGATTCATCTTTCTTATCATGGGAGACCAGAATGGCACACACTATTCCAGATGAGGTTTCACCAGTGCCTTGTATAATGGTACTAACACTTCCCTATCCCTAATGGAAATACCTCACCTGATGCATCCTAGGATTGCATTAGCCTTTTCCACAGCAACATCACATTGGTGGCTCATAATCATCCTGTGATCAACCAATACACTTAGGTCTTTCTCCTCCTCTGTTGCTTCCAAATGATAAGTACCCAGCTTATAGCAAAACTTCTTGTTGTTAGTACCTACATGCATGACCTTGCACTTTGCAGTATTCAATTTCATCCCATTTCTATTACTTCAGTTTTCAAGGTTGTCCAGATCTTCTTGCTAATTAGATACCTGAGCATTTTGAAAGTAGATGGCCTGGAAATCCATGATGTACACAAATATGAACAGTGTGAAGGAAGATTAGAGTTGTGGGTATTATCAGTAGAGCTGGGTGAATTCTTTTCAGCAAATAGTTTACTCACCAAAAAAAAATTTTAGTTTTGCTCAACTCAAAAGTAGTCACAACAATAGTGTTGAGTTTGCCAAATAGTTTTGACCAAACTGAAAAAGTGAAGTGTTTCAGCAATGGCAAAGTTTTAACTTCTCATTCATTGTGGCAATTCATAGTCATTCATAATGACAATGGACTGTTACTAGAGCATGGTAAACTGACTTTGTAGTCCTTTGGTTCGGGCATTCACAAAGGATGTGGGAGAATCAAGTCCCTGCTCCAATGACCATTTCATTATTTATAAAAGGTGGAACAGCTTGAACAGGAGAGATTAAGAGTGACCCACAATAAAAAAAAAATGTCAAACAAAATGTTTCATTCTGAATATTTTTGACTTTTCAGTATTCTGAAACTATTCATTTTTGGTTTGACCAAAAACAAAACTTTGTTCTTAATGTTTCAGAATTGCCTGCAATCTGAAAAATCCATTATTCACCCAGCTCTAATTATGAGTTGAGGCTACATTACATCCCAAGCTGGCATCAGTCAATACAAAGAGTTCTATGATCCTGGATTCCAGTGTGAAATATGTCAGCAGGCTTTCAAGACTCTTCCTTATACATGTTGTATTTATATATACTTACAGGGCCACCTGCAAGAGAAAGGGAGTATCAGATTCGGCATGTATCTAAAATGAGAAGAGACCAATTCTTAGTTTCTAATATATGAGAGGCTGTTATAGATTCACTTTTCTGAGAGACTCTTGCTTTCATGGGTCAAAATCCTCATGACAAAGACCACTCAGGGATGCCATAAGGCCTTGCAGTGACTTAAGATCTTAATGAATGCTTAAAGTATTTTGAAAGGTTAAGCCACTAGGAAATGTTTGTGGTGAATGTTCACTATGTTATCCAAACTGACCCTATCTCTAAAGGTCAGATATTTAAGAGGTCCAGCCAAATCATGCATTTCCTTTTTAGGGTCAGGTTAGTTTCAGGTTTCAGAGTAGCAGCCGTGTTAGTCTGTATCCGCAAAAAGAAAAGGAGTACTTGTGGCACCTTGGAGACTAACAAATTTATTTGATCATAAGCTTTCATGGGCTACAGCCCACTTCATCAGATGCGTAAAATGGAACATATAGTAAGAAGATATATATACATAGAGAGAATATGAAAAGGTGGAAGTTGCTATACCAACTCTAAGAGGCTAATTAATTAAGCTGAGCTATTATCAGCAGGAGAAAAAAAACTTTTCTAGTGATAATCAAGATGGCCCATTTCAGACAGTTGACAAGAAGGTGTGAGGATACTTAACATGGGGAAATAGATTCAATTTGTGTAATGACCCAGCCACTCCCAGTCTCTACTCAAGCCCAAAGTAATGGTATCTCTCCTGCTGATAATAGCTCATCTTAATTAATTAGCCTCTTAGAGTTGGTATGGCAACTTCCACCTTTTCATGTTCTCTCTATGTATATATATCTTCTTACTATATGTTCCATTCTATGCATCTGATGAAGTAGACTGTAGCCCATGAAAGTTTATGATCAAATAAATTTGTTAGTCTCTAAGGTGCCACAAGTACTCCTGTTCTTTTTGAGGTTAGTTTCAGAAGAGAAAGATATTGTGACTACTGATTGATTTTGATAAATCCACTTTGAAACAAAAGACATTTTCCAGTGCAAATGAGTTTTGGTCTGATCTAAAAAAGATTTTTTTAAAAAATGACTACCCAGAATTAAAGCAAACGGATACTGAATTATCTGAAATATAAACTCTATGAGCTTTCAGAAAGGCTCTTGAGAATGCTAGAAATTCAGTAAATCAGTGGCAGGGTTGACAGTTACAGAGAACAATATTGTATACAAACTTTTTAGAATTCCAATTAAATGACCTGACTTGTTTTTTATACCCGAATTCTGATGCCATTAACAGAAAAAAAAAATCAAAAAACAAAAAAAAAACACTCAAAGATTCCAGTTCATTCAAAACTTTACGCTAAACAACCCAAATGCTATCCACAACCTTGCAAAACTGGAGTCAGTGCCAAAATGATGGAGACAATATTTTGAATAATCTCTGGACACCATATTTTCTTTACTACCTTAACAAACTAGCATATTCCTAACTTGATTTTAAATAAAACGTGCACAGAGATATGTTCTGTTTAAATGTAATGAAGTAACCTTATGGATAGTGGATAACTCCCTAATTACATTTTATGTTCTTATGGTTCTTGAGTTTTCATTTTCCACAAATGGAGCAGATGTATATGAGTTCACATGACTGCTCCAGCTCAGGCAGAAGTGACCACGGCTGCCAGCAAGACTACTTAGCCATTAGACACATAAGCTAGGTAGTACTGTATGTTTAATAGAACTAGGTGTAAAGTGATGGTTCTTTTTTCACTGTTTATTGCTAAGCCAACCTGCTATAAAACATTGATCTCTCAGATACAGGAGACACATGACTCCCATGCCTCTAGGTCCAGTAGGCTTAACCTGTTGAACCCAAAGTGCTAAAAGGACTTAAAATGTAATCATTAGTAGATTTTTGCAAGCAGCTGGTAAAACAAGACTTCTAGGCAGTCAGGGTGCTTTAATTTATTTCTTAATCCTGCTAAATCATCAGAAAAGTATTTTAACTTAGTTCCACTTGGCAGGCAAAAGTTAGAATTCCAATAGGACACTATAATAAAAGGCATCAATGAAGTGAAGAATGATAAACTTTGTGCAGTGAAAGAAAAGTGACCATCAGCCTTGAGGTCCAAACTTTTATTTCTCTTTTGAAAAATCAGAGAATTACTGCACATCAGTTTGGCTTGGTGTTCCTGGCAATATATTTAGTTTTTTCAAAAGGCTCAATATTTCCAGCCTCCATTAAAACCATCACAGTCTAGCGAGACAGACGGCAGACAAAAGAGATTATTGATTGACACACAAGACAGGAGTTTGTTTTTTTTTATAGTTACTGCACTGACAGGTAAATTGCAAGTCACCCATTAGTAACTGTTCACTTTTCATGTTTAAAGAAAACATCATGATGGCCAGTCTTTAAGACCAGATCTTCCATTGTGCAGGCTTGACCCCATTACTGCTAAGGAGAATAGAAAATAATGGCATGAAATGCTATGGGATAGCACGAGAGGCATCATCACAAACAAAATGAATGAATATTTGATAGTATTTAAAAAGAATTATACAGAATATGTTGTGAACAATTCCATTTATTTCTTATGTGCCTAATTAGTACATCTTATCTAGATCTGAAAAAAGTAAACTAAGAAAGTTATGACCATGGTTTCTTGTCATTTTGCACCTAGCTACAGAATAAAATCCTCAGTGTGCAGTAATTATTCTTGGCTATTAAATATGCTACAGTGATTGCAGTACAAATATAGTCCACGAGCTCATTTTCACGACATGATTTAGATGATCTGTTTAATCTAATGCAATCTGCAGACTTGATTTCTTGCCACGTAGTGCACACAGGAAATCCTGGAATAATATCCAAAGACTGTGCTGGACCGAAAGTGAAACCTTTGGTTTAACATGCTGCCAAAAGTTTTAAAGAAACAAACTCACAAAATGAAAATCCTCTAGTGTTCTTGAAATCATGATGTGCAGCACTGGCTGATTGGAGCAATACTACCTGCATTGAAATTTGAATTAATGATTTTGAGAGTCAGATGAACTATTAGTTTGGTGAAAGGGATAAAAAAGGATCTAAGAAACAAAATGCTCTGGCTTTTAAAATGAAAATTGTAAAACAAATGGGAGGGGGGAAAGGTGAGCATTACCATGTTAAATTAATTTGTTAGAGGGTTTTTGGATTTTTGCCATTTTTAAAAATCAAGGTGTTATAGAAGTGCTTATATTAACTGTTACTGAGTCACAAAAAAGCAAAAGCCAGGCCAGAGATTTAAAATTACTTGCTGTGGAATTGGAACCTAGAGTGCAGTTTTACTCTGAAAATGTACTCTATAAATATGGAAGTGTTGGGTTCTATGTTCATTGTGTCTCACTGATTTCCACAGTACATTTGCTCAGTTTGTAAGTACAGATGTTTTTTCTAACTGCAGGCTCCAAGAACTTTGGGATCTGATGGCCAAGCCAGCTCGTTTCATTTCACACACCATCAAACAAACTGCAAGCTACTGGGGTTGTCCAGATGTCACTGAAGGAAGACTCTGAAGAGAACTGTGTTTTACAGGTATAGCTATAGGCAGAATTTGGCTTACAGAATCTTTATTACTGGGAATGGTGCGTAATATGAAAAGAATCCAGAGTGAGGCTGTGGAGCCTACGATTAGGAAAAATATCTTTTGAGCTGCAAACTGAGCAAATGTAATAGGAAAACGAATGAGACAGAATGAATACAAGGCCATTGTTATACTCACTTTAAGATGCATTGCAATTCTACAAGCCTTGCCTATCAATAGCAATATTTGAGCCACTTCATTTATAAACTCAAAGCTTAGAGCCATCCACGGGCTGAAAAGGCAGCTTTCCATAGTTGTGAAATGTTTAGAATATATAACATTACCATGCTGGATATCAGAATTAAAGATTGCACAAAAATATAATTAATATTACCCAAACATAGTCCCACTAGTTATCCAACGGCAACCCCAACCTCAACTGCTGCTTTTCAACAGGAACTCTGTATTAGCAGAAACTTGAGAACTCAATATTTTACATTACAGTGCATTTTGATGCTGAACTGCCTTTAAAATTCAACCAAGAGCTACTGTCTGGAGAATTCCCTGAATAACAGCCTACATCTTCATATTTATATGCTTTGTAGCAGCAGCATTTTCAAAATCCTCTCTCCCCGCCCCTATTTATTATTACAAAAAGCAGCTATAAAACTGCAATCTCTTTCTTTTATTATAGAGTGTATGCTCCTTGGGACAGGGACCTTGTTTTATTTATATGTAATGTGCCATACACACTTATGGGACTATATAAAAATAATAATTGGTGGTGGGCCAAAAGAGGAACCTCGAATCTGAATCACTTTTTTTTTAAAAAAACCCACACCAATTTATTTGTTTGTTTGTTTTTTAAGAGAAACAGGACTCCTATGGGTTAGATCTTACTCCCAGTTCCAAACCCAGTCCTAGAATTTTGCTCCTACATCAGACATAAAACCAGAAAGATTCAATTTTCTGGTTTGGATGTGAACAAAATCTTGCATTCAAGATGGCAGAAATCTCATAGGAGCAGCTCATCTCAAAAGAGTCCCAGCATTTGAGATTGAAATATCATGAGAATAGTCTGGAATAGTTTCATGCCAGCAAATCCAAACCCAAATCCTAGTCCTGATTTGTCTTCAAAACCGAACCGTAATCTCTAGGGTATCCTGATTCGTAGCAAGCTCTGAAATCTACCTTCTTGAGCTAACTCTAAAAATAAGAGTATTTCTATAGCATATTATTAGCCAGGATTGGTTAAATGTTCTAGTAGACACTAGCTAGCCAGGAACTGATGGCACCATATGCATCCACTCTAATCCATTTGAAATGCTGCATTTTAGATACAGCCAGCAGTACAAATTATCTGTCTTTTAGTATGACTGAATACCAGATTTAGCAAACAGCTGATAAGCGGAAATGGTTGCACAATCTAAAAATGCAAGGGGCCTTTGTTTTCCTTAGAAATTATGTTTGTCTTCACTTTCATCAGTTACCAACTACTATGTTGCATATGTTCTTGTTTTTTTTAATTCAATATCACATTCTGAGGATAAACTGCAACCTTCCTGTGGAACAGTAAGAGTAATATGACATTCCAAGATCATTGGCATATTAGTGCCAATATTCTACTTTCTACAAAGTGTGATACAGCATGGTCAGTAGAAAGTAGAATATCAGCACTAATATGAAAGTGAAGACAAACATAATTTCTAAGGAAAACAAAGGCCTTAGGCCTTATTCCCTGTAGAGGGAAGAAAGGTTTCTATAGATTAATTAAAAGCACCTGAAGCCAATTAGAGCACCTGGAGCTAGTCACGTGATAAAAAACCCCTGCTTCAATCAGCCAGGGGAAGGAGTTGGAGTAGAGTGGTTTGGAGTTGGAGCAGAGAGCAGTTTGAAGGAGTTGGAGCAAAGTGGTTTGGAGTTGGAGCAGTTTGGAGGAGTTGAAGTAGAGGAGAGTTTGGAGAAGTTGCAGTGGGGGAGGTTTAGATTGGATATTAGGAAAAACTTTTTCACTAAGAGGGTGGTGAAACACTGGAATGCGTTACCTAGGGAGGTGGTAGAATCTCCTTCCTTAGAGGTTTTTAAGGTCAGGCTTGACAAAGCCCTGGCTGGGATGATTTAACTGGGAATTGGTCCTGCTTCAAGCAGGGGGTTGGACTAGATGACCTTCTGGGGTCCCTTCCAACCCTGATATTCTATGATTCTATGATTCTATGAAGTGCCACGGCTGGCTAGAAGACCAAGACCCTAGGTAAAGAGACACCCGGCTTGTGAAGAGAGAGAGGGCAGGAAGCCCCACAAGCTGAAGAGTAGAAGAGGGAAGTAGCCCAGGGGAAGGAAGCACTACTTCAAGTGGTTTACCACTATCCCTAGGGCCCCTGGGCTGGGACCCGGAGTAGAGGGCAGGCCTGGGTCCCTCCCTCTCCACTATCCTTCTCTGGGTTACTTGTGGGACAGTAGATACCCTAGTTCCGGGGAAGGAAACTGCGCCCTGAACCCCCCACTGCCCAAAGAAGAGGAAGCACGGGACCCATCATAATCATACCAGCAATTTGCCACAAAAGATTCGTTATTAATGGCCTGAATATAGCTTTTAACTTGTTAAGTGTAAGTGCTCTGTTCTTCTCTCCTTATGTGTGTAAAAGTCCTACTGACATTCATGGGAGTTGTATTCACATAGGAAGAAGAGAGCAGAATCCCAAATGTGGTACGCGGGCCTATACTATAAAATACGCAACAAGGATCCAATCCAAAGGAAGTAGCAAACAGCAGAGGAGGTCAAGGACTAATCCTGTGGGGATCTTGCTTCACCATAAAGAAAAGATTTTGGATGAAGATTTCATGATTCAGTATACCATCATGTTGATAATTAAGCTAAAAATGGAGATCACAGGTGGTCTTTGTGGGAGTGTGCTAAGTCTAGATTTAAGAATGAGTAAAACCATTGAGGTACCTTAACTGGTAGACTGTACTTTGCAAACTGTGGATACAGTTCTGCCCTTGGAAGCATGAAGTGTGCAGCTGCTGGGGGAAAATGGAGCTGTACCAACTGAGCACAAGGACCTGAGCCATGTTCAGGGAGCCAGGAGTAATACACTCTAAAGCATTTCAGACTTCTGCTCCAAGACCAGTAAAAGTAATACACAGGATATATTTTATATGGGATCGGATGCTGGCTGAGATAGCAAGGAAAAGACAGTTATTTACCTGTACTGTAACTGTTTTTCTTCAAGATATGGGTGCAGACGTGTATTACACTCAGGTGTGCATGTACCCAGCGCACCAAAGCCGGACAAGTTTGCTTACCAGTAACCATCGGGGCAGTGCTCTAACCCTCTGGCCCTCATAACCCTGCCCACGGCTATATAAGGGTGCCACCACTCTGACTCTCCTCAGTTCCTTCACATTGGAATCTAAGACTGGAGACTCCGATGCAGCGGAGACAGAGGGTGGGCAGTGGCATACATGTCTGCACCCACATCTCAAAGAACAACAGTTACAGTACAGGTCAGCCACCGTATTTTCTTCTTCAAGTGGTTGCAGACGTGTATTCCATTCAAATGACTTACAAGCAGTACTGGTAGGAGGTGGCGCTCGGAATCTACTTAAACAATGACTGCAGAACTGCCTGCCCCAGGTTTGCACATGACCTAGATGACGCTATAACAGCATAATGTTTAGTTAAATGATTTAGTTGGGGTTGGTCCTGCTTCAAGCAGGGGGTTGGATTAGAAGACATCCTGAGGTCTCTTCCAACCCTAATCTTCTATGATTCTAAAAGTATTACAAAAGACCACAGTATCGAAACATCACTGAGAAATATGATAGATATTGCTTAATCTCATGTCAAATGAACCTGTTATGTCTGTGGGGGTGTGGTCTGAGCTACTCCATACGCCACGTAATGTAGGAGGTTATTCACCTGGAAATTGCCTGAGTGGAGACTGGCTGAATCTTTCATTTGATCCGCATAAGAAACAAAAGGCCGATGCAGTGAACATAATTCTTTTCATACAGAATACCAAGCACTGCCTCTCGTGTAAAGTATGAAGATGCTATTCATCTGCATTTGAATGTGGCTGAGGAAAGAGTACAGGTGAGTAAATAACTTGGTTAAGGGGAAACTGTGAAATCACTTATGACAAAAATGTCGGCTGTGGCATAAAAGACACTTTTGTCTTTGACAGGGGCGGCTCTACCAATTTTGCTGCCCCAAGCAGTCGCCGCTGAATTGCCGCAGCAGCAAGAGCGGCGGAGCTGCCCCCGAATTGCCGCCGTGGGACACGGACTGCCGCCTCGTTCTGAATGCCACCCCAAGCACCTGCTTGGAAAGCTGGTGCCTGGAGCCGGCCCTGGTCTATGAAGAACTGTGTATATGGAGGCCTGCCATTAGAGCCTGCAATTCACTGACCCTTCGTGAGGATGTTACAACAACAAGAATCAGAGTAACAGCCGTGTTAGTCTGCATTCGCAAAAAGAAAAGGAGTACTTGTGGCACCTTATTGACTGGTAATTACCAGCAGGAGAGTGAGTTTGTGGGGGGGGGGGGGGGGGCGGAGGGTGAGAAAACCTGGATTTGTGCTGGAAATGGCCCAACTTGATGATCACTCTAGATAAGCTATTACCAGCAGGACAGTGGGGTGGGAGGAGGTATTGTTTCATGATCTCTGTGTGTATATAATGTCTGCTGCAGTTTCCACGGTATGCATCCGATGAAGTGAGCTGTAGCTCACGAAAGCTCATGCTCAAATAAATTGGTTAGTCTCTAAGGTGCCACAAGTACTCCTTTTCTTTTAGCAACAAGAATGTCTCTCCTTTCCCAAAAGACAGCCTAAGAGAAAGTTGTCAGAAGCTCAAATAGAGGAACCATGAGGGTGGCCCGAACAGTATTAATGTCCCACGATGTGACCATTTCCTTCACAGGTGGAAACAGGCAGACAATACTTTTCAGAAATCTCAGTGCTTTGGAGTCTGAGAAAACTGCTTTTCCCTGGATGGAATGTCGAGATCACTGCCAAGTGAACCCTCCACAAGCTAAGAGGCAGATCGGAGGACTTCAGATGTAACAACTAATTTGAAATGTCCTGAACACAAGCTAATATTAGCGCAACCAAACACTGCTCCCATGCCCCACCAAAAAAAACTGAAAAAATTCTACCCTAAGCAGAATTTTTACCCAGAAAGGGGAAAAACTGCCAGAGACTATATGAAGTCCATTTTATGTGGAAAGTGCTCAGACACTAAAGTGATAAGCAGCCATATAAAACCAAAGCTAGATTAGATAGATTTCTTTTTAATTTGATTTTGATGTAATTTTTCATTAAACAAGTTCAAATTTCAACAACAAAAGGAGGGAAACTGAACATCCCCTCCCCCATTTTTGACCAGCTCTATTATTTAACTGCTATCTCTTCCTGAAAGATTAAAAATGCCAGTGGTTTCTTCAAGCCCTCTGATGGTAAGTGTTAGGCCCATCCAGTCAGGGAACAGAATCAGAATCATGTGATGTATGTGACCAAACAATTCCTAGCAAAACAACACATTATGAACTTAAATATTGAACATCAAATACTCACAGCAAACTGTTCACGATCCATAGTGGAAAACAAACAACAACCTGCTGAGCAAATTTAACTAACACTCGTGAGTAAATCATGAAGCGCTCACACTTACCTCATGAGCAGAAAAAAAAAAAAAGGCTAAATTTTTCAGATAATTGAGTCACTGCAAATTATTCACTCATTTGTACAGCAGATGCGATATAGGCCTGGATTCAAACATTCACCCAGTATAACAAAATCAGAAGAATGAAACTTGCATCATATCTTAGTATGAAGAATGTATATTTGAAATTCTCTAGAGGTTGGTTAGTTTTAATTGTACATATAGGTTATAATGTATTGTTTCTCTTTCCTGATTGGATGAAGATAACTCTTAAAAATAGGTTTCTGGTGTGAAAACTCAAATTTTTAGTGCAAAATGCACTTTCTGGAAATACCTTCTTAAAATTCATTGTCTTCATGAACACGTCTGGTGGTGAATGTACTTCCTAGAACAACCACAGAAAGCAAACAAAAGGCAAATTCAAAGGGTGAAATCCTGGACCCAGTGAAGCCACTCGGAGGTGGGCCATTGACTTCAGTGCATCAGGATTTGACCCAAACAATTAAATTGAGAGAATATTTGTGAACAGTTTTTGGGGGCATTTCTTCATCAGCTCTATCTGTTCCTGTGTGATGGAACTGCACCCTTTATTGCCTATATCAACTTTTTATAGGCCCATCTTTTAAAAGACACTGTGAACACAACTGTGTGTAAACTAGCATTTGCAGATACAAATGACCACTCAGGCTTCTAACTATTCATCATCATCATTTATTATTTGTATTGTGGCAGTGCCTAGGAAACTGACTCATGGACCAGAGTCCCATTTTGCTACGTATGACAAAAATACATAACAAAAAGATGGCCCTTTTCTCAAAGGCCTTACCTTTGCATATGTAAATACTTGATTTGCAAGCCCAATGGAAGTAATCGCACATGACTACATAGGTGCACATGACTGTGGGTGTCATCTTAAAAAAATGTAGCACTAAAGTCCTGCATGCTGGGTTAGTAATTTAACATGATTTTAAAAACATCTGAATTATCTTTTTAAAAATACTCATTTCAGGGGATAGATCATGCCAGTCAGGCTACTATTTTTTTGTTTTGTTTTTTAAAGCAGACATCTTTGCGGAGCTGAGGATAACACAGTAAAAGGGCTGGTTGAAGAATCAGCTCTAAGTTTTCTTCCAAAACCTTTTAACAAATGGAATGTTTGACAGAGATGAGTGCAAATCTAGCAGCATTGCTTAACTTGCATTTTCAAGACAGAAATTTAAATATCCCTTACCACCACGTTTAGTAGCTAATCAGTGAAAACATGCTGTAGAAACAAAGTATGATCAATTGTACAATACTGTTCCCCATCAACTAAAATAGTCAAGTAGTAAAATCTAAGCTATTGATTTCAGTTTCTGCAGACTGTTCAATATTTATCAGCCATGTAGGCCCTTACCTAGTTCACTCCACCAAAAGGACATAGAGCACTCTGATAAATAAATGGCAAGTTTTCAGTGAGAAACATTTCGCTGGCAGGGAACATTTTGCCAGGACATGCCATCCTATGAGTAATGAACAATCCATCCATCTTTATATTTAGCAAGTTTTCCATTTCATCCCCTGCCCTTTTTAGTGTATGATTTAATTCACAGCACATAAACATTTATACAGGAACCTTGTAAAAACGAAAAAGTGCACAGTTATACTGTCAGTGTGTTTTCTGAGACAACTAAGGGCAGCTGGAGAAACTCATTTTTAAAACGAATCCATGTCCTGTGTTTGTTCTCACTGTGCAATCTCTTATATTTTCTCTCTTTGCCTGACTGACTCCATTTATTGTGACAAAGTTCCTGCTCTACCTTGGTGGGTCTTGCGCTTACTGGCGGATTTGCTCGCCTTGGAGCTTCACGGCAGCCTTCAGCTTGGTCATTTATTTGAACCCACAGTCCAGGTCGACTCCTCCTGTGTCTGACCAGGAGTTGGGAGGATTTGGGGGGAACCTGGGCCTGCCCTCTACTCCGGGTTCCAGCCCAGGGCCCTGTGGAATGCAGCTGTCTAGAGTGCCTCCTGGAACAGCTGTGCGCCAGCTACAACTCCCTGGGCTACTTCCCCATGGCCTCCTCCCAACACCTTCTTTATTCTCACCATAGGACCTTCCTCCTGGTGTCTGATAATGCTTGTACACCTCAGTCCTCCAACAGTCCGCGTTCTTACTCTCAGCTCCTAGTGCCTCTTGCTCCCTGCTCCTTACACGCACACCACAAACTGAAGTGAGCTCCTTTTTAAAACCCAGGTGCCCTGATTAGCCTGCCTTAATTGATTCTAGCAGCTTCTTGATTGGCTGCAGGTGTTCTAATCAGCCTGTCTTAATTGTCTCCAGAAGGTTCCTGATTGTTCTGGAACCTTCCCTGTTACCTTACTTAGGGAAAAGGGACCTACTTAGCCTGGGGCTAATATATCTGCCTTCTATTACTCTCCTATAGCCATCTGGCCCAACCCTGTCACATTATATAAATCTCCTTCCTCTTCTTCCTTTTTAAACTATAGCCATTTACAAACATTGGACCTGACCCTTCAGGGTTCTGAACAGCTCTTATATAATCGCCAGTAATTTGAAAAGTGGCCCGGGTAAAATTTTGAGCTCTGTGAGGGCTATATGGAGCATGAAGAATGGTCCAATAGTTAGGGTGTGAACCTAAGACTTTGTGACAACCAAGTTCTGTTCCCTACTCTACCACATACTTCCTGTGTGACCAAGTCTCTAAGGCCTGAATACACAAAAGGAGTTAGGTGTGTAAGTCTCTGTTTTAAGTGCCTATGTCCCAGTTTTGGGATCCTGCAATACACAAAGCTCCCCCTAAACTCTAAACTCACTCTTTGCCTAAGTTTTTGCAGTAAAAGTTCCCTATGTTTCTGCTTCTGAGCATGCACCCTGCAGCCTCCCTCTAAGTGCCCGGGTGCCCATCTCCCAGAGCAATTCTCAAATCAGGGGAAGATAGGTGTCTGGCCCCCAATTAGGGCCAATCAGGTAGGCCTGCTGAGAGGGTGCCTACCAGATCGGACCCCTCAGGCGAGTTCATATAGAACAGCTGAAGGAGGAAGAGTTCCCTCGTAACTTTTAGCCCATTTGGGACAGAGAAAGAGTGAGAGAGTAAGGGTGTGAGAATAACTCTACAGTCTGGTGGTTAGAGCACTTACCTGAGTGGTGGAAGACCCTGAGCCCAGTCCCTCTGTACCAATGATCCTCTCATTATTTATCAACAGTAAAACAGCTTCAACAGGAGAAACTGAGGGAGCCCTGCATCAGAATATCCCATCGCCCAGTAGCTAGAGCACTCACTTTAGAGGTAGCAGATCCCTGTTCAAATCCCTACTCCCCTTCAGGCTGTGGGGAGACTTGAACCAGGGGTTGCCCACATCCCAGGTGAATACCCTAGTTATGACTCTTTCTTCCCCCTCCCCCAACTAAACCAGCACAGGTGTTGGCATTAACACCAAGATAGGGTTTGTACCTGAGATTCCCAAGCAGAGGGAAGCACCTTCCTGCAGCCCAGACTTCAGGGCCTATCTCTGAAACAGGAGCAGGGCTTAGCACCCCCCAGGCATGTCCCATTGCCTAGCACAGGGGGCTCCCTGCACACCTTGCTGGCTTTTGTGAATTGCAGCCTAAGGCACCTATCTCTCCCCATTCATTGTATAGGAGCTTGGGTGCCTAACTCCAGCTTTGTGAATCTCTGTGATTTTATAGGTGCTGAGCGTCACAATGTCTAATATCTTTTGTGCATTCAGGCCTTAGTGTCTCTAGGCCTCAGTTCCCCATCTGTAACATTGGGATAATACTTCCGTACCGCTGAGGCGCCTTGTAATGAAAAAAGGTGTTAGAGCATGTGAGGTGCTCAGATACTCTGGTAGGGGGCAGAGTACAGGAATATCTAAGCTAGATTGTGTACACATCTTGGGGAATTTGAAATGATTTTAATATGAATTCTCAAAGTCTCAGGGGATTCAGCTAAGCAGTCAGAATCCATGAAGACAGTGTCCTTTCCCACAAAGCTTCTCCTCCCGCAACTGGTGTCTTTTCCCACCCGCTTATCTGCAGTTGTCTTCTTGGGAGGGGACCTAGTGGGCTACAATATTTTTATACCCAAAATCCATTTTCATGGAGAAGCAAAAGGCCTGTTCAGCCCTCTGGCATCTCCAGCACTTTGTCTATTGTGAGATGATGGAGGTGGGGCATAGGGTATGCTCCCACTCACTCCATTGAGGGGCTTCCAGCCCCTTCCTCTCCCTCCTGGAAGATGAAGAAATATCATTGCCCCCTTCCCTTATTCCCCCCCGCCATCATGAGGCTGACCTAAATCAATCCAGGGCCATTGTCACACTCCCATATGACACCGTATCCAGGCTGTGGCCCTGCCCCTCCTTGGGGTATCAGCGGGTTCCAGAGTTGGGAATAAACCAGTTCACACATCTTAGATACTGGGTGAAATCCTGGCTCCGTTGAAGTGAATACCAGCTCTTCCCTTGACTACAGCGCAGCCAGGATTTCACCCATTGTTTCAGGCTGTTTGCAGATTTAAACATGCCTCAGTTACAAGCAAGTCACATTTTCAAGATTTTCGTTGCACCCCTCAGAGCCAGAAACATAATTCTAATGATAGTTGAGATTTCCATCAAATCAGGCAATTCCAGGATCTCAGGCCCCATCCCCATCAGAGATCCTCTGTGCACTCCCTGGCAATCTGAAAAGTCAATCCGTCCCTCCCACAAATCAATTCCCTCTACTCTCCCACATCTGCCCCTGTGCAGTAAGTGGGCTATTACTGTAAGAATCTTTCACCCGTGGAAACCAAAACAACACTTCCCTTGAGAATGGTTAGGGAGCCAAAAGGAAACACCGTGAGTATTTTTAATTGTACTCCTCCACCTCCTCTCCCCTGCAAGAAATTGAGATATTTAATGAATCTCAGTTATTTACATATTCCTTGAAATTTTCCTTTTCTATAAGGGTTTCTCTGTCTTTTCCCTGGGGTGGGCACACATTACAGTTCTAAAGCATTATCACAGCAACTGCTGGCCTGAGAGGCTTGACCCAGAGCCCTGCACCAGTAAATTATTTCCCCCTGACACATGGCTTAAGGCTCAAGGATTTGAACATTTAATTGGTGCATTTTCTGCAGGGCTTTAGAGGCTTGGCAAGGTGAGATTCCTGCTAATCAGGGATACAGCATGGAAACAGTTCCTGCTGTGCATCACTGTCAGCCTCTGCCTACAAGAATGGATTGATCTCCTTGAGCTCCAAGGACTTGTATTATCTGTGTCATGGACTAAAATCATCTCTCAGAAAAGCCATCACTCCGTCTTTCAGAATTTTTATTCATCAAAAATTTTTTATTCATCAAATAGATCATTCCTTTATTGCCTTTTGGAATAGGAATTAGCTCATTCTTTTGGACAAAATGGACACTAAGTTCCTTTGTGGCTGAAATTAAAACCTCTCCAAAACTTTTTGATTTTTCAGCTAGCTAATTTA
Organism: Caretta caretta; assembly: GCF_965140235.1. Lineage (NCBI taxonomy): Eukaryota > Metazoa > Chordata > Testudines > Cheloniidae > Caretta > Caretta caretta. Next base: position 171,071,177 of record NC_134208.1, read on the forward strand.
GGACAAAAAAACGGGAATAGATGCCCCCCCCCGAAACATTAAAATGTAGACTAATTGTTTGCATCTCTTTAACTCTCACTCATTACCAACACCATTGGAAAATATTAGGGGTATTTTTTTAAAAAATAATCCCATTATACCATTTGCATGCTGTTCTTATGCTGAATTTTGAAATCTAGATTGCTGTGAAATTCCCCACATGTGGCTGATATTTGAGCTTCTCTGGAAAAGCTTTGTTAAGAAAAAAAAATCCCACAATTTCCACTCTTGCTGATTTACTCCCACTGAACTCCTTAGTAACAGTACAATCCTGCAAGCCCTCTACGCACTGACTTCCTGCTGTAGTCAAAAGAAGTTCTGCACATGGAGGAATTGCAGGATCGATGCCTAAATCTTGTATGAAGTGCTAAATAGGTAAAAGCTTCATTCACCGCTATATTTTTCCAGAGCCACAATAAATATTCAGTCAAAATGAGCTTTCTATTAAGAAAACAAGAAAATGAGAGAAAGATTCTGGTTCCCATCAAAGAGCAGCAAACTGCATCTGAACACAAAAAGGCCGCTACTTCTACAAAAAGGATTGGAGAATTCTCTGCGTTTAAAGATGCAGTATGCAGAAAACAAGCCATAGCTGGTACAAGCTGCTTATATCATGACTACTTCGGTAGGTATTCCACCAAATTTTACTAACAGTATAAATAACTATTGAATAAAAAGATTGTTTGCTGCTATTCAACAAAGTTTCTTTCTTCTAAACAAAAATGGCTAGCAAAGGGATGAACAATGCAAAGTAGCATGGAGACGTTCAAAGAATAAAGTACTTATGGCCCTAACTCAGAAACTGTATGGTAGGAAAATATGTTTTTTTACCCCCTATTTTTTCCTTTTCACTCTGCTAAACGTGTCTGATAAATTGGGAGATGATACAAAATTCCCCACTTTCTCCACTCACAGCCACTGAGTATCAACATCTTCAGGAATTTTATTGTTTTTCTGTTTCATAGACTCTCGAGAAGGCTTTTAGTTCTGGCATTGTGTGGAAGCTTTGTGAGAGCTGGGGTAAGATAACAATCACAAGTAAAAATTCGGACATAGGTAACCTTGTGCAGTCTTTTTAAAGCCTCTTTCTCTTTCCATGTTTACACTAGCATTATCCACGACTGTGCAATGCCTTTCTCTCCTTAGTAAAGGATACTGCTCTTCAAACAAAAAGCAGGCTCATTTTGTTAAAATACATTTGACAGCTTAATCAACTTTGCAAACTGGCATCTCTGGAATGTCAATTGTAATTTAGCCAGGAGATCAATTAAGAGATTAATTCATTTTCTATGTATATGGTGAAGTATTTTTTGCATTAGCAAATACCAATTTACACTTGTTAACTTCTAATAAGCTTGCTGATAACTCCAGGGGTATCACTAAAATAGACTCTTCACAGATACAGTAAGTGTACTTTTCATCCTTTCTTTAACTGTACTGTATTAGCTCTTTGACAATTAAGCAAGAATGCTTTTATCAGAAGGGATAGGAGGTGGATTCTACCACAGTTATTATTGAATACCTTTTCTTGTCAACCCACCAGCTAACACTTAATTTAAAACAATTAGGACCAAATTCTGCTCTGTTACAAACCTGTAAATCCAGTGTATTTTCTATTTACTCCATTTAACGCCTTACGCCCTTCATTTGGCTCTTCTGTTTTTACATTGTAGGGTACTAAGAATCTACGGGTTTTGTTGATACATTCATGTAACACACTGTGCGCCTGATCAGCCTTGAAGGGAATCCTTTATCTCTGAGTTAAAACCCAAGGATGACTCAACCCTGGGGTTAATATATTTGCTTTCCTGCAACTTCAAAACAACATTTCCCCCCCAAATTAAGTTTGTGGGCTACGCAGCACAATTAACACACATGCAATTTACTTTTTCACGTGGAAAATGCTGTAACTTCTCAGTAAGATACAATTTTCTGATATTAAGTTGAATGAAGAAAATATTACCAGTAGCTTTTTGTGTGTCTCTTTGTCCAATAGTGTACCTATATCACACAACATAGCAATGGGTATGTAGTCAACACCATTTGACTAATATTGTCTAGCTGTAGGGATATCGATAAACCAATTAGCTTCATCCTTTAAATCCTTCTGTAATGTTTAACATGCTATTATATTATTTTGTTTGGGCACTGGGATTCAGAAAGTAAGTAAGGGCACCAGGGCAGACTTTTGAGGACACATCTGGGGTTTGTGGGCTCAACAATGGGTGCCTATAATACATAAAACAGGGCTGCGTGGTAAAGGATTTCATTTCACTTATATGACAAGCAGCCAACACAACCCTGACATTGCAATTTGCCACACTTTTTTATTATGTTCTGCATCCCATTGAAGTCTCATACATCCTACCCACTGCCATAGGCTACTGGTCTAGAACAAAGCTTGAGCAAAATATAATAAAATAGGGTTTGAGAACAGGAGGAGAAGAATCACAATGGAGATTTTGTCACCACTGATGTTAGCAATCCTGTTCCCACAAGAACTATATATTCTGTATCAGCTGATACTGAGTAAGAGGGATCTACTGTTGATCCACACAGTTAGAGTAGCAAGAAGGGGGAAAGAAATCCCAAGGAGGATCTATGTGTGGACAAATGTGGTGTCCTCTTTACTACATATGTACACAAACATGCTCAGAGAGAGAAAGAGAGAGGATGCAGAATGGTGTGCTGTTATAAACAAGTTTTATAAACAAATGTTTAAGTTGGCAACATTACAAGTGGCAAAGTCATGAATGAGTTAAGCAGGTTATTCCAGATGGGTGGTAATCAGATCTTTATATCATACCATCATGCATTCCATAAATAGCACAGAAAAAGTATTCTAGAAATGTTAAAGATAGATACATGTATTTTGTAAATACTTCTTCCTGGAAAGCCAGGTCCCTTAAGTATCATAAATCCAATTGTAAAAAATTACCTAAAATAGCTTTTAGATATATATAGAATATTACGGCCTTAAAGTCTGATATCACAGGTTTTTCCAGGGCTAGAAGTGAGTTTTGTGTGTCCTGCTGGAAAACTGATATAAAATTCTATAGGGCTGCAAGATATCAGACTTTGTTGCCATAACATTTAAGCTGGAAGTGGATCTGCTCTGTAATTATTAATGAATATTGTATGTTGACCTGGTTATGGAGATGTTTACTGTATTAATATATTGATTTAGTTTAGTAGGCAGCTGTAAGGAAAAAGAAACAGAAAGGAAAATGAATAGCCCAAGAGAAATCACTTCTCTGCAAACTCTTGAGAGTTGTTAAGAGACACTGAGCTTGTCTACACTTAACGGAGGATTGACGCTGCGTCAATTGATGCATTGGCAGTCTAGTGAAAACCCGCGAAATCGACTGCCAATCGCTCTCCCGTCCACTCCTGTGCTCCAGCTGATCGAGAAGAGTAAGGGGAGTCAACGGGAGAGCATCTCTATGTCACATAGTGTGGACCCCGTGGTAAGTAGATCTAAGCTACATCAATTTGAGTTACACTATTCACGGAACTCAACTTGAGTAGCTTAGATTGATTTTTCCCTTAAGTGTAGACAAGGGCGCTGCCTGGACAGGAAAAGGTTTGCTCTAACAGGAGGTCAAAAGAACTATGGCAAGTTTAAAAAGGAGCACTCCTTCAAGACTGGTGAAATTTGTTCAGAGGAACCTGCCCAATGCAGGCACTTTTCTGGACTGTCTGAAGAAGTGAAGTCTGCCCAAGTTACCATCAGGGAATTAGATAGAATATACTTGAGTGCAGGCTGTTTGTTGTTGTAATATTTACTTTCTCTAAATCGTTTGTTCCTACTGTTAAAATAAACAATACTTTCAGGTACAAAAAGGGTGTCTGGGCACTTTATAAATCACTGGGCACAGACTCCCAAAGAGAAGTCAGACCTGCTGGGTAAGCATGGTTGATACGCAGGGTACTGCAGCCCAGGATCCTCTCTGACAGTGGGAGAATTAAGGGATTCCATCCCTGAAGAGGTAAAGGCATGAGGCCTGACATCTGAGTGGGTGCACTCACAGACTAGTGAGGAGGACAGAGGTGCAGCTAGTCCTGTAACTCTAGTGACATTTTATTTAGAAAAAAGTCCCCCGTCCCTCCCCAAAGGACTGAATATTACCCATCCTGGGCTGCAGACCAAGGTAATGGGTTGGTGGGAGTAGGGAAATCTTTTTTTTTTTAAAGGTGAGGGAAGCTGCTTAGTGGCTTGCACAGTTATAAGTAGGGCCCTACCAAATTCACAGTCCATTTTGGTCAATTTCACTGTTATAGGATTCAAAATATCTTAAATTTCACGGTTTCAGATATTTAAATCTGAAATTTCATGGTGTTGTAACCGTGGCGGTCCTGACCCAAAAAGGGATTGGGGTGGGGAGTCACAGGGCTATTGTACGAGGGGTCGCAGTATTGCCACCATTACTTCTGTGCTGCTGCTGGCGGCAGCGCTGCCTTCAGAGCTGGGCTCCCAGCCAGCAGCCATGGTAATTCCTGCAGCCTGTGGTGGTTTCTGGAGGTGGGTCTGACCCAGAGCTGAGAGCAGCCCATACCTCCCCAGCCTGGCCGGGACTAGCAGTTGGAACCTGGAGCATCTCAGCCTGGGTGCTCCCAGCCCTGCCTCTGCCTGGCTCAAGGCCCAGCACTTAGGGGTTAAAGGGGCCTGGGCTGGCTGTGTGTGTGTGTGTGTGAGACCATGGAGCCTTCCTGACCATGGTGCCCTGGGAAGTCGCCCACGTTGCCAACCCATAAGGCCAGCCCTGCCCCCCTGCATACCAGGCCACCCTGACTTCTGCAATGCTGCTGGTGGTCACACTGCCTTCAGAGCTAGGCACTATAATAGCCCGATTTCACAGGGGGGCTAAGTTCCCTCTAAGCCTCATGGCTGCACAGCAGGCTATCAGGGCCGCACAGGCAGGGAGAGATGCCTCTCCCCTGGCCCCAGCCCTGGAGCTGCCCCAGTGGGGAGAGGCACTCTCCCCCAGCCCCGGGCTGCTGCAGTGAGAGAGGGCTAGGGGAATCCTCTCTCCCTGCCATAGCCTCAGGGCAGTCAGCCCCCCAAACCACTCATCCCCAGCCCCACTCCAGAGCCCACACCCCCAGCCGGAGTCCTCACCCCCCCCTCACCCCAACCTTCTGCCCCAGCCCTGAGTCCCCTTCTGGCACTCTGACCCCCTTACCCCCGGCCCCACTCCAGAGCCCATACCCCCTAGCCAGAGTCCTCACCACTCACCCCCCACTCCAACCCTCTGCCCTAGCCCCGAGCCCTGCCCTCACCCCAGAGCCCTCACCCCCAGCCAGAGCCCACACCCTCCTGCACCCCAATCCCTCTGCCCCAGCCCTGAGCCCCCTCCCACACTCCAAACCCCTCAGCCCCACCCCCACCGCACATCACTGCCATATTGGTGCACATAACAAATTTCATTCTGCACATGGATGTAAAAAATGAGAGGGAACATTACAGGGGAGACCAGATTTCATGGTCCGTGATGCGTTTTTCATGGTCTTGAATTTGGTACGGCCTTAGTTATAAGTCTTGGGGTCATGGGGGAAATGGATTACCATATGGTGGGAAGGTGGGGTGATCAAAGATGCATGATGAATGCATTATATAGCCCTACAATTTAGCACATGGGTATCACCTCTATGGATAAGAGATATATATTTTCATTTCCTTTGTGTTAAAGATCTATATTATCCTTGTGGAATGGAAATCAGAAAAGGACATTGCAAAGAGGAGTAGTCTAGCATATTCACCACTGCTTTGCTGTAATATTCATCTCAAAGATAACTGAAGCTCACAAGCATTAGGAGAAAAACTATCCCACAAAACAAAGCAAAGAAAATAAATTTAGATTTTTAAAAAAATGTTGTTTTGTTCCCCCTATTGGAAGTGTCACAATATTTTAAAGAGATGGTCATGGACATATAAAAAGCAAGACGTTTATGCAATAATATTTTAGGGTGTTTTTTTTAAATTAACATTGATAGATGTGGGATGAAAAGGTAGACAAATTACACATAAGATTATTTATTTGTTGGGTCTCTGCACACAGACTTCTCCTGCAGCTTCTGAATTAACTGAGGTCTGTGGGAAATGGAAATGTTGACCAGATACAACTTTTTCTCTGAAAAAAGATACACACAACCTTTTAAACAAAGCCCTATTTTTAAATGACGTTTGCATCAAGCTCTTCTGAAAAGGTCTGATATGTTTTATTTCACTTTACCCCGAGGAACACAGATGTAATTGTACCTCAGTCATGGTTGAAGTCACACTGACGTTTCCTGTCTGTGTCTGGCAACCACAGATCACATGATGAAGAGACAGGTTTAGTGAAAGTTTTTACATGCTAGCATGTATAGTTTTCATATCCAGGGCTGGCTTGGTTAGGTGGTCTTAATTATCCAGCTAGCATGGGTGTTAGGTAGCTATTGTAGGGATCCATATATGTCAGCGTGCCTGAAATCTGGTATGTAACCTCATATTCCAGTGACAAGATGGAGGGGCCCCTTGTTAAAATTATGACACCAAAAGGAAAGGAAGAGTGGGCTAATTTCTCTGCCTCTGATGGCATTCATTCCCCCTAACACTGCATTCTACCAAAAACCCTCTGCTTACAATAAATGGCTTGTGCCTGGGACCCACCAAACTATTTTTGAAGAGCCAGTTTTCTTTTTGTTCTTGGTGTGGGCTAGACTACACAGATGAGAGGCATTTTCAAAAATATTTCTATGGGGAAGGGAACCCCAGGCCCACCCCACAAGGCCTTCACTCCCATTATGTATTACACAAGATGAACAGTGTGCTGAAATATTACTATTGCACACAAAAACCTGTACTATGAACAACATGAGAGATATGTATATATTGTGTCTCTCTTTGTTTGGTTATTGTTATTGCTATATGGAGCGTTACAGGTTAACTCAGTCCTCCATGACTTTGTAGCCCAGCCACGAAGATAAACAATGTCTAACTTATTTGTCAATACTTGAATGAATAATGCAGGTGTTAATTCCTTTGAAGCCTATCTCCACCAACGTGAAATCAGAAGTCTGGCTGATCTGGGCATGGGAGGGTCCTACCCTGAGACCTCAGGGACTCTTCAGGTGGGAAACTGGGAACAAAGAATGGGAAAACTGTTAAAAACTTGAGCCCCAGAGCTGAAAGCATGTAAGAAGGAGATAGTAAGTCCTGGGGAGACTCTGTCCCACCACTCCCACATGTAATGGGGGTTGGAGGTAAGTGAAACCTACTTAAACCAAATAGGTCTTTTGTTGTTTTAATCCTTGTCTCTGATTGCCATGGTCCTTAGGATAAATAAATATTTTGTTTTGAAGATGCTGTATTGGGTCATTACATTCATCTAATGGCCACAAGTCCCAAAGCAAAATCCATAGCTGGGACCAAAACTCAAAAGGGAAAAATAAAAGATAGTACCTGAATTCCTGGGCTTTCCCCCTGCCAAATTGCAAAGGGCAGCTGTAAACAATGGAAGTATTAGAGCTTCTCAACAAGTAATTGAGAATCTTTTATATAGAAAGTGTTATGTAACCTAAATGTAAGAAGAAAAGAAGTACTAGTGGCACCATAGAGACTAACAAATTTATTTGAGCATTGGTGCCCAATAAATTTGTTAGTCTCTAAGGTGCCACAAGTTCTCCTTTTCTTTTTGCGAATACAGACTAACACGGCTGCTACTCTGAAACCTGTCTAAATGTAAGAGTCACTACTTGGTCCCAATACAATACTCAGTTTATTTTTCAGGAAGAGAGGACAAACATTTTCAGCAACATTCAGCTTAATACAGTTTTGGTTGCCCAGGGTTATTTCTTTATGATTATGTGAAAATGGGCCTGTTTAAACTAGAAAATAAAGGGACAAATTCCTCCATCCGTCCCCAATCTGCACTCTGCAAACATCACCCCCTGGTGCATAAGGGTTATGAAAGGCTACGGAGGACTTTTTCCTGAGTGGAATCTGTTTCTTAAAATAATGGAAACACGTCATTGTCATCTTCAGTGATACCCAGTGTTGTCGTCCCCCCCCAAAATCCAGATAGGTTCAAATCTACACCTAGAATAGTAAATCCGTCATTTAAAATACTACTCTTTTTTTAGATTAATATAATTGTTATGCCCAACCACTTGCCCTTGTGGCATCATGCACTTTTTGACATGGAAGATTACCTTTTATGATAAAATTAATCTGTAGTGATGTGTGCATATGGAAAGGGCCCTGGTAGAGTTGCCAGTGATAATGGCACTGGCAATAAAGTAAGTGTGCAAAGATTTGAGGTGCCAGAATTACCAGTGAGCAGATATCAATAACAACCTATGGCTTAATCAAACAAGTTATTGCTTGCAGCATAGGGGGAATTCTGTGGCCTGTGTTATGCAGGAAGTCAGACTAGATGATCTAATGGTCCTGTCTGGCTTCGGAATCTATTAATTTAAAATCAGTATCTGCTAGGGTGTTTTCCTGTAATTACATGTGTGGTTTTCATGTTTTAAAAAAAATTGGGATTAAGGTGAAAGATTTAGTGCATAAAGGCCAGGAAAAATGTACTACAGATTTCAGTCTTTTTTTTCCCAATGGACTGGCTGCGTCTAATGCAACTTGGGGGTCTTGAGGGCAAAGAATGGCTTGGAGATCTTAAGAGAGAATTCTGCTTTAGAACAAAGAAATTAAGAATAGCCTTCACTGCTAGTAAAAAGAGATGCTAAAACCTCAAAATTGGAATCTGGATTTCAAACAACCTAAAAGGTCAGGGCTATAAGGCTCTGGGTTTTGTTTCTGGCAATTATAAAGGAAGGATGATCTTGCTGTAAAGGCACTGATGAGGACTCCGGCGATCTGTGTTCTGTTACTGCCTCAGACACAGACCTCCTGCATATGACCTTGATCAAGTTACATGCAGACAAATTCTCTAGAGTGGTCACTGATTTGGGGTGCCTCAATTTTAGGCTGTCTCAAATTGGACACCCAAAATCAGAAGCCCTTTTGAAAATGCTAGCCTTAATCTCTGAGTGCCTTTAGTTCTCAGTTGTATAATCAGGATAATAATACTTCCCTATCTCCTAGGGAGTTGTGAGATGAAATTAATGAATGTGTTATTTGTATGTGATAAGCACCATAGAAAATCCTATCAAGAAAGTAGAGATGGGACCAGCTGCAATATATGAATTCTGCTCTGGGTTCTAGGGGCATACAGAGCTGGGCAGTTTGGATTAATTCCTCTCTGATTTTCAGTTTTATGTGTAGACACTGTGTTGAAGAACAGGGCCTTATTTTTTCTTAGTGATGGGAAGCGCTTTACCTCACTAAGCAAAATCACATTGATACACACAGAAGGATTTGATGCTTTGCGTGGATTTTTTTTTTAAGGACCACTGAAAAGTCTGAGAATGCTTCTTGTTACTCACACTGAGCGGAAATGGTAGTCAATGGAAAAATCTACTCTGTGCGAGTCAGAGTTGAGATTTTTAGTTTTGCCTAAGTAAAGACTGAAGGATTTGGCCAGTACTTTATTTGTACTGCACTCACCCTCTTGCCAGAGTTTGGGATATATTTTCTTGTTTTATTTTAAACAAAATATAAACAAGTCCCTTATATTCCTTGTGAATACACAAGTATTCATAGGGAATGTAAAGCATCCAATGCAGACTGTTGACAGAGCTACTCTGCTTTACCTCCCTGTCCTTTCAGCCTGTATATTTATCTCATTGGCTTTCTGAGACATGTTGTCTCTCTTTGTTCTGATAAGAATAATCCTTTGATTCTTGTCCTTCCTCTGCAGTATTCGCACAAAGGCTGGTGTGGGCTAACATCCATATAGCTTTCATCCCACTGAAGGACAGTAAACAAGCTGCAGTACTATGGAAAGGCAGATCAGCTGGAAAATAGGACTGAGGCACCCTGCTCAAACTGCTAGTTTGCTTTCATGTTACAGTGTATTCAAGTTTTAATACTTGAATATTTACACTTTTTCTGTTGCACCCATTGAGCCACAGTGAGAAAGGCTCTTCTGCTGGAGTGTTTAAGCATCTTCCCCCATGCACAGCCCATGCCAGAGCATCTCATACCCCCGACTTCAACATGAACTGCTTCCTTGGTGCAGCACAAAGAGGATGGGAGCAGAGCAGATGGGGTTCACTGAGGTTGGTGGGTGTGTGTGTGGACAGGGGTGGAGGGGAGGTTGCATATCCAAAAAGATGGGAGAATCTGCACAGTTCCCATGTGCACCAGGCAACTGCAGAAGGAACAATCCCTGCCCCTGGATGGGTGGCTCTGCTCTGTTATCTTAGCCTATTCTGTTTGTGTCTGATATATTGCTGTTCTTTTGGGATGAGTCGTACAACAGTAAATTAATTTAATACGGAAAGTGTCATAATCAAACTTTGAGAATATAAATCCAAATTCCTCCCCGGTGTAATTCTACTGACTTGAATCTCCCCATGCACTTTAGCACATCCTCTTGGAAGCCAAAAGATGAAATATATTTTTAACTATTTTAATATTCCTCCAGTAGGGTTAGGGTTATACAGGGTAGGGCTTTCCAGCCTACAGACAGGGTTATACAGGGTAGGGCTCCTCAGACCAGGGTGGGTGATATAAAAGATAGAGCTCCTTGTGGCAGGTATGGGGATATAAAGGATACGGTTGAGGTTATAAAGGACATGGCTCCTAAGGCGAGGGTTAGAGTTTTAAAAGGTAGGGTTCTTTGGGCAGGGATTAGGCTTTCAAAGAACAGAGCTCTCCCAGCTAGGGCTGGGGTCAGAAAGGGCAGGCTCTCCTGGTTAGGGCTAAGGTCTCAAAGGGTAGGGCCCCCACTGATAGGGTTAGGGATGTAAAGAGTAGAGTAGGACAAGGGTTAGGATTATAAAAGGTGCAGCTCCTTTGGTTACGGTTACAGTTATTAGGGGTACGGCTCCTCAGGCTCTGGTGATAAAGGGTCGGGCTCCGCAGGCATTGGTTAGTGTTATAAAGGGTAAAGCTCTTTGGGATTGTATAATAGTTTTAAAGGGGAGGGCTCCTCGGTTATAAAAGGTAGGGCAGCGCAGGCTAGGGTTAGGGTTATGAAGATTAGGGGTCCTCAGGCTAGAGTTAGTGTTATAAAGGGCAGGGCTCCTTGGGCTAGGGTTAGGGCTTTAAATGGTAGGGCCCTTCTGGCTGGGGTTAGGGTTACTGAGGACAGCTTTCCACTGACTAAGGTAAGGGTCCTTCTGCTACTGTTAGGATTTCAAAGGGTCAGGCTCCTCAGGCGAGGGTTAATATTAAAAAGCATAGGGCTCCTGCAGCCAGGATTAATGATATAAAGGGTGGGCTCCTTAGGCTAGGGCTATTGTTTCAAAGGGTAGAGTGCCTTCTGTTGGGGTTAGTGTTAAAAAGGGTTGAGGTCCTCAGGGTAGGTTTAGAGTAATCAAGGACAGGGCTCCACTGGCTAGGTTTTGGTTTTTAAAGGTGAGGGCTCCTCTGGCTAGGGTTAGCACTTCAAAGTTTATGGTACCTCCAGCTAGGGTTAGCGTTTCAAAGGGTGGGGCTCCTCCAGCTAGGATAGCGTTCCACCAGCAAGGCTTCGTGTTATAAAGGGTAGGTCTCCTCCGACTAGGGTTAGCGTTTCAAAGGATAGAGCTCCTGTGGTAAAGGTTTCAAAAGATAGGGGCTCCTATGGCAAGAGTTAGGCTTTCAAAAGGTAGGGCTCCTCATGGGATGTTTAGGGTCAGAAAGGTAGGGCTCCTCATGGGATGCTTAGGGTCAGGAAGGTAGGGCTCCTCATGAGATGTTTAGGGTCCGAAAAGTAGGGCTCCTCAAGCTAGGGTTAGGGATGTAACAATTAGGTTCCTGAGGCAAGGGTTAGGATTATAAAGGGTACGGCTCCTCTTGTTATGGGTTGATTTATTAGGGGTAGGGCTTCTCTGGCTCAGGTGATAAAGGGCAGGGATCCTCGAAGAAGGGATAGGATTATAAAAGATAGGGCTCCTCTAGCTATGTTTAAGGTCATAAAGGGTAGGGCTCCTCCACCTAGTTTTAGGCATATAAAAATAAGGTTCCTCAGGCTAAGGTTAGGACTATAAAGGGTCAGCTCCTCTTGTTTTGGGTCGATTTATTAGGAGTCAGGCTCCTCAGGCTCAGGTGATAAAGGGTACGGCTCCTCAGAGAAGAGATGGAGTTATGAAGGATAGGGCTTCTTTGGCTACTTTTAGCATCATAAGCGATAGGGTTCCCTATGCTAGGTTTTAGGTTATAAAGGGTAGGGTTCCTCCTGCTACTGTTAGGATTTCAAAGGGCCCCTCCAGCCAGGGTATGGGTTTTAATAGGTATGGCTCCTTAGGTGAAAGTTCGAGTTATAAAGGGCAGGGCAGGTTTAGGGTTATGAAGGGTCGGGCTCAGGTTTCTAAAGGTAGGGCTCCTACAGCGATGGTTATTGTTATACAGGATAGAGTTCCACTGGCTAGGGTTAGGTTTTAAAGGGTAAGGCTCCTCCTGCTCCTCCACATCACCTTTCACCAATAGGCTGAGGTCCTGCAAAAGGCCTTTGTGATGTCACTGCCACACCCATCCCTCCCCTGCAGTGCTAATGTCCTGCCGCTGGCCAGACACTTTGGAGGTTTGAGCTACTCCCTGTGGATCACCCCACTCAATGAGTGTTCATTCTAGGAAGCAAGCCGGCTAGACAGTAAAACATCAGAGGCTGCTCCCAATGCTACACTCAGTTTTTCAGAAATGAGTCGACTTTATGGCCAGAAGAGACCATTAGAGCATCTAATCTGACCCCCTGCATATCACAGGCCCCCTGTATACCACAATAGCTACTTTTTGGGCAAACACATTCCAGAAAGGCATCTAGTCTTCATTAAATGACATCAAGAGATGGAGAATCCATCACTTTCCTTGGTAGCTTGCTCCTGTGGTGAATCGTCCTCGCTGTTGAATATTTGTGCCTTATTTGTAATATGAATTTGTCTCTTCTCACCTTCCAGCCATTGGGTCTTGTAGTGCCTTTCTCTGCTAGATTAAAGAGCCTTTTAATACCCAATATTTTCTCTCCATTGAGGCATTTCAATACTTCAGTGAAGTCACCTTTCAATCTTCTTTTCATCAGCTAAACAGGTTGAGCTTTTTCAATAGCTCCCTAGAAGGCATTTTTCTCCAGCCCTCAGAACATTTGGTGGCTCTTTGCTGCCCCAGCTCCAATTTCTCAACATCTTTTTCAAATGAGGACGCCAAAACTGGAGGCCATATTCCAATATCAGTCTCAATGATGCTGTGTCACCTCCCTAGCCTACTCACTGCTCTGCTCCTACTTCTAATGATGGCTTTAGCCCTGTTCACTACAGCATGACACTAGGAGCACGTGTTGAGTGGCTTCTCCACTATGGACCCTTGTAATGGAGCACCGCCTCACCCAGCGCCGCCTCCTGCTGGTTGTCTGGGGATTAGCTCTTTTTACCAGCTCCAGAGCACCCTCTGCTAGTGTCTTGCAGTCACTGGCCCCCAGTGCCCTTTTGCCTGGAGTGCTACCCCTCCAAGCAATACCCTACAGATCTGGGTGTCCCCTCCACACCTTGCCTCAGCATATGGGCTACTGCCAGTCACCATCTAACCCCTTTCACTGGGGCCGACTGCAGTCTGTATAAGCCAGTCACCATAGGCAAGGGGGGTTTGGGCCTGCGGCCTCCGCCTGCCCTTGGGCTGCCCTGTTGCAACCCCAGTACCCTGTCTTAGACCGTCTGCCAGGCCTGCAGCCTGGTGCTTTTCCAGTCTGGAGCCTCCCAGCTCCTCTGGCCTTCCCCAGCCCTGCTTCACCTCAGGTACCCTGGTACACTCCCCAGCAGCCAGGCCCATCTCCCTCCACAGCTAGAGGAGACTCTGTGTGCTTCTGGCCCACTGCCCTCTAATAAGGGTCAGCTGGGCCCTGATTAAGCCAGCTGCGGCCTGATTAAGGCATGGCCCCCAGCTGAGGCTGCTTCTCCCAATCAGCCCCGCTTTTCCTTCCCTGCCACAGCTCTCTCCCCAGGCTGTTTTAAGCCTTTTAAGGCAGGAGCGGGTGACCACCCCGCTACACCCCCCCCACCTCAAGATCCCCTCCACCGGGGCGGGGTTGTTCTACCTGCCCAGCTTCCCTCTCAGCTGGGCCCGCAGGAGGTCTCCCTCCTGCCGCAGGTTTTCTATTAAGAGGAGACACCTGCTTCCCTCTATAACAGTCTGGATCCCCACCGTAGCCCTTTCAGCTCCCGTGTGGGTTTCCCGGTTTGTCGGGGGCCTCTCTGCTTCCAACATTCCCTGGTGAGGGGCCACAGCCTTGCCCGTACCTTCAGCCCGGTCAGGCTCAGACTGGGCCCCTGGGTTGGTGCTCCCCCTTTTTCTTAGGGGGCAGTGCCTCTTTACATGGCCCTCATTGTGGCACTGGAAGCACCTCTTGTGCCTTCCCTGGGCCATGGCTTTCCCACAGTTTGCATATGGTTTAGCCCTTCCTCCAGAGCTAGCCTGGGCCCTGCAAGTCCCCTGAGGGCACACCCTCCTTAGGTGCCCGGGCTCCTTGCAGGCCCAACAACTTTGGAGCCCCCCTGTTGTCCTCACAGGGGGCACTCTGGCAGTTCCTGCTTTTTCCAGATGGGGCCTCTGTGCTCCATCCCAGTAGGGACACTCCCATTTATAGTGTCCCAGTCGCGCAGAGGTGAAACAATTTTTCGGCCCCTGCACCGGCCTCCAGCCCTTGGTGCCTGGTCTCTGTTGAGGTCCATGTGCCCTCCCCCGCAGCAGTTGAAGCAGCCCCAATTGCTGCTCAGCAAGCTGGGCCACACAGGATCTCCAATACCAGTCCATCTTTGGTCTCTCCACCTTCTGTTTCTCAAGTCTCTCGGGTCTGGGCAATAGTCCCACAGTCCTTGCCCTTGCCCCTTGTAACAGGGGCAGACCGCTTGTGCCCGCATTCTCCATCACGATGTAGCGATGCAAAACTCACCCCTGCAGCGCCTCCTTCTGGCTGTCTGGGAAACAGTATTCCAATATCAGTCTCACTGATGCTGTGTCACCTCCCTAGCCTACTCACGGCTCTGCTCCTAATGATGGCTTTAGCCCTGTTCTAATGATGGCTTTAGCCCTGTTCACCACAGCATCACACTGGGAGCTCGTGTTGAGTGGCTTCTCCACTATGGCCATTAAATCTTTTCAGAGTCACTGCTTTCCTGGATACACTTCCCCATTCTGAAGGTGTGGCTGGCATGCCTTGTTGCAAAGTATAGGACCTTGCATTTGGCTCTGGTCAAACTTGTTTTCTTTGAATGGGTCCAGCTAGCCAAATGAGCCAGACTGCTGCCCTCTCCTCATCAGTAATTACCACTCTGCCAGTATTTTGTCACCCACCAATCTTATCAGCAGGGATTGTATGTTTTCTCCCAATTCATTGATAAAAATTATTTTAAAAAATTAGTCCTTGAGAGCTTCTTCAGACCCTTAGTACCCACTCCTCATAGCACAGCGAGAAAAGGCCGTCCAGCCCTGCTGGTACATAAGGGATAAGCACAGAACAAACACACGTTTAGGAGCTGTGTTGTCCATAGTCTCTGAACAACATGTGGGGATTAGCAGCTTACAAATGCACTACAGACCTGTAGTGTAGACAGGTCCCAACTGTGTCTCTGTTTCCCACCCTGCAAAATGGGGAGAACAAACAAAACCTTGATCAGCTCTATTTGATAGTTGGGGAAACCGAGGCACACAGCAGTGAAGAGACCCGCTCATGGTCCCAAAGCCAGGAATAGAAAACAGCAGGTCTTCTGATAGCCAATCCTGGGACCTAGCCCTGGTTATCTGGGCCTGGCTGCTCTAACTTTAGTCACAGCCTCCACGTCTTTTCCTCCATATCCCATAACCCCACGTCACTGCAGAAGAAAGAATATCTGTTCGGCAGCTGGCTCTAATGCATGTGGATGTCATTCCAAAAGATGTGCTCTGACTCAGTCCCATGTTATGGTTGGCTGAAGGAACCACTTGGTGACATTCTAGGGCCTGAGATATACAGGAGGTGCGACTAGATGCATATAATGATCCTTTCTGACCTTAACATCTATCAATCTATACATTTTCTGCTGCTAGGAAGATAACTCTGGACCTATTTTCTCTCATTCACTTTCAGTTGGAATAATTTAAATCCAGGCCGAAGGATTTCCTCTTCCATTGTGTCTTCAGCCCCTTTGAGAGCAAACAGTTACTGTTAGCCCACAGGTTTCCAGTTTCAACCTGTCCCAGGGTGAGATGGCCAGGAAAGGGGTTGGAGCTCAACTGCACCTAGCCCAGGTTAGGCAGCTCCCTAGGGTGAAGGGAGTAAGTGTGGGGGTCACATGGCAAGAAGCAGTATGTGACTAGGACCTAGGCCTGCTGAGAGATAGAAGGGCAGCCTGTGCTCAGCCAGGAGAGAGACCCCAAAGGGAGCAGGCATGGGAGGGGCTTGGAGAGTCCTTTAAAGGTCAGGAACAAGCCAGGAAGGGACCAGGTTGAGCACTTAGGGCAAGGTCCTAGGAGGGAAAAACAGGGCAGTTTAGGTGATGGGGCAGACAGTCCAATTGGTTTAGGCTCCCAGGGCCAGACACCCACAGGTGAAGGTGATTGTCAGGGCTTATGTCCTTCTTCCCCAGGGTAGATTTGATAGCGGATAAGACTGATGCCGTAATGGGGAAGTGATTCTAAGGGAACAAAATCCTAGTTAGGGAATAAAATTCTGCCATCTTAAACTAGTGTTTTGCATGCCTAGAATTCAGCTGGCACCAGATGTATCAGACTGAACAGTTTCTAAACCTCTCAGAGGCTCTTACCTTCTAAACAGGGACGTCTGTTTTCTAGTAAAATCAGGAAAAGGAAAGGAGAAAACTTGAAAGAGGTTCCTCCTCGCGCTCACGTACGTAAACCCTAATACTCTCTCAGTCCTCAAAGAGAGACCTCGAGAAGGAGACTTGCAGAAGCAAAGCCACAGGGGTCTCCGAGGTTTCCCTAGCCCTGTGCCCCTGTCCTGCCTAGCTGATGTCAGCATCTCTCTGTGAGGTCACCACCTCCTGCTACTGCTAGGATTTCAAAGGGCACGGCTCCTCAGGCAAGGGTGAGGAATTGTTGCATGCAGGTTACAGTTTTAAAGGGTAGGGGTTCCCAGGCTAAGATTAGGGCTCCTCCTGCTACTGTTAGGATTTAAAACCGTAGGCTCCTCGGCTGAGGTTTAAGGTATTATGGGTCTGGCTTCTTGGGCGAGGGCTAGGGGTTGAAAGGGTAGGGCTTTTCCTGCTAGTGCTTGCGTTTCAAAGGGTTGGGCTCTTTCAGCACAGTTTGGGGTATAAAAAGCTAGGTTTAGTTTAGGGTAATAAAGGGCAGGGCTCCTCCGGCTAAATGTTAGGGTTTCAAAAGGTGGGGCTCTCCCAGCTAGGGTTAGGATTATAAATGATAGGGCTCCTCTGACTAGGGTTAGTGTTAGTGTTTCAAAGGGTCAGACTCCTCCAGCTAAGGTTCGGGTTTCAAAATGTAGGGCTGCTCAGGGTGGGTTTAGGTAATAAAGGGTAGGGCTCTCCTCACAGGCACCAACTTCTGTCGGCGCTAGTGGGTGCTTGCACCCCACTCACCCGCCCCCGCCCCAGCTCCACCCCTCCTTGCCCCTATTGGATCCCTCCCCAAATCCCCGTCCTGGCCCCGCCTTCTCCCCCAAGCGTGCCACGTTCCCCCTCTTCCCCTCTCCCTCCCAGGCTTGCCGCACGAAACAGCTGTTTCGCGGCTCAAGCACTGGGAGGGAGGGAGGAGGTAGAAGCAGGACCCAGCGGCGCACTCAGGGGAGGAGGCGGAGGCAGAGGTGAGCTGGGGAGGCGGGGGGAGCTGCCCATGGGTGCAGAGCACCCATCAATTTTTCCCTGTGGGTGCTTCAGCCCCGGAGCACCCACGGAGTCAGTGCCTATGGCTCTCCTGGATAGGATTAGGGTTTCAAAAGGTAGGGATCCTCTTGCCAGGGCTAGCATTACAGAGGATGGGACTCCCCTGGCTAGTATTAGCATTGCAAAGGATAGGCCTTCCCTGGCTAGATTTAGCATTTTAAAGGATGGAGCTCTTCAAGCGAGGGTTACGGTAAAAAAGGGTAGGGCTCCTCCGACCATGGTTAGGGTTTCAGAGGGTAGGGCTAGCATTATAAGGAGTAGGTTAGAGTTTCAAAGGGTCAGTATTTCTGGGGCAAGGTTATGGTCTTAAATGGCAGGGTACCCCTGGCTAGGGTTAGGGATGTAAAAGGAAGAGATCCTCAGGCGAGGGTTCATAGAATATCAGGATTGGAAGGGACCTCAGGAGGTCATCTAGTCCAACCCCCTGCTCAAAGCAGGACCAATCCCCAATTAAATCATCCCAGCCAGGGCTTTGTCAAGCCTGACCTTAAAAACTTCTAAGGAAGGAGATTCCACCACCTACCTAGGTAACGCATTCCAGTGTTTCACCACCCTCCTAGTGAAAAAGTTTTTCCTAATATCCAACCTAAATCTCCCCCACTGCAACTTGAGACCATTACTCCTTGTTCTGTCATCTGTTACCACTGAGAACAGTCTAGATCCATCCTCTTTGGAACCCCCTTTCAGGTAGTTGAAAGCAGCTATCAAATCTTCCCTCATTCTTCTCTTCCGTAGACTAAACATCCCCAGTTCCCTCAGCCTCTCCTCATAACTCATGTGTTCCAGTCCCCTAAACATTTTTGTTGCCCTCCGCTGGACTCTTTCCAATTTTTCCACATCCTTCTTGGGTTAGGGTAGTAAAGGGTAGGACTCCTCCAGCTTGGGTTAGGCTTATAAAGGGTAGGGCCCCTCTGGCTAGGGCTAGGTTTGTAAAGGGTAGGGCTCTGCTTGACAGGGTTAGGGTTTCAAAGGTAAGTCTTTGTGGTGCAAGGTTATGGTCACAAGGGGCAAGGAACCCCTGGCTAGGGTTAGGGTTATAAAGGGGAGGGCTCTGCAAGCTAGGGTTAGGTTTTCGAAGGGTCAGTCTTTCTGGGGGAAGGTGAGGGTTATAGGGAGTAGGGCACCCCTGGCAAGGTCAGGGTTATAATGTGCAGGGAGCCTATGGCTAGGCTCAGTGCACACTTTCTGCAGCAAACATTTTCATATCAAATGATGGTGGTGAACTCATGCACATTGCACTTTACATATTGCTCTGGCTATGTAATTAGAGTGAGCTGAAATACTTCAAACGTCCCTGGAAACAGAAATTTCAATAAAAGATGGAGGGGTGGGGGAATTGAAGCATTTTTTCTTTTTACTATCGCTTAAAAAAATCCATGTCAGAATTATGTAACACATTGAGAAATCAGGAAATGTTTAGCACAGCTACCTTATGCTGCCCCCTGTTTATATGCACAACAATGCAGTCTTTAATTAGATCATCATATGCTAGTTCCCCAATAATATGAAACACCAGACACATTATTTCTACACCCTTGCAAACGATCTTTAGAGCAATATTCACTGTTTAATAGTGCAGCCAAACCAAAATCAATGTTCAATACAACACCTAATAGAGCATGCACTTCTCAGCAGGTACTATTTCCATGCCAAATTTCAGCTTTCTACTCTTAGCCGTTTCGTTGCTTCAGCTATTATGTAGAAAATATTTTTTTTTATAATGGGGAAGTGTTTTTCTACCTCTCCTCATATTCCCAGAAGGCTGAACCATTTTTGCTGAAACTTTCAAGAACAAATTACAAAACATTTTAAAATTCTAAACTACCTACTTATGTATCGAGCCATTTTGTGCTACAGCAACATCTAGGTACATACAAGACAAAAAGGTTTTGCTGAATAGATTTGGTTGGGTTTTTTTAAATCATTTTCATCAAAATTTCAAAACACTGTGACCAATTCTGGAATTTACTGGAAAATAATATTACTATGCCCATTTAGGCCCTGATCTTCAAAGTCAATGGGACTACTCACCTGCTTAAAATTAAACACATGGTAAGTGTTTGCAGGATTGGGATAAATGCTTTACCCTCTACTGCAGAGGTGGCCAACCCGAGCCTGAGAAGGAGCCAGAATTTACCAATGTACGTTGCCAAAGAGCCACAGTAATACGTCAGCAGCCCCCCATCAGCTCCCACACCCCGCTCCCAGCGCCTCCCACATACCGGCAGCCCTGCTGATCAGCTGTTTCATGGCGTGCAGGAGGCTCTGGAAGGGAGCTGGGAGGAGTGAGGGCACTGCAGGCTCAGAGGACAGGGCAGGAAGGGGTGGAGTGGGGGCAGGACCTGTGGCCAGAGCCAGGGGTTGAGCAGTGAGCACCCCAGGCACATTGGAAAATTGGCGCCTGAAGCTCCAGCCCTGGAGTTGGTGCCTATACAAGGAGCCGCATATTAACTTCTGAAGAGCCGCTTGTGGCTCCGGAGCCACAGGTTGGCCACCCCTGCTCAACTGCTTATGTTTAACAACTGATATTTAACAGCCTGAATCTTGTCATTACCCATTTACAATATTTTGCTGTATAGCGACATACTTCTGAACTTTAGAGCTCTTCAATTATCCATTTCAAACAATGTACATGTTGAATGTAACCATGCTGGAAACAGATTTTTTCCATATGCAGACTATCTATTAATATATCAAAGTTTTTGCCGTCTTTCCCGCTCACTGCTGCTTTTGCTGGTGTTATTTTTTTTGTTACATTTGAGAAAGCCATTGTTCATAAAACACTCTTCTAGTCTCTCCCCACTCCCTAATACCATCACTCCCAAAAACACAGAAGTATTTTATTACAGGTGGAACAGGGAGTGCGACTTCTTGTTAAGGTTGTCCAGTGCTTCTCATTATAAGACCTTAATGTCAGTTCCTTATGAAACTTTGCCAAACGATAACTGTTCTGGCTAAAAATTTTCATGCCAGGTGTCTGCCTCAGGTTGACTTTATTTAAAGTTTTAGCTAAAACTGTTCAGTCGTTTCAAAAAATGAGGTGAGAGAAAAATACATTTTTCCCCATGTTAAAGAATTCTTCCAAATATTCCCATTGAGAAGCTCCAGTCCCCTCATGCATTGGAACAGGAACTTGAAATTTGGCAGGGGAGTTTCACTGGTGCCAGGGATGTGTCTCTTCCATCCCTGTGAAAGTCTTCCTAAAATTGGCCACATTATAAGCCTATTGTTAGAATGTGGCAGCTAAATGCTTCAAAGATTCATCTGTACTGAGCATACTTCAACCCCACAGAGTTCCTGCATGCTGACTGGACTGTATATGTGCCATGCCCCACAGAGCAGCTGAGCACTCTCTATCTGGGGCTGCAAAGGCTGGGTAGGACTTTCCCTGCAACCACTCCTCCTGGAAGCTGGGGCAGCCGTGGCTCAGGACATCAAAAATGAGAGGAGGCACTCTTCCAGTGCTCCCCCTGCTGGTGCCTGGGCAGGGGAGAAGGAGGAAGCCACCTGAGATGAAGAGCAGAAGGCAAGAGGGCAAAAGGTTGGGTCAGAGAGTTGAGGAGCAGAGTGGGAAGTGGACCGGAGAGCTGAAGAAGAGCAGGGGAGACAGTGATAGGAACAGAGGAGCATGGGGGGAACAGAATCAGAGGGAGATAGAGCCAGGAGAGGGGAGACAAAGACAGGAGCTGGAGAGTGACCAAGGACAGGAACCAGCAGGGCTAGATGGATAGGAGCAGAGGGAGTAGAGGCAGGAATGGGTACAGGTGGATAAGAGTGGGGCTGAAGTGAAAGGGGAAGAGGGGCCAGGGATAGGAATCAATGATAGCGTAGCAGATAGCAGCAGGAGACAGAGACAGGCTAGAGGTAATGGGGGGGGGGGGGAATTAGGTAGACGAATTTATAACACCTGCAGTACACTCTGTTCCAAAACCTGGAATTGTACCAAAGGTTTCTGAGTCTCACCATTCCTCTGCTGTCAGAAAACAGCTGTGAAATCCACTGGAAAAGAGAGAGGGTAATAGACTATTGCTATCATTTACTCTCTTAGCTCCCGTGGTAGAAGCCAATGGCATCCATCTAAAGGTCTCAACAGCAATGTGGAGGATCAATATGGTTCCCCCACAGCCCACTGATTGGCTTATACAGGTTTATAAACTGGGAAGCCATCCCAGGGAGCTGCCTGACAAAGATGCAGACTGCCTGCTTGCTTCTGCTCCAGACCTTGCCTTGCTGTGGACGGCCCTCAACTCCACCTTCCGACCCTGGTTCATCTCCAACTCTGCTGTTTGCCTCCTGTCTGTAAGCTGTTGCCTGACCCTGCCTTCCTGGTATCCTGACCTGGCTCGATCCCAACTCTGCTACTTGCCTCCTGACTGCAACTTGATAACTGCTGCACACAGGCCACCCACGGCCACCCACCCCCGACTATGCCCATCCTCCCATGTGGTGTGTATTGTGTCCCAAGGGGTGTACAGAAAGAATGCACAGGCAGCTCTGCAGGACACCTTTTCCCAGACAATACTGCACAGCAGATATCCCCACCCTTATTGGATCAGTCTCTGGATCCCTGAACATTGTGTCCATGTTGGAGGTGGAAGGGAGTATAACCAATGGATTTATGTGGGATCTTCTTGCAGTCGAATACTTAACCCAGTCCTCTCAATACTCATCTGCAAATGCTTTGAGCCCAGCCTAGAGACAGGGCAAACCCCTGAAGGCCCTTTGATTGCCCCCCACCCTCTCCCGCCACTGAAAGGTACCAGGATTCAATGCACATTTTTCTTCCTAAACCATCTCCAAGTTACTATTGCATGCCAGGTTAGGGGGAAGGAACAGAGGCATAGGTAACTTCCCCAGAACTGCATAACTGAGATGTGCATGAATGCAGGCCTTCAGGGCAGTCATAGAGTGAGATTTCCAGTTACTCAGGAGAAAGGGAGGAACCAGTGATAGGCCCCAGACAGGGCCACTGTAAAAGCTGAGGCACTGATTCCTTACAGGACTAAAGTTATCATCACCACAAAGCTTTGTCTGCACACGGCAGCTCATTCTCCACACCATGTGGTGCTGGATTATAAGTGGTGAATACCAAGCTAGTGCTGGTGGGCTGTTCCATAACCTGGGGAACTCCTGCAGCTACAGGTTTAGCAGCATTGTCTGAACTCAAGAGTCTCATTGCCTTACTCCTTCCAGACTCTGCTGATGCAATGCTCTTGAAATGACTGCGAGCATACCAACATTTTGGATTTCTCCAATACCAGTGTAGCACATAACATGATACCTCTCAATTTCAAAAGATAATTGAAATCCCCATGGGTCAAAGAAGCTTACGTAACACTTGTTTCACTCATGACTCGCTGCAGGATACAAGAAGTCTTGGCCCATGATGATGGATAGGCTCAGAACAGCAGTGGTTGTCATTTTCTAAATCTTGCTCTCGTAATATGTTGTCTGTTTACACAGTTGCAATGAACATTCTCCACCGGCTTTTATCCTGCCTGATAAATAAAGCACAAGTCTCCAGCTAACCTTGGATACTCTTACGGATAGTGCTTGGTTGATCCGACCTGCATTTTATCTTGAGTGCCTTTGGAAACTTTCCAAGGAGCTCTCCCCAGGGGTTAGGAAGCATTGACATTGATTGCTTAAAATTTCTCCTAACAATTATTGGCTGGGTGTGATTTTTTAGCATACAATAGCTACATATTTAGCTGGTTTCTTTAAATCTATATACAAGACTCAGAGTCGAGAGATAAGCAATATAGAAAATCCTTAGCCATACAGAGAGACAGACCAGAATTACGTTCCAGTTTCTGCCTCTACATTGCTATGTGCCTTTGTGCAAATCACAAGCAATCTGTGTCTCAGTTTTCCATATATAAAATGGAGATAAGGGGCCTGATTCTTCTCTCACATATACCTGTGTAAATCAATAACACCACCACTGGAATTAAACCGGTGCCGGGACAGAATCAGGCCTTCTCAGTTTATCTACCTCACCTGGGTGTTGTGAGACTTAGACATTCATGTTTGTAAAATGTTCTCAGATGGAAAGCACTATAAAACAGAATTGCTCTTATTACTATTATAATACCGTTTCTGATTCTGAAACGCGGTGGTGCTAATGTGCACGACTAGTACGTTTTCTAGTTATTTCAGAATAGTGCATCACGTTTGTCACCAGAGAAAGGTTCCAGTCATCTCAAACTAGCTTGTGCTATTGCTAGGATGCTATTAGTAAGGTGCACCAAGTAAAGGCATTACTCCAGGGGAGAACAAGGAGGAATTCGGCCTCAATGACCCACAACACCTACCAGAGTTCCCAGTTGCACTGGGTGGCGTGAGGGGCAGAGAATAATTTGCAACATCTCTTTATGGGAAGCACCATATTTCTGCTGGTGTGCAGGGAGGTGGGGCCATTTCCCATCTAATCCCTGTCTCTCCTCTTCCACTTGTTTCTGCCAGGGGAGTATCTGGTGCACAGCTATTGCACTCCTCCAAGTACATCAAACTGTGATCAGAGCAGCCTTAATGCTAGCTGGACACGGTGCGGATCTTTATACCCTTCTGCTCCCCTAGGCGATCGCATTAGGTCTAAACACAATCTGACACTTGTGAGTAAAACCTCATGACTAAGGCTAAGATTCTGTCATGGTTATTTTTAGTAAAAGTCAGGGACAGGTCATGGGCAATAAACAAAAATTCATGCCCATGACCAGTCTGTGACTTTACTAAAAATAACTGGGGGCAGGACTAAGTTGGTGAGAGGAATGGAGTCCCATGGGTGGGGGACGACGGAGGACTGACAAGCCTAGCCCCCTGTGGTGGGGGGCACAGCCCCAGCTCCAGCAGCCACAGCGGGTGGCATAACCATGGGGGGGGGGGCACATAGCCTCTGCTCTGGAGCTGGCATCAGCTGTGGGACAGGAACGCACAGCCCAGCTGCAGCCCCTGCCAAGCCCGAGTGGCAGCTGGGTGGGGGCACACAGAGCTCCAGGAAGCTACGAGTGGGACACATGGCACCTACTGCAGCCACTGGCCAGGAACACATGGCCCCAGTTGCAGCCCCTGGCCCGGCTGCAGCATGGCCCCAGCTTCAGCCCCCAGCAGAAGCTGTGGGCCTGGGGCACAGCAGGGGACGCAGCCACAGGGGCCATGCAGCCCCCGCTCCAGAGCTGGCCGCAGCTGCAGGACAGGGGTGCACAGCCCCAGTTGCAGCCCCTGCCACACCCCGGCTGTGGCCAGGGCATGCGGTGCACAACCCTGGGACGCTGCAAGGGGGGCGCAGGGCCCCGGCTGCAGTCTCCAGGGGGAGCTGTGGGGCTGGGGTGAAGGGCCCCGACTGCAGCCCCTGGTGGAAGCTGCGGGGCTGGAGCGTAGTGGGGGGCGCAGCCACGGGGGGCGCACAGCCCCCTCTCTGGAGCCGGCTGCGGCTGCGGGACAGAAGCACACAGCCCAGCTTTTGGTCCCCTTCTCCCTGCAAGCAGCAGGGAAAGGGCTGCAGCGTCCTGGTTCCAGCCATCCAGCCCCAGTTGTAGCAGTGCAGGGGAGCACAGTTCCACCTCCAGCCCGGGCTTCAGCTGCTGACAGCTGAAGCGGAAGAAGTCACGGAGGTCCGGTCAAGTCACGGAATCTGTGACTGCCGTGACCTCCATGACTAAATCGTAGCCTTACTCATGATATGTTCTGAAAGCAGACTGAAAACACAGCCCTGGCTTCATTTCACTCTGCTCATCTGAAAACCTGATCTTTTCCACATGCAAAACTCCTAGAAAACTCACACCAATTCTCCCCAAAGAGGAGAGGAAGGATGGGCCAGTGGTTAAAGCACACTAGCTCTGCACTTGGGAGCAAAGAATTCAATTCCCTGCTTTGCCACAGATTTCCTGGGTGACTTTGGACAAAGCACTTGGTCTCTCTGTACCTCAGATCCCCACCTGTAAAAATGAGGATCATTACCTCCCAGGGATATTTTGAGGATAAATACATTAAAGATTATGAGGCGTTCAGATACTATGGTAATGAGGGTCATATAAGTACTATAGACAGAAGAGGTCCTGCATTGCTAAAGTTGTTTGCCAAATAGACTAGCACACATATGCTACTATTCAATGAAATAACACCTAAAGAATTCATTCTAAACCAAACATACAACATGAGCGAAGTATATTGTTTGTAATACAGAATGGGTACTTATTCTATAATTCTGGCACTTATTCTATAACTTGTGAAATCCAGTAACCTGTGGTGTCTTTCCAATGTCAATTCGCCTATTTCTACTGTAACTGGCTTCATTTTGAAAAAGCGAATCCAGGATATCACCCTCCGTCCTTTCCCCTTCCCTTGTCAAAAGCCCTTGTACATATGAAGCACATGTGATATAAGGTTCTTCATGCATTCTTCCTTTTCTATTTGTAACTCTTTATAGTACAGTTTGCTAACAAAAATAGCTGCAGATCAAAGCAGGCCAGTTGACACCCATGAAAACATGAGATGCTGCTGCTGGAATAAAACCAAAGAGCAAAACTGATTAAAATCCTCCACTACATAACAGGCTAATGATAATCAAAGCTGACTGCAGATTACAATAAAGAGGGAGATAAGCAGAGAAGCAGGAAGGACTGTTGAAAACCAAGAGCTGCAAACTCATGAAGAAGGAGAATCAGAAGCTGATGGCTGCAGACTTGGGTTTTATAATCAGAACTATTGTAATGCATTTAGAATTTACGAGAGGAAAGCATTGACTGTAGTATCAGCCAAATAACAGCAAGAGAAGTTTAAACAACACGCCCCTGAGAAAACAGAATAGCTTCAGGGATTGGGAATCTTTCACCTCAAGATCACTGATCTGAACGTTGCCAAAAGCAGGAGAGATGGATTGTTGTACCCCTGCTCTATTGTAGAATCTGGAGCTGGCTGGGCAGCCCAGAAACTGGGTAGGACCAACTGGCTGCACAGCATCTGGGACATGCGCTGATTCAGTGCATCCGCCAGACAATTTCCACTGGCAAAGCTCCTACAGAGCTCAGGCTGGAGTATTAAAGCTATTCCTCCATGGTAGAACCAACCCCTTGGAATTCCCTGCTTTGTGACAGCTTGCACTGTGGGTGCAGAAGATTCAATTGCACCCCCTTTTATCCATGGAGGTAAATCAGCCTAGTGAGTTATTTGAGTGCTAACACACAGTTTTATTTGTTTATTAAAAACCACCACTTCACAACTGTCTATTTATGCTGTGTGGCAGAATCAACAATAGGCCCCAGGAATCCTGATTCCTACACCCCTGCTCTAACCACTAGACAAGTCTCTTGCCCTCTAGTTTCTAGGGAGTACATAAAATGTAGGTAAACGGGCTTTTTTTTAAAAAAAAAAAATACCACTGTAAAAAACAAATGGAGTTAAACCACAAATATGGTCTGCTTTAAAACCACAAAACCAATGGAATTCAGAGACAGGGTTAAAAATTCCATCTTGCATTCTGCCTGTAATTCTTCTTATTGTCCTTAGGTGCTATAGGTGGTGACCTTACAATGAGAGCTGCTATGACTCAACACAACGGACTGAGTTAACAACACAAGGACATTGTGATGAGGTTTTAAGCACATTTTCATGCCTACTTCTTTAATGCCTGACTTAGCAAAAAGAGGAAGAAAATTAAAATCACTAAAGCTTTGGATGACTGAGAAGTAGGTAGAAGATGAGACTATGTTTGACATCCAAACCCAATGTTTATACCACATACATCCAGGTAATAAAGGATGATTCAGTTAAAATGTGAACTACCTGTTTAAGTGCTCCATTCTGCTCCATCGAAGACAACAGGAGGTTTCAGAGTGGTAGCCGTGTTTGTCTGTATCAGCAGAAAGAACGAGGAGGACTTGTGGCTCCTTAGAAACTAACACATTTATTGGAGCATAAGTTTTCGTGGGCTAAAGCCCACTTCGTCAGATGCATGCAGTGGAAAATACAGTAGGAAGATAGATGTGTGTATATATATATATATATATATATATATATATATATACAGGGGTGAAAGTGAGCCGGAACGGGCTGGTACGGCATACCGGTAAGAACCCGCACCGGCCCATACCCAGCCCACATTAAAGCACTCCCTGCCCCTTTTGCCTCCCCTGTCGGCAGCCCTGCCGGTACGGACCCTACCAGCAGGGCCGCCCATGGGGTGGGGATGGGGGGGGTCACAGCAACATTAAAGTGCTGCCACCGCAAAGGACTGTCCTTAAAGTGCTGCCGTGGCAGGGCTTTAACGTTGCTGCCCCTTTTGCCCCCCTGGCTGCTGACAAGCCGGGGGAGTGGGGGCAAAGGGAGCAGCTGTCCTGGGGCCGGCGATTTAAAAGGCTCTGGATGCCACTGCCACTACCGTAGGGGGAAAATTAGCATGGGGAAATAGTTTTTAGTTAGTTTTGACACTGACTTAGTGGGAGCAGAATCAACCTTGAAACTGTCATTCCCTAAATTCAATTCACACAAACTTTTCTGAAGATTTTAAAATATTCAGTGAAGTATCTGGCTCCCTCTCTCCCAGACTGCAAGCTTCCAACATGGCCACAACACCATCCTACTAAACCCTTTTTTTCTACTTCAGTCATGGGTGATCTGAGATGACTACTGCCCATTCCAACCTTTTTAGAGAGTATCTGCTCTTTGCTCTGGGGCAGAAGAACTCAGTAATTTCTCTGATGAGTTGTGGTGCTCTACCCATTTCAAATTTTGTAAGCTCTCTCAATTTCACACCTTGTGCACAAGTGAGATGCAAAGTCTAGATGATCACACTAGGACCCTCCCTCAGTTCCATCTCATAAGAAGCTCTGATTGTGAGGAAATGGAGAGATTGATTTGAAATATCTGAACCCTGATGTTAACAGGATTTCATTGCCCCAGAAACACGTTGCTCAGTTGCCTGCACGAAACATCCAGAAGGTTCTCTAGTCTCCCTTTCATCCACACTCCGTTTCCAGTGATATTAGTGAGAGTTACACACAGGCACATAAAATAGATTCCTATGGCTTTAAGCAGAAACAAAGCCATTTGTACTACAAACAAGCTGGCCGGTGAAAGAGAAAGGGTGGTTCATTTGTAATACATCTCCAGTGATGACACAGCCAAAGGATGGAAGTCCGGAGCAAGATAAAGAGAAAAGAATACAGATCTGCACTACTGCAGCAGGTAAACGTTAGCCAGAGGGATGAAGTGATCACTGTAGCTACAGGTGCCCTTATGTATCTCCTTTGTACAACTCTAAGCTCTTTTTTTCTTAGAAAGTTGAGATACCTTTAAAAAGGTGGTCATCTATACCATCTCTCTATGAGAGACTGGAAAAGCTTAAAAAGCTATGTAAGGTAACATAAAACCATGGTAAGGTTCCCTCACCAAAGCACTGTAAAAGGTGATCACAGGCTCATTCATCACTGTACCACTCCAGTTTTACACTATTGTCACTCCACTGATGTCAATGGAGTGAGCTCGGCATTCAGCTGAACACAGCACACCGGTGAACCAAGTCCATCTAAACAATGTGTGTACAATGGAATCCTGTTACAAGGCTGGATTCTTGCAGCCCCATTTTTGATCATTATAACTGAATGATCATCCAATGTGAAACCATGAAACAGGGAGTTTCCCTATAACAATCATGCACAGAGAAGCAAAATCATCATCATGCAAGGACAAAACAAGTTCTAATATATATTTCAATGCCAAAGTGGATCAGTCATATTATTATTGGCTCCAACTGGTTCTCTCATAACCTGTAATGCACTTTAACAGAACACTTTAAAAGGTGTAAGACTTTTTCCTGTCTTTGAAAACATCAGAGGCCAAGACATTATTTCCATCACCTCCTTAATAACAAATGCCTACTTATAAGTAGAAGTGAAAGGCAAAAGTATCAGACCCATGGCATTAAACAAGAGTGTTACGTATTAATACCAAGAGTGTACCCCACTGCTCTTCTCCAGAATGACATATTTTTATTTTGTTCAGCTCTCAGCTGTAGTGACTTGCGTACAAGCCTATACACATTTAGCTTGCTGTTTGCACCAATCTCAACCTGCTCCTTCCCTTACATCCACTCCAAGCCCCACTCTCACTGCTCTCCACGCCCCAGCCAGCCTTTCTTTCCACCATTCCAATCCCCAATATGCTTCTTCTTTTTCTTTGGTCTCTTCCATTCCCCTGCTCCTACAACATCATATTCGCTTGTTTCCCCTCTCATCCTACCCTGGCCCCACATAATAAATTAAAAAAAGTCAAGCACACATATCGCATACATGGAGTGAGCACCTTGTAGGACGACGGCTATAGAACATAAACTCCTTAGGTCAGGGACTGTGTCTTGTTATATGTTTGTACATCCCCTAGCACAATGAGGGTGTCTTTGGAATACAAATAAATAAAGATAATAATTCTGTATATTAATTATATATACTGTAAGATTAACCCTTGTTTTGTGAACTTTATAGCTTTACCAAAACTGGTCTAGGGTCCAAATCTTGCAAAGTTATTTCTGTGGGAGTATTTATCGTCAGCAGAGTTAAGGATAAGAAAAAGGAGTTTTTAAACTATATTAGGAACAAAAATAATCCTAACAATGATATCGGCCCACTATTAGATGGCAAGGGGAGAATTACGAATAATAATGAAGAAAAGATGGGAGTATTCAATAAATACTTCTGTTTTGGGGAAAGATGCATGATGTAAATCATATAATATGATAACACTCCATTCCACTAGTATCTCAGGAGGATGTTAAAAAGCATCTACTAAAGTCAGACATTTTGAAATCAGGAGATTCAGATAACTTGCATCCAAGAGCTGGATGAGGAGTTTGTTGGACGGTTAATGTTGGTTTTCAATAAGTCTTGGAACACTGGGAAGTTCCGGAAGCCTGGAAGAAAGCTCATGTTTTGCTAGTATTTAAAAAGGGTAAATATAGACCTGTCATTTGACATCAATCCCGGGCAAGATAATGGAACAGCTGATGCAAGACCTAATTAATAACCGAATTAAAGGAGAGTAATATAATTGATGCTAATAAACATGGGTTTGTGGAAAACAGATCATGTCAAACTACCTTGGTATCTTGTTTAGATGAGATTACAAGTTTGGCTGATAAAAGTAATAGTGTTGATGTAATATACTTGGACTTCTCTAAGGCATTTGACTTGGTACCACATCACATTTTGATTAAAAGACTAAAATAATGAACATAGCCAGTTTTTAATCCATATAATGTGTGCTAACTGATAGATCTCAAAATATAATTGTAAATAAGGAATTATCATCAAATGGGTGTGTTTCCAGTGGGTTCCACAGGGTTATTGGCCCTACACTACTTAACATTTTTATCAAGGGTCTGGAAGGAAACATGAAATAATCACTAATAAAATTTGCAGATGACACAAAATAGAAGGAATGGTAAATAATAAAGAGGACAGGCTACTGATACAGAGCTATATGGATCCTTTGGTAAACTGGGGTGCAAGAAAATGTGTTTTATTACAGGTAAATGTAATTGTGTACATCTAGGAACAAAGAATGTAGGCCACATTTACAGGAGGGGGGACTCTATCCTGGGAGACAGTGACTGAACAAGATTTTTGTCGGGGGAGGGGCAGGGAGATAATCTGCTGAACACGAGCTCCCAGTGAGTCTCTGTGGCTAAAGGGCTTTGGGTGCATAAAGAGGGGAATCTCAAATAGGAGTAGAGAGGTTATTTTACCTCTGTATTTGGCACTGGTGTGACCAATCCTGGATTATTGTGGACAGTTCTGATGTCCACAGTTCAAAATGGATGTTGATAAATTGGAAAGGGTTCAGAGAAGAGGCACAAGAATTATTAAAGGATTAGAAAACATGCCTTATAGTGATAAGCAAAATAGATTGAGCTCCTTATGTCTAACAAAGAGAAAGTTAAGGGGTGTTTTCATTAGAGTCTATGAGTACATACATCGGAACAAATATTTGTATTGGGCTCATCAATGTAGCAGAGACAGTAACAACATGATCTAATGGCAGTAAATTGAAGATAGATAAATTCAGACTAGAAATAAGGTGTACATTTTTAACAGTGAGGATAATTAACCATTAGAACAATTTAGCAAGAATGGTGGTGGATTCTCCATCACTGGCAATTTTAAAATCAAGATTGGATGTTTATCTAAAAAATCTGCTCTAGGAATTATTTTGGGGAAATTCGATGGTCTGTTTTATGCAGGAGGTTAGACTAGATGGCCATAATAGTCCTTTCTGGCCTTGGAATCTATTAATTACTCCAGCACTTCTCAGGAGGCTCTCAGAATGCCACAGGAGCAGGCCTCCACAGATTGACCCCAGGTAGTTTTACAAAGACATGCACCAGCTGGCATCTGCTGCCGGGGTGGTTGCCGTACAATGAATACCCCTCAATCCTGACAGATGAACAGCAGACTTTAAGCTACAGTCTCGAGTCACAGTTTTTGCTAGATGAGAATTGGAGACCTTTGATGATTTTTGTATGCCATCTGGACATGGCCTAACTATATCCCATAGGAATGGGAAATTTTAAAAATTAATACTTCCACCTTTTGAAACTAAAAGGCAAAGTCTCTAGTGTGCCTGAACACAGCACGAGCTCAGGAACCAGACAGCTTTAATGTGGTGTCATTAATATGACTTGACCAGAAGGATGTATGGTGTACTATACTGTATGCCCATTGGGCCATATAAATAAAGAGATTTATTTATCAAGCGAAGTCAGAGAAATTCCATCCTTTCTAAGGTATCTGTTCCCTGATGCCAGACATTCTGTAGGCTCACAGTTAGTGCATGTACTTGTCCACAATTTGAAGTGTTTTGCTTTGCTTAATTATCATTTGCTAAATACACCATTTACTTCTCCTGGTGTTGCTTCCCCAATGCCTTGGAATTTCACTAATAAGTCCTTGTATAAATGAAAAGCTAATGAATATTAGAATAATTTGTACTGAATAGTTTGTGATAAATTTAGCCCCTTCTTATTTTCCTTGACATTGATGACGAGGTAACAATTTCCTCTGAAGAATTCATTTTATTTTATTAAAGTTTCTACACTCTTCCTCTATTCTATGGCATACGATTTAAAAAAGGCTGCTGAGTTGTGATTGGTCACATGGTATTCTGTTAACTACTAAGATGATCAATTCAGATAGGGTTTTGATGGGAATGCTCACTGACAGTCAACTGAAGATACACTTCCTTTTAGTGATCAAGCACAACAGATTAAAATTCACTTTACATGCGGCTTAATGCTAGTACAACTGAATCCCATGAGTATTCATGAAAAAACAAGAACACCACAATCATGGATAAACCACATTCTTCTAAATATTCAGACAAACCTTTGCAGAACCTTTCTCCCTCAGTACTGGCCCCGTTCTATTTGGATGTATTACGACATGTGTCGCATGTTTATTACTTTGAAATACGATTTTGTGTTTAGGAAAAGCAAGAAAATACGTACTATGGTTTTCAATACATAAAGATTAACCATATACTTTCACTCCTAATTACCCTGACTTTACATTAAGAAAACAATAAAACAAGAGGACTAAAGTAACATCTCTGTGTCCTTGTCTATACTAGGAAATACAAACACCTACTTAACCACTGGTACAGATCGATCAATTGCAGCAGCAGCAAATGCCTCTTTACACTGTTAACTTTACTGCACCATGTCATCTAAGCCTTCTGAGAGTAATAGACACAGTGATAAAAACTCCTGAGTAGAGCTGGCCAGGAATTTTCCATTTAAATAATTTTTCAACTAAAACAAGTTTCTGTAAAATCAGAATTTTCCATGGTAAAATTCTGATTTTCCCAAAGTTTGATAGTTTTCCATCTGGAAAACCTAAAGTAAATATTTCATTTCATGTTGGTTCAACCCGAATAAAAATATTTTTGTTTGTTGAAGTGAACTGAAACATTTCATTTTTGAGCCAGTTCAACATTAATCTGCATCTGTCTCTGGTGCTGTTGTGCCTCGTGGGCACTTTATGCCCCATTCTTCCTTAATGACAGGTTTCAGAGTAACAGCCGTGTTAGTCTGTATTCGCAAAAAGAAAAGGAGTACTTGTGGCACCTTAGAAACTAACCAATTTATTTGAGCATAAGCTTTCGTGAGCTACAGCTCACTTCATCAGATGCATACTGTGGAAAGTGTAGAAGATCTTTTTATACACACAAAGCATGAAAAAATACCTCGCCCCACCCCACTCTCCTGCTGGTAATAGCTTATCTAAAGTGGGGAGAGAAAACCTGGATTTGTGCTGGAAATGGCCCATCTTGATTATCATACACATTGTAAGGAGAGTGATCACTTTAGATAAGCTATTACCAGCAGGAGAGTGGGGTGGGGGGAGGTATTTTTTCATGCTTTGTGTGTATAAAAAGATCTTCTACACTTTCTACAGTATGCATCCGATGAAGTGAGCTGTAGCTCACGAAAGCTTATGCTCAAATAAATTGGTTAGTCTCTAAGGTTCCACAAGTCCTCCTTTTCATTCTTCCTTAAGGGGCAGGCTCATTGGCCAGATTAAGTCTCCCGTGGTGCACCAGGGTCTCCCCTCTAACCAAACCACGTGGTGTATCACAGGAGTCATATAACGGCAGAAGACATAGCCCAGCCTGGCAGCCTGGCCCATAGAGAAGAATGGGGCATGAAGTGCTCAAATGACAACTCCCAGGAGGCATCATGGCACCAAAGGCAGCTGCAGTTTAGCGTTGAACTGGCTCAGAAGGAAGCATTTCAGTTCAGCAAACGCAAGGTTTTGATTCAGGAGTATAGAGACATTTCATTTCCATCAAAAATGTCAAACCAAAATGGTTAGACACTTCTAAGTCAACATTTTTCCAAACTTTTTTCGGTCTGTAAAAAATGTCAGTGTTGTGACTTCTTGTTCTGATTTGGGATGAAAATAAGCATCAAAGTGTCAAAACTCCTGCAGGATGGAAATCCTGATTTTCACGCAGCGCTATAGCCTCCAGAATTGCTACACTACCGGCCCAGCTCTGCTGGTGCTATTAGGCTTCCCTGTGTTGCCAGTGGAGTAGATGCAGTTTACGAGAGAGCGTATACTGTATGTGTCTCTCTGCTCTGGAGCAGGCTGCATCTGACAAAACATTGCAGCAGCCTTTGCAGGAGGGCGTAGGAGTATTTCCATTTAAAGAAGTACAGAGAAAACAAGTGATAACAGAAATAATCTACATACAGAAATAGGGCTAAGTTTGGGAAACAGTGTAATAATTGGCAGCTCCCATTTCTCACACGACATCTGCTCCAGTGGGTGTATCTCGAGGCGGAT
This sequence comes from Caretta caretta, assembly GCF_965140235.1. NCBI lineage: Eukaryota > Metazoa > Chordata > Testudines > Cheloniidae > Caretta > Caretta caretta. The sequence goes on from NC_134208.1 coordinate 171,106,468, forward strand.
GGTTAACAGCTTGCTCAGTATGATTCAGGAAGCATGCTCTCTGTTTCAGTGAAGGAGCCCTGCTTCAAAGTGCAAACTACTCGTCACAGGAAATAAGAACCTGAAACTTGTAGAGAAAAGGATGTGGAGTATACAGAAAGTTGGCCGATGTAACTGCATGCCAGGGACGATCCCACAAATCCATAAATATTGATGACTTTGCAGTCTCTGAACGTGGATTATTCAGAACAGTGAAGCCTGCAGCTGCACATTCACAGCTTGTTATTCTCAGAAAGAACATTCCTAACCTGGGAATGTGCATATCTTATCTGTCTTTAAGAGTTCCCCACTGTTCTTTTTAACAGAGCTAAAACAATGCTTTCCCCTCTGTCTTCCTGAATCAAAACTTGATCATAATAATGAAAAGGGGCACACACACACACAAAAGAGGGTTCATTTTCAAAGACTTTCACCACCTTTTTACTAAAATACTTCAGAGAGTATGCTGTAAGGATGCGTAAGAAATGTAAAACATTCAGAATCGCTGTTTTATCCAAAAGTATGTTTCTTGTGGATAAACAGATGCATGACATCACAGTAATCACAATGGATATGTTACATGTATTACACATAGGTTGGATAGGTAAGATTTAATAATGTCAGAAAACATCTTCTCAATTCAGGCACTTCAAAGATGGAACCCAACCAAACCTTTAGATTTAGACACCCCTTAAAACTTTATTCAAGTAAAATTCAGAGATCACAGCTCACTTTACATAACCAAAAATATTTACTGTACCATTATGCTGTGGATACCACTCCACAACTGGGTACCTGACTGACCTAATCAAGGATTTCTTGTCTCTGAAACAAATTACATTCAAAGGTAAACTGATTACAGCTCTGAATATTTCAAATGGGCTAGACATAGCCGGAGTACAGTACTGAAAGCCCAGAACTCCCGGGCTTTGATCCTGGATCTGAGACAGATTTGTTGCACAGTCATATCACTTAAATTCTCTGGCCATGTCTACACTACTGAGACTATAGTGGAATAGCTATGCCAGCATAACCCTGTAGTGTAAATGCAGCCTACCTCAACAGAAGCGTTTTTTCATCGCTGTAAGACCACCACTACCTCTGGAAGCATTCTTTCATTGACCTTGCTGCTTCTACACCAGGGCTTAGATCAGCATAGCTATGGTGCTCAGGGGTGTGGATTTTTCACAAATGGAAGAATGGAGAGGAAATATTATATGAAGATCCACACAACTGACCATGAGTGAGGGTTCTTTCTGGTGCCACCAGTCAAGAAGGTGGCAAGCCCAAGGAGTCCAGCAAAGCATCAGAGACAAACCAAGATGAAGACAAACCCAGAGGATACAGGGTTGGTGAGCCCCGTCCCGAGTGACTCCCCATACCCTTCCCCAAGAGCACACAATCATATTTTGAATGTCTACACACACTCTACTGAAAGTGACATCTAATTTTGGTGACTCCAGGAAGTGGAGCTTATTTTGTGGCTGGTGTTTGGAAGAGCACCATTGATACTCCAACTTGACCCCTGGCAAAATGTGGATTAAAAGTATTATCTGCAGTACCTACTTCACAGTGGTGGTAAGTGTACTAACTGGATAATGTTTGCCTACTGCTTTGAAGATAAAATCATTAAATAATTAATGTTCTTTTATTTTAATTTCTCAGCAGTAGGCTATCACAACCTAAGACTTGGGACTGATCTGGCCACATTTAGTAGTGACTTTCTCTGTGAGTACTCCCACTGAACTGAGTGTGCTCAGAATCTGCTGTGCTCCAAGGAGGTAGGTTCGGGACATGATCTCTAAATCATTGTCAAAAGCACTTAGGGCCACAAAAGGATGGCCCTGGGTGCTCCAAATATAGTCACATGGCCCTATTTTAGGGCAGCACTTAAAGATGTGCTTAAATTTATGCACATTTAGGCCATACTGACTTTTATGGGACTTAAAATAAGTACATGCTTAAGTGCTGTCCTGCGTAGGGATGCTTTCCTGAATCAGGGCTTAAGTCAGGAACTGCAAATTATCGTACTCAGGAAAAAACAGGGGAGTGGAACTGGACCCATGCACGCACCATTACTGGATATGCAACTAAGCATGTATGGTAATCAATGTCATCATACCATATCACCTTAAATATTGCTTCAGAATGCATCAGATAACATGGTTCATTTAGCCACAGCGATTGCTATTACCATGTTTACCAATAGTAGTATCACATATTACTGTATTTCCCTGCACATAGAATAGAAACAAACAGTGGCATCTCAGATACTGTGGTGTGGCAACTATTGGTAAATGTTGACTTGTAAAGAGAGATCAACATATAAAGAATCACCACTACATCCTGCCTAAGTGGCAAGAAGTTAGCTCATCCAGAGACTTCATTTTAACCATCTTCCAAAATGTGAGGCATAACAGAATGGATTCTTTGGACTTATTTAACATTTTTCATTCATCTGTCTCTGTTTTTACTTCAGTGGCCAAAATGAAAGATATAGAAAGCTATGGACTCATTTTTTTGGTGGGCAGATGGTGGTGTTGAAATAATTTTTCATGTTGAAAAACAGATTTTCCATTCTCCACAATGAGTTGTGTTCTGTATGAAATCCCAACTAAAGCAGTAGTGATTAATTGGCAGAAAAGTAAATTCAAAATGTGAATGCAGACAGAGTGTCCCCTTCAAATAGGCAGTAGTGTCTGCTTTAAACTAAGACAGATTTCTCTTTTTAGATTGCCAATCAGTGTTTTGGGGGAAGGCAGTGCTGCTCCGGGTAATAAAAACCTTTCTTTAATTATATTTTTCAGGTTTTAAATGTCTTCAGATGTTTGAAGGGAACACCTCTGTGCAGATGGCTAAGGCATTTGTGTATTATGAATCTTTCTGACTTTTGTTTAAATGAATCACAAATTTCATAGTGAGATTTAGTCTGACTATTGGATTAGCTGTCATCAGGTTGTAGATTTCCTATTATGAATTGCAGGCAGTTAAAACTAAAATGGCCAGTATCAGGAACAACATGAATCTGGGACAGTTTTGAGTAATACACATATTGGGCAATTATCTACATTTTAGAATTTTTAGCATTACATTTTATGTCTGTGGGTATATTCCATTTCACACAGACTTCATGGGTATGTTGCTCCCAGGGCACTTCCAGCTCCTTGCAGGATCATACTTATTGTCTGTGTTTAGAATAGTCATTAATAATGTGGCTAGTTTAGGTTTCTCTCTTTCTGTGCTTCAGTGTTCTGTTTTTCTTTCCAGATGAGTGGCAAGAATGAACTCAGAAGCTCTTCCTTTTGAGTATATATATTCAGTGTGGGATCTATAAAGTTGAAAAAAAAACTTCCATGGACTCACTCCAGCTTACTTCAAACTCTTGCTCTCCCTCCTTTTCCTGCTCCCTTTGCTCACCTTGCCCTAGTCTTCTCTGTCACCCTGCAAAAGCTGGCCACTGTTGGTACAAGAGTCCAGTGAGCTACTCCGCACCATCAATCCCACTGAAGCCACATGGAGCTGCGTTTGCTCAGACCCAGAAAGAGTACATAATATGCAGCAGTGATATGCACAGATAACAGACATGGGCCAAGACATGTGGCCTCTAATTTTGGGTGTTGCAATATACTTGGACCACTGGCACCCAAAAATAGAATCCACTTTTGAAAATTTGGGCCACAGTAATTTGTAGTCATTGCTGTTAGACTATTCCTCTACAAAAGCCTGACCCTGACATCAATGGGAGCTGCAGAAGATTAGCACTTCTCAGGATCAGGCCCTAACTCAAACTGCAACCCTTATACACATAAGGCTGGAAAAGGATTACTCATGTGAGTAGGGACTACAAGACTGGGATCTAGCTTTTCATAAACAAACATTCTTAAGAATATAATCTCTCTAGCTTTGTACAGCAAAACGTTGTTTCTTTCCTTTTATTCCTGACATCTCCTTTGCGCAGTTGCATTAACGTTAATTAACTTTTACTCCATTAACACTCCAGGGCTTACTTTACATATTCCAAGGCCTCCAGTGAGAGTTTTCTGTACATATCCAGATGCTCAGATTTGCCTGACTGTAAAGGATTAATCTCTTTTTCCTTTAATATTTATTTCCACATTAACTTCATAAGATCTGACATCAGTGTGTTACCGTTACAGATATATAAACACAGAAAAATTATTACACAGACTGAACCAAACTTGTGCAGAGTGTGTGTGGTTGAATTTTAAACACAAACAGCTTCAGAGAGCTTATCCACATAATAGTAATAATTAACATTCCTAAAGTAATGACTACTCAGTCGGGTTTCGTTCAAACATTTGCATGCTTTCAGTATGTGCGTGATATGCTTCAGTCTTAAAGCTGCCAAAACACAGCAGGTTACTCAGCATGCATGAAAAGAGCGGACATTACAGTCAGCAGTGACATTTTCTTTGAATGATCCTTCATGCAAGATTATTGCAGCATTCTGTGTTTCATTTATGCAAAGTCAGAAGGCAAAATAATGGGAAATAATTGCACTATTTAACACTGCCATCACTTTCCTGCCTTCTGTCCCAGTACTCGATGTGTTGCTTTAGGTGAAAATTGCCAACACTGGTTTCAAGTCAACTTCACTACAATCAATGGAGTTGTTCAAGGAATGATGTTGGGCCTTTGTGTTACTACCTTGGACATTAAGGGGGAAAACCCACAAAATCATGTATTTCATTCACCTGTAATAAAGTCATAAATATTACCTTACATCCCTAGGGTACCTTTTAACCAAAAGATCTCAAAATACTTTACAATCTCCAAACCTTTCCCTAAACTGCTACTGGTACCTTTCATGGAAAAATTCAAAGCCCCCTGGTGGTTTCTTCAAGATTATCCTCCTTCTGGTTCAGCTCCAATTGAAATCAATGGGAGACTTTCCATTAATTTCAGTGAGTCAGGCACTATAAGATGCTAAATTTATCTAATCAGGAAAGAGAAACAATGATTTATGATAGATTAAATGGTAGTTAGATGCCTACTTTTGATTTGTGCCTTTGAAAATCTCCCCCATTATGTGCTCAATCCAGGCAGTTAAAAAAAATTGCAAAACACTTACTGAGTGGATTTGAATAACAAATACATATCTGGAAATCATGATGATCTGATTGCAGAAAATCCATAGCACAAAAACACCATAAGTAACAGTAAATTATTCACTGTGAATTATTCAATAAATTCCAGTAATAATCTCTCTGATTGCTGTTTGATGACCTACTTTATTAATGTGAGTTTATACTTCCTTTCCAGTAGCTATAGAACAGGCATCCAAATCACAAAAAAAACCATCATAAGCAGCATCAATTGTCACCTGTGGCAGGCAGAGCTGCTCTGCAGTGCTCCCTTCAGGACCACATGTGGTACTGCAGCCACTCCCCACAATAGTCTGCAAAATGTGGACACCTGTTTAGGGCAGGTGTGCGATAAGCTCAGCATCCGTCTCTAAACAGTCAAGTAGCAATATAGCAACTCAGGATTTGGCTGTCTGTGCCTTTAAACAAAGGGAGAGGGGGGAAAACCTTCAAAAATGCAAGCACTTTGTTGCACGGCTTAGGGCTAGGCCCTGACGTAGGCCTTGGTTCTGGGTTAGCCCAGAGGAGCTCCTCCTCTGTCTCACCCTCACCAGCTCTGCCCTGCCTCCTGAGCAAATGCAGGCAAGTCTTCTTAACTGGCCTGGTGGTTCCTAATTGGTCAGTATTTCCTCCTGCCCCTTCTAGGTCTCTGGAGGACTGTCTTGTGAGTCAAAAAGTCTGAATGGATTTTCCTTGGGAGAGCAGTGTCAGGGCACTGAGCCTTCAGCAGGGAGCAGAGAAGGCCTAACAGACCCACCACACACTATATTGGAAGTTTCACCAGAGAGGTCAGGGACTAAATTGGCACTGAGAATGGAACATATATCCCTAAATGTGGTCCCTTTCTGGCCAATACAGAAGAATCATGGGGGAAGCAGTGCAGGAGAACTCTGCTGCATAATGTATTGATAAGTGAAAGAATTCAGTCTATACTGAATCATAGAAACGTTTATGAGCACTAATCTCACTTCAAAAATTAAATTACTGGTTGTCAGTTTTTGCTAGGAAGCAAACCATTTTTGAACTTCCTGACTTCCTTGATGTTAAATTTTCATTTAATTTCAATTTGTTCACAGCTTGCTCTAGCATCCTGGCTCCCATTGGGAATGGCAACATGAAAGCCTTCTGTAAATAATGACCAAGCTGTAGCTACAGCAGGTTCGTCGTACTGCTAGGCTCTAGCATTTTCTTTACACCATTTAATAGCCCAACTGGCAAAAACTCATATTTCAGACTTATTATACTAACTCTCATCCTGTGATCAACATTTGGATTACTATCTAGAGCTGTTAAATTTGTCATCAGATGTGAACATATACATGTGTTATAAAGCTTTACCAGAGAGGGGCCTAATTTTAAGGATATAAGTGGTCCCACTGAATTCAAGAACTGCTCGTGTGCTTAAAGTTACATATGTGCTGAAGTGCTATTGTGCTGGATTGGAGCCATGGGACCTGATCCAAAATGCATGGAAATCAATGGGCAGGGTGACCATATTTCCCTGTGCTGAATACAGGACATCTGATAAAATTATTAGTATTCAAATAAGTTCAACAGCAATCAATCAGAACTATGCAGTACAAATGTTCAAATTAACATCAAGTTGACTGAGCCTCTGTTAAAAAGAAATACTGCATAGTTGGAGTCTTTTTATTTATCTTCTTATCTTTAAGGCTTTAGGGTTCACACAAGGAGAGGTGACACACACACACACTCCTGTACATCTTTCTCACATGGGGGCAGGGAAGGGAGTGACCGACCAAACCGACTCTCCCTGCCCAGCGCTCTCCACGCTCCATGCCTGGCCCCTTGGGATGGACCTGCCTCTCCAGGTACCTGGCGCTGCATCTTCCCGAGGTTGGGGGGGAGGGGGAGGGGGAGGGAAGAGAGGGCAAAGAGGGTCACATGCCTCCCCTCCCCAGATTTCTGCCAGGGTTCACACCAGAATGTGGCCAGCAGCAGCCTTTTGGCACTGTGTGGGAGGGAAGGGACAGGAGCTGCTTCCAGCCGCAGAGGTGTTGGGGAGGGATGACCTGGCCTGTGCCTTTGCAGAGCTCATCTCTTCCCTCCCTCCTCACTCCACTGTGGCTGGAAGCAGCTTGTCCCTTTCTGTCCGCACTGTGTTGAAAAGCAGCTAACACCTCCAGGCTGCTGCTGGCCACCGACATAACCCAGGCTACAGCACAGGCAGGAAGGGGTTAAGTCCTTTAGGATGCGTTGTGCACCAGGGCCCAGGGAACCTGACTGCAGGGGCTTCAGTGAACCTGGACAGAGAGGTGGCTCAGTAGGGGAGAGTGCCTAGGGGACAGAGCAGCCCTGTGCTCTCTGGGGGCAAGACCCAGGGTGGTTGGGGGGGGAGGGGGCAGGGGAAGAGGGTGCTAAGCCTCTGCCCGGGGGGCTGCTGTGGAGCCTCCAGGGTTGGGCATGAACAGGCTGGAAATCACTTCTCCTCTCCACTTCAGAGCTTAGCTGAGGGACGGAGAGACTTCCCCATGCCAGTGCTGTGCGAGACTTTGGCTCATGCAGGGCTCAGCTCCTCCTGGCCAGCACCCTGGGACGGAGGGTCTTGGGTTTTCCTGGGGTGCCAGCCCAGCCAGAGGCAGTGGGGGCAGGAAGGAGCCTGGCTGCCAGGCTGTTGGTGAGCTGAGCGCTCTGACCAGGGGCTGGTTCTCCGCACAGTGCTGGGAGCAGGGCGTGTCCCACCTAGCGGGATATGGAAGAGCAGCAGGGTTGGGGGGTGGTGGTGAAGGGGCAAAGTAGGGAGAGGACATTGAGAGGGGGAGCACGTAAAGGGCTGATGGGTGGGCAGCAGAGATGACAGGTAGCCGGCCACCTACCCGCACTCACCAGCCACCGCAGCTCGCAGCACACAGCCAGCGCCGGCCAGAAACGGGACAGGAGGGCAGGGCCCTGCTGGCCGAGAGCCGACACATAGCAGGGGCTGCGCTGAGGGACCAGCAGGGGGAGCGGCCACCTCCACATGCTGCAGCTTCACCCCGCCACTAGCCTTTCACACCCACCCTGATCGTCGGCCACTGGACCCCCCCACTCACCACTAGTGGATGGGTGGCTGGAGAGCAGGGATCTGGCCAGCAGCAAGACCCGCCAGTATTGATGGGGGGGAGACAGAAAATACGGGACAATTTGCCCGTTTTAAAGACAAAGTCAAGACACTTTTAGGAAGGCTGAAATACGGGACTGTCACTTTAAAAACAGGACATCTGGTCACCCTATCAATGGGAATCTTAATTGACTTCAATGAACTTTGCAGTCCGTACTGTCTGCTAGATGTATCAGCTACATTTTTTCCAAGTAAAAACGGTTAGAAATAATATCTAGAAATCTTTGATTCTGAAATAGTGGGTCCAGGAATTAAGAATCAGTGCCTTTATTATTACGTAAGCTACCACAGCTCTCAGGTTTACTGATTAAAGAAAGCATGAGAAATGTTGACAAATACATATTTGGATATTCAAATAAGTATGGGAGACTGAAGGGTAAAAAAAAGGTTTTTTAATACTCTAAAATATTAAACTAGTCTATATCAGAAAGTGCATAATGATTTCATTCCACTCTTATTTGTACAGTACTAAGCCCAGCATCTAAGATGATATTTCATTTTACATCACTTGTTTCTTTAGATGTATTCCATAAAGACACTGTTTCAGCAAGGTCAGCAGGGCTCAGCTATGATGAACAACGAGTGAAGCTGCCTGCTTAATTCCCTTGCCCAGTGGGCTGAAAACTGCAGTGAGAGCAAAACTCTTCTACCTCAGGATCTATATCTAAGAGTCTGCATGTATCATTACATTATCCAGCCCACACTTTCAACAGGAACAACGGATCAGTTTTATGTTCATTCATCCTTGGCAGTCAGTTTAAGAAAAGGGGTTTTTAATTTAATCCTCCCCAACTGGGCCAAATCTTGCAGTTGTAATTTAGCTCATGCAAAAATCCCTTTGACTTGGAGGAAGCTCTGCCTGAGTCAGGAGTGCAGGGTTTGGTCCAGTTCTCTTCCACTGTGCTCAATCACTGTAGTATCTGAGCACCTTCCAGCAATGTGGCTAACATCTGTCACGTGTTGTTCTCTCATCCTCTCCCAAGGGGGAAGAGTGTGTGCCCTGGAGTATCTTGGACACACTCCTTGTGTCTTGATGATGCGTGCTTAGCCAAGTTTGTCAGTGGAACTTTCTACTTGGAAGATTATTACATTTTGCAGCTCATAGTGAGTTCAGTTCATGTATCACTATAAATTAATCTATTGCAGGCACCTCACTCACAAAAGCACAAGAGAAGATGGAAATTAAAAGCAAACAACACATTTTTGAAGGATTAACTAAGATTGCTTTGGGATGAACAAGGATGAAATAATACGCATGATTGCCACTGAAGTAATAAAGCTTGCTAATAGCATTTTAGTAATCCACAGTGTAAGAGAGAGTGATTCAATCATTAGATAACTGATCAACTCTTTCCCACTCTTTACCTTCTCTTCATTCAGACCCAGAACACCTACTTCCAACATGAAAAATCTACATATCACTAGCCAACTTAGTATATTTTTTTAAAAATTCAACAAAAACACTTTTACTTTATCATGCTGCATGCTTGAAACCTATATGATCTTATACATGTTTCTCCCCTGCCTTTTATGGAATCATGTCTGTTATTAGTTTGCAAGCTACTTGCGACAGGGACCACATTATTATTATTTCTATTGTGGTAGCACCTAGAAGCCCTAATATGGACTAGGGCCCCCCTAGTACAAACGCTGTACAAATGGAACAAAAAAAAGGTCTGTGCCCCAAGGAATATATCTCCTTATTTCTATTATGAGGTGTCCAGTATACTTTTGGGCATTATTAAAATAGCACAAGATAAATAATAATCCAAAACCCCAGATTAAATATGGTTAAGATGATGTGTCTGAGGTTTTGGGACTAGAGCTAATGGGGAAATTTCTCTTGAAACCGTTTTTTTTTTTTTTTTTCTGTCAGAAAATGCTGTTTTGATTAAACTGAAATTAAAAAAAAAAAGAATCATATAGGTTTCAATGAAATGTCCCACAAATTCCTCCTATCACCCCCCCCCCCATTGAAACAAAAACATTTCATTTCTGAAAATTTCATTCTGGAAAGTTTTTATTTAGAAATTTGTTTTATTTTTGCTTTTATATTATTGGTACATTGTTTCTTGATACATCAGCAATCGAAGTGCATAATATGCTATACCATACCATATCATGTCAGTAATAATACATAACATGAAATAACATCATTTTATGCACTCCCACCACTGCCATATCAAGAAATTATAAAAATAAAATTTTAAAACAAAATAAATTTAAAAATGCAATATTTATTTTTAAATGAAATTTCAAAATTTTTACTCAATAAAATTTTCAAAATCAAAGTTTTTCAGAATTTCCATTTCATGGGAAATTTTAAAGTATTTTTTGTTCCAGTTTGGAATGAAAATCCATTTTGAAATTTCATCGTTTCCCACAAAGTGAAAATTCTGAGTTTTGACCAACTCTGTTTGGGACACACCAACATGTCGGATTCGTACCAGAAAATTTTAACAGTAGCCACTGGAGTCAGTGAATGGCAGCCCTTCTTATATGATGGGAAAATTAACCATTTGTAACCAGTGTCTGGTGATTAGGGATAGTAAATAAAGTTCAGTCTTACCAGCACCTTTGTGGGTTACACTTTTATTAAAGAACTAATCTGTGAAACACTAAAAATTCACATCTGTGAATTTGGAAGTGTTTGTTTATACAGCAGCTGCATTGAATCCTGAAATCCGATTGGCTGATGGGAACAGAATGGCTGATAGTGTTTAAACATATGAAATCTTTCTTTCTAGGATATCTGAAAAGAATTAAGTTCTTAGAAATTGTTTATATCTAAATGGCAAAGATAAATTACTAGTGTCCTACTGTAACAGCAGCCAGTTTCATTATCTCCATTGGTTGAAAAAAAATATATGGTGCAGCTACTGCTATTTCCCGGCACCATGTCTTACTTCCGTTCATTAGTTTTGTCTTACACTTTAAGACATCCAATGAAATGTTATGCTTCCCATGAAAAAAATCCAAAGAGGGAAAACAAAATATTATTTCTTACACTGATATGCTATTTTCTCTAGACTGTGACGTTATAGACTCATGGGGCTAAACTGAGCCCAGTAGAGTTATAGCAGGGATAAATATGCACCCAAAACAGTATTACAGTGGGTTCTACTCTGAAAGAAACTAAAAATGACACATTCTCAGTAGCGTAGTTGAGGGGGAGCAGGGCAGCGGCCACTCCCCCACTGAGCACAAGTGGCGCCGTGTAAATGTCTTGGTGCCTTTAAAAATTTTCCCCTGTCGAGGGAACAGGGGCAGCGATTCCCAAAAAAGGTGCTACCCACTGCAGTGCTTTTACCCACCTGGCGGCGCTCCGGGTCTTCGGCAGCACCTCGGCGGCGGGACCTTCAGTGCCACCAAAGACACCGGGAGCGAGTGAGGGCCCGCCGCCGGCGTGCTGCCGGGTGAGTAAAATCACCACAGTGGGCGGTGCCTTTTCTTTGGCTCGCTCCCCCTGTTCCCTCCACCTGGCTACGCAGCTGATTCTCACTCAGATATCATCACAATTATTTATTTATTTGTAGTACCATAGCATCTGGAAGCCCTAGTCATGGGCCATCACCCCATCATGCCAGGGGCTGTACAAACACAGAACAAAAAGATGACCCCTGGCCCAACAGACTGGCAATCTCCCTCTGTGTGATTTCAGTCGCATCTGATGGCTTTAGCAAAAAAAGTAAGTCTTTTCTGCTTCTTACGGCTGTCAGAGAGCAAGGTGGATTCTGTTCCTTCTTGTGCATCAAACGTGTCTATTAAATTCCAGTCACTTACACCTGTGCAATCTATTCAAGGCAATGGGATTGCACAGGTATCACTGAGGGCATCATTTGGCCTGCAGATTGTTACTGTTAATGATGACCGAGGGGCAGAACACTGCTCAGCTCCCAGACACGAACGCTGTTCAGTGTGGCACTTAGCAATATCACCTTTTAATTTGAAAATCAAACACAGTTGATATTGAAATCACTGGAAGACAACAAAGAATCCCACAGTACCATTTTTATAGTCACTCTTCCAACCAGAGTACTTTATGGGTCTGATCCAAAGCCCACTGAAGTCAGCGGGAGTCTTACCATGGACCTGAATGGGCTGTGGCTCAGGTCATAAAAACCCAAGACAAAAGAACAATCTGATGCTAAAAGAGGGCAGAACATCCCATGAAAACATTAGTATATGCACAAGCTAGAGATAAAGTTGAAATAACATAACATTTTAATAACATTTGCAATTTCTATTGCAAAGCTGTCCTCTTCTTCATAACTGAATGCAACCCCAGTTTTAATAGTAGTTTTCCTTCAACAAAAGCAGCTTTCAGCTACCAACTGGAAAAAATCAGATTTTGTTTTAATAAAAGAGATATATACAGTATAGAAAAATATGAATTCTGAAAGCCAAGCCTCTGTTTTCCAGCAGGAGGAAGTTCAAGTGTGCCAGGTTCCAATGGTTCTTGGTTTGGATGCTGTAAGCATGCATGCTGTTTATTGACTTCTAAATTAAAGTAGTCAAACTGAAGACTGAATTGAAAAAGGAGGATAATGGAGGCCAGTCTTCCTTATTCACACTGTGTGTGTGTGTAAAATAGCAATAATCAGCAAAGCTTTACCAAATGGATTGCCACCAATTCAGAAAAGATATTTTGAAAACAGGAAAAAGTCATCAAGCCAAACATGCCAGCCCTCCCTTTTGTTTATCTTATTCAACTTTCCTGCTTTTCCACCATATCACTCAATCAATCCCATCCTTTTGTACAAGCAACCCTAGAGGTACCTTGGATTGATTTATACTCATTATTGACTTCAATCGTTCTCCTTCATTTGCTAACTTTTTCCAGATGTCTATAACTAAAGCCGTATGAATAATTCACTCGGCAAATTTACCTTCTTTTTCTTTTAGGGTTTTCTCAAATGGACTCATTGTGAGAAATTATTCACCACTTAATTACTATGAATAGATCATCATCTGAGGATTGCTTGTAAGTACCATGGAACTGGTGAACAGTGTCACTAGTCAGGGAATGGAAACAGAGCTCAAAGTTTTAATCTTTACAAAGCCCTTTTCTCAGAGCTTTCTTATTATTTACCAACAATCACAAAAGCAAATCAGCTAAAAAAACCATTAGAAAACAATTCCCCAGAGACTTTTCTCCACCTTAGTCAGCCCTCTTCCCTTTTGTCCTAGCTTCCTTTTCTTTTATACCCCACCCTCAGAGCAGCCACAGGACCAAATGGTGCCTATTAACTCTTTACCGGCTGCAACACCTTCACCTTGTCGTAATCCTATATCCAATACTTACTAGCATGGGAGTGACGATGCAGCTAAGATGATGTAGTGTTATTATGGGAGATACAATGCTGCTATATAGGTTAAGCCTCTGAGCATGCTTTGCATGTATTAGATGTTTCCAGAGGCCTGGGCAGACTGAGCGTAGTGCTTATTCAGTTAATAAAATGTTGTACCTTGTCTCCTCACAAACCTGACTCCTGAATGCTTATTAACACACGCTGTTGCAGCAGCCCCCCCACCCCCGGCCTTTTTTGATTCCCTAATACAAGCCAAAATTCCTGAACATTAATTTACTGAATTTTATTTATTAAAAATCTATATTCAAAATGAAGGCAATATCCCAATGCCAATACTTTTCAAGGCCAGTAATGTATAAATTTACCAGACCTACATTTTAAGCACAGTTTGTCAGCACAAAACATCATTTTATCCTTGTTATGCCACAAGCACATATAACCATCAGCCATGAAATAAAATCAAAATAGGTCTAATGGGTGAGTCCATAGCGGGTTTTTTCCCCGTGAAAAAAGTATTTATTGGATTGCACAAAAGCTCCACTGAGATCTGCATTGCTGCAGTAACAATGGGCTGGTGAATTTCAAGGAAACACACAATTCTTTATTTTAACCATCCTTTCCTGTACACTACTTACCTCTATAAGCATATTTGATTTGGAAACACTCAGTTTTCATACCTCCATCAATAATCTGAAATGAACACTGGAGAGCTTTGGGGAAATATGAGGATGACATCATCATCAGGATCCTGAAAATAATTAAAAGTGACAGGTGAGCACAGTTGGGAAATAAAGCTAAATTGATAACATATTTTGTCTGACTAATTATAACTTTTTAACCTACAAATCAGCATGGAATTATTAAAATACTGCAGCATAGTTACTCTACTGCAAGTATGACTTTAATGTCCATACACATAAAGGTAAATGCAATAGACCAAATGTTGATAAACACAGGCCCTATCCGGCAAAATTTTAGTTACATAAGTAGGCTTCCCTCATGCAAGTCATCCCACTGAAGTCGATTTTATTCATGTGACTAAAGTTTTAAAGGATCCGGTCCTATATTTTTATTTCTTGGGTCCCCGAGAGGACACTTAGCTGCATGACTCCTTTGCGTTCATCATCATATAGTTCTAATTTCTTCTGATTGAACTGACTGCTTATCTTGAGTCAAAACATTCAGAAGAAATAACTACCCAGTATGGAAGGGTAAGAAAGTTTCACATACAAGGAAATTACTCTGTTTATATGGAAGCAGTATATTACACCACGCAGTATGAGTTACAGGTCATTGAACTCACATATAAACAAACATATTTTTAATTAAACTAGTTTATGCTCCTCTTATAAGAAACATTCATGAAGTCATTTCTGATAACTCCTATGGAACCGTTGATCCATCCTATTTGGAAATGTATCTGAAACCTATCCAAGATTTTATGACTTTTCCAGAAGAATAATACGTCCTAGTTTTTCCAGCTGGAAAGGTTGGGCAAGTTCCATTTAATGAGTGTTTTTAAATCTCCCAAGTATTAACATCAGGACTAAAGCAAGATTCATTAGTGGAGTATATAGTATATTTCACAGGTGTGTTTGAGGAGACATTTTCATCAGTGATGTTTAGGAGACATGGCAATATAACTTATTATTCCTTTACATTTCCAAGCGTTCTTTGCAACAAATATCAGGAAATCAAAGAGTCAGCAAGAAAGGGTTAGGACAAAACTGTGTCTGAACGAACACTGAAGTGTTAACAATCTGACATTGCTCTCAATTTTCTTGATTTTTCATCCCCAAAAGCAGTGATTGAACAAGTAAAGCTTCTATTCAGTAAAAATGTTCCACTGCTTTTGCAATGCTCAAGCCAAGGAGGTAATGGAACAGGCTTTGGCACCCAGATGAGCTATTAAGCAGGAAACTTAGCTGGGACACAGAACCAGATGCCTCCTGCAGGCAGCCTTCAAGAGGTGGAGATTCTATGTTTATGAGTGTCTCCATCCTTGCCTTCCTTTTATGCCTGATTCAGGAGTTAAAACTGGTCTTGCAGATGGAGAGTGAAGATGATAATCTACTGAAAAACCAGTGATCTTCCTTCCAAACTGTAGATGACCAATTGGTGTCTCTTTAGCTCCCCTTTTTACTAAAATAATCCTATCTGCTCTTTTGCCATTGGGATTCCTTCTATGACTGACTGGGGATATTTATTCTCTACCAACTTTCATTTTAGTTCCAAATATTAGGGTTACGTCTCTGCAGTTAGGCCCTGATGCAACACCTACTAAAGTCAAAGGGAGTCTGTCCATTGAATTCAGTTGGCATTGGATCAGGCCTTTAATTTTCAGCAGCCTCAGAGACCTGCTTCCCCTAGAAGCTGAACTTGGTGTATGCTCAGACTGTTCAATAGACTCCATACCGTTTTACCACTGGCCAAATTTCATTTGGCCATTAAGGGAGGCAAAGCTAGAGGTTCCTTTGACTAAAAGGGAGGGAGTAGAAACCAGAGATTAAATTCCACATCCAAGGCAGGAAACATTTTTTCAACTTCATTAGAACTGGGAGAATAATTTTATGCAAATATCCTTACAGTTTTCTAAATGAGTCTGCTTTGATTATTTATACAACCCTTTGTTCACTTTCTGGCAATATGTGGCAAGGGTGTTTGCCAAAGGAGTGGATTTTCAGAGAGTATTGCAGAATATTTGCAGAAAGACAATGTCAGATACCTAATCTTGAGTATTCACATAGGAAATATGATTCTAAGAATTAGGCTCTATCAGAAACAATAGGAGGTGTCCCGTGTCTCCACTGAAAACAGCTCTGATTCTGAATTTCAAATACTCACAGCAAACTGGTGCTTACATCAAATGTTAGCTCCTAAATTACTGAACAACAAAATTAAATTCTGCTTGTGAATGACTCATGAAAGAAAAAGAGAAGGAAAATTTGTTGAATGAATTATACATCATGAATTATTTGCTCAGCTCTATTTTTGATTCTTGGAGTCCCTCAGGGCCTGAGCCATGAAAGATTGAGGAATACAAAATTGATTTGGTACCCTCATTATACTGTTGATTGACTAATGATTTGCATCTTGGCTTGATAAGACACTTATGATTCCAATGTACAAGACAAATATGCAGTGGTTTAAGGGGACCATCTAGATGACCCAGTAAGTACTTATTTATACGTCTTCTGTTCTCTGTGGAAGAACTGTGATCTTAAACAGGGACACTATCAAACAGTTAAGACCAACTTCTGATGTACTTTCTAAACAGGTAAAATATGCTGGGGAAGTGACCTGGAGATTCTAAATAAGTTCCAGCTTGAAATCCACTTCTTTGTCACTGAGAAAAGCAATCAAACAGCCATGGAGATTGGTGGATGAGACTCAATATCTGACAAAATAGGACAGAACAAAAGTTGGAAGAGGAATTCATTTAAATTAAGGCCTGATTCTTCATCTGTGAAAATCATGAGTAACTCCATTGAAGATAGCCGTGCTACACAAGTGTAAATGAGAGGAGAATCAGGCCTTTAAGTAGTCTTTAAGTTTATATGAAGATATTGCTAACAATAGACAGTCAAAATACATTAAAGCAGTATTTAAGTAAAGTAACACAATTGGTTTATCTCTGGATATTTATTAGCTTTAAGAAGTCTACACTGTTGAAATAATTTACAAAACTAACATGTTCACAAGTGCGATACATCTCAACAGCTCAGATGCTATGATCAAAATAACAGATTCATTTCATCATCATTCAATCGTCATGAGCAGAACTAGCTCCTAATGAGTTTATGGTTCCGTCATAGAAAGATCTGCCCTCAGGAAACAGAGACAACTGTATTTTCTTGTTGCAGGCCCTAAATACCTTTTGCTTAGACACGCTTTTGTTGTGAACATCAAAATTATGTTTCCATCATTTAGAAACACTCTGAAATGGACCAGTATGAAATATTGCCCACCAGACTTTGTTTCCTGTTCAACTCTTCCTTACTGTTGAGATTACATGCACATGGTGCTCCAAAGAATAAAAGGCTCATTTTGTAAGTCTAATGTTAAAGTTATGTGCTGTTGCTCACTAGACCAGCTCCTACAAAGCATATAAAAATCAGAGAAGTAAAAGGAGCCCAGTCTGGCAGCTGTGAAAACTTTCACTGCTAGCATAGCCAAGCAGATGCTTCAGCTTAACATTTACCACCCACCCCTTTAGAGCAGTGGTCAGCAAAACCATCTCAGAATTCAGAGTCCTTTGGTTGGCAGAACCATTGCAGGCTGCCAATCGGAGTAAAGGTGGCTTTATGTTCAGTCACCCCTGTGGATATTCATTTGTATTTTATTTGAGATTAATTTTAAAGCCAATAGAAGTGGTGAAGCATAAGCTGATAAACCTGCCATGTTCCAATAGAAAGATGTATGGAAAGAAGAGCACACAACAACTGTTATAATTAGACACATGGCGCCCTCGGTCTCAGATAAAGTGTAAAGAAGACACCAAAACCTAAGGGACTGTTACCCACACAAGGAAAGAGGGTATTCCCAACTATACTTTTTGTTCTTTATGTATGGGCTGTATCCTGCACTATTAAAGTCAACAGGAGTTTTGCTATTGACTTCAACAGGGCAGGATAGAGCTGGATATACTGTTTATATAAACTATTCCTTGAGGGACTGATACTCCAGTCTATACTCCCCACCGATGTAAGGGCTGCAGAATCTAAAAGATGTGCAACGTGCCAACAGATTTGTCTGGTCTGAATGGGTATAATCTACATAGTTCAGAATCCTCCTAGACCTTCACCTCATCCAGATTATATTAACACCAAAAATACATGTGGAATCTTAAATGTGTGGATGCTGAATATACCTTTGTATGCAATGAATTGGGAGGGCTGCATATGGTAATTCACAAATGGCAAAACCACGAGTGAGTTGTGCTAAATCATCTCTAGCTTATTGAATAATAATAAGCACATTTACTGTCCTTGGATGGACTATTCTGTTTATAGTTGTACATGCAGCATATTCTATTTTTTCCACTACTGTAATATCACTAGGCTTCCAGTGATAGAGACACCAGGAAGAGTCTAAGAATTACACAACCGAGTTAGTTTGATTGGGTTATAAGAGTTTGAAATTCTGGAAACAACTTGCAAGAATAGTTAACATTACAGTGGTTGCCATTAAATAGTCAATATTAATCTACAGTTTCTACAGCACAGTTATCTCCTGTAACAGAGAAGGAAACAACTTACATATCTCGGATAGTGTGTGCTGTAGAAACTATTGGTAAACACTGACTTCGCAGTGGTTGCCATTAAGTTGTCTATTTGCCTTCGCTACAGATATAAAATAACTCATCACACAGGAAATGAATAGCACAAAGGTGGATAATAGAATGCAAGTTTTCCATCCTCTGGTTAAAATGTGGCTTAGATACGTAATTAATTATATTAATTAATAACAAAAGATAAGTAGTGAGTGACCAACATGATTGGGTGCCATCCATAGGATCACTGCTCGTGAAACCAGATGTAGATTTCAGTACATCTTCTAGTGGAGAAGTGTCCATCTCATGAAAAATACAGTCCTTGACACAATCAGACTTACTAGAAGCTCAGCTTGGATGTCAAAAACTAAAATGATATGAAAAAGATGCAGCTATCCTTTCCCTTCCAGATGTGGATGTGACAGAATAGGGGTGATGCAGATTAGGGAGGCAGTGTTGCTGCTGCTGGGGATAAAATGGAAGACTTCAGTCGCCATCAGCCTATCACAGACCTTTCACCAGTACCTCATTCACAGAGATCTGTTCTGGGCTTCGTGGGGCTATTTATGCAGTGCGGAGCGGCATCAGGAGAAATTCTGCCTTCGGGACACATTCAATTGTGTGGTGCATCAGACGCAACCCTGCACAATAGTCCCACTCCTGGCCCACTAGAAGGAACAGCATGGAGCACTCATCAGCACAATACAGCTGGGAGAACAAAAGGATGGAAGACTGAAGACACACTGAAAATAGTTCAGTTCCTGTTAAAAAACAAACAAACAGTCTTAGAAGTTTCCATCAGTGCTATCAGCATAAAAAAATTCAGTCTTTTTTCACAGACCTGCAGAGGAATTCAGGTCTGTTTAAAACTCCTCAAAAGAAATACCTCTGCAATGATTTCACCCAACCTCACTCCATGCCCAGCATTGTATCTGCAGACTCCACACACCACAGCAGAAATCTAATAGAACAGGAGAGATATGCTCTGCCCTGGGGAAGGTAAGACTGAGCATTATGACTCACATAATCAGTAGAGCTGGGCAGAAGACAGAAGTTCCATGTCACAAAGGATTTCAAGATTTAGAAATTTGTCTTTCTTCTAAGTCAGAGCAAAAGCTGACATTTCAAAAGTCTCTGAACATTTTAAAAACATAATCTCAGCTTATTCTAAGTGTTTGATTTTGATTGTTTTATATAATACAAAACAAAAACAAAATAAAGTAATTTCAAAATGAAAAATGGAAACATTTAATTCCAACAATATCATAACGCCACTATATAAATCCATGATACGCCCACACCTTGAATGCTGCATATAGTTCTAGTTTCCCCATCTCAAAAAAAAGATATATTAGAATTGGAAAAGGTACTGAGAAGGGCAATAAAAATTATTAGGGGCATGGAACAGCTTCCATATCAGGAGAGATTAAGGAGACTTTGACTGTTCATCTTATAAAAGGGATGACTTAGGAAGGATATGATAGAAGTCTATAAAATCATGAAGGGTATGGAGAAAAAGTGTTATTTACCCTTCACATAATGCAAGGACCAGGGGTCACCCAATGAAATTAATAGGCACCAGATTTAAAACAAACATAAAGGAGTACTTCTTTACACAACTCACAGTCAACCTGTGGAAATTGTTACCAGGGGATGTTGTGAAGGCCAAAAGTAAAACTCGGTTCAAAAAAGAATTAGTAAGTTCATGGAGGATAGGTCCATTGATGGCTATGAGCCAAGATGGTCAGGGACACAACCCTATTCTCTGGGTGTCCTTAAACCTCTGACTGCTGGAAGCTGGGACTGGATGATGGGGGATGGATCACTCAATAGTTGCCCTGTTCTGTTCATTCCTTCTAAAGCACCTGGCATTGAACACTGTCAGAAGACAAGATTCTGGCCTAGATGGACCTTATGTCAGCACCTTTTTTCCCCCTGCCTCAACAAAATTCCAGTGAAAATAATCTGATTTCAGTTAAATCTACCTGATGGAATGGCATATTTCTCGTGGAATATGACTGTCAAAGTTCTCTGACTCTACTCTTCTGCCACAGCATCTGTTGGAGGTGGTACACCAGTGCACTGTCCTGGCAGTTGCTCTGAGGGGACATCATGCTCAAGCTCCAGCAAGCACAGATCTCAGTGCCACCCCTTCTAAAGATGAGGCATCTGTTCCACTCTATGTCAGCTAGTTCTATGGGCCAGAGTGGGTCCTATTACCTTGCCTCTCCCTGCTAACTTTGAAGAAACTAGGAACAACGCTGGATCAAGCCTTGTATATTCTTGTTCTCAGAGGAGCACAAGGATGGCCATTTTGCCTGACCCCTGCATGAATGGGCAAGGGAGAAGCTCTCTGTATTTCTCTCCAGCTGCCCATCCATACATAGTCTTGCCCTAAATATACAGTAGTAAAGTTGCTAGGAGGATACTTGGCTGTTATTTCAGTATAGCGATTTATACTAGGATGTAATGAATGACCATTTTGTCATCAATCTGTCACAGTTCAAATATTCTGAGTATCGTAAGACAGCTTTAATAATATGCCTTTGGTTAGTGGCAAGAGTGGCTAAAAATGAATTCTTGTTGTTGGAATATTGCATTTCTATGAGGTTAACCACACTTTGGTCAAAATAAAGTTAGAAACTAGCCTTACAGTTTCATGAGAATGCAGCATACTACATAGCACTGATAAGGAATTCCTCAATGATCCTTGTTTTCTGGGACAATTCAGACCTGACATAAGTGAGTTCAATTCCAATGGACTTTACTAAAGTTACACTTGCCTAAACTAGGTCTGAAATTGGCCCTCTGTGTACAGGTATGTCTACTGATCGCTCTCTTTATTTATGCTCATATAAATTTGTTAGTCTCTAAGGTGCCACAAGTACTCCTTTTCTTTTCTCTCTCTCTCTCAGCCAAATTCCATCCTCAAAAGAAGGCATATAATTCCTATGGATGTAAACTGGAGTCATGTCTGAGAAGAAGAGGTCAGAATTATTCTTATAGACAGAGCTGATAGCATCACCTATAGTTAAGGTTGCCTGACACTTTCCATTATAAGAGTCCATTTCAATTGCTTATAACTTCATTGAGACTTCAACCATTCAGACAGAAGAGTCTCAAACTGGGGTTCTGCCTTAGCCTATTTTTTTTTAATTTTATCTAAAACCAATCCAGATGTTTCAGAGAATGAGAGGTGTGGCAGAGAATTTTTGCCCATGTTAAAACATTTGTACAGCCATTTATTTAACTGAAAAGCTCTCACACCTCTATCTTTTGAGCAGGGACTTAAACTTTGGTAGGATGGTGGCATTTGTGTCAGGTGTACCTTTTGCTACTCCAGTGACAATTGCCCAAATTTGGCCAAGTTATAAGCTTGTGAAAAATGAGTTGGCACATGGTCAGTAGAGACCTAAGAGTTTGGCAGATAAATTCTTGGAAGGTTCCATCTACATAGAGCATGCTCCAACCCCTCATAACTCCTCTGTGTGCCCAGACTGTGCATGTGCCATCCTCACAGAGCAATCAAGTATGCTCCATCCCAGGTATGTATGGTCAGAGCAGGATTTTCCCTGAAATTGCTCTTCCCATCTTCTGAAGTGGTGCTGGGCATAAGAACAGAGGAGGAAGACATGCTACCCTTGCTGGCACTCTCATACCCTGGACAAGGAGGCAGCTGCCTGACTGGAATATAGAGGGGAGAGGAGCAGTTGGGATGGATGGAGAACAGGAGTGGGGTGGCCAGGGCACAGGTGGGAAGGGAAAATATGACCACGGTAGGATACAGAAGAAGAAGTGAGAGGATAAGAACGGGGAAGACAAGGAGTAGTAGACAAGCCTGGGGGAAATGCAATAGAAGCTGGGGGTAGGAACAGATGCAGGATCTGGAGAGTGGGGCAGGGGGCAAGAACAGGGTGGGGGCTCAGAAGTCAAGAGAGAATATGAAAAGGTGAGAAAGGGGGTTCAGGAGCACAGTAGGGGGCAGGGGCAGGAGAGTCAAGAGCAGGGATAGGAGCAAGGGGAGAACAGTGGCAGAAGCACCCGGAAAGAGGATAAGGATTGAAGCAGATGAGGACAGGGATAGACAGGTTCATAACCAGTTGAGAACACTCCGCTCTGGAATCTGGAATTAAAGGATTCCTGAGTCTCAACTTTCCTTTCCTGTCAGCAAATAGCTCTGAAACCCACTGGCAAAGTATGTCCCATCCTGCTCCTTTCTAGGTTAGGGCTCAAGTAGTGGAGGTGTGTAGTGTGAGGTCTCAAATAGACCTGGGCGAAATTTTTGACCAACCTTTTTGGGGCGGGTAGGGGTAAGGAAGCAGAGTCACATTGATTTTGGTGAATTGTTCCGGATGAAATGAAAACATTTGGTGGGGCAATATCTAAATGAACCATTTAGATATTTTCAAAACATTTCAATTTTGGAGGCTAGATTCACAAAGGGATTTAGGCACCACTCACCGATGAGGAGCAGGCAGCAGAGCCTCAGCCCCCCAATAACCTTCATCCCAGGTAGAAAACTCACCTAGGATGTGGGTGACCCAGATCTGAATCTTCACTCTGGAACAGGGACCCAGGTGTCCCCCTCCCAGGTGAGTACCTGGCTACAGAGTCATTCTCATTTTCTTTCTCTGGTTCAATATTCAAGTGTTTTATACAAAGTGGAACAGTTTCAACAGGTAAAAGCCCCATCCTAGAAAACCTATAGCATGGTGGTTAGGGGATTCACCCAAAAGGGAGGAGAACTGGATTTAAGTCCTTGCTGTAAATGGGGTACTCAAACCTGGGTTTCCCACATTCCAGGTGAGTACCCTATCCACTGCGTTAAAGATTATAAGGGGACTTCATTGGTTTTTGTGAATCTAGCCTTTCATTTCCTTTACTTATATTAAAAATACCCCGCATGAAATATTTCATTTTGAGTTGACAAAAACATTTCTTTCAATGCAAAATAAAATTTCTCTGATTTTTTCCAATTCATCAAAAAAGCCAAAGAATTTCAGCTTTGGTTCAACTGGAGCCAATTTCCACCACCCCTAGAGCTGCCAATAAGCAAAACAAAAAAAAAGTTATTTCGCACAACTCTAGTGCCAGCTCTGATGATGATCCACTCATTTCAAAAATTCTAGATTAAAAAGTTCATTAAAGTTGCAATGCAGGGTGGATTGATAAACATAAAATTGCTGATTTAAATATCAGTCAGGAAACCTTGATGTAAATAACTGATTTTAACCATGTTTTGCATTTTGTACTTTTTAGGTTATTTTAATTTAAAAAAAGGTTGATTCTCACAGGTTGGTAACCATTAAAACCTATTCATCTGCAACTAAACATAACATTTACACTAAATTTGGTGCTTTTTGCTGACCAGGAGGATATACTATATCTATATAAATTTATTTAAGCAATTATATAGTTTTACTTACATTTGTTCAGATTCTCAATTTTTACATTTTCTAATATATTAGAAAATAGTGAATGATGCATTTTTATTTACTAGATTTAAATTTTACTTGTGATTTGTATCAAACTCTATTAGGACGGAAATTCAAATTCAATCAAAAATGCACAAAAATAGCATTTTTTAATTAAATAAACTACCTTAAATGTGCTGGACAAACTTTTTTCTCATCAAAACATTTTGCATTTAAAACAGATTTATTATACAACGGAAGTATCTGTTAGTGAATTGAACTGATGGTTTCTAGTCACCCTGTGCTTGAAGAATTTAGAACTAGTAGATCTGATCCTCTCATGCATAGTTTTTAGTCATGGATTGGAAGAGGAAAACAAGCTTTCTTGTTTTTTTCAACTTCCAATTGATTTCTTAACTTTGAATGAACTAGTCATTAAACTGAACTTGATGAATAAACTGAAATGAAGAAAATATTCTCTTGGCACCTGCAGAAGGGGCCACTGCTCTCAAAAGCTGATTTAGCTTTTTGTATTTTAATTCAAATGATTTTAACAGATTATAATAAATTTAGGCCTTACCATATGCTGTCAATTTAAAATTTAATTTTAAAGTAGTTTTTAAATTTAAGTCCTGGTTTATTTAAAAAAAAACGCAATATAAATGAAATAATCCCTCCTTTGGATTGAAAAAATCATCAATTTTTATTCACCCCCTTGCAAAGTCAAGCACTCAAAAGTTAAGAAATACCAAACTTAGGGTTGCCTTCATTCAGCTCTCTTGCATATATGGATTATGACAGTGTTTAATTACTTGATCACATACTATTTTTCCACAGGAACGCTGCCTCATTTGTGCACAGGATAGCTGGTGCTCAGGGAATGAATCAGGGATGCATGGTGAATGAAGCTGTTGTTTCCAAGACTCCTTCCTAGGTTGTGGCAGAAGTTGGAAGATTTCTAGGGAATGAGGCAAGGGACTGACAGCTGAGTGGCATTTTGGAAAATTGGATTCTATTCCTACCTTTGACCCAGAGTTCCTATGTGAAGCTGGGCAAGTCACTTTAAACCAAAATTTTAAGGACTTTAAGGAGTACTTGTGGCACCTTAGAGACTAAGAGACTTGTGGCACCTTAGAGACTAACAAATTTATTCGACCTGTCCGTGACTTTCACGAAAAATAACCGTGACAAAATCTTAGCCTTAGCGATAAGCACCATAGAAAAGCCCATGAGGAAATTAATAATTTTATGGTTTGTGGTAAATAAGATATAGGACCACTCAGCAGAAGAACTCACACTGGGGAACACTTACTTATATGAATGGTTCCAATGGCCAGTGAAGCACTTAGGCGTGTGCCTAACTTTGAGCACATAAATAATTCCATTCAACTTCAGCAGGACAAACGTGCTTAAAAGGAGGCCACATGCTAAAGTGCTTTTTGCATCAGGGCAAATTGTAGGGAACAGTTGTGCAGCCTAGCCCCAAGAATAGTTTGCCCTGATCTACTCATTAATTTATACTAATGGGTATGAGGTCCATTGCAGATTACTGAATGTTGTGAGTTAGTGAGTAAGCAAATAAATATTTTTGTAACAAAAAAAAACCCCAAAACAAAACATAATAATGATATTGCATTCCAAAATACACTTTGTTTAATACCAAACAGCACGTGCAAAATAATGTGAAAGTAATGTGAATAATATGCCTTACCTAGAATATCTGGGACCACTCCATTGAGCAAGTGCTCATGAAAGTGAATAAGGGTTTGCACAGTCAAGCCCTTAGAAAACAATTCATCCAAGGAATTTAGCTCATTTCAAAGATGATTTCTGAACAGGAGAACAGGCTTCAGAGTTTGTTTGTTTTTTAAAAAAGCATGTATGTGTTATTTGAATTCCTTCTAAATACAGGGAATACCTGCTCGAACCTTAAAACCTTAGTTAACAGGAAAAGAAAACTTCTAAAGAGGGTCAACTCTGTATCCCATATTCATGCAAATAAACCCTGTTCAACTCCTATGGTTAGCACTTATATCAAAATTCACATTTTAAAATCGTTGATTATACAGTAACTAATTAATCCTCGCTACATCTTTGCGAAGCAGGTGAGTATTTGGATCTGTCTATGAAAGACAATTTCCCCATTATATTGTATTTAATTGCCTGAACACAAAGGGTAAAATCCGGGACCCAGTAGACCCAAATTCTGAAACCAGGATTCCACCCAAAGAGTTTTTAAATGACCATTGCATGATCCATTTCTTTCTCCTCCAACTTCTAATGCTAAAGCCTGAGCCGACATACCTTCCTCACCAACCCCCCTTGAAGTCAGTGGGAGTTTTAGGTTCACAAGACACGCAGAATCAGGCTCCTAATTGCCATATGTTTACTTAGGAGTCCATTAATTTTTCAAGTAACATTTACAATTCCTCCCCCTTCCCGATTTTATCTCTGACTCCTACTAAATCATTAATAAATGGTAACAAGAGGAACATTTTATAATCTTTGTTATTTGAATAACCAAAACTGTTTAAATTAGTTATTTAAAGTATTTCTCCAACTTTTTCTTCCATTTTTGTGTTTCTGCAGCTATTTTCTTACAATTGACTTGGCTAGACATAGCATCAGTCTTTTCCTAGACAAGCTAAAGAGTAAATGGCCATTTCACTGTAAGGTTCTGTATCTGAGAGAGATAAATTGTTTATTGTCACACTGACTAGTCTCAGAAGCCTCACTTTTTCTAGTAACATTAAAGCAACTGGTCCCACTACTTTTGCTATTTTCTTTTTTCAAATATCTCCTCTAATAATATGAAAGCAAAAAGAAACAACATGGCTATGTTCAACAACAAAAAGTCATTCCAACTCCCCTCTTCAATAATATTATTTCATGCCTTGCTAAGTTTTATTTTTACTTATTGTGTAAGTCAGTTCACAGATTTCTCTTTAGTCACAAATGACTCAATGTTATTTCAGAGCTATTATATAAATGTGCACAGGGGCCTGGACAACATACAGAGTCTCATAATTAATTCAGAGCCCTCAAACAAAAGCAAAGGCAAATGGCTCTCTTCAGGGTAGACTATGAATATGATTTTAAAAAAAATACAGTAAATGAAACAAAATAAAATGGCAAAGGCCCTGCCCCTGCTCCCACTGAAGTCAAAGAAAGCTTTATGATAGCTTTAAGCAGGACTGGGCTGATGGTTTATTTTACTGAAATTAAACATGTTTCCTCCTCTAAGTATAGTTTTAAAATAGAACAATGTAAAGCTGCAGTTCTGAAAAGCCGCAGTGGGACTACTCACCACACGTAACATTAAGCAAAGGCATAAATCTTTGCGGGATCAGGGCCTACGAGTGGTTACTAAAACAGAATAAGAAATCTTCTATGCAGTATTACGGCATTAGGGTCTGATTCTGAAAGGAGCTAGGGGCCTTCTGAAAGGTGCTGAGTATACTGGGCTACCACTGAAATTGTGCATGCACACCACCCCCAAGGAGGGACTCAGAATCTGAATTAGGTCCTGAGGTGCATCCAGCTGTTCTGGCACTGTGATTGGCTGGATGCCTCTAAATACTCTATGATATATTCTATGGGGACCTCTTTGTTCAAACACACTCCTTGCAGAAGGAACCTTTATTCTGTGCCTGACTATTTCATCCACAGTAAAATGACTTCTGACAAAAATCAACATCCTAAACGTTCCATGTGGCCTCAGGGGCCACACAACACAAAATGGAGGACATGTCCAGATCCTAAGCTGGTGTGACTTGGCAAATCCCTATTGAGTCCAATGGAGCTTTGCCATTTTACACCAGCTGACAATTTTGTCCAATGAGTTTCCATCTTTTCTGCACCCTAAACCCTCTCATCACTGGCCCCACCCCAAATCTCACACCCCCAGCCGGAGTCCGCACATCCTCCTGCACCCCAACCCTTTGCCCCAGCCCGGAGACCTCTCCCACACCCTGAACCCCTCATTTCTGGCCCCACCCTGGAGACCGCACCCCCAGTTTAGAGCCCCCACCTCCTCTCACACCCCAACCCCCTGCCCCAGCCCAGTGAAAGTGAGTGAGGGTGGGAAAGAGCGAGCCACAGAGGGAGAAGGAATGTAGTGGGTGTGGGATGGGACCTCGGGGAAGGGATAGGGAATGGGGAAGGGCCTCAGGGAAGGGGCAGGGCTAGGGTGTTCAGTTTTGTGAGAGTAGAAAGTTGGCAACCCTAAAGGGTCTATGAGCCTGTCTGATAAATGATAAAAGAGGCCTAAATGAAAACAAATATTTCTGTTTTTCTATTTGTAGCAGACAGAGAGGGATTTTTTTTGATAACTCATTTAATTTAAAATTTGAATTAAATACTCAAAAAGATAGAACATGAACACCAAAGCACCAACTAAGCTATGTACTATGCAGTGCTATAAATCTACAAGTTACATGGCAAAGCTCCCCAATGTATGTGTCAAAGTTGCTGACAGTATTCTAAAAATAGACAACAAAGTCCCAGTGTATAAACTTATTATGTGTTCTATATACCAGTGCAAAACCACAGTTCCATCTGTGTGGCCTGTTTTTGATGAAGGGAAAGAAACGAAACAAGCAAAAATAAAGGAAAGTTTCTATGAGAGAGCACAGTACATTTCTATTACAGCTTGCATCTCAATACAAAAGAAAATTGCAGGTGATTCCAGCAGACTGATGGCTCTTCGATTTTTAAAGGCACATTGCATGGAAACCAAAATCATACAAGTTACCCAGCTACATACACCACATCACTAATGCATATTATTTATTTTCACTGCTGCAAACAAATTCAACCTTGCTGCACAGAAGTGGAAGGCAGCCTCCAAAGGAGCCCCAGATGGTATCAACCTCTTTCACATGCTTATGGAAAACTGATGTAGGATTTAACAGAAAACAATCTTCCTCTAAGATTATCAAATCACCTATGGAATTTACCAATGAATTATATTCCTGCTATAGAATGGCATGAACAAAACACACCTATGGGTAAAATGATAATCTCTATTAAATTCTGTAAGTTTTCAGATGTATTCAGTGTTGTCACCATGTTGGTCCCAGGATACTAGAGACAAGGTGGGTGTGGTAATATCTTTTATTACACCACCTTGTCTCTCTCACCAACAGAAATTTCTCTAGAACGCCATTGGTTTCATTCCTATAAAGTTCTATATGGCTTCTTAAGGACAGTTCCCTCCCCTCCTCCTCCTAAGGCATTCTGCCATCTGAGAAAAGTTATAATGAGGCAAGTGCTTCTCATTCTTGCTGTAATCTCTAGCTCAATGCCTATCACTCTGTCTCTTAAATGGCAGCCACTGGAAATCTACTGAATTCTCCCTGGTGAACAAAACAGAAAAGCCATAAGAAACACCGTACAAACAAGACAAAGGTACGTGGGTGCCACTGCAGCCCACAGAACTCCTACCTGTCTGCCACCTAACCCCTTAGCTGCCTAAACTCACTCAGCAAATAAGTTTTTGCAGTAAAAATTCCCTAGGTACCTAAGTTTCTGCCTCTGGGCATCTGCACTGCAGCCGCACTCTAGGAATCCAGATGCCTAAGCCCCAGAGCAATCCACAAACCAGGGGAAGATAGGTGTTCCTCCACTTAACTCATGTGTGGGGCCCGACCAGGTAGGCATGCTTACAGGCTGCCTAACTCCATACAAATAATTTGAGGGCAGAAGAACCTCCCTTTAGCCCAGTGATTAGTGCAGTCACCCAGGATGTGAGAGACCCCTACACCAGTTCAAGTCCCACCTCTGTCTGATTAGAAGGGATTTTGTACAGGGAACTGCCACCCCTCAGCTAACTGCCCTACCACTAGGCTATAGAGTGATTTTCATTCTCTCAGGTCCAATTATTTGATTAAATCATGGATACAGCTGGTCTTTACTTATATCACATAAACAGTCTGTACAGCCATCGGCTCAGAATTTCTAACGCTGAACTTAGTCAGGTAAATTCAGTTCTGCTTCAGAATTCAGTGCATGTCATGTTTGACACCTATACTGGAGAATCATATAATCAGCATGAAAAGATGCCAGCGTAAACACAAAAATCAGGAAAAAAAGTTTAGGATGCAGCATGTCTCCAACTAACATATCTGATCCTCTCTTCACACAAATGAGAGGGAAAGTGCATTCCCTATTCAGAAACTGTCCAGGCAGAGGTATTGCTTGTTGCATAATAATACCTTGCTTCTAGTGAGTTTGCGGAGTTTATACCCATAGACTATACCAGTGGTTTTCAAACTTTTTTCCTGGGGACCGAGCTGAAGAAAATTGTAGATGCCTGCGACCCAATGGAGCTGGGAATGAGGGGTTCAGGGTATGGAAGGGGGCTCTGGGCTGGGGCAGGGGGTTGGGGTGTGGGAGGGTGTCAGGGATCTGGGCTGGGGGTGCAGGGTCTGGGGTGGGGCCAGGGATGAGGGTTTTGGGGTGTAGGAAGGAGTTCCAGGTTTGGGGGAGCTCAGGGCTGGGGCAGGGGATTGGGACACAGGATTGGGGGGACTTACCTCCCATTCAGCAGCACAGCTGGGGTGCAGAGGCAGGCTTCCCGTCTGTCCGGGCACCATGGACCGTGCTGCACCCCGGAAGTGGCCAGCAACAGGTCCGGCTCCTAGGCAGAGGTGCGCAAGTGGCTTTGTGCGACTCTCGCCCGCAGGCACCGCCGCTCCAGTTCCTATTGGCCACTTCCCGGGCAATGGCAGTCCGAAGCTGGTGCTCGGGCAGCACACAGAGCACCGTGGCCCCCCTGCCTAGAAGCTGGACCCGCTGCTGGCCGCTTCCAAGGCACAGCGCGAAGTTGGAGAAGGTAGGCATTAGCCTGCCTTAGGTGGGCAGCGCTGCCGATGGGACTTTTAACGTCTTGGTCAGCGGTGCTGACCAGAACAAGGAGATCCAGTGCCTTACATGCCCATGGTTTGAAAAACACTGGACTATACGACAGCATAATGACAAGTGATATAATGGCTCAAATGTACAGGAGAGCAGACACCTATTTAGAAGAAATGCTGCCTTAGCATTCAGTTCAAAATGTCTGAGCCCCCCAATAGCAAATTATTTCAGAATAATATATAGATTTTGCTGGAGGAGTGGAAGGGGCATGATTTATATTTCTATCACAGTAAGTTCCTGCCATGATGAATCTTTACATTAAAGCCACAAGGGCTACTATTGTTCATATCCTTTCCATTTTCATCCCCCATCTGAATACATTCTTCTATGAGGATGTGGGAGAAGGCCTAGAAACACCTTGGGATTCAGTGAATTCAAAAGAACAAAATTTGTTTCTTATTTTTTTCTGTTGTGAAGCAGGAATTGCTTTTACATAAGGTTGGTTCTTTTAACAGAGTGAGACTAAACATTTATAAAATCAAGTAGGGGCTGAAATATTGCATTGTGGTTACTAACATTTTGCAGCAGCATATCAAGTTTCATGTTTCATCAGCCGAATAGAGTCTGTGTGCTGAGCTATTGTGGTTCGGTAGCTGACAGCAGTCAAGTAAGTGCTACTCTCTTCCTGACTTAATCATTTCTATTACACTTGGTGTCAAAACAATAATGTCAGTGAAATGGGCTTGCTGACATTGCAGATTAGAACTGAGTGATTCTGAATGTCCTGTGACTGAAATGCGTTTTATTTCTAGAAAATTGCACATTACAATTGCAAATTAAAGAACATAGATCTCAATAGGCTGTATCAACACATATATAGCATAGACTCCAAGCTGCCAAAGAGGTGATCAATCATGGAATCCATGCTGTATAGTGCATACTAGCAAGTTAGGAAATTCCTAAATGCTCTCTGTGCTGTGTTTGGAGATGAATTTGAATAACAATAATTCAACTGCACAAGCAAGAGAGGTGGAATGGTCTGGTGGTTTTCACTAGGGCTCAGAGAGTGGCAAGTGTTCCATGAACGGAATAGTATCATTGCTTTATGCCTTCCTTTCCCCATCCCCAACTTCCACAACCTATCAAAACATGTTTACAGGCCTTCACTTTAGAAATACATCCAAGTCTTATAGGAGCAGCTGAAGTAGCAGTCTGCAGAAGGTCAGAGAGTCACTGAAAGCTACCAAGTGACAAGCTGTGGCTTTCAATGACAGCAGCCACCCGGTGGTCCTATTGAACGAAGATGGACATTTTCATGGCCTGAGATGTTGACTTTGTGCCACCCTGAGAACAGCCTATGCTAAAGGACTATCCTACAATCCCTATAATATCCACATGCAATAGTGTTTACAGGAATACAAAGAGCTTTATAAAAGTAAGAGTTATAATGGCTCCCTCTCTCGTCCTTAAAAATCAGCAAAACAGAAGACATGACGAGGGAAATAAAGTGAGCCCTCATGCAAGATGCTAGTAAAATTCATCTCACTAACACTGCCATGATCAGCTGTTTCTTAGAATAAAACAGAACAATTGAAGCTCTCCTCTGTATTTTACAAGGAAGTGGTTTGCTGCCAAAATAATGGTGTTTGTTTCTTTTACTAAACCAAGTTTTCAAAATGTTGGAACAAACCGGAGAAATCTGTGTATGCTCCTCATTATTAAGAACAAGAGCCACAATAAAATACACTCATAAGGCACTCACTATGTTTAAAGAATTGTTTATCCCCATGGGGAAAGAAAACCCACACCAGCAGATCTCTAAGATAGTGAGGGGGGAGGGGAAGGTAGCTGATGGGCAGTGATTTACACCATCATCATCATGAAGTGGATTACACATAAGGCTACATTTTCACCATTGTCAAGGGTATCTGGATGCTGCACACCCTCTACTTCTTTCTTGCCAAAGTCGGTGCACAGAGTGAATGTGTGTTGGGAGGAGCAGGAAGTGGGATGGAGTCTTCGTACCACCTGTTCTTTTTCCTGGCGGGGTGATACTGCAAGTGTTTTCTTTTCCAACAAGATGCTTAGACAGTGGAGGTCTGTAGTGCCGAACATCCATGGCCACACTGTGAGGCTTTACTCCAGGCATCTAAGAGGTCCACAGGATTATTACTGATCTGGTGCAGCCAACTTAATTGTAACTGACGGTGTGACTGCCACCAGTCATTACCGGGCAGTGACCTGTCATGACCTCAAATCCAATCTTCCAAGCTCAATGTTTGGGGACAATGACCAAAAAGGGCCAGCTGGCAGTGGCCAATGATGATTTCAGTCCTCTCCAGGCCAGTTCTCATTGATACATCCCTATTGCTGATAAAGTCAAACCATCTTATACCCAGTAGTCACCACTAGCAATGCATATGAAATGCCTCCACCCTCCTGATGTCTTGTTTAAGCAATGTCTACGTTTCAAATCCATATAAAAGGCTTGCAGCTACGCA
The DNA here is from genome assembly GCF_965140235.1 of Caretta caretta. NCBI lineage: Eukaryota > Metazoa > Chordata > Testudines > Cheloniidae > Caretta > Caretta caretta. Next base: position 171,140,069 of record NC_134208.1, read on the forward strand.
GGTCTGCTAAATCCTAAAACTATGGGTACATAGTTTAACCTTCTTTTGGCTCCAAACGCTATGCAGCCCCTTCCTGACTGAGATTACTAAACCCGTTCTCCTTGGGATGTCTGGCTGGCTGCACCTGTTGGATGGCAGTTTACTGCCTATTTAGGTAAAGTCAACCACTGCTTCCATATATGTATTGCATCACAACTTTTGCATTGATACTCAAGATGTTTGTTTTTGCCCAAGAAACCCTTAACCCAAGCTGCCTTGTGCTGTAAACCGTCTAGGGCATCTTTGAGATTGGCTGTATCCGGACCAAAGACGACATCATCCACATAATCTAGGTTGGTAAAAGTTTAACTAACAGGTATACCAATATGTTCAATGAGCCAATTCACTGTGTGACAGAACAGGGCTGGGCCTAGGATACATCCCTGCTTCACCTCTGATCTAGTGTGAAACCTGTCAGACCTGTGTGTCCCGCAATGCTCCCATGCCCCAAGTCATTAGTATAAGTCTTGTATTAGCCTCAGGGGAATGTCAGGAACACAGATACCTCCCCTCTCCTCTTAAGAGGATCCTGGTGCTTCCTAGTTTAAGGATCCTCATCTCTCTCCACCCTCAGCATTAGGTAACCTCTCTCCTCACTGAAATCTCCCCACCCCCACATTTCCATGTCCCTCTGTCTCTATCTCCCAACTATCTCAGTGCCCATCAGTATTTCTCCATCCCTCAGAACTGAGAGTCTCCAAGCAACCCAGCTGCCTGTCCTTTTCCCCACCTCCATTCACCATCTCCCTCCACACACATAATTGAATGTCTCTGGAACCACAGCAAATGGTTCTCTCTCTTCCCTCTATATACACACTGCAGAACGGTTTGGGTTCCTCCCCTCCCCACTCCCAAACACATACCAGGCAAGAGTCCCAGTTTGGCTGAGAATGCCCTGGGTTTTACAGACATACCCTGGATATTGACAGTCTCAGCTCACAGAAAAATGGAGGAATTTTCAGCTACGCTACTCCTCTCATTCCTCATTCTTTCTTTTTCCACAGTAGCTCAGTCTCTCTATTGCATAGTCAAAATTAAATGACTAATTTCAGATAGTCAGCACACTATCAGCTAGGACTGGACAAATATTGCAAATAAATTGCAAACATCTATTTGAATTTTAAAAAAAAAAGGAATTCTCTTCAGAAGCATTCAAGACACTTATTTACTTACTGCCAACATGTGGATAACTTAATTTTGTTTGAAAGTACATTAGTGCAAAGAGGAAGTGTCATAAGTACATGTGTGAATATGTATTCTGAAGAATACTTGAGCCAGAAGTAGTATGACTTCGGGAGTCATCCAAGTTTAAATGAAAGCTGAGATTTTCATGTAAGTCACCTGACTCCATAAGCAGGGGCTTTAAGAAAAATGCTAAGTATTGTGAAATTTGTGATACAATCATGAGAGTTGGCAATATTAAATTCAACATCTCCCATCTAGGACCAGCTGGAATCCCAGATGAGTGGGGAGGGATAGCTCAGTGGTTTGAGCATTGGCCTGTTAACCCCAGGGTTGTGAGTTCAATCCTTAAGGGTGCCATTTAGGGGTCATGGGGCAAAAATTGGGGATTGGCCCTGCTTTGAGCAGTGGGTTGGACTAGATGACCTCCTGAGGTCCCTTCCAACCCTGATATTCTATGATTCTAAGTAGTGAACTAGACATCAGTGAACAGCTGGTGCTGGCAGAGGGTTCTTGGGTTCTTCCAGAGGTGGCAGAATGGGGGGCAGTGGGAGCTAGCACCCCCACAATGAAAATATTTTGGGGGCTCATCTATGTTTCCACCTACACAATATTTCCTCTCTACCCTGGGAGGGTGTGGGATGGGACAGCCTGGGTCCTGCTTTGTATCCTGCCCAGCTCCCTTGGCACTAGGGAGATGGGGCACCTGGAGGAGGTGGAGAGCAGGAGGCTGGGGAGGTAGCTGCTCTGGGGACGTGGGATGGGGACACCATGCCGCCATGGCTGCCCTGACCATGCCATTCCCTCAGCCTGCTGTGCATCTCCAAGCTCAGATGCCTGCCCTGCTGCCCACTCCCAAAGCAGCTCCAGGCACTGCCTAAGTTCCCTCTGGGCCCGGGCTTCTTGGTGCACACTCCCAGCCTGAAACCTCAGCCCCCGCCCCTGGCTTCTGCTACAGTTTCTTTTCATTTTGCTCCAAGTTTTATGACTGTGCTGCAACAGCTCTTCCAAGTTATGTGCCTATCAGCTTTTCTTCGTATAACTGACGGAAAAAGTTTCTGCATTTTCTATTCAGCAGCAAGTCAGCCATGCACATCTTGGAGCCAGAGATGTTGGGATGGAATTATGGGTGCAAGACATAGGAAATATTTATGTGTGTAATCACAGGACATCTGTTCCTTTCCCCCTATGGGTGGTCTGACTCCAAAAAATCCAGCAAGTTTACACCTTTGGCTATGCAGCCCAGCCAAAATAACTCTGTACTTTTCAGGACCTTGATTATGGCTGCTTGTTATTTTCCCTTCACTAATATTGATTTCATGCGTAGCTATACAGAACTAAAACAAAATCAGTCATCTCAAGTCAGGGAGAGAAATTGGAAAAGTAAGTGTAGCTAGAGATACACAACTAACTCACCATGCCAATGTATTTATCATTGATGAAATTTATATACATCAAGTCTGCCGTAACACAACCTCCTGCCAACCCCCACACTCTATGCGGGGGAGTCTATGGATTCTAATGGTAAGAACAAAGGACCTAGAGCCATGAACATCCAGGTTGAGTGTCCAGTGATTTACAGTTTGACCTTGAGTAAATCATGTAACCTTGACCTTCTTATGCTATAGTCTGCCTTGCTGGCCTATTTGTTAAGAGAACAGGGCCTCACTGGAAACCAGATGCTGCATCTGAGCTGAGCTTTCCATGGTAAATAAATGACATCCATCCAGATACCATGGAATGCAGTCCCTCAGGAAAAAAGGTAAATCATTTTCCAACAGGGAGTTTCAAACCCACACTCTGCTCTAAAATTGTAATGAAAAGGTTTTTTTTTAAATGGGAATGCTGCCGCCGCCTTCTAAATAATTCACCTTTCACTTTCATCAGCTGTAGAATGCAGGTTCCTGTCCAGCCCAGGTCAGTGGCGTGAATGAAAGTTGGTAGCATTCGATGGCTGTTCAGTGGCCTGATAGTTCTTTGTAGACAGGTGTTCATCCCACAAAACACGTCATAATTGGTACGAACTAACACCCTGAGTGGCAGCCTCAGAGAGCCCAGGGACTGAATGGCCGTGGAAAATTATTTTCCTCTCAGCTCTGGAAGTTGTCCCTCCAGGAATAGTTGCAAGCCAGGGTGTGAATCCTGCACTGCTATTATTTGTGCTGTTACAGTATTAGTCCTCTGGACCCCGAGAGAATATGAGTCTCTGAAGCTGCTGATCCAGCCCCTAGTGGGAGCCTTAATATCACAATTCTAATTTAATTCAGTTATTAAAATATGAACACTTGGAACTTTGAATCTGAAGTTGTGTTCAAAGTGAACTTCCCTTTGAAGCTTCTGAAGTCCCCCCGTTACTACAGTGAAGTTCCTAAGTAGATTTTTATATCAGAAATAACACCTCCTTTTTCCCTTCCCAGGATGCATCCTCCAGGTGGACCTGATTCTATTTCATTAAATGTCACAGAGGATTGCTAGACAAACACACATGACATGATTCTCATGTATGAGAAGGGGAGGGCCTCATTTTATATAGGACAGATGCAAACCAGATGGACTTGAATTTTTTTGGGGGGGGAGGGGGCTAAGGAGGGCTTGGGGAGTATCCTGCTGACTGTAAACTATCAAATCCGTAAGGTTACATGGCTCAGTACTGCCCAGATTTCATCACTGGATTGAATTAGGTCTTTCAGAAAAGAGCTGCTACTTTGATAAAAAAATTATAGAGATAGGATGCATACAGTGGTGGCTGCCTTTACAATAGCAAGACAAAATCCCTCTGACTTCATTAATGGAAGGAAACAGAACTTTCAAATAAATTCAGGAAAGCTCATGGTCTTTCTATGCAGTGGAAGTGGCCTGTTTGAGGAATCAGGTCTCAGACTTTCTTAAGAATAAGTGTACAAATGTCTCTGCAGGTATGCAAGGCCTAAGAACTCTAATATTTTGCATCTGCATAATCAAATTACAATACAACCTACGAGCCAGGTGTTTCTTGCAGCTCATTAGAACAGGGTTCAGTTCTCTCTCTTGGTCTTGAGAGGCCTCACATTCATCAAAAACAGCACATTCTGCCATCCGGGCCATCAAAAATGAGTACTGATGCCTTTTTATGTTTCTCCTCATACAGATTGGCCAGGAATATAGCAGCTCCAAGGAAGGATGGCAAATGGGTGGAGGTGAGATAAACAGGAGAGCCTTGGATCTTAGACAGTGAAGGTGCTTATTCCACATTGGGAAGAAAAATACATGAAAGGGAATAGTAGATAGAAACTCATCAGACTCAGAATTCAGACTGAAATTCTGTGATTAGCTCAATTCCTCCTACTGGGCCTGGCTGTTGTAGTCTCAAAATGCGTTTTGTGGCCCAAGAAACACCTGTGTGTTGGTAAAGTGGGGTTAGGACAAGAGGGAAGGGGTACCTAAAAAGAAAATACATATTTAGAAGTATTTGAAAAATCAAGGGCACTTTTATAACTAAAAAATATGTAGATAGACTTCATTTGCCAGTTTGGTTTATGTGAATCCTGATTCCTTTTACCTATAGCTTTAGTAACTTAATACAGTAGAAACACGTTAAGGTCAAGTGCATTAATATCATTACAATGCTACATCACCACAGTTAAAATGTTGCCATATCCATTTGCCATGTGCTGCATTGGATTTCTATAGCCAAAAACTTTATTAATTTAACAGCTTTCCATTTTTGAGTGCTCACTGCATGTACACATTGATAGGTCCCATAACATGACACAAAACTTGGGAACCTACAATACAGAGGATTAACTAGTCTATTTAAATCTGAGCTAAAAAAGTGTCTGGAGTTCAAAAAGCACAAAGTCAGGAAATGAAGTTAAGGTTGTCTTCCTACCTTCACTCTGTTTCCTTGTGTGTACGCATTACAAGCCAGTCTTTATGGGCAAGGTTTTCAAAAGACCTAATTGGCTTAGGAGTTTAAGTCCTATTGAAAGTCAGTGGGACAGAGGCCCAGCTGACACACAGATATTGTACTGGTATACCTATTGTGCATAGGGGGATGATTTAAAAAAACAAACAGATTAGTTATACTGGAACAATCCCTAGTGCAGATATTGTTATACTGGTATAAGCACTTCCTTGCTAGTATAACTGTGTCTCATAGGGACCTTTGCACCAGCTGAGAAGAAGGCAGACAACCCTGCCCCAACACATTCTTTTACCTCCCACTGTCAGGGGTAATCCCTCAATTATTCCTTCTATGCCACTTTCTAGCCACTTCATGCAGCTGGAACTGGGCTGAGGATCTAGACCTCAGTGACTTTCCTGGGATCACGTAGGAAGCCTGTGTGGGAGCAGAAACAGAACCCAGAGTCTTTGAATTCTATTTCAGTGCCTTGATCATCCTTCCTATTTCCACAAACTCCTGCCTCATTCACTACAGAGCACATGAATGAAGTGGGGCTGCTATTGGCTGAATAAGACAGCTGTCTGAGGAAACATTAGTTTGTGATCATGTAACAGACTCTATTGTATGCACACAGAAGTACAGCTAAGGTTGTACACCAAACAAACGAAAGGCAGATTTACAACATAGAGGTGCTAGAGTAATGAATTTTAATGTTTTCCCTCTTAGCAGAAAAAATGCTTTTGTCGCTCTTTCCTTACTTGAAAACAGCTCAGACCCCCCCCCCTTTTTTTTTTAAATCAAAGTTTCAGGAAAATGTGTCTCTGATTCAGAGCAGCATATTAAATATTATCTGCAAAGGTAACACTGAGAAAAGTTATAAACAATTGGAAACGGCCTTTTATAAATGGCAATACTTACTGTACTGCATAGTAGCAAACTTAAATACTGCATGTTATACTTTTATAAAAATTGTTTATAGAGCTCAAACGCTCTATGGATATCAATTAATAATGATCATATATGTTTGCATGTTTACTCTGGGTATCTATGTACATGACTTGATTGCTTCAAGTCATCTGGGAAAGAGTTAGCGTCTGCAATTTTTTAAACATAAGGGCACCAATCTTCTACTAAGCTACACTAGCAAGTCCCAATGAATTCAACGGAGTTTCAAGTGGGGATGCAGGTCTATCTGCATGGTGCTCTGTGCAGGATCAGGGCCAAAATAAATACAATTTAAACCTCATTTGAGGGCACATTTCCTGTAAGCAACACAGCGGAAGCAGGTCTTGAGGAGCAATGTGAAAGAGGAGAATGCATGGCTATTTGTGCTAGCTCTATAAAGACACTTTAAGAGGCTGTGACTGTTATTCATTTATTTTAGGCCAGATTCTGCAACCTTACTCGTGCTGAGTTACTCTGAGTAGCCAGGCTGAACTCAATAGGGCTACTCACAGAGTAAAGAACTGCTTAACATGAATAAAGGTGGCAGGATCGATCCCACTGATATTTTCTCTTTTCTCAGGTGTCCATTGCTAAGGATATAAAAGGCTAGAACAGTGATTAACATTTCTCTACATTCAGTTATACATTAAGACAGCCACCACAAATAAATGAAAAAATAATCCAAACAAAAGAGCGATGATAAAAAAGGAGGCTAATAAAGCCCAGCACATAGCTGGCTCAAGCCTCTGAACACAGCTACAGAGAGATTCTAGCTGACATCTGCAGAGAGCTCCACAGACAGATGCCCTATAACAAGAAGGGCCTGCCTCTTGTTAGAAACTCTGGGTGGAGAGCAAAGATAGCACAACTGATCTCAATAGCCTGGGAGAGGCACTGGGTGGAAGACTGGAACTCAATGGACAGACCTTAATTTGTAAGGGCTTTATATTAGTGCTGAACAGATATCTACAAAACATTCTGCAAACATTCATTCAAATACAAAAGTCAATTACCTTTGCCTGTGACTAAGTGCTCGTTTTCCACACATATTCTAAGAAACTAGATTACTGGCCCAGGGTTATTTGGTGAATAATTCTGAGAAACAAATGTACTCAAGGAAGCCATAAGCTGTTTGTGGACAATTCATACACAGAAAAGAGGTGAAAACTGTCACGTGATTTGCTAAGCTCCACTTTCTACCAGCTATAAAAGATCAGGCAGAACACAGAAGTGGATATAGGACACTTTTGCACTCCTATTATCAAGCCTTTACAGCTGAAGAGGAGAGACTCAATGACAAGAATTAATGTTGCTTTGGGGAGAAGCAGTGGAAATTGAAAACATACAAAGATGCTGTTCTTAGTGGGAAGGAGGTATGTTTCTTTTTTGAGCATTTTATGGCAGCTCCTGAAATTAAACTTCTATCGTTATTATGAGCTTGGAAAGGCTGTGCAAAATAAAAACCAGAGCTTGCAGCAGAATTTGGCCTAGAAAAATGTGACGATCTGCTCCCCACATTTCCTCTTTGTCCTACCCCCGCCCCCAAACCTCCTCTTTCCTTTCTCTGTCTGACCCCACCCTCAACTAGCAGTCCTGAAAACTTGGCTGCTGCATAGCCACATCCAAGCACTGAGGTTACAGGAGGTCTAGGTGGAATTGTTTTAGCTTCTCTTGTCACTAGCAGATCCCAAGTTATTATCATTGTCACTCTGGAGTTCTTTGGCAAAATACACTAATGAAAGCTACACTAACTTCCAGCATCAAGGCAGTTAAAAGGTTAAATACTGTTGTATCAAAGGGTACCCCTCCCCTACCCAGGACTTTTTACCCTGCCACAGCTTGTCTGTAGGCACAAAGAAAAATGACTGCAAATCCTTGATAGTGAGCACAGACCAATATTTCATTCACATGTGTAAGAATAGTTGTTCCTTTGTAAGAAAAAAGATTTCCTAAGAATTAGCTGAGTTCTATAAATCAGCTTCATGTTGAAGCATGACATTCCTCTCCACTGTCCAGTCAAGAACTTTGTCTGGAAACGGATGCCTGTGAGAGACTTTTTCTTTAGATGCAAACACATGGTGTGATCTCTTCACGCTCCTGGCAGAAGTAGTTACAGACTTAGACAAAAGTAAGCCACATGAAAGAAGTGTCACATCAATCCAAAGGACTGATTGGTGTCCGTGGGATCCCTCATGGAGTAAAGCAGTGAACAATCAGTCAGGGTACCAGAATCTGGCCCAGATTTGGGGGGAGCATCAAGACTTGCACTTTTGTTTCACTGAGTGAACTCAAATACCATTGTAAGAGTGGAAAGGCCACCACTAGAGAGTGTTATGGGTCAGGGCTGAACCCAATGATTAACCCATAAATATAACAAAACCTGCTGTGATGCAAGAAACAAAAATGCATAAGTTATTGAATGCAGTTGCTGTTACTTCCAGGCTGTGAAGAGTCACTGACAGGTGGTAAATATTTATATCACAACATTTAAGGCCTACTAGTTTTCCAGTTACTTCTGTTTTTTTTCCTGCTCTGCTCTTGAGATTGTAAGGGGCAGATGCACAAACAGCAGATAGTATATGCAAGATCTAGTGCTTTGTAAAACTGGCAGGTGGTTCTAGTAAAAAAATCTAGAACAACCCAAATATGAACTAAGTTCAAAGTTATACCCACTTCAAAATGTGTGAGTGACAATGGCATGTACATCATCAGGTCTGAAAAGGATCTCCCCTAAGGCCTGAATCTACGGCCTGGTCTACACTAGAGGGTGGGGGGCGAGCTAAGTTGGTCTAAGTTATGCAACTTCAGCTACGAAAATAACATAGCAGAAGTCGACGTACTTAGAGCTACTTACCACGGTGTCTTCACTGTGGTAGGTTGACCGCTGATGCTCCCCCCCCCCATTGACTCCGCCTACGCTTCTCACTCTGGTGGAGTAATGGAGTCGACGGGAGAGTGCTCAGTGGTTGATTTATTGCGTCTTCACTAGACATGATAAATCGACCCCCACTGGATCGAACGCTCTGGAGGTAAGTGTAGACATGCCCCAAGAGGATAACCAAAAAGGTAAAGGCCAAGTGTTGTTGGACTTAATTTATACGAAAGGGTGTGATAAAAAGCTTCCTCTTTACATTGCACGTCTTTCTGTTTTATTCATAGTATAACAAATAAGTACTTTGTAATCATATAGCACCTTTCAAGGGATCTCAAGGAGCTTAAGACCAAGACTATAACAGGGTTCAAAAAAGAACTAGATAAATTCATGGAGGATAAGTCCATCAATGGCTATTAGCCAGGATGGGCAGGGATGGTATCCCTAGCCTCTGTTTGCCAGAAGCTGGAAATGGGTGACAGGGAATGGATCACTTGACGATTACCTGTTCTGTTCATTCCCTCTGCAGCACCTGGCATTGGCCACTGTCGGAAGACAGGATACTGAGCTAGATGGACCTTTGGTTTGACCCAGTATGGCCATTCTTATGTTATTGTTAACAAGGGTAACTATCCCCATTTTGCAGACAGAGACAAGACAAATAGAAATTAAGGGTTACACTTTCAGAAGTGCCTAAGTGAGCTAGGAGGCTAAGTCCCATTGATTTTCAATGAGACATAGATTCCTATGTCTCTTTTGAAAATGTTACCCTAAATCTCTTCCCAAGGTCACATTACATCAGTGTTAGAGTTGGGAATAAAAAGAAAAGGAGTACTTGTGGCACCTTAGAGACTAACCAATTTATTTGAGCATGAGCTTTCGTGAGCTACAGCTCACTTCATCGGATGCATACCGTGGAAACTGCAGCAGACTTTATATACACACAGAGAATATGAAACAATACCTCCTCCCACCCCACTGTCCTGCTGGTAATAGCTTATCTAAAGTGATCATCAGGTTGGGCCATTTCCAGCACAAATCCAGGTTTTCTCACCCTCCACCCCCCACACACACACAAATTCACTCTCCTGCTGGGAATAAAACTCAGTCTTGAAGTACAATCGGTCTGGCCCAAAGTGCCAAACTATTAAGCAGCCAGTTACTCATAATGACCACATGCATGTGTATCTTTGCTGGGAATTCCAGATACAGGAAAATTAAGGTTATATGGACAAAACACAAATTCATCCGTCTGGTTCCCAAATATTTTGATGAATGCCTCGCTTTGGCACTGGTGAAGTACAGTGTTGTAAGAAATAGCAATGGGGTTTGGGTACCTAACTGCCTTAGACTGCTTTGAAAAGCCCAACTTCATTTCAAAGAAGCCTAAGGGAAGCAGGTACCCACTCCCACTGAAATTCAATGGGACTGGGGTGCATCAGGGCACCTTTGAAAGTCTAAGCCTGAATAGTTATCTTTATATTTTTATGTAATCTGCAGGACTCTGGAGCAAAAACTCTAGTAATTAACCTTGGCGCACAGAACTTGCAGCTTTCATTTGCATATCTTGCCCTTTAGTTTAGAAATATTTCCCTGAAAGCACTTGAGCCAATGACATTACTTACAGCTCTTTGACCTGCATGCTTACCAAGTTAAATTTATTTAATAAACTCGGTTCTTTAATGAAATGTTTACTGATTGCATTGTAAAGCTGTTGCATTTTTTGCTTCCATGTGTTGAAAACCTGCTTCAAAACGGCAATAAAACCCATAAATTATGTGTTTTCAATTTAAACAAAAGTCATTAATTTTATCACTCAGATGTCAGTACATATCGTTCTCCTTTTATTGCAATTTTAGACCTTTTTCAAAGTAGCAGAACAGATAATACATCTCTTGCTTAATCCATGGTGAAGTATCGGCCTGTTGGAATTCTTCTGTGTTTTGTAGTTCACTGTAACTTTGTCCACCGCTCCCCTAACTCAAAGAGACCAGGAAATGGAAAACAGTTCCAAGATACAGTGCTGAGAATTGGTGAAGGCTTGCCAGTTCCCTATTCACAAATTAGAAACAGTATCTGGGCCTGAGGTTTGGAAGGCATTTAAGAACAGGAAACAAAATTCAGCTTTTCATCAGTCTCTTTCAGCTGTCAGGACAGACCTAGTGTAGCTGGTCAAGTATTGCCATCTCATGGTCAAGACTGGAAGTAACAGATTTTAAGAACATATGGGGCCTGTCCAGTATAGAACTCCTACTGAAGTCCAAAGAGTGTGATTCTCCTTTCACCCGAGTTCTTCCAGTGTAAGTGACTGATCCAAAGCCCATTTAAATCAACGGGAGTCTTTCCATTAACTTAATGTGAGTTACACCAGTGAAAGTAAAATCAGGCCTATTATGAATTTCAGCAGGGATTTTATATTCCCCGCTGAACTGCCTTATTTTTAAATTGAACTCTAGCTTTCACAACCACCTTCTGTAAAAGCATTAAAAGTAAAGAGGAGATTATATGTTGCTGTTGCTTACAATTCAGGACACTAATAACCGTGCTTTCAATCACAAATAGTTGCAAAAGTCTGGCTTATCCTGAAGTCTTTGATTCCATTTCAACCTCAGATGAAAGAAATTGAAGTAGACTAGGGTCAGATCTAAAGAATCTCTACTATCAGATATAGATGTTTTGTTCAATATCTTCTTTAATGATCTGGAGGACGGCGTGGATTGCACCCTCAGCAAATTTGCAGATGACACTAAACTGGAAGGAGAGGTAGATACGCTGGAGGGTAGGTATAGGATACAGAGGGACCTAGACAAATTAGAGGATTGGGCCAAAAGAAATCTGATGAGTTCAACAAGGACAAGTGCACTTAGGACGGAAGAATCCCATGCACTGCTACAGACTAGGGACCGAGTAGCTAGGCAGCAGTTCTGCAGAAAAGGACCTAGGGGTTACAGTGGATGAGAAGCTGGATAGGAGTCAACAGTGTGCCCTTGTTGCCAAGAAGGCCAATGGCATTTTGGTCTGTATAAGTAGGGGCATTGCCAGCAGATCGAGGGACGTGATCATTCCCCTCTATTCGACATTGGTGAGGCCTCATCTGGAGTACTGTGTCCAGTTTTGGGCCCCACACTACAAGAAGGATGTGAAAAAATTCGAAAGCGTCCCACGGAGGGCAACAAAAATGATTAGGGGACTGGAACACATAACTTATGAGGAGAGGCTGAGGGAACTGGGATTGTTTAGTCTGCAGAAGAGAAGAATGAGGAGAGATTTGATGGCTGCTTTCAACTACCTGAAAGGGGGTTCCAAAGAGGATGGATCTAGACTGTTCTCAGTGGTAGCAGATGACAGAATGAGGAGTAATGGTCTCAAGTTGCAGTGGGGGAGGTTTCGGTTGGATATTAGGGAAAACTTTTTCACTAAGAGGGTGGTGAAGCACTGGAATGCGTTACCTAGGGAGGTGGTGGAATCTCCTTCCTTTGACATTTTTAAGATCAGGCTTGACAAAGCCCTGTCTGGGATGATTTAGTTGGGGAATGGTCCTGCTTTGAGCAGGGGGTTGGACTAGATGACCTCCTGAGGTCCCTTCCAACCCTGATATTCTATGATTCTATGAAATTACAATGACTTACAATTCTCACCCATATTTTATGCACCTACACAGCTGTAAATACACATGCGTCAGTGAGATATCTTTTTAGATGGTTTGCTTTGAGTGCCAGAATGAAGTTACTGTTACTTGTCCTGTTGGCAAAAAAACAAAAATGCCTCTCCACTATAACAGTAAAATGAAGCACTAGAAAAACAGCTCTTCACTACTATGTGCTTCTGTCAGCATTTTTAGAAATATAGTGGACAAAGCTAGCCCAATTCTGATCAGTTACATGGGTGTCAATCTAGAGAAACTCCACTGGTGACAATACAATTACTCCAGATTGCTCCCTCACATAACTGATAGCAGAATTTGCCCCCAGGTTATTTTTCTTTTGATTGAGACTGACACTGCGGCTAGACTGAGGCCACCCTATTGTATGTGGGTACCAACCGTGATACAGGGAGCACAGAGCTTTCTCCCAGTCTTGTACCATCGCTCAGGGACCAACCACAGTCTGATTGAGGAACATAGTCACTGTGCCCTTTCAGCAGTCTTAACCAACCCAGTAGAGACTGGGAAAGAGCAAGGTCAGGGTCAAGGTCTGGGGTTCCAAGTGCATCATGTTCCCCCAACATCCTGCTCCAATGCACTCTGTATCTTAAAAGGCTTTATCTGCTCTTGATTGCCCAATACAATCTGATTGATTGGCTGGCTAGGTCACACTCACAGCTAGTATCCCTCTGCCCCTGGAACTTGGGTATGACACAGCTACACTCTGGCATCCCATCATTTCATTTGCATACTAGCCTGAGCCCACACAGGGCCTTGGGACCTGAGTTTGAATCCATGCTCTCTAGCAAGCCCTCCTGGAAGATGCCAAAAATGACAGTGACAGACTCTGAAGAGAGTCTCTCCTAGGTTAACAGGAGATTTTTTGGCATGATCAGCCATTGATGAGGGAACAGAGAAAAGGAAGAAAAACAGGGATATGACGGAGGTCTATAAAATCATGAATGGAATGGAGAAAGAGAATAGGGAAGAGTTATTTACCCTTCATAGAACACAAGAACCAGAGGTCACCCAATGAAATTAATAGGCATCAGGTTTAAAGCAAATATAAGGAAGTACTTCTTCACACAACACACAGTCAACCTGTGGAACTCATTGTCAGGGATGTTATGAAGGCCAAAAGTATTAGTAGATTCAAAAAAGAACTAGATAAGTTCCTAGAGGATAGGTCCATCAACGATTATGAGCCAGGATGGTCAGGGACACAATGCCATGCTCTGGTTGTCCCTAAACCCCTGACTGCTAGAAGGTGGGACTGGATGATGGGATGGATCTCTTGATAAATTGCCTTGTACTGTTCACTACTTCTGAATCATCTTGCACCGGCCACTATCAGAAGACAGGATATAGGGCTAGATGGACCATTGGTCTGACCCATTATGGCCATTCTGATGTTCTTAGAGGCACATGGGGCTCCAAGAGTTGTTCAGAGAATCCTTTAAAATAAAGATAAACTGAAGCCTCTCTTGTACTAGCACTGCTAGCTTTCCCAGCTATTGATGGCACCATTCACAGCTGCATTCTGGATTATACGTTACCTAGAGTTTTGCCATCTGCACAAAATGCAGCAACAGAGTCCGAGCTCAGAATCTTTGACCCCAAGACTAAAGATCTCTACCCAGGGAACTGAAGCTTCTTCCCCTGAAAATCATTAAGGGCCAGGTTGCACCTTTAAGGAACAGCTCACAGTAGAAGGCTGAGCTAGAGGCCTCTATAGGAGCTCACAGAAACACTGTCTGAGACCGGCCATTATAGAAGAGCACACAGGCTCCACTATGCTTTGCCACACTCTTTTACAACGTGCAAATTTGCTCCCTTGCTAGGTCAGTTACAGCTAAACTATGGCTCTGCCTCAGCCTACCCTTTTAAGAAGGCTGGCTCTCCTGTTGGAGTTAGCAGTCAGTGTGCTCCATGAGTGTAAAAAATTGGGATTTTGTTTGGCCCCTGTGCAGAGTTGGAAGAGAAGCTTCAGGGAACCTTTACTCTCTCTTCCTCTCCACCCCTTGCACGCTAGCACTGGATCAGAGACAATCTGGCTGCAAGAACAGTACCTAAAGGAGCTTGACCAGACAAGAATGCTGAGCCAAGTTCTCATCCCAATGAAAAGAGATGAGCCTCTGAAGCAATATAAAGTAAATACTTGGCAATTCAGTCACTTTCTCTTTATGAGAGCCGCCCAGCTATCCTCAGTGCATCAGCAAAAAGCATACTTCCAAAAGAAAACTTCTGTAATTAAAGGGTTGCTCCCAGGCACTGAGTGGCACTTCCATCAAATCTAGGTTTCTATTTAAAATGTTAAGTGAGAAGCATTACAAACTCACATCTGAAAGTTGCCAGCCCCTTTATGGAAACATCCCCATAGGATATAACAGAGAATAAGTTTTCAAAAAATTTTTAAAACCAACATGTAGAATTTTATAGGAGTGCTGGAATTCTCCAGGATTCTAGAACAGGACTCTGCAGATGAATGACCCTAAACCCGAGTACCAAAATCCCACATTCCCACAAGATTCAGCTTTATACTGCTACGTCATTCTGGTAAGTGGGTGCATTTAGTTCCAACTAGAATAAAAGGGTGAAAGTTTCTCTTTAGGCCCAAGGGAAACAGGCAGGTAACAGAGTGGGGAAGCCCTTGGGAGGGCCAAACTCAGGGGAAAGCTTAGGCTAAGTGCTATAGTACATTCTTCTTTTTGTGTTATCAATAAATATAAATTCCAGAAAGGGAAGTGTTTGGACACTACCTCAGGCTCTGCCCTGCTTGAGAAGTGACTACATCTGTTCACACCACTATTTACAAATTCTACAGAAAGGATACCATCCTCTGGTATTTTCTGAAATCTGCACAAGGGCCCTCCTACCTACCATGGTTAATGCCGAAAGCCAATGCCCTCAAAAACTAACCGTTTATTCTTTCATCCATGCACACCTCCATTTTCATTTTGTTTTGTTTTTTAAAATTAAGTTTTTGAGGGAGTATGGTGTTCTAGACTCCACAGCACTAGAATTGTGAATCTTTGGAAATTGATCCTAACACACCTGCAACATCTAATATGTTAATGGTGCCCAATCTTTTATTTCTTTGAGTCCTGCATTCTGCTAAACCACCCAGCTCATTTTAGATTAGACGTGGAGCAATGAATACCACATCTTCTGAGTGACCCATTTTGTTTGTTTTGATTGGCCTGATGACAATACATGGGAGACAGTGAATACTAACCACATTGTATAAAGATCTGGCAATTAAATAACAAAAACAGCCTCAAGCTCTAACTGTTAAATCCCCCCTCCCTCTAAAAAAAAAAAAAAGGCAAAACAGGAAAGTCTTTAGTCCGTTCACTTTTAAACTCAGCAGATCTCAACCTTAACTAATGATGCATCATAAATTCAACAAGATCACAGTACATGTTTTGTCTTCAGATCCAACCCTCTACCCCCTCATGTATTTGTAAAGAAGGGATAAATGTAAAGTGTATGTATATATATTAGGGCTGTCAATTAATCACAGTTAATACATATGATTAATGCAAAACAAATTAACTACATTTTAAAAGTCATGATTAATCACAGTTTTAATCACACTGTTAACAATAATAGAATATCAATTTAAATTTATTATAAGGATTTTTGGATGTTTTTCTACCTTTTAAAATATATTGATTTCAATTATAACACAATACAAAGTATACAGTGCCCACATTATATTATTTTTTATTACAAAGTGAGCACTGTGCACTTTGTATTGTGTTGTAATTGAAATCAATATATTTTAAAAGGTAGGAAAACATCCAAAAACAATAGAATATCAATTGAAATGATAAGTAACCGTGTGATTAAAACTGCAATTAAGACTTTTTTAAAATCTCATGATATATATATATATATATATATATATAAATAATGTATATAATATATATAAAATCATGAGATTAAAAAAAGATATATCATCTGTAGCTATAGCTACATAGTCAAGATGAAAAAAATAGTTATTGTAGTACATCTGTTTTTCAAGAATTTTTCATCCAAGGTCACTGCTTCCCCTCCACTTCATCTCAGGTCACACCTGTGATGCCAGCACAGATGCCGACCTTACCGTGTACTGTAGTCTATCAGACAGAATATTTATGTTTAGTGATCAAAAAGCAAACATGCAATGGAGTATACACTGATAGAACCAGACCCCGATCCCATTTACACCAATGACAACCCACTGACTTCAAAGTCATTATTTCAGATTTACACTGGTGTGATTGAAAGGAAGCCAAAAATCAAGTCAACCCATTTTAATCATTGTTGTTCATTCAGTTTTGCATTCCATTTGCTGTTACTGAAGTGGTGTTTGGTTGATACAAGGACATCTGGTGCATCTGCCTCCTATCCATTTGTGAATTGTCTGCGAGTAGCACACAATTTTTGTCACAAGTGATAATGGGCCAGATCATGCCCCTGTAAAAATTGCACTGGAGGAATAAATAGGAAAGAAAGTTCTACACTGGGTCACCTTGCAGAGTTTTCTCCAACATGTTCTGTCACAGAGTTAGGGGAAAGGTTGTGAGAAATGAGCAGGAGATTCATAGAATCAGTATAGAGGCCAATTGCCTATACACTGGCTCTGAGACCTCCTAACTGAGTGGGAACCACTGTCACAGCTTTCTCTACAGGCCAATGCCATCAGAACCATCTGTAATGATCAATGGCCAGTAGGTAGTTTTTGTATCTTTTCTTAGCACTGTATTGTTGTCCTGTTTTGATATGATATTGTTGTCTTTGCTAGGGGGTGCAGAGAGGTGGCGCTAGGGTAGGGTTGCTAACTTTCTAATCACACGAAACCCAACACCCTTCCCTGCCTCTGCCCTGCCCCTTCCACCACGCTCCACCCCTTTCCCACCCCTTCTCTGAGACAGGGGTTTGGGGAGCGGGAGGAGGTGATAAGGGCCCCGGCTGGGGGTGCAGGCTCTGGAGTGGGGCCAGAAATTAGGGGTTCAGGGTGCAGGAGGGGATCAGGCTCTGGCTGGGGGTGTGAGCTCTGGGGTGTAGCCAGGGATGAGGGGTTTGGGGTGCATGAGGGGGCTCCAGGCTGGGGCCGTGGAGATCAGGGCTGGGAAAGGGGGTTGGGGCACGGGTGGGGGGGGCGTGAGGGCTCTGGCTCTGAGATGGGGAAAGGAATGAGGGGCTTGGGGTACAGGAGGGAGCTCAAGATTGGGGCAGAGGGTGTAGGCTGTGGGATCCGGGAACACGTTTGGGTGAGGGAGGGACTCAGGGCTGGGGCGGGGGCCTGGGATGTTGGAGTGGGTTGGGTTGCAGGGTCCAGGAGGGAATTTAGGTGTGGGAGGGGGCTCGGGCAGGGAGTTGGGGTGTGGGAGGGGATTTGGGATGCAGGCTCTGGCCAGGTGGCGCTTACCTCAGGCAGCCCCCGGAAGTGGCTGGCATGTCCGGCTCCTAGGCAGAGGGACCACGGGACTCTGTGCACTGCCTGCACCCACAGGTGCTGCCCCCACAGCTCCCATTGGCCATGGTTCCCAGCCAATGGGTGCTGCCGAGTCAGCGCTCAGGGCAGGGGCAGCACGTGGAACCCCTTTGGCTGCCCCTGTGCCTAGGAGCTGAACATGCCAGCCACTTCCAGAACCTGCAGGGAGCCTGCCTTAGCCCCACTGCGCCGCCAACTGGAATTTTAGCGGCCCGATCAGCAGTGCTGACCGGAGCTGCCAGGGTCCCTTTTCGACCAGGTGTTCTGGTCGAAAACCGGACACCTGGCAACCCTACGCTAGGGGGAAATTAAATCCTGCCTGTATGTGCTAGTGTTGTTACTTGCAATGTTCCAATGAGTCCTTTGATTTCTAAAAAGCATATGACACAAACTTAAAGAGGGATTTTACAGTTAAAAGGGTGTGTGTAGCAGGGCCTGGTCCACTCCTGGCTTCTTGCACCAGAAACCTGCTCAGACTCCACTGGCTGGATAGCCACACTGTGCTGTTTATTTATGTCCCCTCCACAACACCTTTACAGTTTTGTACGAGAATACTATTTACAACATTGTTTGTATTCTCAGCCCTTCTTCCAGGGCCCAAGAGGAGAGGCAATCTCCCTTCCAGGGATTTGAGTCTAGGTTCAGCTGGCGCTGCTCCCACCCCTTGCATTTCCTTCCTGTGCCTTTTATCGGTCCTCAGCTGATGGGCTAATTAATCTTTTAGTTCAGCCAGCCTGCTATCCTGATTAGCTAATTAAATTTCATTCCCAGGCCTCTTGGGGGAACCAATTAGCGCCAGAATGAAGGCTCTCCTGTTAAATCCCGGCAATCTGTCACAGGGCTCTAGGGAAAGGATAATACAGCCTGAGTCATATTTACCTTTCTCAGTAGACCCTCCACTCGATGCTCAAATGGGAGAGGAGAAATAAAGTGCGCAGCGTTCTCAATTCCCTTGCCCCCAACTCATATCCCTTTTGCCCACATGCACATCCCTGACTCACAGCAGGCTTATACCAGGGGAAGGATCCTCTTCATCTTTTACCGTGTGCTCCCTGCTTGAAATCCCCCTGCCCTCCAGCTATAAATTGTGTGCTGCCCTCATTCATTGTCTGAAGTGGAGAAAGATGGCAAGTCACACTCTGAACAGGCCCACCAAATATTAATTATATACATCCTCCTATCCCTACAGGAAGAAGATAAAACCAACACACTACAGAAGTGACAGAAAAAAGCTACTTGCCTTTTTAATCTGTTCCCATGTTAATTTGTTACCATTATCTGCCTATATCCATTTAAACCAAACAATTTAGAAGACAGTGTGAATGGCAGCTAAACATTGGTGGTAATGCTCCTTCTTTGCTGTATGTACAGTAAATGGTGACTTTAAAAAAACCAAAATACCCTGCTACTAAAACAATGTATTTACACAGGGAAGGACCACAAGGAGCCTTGAGCTAGCTGGCAAAAGGAAACAACAGCTACAGAGAAACAGCTTACTTTGTAGAGATGTTTTTCAACCCTGCCATTGGCAAGCATCCACATTCTGAATTTACATGCTGCTGAATCCCATCCAGAAAAATGTCTACACTTACTTACAAACACGGCCCTCAAGCCAAAATAATTGTTTCTTATAATGTGAATCTTGAAGAGCCATTTATTATTACAAATCATAAAGATTCTGTAAAAAGATTACACTGATGCAAATCCAGACCATCAGCATCCCAGGCTGCATGGGTGTAATGGAGGGCAGAGTTTATCATACTATAAATTAAACCTAACTATTGCATCATAGTTTAATGAAACCTCATTTTCTTGAGGTTGAAGATGTGGTGTTCAGTAATCACACCCAGCCAAGGAGTCTGATAGGTCTGTTTCATTCAGTGTCCGAGTTCTACCTGATCATCATTACTTCACATGAGCCATAACAACTGGTTCCAACTAGCTCTTTCCAGAGGTTCTCCACAGAAGATAGTGGAAGCCTACTATTCTTGCAGGATTTCAACAGTTGTATCATTCCTGTACAGATATCAGTCATTTGGACACAAATGAGAAGTGTTATAACTTTCCAGTAAGACAAAATATTCAGTGTAAATGGGCCTGAGATGGAAGTTTCAGTTTTACAAACAGAATTCTCCAAGTGCAGGGAAGGTCATCCATAATTCTAGGTATTACAGAGATACTGTAGGCCTTAGTAGCAAAGTCCAAATTTGAACTTTTGCAATATTTGAGAGGGTTCAGAGCCTGGTTTGCTTTTTGGATCCATCCCTAATACTTCAGTATTTGTCATTATTCTAAGGAAACAGCCTACCTTAAAAATACTATATACTGAATACCTTGGGTCAGATTCTCTGGTGTGCCCAGTTCACTTCGCTTTGTGAACTTAAAGCAATCAGAATTTGATCATGGAGACCACCCCATACTGTGCATTGGGAAACTCAGCTGGCATAATGGTGGCACAGGACGTAGCTCTGTTGCTGGTTCTGTAAACAACTTCCCCCAGCAAAAGGGGAGGAAGGTGGGGTGGCTAAAGGATGCATCTGGAGTGTGACAGGGGACAACGTGGCAGAGCAAGCCTCCACCATGTCAGATTCTCCAGTTTTGTAAATACAAGCCCCATCCCCAGTTTTAAGGTTTAGGCAGGGACCTAGCAGCTGCGAATCAGGGAGTCACAAGCAACTCCCCTCCACTGTACCTGAGCAGAGGTCTTCTCTCAGACCTTAATCAGGGAAGTTCTCACTGAGTAAAAATTGAGGCCCAGACCTTTCCCTCACAAGGTAAAAGTCACTGGAGGACCTAAGGTGGAGGAACCCTTGTTTCATCAAGGGGGGAGGATTCTGTCTCATACAGAACAGGGTCCAGACTCCATAGGATAGGGGTGGCCAACCTGCGCCTGAGAAGGAGCCAGAATTTACCTATGTACATTGCCAAAGAGCCACAGTAATACCTCAGCAGTCCCCCATCAGCTCCCCACCACCTGCCAGCAGCCCTGATGATCAGCGCCCTCCCACCCCCGCCATCCTTCCCCATGCTGCAGGAGGCTCTGGGGGGAGGGGGGGGGAGCGAGGGCATGGCAGGCTCAGAGAATGGGGCAGGAAGGAGTGGGGTCCTTGGAGGAAGTGATTAAGTAGGGGCAGGGCCTGTGGCAGAGCCAGGGGCTGAGCAGTGAGCACCCCCCGGAACACTGGAAAGTTGGCTCCTGTAGCTCCAGCCCCGGAGTTGGTGCCTATGCAAAGAGCCGCATATTAACTTCTGAAGAGCCGCATGCGGCTCTGGAGCCACAGGTTGGCCACCCCTGCCATAGGACAAGGCTCTTCTGGGGCCCTGTGACTTCATGTCAGCAATGAGCACCTAGGAAAGGGGGCAACCATATCTGCATTTTAGGGGAGTTTTCCAGAACAGGCTGGGGAAAAGGAAAAGATAATGCATCCCTGGTAATCTCTGTTTGGAGGGAATGATGTGCCTGCCACCTAACTCCATCCATTAAGGGCCTGACCACATTGACTTTCAGTGAGCCTTATTATCTATGATTTCAACAGGACTCCTAGATCATTTTTGAAAATGGGACCTGAGTGCTTTTGAAAATTTTACGTTAAATACTTGCCCAGACAAAATTTCCATTTAAGTCAAGGAGACTTTTGCCTGAGAAACCATGGAATAAAAACTGTGTAAGGACTTCAGGATTTGACCCCTAATCATTATATTAAAAAAATAATGAAATGCTATTTTTACCAAATGCTCAAAAGCCAGATTCTCCTCCTCTTGCTGGTCACTCAAGTCAACAGAGTCATACAAGTTCAAACCTCATGCAAGTGAGAGGAGAATCAAACCTTGCCTATCTGAATATAAATGACAGCTGTTTACAAGTCTTTTAGGATCTAGGATGTAAATTCCAAAGAGCTTCTGACATGTAACAGGGCAGGTAATGATTTTAGAGTTGTAAACGCTTTCCAAAATACAGAAGTAGATAGGTGTATTGTATCCTTGTTTATTTTCATATTTAAAAACACATAGCATAAATTTTGTAATTCTAGCAAAACATTTTGAATACACTATTCCTCTTTAAAGTAGCCAAAAATGTATCCCTGTATTCTCTAATCAAACCCACAGATGTATGTCAAAATTGTCTGCCCTTCAAGTATTAGTCATAGGTATTTTGCAACAAGAAATCTAGTAAACTTCAAATCTACTGTGACAACTTACATTTAACTCTACTAACAGAAGTTGGTGTTTTTTTCATGGCCTGCTACTATTATATTTCCCTGTATACCAAATTATTAAACAGACAACATAGCTGTTTTGGAATATTATTAGATATACCTATTTCTTACAAAAAGATGCTAAGAATAAAACACCACTTTGTAAACTCTTTCTTACATAATTCTTACAAGAAGAAATATGGGAACGTTCCTTGTTTTACAAGTCTAGTTGTGCCGTTTAAAATCATGTCAAGAGAAAAGACAGTGGGGGGGGGTTGTAGAGAGACTGCTATATTTACAGAATATTGAATCCTTTAAAAGTTAACACAGAGTGGTATCAAGAGATGATGACGATACCACAAGTACTAATATTATAAAAGCAGCATTTAAGAAATGTAAAAGAATTTCTGAATCCTCTAACTAGGAAGGTCTGCATTGACAAGAATATGTAACATCCATCTGCTTCTAGGGTCTACTACATGTTTTGTATAGCTGACTCAGGGAACTAGAAGGTTGATTTTCAGCAGCAGTCTATATTTAGACTTGGAAAGATGCCTCCTAGAAGCCATACTAAAGACAGAAAAGCTCAGCATTTTTGGCATTCAAAACAGAACTAAATGAGAAGGATTCAGTACTCTTCGACCCCTTTAATATGCTGTCAGCTCCTTAGCTATCAGTAGAGAGACAAGAATGAGGTCCTTTAAGGAATGCAGAGAAACGCTCATGGAAGGGTAATGGGGTTAAGGAGGGGAAAAAAGCATCACTTTGTACTGGAATGTCTCTCTTGGGATCTAGCGGATGCCTTCGATACACAGTTAAATTGTGAAAGCTGGGAGCCTCAACAGTAAAAGTTATCCTGAAGGAAATGAAAGAAGTAAACAAAAGCCTTATCGAGATTTACAACATCAAGTGGAAAATAAAACCCACTACAGTCTGCAGATCAAAAAACATTTCTTGTGACTTTTTTCAATTAAATTTCCAACGGTGCACAGCATTTTCTATCCCCCAAATGATCCGTTTCTCAGATCAGGAACATAAAGCAGATAGGTTTCAGAGGAACAGCCGTGTTAGTCTGTATTCGCAAAAAGAAAAGGAGTACTTGTGGCACCTTAGAGACTAACCAATTTATTTGAGCATGAGCTTTCGAAAGCTCATGCTCAAATAAATTGGTTAGTCTCTAAGGTGCCACAAGTACTCCTTTTCTTTTTGTCATAAAGCAGATAGTTTACCAGACAGGCTAAATGTTTTCAACACCCCAAGGTCCTCAGGATAGTCAGCCTGATGGCTCTTAATTGCTCATTTCATTGGTCTTCCCATGGTTTGACAATTGCACTACACAGAGCAATAGCCTTCGGTTAGTTCCTTGTGGCTTTTCAGAGTGGAAGGATGGTCCAGTGGTTAGGGTGCTAGTCTGGGACTCAGGAGACTGAGAACCAAGTCCCTCATCCCCCAGACTTCCCATGTGACCTTGGTCAAGATACTTTCCTGCTCTGTGTCTCCCTGCCCCATCTATAAAATAGGGATATTAGCCCTTCCCTATCTCACAGCGATATTGCGAGGATGAATACATTAAAAACTGTATACTATATTCTGGTCATTGTCATGGCAATGGGGTCCATATAAGTAGCTAGGTCCACGGTCAGAGCCGTCCCTTGGGTACGGTGAATCGGGGCGACCGCTGAGTGCCCCGCAGGCTGGTACGGTTGGTCCCGGAAGCGATGGATCCGTCACTTTTGCCCCAGGCCCCGCACCCCCCTAGGGACGGCCCTATCCACGATATCTGGTTAAGTCTATTATGAACACACAGTGACTAACCCAAGAGGAAACATTTTCAGTAGCATCATTTGCAGAACTAGTGACAAGCAGCAAAGGTGATTTCTCCTGCATTTCCTTGGAGAACACAAACATCTTGGTTTATGGAGAGACAAATTAACAAAATTGCATTAAAAACAGTGGCCAACTGTCTGGCATTATGTTGCAGTAATTATCCTAATGATAGAAAAGTGTATTCTGATATTCTATAGTTAGCACCAAAATGACCCAGAACTTGTATTCCAGTCATTGCCCATAAATGGACTGCACAGTGCATTACAACAGCTAAACCTTTGCTTCTATTTTATTGCCTCAGTCACAAGGTTTTAAGCTCTATTTACACAAGTGGTTTGAGTTATAAAACATACATTATTACTTATAAGTAATTGAAAATAGCCTCCCAGACAAACAGAGATTTGGCCACCTGAACTGTAAGTTTGCCTAACAAAACTATAATTTGATAGGTGTGCAACAAATGGTAGATATCCGGCACTAATTCTTCTGCATGTCATTGGATACAAAGATGTAAGGGAAACAGTAGCAGAGGTATACCCACTTATTTTTTCTTTAAGTCACTAGGAAAATGATGTGAAAATTGCAAATGTCTTCCATTAACTTTTTAAACTTTATTAATATGTTTTCAATTTAGCTGACAACTTCTCCTTTGCAGTTCCTCAAGGAATGTCTAGAAAAATAAGGTACTTGATAAAATGCTTCCTTGTAGAAATTTGGTTTCAGCTGTGCAATAAACTGTACAATAACATACAGAACTCAGTGCAGACATGGGCCTTTTCCTCTGTAGGCTGGTGGGAACTAGAAACATTATACAGTTGCTGTGTTCTCCTGCCCATAGGCCAAACGGCCTCATTTAACAACACACCTTACAGGTCTGAGGGGAGGGATGGCAGATGAGAGTTTTAGGAGAACACAAAATATATACAGTAAAAGATGAAAAAAAATTCCTGAATCTTGCACCAGAGTCTGATCTCACTGCCACTGAAGCCAAAGGCAAATCTATTAAATTGGATTGGACCTTCTTCTAAGAAAGTAATAAGGATAAGTACATCTGGCATGACTTGAGAAAACCTACCCAGGAAGCGTGGGATTGTGTGGCTACAAAGAACATCAACCACCAGCTTCAAGTCTTTAGGTTTCTGTTAATCATGGGTAGCATTTTCAAAAGCACCTACATGACTTTAAAGCATTTTAGTAAATTTTACTACAACTTCCAAATCATTCTGTGTGTGTGTTCTTTCCAACACACACATGCATGGCATCCTTTTAAAGGACGTGTTGTACTGGAACACAGGGAGCTGTTATGCAGTACAAATAGCAGTTTTGCTTAATTGCAAAAGGAAAGGGTTTTTTTTCATTTTGTTTTGTTTTGTTTTTTTTATCATCCTATTAGGAGTCTAAAAGAGCAAGCTACAAGAAAATGTGAAGTCTGAATCATGTAAATATTTTTTATTTTAGATACCAGTAAATAAAAAATGAATCTGAGATGAGCTTGTTCAACAAAAGATAGTTTTTCTGCTTACCACAAATAGTAGGTTGAGATAAAATTTTAGGCAACAAATGTATTACAGCATAACAACATTAGGTGACATTTTGCTAGCAATTGTTTGAAGCAGGACTCCCCTCTGATTTCAATGGAAAATTCTGCCAAATAATCTTTGGCATTATGTACCCTAGCTTATCTGATATCTTTTATGGGAGCATTTTAAAGTAGTTGGCTGATTAGACATCACTGAAGTAAAGTGTTGTTATCCTCACTACAGATGGTAAACCAAGTCACAGAAAAATGACTAGCCTTACAGTGCTCATCAGAGCATTTTAAAAATCAAACACCTCTGATTTGTTTTCTGTTGTTTTTTGGGGTGGTGTTTTTTTATTTTATTATTTATTTTTTTTTGCAGTTCCATAATAAGCTTCTACACTGTCTGGAGTAAAACTGTGTGCATGTACTAATGGTTTTAAGATGTCTCTCAATCAAGAATAAAAATATTTTTCCATTGGAACAAAATAAGCATCCTTTCCTGACTAGGATTTAACTATAGAATTAAAACCATTAGTATATCAATTGTTTTACCCTACGTTCAAAAAGTAGTTTACATGTTATCAAAATCAGGAGCCTACCTAATTGACTGTCACACAAATATCACTAACACTGTGCAGCCCTTTGGCAGGGGTGGGGCACAGCGTACCTAGAGTGAAGGATTGGTCCTGTTTAGAATAATTTATGGCCTAACTCTGCAGTCTTTGCTCAAGCAAAGCTCCAATTAACTTAATTTGAAATTTTGCCTGAGTCAGATTTCTAGAGCTTTATAGTTAATGAATACATTTTAATTATTTAAAATTTCCACTGCAGAAAAACTGCATGTAGTCTTTAGGACCACCTAGTGGAATATAAATACAATTGCAGTGATTCAACGTAAAGCTACATGGTATTTTAGTTGATCACAGGCAAACTTGTTCAGACAAAATAAGAATGGCTCTGAACTGTCAAGTCTTATGTTAAACTGTTTCCTGAGCCTCAGCCAGCTTCCTGGGAGCAAAATTTACAAAATCTTTTGTGGCAGGATGTTCTTGTAGTGCTATCAAAGATCTGTTCTCGAAGTTTCCATGTTTGCTTTCTACAGTAGCTTTCTGAAGTCCCTGGAGAGTCAATATTGCCAAGTCTCCATAAGGAGATAAACATTCTATAATACACACATGACAACACAACAGAAGCACATTTTCTGGTAAGCGTATTCTGTATCAGAAATCAAACTCCGTAATGGAGTCCAATCCCATATCATCAGAATGTGGTGCTGAGAACAGTACTGAGTGATTCCGACAGCCAGACGCTGAGTGTCACGTATGTCGGAAAAACGCCTGTTAGTGTTGCAAAACCGTTCTGGCCCGCTCTGTCGTGGTGCTAGCTCAGGTGGAGCATGGACTTCCAGTGTTACCAGCTAGTACGAAGTGGCAACTGCATTTCGGTTCTGGAGCTCAGCTCTTTCAGTAAATTCTAGATCTGGGAGAGCCCGTGACAAAACACTTGGATCAAATGGCACAATACTGCTCTCAGTGACACAGCCGAAAAACTAAAAAGCAGAGGTGCCTTTGAAACTCCCATTGACTTCATTGGCATTTGTGGGTTCTCAGCAATTCTATAAATCAGCTATTTATGTAGATGCCTGTTGTGTTAATGAACACAAAATGCCTCTGTTAATTTAAGAGCCTAATTTGAGGCAGCCAGGTTTGAAAACATTGACCTGCATCAACAAGTATTTTGCCCAATCTATTTTTAAATGACCATGAGATGGTTCTTGTCCCACCACTTCACCGGACTGTTTCTATATTCTAGAAGGCTACCCTTTGGAAATTCTTCCTGATAGTTTCTCTCTCTCTTTCCCTAAATGAGGGAAACTTTCACAGCACAAATGGCAGTTAGGACTGGTTGGCAGTGAACTACCAATTGTGCCTTCAAAAATCAACCCCAATACACATAAATGTGATTCCCACCAAGCAAGCCTAAACTGAATTGAACAGCTGACTTCCACTAAAGTGAGAACAAGCATGTTGTAAATCATTTAAAAATACAGTTTTCATTCTTTTCTCTGCACACGCCCGTCCAGATCTCTTTTTGAGTGCAATAAAAGCTATGAATTTATCTAAAATGAAAGGTAGTCCTGAGCTTCCCCTGTTTGTCATCCCATCCCCATTACAGGTTCTTTCATCTCATGCCTCTGGTTT
The DNA here is from genome assembly GCF_965140235.1 of Caretta caretta. Classification (NCBI taxonomy): domain Eukaryota; kingdom Metazoa; phylum Chordata; order Testudines; family Cheloniidae; genus Caretta; species Caretta caretta. The sequence continues at coordinate 171,167,861 of NC_134208.1, forward strand.
GGGCTACAATTCACAAACACACACACACACACACACCTCAGCGAACCAAACTTCTAGTTGCCCACTCACCTGGGGTAAGTTACTTTTTGACAGGCAAGTAAAATAGCATTGGTGTTTTCATTGTTATCAACAATCATAGTAAAGGGGTGTTGAAGGAATGTTGTAGCTAAGCTGGTAAATGTTCATTACAGTTTTGCACAGTTGGTACAATATAAAGCAGCCACCCAAGTTAGACCTTTCCTAAGCTTCAGCCTATAGAAATACTGAAGAGCAAAAACAGAATCTCTCTAACAAATCTTGGTCCAAAAGGACTGACACAGAGCCTTAGGTTCTGTTTAACAGGCTCCCTTTTATGACTCACAACCAAATATTGAACAAAGGCGGCTCTGCAACCTCCTTTAGTCTTTATGCAGTCTCTAGAACATATGTCCCCTTCCCCCCAAGGTTGAGGTTCTTTTATTCTACTTTTTATTCCTTGACCCTGAGACCTTCTGCAAAAGTGCACAGCCTCCTGCAGTGTCTATTCCAGCACTTCCAGAGATGTCTGCATGAGCCTCTCTGCTCCAGACAGTTCCTCTCTGTTCCAGAGGAGGTACCTGCAGAATTCTCCACTCTTTGCAACTTCCTCTTACAACTGAGCGGGACTCTTCCTTTTAAGCCTGGCCCTGGACATCTGCTTCCTGCTCCAGGTGTCTCACTTTCCGCTGAGTAGCTCATTCTACTTTCTTGGCTCCCAAGACCCTAATGATTTTTTGACCCCAGATCTGCCACCCTGCCCTTAACCAGGCAAAGTCAAACTGACACACACTTTACTTCTCGTGAGTAGACGGATACTCACTTATATTAAAAGCTGCTCTAAATTAGGAAGGGAACCAGCCCAACACATAGTCAGTCCAAGACTGGGGCACACACAGGCCACTGTTGAGCTGCAGTGTGCATTCCTCAGCTGCAGCTGGTGATCTGGGCTCCAGATTGTATAGGAGCAGTTTTTAGATCTGTATTTTTAAATTATAGCAAGCGCTCAATATCAGTGGAGATAAAAATGGTCAGTGCCCAGAGTTAATACAGCTTTGTTACAGTGACATTCTTCCACTGCTGGTAACAGAAAAAAGGATTTTCCTTGTATATACACTCCACTGTGGAAGGGGTTCTTAATGTATCTGTTTGGATTATTTCTGGGTGATATTTTCTGGCAAATAGTAAATCTGTCAAAAAAATCATGTGTGTGCGGGGGAGAGGGAATCAAACGTATTTGTGAATTTGGGTTCAATTCAGTAACAGATTCAGCCGAAAAAAAATATTTCCCCCCCAGAAATGTCAAAATGTTTCTAAACATTTTGTTTTGAAAATGTTTCAAATCAACAATGTTTCATATCTACTAATGTTATATATGCCTTCATGTGCCATCATGTGCCAGCAACGCCGCTCTGCCATGTACATTGGCCAAACCGGACAGTCCCTAAGTAAAAGAATAAATGGACACAAATCAGACATCAGGAACGATAACACACAAAAGCCAGTGGGAGAACGCTTCAATCTTCCTGGACACTCTATAACAGATTTGAAAGTAGCTGTACTTGAACAAAAAAACTTCAGAAACAGATTTCAAAGAGAAACAGCAGAACTAAAATTCATTTGCAAATTTAACACCATTAATTTGGGCTTGAATAGGGACTGGGAGTGGCTGGCTCAATACAGAAGCAGCTTTGCCTCTCCTGGAACTGACACCTCCTCATCTATTGTTGGGAGTGGACTACATCCACCCTGATCGAATTGGCCCTGAGTTCAACACTGGTTCTCCACTTGCGCAGTAAGTCCCTTCTCTTCATAGGTCAGTATATTTATGTCTGCATCTGTAACTTTCACTCCATGTATCTGAAGAAGTGAGGTTTTTACCCACGAAAGTTTATGCTCAAATAAATCTGTTAGTCTTTAAGGTGCCACCGGACTCCTTGCTGTTTTTGTGGATACAGACCAACATGGCTACCCCCCCACCCCACCCCAGATACTTGACAACAATGTTTCATTGGATCGAAATGGAATTTTTTCAGTTTTTCATTATGACAAAAAAAAATCAGTTTTGGTTCAAAATGACAATTTTCTTTTAGAGACACAAGGTGGGAGAGGTAATATCTTTTATTGGACCAACTTCTGTTGAGGAATAGTTCTGTGTAAGCTCAAAAACTTGTCTCTTTCACCAAGTCTGAGAAACTTAGGCTATGTCTGCACTATGTCATTTACAGCAGCATAGATGCAGCTGCGTCACTGTAGCACAGTGGTCTCCAGCCTTTTTACACACAAGATCACTTTTTGAATTTAAGTGCAACCCAGGATCTATCCCGCCCCTTTCCCCAAAGCCCCGCCCCACTCACTCCAGAAGAGGGGCTTCAGGAAATCAATGACCCAGTAACAATCCCTCCCCAGCTGCTTCCCCCCACCCATCCTCCCTATGACTGGGGGAGGGGGTGTTAAAAGGCCACTTCACCTTGAATGGCCCCTCAAAATATGTGTTAACTACTTATGCTGAACAATCTGTTCCATCTTGTATGAAGAAGTCTCTGTAAGAAGGCTCATAATAGCAGAGAGCAGAAATATATTGATGTACTAACAGAAGCAACAATTAAACTAGACAAACTTTCAGTCTGGGAAGATGATATAGCCACAAATAAGTAAAAAAATTAATCAACATCCTGACAGATTGAATAAACCAGAAATTTTAAAAAGGGATTGGATAAATGGTTCTGGCAATATAAGAACTGAACTTGGGTGTGCCATTGTCTGAAACTTGAACTGAAACATTTCTGGAGTTTTAGAAAAGTTTTAATAACTTTACAAATATTTTTTAAATTTTTTTCCCTATTCCTGTGGTCCAGATTCCAACCAGTGCACAAAGTGCCAAAATGCCAGGAAAGAAATTATTCATGGTATTTCTGGCTGATTGCAATCAGGAAATACCAGAGATCTCATGAGAGCTTGTTCTCACAACATTTGCAGTCTGAAGCAGCATAGAAAAGCATCCAAACTTTTGGAAAATTAACCAAGTCCAAACTTTTGGGGTCACCCATCATTAGTTAAAGTCACAGCAGACCAGTTTCCTCTTGCTAATATAATAATAAAGATGAGAGGCAGTATATCTAGTGGTTAAAACTCAGGATTGTGAGTCAAACTCTACGTTCTACTCACTGTTCTGTCACTGACTTGCTGTATGATCCTGTGGAAGTCACTAATTATGTGCTTTATCTGTAAAATTGGGATAATGATATTTGCCCACTTCCCAGGGATGTTGTGAGCTGAAATACATTAATGTCTTGTGAAGTGCTTTATGTTCATTGGATACAAGGGGCTATAGAAGTGTTTGGTGGAGAAAACCAGTGATGCTGGAACAATTTTTATAGTGGGGATGCTGATGATGGAAACCATGGAAACCATGCATTTGGTGTTTCTTATTACTACTTCAAGACAGGGGGTGCAGCAGCACCCCCAGCACCCCTAGTTCCACCAACACTTGTGAAAACAAGAATTTCTTTTACTCCAAGATCATTACAACAGGCAATTTTTATATAGAACCTTTAAGCTAAACTTCCCCATCAGATCTTACTTATAAACAAGAAAGGAGGTATTCCCTTTAAAGCTAAAATTCCACCTAACATTTCTGAGAGCAATACAGGCCTGCTAATCACAAATGTAACCACAAGGTGGTGTCATTACAATGCTTTCTAGGAAGCCAGATCATGTTGCCTCATATTGGTTTTTGCCCATTTTAAAATATTTTGACTTGAGTGCCTCTAGATCAACATATCAGGAATGAAAAAGAAAAACAAGAAAACAAAATACAAAAACAGACCCCTGAAAGCAAATAGTCTCCTGCCAAATAATTTAAAAGAAGGATCTTATTAACTATTTCTGTACTGATTGATTTATTTTAATGAGCTGGACTCATTTGCTAAATAAGAGCTAGATTGAGAATCAGGCATACGTGACCACACAGGGGAGTAAAGGGAAATTAGCATCTCCTGTGGGGCTGCATTGGACCTACATAGACCGTGAGTGTAGACATGGAGGGGGCAGAGAGTAGAGCAGAGGTGGGCAAACTTTTTGGCCTGAGGGCCACACCTGGGTAGGGAAATTAATTGCATGCAGGGCCATGAATGTAGGGCTGGGGCAGAGTGTGGAGTGCGTGAGGGGGTATGGTTACAGGAAGGGGCTCAGCGCAAGGGGTTGGGGCAGAGAAGGGGTGCAGGGCGTATGAGGAGGCTCAGGGAAGCGGCTGAGGTGCAGGAGGGGGTGCACTGTGCAGGAGGGGGCTCAGGGCAGTGGTGCAGGGAGGGGTGCAGAGTGCGGGGGGGCTCAGGGCAGGGGGTTGGGGTGCAGGAGGGATTCGAGGTGCGGCGGGGGCTCAGAGCAGGGGGTTGGGGTGCAGGCGGGGTGTGGCAGGGGGTTGGGGTGCAGGCAGGGGGCTCAGGGCAGGGAGTTGGGGTGTGGGGGGCAGGAGGGGTGTGGGGTGCGGCTTCGGCCAGGCACCGCTTACCTGGAGCTGCTCCGGGGTGGCAGCGGCGCACACCGGGGCCAGGGCAGGCTCCCAGCCTGCCTGCCTGCCCTGGCCCCGGCCCCGCACTGCTCCAGGAAGCGGCCGGCACTATGTCCCTGCGGCTGCTGGGGGCGGGGGGGGGGAGGCGCAGAGGGCTGAGAGTGCTGCCCTTGGCTGTGGGTACCTCCCCCGAAGCTCCCATTTGGGATGTGGTGCCAGCCGCTTCCCGGAGTGGTGCGAGGCCCATGGTGCTACGGGGGTGGCAATCCCGCAGGCCAGATCCAAAGCCCTGAGGGATTGGGTCTGGCCCGCGGGCCGTAGTTTGCCCACCCCTGGAGTAGGGTAAGGGCTGTATAGCTACTACTCAACACTGAGCAAGTGGACAGAGCAGCAAATGGAGCTAGCTGGACCTGAGGGTGGGAATATGCTGCATGCATCTGGTAATGTATTGATAAGCATACTCCCCAGCCCACTCAAAACAGGCGCTCCAGAGGAATTGAGATTCCTCCCTTCCTCTGATGTTGTCCAATTACAGTGTGCAAATTCCAGATACATTTCCATGAACAATAAGAACATCCAAATGGAACTGTGGATCCCTTTTTCATCTTACTAAGGGCTTGTCCTCATTAATACCTAGTGGCAGTAAATTCCACTGCCAAATGGATTATTTAAAATAGTATTTCCTTTGGGTAGTGGACATGGAGGAAATAAACTAGAACTTTAAATTGGTTTAACAAAATCAGTGCTTATAATCATGATGACTAACACATAGAGGAAAGTCTCATAAGAGGCAGTGATAATTAGAGCTGTGCAGGAACTAAATTTCTGTTTCACAGGAAATTCCACTATACTGTAATTTGTTTTCATCCCAATTTGGAAAGAAAACAAAGAATTGTGAAATTTCCCAACACGTGAAACAAAAAAAAATGTAAAATGTCATCCAAAACAATTCTCTATTGTATTCTGACTTTGCCCTTTACAGTTTATGTTATAAAAATAATTTATAAAATAAATTTCTAAATCACTGTGCCCAAAATGTTGAAACAAAACACTGACATTATCAAAATGCTTTGTAACATTAAAGAAAATTTTGATCAATAGACACTTTTGTGCCGAAAGTTTTAGTTTTGATGAAATGACGTTTTCCAGCAGAAAAGTTTTCCTTCAGACCAATTCTAGTGATAACTTCTTCAAAGAAGACATGCATCTAAATACTTTTGTAAGTATCACAGCCTATATCTGAGAGGAGGATTTAAAATAAGGGGGATTAAGCACTTGATACCAGAGGATGCAAGACAAACAACGCTGGAGAAGGGACAAAGAATTAATTCCTAGACATTTAAGTTATTTCCTTTTAATTTGTGATAACCAAACCAAAGGGGAGTTTTTGCATTTTCAGACTCAACGTGTTATGCAGATAATTTGTGTTGTTTTAACCTGAGGTTTCTCTATTCCCAATAAATCTCGGTGTTAATTACACCACTTTAGTCTTAGTCTGTTTGGAAAATTCACATCATGTGCCCCAAAGGTGGTAAAAGTTTTCCATCTCGACCTGTGAGCAGAAATGCAAAGCCTTAACACTGTTAACACAGAATAACATCCCAAATGCACTAAAAGCATGACAATCATATGTGCTGATCTATTGACATAACTGATACAAAAGCAGATGAGGTCACTGTTAAGGTTTTCCATTAGAGTGCAAGTTTTAGGAAACTGGGGTATGTATTGCTTTGGGATATCTGTTGGAGATGGAAATGAAAGCCTTATGGAGCATTGGAGTTTATTATCAACTCATGCGAGCGGTATGAAGATAGAAAGGAAGGGGAAGTTTTTCCCTTTAACTTCTTTTTTCCAGCTTTCGAGTTTTAAGTGGGTGGAGTGTGTCCTGCCCCAGCCTTAACTATCAATAAATGGTTTCTGTTTGCTAACGTCCTCTGTTCTAGGTGGTTTTCCTCGCTAATCACATCTATTGGAAGGGATTCATCCTCCCTTCACTACAGGGACTCTGAATGCAACCAGGGATAATTGCAACACTTCTTTATATGGCCTCTTGAGTCCACACATTTCTTGTTACATTCTGTTCTCTTTTCAAAGCTATAAAGTTTCAGCAGTATTAATTCTGGCTATTGGAGTAGGAGGTGGGTGGCTAGTTTCAGAGCTCTTCAGGGATTAAACGGTTTCTGCCACCCTCGAGAAAGGTTCAGCTCAGTTCATTTCAGCTGGGCACACTCAACTGATTCCTCAATAATTCCTCAATAATTCAACCTCCTCCTCCATTTCTCACATGAAAACAATAGAGGGGGAGCAAGACTGCTCAGCTGAGATCTACTTAGCTTGATCATCCATATCTGAAACACAATGACAGAATCTGAATTGTCCTCCTCAAAAGACTTGGAGAATGTGGACTCCATCAATATCTGCTAAAGTCACTGCTCCCTTTTGGAGTACCCTACAAGTAATTTCTCCAGCTTTGTCATGTCGGAGAGCACTCTGGAAAACATGCTGTACAATGAAGGAGCTCAATCCACTTAGTTTACCAAAGAGGAGCTAAGGGGCCCTGCCACACATGTGGGCAGGGAGCAGATGAAGACTTGGCTCCACCCCACACGCAGGCCAATTAGTACACCAGAGCCACTGTGCCTGGGGAAGTAATCCATACCAGGTACAGGGCCAGGACTAAGGGGGAACCAGGAAGCAAAAGAAAGAGGTAGACTCTACTCTGGTTCCCAGTCTGCTCTTGACGTAGTACAACTACACACTGCCCCTTGCTCAAGGCTTATGGCAGAGAGACAATTGAGCTACTTTGATACAGCTCACCTCGATAATATAAATTCCCTCAGACCTCCTATACCACCCCCGCCTCAACAATCCCCTCCCACTCCCCTATCGGAAAAGCTAATTTCCCTTCTCCTTCATTCCCTAAAAGCCCCCAGTCATCCCTCCCCCAATCACCCAAGCCTTTCTTCCCTCCACAGATAGCTCTCTTCTGTTGATCCCTTAAGGTCCCTGTGTCCTTGTCTATCTCCCCCAGTCAAACCCATAACCCCACTTTGCCTCCAGCCCACCCTCCTGGTCCCACTTCATTCCACACACCCAGTATTCTCCTTCTCCTCAAGTTTCCCCACCACCACCCTGTATCCATCTCCTAAGCGAGGGAAGCAGCAGAAAAAGCTGGAGTGTTGCTGAATGGGCAAGTGGCAGGATTTCTGCCCAGCTGGTTCTGCTGCCCCCTGACTAGCCAGGCTCCTCCCTCTCCCACGTTCTCAGACTCTCCAAGCCAGCAGGGAGGAGCCCAGGCAGAAATAGGAGGAAGCCAGGCAAACTGAAGTGTGTCTTTGTAAGCGGGAGAATAGTCCCGCTATTGTCCTGGCTTCTGCACTACCCCGGTGAAGTGGGCTAGCGAAAGGATCTGAGTCCTCGCTCCCACTTCCTTTACCCAGTGGCCTCCCTGCCCTTGAGGACTCCCCTTCCACTCTCCTGTCTGGAAGAGTCCTCGTAACCCCAACAAGGCTGGGCCCAGGATTCCTGGGGGGCTCGACCCCCAACCCTGCTGTGGTCATCTAGGACAGGGGCTAGAGTGTCCCCACTCCGGGATACTCTCTCTGCACTGGGCACTTCTCTGACCCACTTACCATTACATACAAGTTAAAGCAAATGCAAGTTATTTAATCAACAATTAATTTTAAAAAGAATAAGGAATAATGGGAAAGGTTAAAGGAAACACATCAACCCGCTCTGTGGCAGGGAACATCACAAACAGTGTCTCTGGAATGTCAGGGCAGTTCACAGTCTGTTCCTTGTAAGTCCCAGGCCTCCTTCTCAGGCCCTGGCTGTGCTGCAGGGATGCTGTGGGTTGGACACTTGCTTTTGTGGTGGCCACATGCTCTCAGGCTCTAAGTGGTAGGACCCTTCTTCCCAGTGTCGCCCCCGCCCTGTCAGGGTTATGATCCAAGTCTGGCCTGCAGAGCCTCTTGCCTGAGGCGTCTCCCTGTGCTGGGCCTGCAGCCCAGGGTCCCCCTCGGTCTCCCCAGCTGCTCACCGCACCCAGCTCCAGACTGCTCCAGCCCCAGCTGCACCACTCTGTCTCTGCTGCTTTGCCTCCAGCTCCCTGGGCTGCTTCTTTGGCCCCTCTGGCTCTGGTTGCTGCAGCTCTCCTCCCAGGGCAAGTCTGCTCTCTCTGGGCTGTGCCTCTGGCTTTGGGGCTACAGCTCTGCTCCCAGGACAGGGTCTGCTCTCTCTGGGCTGCTTTTCTGGTCCCTCTGGAACTGGCTCAGCTCTGCGCCCCAGCTCAGCTTGAGCCCCTGCTTTCTCCTTAGCTCGGCCCCACTCTGTCTGACCCATGCAAATCCAGCTCACATGGAGGATAGGACCTCCCTGGCCTCCTGACTCTCTGATTAGCCTGCCCACCCTGTCATTCAGGCTGACCAGGAGCATTGGCCTCTCCCCATTGTTCGTGGGGATTATCAGTCTCAGGGTCCTGGTTTCCCATAGACCCTTCCCCTTTTAGTACTGGGAGCTAGCCAACCAAAACACCCCCACTGAATGTTAGTCAGGGGGCAACTGTTCCCTTACATCTTGCTTGTTGGGCAGGAAGGGGACCAAATGGTCCCTGTTGGCAGGAGGTTGCTCCCGCCTCCTGAACCCTGCAGCAGATGGAGGCGGGAGAGTTGTCCAAGGGCTTCTGCAGAAAGAGCAGCCTCTGGCCTGCGCTACCACTCCCATGCTCCCTCCTTTGCTGCTGCTGCTTCTTCCCTCCCCTCTCAAACTGGACTGGGCATGGCCGAACTTATTAAGGTTTGCCGGGTTTCACCAACTTTTTGGAATGTTAGCCCAAGTTGCAAACTGCCTTTGCCGTTTTGAGGCATCCCGAAACATTCGAATAGAGATCTCCTTTCCAGAGGAGGGAGGTATTCATGACATTACTGCAACAAATTCATCCACCTACAACGTCACAGTTTTCACGTGGCCATGCAGCATGACTGCTCAGAACTTCTAAGCAATGGTAGGAATGAAATTTGGATTCCCAGGCTGCCTGAGCACAATAACTTACCCTTTAAGCTAAAGCAAAATCTATGGTTGTGACAGTACTTCAGTGTCCATATTCTTTAAACATTAGAATCAACAAGTCATTCTGAGAGGGTAAAAAGGCCTAGGTTCTGAATACAGTCATATAAACTTCTGTTGGGGTTGTTGGGAAAGCCTGGGGCTTGTACACCCAAAGGGTGGTTTTCTACAATTTTTCTCTCCCCTCATGGTATTAGGGTTTCCGTCTCCATGTTATAATTCCTCATCTTCCCAGTGGGTTAATGGGGTATGACCCGCAGACCTTCCAACAAATGTAATGCGCTACAGTTCCCAGCAATCCCTAGTATCACAACTTCAATAAACAACTGTCTAAAGCAGTGTAACACCTTACGACTTAGAAGAGCAAAGGATATCATCCTGTATAGTTCCTATCTGATTATCTTGAGACAATTAAGTAGCGTGAGATTAAATAAATCTTTGGTGAGCAGTATGGTGTTATCAGCATCTGTTAAAGTTAAGCCTTCAAGATCTATTAAAGTTAGGCATGATTCATCTCTTCTGTGTCTGGAGGCGGAATATGATGCAGAAGGAAGTTAAAGGTTTGGGAAAAAAAACGTTCTGCTTCTCCCTAAAACATGTTACAGAACTATATAGCTTTTTGGCTAAGAGCCATGTACAGGTTATATACTTGTCGCCGAGAGCTGTAAATTTATGTACAGCCATAACTTCTACCAACCACATCTTTCAAATCAGCAAACATCATTGCCGCTAGAGTTCTCATATTACAGAAAATTTACAGCAATAGGGATTAGAACAAATATGCTCCTGTATCTCACACATGTTGCTTTTGTTTTCTCTCTTCTTCTAATTATATATCAGTTCTTCATCTGAGCCAGGATAATAGGAGTGTATGTGGTTTATCTCAAGAAGAGTTTGTTCCCATATAATTTTTCAAAACATCTTTAACATTCTTAGAATTTGCTAAAAATTTGGTTTCTTTAAAGGCAGTTTTTATATTACAAATATGTTATACAGTTTAGTATTACCCTAGGAGTACCCTTCTACAAAATCTCTGTGACATACTGAATTTGCATTTAAAAACTGTTGGATTCTCATTTCTCCAGTTCAGTCTTTTCGGTCTATAGTTTTAACTTCAAAAACTGGTGTGCAACAGTTAAGGTAGGTCCGCAGGTCTAGGGTGACCAGATGTAACGGAGAAAATATCGGGACACATTGGGGAAGCAAAAAAAAAAAAAAAGTGGACGGAATTTCCGAAGCAAAAAACAAAAATAAAACAAAAAAACCCTGGAGTGGCCAAAGCTGCAATATGGGGACAAATGGCGTCCCAACCATAAATCCGTCTGGAGGCGAGACAAAGACCTAAAAAACGGAACAGTCCCGATTTTATCGGGACGTCTGGTCACCCTACCCAGGTTCCACTATTTTGCACTACCCTGTAGAATTTTGGACTATTCTGCAGAGCTCCCATCTCTCCTTGCCCTGAATAGATTTTATAACATGCCCATCAGTCTATGCACGCTTTACAAAGTGAGTGTTACTGTGTCAGACAGTAAGCCCAATTTTTGTAAATAGAGCTGTTATTGATTGTTCTTTATTATAAAAGGAAATTAACTGTATAAAGTTTGAAGTTTGCAATCAAGCTGGGGGGGTGTTAAGTTAATGGCTCCCAAAAAAGTTGACAGTGACTAAAATTCTAAAACAGTTTCACATTTAAGCATCCATAACTTAAAATCAGAGCTGGTTGGGGATTTTCTGATAGAATATTTTTTCCATCAGAAAATGCTGATTGATTGAAAGCAAAATGTTTTGCAGAAATTAGTTGACTGATAAAATTTCATTTCAGGGAGGGGGAGAGCATTTCGATAAGGTTGAAACAATTTTGATTTTTTTATTTCAAAACAACTTCATTTAGAAATTTATTTTATTTTATAAATTAGTGTTTTTTTAAAAGTCAAAATTGCAATGAAACATTTTGATTTCATAAAAACAAGACATTTTGAGCCCTCAACATTTTATTTCTTTCCTTTTCTTTTGGTTTTGGTTGTGTTTGTTTGTTTACACTCAGTTCTGGAACAGAAAGAGAGTTTCAGACTCACAGGATTTCCTGTGAAATTCCCACCAGACCTATTTAAAATGTTTTGATCAAAAATCTTTCATTAAAAAAATACCTAGTGCACCCTAAAGTAATCACAATACTTCACCCAATCATCATAATAAGGGGAGTTGATAGAGAGCTTATATACTGGAATTCTCGTCGGAAGTGTAACTGTGAAGCTTCAACTGACAAGTCAAAATGATCAAATCTGAGTAATTTGTCAATGACCTGCAACTCAAAAACAATATGACCAGTTTTCCTCAAACTGCAGAGATTTTCTGCCTTGTAAGGGTCTGCTCACTGATACTGCTGGCACAATTAAGGAGGCTCACTGAAAATGTGCCTATGTATATTTACATGAAGAAAACAAACCTTACAAGGCAGCAAATCCTTAACATCATCAAGACCATGAGCTGGGTAGCTACTGCAGCTGCCAACAGTAAGTCAGCTAACAGAGAAATAGTGAAATATGGGGTTTTTTTATTACTGCTACGAGGGACTACAGTTAGGTTTAAGTAAAGAATATAGTGCTCATGGGAAGCCTCATAAACACCGACATAATCAAGTATTGCTTTTAATACAAATTCATACATTTTTATAGGTGTTGAATTATCAGGCAAGATAATATATGACCAAGCTCTGGATAAAGTATACCGAAAGAAGCATTCCAGAAGGACTGCAAACGTAACATGATACAGTGCAATGCCATGGAGAGCTGAAGCTTTGCTGGGCCCATCACTGTGAGTTAAGGAGCGGGAAACCCACTCTAGAAAGGATGTTTGAAATAGGAGTTTATTGTGCAAAGTTCTGCTCTATTCCTGCAGATCTCTAAAAACGTCAAACAACGAAAACACAATGGTTAACTGAGAGATGTGCACAGTAAGTGGAGTTGACATAGTACAGGCTCCACATAAATAAAACCTGTATTAGAGGCAACACTTACCTTACAAAGAAATAAGAATGGGAACTGATGGCTGATGGGATTTATAATAGGAGGATATGGAGCCTTTCACCTTTAGGCCACTGGTTTGAATTTACTTCCATTGAGTAGCGATGCACCTTACCATCTGATGGCTCAGTGGGTGCCAGATTTGGTCTCTCTCCAGTTCCTAGCAAAATGTCACCTACATCACATGAAGCACTACAACAGCTAACACCTTCATGGAAATTCTCAGCAACTGGGCCCACATGTGCTGGGTCTTACCTATTGCCTGTAAAAGGTAGTCTCTCCAGCTCCAAGGTCGAGAGGCATTGATAGAAAGTGCCAGGGGAAGCCTGTCCTGCTGCTGCCCATGCTGTACCTGGTCTGTGGATAAAGAGAGAACACCAACGTTCAGTGCTATCCATCTGGTTTTTACATAAGCATGCAGTTACCTTTAAGAACTGTAAAAAGAAGAGTGTAGCTAGCTGTCGTGTCTTCCTTGTTTCCTTCTCATTCTCGCATTGATCAGAAGAATGCAGGGGCCCATTTCCTTTTCTGGTTTCAGAGTAACAGCCGTGTTAGTCTGTATTCGCAAAAAGAAAAGGAGTACTTGTGGCACCTTAGAGACTAACCAATTGGTTAGTCTCTAAGGTGCCACAAGTACTCCTTTCCATTTCCTTTTTTGTTATATTGCTGTTTTGGTCCTCTGGTTACCCCTTCTTCAGTACTTCCATTTGCTGGCCACTGACCATCTCCCCACAGGCAACTAGAGATGCCATCTCAGAAGGAGCGGAATGCCTAGCCAATCACGAAACTTTATATTCTGTCACAATACAACCTTGGCTTCCAAATAAAACAAAACACACACTTTGGGAAGCCAAGTGGCTAGTAAACCCCCTCCCAAAAAACCCCCACCCTGGATGGGGGAAATCCTAGCCTCATTAAAGTTAATGGAAAAATCCCACCGACTTCAATGATGCCAGGATTTACCTTGGGTATTCATATACCCTTCTGCTTCTACCTGGGTTTTAGTTTGAATATGGATTTGCCAAACTTCCTTTGTGCAATGTTTCACTCTCTTAATATAATCATTTTTGCCCCAAGTGATTATATTTGGAACACTTATTGTATTAGGAACAAATCTCCATCCCAACAGAACAGTTCAGATAAATCAACTGTGCACTGAGGAGTTTCTGGGAGGATGGAGAACAAGAATCTGCCTCTTTCCACACTGGCTGAGAAGAGTTAACATGGGAGCTTTGTGGCTGTGGCTGCCATCTTAGGGTGCCTATGTCGTAAGCTACTCTGGCACCCCCTCCCTACTCACAGGGAGGAATAACCAGTGGATCTATGTAGTCATGGAACTACAGTCCTCAATCTGCCCCAGACCTATGCCCAGATCCCACTCCATGCAGCACATCCCCATGGAGTGATGGTTCACAGCACATTGGCGGTGTAAACCTCCTATATATGCACCTTGAATCCTGCCTCACCTGTACACAGTCCCTTCCCATTTGCATGCAACATAAAGACACACTTAGTCCTAAAACTGATGCTGTGATTACAACCCAAAAATTACTTTAAATTTTGACAGGTATTAATCCTGTTATAGTATATAATCAGGGCTGGTACTGGAATGCAGCTTTGTTATGCACAATTACATGCATACTACTAGTCCACACTCTGCTAATTCCCTGCTAGTTTGGTTGTAGTTTGCATTTTGTCAGGCACAAAACTCTATTAGAGGGGTTTGACTCTCCATGCACTAGGCTAAAAAGTTACCCCTAAGTATTAGAGAAAATTAAGCTTCCTACTAGGGCTGTAAATTAATCACAGTTAACTCATGCGATTCACTCAAAAAAATTAATCGTGATTTAAAAAATGAATTGTGATTAATCACACTGTTAAACAATAGAATACCAATTGAAATTTATTAAATATTTTTGGATGTTTTCTACATTTTCAAATATATCGATTTTGATTACTACACAGACTACAAAGTGTACAGTGCTCACTTTATATTATTTTGGATTACAAATATTTGCACTGTAAAAATGATAAAAGAAATAGTATTTTTCAATTCACCTCATACATGTACTGTAGTGCAATCTCTTTATCATGAAAGTGCAACTTACAAATTTAGGGGTTTTTGTTACATAACTTCACTCAAAAACAAAATGATGTAAAACTTTAGAGTCTACAACTCCACTTATTCCTATATCTTGTTCAGCCAATCGCTAAGGAAAACAAGTTTGTTTACATTTACAGGAGATAATGCTGCCCACTTCTAAATTACAATGTCAGCTGAAAGTGAGAACAGGCGTTCGCATAACACTGTTGTAGCGGGTGTCAAAAGATATTTACATGCCAGATGCGCTAAAGATTCATATGCCTCTTCATGCTTCAGCCACTGTTCCAGAGGACATGCTTCCATGCTGATGATGCTCATTAAAAAAATAATGTGTTAATTAAATTTGTGACTGAACTCCTTGGGGGAGTATTGTATGTCTCCTGCTCTGTTTTACCCACACTCTGCCATATATTTCATGTTATAGCAGTGTCTGGTGATGACCCAGCACATGTTGTTTGTTTTCACAACACTTTCACTGCAAATTTGACAAAATGCAAAGAAGATACCAATGTGAAATTTCTAAAGATAGCTAGCACACTTGACCCAAGGTTTAAGAATCTGAAGTGCCTTCCAAAATCTGAGAGGGACGAGGCGTGGAGCATGCTTTCAGAAATCTTAAAATAGCAACACTTTGATGCGGAAACTACAGAACCCAAATCACCAAAAAAGAAAATCAACCTTCTGCTGGTGGCATCTGACTCAGATGGTGAAACTGAACATGCATTGATCCGCACTGCTTTGGATAGTTATCAAGCAGAACCCATCATCAGCATGGACTCATGTCCTCTGGAATGGTGGTTGAAACATCAAGGGACATATGAAACTTTAGCGCATTTGGCATGTAAATATCTTGTGACGCCGGCTACAACAGTGCCACGCAAATGCCTGTTCTCACTTTCGGGTGGCATTGTAAACAAGAAGCAGGCAGCATTATCTTCTGCAAATGTAAACAAACTTGTTTGTCTGAGCGATTGGCTGAACAAGAAGTAGGAATGATTGGACTTGTAGGCTCTAAAGTTTTACATTGTTTTGCTTTTGAGTGCAGGTTTTTTCTGTACATAATTCTGCCTTTGTAAGATCAACTTTCATGATAAAGAGATTGCACTACAGTACTTGTATGAGGTGAATTGAAAAATGCTATTTCTTTTGTTTTTTACAGTGCAAATATTTGTAATAAAATAAATATAAAGTGAGCACTGTACACTTTGTATTCTGTGTTGTAATTGAAATAAATATATTTGAAAATGTAGAAAACATTCAAAAATATTTAAATAAATGGTATTCTATTATTGTTTAATAGCACGATTAATCGTGCAATTAATCACAGTTAATTTTTTTAATTGCGTGATTAATCATGGGGTTTTTTTAATCATGCGATTAATCATGATTAATTTTTTTTATTGCTTGGTAGCACTACTTCCTACCTATAGGAGCTTTGGATGGGAATAGCAATGGAGAGAATATTGAATGAAGTTAAGTGATCCTTCTGCAATACACCATCTGGCATTGTGCTGTCTTCAGTAGAAAACTACCTTTCATTTAGAGCTGGGAATGGTTAGCAGCCTTTGGTAAAACTGAGGAAGAGCAAATAATGCATCCCTAAATTTGTGTTCTTTAAAAAACCAGTTCATCTGATGAATGTGTATTTTGCAGTGTTTTCATTTTTTTAACTTTCTCCTGAACGAAAACCTTATATTTTATACTCTTAAAAACAGACAACTTTATAATTTATGCCAATTAAGCATGCGGTATATTAGAGCTAACATAAGCCCTTTGTTTTATTTCAGAACCTTATTTTGCATCACTAAAATCTTGCCTTTTCCCCTTTGCTCTGGTACACACACTAGGGCTCTGGGGCCATGCCAAGAAAAATCAGCATATACCCATGGAGGTCATAAAGAAAAAAAGCTTGACATCATTTCCTTCCACTCATTAGCAGATTTAGTCTGGCTGGACACCATTTAGTTTTCAGATAGTGTGGTAGCTGAGTACTGTGTCTCACCTCTCTGTGGATTTATGGGTAAGATATGCTAAAAGGTTTTACCATATACTTACACTGGGTAAATACTTGTTACTCTACAAATTATGAAAGCAATGCTGATTACACAAGGGCTTTTTTTCTTAAAGCAATGAAGTAGGAAGTGCTATTATGCATTCTGAACATCATTCTGCAGAGAGAACAGCAAAAATAATGAGTTGTAATTCTTCAGGAATTCCTCACAGAAAGATTGCAAAGTTTAATAACCTCATGTATTTTAGGATTGAAGGAAAATCACTCATATGAAACACATGTTCTGTACCTAGGCTGCAGAGTTAATTAAATGTTTCACAGACAACTCACATAGTATGTTCTTATTCTCTTCCTGTGGGAGACTATTTCTGCTTACAAGGCTGCAATTTTTTTTTAGGTCAAAAGGAAGGTATTCAGGTGTGGTGTAGTCCATTTCAAGATATGATTTTTTTGACTGAACTCCTCTTGTAAGGGCCTATTCCTGCTCCAGTTAAGGTCAATGGAGAAAACCTCCCTGGTTTTCAGAAGACTATTTGGGCCCCAGACTAGGTGGGGAAACAGTCAAGAAGCCTCGTGAGACACTGATTGCTAGAACTCAGCATTCCACAGCAAACACTCTGCAACTTGCAGGTTATGACCAACACTGAATCAATCAGGGCTTGTCTTCACTACCGGGGAGATCAACCCGGCTGCGATCGACGCAGTGGGTGTCAATTTAGTGGATGTAGTGAAGACCCACTAAATCGATGGCAGAGCACTCTCTGGTCGACTCCGGTACGCCAGCTCGCCAAGAAGAGTAAAGTAAGTCAACCGGAGAGTGTTTCCTGTCGACGCAGCGCGGTGTAGACGCTAGGGTAAGTCGAGCTAAGCTACCTCAACTCCAGCTATGTTATTCAAGTAGCTGGAGTAGTGTAACTAGGTCAACTTACCCCGGTAGTGAAGACAAGCCCTGATTGATTCACTGTCCCTGGAAGTCAATGGGAGTCTTTCCACCAAATTAAATGAGTGCTAGATTAGGCCCAGAGGTCCTGATTCATGAAAGCATCCCTGTTCAGAAGAGCATTTAAGTACATATTTGTTGTAAATCTGTTCTGAATAATGATGGGTTTAAGCATATGTTTAGATGTTTTCTTGAATCAGGGCTGTAGACTGCAACACAACAAAAACTCCAGAGGATAGGAAAATAACTATAAAACATCCAATTTACAAGATTACACCTAAATTGTCACCTGCTTTAGTTAGTAGATTTTTTCTTAAATTAAATATTTCAAGTTATGGACTTCAACTAATGTTACAGAAAGTTACTCTATTCTGTTGTGAAACCTAACATATTTGAATTTCACTCTGGTATCCACAAGACTTAACATCATAAGTGAGTAATAATGACCTTGTTAAACCCTGTGATGAGGGTTAATCTCCATCATTTCTAAGGTAAGAGAGAAAACCTAATTAATGGTGCTCCACACCTGGGAGTTGATTAACGGATTGCCTCCTGGTCAGAAGAGGTGGGATTTGATAGTAATAAGGAACAGAGAGAGAGCTCACTTCAGGCAGAGACCCAGAAGAGGAACTAGATAGACTTCTCACTCTACCTGGGAAAGGTCCTGGTGGAAGGTCTGATGGTTTGGGACTGGATGTGATGAGGGGTAGAGCAACAGGTGTCCGTTAGGGTCAACTCCTGTGGCAGAGATCCTAGCAGAGGGGAGCCTTGGGCTAAAGTCTGTGAAAGAAACCAGGGAAAGAGGTAGAAGGCCATGATGGCAGGGGAAATCAGGTTAAAAGGTACTTAGACTCCCAGCAGGGACAAGCCTGGGTGGCCAGCACCCGACAAAGAAAAATTGGAGATAAGATGAGCTGGGGCAAAGGACTTTTGTGTGGAGGTAAGCCCAGTAAAGGAGAAATACCTTGTTTGTGTGAAGCTGAGCCAACGAAGAGTGAAGGAATTTTTGGTTTAGGACTTAACCCCAGAAGGGGACTGAGTTGTGTGTGACTTGGCTGGAGAGCTGAGCCACAGAAGACCCATCCAGGGAGCCCAGAAAAGGGACTGGCTGGGACTTATCCTAAAGGCTGAGTAAATGGCCATGAGAGGGAGTGAGGCAAAGTCCACTGAAATGCTGTGTCTGGGCAGCCAGGGGCACTGCAGAAGTAAGGATGCATGTTTACAAGCGTATTCCTTCCTTGGGTTTGCCTGCACACTGTGTCTTTGTGCTTTCCTTTATGTCCAGCCTAATCCTCAATTGAAGTCAATACAAACTCAGTGGCTTCAACAGGAGCTGGATCAAGTCCTGTATAGGAGGGAAAAGATATGTAGAAATCAGTTTTAAAAGCTTTAAACTTTTGGAAACATTTTTATTCACATTTTCTTTACGGACAAAAAAAATCATCAAAAACTTAGGCAAAAAGTTCCAAAAGCTATTTTAAATTTGTTAGAATGGACAAGTTGGTTTCATGGCTTTTGTTTTTAAATATTTTCTTAAATTCTGGAAGCTGAAATGGAATAAAGACCATAACTAGCGCTGGGGGATCTATTTGTTATAAATGAATATAACCCTTTTTCTACTAGGAAGTCACCTGCTCTATCTGACGCTGATAGTCTTTGAAGGTTCCTCTTTTCATTATCCAGTATCTCAGTGGTTCTCAAACTGTGGGTCTGTCAGGACAAATTGCTGAGAAATAGGGCAGACACACCCCAAGACTGGGTGGTTATTCTCCCATAAAATACATCAAACCAGCAACAAAAGTAAACTTCAGTCTCACCACACTGGCTAACAAGAAGTCAGAAAAGCAGTTTCCTTAGGTATTCCAGTACTAGTATCACCACCAAAAACACTAGACTTAAAGATGAGTGGTTCTTTAAAACCAATTTCATCAAATAAAAGGTTCTTCTGATCCCCAAGGACCAGCCACATACCCAAGTCAATATACAACTCAGATTTTACCCAATAATCACACTGTTGCCAATCCTTTAGTATCTAAAATCTAAAGGTTTATTTATTAAAAAAAAAAGAAAAGTAAAGAAAGGTGAGAGTTAAAATTGGTTAAAGGAGTCTAATACACACAACTGCAAAGTTCTTGGTTCAGGCTTGTAGCAGTGGTGGAATAAACAACTGCTGGCTTGTTAAGTCTCTGGCTGCTTCCAAATCATTGGAAGGTCCTCAGTCATTTGGTTAGAATGCCCCCATTAGTATAAGCCCATAGTCCAGAGGTTTGAGTAGGAAAGAGGCAAAATGGAGGTGTTTCCAGGGCCTTTTATAGTGTCTCTCAAGTGAAGGGAATCCCATTGTTCTCACTGTGGAAAATTACAGGTAAAAGTTGGTGTCTGGAGTTACATGAGCAAGTCACATGTCCATGCATGATATCCCTTAGTCACAGCAGAAGCCATTAACCATACTCCAGTGAGAATGTTCACAGGAAAGTTCATTAAGTGTAGATAGGCATCTCCCATTGTGAGTTAAGTGTTCTTTTGATGTTCAGTTTGAATAGTCCCTTCAAGATGTACAGGCTAAATACCTTGTGGGCATTACCACAGGAACAATCATATCTGAAATACAGGTACAGTGCCAATTCTCATAACTTCAAATATAAAAATGATACATGCATACAAATAGCATAATCATATTCAGCAAATCATAACTTTTCTATTGACACCTTACTTGACACACTTTGTATAAGATTTGTTGCAATTATATAACAGTGGTAGCAACAATGGTTTACGTAGTCCTATTTTAATCAGATATCATCACAGGGTTGGGACCCCAAAGTGGGTCACAACCCCATTTTAATGGGGTCACCAGGGCTGGCTTATATTTGCTGGGGCCCAGGGTCAAAGCCCAAGCCCCACCATCTGGGGCCAAAGCCAGAGGGCTTCAGTCCTGGGTGGTGGGGCTCAGGTTACAGACCCCTGACTGGGGCTGAAGCCCTTGGGCTCCGGCTTTGTTCTCGTCCAAGGTGGTGGGGCTTGGGCGTTGGCTTCCCCCCGACCCTCCAGGGTACCAGGCTCAGGCTTCAGTCCTTCCTCCCGGGGTTGTGTGGTAATTTTTGTTGTCATAAGGGGGTCATGGTGCAATGAAATTTGAGAACCCCTGCAGTATCTATTATTGCCTCAGTTCTGCAAGGTAGTAAATCCCACTGTTGGATGCTGAGCACTCAACTTCCTTTTGAAATCAGTGGGAGTTGTGGGTGCTGCTCTGTAGCCTACGGGATGGCACTTGTCACACTGAAAGATGAAGCACTACCTGTACTTATAAGTGTTTGGACAAACCAGTTTCCAGCTATGAATTATTCTACTTTGACTATTCAGATTGTGTTGGTCACATGGTACAGTTTCTTCTTGACTGGATGTCTTAACAGTTTAAACAAGAGAATTATGCATAATAAGCAAAAGATAATGCACCAAACACACTGAAATCCGTGGGGCTTTGTGCAGACTCAAGGATCTGCTCCCATGGAACTCATTACAGGATCACCACCTATGGCATGCCATTCCTCACATAGCCAGTTCAGCTTCTTTGTTTACTTGCTGCATCCTTTAAAAAAAAAAAATCTCCTGTGGAAAGGCAAATGGTTTTTAAAATAAAATAAAATATACAACCAACTCACTAGAAGAGGGGAAATTTTGCTTCCCCTCCTTCTTCAGAATGGCTGGATATAAAACAAGCTGTTTTGCTTTACCCATGGGGGGGGGGGGCTGCTTGGATTTATTAAATGATACATCACTAATTTTTTGCAAGAGTTTTTTGATAATGTATATCTCAGGAGATTGGTTGTGGCACAGCATGATTATCTTGGAACCAGCACTGGTCTCTTCATTTTACACATATTCTTGCCTTTGTATGGTTTCTTGATTGGTACTTAAATGCTTAATCCCCTTAAGGATACTGCTCTCATGATGAAAGACGCCAATCTACAGAGCCATTCCAAGAACTAATCAGTCCAAAAACATTGTGTGGCAAGTGCACCTGCAGATTTCAAAAACAGCATTTTATTCCTGATCAAAACTATGTTCACAAGAGAGATGAAAAACATCTAATTAAATATAATTATTACAGGAGAGAGAGAGACAATTCCTGTCAAATGGAAAACGTGATATGCCAGGAGAGCTCAGTGAATTCTATACAACAGGTAATTTACCTGACAAGCTTAGTCACTTTCTGCAGATGGTCATTGTTTCCTCAGAATTATTCAACATAGAGGTTTCTGCCTGTATTTGCTATTCAGATACTTGTTGTACACTTTGCAAAAGGCTGGGCAAGCCACAACCATATTACCACCCTGACTCCTAACCTTTACTCATCTTTAGGGTTCTAAGGAGGGTTATTTGTGGGATCAGAATTGGCAGTGTAGGCTTGGGAATTGAGGGCTCTGTATTGGACAGGTGTAGAGCAATGGGAGATATGTTTAGTCCCAACTATACATATAAAATGATGGGGTCTAAATTAACTGTTACCACTCAAGAAAGAGATCTTGGCGTCACTGTTGAGAGTTCTCTGAAAACATCCACTCAATGTGCAGCGGCAGTCAAAAAAAGCAAACAGAATTTTGGGCATCATTAAGAAAGGGATAGATAAGAAGACAGAAAATATCACATTGCCTCTCTATAAACCCATGGTACGCCCACATCTTGAATACTGCATGCACATGTGGGCGCCCAATCTGAAAAAAAGATATATTGGAATTGGAAAAGGTTCAGAAAAGGCCAACAAAAATTATTAGGGGTATGTAAGGGCTTCCGTATGAGGAGAGATTAATAAGACTGGGACTTTTCAGCTTGGAAAACAGACGACTAAGGGGGGATATGATTAAGGTCTATAAAATCATGACTGGTGTGGAGAAAGTAAATAAGGAAGTGTTATTTACTCCTTCTCATAACACAAGAACTAGGAGTCACCAAATGAAATTAATAGGCAGCAGATTTAAAACAAACAAAAGGAAGTATTTCTTCACATAACACACAGTCAACCTGTGGAACTCCTTGCCAGAGGATGTAGTGACGGCCAGGACTATAACAGGGTTCAAAAAGAACTAGATAAATTCATGGAGGATAAGTCCATCAATAGCTATTTGCCAGGATGGGCAGGGATAATGTCCCTAGCCTCTGTTTGCCAGAAGCTGGGAATGAGCAACAGGGACTGGATAACTTGATGATTACCTGTTCTGTTCATTCCTTCTGGGGCACCTGGCATTGGCCACTGTCAGAAGACAGGATACTAGGCTAGATGGACCTTTGTTCTTACCCAGTATGACTGCTCTTATGTTCTTATGTTCTTCTTCAGCCCCACAAAGATTAATTAGAAGTTAATACAACCAACTGAGGGTTGTAGGTTTTTGTGCAGAAAGCTCCCTTTAGGTGGTGTTTACAGGGTGGCCATGATAAAAGGAAGCCCCATTAGCACAATCCAATGATAATGTCTCATGACAACACTTCTATATCTCAAGATATGACCCCAACAGTAGCTCATTGCAGAGTTCGTTGCTTAGTCTGTCTCCCCCATCTCTTCAATCTCTCCCAGTTCTAGTCACGAGAACATCTGTTCCTGCCAATGAACTCTCCAATGCTGCATTACCTATTCTTGCTGGAATTCTGCAACTGTTGCATTTAGAGCCATCGCACTGCTGCAGAATTCCAAAGAGGGATTACAGTAAGTTACCAGAGCAACTGTGCTGCTGGCTGTAGGGAGGTTACTACAATGTATATCTTCAAACCATTCACATTTGTCAGATACCTGAATGTCATCAGGTTGAGGAAAGCTCTGGTATGCCTGTCCTTGGGCAGACAGATGTATGCTTTCCTGATCAATGTCTGCACTATAGTACTTCTGTTGGTCCAGCAGCATCTAGAATTGGATCACTAAGGCCAGTAGACAATTACTGATCCTATTACCATTCAAGTCAAGTGGAGTTTTCCCTATACGGGAGGATTGGGTGCTTAATAGTTCTTTGATTCTTAGCACTTACCATGTGGAAGATCTTTTGAATGGTGGGAAACTTCTAACACTGAATTTGATATGTAATACAATTACAGGACAATCAAATTAGGAAACAGCAAACATCAGAATCGAGGTAAGAAGATATTTAATTACCTATTTTACTGAGATTGAACCACAGACAGGGTGATCAGATGTCCTGATTTTAGAGGGACAATCCCAATATTCAGGGCTCTGTCTTATACAGGTGCTTATTGCCCTCTGCCTCCAGTCCTGATATTTCACTTGCTGTCTGGTCACTCTAATCACAGAGATTATTACTGGAATATCTATGTACCTGCCACCCCAGCCTAAAGAAGAAAGCACTTCATGCTATAGGAGGGCATTATAGCACAGAGTAAAACTGCTTGTATACTTTACTACTGATAATTTTAGTGTGTGTTTCCTTTTTGGTTTAGATTGGCACTTGTAATAAAGCGTAAGTAAGAGCCTAAACCTTGGTCATCATTCTCAGCCGAATAGATCTGTTAAAAATCAGCCTGTGTGGGGCAGTGGTGGACCATGTGCCACAGGTCATCATGAACTCTGCAAGGTGACCTGGACTCCAGCTGTCGCTGCACATCCAACCACTGTAGGCACTAGCCAATGGCCGAGGGAGCTTTTATCTGGAATTCAGCAGAGTCAAAACCTAATAGAATATTCACATTCCTATTGATTGCATAAGGTATACAAGTCTACATATAGGGTATCAAATCCAATCTGAGTTACAGCGATGTAAACCAAGAGTAACTCCTTGTAAGCAAATGGAATACTATATAGTACATAGTACACTGAATGAAAGAAAAATACTCCTGTGCACAGATTTGACTGTTACAGTACTAACAAAATAGCTCAGTCACTAGCTCTTAGGCCCCCTTCATACTATAGTTGACATTCTTCCTCTACTTTCAATCAAGAGGGCTGTAAGGGGTGTAAATAGGGTCAAATTTGGTCCTATCAATCCTAATACAGGCAAATGAGTATTCCCACACCGTCCCCCATTGATTTCCTAACACACAAAACTCCATTCACATGCCTCTGAACATCTGCTTATGATTGCCTTTCATACAACATAACCAACTCAATTCCTGCATAAGACATCTCAGTGTAATGGTAGCTATTTCTCCTCCTTTTATTTGACTGTCATTAACTTCTATGAAATTGGGAAGAGGAGAAGTTCCCTCCTCTCTAGGGGTGGATATTATACTATGTAAAACATAGGTAGTCAGCTGCATCTGCTTTAGATTGTAACAGTGCCACATCTTATTCTTTGCTAAATGGATTAATTGTCAAGGAGAAAATCCTGCCCCTAACCTCTCTTCATTTACGAGTAACCTCTTTGGGGTTTCGAGAGCATGGCCCCCCTAAATCTTTTTCCTAGGGGGGAGGAGGAGCAGTGAGAGAAAGGAGGGAAACTTGGGGGTGTGGCCCTGAAGCTCCAGGGAGAGGGGTGTGGCAGCCTGCAGGCCCTGACAAAGTGAAGCAGCAGAAAACCTGCCTGAAGCCTGGGAAGGACAGGGTGGCCGATCGGGGACACCCCAGGACAGGAGCCAGGAGGAGCACTGTGCCAGGGAGGAATCGCCCGAGAAGGACAGGCTGGAGCTGGACCCAGTATCACGGCTGCCCAGAGCTGCATGGGACTGTGAGTACTGGGGCTTGTGACTCTGCACTGGGAATAACGAGGGAGGCTGCTAGCTAGATAAGCGGGGAGGTGGTCGCTCTATGTGGCTTTGCAAAGAGGGCACCGGAGGGGTTTGTTGGGGAAAGTTCACTGGCCTGAAGACGACCAGGAGCACCCAAGGCTCACCACTCGACTGGAACTTTCCTCAGGACTCCTGAATTCTGTGTGCAGACGCATTGCTCGGTGTCTGCCCTTTCGGACTGTGCTACCACTGGGTCTGTGGGGCCTTGGTTTGGATGCAACCCTGTTCTACTGCTCCCCCTATACTTCCCCTTGTTGTTTTTCTCCTCTCATCCCTCTGTAAATAAATATCTCCCTTTGTTATATCCATTGTACTTTTCCTGTGGGGGTGTGTGTTCACTCTGGGGGGGTTGGATCAGGTGCCCCTGGGGTGGAAGGGATTTTTCCTGCTGCATTCCTGAGCGCATCTTCTCTTGGCCAGAGCTGCCTGCAGCGCAGACTCCATCTTGGCCACGAGGACGCTAAAGTTACATATGGAAAGTTGTAAAGATGCCTCATAGGGAGTCCTTACCGCCTGTGCCCCATAGAGCACAACTCTACAGGGGTTCCTTGTATCTCACCACAGGGGAGATTTGAGGAGTAGGGATAGCAGCTCTGTGGCTCTGATGGTACATTAGCCAAACCTGATGCAGAGGAGTTGAGGGTGCAGCAAGCGTGAAGGGCCTCACAGATCTGATACTGCAATAAGAGCCACAAATCAGCTCTCTCACCCATGACCTAAGGATGAGGCCAGTAGTCCTTGCCCTAGTTCTTTCAGAGCCCATCTATCCTGTATGCACTGGGATGAGGATTTGGCCACAATATTGTTTAATATGTCCTGACTAAAGTACTTAGAAGCAGTTGGCCTTTAATAAATATTAATTCTCTTCTTTAAAAATAAGTGAAAATATAGAACAGTCTTACTGTAGATCCTATAACTACTAAAAATCCAGAATGGCCTTTTTGCTTTGGACTGAAACCAATTCTGTAGTTCCATACATGCAACGTTTATTGAAATACTTGTGTTATTCCCTTTAACGGAGGTATGACCACATACCCTGCACAAAGCGTTCTCGTGCTACTTTTACAAGCTTTTTCTTCTTCGCAGCCAAACAGATTGGCCCCTGTTTGCATTGATAACTGGGCACAGTAGAGTCAAAGAAAGCCAAGAATCTGCCTGTTTTAGCTCCAAATTTTATTTTCATCGCTTGTAAAGCGAAGGATATTTTGAAGACTATCTCCCAACTCACAGGACAGAGGGAAGCACCTAGTGGCTTATAAACACAGCCTATTAAAATGGATGTTTTTACTTCTATGCACACATTGTGCTCAGTTTGTAGACATGCCAATGAGCAGTGAATGTTTTCTTTTTACTCTCAGTAGTTTCATGGTGATGCTGGTATAAGAGCCTTGGGGAAAATCCAAGAAGCATGAATGTCTTTGTGTGTGCACTGCCATCTCCTCTGCAATCTGTTTTACACTATGCAGTATAATTTTAATATGATCTCTACAGCCCAGTACAGGCCAGGTTGGCTGAATCACACCGGACCCTCGCTAGAACGCGCATCTATATAGTGCGAATTCGCATATAACACAGTCCCGTGCATGGATCCCAAATCCTGCATTCTAGCAAGGGTCTGGTGTATTGTAAAACCAGAAAAAGTGATCTCAAGAACTTCATAACAATAGCAGGGATAAAACTAACTAGTACAGCTAGTAGATAAAGTGTAGCCTTTTGTAACACCAGACCCACTTCACCAGGCAATAAAAATAATTTTCTTCCTTCCACTCCTGTGTCATACTATTACTAAAGACCCAGACTGTGCTAATGGAGATTCTCGTATCGCTCATGGGAGAAGGATCTTCTGCTTTTAGAGCAGGCCGCTAGGACTTATGATGCATATTTGAGCAGTTCTAATTACATCCAGTAGAGGGCAGTGGTACAGCAACATTAACCAATTACAGTACAAATGTTTCCAAGACTTCTTTTTATATATAAAATGTCACATCCAAAGTCAATCTTCACCATTTTACACTTACAAGTTATGCACTAAGAAAATCACTGCTAATGCAAGAAGAATCCCTATGTTTGCCTGCAAGCATCCCATGCCAACTGCTCATCTTAAAAAGGAGGCAAGACTAGGGTCTTGAGGATCACATAAGGCTAGACATGAAGAAAACCCTAAATACTTGTCAGGTGAGTGGTGGGGAGGGGAACTGTACTCTTCAGGGTGGCATTCCACAACTCTCACCCACCTGCAGGCCTGTCACGGACATATCAGCTCACTGTTTATAGGTAGTAACATCACAATAGAAGCTGCTGGTGCTTCTCCTTGGGGTTTACTGCATCTCTGACGCTAGTCAGAGTAGGGTCCGATAGATAATACACCATCCCCAAACTTCATCCAATACATAAACTGAACCTGAGGTTTGCAGGTGTGCAGTTAATTTTTGTATTCTTTATATTTGTGTGTATGTGTCTCAGCGTTCTGCAGTTGATAGCAATATCCAGTATGACTAAAACTAACATCAGACATTTTCACTTCTGTCCTAAAAAGGGGCAATTTTCCATAGTTTCATGGTTGCCAACAATTTCCCCCCCCCCCCCCCCCCCCGCACAGAGATAGTTTTTCAGTCCAAGTTATTATGCTGTATTAGGTACTGAAGAAGTTTTGAAAGCCCAAAAGGGGCTGGTTCTTATTTGCCCAGTCCTGTAGACTTTTCCTCACTGTACCATCAAGAGGTAGTTTTGGAAGGCAGATTAATGTATTATTTTTCCTACAGTTTAAACAGCACATTCACAGGAAACAATTTCTGGAGAAATAGTAAATCAGAAAAAGAGTTCACTGGACCCCCTTCTGTTTTAAGCTTTCCCAGATGTTATCCAGGTGTCTTGGTCAATACATCACTCAGTGGATTAAAGCTAGTCTCTGCATACAAAATATCATCACTTGCAGATGACTGATGTATCTTCTTGTTATTGGTTCAATGGCCACTCAAATCACAAAGCAACTAAATATGGTACTGCTCAAAGTAACACCAAAACCATTCCATCAAGGTTCTGCAGCATTCCCCCCCATCCCCCTTATGAATATATGAATGAGAACAGTCTTCTAGTGCACCTGGGGTTTTTTCCACCAAAAGACACTTCACTTCTCTCTTTCAGATCAGAATCTTCTGCTGAACACAGAAAGGAGAAGAGAGATTTCCTGACATTCAAATTGAAATAGGCCTCCCTTTCCCTCTTGCTACATCAAAGACAAGGGGGACACGGAGAAGGCTGTACATATTTAGGGGACTGGAACACATGACTTATGAGGAGAGGCTGAGGGAACTGGGATTGTTTAGTCTGCAGAAGAGAAGAATGAGGGGGGATTTGATAGCTGCTTTCAACTACCTGAAAGGGGGTTCCAAAGAGGATGGATCTAGACTGTTCTCAGTGGTAGCTGATGACAGAACAAGGAGTAATGGTCTCAAGTTGCAGTGGGGGAGATTTAGGTTGGATATTAGGAAAAACTTTTTCACTAGGAGGGTGGTGGAATACGCACTGGAATACGTTACCTAGGGAGGTGGTGGAATCTCCTTCCTTAGATATTTTTAAGGTCAGGCTTGACAAAGCCCTGGCTGGGATGATTTAGTTGGGGATTGGTCCTGCTTTGAGCAGGGGGTTGGACTAGATGACCTCCGGAGGTCCCTTCCAACCCTGATATTCTATGATTCTATTTGTCGTAGCCTACTTGTGGTTTCCCCCCCAATATAGGCCACTATCTGCTTCCCACTGTAGTGGATAGCAAACTCCCAGAGACCATCCTAAGAGCAGGATCTGGGCCTTTTAGGTGTGACATACCATTGTCTTATTATTTAAAAGTTTGTTTTCTCTCTCGTGTATCTTGTAAACATTATAATAAAAACATATGATTGTAAATAACTTCACATTAAAGTTCTCCAAAGTTCATCCTTCATTATAGCTACCAGATCATTCTCTTGCCTGGAACTTGGCATTGGGTTTCTTTAGTCTGGAAAAGAGAAGACTGAGGGGGGGCATGATAGCAGTTTTCAAGTACATAAAAGGTTGTTACAAGGAGGAGGGAGAAGAATTGTTCTTCTTAACCTCTAAGAATAGGACAAGAAGCAATGGGCTTAAATTGCAGCAAGGGAGATTTAGGTTGGACATTAGGAAAAACTTCCTAACTGTCAGGGTTAGGAAGCACTGGAATAAATTGCCTAGGGAGGTTGTGGAATCTCCATCATTGGAGATTTTTAAGAGCAGGTTAGACAAACACCTGTCAGGGATGGTTTAGATAATATTTAGTCCTACCATGAGTGCAGGGGACTGGACTAGATGACCTCTCAAGGTCCCTTCCAGTCCTATGATTCTATGAACTTAAAACAGTAACTTTTCCAGCTGTATGAATTTGAGTGCTGTTGAAATCCCTTTAATGTTCAATTCACCTTTCTCTGATGTGGCACACAAAAGTGCCTTAACAATTGTACATCAGTCAATTCAACCTTAGAGATACCATTTGTTACACAGTAATTTCTGCTTTGCATGTCTGTGTAACATAGTGTACTTATTCTGAATAGTGTCAAGTAATGAAGGGGAAAAAATCCTTTCAAGGCTAGGGAAGTTCTCTCCCTCAAAGAATTGGCTCAACTATCGGGAAAGGAGACAAGTTGCTCCTGAAGAGAAAGTAGATGACGGGGGTAGCCTAGAAAGGAGGCAATCATCTTGGATCAATTCAGATCATCCCAATAAAAACGTGAAGAGGATGATTACTCTTAAGCAAATAGAGTCGTGGTGAGCAGGTAAAGAAAGAGCTTTTGTTATACCCAAGAGAAAAACAGTTTGTATCATTCGTTTAAGCCACTTGGCTTTATGGTTTGATGATAAAGACCAAAAAGTCATGTATAATCTGAACACTTCCATGTTCCACTTTTGTCAGATGATACGGGGAAGCTTATTTTTGCTCACATAGCTAGTCTGGGGAAGTTAATTTTACAATATCTTCCCAGTTATCAACGGCATAGGAAACTAGTGTGGTACTGAATACTCTTGGAACTATAGTATAGATTCATATATCCCTTGGCTGTGTTCGAAAGGCAAAAAATGCAAGAGTCTTTACTCTGAGGGCAAAGGCCACAGAATAGCATTTCTCCATACACAAGGAGCAACCATATACTTTCAGTCAAAGAAATATTTTAGATGAAGGGAAACAGTCAGAAAGGATAAAAGTCAAGTCACCAGGAGGGAGCACAACGGGTGTGTTTCCTGTATGACACACTGCATCAGTTCTGCCTTACAGAATGGCAAGCAGGCAGACTCCTTACTTTGAAGAGAAAATCTTTAAACATTTAATAAAAGTTAATGTTTCAAGTTTATTACAATAGTGCCAACGGACCAACCAAAACCAGGGCCCCATTGTGCTAGCATAACACTGACAGATCCCAGTTGTCAGCGGGTGGGATCGAATCTGGGACCTCTAAAGCTTAATGCATGAGCTAAAAGCCACATGCCTCTTAGCAAAGGCTGTAGCAGACTCATTAATCTCTATGTGGACTCAGTGCCACTAGAGGGGGACAGAGCACCACACCGAGGAGGGGTGCGGGTTACACTAGGCTCTGTACATACACATTATAAGAGACAGTTCTCGGCCTAAACGGTTTACAATTTAAATAGATAGGACTTACAAGAGGTAGGGGGAAAGGATACAACAAAGCTAACATACCTATTTACAGTAATCTATTTGCAGTATATAACAGACCATTTTCTCAAACCACCAGAAGCTGTTTCTCTCAAAAAGATCCTCCAACCATAGCAAAGTTTTAGGCCTATGTGGCATGTTAGAAAATAAAACATACTCCAGGCCAAATAGTTTAGAGAATTCCATAAATAGATCAACAAGCAAGAAGTTTACAATCACTGCAGTGTTCAATATCTGTAAATAACCTTTGGCTGGTTTTCCTGCTGGTTCTTTGTCATCAGTTCAAAGTGTGAAGTAATATTCTCATTCTGTGAGATATATCACATTTCTGAACAGTGAGTTTTCCTGTGAAATTTCACTATAGCTGTATCAAAACAATCCACAAAAAATTTAAGTACGCCATCTTCAAACAGAGGGGGGATTAGTATTTTTGATATTCTTCAGGATACAGGCATTCATCGGAATCACATACCCTCAATCTTGTTAATGCAATGCTAAAGTTGAAAATTTAACCGCCAAAATGAGGGCATGAAAATGTTATGGTTCTCATAGCAATGTTATCTTTCTCACATTGCACATATTTGTACGTTCAATCCTCTGCTGCTCTGATTTACAAGGGGGAGTGCATAAGGACCGTCGTCTCATCACAGAAGCAGCCAGGAAAAATGCCTTCTTGTCCCATAACAATGTGCTGGAAGGTACATCAATTTTACTCCCTTGATCATGAATTATGGACCTAATCCAAAGCCCATTGAAGTTCATGCGAGTCTTTCCACTGACTTCAATGGACATTAGACCAGGCTCTAAAATCTCTTACTTTGCTTAAAAAGAATCTTTATGTTGCCATCCACAGCAAACATTGGGCCAAGTTTTGTTTTTGGGGTTTCATTGTTGTTGTTGTTAAAACATGTTCCTGATATATTCCACAGGCACATTCCACAGTTTTGGGTCCAGGCCAATGGAGAATTTTTCAGAAAGTTACAAGTGACTGAAAGTACGTTAAAGCTGCTCTGTGATGACTCCAATATGTAGTACTTGTGGCATCTTACATGTATACAGAGCTTTATACACTGAAGGATTCTGAAACACTTCAGAATTATCAGTCAGACTCACCATTTCATTACCTGACTTTTACACTAGTATAATTAAGTGGTGAATCAAGCTCCATTATACAAGGAATCACTTATTCCACTACTGAAATGTAAGCACAAGGTGGGACTAGCAGATGCTTAATACCACTCCACAACAATTGAGGGTAGTGCAAAAAGAATACTATATCCAATTCACATTTCACGATGAATTTAGATAGCCGCAATGCAATCATCCAAATAGCAATCTGGCTAAAATCCTAGAGTTGATATCCTTGAGAAAAGTGCTGTGAGGTCATTAATGACAACAATGGGCCTAGAAGGTGGTTTGAAACTTTAGCACCATGCTCCATATGTAGTTCAGTACTGTTTGAGTGCAAAGACTATTCACCTAATGAATCAACCACAGCACTGCACAAGGGCTGATTAAAATATTTTCCAGAGAATATAGATTAACTGTAGAGTATGCTAACGAGAAGAAACTCAGAGCAGTGACTCTGTGTATACTTTCAAATAAACTGACATTTAAATATTCTCCCTTCTATCATAGAGGGTATATAAGCAGTCCCTGTAGACAAGTCTCTTCTCAGAGGATGCGCTCATGGCCTTGTGCAGGCAAAGGTACAACAAGGGAGGGGGCAGGGGGCCCAAGCCGTTCCCTGGCCATAGACAGGAAGGGAAGGAGATGTTCTGGCTGGTCAAGGTCTCTCTGGTGGGGGTAGATGGGGGCAAGACGCCCAGTCTCTCCAGTTTGAGGGGGAAGAGAGAAGAGATCCCAGAGAGTCAGGTCTCTCTGATGGAAAGGAAAGGGAGAAGTCCTAGCTTTCTAGGGACACACTGTTGAGAAGGGAAGGGGATGGAGGGGAAGAGGTCACAGCAGCGTGAAGTGGGTAACCCCATACAAAAGTCCGCACTTCACAGGCTTCTTCATTAGGAATAATCCAGTCACAGGCAAGATCTTTGAACCAGTACTCCCCACGCTCCTGTGGTCTAATTTATTAAATACCAATCAGCTCCCCACAAAAAGACCCCTTCCTAGGGTTGCCAGGCGTCCTCTCAGCAGGCTGTTAAAAGTCCGGTCGGCAGTGCAGTGGGGCTAAGGCAGGCTCCCTGCCTGGCCTGGCTCTGTGCAGCTCCTGGAAGCGGGAGGCATGTCCCTGTGGCCCCTGGATGCAAGGGCAACCATGGAGGCTCTGCGTGCTGCCCCTGCCTCAATCGCTGGCTTCCCAGCTCCCATTGGCCGGGAACCATGGCCAATAGGAGCTGTGGTGTTGGCTTCTGCGGGCATGGGCAGCACACACGACACAAAGCCACCTGTCCGCGCCTCCACCTGGGAACGGACATACCGGCCACTTCCAGGACCCACAGGGAGCCTGCCTTAGCCCCACTGCACCACTGCCAGGGAGCTGCCTGAGGTAAGCGCTGCCCAGCCAGAGCCAGCACCCCAGACATCCTGCCCCAGGTTGGAACCCCTCTCCCACACCCTAATTCCCTCCCAGACCCTGTACCCCCGCCTGTACCCCAACCCCTGCCCCAGGTTGGAATCCCCTCCCACACTCAAACTCCCTCCCAGAACCTACACCCCACCCCCCCACCCACACCCCAACCCTCTGCCCCAGCCCAGAACTCCCTCCCGCACCCCAACCTCTTCATCCCTTTCCCCACCCTACAGCCCATACCCTGTGCCGGAGCCCGCACCCCCTCCCACACCGCAATCCCCTGCCACAGCCCTGAGCCCGCTCCCATGCTCCAAACCCCTTGGCTCCAGCCCAGAGCCCTCTCCTATGCCCTAAACCCCTCATCCTCAGCCCCACCCCAGAGTCTGCACCCCCAGCTGGAGCCCTCACTCTCTCCCACACCCCAACCCCCTGCCCCAGCCCAGTAAAAGTGAGTGAGGGTGGGGGAGAGTGAGCAACAGAAGGAGATAGGCTGGAGTGAGTGGGGGCTAGGGCCTTGGAGAAGGGGCGGGGCAGGGGCAAGGGTGTTTGGTTTTGTGCCATTAGAAAGTTGGTAACTCTACCCCTTCCCCTCACCGCTCAGGTTTAGTCTAACAATCCTCCTTAGCACCGTGCTTCCAGTCCTGGTCTCTAGGCTGTGCCCTGTTTGAGGGGTTTCACAGCCCTCCTTCCTGGGACTGTATCTGGGCTGAGTTCTCTCTACATCCCACCCCTCAGCCACAGCCAGCTAAACAACATTGAAAGTTACCTTTTAAACCAACTTTTAGACAGAGCTAAAGCAAGGGTTTGGCAAAGCACCTTCACTTTTTAATGCTCTCATGTCCCTTGATGCTATAATGCCATATTACTACTCGGAGTGCATTTGAGCTTAAGGGTGGGTAAGCTCAATCACCTTGCCAAAATACCCTGAGGTCACTTAAGAGGTCAACATATTATTTAAATTGATTACATGCCTACTGTCAAATGTTCTCAAACTGTGGTCCCCTAGAAAGCACTTATTCCTCCCCACACTTTGGAAGCCTCTTCGTACATCAGCATGCCCATTATTCATAGTAAACCTCAGGGATTTCTTTCCTCCAATACAGAATACTTGTATCATATTGGACTTTCCACCACTGAAGTTAGGGTTTCTAGGCCCCTCAAAGGTAACGAGGATTACATGCTGCTGCTTTGTGACCACTTAGAAAATGTCTAGCTCTCCTATTTCAACACTCCTCACATAATGTGCAGCTCAGGGGGACAGATTGCTTGTTCAGTTCTATTTTGCAAACTCCCCTAGTAGCATAGCTCAATTCTTTAGTGGCTCCCACATTCCTGAAACTTGGAGTGGTACAGACCTACACAGGAATCTAATTACTTAATTAAAGGAATACTAGAATGACTAGCTAATCATTTATATTCTATATATTAACTACATAAGAATATTAAGGGCCAAATATTTCACCCAGACTTTATTGGCCCTCCCTACGGGCTATGCATGAATGCCTGAGTCCACTCATGCACATGTCATTGCAGGATAGGAGTCTCGATGTGTAAAATTGCACCCACAATTAAAATTTGCCCTAAAAGTATATGACACATACAGTCCGTACACACACACACCCTCCTCCCCAACCCCCCCTTTGCTAAGGCTGATGAGAAGATTGTGGACTGTGACAAATATTTAGGGGCAGTCATTTAGTTTATATTGTGACAATTTATAGGCAGTGGATGGGCATCTCTAGAGACCCAGGAAATACAGCAGTGTTTGAATTTGAGCACACTGCTCTCACTGCATCTGAGCTGCCCTATTGTTCCCATTTTGATACTTCTTCACCTCTTCACAGGAGCTGAAGGGCAGGGTGAACATGGAAAAGATCTCTAAACCAGAAAGAGGGATGCCTGTTTCTTGTGTCAATTACAGTGCTATGTAAACTACCCTCTTCTGACTCATTGGCTGCCAAATAGCATACACCCCTTTCTGCTAACACTACACAAATTCAGCTGGATTGTGCCCAGTTGCTGACTGCATGCGTGTGTGGGGGGGAGGCATATTACCCTCCCCTCTCAGTGGCCCACTGCTAGTAAAAGGAGAAATACCAATGCCAAAGCTTTCAGGGAAGACCCAAGGAAGGGCTCCCCATCCTCAACCATACAAGTTTTGTTTTGTTCTTGAATGAATAATCCC
This sequence comes from Caretta caretta, assembly GCF_965140235.1. NCBI lineage: Eukaryota > Metazoa > Chordata > Testudines > Cheloniidae > Caretta > Caretta caretta. The sequence continues at coordinate 171,203,651 of NC_134208.1, forward strand.
TTATTGCCCCACTGAAATATTTGAAAATACTCTTGGCTGGAAACAGCATCCAAGCCATGACAATAAATTTGTGTTGTGAAAAAATTTGTTTGGAACGAAAGAAAAGCCTGCAAAAAACAAACAACTCCCCCAACGTTTCCTCCAAATGGCCTCATTCTGGCAACATGTAAAACTACAGAGGCAGAGCCTGCCCCCAGTTACATGGGGGTAACTCCTGTGCTAGGCAGAGCAGGACAAAGCTCATAATCTTCATTGTCAGTTCATGTCCAGTTAAACTACAAAGGGCCAATGTGTACTGTGTTATACACAAGCAATCCAGCTGGGCTCAGTAAGAAGACACTGAGAGCAGCATTTCACCCAGTAAGTGTTTCGCAACATCTCTTCCAGGAAACCCCCCGCCCTCACATCTATCAAAGCAAGTACCTCACTGCGGCAGTTGGAGAGAGCAGGAGTAAAGAGTTTTTCCTGGAAAGCATTTGCAAATTACTACAAATCACATATCTTTACAGAAGCATTAAGAGGAATTTGGATTTGATTTTATTTTTAAAACACATTCTTTTTTCTTTTCTTCTGTCTAGTTCCAACTTTCCAGGACTATATGTACTACAAATGCACAATGATAAAGAAATCAAGAAGTTATTCGCTCACGTGCAGTGAGTTGATTTCATTTTTCTATATAACATTTTTGACCAAGCTCATGAGTTGGTGTACCCCACCATCAAAGTCCAGGATTGAACAAAATCTTTATGAAAGATGTCTCATAAAACACGACCATATATTAAGAAAAGGTAACCACTGTTAATAACAAAACAAAGAATGCTTTCAGATGATTATCTTTTCTGGTCATCATTCTTCAAGCAAGTCCTTGCTCCTATCTAGTATTTGGAGGATTTCATTGAACTGCAAAAGAGTTATTTGGGATTTTTAATTATGCCAGACTAGGTAGGAATATAGTCAAGGATAGACTGACCTAATCTTGCAACCTGTACTTCACATGAGAAAGAGTTATAAGTTTCTCCAAATATTCGAATACCAATAACAGTGGAGTAAAACATGCCTCGTGTAAGATGAGAAGGACCTTTTAGACTAACTTAATGACACCAACTCTCCAAAGATGAGGAGGATATGGAAGAAACACATAAGTATCAAAGGCTGCTAAATTAAGTGTCTATTAAAGAAAGTAGAGACTACTGCCCAAATGGAGCAAAGCAAGAATCCACAAAACTCATAGCTTTGACCACATTCAGACCTACATATTTGAAGTGAAAGCTTCTTGCACTGATTTGCAATGCATCCTTAGCCGGCCGGATGTGTGCGGGGGTGGGGGGAGAGAAGAGGAGGCTGGTTTTAAACAGATGTTCTCCTTTCTTGGATTTCATTCATAAATGAATGGGAAATGGAAGTGAAAGTGAGTAAATGTATCTTGTGTGTAGAGACAAACATCAATTCAATTACCATTAGACATCTAACAATGTAATACATTTTTCCCTTAGGGCTGCAGCACTGCAAAAGGAAGAATCCTTTGTCAGATGCCAGAAGTGCAATGAATTTAAAGACGCTGACTTAATGCCAGTTTATCAGCTCAGATACTGAACAGGTTGATGTTAGCTGAAAAAGGAATTAACCTTGTCATGATGCATCTTGCAGCTCGATTTCTTTGTGTCCTGCTAGCCACGTGAAAAATGACCCTGCAGGATAAAATGTTAAATGGCAGAGTGCGAAAGCTACAGTAAAGTAAGCTCAGATATGTTGTTAAAGCACCGGGAACAGGAACCACATACCCATACCCGCACGCACATTTTTTTTAATGTCTTACCTGGCTTTTATCATCCAGCATTAGCTATATATTACTTGTATCCCACCTCCCACCCAACATGCCTGCAGGCCAGTACCTACCTCTATTTATAGTCTTCTGTAATCTTTTCATCTTCTCCCCTGATGTCATCAGGTGAGGTGACTGCCTGGCTCTCCCATTCACAACACAGGGACTTGCCTACTCTCCCATCCTGAAAATAGAAGCATCGCCAGGAGGCATGAGGGGCTAACTGCCCTAAGTACTATCCTGTTTGAGCCCTGCCCTTGATATGTACTAGAGCAAGCAGAGCAGGATTAATCTAAAGTCCCATAGAAAACATCTGACTTCTCCTCACCAACATGAATAGTATTCATTTTCTTTACCTTTTGAATACTTGGTGTTCTGAGTTTCATGGAATCACAAGAGAAGGAAGGGTGGTATCTGCCATCTGGAAGTGATTATGAAGACTTACTGTACTGCAGAACTAAGCTATTTTGTATCAAATTCTAACAAAAAGAGGTGCTATTGAGATAAATGCCAGACTAAAGAGTGGCTAAAACAATACAAACACGAAGTTTGCCATCAGCATTCCAAGCACTCAGTCTGGCTAACGAAAAGCACAAACTGGAATTTATGAATAATCTCAAAATGCTGAAGTAATTTTGCCTTGGGCCCAATTCCCCCCAGCTGGTCCTCTTTTGGCTGATCAGGAACTGCTACTTGCTTCTTATTTCTTAAATATCTTTATTTGTTCAAGTGTATTACTGACTGCATAATTCTTTCCTCCTACTCCCCCTCCACAAAATAAATCCCTTTCCATATTACCAACTAGAAATAACTATATTTTCCTGCATCTTCTCCAAATCTAACATTTTCACCATCATCATTTGTATTACGGTAGCACCTAAAAGCCCTGGTCATGGGCCAGGATCCCATTGTGTTAGGTTCTGTACAAACACAAGAGAAAGATGGTCTCTGCCCCAAGTTGTTTACAATCACCACTTTATAACAAATTAGAAAAAAAATCATAATGAGGAGTGCACCAAGGGTGTTACAAACTGACCAGTAAAAGCATAGGGCTAGATTTTAAACTGGGCCTCAATATAGCTTATATTTTTTGTACACATAAATAATTGCACATTCATAGTGTGTCCCAAATTTTGTGGGTGCAAAGTGACAGGCACATCTATCTGTGAGGGTAAAACTGTACCTAGAAAAACTGTTCCCATCTAAGAAAGCCATACTTAATCTGTATTTATACTGGACAGCTTGATTTAACTTACTCTGTAGCCATAAACGTAAAAGTCCATAGTGACTACATGGATCTGCTCTGAGCAAAAGCACCACATGTTCTTGTACTGCCTCTGGAGCAGCCCAGTTTCCCCACTGCTCTAGGGAGGATGTAAACTGGTGAGTCTACGTTTTCCAGCATGCTGATACTCCTGGGGGAATTCTGCGCCACTGTGTGTGCACAGAATTCTTGTCCCCCGCAGATTTCTGTGCTTCCCCGCAGAAAAATGACTTCTGATGAGGAAGTAAAGGGAGGCCGCAAGAGTGGTCACGCAGCCCTCCACAGCAGTGTGAGCACGTCATTTTGGGTGCCCAGAGCATCCAGCAGAGAGGTAAATCACTGCAGAGGGCTGGGGACGCTCTGGCTGATGGCTCCTGTGCTGCGGATGGGAGAGTCAGGACTTCCTCTTCCCCTGCAAGGAGTGGCCAGGGCCAGGTCACAGCCCCAGAAACTTCCCTGGCTGCAGGAAGCTTCACTCCCCTCCCTGGTTCCAGCCTTGCGGGGGAGGGGGGAAACAGTCACTTTACAGGGAACTGCTCCCCCATCAGCCCAGCCCCTCCATACCCCGACCGACCCTCATCCCTGAACCCCCACCCTGCCAACCACCATCATCCCCTGCATCTGGACCCCATGAGCCCCTCCCCCCAGACCACCCACCACTGAGCCCCCCAATCCATACCCCAACGAGCGGCACCCCACCTGCACCTGGACCACCCCGACGAGCATCCCACCCTACTGAGCCCCAACCGGCTGCACCTGGACCCCCACCCCACCAAGCTCCACTCCCCCCAACACCCAAACTCACCCCTGCTGAACCCCAGACACAAGCCCCTATGCATCCAGATCCCTGACACATTCAGACCCCTCACCAAGCTGCCTGCACCCAGATTGCCCCACACAGAAACCTCTCACTCCAAACCTGGATCCCCCCACACTAAGCTCCTCCACACTTGGATCCTTCTGGGCTAAGCCTACCTGCTCCACACCTGGATCGGGGGCCAGAGCTGGGCATGCGTGTGAGACTCTGTCGCTCTCACTTGAGTTGGTGTGCCTGGCATGGAGGGACAGGGCCCCGGGGTATTTCTGGTGCAGGTGCAGAATTTTGTAGACTTTTAAAATGTTATGCACAGAATTTTTATTTTTTGGTGCAGAATTTTTAATTTATTGGTGCAGAACTCCCTCAGGAGTAAATGCTGATTCAGCTATATAGATAAGTACATTGCAGGGTGTAGAGCTAAGGTCCCACCCCCTGCCAGGCACCAGCACAGGCATGGAATGTGTAGCCTGCTTCCCCTTGCATGCTGCTACTCCTGGTACAGATAGCATATACCAGGGACTAAGGAGGTGTCTTACACTTTATCACTGCCTTCCACAGATGCACAAGCTAGGTGACAATTTGGTCTTTAATAGCTTTCTACCTGCAGGTCACAGTCTACAGTAATGACTTCTCCAAGTCACGAAGTTATCAAGTGTCATTTTGCCTAGAAGAAGGACATTTATCAAAGACTTTAGACTAATAGCTCGGCTGATATAAGAGCAGACTATAGGATCCAATATAGAGTTTGTATTAGGGTGCTATACCATTTAGTACTGATCCTAATAAAAATTGCATGTGCAAAGACTGGGTATTTAATGACACAGTAAACCATTAGAAGTTATGTTCCAGTTTCAGCTTTGTCACCTGAATCGCTGGAAGGGAATTTAATTGTATTCCATTATTTCATGGTTTGTTTAAATGTTAGTATGAGGGAATTTTCTGAAACGATAATAGAAAGTTACAGACTGTAAAAGTATAGTAGAACTAAAGTCTCCCTGCCCCCTGTCCCAAGTCTTGTCTTTTTTCCAAGGCACATAGGAATTCCTAAATTGATTATGAGGCAATGAACATAACAGGAGATGACATTAGCTCCCTTTTGCTAATCAGAGGATAGGAAATAGCATAATTAAGAAATAAGTGTACACTTCAAATCACTAATTTGCTGTCTCAGATGATTCCATTTGTTAATATATAAAAAAGGTGTACATGCCATGCACATTATCAAGTTTGTAAGCTCTACAGAAACTAACCTAAATCAGTATATGCTACAGTTATCCTGTTGTAAAATATAAAATGCACTGAAGTTCAGAAGTTAATCTGGCTTTCAGTGAAGGAAAATAAAAAAGTTATTTCTCCCAATTTGGGTCAGTTCAATTTTTTTGGAAGAGACTGATTGCAGAGAGAAACAGGCAGGTCCTTTAACACTCACACTCTTTCACCTTCCATTTGGAAGGAACAGTTGATTTCTGATTTCTTTAATAGCATGTACAACGTAATACAATCTCCTACATGAGGTGATGCAACAGAGCTATTACAGAGATGGCTCTGGGCTCCCCAATGGGCCTCGTGGCACAAGACTAATGCAGCTATGTTTGACCAGCATTGGGTGGAAACAGAACATTGTCACAACACACAGACCCACCTTACCCTTATTTACCTCCCCCTAACCTGCTCGATGACCTTCAGCTTCGCACTAAACTCCACAGCTAATTCCACCAGAATAACCAGCCTAATTTATTTGTTTCTGCCATGGCTGTTCCAGCTTACTCCAACACCTCATCATGACACAGCAGCACACAAGTGCTCAACATGTATATTCAAGATTCTAAACTTAGCAACTTAAACTTAAACTCTATCAAATTTGCATGCATGTAAAAACTTAAAAAAAAGTTCAGGCTTTGCCGAAACAGAAAACAATGCAATATTTTTAAAGCTAAGCAGTCCAGTTAGAAAAAATATCCACAAAAATCCTCCAAGGGAGGTTATCAAATCCCCATCATTGGAGGTTTATAAGAACAGCTTAGTCAAACACGTGGTAGGGATGATCTAGGTTTACTTGGTCTTGCTTGGTGCACAGAGCTTGACTAGATGACCTCTTGAGGTCCCTTACCCTGCATTCGTACGATTCTACATATCCCTGTCCAGACAAACAAGATGCGGTTACCGCTGAACTGCTGCTATACTTTCATTCATTTCATAGCCAGTAGAGTAGGCAAAAGTCTACAAAACCCCAGAGACTCTAACAAATCCTTAATAGGAGAGAGCAGGCAAAATATGTCCTGGGTTACGAGACACACGCTCGCACTCTTTGGGCCAGATTTTCAGAAATAGCCTCCATTTTTATTCATGCAATTATACATCTTCCAAAAATTTTGCACCCACATTTGTAGACCCAAGATTCGCTGTCGGTGCAAATATTACTAGTCACATGACTAACTCAGAGTTTGAAAAATCTACTGCCCAGCCAATCCAGTACAGGTAGCAGTTCAGAGTCAGAGTAGGCTGACGGAGGCCCAGGAGCTGAGAGCAGCTGGAGCCTTTCGCTGCTTCGCCCAAAGAGAAGGGACAAACTTAGGTGCAAAGCAGCCCAGGGCCACTGATCCTTTACAAGGAAAGTGAGTGGGGTGGGGTTGTGTAGAACTCTTTCAATCAAGCAGAAAAGGTGCCACAACTGGGTGGGAAATGTAGTGAGAGTGGATGTGCTGGGGGTGGGTAAGAGAAAGGAAAAGACAGAGAGGCAATTATTTTTTAAGAAGCGCTAGGCTGACAGAGAGCACAAGAGATATCTCGGAGGTGGTAAGAGGAAGAATCAGAACACAATGTGGGCTGGGGGGAAGATGAACAAATATAAAGGAATGGAGGGAGAGAGGAGAAAGAGAGAGAGGGACCTACACACACACAGAACAACGCAGAGACACTGCACAATCTATAACAGGAAAGACAAGGAAAGCCAGGAAAGGGAAAGAGGATTCATCAAAAGCAGAAGAGTGAGTTCCATCTTTAAGGTTTGTTAAAATAAAATTCTCTGTTTAGATTCCCACCAGCCATAAAACAGCCCCCATCCATGAAAGCTCTAGGCACCTTGAACATACTTTAAAAATACTGACCAACAAAACCAAACATGGCAGCTTCCCTCAAAGTGGAAAAAAAACCTCAAACCCTGACTGTGGTGCCAGCCTACAATATATCCAGCCCAGTTCGCAGCTCATGCCTCTGTCCCTGAAAGCTCTGAAGAAATTAACTTTCCAGGGAGCCCTGAATATCAGCAGACTTGGGTTGTTTCAGACCATAGGAGTGAGTCTGAAGAGAAAATGAATTCCAGACTTTTGTGCCTCCTACAGAGCAGCATCCAGCCAGGAGCTCCCTCTCTCTAGTTAAGGGATTCCAACATGCCCACAACTAGGGCAGTCTGGCCTGGGGACAGAGGGGCATCTCTCAAACAGGCAAGCCCCTAACTACTTAGCACTTTATAGGTCAAACCCAACACCTTAAACTCCACCCAGAAAATTACAAGCATCTAGTGATTGATAGTGCTACAATTAAATATAGCTGCATTAAACCAGAACAGAACCTCTTTCTTCCTTCCAGTTGCATAAGGGTGGCTCTTAGGGGCTCAGTAGCACTGGTATTTTCCACCTGGGCTACTAGGTTTGGTCCATGAGCTACTGTGTGTCAAGGAAATTTTTCAAGCTTCAGTCTAATATTTGCACCTATAAAATTCCCTGCGAGTTTAATTTTTTTGTCAGCACAAAGTTGTGCCTACCAAAGAGGGAACTGGTTGGCTTCCAGGTATATCTGCTAATCAAGCTACAGTTACAGGACCCCAGGACCAGGGTCTCCTTGTTGGTGGGTTAGCACAGGCATGCAGTTCCTGGAATGAGGATGCTGGCTTGAGCTTTGTTTAACAACAGATTGTCCATTTATTACTGGGAGAGAGTACAGAGGCAGCTCCCCCTTCTGCTGCTAATAGAAACATTCACCCAGTCAGGAAGTGCACACACATTCAACTTCCCCTCAGAGGTACGTTCAGGGAGGGCTCTTACCTCTCTGGGAGAAGCCATATCTTTTAGGGTTTGTGTGCGGATGTGCCACACACACAGACCCAGCCAAGTGGTTTGAGCATTGGCCTCCTAAACCCAGGGTTGTGAGTTCAATCCCTGAGGGGCCATTTAGGGATCTGGGCCAAAAATTGGGGATTGGTCCTGCTTGGAGCAGGGGGTTGGACTAGATGACCTCCTGAGGTCCCTTCCAACCCTGATATTCTATTATTCTATTTAACACAGTAACTCGGTTATACTAGCAAGGGCACCAATTAGGGAGCGCACAGGGGGCTCCTGCCCCCCTCCCTGAGTTTCATACAGGAAGTGGGCTCCCAGGCAGATTTCTTAACTGCACAGAATTAGCCCTGGTCTACACTGGGGAGGGATCGATCTAAGTTACGCAACTTCAGCTATGTGAATAATGTAGCTGAAGTTGACGTACTTAGATCGACTTACCATGGTGTCTTCACCGCAGTGAGTCAACTGCTGCTGCTCCCCCGTCGACTCCGCCTGTGCCTCTCGCAGAAGCGGAGTACAGGAGTCGACGGGAGAGCTCTCGGGGGTCGATTTATCATGTCTAGACTAGACGCGATAAATCGACCCCCTGCTGGATCGATCGCTGCTGCTGATCCGCGGGTAGTGTAGACATACCCTTAGGGTGGAATGTGAGTTCTGCAGAAAGTTCTCCCAGCTTGTGCCCCGGGGGCAGGGAGTCAGTGTTTTGTTTACAAACAGACGCATTAAGATTAAGATAAGAATGGGCTGGTAATTTAATTAAAGATCTGGAAGTCCTTAGATGAACCTGTAAAACAGGAATCCCTTGCGTGGGGTAGGGGGAGTGTTGAAGAAAGAATGCAGGGTACTCAGAAGAAATATAACTAAGCCCTTTGAACCAAATTTACATTCAGAAAAGAGGGAGATGTGAGGGGGGGGGGTAGGTGAAAAGAAGGGGCCAAAACCCAGAGAAGGGATAGCAGTGGTATAGAGAAGTTCCCACTCTACCGGTGGTACTTATGTGGCCCATCACCACAGTATCTGAGCGCCCTCTATGAGGTAGAGCAGTGCTGTTATCCCTATTTACTCCTGTCATTCTGCGCCAAAATAATAAAAATTCTGCACATAATATTTTAAAATTCTGCAAATTTTATTTGTCAAAATAACACTACATAATCACACCAGTTTCAATTATTTTGGTAATTTATTTCAAAATACCTGTCAGCAAGTATGACTGTAAAACAGATATACACATAAAAATTGCCCCAGGAGTAGAGAGTAAAAGAAACCACGATGACAACCCAGTTCCTATTTCTATGTCCCCTTCCCTGCACCCCTGCACGTATGTGCACATTAATTTCTGCAAAATTCTGCATTGCTCAGTGGCGCAGAATTCCCCCAGGAGTATCCCATTGTAGAGACTAAAGGCCAGATTTTCAAAGGTATTTAAGCACCTAGTGGGATTTTCAAAAATGCCTAGAAGGTTAGGTGCTTTGTAAACCCCACTAGATGTCTGGCTGCATCTTTGGGTGTCTAAAAACCTTTAAAACTCTGTCCCTAAAGCACTGACCTGAGGTCACACAGAAAGTCCATGGAGTGGGAGGGAAAGACTAGAACCCAGGTCTCTCAGGGATAGCTCCCTATCTACTTGACCATCCTTTCTCTCTGATGCATGCTGCAAAAAAGAGGACTCAGATGAGAGCAAAACCAATAAGTCCAGGTCTCAGAGACTCCAGCAATTGGGAAGGATGTCATAGTTGACAGTATGAAAAGCAGCACAGAGAAAAGAAAGAAAGTTACATGAGAGGAGAGCACTTAACCGCCAGTGGGTGGTAGGTTCTGCCCCAGGCTGGATTGTACAGTAATGCCTGCTGTGCAATTCTAGATTTTAACTGAAAACTATTTGGTTTTGTCATTTTTTTTGTTCTGAGTTTGAGAAAAGGAAGGAAAGAGAAAGTGTCGTATGAGTATCAGATGTGATTATACCTCACATTCTTATGGTTTCAGCTGTATTCAGGCCAATTCCAGAATAAAGAACAGAAATTGCATCCACAGAATCCATAAAGTCAACAATTATTATCATGATTTGTATTATTCACTGGGGACCATCTGTGTGCTCAACATTGTTCAGAATATGCCAGAAAATGTAGTCCCGGAGCCAATGGGTAGCTGATATGTAACTCTGGATAAGATGGCTCAGATATTTAAGCATTAAGTGTAAAGTTATTGATCACACATGTTATCACATGTTCACTGTGATGTTAATATTTATGAGTGGAGGCACTGATGGCAATAGTTTTACTTGATTAATGGCTAGAAGATTTGACCCTCCAACTTTCTTTCAAGAGGAAGAACTGCCCAGAGCTCCTGTGCTTGTTTATTTTCCTTTCCTGCCTGCAGTGGCCCTGATATACCTCAGAAGTCTCAATTTTTTTTCCTCAACTTTAAAACCTGGAATTTTCTTGGTGTGTGATTTAAAATATTCTACTGTGAAAACTGCAACTCAGTCACTGTAGTGTTGTGTTTAAGATCCTTCTGGAAAGTAACTTTAAACAGAAGTGAAAGCAGTGCTGCCAACTCTTATAATTTTGTCATGACTCTCATGATAATTATGGTTTTCCTTAAAGTCCCAGCTCCTGAACTCAAGTGATATGTGATGATTTCAGCCTTTATTCTTAAAGAAAAATGAAGTTTCTAGTCCTTGTGGCTCTGGAGAAAGCTTCAAAATGTGACCCCAGTGCATGCTAAAGGCTCAAAAAGCAGAATGTAAATAAAAAGAATCTCAAATCTATTATTTTTACATAATCTCATTATTTTAAAGCCAATCTCATGATTTTTGGTGAGCCTGATTTATGATTTTTGAACATTTGAGCTTGACAGTACTATGAAAGTGACTTGAAAGTGTCAGTTTCATTCCTGTTTTAAGTCAGTTTCTAGTCTATTATTTGTATTGGGGTAACACCCCTAGAGCCCCAGGCAGGTGCAGTATAAACTCAAGGGGCTTTGCCCTAGTAGGATGTTACCAGAAGTTAAATGACCTATTCCAAGTTTGATGAACTGCAAAAAAATTAAAATTAAAATAAAAAAAAGTGATACAAAGTAATATAGATTTTTTCTTCAATTGTTGTATTAGAGAGTTAGTAACAAAGTAAGAATATACATTACATTTTTAAACCTAACCAGTGTCCCGTAAGTGAATTGACACAGGATAGAACATGTTAGTATTGGAGCTGAGTGGGTCTAATATTTATTTAATTCTCTTTCTTTATATAGGAATTAGAAATGATTATCTGAGAGGTGTACTGTATCTAAGTTATTATCTGCAAAAAAACAAGAGTTTTTGGAATCACAGTTAAAGTTGCCCCCCTCAAATCTGAAATGGTGCCCCTGTCTAAGAAAGAAAGGCATTTAGTAACAGTCAGCCTTATATCTGGCTTGTGAAAAGAGAAGAGCCCTGAAGATTGAAGGTCTCTTCAGAGAGCAAGTAAAGCGTGGGCAGCAGCAATTGAATCTCCAGCACTGTTTTAACAGCTGGTAGAGAAGCAAGGTGGGTGGGGTAATATCTTTTATTGGACCGACGTCTGTTGGTGAGAGATCCAAACTTTCAAGCTTACACAGGGCTCTTCTTCAGGTGATGTGAGAAAAACACTACATCACCTGTGGGTGAACACTTTTCACAAAGCAATCACTCTATATCTGACCTATCAGTTCTTCATCCTCACAGGAAACCTGCACCAACACTTTCAAAAGATGAGCCTGGGAGCTTAACTTCATAACTCTGCTAGAAACTAAAAATCATGGACTGAATAGAGACACTGGATTTATGGCTTCTTATAACAATCTATAACCCACTAGCCCCTCCCGATCCCAGCTGCTTTCCCCCCCTATGACTGGAGCGGTTTTAAAGGGCCACTTCACCTAGAATAGTCCCATGAAATGTGCGTTAACTACTCATGCTAAACAATCTGTTCCATCTTGAATTTGGCTGTGGCGCTCTGAGTAAGGCTACATCCACACTAGAAGCACTTCTGGTGAAGACACTCAATAGGAGAGAGCTCTCCTGTCAGCTTAATTACGCCACCTCCATGAGAAGCGGTAGCTATGTCGATGGGAGAAGCTCTCTCGCCAGCGTAGCGCTGTCTACACTGGTGCTTAAGTCAGTATAACTTACGTTGGCCAAGGGTGTGAATTATTTACACCCCTGAACAACATAAGTAATACCGAAGTAAGTTCTAGTGTAGACAAGGTCTAAGTTTCCTGGACCCGAAGAAGAGCTCTGTGTAAACTTGAAAGCTTGTCTCTCTCACCAACAGAAGTTGGTCCAATAAAAGATATTACCTCACCCACCTTGCCTCTCTAAGTTTGTCAATTGTTCATTTGAAGTATAGTTGATAAAGGTAACCATGATGTCACATACTTTCACTTAGTACCACATGCCATTCTGTTTAAAAAATTAGCACAGTACAATATCAGTACAGCATAAATTAAATGGATCAAGAACTGGCTGACAGATCTCACAAAGTAGCTGTCAATGGGGAATAATCATCACGATCGAAATTGGGGTGTTTCTAGTGGGGTTCAGCAGGGACTGGTTTTGGCCTGATGCTAGTGGACATTTTCATCAGCAATCCTGAAGTAAATATAAAGTCACTGTTGATAATATTTGCAGATGACAAAGATTAGCAGAGTGGTAAGCAATGAGGACAAGACAGTCATACTGTGTAATGTGGATCATTTGATAAGCTGGGCCTCTTCAAATAAAATGTGTATTAATACAGCCAAACACAAGGTCATACATCTAGAAACAAGAAATGCAGGCCACAACTATGGAATGGGGTGGGGGTGGGGGAAGAGTCTGTAACCAGGAAAGGATGTAGGGGTCAGCAGAGTAACAGCACCACATGAGCTCCTAGTATGATGCTGTGGCCAAAAAAAAAAAAGGTTTCTATGATTCTTAGACACCAGGAAATAATGAGTAGGCGTGGCCAGGCACTTTTACCTCTGTATACAGCATTGGTGAGATTGGAATACTGTACTGCATACAGTTCTGGTGTCCACACTTTAAAAAGGACGTTGGAAAAATTAGAGAGGGTGCAGAAAAAGCCACAAAAATGATTAAAGGCTGGGGAAAGTGCTGTACAGCAAGAGATCTAAAGAGCTCAATCTTTTTAGTTTAGCAAAAAGAAGATTGATTAGGGTGTATAAGTATCTTTATAGGGGGGGAAAGACCTGGAACTAAAAGGGCTCTTTAATGCATAGCAAAAAGGGCATAACAAGAACTAATGCCTAAAAGTTAAAGCCAGATGTATTGAAATTAGAAATAAAGGAACAAGTATTTAGTAGTGAGGGTAATTAACCACTGAGACAAACTAAAACTACCAAGGAAATTGGTGGATTCTCCATTTCTTGATGTCTTTAAATCAAGACTAGCTGCCTTTCTGGGAAATATGCTTTAGCCCAGTGGTTCTGAAACTTTTTTTACTGGTGATCCCTTTCACATCACAAGCCTCTGAGTGCGACCCCCCTGATAAATTAAAAACACTTTTTAATATACTTAACACTGTTATAAATGCTGGAGACAAAGCGGGGTTTGGGATGGAGGCTGACCGCTCACAATTCCCCATGTAATAACCTCCCGATCCCCTGTTTGAGAACCCCTGCTTTAGCCAAACAAAAGTTATTGGGCTCAGTATGGGAGTAACTGGGTGAAATTCAGTGGCCTGTGACATACAGGAAGTCAGAGTAGATGATCTAATGCTTCCTTCTGGCCTTAAAAGCTGTTACTGAATGTATGAATTATTGCTTTATAACCTGAGTCCTCCACATCTAAACACATCATGTAATCCCGTGTGTACTAGAGATAGTAGCAATGTGTATACAGTTGCTTTTAACACTGTCATATTCATTTCATGTCATATTCAGGCTACACTCAAAGCAACAGTTAAACAATAAACTTTCTCACTGTCTCATTTGCCTGCTCAAATCAGTAGACAAGGATTTATGGCTAACAAAGAAATAAAGTGCTCCTTCAGTAATCCCATTTGACTTTAATCTATACTAGATGAGATAGCCTACCATATAGAAACAATGATAAGATGATCCAAAAATTTATTGCAACCAAGATATTACTAGCTATCTTCAGGCTAGAGTAAACCCAATAAGCACTTATTCAAACAGACTATGACAAAAATCAGCACAGAGCTGGGACGGAGAGTAAGGATTAGAAATGTTTGATACTCACTCATGTGTATCACCATGGGCACTTCAATTTCTCTGCCTGCAAAGTGAGGCTCATGGTACTTTCCCTTCTTTAAAATTCACAAATGAAAAGTATTATTATTGTGTTGACATTTCTACCTGAATTTCCCGTATCTGTCCAATGATTTACACGAGTTGTGGTGTCTAATTAGCTACTGTTTGCACAGTGCTTTGAAAATATAAGGCACTATATAAGTATTGAATGTTAGAATAGTATCCATGAAGATAACAAGATTTGATGCCCACCCAAAGCAGTCCCTTATCCAACATGCCAAAAGAGAAGCCATTTTGCAAAGGACTTTTAATCAATTCAGTCAGAATCGTCACATGCTGATTATGCCGCAGAGCACAGCAATCAGAGGGTGTTCACGATGGGGCCAGGAGATGGCACCATAGTATTGTGAGCAGTCATTCCAGCATACAATTGACTTTGCTGTGGAACCATCTCATATTTCACATGCCTTAAATAAGGCATTGTTCTGCCACAAGTGATTTAGCATGCTTCAATACTTTGAAGAACTGTTGTAATTTAGTGGTGCTTTGTTCAGGGAAACCTCTGTGTTCCCTCTGACTATATTAAGGTTCTAGCTGCTCTCTAAGAAAAGGAAATAAAAATTTTTTTGAGTGAAATTGGACCCAGTTCTGAGCAAACCTCGGATGATTTACTGGCTCGCATTAATGTGAATTGTGATTTCACATAAGTTGGATCCAAATCAGGTAATTTTGATTGGGTTTCACTATGAGATTTCAGAGATGTTTTTAAGGCCCTTAAGTGTGAACCCAAGTGAACAAAAAGTACAAAATACTTGTATGAATCCTGTGGGTGGAAGATGCTTAGTCTTGTCCATCTCTAATTTTCAGGTTGCCTGGAAATAGGAAGTATAGTACCAGAAGTTTGTTAGAACATCCATTTATGATTTCCAGCCTAATTTTGCAACCTAAACTTTCAGGTGCTTAGCTGGACTAAGCCGCCAATGTCTTATGAGGATCATCATTATATATAGTACAAATATTGCCCTTTTAAGTGCTTCTTTAATACAGCATAAACCTGGGCTCCAAACTTCTCTCCAGTCCCAAATACTTAAGATTAAGGCAATTTCCACTCCCACTGGGCCACTGAAATACAGTTTGACTTACATTGTAAAATCCAAAGACTTGGAAGTATTATAATAAGCAGTTATAATATTCATTTCTGGTTTTAAACACTCTCATCATTCCTCTTTTCCATGACAGGACAATGAACACTGGAGGAGTTGGCATAATTCATAATAAATTCTTCACAACATTTTGCTTCTTCTTTCTGTTTGTGTAAAGTTCATCATTAAGTTATTGGGCTCAGTACAGGAGTAAGTTCTATGGTTTGTGGTATACAGGATCTCAGACTAGATGGTCGGTGGTTCCTTCTGGATCTAAAGTGTCTGAATCGATTAATCATTGTAATTCTTTAGTTTATTATTTCAAATTGTGCATTTTTCATATTTTTCTAAACTATATGACTAGCACCCAAACAGCTCCTTGCAAATATTTGATATACAGTATTTGGTTAGTCACATGATGTTGTTTCTGGTCCCTTACTTACATAATTAACCAGCAGGTGAACACATTGAGTTTCAGATGACACAACTGAATACATACATTCAAAATTTACTTTGAGTGAAAGTTTAGGCATCCAAGTTTAAAATTCACTTCCTACAAATGCTCATGTTAATGAAGCTGGGCTGCTGGTATTTTCATGAAATGCACAAATATGATAACATTTTGTTTGAATTCTAACAAATAATTCCAGAAAATAACTTCCATTGTTTGCTGAGCTATAAAGAATTTATCCAAGAACAAATGAAAAGGGATCAGAAGTACCACTGCCATTCTGAATACCCAGCCCTTACTTGTGTAAGTATTTCCAGTTACAATTCTATAATTGTTACTCTAATTTGGTCTAATAATGTTCTATTCATATGTTTTACAAATATCAAAATATAAAAGTGTAATTTAAACACTCGACAATTATTCCTTCCTTAGGTGAAGAATTGTGTTCCATTAGATCTCATGTGCAAAGAAAAAGAAAAAAAGGACGAGGAAAGAAGGGGGGGGGAAATACTTTCCTTAAATTTTCCTTTTGGGGAAGTGGAACACTGATCAGAAATTCAACTGAAGAGCAGAGATGGACAAAAATTTTATGCAGTTCCAAAGCCAAGTCAAGCAGGAGCAATGCAAGGCATCACAGTAGTATAATCAAAGAAGATATCTTTTTGATTAAAATGCATATGTAGAATTCCAATATGTGATTTATGGAGGCACTTAGCTAATCGAGTGTCCTGGTGTTTTCTAATCAGAAAAAAGAGGAGTTTTACATTCACAGAAAAATACCCAGCAGTGAGAAAGCTGTAAATGTGCGATTCTTAGGATTAGTAACTAGTATATTTTTGGAACTTATTGTCCCTGTAAACTCTACAGATTTAGAGAATTCGTAAAACAAATGTTTTTTGAGCCAGCACTGCTGTCCATTTCTGCGTGAGTTTATGTGCTAAGCTTCATTTTCTATCCAATAAATGTCAGTTTTGAAGAGCTTGCTAAGCTTATAACCTTACAATATTTTTTGCTGTATTCACTCAGAACTCATAAACACATGCTATTTCAGCACTACTGTCAATTAACATTCTCATTCAACCCTGTCTTTATTTTTAGTTCTCTGATAAAGAAAATTGTTGCCATAAAAGTTTATGGCAGACAGATCCATGTCATTCCAAACAAGTATGTTTAATTTCAAACCTCAGGTTTTCAATGAGACATCATTTCAAGATGCAAGTGCCTACATACTGTGACAGGGGCATTTGAACTGCGTAGAGACAGACAGATTTTAACCTTGGCTTTTCTCTTTCTCCCTCCCCCCCATACCCTCCATAGCAAACCTCTTGTATTTATTATGAACAACCTATCAGAAGAACAATTTTCAAAATTAAAATTATAACCCATTCAGAAAAGCCCAATGACTGCAAAACGGAGTCATTAGACTTCTCCAGACCATCCCCAATCTGATCTAAGCCAGTTCATTTTGTCATAGCTTCTACACAGCCAAAACCCTGGCTTTTATCACAGTTTCTGCTTGGCTGGCTCTGTTGCTGCTTTTACCAGCCAGAATGTGCTGAGGATGGGAGAGCTGGAATCCTCCTTTTAGTCAATTCCTGAAGGCTACCTTCAATCCTTAAATCATTATCCAAAAGGTAGCCAACCAGATTTAGACAGGACAGCTTCATAATCACTGTGTGTGATGAATGCAATTATCTGCTCTGGCCATGTTGTATGCTTCTCAATTCTGTAAAAGCTATCAAAATTCTTAAATTTTGTAGCTGAGGTAGTGAATAAAGTGCTATTGTGCTACCCTTTAACCAGGTACAGTCCTTTGTCCCAATCTCTTGCAGAATATCATAAGCATCTTCCTATAATTCTAATTAGTATCCAGTAATCAGTTGAGACCACCACCTCAGGTGAGGAACTGTGGAGGGGTTTGGAGATATACAACTTAGACACCATGGTTAAGATTACTGTGTCACAACAGGAGTGTTGTCAGTCAGTCACGGGAGGCAGTTGTTCCACTCTATTTGTCACTGGTGAGGTCTCAGCTGGAGTACTGTGTCCAGTTCTGGGTCCCAATCTTTAGGAAAGAGGTAGATAAATTGGAGAGAGTTAAGTGGAGAGCAACAAAAGTGATAAAAGGTTTAGAAAACCTGACCTATGAGGAAAGGTTTAAAAGAAACTGGGCGTGTTTAGTCTTGAGAAAACTAGACCTGTGTGGGGACAGGGACTGATAACAGTCATCAAATATCTTAAGAGCTGGTATAAGAGGATGGTGATCAATTGTTCTACATGTCCACTGAAGGTAGGACAGGAAGTAATAGGCTTAATCTGCAGCAAGGGAAATTTAGGTTAGATATTAGGAAAAAAACTTAACTATACCAGCTCTTAAGTAATATTATTCTATGATAATGTTGATATTTGACCTCTGACCTTGGGAGATCCATACAGATTATAGTTCAATGCTAGGTATGTCATGAAAAGCTAAAATGATAAAGGAAGTGATAATAAAAACAGTTAAAGATATAATGCAAGTAGGGGAAAGTAAGATGTAAAAGTATTTGAAATAGGCTTTGCAATAAGCTTGAGGCGTAATAGGACCTAGCAGTTAGGGCAACTATTCCTCCCTTTTGCTGAGTGCTTGACCTTTTAAGATTTAGCAATAAGTAATTTTAGGATAAACAAACTGAAAAACAACAGTTTGATCTTAACTTAGAAGATTTTTAGGAGCTTTTTGGTTATGTCGTCCTGAAGCAATTGCTTTTACATATTGAAAACAATGGGAAATGTGCTGACGCAAATAGTTTACACTAGAACGCTAAT
This sequence comes from Caretta caretta, assembly GCF_965140235.1. Classification (NCBI taxonomy): domain Eukaryota; kingdom Metazoa; phylum Chordata; order Testudines; family Cheloniidae; genus Caretta; species Caretta caretta. The sequence continues at coordinate 171,222,241 of NC_134208.1, forward strand.
CACGGTCCCCTGGAATAACAAACATGGACAAGATTAAGAGACCTAATCCAGAATAGTCCCAGATGTGTGGGAATGTAAGGGGAAAGGGTTATAAAAGATTATCCCAACTAAGGTTTGGTCAGACTTCGAGATGACAGGATGGCAGAAATCTTATCACCATTCCCACTTACAGTTCTTATTTACTTCCTGTTCTTTCCAGCATCACTTCTGATGGTTTCCATAAGGTTGTGAATACGATCAAAGCAGGGGGTTATTTTTCTGTGTTTATCTTGCTTTTCAGAGGTTGCTATTATACTTGTATGCAGTTGGGTATTAAATAAAAAGTCTTCATGTCTCTATGTACAGGACAATCTAATTTCCTGTAACAAATTTCAAGTAGCTGCCTGAGTAAAAGAGCCTGTTCAATGACTTATGCATTTTGCACCCTAAATTAATAAAGGATACAAATGATGGCTTCCTCCAGCTATTAAGCCACATTGTTTTCCTCAATTGAATGCGATTCTGTAATAAACAATAATTCATTTCATCCCACTATTGTATCATTTGATAGAGGGGCAAAGATGCTATGTTCTGTCTTCAACCTTAAATCTGATTTCAAGGGAGCCAGCATTTCACCCTCTAAGTCTGTGACCAGAATAAGAAAATTATGAAAGCTCCCCTTAAAGTCAGTGATAAAGCTCCCATTGACTATGGTGTGGTCAGGATTTCACCTTTAGTCATATTGCTAGTGTCAGCAAGAGGATACAATTCAGGGGAGGGTTTCTGCTCCAAAGTTCATTTTTGGCATTCCAGCACTTGTCAGTAAACTTTCCAAACTACAACAAAATATGCCACTGGTAGATTACGAATTACATTCTATATGCATGAGAGGAAAATTTGGTTCATAACAGAATTCATACAATAATTACAGTGAGCACAGTGGATATGAGCTAGTGCTGATTATTTAGATCGAATTATAATACAGATTATTAATCATTCCATCATGCCCACAGCATACAGCAAATTGTGAATCTGGCAGATGAGGCATGTTACAGCCTTGGAGTCCAAACCCTTCTGGCAAGCTGCATATAGTGCATGCCACCCAAGGACTGTCAGACCTTTTGATGAGGATGTGGAGAAGGTGTGAGTTGACTAAGACACATTGGGCCAAATAACTCCCTGGTGTAACTCCAGTGAGTACATAGGGACGTATTTGGCACATTTTCAACAGCTTTAAGAAAGGCTGTGTTCAGCCATAATTCAGTTGATGAATGATCTAGAAAGTTTCCTTCCATCTTGCCTATTAGGGAAGGGAAAATCCCATTTTCAGTCAGTCCTTCTTTCATCCTTTACCTTTTCTTTTTTGTTCTAATTTAAGTGAATTTGTTCTGGTGTCAAGTGCTTAATTAGCAACCCTGGAGATGGAGGCCCTCTGCTTCCATAGGATTCATACGTATGGAATCTTTATAAGCTTCCCCACATTGTCCTGCCACTGTGCCTCACCTCTGACTTTAGTCTCCTTGCCCATTCAGCCTTTGGCTTTCTCCCAAGATTGTGCCAATTAACGCCACTTGTGATTCTTGTCCTCTCATGAGGATGTATGTCCAGGAAGGACTCAACTGAGTGCTGCAAGTCATTTCACGTAGGCCATTCACCGAGCACAACCCTACAATGACAACACTTTCAGTCATTGCCAATCAGGCTAGAACTGAACTGGTACCATAAAAGTCAGATAATGTCCATCTTATGAATCCTCTTCACTGTAGAGTATTATCGTTATGGGCTTGTTCAGTAATACTGAGCAATGGCATATCATGAATTATAGATTGCGGGGAGGGGGAACAGAACACTTGCCTGGATTCTTTCCATTCTTTTGCAGAAGAGCAATGGGTTGCCTATAGCACTCTATCATTTGCAGTTACAAGGAGGGTTATGTCCCTTTCACACAGATGCAGACTTCAGCATAGTTATTTCCATTGCTCATCAACGCAGAGTGACATTACTCTGTATTTGGATATTAGAGTTAGGGCAGGACACTGCAGCCAACTTGTTAAACATTCACCCAGAAAGCACATTACAGCCGTGCTCCATATTCTGTACTCATTACCAATTGATTTCCCAGTGAACTTGAAGCTACGGGATACATGTGATACTAAGGGAGCTGCAATCATCTCAGGTGCTCAACTTAACATCCCCTTGGTTTACCATGCCATAGAGCTGCTGTGCGAGTCACTGAGGCCTGTTTACACCACTTCCCAACTGAACATCAACATTTGGGTCATTTAAAATTAGACTGTACAAAGCAATAGAGAAATATACTGTAGAGACCAATCTTGCACTGGCAGAGGATGCACTACTTGATCTTCATTTCCATCTCCAGATGTATATTCTTCTATGGTGTAGGAAAGCTATCCTTCCTGCCTGACAGGAAATCTGGAAAATTGGTTTGCACAGGTTTTTTCTCTGCACTCTTGCTATTATTTTGATTATATCTGATTAGGTCTGTAATTTGTACACTTGTCAACTAATTTTTAAAAAATCTTGTTTTAGGAAAACAGCTCCTTAGAACAAACTAGGGGCAAATAACCTTGTGGGTGTAGCTTTTCTCCAAGTTGCATATACAAATGTAAAAATAATTCTCCATATAATTCCTCACATGCAGGATTGGAATGCATGTGCATATTTCTACAATGCCCTAAAGAGGCAAACTTTGTAGCCCTCTGTCTATTTTAAGGTTTTATGGAGTTTGTACCATGGTCTAAGTGCTCCTCAGGAAAACTAAATCTATATGCTGTAGTCCTTCATGGAGTCTTCTGCTCTTCCCCGGGTAAAGGAGGGTCTACTTTGGAAATTCATTATATATATTTCCCATGTCTTGGCCAAATTCTGCTGATTTACACCCTGTGCTAACTCCTTAATTGGTAGGCTAATAAATATCAATGTTGTAAAGAGACTTTTGCTCTGAATTCTGGACTTCTCAGTACTAGCAAAAGGAAAGAATATTTAGGTTCCCCCTTCACCATTCCCCAAAGACCATATGTTAAAGAAATGCCCTATAAAATAATATTCTTCCTATAGAATTCTATAGGATGGTTTAAAACATCCTATAAAAAAGAAGGCCATTCAATGAAATTCCATAGTTTTTTAGAGTAATTTCTACAGAGCCCTCCTAAGTTGCCATACAATTCTATTGGTTTCATCCCTAGTGAATTCTGTAGGACTTTCCCCATAAAGAGTACCATAACTGGCCTGTTCACCATTGTAAGAGGGCATAAGCAACAAATCAACAACTAGTGTGGGCTGCCTCCCTCTTACGCAACCCTCCCAGTTTTGCTGGGAGTCTCCTGGAACTGGGCTCTATCTCCTGGAAGCTACTGAAGCCAATTTGGGAGATTTAAAGTCCGCTTAAAGTCCGGCGGCGTAGGGGGGCTCAGGCAGGCTCCCTGCCTGCCCTGGCCCTGCGCTGCTCCAGGAAGTGGTCGGACCATCCCTGTGGGCTGGGGGAGGGCAGGGGAGGGCAAGGGATCTCTGTGCGCTGACCCTACCTACAAGCACCACCCCTGCAGTTTCCACTGGCCAGGAATTGCGACCAATGACAGCTGCATGGGTGGTGTTTGCAGGGAGATGCAGCGTGCAAAGCCTCTTCTCCCACCATGCAGGGACTTGCTGGCTGCTTCCGTGAGTGGCGTGGGGCCAGGGCAGGCAGGGAGCCTGCCTCAGTCCTGCTGCACTGCCAACTGGGAGCCACCCGAGGTAAGCACCGCCCAGCTGAAGCTCACACCCCTCCTGCACCCCAACTCCAACCTGGAGCTCTCTCCTGTACCCAAATTCCCTCCCAGAGCCCTTACCCCCAGCCCTGAGCCCTCTCCCAGAACTAGCACCCCAAACCCCCTCCTGCACCCTAACCCCCTGCCCCAGCCCTGAGCCTCTTCTTGCACCCAAACTCCCTCCCAGAGCTTGCACCCCACACCCCCTCCTGTACCCCAACCCCCTGCCCCAGGCTCAGCCCAAAACCCCCTCCCACACTCCAAACCCCTTGGCCCCAGCCAAGAGCCTGCCCCCCAACCCCCTGCCCCAGCCCGGTGAAAGTGAGTGGGGGGGGAGAGTGGGCGACAGAGGGAGGAGGGATGGAGTGAGCAGGGCGAGGCCTTGGAGAAGGGGCAGGGCACGGATGGGGCCTCAGGGAAGGGGCAGGGCAAGGGCAAGGGTGTTCGGGTTTGTGTGATTAGACAGTTGGCAACCCTACTCTCTCTCATGAGTGTATGATTCTGTTGGATCAGGGCCCAGATAATAATGCTGAGCTCCAGAGAAAAGTGTTCTCTACTCTGCCATGTGGGTGAAGCTAATTCACATTAGCAGATAATATACATGCTGAAACTTTGATGTGTAAAACATCCAAAACAAAAACACATTTTTCAGTTTTGCCTCACTTAAAGAAATAAAAAAACAAACCAAAACCAGACCTCTGTTATTTCAAATCAAATCAAACCTGAACATCAGCAATAAACATGAGCAGAGATCCCAGCCCTCTGGAAAAATAGTCATTAAATGAGCTTCGGCCATTTGCTTATTTAAAGCAACATGACTCCAGGGGGAGTTGAGCCTCCACCTGGATGGCGAGATAAACATAAACTAAATGATACGTTTAGGGGATTGATTTATGCTGTTGACAAGTTCTGTGCTTCAACGTGGCTGTAATATGAGATGTAAATGCAAGTGGCCACATGGCTTTCAGAAGAGATGCAAGTTCCAATGTTTTCACATCATTTCCATGTTCAAACTTTTATTTTTATCCCGCTGAGAGCCTCCATATTCGCAGAGATGTTGCAACTATCCAAATAAAATGTGCTCATCCTGTTCTCATCATCTCTTAAGCACCTGTTTTAAAAAAGGACAGAGATCCAGGACTGTGACTCCTGATGTATGAAGAAGTCTGTCCCGCTTTTAAAAACTGGAAGCCAAATCCTACTGAAGAAAATGTAAAAGAGCATAAATTCTGGCAAGTCAAGTGTGAGACTATAATCAGGTAGGACAAAAAAAGAATTTGAAGAACTACTATCAAAAAAAGACACAAAAACAACAATTTCTTTTTTTTAAAGTACTTCAGAAGCAGGAAGCCTGCCAAACAATCAGTGGGGCCACTGGACAAGCGAGGCAATGGCATTGGAACCGTTTTTATAGTGGGGGTGCCAAAAGCCATTGAACAAAACTGTAGACCCTGTCTAAGATAGAAACCACATCAAGCCAGGGGGTGATGCCGCAGCCCCAGCACCACTAGTTCCAGCGCCTCTGGATCAAGGCACAAAAGGAGCACCCAAGGAAAATTAGGCTGTTGTAGAGAAGCTAAATGAATTATTTGCATTAAACTTCACTGCAGAGGATGTGAGGGAGATTCCCATACCTGAGTCATTCTTTTTAGGTGACAAACCTGATGAAGTGACCCAGACTGAGGTGTCAACAGAGGTGCTTTTGGAACAAATTAATAAATTAAACAGGAATAAGTCACCAGGACCACGTAGTATTCACCCAAGAATTCTGAAGGAATTCAAATATGAAATTGCAGAACTACTAACTGTGGTATTTAACCTGTCACTTAAATCAGTCTCTGTAGCAGCAGATTAGCTCAGATTAGCAGTGGATAGCTAATGTAATGCCAATTTTTAAAAAAAAGACTCCAGAAGCAATCCTGGAAGTTGCAGGTCAGTAAGTGTAACTTCAGTAGCAGGTAAATTGTTTGAAATTATCGTAAAGAATATTATTATCGGGGGGGCGGAGGTGGACAAGGGTGATAAAGTGGACTTTCAGAAAGCCTTTGAAAATGTCCCTCAAAGGTTCTTATGCAAAATAGGCAGTCATGGGATAAGAGGAAAATCCTCTCAAGGATCATTATTGGTTAAAAGATGGGGCGATCCTATTGTTTGTTTCCTATCTCAAAAAAGATGAGGATTGGAAAAAGTATAGAGAAAGGCAACAAAAGACATATGGAACAGCTCATATGAGGAGAGATTTAAAGACTGGAACTATTCAGCTTAAAAAAAAACTAAGTGGGAGGTGATAGAGGTTTATAAAATCATGAATATTTACCCTCACACAACACAAGAACCAGGAGTCACCCAATGAAATAAATAGGCAACAGGTTTAAAATAAACATAAGGAAGTGCTTCTTCATACAACACACAGTCAACCAGTAGAAATCAGGTTGCCAGGGGATGTTGTGAAGGCCAAAAGCACAACTGAGTTCAGAAAAAAATTAGATACTTCATGGAAGATGTGTCTCTGACCATCTTGGCTCATAGCCAGTGATGGACCTAACCCTGTGCTCTGAGCTTCCCTAAACCTCTGACTGGAGAACAGGGGATGGATGCCTGTTCTGTTTATTCCCCCTAAAGCATCTGGCACCTCCCACAATTGGAAGACAGACTACTGTGCTAGACAGATCATCGGTCTGACCCAGTAGGACCATTTTTATGTTCTTTCACGTTAACACAGAGAGGACAACTTTATTGACTTATAAATACAAGCCTAAAAATTCATTTAAGGAAATAAGCATTGTTGCCATTTTAGGTATTTTGACACAAATGTGGTCATAAATTAATTTTTTATCATATCTGATAACCTTTAAAGCAGAAACACACAGACTCGGGATATAATAATGTGAATATTTGCCAAAGGGTAAATCAAAGTTTGCCTTTTCCCCTGGCAGTTTGTTAGCATCTCCTATCAAGGCTAATTTTCAGAGGGTTTTTTGGCGGGGCTTAAAATGAGATCAAAAACCAAAAACACACACAGGTTGTAATAAACCATTAAGAAAGAGCATGGAAAAGGGAAATTAATCCTGGTGCCTTAAAATGATAATTACCTATTGAAATGTGACTGTGTTCTTATCAAGACAACATATGTATTGCCAGGTTGCTGACTCAATAGGAAATGCCTGAGTCCTGTAGGTTCCAAGAAGACTTTAAATACTCATTCTGTGAACTGTTATAAAGGAACTATGTGATTTTATACAAAGAGTAACTTTTGCAAGAAGCTTCATTTTTGTTGAACATTTAAGGAAGGAAGTGACCTTGTCTGCCAAAGGGCAAGGTCAGGGACAAATTAGTGGTGGAGATTTTGGAGAGGAAGTGCTGAAAACATGGCTAAATTTCCATTTTCTGGTCTTGGATATGGGTGTTATTTCCCCTAATACATTTGTACAGTTGCATGAACACATTGTCAAGCATACTAGCTATGCCAAAATGATGTCCATAATCCAGAACTCTTTAATTATTCTTGGCATTTTAATTTAAATCATAAACATGTAAGGGGCTTGATCTTGCATGTAACAGGTGCACTGTGTCGGATGTATAAGCACAGGGTGAAACGTAATGAGAACAGGACTGATAATACAATCAGCAAATCCTGCACTAAATGAGAACAGGCAGGCAAAGGTTACTTCCACCTAGTAGCAGGAGTATGGTCAGGGAGAGATGTGTGTAGCAAAGCTCTTCATTTTCATATCGAGGTTCACACATATGCCTATGTCTCCTCAGACACAGAGTCAGAGTTTAAGGCTAGAAGGGACCACCAGATCTCCTAATCTGACCTGTACACAAGAGTTTATTAACACCACTCAGCACCCACACACTAAACCCAACAACCAAAATCAGACCGAAGTACGATGGCCCACAGGAGACTAGACTGTTATGTGCCACAGGGAGAGAACAGGAGGAACTACAGTGCACCAGTGCCTAGGCATCTGCAGTGCCAGGGAAATTAAACCCAGATAATCCTGGCTCACACCACATGCTGCAGAGGAAGGTCACTGCTAATCTGACCTGGAGGGAAATTCCTTCCCAACTCCACCTTTGGTGATCAGTCAGACTCTGAGCATGTGAGCAAGAACCAGCCAGCCAAGCACTTGACAAAGGGAGAATGCTCAGTACCTCCTCAGAGCAATGGCCCACCCTTTCCAGTTTTCCATCTCCAGCCATAGCCATCCCTGATCCTTCAGAGGAGAGACACACCAACCTACCTTCCCGCAGAGTACATTGAGGGGAATGCCTTCTTGATCCCTTCAGATGGCTGTCTGAAGACCTGAAGCATAAACTTTTAGGAATAAGACAAAGAGGAAGTGACTCACAGGGCTGTCCTTACCATCAGAAGGAACCTTGTAACATTGTCATGCTCAAAACTAATCCCTATCTCTACTAGAAATACCTCCCCGATACATCCTAGGATCATTTTTGCCTTTTTTCACTGCTGCATCAGATTGGTGCTCAGTCATCCTGTTATCAACCAACACACACAGGTCTCTCATCCTCTGTTTCTGCCAAATGATGACCCCCACCCCCCACCCCAGAGTGTAGCACAAATTCTTATTAGACCCTAAGTGTATGATCTTGCTTTTATGCTATTGAATTTGATCCCAACTATTTGTCCAGTCCTCAAGGTCATCCAGATCTTCCTGTATACAATTCTGACTCTCCTCTGCATTGACAATGCCTCACACATTTTTCAATCCCTCCTGCCCTTTTTTAACACTGGATAATAGTAAGAGAAGGTGTGCATCAGGCGAGGCCTAGCTTAGCCTCTCCTCTCAATTGCCCCGAAGCACAACGCTGCCAGTCCCAATAGTTAGGTCAGCCCCAAAAACTCTGGCTTAAAATTAATGATGTTGGTGGGGTTTTTTTTTTGTTTTTTTTTAGAGAATATGCATGGGGTTCTTATCTGCCCTCTTGTTTTTGAACCTTTAGAGTACACTTGGTCACATTTTCTAACTTTTGTCTAACCATAAAGGCTAGAAACTTGCTTTTCTGAAACATGAAAAACCGAGATTTTAAATGGAATTCCCAGCTCCTGGAGTCTTAAGATTAAAGAGTACCAAAATATTGTGAGAATACTATTGTGAAAGCGGACAACACCACAAAATCTTGCAGTCCTTGCTACATTCCATGCAAGGACTTGTAAGTTAAATCTACCTGAAGTGTTTATGATAACTTTTGAATTTCTAGAGCATATTCCTTTCTTAGTGACATTTTGAATAGAATATTTCTACCTGTATAAAATCATCTTTCTAAAGGGAGACTTCCTGGTTTATCATTCATTTTAATGGGACTATTTGCAGCACAAGGTATTACTCAAGTGAGAGTAGCGTATTCTGTCTGGAAAGAGTGTTTTGAACTGGTCATTGATATTTTTTAATTGTTTGTTATGTCACATAGTCTGGGCAACTCACTGCAATAGGATCTTATGTACAATGGGAAGGGGTATTAAAATAAACAGATTAGATTGCCATATATAAGAAGGAAAAAGGCTTACTCAGAGTGCTTTAAAAACATTAATTAATCCTCTTAACTGGCCTATGACGAATGCATTCCCCATTTCATAGATGGGAAAATTGAGACAGTGAAGGGATTTGCCCAAATCAAGGCAAGGCAGTCAGATTGAGGTCCAGCACACAGGAGTTCCTGGCACTCAGTCTTGTGCTCAGACCTAGATCACTGATAGGTACATTTTAAAATGTACCTAACCCTATCTGAAAGATCACTACTTCTGATGGGAAAACACCTAAATAACCTAATCTGAATAGTTGAAGGGTTAGAAGCACCAGGGACACAGTAGGTGTACAATGTGCAAAGATGATACTTAACCAATTTCCTAAAAAAATCTTGGTGAATCTTTTCCCACATCAGGTGATATGGTCATAGAGTGCTGTTTGTGTTAGCCCTGCTCAAACATTCTCTTTGTAGTTAAGCACTGGAAAAACATCCCACAGAGACCATAACTCCGATTTTTCATTTGCCCAAAGTGAATACCTAGATTCTCACTGTATGACCCATAGCCCTTGAAAAAAAGCTACACAAATCTTTCTGTCCGAGCAGCAGAGAGTCACATATCGCTGTCAGCTGGACCACGCCGTTAGATCAAGTAGCCAGTACTTTCAACAACTGCACAACATACACTATGCTCAAATCATTCAGTTATGAATATTAGCAAAGCTTTCATTCTGCAAGGAGCTATTTTTGATAGACAAAAGAAATGTGATAAAATACTTCAGTGCTACAGCTTTCTCTGATCACTCTGATGGCCTGATGTGCATACATAACATTTTGAATTCAGCTATCAAATCAGGAAAATTTACATATTCAGACACATCCCTTGGGATACTTTTCCACAGTCTAATTGCCAGGAAATATTTCCAGATATTCAGAACAAACAATCTTTCTAATTGTACCCCATTGGTACAATTTTCTATAATTTAAACTCCAGCCTTGGCATTTAAACCCTTCAAATATTTGAAGACGTTTACCTTATTCCCTTATCCCCTCTTATTCATCACTTAGCTGTGCTGCATAGATCAAGGGCCCAACCCTACAAATCCTTACTCATGCTCTGCATATGAGTAAAGACTGGTCATGTGACCACAGCTTTGCTCTGCATTCTCTTGATCTTACATCTTCAATTAATCCCTCCAGACCCTTAATTATTTTGTTACTCTTCTCTGTATTCTTCCACTTGGTCAGTGCATCTTTCTGTTACTGAAGCTCCCAGAACTTAACTCATAATTCCAGATAGGGTCTCCCTGCATATATATAGCAGGGGTGGTCAAACTGTGGCTTGCAAGCCACATGTGGCTCTTTCACCATTAAAGTGCAGCTTGTGGAGCCCTCATGCACCTCCCCCCCCCCATTCTCCATCTACCAGACTTGTGGGGGATGAGCTTGGGACCTCTGCCTTGCAGCGGGGTGGTGCAGTAGGGGCTTCTGCCCAGTGAAGAGGGGGGTCTCGGAGCTTCAGCCATGCAGGGCGCACCTGCCAGGGTTCAGGGCTTCACCAGGAGTGGGGCTGAAGTCCCAACCCTCGGCTCCAGGCAGGTGTGCTCCAGCTCTTGAACTTCTGAAGACTGCCGTATGTGGCTCGGAAGGCTAGTAAGTTTGGCCACCCCTGGTAAATAGAGAGGGACCCTTACCTCTGGTAAATAGAGAGGGACCCTTACCTCTCTGCTTGCTGGTATGTCAAAGCTGCCCAGGCAGAAGTTTTGAGTGTAAACTTTAGAGTCTGGGTACACAGTAACAATTCTATTGCACTATTTCCTGCAACTCTTCCTGACAGCAGAAATTCTGTATCTGATGAAATATATTTGTTTGTACTTTATTGGCTTACATCAAAATACTGCAGCCCTAATTCACCTCTGTGTTTCTTCACGTTCACATTCCACGGATTTCAACAGAATTACATCAGCATAAAGCCAAAGTAACTTCAATAGTGGATAAGTCCCTGTATGTTTTGTCACACTGTGATAGAAATAAACACTAACTAGTAAGAGGGGATGTTGCTTACAGACAATTGTTTTGCCATTGTGTGGTTACATCAAAGGAACGAAAAAGTTATGCCCCATAGAGAAGGCCATTTTGGCTTCTTTTGTGAGACAAACAGCAGTCTGAACCACAGTGAGTCTGGTCCTATATGGTAGGCTTGGTCCAAAACATTCAGAATTTTTTTAATAAAAAGGGATACATTATTTGCAAAATATTCCCTCTTTCAGTATCATGTTTCCAAAAATACTTGATACATTGTGGGTGAGACCCTTGTCTCCACCCTCCCCAATCCTTCAGCAGCACTGCACTCAGCACAAAGCAGCTGGAAAGCTGTTCCAAAGAGGGAGATGGGGATGCTCCTGATACAGGGGAATCTCTGGATGGCAAAAAGCTGGCATATCCAGCTCTGTGCTGCATGCTTCCTAAAACAGTGTGTGGTTCATGCAGGCCTGATGACAGAAGAGGGTGGGATGGGAAGAGAGTTGTAGGCACTGATCCTCTCCAGAGAGAAGCCCCTAGGAAGCCATAACAAGTTGGTTCAAGTAAATCTGGCTGAAACTTGGAATTCCTGTTCCACAGGAAATTCTATTTAAAAAAAAAATGGAACAAAAAAAGTTTCCCAGAGAACGGGAATCCCAAAAAAGTTATGTTTGAAACCTTTTGATTCTGAAAATTTTAGAGACTTCCCCCTCCCCCCAAAAAGAACCTTTTCAGTTGACATTTTAAAATTGTAATATAACTAAGATTTTTGTCCATTTTCTTTTTAAATGTCATAACATAGCTTCTACTCTGATTAGTACTGCGGGCCTATCTTCTTTCCTTGTTCAAAGCGTCAGTCTTGAACTGTTTGATTACAACACACAGGAGACACTTTGAATAGGTAGCAGCTATTGTTTCAATAATTTTAAAACTAAGATCAAGAACCAGGTGCACCAGCTCCTCAACTCCTGGGCAGCGGCAATGGCCCAACATTGTCCTCATCCTCCTTTCCCTGTCTGGGTTGTGATGTGCCCTTGAGGGAGTAATGAAGGATGGGAACAAATTCGCCCAGGGAGTGGAAGTGAAGTGCAGGGAGAGGAAGCACTACCTTGCCCTTGCCCAGGCTCTACAGAGTGCAGGGGGAGAATGACTTCTCATACCTTGCTCCCAGCTATATGCTCACAGAATCTGGCTCTTAAGGATTACAGAAACCAGCCCAATATCTGTTAATTTTTTAAAGGCTGATCTACAGCCAATATTTACATATCCAAAGCCTGCCTCCGCATTGTTTCTTTTCATCAGGAACCACTAGAATCTCTTTAAATGATGAATTATTGCAGGGTAACATTCTATTTTTGTATATTTAAAGTTGCTGAAGCTCCTCTTCACTTTGTGCAAAGAAGTTCTCTTAGCAGGTGTTTGACTTTGCTTTTTGCGCTTAGACTTACAACACTGAAGAATTTTCCATCTGATCTTGTGCAAAGATTTACACCTTCAATATTAAATGAGAAAGCGTGATGAAACAGCAGAAAGAATATACCAAAGAGTGTTGGTGCCAAAACCCATCCTTATTTGACACCACTGTGGATTTCAAATCTGTCAGATTGATCATTCTCCTGGACTGTAGCCTTTATGCCATAGTGGAAGGACTGAATCAGACTGAAGGCAACCAATTCTCTCCAGTAATTGAAAAAAGGCCCTTCCTGCTGACCTGGTCAAAAGCCTTTGTAAGATCTATGATGGCCACATAGCCACGTTTTCTTCGTTCTTGACACTATTCTTGCAGTTGCCTTAAGGCAAAGGCCATGTCAATAGTAGATCTACAAGCACAGAAACCACACTGACTATGGATATACATGTTCATCAATAACTTGCAATTTTTTTTGAAAGTGACCCATGCGAATGCTTGATCAGTAGAAGCAAAGAGAAATTCCTCTGTAGTAGCTGTAGTCTCCCGCACCCCACCTTTTTTTTTTTTTAAATACACAGTGTTACGTTGGCAGCATCCTTAAAGTCTTATGATACCACTCCTTTCCTCCATCAGGCAAGCAACACACTGCAGATGTTTAAACACAACCTGCTCTCCCCGTGTCAGTACATCAGTTGGAATTCCATCTCTTCCTGCAGCTTTTCCTGGTGCTAGAAAGATGATTGCTTTTTCAAACTCATTTATAGATGGTTCTATCTCTTCGATTGTCTGGAGACAACATTTAGTGCTGCTTCAGAAACACATGAAGGAATTTCACTTGAAAAGTTTGTTAAAGATGCAACACTGGATGGAACACTGCTTCTGACGAGGTCGTCTCCACTAAGAGATTTGAGTAGAGCAGTCTTCCTGGCTGAAGGACCTATACCTTTTTCAATGCCATCACACATACCTTTTGCATTTCCATTCTCAAAGGATTTTTGTATCTTCTCGCACAGATCAAGCTAGTAAAATTGAGCACAATACCCTCTTGGCTGTTCTTAGATTAGCACATCTTAGGAGAAACGTTCACGTTGTTGTGAAGATATGTTCTGCATTTTGCTTCAATAACTGGAAGCATTTCTTCAGAGTAAGCTGAAAACTAGTCTTTCACCAAAGGCTAAAGTTGCAGCTAAATGGATTTTGAGTGTGTGTGTGTGTGTGTGTGTGTGTGTGTGTGTGTGTGTGTTCCATGTTGCATTCAGTGGAGGTGCAATTTATGGCAGTTTTCTTGAGTTTCACAGTGAAAATTGCAGATACCTTCCTTGATCTTTTGTGTTATTGATGTTAATGCATGTTTGGTCTGATAGAATTTCTATAGTGAAAGTTTTATTTTGCAGCACGCAGTCTGTGTCACAGTCTGCACTATGAAAAACTTCCTCTAGGTGTTTCCTGCAGGTGACAATTAATCCAGTTGGTTCCAGTGTGGAGAGACCCCAAATCTGGATGAGACCTTCTGACGGTGACCATACTGGTAGTAGGTGTTGGTAATGCATAATCTTCGGTGGGTGTGGAGCTCCAGTAATCTTTGCCCACTGTCATTCATTTTTCCCACTCTAGGTCAACATTATAAACTCAAAATAAAACATTTTGACCTTCATCTAAACTAAGTGTTTTGATAAGATCATAATAAAATATTCCAGAATATTTCATCTTGTAAAAAATTCCAAGATTTCTACTTGTCCTGACAAAATGAAATTTCAAAATCTCAGACTCTCCCATGGGATGGAAATTCCATTTTTTTCAACCAGCCCTAAATTTGGCATTTCCACCGTATCTTTCACCCAAGGAACTCAAAGAACTTTACAAATATTAGTTCTTTTAATCCTCACAACAGCTGAGAAGAAGGCAAGCATTATTATATCAATTTTGTAGATAGATAAGAGGTAAAATGACTTGTCCAAGGTCCTCCAGAGTGGTGATTATAGTAAAGCAGTATAATTTAAAATATAAAGCATGGATTAGTCACCATAAAACATGGAAGCTCTGCCAGGTGCTAGAGCAGGGGTTGGCAACCTTTGGTATGCCGCCCACCAGGGAAATCTGCTGGCGGGCCAGGACGTTTTGTTTACCTGTAGCATCCGCAGGTTTGGCCAATTGCAGCTCCCACTGGCTGTGGTTTGCTGTTCCAGGCCAATGGGGGGCTGTGGGAAGCGGCATGGGCCAAGGGATGTGCTGGCTGCCTTTTCATAGACACCTTAGTTGACCTCCTTTGTACAAGATTTGGTACAACTATAGGACTTTTGTTTCAACAATGATCTATACGGTCACAGTTCATGTCAATAATGTCATGGGGGTATCAAAATTTATTTAGACTATTTTAAAACATACCAGCACCACAGTGAAAAAAGGTCACTATATGAATTGCCTAAATGCCAAACTGTATTATCTTTGCAGTGCAGCATATCAAAAATAAAGCCAAAATTGTGTGATATTGCGGATATCCTTGCACCCTCTGTTTCCTCTCCCACCCCTTCATTGTCAGTCTTGTTTATATACATTGTATGATCTTTGGGACAGGGACTGTCTCTCACCATTGTACTGTGCCAAGCATCATGGAGCCCTGATCTCGGCTGGAACTTCTAGAGGAAGTGTATTATTAACAAACAGTTAACAGGCCTGAATTGAACTCAGTGGAGTTATATCAGCTGAATAACTGGCCAAGACTTTTTAAGATTAATTGTGTGAGTTTTGCCAGTGATTTCAATGGGACCAGGATTTTTCCCTTAGTAACTTAATGAAAATAAACATTTTTAAAAGCCATTAGAAGAGTTTCTACACACTACTAAGGCAAGTCCCAAACCCATACCCTCGATCTAAACATCTCTGAAAGTGATAGGGGCCAGAATCCAAGCCATGATAAAAATCCAGATTTCATATCTGGCCCCATTACCAACATGGTCTAAAATGGTCCAAAATCCTGGATCCAAACATCCTTCAACTTGGCATCTAGATTTAAACCCTGTCCCTGTTATCAGGACAAGCTCTATATACTATGCGTACATGATTTTTGATTGTACTATAGATGTATTAAGTCTTTATACATACATTTGTAAGTTGTATTTTGGGTGAGAAAGTCAAACACATTTTAGAAACTAGTGATACCAGAATGTGTGTACAGAGTGTGTGTTCAAAACGTGAGTAGGTACAGATCTACAACATTTTCCTTTGCATTGGTTTCCTCCTCCATAGAAATACCCAAAGTTATGTAAAACATACCACAGAGCAGTTTTCTAGCTCCAGTTCAGATATGGAAAATGTGTTTCATGCTGACAGGTTAGTTTAAGGCAGAATCCAGTGATCAGAATCTTGTGACAAGATTGTCGGTGGCTAGGATTCACTGTAGACAGATTTTTAGAAGTCCTTGCCTCTATAAATTCTCACTTTTCTAGAAGCACCGAAATCCTACAACTCAGGTCACTACACATTATAAACAAACATTAAACACATAATTCTGCCATCAAGTGTCAGAAAGCATTATCCCCTCAGTAGTGGTGGTCATTACTACTGGGGCACTGCCATATTCAGAAAATTAAATAAATGCATGGATATTAATTCTGAAGTTCCACAGTCCCATCTTTTAGATGAAGAATATAAGGAGGGGCACCTGCTCCAATGCCCCAGATGCTGTATTGTACATTCCAGTGAGGGCTCCATAGTAGCAAGGCTTCATTTAAGAGCCCATCAGCATCGTTTCAGAAGGATCTTTAATTAATGAGTACATTTGCAGCTGTGTAGATTTACATTACAATTTAGTAATTTAAGCTGTCCCTTAGTCTTTCCAAGGAGTGCTTACTGACATTACAGTCAAGGGCAGAATCTACGGGTCATTTCCACTCTCTCCATTTAGGGACATGGGCCTGATCCATGGTCCTTTGAAGTCAAAGGAAAGATTCCCACTGACTTTATTGGGCAGTAGACCAGGCCCAACAAGCCAGACGCTGCTTTGAGACATGCATAGTCAATTTCCACTCAAGTCAGAGAGCAAAATGTGAGGGCAGTAGCTGACTATGTATTGAGAACACAGTTGCTTCCAGTATACAACGAAAAAGTTAACCAAGCTGTATTTGTACGTGTCTTTGGATCAGAAAACAAATACAGAAGTCAGTGTAGAACTGGTAATTAACCATATGTGGATTAATTGGTACATTGTACTGCTAAAAATCTGGCCAGAAACCTATCATATGTGGATTAATTGGTACATTGTACTGCTAAAAATCTGGCCAGAAACCTCTCCAATTACAAACATTTTGTTGTGTGCTGCAGTCATTAGCATTCTATAAAAAATGCTTTCTATCTACAGTAATTTATTTTCATGAGCTTCAAAAACCAAAAAACCCACAGGTCTCATGACTGGTATTGTCCAGTGCACCAAGCTGATTTTACATTTTACAGCAACTTGGAACATTTGAGAAACAGACATCAAACCATGTTTGATGTGCTTATCTTGCTATGAACTGTTATCATAAATGGCACCTTATCAAAATATTCCAGTATGACTAAAAATAGAAGTGTTTGGTTGATTTTTTTCATTAAAAAGGTCATGCATTGTTTCAAATAAAATACTCATTCAAATGGGGGGGAGGGGAAGGGGAGGGAAATCCCTTTCTTTTCGTGAGTACTCTTTAGTTAAAACCCCTCTTACCTAACGTAGTTCACATTAGTTTCCCCTAAATTCTACAGTGTAGTTCAATTGCACAGAAATCTGAGAGTCTTTTCCCCTCAGAAAAGTCTAGTCTTATTTTAGTTTATGGTTGAATGTTAAATATTGTAATTTATGGCATAAGGTAAAAAATGCAGGGTCTGGATCAAAGTGCATTGAGGTCAACGGAAAGACCATCCTGGACTTCAAAAAGCTCTGGATCAAGCATATAACAACCATTCAGAAAAATTATATACCCACCTTCACAAATCCGGTCTTCCCTCTGTATATATTCCCTGGAATTCAGCAAAGCCATCAGGACTCTAAACAGGGTGGGGGAGAGGGAGAGGAGGCCACGTAAAGCAAAGAGGCCACACAGTGGGACTGCAGCCACTACGTGCTGCAGACATTGAATTGGAGAGGGGCATGGTATGCTCAATGCGTTAATAATTGTATGCATCCACTAGCCAAAACTCAGGGGGAGTGAACAAACAGCAACCATTATAAAAGCCCATGGACTGAAATAGCAACAACAACAAAAAAAGAAAGAATAAGGAAAACTAGCAACTCAAAGAGACTGCATGGACACTCCATGGTTTGGGAAGAGGAGGATTCCTTTTCCATAGAATATCACATCAGCTGGATGTCTCCAATACCCCAAGCAGGCTCAGTCTAAAGCCAGCGCTCACACAGTTAATCCAGTTCCTTCTCTCCTAATAAACGCAACTCCCAAGTCTTCATTAAGTATCACTAACCCATGTTCCCCCACAATGTGTCACATCCTTGATCTGGACAGACCATGTTCAGGTCAGATTGCAGAGCTGTCAGAGAAAGCACATACTGCTGAACTCTAGAAGATATTGTTTCTTTGGCAATATGGTACAGAACCTTGAGGGCAGGTGAAATTTGAGCAAGGTGTCTACTTTACTGCTTGTATCTCTCTCACATCTTTTGCAGTTTGTCATCTGATAACATGAATGGAACAAGACATGAACCTTCCCCTTCAGTCTTTACAAAAGCTGCATGCACCATCAGAGAATCTTTTCTGGTGCGACTTCTTCATGGAAGCAAGGATCTCACATTTTCAGAATTACCATGCCTTTCTCATTCACTACAGTCCTTCCCAGGCAGTTTGATATACATCTTACAATGCAAGGAAAGATAGACGCTTAGAGAAATCAAGCAGCACTTCTTGCTACAATAATCTATATAACAATTTAATAAAAGAAAACATTTTTCAAGAGATTAACTTAGCCTCTCAACGTCAATCCAGTATGTGTGCTGCTACTCAACACAAAACGCAATGCAACAAGTGGTGCATTGTCTGCACCTCTTACAGAATTGAATAAAAAACCTGAGCCTTTCTGAACAAACCTATGGAATTCTCTCTGCTTTCACACTTGATAGCATGATTCTATAATGCTTTCTACAGGCTCTCATGCACTATTACATTCTATACACAATTTATATAGAATCCTATTGGTTTCATCCCTATTAAATTTGAGAGGACTTTTCCATAAATGTCTCAATACTGCTTCTTCAGGAAGCATACCCTTGTTGAGCTATATTTAATTTTTTCTCCCTAAATATAAAGCGTTTTTGAATGGCATGCATGATGTGCAGCTCTAAGCATGTGTCATGATTAATCAAATCCTAAGGGATACAATACAGAACTCATGTCCTCACAGGAGCAATTCCAAGGACCAGAAGTCTATTATTTTATAACAATTAATATGGAAATACAATCATTCATAGCAGCATGTTCATTAGTAGCATTTCTGTTTTATCCTAACTGGAAGACTTTGCCATTGTCAACCCAGTGCATAAAGAACTCATGAATATAAGACTGGTGTGGAAGAGGAATTGTATTCTTGCAGGGTGGAAGATGTTTGTCCACATATTTCAGAAGCCTGTCTGTACTCATCAGTACAGTACTACTATCTAATGAGGAAGACTCACTGCAGTCTGGAAGAACTAAGGATGTCAGGTCAGGTTTGTCAACACAGCAGTTAATCTGAACCCAACAATAAAATAAAGCCGTCTAAAATACAAGGGTCAATGCATGCCGAAAGAATTAAGGATACTGATCTACATCTGTCAATTACCTTGATAGCATTAATACAAGTATATTGTTTTAAACGGAAATAGTATTTCCAGTGTTGTACTTAGTTATTTGAAATTTGTATATACAACAACTGATCCATTATCTTTCCCCTTCCTTTTGTAAGTCATCCTGATTATGCAAGTTATCCACATTTTTATCATTAGCAAAACAAGCAGCTAATAATGACGAAGCAAATTGAGATATAAAGATCAATATTACAAACTAAATGAATACCTTTCCCAGACCTGAAAAAAAGATCCCTGTGTAGCCCAAAAGCTTGTCTCTTTCACTAATAGAAGTTCATCCAATAAAAGATATTACCTCTCCTACCTTGTCTCTAATTATACAACAGTCATTGTTCTTTGAAACATTCATTTACTCAAGCCCAGGTAACACACGCTTATGTACTGCTCAGTGTATAAGAGAATTAAAAAAGCAAAAGTTTAACCCAAAAACATTAAACAAGACAACTATAGCCAACTCCCTGCCGAAACACGAAAACAAGGATCAGCAATTGATAAGACACAAATAGAAAGGGAAAGTCTGCAAAACAAGTATCGTATCCAAAGAGGAAATTTTAATAAAACAATGGGCAAAATTAAAAAAAAAATCTAGGAAGGAAAATTTTAACCAAATAAGGGAACGTTCACAAGACAAAAGGTAAACAAAAAAAATCAAAAACAAGTAAAGCAGAACTTTGTACAAAGGAATCAGAGGAACAGCCGTGTTAGTCTGTATTCGCAAAAAGAAAAGGAGTACTTGTGGCACCTTAGAGACTAACCAATTTATTTGAGCATGAGCTATCTGATGAAGTGAGCTGTAGCTCACAAAAGCTCATGCTCAAATAAATTGGTTAGTCTCTAAGGTGCCACAAGTACTCCTTTTTTTTTGTACAAAGGAAGAGTCTGTTCTCAATGGACATACAATACTCTGGTGCCTATGTCTTTTATACTGTGAGGGATAAACAGACTAAACAGAGTTTAAACAGTGTGACGGGGCAAGGCCAGATGGCTATAGAAAAGTAGTGGGAGATAGATATATTAGCTCCAGGCTAAACAAATCCCTGGTACCAGGATAAGTGAAATGGCAGCTGCTCCAGGTCAATTAAGACACCTGGGGCCAATTAAGAACTTTCCAGAAGGCAGGGAGAATGCTAGATTGATTGGGACACCTGAAGCCAATAGGGGCTGGCTGAAACTAGTTAAAAGCCTCCCAGCCAGTCAGGTGGGTGTGGATGTCAGGAGCTGTGGGAGGAAGTTGTGCTGTTAGAGAGACTGAGTAGTATGCACCACATCAGGCACAAGGAAGGAGGCCCTGAGGTAAGGGAGAAGTGGAGCTTGAGGAAGTGAGGGCTGCTGTGGGGGAAGTAGCCCAGGGAATTGTACATGTCCTGTTTCTAAAAGGTCAGCTACTATAGTATACTATACTATTAGGGTCCCTGGGCTGGAGCCTGGAGTAGAGGGTGGGCCTGGGCTCCCCCCACCTTTATTCCCTGATTAATCACTGAGATTGGGAGACAACAGAGACTGTGCAAGGAAGGATAACTTCTCCTCATCTCCCTCACTGGCTTATGATGAAAATGGCCCAGTAGATTGTGACTCTTGTCTCTAGAGAGAGAAGGGTTACATGGAGGGTCACAGTGAGCCTCTGAGGCTAGCGAAATCTGCCAGGAAACGTGGGACCCACAGAGGCAAGGACAGAGCTTTGTCACAACAGCTTCACCAACATAAATATAATCAGGAAATACAAGTTGTATAAAATTTGATCTGAAAGCTAATACTGTTGTTCTGACTTTCACAAGCACAAAGCACAGTATGTGTTCAGTAATATATTTGACCAATATCTACTGCAGTATTTTTTTAGGAAGGCTTGTTGAACATCACCACATTTGGAATGTTTCTCAGTGAAAGGCATTTGTGTTGCATAAGTTATATGCTATAAAATGCTGTAACCTCCCCTCCCATGTTTATAAAAAATGAGTTATTTTGTTTCCTCTCATACATAATGTCCTGAAAGGATTAAATATTGTAACTGTTTCAAATCTGAACATTTAATGTATGGATCAATGCTATTTCTGGACCTCAAGATTGCCCCAAAATGTAGGAGAAATTCACAAGCTGCCCCAAGAACTGATTGTTCATTCAGATCTCTGTATTAGCTGAATTAATGTGTAAAATGTTGTAGTGCTCTATTTTAGCTACACATACAGTGACTTACCATCATTATGCAAATTCATAGTACTACACTTAAAAAATAATCAATTGCACAAATACAAAATGACTGCCTAGAAAGGAGTTCTGCAAAAACAGATCTAGTAGTTATAGTGGATCAAACTAAATATGAGTCAGCAGTGGAACACAGTTTGGGGTGGGAGGAAAGCAGCACACCTCATTCTGTAGTGTATTAGCAGAAGTGTTCTAAGCAAGACAAGAAGTAGTTCTTGCACTCTACTCAGCACTGATAAGGCCTCAGCTGGAACATTGTGTCCAGATCTGGGCACCACTCTCTGGAAAAGATGTAGATAAATTGGAGAAAGTCCAGAGGAGGACAACAAAAATGATTAAAGGTCTAGAAAACATGACCTATGAGGAAAGAGTGGGAAAAAAAATTGGGTGTGTTTAGTCTAGAGAAGACTGAGGGTGGACATGATGATAGCCTTCAAGTGTGTAAAGATTCTTATAAAGAGGAGGGTGATAAATTGCTCTCCTTAATCACTGAGGACAGGATTAGTAGTAATGGGCTTAAATTACATCAAGGGAGATTTAAGTAAGACATTAGGAAAAAAATCCTAAATTTAAGGGTAGTGAAACATTGGAACAAGTTACCTAAGGCGGCTGTAAAATCTCCATCATTGGGAGGTTTTTTAAGAACAGGTTAAATAAACTTCTGTCAGGGATGGTCTAGATAATACTCAATCCTGCTTTAGTGCAGGGTACTGGACTAGATGACCTATCCAGGTCCCTTCCAGTCCTACATTTCATCATCAATTTCTAATCAGAACTACCCACTGATTCCAATAGGGAGTTCCACTGAAAGATCTATGGCACAATATAGCCCAATATGGAGAGGTTCAGCAATGTAAGCTTAACCTTCTAAAATCCGTTGTGACTGAGTCTGATCCAAAAACCCCATTGATTTCTATGTGCAATTGAAAATACTGCCATTTTGGGCCCAGGTTTGCCAAAAAAGGACAGCTGTCACTGATGAGGACATCCAGGTCAGTCCCACTTTTGAAGGCTAGCTCATGCCCAGCTTCTATCAGTTTGCTTCTTTCATATACCATCATCTTCTGATCCTTGAGAGTGTCCTCATTTTCCTATTCCAAACCACAGATCCCTTTTTTCCATTCTGGCACGGAAGATGGTATTTGGACAAAATATAACAGAAGGGACAAATTTCAGAGTAACAGCTGTGTTAGTCTGTCTTCGCAAAAAGAAAAGGAGGACTTGTGGCACCTTAGAGACTAACCAATTTATTTGAGAAGGGACAAAGATTTGTGTAAGAGAAACTTGTATGAGTTCAGATTCTCCCTCTTGTACAGTAAATGAAAAAAAAATTAAACCAAGTTCTAAAAATGTGGTTATGAGTGGGCAAATGAAAAGTATTTTAAAAGGTGGCAGTTAATTGTTGCCTTATCTTTGATCTGTGAATTTGGAACCTGCTGCTTTCTCCCATGTGGGAGACATACCATAAGACACACAAAAGCTGTGTGAGAATTTAGAGTTTATAGGCTATTGGGTACCTTGCCATATTGGGCTTTTCCTTATTAGACAATCCTATCGAGTTAGAACATGACCTTGAGAAGTTGTATTAAATGTGACCAGAACTTTGCAGTCTGTGTAGCTAAATAAACTGATCCACATCATATCAGTAAACACTATTAATACCAAGGTTTACTCAATACCAGCTGAGATTGTTGAACGTGACTTCTCCATGTTGATACTGACTGCAAAGTCATGATTAACATTTCACATAACTGCTTCAGGTTGTGTTCAAACTCCATGTCATTTATTTAAATGAAAACAAGATTATTCTATACCCATAATTCCCAGTGCTCTCAGGAGTTTTGAGCAAAGATTACGGTAATAGTACATAGCTGATGTAAATTTAGAACATCACTAAACTTATCAAGTTCAGAAGTTTCTTCTTACTTTAGCTCTTGGGTGAAAATTTTGGCAAGAGTTGCTCTAGCTCCCCACACACCTTTAAAGAGGCGCATAACTAGAATTATTTGAAAAAGAAAGCGATTTGCTGGCGTCAAGTTTTCATTGGTTTAAAAGAAAAGCAAAACATGTTATGGCTTTGCCTTGAAAAAAATTTTCTTTAACACAGAATAACACAGGTGATATTCATGGATTAACTGTTTTCATGGATGAATGCGATGAACAAATTGTTGCCACGAACAAACATGTAAAAAGTTCTTCCTCTCCAACCATTTTTACTTTATTTCCTTCCTTGCAATTGAGGAGGAAAAAAATGTTATGCCTTCATTAAAACTCTTGAATTTTCATTAAAGTTCCTTTTTACATTTTCATGGCAAAAAAAAGTAATAATTCAGAGTTATGCATAACTCTGATCATAGTCACTGAGTGGTATATGCTAGAGCTGATTCCAGTGCCACTCACATCAGTGGAAAGACTCCACTGAGCTTTGGAACAGGCCTATAATGAGAAGTGCAGATTATTCATGAATATATTCTCTACGTCTGAACTCAGTTTGTGTAGACTCCATGACAGACAAGAAAGTGTTGCATACATGAAATGGTCACAAAACATGTGAGCAACCACAAGTCATGAGTTGTCAGGCTCGGGGGGGTTCTGGGAGTCATCACACTCCAATCCACCACCCAGTAGCTCAAAGAGGGCAGCTGGGAGCAGCATTTAAGAAACACAACTGGGGCACAAGTGCCACCCTGTGCTCTGATTGGAAGAGCTCTACAGCTCCTGACTGGACTGCAGCCACAATTTACGCCAGTGGAGGAAACAGGAAGTTATCCATACAAGTGGGTTCAACCCTGCCATGGACCACTTGCCTGGTTTTTACCTGTTCCTGCCTTCTGATCCTGACCTCCTGGTATCCTGACTTGACCTGACTGTTGGGTAACTGCATTCTGGTTCCTAACCTCCTGTTCTGTCACAAGATACTGACCTCCTGGTATCCTGGCTGAGCCAAATTCCTAGTCACTGACTCTTGATACCTGCCCACTGGTTTCGTCTCTCAGTTCTGACCTCCTGGTGTTCTTGAGCTAACCCCTAGACAAGGCTGCCCATGCCCCACCCTGGCATGAATAAAGGCTTAATGTGGAAAAGCCAAAGTGAATAGTTTGTCAGCCATGGATAGTCTGAATGTTAGTCCAAACAATTCAACAAAAGTTTAGCTACACTAAATGTTTGCAGTCTGTTATTGGCTAGCAAGTGATCTGTGAACCTCAAAGGCCAATATTCAATATGTTTTTGGTTCAACAAACACAACACTATTCAACCAGCTTGGCTGTATTTATGGAGATGAGGTCGGATTCTATTGGCACATGAGAATGGAATAGCAATTCAGTTTCCATTATAAGCCAAAAATTTGGCTCTCACACTAAAATGCACAAGCATCCCCAGAGTTGATACATGCAATCTGTGGTGGAGTCAGAATTCTTCCACAACATTAGAAGTCAAAGTTTATTCTTAATACCTATTTTTAGTGTCTAAATGTCCAAAAAGTTTGTAAATTTTGCCATACCTTGGGGTTCATCTTATCATAATAGGTAAGCTCTACTTTTATGCATTCTAACGTTTAGGTAGTAATGTGAGAACATGCACATAGGTTCTAATGCGCTTTAGGTAGAATGCTAAATGACTGAGACAACCTTAGCTTTCCTTTTGAAAGAGTCTCTAGCCATTTTTCTTGTGGAGAACACTGTTAGAATATAGATATTCAGGCCTGTCTTTAAAGGCCTATACTTTAAGAATTTAGGTGTATTCTTATCACTTAGCTAGCTATAGAGGTACAAAACAAGAATCAAAATCACCATGCCTGTGTATAGGCCTTCTCTCACCAGGATAGTCTAAGGCAGTGGTTCTCAACTGCGGTCCACCGCTTGTTCAGGGAAAGCCCCTGGCCAAACCTGCAGACACAGCAGGTAAACAATCAAGGCTCCCACTGGCCACAGTCCCCCACTCCAGGCCAATGGGGGCTGCGGGAAGGGCGGCCAGCACATACCCTGGCCCACGCTCCTTTCTGCAGCCCCCATTGGCCTGGAGAGGCCAGTGGGAGCCACGATTGGCTGAACCGGAGGACGTGGTAGGTAAACAAACTGGCCGGCGTGACAACCACTGGTCTAAGGCCTTGTTCTTAGGCTAAGGCCTTTGGCTAAGCAGCAGAGGCAGCCATAAGCTGGGAAGCAAACAGTCACGTCTTCACCAGTCACACTGAAATAAGGCAGTTTTGGGCTGTTCAAAAGGTGATCCAATCTATCACCTCCAGAGAAAGGGAAGAGCCTTGAAGATTTAAAGAAAACTTAGTTTGATAGCATCCTGTCTGGCAAGAACTCACTTATCAATAGCTGGGGTGTGAAATCTTCATTTCTTTGTTGTTCTATCACTGTAGTCCCCATTTCCCTCTAACATCTTGGTACCGTGACAAAACAATTGTCACAAGAGAAGTTTTTCCATCAAAACTGAAAACCAGACAAGCTGTAAATAATACAATGTTTTAAAGTGTTCTCCATCATTAGTTAATTCTACACTCTTCTCCTCCTCCACCCCTAAAAAAAAAAAGTGAGAAAATTCAAATTAAGTTTACTGGAGTCATCCAAATTCTAATGTTTTACAGAGACCAAATTTCTGAACTTCATAATAAAATTTAAAACTTGTTAAATGTAAAAACAGGAATGCCAGATGGGTGCATCAAGCTATGATGATCTTTTGAGCTTTCTTGGAAGCTCCGATAATCAAGCTCCGATAATCAAAGAAATATTATTTTAACTTTGAATTTTCTGGCCTTTTATTGTTTTTTTTTTAATACCAACAATGCTCCGGTAATCCCTTTTATTCGCTCGTCTGAACCCCAATGTATTCTCAACCTAAATTTAATGTGGATTATTGTCTGGAAATACTTCCAAATTTCATTCTTTAGTGACCAGTTATCCTGCCAAACAATCTTGGCAATGCAGTCTGACAGATAAAAATCCACATTTCAATATATAAATAAGCCTTACTGGAGGAGAAAGCTTTGCACTATGAAATCAGAAATTCAAACAGGTAAGAATAATGCTCCTCTAAGCAAATGGTTCCCGCTGAAATCTGCCTTGAATAGACTGCGCAGCCAGCATATTTGTTGCTCATTTCTCTTTACCAAGATGTCTGACAATGGGAGGTTATAGTTGATGGAATACAGAATAAATTCTCCTGAGAATACTTCACAAGTGTAGAAGCGGTTTCTCTAGAGCAAAGCTAAAATACATATATTTTGGATGGCCGTGATTATGCAGAAAAATTGCTTGTCATAAGTAAATGGTTCAGTAGCATTTTCAAGATCAGGAAATCCTCTCTCTACAATGGATACTTTGTAATGCCAACAGACCGATCCCAAATTACATTATGACTCATTCCTAAGGCATTTAAACATTTTCTTAAATGTCTGGAGTTTGAATCATTCAAGGCTCTGACAAGAAAAAAAAATAGTACTTTCATTCCTTTCAGACAAATCTTTATAGGAAGAGCTGTGTTTTTTATGCAGTGAAAATGGAACAGGGTGTCAAGTTCAAAGGTTAGTACTAGGCAGAAAACTGCATTGATATTGTGGGGTTACTAATCAAACTAATTACCAGCTTGTCTCTACAGATTTTCTGCTTCTAATATAAAGCCTTTCAAAGAACAAAAGTATTTGACTGTTGTAAGGTATGTGTAAATCATAACAACTTTGTACAGCTCGTGGAGGATTGAAATTCATGTGTTTGAACAAGTTTCTTTCCGGATTCACAGCTTAAGTCATTCCCCCTTGACAAAGTTTTAATAGTTTCCTTCATTAGTGCTGTTCCATCAAGGCTGATGGATGTCAAACTCTCAGGCTACAGCAAGGATAGCAACCATCTTTGTAGTTAATATTCACAAGATCCCATTGGCTTTGAAAGTGATTTTACTCTCCATTAATATGCTATGTTCTGGGCAGCAGCGATGGGAACTTCAAAGATTTAATATTTAATGCCCAGATACCTAAAGAGTCAGTGTATGTTTTAAAAATGTTACTGAATAAATGCACATCACTGTAGATTTCTTTTATACCCTGAAAAATCTGCCAGCTTTACTCTGATTTGCTTCCTATGTACATACAATAAAGAATGAGGCAGAAGTATCTGTCTTTTTTCTGATTGTTCTAACTAGAACAGGTTAAGCAGTAGAAAAATGTCCATGCATATTTGGAAGAAAATGACTATTTTTCTGCCCATTTTGTGTTCCTTCCAGTGTGGGTTTTACTCATGATTTTAAGATCATACATAAAACCATCTTTTGTGTGTGTAATTTAAAATTCATTTTAGGAGCATTCACACCTGGAAAGCTACTTAGAGTTTAGCTTATTCAATAAGGAAACAGAAACAATGCCTTATGATTTGGGGACCAAGCACAACTGAGCAATATAGCTCAAGTTTCAAATAGCAAGCTATAGAGGGCTTTTTTTAAAAAACTGAAAATTTTGAACAATCGAACTTGAGATAATTATGATCTCTTTAACATGCCACAAAGAGAAGTAGTGAAGTGAATTGAAGTGTTTGTTATGAATTATTTGCCAAGCTACCACTCAACCCAAATTACACTGAAGTACAATACTTAATGATTAAGGCCTCAGTCCTGCAAACACTTGCATGAATGTTTAATTTTACTACTCCCATTGAAATTAAAGGGGCTACTTATGGTAGTAAATCAAGCACATTTTTTGCAGGATTGTGGCCTTATACCAACAAATACAATTGCTTAGAAATATGTTATTAACACACAAGCATCTGAAAATATAACTAAGTCAACTCACCAGCCAGCGCCTCTCCTCACAGCAGAGCATGGCATTCAAGACTGTGGCATGGGAAACTGAGGCACACAGCTGATTGGTACTGTGACAGTGGGTCTCTTCTCATGACTTTAGCCCTCCAGCCTGGTTGTTCATAATCTCACCCCTTCAAGGGTAATAAAGAGTCACACAGGCCAAAAATCCCATGACCCTGTACTGAGTTGTCAGCCCCTGTCCTGCCCTGGTCTCCAGTAGTCCTTGCCCCTTCTTCCTCACGGAGATTTTCCTATTCTCTGAGGATGTGGTGGGGGAACCCAGTCCTGCCAACTCACTGCTGTGGGTTCCAGGTCAGAATCCCTGCATGAAATGGTTGGAATCACTCTCTCCTGAGCTCCTACTGCTTCCCTGACCTGCCTCCTGAGGGCTATTTCACAGACACAGGTCCTATGATCCTCTCCTCCTGGAGGTCCAGCTTCTTAAGCAGCCTCTCACCAGTCTGCTGCTGACTGGCCTCTCTTCAGTGGTTCCTCAGCCTTTTTGGCAGCTTCCTAGAACTCCCTGCTCCCCTTTCCCTGCAGGGCCAGTCAGAGTATAAACTTCCTGCTTCAGCTCTCCTCTCTGTCCTTCCTTTGCAGGAGACACCCAATCTGGTCCTCTTTGGAAATTTCTAGATTGTTTTAATTACCTGATCTCATGAGAGCCAGCTTGTCTGGCACAGTGAACCATCAACTCTTCCCATGAATTTATCAGAACTATTCACCAACTGCTGAAAATGTCTAGAATTTAAACCATGAAAGATTTTTAAAGAACAAAAGAGAAGGCTAAATTCCATTTTTGGAATAGAAACAAGCCTTTGGAGAAAGTTTAACAAAGAAGACATGGATTTAAGAATAATGGAAAAAGAGAGGCAGTTGTGATTATTTATAGGAAAAAGGGGACACTACGGATAACATTTTCAAATCTATTTACTAAGCCTGGGTGTTTCATTTTTATGAAATTTGAGACACCGAGCAACAGATTTTCAGGATTTCTGAGCGTCCATACCTCCAACAACTGAAGTGAACAGCAGTTATAGGTTATTAGCACCTCTAAAATCAGGCCCTACATGTCTCAGATCAAGCACTCCAAATCAGTGGACACTGGAAACTTTTGGTTTTCCAAATTGCCCATAGGCTAAGTGCATCATCTCTCTGTAAGCCAAGATTTCAGAAACTGAGTGCCTCCTACATTTGTAGCCTCATTTTCAGAAATGCTGAGAATTCCAAAAGCTTTGGTTGCCTTCATTTGGAGTTGTTGGGTGCTCAGAGTTTTGAAAATTCTGGCCACTTATTTAGGTACCTAAATGCATATTTTGGAGTCTAACTTTAGGCACCCTTTCTTGTCAGCTAGAATGTATTCAAAGAAAATGTACTTTGCATGGAATAGTGCAGCAAGTGTTAGATACACTAAATGAAACGTTTTCCTACTTCAGCCTAGCAGTTAAATCAGCAGAATCACGATTTTTAAATTTAGAGATACACACACAATAAAATCCTTTCAGTCTTCATTCATCTTTAGTCAGTGCTCAAACAAGTCAATGGAAGAAATGCCAGCTAGTAAAAAATACAGGTGTGATGACAGATTTACCAAGGGCTGGACTCCACCATGCAACCATAAAATCCATTAGTGCATGTTTTAACCAGTCTTTTTGATGCAGTTTGTCCTCGTCCATAGTTTGCAGTTATAATGTGCATAGTACTCTGGTTCAGCTGCACCATTTGGGTAACTTTCCCAATGTAGACGAGGCTTATGGGCAAAATTCTGCCCTGACTTAGGCTATGTCTACACCACAGACCGTACTGCTGCAGCTGTACCACTGTAAGGTCTCCTGCGTAGCTGCTCTATGCCCGCGGGAAAGCTCTCCCGCTGGCATAATTAAACCACCTGCAACAAGGAGTGGTAGCTATGTCGACATAGCACTGTCCACACCAGTGCTTTTGCGGGTGAAACTTATATCGGTCAGGGGGGTGTTTTTTCACTTTCGAAAAAAGTTTTACCGACAAAAGTGCGAGTGCAGACAAAGCCTTACACTCCGTGGAAACCTACTGATTTCAACAGAATCAGACCAGATGTAGATCAAGAGATATTTTGACCCAATGATTCCTGAATATGAATTTTATTGCCAACAGTGGGAATTAGCTAGCCAGGAAGCAGATTGACAATGGAGTGTTTACCACCAGCTTGTAAAACAAAATGCCAATCACCGTCAGGCAGTATTTGTAACCTTGTAGCAGGTGATATGAACTCCTCCGTTCTCACCACTTATCAACTTAATGCCAGAGAAAACATGCTAATGGTACATAGTATTGCATACAATGCAGTAATTGTGTTATATAATTTCATCTTCAGTGGATCTGCAACCCATATATTTTTGCAGATACATCATCATATTAATATGATATAGGTTAAATCCTGGGCCCATTGAAGCTAATATTAAAAATTCCTATGACTTTACTGGAGCCATGAATTTACCTGATGCCCGGACCCTGGAGAAGCCGCACATGTAAGGTGAGGTGGTGGCCTTGGGGGGGGAATAAAGGGTACGTGGGAGAAGGCAGGGGGGTGAGAAGAGGGAGTGGGGGAAATTTGGGATGTGCAGGGCTGCAGCAGCCAGAGAAAGAGGTGACTTTCCCCAGCTCCAGGGCTGCAGCTACTGGGTAGAGACCCCCACCCCATTCCTTCCCAGACTCAGCTCAGGGGCTGCCTCAGCCAGGGGGAGAGAGGGCACATCCATTGCATTAGAAAGGTAAAACTATCGATATGAAAATATGAGTTGTGTGTTTTTATTTGTAGAACAAAAAAGCTAATAAGGGTTTTTTTAATATAGTGCTTTTATCCAAAGCGCTTTACAATAGTTAGTTAACGGTACAAACAACATTTGGAAAGATCATTAAGTGGTCCGCCAAGACCCTCAGCAATTTTCAGGTGGTCCACAGGAAAAAGTTTGAGAACCACTGCCTTAGAAGGTCAAAGGACACACAGCAGCACTATGTGGTTCCTACCTTTATTCCAAACTCAGACCTGGGCTGCGAGGCGGATTTAGAGTTAGTGGGGCCCTGTGCGCAGCTTCATTTTTGGGGGGCCCCCCTCATGACCCAGCCAAGAAAAAGAACATTCTCTCATCTCCCTGTGTCGGTCTGTACCTCAGGGGAACACCCTACACCCCCATGTTCATCTTTATAAAATGATTGTGTGGTATCCAATGCAAAGTTTGTCATGTTGGGTGTCTTTGGAAGGCTCATAATGTGCTGAGCATGGTTGTTACAGTGATGTTATAGTAAGATTATAGGTTATAATTTCATGTATACAGTTATGAGGATACATTTTCAGCCTCATGGCTTAAAGCAAACCCATGCAAAAACTCTCCAAGAACAGAGAGGCAGTTCACACCTCGTCAGGGCATGGCTGGGACGACCCAGCCCCATCTCACAGGAACAATGGACATTGGCTCAGGCAGCAACAAAACAATGTTACACCCTCGAAGGTGTCACCCCCTTCCTTTAGTCAGTTTGAAACTGAGGTAATGCTCACCTGACTCTGAAGGGGGGCAGGGGCAAAGCCAAGAGGGAAGAAAGGACATGATAAAAGGGAGAGACATTTTGCCATGCTCTCTCTTCCACCTACAGCTACAAACACCACCACACAACTGAAATGCTGATCAAAGGGGGAGCCTGACTGAAAAGCGAGCCTGTGGCGAGAAGCATCTAAGTTTTTAAGGATATTGAAAGTGTTAAGATCAGCTTACAATGCTTTTTGCTTTTATTTCATTTGACCAAATCTGACTTGTTATGCTTTGACTTATAATCACTTAAATCTACCTTTTATAGTTAATCTGTTTGTGTATTCTACCTGAAGCAGTGCATTTGGTTTGCAGTGTGTCAGACTCCCCTTGGGAGAACAAGCCAGGTACATATCAATTTCTTTGTTAAATTGACAAACTTAGATAAGCTTGCAGCGTCCAGTGGGCATAACTGGACACTGCAGGATGGAAGTTCCTAGGGTTGTTTCTGGGATTGGAGATATTGGCTAGTGTTGTTCACTTGCAAGTAGCTGGGAGCAGCTTACATGCCAGAGGCTGTGTGTGAACAGTCCAGGAGTGGTTTCAGAGTAACAGCCGTGTTAGTCTGTATTCGCAAAAAGAAAAGGAGTACTTGTGGCACCTTAGAGACTAACCAATTTATTTGAGCATGAGCTTTCGTCCAGGAGTGGGGGTTCTCACAGCAGAGCAGGATAAGGCTGGCTCCCAGAGTCAAGGATTGGAGTGGCCTAGCAGATCACTGGCCCAGACAACAGAGGGGAACATCACACTCCCTGCCCCCACACCGTTTTTTATTCTTTTTTCCTTTATCATCCTCCTATATTATAAGTAATGGGAAGTAAATGAAAATAAAGTGAGGTACCTTGATTGGGGCAAAGGGTTGGGGTGCACAAGTGGGAGTGGGTTCTGGGAGGAAGTTTGGGTGTGGGCTCTGGGCTGGGCAGGGGGGTTGGGAGAGGTGAGGGGTTGGACTCTGGGAGGAAGTTTGGGTGCGGGGTGCAAGCTCTGGGCTGGGGCAGGTTTGGGGTGCGGGAGGGGAGCAGGGGCACAGCGCTTACCTCAGGCAGTGCAGCTACCAAAGCGACCAGCACACACATCTCTCCGACAGCAGCTCCTAGGCAGGCAGGGCAGGGAGCCAGGGGGTCTCCATGTGCCGCTGCCTGCAGGCACAGCCCCCGCAGCTCCCATAGAGCCAACTGTGGCCAATGCTTGTATTTAAAATGTTTTCTGTAGAAAGCACCTAAGGCAGATTTGGTCAACATAGTGTGAAGGGGTTATTCAAGATTAAACTCTATAAGTTTATGGAGGAGATGGTATGATGGGATAACATGATTCTGGCAATTAATTGATCTTTAACTATTCATGGTAAATAGGCCCAATGGCCTGTGATGGGATGTTAGATGGGGTGGGATCTGAGTTATAGAGAATTCTTTCCTGGGTAGTATCTGGCTGGTGAATCTTGCCATAAGCTCACGGTTCAGCTGATCGCCATATTTGGGGTCGGGAAGGAATTTTCCTCCAGGGCAGATTGGAAGAGGCCCTGGAGGTTTTTTGCCTTCCTCTGTAGCATGGGGCATGGGTCACTTGCTGGAGGATTCTCTGCACCTTGAAGTCTTTAAACCACAATTTGAGGACTTCAATCGCTCAGACATAGGTGAGAGGCTTATCGCAGGAGTGGGTGGGTGAGATTCTGTGGCCTGCGTTGTGCAGGAGGTCAGACTAGATGATCATAATCCCTTTTGACCTTAATATCTATGAATCTAAGTACTTGGGAGAACTTGGCTAACAATGGATTTTGATAGACGCCAATCTATATCTGAGCTTTCCTGGGGACGTTCGGGCTAATATGTGGGCAGTGGCGTCGGCCTGTAGAGTACTGAGTCATTCATGGACATGTGATTTGCCCATGTGACTCCAAAACTCTATCTTGTAGCTGTGATTCTACACAGCGGGAGAGAGCGATTTCCACCCACAAGAAAGACTATATAAGCCCCTGGAAACCACCCCCATTTTGTCTTCAACTAGCTCGAGAGAGAACCTCTCCACCCCAAAGATGCCTGAAAGAAACTGGAACAAAGGACACTAACCACAGGGGTGTGAGTGATTGCTGGACCCAGACTAGGAGGAAGTCTAGTCTTAAAATAAGCTTATTGGAACATCTCTGAGCGTGAGATTTACCTGCATTTAGTTTCTTACTGTATTAGGCTTAGACTTGTGTTTTGTTTTATTTTGCTTGGTAATTTACTTTGTTCTGTCTGTCATTACTTGGAACCACTTAAATCCTACTTATTTATATTTAATAATATCACTTTTTACTTATTATTTAACCCAGAGCAAGTATTAATTCCTGGGGGAGCAAACAGCTGTGCATCTCTCTATCAATGTTATAGAGGGTGAATAATTTAGGAGTTTACCCTGTAAAAGCTTTATACAGAATAAAATGGATTTATTTGGGGTTTGGATCCCATTGGGAACTGGGTACCTGGATGTTGGAGACAGGAGCACTTCTTAAGCTGTTTTCATTTAAGCCTGCGGCTGTTGAGGGACGTGGTTCAGACCTGGGTCTGTGTTTGTAGCAGGCTAGCATGTCTGGCACAACCAGGCAAGGTACTGAAGTCCCAAGCTGCCAGGGAAAATGGGCTCAGGACATCTGGTGACAGTCCCAAGGGGGATTCTGTGACCCAACCTGTCACAGATGGTTCATTAGCCTCTAGGTTTTTGAAAGAATTGGTTTTTTCTACCTCCTCTCTGATGTACTAGATGTTTAACCTCGGTGATTTTTTTTACCCTCATTTGGAGGGAACTGAAGTGCACTGCCTGCAGTCAAACAGACTATATTGATCTGTAGCAATGCCACTGGCAGCATTAAACACCTGGACATTATGTAAGTGAGGTAGAAAAACAGACAGAACCACTCTTGGCTTCCAAATTCCTACTGAATTAAACACTAACTGATCGATCTGTCATTGTGCACATCGTGTTTGCTGTGGTCAGTTTGCTCATCTTATCACATCTTCTCACTGGCCTAAAAGTCAACTTATGATGTAGCTGCCCCTATACTACTACTTACCTCTCATCCATAGATAAAGTGCTTCACAAAGGAGGGTAAATATCTTTACCCCTATTTTACAGACGGCTCAGAGTCCACCACACTAGACACCGCTGCACACTGCCTCCATCAGACATCATTAATGTTTCCTCAGCATTCATTTTGGCAGCAACATGGACAGAATAAGTCCAGACATGTCCTTAGGCCATATGTGGAAAGAAAGAACAAAAAAAGAGGACATGGCCTGCAGCACTTCATTATAGTAACAAAACTTTGTTATCTTAGTCTTCATTCTCTAGAATCCATAATGACTTTGAAAGAGATCTAGCTGCATCACCTGCACATTCTTTCACTTTAAAAAAAAAAGTTTTCCTTCCTTTTTTCCACTGGAAAAGTATAAGACAGCACAAAGTGTGGAAAATCCCATTTTTCATGTTTTGTTTGATTATTCTCCAGCTTTGAGTGAAAAAAAGCAGGAAGGAATTATTAAAAAAAAAAAAAGGAAGCCAGGGAAGAGATAATAGAAATCCAACCCCCAAAACACAGAAAAATGATTTTTGGTTCCTAACGCGTAACAACAAAAAAAGACAGTAAGTCAAACCCGCAAGTTTCATTTTGTTTCTTCATTTTGGGATAAAGATATATTTGGGCATGTCATTTCAAAATGAAAATTTGTTTTAAAATTCCCATGGACAACAACATTTTTCATTCAAAAAGACTTGAAAGGAGATTGTTTTTACTCCCGGGTAAAATTTGGGTTTTCTGACCACTCTACTTCCAAACTTCTGATGGGTTTGTGGCAAGTATAAACCTCAAAGGAAGCAGTTTGCTTCAGTGTGGTCTTTTTCACAACTTCTGATTCAGAATGCTGCATATTTGTTAGCTTGGCAGAGATATGATGCTGGGCAGGGGAAAGACAACATAAGCAAAATCTCAGAGTGTGCTGTAAGGGACACAGTGTAATCAATCATGGAAACTTACTTATTCCAGCTGCAAACACTGTCCTTTACCCTGCTTACAGGGGAACAGTACAACAAAGTTAACCAAACAAATTTATTCTAAAAACAGAAGAAAGTTAGCTTTAATTTTGTTCTTTGTAACTTCATTTTATATGGTTTTCTCATATTTTCTTGACTGTCAAGTTTTATTTGTAGCCCATTTGGTCTTTAAGAGGTAACTAGTCCTTTTTATTGATTTGTACTTAGTATTATAGAGTCAGATTATTTTTTAATAGAACAGATGACAATTTGTAGGGTCTTTTTCTATATAGCTTTTACCTGTAAAAATGTGTGTGAACAGAACACAGATGTTTATATATACACACTCACATTGTTTTAAATCTATTTTGAATAGAATTCTATGGACATTTAATGCAAAGAAAAGCCATAATTAGTATAAAAACTAATTATATAAATTAAACATTAAAAGATGCCCTATATAGGCCAAAGGATTGGTGACTGACTGGTCAACAAGACTCCACATATGAGCATTAAGGAAACATAAAACCCTTTATATGGGCTAAATTTGGATTTACTTAAGACCCCTGCAGTGTGATTTATGGGACAGCACCCCTGCCATACCCCATTTACACTTACTGAAGTAAGACCACTTGGATCAGATTGCAAGATTGAGGCACAAATTGTTAAGTGTGCCTCAAAGTTCTGATTATGTAATAGTCCTAATATTGGAAAGCTAAAGCACAATTGCAAAGTGGAGAGTGAAACAAGCAGAGAGTCTAGGGTTTGTTTTTTATTGTTTGGGGTTTTCTGGGGACGGTGGAGGGGAAATGCAGAGTCTACAGAATAAGTTTACAGGGGAAACTTTCAAAAGGCACCAACAGCAGTTAGGATCATTAAAAGAAGGTGCCAAAAAACCCAGTAGGTGTTTATCTGCATCTTTAGGCATCTATATACCTTTAAACAATCTGACCACAACTGCTAGTGGAAAAAAAATTGGTACAAGGTGAACGTCTAGCTCATTTGAGCCTTTGAAAAACCTCCCCCTAAATTCATATTTTCTTGTTATATAATCAATAATTGTATGAGGTAGGAGCATTTTCCCATTTAAAATTATTTTCCTCTAGAAAATGCTTCAAGCAAAAGAGCTGAATCAAAATTTAAGGCATGACTTTTCCTTCAGCAGCCAGAGTTCAAACAAACAGCTAGACAGCTTTGCAGCAGAGAACAGAAGACAGCAGCTTCCAGCCATCAATACATCGGCACCCTTTTATAGTACAATGTCACCAAACTGAATGTAATCATTTGGGCTTCTTTGTAGCTGCATAGTTCCTGCAGCTCTGAATCAGCCATTTGGCTACCTCTATACACAGAAGAGTTACAACTCTCTCCACTATGCCACCTACAATTTCACAATGACAGCATCTCCATGGTTCTCAAACATCCTTCATGTGGAAAGACACCACTCATTTTAAACCCCAGGCTACTTGCATTCCACACAAATTGGATATCCTCTCACTTTTATTGTCAAAAGTTATTTACAAGAGAAAAAGAATCATGAAATTGAGATTATAGAAAGAGATGTTTGCAAAAATCCCACAGCATTTTAAATTTCATGCATAAATAATTTTTGGTCACCATCATTTTGGGTCTGTCACACATGATGTCTCACATTTGGGACCTCAGCATCTCTTTTATGCTTCTCTGAAATAGTCACTGCTTTAGATTTCTAACACTAAGCAGTCTGTATTTAGATAACACAGTATTTCCTAAGGGTGGGAAAGCAGGCTGACTATTCCTCTGTAAAAAGAAAAGGAGTACTTGTGGCACCTTAGAGACTAACCAATTTATTTGAGCATAAGCTTTAGTGAGCTACAGCTCACTTCACGAAAGCTTATGCTCAAATAAATTGAAGTGAGCTGTAGCTCACTAAAGCTTATGCTCAAATAAATTGGTTAGTCTCTAAGGTGCCACAAGTACTCCTTTTCTTTTTGCAAATACAGACTAACACGGCTGTTACTCTGATTTCTCTGTAGTTAACCCTCACATCAGGTTAACTATAATGGCACATTCATTTTGATAGTATCAGTGAGCACAAAAATAGATCAAAATAGAATATGCCACAGAAAAAATACAGGAAAGGGTGACTCAGTCCTTGCTGCAGACAAACAACCCTTGCAATATTACAATAAATTTGGCAGCCCCTCACCACCACCCCACCCCACCCAAGAAACAGGAAAATAATACATATTACACAGCAAATGCTACTAAGTTTTCAGAGAACACAGAGATAGTGGGAGAGAGATACTGACATATTAATCCCCAGGGAGCTGATTTTGTTCTCACTCACCCCTAATTAACACTGTTTTAGCTCCACTGAAGACACCTGTGTAAATCCTGTGCAAGTAAGAGAGAATCAGGCTCCTAGAGGAACTCTGAATTCTCATTACTGAGGCCAGGCACCAGGAATGACGGTGACTTAAAATGGATGCCATACAGAATAAGGTTGGACTCAAAGCTGTCCCATGGCATATATAATGTTAAATAATGACAAGTCAATAGATTTTATTATGGCCATTGTTATAGCCATTGTTTTATTGTATAGCCATTTTTCTGTAAAATGTATCTTTTTAAATACTTCACTCCCTTTTTTTCCTCCAGAACCTGACAATGTTTCAAGCCTCCCTCCTCCATCCCAAAGGCTCTCTCAGATAAAGTGACGAAAAAAAACACATGCACAATGAAATGTTCTCTGAGCTCATGCAGTCATCCGGCACTGACAGAGCTCAGCAGAATGTGTGGAGGGACACAATACAGGAAAGTGGCCAATGAACTTGAGGAGAGGTGGCAGCAGGAAGATCAGAGAAGGCATGAGGCAATGCTGGGGCTACTGCGGGATCAAACGGACATGCTCTGGCGTCTGGTGGAGGTTCATGAACGGCAGCAGGATCACAGACTGCTGCTACAGCCCCTGCTTAACCGCCCTTGGTCCTCCCCAAGTTTCACAGCCTCCTCACCCAGACGCCCAAGAATGCGAGGGGTGGGGAGAGGCTCCGGGCACCCAACCACTCCACCCCAGTGGACAGCCCAAGCAACAGAAGGCTGTCATTCAAGAAGTTTTAAAGTGGCCTTTTCCTTCCGTCCTCCCACACCCTACCCGGGCTACCTTGTGAGTTATCTCCCTATTTTATAATCAATTAATAAAGAATACATGTTTTTTAAATGATGGTGACTTTATTTCCTTTGCAAGCAAACTGTGATCGAAGGGGGGAGGGCGGGTGGCATCAGGGAATTTAGAGGCATCCAGGGGGGGCGGGTTTTCATCAAGGAGAAACAAACAGAAGTGTCACATGGTACCCTGGCCAGTCATGAAACTGGTTTTCAAAGCTTCTCTGATGCATACCGCTTCCTGCTGTGCTCTTCTAACCACCCTTCTAATGGCTGCGCTTATTCAGCGGCCAGGCGATTTGCCTCAATCTCCCACCCCGCCATAAACGTCTCCCTCTTACTCTCACAGAGACTGTGCACCACACAGCAAGCAGCAATAACAATGGGAATATTGGTTTTGCTGAGGTCTGAGCAAGTCAGTAAACTGTGCCAGCGAGCTTTTAAATGTCCAAATGCACACTCTACCACCATTCTGCACTTGCTCAGCCTATAGTTGAACAGCTCCTGCCTACTGTCCAGGCGCATGGCTTCATGAGCCAGGGCATTAAGGGGTAGGCTGGGTTCCCAAAGATAACTATAGGCATTTCAACATCCCCAACAGTTATTTTCTGGTATGGGAAATAAATCGCTTCCTGCAGCTGTTTAAACAGACCAGAGTTCCTGAAGACATGAGCATCATGAACCTTTCCCATCCATCCCATGTTGATGTTGGTGAAACGTCCCTTGTGATCCACCAGTGCTTGCAGCACCACTGGAAAGTACCCTTTGTGGTTTATCTACTGGCTGCCCTCGTGGTCCGGCCCCAAGATAGGGATATGGGTTCCGTCTATAGCCCCACCACAGTTAGGGAATCCCATTGCAGGAAAGCCATCCACTATGACCTGCACATTTCCCAGGGTCACTGCCTTTGATAGCAGCAGCTCAATGATTGCGTTGGCTACTTGCATCACAGCAACCCCCACAGTAGATTTGCCCACTCCAAAATGATTACCGACTTACCGGTAGCTGTCTGGCGTTGCAAGCTTCCACAGGGCTATTGCCACTAGCTTGTGAACTGTGAGGGCTACTCTCATCTTGGTATTCTTGCGCTTCAGGGCAGGGGAAAGCAAGTCCCAACGTTCCATGAAAGTGCCCTTACGCATGCGAAAGTTTCGCAGCCACTGAGAATCATCCCAAACCCTGCAACACTATGCGGTCCCACCACTCTGTGCTTGTTTCCTGTGCCCAGAATCAGCGTTCCACGGCATGAGCCTGCTCCAGTAACACTATGATCTCCAAATTGCTGAGGACCGTGGTTTTAGAAAAATCTGTGTTCATGTCCTCATCACCGCGCTGCCGTCGCCTCCTCGCCTGGTTTTTCAGGTGCTGGTTCTGCAAAAACTGCACGATAATGCGCGAGGTGTTTACAATGGTCATAACTGCTGCGGTGAGCTGAATGGGCTCTATGCTTGCCGTGCTATGGTATCTGCTTGGGCAATCCAGGGAAAAAGGCACGAAATGATTGTCTGCTGTTGCTTTCACGGAGGGAGGGAGGGTTGACTGACTACATTTACCCATAACCATCTGCGACAAATTTTTGGCCCCATCAGGTATTGGGAGCTCAGCCTGGAACTCCAATGGGCAGCGGGGACTGTGGGATAGCTACTCAAAGTGCACCGCTCGGAATGTTGATGCTCGCCATGGTTGACGCACACCGCTGAATTAATGTGCTTAGTGTGGATGCCTGCACTCGACTTTATACAATCTGTTCCCAAAAATCGACTTCTGTAAAATCGGAGTACTTTCGTAGTGTAGACATGGGCCTAATGAGCAGCCAGCCACTCTTCTCTCCTGCTGGAGAAACAAAGATGCTTAGTAGCAGCCTCTCCAACATCTGGCTGGCTGCCCTCGTTTTTGGCTTAAAACCGGGGTGGGCACTTGAACAGTGTTCAGCAATTAGATCAACATGTCAATAGAGTGGTCAAGCATGTCTGTAATCATTTTGTGTAAGTTTGCCAAAGTATGTTCTTATTTAAGCCAAGGCTCATTTGAAGCTCCTTTTCATTCCTCTGTGACGTCTGACTGAGATTACTGAAACTCCTTTCTTGCTAGCCTAAAAGTTTCACTGCTTCACCTCTGCTGTTTCTTGTACATATTGCTTGTAACAGACACTGAAAGCTATTGAGATCCAGGAAAGGCATAACCAACTTTTCCAGCTTTTAATGCTAGACTTTTGATTTTAAGTTTGTGGGGGTTTTAAAAAATATTTAACCCACTATGTACACTTCATTGTAAAGTGGGCTAGTCTTTGCCTTTCAAGGACTCTTTTTCAGTGCATTAATGAACTACCTGCGATAACTTAGATAAGGGAGTCCTGCTTCAGGAAAGATAGTACCTTAGGTCCCAAGCAATAGAAAAGAAAAAAAATGAATGTTAGAATTTCCTGCATTTTGTGTTTGTTCAGCAAGCACAAGTGTGAACAAGAGCAGTTCCCCCATCTTCATCCACCTTCTAACCCCTCCTTAGAACATGCCTCTTCAGGAAATCCTTCCTCATCAATAACCCAGGCCTTCCCACTCTGGAACTGCTATCCTTGGCCTTATGGCTTTCCCACCACCATGGCTTATTTGGAGCATCAGTCAGAGTTCTTCCCCTCTTACTCCAGGAGGGTGGGGGAACAGTTTGCTGGTGCCTTCAAAGGGTGTAATTTAAGAGCTATTATGAAATAAGGGGGAAAACAACTGAATCTCAATAGATTTGGGGTTTTCTGAGGAGGGGGGGGAAGGAGGTTATTTTTGTTTTTACAAGAAGGAAGAATTGTATTTTGATAATCCTCCTTATTCATTTCTTCCTGCCTCCAGCTAATGTTTTGTGCTTTTTGAAGTTTCCTTCTACCTTTTTCTCCTCTCTTCTTTAGAGGAAATTGCAATGTGGCTATTCGGTGCACTCTTGTCAGATTTTGGCTCCTAGATCAGACATGTCACATGACATTACCACTGTCAAGATATATTTAGACTCAAAAGTTGATTAAAAATTGATAAATAGGAGTTTAAAATATCACACTTTCAGGGAATAGTTCTCCCAAAACTCAGGGGAACAACATTCCCAGTTAGCATAACCACCACCACTGGAAAAAATGCCCCATCAATAATATCGTTTAAATTACGCCTAGCCTTTAAAAAGGGTATAGTGAAGAAGTGAGCTTGCATTTCTAACAAGCTGCTCATCTCTACTAATAGAGCTGGTGGAATTATGCATTGCTATTAATATTGCTAATAGGAAAGTCCTATAGAATTTAATAGGAATGAGAAAGCTTCTACAGGTTGTTGGGTTTTTATAATTAGACTGTTACTTCCCTGCCTTAGATCCCTAAAGGACAGTTCAAAATACTTATTGGAAGGATATCAAATTCTATAGAGCCCTACTGAATTTCTATAGGCTCTTACTGGTTTCAACCCTTTTAAATTCAATAAAGCTTTTCATTAAGAGCAGGTCTACGCTACAAATTTACATTGGCACAGCTAGGCCGCTGTAGTGCATCTGCTGAAGATAATCTAAGCAGGAGAGAGCACTCCCATCAGCTTAATAACTTTGTCTCTGTGAGAGGCTCTCCTGCCAACATAGAGCTGCCTACATGGGGTGCAAGGTCTGAAGCCTTTTTCTTTTGTAAGCAGCAGCCACATTAGAACAGCAGTAGCCGTGAGCTAAGAAGCAGAAAGTCACATCCTCACATTCCATATAAGTTACATCAAAACAATCTAATATTGAGCTGTTAAGAAGGAGCTCCCATCC
The DNA here is from genome assembly GCF_965140235.1 of Caretta caretta. Lineage (NCBI taxonomy): Eukaryota > Metazoa > Chordata > Testudines > Cheloniidae > Caretta > Caretta caretta. The sequence continues at coordinate 171,265,219 of NC_134208.1, forward strand.
TAATAGTACCCACCATCACCAGATAAAGAAACAGATCTTAAGATCCTTAAAGAAAAATGGTTTCATAGTAACAGCCGTGTTAGTCTGTATTCGCAAAAAGAAAAGGAGTACTTGTGACACCTTAGAGACTAACCAATTAATCCGATGAAGTGAGCTGTAGCTCACGAAAGCTTATGCTCAAATAAATTGGTTAGTCTCTAAGGTGCCACAAGTACTCCTTTTCTTTTTAAAGAAAAATTTGTTTGATAGCATTCTGTCTGGCAAGAAACCACTGAACTGTAATTGTGAAATCTACACTTCTATTGTTTTGCCTTTATGGTCCCCACTTCTCTATTGTTTATCTGTATGGCCTCTGTCTGGTTCTTTGTTTCTGTCTGATGTGTAACTAATTTTGCAAGATTTAAACCAATTTAAGTGGGGGGAAATGATTGGTTAAAGACTTTTTTGTAATGGGCTAGGACTGATAAAAAATACTGGTTTGTAGAACTTTGGTTACAGTATAGCTAAGCAGGCCTCAAGTTTAACTATATAAACTGTGGTCCACAGGGAAGTTCTTTAGAACCTAACTCCAGGACACAGCCCAAATCAGAGCTGTCAGACCTCAACACCCTGCGAACCATATTGTGCAGAAGCTGGAGGAGCCCTGGACGACCTGATCCTGACTGGCCACCAGGAAAAGTTCCTCTGCCTTACTGGGAGAGATGAGCATTGTATGCTTAGTGCGTGTATTCTGTTTTGGTAACTGTTAATAAATAGGTTTCAGAGTAACAGCAGTGTTAGTCTGTATTCGCAAAAAGAAAAGGAGTACTTGTGGAACCTTAGAGACTAACCAATTTATTTGAGCATAAGCTTTCGTGAGCTACAGCTCACTTCAGCGGATGCTCATGCTCAAATAAATTGGTTAGTCTCTAAGGTGCCACAAGTACTCCTTTTCTTTTTGTTAATAAATAGAGAGGCCCCACAAACTCTCAGAAGATTATGCCCTGAGCCCTAGGAACTGGTAAGGGGTGGGAGTGACTAAATGAACTAGGTTACTTCTTCTTCATGGAAGGTAAAGGTGGGGTGCCCTGAAGTGTGCAGGCAACAGGGGGTTCAGGTTGATATAACTACATCGCTCAGGGGTATTAACTTTTTTTTTTTAACTCCCCGGAGCGATGTAGTTATACTGAAGTATTTATGTAACGTAGATCAAGCCTAAGAGCTTTATAGCAAATTTACCCCTTCTTCCTCTTATGTTTATAAATTTATCCCAACTTCCAAGAACATGTATTCATGAGCCACTAGTAAATACTTAAATAGGTGTCAGCCTCTTCAGTATGGTCAATTGTGAACATGAGAAATTCAAGAACTATTTAGTTTTTCTAATTACTGCTTAGTCTGTGTTACTATTGGTTATGCAGTTGACATGGTATCGTCTCTACTGCCTAACTGGATGACTAAAGCTTAAAAGAACAAATGATGGATAAGAGCAACTAATAATGCATTTATGGTATTATTTTTTAAAATCACACAAATATCCATGACTCCTGTGGGATGGCATGAGTATATTCACAGTGGTCATGAAGTCTCACTCAAATAAATAGGACCCCCAAACCTATGGAACTCCCCACTTTCTTGAGTGGGGTTTGTTATTCAAGGTATTCTAATCAACTAGGGCTTGATCCCCCAAATTGCTACAGAGCACTCTGGCCCGATGCATTAAGTGCTTTGCTGTATGTGTTTAAGACCACTGTTGGATCAGGCTAGAGTGCTGAGCAGCAATTTAGAGGCTCACACGCCAAGTAAAAGCCACTAATGAGGAATAGGAAAGGAGTGTTCCTGAGCCATTTACCAGTTAAAATGCAGCTGCATTATTCCAGGAACTACATCACAGAAATATCAACTCCCATAAGATCATATTGACCACAAAATTCTCAAACTTAAAACACAGAAAAATTGATTACTGCCTCAGTCTCTAAAAGCTCTGTCTACTGATAGCAGGCTTCTGAAATGGATTTGTAGTGGTAGTGATGAGTCAGCATCAAGCAGATTTCCTCTTTCTGCTAAGTGATATCATCATGCGCTGTCTCCTACAAGTTGAATGAAATAAAATCCATAGATATTGTTCACACATGCACACTTCATTAGTGAAAGGGAAAGTGGGTGTTGGAACTCAGTTGCACACCAGCTGTGCAACCTCTGACATTCGCACAGACAAAAAAAACCTCCCACAGTTAAATCAAGTTTTCAGACTTAGATACTGATGCTTAGATAATTAGAGGCACTGAGCAGCAGCAGAAAATGCTGAGTTCAACAGGAACTGCAGGTGCTCAGTAATTCTAAGGATCATGTTGCCCACTTAACACGATACAATATGAATTTGACATTTTAACTAGCCAAGCTTAGAAGAGCACTCAACACTGAGTAAGACCCCTCCAAACTCAGCCACCCTCTTTATCTTAGCAGGATGGAATGCCATCAACCAGTAGATGGAAGTAAGCCATGCAGAGTGAGTAATCAGCTCTGGTATGTATTTTACACTCATCTATGACACAAGGGTGTAGGTCCCTTTTTGTCAGATGCCCGGCTGCCGCCCCAGTTTTCCACCTCTGGAAACAGATTCCTTGGGCCAATGGATTGATTTGCCCAGAGGGCTAAATTAAGGAGACCTTTCAGAGCTAGGAAGAGTCCAAAGAGAAAAAACTTTTCAAGTCAAACTTCTCCCTTTGTTTGCAGATAGCTCTCCGTACCTCAACAGCAGGGGCACTGCTGAGCGTCCTCCTCTCCTTAGTACAAAGGTTCTCCATAGCCTTCTCCCCAGGAACTACCTGTCATTGTTCACCCTTTGACTTGTGGTTCATGAAAGCCTTTCCTCCTTCAGCTTTAGGGGTTTCTCCACAGTACTCACATATTATCTTCCCTTCTATCAAGGCTGTCTGCTCACTCCCTCCAGGGGACACAGCTGATGTGTACCGGAGCCCTCCTCTTCTCTTCTACAAACTCCAGCCCCAAGGAGCTAACCAATAAAGGGGCTACCTACCCACACCAGCCTCAGAACATCTGCTTTATTATTCCATTGCTGCTGGTTCATAAGCTGATCAGCATGCCTGCCTCATAGCCTTCACCTCAGCCATCTTCAGCTTCTCCTAGCTCTTCCTCAGGCCAAGCCCTTCACAGGCTCCATTCCCAGCTTCCACTCTGCAGGGAGCCACACTAGTCCTGTCCCAACTCCTGCAGAATTTCCTCATACAGCTGCTCACCCTCCAGAACCCACCCAGTTTCTGGCCAAAGCCACTTCCCAGGCTCCCTTCATATGGCTCTTTGGGGACTATAGTCCCCATGATCAAGGAAGAAAATCATAGACAGGTGGTGTCTGGTAGTGTTAGGCCGGCTACCCAGTATAGTCTGTCCCTTCCTCCCTTACCTCCTCCAGCCTGGGCTGAGTCAATCACGTGACTTCTTTGATTATTATTCATCCTCCTTTCCTGGGAACATGAGCTCAACTTGTCACAGGTGGGGATGAAACCCATCTCCCTTAAGGGGCCAAGCACTTAGTGTTTTTCAGACAGGACATAAGACAATCATCAGAACCCCTGAAACGATCCTGGGGGAAATGATTCAGCGTCAAAGTACTCCCTACTGAATCATCAGCACCACTTCCTGCAATCGAGCTCTGCAGAGAAAATCCAGGGTTCTGCAAGAATTCACCACAACCCACTCTGCTTAGTGTGTGAGATTCCAAGGTCCCAACTCAGAGAAAATAGTGATTTTATTGGACGTTAACATTTAGTTTTACACTGCACTGCAGATGAATGCACCACATAGGGCCGGATCCTGCAGTCCTTACTGAAGCAAGTTACACACTGAAGTCAGTGAGCGTTTTGCCTGAGCCAAGATTGAGGAAATAAGCCCCATGTAGCATACATTGATCTATAATGCAGTGTAATCCTAAATGTAAATTTCCAGTAAAATAATCCATTAATTTTTTATGCTTGTGTCCATTCTGTTAATGGCCATTCCCACAAATGGAGCCTGTCTAGTAATACCAGAGCAAAGGAAACAGCAATATTTATAAATAGCAGCACTATAAAAGCAATTTAAAATATTCTCCCTCCAATGTTACCTTGATTCCTGCCCACCAATAGTCACTCTATGGGCTCAGTCTACCCCGAGAGTAACTCACTGATCTCAGTGGACATATGCCAGGAATGAACTCATCCTACTATGATAAAGAGATATTCAAGATGAAATTATTGTGCCGCATTCTGCTTTTGGTTATACTGGTCAATATCTGAATTAGCTTCAATGGAGTTACTCTCCGGGTTTATGCCTGTGAAAGCTGGAGCAGAGTCTCCTTTTAAACGCTCTTGCTTGTGTTACTAACAACACTATGCATTGATACAGAAAATGTGACAAAAAATTTTTTTTCTTTATTGAGGCAGTTTACTGCAGCATACTTCACTCAACCTGGAGAGTGAAAATATGCAAGCTAGTTACACATGGTGTGACAGACTCTGCCCTCACTTCTCAGTGTAAATACAGAGCAACTCCATTTACTTCAGTGGAGTTTCTTCGTGTTTACACTTCCATAACTGAGCGCAGAATTTGGCCCTCTGTTAATCCTAAGTGGGCCAAACTAGTCTGTTACAAGGGTGCACGTCTTGAATAACTCCATTAACATCTTGGTTTGCACTGGCCTGTCACTATTTATATTAGTGACCCTTAAAATGATATTTTTCTGATCAGACAAGTTTGATATCCCTTGAGCTACAGGATAAAGAGCCAGATTCACTTGGCCCAGAACCCAATTTAACTGGACAGTTAAGCTGGGGTGGTGTAATGCAGATAGCGTGTTCTGGGGAATCTTGTCCAAAATAATGACATTTTTGTTCATTTGCGTGATCACAACTTGCAGATATTCAATTACGACCCTGATGGGGTCCATAGAGGTAAGTAGCGAGCTAGGCAGAAGGTTCTACCCATGCTGCCTTTTCTGACTGACAGGATGACACCTGTTTTTTGTGAGGAGAAGCACACCATTAGAGGACAGCTCTGTACAAGTCCTTGATTGTACAAAAGGTGCGTATGATGGTTTTAGAAGTAATCACATTCCAGTACATGAGTCACTTGCACAGTAAGATGGCACTTTGCATCAGGAATAAAATATACAAACTGTCAGAGGTGTGTTTAAAACATGCATTTTTCACTTCTGCTGTTATTCTTTTGCTGGCAAGCCCTGGAGCCTGTATTCTGAAATAAATTTAATTGAGACTCTTCTCTTTTTGGCAGATCAGATTTCAAGATTTGTTTCTTCCATAGAATAGTAAGACAGCACAGGGTAACAGAATCTGGCTACATTAAATACAAACACATACAGTTGTACAGGGGACCTGGGTTACCTACTTTAGTTAACATAATAATTCCCCAGGAAAGAAACTGGGCATCCAAATAGAGCGTGGCATGCTTTAGAAGGGGATTTCTCTGGCTGGAATTTTTAGCCTGTTGGAGGGTAAAGGCTTAGAAATACTTAGTACCAGGATGGACGGGGTGGGGAAGGAGTGGGGGGAAGCGTTGTTTTCTTTTCTTTTTTTCAACCAAACTACCTCCCAGATTGGCTTTCAACTTTACATATCTGCAAAGTTCCTAAATCTTCGGTCAAAAATGGGTGAAGGCATACATCTCCCTGACAAAGCAACTGCTGTTTGTGTGAGAGCTTCTAGAGCCTCTCCCTTGGTGTGGGGGACTGTATAGGGATCCCAGTGCTATGGAGAGTTTGTTCCTGCTCCTCTTCTACTGGGCTGAGGGAGGAAGTGGGCATGAGACTTACTAGTGGACAGGGAAAGGGAGCTGGGCTCCGCTCCTCTTTCTCCTGAGTGAGAGTGAGTTATGCTCTCCTCCACCATCCCCACTTGCTCCCCTTTTAATCTTCTTCCTCCTGGTGATGTGGGGGAGACAAAGCAGAAAGAATGGCTTGGTTAGCATGGGTAGGGAGGTAAGAGTGGATCTGAGGAATGGTGGTGAGTGGAATTTGGGGCAATGCATATAGAAAGGAGGAAGAGACTGGACAGTATAAGGCAGCGGTGGCACAGGTTGGGAAAAGGGAAGAGGAGAGAAAGAAAATCTCTTCCTTCTTCCACTTCATCCCCTCAGTCTTTCCACTCACCACCCTTCCCGAAATCACCTCTCACCCTGTCAACACATTCCCCTTTTTTCTGCCCAAGCTGCTCTACCCCACTTTTTGCCTCATGTGATCTGGTCTCTGGTACCCCTAGTCCATTTGCCTTTTATTCTCCCTGCACCTCCTCACATTGATCCATCAATTCTACAGAAGGCTGTCGGGTCAGTTCAGGGTCATCCGTTCCAACACTCCATTCCTCTGTTCTGGCTCACCTCTCCCCCAGCTCAGTTCGACCACCACTCCTTTTCCAATTCTGACCTCCCCACCAAGGCAACCAGCACTATGTCTGGGTGTAGTGACCCAGAGTGTTAACTCTTCATTTGCTGCTGCTCAGATCCACCCTCTCCCCTCCAGAATGAAAATGATAAATAAAAATATCCTAAACAGCTCGTAGAAATTCATGAAGAATAAACTTACAAGCAAATCAGCAAGCACATATAAATTATTTAGATCACAAGGCATACAACAGTTACTCTCAATGATTAGAGCAATAATACAGATCATCTGAATAAAGTTCAGAAGGAAGGGAGTTTGAAAGCAAGCCATATGAAGCATCTAAATTAACTCCAACAACATTCATGCGCCCGTCCCCCCCCTTCTATAATTGGTTACTGCGGAAAAAAGGTAGTGTATTCAGCCTTGAAAAACAGTCTATTTTTTCTGGTCTACAATCACACTGAGGTTTAGCCATAAAAGAAAGAAAGATTTCCTTGTAGCCAAAGGGTACAAGGGGGGGTGGAAGTGAGGGTTGCTTGTTAAGTGATGCTCGCTGTCAATGAAAACAGATTCTGTTATGACATTTACCTTGTCTGCTGCTCATTAGCACAGCATATATTCATACTGATAATAGCTAAGGCTTTGTCAAAGTTCCCATCATATACCCCCATATTAGGGGTTTATATAACAACCGGAATTATTTGCTCCAGCTGAAACATAGCACATTATCCATGGGGCATATTTTATTTTGTAAATGCTGATTGAAACAGAAGTGGCCCCCTGTCCTGCACTGGGATCCCCTTGCATGGAATCTAGGGGCCTGTGTCTACACTGAGATAAAAGACTCGTATGATGGCCGCATCTGTCCCAGGTCAGCTGACTTGGCTCATGGGGCTATTAAATTTCAGTGTAGATGTTCAGGCTCGGGTTGGAGCCTGGTCTCTGAGACCGGGGAGGGGCTGTCTTTGAGCCCAGACTCTAGCCCAAGGCTTAGAACCACACCACACCCCCCAGCAGGATCTTTCTTCCACTATTAGAGGAGCTACTATGAAATACGTTATACAGAACAACTAATCACAATGAATGTTAGATATTTTAAACCAATTCTAGACACTGTTTTCTATTGTTCCCAACAGAAAAAGGATTCATTATTTTTAAATGAAATCTTGCAGGTCACTGGGCCCTGACCCCACAAGTGATTTTGTGTGGGCACACACTTGCACTGGCCCAGAACATCCGTGAAGTCTAAGGGGCTCTGTGTGGGCATAGGGGTGTGCCTTGCAGCACAGGGTTCTTAATCATTAAATGAGTAGTTGCTGCAGTCTTGTGTTACTGTTGTATCTGGAGAGGAGACAGCAGGCGTGAGCCATCCATTGAATCAGATACTGGTATCTTGCATGCATTTTGCACGAGTATAAGTCTTTTCATACACATTTATGGTATGTTTCCTGACATTAAAATTACCTCATGAGATCTTTAGTTTGTTTAAAAAAAAAAAAAACCAACAACACCATTTCTTTCTAGAGACAATACCACCTTCAATTGACACACAAACAGTACAAGTTCCCAGTGAGATCAGATCCATGTGGATTTGTGCCGTTTTGTTATGCCTGGAGACGATGATGACTAGTTTGGTATAAAGAGACAGATCATTAAAATGGCAAACTTCCTATGTTTGAACACCTGCTGTTGTGCACGTTAGGATGAACATTATAGGACCCATTTCTGCAGCTGACTATGCCCAGGTGGGCCCCGACCTTGCTATCAACCCACAATTACCCTGCCCCACCCTTCGCTTTTGCTTCACCCACTGCAATGACAGGGAAACTCAGAATCAGATGCTCCTTCCCCCAGCGACTAATGACTAGGAGATGCAGCCCAGCTTTCAGTCTAAGGAGAGGTCATAACCCCACCTATTCTATAGTCCTACGGAAGATCCTCCAGAAAAGGCGAGTAAGACTTGATATTGAGGATGCAAAAAAACCTTTCAATAAACTAATCTGAAATTTTCTTTATGCATCAAAACATAGAAGGACACACATGCTAGCATTATTTGTTTCGTGTAAAATGACGTAGCCCTATAAAGTCAAGAAATTTAGGGATACGGCCATCATGAATACACCTAGTTGTGCATGATAAGCTTTGGATCAATTAGTACTACTGCATACAGTACTGTATATAGAGTATATTGACATTCTTAGACACAGTAGATTAACAACAATGAAAATTCTTAATTTGGAGCGTCCTTAGACACATTTATGTCATAATTGGGTTTTGCATTTATGCCATTCAACTAAGGGAGACTAAGACAGTTTAAGCCAAAAAATGTACATTTTGCACAAAGGGGGGGTTATAAAATCCAGTATTAAACAAAATATTTTCATTGCATTTTAAAAATTCAATGAAAGCAGTTTAGTTCGGTGTAAATATTCCCCTCCAGTGCTGGAAAACCAAGCACTGCAGCATTGTGCTAGTGCATAAGAACCAGAAAGTGAAACTGACTAGAAATGGACCTAACATCAGGGGCTGTGCTGAGCAAAACACAAGCAGCATAAATGAAGAAAATTAATTACTGTCAGTTTTAACCAGACCTTTGACCATCTCACGTGTTAACGGTCACACAAGTGAAGGAGTTTTGTAAAAACTACATAGGGCCACAGTCTGCTCTCAGTTGGACCAATGGGAATGGGTGTGAGGGAGGGAGGGACATGAATTTACAACTTCATGCCACCTTTGTGTCCCACACAATCTGGGTGCCAGTTCAGTTCCCAGCATAATGTAGAGCAGCCTCAGTGGGCAGCTGCAGAGTAGTAGAAGTCCGGCCATGCCATCTTTTCCCTGACTATTCCCCCACCCCACACACCGAGAGATGGCGGGAGTGTCACAGCCACTACTTCAGCTTTGTTTCATCAGCGAATGCTCAAGGATCCAGCGAGGTCAGAAATAGTGTGAAGCAGCCAGATTCTAGCGGAGAATTAGAGCCCTTGTCTCACACGAATATTCCCTCTCTAAGGCACTGATAATGCGGTGTGAACAAAGAACCCTACCATAGGCCATGGCATGGCATTCCTGTGCTGCAGCAACCATGCTGCTGCTGAATGTAAGAGCAGAGGGGGCAAACCTGTGCAGAATGCAGAACGCTGTCACCTACAATGGGAAGCTAACATAGGCAATTGACCCTATTATGTCAATACATTGTCCTGAAAGAAATCTTTCCCAACCCCCCTCTTCTGGACTTCTAACAACCCCCCAGACTCACCAAGCTCATCATAAGGAGCAAGCTCCCCACAGATCAGGACACACCAACTCAAAGCAACACAAGGCCCTGACAGAACCACAGATGCAAAACCTGCAGACATATCTCCACTGCTTGCTACAACGATCAGTAGCTCCCATCCAACAACACACCTTTCAAGATCCCTGGGTCCTACCACAATATCAACCAGAGCGCTAAATACCCCCCCAATAACAACAACTATGCGGGTGAAACCAAACAAACTCTCTCAGGAAAATGATAAAAAGACAAAAGCACCACATCACCTGTGGGTGAACACTTTTCCCAAAGCGATCACTCCATATCTGATCTCTCAGTCCTCATCCTCAAAGGAAACCTGTGCAACACTTACAAAAAAGGAGCCTGGGAACCTAGGAAACTAAAACACATGGACTCAACAGGGGCACTGGCTTTATGGCTCATTATAACAACTTGTGACACACCCTGCTGCTGGCTAGTCCTTAATTGCCCACTTCATTTTAAGTGGTCTTGTACAGCCTGTGTGAACCCCTTATGCTTAACAATCTGTCCCAACTTGTATTTACCTCGGATGCTGTAGCTACTTTCTTCAGACCTAAAGAAGATCTCTGTGGGGCTCAAAAGCATGTCCCTTCCACTAACAGAAGTTGGTCCATGGAACCATATTACTTCACCCACCTTGCCACTATTATGTACTTTCAGCCTGGAGGCATGAAAGACAAGGACATTCTGAAGAAAAAAAAATCCTTCCTGATGGCTTAAACAGCAAACATGCCATAATTGCAGCCTCCTTTTCTGTCTGTCACGAGTGGCTATCAGAGGTGACAAAGGCAGGTGCAGGTAACTGCAACAATGCCAAAGGAAGTCAGCACCATTCACATAAGTAAGCTTCCAGCAGTGCTATCCAGGAAGCGAGCAACCTGCATGCAGAAAGTGTATGTGTGGTAGCTAAGCAGTAAGCTCAAAAACCTGAACAGTGACCACAGTATCACTGTAGGGTCTGTTAAGAAAAACAGATCACACACTCCTCCTGCATCTTCCTTGTTCATAAACCAAGCCCAGACCTCTAGCAGTCCAAGTGTTGCTTTGCCTATTAACTCTAGCAGTCCTCAAGTGCTCACTCTCACTCCAAAATACCTTCTTGTTTGCAATGCACCAGCTCTCACATTCCTCCCTGATAAAGAGTGTCCCTCCCTCCAGTGTCACATTGCATCTACCTTCTAACACCTTTCATGTGCCCTTTCAATACTCTGCCTTTTTCTTAACTTGATGCTGAATTTTCAGAACCTATATGCATCCTTGTATTTCCCACCATCCTCTACTCTTTCAAGATCACAATTTGGAAATATACAGGGTAAGGGTTTGCAATGTGACAGCTCTTGCAATTTTATCATGAATTTTGCAGTATTTGATGGGTTTTTTAAGGCCCCAGCTCCTGGACTCATACGGATACACCAGGCTCTTAGGTTTTTTAAAAGAGTTCCTAGACCTTGTGGCTGAAGAGAAAAGCTTGAAAACATGAACCCTAGAAGTTCAAAGACCTGACTGCTTCTTGGACCAGCTAATCCTGGAACCCACAAGAGGAGAGGCAATTCTTGATTTAGTCCTAAATGGAGCACAGGATCTGGTCCAAGAGGTGAATATAGCTGGACCCTTTGGTAATAGTGACCATAATAGAATTAAATTTAACATCCCTGTGGCGGGGAAACCACCACAGCAGCCCAACACTATAGCTAACAAGACACTTCAATTAAAGTGGAAGCAGGCTATTCTCAACAATAGGATGCCAAGGGAGGAAAAAAATCACTTTTGTAGTGGTAATGAGGCCAATGTAAATAGGATGTCCCATTTCAAACAACTGACAAGAAAGTGTGAGTAACACTAGGGGGAAATTAGTATGGGGAAATTAGTTTTGTAGTGACCCATCCACTCCCAGTCATTATTTAGGCCTAATTTGATGGTGTGCAGTTTGCAAATTAATTCCAGTTCTGCAGTTTCTTGTTGGAGTCCGTTTTTGAAGTTTTTTTGTTGAAGAATTGCTGCTTTTAAGTCTGTTATTGAGTGTCCAGGAAGATTGAAGTGTTCTATGACTGGTTTTTTAATGCTATAATTCTTAACATCTGATTTGTGTCCATTTATTCTTTTGCATAGAGACTGTCCAGTTTGGCCAATGTACATGGCAGAGGGGCACTGCTGGCACATGATGGCATATATCACATTGGTAGATATGCAGGTTAAGCTAGAAGAACGGCTAGCCAAAGACTCAAAAAGTAACAGCATAAAATTTTTTTAAGTACAACAGAAGCAGGAAGCCTGCTAAACAGCCAGTGGAGCCACTGGCAATCCAAATGCTATAAAGGAGCACTCAAGAACGATAAGGCCATTTGTGGAGAAACTAAATGAATTATTTGCATTGGTCTTTGTGGCTGAGGATGTGAGGGAGATGCCCAAACCTGAGCCATTCTTTTTAGGTGACAAATCTGAGGCGCTGTCCCAGATTGAGGTGTCATTAGAGGTGGTTTTGGAACAAATTGATAAACTAAACCGTAAGAAATCAGCAGTATCAGATGGTATTCACCCAAGAGTTCTGAAGGAACTCAAATGTGAAATTGCAGAACTACTAACTGTAGTCAGTAACCTATCATTTAAATCCGCCTCTGTACCAAATGACTGGAGGATAGCTAATGTGACGCCAATTTTTAAAAAAATGGGCTCCAAAGGTGATCCTGGCAATTACAGACCAGTAAGCCTGACTTCAGTACCAGGCAAACTGGTTGAATCTATAGTGAAGAACAAAATTGTCAGACACATAGATGAACATAATTTGTTGGGGAAGAGTCAAAATGGCTTTTGTAAAGGGAAATCATGCCTCGCCAATCTACTAGAATTCTCTGAGGGGGTCAACAAGCATGTGGACAAGGGGGATCCAGTGGATATCGTGTACTTAGATTTTCAGAAAGCCTTTGACAAGGTCCCTCACCAAAGGCTCTTAAGCAAAGTAACATGTCATGGGATAAGAGGGAAGGTCCTCTTATGGATTGGTAACTGGTTAAAAGATAGGAAAGAAAGGGTAGGAATAAATGGGCAGTTTTCAGAATAGAGAGAGGTAAATAGTGGTGTTCTCCAGGAGTCTGTACTGGGACCGGTCCTATTCAACATATTCATAAATGATCTGGAAAAAGGGGTAAACTGAGGTGGCAAAATTTGCAGATGATACAAAACTATTCAAGGCAGACAAAAGAATCCCTCAAAACTGGGTGACTGGGCAACAAAATGGCAGATGAAATTCAATGTTGATAAATGCAATGTAATGCACATTGGAAAACATAATCCCAACTATACATCTAAAATGGAGTCTAAATTGGCTGTTACCACTCAAGAAAGAGATCTTGGAGTCACTGTGATAGTTCTTTGAAAACATCCACTCAATGTGCAGTGACAGTCAAAAAAGTGAACAGAATGCTGGGAATCATTAAGGAAGGGATAGATAATAAGACAGAAAATATCAAATTGCCTCTATTGAATACTGTGTGCAGATGTGGTCACCCCATCTCAAAAAATTATATATATTGGAATTGGAAAAGGTTCAGAAAGGGGCAACAAAAATGATTAGGGGTATGGAACAGCTTGAAAGAGAGACGACTAAGAGGGGATATGATAGCAGGTTTAAAAAAAACCAACAAAAGGAAGTATTTCTTCACACAACGCACAGTCAACCTGTGGAACTCTTTGCCAGAGGATGTTGTGAAGGCCAAGACTATAACAGGGTTCAAAAAAGAACTAGATAAATTCATGAAAGATAGATCCATCAATGGCTATTAGCCAGGGTGGGCAGGGATGGTGTCCTTAGCCTCTGTTTGCCAGAAGCTGGGAATGAGTGACAGGGAATGGATCACTTGATTACCCGTTCATTCCCTCTGGGGCACCTGGCATTGCCCACTGTCAGAAGACAGGATACTGGGCTAGATGGACCTTTGGTCTGAGCCAGTATGGCTGTTCTTATGTTGGCAATCAAAAAGAACCCCACATTTTGAAAAATCTCAAGATCTGGGGGGCTGACTCAGGATTTTTGATGCTTGGGTTGCCAATACTGTTTGTGTCTTATTCAGTATGTCCCAAAAGTGGTAGAGAGCAAAATAATGGGGATGTAAGTGTTATTTCTGACCACCTTGACATCCACCAACCCTGCTAGTCACAAACACACATCATTTCAAACAAGTATAGTCCACATCCTTAGACGGTACTCTCAACTTCTGCTCTGTGCACCCCCATATTAAGCAACACATTAATATAACAGCTGACAGAATTAATCAGTAGCACTAGAAACACTTGCATGACTTGACCTATATAATCTATTTGAAGACACTGCTCTTTCTGTGACACTTGAATTTATGTCTATCCCATTTATTTTTACCAGTCATTTGCAAGTCAATCTTAAACACACAGTAGCATCACTGTGATTACTGAGCTACCCAGTACGAGTTAGTATTGACACTAGGCATTTTATAAAGCTGGTTAAAAATATTCTATAGAAGCTTTTTGGGGGGGGGACAGAAAATTATTTGTATCTAAATGAAAATTTTCCATGGAAAATTTGTTTAATTTGACTTCTTTTTTCCCCGTACAACAAACAAAACAAAGTCTCAGGGAGTGTCGGAGGGGTGGGGAGAAGGTTGATACCGAAGAAGAGGGAAAAATAAAAGGGAGGGAGGGGAAAAGGGTCAAAGAAAAATTACCCCCAAAAAACATTTCCCCCCTTAAAAATCTGTTTGCAAATACCACCACGGGAGCTTTTATCTGAGAGCTACTCTTTTGTACTGGTGTATTTCTGCTAACAATGGGCAAATCTGATCTAAACAAAGGACATCTCAGGAAGAAGTCCAGAGCAGGGCAATGGAAAGGATTACAATCCTGAGGGCTTTCTATATGAGGAGAGATTAAAAGCACTAATTGTATTTAGTTTGTGAAGACAAAGGGAGATAAGAGATATAAAAACAATGAACTGTATAGAAAAGCCCATCCAAGACCTTGTTCGTAACACAAGAATAAGGAGAAACATAATGAAATTAAAAGGCAACAAATATAAAACAGATTAAAATCCTGTCACTGCATGGTGAGGACAAGGCTAACCAACTGCCAAAGCATTATTGCTGCAGAGCGCAAACAAGCAGCTCCTCCTCATTAGGGCCAGATTGTGCCTGGAAGGAACTGGCTTGCACAGGGGTGATACGGAGTCCTTGGGTATTGCTCCAGAACAGATTGTGCCTCAGGGATCTCCTGGAGAGGGGGGCCCCATTTGATGTGTGGCAAGCGGGGGGAAAACCTGTTTGCCACCCCAGCTTTTCTAGATTTATACACTCCACTTTTTGCCCCTGTAGACTTTGCAGGATATAATTGAATTACATATAAGGTTTTACATACTGACACAGCTTTCCCTTTACCCCCAAATTTTCCCAAAATAATGCCTCTGCCTACACTGGGGGAAATCCCTAACGGTGTAAGCCAGCTACATCGCCCCTTACACCTCAAGATCAATGCGTCAGGAGCACGGTAGGGGCTCAAGGTTGAGCCCAACATGCTGATGTTTAAAAGACCCTTTTAACCAATGGCCTCAGTTGGAAAAATTGAAAAAAAGTCAATTTGTTTCATATCAAATCTGGCCAAAAATAAATAAATAATAATAATATTTTTTTAAAAAAAATCACAGAAAGGGGGGAAATACTCAAAACAGCCAAATTAAGAAACTCAAAACATTTATTCAAGTCAACCAAAGTGTTTTGTTCAACTTGAAACAAATACAACAAAATTGAAAACAATTTTTGACCAAAAGATTTTGAGTTGAATTTGAGATTTTCAATTTGACAAAAAACCTCAAGTTTTTCATTAGAATCAAGCCAGATTTTGTGGGGGGGAATTTATCCATTTGCATCCTGGAACCAAAAAAATCCATTATTTGCTCAGCTCTAGTTGTGACTGTCCATGCATGTTGAATGGTAAAAGGAAGAGAGGAGGCATCCTATACCTGCCTCCACTTGGGCATGCACATAAGCTAACCCCTATCAAGGAAGGTAAAGCAAAAGCAGATACAGTGATGCCGGTTTTAAATTTGGGTGTGCATAAGAGAATATACAAACTAGGTACAGCCCCTGAGTCCTGGCTGCTTGCCACCGCAGTTGCAAACTTTGGTCAGGTTAGACATTTATATGAATAATATGTGCAGTTACATTAACTAGGATAAACATTATAAGAGCGACCAAGCCTCATGCTTCAGAACATAAACTGATCACCAGCTGATACGAGTATAAGAACGTATATCCCTACTCTCAGTCCACAATATGGTGTCATAACCCTCTGTCTCCAATTTGTGCTTGCAAAGAAGACAATAGAGACAAGTGAATAATTCATAATGAGTAATTTACGCGTTTACTTTTTTCCTGCTTGTTGAATGTCCACAGAAAGATTCACTTCTCCAGATGCATTTGATATTCACATTTACTCACTATATCTTCTCTAATGTTATACACTGTGGATCTCTAGGGTGAGCTGTGTGCATCAGGCAAGCCACACAGCATCATCTTTGTTCCCTAGGTTCATGAAGACATAAGGACTTTCAGAGCAAATTTTTGTGACTGAATCTGTTCCTCCAAATACTCAAACATATTACTTTGAAAGTTGCAAGTATTTGTGCCAATGAAATTTGATTACTTGTATATTTGCAGAAGGCCAAGGCAAATTGCTGTACAAATTTGAATCAGTATTTGTAGAATTTTTTGGACATTTACCCACCCAGCTTGGATGGAGAGAGAGAGATGATATTTGGTAGAGTTGGTCAGACTCATTTACAGGCATTTTTCTCATCTTCTTATGAAGCATCCTGTATGTGCCATTGCTGGAGGCAAGATACTAGATGATCTGTGTGGGTCTAACAACCAGCCTCACCTGGGATTAATAACTAGTGATCCTGATGATAGCTGTTAGGAATATCAAATATTCTAGGTAGCCCACACGGGTGCCTCAGAGAAACTGGGTGAGATCCTCGGCTGGGGTAAATCAGCGATGCTCCAAAGGAACTGTGCTAATTTACAGCAACTGATGATCTGGCCCACTGTAACCTGCATACCATGTTATGGTTCACAACAATCCCACTTGCTACTACCTTTTTCATGCATTTTAACTCACAATGTCCCTTTTCAGAAGGATTCTCAGTGCTTTATAAAATATATACAGCTTATCTGACAAATGCTCAAGGTCTCACAATCCTGTGGCTATGCGTGATTCTAATGCTAAATGGCAAGAAAATCTTAAGATCCCTTTTGTAAAGCATTTTAAAGTACCTTTGTCATGGGAATGACTAGCAATAACTGTTTTTTATAGTTAACCATATAAATATGTAGACTCACCACAAGCACACCCCCTCATGGCTGGGCATGTGTAGCAGGTTTTCCTCTAACACCTCCAGTGACAGTTGCTTGGGTCCCATAGTGGTCTGCCTCTTATTGTGACTTGGCCCTCCGTCCAAGCCACTGTAAAGTCTCTACCCTTCAAGGGTATCAACATCCCAAACAGATAGTGTCCCACGTGACATAAATATGACATCCACCATCCCTGCATGCCTCCTTTTCCATCCCATTCTTCAGTGAGACTAGTGGCTCCAGGAGCTTCTCCTTGGAGCTTTTAACCAAAATTCAGAAGCAAAAACACAAGTGCAACAAAAGCAACTTCTGCCCCCTCCCTTTGGGCTTAAATTTTTAATCCATCCTGGGTCTTCCCCCAGCTCTCCATTCTTTGGTAGAACACTAACTTTCAGGGTTTAGCTCCCTGGAGCCTCATTTCTAATCTGGATCCACCACTCCCATCAAACCTCAAGGTTGTCTGCCTGGCAGTTGACCTCTCAGGCCCTCTCCCAAAATCTCCTTCACCCTCTCCCATCAGGGCCTGTAAACTCCCTCCTGAAGCTCCTCTTCAGTTAAGCATCTTCCTGGTTTCTTCCCTGGCGAACCAGGTTCTACTCTTTTACCATGACTCGCTACCAGAACATGCCACACCCTGGTAACTCCTCTGTTCCTCTCTGGGTTCCATTCTCCACTCCTCAAAGAGGAACTTCTCTCCCTACAACTCTCTTCTTCTTGTATTTTATGGCATAGCAGACTCACATTCTGAGTCTATAACTGCCAGGAGCTGAATTTCAGTCTTGCTCTTTTCCCAATATTTTTGAAAAAAATTGTAATCTTGCTTTTTAATGGTGCTGCATTTTCCTGGTACTCTTACCAGATATTTTAGTGTAAACTTTATCACTTTTAGGTGCCTGAATTTGTCATATAAAATCCCCCTATCAATGTTACACTTCTAGAGGGAGTGCCAACTGTTTCTTTGACCTTGCATGTCTCACACCGCCCATCTTCATGTTTATTAATTACAGACAAGTTACTGTTTAAGCCACAGTGTCTGGTAAGTATTCGGAGTAGAGCTAACTCACTCATTCTCTCAGATTCTTCTGGTATGTCAGCATTTTCCATTCTAGGGCATACTTCATTAAAATCTTTCCCTCCACGTTTCTTTTGTCCATACTTCCTGCCGCCTGCTCTCTTAGCTCATTTTTAATTAGGCTTTTAAACTTTGTCTGCCACCTCACTTCTTACTATCCCTACATGCACTGGGATCAATGCTATTTCAATTATTACTGCCATCTGTGCCAATTCTGTTAGTAACAATATTTCAATAATTATGTCACTTCTGCTATCTGAATTCCCATTTCTGATCGCCAGTAGTCCTGATAGTGAATCTGAAGAGATGACAACAGAGGTAAGTCACACATCCAGGATCCAATATAAGGCCAACATTATGCCTGTCAGTTCAGTCTTTATAAAACTTACAAAATTTGATAGCCTCGGGATTTTTTTATTCCAAGCATTAGCATGGAGAATGCTGTCCCCATTCTCCCATCTTTAGACCTGTCAAGGTTTCTCCCCCACTCTGAACTCTAGGGTACAGATGTGGGGACCTGCATGAAAAACCTCCTAAGCTTATCTTTACCAGCTTAGGTCAAAACTTCCCCAAGGTACAAAATATTACACCCGTTATCCTTGGAATGGCCGCTACCACCACCAAACTAATACTGGTTACTGGGGAAGAGCTGTTTGGACGCGTCTTTCCCCCCAAAATACTTCCCAAAACCTTGCACCCCACTTCCTGGACAAGGTTTAGTAAAAAGCCTCACCAATTTGCCTAGGTGACTACAGACCCAGACCCTTGGATCTTAAGAACAATGAACAATCCTCCCAACACTTGCACCCCCCCTTTCCTGGGAAATGTTGGATAAAAAGCCTCACCAATTTGCATAGGTGACCACAGACCCAAACCCTTGGATCTGAGAACAATGAAAAAGCATTCAGTTTTTACAAGAAGACTTTTAATAAAAAATAGAAGTAAATAGAAATAAAGAAATCCCCCCTGTAAAATCAGGATGGTAGATATCTTACAGGGTAATTAGATTCAAAAACAGAGAACCCCTCTAGGCAAAACCTTAAGTTACAAAAAAGATGCACAGACAGAATTAGTTATTCTATTCAGCACAATTCTTTTCTCAGCCATTTAAAGAAATCATAATCTAACACATACCTAGCTAGATTACTTACTAAAAGTTCTAAGACTCCATTCCTGTTCTGTCTCTGGCAAGAGCATACAGAGAGACACAAACCCTTTGTTTGTCTCCCTCCTCCCAGCTTTTGAAAGTATCTTGTCTCCTCATTGGTCATTTTGGTCAGGTGCCAGCAAGGTTACCTTTAGCTTCTTAACCCTTTACAGGTGAGAGGAGCTTTCCCCTGGCCAGGAGGGATTTCAAAGGGGTTTACCCTTCCCTTTATATTTATGACACGCCCCCCAAATCTCAGCTAGGGTGAAACACTGGCTGGGATTTCTTCCTGGAGCTCTAGGAAAAACAGAGTTAATAAGACACATGCATCTCTAAATATACTACCAAGTACATAAAGACTAACAATATTTTCCACATCTCAAGGACGATTTTAACCAGTTGATTCTGGGAAACTTTCACGGGAGAGTGCATCAGCCACTTTGTTAGAAGCTCCTGAGATGTGTTGGATGTCGAAATCAAAATCTTGGAGAGCTAAACTCCACCGAAGAAGTTTTTTGTTAGTTTCTTTGACGGTGTGAAGCCACTTCAGTGCAGCATGGTCGGTTTGCAGGTGGAAACGCCGTCCCCAAACATATGGGCGTAGCTTTTCCAGAGCGTAGACAATGGCGTAACATTCTTTTTCAGTGACTGACCAGTTGCTTTCCCTCTCAGACAGTTTTTTGCTGAGAAACACTACAGGGTGGAATTCTTGATCAGGTCCTTTCTGCATTAAAACTGCTCCCACACCACGCTCGGACGCATCTGTGGTTACTAGGAACGGTTTGTCAAAGTCTGGGGCCCTTAGTACAGGGTCAGACATGAGTGTCGCTTTAAGCTTGTTAAAGGCCTTCTGACACTTTCCGGTCCACTGAACAGCATTTGGCTGTTTCTTTTTGGTTAGGTCTGTCAGTGGGGCAGCGATTTGGCTGTAGTGCGGTACAAATCGTCTGTAATAACCGGCCAAGCCTAAGAAGGATTGAACCTGTTTCTTTGACTTTGGGACAGGCCACTTTTGGATAGCATCCACTTTGGCCTGTAGGGGGCTGATAGTTCCTTGACCCACCTGGTGTCCAAGGTAAGTCACTCTGTTTAGGCCTATTTGACACTTCTTAGCCTTAACAGTTAGTCCTGCCTCCCTTATGCGCTCAAGGACTTTTTGTAGATGTTCCAGGTGGTCTGCCCAGGAATCCGAAAATATGGCCACATCGTCAAGGTAGGCGACTGCATATTCTCCTAATCCCGCTAGGAGACCATCTACAAGTCTTTGGAAAGTGGCGGGTGCATTTCGCAGCCCGAAAGGGAGTACATTAAATTCATACAGCCCGAGATGTGTGATGAAGGCTGACCTTTCCTTGGCAGATTCGTCTAGCGGTACCTGCCAGTACCCCTTGGTTAAGTCCAAGGTAGAGATGAACTGGGCCCGTCCCAGTTTCTCTAATAGTTCATCTGTGCGTGGCATGGGATAGTTGTCTGGGCGAGTTACAGCATTTAGCTTACGGTAGTCCACGCAAAAACGTATTTCCCCATCTGGTTTGGGAACTAGAACCACTGGAGATGCCCATGCACTTTCAGAGGGGTGGATTACCCCCATCTGTAACATATCCTGGATCTCCCGTTCTATAGCAGTTTTAGCTTGAGGAGACACCCGGTAAGGTTGGACCCTAATTGGGTGAGCATTACCTGTGTCAATGGAGTGGTATGCCCATTCAGTCAGTCCTGGGGTGGCTGAGAACGTTGGCGCGTAGCTAGTGCACAGCTCCTGGATCTGCTGTCACTGCATACGCCCAAGGGTCATGGAGAGGTTCACCTCTTCCACACCACCAGCACATTTCCCTTCGTAGTAAACACCTTCAGGCCACTCAGCGTCGTCTCCTCCCTGGGCTGTAAACTGACAAACCTTTAATTCTCTGGAATAAAAGGGCTTTAGAGAATTAATATGGTACACCTTAGGCTTCCGGTTGGAGGTGGGGAATGCTATGAGATAATTAACAGCTCCCAGGCGCTCCTGGACCGTGAATGGCCCTTCCCACGATGCTTCCATTTTATGGGCCTGGAGCGCCCTTAAGACCATGACCTGGTCTCCTACTTTGAAGGAACGCTCTCTGGCATGTTTATCATACCAGGCTTTTTGCTCTTTTTGAGCATCCTGTAAGTTTTCTCTAGCAAGGGCTAAAGAGGTTCGGAGGCTGTTTTGTAGGTTGGTTACAAAGTCCAGAATGTTAGTTCCTGGAGAAGGTGTAAATCCCTCCCATTGCTGCTTCACCAACTGCAATGGCCCCTTAACCTCACGGCCATATACAAGTTCAAATGGGGAAAACCCTAAACTGGGATGTGGTACAGCTCTGTAGGCAAAGAGCAACTGCTGCAACACTAGGTCCCAATCATTGGAGTGCTCATTTACAAATTTACGTATCATGGCCCCCAAAGTTCCATTAAACTTCTCCACCATGCCATTTGTTTGATGGTGGTAAGGAGTGGCAACCAAGTGATTTACCCCATGAGCTTCCCAAAGGTTTTTCATAGTTCCTGCCAGGAAATTAGTCCCTGCATCTGTGAGGATGTCGGAGGGCCAACCTACCCTGGCAAAAATGTCTGCTAGTGCCTGGCACACACTTTTAGCCCGGGTGTTGCTTAGAGCTACTGCTTCTGGCCATCGGGTGGCAAAATCCATGAAAGTCAGTATGTACTGCTTTCCTCTGGGTGTCTTTTTCGGAAAAGGACCCAGAATATCCACAGCTACTCGCTGAAATGGAACTTCAATGATGGGGAGTGGTTGTAGAGGGGCTTTGACCTGGTCTTGGGGTTTTCCCACTCTTTGGCACACCTCACAAGACTGGACATAGGTAGAAACATCCTTGCCCATTCCCTCCCAGTGGAATGACCCCCCCAAACGGTCTTTGGTCCTGTTCACCCCAGCATGGCCACTAGGGTGATCATGGGCTAAGCTCAAGAGCTTGGCCCGGTATTTAGTTGGAACTACCAACTGTCTCTGAGGATGCCAGTCCTCCTGGTGTCCACCAGAAAGAGTTTCCTTGTATAAAAGTCCTCTTTCTACAACAAACCTGGATCGATTAGAAGAGCTGAGAGGCGGTGGGTTGCTCCGTGCCGCCGTCCAAGCTCTCTGGAGGCTTTCATCTGCTTCCTGTTCGGTCTGGAACTGTTCCCTTGATGCTGGAGACATCAGTTCCTCATGGGATTGTGGACTTAGGCTTGGTCCCTCTGGAAGCGATATAGGGGATGGAGCTGTTTCTGTTGACTGTGAACCGCTCTCCGCTGGTGCACTATGTTGGGATTCAGGCTCCGGCTGAGCCTCTTGGGTCGGGTTATCGGCTGCTGCCAGTTCAGGTTCGGTGGGGCCCTCTGTTGTTGAGGTTGCAAGTACTGGATTCAGTGCTGACACGGGGTCTGGTGTTGGTTGTTCGGCTGGTTCCGGTTCTGGGACTGGTTCCGTCTGGGTCTCTGGGACTGGATCCACTACTGCTGTTGCAGACATTGGCCTGGGGTCCAGGTCCATCACCTCTGACTGGGTCCTGATAGAAGTTTCTGGAACAGAGCTAGGCCTCACGGCTTGTTTAGCCTGGCTGCGGGTGACCATTCCCACCCTCTTGGCCTGCTTCACATGATTGGCCAAGTCTTCCCCCAACAGCATGGGGATGGGATAATCATCATAGACTGCAAAAGTCCACATTCCTGACCAGCCCTTGTACTGGACAGGCAACTTGGCTGTAGGCAAATTGAAAGAGTTGGACTTGAAGGGTTGAATCGTCACTTGGATCTCTGGGTTGATTAAATTGGGGTCCACTAAGGAAGCATGGATAGCTGACACTTGTGCTCCGGTGTCCCTCCACGCGGTGACCTTCTTCCCGCCCACACTCACAGTTTCCCTCCGCTCCAAGGGTATCTGGGAGGTATCTGGGCCTGTGGACCTCTGGTGTGATTCCGGTGCAATGAACTGTAATCTGTTGGGGTTCTTGGGGCAGTTGGCCTTTACATGCCCCAGCTCGTTACATTTAAAACATCGTCCAGCTGACGGGTCACTGGGGCGAGGAGGGTTGCTGGAGAACGGGGTGGTGGGACGATAAGGGGTCTGGAGGGTTCTTTGGGAGGTAGGTGGGGCTTTGGGCGGCCCCCGGTAATAGGGTGTGGTCTGGGGTGGTCCCTTCTGGTCTCCACTCCAACTGCGACCAGTTTTCTTCTTCTCTGCCACCTCCACCCATCTGGCTCCAATCTCTCCTGCCTCGATTACAGTTTTGGGCTTCCCGTCTAGGATGTATCTTTCTATTTCCTCAGGAACACCCTCTAAGAATTGTTCCATTTGCATTAGGAAGGGCAAATTTACTGGAGATTCAACACTTGCTCCTGATATCCAGGCATCCCAATGTTTCACAATGTGGTAGGCATGTCGGGTAAATGACATGTCTGGTTTCCACCTTAGGGCTCTGAACCTCCAACGAGACTGCTCGGGTGTTATCCCCATTCTGACTCTCGCCTTGGATTTAAACAGTTCATACTTGTTCATGTGTTCTTTAGGCATTTCAGCTGCCACCTCAGCTAAGGGTCCACTGAGCTGCGGCCTCAGCTCTACCATGTATTGGTCAGTAGAGATGTTGTACCCAAGGCAGGTCCTTTCAAAGTTTTCTAAGAAGGCCTCAGTATCATCACCTGCCTTGTAGGTGGGGAACTTTCTGGGATGGGAAGTGGTACCTGGAGAAGGATTGCTAGGGTTTGTTGGTATATTCTGCTGGGCCTTTATCCTCTCCATCTCCTCCACATGCTTCCTCTCTTTTTCCCTCTCCTCCTCCACATGCTTCCTTGCCTCCATTTCTTGTTCCTTCTTCAGCTGCATGAGTTCTATCTGTCTTTCATGTTCCCTTTGTCTTTCCTCAGCCTGAAATTTGGCTAATTCCAGCTGTAGTCGAGCTGAGGATTTGGTCATTCTAACCTCTCTGTTTTTAACTAACTTTACACCCGAGGTTTAGAAATAAACAAACAAAACTTGGCTGTAAAATTTTGCTGTGCTGGAATAGAATACCTATTCTCTTGATAGTGATTGTCAGCCTACAGAAAAAGACAATTCCCTTGTCTCTGCTCTGGGCCCAAATTAAAGCAAAAAACCTCCAACTGCTTGGAAACCTGCTTACCCAGCCCAAAGAAAAAGCAAATGGGTAGAACACACACCCCCTATTTACTTTTAGGAAGAAAAGAAAAAAAAAAACCCCCTGGATTGGAAGATTTCCCTGCAGGAGTTAAGTACCCTGCCTCCAGGCAAAAAAAACCTGCAATTCACAAGATAATCCCCTTTTGTCTCTGCTTGGCCACAAAGCAGAGAGAAACCAAGCTGCTTTCAGTTTCAAAGCTGCTTTCTGGACTTTCTTTCCAAAGAAAAAAAAATTTTCCTTTTTAAAATCTGTATTTCTAGTTCAAAAAATCTCAACTGGATCTCAAATGATTTCAGGTTAATCCCACCACTGTGCCACCATGTCAAGGTTCCTCCCCCACTCTGAACTCTAGGGTAGAGATGTGGGGACCTGCATGAAAAACCTCCTAAGCTTATCTTTACCAGCTTAGGTCAAAACTTCCCCAAGGTACAAAATATTACACCCGTTATCCTTGGAATGGCCGCTACCACCACCAAACTAATACTGGTTACTGGGGAAGAGCTGTTTGGACGCGTCTTTCCCCCCAAAATACTTCCCAAAACCTTGCACCCCACTTCCTGGACAAGGTTTAGTAAAAAGCCTCACCAATTTGCCTAGGTGACTACAGACCCAGACCCTTGGATCTTAAGAACAATGAACAATCCTCCCAACACTTGCACCCCCCCTTTCCTGGGAAATGTTGGATAAAAAGCCTCACCAATTTGCATAGGTGACCACAGACCCAAACCCTTGGATCTGAGAACAATGAAAAAGCATTCAGTTTTTACAAGAAGACTTTTAATAAAAAATAGAAGTAAATAGAAATAAAGAAATCCCCCCTGTAAAATCAGGATGGTAGATATCTTACAGGGTAATTAGATTCAAAAACATAGAGAACCCCTCTAGGCAAAACCTTAAGTTACAAAAAAGATACACAGACAGAAATAGTTATTCTATTCAGCACAATTCTTTTCTCAGCCATTTAAAGAAATCATAATCTAACACATACCTAGCTAGATTACTTACTAAAAGTTCTAAGACTCCATTCCTGTTCTGTCTCTGGCAAGAGCATACAGAGAGACACAAACCCTTTGTTTGTCTCCCTCCTCCCAGCTTTTGAAAGTATCTTGTCTCCTCATTGGTCATTTTGGTCAGGTGCCAGCAAGGTTACCTTTAGCTTCTTAACCCTTTACAGGTGAGAGGAGCTTTCCCCTGGCCAGGAGGGATTTCAAAGGGGTTTACCCTTCCCTTTATATTTATGACAAGACCCATCTGTAAATATTTGGCAATGTTTGCTCCCATTTATTACATATACATTTAGCTCTCCTTTTCTCTCCCACCCTTTTAATTTTGTTATATAGTGCTACATTTACATCAGGGGAATCCCCTTCTAACCTATGCTTCCTTTCTATATAGTCACCACCCAGCTCCTTCCCCCAGCTGGGCTTCATCTTTAATTAAGCCTGGTGTCCCTCCAGGTGCAGCCAGGTGGGATAATTGGCTTCACGTCCACAAAAACCCTCTCAGGCTAAGGTGGAGTACATACCCCATCACTGTATGTGTGTATCTAAATTATTCATCATATATATTGTTATGGTAGGTGCCACAAAGTGACCTGTTATACATAGTCTTCCAAGTTGTTTTTCTTAGGACACAAGCAAATATTCAGTCTTGGGAAGACATGCTGTGATATGCAAGGGTTGTGTATTGAGAAAGTGTCCTTGGAGATGGAGCCATGCAAGCAGTGCCTAATCTGGGCCAGGGCTTGCCAGGGCTGAGCTCTGGCACCTCTAGGATTGGCAGATCATAGCCCCAGCCCCTCTGGGCTTGCCGCATCAGTTATGAAAGCAAAAAAATTGCTTGAGCCATGGCACCTCTTTCATTACAAATTAAGCCCTGTGTGCAAGCAGCAGGAGAGTTTGTTCTTTGATTAGAGTCAATTCTTGAAACACAGTTGCTTCCTGGAAACCAGGCATTGGCTTTTGGCTGAGATTCTTGAGGGATAGAATTGCCCTGCATGCTTTTTGACCTTGTCTGTGCCAGAGCTGGTGTTTATACATAAACAAAAGGGTGATGATGTTTTCATAGCAGGACACTGGTGTCAAAACAAGAGGCAACAATTTAATACAAATCTCATTGGATGTATCACCAGCAGGAAAATTTTTACCTGTCCGTCACCAGTGATGCACCTGCCACCAGACTGCCGTGATATGTAAGAATTAGTGTAAAAGAGGGCTCTGGATTTTTTTGCCACTATGGTATGGACTGCTCTATACAAGACTGTCTAGTGTAGATGAGTTCAGGAGGAAGAGGCATGTCATCAGGATTTATATACCGAGAGGGCAAAAAAGGGGATGTGGAGGAAAACCAACTAGCATGAGGGGAAAGAAGAAATCCTGGAGGCCTTAGAAATCATCACATAAAACCATCCTCAAGTGGCATGTGCCAGAGAATACAAAAGAAGTTCTCCCCCCGGTGTAGCGCCTGGTCTTTTTATTTTTTGCAACTAACTTTAAAAACGACTTCTGTATAGCAGCTTATGGGGGCTGTGCCACAGGACCTGCCCTGGGAGTTATTACCCCAATTACTATAAACAATTCACACAACCCACAGTCTAGCGCTTCGTCTGGGCCCTCTTTACCACCAGACTTCTTTTTCCCTGCCAGATTTTTTTTTACTTGTTTCGTTCGGGATTCCCCATCTTCCTCTCTTCTTCCCTATAGCGGAAAACATCTCTCCTTGCTACTGTAGCCTCCCTCTGGATTCCCCTAGCACAGCAGAAGTTGGGGAGTAACGAATGAAGTTGATTGTGACTCCTGATTCCCAGGGACAGTTGGGGCCTGGTTCAGCCCCCAGTGTATTGTTGAGCAACCCCCAGTAGTGCTCAAAAGTATACTCAGGGCACAATAATCCCTAAGTGGCTGTCTGCCAGTTGCCCTCCATCCATAGCCATGGCCTGTTCCCACCATACCCCATCTACTGGGAGCTAACATTGATCTGATTATGGCAGATATACCTGGGGATTGTCCCCTACTTCCAGGGGCATACTTTGCGATGGGGTCAGGAGGGCAATTGCACCCCCCTGGACTTTTCATAGATCTATATGCTCAACTTCTCTCCCACTCCAGCTTTTCAAGATATAATGTAATCACATGTAATGCTCTATATGCAGATGCAACTTTGCCCCCCACAGAATTTTTTCTGAAATGACACCCCTACTTACATTGGGGGAGTCCCCAGCTGGTTAAGGCAGCTACGTGGCCCCTTTGTGCCACCAGATTGGTGCTTCAGGAGCATAGCAAGACTCAGCATTGAACTCTGTATGTTTGACATTTTAAGAGAACTGCTGTTCCTCCAGGAGAGGAAGGCTGTCAATTTTTGCCTTAAAAATCCTGTTTTAATGCCTTCCCTCAACCTCTCACCCAAATCCACATGTCCATGAGAATACAAAAGCCTTGATGGTTAGTTCCAGAATTTGGAGACAGAAGCTTTGATATAGAATAGGTCCTATTCTAAAGCATGGTAGTTAAACTTAGGCAATTCAGTGTTATTATAACATATTCCATTGCAAGTGTGTGCTTTTTAAATAACTTACTTTGCTCTTCCTCTACCATGTTTACTTTGTCATCAGCTATGGCTTCTAGAGTTAATATGAAGTCCTCCTTATTCTCTTCTGCCCACAATAACTCAATCCTTATTTGCCACTCACCCTTGTGTAATATTATAAGAGAAATGTTGTCAACTTTTGCAAAGGTGGATGTTTTTCTTAGGACTCCAGCTCCTGTAATTACATGAAACTCTTATAATTCCTTTAAAAGAAAAGTTGTTTTCCCTTATGATTAGCAACAAGGTGTCCTGCCCCTTTCAGAGCCAGAGGCTTGAAGCTGGCCAGCCACATCCAATTAGCCCTGCTTGCCACACCTGGGGTGGGGTATGGGGGTTTAATTAGTAAAATCAGCTGGGTACAGAGCAGAAGGAAGCTATAGTGGGGAATATTCGGGGAGAGAGACAGACTACTGGGAAGGAATAGGTTCTAATAGCTACTGTGGAGTGCCTAGGGAAGGTGTGGGAGATACCAGTAGGAAAGGCTGGCAGTTTGGACTTGGTGAAGAATTGAGAGCTTAATGTAGGCTTTGAATGGGCTGTTTTAATAAATACAGACCCACAGAGGGATGTGGCTGAACCAGAGAAGAGTTTGTTTTAAGGGCCTTGAGCTGAAGAAGAGGGGAAAGGGGGGCAGACTGCCTCCACAACACCTCCCATGGCCTAAAGTTACTCTGCAGGTTTTCTCTGCCTTTTACTTGACAAGTGAGGGTTTGTTACAATTTTTACCCCTGAAGCAGGGTCAGTACCAGTACAAACTGTTTGCTTACCTGGTGCTTGGACACCCACATTTTTGCTTACCTGGTGCATGGACACCCACATTTTGCTAAGTCTAAGCCAGCTCCCAATACACGCTCTGTACTGTACAGCCCAGAACATATACTTAGTTGAAAGAAAATAACTAATTTCCTGGATTCTTTGCACATATTGTGTATCTCTGAGTTTCACAAAGTTAAGGTAGAAGTTATTCCAAAAATGAAGGTGCTAAAAATATCCAGGCTTAGGAATGAAATAACATACACATATGTCAGTTTCTCCTTCTAGGTATATAAATCTTGTCTTGAAGAGCTGTAGTCAAGAAATTTGAGTAAGACTCCCCTTAGTAACCACGTTGCAAATATAAAAGTACTAATGATTTCTTTAGGCAATAATGATTCACTGTGTCAAACATCAAATGCATAGGCATCTGACTAATAATCACAGAAGGACATGGAATCACAAATGTTCACTAACTTACATAAAACATCCAACAAAATGTGCTTAGAAGCCTCTGACTTTTTAAAATTAAAATATGCAGCATGCCATTTCTGGAAAATGTACACAATATTTATAGCATTTAGTCATGATTAAAAACAGAAAGCCAGATTCTGGCTGCTTTTGCATGCATGTGTAAGGGATGGGGAAGGAATAATTTCTCTGCTTGCACATCTGCAGTGGAGGAGCTAAAATCTTGATGACATAGAATCAGAGGACAGGAAGGAACCTTGAGAGGTCATCTAATCCGGTCCCCTGTACTCATAGCAAGACTAAGTATTATCTACACCATCCCTGACCGGTGTTTGCCTAACTTTCTCTTAAAATGATGCTTTATTATATTACATTCTTTATAATTATTATAATTTATAGTTATTATAATTATAATTATTATAAATTCCACAATCTCCCTAGGCAATTTATTCCAGTGCTTAACCACCACAATAGTCAGGAAGTTTTTCCTAATGTCCAACCTAAACCATCCTTGCTGCAATTTAAGCCCATTGCTTCTTGTCCTGTCCGCCGAGGTTAAGAAGAACAATTTTTCTCCCTCCTTCTTGTAACAACCTTTTATGTACTTGAAAACTCCTATCATGACCCCTCTTGGTCTTTGTTAGAGAGCTTATTCCTTCACTCTCCCACTTTATCCTAACAGTCTTCTCTTCTCCAGACTAAACAAATCAAATTTTTTCAATCTTCCCTCATAGGTCATGTTTTCTAGACCTTTAATCATTTTGTTGCTCTTCTCTGGACTTTCTCCAATTTGTCCACATCTTTCCTGAAATGTGGTGCCCAGAACTAGACACAAAACTCCAATTGAGGACTAATTAGCACTGAGTAAAGTGGAAGGATTACTCCTGATGTCTTGCTTACAACACTCCTGCTAATACATCCCAGAATGATGTTTGCTTTTTTTGAAACAGTGTTACACGGTTGACTCATATCTAGCTTGTGATCCACTATGACCCCCAGATTTCTTTCTGTGGTACTCTTTCCCAGGCATTCATTTCCCATTTTGTACGTGTGCAACTGATTGGTCCTTCCTAAATGGAGTACTTTGCATTTGTCCTTCTTGAATTTCATCCTATTTACTTCAGACCATTTATTCAGTTTATCTAGATCATTTTGAATTTTAATCCTATCCTCAAAAGCACTTGCAACCCCTCCCAGCTTGCTATGTCCACAAATTTTATAACTGTACTCTCTATGCCATTATCTAAATCAGGGGCTTCCATTTGACCAGCCCTCCAACCAACAGGGGAGAAGCTAACAGCTGAGTAGGCACCCTGAGCAGGCAGGGAGAGGGGCCGCCGGCAGCAGCTCACATGGGGCGGCAGCACAGCTGAGCTGGGCAGAGGGGTGAGTGCCTCTGGGAGGCAGTGTCCCCCAAAAGGGGAGCCAACTTAGGGGAGAGTCATTGTTGCAGCCGAGCGGCACAGCCCCCTGCCTTAGAGTAAAAATACAAGCCAGAAGCTTAATTACATCTCCAATAAATGGAGTAAAGAAGATGGAAATTAACAATTTCATAATGATTAAATTTTAACTACAGCACGAATAGAACCAAACAGTCCCAACCAACCACGGGAACCTGGAGCTTCTCTTACCAAAGTAAAGACAAACGTTCAATCCTTTGTCATTTTCTTCAGCAGAGCAGACATGCCTAGCGGGCACAGGGAGAAGGGAGCAGGCACGGGGCAAAGCAGACCCCCATAGGGGAGCCAACTTACAGTACCTGCACTGATTAACTTTTATACCTGATTTAGAATTTAATGCAACGCTGACACAGTAGAGTAGTGTTGTTTTTTTAATGATTTTGCATATACTTAATTTCTTTCACAGTCACTTTGGCCTGCGAAGCCCCTTCAAAAATCTCCTCGTCTCATAAAGTTTGGAGACCCCTGATCTAAATCATTGATGAAGATATTGAGCAGAACCGACCCAGAACTGATCCCTGCAAGACCCCACTTGATATGCCCTTCCAGCTTGACTGTGAACCATTGAAAGCTATTCGCTGGGAACGGTTTTCCAACCAGTTATGCACCCACCTTATAGTAGCTCCATCTAGGTTGTATTTCCCTAGTTTGTTTACTAAAGTCAAGATATACCACATCTACGGCTTCCGCCCGTCCACAAAGCTTGTTACCATGTCAAAGAAAGCTATTAGCTTGGTTTGACACAATTTGTTCTGGACAAATCCATGCTGACTGTTACTTATCCCCTTATTATCTTCTAGGTGTTTGGTAATTGATTGCTTAACTATTTGCTCCATTATCTTTCCAGGTACTGAAATTAAGCTGACTGGGTGGTAATTCCCCAGGTTGTCCTGATTTCCCTTTTTACAGATTGGCACTATATTTTCCCTTTTCCATCAGCAAGCACCTTTCACACTGGACAGTCGCCCGTGCCTGGCTTTCTGAGAGTGGGAAATGCAGGCCAAAGTCTCTTGCAAATCCACACCAGGATCTGGGTAGAGGCATCCATGGTCAGGTTCTCTGTCTGGATCCAGGTGCAGGTGGAGGAGACAGGAGCATTATTGGCACTGGCAATGTGGTCCTTCCTAACTATATTGATTATATTACGGCTCCCTCTTTCACACTCCCAGACAGACAGTCTGAACTGAAACTATAACTTTAAATAACCTGAAAGAGAACGAAAAACACAAATAGCCAAACAAACTCATTCACGCCAAGGTTAGCACTCACACCTTGTTCATCCAGCAGGGGATCTCCTTCTCCCCCTCTCAAGCTCCCCTGTTTGCTAGCCCCATGATGCCAACCCTGCCTCTCCAGAGTGAAAAGGGGACCTACTGCTCCCAATGGGAAGGAGTTTCCTGTTGCTTTTCCTGAGGACAAAGTGGGCACCTGCCTTCCTGGGAGGGGAGAGGTGGCCTTTACCATAACGCTCCAACTGGAGGGCAAGGTCACGATGTAGGGAGGGGGCCATGTGTGTGGAACTCCAGAGGACCCCATGTCATGGTGTGCCTAAGGCCCAGAAGTGCTTTAATCTAGCCTTTCCTAGTGATTGTTCTCCTTGAGTGTAAACGGCAGAGGGTCAAAGGACTAGCAGCAATGCTATCGGCATCCAAAAAAGGACATGGTAGAGTGACAGCTTTCATCCATATGGCTGTTAGACAGAGGCTGGCACTGGGAGGAGCACAGACTGCGTCCTATGAAAGGATCAAGCAATTACCATGCCTGTATGTATTCCCCAAGGTGCATTCCACCTGCCTGCCTTCTCAGCAGGTACATGTCTCTGAGGTACTGCCCAGATGCAATGATCCTCCATGCGCACTCTAAGAAGGAATGGGCTGATGAAGCAACAGTGAAGCCGAGAATATGGTGGAGAAATGGCAGTTACTTTCCTCCTTCCATTTTGTAACAGCCCCTCTCTGGAGTTTGTTTGTTTTTTTATCATCTTTGAGATATGGATGGGGGTCACAGAATCTTCATGGTACCTTTAAAATACCTCACAACTAGCATTCCTTAGAGCTACTTAGAAACAGTGGAGAGGACAAACATAGCTATATCATTCCCTCTATATACCACATATACTATATGTTCCTGTGTCACTGAGTGCATTAAAGCTGGACAAACACTGCAACAAACTATTCATGCATATTCATTTCAGTTACTAAACTAACTTGCTGCCGTTGTGTTTGCACCCCTTTTGTGTCTGCTTTCTGCAAATATTCTGACGAACAAGTTTTCCAGTAGGACTGTTTGCAAAATGTAAATATTGCAGAAGATGCATGGAAAGCAAATCTGGCATCTGTAATCACAAACAATCACAGTGGAAACACTATCTCAAGAGCTACACCCAACAAATCAGGGAAAGGGGACAAAAATCATGTGACCTATGTATCCAATCAAAACAGCTTAAATGTTTAAGCTACAAATCTCAAATACTTGAAACAATAATTGCAGTGAACATTCTGCAAGCAATCCATAGCCTGTAATAGATTTCTACAACACATTTATCAAATAACTTAGAACAGTTAATACATTCATAGACATTATGCTCAGTTGACAAACAATTCTCCAACAGAAAAACGGATAAATAAATAATGGTTTACTCTGTATAGTTTACTCAGCTGAAATGTGGGCATCTGAGGTAGGTCTGGCTTGCACAGGTTTTTAATGCTACATGATATGGCTGGATCTGATAGAGCTCAAGTCTGTTGTCCATAAGGACTAATAGCAAGAATCAACTACTCAGTCAGTCTGTTTTTGGAACAGGTGTACTGGCTGTGGCAGGAGGGATTTGTTATTTGTGGAGAATGAGTTTTTTTGTAGAGTTTATTAATTGATTACTCTGTTTTAGTTACAGATGGGCAAATTAGAGCTGGGAGTTCCAAAAATCCCCCCCTCCCCAAATCCAGTTTGACCCACAATCTGAAAATCATGAAAAAATGCAGCTAACTGAGAAAGTCTATTGCATGTCAAACAAAACATGTCGGCCAACCCTATGTTTTGTTTCCAGGCTCTTTTGAAGGGCTATATGCCCCAAACGGCGGAAGTCAGAGGAACTCCTCTGCTTATAACTGTCAGCCCAGTGATTAGGGTACTCACCTGGATGTGGGGGATGCAGCTTTGAATCCCTGCTCTGGAGCATAGTTTTGAACATATAGCTCTCCTCTCTCACACGAGTGCCCTAATCTCCACACTATGGGCTATTCTGGGGTAGAGCTTTCTCAGTCTCTCTTGTTGAAGCTATATAAATAATTAAGTCATCCATGAAAGAGGGATTTGAGTCTCCATCCACCCACGAGATGAGTGCCTTAACCACTAGGCTAGAGAATGGTTGTCATATGTTGTGGCCCAATGACTATTCAAGTATTTTTTTACAAAGTGGAACAGCTTCAGTAGGAGCATCTGAAACCATCCTCTAGCCTGATGGTTAGGGCATCCCTCCCCATGGGAGAACCTGGCTTCAAATCCCTTCTCCAGAGTGGAGATTCAGACTTGGATCTCCTACAACCCACCTGAGGTTCGAGCCATTGGGCACCTGCCACTGTTTTTTAAATCTAGCCCCAATCTTTTTTTAGGGGGGGTCGGGGGGGGGGAACTATTTGGCAAATTTGTGTCAAAATTCACAAATAGTTCAAGGTTGATTGAAACTTCATTTTTTGGCAAATAAAGTACTTGTCCAAACAAATTCATCCAGCTCTAGTTTGAATGTCGTTAAGTGTGCCTAGAGATTAGATTAATATATAAATAAGTAAACAGTCAGAAATACATGCGGAGTGAGAGAAAAAGAGAGATTGATTTTATCTAGGTGGTAACTGTTATCTTCTGAATAAATCTTAGTCCCAGCACTGTCTGCCTGGTAACTTCTGCTTGTCCATCTATTGATTTAGAATGCTTCCATAAACATAGTCAATGTATCTAAGCACCATAACAGACATGCCTTAAAAATGTTGATTGAGGATCATCAGGAGACATCTATATTTAAAAGGAGCGCTTGGAAATGGGAGCTTAGGGGGAAATGATAAATATTTAAGATATTTCTGACCAAAGATATATCAGTATATCTGGATAAAGGATTAGGTACTGCTCAAATGCTAAAAGAGACTTTATAAGCCAAACCACACAACAAGGATTTTGGATTCTCTACAGGTTATGTGACTCATACTTTGTCTTCACTGACACAAGCGGGGGTGGGCTTACAGCAAAATAACAAATGAGCAATAGTTGTCTCACCGCTAAATCCTAGTGCAGACAAGGCACCTGTAGTGTTTACCATAAAGTAGCTAAGCAAGGTCAACTCTGTATCCCCCACCCCACCAGTGGTTTACCTCACCAACTGCAGTGTCTTGTTTCAGCTAGGATTTTACAGTGAGATAGCTAATGCACCTACATTAGTTATCTCAGTAAAAAACCCATCTTTTGAGCAGTGAAGACAAATCCTGAGAAACTCTGAGCTAGCAAAGAGAGAAAGCTTTGGGCTGTGAAAGAGGAAGGATCTTTTTCTTCCATGTCCAGGGATTGATATGATTTCAGAATTCCATAACCCAGCTTAGGGTCAGTCCAGCGGTGCCTTTCATTGTGTTCACATAGACATCTTTATTTAACTCTTTCATGTCATCATTCACAATTGTCAATACGATATTCTTCCCTATAAACCAAACAAAATGGGCTTGAAAATTTATCTGGGGCCTATACTGGGTGGTATTCCTAGATGGGGAATGAAGTACTCTGTCCTCTAAAAAGAGATGAGAAAAGGTAGGTATTTGCCTGTGTTTATGGTCAAGACAAGGAGATAGTTGTGATCTTCCTCTGAAAATAATGCCACAGAAAGGTTTGCAAGTGTCCTACTGGACACAAAGCAACCCAAGCAACCAGATACGTGTAAAGTATACCTAATATTTATTTATTCATTTAGAACTAGATTGTGATTTAGACTATGCACTCAGGAGGGGAAGTAAGAGGAAATAAGAACTCCCTTAAGCAGGCTACTCAGACCTGAGGTTTGAACATGCAGAAGTAAGTTGGGCTGGTTAGTCTAGTGATTACTGTAACCATTGGGCGTGGAGGTAGGGGCTAACAGTTAGAAGAGGAGATGGCCTATAGGGGAAACTCTCTCCTGTGTGTGTTTTATTCTGGATTTTCCATACAGATAAAAGACTAAGGAGAAGTTAAGAGAAAGGAATAAAATGAGACAAGTTAGCAGATGTATGTTAAAATCTTTTATTTTCCTGCTATTTTCCCTTCTTTTCCCCTATTCCTCAGTGTTTGAAATGTGAGTTTCAACCACC
Organism: Caretta caretta; assembly: GCF_965140235.1. Taxonomy (NCBI): domain Eukaryota; kingdom Metazoa; phylum Chordata; order Testudines; family Cheloniidae; genus Caretta; species Caretta caretta. The sequence continues at coordinate 171,301,225 of NC_134208.1, forward strand.
ATCTGTGATTCTCTTGAACTATGCCATCAGCTGTCAAACTATTCAGACAGCACTAACCTGACAGATTCAGGAAGGGAAAATCTGCAAAACGCCAGCACTGGTTTTAAAGAGTGAAAATTAAAAGAAGTACCATTAAATGCAAAAATGCTTGCAATATTTCTTCCACTAGTTATCTCTTCAGCAGGCAAACAAACACGGCTGGAGAGATTGTGAAATTTCTGTCAGGGGTTATAAAAAACAATAATAATCAGACAGACAAACAGAACTAGATTTGTTGAACTCAGTTCATATTTTGAAGGTTGTCTTTGCAGCCATAAAGACTACAGACTTAGGGTGCAACTGGAGTTTTGTCATTGACTTTGAATTGCACCCTTATTTTTTTAAAGTGAAAAGCGAGGGCCTCATCCAAAACCCATTGTAATCAACAGAAAGACTCATGCTAATTTCAGTGGCTTAGCCCATTATGCAGCAAATTTACAAAAAAGGGCAGTGACATGGCCATATCATGCTATCGAAGAGCTAAATATAAATATAAATTATAAGAATTGGAGACCTCCCTCTTTCTAATGGCAGGTTGTGTCAAGACTATTACAGAGTTGGCAAGAGCTTAGACTAAGATAGGATAATCACCAGAGTCACTGGAAATCTGCAAGTTTTGCCAAATTCTGCAGATCTTTTATTTCAAACTCGGTGGGGTGTTTTGTTTTGTTTGCTTGTTTTTAATTTAGAGGTTATTTTCCTTTAAAAAAATTCTCAATACGTACATGTGAAAACCCAGAAATAATCTATGTCTTGATACTGCTCCTACTGAAGCAAATGGAATTTTGCACACAGTTTCAATGGGATAAGGAATTTCCCATAGCAGCCAAAGTACAAGGATCATGAATCAAATGTGCCAGGCAATCCTTGGCTGGGCATGTTCCTTGCATTAAAACTGAAGCAGTCAAAACAGGCAGCTAGTCCAAAGAGGAAGGATGGTCCAGTGGTGAGGCACTAGTCTAGGACTTGGGAGAATACAGCTCAACTCCCTGATTTGCCGTAGACTTCCTGTGTGAACAGGGCAAGTCACTCAGCCTCAGTTTGCCATCTGTTGAAGGGGAATAATAGCCTTTCCTGACCTCACAGGAGTGTTGTGAGGATAAATACATTAGAAGGTTGTGAAGTGCTTTGAGATCTACTGATGACAAGCAGTATGTAAGAGTTAGTTATTACTAATTCTTAGATGCTTTGAGTCTTCCGTACATGATCCTTGCACACTAGCCTGAATGAATCATTTAGTGAATTCTTTGTATCTTTAAAAAGAAAAGGAGTACTTGTGGCACCTTAGAGACTAACCAATTTATTTGAGCATGAGCTTTCGTGAGCTACAGCTCACTTCATCAGATGTTTACCGTGGAAACTGCAGCAGACTTTATATACACACAGAGAATATGAAACAATACCTCCTCCCACCCCACTGTCCTGCTGGTAATAGCTTATCTATTATCTTAAGCTATTGCCAGCAGGACAGTGGGGTGGGAGGAGGTATTGTTTCATATTCTCTGTGTGTATATAAAGTCTGCTGCAGTTTCCACGGTAAACATCTGATGAAGTGAGCTGTAGCTCACGAAAGCTCATGCTCAAATAAATTGGTTAGTCTCTAAGGTGCCACAAGTACTCCTTTTCTTTTTGCGAATACAGACTAACACGGCTGTTCCTCTGAAACTTGTATCTTTACTGATTTAAAAAAAAAAAAGAGTCCAAAAACGGTTGCAGACTCAGCCTTTCAGGTGGAGAGAGCAATAACAAGTTAGGTCAATCTGAGGGTACACTTCTTTTTATTATACACCCATCTTTTCTTTGAAGAGATGCATTATTAACAGTAGTTCACTCTGAACAAGTACCAGATTTTATTAAAGTGCTACATTCTGTGTCTCTCATCCTACAGTCCTTCCTCACACAGTATGTCATTGACTTCACTGGGAGTCATCCTTGCAAGATCATGCCGCTGGAGTGGTGTACGTATCAGTTACAACCAATTCTGCCTCATATAGCAAGGCTAGTGTGGCACAACTGATAAATAACAGGTGGCTACTGGAAAGGAATGCAGGCACATAACAAAGGCCATAAGGGGCTGAAACAGTGGGATTTTGCCTGCAGCTGTCCACAATAAATATGCATAAGTTCATTTTTTGCTCAGTTATGGATTGATCCACCTGTTTTCCTGGGAGTGCCAGACGTTTCGTATTCTAAGTATTACAGAGCCGACCCAATGCCCATTGAAGTCAATGGAAAAATTCCAAATGACTTCAGCGGAGCTTGGATCAGGCCATCTATTTGCATTATAATGTTTGCATTAAGGCTTTCCTGTTCTATCATCCACCAGTCTAGAGCTGTGGACAAATGCCTTCGTTCTTTATACCAAGGTCTTCTACATTTTTTTCATGTTGTTACACCCAGGATTGAGGGAAGGGAATGGGTTTTTTTGTTTGATTTGATTGTTTGTTTGTTTGTTAACGGAAACTGGTCTTTTGTTACATTGTTTCACTAAAAATCTTTCTTTAAAAAAAATCACACAGTAACAACACTTTGTCTGGAATCCATTGGAATGTATAATCCCAGTCACTATCTAACATTTCCCATTCCTCTGCTGCTCTCATCACCCACTGCTAGCTTCACACAGCCTAATGGTTCCTTTCATCTTCCCACTTCTCTCCCTTTAGTCGCACTGCCACCTGCATGAGCACACAATGCTGGTCATAGAACGGATGGAGCAGCTAATGGTGCTCCTGCCCTGATGACACAAGGTACATTGCAACCTTGCCTTTCCTCTTTCTCTCTATCATCTCTCAACCCTTAGCCTTCTTCTGACCTCCATCTGATTTTCTCTTGCTCTCTTATGATTTTATGATGCTGTAATGACTAAACATACCCTCCCCACAGTCCTGGACCCCTGATTTAGTCAATTGGACTCTGTGTAAGCAGAGGGGTTCCACCTGTGTGGAGCAGCTTGCAGTAGCAAAGCCACAAAGTGAAAGCTCACCAGGACAGGATCCTATGTTCTGTGAAAGTGCCAACCGAACTTTAGGGACTGTGGCCAAGATTTTCAAAAATGGGTGCCTAAAGTTAGGAGCCCAAGTCCATAATTAGACATGTGACTTTTCAACAATGCTGAACACAGCTCCCACTGATTTTAGAGACCCATTTTTGAAAACCTGGCTATATATAAAACTAAATAATCAATTATGTGTGCACCTTATTATTAATCCTGTGTCTGTTCCTTATTTTCTCTCCTCAAACCAAAATTTTGTAGCTATTTTATGAACTGCTTGACTTCTGAGAATCACTAAATGCCATACCCCACTTTAGATACAAATTTGCAACTGAGCCACAGAAGACTTGTCTTATCTTTCTTTTTATTATTGCAAGTTATTTGCATTAGAAGTGCTCACTCTTGAAACTGAGGTGAGAACAAATGTGGTTTGTATTACAGAAATGAATCCATGCTCACTGCCTGCTTCCCGCATACAACACCATGAATCCAGAATTCAGAGCTTGGCAGGTAAGTAGAGGAAGAGCTGATTTTGAAATATTTTCTTGTTATATTTTTTGCTATTTTTTTAATTTTGTAATTTCTACACTCTGCCTATATTCTATTACTGAACAGATCACAGCCTTTCTTTTCTACAGGTTTATAACTCACTTTTAAACTTCAACATTTTTGCTACAAGCTACATACTTTTCTGATGTGCATGTATGATACAACAGTGACACGCAATAATTGACTGAGGTAACAGTGGAAAAGTAATCCCAAAGACTATTTTCTAAATTCTATTTGCTTTTTTAAAGGCTGGAATATGAAAAGATCTCTATATTTGATACATATCTACATTTAAAATTAAATTGGTAAATAAGGCTGCACTTGGATGTTATTAACTATTACTCAGCTGTTCATATGGTTTGAAACCCGTGCAATGCTCTTATTATTTGTATAACAGTAGCAACTGGAGCCCATTGTGCTAGACCCTGTGGATGGCATAAGACAATCCTTGCACTGAAGAATTTATAGTCTAAATAGACAAGACAAACAAAGTGTGGGAAGGGAAACAGGCACAGAATGGTGACGAGATTTGCTCGAGGTCACACAGTGGTTCGTGGAAGAGGGGGAAAGAGAATCCAGGTTTCCTGCCTCCCAGTTCAGAGTCCTATCCATACTGCCTCTCTTGTTTAGTGTGAGAGACTCCTTAATTCACAATCAGATTTGCTCGTCTCGTATTAGTCTTTTTGAAAACATTTGGGCCATTCCATTCGTAACTGATGGAAGCTGTAACTGGGATTATTTCACTACAGAGATATTGTGCCACATTCTCTGCTTATGTAAACTTATAGACTAACAGACGTATTGGAGCATAAGCTTTCGTGGGTGAATACCCACTTCGTCGGATGCATGAGGCCAAGGATTTCTAAGGGGTAGCTTTTCCTTTTTGAACTAGCATTCAGGAGAGGAGATAAAGTAAGATGCCTAGGGGGAAAAAAAGCCCTCCTGAGAGCTGAATAATGATTTTCACTTAACTCGGCTGCAGCTAGTCAGGATGCACTCATTATTACTAACCGCTGAGGAGGCAATCAATAAAAACATATTCAAGGCCAGATCCTTGGCTGGTGAGTATCAGTGTAGCTCCACTGGAGTCTATGAAGCAATGCTGATTTACACCACAGATAGATCTAGTTGTTTGTCTTAACACAGCACTGCATTCGGCTAGCCTTCATTTCCAATTTTTCTTTTATATAGAAAAATATCAAATAAATCCTTTTTGTTTCCCTTCATTAGAAAATATAACAATACACAAAGCAAACGATTAGCTAGCTGTCAGGGCAAGGGTCACAAAGTTATGTACACACAATTAATAGTTGACATGGCTTTTTGTTCAAGACTGCTTTTATGTCTCAGAAGCATCAATGTCTCTATAAAGCGACTCAAAGCTTATTGGAAAAACATGCTCAGTGAAGGCATTTTACTTTCCTATAAATGGCTTGCTGCAGAACAAAATAGGGAAATATGTCCTGAACTTAATAAAATATATATAAAGGGCCTCTTCCTAGCAAGTCGAAACTTTGCCTATTGAGAATAACACATTTAAAAAGCTGGGGACAGCAGTCATGACAAGTTAACTGTTCCTGCTAAAATACTGCAAAAAATTTATTTTAAATATATGGAAATATACCCAAAAAGAGATTAACTTGGCAAAAGAATTCAGAATGTTGCAGCAAATGATTTGCATTACAACACAGCATCTGGAGTCATTCCAGCACAAGCAGACACCAGTATCAGAATACTTTGAGAGTGCCAGTGTGGATTTCATCCTCCCATTTTCATAAAGATTTGTAGATAATGGGCCCTACAAAACTAAATCCCACTGACAGAAAAAACTAGTTATCAGTCAACCTATGAAAAAATATTCCTTTTATATCTAGTTAAAATAATGTATTGAAATTGTTACAAGCATGCATTTTAACATTTTAAAATTAAGTTGGAGAAAAAGGTAAATTTATATAATTTTTATACATTTAAGGAGTTCTTTTTCTAGTTATTTTAAAGATTTTTTAAATATATTTAATAGGAAGAAATTTAGTCAATGATCTCAAAAGTAAGTGCTCCTGTTTCCGAGTTGTGATAGCAATAGTGTTCTTCTGTAAATCTTTGTTTCTTGAGACACCACTGAAAGATTTCTCATACATAGGACTGGCTGGAGTAAATAATTTGCATTAGATTTGCCAGTATAGAAAATGACAGGTTTCAGAGTAACAGCCGTGTTAGTCTGTATTCGCAAAAAGAAAAGGAGTACTTGTGGCACCTTAGAGACTAACCAATTTATTTGAGCATGAGCTTTCGTGAGCTACAGCTCACTTCATCGGATGCATACCGTGGAAACTGCAGCAGACTTTATATATACACAGAGAATATGAAACAATACCTCCTCCCACCCCACTGTCCTGCTGGTAATAGCTTATCTAAAGTGATCATCAGGCTGGGCCATTTCCAGCACAAATCCAGGTTTTCTCACCCTCCACCCCCCCACACAAATTCACTCTCCTGCTGGTGATAGCCCATCCAAAGTGACAACTCTTTACACAATGTAAACAATGTAAACAATCAAGTTGGGCCATTTCCTGCACAAATCCAGGTTCTCTCACCCCCTCACCCCCCTCCCAAAAACCACACACACAAACTCACTATCCTGCTGGTAATAGCTCATCCAAAGTGACCATTCTCCCTACAATGAAAATGTTTACTTTGCTTCAGCCTGATTTTACAGTGTCCTGCACCTTATGTAATCATTGGTTTCAGAGTAACAACCGTGTTAGTCTGTATTTGCAAAAAGAAAAGGAGTACTTGTGGCACCTTAGAGACTAACCAATTTATTTGAGCATAAGCTTTCGTGAGCTACAGCTCACTTAATTATTGATACTTGTGCAGAGTGGGTGTAAAACACTGCTAATGTTGTATGGTACCTGAATGATAGCATTTCACATCCACTTTAGTCAGATGTAATTGATTACACATGGTGCAAGCCTATGTAAGGTCAGTCCCATTGTCTGTTGTGTCCACTACTGATTGTGGGCCAGATTCTGATTCCAAATTCACTGATCTAAATTCATTAGGCCTGATTCTCTGTCTATACACTATGGGATGCATTTTCTTTACAGACAGATAAGGCCCATCTTCTATGAATCTGTAAGCCTGATCCTGAATAGTCCTGAATATCCTCATAGTATTTGACTTCTTTTAAATCAATGGGGGTTGAAGGTGCTCAGCACCATTCAGGATCAGAGCCTAAGGGAGATTATAAAATGATTTTTTGAATTAGGCATTTGCTGTAATTTCAGATAACAAGAGTCCACATTTAAGAATGTGGATACTTATTGGATAGGGTATCTACTAAAAGTGAGTTTTGAACTATATGCAGCTGGTTCTAATCCTTAGATAATTCAATCTACATGCATCTCTAATTTTAACATGAAGCAAGCCATCTGTAAAATGTTAGTTACATTAGAAGATACAAATCTAGATTTTGACCAGAGCAGAGACAATCAAACATGACTTTTTATTTTCTTTGATCTTTGTATTTTCTGGAATAAGGACAAAAAAACAAACAAAAGTCACCACAAAAATCAATCAAGGCCAGAATCCAGTCCTGAAACTACGAGGCACCCTTTTTGATTAGGGACTTCATTGCTGATAGACTTTCCCTGCTCACCACATGCATTTCAGTGGGGATTCAAGTTCTTCTGCAGAAATTAGCTTGAAAGAGGATAACTGTGCTTGCAATCGTCTTATGAGCAGTAGGAATAAAAAAAGGGGAATGTGAATTTTCTCCTAAGTCATGTAGATGGTCCCTCTCATCTATTTCAGCTAAAAAATAGACTGAAATCATTTAAATAACTAGGGAAAATGATACAGAAAATTGCCAGCAATGAGAGTTCTTATGAAAATTCAATGCAGTCAATCTTTAGGTACATTTTATTCATATTCCCTAGTCACATTGCACTAAAACTATGCTTATTTCATTGTCTCACTTTCATACAAAAGAATGGTTTCATTGACTCGCCTACTTAAGGTTTTGCATTAGAAAAAAATGGAATATGATTTGTAAAAGAAGAAAATTAACAATAATGAAAAAGCAAGTATGTTAGCAAAGTTGACAGACCATTATATAATTTTGGGCTTGATACACTTTCTTTGGGGCTTGAGATGTGCAAACTCTGGGCCTCATTCATTACTGCCTTGCACCTTGTGAAGTTATTTTTACACCAAAGCTAAGTGAGTGCCAAATGGGTATAAAAAAACTGATATGGTAGCATTTTGTACTCACTTTGTACAGTGTAAATGTCGGTGCAAAGTGATGGCGAATAGGGCCTCTGTCCAGTAACCAGCCTTTGGGGCAAGATCTTGGTCCATGATATGGCCCCTATACATTGCTCTGGCTGCAAAAATGGATGTAAAGCAGCTTTAAGCAGGCAGCTGAAGATTCTACTTCCTATCGGCTTCAGGGAATTCCCAAGTGGCATAAGGCTACTTTGCAGCAGTGCCCCTTGTATAAAATTTTGCCAAAAAAGAAAGAAAGAAAAGAAAAGAAAAAGAAGGGATGAACAAGAGAGCACCAGGGGATGCAGAGAGTGGTTATTACCAGGAAAAAGATAGCTGTATGAATAATGGATTACAAAAGCACTCGGCCCATTTCAGCCAGGCTGCTCAGCACTCCCAGCATCAGGCCCTTCATTAACAAGATGGTTTCCACAAAATTTTTGTTCCTGTTCTATCGTTTTATTAGCTCTAGACTAGAAGTTTTGCAATTGTAAGAGTTTGTTACATTGTCCAACTCACATCTCTGGGGCAGCTAGGAATTTGGAAGGCCTTTTAAATTGTTCTATTATCTGTATATCTCATTCATGGCCAAATCTCTTTCTGGTTCAGTTACTTGATATCTGTAGGGGCTACAGACTTCTGACAATCACTGATTCTCATGTAGAGATACATTTTTCATTTAGACTACTTTCATATACTGCATGCTGGTTCTCCCTGCTTGTCCCACTTAGCTTTTAGCTTTACAGTCTCCTCAGAGCTCAGGAGGTCAAATTATTTATCATGGACTTACTCTGGTTACCCCTTTGCTAATTGATTTCACTGACATGCTGAGAGAATGAAGATTCAAAGTCAGATCCTGGCCACTGCTTTTGTGTGCTCTGGCATCATAAAGTGGTGGAAACCAGCTGCATCTCCCCATCAGGTATAGCAAAGTATAAATAACTCCTATGTCCCCCACCCACCAGGTTTGCCGCTGGAGTAGGGAGTGTGCTGGAGGGGAAAGAAAGCTAGGAAGTCCTTACCAGCTGGCAGAGTTGGGGGCAGCTCCCAAGCTGCTCTAGCCTGTTGGGGCCCCTCAAATGAAGAACTGTAACTGGCTCCCACACACTTCCCTTTCCTCTGCTATTCCCTGGAGGAAAAAGTCTCCCCCCAGTGCTCCTTTAGAGGTGGTGCAGCCATCTGCTGTTTTCATGAGGAAATTTAGTGAATTCAAACACCAGGAATTCTGTCCCCTCTAAATACTGAACATAGCCTCAACTTTGGTCCTGGTGTAAACAGGCAAAATTCCATGGATTACAATGACATTGTGCTGTCTTACCCAAGTGCTGATTTGGTCCATAGAATGGACTCTGTACTAAAAGGGCCTCAGCAAAGACATAAGGCTTGGGCACTACATCTGCTGAGGTTTTAATGGTATCTCTGAAATTAAACAGGTATTGGGACAATTTTAGTTTGGTGCCGTGCACAAGTGCCCACAGTAAAACCCACATACAGAAAAGTGCAGCACCAAAACTCACTACCCCTGTTAAGTGTTATAGAGGGGGCTACTCCATAATTCCTCTCTGAGGAGGGGATGCATTATGGGGTGTGGCCCAGGAATGAGGAATCATGATCTGCATTTTTATGCACATACACTCCCTGACATGGCAAGGGGGTCTACACATAGATCCTTCATTCAGATTTATTCCTGTCTTGTAAAACTAGATTATATGAGTGAGTTTGGGGGAGTTGACTTTCAGTGCTTACCAGCACCTACAATATTAATGCTGATTTTGTAACTTATATCTGCTCCTGTTTTAGAAGCTATCTACCACAATTTGCCAATTTGCTTTAATGGCAAAACCTAAAAGAGTTTATGATAATATTACTGAATTGTTTGATTCTTTTAAAAATTGTGCTTTTTTATGATGAGACGGTGTCATGTGACATAACTATTGACTTTTAGGGCTCAGTTCTGTGAGATTCTCGCTGTTGGGACCAAGACATAGGCAGCCAAGTCTAGTGGTCAGAGCCAGAAATGGAGTCAAGGAATCAAGCCACAGGTCAGAGCCGGAGCTAGAATCAGGGACTCAAGCCAAGGATCGGAGCTGGAATTGAAGACCAGAGGCAAGGATCAGAAACAAGGCATGAAAGCTGGACTTAGGCATCAGGAAAGAAAGCAGGGTTCAATGTAATAGCCTGATAGAGGTCAGTTGTGCAGACAATTTCCTGTGCCTCTCTTTGGCTTTAAATAGGATGCCCTGACCAATCAGAGGTCCTGGTGTTCCTCCAGTCAGGACCCAGGGGAGGGCTCCCAATGTAGCTTCAGGTTTCAGAGTCCCTCTGGTTAGTCAGCTGTGGGGTAGGAGCAGGGAGGTAAGTCAACTGGGAACCCCACAGCTGCAGGTTCAACATCTGTGGACCACGACACTTTCATTGACATCCTTGGGAGTGAAGGGCATTCAGTACTTCACAGAAGTATTTTTTCATTGAATTAAGTAATCAGAATTCAAGGCATAACTCTGACTCACACACACTTATATTTAAGAAATGTAAATTTACTTATTTACTTTGGAAAATTCTTCTTTACTTCTGCTGATTCTGCCAGTTTTTTGACATGTGCTCCCTCCCTCTTGGGGTACAGTGAAGGGTTTGTCATTTTTGCAGAAAAGCAAAGTACATTGATTAATGGGGGAAATAATGTATTCATTCTGGTATATCGTGTACCTTTCTGTGAGTAAATTTTAATTGGAGGACTTGCATAAATGGAATGTAAATGTGTCTACTACACAGCATGTGTCTGGTGCTTTAAGAGCCAAAGTTCAACTCCTGATGTCATTAATCAGGAACTATAATTTGTAAATGTGGGATACGTAATGGAAATTAAAACAAATGTGCTGTATTAACTAATCCCTCATTCACAGGTACATTTCTTTCATATTGAGCTCATTCAACCTAAGTACATACTCTGTCCTTAAGACAGTACCATCATAAATCGTCTAATATGCTTATGTGCCACTGTCCTTTACTGGAAAGGACCAGGACTATTGATGTGTGTGCCGTAGGCCCTATATAACTAACCTTCTTTAGCTCTGCAGGAGCCTATGCTTTGGGATCACAGTTCGGCAAAGCACTTAAGCATGTGCTCAGTCCCATTGAAAGCAATGGAACTTAAATATGTTCTTTGCTAAATGGGGGCTTGAAGGAAAGGCTGCCTATAATGACTATCATCATGAGCGGCCATGATGCATTGCATAGCAGCAACTGTTAAGCTCCTTTGGGGGCCCCAATACCCCTATAAATGTTCCCAAACTGCAGTGTTTGCCATAAAAGACGTCATAAATGAGCGTGGGGACATTCCGTTTTAGAATTCCCAATCAAAACAGTACACATTAAATGATCTCTGACTCACATGTTTTGGATGTGCAATAAGAAACTGATTAGAATCTATCCCTTATATTTATTTCCTTGATTGACTGTGATGTTTTTAGTTCAGCAAAGATGTATCCAGATATCACATTGTACATTACAGTCAATGCTAAAACCATTTCTGCATTGATCTGCCTACTATCCTTGCAAATGCAGTAATGGCATAAAGATCTGCATTTGTCAGCTTTTCCATCATAAATGTGTCCAATATACTGGTAGAAACCTTCTTGCCCTGATCTACAAGTTTCAAAAGAAGTAGTGAAGCAAATCTCTATTACTGTAGTAAGCAGTTAGTTATATTCTTTGTTTGGGAAACAGCTTAGTAAAGAGTAAGGTCTAAATGCACAATCCTGCATTACTTGTGTAATAAAGTAGAACTGAGCCCTGACTTTGTGTTTGTTACACTCGGAAATACTTTTGCAAAATACCTCAGACTTAGAATAATAATTAATATGTTGTGCTACTGATCAAATGTCCAAGTATTGCTCAGTAGCAATGATTTGTACATCTTAATTTGAATGCATTTCTGCCTGATAATATTCAACTACATTTTAATTTTTTTAGCAAGGCTGTTGGTGACACTGTATTATACTATTATTATGTATGAAAGCAGATTTGTTTGGTATATCTGGCATGGCTCATCTGAAATTAATTCATATCTAAATTGCCCCATCTGAGTGCACAGATACATAGTCAGATTTATCAGGTGCTTGGAACCCAAATCAGTCTTTCATTTCAAATTTGACAGTGCCAGATGCCCTGAAGCACCACACTTCCATCCCGATAGAGAGCTGGAAGAAATTAGATTTCCATTTTTCTTTGTTTTAGTTAGTCTTTTTTAGATTTCATTTTCCTGTGGTTTTCACTAGTGAACTTGTTGCAGATGCTACCAGTCCTTGAGATGGAGGATCATAGTTGCTCCCTGAATCCTGCAGCTACCAGTATCAGTTCTGAAAGGAAATGTTACTCACCTGCCATCCTATCGGTTTACAAGACAAAGTGATGGTGGTCAGAGAATGAGAAAAGAGGGATGGAAACTAGAAAAATCCCGAGGCTGTCAGAAGGAAGAAGGGCAGACTTAAGAGACAGCTTAAATTCATTGGCGTGTATGACATAAAGACTATGAAGGATTTTTTAAACTGTGCACAACATGACAAAAGAAAAAACTGCTAAAACACATGCCTGTTCATTTTTATTCCAGAGTCAACTGTGGGCTCCCAGCCTGTTTTAAAATCAACATTTCACAGCAAGAGACCAAAAAGCAATGCAACATGTCAGGCACTTCCTCTTACTGACAAATGGTTCAAGTAGAGTAATAGCATGAACAGAGCTTCTCTGAGGAGATAGATGTGAGTGTGTATGTGTATGTATTATATATAATATTATAAATGTATTAGATATATTGATAGATAATTAAATTCAGTTCAACTACTTTTCTGATTAATTCCTGGGTAAACAGCAGAATAATTGTCGTGGTGGTAGAAGTCAATACTGCAGAGTCTTTTTTTTCTTTCCCCATGGCAAAATCTTGTTGATTAACATATCTCCAAAGGATTCCTAAAGGATGCTCAGTCTGGTTTTCATTGAGACAGCTCTCTGTGGGCTACAAAAAACTGCCCAAGCTAGTTTTTTTCTGGACATTGGACCCACATTTAAATGCTGGGTTACTCTTATTTTGACCCCAAAAGGTTCCCTCTATCCCCATTATAACCACAACTCTTTGTATTAGTTTACACTTTTACCATTAGGTTCCTTCATCACAACCACTGTTTTTTGGTTAAGAAGGGCTGAGGCTCATTAATGCTGCTCCTTATTTGGACAGAGGAGCTACTTACTATAGGACAAGGTAAGGCACATTTTCCCCTAAAGGTAAAGGGTGACATTCACCTCAGTTAAACATAGGCACAAGGTCCCACGTATCACTTATACCTTACCTAAGCTCTTAATAGAAGGTTTACATAGTGTATGGAGCTTTTGTATGACCTTTGCACTGGGGGTGAATTTCACCAAGGATGCACTAATTCAGGCCAAGCAAATCCAAAGCAGAGTCTCTTGTATGACAACACAGACCACTTACCATTGCAGCTGGCTGGGGGGGAAAAAAAGTGTTGGGGTGGGGAGGAACCTGTGATTTTTAAAAAAATTTCCAAGTTTTTGAAGAAGAAGAAAAAAAATTAAAAATTTTGTCACAACTGAAAAACACTTAACTACAAATGGCCAAAAAATGGGAAATGTTTTCGCCAGAAAACATAATTTAAATGTTTCCCATTTTATAAAATGTTGGAAATGTTATTACAATTTTAACCTGCTCTATTTATCATTATCCCATTTGTGCTGATATTCTTTTCAATGTTTGCAACTATGTAGTAAAGAGTAACTTCAAAATGGCTTCACAAGAATCTTCCTATAAAGTGTGCTTGGGTTAATTAACACTGCTGCGTGTGTGTGTGTGTGTGTGTGTGTGTGTGTAAGATATTTTTTTCTTATTCCAGCATTGAAGTTTTCCTGATGTTATTGTTTTACAAACTGACTACTGTGAAAATAAGAAATAAAACTTCAACTAAACTTGATTTTTTGTAAGTCCTACATGTGAACAAAACTGTACATTTAAAAAATGTCACAGAAAAATAAACATTTACGCTTAAATTTTCAAAAGTGACTAGTGATTGCAGTACCTCAGGTTTTGGTGCCCAACTTGACACCTTAAGCAGCAGCTCTCAATCTTCCAGACTCCTGTACCCCTTTCAGGAGTCCGATTTGACTTGTGTACCCCAAGTTTCACCTCATTTAAAAACTATTTGCTTATAAAATCAGACATAAAAATACAAAAAAGTTTCACTATTACTGAAAAAATTGTTTACTTTCTCATTTTTACCTTACAATTATAAAATAAACTGTTTGGAATATAAATATTGTACTTACTTTTCAGTGTATAGTATACAGTACAGTATAGACAAGTCACTGTGTGAAATTTTAGTTTGTACTGACTTCACTAGGGCTTTTTATGTAATCTGTTCTAAAACTAGGCAAATATCTAGATGAGGTGATGTACTGCCTAGAAGACCTCTGTGTACCCCTGGTTGAGAGCCACTGCCTTAAAGGGAACTAATTTTCAGAGAGTGGGTGCTCAGCACTTCCTGAAAATCAAAGTGTTTCAAGTTGGACCCCCCATACCCGCAAATTTAAGACCTCCAAAAGCAACAATCACTTTTGAAAAATTAGGCCTTAAAGCTAAGTTTGAAATGTTTGTCCTTTCCACTCATCCTATTAAAAATGGTTATTCAAGCACATATAGGGATCTGACTTTTGCAACAAATTTCAACTTTAATTTATAAAATTAGCTTACTTATGAATACGTAATGATGTGCTGAGAAAGGAGTAAATATTAAAGCTAAGTTAATACATAATTCCCTAGGTCAAACTTCTACCCACGGTTTTTGTTCTGTTTGTACAGTGCCTAGTGCAATGAGGTCCATGACTGGGACTCCTTCGCACTATGATAACAGAATTAATAAATAATAATTAATCATTAATACCTTTTACCCGCTGTTTTACAAACTCACAGAAGAAGGCAATGGAATTGCACTGCTGTAAATGGGCTTACTCCGTGCACCTCCACTGAGCCCATTCAGAGCAGAATTTGGACACTTGAAACCTTGATTCTAGCATTTCTGTACATATGTTGGTCTTTTCACTTTATAAAACAATTCTGTTGCTACTTTATACAAAACAGAGAGAGACCAAAAAGCCATTAGAAGCTGTTTACACCATGGAGTTTCAATGCTTACGTTGATGTGACCCAGACTATTTTAAGAGAACCTAAAGGGATTTTTCTTTTTTCCCCTTGAGAGTTTACTACTGGAACACTGTGAAAAACTGTTTAATATGTACATTTTATTGCCAATTCACTTAAATAAAAATGCAATAAGAGCATGATGTTGAGTATTGTTAATTCAAAATGTTTAAATGGGTTATTTCTTCAAAGGATCAAATATCCTTTTTAATACATTCTAAAGAAACAGTGTGACACACTGCCTTGTTTTTATATTTTGCAATATAAATGGAACGTTCCTCTGTTGTGACTAAGTTCCATAAACATTAGACATACACAGATGTGAGATTGCGGTTCTTCCTTCAATATCCTGAATATTATTATTTAATATTTATATTACAGTAGCACCAGGGGCCCTGATCAGAATCTATGGGAGTAAACCTGTTTCTTCATCATTACATTTAACAAATTCAATATCCTTCCACTTTGAAAACCTTCCATTATTCAAACTCCAGTTATGTGCATAAGTAAAAATGATATTGTCACTTAGCTCCAGATTAGCTGGAGATTAGTCTATTAGTCATCATTTATCAGGAGTTAAGAATAAATGATGGGAAGTAAAATTAACTCATCAGGTGAAATCTGGGTCCCACAAAAGCAAAACTTCCATGGACTTTGATAGGGTCAGGTCTTCCAAATAGATGTCCCTGACCTCAGGTACTTTTGGGGACTGAACTTTCTGTTTCTTCTATGGAAAGGAAAAACCCAACCCCCAAAAGGAACCATCAATAGTCTCTGTAATGGAGATAAAGAGAAAATCCTCCATAATGACAGAAGGAGTAATTTAAACCGTCTATGGATGGATATCAAATGATTTCCTCCCCTAGACAGACAACCTAGAACAACACCGGGATAGTCAAAGTTATTTTAGACATTTTTAGTTTGCTTCAGATTTATAGAAGAAACAGAATACCCTCGTAAGTAATAGGATATGAGTTCTGTGGGAAGCAGACCTCTTTTTTTCTCCTAATTTAGAACATTAAATGTCTCAAAGATTCAGACTCCTAACCTCACATTGAAGGACTTGAGCTATTTAATTTAAAACTATTAACCATTTTCATGTTTCCTTAGTGGAAAAATAAGTTTAAAAATAATTTACATTCAAGCTACCTAGAAGTCATAAACAATTCCCAAGCTGAAGGTTTCCAAACTACATTGATTAAAAAAACACACAAAGAAATTATTACTCACAAAGAAATATTGTTTGAAAACGTATAGTCTAAAAGAGAACATGCCAGAGAAATGAAGCAATAAGAGAAATAGCCTATTTCCTTCAAGGGCAGAGTAAAAATTCTTGGAATGTATATAGCCTCCACTGTATATTGCAGTGGTGATCTTCTGTGGTTCAAACTTTCCACAACCCTCTAGTAAGATGAAACCCCACATGTATGGCCCAATCCCCACTAGTGTAAATCAGCATAGCTCCACTGAAGTCAATGGCTTTACAACATTTGAGGATCTGCCCCACAGTTTTGTTCATTGATTTCATCTGTGTAATTTAGACTTTATACTAAACCAACACATGGCATCACCCTGGCAGGAGATGAGCCCTTGAAGTCAATGGGAGTAGCAGAGGCTGAGCACCTCTCAGGATCAGACCCATAATGAGAGAGACTTCTGTCTCAAAGTGAAATTAATCTTTTGGAGACAAGAGTTTGGATTTCCCAGACATAACTGTTATCTCTTATTCCAGTAGCTGAAGTGTAATCTACACCAACAATTAGCATTAGATCCTTGAATCAGAGGGCAGCATAGTTTTACATCTATCTTTACAGTACAACCATATTAATCTATCTTTACAGTAAAACCATGGGCATCCACCTGATTTGGAAACTGATAATTTACGTATTCAAAATTTAACAACATCCAGAATAAAACAACATTCAATGCATCGGTAAAAGTGGTTAAATATTTGGAAAGCTAAAGCGCGCTACTTGTAACAAAGATTGTCAACTAAGAAACTGAACAAGTCAAACAATTCAAAACAATGTCCATAAACAACTGAATTTTCCTGTTTTTTGTAATATACTCCAAAGGTTGGAGGAATTCAAGTGCTCCTTATAGTCTGAACATGAAACAGTAGAGCTCTTTATCGCACAGCAGGTTATGGAGTTTTTACATACACTGTCTGTGTGTGTTTGAAATTTACTAGTAAAACAAAAATTCCTTTATCCTTTAATCATAATTTGTTCACTTCTTGAAAGTCAAGTACAATAGTTGAAGAAATATATATTTTTTTCCCTAAAAATCTGGGTCTGTGTGTTGTATGTCTGTACCACAATGATGTTGGCTGTCTGCGCCACAAAAAACACTAAATTCAAATCAGATTTAGGATTTGACTTAAATGTACTGAACAAAAGCAATGATATAAAGACTGGAACTCATCATATTCTTTCTAGGCACTGCAAGACATATAATTTTTGCTCTTCAGAAATTCTTAATGGCACAACAGGCCAAGCTGAGGATGAATTTGCTGTCTTAAGTCTGGATTTTCTTGCTTTTGTGAATTTAGCTCAGTTCCTTAATTTTATTTTTGGCATCGTTTTATTGTTTCATTACTTTCTAAAATAGTTCTTATTACTATTTTGCCATAGTAAAAAGAAAAGAAAATGGAAGATGTGGGTTTTTCCAGTGTCTCAACAGTAAGGTCATCTTGTATTTTAAGAAAGCAGCCTATCACTAAGGAGATCTAGCTCATGGTTCTACAACAGACTTCCTCTGTGACATTGGGAGTGCAATTTAGTATGTCCGTACTTTAATTTCCCATCTGTAAAATGGGGACAATAATATTTCCCTACCTCTCACAGGACAGATTCATTAATATTTGTGAAGGGCTCAGACACT
The DNA here is from genome assembly GCF_965140235.1 of Caretta caretta. Lineage (NCBI taxonomy): Eukaryota > Metazoa > Chordata > Testudines > Cheloniidae > Caretta > Caretta caretta. Next base: position 171,319,155 of record NC_134208.1, read on the forward strand.
TTGGTGATGGGACCAATGAGTAACAATGTTAGCAGTGTAAGATAGTAAAGAGTGGAGACCAAGAAGACTAAGGCTAACTGAGTAGACGATAAAGTACCATTTGCAGTAGAACCTCAAAGATACAAACACCAGGGTTATGTACTTACTGGATACCCTGTGGAACTAGAAGTAATCCATCAGGCAGCAGGGGAGACAAAAACAAACAAATGAACAAAAAGCCCCAGCAAATACTGTACAGCCTCAGGAGGGACGGGGAGGTTGGGGCTGCAGCCGCAGGTTGTGTGTGGGGGTCAGGGCTCCGAGCAGGGGTTCTGACCCTCGTTGGGACCACTGGGGCTCAGGGCTTTAGACCGGGGAGAGCGCTGGGACTCGGGGGTTCAGCCCCATAGCTCCATTCCCGGCTTCAGTCCTGTGGGGGACGTCGGGGCTCCAGCCCTGTGGCTCTCTTCCCGGCTTGAGCCCCACGGCGGGTCGGGTGGGCAGGCACCAGAGCTCGGGGCTTTAGCTAAGAGGGGAGTGTTGGTTTCAGCCCCAACACTCCCCCTGTAGCTAAAGCCCTGAACCCCGATGCGCCCCCTCCCAGCTGAAGCAGAGTCGTGGGGAGCCCTGAGCTGTGGCATTCTCCTTGAAGCTGAAATCAGGAAAGGAGCCGCTGGGCTGAAGCCCTGCGCCTCAGTGCTCCTGAAGGGCAGAAGCCCTGAGGTCCCCTCTGCCCCACCCGGAGCCCTGGTGACCCAAGGGTCAGAAGCCCCGACTCCCCCTCCCTCTACCAGCCCTGACACCCTCCCACCCTGCGGCTGCAGCCCCAACCCCCCATGGCTGAAGTCCGTAACATCTTGTTCAGAGTTAGGGAACATTTCAGAGTTACAAACAATCTCCATTCCCGAGGTGTCCGTAACTCTGAAGTTCTATTGTAAAGCTTCTTTCATTATGGATTTGGCATAGTCTGGATGATGAAGATGTCCATTTTATGTAGCCATGCTTTGTCTTTTAATGACAAGCAAGGAGAAATTATGCAATAGTATTTTGGTGGTGGTAACAAAGTCTGGTACAACTAGTTATGAAGCTAAATTCCTTGAAGATAAATTCAGGGGTGTGTCTGAATCTGGCATTAGTAGAGGGCTTACATTTGAGACAGATAAATGGCTTGAGTCTACAATATCAAATTTGATCTTGAAAGCCTGATGATATCACCAGTGGGCAGGAATGTTTTAAACTACATGTGTAGCTGTTCCTGATGGCTGGATCTCATATTCAACTCCCTCACCCCCACAGGGCTTCTGTACCTGCTGTAAGTACTGCTGTACTAAGGTTAATTACTGCCCAGTATCAAGCCTAATAGAGAAGTAGCCAAAGGACTCATCTAACTGAAGCTGATATTCTAAACCCAGTATAATCTGGATTTAGATGAGGAATGGGATGGAAACAGCTTTTGTGGCATTGATGGATTATCTCTGGCTGTCAGTGGATGGTGGGCAGACATCCATTTTCATCCTCTTGGGCCTCTGTGCAGAATTTGATATTGTTGACCATGAGATACTGCTCTCTCACCTAAGAGAGGCGGCAGATACCCAGGGGAATGTACTCAACAGTTTAAATTCTTCCTGGAGGGATGAACCTAAAAAGAGCACCTCTGCCACTAGATTCCACACTTGTGGAGTCCCACAAAGATCAATTTTCTCTTCAGTCCTGTTCAACACCTATGTGCAGTACTAGGTGAAGTGGTAAGGTGACATGGTCTTAAATGCCAGCAATATGCAGATGACACACAGAGCTACAGCTTTATTTATCTTTCAATCACATATGACCATACTACTACCACCAAGATGGCCCAGTGCTTGGGCAAAATCAGTTCACAGATGAGGAGCAGCTGGCTGAAGATGAACTTGAGAAGCACAGTGGTGATGTTGGTGTGCAGAAGAAAGCACTTTGAACAGTTCGCAGCCACCTTTACAGTCTCCTTTGGGTACACGTTGACCATTAGTAATTTCAACCTGATTTTTTAGGAGTACTCTCTGATACTAACCTCTCATAATAGCAACATCCACAATTAACTCTTTCTACCATCTCTGGTTGGCTAGGAGACTCCATTACATCACCACAGATGACCTGGCTGGCATTGACTGTACATGCCAACACAAAAAAACAACACAAGCATATAGGGACAAAATTAGAAAGGCCAAAATGCACAAAATGAGGTTAAATGAGCTAGAAACATAAAGAGTAACAAGAAAACATTTTACAAATACATTAGAAGCAAGAGGAAGATCAAGGCCTGTGCAGGGGAGGCCCCTTACTCGAGGAGGGGGGAACGACAATAGGAGAAAATGTGGAAAGGGTAGAAGTGCCAAATGACTTTTTTGTTTCAGTTTTTACCAAAAAGGTAGTAGCAATTGGACGCATGGGTGACGCATGGGGCGACATGTGGGGTCATGTGCTCCCCCCCGATTTCTGCTTGGCCTGCTGGGGAGATGAAGCGGGGCTCTGTCCTTCTCCTGCTGCGCCTGCCCCTCCAGCATGCTTGGCCCCTGTCCCTGGCAGTCACGCCCAGGAAAGCAGAAGAAGGGGTGGGACCAACTGCGTCCCATGCCGGCCACTCTGGATCATTGCTCTGTGCAGGGCAGAGGCTGCCTGAGAGAGAGCCCAGCTGGGGTGGCAGTCCACCCTGCCCTGTCCCCTCTGCTCCCTGCCCAGGCCCAGCTGAGAGGCACAGGGGCCGAGTGAACCAGAAACATGCTGGGGTGGGGTTGCTCTGTCTTGCTCGTCCCTTGTCCCTGGCAGCGAGGCACAAGCGGAGAGCCCAGGCTCTCTCTCAGGCATCTGCCACCGTGCACAGAGTCAGTGACTCAGAGCAGCCAGCTTCAGCTGGCATAAGAAGTGGCTCCCTCCTGCTCCCCACCCGGGCCCAGGTGCCAGGGAGAGTGGCCGAACGTGCTGGGGGCACAGGAGAAGGGAGGCTTAGCAGGAGGACGACAGCGGTCCTCTCCCTCCCTAGCAGGCCAAGCAGAAAGCTAAAGCTCCGCGATGAAGATGGTGGTCAACACCTTCACTCCTCTGCACAATGGGACTCTCTACAATAAAGGTCAAGATACAGCAGGAGACAGAACTTTCTCAGTAGCTGGTCCACGAATGTGAGACAAATTCCTACAGGAATTAAGGACCATCATGACCTTACCACCTTCCACTTCAAGTGCAAGGCACAATTATATGACCTTGCCTTCTCTAATATAAACATATAACAGCATATTCATTTACAGAAAAAAAAATCCCCATCAAACAAGAAAATACACTGCACAAATTCTCGCTCTAGAAAGATGAGAGAATTAAACATGTGACAGATGTGAGTCACGCTGCTTAATGCAGTACTGAAAGGTGCTCAGACACTGTGATAAGAGTGGTATAAGAACCTATATAGGATAGGATAAAATAGAATAGTAATCTGCCAGTTTGGGTCTATGTTCTAAAGCTGGTTCCATCCTGGAGTTTTCTTTTCCCCAAATCTACATGTCTGGGAAAGAGATGAGGACCACATGGAACCTGGTTCCGCTGGATGTATGTGTGGGTCTCCCATACACAGTTCTAATATTAATTCTAAACCCCAAGAAATGTGCACTTGTATAAATGAAAACTTCTCTTGCTTGTTATTCAGATAGGATACAACATTCTGAATACTGGCCAAATCACTCAAACTGATTGCTGACCACAACAATACAATATTTTGGTTTGATCTTCTTTTTAAATATATGTATTTTTGTTGTTAATCTAGCAAAACCTTTTAATTCTGAGGGGTAACATTTAATAATATTAAAGTTTAAAAAAATCTTGCAGGAATGTATATGATATTCTCACTGGGTAAAAATCACTCTCTTGCAGAGAGTCTGTGTATGGCACCTCTGCATGAGGAAGGCCTGGGAAAGTGTGCTTCATGCTAGTGCTGGGGCAGGCTGGGGAATGGCCAGTATCTGTGCACCTCAGTGCAGTGACTGGGAACCCCTCTATAGTGAAAGTGGAGGACAAACAGTCGCTATTGTAGCATGCTGCAACCTTGCTGCTTGGCTGTGGGTGGGGGATGGATTCCATTTCTGCCAGCTCTTATTTAGCGGCGTTTCCTGCATAATGCGTGTTAGTATGGGCTGTGTGCAGGTGTGCGTGCATGCCTATGCTTTTCATTCTTGTACAAATATCTTATTGATTTGAAATTATGAGCCCTACTAATAAGAAGGGATTGCGAGGCAACAAGCAGGTGCATAGGTCAACACCCTAAGGTGGATACTTTCATGGGTGCAAAGATACAAGGAGATGCATAAGTGCCTCAAGATGATGTGCCTAAGTGCCTGGAATCAGCCTTCTGCATAGACTCATTGAAGTGCCTGCTGTGAACAGAGATGAGGTACATGAAGACACCAATACCAGACACAATGAGGTGCCTACCTTATGTTCAAACATAGCAACTCATATATCCTGCAGCAATAATCAATTAAGATTCAGGCAATACAGTGAACAAAAAGGGATGATGTCTCTTGAGGCATCCTCCCCCACCCTTTGTCTGGTCCTTGTCAGAACGTTGTCTGTTATAAGCTCTTCAGCACCAGGTTTCTGCAAAGAGCACCTCACCTGGGTAGGACACCGTGCAAATCAAAAAGCAGGTGCTCCCGAGTCAGCAGGGCTCCAAAGACAAGGAAGTGAACGCCCAGACAGTGAGCTGCACCAGTGCCTAGAGCCACGGTCATGCCCTAGCACAAACACGGCGAGGTGCACCTGTGCCTAGGAGCAATGAGGTGCAGGAGAGCCTAGGAGCAATGAACTGTACCAGTGCTGCTTCGACAGAGCCAGGCGCAGCGAGGGGCCCCGGTGCCAGGCAGGTTCAGAGGGAGGCCTGCCCCAGTCAGTCGCGGCGAGGGCAGCAGAGGCTCACGCCCTGCAGGGCACAGCAGCCCCTCACCCAGGCTCGGGAGGGCAGGTCGGCCTGCTCCCCTCCCGCCGGGCTCCTCAGCCTGCAGGGGAAGCCCCGGCTGCCAACTGAGGCGGAGTCGGAAGCACGAAAGCACTGGGCGCTATTGGGCGGGACTGACAGCCGCGGGAGGAGCCGGAGCTGCAGCGGCGGTGCTGGGTCGCGGAGCTGTGACCGAGCCCGGGCAGCGGCGGCGGCGGCGGCGAGTGAGAGCAGCAGCAGCAGGCGCCGGAGGAGCCGCAGAGCCTGGGGGATCCCCGGGAGGCAGCGCGTGCGGCTCATGAGCCCGGCGCGGAGCCGCAGCCGCCTCCCGCCGCCGCGGCTCCGCGGGTGAATGAACCTGCCTCCCCGACCCTCTCCACCAGCGCGAGCGGCTTCGCCGGGGTCCCGGACCCCAGCTTCTCCCGACACAAAATGGACGGTTTCGCCGGCAGTTTGGGTAAGTGGCGGAGCCTGTAGCATCCAACTCCGGGGCGGGGAGGACGCCCCCCCCCCCAGTGCACGCACACCGCACCGCGGCGGAGTGTAAAGCTGCCCTAGTGGGAGATCCCTCCCCCAGGGGTAGGCTCTAGCAAGTGCAGGAGTCTCCTTCAGGTCCCACGTGGGTGGGTGGGTGGCTGTTGAAAGGGGAATGCGGGGTTGACTTCAGGGTGTTACTTTTTTTTTTTTTTTTTTTGCTTTAGCAGCTGTCAAGCAAAGATCCTCCCGAGATCTCTGTTCCCATTTGCACAGTCACGAATCCGCTTAAAATCCGAGCCGGGCAGAAACACGCAGGTGGAACCGAGCTCCGCACAACGTTTCGGGCGCGGGGGGTGGTTAGTTGTTGGCGGGGTGCAAGCCCGGGTGTCCCGGGCCGTGGGGCGGTGGGCACAGGGGGCTGCGCCAGCGAGGGGATGGGAAGGAGCGAAAGCTGCCGGCGTGGTGGCCAGGGTGGAGTGTGGGTTGCCTTCCCCGCGCTTGGGTCGCCGCCTGCTTAACCGCTTCTTTGCCAACCACAGCGTCCAGGCAGGTGCTTTGGCCTCTGCCTTCATGGGAGCTCCTCTGGGGCCGGATGGCATCTGGGGCATGATTTAGTGTCAGGAAATAGCATGGGGAGGGAGGGGAGCCGCTTCATTCAGAAACCTGGGGGGGACCGCACTCTCACTATTGTAGCAGTCCCCAGATTGTGCCCAAATCCATGTTTTCAGTCCTGAATTTCATGAATCTGCCTTTCGTAAACGGTTCTATGCTTATACCGGGTTCTGTATCCCACACAGCTCTCCTTGGGAACAGTGCCTAGAAGTGTGCAAAATCTGAGAACGTGGGTATTCACCCACGAAAGCTTATGCTCCAATACCTCTGTTAGTCTATAAGGTGCCACGGGACTCTTTGCCGCTTTTACAGATCCAGACTAACACGGCTACCCCTCTGATACTCGAAATCTGAGAGTTACAGCCGCCAGGGCTCTCATTTGTTGGATCGTGATCAGAAAAGTATTGTGAAGCTCTCTCAGTTAGCAATTTTTAGGTGAACGGCATAAATTCTGAATGCCTACATTTCACCAGGTGTGATCAGCAGTTTAGTTGTGTTTCTTGCAGAATACAGGGAACTAGAAAGTTTCTCGGCAAATAATCTTAGAATCATAGAATTCATAGAATCATAGAATATCAGGGTTGGAAGGGACCTCAGGAGGTCATCTAGTCCAACCCCCTGCTCATAGCAGGACCAATCCCCAATTAAATCATCCCAGCCAGGGCTTTGTCAAGCCTGACCTTAAAAACTTCTAAGGAAGGAGATTCCACCACCTCCCTAGGTAACGCATTCCAGTGTTTCACCACCCTCCAAGTGAAAAAGTTTTTCTGATATCCAACCTAAATCTCCCCCACTGCAACTTGAGACCATTACTCCTCGTTCTGTCATAAATAATGTTTTATTGAGTAAAATATATCTTTCACATTGCAATCATGGTCAAATTAATGTGGATAGGTCAGCAACTGAAAGAAGAAAATGTTGGATTTGGTTATGTGTGTGAGAATACACTCAGCTCTTTAAAGAGACACCAACTTGAAATCTGGTCAGTTTCATGCAAGGGGTTAAAAGTAGATTCAGGTAGGCTTGCCCCATTGTTCTTCCTCTACCATTTTTTGTGGTTTTACAGTAACATTTTCATGTTAATTCCCTCCCCCCCCCCACCCCTTTTTGCTGTGTGGAAGACCCACTCGGAGGAAACTGACCAAGATCCTAATTCTGCAATAAGCACTGTGCCTGGGTAAAGTACATTTACAGGATTGGGTCCCAGATGATTTAGAGGAGAAATGCTTGGCGGGATCTTTGGCTGGTATAAACAGTCATAGCTCCATTGAGTTCAACTGAGCTACAACAGTTTATGCAAATTGAGAATCTGCTCCACTGAATGTACACAAAGAACTGTCAAAATACGATTTTTTCCCTTAATTCTCAGAGTCATGCATCCTCTTAGGAGTTACATGTAATAATAAAAGGTAAAATAGTTTCACAAATGTGTGTTCTTTTTAAGTTGTTGGTATTCTAAAAATCTTAGAATAAGTATTGTGTATGTTTCTAGCTATAGAATATGCTTGGATTTTATTCAAAAATGTGGCAACTCAGGACAGTTTATTTAATAACATTTTTTCAACAGTACATATTATCAACACCTTTAAGGGTGAAAAAGTGCAACTAACAATAATATATAAATATTTTCAACTTTTTTTTTAGTTCATAAAGCCATATAAAAGTCCATTTGCAGTACCTAAACACAAGGTTTGTTCTTTTTCACTGCAGTTGCATCTATTCCATGACAAAAGCTGTGATAGGGAGGACTCCTGCAAATCTACCTTTTGTGGTATGATAGGTCTCTCCCTATAAAGATTAGATTTTTAGTCCAATTCTACAGTCCTACTGTGAAATCCATATCATTAGAAAATCCTTCTCAGTTTTCTAGAAAAAGTTACATATTTAAATGCTTTTGAGTGTGATTATGACCTTTTAGATTTTTGAAATGTCTGTTCTGGCATTGTGGGCATCTGTCTGGACCAAACTGCTAACCATAATTAACAGTATGCTATTTTGAATTTGACTCTTTGCCTTATACTCTATTCCTTCTTGAATAATTGTCACAGTCATTTTATGCCTTTTGATCAAAAAGTGACACGTGATGAAATTATAAGGGTTCTGTTTCCATTTTTAACAGGAAAAATTGTGCCTCTGGGTGACACATGCAAATATAATACAGTTAATATTTATAAGCATCTTCACCCCAGTGGTGAAGTTGATCTGCATTTCAAAGAGTATCAGTACTGTGTTAACACATGAAGTGCTAGTCATCCCACCTCAGCATGCTTAAAGCTATTTTTTTTTCTTATGTCAGGAAATAAAATGTATGTGAAAGAGGTTTTAAAAGTGCCATTTTGCTATGTGGACACTGGTGTTCGTAAGGCATTAATTCTACTACAGTCAGATCCTGCAGCATCTTACTTTCATGAATAATCCTTAGCCATGTGGGTAGTCCTATAGGCCTCACTTGCATGAGTAAGGGGCAGGATTTGGTCCTTCATTTGTACCATTGTTTGGTCAGGAAACAATGATTATGATTTTATTAACATTTAATGAGGGCTGAACACAGTTCAACATGCCTACGTTTTAATTACATATAATGTGATCTTACATCCATTGTAAATTGGTCTTTGATTTTTATGTTTTTTTTTATAGTGAGCATTGACCTACAGCTGTTTTCTAGGCTTTGGTTGAGGAAAGGGCATTCTCAGAATTTTTAGCTTTGAAGTATGATGCTTTATATAACTATCCTGTTTTTCATTTGGGTCATGCTGTATGTGACTAAGATTGTTTGTTTGTTTGCACTTGCTGGTAATCCAAACCCAATGATATGTATATTGTTTGAGATTTTGAACACTTCCAATTAACATCAAAACAGTATATGTTAGTAGCTTTCTGTCTCAGGAAGGCCATAAATTTACTCAGTTTGGGGTAGAGTATAGAAATTTACTTAGATTTCTGTGAGTAAAAGTACTTTAGCTAGACTGTGTGTGTATGCGTGCGTGCGTGTGCACTCTACCAGCCAAGCATGCTTGCTGCAGAGCTAGTTGTCCTGTTAATAATGGGGCCTGTCATTATTATCTGGAAGGCAGAAAGTTATTACAGATTGTGCCCTCCAGCACAGGCAGAACTACTTTCTAACATGTCTCTTGAAGTTGAAAAGACTTTACTCAGCTGTTTTCTTTTGGCTTTCTTGTTGAAACTTTTATGAGAATAAACAGATCAAAGAAACACATTTTTATATGTAATTTTAAAAATGATTGTTGAGATCTGGATAAATACAACATTGTACGTAACATACAAGAGAGTGTATTACTGAACATGAGTAAAAAATCCATATATTGCATATTAACTTCCACAGTTGAGGCAATTATTGATTTCCTTATAGAACAGAATACTGAAGTCCTTTTTTCTTCTTTGCCAGAACTTCAAAGCATTTTGGATTTAATTGTCTTGCAATTGGGCCTGATGAATAATCGGGACTGGGTTGTTTATGACCCAGAAATGTCGTTAGCATGTTATAACAATATGGTATAAACCCCTTCAACAAGATCCCTCCAGCAAAGGAGGCTTTGACAGAATGGTATCCTATAAAAATAAAATGAAGAATTCTTACATTCTTATTAATTCTAGCTCTTGAATGGTGCTCTGTGCCCTGAAGCATCAATGAACTCTTCACTGAAAGATTGGAAATATTTTGACGAAAAGATTAAATCAGTCCCTTGAAAAGCAAACCAAAAGAATAAGTAATGCAGTGTTAAATGTAATAGGTGAACACAAATGTATCTTTCAGGGGAAAAAGAAGGAAGCAGAGCTATTAGTGTTTGTGAGAATTGGAGAAATTCATGAGAAAGTGATGTGAAGGGCTATAATATGTGTGTGGAATCTGGATATCTGTACTCTTACGGCATATTGTCACTAAATAGTAGAAATGGGTGATAGCATTATAGACTGGAGTTAGCTGCCAAATATTTGCTGCTCAAATTCATCCTTTTTTGTTCTTTCTTTCCCCATTCCCTATGCCATATAAGATGAATGGAAAATCTTGATATATAATTGCCTGCTGCCAGCCCTTCCTAGTCTACATAGCTGTTTACCAAAGATATGCTCCTTTTGTTGATTTACAAGAGCAAGGGTTTGGTGTACCTGGCTGTACTACAGGCCATCTTGGGCTGAGCTAAACTAGCAGATGCTCTGGAAGAAGCTGCTAGATTTGAGAAGTGTCATCCGTGGAAATGGTCACTTCCTCCCTTTGAAATGGTCACTGCCCCCCTGTGCTCTCTTTTAGTGAAGGTAATGTTAGAAGAATGTGCATTAGCATTCTGCTATGGTTGGGCTGAGTATGGTGGAAAATGAGTAGAACTAAGTGAGTAGCTACAGCAAAGGTTGTTCACCATCTATTTGGGCAGGTGTATGGAGGCAGAAATTACTACCTTTTTGATGTTCCCCCTTCTAGGCCTCTGAAGTGAGTGTGTGTGGGTGTGCTAGCAATTTTATTGTTGGTACTTGTAATAAGTTCAATTTACCTGAGGGGTTCTCAAACTTCATTTTACTGTGACCCCCTTCTGACAACAAAAATTACTACATGACCCCAGGACAGGGAATTGAAGCTTGAGTCTGCCTGATTCCCACTGCCCCAGGTGGGGGAGCCAAAGCCCGAGCTCTACTGCCTTGGATGAGGAAGGGATCAAAGCTGAAGCCCAAGGGCTTCAACCCCAACCAGGGGGCTTGTAACCTGAGCCCAGCCGCCCAGGGATGAATCCTTTGGGCTTCGGTTTTGGCCCTGAGCGGAGGGGCTTGAGCTTCAGCCCCGAGCCTCAGCAAATCTAAGCCAGCCCTGGCGAGATCATTAAAATGGAGTCACAACCCACTTTAGGGTTCCAACCCACAGTTTGAGAACCGCTGATTTAGCTCATTTGCTGGGCCTTTGAGGAATCACTGCATCCTATTCTCAGGGGCTAATGAGTTGTCCCTTCCTTAACAATGAAAACCTGGACAGAACAGAATTATGGCTTGACATAGAAAGGTTAACTTGATTGGTACCAGCAGCTGTCAGTCACACTGATAAAGTGGACAGTTGGTGGCTTTTTGACACCCTGAGATAGTCCATCTTGTTGAAAAAGGAATTAATTGCTGGAAGTAGCCATCCTTCATTATGTTAAACAACTGAGAAAATGACTGTATGTTGCAAAAGTGACCTTTTGTGCAGAAAATATGCAGTGTTGGGAATGGCTGGCAAGTAAAACTTCTGTTTTAAACCCCACCCCCACCCCAAGTCTGGTTATTTTATATTTTCTTTAGAAGAGTACTTAACATCTGGAGCACTCCAGAGAATTACTGTTCTACTTAAAGTCAGTTTCTTACTCCCTAGCCCAATACTTTTTGATTTGAGCATAACTATGTGTTGGATTTAATTCTCTGGAAAGACCTAGATTCAAAGACATAATAATTAAAAAAAATTCATTGAGGTTGTACATCATGTTGTATATAAGAGAAAATTAAGAGAGAATACTTCAATAACAAATCTCTATTGCATTTGTTAAAATGTACATTGTTTCCAATTATGCTGCTGGTAACCTATAGTGAGACCCCTAGTGGTAGTCTTTGTTATGCAAAAGCAATTCAGTTTCTCTTCCTCGTGTGGCTTGGAGCAGTCACTGAAGATTTTTTTTCTCCCACTTGCATCAGGTACTTTCTAATCCTTTCTCTTAATCAGGGCAGTATCATGCCTACAAGGGTGTTAAGGACATACTTCCTGTGTACCTACTCCTAACATACTGCAGAGAAAGTGTTAAAATGAGCTTATTTAGAGCATGTGGCATGCTGGTGAGTATGAAGGTCCATGTACTTCATCTAATGTGAAATGTTGCCAGCAGGGATACTGGTTTTGAAAGTAAGTTTGTTTAGGAAAGAGCAGATTAGAATCACCAAATAAACAGCTAGGTTTTCAAAACTTCAGTTATGATTTCTAATTTATTTGCATTTGGCTATATATTAATAAATCATAATACCACTTAATTACTAGGTTAAATAATGCTACCATTCATCCAGCTTTTTTGTCTCTGCATTAGTCACTCTGTGTAACAGCTTGTGTAGTGAAAAAATGTAGTGTCACATTGTAATTTTATTAGTTTATTTGTTTAGTTTTTAAGGCATCATAGAATTCCAATTTAGAGTGCATTTTCTGATGCTTACTAAGGGAAAGAGTACTCTGTAGCAAGGTGGTAACCATGTGAATGCTGCTGTTTTTCACTTTGGATTCATAGATCACTTTTAAGAAACCTAGAGGTAGGCATTCTGATGAAAGGTATCGTTCCTAGACTGGCTATCAGACGCTGTTGGTAGTGCAGGGAGTCATTACTAGCAGAAGTGGTGCATGTGTCTGAAATCAAGTCAGCTACAAAAGCAGTATTTCAAAAGGAGAAAAGGGAGACAGCTATAAACTCAGGCCTGAAATCTAAGTCTGGGAACATGAAGCCTTTCTATTCTCCTCCTCCACCCCTTTTTATGTTTAAGATCTTTCTCTTTTTGGCTGGTTGTAATAGCTGCTTATGCTATGTGCCATCAGTGAATGTAGCAATATTCCTTCTAAGCCTCCTCAAACCAATCCATCTTTATTAGTTGGATGCAGTAGCTCTTTTTCTAGACAGTGGGTCTTTCTTCTTTCCTACTTATTGCCATAGAATTTGTATGCTAAATATAGCTTTGTTTTGGACTTCCTTACTCATTGGATGGTTCCCCAATTACTCTGACATTTGGAGACCAGGTCTGATTTGTCTTTTTGCTCAGTTTTACTTTCCAGGGCTGTGCTACTGTTTGTTGAAGCAGCAAGTAGGAATTCTGGTACGTTCTCCTCTGTTGGTGATCTGCACTGCACCCAAGTTCTATCTAGCTTCATTTCTTCCATGATCACTGCAAATTTGACTTTTAGGGGATTTGTTTTAAAAGGTGTGTGTACAGTATGTACTTTTAATTAACGGCAGAGCAGTACAAGTACATGCATGTATTACTAAACTGAAAATCTCAAACATACAAAATAATGATTAAGTCAGATGGGCTAAGATTTTCCGAATCTGCCTTCATTTTCACTGAGGATGGGAGATAAAGCTTTATTTTCTCCTTTGGTAGGCATGGAGCAAGATTCCACTGATCTGCAGAGATTTCTTGTTGAGTACAAGTCAACTTTCAATGAACGTATGGTTAATTGGAACACCACATTGATTTCAGTTGAGAGTTCTGTTTAAAAACTGATGGCATGGATAAGGTCAGTGGTTTCTAATATAAGCAATTCAGTTTTCTAGGCTAGGTATAGAGTCCAAGAATTAACCACATGCATTATAATTCTAATACATATCTTAAATTACCTCTTGGTTTATGTGTAATAGACAAACCTTGGGCTAACATGAAATTGTGCACTGAAATATCCATGCTACATCTGACTAAATTCTTTCCCAGAAGTGGTAGATTTTGGGATCTGACCATGTAGAACAGAAAAAGAGATGGCTGGAACTTTACATTTCTTGCATATATTTGGTGTGACCCACTTGTGGTGAAAGAATACTTTGAGACAAAATATAATCCTGAGATCATTGCTAAATTTATATGTGTGGGCTCCCTCTAGAGCAAAAGACCATTTTATAGGTTGGTAAGTCTTTTTGCCATTTATTACTATGTAACTTATAAGAATCGCAGAAAGAACACTTTAAGAATACGAACTGAAGCTTTGATGAAACCCTTTCATATATTCCTTCTTTTTAAAGGGGAGCAATGGGAATACTATTAGAAGCGTAAAAAATGAGAACAGCAAGATTAAACTTTTCATTTGAATGTAGTAAAACTTACGGATGTCTGTGTCTTTTTTTGTTTCAGAATAACTTTCTTTCAGGTATGAAATTCTACAACTTATACGATTCCCCCCCCCCCCCCAACTCGTATTTCAGGAGCAAGGTGGGAGATCCCAATGGAAAGTTAGTGCTTCCTACTGCTGTCTTTTTTTTTTTTTTATCCAAAAGGTGTCCCTTTAAAATTATGATTTAGTAGAGAATACAGTAAATTTTAAGAGTGTATGAATAAGAAATAAAAAATCCAGTCCCTGTTGCAATTATAGTTATAAGACAAAGCTAGAAAAGGGAGCTGTGAGCTCCTGTTGGCAACTTCCCAGCAGTGGTTTACTAACAAATACTATACCTAGAGCTGTCCTTTTGGTTTTTAGAATCTAGTGCACAAGTTAAACAAAACCCACCCTATTAATTTAATCTGTATTGAATTTCAGAAAAAGAATTTGTAAACCCAATAAAACAGAATTCGACAGGAATTTTTGTTTTAATTATTTAAGCTTTTGAGGTAGTAAACACAGTTGGAATATAGATTGTGTTTAGGAAATTGATTTGTTTCCCCTGGTGTTCTAAAGGTTTAGAAATCATTTGTATTTTAAAAAGTTTGTCTGTGACTAGTAACTTGCTTAAAATAAAAGGTTTAAATGTCACAAATGTAGTCCCCAATCCTTTAATCGAATTCATATCTGTGAAAGTGTGTACGCAGATCTAATTGCAGCAGGATCAGGACTATCACTTGTGTATCTTTGTCTCCCAGAATTTCTGGACTGAATTTCAAATGTATGAGTGAGGGTATATACCATATATGAGTGGGGGCAAGAGTGGAGAAATAGTCCTTCATTGTGCAAGTGTAAAAAATCTGCTTGAGAGCTTTGTAGAGTTCGCTTATTTTTTTCTTCACATTAAAAACCCTGAGCATTAAAGCCATTTATTGAGCTTGTTTAGACTTGATAGTATTTCTTACATAAATAGGATCTTTGTAATTTCTGCACATTAAATTAATAATGCATTACTGCATTTGCTTTAGGCTGCAGAGACTCATCTTTACCAAGTAAACCTTTTTTTTTTCCTTAAGGGCAGTGAAATGTTTTTAATTTAAAACATCTTTATAATAAACTTCATTCTTTTTAATACCTTTTTAATGGAATAAATTATTTTAGGCTTTGATGAATTTACAGAAATTAGAGCTGACTTGAACCTAAATTGTGCTCAAAATCTGCCTCGATTTGAATTTAACCTGCCAACTGGCAGTCGTTTGCTCAGATTTTTTTTTTTTTTTGGTCTGCAAGCTTTTCAACCAGACTGGATGCAAACTGTTTATTCTTTATCTGCATACCGCAAATGTTCTGGAGCTGCTGTATGCAGATGCATTTCAAGCTATAGCTTTATTTGGTGTAAAAAGTTGCATGGTATCTATCCTGGGACCCTCTTAGGCTGAGCCATCAGGAGGGGTTAGCAGAAGCCATTTTCACTTGGTTTCCGAGAAATGCAGGATGGGTTTAGCTGTTTTCTAGAAGAAAAATATTTATTATGGAGGAAGGTTTAAAAAAAGAAGTGCTTCAGGACACTGTTCATGCTTATCTTGTTCTAAGTGTAAAATATTAATTGTCTTTGTTTTGTAGGTAGAGCAGAAGCCCCACACAAAAAATGCTGCTGCAGCAGAGGGTTTAGCCTGTGGGCCAAATTATGGGCACTGAATAATGATGTGCTGGGCAGGGGGAATTGGGGTGAAGAGAAGATGAGGCAAGAAGCCAGCATAGTTTTGTTGCAGGTGCTGAGCTAATGGGGTGGGAAGGCAAGAGAGGGTGGCTGGAGGTGGAGTGTGACTAGTGATGTCAGTGTCCTAGCAATCCCAGAAGGAGTGGGACTGGGTGGGTATTGCTATGAGTCATCAGGCTTTTGTCGCTGCTGTGAAAACTATTTTTCATTCTGCTCTGCAGCAGCTAAGCAAAGGTATGAGCAGCAGCAGGGTCACTGAAACTAGATATCTGCAGACTTAGGGAGACTGCACTGATTTTTAAAAATGGTTCGTGTTTCTCTTCACAACCAATAACTTGGAAGCTGAAGTTCTGCAGCAATAGTTGGCGTAGGCTTCCATGCTAACTAGGGAAAGGCTTCCAGTTGCTACTGGTGAGCTGATCTTGTCTCAGAAAGTTGAACAGACTCCGGGTGACTTTGGCTTAACGTCACAATGCTTCAGTTCTCCATTTGATAAAAACAGGTAATAATATATACTCACCTCACAGGAGTGTTGTGAGGCTAAGTTTGTTTATGTTCATAGAGTGCTTTAAGATCTTTAGAGTAGGTGGTGCTGTCCTGTACAGATACACAGTATTAGTTCTGCAGCACTTTACAGGGTTAGATGGATAATTGAAGTAAACTGATTTATTTTCTTAATTTCATTTAGTTTTTAAAGAAACTCCTAGGATGGCTTTTTAAAGAAAATAACTTCAAGAGCTTGTTTGCTTTTTGCTTTTGCTGGTGATTTTTTTTTTTTTTTTTAAAGTGAAGAACTAAAACTTATGCCAATAAAAACCAAAACTAAATGTTTAAGCTTTTTTAAAAAAACAACACACAAACAAAACCCCATAGTTCCTTTAAAAAAAAAAAAAAGCCTGATCTAACTTACCCAGCTCTCTGTAAAATGTTTCATCATGATGTTGTTGTGTATCCTCTCCATCTAGCACAGCTAACTGGGAGGGTCAAGTACAAGTCTCATAATAACTGTATTAGTATCATGGGAGTGAAGGGTCCACTTTGTGAACAGACATGGAACACCACCACAGAATTCAATGATTATATGGTGTGGGTGTCCCACTCGTGTGTAAAGGTCACCTTTTCTTTTGTCAGGTTTCAGAGTAGCAGCTGTGTTAGTCTGTATTCTCAAAAAGAAAAGCTTTCAAAAGCTTATGCTCAAATAAATTTGTTAGTCTCTAAGGTGCCACAGGTACTCCTTTTCTTTTCTTTTGTGACACTAGTGTTAGGGGGGTTGCTATCATAGGAGTTCTGTAGTTATAGCCCCACATCATGGTTTTTGAACGCAATGTTGTCTAACGTCCGGTAAACGCATCAGGCTCTCAAATAACAGTGCCTCAGAGAGGTCTAGCCTGTTTTATGTGAATTTTATCGACAAACTTGTGTGAACCCGCATGATTTCATGTGAGACTCCACAGACAATGCAGAATAATAAATTTGGACAGTGGTTTCTCTTTGAGATTAAAATGTGACCTGAACCTTTCCCATGCAAACCAGTTCTGAGGGAAAAATACATAAAGCCATTTGGCGCCAAACTGGGATTTGCACTGATCTAAATGTGATGTCGTCTTCTTAGAAACCATTAGTAATTAATTACCTCATTCAAAACCTGAAGAAGGGTCTTTGTATATAATATATAATTTTTTCCCACTTGAAAATTGTTATTTAGTAGTGGTGGTGTAATAAATTTTAAAATCATTACAGTCAAGCGGTTCATTCTGTAGTGTATTGCTTTTCATATAAAAAGTTGATAGCATAAATGTGTTGAGGATGCGAATAACTGTTATTTATTATCTTATTGGATGTAAGTTTTTATGTTGAGCTGTGTTGTCTGCAAAATGCCTATTTGCATTGTAATGAAGTACACTCAATAACTTTTTTGGAGACTTCAGCCAACAAATGTATAACACGGATTATATGTGCAAGGTTTGGAGAAGAGAAGAAAAGGGACATTGGTGTAGATTAGAGAAGTCCGATATCCCCAGGGAATTTTGTTTGGATATTTCTTTATTTAGAAACATAGTATTCACCTAGAAATGTCATCTAATGATCAAACATAATAAAGAAAATGCCTATTTTGGTCTAGTGGTGAGGGTGTGATAACTTAATACCACAAGCTAATTTAGATTAACATTTGCTAGAACCCAGCCAGAATCAGGCTGTAAGAAAGGAGAGCTCTGATTACGCTGTTGCATACCTTTCTGGGCAAGTAGCTTGGACAACATTGGAGCTGTGGGTATGACCCAGACTCTTCTGTTGTGGGTGATTTTTTTTTTTTTTTTTTTTTTTAAGGATCTTAAAGTGTGGTTCTGCTATCAAAATGACCCTGTAAAATTGGCATCATTGGGCCCCATGTTTTGTGTCTCAATGAGTGCCATCTAAAAAATGCTCAGTTTAAAATTATATTACTTCCATCCCTGGAAAATGAGACTCAGTTCTGAGAGTCAAGCATGGCTCCTTCTATCTTGTGCATTATCACCAGTAATAAAGTCCAGATATAGCCCTCAGTAATTCCAAACTATCTTCAGTAGGTTTGCACAAGTGTAACTGGAACTAAGTAAAAACTCTGTGATGCACAAGAAGGAATAGAATTCGGCTCATTGAAGCTTAGCTCTGCAGGGCTAATGCATAAAAAGTTGTTATTGTCACTCAAGTAAGTAGATATGGTTCTGAATTCCTAATCAGAACCATTAAGGTTCAGTTAAGATGCAATTCCTACATACTCAGTTTTCAGAGTAGCGTTGTACTTTAAGCTCTGCTTTGTCACGGAGCTTAAGTGCCAGTTTAGCAATGCTTTGCATAGTATTAATGTGACATGTTTGTTTCTACTTACTGTATTATTTTGCACCTCTTTTGTTGCAAAATTGACAACAAAATATTTTCTTTAGGCAACCTGAAAATGTCTCAGAACTGTAATTGGGGCAGTTATTAGTGGGTGCCTTGGGGAAAAATATGAACTCGGACATTGAGAGAGGCAATACCAGGGGTAGGTAGGAGCTTTTTACTAAGCTATAGGTCAGTCTGTGATTGTTCTTCTGAAATGGGACCACTGAAAGGCCAGGTGAGGGGTTTTATGGAACAATGGGGATGCTAACCAATCTGAAAGGTAATATGCACATTTACGATCTACCACCTGATTTCATGTAGATCCAAATAGCATTTCTGCTGGTATCAGTAAAGAAATCTTACCAGGGTAACTCTGATGCAAACTCACATAGAGCAAAATCCTTTCATTTGCTCTATGAACTCAGCATTCTAATCTGAATTTCTTGCAGACTTTTCTGATTTAGTCTCAGTTACACCTATGCATATTGTCAAATCCCAAAAATAATGCTCCATCTGAAGCATTCTAGCAAATTTACATCGTTCTACTATTGAGAGAAACTGCCAGTGGCATGCATAGTAGGGCAATGTTTAAACAGATGCTCACTCTCTGTTTTTTTTGGAGCAAGGATGCTAATAGTGGTTAATTTTACATCAAATGAAGTGAGTTTTCAGCAGCATTTAGAACTTTTCTGTGTGTGTGTGACTTAAGTTGTAATGATGAACTCAAGATTGAATTTGTGTTTTTTGAAAAAGGAAAAACCCAGAGGAATGGTTGGTGGAAACTTTTTGTGATCGGTTTCAACTGTCAGATACTTAAGCAGAGAAACATCTTGATTGGAAAAAAATTATTAGCTGTGTAGCACTGTTTTTGTTTAGTTTTTTTTTTTTAAATTGGTGTATACATAGTAATGTTTTCAGAGTTATGAAAGCACCAAGAACTCTCTTCCTATGTGTACGTACAGTGCTTTTAGATAATAGATACTCTGATTTTAAATAGGGCTTCTAGGCAAAAGTAAATTACAGATAATGAGTTACAGCAGAGGGGAAATTTGTGGGACAGTATTGCCCAGAAACAGCTGTAGCATGTATATGCACTAAGCCCCAGAAGTATTACCCTGTGTGAGAATAGTAAAAGGAGCATAACTGGGATGAAAAAAACCCAGCTATGAAGAAAGAGAGCAGGTTTAAATGAGGTGTTTTTTCCCCTTGAAATTTTACCATAAATTCAGAATAGGAGGATAACTACATTTCATGCCAGTTTTGTATTTGGTCCAGGCACTCTGACTGAGACATTGAATGCTGGAAAGTCAAATTTTCATTTTTCCTTAAGCTTTGGCAGTTTTTAAGTATGAGACTGAGAAAATTTGAGAAAATTACCACCAACTACAGTTTAAATGTCAATATCAAAGTTTGTGGGTAAAATTCTGTCCATGTTGAGGTTAATGGCAAAACTCCCATTGACGTCAATGGAGCCAGGATTACACCCCATGTATCTTCCCACCCCTTCCTCCTGGAGTGAGGCATCCTATGCATCCCTGTCCTTTTCTAATAACCCTCCATATTTTCCTCCCTGCTTTTCAACCTGCTGTTCCCCATCCTTAAAACATCTCATGGTGGCCATAGTGCTTGTGGTTGAGGAGGATTGAACAGAACTCCTTACCCAGACCAGAAGTGTTGCTGCTTATTAAATATTTGGGGTGATACCTGGGGGTACAGGCATGGACAGGAGGAGACTTCATACCTAGTCAGCATTGGTTAAGGTTTCAGTCCTTAGTTTTCCTGTTTGAATTCTGGCCATAAAACATTATTGAATGCTGCACTCTGAAAACTGTTCGGAAAAGAGCCCTTAGGGTGGCATGAAGGACTGTTTTTATTCTTTCCTGGTGGCTGTTTATCCACCTGGCTAGATCCACAGTTACATGCATAGTGTTTATAGGTGCACAGATGTGTACATCTTCAAGGTGTCTGGAGTGATTGTATATTAAAGTACAAGGAGAAAAGAGAGGAATAAACAGAGAAAAGTGTTTTTATTTTATTGAAAAAACAGGGCAGTTTTGTCACCAAAAGTGACATTGCAGTGTGTACACCTCCACTGTTTTGCCACCAAAGCTGCCTTTTGCCAACAAAACTCTGTTGTGTAGATAAGGCCTTTGTATACGGCTCTAGGAATGGGTACCAGATTAGCTGTATGGAACCAGCATAGTCCTTCATGACAAATCTTTCATATTTTCAATTTAATATGAACATTTGTTAAAGCTTTTGCTCCAGTGTTCAGCAGTTTTCAGTTATTACTGCTAGTGGTGAGATGTCTGTTTCCAGTGGAAAATTTGCAAAATTTAATTTTTGGTGCTATGTTTTCTTACCAAAAGCTGATTTTTTAAAATTTTGTAAATTAAAACTTTTCTTGAGGCTGTTCATACAATTATAGGCATAGATAATGGGCAAAAACCTGTTGATATAATAATCCAGAGGTATATCTCAAATTGTGTTTGTTTTGTTTTTTTTTAAATTTTTGTTACGGTTGTCTGTGAGAGATCTTTATCATGATTTCAGTATGAAAGGGCAATTAATGTGCAGTCCCTATATACAAGTTGTAAATGCTTTTTTAGTTCAAGTTAGGTCAGCTTCAGGTTTAAGAGGCTTTTAATTTTCTAAATTATTTAAATACTTTTGGTTTTCCTTGTGTGTGAGAAATGTTTGTCCCCTATTTATACATCTGTAGTGAGCTTACCAATCAAAGGAAGCTGTTCTCATTTAAGTCATAGCTGTCTTTAGACTTTTGGAGCGTTAGATTTGTCGGTTGTGATACTGTAGAATCTCAAAAGTTTTTTATGCTTAAGCAGCTACGTTTGCAGGTAAATGGATTTTGGGTTCCCTATTAGTGCTGTTCTTGCAGATGCTGACACTGAGTTTCATGTGCATTGCCAATGTTTGCTGCTTTCTTTTTATAGAACATAGAGGGACATCTTCAGAACTATAGATAAAATAACAAAGGGAAATTATGTTAGTTTGCTTCCTTGCAACATGCATACACAGCATTCTGGCAGTATATATATTATGTAACATAAAGATATATACAGGACCCTTTTTTGCTGAAGGGAGAACTAAAAAATATGTATGGGTTTCATTGTTTAGAAGGGGTCTCTCACTCTTGCGCTAAAATCTTCAATTGAGTTGGAAGTTGATATAAACAAACATAATAAAATAGGTCTCAGGAAGCAAAACTGTTCTTGATTTTCAAGCTAAATTGGTGTTTCCAAAACTCTTTTTTTGGGGCTGAACTCTGCCTTTAGATGTTCATGATAGACTTGCGCTATGACAGCATTTGTCCTTTATAATTCAGAACTAATTTACAACAATTTTGTTTTCATTCTACTAATCACACATTTTAAGCTAAAAGAAAAGGAGTACTTGTGGCACCTTAGAGACTAACCAATTTATTTGGGAGCTGTAGCTCACGAAAGCTTATGCTCAAATAAATTGGTTAGTCTCTAAGGTGCCACAAGTACTCCTTTTCTTTTTGTGAATACAGACTAACACGGCTGTTACTCTGAAACCTGACATTTTAAGCTGTACACAGAAAGTGCCTTTGTAACTCCTTATAATTATTTTGCAATTTTTGTGTGTTCTTTAATTGGATTATTGAAGCTGTGTGTCTGTATTGCGGCGTTAAACCCTTTCATTATATTGTAAGCCATTATTTTCAAGTGTTTATGATTTAATTTAATTGTACAAATATGTTCTTTGTTGTTACTTTTCAAGGCAGTTGGTTCTTGATCATTGTGTAGTGCATTCTGGGAAAGTTATTTGTTTGAAATCTTTTTGGTGCCTTTGCAAGACTTTTAAACAGTCAGCATCTTTCATATCACATGCAAAAGATGTTGCAGATAACAGTTTTCCCTGTAATGAAACTTAAAATCACTTCCACAGTTATGATGATTAACTGGTAGAGGAAGAGTTTAAAAACAGAAGTGATATTAGAAGTAGTTGACTAATGTAAGATGAATATGATCTCAAACCTAAATTTTGGCAAACGACCAATCTATAAAATAGTCTAATTGCATTTGTTTTTTAGAATAAAAAATAGTGTAAACAGAGATAATATTTTAGAAATCGCTACTGTTCATGTGCTCTTCTTCAACTTAGTTATTCTGGGGCGGTATTGGCCCTTGAATTGATACGGTTGAACCCTACCTCAGATCATAATCTCATGTTCTGTTTCTGATTAGCACCAATTTCCATTACAGTATGGCCTCGGTGCAAAAATACCAATTTAATGATGATTTGTGAAAGATGATGTCCAGTCTGCCCATTGTGAATTTTACTTGCTATGAAAATATTGAGGATTTTAATTATTTGTGTTCTGTATGTACTCTAGATAGTTCCCTGCCTTGGACTAAAATGTATGTAAAGGGCCTATTTCCATTTACGCAGCAAGAAAGCATCAGTAAAGCTATTTAGCATCCTTATACAATGAACATGATAATGGACATGTGTGCAAGACTTGGGGGCAGGAGACTGGGAGTGTGTTTCCCACCCTTACAATATAGTCTTCTCAAACTGTCAGATGGTTGTCAGAGGAAGAGGCCTTACTGTGTATCAAACATTGGATATGCTTTTTGATTTACTGTAAACAAATGCATGTCACACTAAGGAAGTAACCACCTTGTGAAAAGGCAAACATCTCCACATGAAAGAGAGGCCTGTAACCAAGAGGTGTAGGAGCTACCCTCAGATACTCTCTGGGAAGTGTCATTATATTGTTGGCAAGCCGCAGCTGTCTGGAATGGTGGTCTGTGAAATAATTTGTATTTTTTAATTCTATTTTAGCTATAATAAGCGATGAGCACAATATAAATTACTAGATATATACAAAGTGCAGTTCCAGGAACTGAAGTTGTGTGTAGTCTCTGTCTTGGTGTGTTTGCATTCATTTCTGTTGTTTTGTGCTTTTTTTCTCTTCTGCGAGATTGCCATTAAACTCTGGTTGCTCAAAAAATAAAATAGGTTCCGTCTGTTTTGTGGTGTAGTCGCTGGCTGTAAAACTGAACTCTAACCTCAGGGAAGGCAGGAAGGGTGATGGGAACCCTGCCAATGTACTAGCTGACAGTAAAGAGAGGACTGTGATCTTTGTCTGGCCATGCTGGAAGAAAGACAGGAGGCAGTGGATGTGGTTTAATTAGCCTGCAGCATTATTCACTTAAAATATCTGGGAGTACCTGGCAATAAATTGTACAGTGCAGGTCATCATTTTATCCTTAATCATTTCTACATAATCCTCAACCTAATCTGAGCCATCCTGTTGCTGGGACTCCCCTGCTGTCCCCTGGCCTAAGGTGAAAGGGGTCTAGGAAAGGGGGGGGGGTTGGCTGGCTCCCCATTGGACAAGACATAGACACCTCAACCCCCTCCCCCCCTTCCCTCTACTCAGCTCCCTTAAGGAAAGCTTTCCTTCACATCCTTTTCCAATCCATTTTATCCGATAACCTTATCCTGTCCTTATCTAGATGTGGTCATCTGCTATGAGGAGGCACCAGCAATCATGCTCATATATATATGCCTACCAATAGGATAGGTGTACCCCATCCTCCCTAAATAACTCTGGTGCCTAGTAAGATATGTGCACTTGTGAAACTATCAAACCCCCTTGGTTACATATGAGTTTAGTTACCCTCCTATTTACATAGCTCCTAGTCTTCTCCACTTGTGGAGGCTCATTGGTCCCTGCCACACACTGTGTTGCAATATGTCAGGCCAAATAATCATTATCACTGGGGAAAAAATCCTGGGTGTGCCCCAAATCCCTTATCAAGTTGACCCCCTTACATCTCTTGATAATTGCATCTGATGCCTGCCCCTGGGCTGCCAAAGAACATACAAGGGGCATGAGCTGGTCCCAGAGCATGCCCCATTCATTTGCTCCTGAAGAGCACCCCTCCATCTCTGCCATCTCAGAGCTGCCTTACTGCTAATGCCGTGTGGGCCAGATACTCAATATTATGCCCACAGAACCAATCACCAACTCCTTTGCCCATGCATATAATCCTGAAGGAAGAGTTGAGTGCACAAACCACTGAATTATCTTCCTGAACAGGGGGTTCCAGCTTTGTACAAATTTGCATGCTACCATTGGTAGGCTTGATTTGCTGGGATCCCATTCCAAGCTGTGCTGGGGATGTAACCAATGCAATCTTGAACAAATTCACCTGGGACCCTCGGCAGTACGCTGTCTTTGATGATGCCAGGAACTGAAATTTCCTTCTCCAAAGTAACTCCCTTCCCTAGAATGGCACCTACACTAAGCAAGTCTGTGGGAAAATCGCAGCCTCCCCCACACTCTTGTTGTATTAGGACTCTCCTTGCCATACCTTAATTGGTGTGTTTGACAGGTATCCGGTCCCTCCATCCCCATTGCAGATTCCTGTTTAACACCTTCATTGCTGAAGCCTTTATTAACCCTGATAGACACTGTCCCTGCAACTAGTCCCAACCTCCCCAAACTCTTGTAGCATTATGACCCACCTTGCCATCTCTTAATTGTTTTTTCCATGCTCTGAAAGTCAACGAGTCAGATCTCTCCTGCAGATCCTCAGATTCTAAAGCCTTATCTAAACCTTCCTTGTCGACACCCTTGTTAACCGTGATAGTGAAGCAGAGTAAATTCCCCGCCCTCCTCCGCAATATATATTCAAGGTGCTGTTTGCTTTGCATTAAGACAAAATAGTCAGTAAAGAACCAGACTTCCTGAGGTATCACTACACCACTCAAATAGGCTCCTCGCTGGTTCCCTGCACCTGCTCTGAAATTCCACCCACATCATACTTCGAGTGACTTGAAGAACTGACCAGCACCAGCACAGACCCCTGCCTGAATCGCCTCTCTCACCCTGACTTCATTCTCATAGGTAGTCACCATCGTTAGGACGGGAAAGAGCTCCCACTGGGTTATGCTCCCATCCCATCCCAGATCCACTGAGCAGAGCTCAACTTTCAGGTCGGACTCTGGCGCCTCATCCTTCCCTTTACAGAAACCCGACTGGAGGGACTAAGAGATTGTCCAACACTTGATAACCTCTATCTCATAATTTTCCCTGAATAAATTGAGGCTGGCCATGACTGAGAAGGCTGCCAAGTGTAAAACACCCATCCCAGGGGCATCACCTGGGGTGTGAAATTGGAAAATGGCCACGCTTGTAGTGCATACAAAGAAATTGTGGGTGCCATGATCCTGTCGGGGACTAGAATCCCTAATAGAATACCTACTTGTCTCTATCTTGTCTCCAAATGAGCAGGGCTAGTGTCAGTGAGTGGGCTTTCTGTATTTCACTTTGCTGGCAGTACTCCTAACCTACCAGCCAGTGTGCAGTGAAGTCAACAGGCTTCTATTTTCTTTTGAATCCACTCTTGCTGCAAACAAAAATTGCATCCAGGTGGCCTACCACATGCAAAGCTGGTTTTAAGTAAAATGTTGTACTCAGGTGGGGAAGGGACTTATACCTCCCTCGTCCCTTGCTATTGCATGCTTTTGGGGGGTTGTGTCTACCGCTGGGCTGCATGTTTATGAGGAAACCATCTCCCCTCTTTTGGGCTGATGCACAACTTCTTTTCTCTGTCCTGACTCAGTGTGTGCTGTGAGTCAGGGTCTCTTGACTGAGGTGCCCAACGCTATCCAGGGTTGTGCCCTGCCATAGGCCGCAGCCTTCTGGTTGCTGCACATACCTTGGATGCTGTGTCTCATCTTCCCAGTTTTGGCTGGGGTCTTAACTGCAGCAACACTGGTCTGTACCTATTTCCCCAATTTCCACTGAAGTCTTTGCCACAGCTGCCCTGGGTCATGCCTCAGTTTCCACAAACTTGGTTCTCCAGTTTTCACTGGCAGCCACCCTGAACTGTGCCTGCATTTCCCCAGTTTTGGTTCTCACTATCTGCAGGGAGCTTGGCTTCAGCCAATCTGAGCTATGCCTCAGTTTCCCCAATTTTGCCTGCCCCCCACATTCCCCCCCCCCCAGTTTTGGCTGGGGTCTTAGGATGAGTGTGGCCAAGTTGTGTGTCAGTTTCCCCAGTGTCAGTTACCTCACCATATAGCATGCCCCAGCCTCTCAGCGGCAGTTTTCTCAATGGCCTTTGGCCCCTGACACTAAATTCCTTCTCTGAGTTGGACGTAAGGTGTCTGATCTGTAACATTCTGCCTGCTGGGGAGACCCATGCTCTGCTGGTGGCTTCCAGCCCCCTGGTCCCGCACCGCTGGGTAGCTTGCAGAGTGCCCACAGGGTTGCTTTCCTACCCCTTAATGTGTGGACTCTAAGACTTGGGGAATCCCAGATAAAAATTCCAAATTCTGGGAATATCCCTGTTTCTCCCCGGTTCTCCTTCCTGACCCTCCCAGCTCTTTTGTGGTGGGGAGGGCCCAGTCAGCTAACCTCTTCTCCTTCCCCTCCCCTCAGAAGGGGCCACACAGCTCTGTGGCAGGAAAAGTGTAGCCAGCCATAGTGCGCCTTTCACCCGGGTGGTTCCCTACTAATGTCCCGATGTACTGACTTGTCCCCAGTGACCCTCCCACTCACTGCTCTGTGATATGTTGAGCCCAGCCTGCCACCCAATGGGACCCACTCACAGTCCTGTGGTATGGGGAGCCTGATCAGACCTCTGCCTCTGCAAGGAGTCATTTGCCCTCCCCGCTCTGGGCTTCCCCTCCTCCTGCCCCCCTGTCCACCGCACATACTCCCACATATGGATTTGGGGGGTGGGATGCGGAAGAGAGATCTGTTGTGATCCTGAGGTGATTTCCGCTTGTCCTCACTGGGACCCTGCTGGTGGTCCTGAGGCTCCTGACCCCAGGCACCGCATGGTGGTGCCCTGTGGTGCGTGTAACTGTGGCAGGCTCCTCAGCCACCTATCAGCAGCAGCTGCTCAGTGATTGATGAGAGTCTGGTGGCCCACCCTTGCTTCTCCAGGACTGCACAGGGGTATAAATGCCCACCCTATCTCCTCATCAGTTGGAAGGGCAGTAGCCATCCTCCCTAGACACCCACCTGGTCTATCTCCTCTCTGCTCCATACAGGTCAACTCCCCCCCCCCCCCCGCCCACCTTTACTCCACCTCTGTTTTGCTACCAGTTGCAGGGGGAGCCAATAAAATGGCAAGAACCCCTTTTCTTCCAGCCAGCCGGGCAAGGACCCAGTGCATAAAGTTGCAGTTGCACATTCTTCGCATTGCTGTTGCAGAATGGCTGGTAATGACCAAAGGATCACTAGGTGGCAGTTACACATTACACAGTAAAAAATGTGAAATGGGGAGGCTGTCAGTGCTGTCTCTAAATGTCATCCCATAGATTCTATTCATTGCTGCTTAGCTCCAACTGCTGATTCAGCTCCTGTTCCTGCCTCCCTAGTTGCTTTCTCTGACAGCTTATCCCAAACCTCATGGTGCTGACAGGATAAACCAGATCTTGAATCTCTTACTGTCACTGTGTGGCATGCAGCACGGCTAGCACAACCCTTCCCTGCAAATGCTTTCATTTGTCAAATCTGGGTGTGCACCACATGCCTCCTGTGTTCTCTTTGCATGCCACTGGTTGTCAGGAACCATTTTGTATCATGTCAGATAATTTTCTAATGACCCTTCTTAGGCTGTTCAGATGCTGATGTTGAATGATTTCCACACTTTAGAACTAATTTTCTGTGTCTTGGACGCAGCTGTTCAAATAGCTGTTCGGACTATAGCAATTTACTTTAGCCTTTAAACTTCCAGTGTTAGCCATCAGTATTCTCAGTATCATAGGCTCATTCATTTAGAAATGTTCAGATGCCTTGCCTTGTTAATATGCTAGTTCCTGGTATAGTATAATGCAGCATACTTTACTGATCATGAAAGCAGGAAAGATCATGTTTTCTTCACATACTGTCTAATGCAGTGAATGAAGTGTACAAATAATTATAAAGGCCTTCCTCAATAAGGAGAAATCATTATCTTCACTGCATTTAATGAAGGGCTGGTTGTCAACTGACAGACCTTTTCTTTTTCTCCATCCAAGTGTTAATGATGATCTTAGAAAACTTGGATTACATAATCATTATTATGATTATTATTAATAATTTATTTATTTGTATAGTGGTAGAGTCTGGGCTCTACTGTGTAGTGGAAACATGAGGTAAAGACATGGTCTCTTTCCCAAAAAACTTAGTCTCATTTGAAAAAAGGTGCAACAAGCCAGGTGTCTTTTTATTTAAGGTTTCAGAGTAACAGCCATGTTAGTCTGTATTCGCAAAAAGAAAAGGAGGACTTGTGGCACCTTAGAGACTAACCAATTTATTTGAGCATGAGCTTTCGTGAGCTACAGCTCACTTCATCGGATGCATACCGTGGAAACTGCAGAAGACATTATATACACAGAGACCATGAAACAATACCTCCTCCCACCCCACTCTCCTGCTGGTAATAGCTTATCTAAAGTGATCATCAAGTTGGGCCATTTCCAGCACAAATCCAGGTTTTCTCACCCTCTGCCCCCCACCCCCACAAACGTACTCCTTTTCTTTTTATTTAAGTTAATTGCTTGTCAATTATGAGTTAACTAAAACATTTTCGCATCCTCATCTGGACACTGAACAAACATTTGTTCCACAAATGTTATAGTTTACCGTAGGACTCTGTAGAGCGGTGGTTCTCAACTGGGGTATAAATACCCCTGGGGATACACAGAGGTCTTCCAGGGGGTACATCAACTCATCTAGATATTTGCCTAGTTTTACAGCGGGCTACATAAAAAGCACTAGCGAAGTCAATACAAACTAAAATTTCATACAGACAATGACTTGTTTATACTGTTCTATATACTGTACACTGAAATGTAAGTACAATATTTATATTCCAATTGATTTATTTTATAATCATATGATAAAATGAGATAGTAAGCTATTTTTCAGAAATAGTGTGTTATGACACTTTTTTGTATTTTTATTTCTGATTTTGTAAGCAAGTAGTTTTTAAGTGAGGTGAAACTTGGGGCCATGCAAGACAAATCAGACTCCTGAAAGGGGTACAGTAATCTGGAAAGGTTGACAGCCACTGCTGTAGAGTGTCTGAGTTAATTAGCAATCAGTTAACTTGAGTTAAACTCTACCATAGACATAGCATGAGTGTAGCAAACAGTAGGAAAGAAGGGTGTGGAGAGAGGGGAAAAATGAAGGTAATGGTAATAAGACTGTGGTCTTAATAGGGTAACTATTGTGCAATTTGGTGTCTTCCTCACTGCACCTAAATTCTATTTCTCCCCCACTCCCGCCCCACAAAAAAACCCCAAACCCCCACAACTCTTTATCTTAAGGCCTGTCTGTGTGTATACACACAGGAACGTAAACAAAATCCCATTAAGAATGTTGTAGCTTGAAAGCCCTAAACATTTTGAAAATCCAAGACATTTGGGAGTATAATTTTCTCTGCTCCATAAAGGTATGTCTGTGTAACATAAGTATGGATCTGTAAGTTTTTCAGCTACTTCTCAATTTTTCTGAAATTCTTAAGAATAATATTTAATAAAAATAATAAATACCAAGCTCTTATAGAACGCTTTCCATCAGTAGACCTCCAAGTGTTTTTATGCAAGAGAGTGTTCACCTTGTAAATATGTGGAATGGATAAGGTTATATAGTCTGTACATTGTATTTGTAAGGCTGACGGTGTTATGGTGGGTACCTGGTTGAATATGGTGAGTAGGGTCTTTGACCCACACTCATAGATTCATGGGTTATAGCCAGAAGGGGCTATGAGGTCATCTAGTCTGACCTGTATATCATAGGGCATTGAATTTCACCCAGTGAATCCTGTATTGAACCTAATAACTTGTGTTTGTCTAAAGCATATCGTCCAGAAAGGGAGCCAGTCTTGATATGAAAACATCAAGTGATGGAGAATCCACCACTTCCCTTGCAATGGTTAATCACCCTCACTGTTAAAAAATAAATAAATAAATTGTTCCTTGTTTCTAATTTGAATTTGTCTGGCTTTAACTTCCAGCCATTGGTAATTGTTATGCCTTTCTCGCTGTAGTTTGAAGTCCCTTTTAGTACCTGGTATTTTTCCAACAGTGAAAATACTTATACACTGTAGTCGTCACCTCTTGAATTTCTTTTTGATAAGCTAAACAGACTGAGCTCCTTAAGTTTCTCAGTATGTGGCATTTTTGACAGCTCTAGAAAAAATGTGTGTTTCTTTTCTGCACTTTTTTCATTTTTTGCAACATCCTATTAGAAATGTAGATACCAGAAACCGGAGGGAGCTTTCCAATATCAGACTCACTGGTGTTGTACAGATAGGTGAAATCACCTCCTTGTTCCTATGTACTATTCCCCAGTTTATCCATTCAAAGATTGCATTAGATCTTTTTGTCACAGCATCACACTAGGAGCTCATGTTCAGTTGTTAGTTCACTATGACCTTTAGATCCCTTTCAGAGGTCACTGATTTTCAGGATACAGTCCCCATTCTGTAGGTATGGACTGCATTTTTTGTTCCTAGATGTGTGACAGCCATAGGTTGAATCTGATAGTTGTGCTTAAGGGTAAGCGGGGAGAAGGGGAAAAAAATCCCAAACAACCCATCTTTTTACATGTAAATTGAGCATCTTTGATGGGGAAATATTGACAGATGATGAAAATTGATCCCTTCAATGCCATGTTTACAGTCTATTTTCAGAGTAGAATCACACTTTTTAACAGCTTTAGAATTAACTTTTTATCAGGTAACTTCAGTGGTAGGGACTTAAAACTCAGCTGGTGGTGGACAGGTTTTTCTGCCCATGAAGCTTGATGGAGGCTGAGGACATATTGTGAAGGCTGGTGGAGAGGAATAATTGAAGAAGAGATGCATTTCAAGTAGAATGTCGTCATTTTTCATGACAGTACTAAGAGCTATAACTAGAGGTCAGAATTTTTTTTTCCTAGAGAAAACTTGAATTTTTCCCCCTAAGAAATCAAAACCTGAAATATTTAAGCCAAAAGCTCAAATGAGGCACCATGATGCCTCATGAGAGTTGTAGTTCAGATGCCTCGTGTTCCCATTCTTCTTCCTGGTTGGACTACATCTTCCATGATACAGCTCAATCTCCTGGAGAGGGGAGGTGGAGCACCAGGGGAGATAAAGTCTGTTGGGAGAGCCAGGCCTGTATAGGAGAATGGGGACAAGAGGCCACTGAACTACAGTTAACATGAGGCACTATGGTGGCATATCCAAATAAAAATATTTCATGTTTTCTGTGGAAAGCAGACCTATTTTGGAGAAATTTTGTTTAAATGAAAACTCAATTTTATGTCAACAAACAGTTTATATGGAAAAATTTTGAGCAGCCCTGGTTGGTTCCTGGTTAACTATGGAATCTTTGCTATGCCACCAAATCTTGCTTTCTTTCTTCTTCTTCCTCTTTTTTTTTTTTTTTTTTTAGAAAGTATTGTTTGGGTTTTTTCTTAGTTTTTGTAACAGTGGTAAAAAAAAAAACAACCCAGCATTTTCATGCTTCTTTGACTCTATTCTATTTGCTGTTTGAGGTAGAGACTATTGACAGGGTACTGAATTGGTTTGCCTAAATTAGCGGAGCACATCTTTAGACTTCCTGAAAGTTAACACAAATATTTATGCAAAGTTTTTTAGGTATCTTAAAATCTACTAAGTATTTTGTCTGGATATTAGTATGCAGTTCAAATATTTTAATTGAATGCATTTAAAAACCTGGTCATAGAAATAGGCATGCATCAACTTTGGTGGGCAAAAAAGGTGGAAGTATTGTTTTGAAAGTGTAGAACAGAATATCTTTGACTTTTCTTCTAAAAATGAAAAATTTAATTGTATTGAACTCTAGGATTTGTGCCATTTTTTGTTAATGATTATGTTGATTACGCTTTGTTCGAGATGACTCATTTTTCAAGGGCTTTTATTGCAGTAATTTACATATTTACAACACAAAGCTTAGAAGGAAGTGGAACATCAGGACACTGGAGATGTTTTATTTTTTTACAACTGTTTATTGTACGTTATGTTGTTAAGGTTAATTATTTCTTGGGGCTTATATTCTGTGAAATATTTTTTTTCCTTGGTATCATGTCTGGTGTATCAAAGAATGTTTTCTCTTCCCCTCCAGAATTCTGTATGAATCACCATAATTATTAAACTTTCATCTTCTTTGATATTGAAGGGTAGTTGAAACTGAACACATGTAGCTTTTCTTAAAAGTGCTTTTTAATTAATTTGTTGATAGAAAAAATGAGATACAGACTAATGTAGGTTAATTACAAAATTCTCAAGAAATAATGCTATAGTATTAATGTTAGTTGCTGTTGAGCTTTATTTTTCTCCCCTTGAATTAGATTGCATTGTGGTTACTGCCTTATTATTGCATAATAACTTTAAATTTTACAGTAATTATTAGGGCTGTCAAGCAATTAAAAATTAATTGTCATTAATTGTGCTGTTAGACAATAATAGAATACCATTTATTTAAATATTTTTGATTTCTACATTTTCAAATATATTGATTTCAATTACAACACAGAATACAAAGTGTACAGTGCTCACTTTATTTTTGATTACAAATATTTGCACTGTAAAAAAACAAAAGATATAGTATTTTTCAATTCACCTCATACAAGTACTGTAGTGCAATCTCTTTATCATGAAAGTTGAACTTTAAAATGTAGAATTATGTACAAAAAATAACTGCATTCAAAAATAAACAATGTAAAACTTTAGAGCCTGCAAGTCCACTCAGTCCTATTTCTTGTTCAGCCAATCGCTCAGACAAACGAGTTTGTTTACATTTGCAGGAGATAATGCTGCCTGCTTCTTGTTCACAATGTCACCTGAAAGTGAGAACAGGCGTTCTCATGGTACTGTTTTAGCTGGTGTCTCAAGTTATTTACATGCCAGATGAGCTAAAGATTCATATGTCTCT
Source organism: Caretta caretta (assembly GCF_965140235.1). NCBI lineage: Eukaryota > Metazoa > Chordata > Testudines > Cheloniidae > Caretta > Caretta caretta. Next base: position 171,352,515 of record NC_134208.1, read on the forward strand.
TCATGCTTCATCCACCATTCCAGAGGACATGCGTCCATGCTGATGACAGGCTCTGCTCAAAAACAATCCAAAGCAATGTGGACTGATGCATGTTCCTTTTCATAATCTGAGTCAGATGCCACCAGCAGAAGGTTGATTTTCTTTTTTGGTGGTTTGGGTTCTGTAGTTTCTGCATCGGAATGTTGCACTTTTAAGACTTCTGAAAGCATGCTCCACACCTCATGCCTCTCAGATTTTTGGAAGGTACTTCAGATTCTTAAACCTTGGGTCGAGTGCTGTAGCTATCTTTAGAAATCTCACATTGGTACCTTCTTTGTGTTTTGTCAAATCTGCAGCGAAAGTGTTCTTAAAATGAATAACATGTGCTGAGTGATCACCCAAGACTACTTTAATAAGAAATATATGGCAGAATGTGTGTAAAACAGAGCCGGAGATATACAATTCTCCCCCAAGGATTTCAGTCACAAATTTAATTAATGGATTATTTTTTTAATGAGCGTCATCAGCATGGAAGCATGTCCTCTGGAATGGTGGCCGAAGCATGAAGGGGCATAAGAATGTTTAGCATATCTGGCACGTAAATACCTTCCAATGCCAGCTACAAAAGTCTGATGTGAGTGTCTGTTCTCACTTTTTGGTGACATTGTAAATAAGAAGTGGGCAGCATTATCTCCCATAAATGTAAACAAACTTGTTTGTCTTAGTGATTGGCTGAACAAGAAGTAGGACTGAGTGGACTTTTAGGCGCTAAAGTTTTGCATTGTTTTGTTTTTGAGTGCAATTAAGTAACAAAAAAAATCTACATTTGTAAGTTGCATTTTCACAATAAAGAGATTGCACTACAATACTTGTATGAGGTGAACTGAAATACTATTTCTTTTGTTTATCATTTTTATAGTGCAAATATTTGTAATAAAAAATAATATAAAGTGAGCAGCGTACACTTTAACAACAAGGACTCCGATGGCACCTTAAAGACTAACAGATTTATTTGAGCATAAGCTTTTGTGGGTAAACACCCCTCTTCTTCAGATGCAGTGTACCCTTTGTATTCTGTGTTGTAATTGAAATAGAGATATCTGAAAATGCAGAAAACATCCAAAAATATGTAATAAATTTCAATTGGTATGCTATTGATTAATAGTGTGATTAAAACTGCGATTAATCACGATTAATTTTTTTGATTTAATTGCGATTAATTGACAGCCCTAGTAATTATACATTTGTCTTTATTGCTCCATTGGGAGCAACACAGAGAGAGGAGCTGCATACTAAGCAGCTCTAATCCGTTTGTTTTGTTGCAATATTTTAAAGTTTTTAGCACTCCACCACTGTCCCTATTATGTTAAAATTTTATCCAGATCAGAATTTGAAAGAATATAGTTTTAATGAAAAAATACTGTATTTTTTGTGTGTAAGAAATAAATGTTGATAAAAGAGCCTAGTATTTTGTGGCTCAGTGCATTGCAGTTTGTGATACACTAACACTTACTTACGCCCTAATAAAGACTGACTGACTGTTAATAGCCAGCCTAGGTGATAACCTGTCTTGGTCAGCTGAACACATTACCCTAGCAGGGTGCTGTGGAGAGGGAGGGTTTAACAGCATCTGTACATTCCTGTTAGATCCAGGCCTGGTTTACATTTAAAATTTAGATTGATCTAGCTACATCGCTCTGGTGTGTGGAAAAATTCACACCCCTGAGTGCTGTAGTGAAGCCAACTTAACCTCCGATGTAGAAGTGGTGTAGGAAGTGTCTACTGGTGCTCAAGAGCCTGTAGTGTAGATATGGCTCTAGGCTTGGAGCTGTCTTCTCCCTTCAGACCAAAAGTGTGTGTCTTCAAAGCAAATGCTTCTCTTAGTAGTCTTGCTTCACTTCTTTCAGGAGCCTCACTTTCTGGAACCTGAATAAGTAAACCTTGGTTGGACCATGTCTTGCTGGGCCCAAGGCAAGCTGCACACGGTCCAAAGATTTTTATGAAAGCTACAATTCAGTTTAGATTAAATGCAAGGCTGTTTGGAAATCCACTGTGAGGTGAACATATTCATTGCTATTTTAGGCTGTTGGCAAGAGCTGAGTCTGATTACAGTGAAAATACAACCTTCAGGAGAACACAAGAAGAGAGTGCCTAAACATGATTCTATTAGCTAAGAAACAAGATGTCTTTTTACAAGATAGGGCTTGTAGACTCACTAAACCCCCGGCTGTAATAAACACTATGTTTAGGGGGAGAAAAAATATTGCTTATGCTTAAGACATTTATTAAGACAGTTTAGGATTACAGGGATGGAGTAGTTGTTTTCCTGGGAACTTGACAAGGGATAAAGTTTCTACAGAAGCTAAATAAATTAATGAGCCAGGCTGACATGGCTGGATCAGTTACTCTGTGGGACTGACTTTTTTTTTTTTGTCCAGAGTCAGGCTAGCCTTTTCCGTAAGGAAGGCTTCCTGACTTTCTGAGAAGTTCTGAGATTTGACAGTCTGTTAGTCTGCAGCTTTACTGTCATGAAAGGTACAGGTACTTGCAATGCTGGATGCATTTCATGACTTCTGTAATTTAAGTGGTTCATTGTTATGGGTTCTGCAGAATGGCGTTGGGAGATAAGTGTGTCATCTAATCCCAACAAGGCAGAAGACCTGACCCTTTATGCTGACCATGAAAAGTAATTCAAAATCAATGGAAGTACAGATGGTGGCTAGCCTCTCCTGTCCTATAGAACTCCCCTGCCAAGAGGAAGACAGGAGATTTCAAGCTGTATTCCATTGTCTAGCACAGGCTTCCAAAACAGAGGGCCCTTGCTGGGACTTCCTACCTTTAATAGTGGGCGTGAGTGGTTTTCTTCATGCGTAGCCTTATCTTTCCTCCTGGCAAGGTCACAAAAATACTTTTGAAGGTGAAAACATCTGCTGCTGGAGATAACGGAGATAATGGTGTGGGGTTGGTTCCAGTCTCCACCTCAATGTGAGGGAACTGTGTGTGCGCCTAACTTACCCACCACTGATAACCTTGGAACTGGAGATTTTTGGGCAGATGACTGGTGAGAAATAAAAATTATTTGTTAATTTATTCTTCAGGTTAACGTAATAGCACAAGCAGATCATGAGCTAGAGAACTTCTCCATTTCCTGCCTCCCAAATGCTACCCTCTATTTTCTTCAGCACTCAAATAAAAAGGTGGTGTCATCTCTGGTAGTGGATTTTCTCTTCCAGAGAAAAAAATAATGTATGTCAGTTATCAAGTTTATAGAGATTGCCATTAAAAGGAGTAGCTCTAGCAAATTTCTCCTTGCAATCACCAGAAACTATATGTAAGTAACATACATATTTATTAGTGTTTGATACAAAGTGAGAACATATTCATAAGTGAGCATTGTGGCTAATGATGCAATTATCCCCATTGATTGTCATTGTGTGTTCGTTTTTACAGCATCTACATTTTACCATCTGATATGTGTGATGTCTGTTTGAATTAAGTAGTTTTACTGTAGCTTTGTACTAAACTGAGAATAAGTTGCCTACTGTATTCTCTTTTGGTATGTGATTAAGTGACTAAGGATACTCTTGGATTTAGAGTAATAGCCTCAAATTAACTAATTATTTTAATGCCTCTGAACTAATACTTGGTTTACAAGACTTGATTCCTGTCTCTGTATCCGATATCTAGTGTATTATGGAGCAGCTAAAGATGAGAATGGAGAACAAGTGTTAGGTTACAGAATTCTTCTCCTCAAAAATATGACTGCACATGTTTTTGAATAGTTCCAGATGGAAGAATGTGAGTTGTAATTTATTTTTGTGAATTGAATTTCTTTAGAACTATTTTTTTTAAAACCAACTCTTTAGAATAATTTTTAGGTGTTCTATAAACACTAGACAACAAAGGAATTTAGCTCGATTGCTTAATATATACTAAATGGAACTCCCCCCAAAACACAATGCTAAACAAACGACAAAGAAACGAAAAACCCAGCCCAAAAAACCCTTCTTCGTGTAATGCTGTGGTTTCACAGTTAAGCTTTCCAAAGTCAGGACATGCTAAAGGCAAGACTGAATATACAATTCTTGTGTGTATTCATTATGATGGAATTCTCTAACTATGACTGCATTTCTCCAATAATGCGCTATATATATATATATATATATATATATATATATATATATATATATATATATATATATATATATTTTGAAATCTTAGTTAAACATGTGCATTTCTTAAAAAGTTTATTCAACTGCTTATCCCGGGGACAAATGGTTGAGAGGACTAAGGAGGTCTGGGTGGAGACACTTAGTTAATGAAGGAGGGGAAGCAACTGAGCGATTGGCTATAGCTGCTATTGTTATCCATTAGATTAGACCACACTGTCCTGCTAGGCAAATCACTTGAACTCTGGGTGAAATCCTGGCCTTACTGAAGTCAATGGGAGTTTTGCCGATACTTTAAATTGGCCAGGATATCACTCTCAGTGCCTTAGATTATCCATAGTGACTATATTTGCAAAGTAATATTGAGGCCCATTACTGTCTGCAGTGCAAAGAGAGCTCGGGACCTCCAGTGTGCGAGCCCAATGCACCCGGTTCTATGCCATGGGGCTTTTTGGTAGGAAGAAGTAGATCAGTTTTACCAACTCCTGGATTTTCCAAAGCTTTTGTGGCTTGCAAGGTTGTCCTCATCTGTTTCAAGAGACCAAGGAATCCGCCATGCAGCTAAACCTCCGTGTAGTCATGTGCAATGCATCCAGTATTAACATTGCAATGTAAGATGTAATGGACTTTTCTACTGCTTGTGTACTGGGAGACATCTTCACTCTTGTTTTTACAAAGTATTTTTAAACTTATAAAAGCACATACTACCCAATAATGACTGTGCACATGGCAGATTTCAAGTTTAAAGATTCTTTTCTTTTTTTAACAAGAAGATTGAGACTGGTGAATAGGTGGAGCATATGTTTCATTGCTTAAACTCGAAGGTTTTTTGCTCAACTTTTTTTTTTTTTAAAAGACCTTTGAGGAGAGAACAAGCATGAAAAATTTCAGATGAAAAGGTAAAAAATATTTTATGAAGTTATTAGTATCAGAAAACAAGGTTAGAGTGGTAATTGTTTTGCAACATTAACTGTAATTTACTGCATTGAATGCCATAGTGTGTACATATGGAAAAACAAACCCATCCTTGACAAACGACTAGTCCTGGTTTTGATCCCAGTTATTTATGTTCAGTGTGTAGAAAGCTAAGTGTTATATTTTCCTTAAATTCTGTGTTGCTTTAAAAAAGAAAGAAATAAATTGTTAAATAAAGTGAACTAGTTGTTAGGGCTCAGTGTTTCATTTGTAATGAGTTTATATCTTGGAAAATGACAGAAAAGAATGACTGCCAGGGTAAAGATTGGTTGTCTGTATCTTCTTAGTCTTAATGATGAGTTGCAGGCTGGAGTAGTCTGTCTTTCTGAGGAATGGCAGTAATTGTTTTCTGTGTTGTCACAGTCTGAATAGTTCCAGTACACCTTGGGGTTTTTTTTAGTTCTTTTGTTTTGTAATACTGAAGCGTTAAGTCCCTTTAAAATGAAGCCGGTACTATGGTCATGTTTCTGGGATGGAAGAAAAATTGTATTTTTTATACTGTATTTTTCTATTTCTCAGTGACGGTAGTGGAGTAGGATCTAGCTTTCCTCCAGACAATTATAAAATCAGAATAGCTGGAAAACTCATTTCTGCAATAGAGAAATCTACTCTGGTTTTATTTCATTCGTGGTCTAGAAGAATACTGGTCTTTGATTATTCATAAAAATCGTATACAGTACTTCACATGACATCTTTGGTTTAGAACATCATTGCTTTTAAACTCTTGTAAATCTGTCTAAATGATTTTGAAGCATTGAATTAATCAATGAGTTGTTTTACATGTCTTAGCTGAATAAGTGTTAGGTGTCTCTGGCTCTCTAAAATGTAGAGGAGCTTTTCATGTTAGTGCTTAGAAATACCATCGCTGTAAAGAGGACAGCGAGCACTCTGATACTTGGTTTTTAAAATTACTATGAATGTAAATAAAGTAAATGATTCTTCGAACATTTTTTTTCTAGGATATTCACTTTAATTGAAGTTACAAGTAAACGTGATTAAAGAGACAAATAGTCTTGTTGCCTCTGAAGAAACATTGTTTTATATCATACATGTGGAAATATACAACTAAATAAAATTGTTTCTGAAGTACAGAAGCTACTGTACAATGCTGTTTCAGAAATGCCACTAGCAAGACAGCCAAGAACAAAATTAAGGGGAAATAAATTTAGTATGGAAAATTGGAACTAAGAATGATCGGTACTTCCTCATGCTCGTGGTCATCCTATTCTGTTTACATCATAACCTTTTCGAGTGTTCCTAGATTTTCTTCTGAGGGCATAGCCAGAGATCTTAACAGCCCCGGCATCCTAATATTATGATCATCTTTATCTGTCACTCTACTGTTCTTGCCAATAGTCTGTTTTCAGAGGTTTGTCAAGTAAAATGCAAATTTGTCCCCAAATCTGCAAACATGCTTAATTTTACATGCTGTGAGTAGTATTATTGCTTTCAATGGGGTTAAATATTGAGTGTAAAGTTAAGCATGGGCATGAGTCTTTGCAGGATTAAGACCAGGAAACATTTTGATTTTATATTTGGTTTGAGAGCCATAACAAGAGGTTTAGGTTCCTCTAGTAATGTTCTGTGACTTTGTTGCAATTTCATCACCTTATTACCATCTGAAATGTATCACCACAAATGAGAGTCCTCATAATACTGTCCAGAAGTTTCTTTAGGCCCAAGAAATTTTACCTAGTGGACAGTTACCCTAAAGAATTTGCCTCAGGACTTCAATAAACTGGTTTGTCCCTTCAAGGCCATGTGTACACTGAGTTTTTTCTTAACATTTCTCACAATTTCAGCTGGTCTACTACCAGTGAAGTGCCATCTGGAAATTTTTGATTGCCAGTCCTGTGGTCATTTCTCTAGATTAAGCTTTCAGGAAGACACTGCCACCACAACTACTAATAACACCTTCTCATTTTCCAGGGAAACTGTTGTCTCATGGTAGCTAAAATATCTGTAGGATTTAGATGCTTAAAATACTTGCAAGTTTAGATCAAGCTAAAGTACTCATTCTCCCTAAGTGTTCTAAACCTTTTTAGCTCAAGAAGAGGAAAACCCAGAAGCTGACAACAAAGTCAGCTTTGTTATGTGCACATACAAAAATGTAGGCGTGATAGTGAGTGTGTGTATATCTGCACGTGCTTTAAGAGGGAGACTTATTGTGTTTACTGAAAGTACAGTGTTCAGAACTTTATAAATCATAATTATTGGATCAGTTTTCCTCAGACTTGGCTTATTCCAAAAATCTCAGAGAAATCTACAGAGCAAACCATGTTCCGAAGAGTTCTGGCTCATATGGAAGTAATTTACCAGAGTTGCGAGGAACTAAAAAGGGGGTTTATAATGGACGGTGCTGTTGGACCTATAAGATAACATGTACTTCCAAGCATGCTGTGACAAACGATATATTTCATATGGAAAACGTTGTATACGTAAATAATAGAAATGACAGCATTACTGTTTTAGAGTAAAACTTTAAACATGGAATTACTGTAGTACTTTTACCCAAAGGGAGTTGAAGAGGGAGCTTAGGAAGAGGCAGAGATATTGGAGACTTTTTTTACAATGACAGGTTTCAGAGGAACAGCCGTGTTAGTCTGTATTCGCAAAAAGAAAAGGAGTACTTGTGGCACCTTAGGTGCCACAAGTACTCCTTTTCTTTTTTTACAATGATATCTATGCATTTTAATAAATTACAACAACATGGAGGGTGGAAGGAATAATATATTTTCAATTATATAAAAATAAAGATTAGCTGAAGAAATACCAAATATTATTAAAAACTGGGGTGACCCCTGGTGGCTGCTATCCAGCCTTCTGGAACAATAATTTGCTGGCTTAACCAGGCAACATTTTTTTTGTTACATAAAAGATCTTCCTTTATTCGCTTGCTTCTTTGTTATTCTGTGTGAATATAATAAGTAGATTCCCTTCTTTATATTTTGAGCTGCCACAGGCAAGTATAGTGGCTGAACAATATTTGAAAAGCTGGACTTGTTCTCATTTGATTTAGTTTCCCATAAGTATGTTGTTAAATGTTAAAAAATTGTGAGCTAATTAACTTCTGTGGCAGAAAAGTTCTGCTTTTCAATTAAAAATTTGGTTCAAACACTAAGAAAAAAACCCACCTTTGATTCCCAGTAGTTTCTTTATGCCGTCAGAATAAAAATATTTGAATTTTAATTAGAAACTTCTGAAAAAGAAAATCAGTGGTTAATTTTCTGATTCTGCCAACCCTTTATGCACCGGAGTAAAGTTACTTATGGGGGTAGACCTATTGGCTACAGATTATTCATTTGTTTAATTTTTCCAGGATGAAGCTCTAAGACAATGTAACAAATCATGATACCTGATTTATTCTTCACACTGCTCTCTTTTTGATGTTAATAAATTGTTCAGTGAATACTCTGAAATGTTTTCTAACTAGGTTAGGAAATGGTGTGTCTTGTTTCTACCACCTTTAATAAAGCATAGCAATCTGGTATATTGTAATCTGATTACCCAAATGGGGGAGAGCTTTAATAACATAAATGAATAAGAAAGGAGCACACTGGGGAACAACAATACAATTAAATATTTCTGATCTCTACAGTTTTCATGTGACGTAAAGGCAATAAAATATTCTAAACTGCTGTGCTGTATGATTTTTTTGGCCAGTAAATTCTATTAATAAAAAATACCATTGGAATTTTATGTGACTACATTATATTTACTACACTGGATTGTATGTTTTTAATCAGGTATCTAAAGCCATTTAACTGAGGCATGTCCTTATTTTAATTCCAAAATAACAAACAGATATTGATAAACTGCCATAAATTGCACTTGATCAGCAAACATGGAGGCACTTAAAACTACCAAAGTCAGGGAAAATGACAAGTTGTTTGGCTGGCGATGGCATCTCCAGTTTTAAGTAGCTTGCTCATGTATAGTCTATGCTTTTGTAATCCTGCCAGTTTGCAGGAAATTGTTGGGGGTACTGCTATCTTTCTGTATGATGAGCAGAAGATGTAAACTTCTGATATCTCAGTCCTAGCTCTCTGACTGAATTCATGTGTATTTGTGCACAGTGTGCGTTAACAATGAAGATGACTTTGGTTTGCAAAGACTTTTCTAGTATTGTGATGGTTCTCTAAGTGCTTAGGACTATCACCTTGTTATCTCCTTGCCTCCAGTGAGAGAGAGAGAGAATTGTTTGTGACTTACTGGGTGTCAGCTCCCTGACACCGTAACCTGTTAGTCACCCAATCTTCTCTGGGCTATGCTAGCCCTTACTTTGCCTTGGAGGTTCTACACTAGGTGAACCCCAGTTCTCGAGCCCTTTGAAGCTTCTCATAGAGTGTCTAGCCCTTTATTCATTGAATACTCTCAGAAATACTCCCAGAGGGGAGAGCGTACACACCAACTTGTTTGATTCCACTCAAGATCACTTCCTTCTGGTCTCAAGTTGCAGTGGAGGAGGTCTAGGTTGGATATTAGGAAAAACTTTTTCTCTAGGAGGGTGGTGAAGCACTGGAATGGTTTACCTAGGGAGGTGGTAGAATCTCCTTCCTTAGAGGTTTTTAAGGTCAGGCTTGACAAAGCCCTGGCTGGGATGATTTAGTTGGGAATTGGTCCTGCTTTGAACAGAGGGTTGGACTAGATGATCTCCTGAGGTCTCTTCCAACCCTGATATTATTTTACCACAGCTTTGAGATATATTTATAGTTAAAACCGTGTTTATTATCAAAGATTTAAGATATAGTGACTAAGGACAGTGTAAACAGAAGGGTTACATATAAAACAAAATCATAACATGATTCCTAGGAACTAAACTTAACAGGCTAACCTTCAGTCTAAATACCTTTATCTCACCCAAATGTTCTTTGCAGCATTTCAACCAAGCTGGATTGAGAGCCTGTTTTCATGAATGTAATCGCACTGCCTGATTACCTCCTAAGCAAGATAAAAGGGTGTCTTCCTTTCCGTCTACTTATATTCCAAAAGTTCATTGTTTGTACCCTGAGTCATAAGCCACTTTGTAATTTATTCTCCAGTATGCTGCTTCCTGCTAACTTTGTATGTAAATGACTCCCCATTTTATTAACTTACAGTGCTTAATTAATATGTGGACTGACAGAGACAGATGAATAAGCACCTTTGTCTGGCAGAAACCTGCTTGTTAACTCTGCCTTAATACAGACTTCAGGAACATATTTTAAGCATACATAAATAATTTTTACATAGTACCTGTACATAAATTTCACAATGATGTAAATGATCAATGTGATCCTGGCTTTCGTTTAAGACCTTACATGATATTTGGAGAACCAGAATGTAGATACTGAGATGAGGATATTCTTGAAACCCCCTTTACAAGTTGGCATTGAAGGGTCCTTAGGGTGACAAGTATATATTATAAGTATGTGCAACTTTTGGGGAATGACAGGTGGGTTAAACATTTAACTTCCTTCCCACGCTATTTTTATCAATGTTTTGTAATACTTGTCTGCTTATTTTGATAAGCTCTGCCATAGTTTCTTCACCACATATTGCACAAGCCATAGCACTTGGGCCAGGAAACTAGGGCATTTTCTATAGCAGTGAAAAAGTGCCTACTATTTCCATCCCTTACATGTATAATTTCTCCCCTACTTGTACATGCATACACAAAACACACCAATGTGAGCAGCTGCTGAATAACCTTAAGTTGAAAGATTTCTGTTAGAGGGGGTATGTTTTCCAAATGTCAAAATTGGCACTCTTCCTAAGAACATTCCCCCACTGCAACATTTCCCAACGCTCCCTACCCCCCTTGAAGACCTGTGAGCGCTCTCATTTTAATATCTTAGCTCTTGGTGTCACCTGCACTTTTACCCACTTACGTCTTCTTTAGGCTGCAACTGACCACAGGCCTAGGCAACACATGTCCTGGGAAAGGACATTTCTGTCCAGGTCCTTCTGATTGAGATTTCAAATGGGGATTAAGATTCTTGACAACCCTGTACTCTTTGCCTTTATTCTCACCTTAGAGGAGTAGGGGGTGTTTTCGCTCTCCTGGGGTAAATTGTGTGAAATGTAGAGCCATCCAAAACACAGAATTTTCAGAAGATTCTGAAAAAATTCATTTCAGGACCATCAGAATACTTAGTTTTGATAATATTCCCCACCTTCATGTCTCAAAGTCTTGCATTTCAAAGGTTGATTTGATTGCCTGTGCCTTCACCATCCTCGCGAGTCAGGGTAATTTAATTCTGCTTTATGTCTATTGTTCTTGACTATAGCTGTGTTAGTTCATGCTTTGAGTCTGCTATATGCTGTTTGTGCACTGGCCTCTGAAAGAAGCAGAAGGGATTTTTCCCCAGTATATATCCCTCTTGCTATGAAAAATAACCATTTGGCAGAGCACAAGTCCTGTGTTCGGTGGCTTTCATAATGTTAACATTGATTTTGGAGCTCAATAATCAGATATTTTGTTTGCTGTTGAGGAACAAGTGAAATTAGTTTGCAAGCAGTATTGCATGGCTGTTTATATTAAATGGATATTTATAGTTCATAAGGCTCTTCCTCTCCCCAACAAACATGCACTTTATTTAAAAAAGCCCCCTTTAGTATACTTTCAGTGACAGTTTCTCTCTGACCTTGGCTTGGTAAACACCGCCACCACCCAAATGCAAACCCTTTGGAACCCAGGAAGGCGCACTTGGGAATTCCTCCCAGTGCGGTACCCTCAAGCGCTTTCACCCCCCACGCCCCCCGGAAGAGCTGAGAAAGAAAACAAAGGGAATTAGCTGTTGCCCCCAGCTAATTAAACAATATATGCACAAACCTCTTAGGACACAAAAACCCAATCCTGTTCTGAAAGATAAATTTTATTAAAAACAAAAAGAAAGAAAATACATCTGGAACTTAGGCTTTTGCTAGATTTTAAAAGAGCAATTTTAAAAACTAAGCACCCAAAATAGCTTTCTTGCGGGTTCAGCTTAAAGGGTTACAAACAAATAAAAGCATCTGGGATTAGCACAGAGGAGTCCAATAGCCATAAGAAATTAACAGAAATAAACCTAATCGTGTCTTTCTAAACATTTCTGATCTACTTACACATATGGGGATTCTAGATAAGTAGTTGTAGGTATGATCTGATGATCTATGATCATACCTGGCTTAAAGTTTCTCATCGCATCACTGCTCCCTGTTCCCCTCTTTCCCGGAGAGCAAAAACAGAGACAAAGGGGAAGTTTTTTCCCCATTTAGAAAAGTTTTAGCCTTCCCATTGGCTCTTTTGGTCAGGTGCCAACTCCCTTTCCTTTACCTGGGGGATTTTGTTAACCCTTTACAGGTAAAGCAAGCAGAGAACAGCTACTCAGAGCGACTTTATAGCTAACTGGCTGGCTGGGTGTCCATAAAAGGGAGCTACCTCCCCGCCCCCTTCACTTGTCACAGTGGCTAAGAACAGAAATCATTGACACTAAAGGACCGTATTTTGTAATAGGGAAGTATGTTAATTCTGTGATCCATTTTGTTTTAGACATACTTTTGCACTAATCTCCTTAATTTGTTGGGGGCTCAGCTTACCAGATACCACCTTGGGGATTGTCTCAACAATTCTGAACTTCGCCTCTTTGGTTAACAAAAGTTCTAAACAAATTGTAAGTAACTCACAATACTCATTTGTAATCCCATGTTTCATAGTGGATTGGGGCAAATTAGGATTCTGTGAAAAGATTTTTTTTATCAAAATCTTTTTATTAAACTGCACTTCATCTGGAAATAAATTTGAGTTGAACTTGGATAATCACAAGACCTATGAATGTGTCTAGTTTGGAGCAGTTTGGTTCATCTCAGCTGTGAAAGGAGAAAAATAAGAGTGTATAACTGAAGCATATTGAAAGAGGATGGCTTCCTGCAGTGAGACAATGTCAGTGGGTGGTGGAAAGGCCCACCTGCAAAAAGATACAGCATGTGAACTTTGCACTACCAAATAATAATAATAAAAAAAGTGGGTGGGGGAGGGAGATACATCATCCCCAGCACCTGCAGTGCTGGGCATTTTAAGATCTTTAGTCCAATAAAATCATTCTCCCGTTCATCACAACATGAAGAATTTAGTCATGAAAGAAGAAAGAGTAACCCAGAGCAGTGGAAGGATTGATTGCCAGAGGGGTTGAGTGACTGACTAAAGAATGCGGGAATAATAGTTGGTCGATTCTGCAGTCCATATTTAAGGAAAACGCCCATCGATGCCTATACAGTTGACTGCAAGAACAGCCATAGTATTTGGGTTTTAAGATTAAAAAAATTAACCTAAATTAAAAGCGTTAAGGGAATACTTCATTAAATGTAATTCTAAAGTTTAAATTCAGTCCTGAATAAAACAATTCCTGTTTTATAACTCTATCAAAAAACCAAACACACACACTGCTGGAAGGTGGAGGGTGGGGAAGAGAAGGAACAGGCAGACCCAAGAAACCAAACCCTATTCTGGAGCTAATCTTCTTTTCTTTTTAATTTTATGAGTGTATTAATGCTTATGAATGTGAACAATTAGTAACCCTGGTTTAAGACAGCCAATTGTGAAAAGACACTTTGTAAGCTTCCCCATACAACTCTTCAAGTGCACTTCAGTCCTGACCTGCAATGCCTCTGTTCCAGTGCTTAGCCTCTCTTGAGCTGCAGTCACACCTGGTGTGCTAAATTGTTTCTTGGTTATGTGATTTGTGCACATGGGGACTAGACAGAGACATCCAAACACAGTTCATTTGTGACGCTAAGCAGGATTTGAACTCACAGATCAAGGAGATTGAGCTAAATATCCACATTATCTCATGATAGAACCATCTATTTCATTTAAAATAAAATGGATTGTCGATTTAGAGGTGTGTTTTTTCTGTTCAATAGTGCTTTGTATATATGTATTACATCTGTAACTGTAAGTGCCAATACCAATAGCCAGTATTTCAATATTTACTTTTTAAAATATTTAGTTCCAGGTATGTCTTACCATTGTCCTTTAGTCTATACTAATTGCTTACTAACATCACTAGATCAATTATTCCATTTACATTTCTCCCTTGTGTTTGTTTTGTACTTGGAAAAGCTAACACATACTAAAGATGTATTTGCATGCTGCCTAACTGAGCCAACTAGCTTAGTGTGTTAAAAGATGATAAATAAATGTGTTGACTTTGTACACAATTAAGCATTTGGTAGATTAAGCAAAATGTTTTTATGGAAAACTTGTTCTAAAAAGCAACTTGGGGAACAAATGTCCATTTTTACTAAGAATTCAAAGATAAATATGGTGGAAACTAACTTATTGTACCAAAGTTGGTAGTCAAAACAACACCTGTAATAGAAACTTTGGTGGTAGAACTATAAAAGTCACAGCAGGCTTTCACAGTTAACAAAAACTGAGATTGAAGTCAATGGCCTTGAACCAAGAGAAAGTATACGCTAGCAGTCCAAAATCTCATCAATATGTCTGTTATCCTAAGCATTGGTATAAAATTTGGCTGTAAATCAGAATGGAGAAGAAACTCATAACAATCTCTCTCCATAAGCAGTTATGTTTTTCTTTTTCTTTTTATAGCAAAGTAATATTCAGAATACTTAAAATGCATGTTTTAAAACTCATATGAACTTATGCAGCTTTACGTGATATTAGAAAAGGTGTTTGAAATGTCAGGTAGAAAATGTACTGTAGAAGTGCATGATCTCTATTTTTAAATACTGTAATCCAATGGAAGCAAGAAAAGTTGTTGTTTTCCACATCCTAAGGTACAAAGGATATGGGTTGATGTGGGCAGGGTTATGCATGGTTAAGAAATGAGTTTCTTTTAGTTTTCAGTCGGGAGCTCTTGGTGTGCCTGGAAGAGTGGGTTGAAAAATTGGCTAATCAGGCCTCTTATACATCACTCCATGCTAGAACAGGTAAGAGTAGTTTGCTCTGAGGCAAGTTAATTGAAAAAAGGGTTAAAAACATAACAGCTTTGGAGAGATTATGGAGCTGTGTGTTTGCAGGAACTTCACTGAGTGGAAAGTCATCTTCCATTTTTTCTTATTGCCTGGAGCACGTCTTGGTAGTAGCATCTGGAGTTGGGCAATGAACTGTGTTGCAAAAACAACAGAAAGTACAGGTTTAATTGCTACTGTCGCAAGAGAGTGCCTGTTAGAATTTTTTTTTTAAAAAAAAAGAGTTTTGAAGGGAGAAGCTTCTGGAAAGAGAGTACAATGAGAATTTTACCTATAGTGCCATGGGTAGGAACCATTTATTGTACTGTGGTATACCCAAAATATGTCAGACAATGTCCCTGCCTTGAAGATCATACAGTCTAACTACTTATTTTTTGTGAGAAGGCCAGAGGTATATATGTGTTACAATATTGTATAACTGGACATCCCTTCTTACACAGGTGATATATCAGTGTGAGAGGGTATTCTTTTGACAGGAGTTGCTGATCAAAATAAGATAATTATACACTCCTTAAATGCCTCATCTCCCATCAGGGATCACAGAATATATTTAGTGTACAGTAGAAAACAGTTAAATTTTACAGTCATCTTGAACAGGTTTATGATGCAGGTATATGTGCAATTATTGATCTGCAATTATTTTAAAAAAATCTTACTTGCTTTGTAGCTCTCATTGAGACTTAAAAATTCAGCCAAGTTTGTAGTGTGTGTACTATGCCATAATTTATTACAGATGCCTTCAGTCCTGTAATTGGATTGGTACAAGCAGACGCTTGTATCCAGGGAGAACCCTACGGAAGTCATGGCCATGATTTCAGTGGAGGTCAGCTTAGGAACAAGAGGGTACTTACACTGCCTGGATCGGAACCCCAGTCAGTTAATAATACCCTGGTGGAGTCAGTGGAACTCCACATGGTCACAGGAGTTCCCTTGTTTGGTATAAATTGCTGGGTTGAGTCTAACTCTTGCGAAAGAGTACATAACAATTTAATATATAAAAAATTCCAGTATAATAATATTAATTGTTAACCTGATAGAGACACCATGTTTTAAGGCAGTAGCACAGAGGCAGATTGTCTGACATCTGAGTGCTTGATTTTTTTATTTTAACCTTGCATTAATGCTAGTTTGTTGGGTTTTTTATTGTATGCAGAGTAGCTTTTCTTGTCTGTTTTAGAGAAAATAACATATAGCTTGATATTTTTATGTAAAGATACAATACGTACAATTAAGCTAATCTAGTTTATCTTCTTCTGTGTATACAACATCTTTCATACATTTTTTTCCTGATATGTTGAACTGCAGAAATAACCATTATTCCTTTTTGTATTGTGATGCAGCTTCAGTTCTTGAAAACGTTTCCCCCTCCCACCCTCCAGTTTTCTGGAGATATCTATCCTGGTCTGTTGAAGTTGCCTTGGTACCTGAGAAAATATTTAGCCTTAAATTCACCCAATTCTTATTGCAAATCTTTTTTCCCACATTTCATTGATTTTTAGCAGCTGATCTCCTCCCCTCTAACCTCTGAACTAAGAGAGAATTTTTTTATTCCAAGCTTTCCATTATCAGAGTGGGTTTTAGGCTTTTAGAAAGTATAAGGCATTGGGGTCTCGCTATAGCAGTTATTCTCAAGTTATCAACTCTTAAAGTCATATAAAAAATCAGGGTGACAAGCAAAATGATAATCAGAATAATATAACTTCCAAGTACAGTATGTTGTGAGCTGCTGGAACAGAAAACAAAAGTTTGTACACAATTCAGAAGCTGTGACTTGTAACTTTTCAATTATACAAAGCACAATTTTGCTGCCATGATAGTGTCTGTGATATTGCCTCTTAAAGCTGTTCCCTTGATGCAGCAGTTCTTTTCTGGTCCTATTCCAGAATTGTATACAGCCTATTTGGAACCTCATTCCAGTATAATTTTCAATCCACGAGATTTATGCTTTTCAGTGTCTATCTTAGGATGGGAGGAAGAAACCTAATCAACTCAGAGGTCAAAACATTTGTAATAGGCAAAATCTAAAATGACAGGAAAAGTAGCACACTACATACAGTAGATGGAAGTTATTGGTCTCAAGAGCACAGTCAAAGTTAAAAATGCAAGATAGTTACAGAGGTGGAAATAATAGTTACAGAGGTGGAAAATAAGGAACAAGAATGCAAAGTATAAGAAACTTGGGAAGTCTATCTACTGTTCATGAACTGTGATTGGTTTTTTCTCTGTGTTGCTTGCATGCTTCATCAGAAGATGACTTATTTAAAGAAGTGAGGGTCTTTATATCTTTTAAGTGCAATGGTTGCATAAATCTGTAATCTGTGCTCAGAAGATAGTGCTTCAGAGTGAAATAGGAGTTCAAAAATTGAAATCACCTTGAAAAACCCACTGTGGTTTGGTTTTTATTTCATGGAAAAATAAGCAGAAAACAACCCAGGTTTTTCACCACTGGTTTGTACCAGAACTAGGGCTCTCCCTCCACCTTCGAGGAGTTTGGTGCTGTCAGGGGGAAATGCACTAGAGCAGGGGTTCTCAAACTGGGGGTCATGACCTCAGGGGGTCGTGAGGTTATTACCTGGAGGGTCGCGAGCTGTCAGCCTCTACCCCAAACCCCGCTTCACCTCCTGCATTTATAATAGTGTTAAATATTTAAAAAAGTGTTTTTAATTTATAAGCGGGGGGGGGGGTCGCACTCAGAGGGTTAGTATGTGAAAGGGGTCACCACTACAAAAGTTTGAGAACCACTTCACTAGAGGTTGAAACAGCTTACAGCTGAATTTCCCAGCATAGGTTTTGTGGATAATAGCAAGCATCCCATAGTGGTGTAAATTGTAATGTATTTTCTAACACTGTGTCTCTGCTGTTAGTTGACTGAGGGTATGTCTGTGCCACAAAGAAAAAAAAAGAGTGTTCTTAACTTGGGTTAAAAAAGCAGTGAAGACATGGCATCTTGGCTTAAATGCTGTGTATTTACTGCTGTTTTAACCTGGGTCAGCTAACCCAAATAAATGTTGATTTTCAATAAGTTTTGGAACAAGGGAAAGTTACAGAGGACTGGAAGAAGGCTCATGTTCTGCCAGGTTTTAAAAAGGGTAAACAGGGCAACACTGTTAGTTATAGACCTGCCATCGGTCCCGGGTAAAATGATGGAATGGCTAATAAGGTACTTGATTAAATAAAGAATTGAAGGAAGCCAATATAATTGATGTCAATCAACATGGGTTTAAGGAAAACAGATCCTGCCAAACTAACTTGATTTTTTAAAATAAGTTTACCAGTTTGACTGATAAAGGTAATAGTGTTTATGTAGATTTCAGCGCAACAGCCATGTTAGTCTGTATTCGCAAAAAGAAAAGGAGTACTAGTGGCACCTTAGAGACTAACCAATTTATTTGAGCATAAGCTTTTGTGAGCTACAGCTCACTTATATACCTGGACTTCTGTAAGGCATTTGACTTTGCAAACAACATTTTGACTAGGATACTAGAATGATACAAATTCAGCATGGCACCCATTGAATGAATAAATTGTCTAGCAGATAGATCGCAAAGGGTACTTATAAATGGGGAATCATGGAGAAATAAGGGGTAAATTTTTAACAGTGAGAGTAATTAACCACGGGAAGAATTTACTAAGGGTATGGTGGATTCTCACTCACTGGAAACTTTTAAATCAAGATTGGATGCTGTAGTTCAAATAGAAACTAATTCAGGAAAGTTCTATGGCCTGTGTTATACAGGAAGACAGACTAGAAGGTCACAATGGTCCCTTCTAGCCTTGGAAATTGAGAGTTTAGAACACATCTTTTTTTTTTTTTTCCCCCCTCCAGTGTAGACATCTCTATCCTCAGTTGTTCACAGCTGTTGTAGCTATAATTAGTCTGATCATTCTTGGTTGAATTTAGATGTTAAAAAAAAAATCCAGTTTTCACTGCATATATATTAAAAGCCAGAGGGTGAATCTCTTAAGACACTTCGTGGTTTAACCATCTTGAAAGCCATAAAAAGTTAATGCGTTTTGTAATTGCAATTGTAATTATCCTGCCTGATAATCATACAGAGTTCCTGCTTGCTTACTGGCAGAACATTTAAGTATTGTCCTCTTGGCATTTCTTTAGGGGAGATGGATCATCATACTCTTTCTTACAAGGTGTTTTTTTTTTTTTAAAGTAAGTGTTTATGTACAGCTGGGGCAACCCATGCGCCAGTATATTAAAATAATGTATTCTGCAACAGCATGCCTCTCCCAACTGGTTCTTTAAAATGTACTGACAGACTTCTTATTGCTTTATTTAAAACACACACAAATATTCCAGGGGATTAGCTAAAGAAAGATGAGTTGATGATGATGGGGGGGGGGAGGGTTTGGTGAGTGAGGAGGAAGTGGAAAATGTGGTGGGTATGAGGTGGAATTAAGAGATACTAGGGTTGACCTAGTAGTTGTGCAGCTATTAAGTGCACTGCCTGGTGCTAGAGCTGGGGTGGAAAGTCAGAACACATGCAGCGTTCTTCATGCACATTTTCTTTGCTAATCCTGAATGCTGTATTCCCCTTTGCTGAGACACCAGTTAAAAATACATATGTGCCAGTTGGGGGCATTTAACTTTTTTCTCTTTCTTTGTAATTTGGGAGTGCAACATTTGCATTTCAGGTCAGGGTATAAATGCAAGCAAGTGGAAGAAAGGCAAGCTCCTCCTTCGAATACCAGTGTACGGTCAGAGGGGTACCAAATAGATTAGTTCAGTCTCCAGATGGAAATTGCTAGGAAGAAGCAGTATTTTTCTATAGAGATCTGCAAAAGCAATTGGAGCTCTAACTGTATTCTATATAAAGAGGAAAAATGGAGTTTGTGTGGAACTTCCCACCGCAGTAAAGATAACCAGTTTAGATATGGAAGAAAATACTTCTGCAAGTGGAAAAAGAGGTCTTTTTAATTTTTCTTATTTTTTTTTCTTTTTCGTTTTGATCATTTCAGTCTGGGTTCTTGCAAAAATATAACCGGATAAAGGCCTCTCTTAAAGAATGGTGTAGATGTTCCTGTTGTGTTTTTTTTTTTTTTTTACTTCCTCCTTGTATTTCTTTGGGGAAATGGACAGGGGATAGATACAGTAGAGGTGTGTGTATATATAATATAAAGAGATCTTGTTTTTAATACAGTAAAAATGAGTATAAGCAAATTGGCACATAGAGAAATTTGGCCTATTGGGAAATAGGACTTTCTGTATTGCTCATGTCTGAAGAAGTGAGACCCGCTTGCCAACCTTAGTGTATACATTAGAGACAGGAGGAAGGAACTGAGAAGTGAAGATAGGAAAGGAAAGAAGGGTAGATTATACTGCAGTATGATTAATTCTGATTCCCACTTAAGGAATAGAAAGTATATGTAACTCTCTTATTCTAAATACACTGCTGAGATACAGGGTAGAATTTATTTTCTCTTCCTGAATTCACACTGTGTATGTTTAAATGCAAGTTGATCTTGAAATGCAGACATCTAATATTTTGTCAATTTTTAATGTTATTGGAATATGCAGGATGAACAAATCTTAAGAAATTACATAAGTGGCCAAATCCCTAGTGTAATCTCTCTGACTTCATCTGGAGTTCCAATGGAGCTGATTTTGAGTCTTGTGGACTTGATCCTTGTGTGGTGGGGTTTTTACACTCAGTAATTGTTGGCTTGATGGTGCAAATGTTAATTTTTTTACCTTTATTGCAAGTGATAATTAATTAATTAGTATCTTGATTTTTCAAACTCCCTGCATACCCACAACTTCCACTGACCTTTCAGAAGATTCTTTCCTCTTCTGAAAATCCAGTCACGGCCTATTTGGGTGGCTATCTTTAGTGTACATTCCTTTTGTTTTAATGTTTGTGTCAATAGAATTATTAACTCAAAGCCTTAACTAAAATGAAACGCCTTTTATTTGTGAATATACGTGGGAACTTGTTAGTCATTAATATGTTTTGTCACTTTGTAGTGAAACTCATTACATGATGTTTGTTTCAAATGAATAACTGTATTGCTGGGTCATTGGTCTATATTAATCTGAAATTAGCAGTTCGGTACAAGAAATGTAAAATTTTATTCTTATGAGACAGAAATGCATCCACGATTATTATTGTATCCTTCCTCTGTGTATGTGTGTGTGGGGGGGAGCACATTATTTACTTAAAACAAAAAAACCTGAGGTTTTAAAAAGATACTTCAGAATAGACCATTTAAACATCTGTGCACTAGTGCCAGTGGATAGGTGAAAGGTAAGTGCTGCCCACTCCTCTCCCCTTCATTGTGGAAAATTGCTTGAGGGAAATGCTATTTACCCACCAAAAACACAGAATCTCAAAGCTTGAGCTTGTGCTAGCTCGCAGCACAAATCTCTCCTCCTCCACCCCGTCTCTCCCAAATATCTGACCATGGTGGTATGTCATACTCTTACCTCTTAAAGAAAAGAAGAGTAAACAATTTATTTGAGTAAAATGATTCAGTGCTAATTCAATTTGAAGAAAATTTGCAAAATAAGTAATAAGATATTGGTGTCAGATATCTCCTGTTTGTATGTCTGATGCATATGAAGAACAGTTTTTTGTTCCTTTGCTAAAAGATTTATTAACTAATTCACATTTGTATATGAATTGAAAAAAAAGAATAGTTTCCCATTTCCCATTGCTCATTACTGTATTTATTCTAATTGTGTATTACTGAATTAGCATTTCTGTTGCATCTTCAAAGTTTCTCAAGTCACTTTACAAGCATTTATTACTTAATCCACACAAGTACCCTGTGAGGAAGGTGAACGTTACTCCTACTATACAAATAAGGTATCCATGGTACAGAGTTAAGTGACTTGCCTAAGGTCACATGGCAAGTCTCTGGCAGAACCAGGAAGTGAACCCAGGTCTCTTGACTCCCAGGACTTGGGGTTCAGCAACAACTCCATCCTTCCCTGACCTACTGATTATGCACTACAACATATATTGTCCTGTATGACTTCCATAATGGTGCTTAGATATATCCATGCATTTCTCTCCCTTGTTTTGCTTTGGTTGTAGGAGAATATTTTTGTGCTCTTTATTGTTGTTTTTTTCACGAATGTGATTTTGTTTATATTTTAAGAGAGCAACGTTAAATGCATTCCCAGTAGGTTAGGTAGTTAGTCTAAATGCTTAAAACTTAACCTGTAACTCTACAGTTCCCATCTATAAATTTATCATTAACGAACTGTCAGCTCCCAATTTATTAACATTTAATTTTTCTGCAGTGTTGTCACTATAAGCCTTAAGGTTTAAAATAAAGTTGTTTTAAATCTTTGCTGTTTAGATGTAATCTTTTAAACATTTTAATCGTAGCCCTAAAAAGAAGCAGCAATGAAAATCTGATTAATATTCACTTACACACAAACACACTTCTATTTTTTTTATACACACATTGACTGCAAGTTACTATTTCTCAGCTGCAACATCTGTTTTCCTGCTAAACGCTGATAGCTATGCTACATCTATTGTTAGTTGTTCTTACAGTGTCTAATGCAATCAGACCTTGAGCCTTAATTTGGTGTTCCTTGGTGCTACTGTAACGCAAATAATAGTAAATTTGACTGAAACTCGTATCAAGTGAAATGCGCAGTAAGATTATATCAAAAAACAGAAATTATATGCAGATAGTGTCACAATTGCACTCTGTACTAAAATAGCTTTGCTTCAGGAAGTTCTGCATAGTACCATACGTGTTCTACAGAAGGCTGAGTATACTTTGTTTCAAAGGAAAGCTGAGTAAAATGGTATAGGATTACAGTGTTAATCTGTGTTCCACAACTATTGTATTGTTTCACAATGGTTCATACAACGTGACCTGGAGACATGCTGTGCTTTGAACCCAGAGTTAACCAAGTGTAAAATATAGAGTCACTGTTTATGTTTAGAAATGTTTGAAGATGAGAATATCATGAACATGATGGGCATTCTTTTATGCAGCAAAGGTAATTTGTGATCAACAAAGCGATAACTTCATTCATTCACTATACAAAAAGGGGATGAGCAGATAAATTGAGAAGTTTAACCAATTATTTTAAAAAGATGATCCACACAGAGCTCTAATACCGTGCTTCATGGTTTGTGAAATTTGACCATTGTAAAGTGTGGCTGTGTAGAAAAGATTTTAAATATTGCAGACTTGCAATTCTCATCAGTGCAGTGTTTTCAGATGTTTTCACATGAGTTTGAATTTAAAATTTAATATTAAGTTAAACACATTCTATCTTAGGAAACCTATACAGTTACCTATAGATCGGGGGTGGCCAAACTTACTGACCTTCTGAGCCACATATGACAATCTTCAGAAGTTCAAGAGCTGGGGCACAGCTGCCAGGACTTGGGGCTTCAACCCCATGGGAGGCGCCTGATGGGGCTTGGGACTTCAGCCCCACTCCTGCTGAAGACCTGAACCCTGGCAGGTGTTCCCCCCTGGGGCTGAAGTCCTGAGACACCCCTCCCCACTGGGCAGAAGCCCTGAGAACCCCCTCCTCACTGGGCAGAAGCCCCTACCCCACCATCCTGCTGCAAGGCAGAGGTCCTGAACTCCCTCCCCTCCCCACAGTCTGGTAGGTGGGAAACGGGGGGGGGGGGCTCTGTGAGCTGCACTTTAACAGTAAAAGACCCCCATGTGGTTCACCAACCACAGTTTGTCAACCCCTGTATTATAGTGCAGGGACAATCCTGTGTTAGTACCCCTCCCACCCTGTCCCTGCAGGGCAGAAGCCCCTAGTCCCACCACCCTGCTGCAGGGCAGAAGCTCCCACCTTCCCCATCATGTAGGTGGAGAATGGGGGGAGGGTGTAAAAGAGCTGCATGCGGCTCACGAGCCACAGTTTGGTCACACCTGCTATAGAACATTTCCAGTTCTTGATTTATTGGTAGTCTGTGAGCTACTTCAGTGGGCTACAGTAAAAGTTTTCGCAAAAAGAAAAGGAGGACTTGTGGCACCTTAGAGACTAACCAATTTCTTTGAGCATAAGCTTTTGTGAGCTACAGCTCACTTCATCAGATGCGCTGTAGCTCACGAAAGCTCATGCTCAAATAAATTGGTTAGTCTCTAAGGTGCCACAAGTCCTCCTTTTCTTTTTGCGAATACAGACTAACACGGCTGTTCCTCTGAAACCAGTAAAAGTTTTGCAACTCCTGCTTTGGTTTATTTTATTTATTTCTTTGTGTTGTGATTGTGCCTAGGACCCCATTGTGCTAGGCATTCTAAAAAAACAAAGAACTTGGCTCTATTAATGCTTTTAGTTTTGAATTTTAGTATGGTATGAGCTATTTTAATGAATGACTAACCACACATACTACCAAAAAGAACAGGAGTACTTGTGGCACCTTAGAGACTAACCAATTTATTTGAGCATAAGCTTTCGTGAGCTACAGCTCACTTCATCGGATGAATCCGATGCATCCGATGAAGTGAGCTGTAGCTCACGAAAGCTTATGCTCAAATAAATTGGTTAGTCTCTAAGGTGCCACAAGTACTCCTTTTCTTTTTGCGAATACAGACTAACACGGCTGTTACTCTGAGACACACATACTACCAAACATCTTCTGCTTGAATTGAGACAAATGGGATGTTTGCCCCCTGTACAACTGGTGGAGACAGGAGCTATCAGAATTCTAATTAAAGGGACTGGTACACCTGTGTTTTCTTGCCTCCTGCAGATGGGTGTAAATCACATTATGCTGATTCTCATTAGTTATGGAATTTTAAGTTTTATGCTAGATACGCCTTTCCCTTATTTATTCATGCTTTGTTCTGTTGTTTTCCTGTTTTCATTGATGGAAGCGATTTGCGTTTTCATTTGGTTTTTAGATTTCTTGCTGAATGAGCTAGTAATTGCTTTTTTTGAAGCTGTTTTGTGCAGAAAGCTTGTCAGATTCAATAGCACTTAAGTTACTAATCTTTAAAGATTTGCTACACAACATGCATTGGCAAGTTCCTTCAGCCTTGACTGCCTGTCCTTTATGTGCACTAAACATACAGACCTGTCAGTTGTTTTCTGTATTGTGTTGTAACTATTTTAGTGCCTTTAGACATGTCAAGCCATGATTTAGATTTAAAACATTGATTAACATTTTTGAACTGTGCCTATCTTTTTTCCATTTATTTAGAGTAAAAATGGATTAGTGCTATTTGAAAATGTTTTGCAAATGCTTATACTGTCAAAGGAAATTAAGCGATGGATGTTTGTATTTACCAGTATACTATGTGGTTCTGTTGTGAACAGCAGGGCTTTTAATAGTTGACCAATAACATAAGTGGATCCATTCACAACAGAAAATTTCTGGCTGTTAGGAACTGAAACTTTCTTGATTAAATCACTTTCACACCCTTCAGTTGCAGTAAACTGCTTGCAAAGACTCCATGAGGATTCCTTTCCCTAGGGCTTTTCTATGCAACAATTCATCCTTCACAGAAATTCTGCTCTTACCCTCTTTACCTAGGGCTTGCTCTAGGGGAACACTTTCCTGAGCAACAACAGACTCTTTCTGGGTCTCCCTTACATCCAGAATTACCTCTGGCCTATCCGGCGGATTCCTACACAATCCCCTTTCAGGCAAACTCGCAGACTTCCTAGATAAAAGGTCAGAAGCATTCTCCTTCCCTTTGCCACACACAAGTTCAGGAATCTTTTCCTTCTTGCTACAGGTTTCCACACCCTCAGTAGGTAACACAATCACATCACCTTCATGCTCTCCTTGTGCCCTGGCTAGGATCTCACCCTGATTAGACAGAGTTGCTACACCCTTTCCCAGCCAAACACTAGCAACAGGTAAAATACAAGCACCAGAATTGTCTGGTCTCTGGGATTTTACATAGACACTAACTGGATGCGAGCTAGTTACAGGGCCATTCTCCCGAGCAGACACAAACTTAGGGCCATTCCCTTCCTGGGCTTTAGCTGAATCGAGAACAAACTGTGAGACAACTGCACTATTCTCAACCATCACAGGCTGAAAGGCCCCTTCTGTCTGCTCCACAGACAAAGAAGAGCCGGACACACTTTCTCCTTTACCAGACACACAGCTTGGGATCTCATTCCCCTGGTCCCAGCACACAAGGCTGGTTACAGACAACTGCTTGGAGATCAGGGTAGCTCCCTCCATAGGCAAGTCAATACCCCTGACAGACACAGGCACATTTCCTTCACTGTCACAATTCTCTACCCAGCTAACAGGTAAGGTACAGGGACACTCATCTTCCACTCTCCTCGCCTTCCCACCCTGCTGACTGGACACAGCCATCAGCTCACAAGGCTGCCAAGGCTCATCCAAACTTTCCATACCAAGCATCTTGCCACTCCCAACAGATAATGTTCCCTGCCTGTGTCTCCCCCCACTCAGCTAGGGTCTCAGCTCCCACTGTGCTCAGTGCTGCCCTTGCTGTCCCAGTGGGGGTAGCAGCGAGCTCGCTGCTTTCCTCACTGCATCAGAGCCAGCGTGAGCCCCCTCTCCCGTGTGCAAGGGGGGCGGGGAGCCCGAGGGGTCTGGTTACAGGCAGGCAGGTAGCCTGAGCCTAGCAGCTCCTCCCTGCTGCCAGCCGGGTCATCTGCATTTTCACTGACCATTTCCCTCTCCACCGATTGGTTCCCTGGATTCAAATTCAAACCCTTGGGAGTTACAGGAGCAAGGCCTGGATCCTGTCCCAAAGAGACACAGTCCCCTCACAACAGGGTCTCGCAGCTGGTATCCTGGAGAACCCCAACAACCAGCCAGCCCCACCCCTCCTGGGATCTGGGCCATAGGCAGGGTGAGGGGCTTCGTCCCTGGGACCCTCACCCAGCTCACACAGCCCCTCAGCATCTGAGGCTGCACCACCCAAGGCCTGACAACAGTTCTCTCTGTCCCAGGATCTCACCACCCCAGGAATGTCTCCCCATCACCTTCCGCTCCCACTGGAGGTCCGAGGGGCCTGGCCCTAGGAAACTCCACACAGACATATAGGTTGGGACCAGGAGTGGGAGCGTGTCCACCTCCCCACCCATCTGGCTGACGGAGTCTATGGCCTTGGGACCCAGCAAGGGAGCTAGACACCGGGGCTTTTCCACAGGGTCCCCCTCGTTCAAATCGCCAGCCTGCTCAAAGGCAGTGAGGTGGGCATCCACATCCCACCCCTCCTTAACCAGGGGCAGCAATTTAGTCTCAAGGTTTCCTGTGGAACTGGCACCCCGGGGTCTATCCCCACTCACCCCTGGGAGGTCCCCTGTGCCTCTCCGCTCCACCACCACCAGTTCATGCTGCTGCTGCTTCTGCAGCTCTTTCTTGGACTCTCGTCTCTCACAGTCCTCTTGCTCTCTCGGACTCAGCTCCAATCCTGTCCATCTCCGATCTCCTGATGGGGAACTCGATCGTGAAGACCCCCGTCTGGTCGGGGACAGGAGTCTTGGTGATGCCTGGCTACCACTCCAGCTGCTCCCAGATCCTGCTATAGCCCCATTTGGGGTCAGGAATCTGTTCCTGCGAGCGGTCATCCTCCTCCAGCTGCACAAAGCTGTGCTTTGATGAACTTTCCAATGTTCAACCCTTTCTTTCTGCACAGGGTTACAATGTCCTTCTTAAGGAGACGGTGACAGGCCATCACTCCGCTCTTCCCAAGTTGTTGTGGACTCACAGGCCTGTGTGCTCTCAGCTCCCCATGGTTTCCAGGGAGACCCCCTAATGTGCCAGCCCTTCTCGAGGTCACCACCTCTTTGCCAGGGTCGAGCTCCAGACTCCTCCGCCCCTGGACTAGTCGCTGCAATCCCCAGGGGAACCCTGTTACTGCAAAAGTCCTTCTCTCTCCCAGGGCCAAGCCGCAGGCTCCTCCATCCCGAGACTGCTCATCGCAGTCCCCAGGGGGACCCCATTACTGCACAGTCCTTCTCGCTGGTCACACGCTCCCAGGGGTTAACCGCTCCCCGAAACCGCTCCTCTCTGAGCCTTCAGCACGCCTGGTCCTTGTCAATCCCCCTTCGTTTTACTGCTCCCCCGTCACTTACTGCAGGAAGTGCCATCCATGGGGTGCAGTACATCCCACCTCTGCCACCAGTTGTCACGGAGTCCCTGGGCAATGCTCTGGAACTGCTCCCCATGAAGCCACCCAGGACTCTGGGGAAGTCTCCTTTCTGTGAGCAGCCTGTCTTCAGGAGACACAGCTCACATAGCTTCCACCTTCCTGGGTCTGACCTCGGAGCATTCAGTGTCCTCTGCCCCTCCGTGTGCTTCCCACAGCAAGTCCGCTCAGGCGGGGCTCCTGGGGAAGCCAGAGGGTCCTGCACCCCAACTTCGCAGTCAGACGTGACTCTCAGCCAGCCAGTAAAACAGAGGTTTATTAGACGACAGCAATGTAGTCTAAAACAGAGCTTGTAGGTGCAGAGAACCGGACCCCTCAGCTGGGTCCATTTTGGGGGGCAGTGAGCCAGACATCCACGTCTGCCCTTCACTCCATATCTCCGGCCAGCCCCAAACTGAAACTCCCTCCAGCCCCTCCTCCTCTGGGCTTTGTCCCTTTCCCGGGCCAGGAGGTCACCTGATTCCTTTGTTCTCCAACCCTTTAGCTCTCACCTTGCAGGGGGAAGGGCCCAGGCCATCAGTTGCCAGGAAACAGGGTGTCGGCCATCCTCTGTGTCCAGACCCCTGCACACACCTGCCCTCTAGGGCTCTGCAGTGATCATACACCCTTATCCCACCCCCTGGATAGTTAAGAACTGCATAGGGGAAACTGAGGCACCCCCACACTATTCAGAGGAAACATTAAGAACAGTCCCACTTCGTCACATCTCTCCCCCCTTCGAGATCGAACTGAGCGGGGTCACTTTAGCCAGTGACCTGGGGAAGTTCGAAGCCACCAACGTTCCCATGGATGCCCCAGCATCTCTCCCATTCCTTGGTAGGAGTTACACCAGGCCCTTCCAGTTTCACGCCCTCCCTTAGGTCAGGGGTAGTCGATAGCACTCGCAGGCCGCATGTGGGAAGGTTTATGCGGCTTGTGCCCTTTGGCCACCCCCAAAACCCGAGGGGGTCAAACTGGGATTGGGTCTTCTCCCCAACAAGCTGGCCAAACACAGCCACTTGGTTATAGGACTGTTTAACTTTCTTAACAGCTTTCACTTCATCTGAGACCTTCTCAAAGCTATCCACACTGGATCTTTCAACAGGAAAGTCAGTGGATCCATTCTTGAGTATGTTTAGTTCTAGAGTACAGAAGAGAAGGTATTCTTAATTTAACCCTAAGTAATATGCAAGAGTTGATTCAAGAAGCACCTCTAAATAATAGTGGCCACATTGTAATTAACTTCAATATCTCTGGTGGCGGAGAAAGTGCCAAAAGTTAGTATGGTGTCACTAAACTTCAGAAAAATGGATTAAAAAAAATAAATTAGTCATAAAGTCTAATGCCAAAAGCAAAAAAAATTAAGATCCCTAAGATCATTAGATTTGGCATGGATGTTATTTAAGGAAACAATAATAGTCTCAAAAGGCATGCATACTTCTAAACAATAAAGGAAGCAGGAAGGCAAAAAGTAAACCATTGTGGCTAAATGGCAAGGTTTGAGCCAAACAGATCTCCTTTAGAAAAAGGAAATTCAACCTAGTGAAGCCAGTGGAAAGGAGCATAAACTACTGTAGATAATATACAAGAAGGAAATTAGCAAGGCTACAATGAATTTGAAGGGCAAATAATTGAAAGTATTACAAAAAAATCTTTGTCAGAACCAGGAAACTTTTGTGTGTGTGTGTGTGTGAGAGAGAGAGAGCGAGAGAGGGTGAGTCCACTAAGCCACCAATGGGTAGAGGGTGCAGTTGAGGAATTGTGCAATTGCTAAGAAGCTGAATAATTTCTTTGCACCAGTCCGCACCACAGAGGCTGGAAGAGTGATCCCTACCACCTGCCCTGCCCTTTTCTGGTAATAGAAATGAGGTACTATGATGATACCTGTGCAGATGGTTTTATACCTAAGAGTTCTGAAGGAATTTAAGAATGAAGGGGCTGAACTACTAGTAAAGATCCACAATTATTCGTTAAAATCAGGTGCGTTAATTGAGGATTGGAGGCTGCAAATGTTGTACCAGTAACTTTAAACAAGTTGTAGAGGGTGATCTGGGTAAGTAGACCAGTCAGCACTCTCTGTCTGGCAAATTGTTGAAATTAAAATTAAAAACAGAAATGTAAAATGTCTTCAAGATCATATGATGTGGTGTAATAAGCACAGCTTCTGCAACAAAAAATATCACTTGCTAATTTATTAGTTTCTTTAGTAGCCTTTTGTGACAGCTTTTTGAAAGTCCAGATAAATTATATCAAGCTGTTTTCTTCTCTTCACTCTGAGTGACCTGTTCAAAGAATTCCAAGTATTTAGGGGCCAAAGGAATCTGCTGTCATAGATCAGAGAGTTGCTAAGAGCCAGAAAAAAATGAATATAATAAATAAATGGTCAGTTTACGCCATTGTGAAACCTTAGCAGCAGGCTGCCACAAGATTCTGTACTAGAAGTGGGGTGCTTAACGTGTGTTTTGGAAAAGGTGGTGCACAGCAAAGTGGTAAAAGTTGCAAATGACAGTTATGTAATGTAGTCAAAATCAGAAAGCATTGTAAAGAACTTCAGAGGGGCCTAACCACGCTAAGTAAATTGGCAGCATGATGATATGTGAAATAGTGCAGGTTGGAGGGAATAATCTGACCTACTCATCCCACTAAATTAAATTAGGGGTGGAAAGAGTGGGGAAGGACACTTGGATATCATTGTGGTCAGCTCGTTAAGACCTCCGCTTAGTGTGCAGCAGTAGTCCAAAAAGCAAACAAGATGACATATAAAGAATGGAATAGAGAATAATATGGAAAATATTATTACCCCATTATATAAATCAAGGTTACAAGCTCCTCTGGTGTACTCTATTTGTTCTGTTCTCCTCATTTCGAAAAGAATATAGCATAAATAGGAAAGATTTCAGAGATGGTCAACAACAGTGATTAGGTACATGGAACAACTCATATGAAGATTGAATGAAAAAATTGGGACTATTTATCTTAAAAAAGGAGATTAAAAAGAGGGAATTTGATAAAAGTGTTTTGAAATAATGAATGGTATAGAGAAGGTACTGTAGATCAGAAATTTCTATTCTAATTCTAGTTCTAGTTTTAATACAAGAACTAAGGAACATTCAATGAAACCGAAAGATGGTAAATTGAAACTCCATAAAAGGAAATACTTTTTTCACAGAGAGAATATTTAGATGGTGGAACTCATTGCCACAGGATGTCATTGAGCCCAAGATTCTTAGCAGGATTCAAAGATGGATTAGACATTTATAACAAGAATATTGAGAGGAGTTACAAAAAATAACAAAAAAATATATGGGAAGTGATAGGCTTCAGGGCATAAGCAATCTTCTAATTATTGGGGTTGGGAGAAAAATTTCCAGAGGGTAGGTTATTATATAAATGCCAGTGGCTGGGTTCCTTGCACCTTACTGTGAAGCAGCTGGTACTGGCCTTTCTCGGAAACAGGATAGATGAGCCACTGGTCTAATCTAGTCTGGCTATTATAATTTTCCTACAGTACCATCACTTTGAAAAATTGATAGAGCCACATAGGTGTTATACACTGCAGTGAGGTGTTTGTTGGGTTTTATTGGGAAAGGGAGAAAGGGAGACTCCTTCCTTTTTAAAAGAAACTTAAATGCTTAAGGATGTATATTGGGCTCAGGACTCCTCCTGCACAAAAATCACCACGAATCAGACTAACAACTCTGCAACTTCATCAAATACATTTTGGGAATATCTTCCTCTTCTGTGGGAGGGTTATATGAGTCTTTTGATGCTGACAAGGGGATGCAGACTCAACCCCACAGATCCAGATCAGCAAAGGCAGGAGTTGTCCTGAATGGATGGCTGCCCCCTCCATTAGCTGTGCTAACTCCTCCCCTCCCAGTGATAGCACAGATCCTGTTGGAGCCATGTTGCCGTTGGCTGCCTTGTTCTGGCTGCTTATTTGCAACTGAGGAGAGGACTCATAAAGAGTTAATGCAGCATTAAATTCCAGCCAGATTTGGAAGTCCAAAGGCTGAGCAGATGACGGTGCCACAGGAAGAAGTTGGTGTAGCTTTTAAAAAGGAAGGTAAATACAAACTCTTACCATAATTGTCTTTTTTTTTTTAAGAAAAAGAAAAATATGACCGTTATGGGTTTGTCAGCTTTAGCATATTAGATCCTTGGTATGCTCAGTTTGAGCCCGTTGGGGTATTTTGAGATTTTGCACCATTCCTGTAGAATGAAATACAGAACATTTTGCTAAGTTGAGCATGCTTTTCTTCTGACAATGTTTGGTAACTACCTTTAATTTAAACTGATGGGTGTGCGTGGCCCCTTTCAGTCCTACATAAAAAGCAGATCCCTACTCTAAAGAGTCTGTCTGAATTATGACTTTTCAGATCTACAGAACGAACGTAAGGGTTGTTTTAGTAGATCAGACCAGCGATCTAATAGTCCGTGTCCAACAGTGGCTAGTCCCGGGTGCATCAGAAGAAGTGCAAGATGCTCCACGTGCACAGTTAAATAACCTAATAGAAGTTTATTTGTAAGCTTTATCAGTTAATAGCTAACTTGTGCCCTCACAAATCAGGGTTTATATCCCTTATAAAAATGTTTCACTCTTTCTAAAGTAACTCTGAATATTCTCATGATCCATTATCCATCTCCAGTACTCTTAAAAAAAATAAAAATCTTGCTACGTTCCTGTTTTCAGTGGTATTTTGTCGTAAGGAATTGAAATGGAAGCATACTGAATTTAGTTGCTGAAACATTGCCATTGGATGTCTTTTGTTTTCTGTCCATAGTACTGACTTCATAGCTGGCACAATGTGTCCAGGAATCCTGTCGCTTGCACTGTGTAATTTTAGAGAAAAGAGTCAGTTCTAATGTGGCTGTAAAGAGTGTTCCATTTATTTAGAGAAATACAATTAGTAATTTTTCGGGAACAAAGCAGAAATGTACTAATATTTTGTAGTACATGAAAATAAATTAAAAGCAAACACATTGATACTTCGATAGGAGGAGTACCAATCTATAAAAAAAATTTTAAAAGGAGATAAAGTCAGAATTTTAGGTGTTCAGATGTTTTTTAACATCAGCCCTCCCTCTAGCTAAAATTCAGACTCTCTTTAAAAAGTCACATATAGTTCATGCACAATAAAGATAAACGTGTATATATTTTAAAACAAACAAAAGCCCCAAACTGATCATTCAACTTATCACATGGTGGAGAACACCGTGGCCCAGATTTTCCTACGACGATGATAACATCAATTAGAGATTTTTATGCAAATGTCTGTGTGTGTGTGTGTGTGTGTGTGTGTGTGTAAATCTTGAGTTATAAAATGCTCATGTAGAAGTGTTCAAACACAGAAAGATCTATTCATAATTTCAAACTGCTTCACAGATGCAAAGTAACTTCTTGAGGGGAATTATACATTAGTTTGGTGTGAGGATTAATTCAATTTTTTGGAGTTTGAAAAAGGAAAAAAATATTTTGCAAATAAACATGTATATATTCCAGTGTTTAAAAATGTTATGTTCAGATAATCCATGTTGGAAAAGACATGAAAACTATAGTAATTCCTTTTTTACTATTTGCAGGGTATTATGGGAATTAAAATGACTATTGCTTAATAAAATGTGTATACAGTATATCAGGTCTAATTGAACACGTAGAAGCACTATATGTAAAATATAGTTTAAAAATATAAGTTTTCTTTAGTCTAGACCACGCTCTACAAATCTCTACTCCATGTGTGACCTGTTGACAGGTGAATTTGGTAAATATGTGCATTATTATTGGTGTTTTTAAAAATCTTTTTAATTCCAGCAAGAATATGATGAACAGTATCTTTAGCAAAGTTGCTCCTGTATGGATATATATAATGTTTTACTTTGTGCCCTGATATGCAGCAAACAAAAAAACAAAACAGCATGCTGTATTTTTCTTTGTCCTGTAGAGTGGTATGAAGTATTACACAATCATATTATTTGCAGCCGTTATTCATTCTTGTTTAATGCAGTATCCAATTACTGTAATATAAGTAGGAAAACACACAGAGTAAATTATGTAAACTAAATGGGATTCATGTAGAAACTATTGGTTCTTAACAATTGTTCAGGAAACCCTTTGATAGCCTGAGAAAAATTGCCTAATTTTCCCCATGGTTGATGGTCTTTTACACAGGGACACGGGAATTGCAATATGAGATCACTCCTGTTGTCCATATAGTTCAGTATCCTGTCTCCAACCATGGCCAATACCAGATTGACATACATGACTGCAAGGTACAGCTCCCCCAACCCCCACAAGGTAGGCAGCTGTGAGGTAACCTGTCTCCTAACCCCCTAATAGCTAGAGATTGTTTAAAACCGTGAAGCATGAGGTTTTACGTCCCTTCCAAAACACTTACTTCGTTTAAAGTATCTACTATCAAAACTGGATGTTCTTGTTTCTTCAATTTTTTCCGTTGTAGTGACAATAGCAAGTTTTTACTTGTGAAGAGAACTAACTGCTGAATGTTTGGAGCGGGGAGTTGCATCTAGTGACTCTGTCGTTTGCTTTAAATCCTGATGTAAATTTACAACTAAATAATCTCAACTGGAGGCAGGGAGTTAGTTCTGTTTTTAAGTAGAATGTTGATAATTTATAATGTGGTATTGACTTTATTCCCTTTTTGAACAAACAAAATAAGAAAAGCATTACATCTTCAAAATGTATGCAAGGTGGATGAAATTATTCTTACTGATACCTAAGACTATAACGTTCTTAATAGATAATTCATAAGTCTTTCTCACTAAAATGATCTTAAAATAGGTGGTTTAGCAGTTGTTCTGATAATGTAAGAGTAGAAGGTTTTAAGTGATTTCTGTAAGGGTAAAGAAAATTTTATTTATTTATTTATTTTACTTTATAAGGATGATACCAAGAGTTTTCTGGAAGAAATTTTGATTGCAAGAAAAATTTAAACCTCAGAGTTCGTTAAGAAGAATGTGAATATCTGAATTCTTGTCTTCTCATCTTTCTTGTTCTGGAGCTGGGCATACATATACTTTCATTCATGTTCACTTGTGATCATTTGAAACAAGAGTAACACTTGTTCAGTATGGAAAGTGTTTAAATATATATTACTTGGAGTTAAAAAGCAAATGGTGTAATTTTCTTTTTTTCCTAAATGACCTTGAATGTAAGTCAGTGCAATAATTGGTTATTGCTGGAACAAAAAGATAGCCCTGTCTTAGGTTTGTTTGAATTCAGGAAGCTGTGTTTGCCAAAGTTAATTTTTGTGACGCAGCTATGTCAGGTTTCAGCAGCCACACCTCTTCTAAGCAGTTTCAAATCTTCAGTTTTGACCTTTGTTCATAGCAGTATTGCTTTTCTAAAGAAACACTCGAGGCTTTAAATTGATTCTCCTAAAACAGCTCAATGAAAACGGGAAAACACAAAGTTTTGAAATGAAAAAGCAATAGCAAATACTGTTAACGTTTGCAACCTTTGTTTTATTAATTTTATTCAGCAACAACCGGATAATAACAGGACAGATGGATACTGATCCCAATCATTGCGGTAAAGATAAGTCTAAACATTACTATGATAACCAGTGAATGATGTAGCTAATGAGGCTTTTGTTAAGTGGAATATTACAGCAAAGCTACTTTAATTCTTGTTTTTAATAAAATAACACTGGCTTGGCACTCAGGATTTTTCGAACATTGTAAGAGAGCAGATTATTTCTTATACAATGTATAAAATTAAGCATGCATGACTGCTGCTGCAGGACCTTTTTCAGTACAGCATCAGACAGGTGTTATTGCAGAAGGTTTGCCCTTTGCTTTGGCAGTTAATGTAAACCTTGGTTCATAGTAATCAATGCTGCTGAACTGTTCTCTTTAGAGCTATGAAAATAAGTTTCCATAGCTTTATAGTGAAGGTCATAGAGTTATGGCTCTATAATAGCTTTTAAAGTTATTAACGCCTGTTTTCAGAGGGTTATGCTTTGGATGAAGAAAAATCCATTTTTTGTTTAAAGTGTAAAAACTGTGCTTTTGTGTTCAGTGATTACATTGTACGTATTGACTGAAGTCAGTGGGGCTCTGCATGGATACAGTTTTGCGGGACTGGGGCCTTGATTGGTGTAAATCATTACCGATGTAAAAACTTGGCGAGTAATTGCTGTTTTAATTGCTTTTCATATTAGGAGGAAAAAATATTTCCTGAGCGCTGAATGTGGGTCTTAAAATATCACCATTTCAAAAGAGGATGTGCTCATTGTGCCTGTGGCAATCCATAGTTGTGCACGCAAATGCTTGGTTTGCATAGTATAAATAGCCAACTTTTGTGGTAGAACCCTTTGAAAATTTGACCCCTAGAGGCAAATGTTATTTTTAATGGACTTTGCCAAGTCCATGATAAATATCATTTTTAACGTGTCTCAACATAACGTCCATCTCAAGCAACCACAGAACATTTTATAAATGTTGTGAAAATCTTAATTCCAGATATGTGAATATTGCTGAGCTTCTCCTGGTTCCACTGCAGAAGGGCTTTGTTGTAATTGTAGCAGATGGATGTGAGGGGAAAGACTGTGTCAAGAGACTAGTTTCTGGCAAGTTTTCAGCAGGTTGTTTAATATTACTCCATAATCATATAAAGCATTGGGAGTCAAGACCTTCTTCTTCTTCTTTTCTTTTTTTGTTTAAGAGCAGTTTTATAGGGGATTTGTAGAGACAGTGGGACATAGAACTTTTGCTTGTCAGTCACTTTTTAATTTTTTCCCATTTTCATGGTACCCCCAAATTATTGGACATCTGCCCTGTCCTGTGTGAAACAAGTTCGTGATTTTAATCTAGGGGTGTGTGTACACCAAAGGCACCATCACAGTTGTCACTAATTAGTAGGGAGCAGAACTGATGAGGAGGAATGAACATTTCACCTCCTCGGGAGGATGCGGGGGACGGGGAACCCGAGGCAGGTTGAGGCACACTGCTAGGGAAGTGTGGAGAACTTTGAACTGCTGGTGCTGCAGCCTCTGCTGTCTAGTTTGTGACAAAACTCCACTTAACTTTGAAAAAAAGCAATATTTTAAAGACTACACTATTTAAATGTTACTTAATAAAATAGGCCCCCTTTCTTCCCACCGAGAATCCCAGGGATTTTACTATACTCTTCTTAGGTCTCTCCTTTCTGTTTTGATTCCCTCCAGAGCCACTTCTTTCATCAGCCCCAAAGAGGTATCGGGAGAAAGTTTTTAGTGCTCCCATCAACTCGAAGGGCTAGGCTTGCCCCCCTATACTGGTGCTGGTATAAGGAAGGGAGATAGAGAACTGAACTTTTGTTCACTGGTGTAGCAGCACATTATACTGGAGCTGATGGCTGTTCCTCAAGGGATTTTGCTAGGTTCTAGAATCTTTGATTACAGATATTTAGCAATCCTTTTGTTTAAAATGAAACATTTGAATTCCTCCTGTTGCAGAGTGTTTCTTCATTTTGCCTTTGTATAACGCATCTCTAGCTTTCTTATTGGTAGGAGATGTTGATTGTTGAATTCTTAGGACTTGTTAAAGCAGACTGGTAAATGTTTTCTGGTTAGGGATTACTTTCAGAGAACTGCTGTGTAAAATACATTCAGAGTATGTCCCTATCATTAAGATAGATATACATATACATATATTAATTATACTGTGAGAGGAGCTTTTTCAATCTGCTTTAAGTTCATGTGTTAAGTAGTTTCTTAACATGGCTGGAACACTTGTGAGATGGCATTTAAGACCTCAAAGTAGAGTTTTCCCAACATAATAGAAAGAGGATGTTTAACTGCATAACACTGATATGCACATGGACTGATCCTGGGAGGTCCTGCATGCTTTCAAAGGGACCTGAGGCTGTACAGCACTTTCTAGGGTCAGGACTAGAGCTGGTCAGGAAATGGCTTTTGTTCCCATGAAAAAGTTTTCATTTTTGTCAAACATTTTATTTAAAAGCTTTTGGGTTTTTGTCCAAAAAACTGAAACCTGAATTTTTTGTATTTTATTTTATTTTATTTTCAATGAACACCTGACAAATTTAGACTGAAATGGAAGGTTTTTATAGACCATATGGTCTTGGGTGTGTGTGTGTGAAGAAATTGTGAAATGTTTTGAATGAAAACTATTCAGCAGCTCTAATCAGGATCTTAGTTTCTGGGAAACTCTCTTTTACCTTCTCTTTGGGTTGCAGCAAAGGTGGCAGATAAAGGCTGCTAATGTAAGGTGAAAACAGAATAGCAAAAGAGAGTTGAAAAATAAGCAGACTTAAACATGCTTTAACTGAGCAGCAGTCTTCAGGTTCTGTTTATCTTTTTATTTTATGTCTGACAACCTCTTAGAAGGGTGGGATGTGATGTGGTTTTTGGCTTAAGTTGGAACTGTGTAAAATTAAAAGTGTTGATAATTGAGCACTTAATTTTTTTCTGCATAGAGATAATTCTTTAATTTGAAGACAGGTTTACATGATATTCACACGACATAACGCCTACTTGCATTGCCTCCTGGCAAGACTGTTGGCAGTCTTGTACATTCCACTATATGTGCCTGTTTTCAATTAGCAAAAGCAAAATTCTCTGGGCACCCAAGGGACTGTCTCTCTAATACCTGACTTGAATGCTATTTAAATGTTAAAATACACTTGAACTAGAGATCACTGCAGTTTATTTTGGATAATTATTGATCAGTGCTAAGCTATGAAAATAAGGAACATAATTACGTTAAATAGTTCAGTCATCTAGGGCAGATTCAAAGCATGTGATCAATTGTTACATAAAAGCGGAGACTGAAAAAAGTGTTTTCAAAGTGACATTTGATTTGCTTGTGTTTTCTAGTTAAGAAAACAGAGGGTTAACAGAAGAGTTATTATTAGGTGAACAATCTATGCAAGTACAATGTATACTGGGGTTGTTGTAATAGAACTATATGGGACATATTGACAGTTGTTTTCAGTCACCCTTTTTGTAAAATAAGCAAAAATGCATTGGGAGAAATGTTTCAGTTTATTGCACAGCAAGTTAATTTCTTTTGTTTTTTCTCTCCTTCCTTTTCTTTTCTATTTTTGCCAGTAATGTCCCTTTTCCAGAAACAAGATCATGTGAAAGCCACCCTGTTGTTCTACAGGTTTCTGGTTTTTTTAATTTCTTTCCACTAAACTAGCTGCAGCAAACACGGTGGCACTCCACCTGGCTTTGGAGAGGGTACCCTTGAGGATGCCCTTCATTCATGTCTAATAATAGGCCAGCAGGGAGCGCTCATACAACAGCGTGGTCAGCGTATGTCTTCCCCCTAAACGAAGTGTGTGACCTCTACACTTGAGCTGATTATGGGCTAGTGTAAGCGATAAGGTCAGTCTCTCCAAGAGAATGGGGTGTTTCTTTTGTGTGGTAACTCCACATATGGCTGCCATTGTGCCATGTTCTTTGTCATGGCTCTGAAAAATTGGTTTTAGAGTCATAGTCAAAGAGATCAAGGCCAGAAGGGACCACCAGATCATGGAGTCTGACATCCTGTATATCACAGGCCACCAGCAGCACCTACACACTAAACCAACAACCAAAATCAGACCGAAGCATTACAGCCCGCCAGAGACTAGACTGTTGTGTGCCACAGGAAGAGAGGAGAATAGGAGGGACCGAGGTGCACCAATGCCAAGGCCCCTGCAGTGGCAGGGAAATGATTAAGTGAAATATACCCAGATAATCCTGGCAAGTGACCTGCACCCACACACTGCAGAGAAAGGTGAATCCCCCTTCCCTTCCCACATCACTGCCAATCTGGCCTGGGGAAAAATTCCTTCCCAGACGCACATATGGCGATCAGTTAGACCCTGCACCTGAGAGAATGCTTTGTATTCATTCAGAGCATAAGCCTGTTTTCCATTCCCTTTATTGCTTATGGTCTGTGTGTGAAGGCATCTAGTCTAGGATCATTTCCGTAGTGGCATTTTGTTTTCTCTGTGAAGGTGGTAACCTTGCTCACCAGAAACACCGTAGTTTATCTTTGGTTTCTGGAATGGGAGAGAGAACAATGTTGCAGTTTAAGCCATCTCTTCTCTCCCTTTGCAGCAGATTAGTTGTGGTAAATTCTCCTACCCTGCATAGAACCAGGCCCTTTCTATCTCATGGCAGTGATATTGGACATTTTTACATTTGGTAGATTTTTTTTTTCCTTAACAGTATTTGCATTTTTTCTTTTGGTAGAGACACTGACAACGTACAAATCACATTTCTGTCTGAGAATTTTGTTCAGAATATATAATTACAAGTTATATCTCAGATTGAAAATATGTTAGTGAAAAAATTGGTTTTTAATTTGTTTACTTTGTGCATTTGGCATTGCCTTCTGACTAGTGAGTTTCACTGTTTCCCTTGTATACTCAAATCAGTCAGTTTCTTTTGTGCTGAAAACCCTGGTAAACATCAACAAGGTGACATAACTCTTGTAAAATTTGGATTTTTTTTTAAATTAATCACTTGAGAAATATTCAGGTTGACAGTGTTCTATTAACCTGCTTCACTAACTTCTAGGATTCAAATTTCGAATGGCAAAAGGTCAGTCTGGATTTGTTCGGTGTTGGCTTGTCGTCTCAGTACATGTCTATGAAGTTTTATAACTAGGTTTTATTCAGAACATTGTAGCTGAAATCTTAAATCCAACCCTCCTCAACTGACTGATCAAGGATTAAGAGTTAATTTCACTCCCTTTGGCCATTAGCAAGGCAATTGTCTGACTGTACTGAATTAGTATGTGTGTCTGGTTGTATGTCTGAACGTGTATCCCTCTGAGGAATAAGTTGCTCCTTGGGGGCGGAGGGAGAGAAGGACGATGGTGCATCTTTTTGTTACAACTCCAAATGTGTATTTTTGTATGGAAAAAACCTCCAAAATGGCATGGTTGACAAACTTGTAAAATGTACATGATATTTAAGAGGCACTGGCCATTCAAATCTGCCCCTGGATGGGCAGGGGGGACCAGTGGTTCTCCTTCCAGCTCCATCCACTTGAGACAAGAAAATGAGACACAGTAGATTATCCAGACATTCAGAATGTGATCATGCATGCTCTGCTGGGCTCTTTGGACTTGTCTGCCTTGTATTGGCATTCAGATGCAGTGTGGACTCTGTTTGACTCCTTTGACTTGGTTCCCTTTCATTTGGGGCTCAGCTGCATCCATGGGCTCTTTGGGAATTCTTAGGCTTGATTCCCCCTTGCTGGAACTCGGATACTCTGCTTGGCTATTCGGATTGGGCCCTTTCTTGATTGGGTGAGGGGACAAAGGGAAGACTTGGTGGTACTCTACCAAATGCCACCCACTTGTGATGTCAAAATGAAATGTCATTCACGATATGGTGTAGATCATCCTTCTCTTTTCTTAGAGCTGGTAGGTATATTGGTTTAACTAATGTCTGGAATCTTAGTGCAAATGGTGAAATTATTTTATTTTAATTGGATGCTCTCTTGCCTTGTGACGTTTGAGGCAACCCAGTCTTTCCACCTCCATCTGTCTAGTGCCACATTTCTTGCTCTGTTACAGTCTATTTCCATGGCAGTGGCATCTTTCTCAGTTTTTTTTTGTATGTCATCTGTTGTCCTCCTCTTTTCCATCTTCCACCAGGTAGTCTCCAATCAAGGGCTTGTCTAGCAGTACTATTTTTTGATATCCACACAACATGTCCAAACCACTTTTAGCCTTCTTTCTCGAATCATTGTCTCTAGAGTCTGCTGAGCTTTCTACCAGTGGACACTAAGTATTCTTCCCAAGCATCTCTGATGGAATGCATTAAGTTTGCTATTGTAGGTTTCTAGTGTTTGCCAAGTTTCAGAAGCATATAACAATGTGAGTATCACAAAGGCATTGGATAACTTTATTTTGGTTCCT
This sequence comes from Caretta caretta, assembly GCF_965140235.1. Taxonomy (NCBI): domain Eukaryota; kingdom Metazoa; phylum Chordata; order Testudines; family Cheloniidae; genus Caretta; species Caretta caretta. The sequence continues at coordinate 171,394,547 of NC_134208.1, forward strand.
GTGTGAATCTCCTTATTTTTCCAGATATTTGTCAGTCTTGAAAAGGCTCCACTTGCCCTCACAGTTCTTATTCCAGTTCCTTATGGAGTCGGCCGTTGGCAGTAATTGTGGTTCCTAAATATGCAAACTAATTAACCATGTTGTATTCTTCACTATCGATTGCATGTGCACTATCGTTTCTGACTCCTCTTTCAATGATCATGACTCGTTTTCTTTTACCCAGTGAAAAACCCCTGCAAGGAAGACACACTTAAGTCTGTATACAACTGGTTTATCTTAATTTTAGCTTAATTCAGTAAGTTTCTAAATGTCACCTCAGGAAAATTTGGTATGTGGGGCAGGGCACAGAAGGTGACCACAAATCTTTGTGTAGCTCTGTGGCATGTGTCAACCAATTGCTGCTCTCCCTTGTTGGGAAGCCATTATTGACTAACCCTTGCACTTCTAAAAGGTACTGGGATTGTATGATGGCTGGCAGGATATGGCTGTTAAAAGGCAGTGCTTGATGGAAGCAGGCCTCTTCATACTCAACCCCCGATGCTGCAAGTTGAGGTCAGGTTTCCTGTTTTCAGTTCATGTTGGGGTGGGACACTTTGGGGCAATTGTAAGGTACAATGATTTGTGTGGGTACCATTTCAGATTTGAAGCAATTGCACGGGTTATGTTGTGTGGGCACAAACTACACAATAGGAACGTTCATATCACAGTCATATTAATTTATGGCTTGTTTTCTACTGGGTCACAATTTTGGTCATGGTGCTCGGACAGCAGGTTTAGATTCCACTTGATGGGGTTAGAATTATTGGGAAGTGGCAGTTCAGCCTCCCAACGGTGCAGTCTTCGGGAGAGGTGAGGTGCAAATCCTGCAAATGCCTTTCCTGCAAATTTAAGCATCAGCCTGTTTTGAGACCAGCGGGTTGGATTAACTAAGAAATCTGAGCTGTTGTGGTGAGACTTGGGGTTTTCTCATTCAGTATAGGACCTGCACAGGTCCATAGGCCTTAGAGTTGCATAGACCCATCAGGATCTTGGGTTTAAGTGAGACAGTTAGACCTTGGACAGCTAGACTGCTCTGGATTTAAGCAACAGAAGTGTGGAAGGGGGGACAGGTCAGCAACAGATCAGGACAGCTGTTGCCTCCCTTTTCCCTGCTGCCAGGACAGATTCCCCTGAGAATTTACCATTTCTCTTGTTGAAAAGTTCTAAAAGATGTGAAAACGAACATTTGTGCCTGTTCTTACTGACTTCTACCATTGATAATCTCTCCTGTCAACCTATTCTAATAAAACTTTACACAGTGAAAGAGTTCTGGCTTCATTACAGAGAGAGTGCGCTTGTGTGTGCACTCACATTGCATGTGTTTATGCGTATATGAAATATGTTTACACAATTGTTTTAAATGCAGAGGATTCATGAGTATTTGCTCACCAATAATTCCTGCTTATAAAAAAAAAACTTCCATAAAGTAATATTGTTTCACTTGATTAATATTATTCTGGCTTTGCTCTCTGTTTGTTCAGCTGGCCAGGGGACTCTAAACATTTAATTATTTATGCAGTTTCCTTTCCTTTGTGTGTTCAAAAGAAGTAGATCATTTTGAGATGCATTGAAAGAGAAGCATAAATCTTGTACAGGTGACATTCTAAACTGTTGTAGGTAAAGACCTATACCGTTCATGTAACTCATTTACTAAATTCAAATAAAAGATTTCATTAGCACAGTTCCCTTACTCAAATATTCAGTGTCTCAACTGATGATGCAGAATCTCCCCTTTCCCCTCTCTCCCCCACGCTCCATTGGGTTTTTCAATGCTGTCCATCCCCAGTAAATGTAAAGGGGATCACAAGATGTTTGGAGATGACTAGCAATAAATTAAAATCTCATCAGACAGAGAGACTTTGCTACATTCACATTTAAAATGTGAATTTTGCGTATACCAGGTTACAGTGTACAGTAATAGAATTGATCACACTTCATTTTTCATACGTTGAGAACCTCAAAGTATCCATAATGTTGCAGTGTAAAATTGTTTGCCATGAGGTACAGAAAAGTCTGCTTTGTGAAGTGTCCTTCATTTATCTGGGTTTGTGAAGAGATTAAATAAGGTCACAATCTCACAAATGAAATATGGGTGCAACAGTCTGCCCAGATGGAGGCAGTTGCAAGATAGTGGCATAAAAGGAGCTGTTTTAAAGAGGCAGATTTTCTATTACTCGAAGAGCTATTATAAAATGTTCCTTCAATGCATCACTATCGTTATTTAAAAAAAGAAATATTTTTATCTCCTCAACTATAAAAAAATAAATGGTTTATAATAATAATACTTTGAACTTCTATAGTGCTTTTCACCTGAGAATTTAAAAATGCTTTACAAATGTTACTTAACTCAGTCAGGCTGGTCAGATATTTGTCATCAAAACTGTTTTTCAACAGAAAATCAGGTTTTTGAGGAAATATACTTTTTCATGAAAAGTGTCTGTGTTCTTTGGAAAACATTGATTTTATTATTATTATTTTTGCTTTTTAGTCAAAATATTTCAGCTGAAAACCAAAATATTATGATTTGGAAATGCTGCTGAGGTGCCTCATTATGAGTTCAGTTGCCTCATGTTCCCCTTCTGCTCAATGGGGCATCTTCCATAATGCCTCATGGGTAGGGACTCCCATAACAAACAGCTTTCCTTTCCAGAGAAGGGAGACCATGGTGCATCATGGGAGATGTAGTCCAATCAGGGAACAGGAGCCTGAACTACAACTCCTAGGAGACAAAGTGACAGTATTAGCAAAGCAAAATATTTCTGCGTTCAAATTTCTGCTGAAAATCAAAATTTTCAGGGGAAAACCCGCCATTTTTTAATCAGCTGTAGAACTGAGCCTTATAGAACCTCTATGAGGTAGATAAGTAGAAAAACCCTGCTTTACAAAGGTTGTAAAACTGAGGCATTGAAGGGAAGAGGTTGAGGCAGAAAGGCACTGCTCTTTGAGTCTTTGAAAATTTAGCCCGCAGGGTATATCTATCTATACAGGGAAAAAAGACCCCTGGCACTGCCACGGCTGGCCCATGTCAGCTGACTCAGGCTTGCAGGGCTCAGGCTGTGGTGCTAAAAATTGCTGTGTAGATGTTCAGGCTTGGGCAGGAGCCCAAGCTCTGGGACCTCCATCTTCATCGTGCCTCAGAGCCCAAGCCTGAATGCCTACACAGGGATTTTTCAGCCCCAGAGCTTAATCCCTGTGAGCCTGAGTCAGCTGACCCATGCAAGCCATGGGTTTTTTATCCCTGTTTAGACCTATCCTTAGAGTTTGACTTGCACACCAGAGTGGCAGAGCTGGGAATAGAATATAGATCTCATCTTGACTTCCAGTCTTGATCTTTAACCCAATAATACTCATTCCTTTTACCAACACTTCCCCCCACCCCATGCCCTTTTTGAAAAATACTTGGAAATTGCCATAAATGTGCAACTTTGCAAGGGTCTTTTGGCAGTAATATACAATGAAGTTTTATAAGATGCTTTTTGGTACTATGAATGAATGAATTAATGAATCTGACCACTTTGTTCACATTATTTTAGAAGTAAATCTGACAAATAGTCACAATGAGTTAAAGAACTTGCTTAACCCCAAAATGAAATTCAAAGTTAAGGTTAAAAACTCAGCAGTACAGAATACCTGGGATATACCATTTGCACTGTGGTCTGTAAGTGCAACAAAGGATGAACTGGCAGCGTTAACTGAATTTCTTTGTTTATCTTCTTACTCATTTGGAGAGGGGTCATTTTGTGGTTGTGGTCATGAGTTTCTTTTGTGTTTGAAGTGGTGGAATAAAAAAAGAGACTCAGGGTTAATTCAGAGCATTGAAAAGGGGTCTAATCTTGCTGCTGTTGAAGTCATTGGGAGTTCTGCATTCTCTTCAGGAGGAGGAGGAGGATTATTGGACCCATGGTATCAACGGACATGTTGTGGTAATAAATGAGTGTAAAGATTGAACTGTGCATATTAGCACATCTTAACATTTGCTGCTGTCAGAAACATGCCTGTTTTCCAGCAGCACTTTCCTGAGGGACTTCTGATATATCCCAGCAGCACGGAAATACAACTGTTCAGCATGGATGTGTTTAAATGTTACACTGTTTTGGTGTATGAAACATAAGCAAAACTAACAGAATGCTTAAAATCTTTTTTGAGAAGCAAAAATTGCGGGTTAAAGAGGTCACTTTTTCATGCCTTCCAGAGAGATTTTTTTTTTTTTTAGAATCTAAACATCCTGCCTCTTTAGGTTGTTCGGATAGAGCTGATACGAACATAGAAGAGGAAGTTGCAATAGATGTCGTACTGCTGGGGAAAGTATTCTATATTGTATAGTCAAATATGAACATGCTCTGAAGAACAAAGGACTTTTCTTAATTATTGCAGAAAAGATAACATTATTTTTTCATGTGAGATGGATCCCTTCCAGCTCTGATTGTTAGGCTGGTTCTCTGTTGCTTAAATAATTTATGAAACTGAAAGGGTACTAACGGTGTTTCATGGATCATCGGTTTATGGGCTTAGTTCCAAACAACCTTCTCGTAAAGGATAATTTCGTTAGAACAGTGACACAAATCAAGTGGAGGAAGGAGGCTCAGCAGATTGATAACAGGATGCAGAGTCTTAATTCTGCATGGGTACCTCCTCCACTGTAAATCCAATACTGCTGGGTTTCCTGCCTTTGTCCCAGGCTCGGAGGTGGTGCACCAGAGCCCCCTTATGACTTTTTATCTCTTTGTGGCTTGCTAGCTCCCCATGATGGCGCAACTGGAGAACTTCACTCCTATTCAGAGCCCAGTCTTCAGCCTCTACGCTGGAAGGCAGAGGTTCCTCCCTCAGGCCTCAGGATTTTTTTTTGCTGTTTTCCCCCCCCCCTCCCTCTCCGCTCAGGACAGCAGCAGTTCTCGCAGGGAAATTTATTTTTAATTTTTTTCCCCCTGGTGGACCGAAGGACTTGAGGCTAGAGATTCCTCCGGCCAATTGGTTGTCTCTCTCCAGAGCTAGAAGCAGTTGCATTCAGGCTTCCCTCGCTGACAGTCAATGAAGTAGCGCTCACAGGAGTTTGAGGGGGTGTTTTGGGTCTTTTTCTGAGGCAGGACCTGGGTCCTTCTGCAGCTGACTGCCCAACAATGAACTTGTCATCCAGGAGCAAGGATCAGGTCAGGAAGGAAGGAAGAAAAGGCCTGAGATTTGAGACTTCCCAGGCTGCTACAACAAGATCCTGTTGCCCCAAGGGCTTGTCTGTACTGGGCTTTGTCTGGAAAACTGTCCTATTATTGCTAATACTTGCCCAGCTCCCCCTGCAGGTTGGTCTTCACTGCAGTGTTGGCTTGAGGTGTAACTCGGAATGCTGCCACAACTTATGTCCACATTCAAAAGTCTCTAGTTCACCTTAGGTGGTGCTTTAACCTCGAACTAGCTGGCCTGTCGGGGTGTGTGTGTTGAAACTCAAGTGCTGCTGACGCTGGAACTAGTAAAATGCAGTGGAGATGCAGCAGCTGGAGTTACAACAGCTCAGTTGCTAGTCCCATCATTCTGTGCAGTTGAGTGGTTGCAGTGTGGTCATTAGGAGTAATCTGAGTGTACTAACTTGAGCTAACTGTTGTAATGAAGACAAGCTCACCAGTGGTCGCAAAAGTAGCAGCGCTAGTGTAGGGAAGGAGTTGGTAACAGGACGTCATGTCTTATAGGCCCTGTTTAAGTAGGGTTAGATGAGAGTTTATAAAACCCCAGAGCCCACCTCGAGCCTTGTCTACGGCAATCCCACTATTAGTTCCACTAGTGGAGCTGTGCCAATGGTAACCATTGCAAGAAATTCGTCATTCCAAGGGCAGGGCTAGTGTAGGCCCTAACACAGTGGTCCCCAAACTGTTGAGCGTGACCCCTGGTGGGTACGGTGGAATGTTCAGGGGGGCATGCAGCCGGGCCTGGGGCAGCCCTGATGGGGGGGGGGGGGGGCGGGGAGGGAGCATCACACTTTCAGCCTTGCTCCTCTCCCACCCTTGCTCAGCCTCCAGGCCCAGCTCCACCCTCATTGCCTCTCTGTCCCCAAACCAGCTCTGCCCCAAGCTGCAGCTCCACTCTGCCTCCTGCTCTGCCTCCAGCCAGGCTCTGCCTTCATTCCCTCTCCACCCCCAGACCAGCTCCAACCCCAGCCTCAGCTCCACTCCGCCTCCTGCTCCACCTTCAGCCGAAGCTCCACTGCTGGGGAAGCCTTGGCTGTACAGTAATGGGTGGGGTGGTTGGGAGCGTGGACAGATTCCGTTTCTGGTATGGGCAGGGTACCACTCCCCTAATATGTTGTATTTCCTAACATCAGTGCCCATTCCCCATCTTGCTTATTTTCATGATGACCCACAGCCTCTTTGGATCTCTTCCTTCAAAGATTGAACACAGATGCTAGCCTGGGATTGGCTCTGAAACTTCAGGTTAGGTTGTCTAAATAGGATTAAAATATCAAGATGAAATGGTCTACACAAGCATTGTCTATATTCAGAATAATTATGGGTAGATGGTTAAAATGAATTTATAATTTGTGTATTTTTAAAATCTATTTATGGCAACAAGTTATCTCTGTTTAGCTGACAGCTGCTACACAAAAGTAACCCCTTTTTTCAGGAGGATGCTGTGTTTGCCTACCATGTGCTTTTAGTGTATGTTCTGTCTGCACATAAACCCCCAAACAAACTTGCTGCATCCCCCCCCCCCAAAAAAAAAAAAAAGAAAAAGAAAAAAACAGCCTTAAGCAGACAGGATGCTTACTGTTATGTGAGAATGTAAAGTTATTTCTGACATGGCAGGGAGAGAGAACTGTGACCTAGCACTAACTACATTCCTTCACAGGGCAAATTCAAGTGCTTCTCTTCCCTCTTTGGATCGCTCTCCTGCAGAGGAGGATACTGACGAGATAAAAATTCGGTGGTCCCGAGAGCTCTGAATAGGCTGTGTGCTTTCTTCCTTTCTAATGGAGAGGGGGAGAGAGGAATGTAAAGCAGTTAAAAGTGAACAGCTAAGCCAAACAAAAGGCTTTTTACTGCTCCTTCATAATAGATACAGATGGGGTTTTTTGAAGCAGGTTTTCTGCCTTAACCCCCTCCACCCACACACGCTGGAAGGTAATGAGGCCCTGATTTTACTTCTTGTCTCTCCTCTGCTACTCCCACGTCCCATTCTTCTTGTAGTACTATGTTACTTTGGCACTCTTTTTGGAAGACTATGAACATGATATGATGGGACAATGAAATGTGAGCTGCAGATCTTCCAGACCCTAAGTGTGGAAAAGGGTATGTTGAGTAAGACCCACAGATCAGGTGACAGTCTCTTGTGACGTCCTGCTGCTTGTCCACCAAAGGTTGCCAGAGTCCTCCAAGGAAAAGTGGTGTGTCAGGAGCTAATCAATCTGATGAAGAAAATAATAAGAAAATAAACTTTTAAATATAAGAAGTGTTTAGGCTGTCAGTATACATCATAAAGAAACTATAAAGGGGAAAAGCAAAAGTTTATTTGCTTTGCAATCTACCTTTAACATTAAGAGCTGATCAAATCAGACTTGGCTATGCAAAGCAAGAGTATTTTCCTCCTCTCCTGGCCCAGGATGATCGTATTACCTTAGAATCTGACACCATTGCGCCACTATGAGTGTCTATAAACACATTTCCAAGACATGCATTATACCATATAATTATTGAATTAGGATGAGGAGATGAGCTTGGTTCCAAGGTAGGATGGAGATTCATTCACAAATGGGAAAAACTGAACATTTTTGAAAAGTAGTCCCCCCAAGAGATAATTGGGTACAAAAAGAGGGTTTCTTGTTTGTGAGAAAAGGGTGAGAAAAAAATGAAAATTGTTTTAGGGAGGGAGGGGATGGAAATTCTGACATAGTCCTGTCAGACAAACACAAAACTAAATGTAAAGAGAGGCTAAGTCCCAGGTAAGAAGGTAAGGTGGGTGACAACTGGGCAACTACTCCTTGTTTCCCACCTCCTTTGCTACCCTCTGCAAGGGCTGTCACCCAGAGGAGGATTCCCAGGCACACATGAAGCTTGGAGATCTCCAGCCCTCCCCTACTCTTCCTTACTATGAGAGATCTTTAAATCCAGGCGCCATTGCCAGTTCCTCAGGGCCTATGTCTCCTTCCGGTTCTATCACATCTGGGACTACTCCTCTACTCTGCCCAGTTAAATCAGGTTCTTAAGAGACCACTGGCCCTTCTTATATTCTTCTCTGTCCTCTGAAAGGATGTCTAAAACCCTGGTCCTTCTCACAGCCCTCTCCTCTGAGGTAGACCTTTAGAAGAGGTTGATGTCATCTTGCCCCTGTCAGACCCATCTGTTCCTCCAGTGAAAATTTAGAGAGATATCTTCAGACTAATGTGGTACCTAGAGTCTCACAGATCCTTATGTTTTCTCCAGTGGAAAAAATGCCCAGGTGGATGATGCTGATCTCCCCATTTTCCTCCATCAGGGACCTCAAAATTCATTATTTTTGCTGATCTATTAACAAAAAGGTGGAGTCAAGCTGAGCCTCTCTGGATGCCTTCAAGAAACTTGTATAAACTTGACTTGTCCTACTGTGATCTGTGGCTCAGTTGTGGCCTTGCGTTCCAAAGAACTCCATCTGCCCCTTAGAGGCGAATATCTCCCTTGAAGATGCCCAGAATGTGAAGCAGAGGGAGTAATTAGATCTTTTGAGTTGAGGGACTTCCTAAGGCAAACTACACCCCTGTTTTTCTCTTTTGAAGGCCCTTGTAAAAAGGGAGAGAGCTTTATGGATACCTTTTATCCTACTGGATCCACTTGCGCATCTAACTAACATTTTCCCCTTCTCTGAGCTCACTCCTCTCTCATCACAGTTAAGGACATCTGCTCTGATGTAGAGATCAATGGAGGCTAGCTGGAGCACCAGAATTTGGCATGATGTGCACACTTTCTCCAAATATGACCACCTGGACTTGATCTCATCAGCAGATGGTCTTTTAAACTATTGTATGCAAGAGTCCTTTTTCAGAACCTTACGGTTGCTGTTCCTGATAGAATTTTTTAAAATATTGTAAAGAAGATTACTTTCTGACCAAGCATTGTGTGCTAAGACTTTAAATGGCTGAAATATATATGCTTATAGTAGAAGCTCTGGCATGTGAGAATGCGATTGCCTAAAAATGAAGGGTGAAAGCCTTATGGTTCCTTTTCCCAGGCAAGTCCCCTTTAACAATAGTTACTACCTTAGGAGATGTGAACCTTCTGAGCACATTCTTTCATGGGCAGACTAGAATGTCTGATACCAACCAATAAGCTCAGATTTTCCTAATCATGTGCACACAACAATCCATGCACTTGCGTGTGCAGTTGCTATCAATGCAGTAGTGGTGTTTGTGCATGCAGATTGGCGGATGTCAGTTAGTTTGTGCAATTGGTTGCAACATGGTTAAAACTTGTGTGTATGATTATCAAAATCTGGATCTGTATTAATAAATTTGCAAACCACTTCTGGGTGCACCCTTCATTAGGAAGCTGCCTGAGCCTCCCACGCACAATTACTGTTTTTAATTGCTTCAAGTAACCTTTCAGAAAAATTAGATTGAATCAAATCTGGAAACTACAGGATTCTTGTGCAAAAAATTGTTGAAAACCTGGAGTGGGGAGACGGGAGTGGGGAAAGAGTGGGAAGAGACATCAGCAACCCTGGGGGCCTGGCAGGGTTCAGTTACATTTAAAATAACAGCTAGTTTTGATTTACTTTGTTTAGCTTTTGACTAGGAGGAAAAGGAAGTGGGTAACACTAGGAGACAAGTCCTACATCCTGCATAACAATTTTGTAATTTTTTATTTATCCTTTCTCTGAGTCACCACATTAAAAAAAAAATCATGAAAAGTACTTCACTTTGTCCAATATATTTAACACTGGCTTATGTTAAAACAGGGAATTCTAGACTAGATAACTTGTGCATGGAGGTATGTAGTGAAGTTGTACTAGGGATGCTAGTCTTTTGTGACTTCTTTAAACACTAAAACTGGCTTATCTGCAAGTTTGCTGTACTTAGGTTATTCCAACTAGATGGGAGAACAATGTTCAGCCATTCAGAAGGAGCAAGGTGTCAAAGCTGTATCCTCTATTGGCCTTAATAGACCATAAGGACATTGTGTAAATATAATCTCTGCCTGCTCGATGACTCATGGTGGTGTAGGGCATTAAAACTTTTGAACCCGGAAACAACTCTTATAAATATCTTTTCTTGTTCTCGTTTCTGCAGTATTTCCTTCCTTTATTTTATGGTCATTGAACAGACACAGCATTTGCTAAAACTGAGTCATATTTCACATTGGATGTTCTTTAATGTGTCTCTGCTCTGAGCCTGTATGCACTGTAAATGCACTGTAAAATTGTTGGCAGACCAGATTATAATACAGTTGTTCAAAGACATGGTTTAAAAAAACCCAATACAGTCTTGTCTTGCACATTGGGTTTCACTATGCATTTTTAACTGTGACCCAAAGCATCATCTTCAATATGGAGAGGTCCTTAGGTGAACAAGTGAATTGTGAAGCCATGTCTTTGTTCTGCGGTTGTTTACTCCTCCTCGCTCTTCTACCAGTGAGGAGGTGAGCAAGCTCTATTCATGAGACAGTAATACTTGATATCTGAGGCACGGAGCTGCTAAAACTTGTATTTGAGGCAAAGGATGGGATAAAAAGGGATAAAATATTATAACTTATATGTTGTAAGTGACATTAAGGATTTCTTATTTGTTCCATAATTTTTCCATTAAGGGCTGTATATTATTCCCTTATTGCTGCCCCATGTTAAACATGCCTATTTAACACCTTGCTAATCTCACCCCACAGGTGAGTGTGCATGGCTTCTGGGGCTTTTTAGAATAGGAGCCATAGACCCTTTTTGCTGGTCCTGTGAGTTTGAGGTGGCTCTTTCCAATCTGCCCTCTGTCATGAGGGAGGCCCTGTTCTGTAAAGTCTTTGCACAGCTGGGGGCTTGCATTTCAGATCTGCGCGTCAAGTTTGAGGTGGCTCTCAACTTTTCTCTCTTCAAATACAGAAAAAGCCAAATAATTCACATTATGAAAGGACATACTGAATGCAAAGTTTAACATTTGTGTTTGGCACAGAATTGAGAAACAAAATATTAAAGTAAAGAAATCCTTCTTTCCCAGCAGTAGAAAAGTATAGCATAACATGACTTTGTGCCTGAAATAACATTCTGTGCTGCTGGTTTGTCAGTCATTATCTGATAAATTACTAGTTTGATAGATCCTACCGAGAATGTGTATGTGCTGTAATTTATAAGTATACTGTATCCTTTGGTAATACATTTACTTAGGGCAGGGGAAAAACCCCCACAGAAGCTGAGTTTCAGTGAAATTGGGCATCATATTATAATGTTGCCATGGCTCATCTGGAAGAGTGTAGAAAAGCAAAAACTGTATTTTCTTTTTGACTCTTAAAAGGAATATTTCTGGCACCCTGCCTTGTGGCTTAGACATGCAGTGCATTCTAACAGTGGTGGGAATCGTACAACACAATCTGCTGGGCCTAGGATCAGACATATCGTCATTATTCAATAAGTGCATGGCCTTTGATTATTCAAGTAACTTTCCCACACAGATGAACACAAGAAATTAGCTCAAACAAACATGCAGTTCAGTTTAAGCACTTGTGCCCCAACTGACAGTGCACACTTATTTTTCTGCATCTTGTTTACCAATATTGTTTTAAACTTCTGTGTCTTAATAAAGGCCACATTAGAATTGTAATGCCGAGTGCATTTTTTAAAAAATTACTTAGAATGCACCCTGGTAAAGTTCTGATTACTTTACAATATAATAAACACAAAAACCCTTTTGGATGCAATTAATTGGAGTTTTAATTTCACCGGAGCACTTGTTTGCAAAGAGATTCAAAAACAATATGCTTCATGCTCTAGTACAACAACACTCTAGCTTTCTGTTTGCGAATGATATGACCAGTGCACCTGGGAACAATCAATATGACCTATGTAGAATGACAAGTTTTATATAAAGGTGATATTGTTCTTATGCAAGCCTTTTGAAAAGCAAAATAAAGTGCCTTGGATGAAAGCTATGATCTGAATGACTGAATCTAAGTAAATATCTTTCAGTGGAGGTACAAGTAAAGACTATGCAAAATCTGTTTTTCCTCCATCACTAGCAGTCTTGCCAACTTTCACAATTTTATTGTGAGTTTTGCAATAGTGTGTTGTTTTCTTAAAGCCCCAGCTCCTGGAGCCATGAATTCATAAGAGAATCTCACCTTTTGTTTGAAAAAGAGTAAGTTTCCAGCTGTCAAAGTTGCAGAGAAAAGCTTGAAAATGTGACTTGAAATATAACCTATAGGCTCAAAATTCAAAGGGCAAACAAAATCCCACAATTAAAAAAAAATCTCATAATTTTAAAGCAAGTCTCATGGTTTAGGGGACTTGACTCAAGAATTTGAACACTTAGGTTTAGGAATACTGACTATACTACTCAACGAAAGGTATGTAAAGGATTTTTAAAAATACTGTATTAATAAAAGAAAAATTCCAACTTTTCAAACATTTTACATTTTATAGGATACCAGATATTCTTCCTTTCCCCTATATGTGCTCAGATGGCTAATTTTGACCCCATTCCTGCAATCAGAGCCTTGCAAACAAATTTCCATACCCATGTGGCAGCATCACTGACTCTAGTGGGGCTTTGCTTGGGCCTGGAGGTCTTTCTACATCTGGATCTGGATGCAGAGTTGGATCTTAAATATTGAAAAAGATAATTGTAAAAGGCACACTTTTGTCAGTTTGAAAAGAAATAATCTGTTTTCTTCCCCTGCTGTTTAAAAACAACCAGCCAAACAACCAACAACAACCCTACCCCAAAAAACAGAAGATTCATCAAAGTGAAATATATTTAATTAAACATCAATGTGAATTCAGTCCATACTGACTGGAAGCATTGCTTCTACTGTGCCTTTTTTATCTTTTGTTAAATCAATAGAGCACTGCTGAGCAAACTGCTGTGTTTCACTGTGCTCTCTTGCTTGTGCCACTTAAATTAGGCCACGAAGAAACCCAAAAGTAATGGAACATTTAAAAAAAAAATCTGAAAAAAGTAATAATGTGTTTGAGGAGTTTGTTTACATTATTCAGTAACATGAAGGATAGTATCTCTTTGTCACAGAGTCACCGGGCGATGCTCTGGAACCACTCCATAAGAAGCCAGTCAGGACTCTGTGGGAGCCTTCTCTCTCTGAGCAGTCTGTCTCCAGGGCAAGAAGCTTACACAACTTTGGCCTTCCTGGGGCTGACTTTGGAGAATTCAGCATCCCCTACCCCACTGTGCGCTTCCTGGAGAAGCCAGTGGGCCCTACACCCCAATTCCGCAGTCAGACATGACTCTCAGCCAGCGTAAAACAGAAGGTTTATTAGACAACAGGAACACAGTCCAAAACAGAGCAGAGCTTGTAGGTACAGAAAAAGGACCCCTAAGTCAGGTCCATCTTGGGACAGGGAGGCCAGACCCCAGGTCTGGGCCTCCCTCTCTTTCCCCAGCCAGCTCCAAACTGAAACTCTCCAGCCCCTCCTCTCGCCTTTGTCTCTTTCCCGGGCCAGGAGGTCACCTGATCTCTTTGTTCTCCAACACCTTCAGTTGGCACCTTTGCAGAGGAGGGGGCCAGGCCATCAGTTGCTAGGAGACAGGGTGTCGGCCATTCTCTGTGCAGACCGCATCACACTGGCTCTCTCAGGCTCTGCAACAATCACCCAGCTTATCCCACCACCTAGATACTCAAGAACTGCATAGGGGAAACTGAGGCACTCACACAGTATTCAGAGAAAACATTAAGAACATGCCCACTTAGTCACACTCTTCAAGCCTTAATGTGGGACCACATCCCTCAGGGCTCCCTCCTGGAGACTTTTTGCCTCTCCAGGCCTTTCTGGCCCCAGCTCTTCAGCTGGGCCACCAAAAGAGTACAGTTCCCCTTCTGGGGTGCATCAAAGTCCAGGCTACTTGGCTGGTGTGGGAGACCCAGGCCTGCTCTCTACTGTGGGTCTCAGCCCAGGGACCCTATAGATGGTAGCCATTCACCATGTCCCTTTAAATAAACTGCATTGCTCCTACAATTCCCTCAGCCACTTCCCCGGGGCTCCAGCACATTCTTCACCCTTACCTTAGGGTCTTGTCCTGGTGGAATCATAGCAGCAAGCCCAGAGCATCATCCACTCTCCTCCAGGTCTAGCAAGGGACTGATCTCAGTCTGACCCTGCAGCTCTTCTTATACTAACTGGCTGGGCCCTGATTGGCTGCTTCCCCCACAACTGCTCTAGGCAGCTTTGAGGACCACTACTACCTTTTTCTGGGGCTGGAAGGCCTCCAGACAGAGGCCTCTGGACCTAGTCCACTTCATCACAGTCTTCCTGTATTAATGATAAATATGAGAACTACCAATATTTTAGTATTGCTTCTGTGTAATAGATATGTCTTTACATTAGTATTAGAAAATTATAAATTATGCTTAATAGCCATTCTTTTATACCTAAATAGTGGTTGCCTGTGATATTAAGAACCTGACCGCAAAACCTTAATGTTATCAAAAACAACTAATTATCCACAGTAAAGTGTGTGTTCAAACAGCAAGTTCTGTATAAGCTACTAACATGGTTATACTAAAACAACATTATGAAGAGACTGCTGTATACAAAAAGATGTTTGGTATTTACTGTTTTGAGGTAAGACTGCAACACGGTTAAGAATAAAAGAATAGATTACAATAATCTTGGGGTGAAATCTTGCCTCTATTGAAGGTAATGGGAGTTTTTCCATTGACTTCAGTAGATCCAGGATTTCATCATTAGTGTTTAATGCTAGCAGTGCCCTCTATGTTCCCCTATTCCACAGCTGTAGAACCCACTTCCCACTATAAATGTGTGCAACAGAATCCAAGATTGTTTTTACCCATTAATTTTCCAAACACGAATCCACTGTAAAACAATACGGAATGCAGTTTTCTTGAGTTCTGAGTCCCCAAAACAACATCTGTTGCAGGTCCACCTGTTCCTATTCATTCCAATGGTATATTAACTCTGTAACCTAATTTCAATATTAGCTGTTTCATTGAAGATCTAGAAAGCAGAGTGGTACCTTAGAAGGTGTTATCTTCCTGCATAAGTGAAAACTTCCTCAGGGACTCATTAATGTGTGCCAGGGTGGCTGGCTTCATGTAGCCCCAGGATCAGGGAGGCAGAATGATAGTGGAATGCTATCTAATGTCCCCCTGCCCTGTCAGTGCAGCATCAGATAAGTTACTTGAGGATGCCAGGGAAGAATTTAAGGCAGAGGGACGTCTAGTAACTAGGACATCACAACAGTCAGGACTTGATGTGGCGGACATCTCATCTAGGATTATGGCCTTAGCTGTAACAATGAGGAAGGCTTCTTGGTTGCAGAAGTCTGGCATTGCTCCAGACATGCAGCAGACCACAGAAGACTTACCATCTTCTGAAAAGGCGGACGAGACATTTCATTCTTTTAAGGATTCCAGGACCGTGTTACGGTCCTTAGGGGCTTATACCCAGTCAGTTAAAAGGTGCCATTATGGCCAGAGGTCCCCAAAGTGTGGGGTGTGCCTCCCTGCGGGGGGCATGGTGGAACATCGGGGGGGTGTGCAGTGGGACCCAGGCCAGCTCTGACAGGGACAGGGTGGGAGTGCCACCCAGCCCTTCCCCACCCCTAGCTCTGCTCCAGCCCCAGCTACAGCCACGTCCCCAGCTCTGGGCCTCGTGCCTGGCTCCATTCCCTGGTCCCAGCCCCAGACCCACCCCCAGCTGCGGCCTCAGCCTTGGCCCCCTTACCTCTGTCTGCGTCCCCCCTCACCCCAGCCACCGCCATGCTCCTGGCCCCGGGAGGGGTCAGAGGGGATGCAGAGAGGGGTGGGGGGGATGCAACACTTAAAAGTTTGGGGGTCACTGCATTATGGGGGTCAGCAACAACGGCAGTTGCATCAGTTCTCCCAACAGTATTTCAGATAGCCTCCTTACTTTGCAAGGCAACAGAACTTCTTTAAGAGAACACACAAGACTTACAGGAGAAAACCCTCTAGTTACTACTTTTACCAGCCAGCTCATCCTTCATCAGCTGCTGTCAAGCAGTCAATCTGACTATCCCCTTGAGGGGAGCATGTCAGCACGTTTCAGGCCATTACCCTTCTGTTTGGGGACAGGCCATCCCACTTCCATAGTGTTTGAGGTTCAATAACCTCAGACAGGTGGGTCCTAAACACTGAGAGATTGGGTTATACCATACAATTCTTATGTATTCCCTCTTCCCAGACCCCCCTACCCTGTCTCCTTTTTTCAGGGACCACTGTCGGGAGTCACTGCTCCTTTAGCAGGTCCAAACTATGCAGACTTCGGGAGCTGTAGAGGAAATTTCCCTGCAGTATCTGGGAAAGGAGTTCTGGCAAGGGTGAGACCTATTTTCAATCTCTGGGGTCTCAACAAATCCATGAAATATTTGAGATTCTGCATGGTCATCCTAGCTACAATTCTTACTGCTTTCAATAACAATAATTGGTTTGCTGCACTTGATCTCCAAGATGCTTACTTCCAATGTAGCAATTTTCCCAAGCCACAGGAAGTTTCTGTGATTCCTAGTTGCTGTGGTCAACATTATCAGTACACAGTTCTCCCTTCTGGCCTGTCATCAGTCCTACATGTCTTTACTAAGGCATGACAGTGGTAGCAGCCTGTCTCAGAAAGAAGAAAATTCACGTCTTCCCGTACCTTGGTTAGTGAGAGGCAGATACAAAGAACAAGTCTTCCGTGATGTCCATTTCACACTGGACTGCTTTGGTCGACTAGGGTTGATTCTGAACAAAACAAAGTCAACAGATTCCAACTCAAAAAATTGACTTTATTGGAGCCCTACTAGACTCTGTGAATTCGAGGGCCTTTCTGCCATGTGAGTGATTCCAGTTTGACACCTGTCCAGATCTCCAGTCTCAGCCTTCATTTATTCATGAAGTTAATAGGCCATATGGCTGCATGCACTTATGCTCAAATAAATTTGTTAGTCTCTAAGGTGCCACAAGTACTCCTTTTCTTTTTGCGAATACAGACTAACACGGCTGCTACTCTGAAACCTGTCGTGATGAGATTGCATCTTTGTCCTCTTCAGTTATGTTTGAAGTTGGTCTGTCACCTGAGTTTCCACTCATTGGACAAACTGGTCCAAATATCTCCTGAGATACTGATCTCTCACAGTGGTGTGTAGAGCAGAACAATTTACGTCAGAGTGTTCCCTTTTCCCATTCTCTGTTGACCAGGACTGTAGTCACCAATGCATCCACAATAGTTGGAGAACGCATCTAGGGACATTAAAGTTTCTGAGTTTATGGTCAGAGTGGGAAGCATCTTTTTATATCAGCGTTTTGGGACTTTGAGCCACTTATGATGTGTGTCATGCCTTTTAGTATCAGATTGGAGCAGTGGTGCACAAACTAACTGAAAATACCACGGCAACATATTATATGAACAAGCAGGGAGGAGCTTGCTTCAACCAGTTTTTCCAAGAAGCAATAGACTTAAAAGTGGCCATTCTTCAACAAAAATCTTCAAAAACAGACTTCAACAAGAAACTGCAGAACTGGAATTAATTTGCAAACTTGACGCCATCAAATTAGGCCTGAATAAAGTCTGGGAGTGGCTGGGTCACTACAAAAAGTAATTTTCCCTCTGTTGATATTCACCCCTTCTTGTCAACTGTTGGGAATGGGCCACATCCACCCTAATTTAATTGGCCTCATTAGCACTGACCCCTCCCCCCCCCCCCCCCGCTTGGTAAGGCAATTCCCATCTTTTCATGTGCTGTATATTTTTACCTGCCTACTGTATTTTTCACTCCATGCATCTGATGAAGTGGGTTATAGCCCACAAAAGCTTATGCCCAAATAAATTTGTTAGGGTCTAAGGTGCCACAAGGATTCCTCGTTGTTTTTGCTGATACAGACTAACATGGCTACCCCTCTGAAACCTATCATACCCATATTGGCACACGTACCTGGTTGTCAAAATCAGTTAGCTGACCATCTCAGAAGCACTTTCTTCAAGAACTATTTTCAGGGAATGAAGCATCCCCTTGGTTGACCCGTTTATAATGAAGGACAACAAAAAGTGCCCTCAATTTTGTTCTTGACTGGAACTTAGTCCAGGATCTTTAACTAATGCCTTCCATCTGAATTGGGGATCAGCCCTGATGTATGCCTTTCCCCCTATTCCTGTCATCACTCAGGTTCTTCTCAGACTGAAGTTGGAGCATGCCAAAATGATGATGATTGTGCCAACTTGGCCAAAACAATGTGGGTTCTGAGTTTGTCTGTTTGACCTCCCAGATCTCTCTCTTTGCTTCAGAACCTGCTGACTCAACAACACCATGGCTAGATTGCTCATCCTGCCCTGAGCAGTCTGCACCTTTCAGCTTGGATGGTACATGGTTAGATGAAGAGGAAGGGCAATGTTCAGAAGCAGCTCAGGTAGTAATTACTAGTAGAAAACCATCTACTTCTATTAGGACGATTTATTTAGAGAAGTGGAAGCATTTTTTGGTGTGGTCGATATCCAGGAGAATTCAGCTTATGTTCAGGATGTTTTTATGTGATACAGCTGAAGTCCTCCAGTTTGGCTTTTAGCTTGTTGAGGGTTCACTTATAAGCGATCTTGGTGTTGTATTCTCCAAACCAGGGGAAGTCAATTTTCTCAAACTCCATGGTAGTGGGATTTCTGAAAGGTATTGTCTGTCTGCTTCCACTGTAAAGGAAATGGTACCATTCACACCTGAGTGGGAAGCACGTCTGTATCCACATCTTGAAGAACAACAGTTACAGTATAGGTAAGTAATTGTCTTTTTCTGTATACAGTTCGACAAGCACTGTGGAGAGCTAAATTTTCCTCTCAGGAGTAAACAAAGACATTATGGATTCTCCTAACACTTGCTATCCTACATATATTTAAGAGAAATGCCTTTGTGGCACTTTAAAAAAAGATATTTTCCAATAATCTATCTCAAGTTTCTGAGATCTGCTAAAAGTGAAAGGAAATTGATAGTCTCGTATTTCCTAGAAGACGTTTTTCCACATGGCAAAGCCACTAGCCCTATAGGCAGAGGGGATGGGTTGAACCACTCTTTTATGTAATCTGGAAAGCTATATCCTTATTTCTCATAGGAGAACTGAATATATTCACAAATCCACCGGGTCAACTTCAGAGCATTAGGGCTTTTGAAAACAAAGGTCCAATCCAACATGCATTGAAGTCAATTGTCAACAGAAAGACTCCTTTAACGGAGTTTGAATCAGGACGTAAATAAACAGAATTTTATCCTTCTCAAAATATAGATAGG
Source organism: Caretta caretta (assembly GCF_965140235.1). NCBI lineage: Eukaryota > Metazoa > Chordata > Testudines > Cheloniidae > Caretta > Caretta caretta. The sequence goes on from NC_134208.1 coordinate 171,413,979, forward strand.
CCAAAATCAATACTGTAATGTTCTCATTGAATAGATAGAGGGGAGAAATGGGTTGAAATGAAGAGTAGCCTGTTTACTTAGCTTTGGCACAGAGCAAAATGGATTGTTCTGTGCTCTTGATGTTTTTGATAAGTAGTATTCTAACAGGCATCCTCTAAAATCTGATTTGTGATGTTAGCACAGGCACAAGAGAAAAAGAATACCACAAATATTTGCAACATTTGTTATAAGTATAAGGAGGTCAGAACTTCTGTCAAACAGAAAATGAGGCACCAATCCTATATTCGAGTCTTCTCCTTTTGTATGGGTATGTAGCAACGATTACAAATTTATATCTAAATTTGATAGCCAAAACAGTGCTGCAGCAGTGAGCTGGTGAATGTCCTTCAGTCCCCCAGCAAAAGAACGAATGGGATATTCAGATATGATGTGCACCATCGTTTTTGCCTGGTGACCACAGTCACATACAAGCGTTTCCCTCATTTTCCTTTTAAAGAGGGTTTGTTCACATCTCCCTTGGGATGTCCTGATGTGATTCAATCTGCACCAGTCTTTCTGATATAAATCAAAACCCGGTGATTCCTTGGCAGGGTCAACGATGAGCTGTTTGTTTTGAGCCGTCAAAATGCTCCATGTGACTCTCCCATTGAGTCTCAGCTTCAAAGTTGGGTGTAATGGTCTTGATGTGCTACCATAGACGGTTGCTGGACTTTATATGTGAGTTATTTCATTTATTGAAATTGGACTACTTGTGGGTAACATGCATGTTTGCAGTATCAGGGCTACAATAGAGATGGAAATGTCCTTCTGAAGCATTTAGACAGGGCTTCACAAACAACTGAGACAAAAAAAGAACAGTTGTCAGATTTCTAACCTATACACATCTTGAGCATATAATTTAGATATGAATCATGGATCCCCAGTGAAATGGGCAGTAAACACTTTTACTAACCGTCTGTATGATGATTTATAAGCTCTAAAAACCACATCAAGAGAGCAAAGGGTGCAGCTGGGCATGCCTATGTAGCTTCTTGTATACTGAAGTCTCTGTGGCTGCTATTCACTTTTATTTACTGTATACTTTTCTCTGAACTATTAAAATAAATCTTTTATGTTAATACTGTCTTGAGACATGAGAGCTATGTGCAGGGGTGAAAGTAAGCCGGTACGCGCCGGTATGCCGTACCGGTAAAAAGTGGCCGCCAGTACCGGACCCTGCTTTTAACCCTCCTTTAAATCACTGCTGGAGCTCCGGGTGGCGTAGGCCAGGCAACGTGAAAGGGCTGGCTAGGGGACGCTGACCCCCTGACTCGCACCCTTCCGCCCGAGGCGCCGGCCCACATACCGACAAGTCTTCGACTTTACTTTCACCTCTGATCGTGTGCATTATAAGGACAACACCATTACATTTTCAATGCAACTGGCATTTCATGTAATTTTTTGCTTAGTATCTCTATAAACAGGAAGACTCAGCTACTTCCTTTAGACAAGTATTGCAGAGCTATTAAAATAACATGGCCTGAAATAAACCTTCCTTTACAAACTGACAAACTATCCAGATCTCTAAGCCTAACTCTAGCATAATGCTGTTTTTTCATTTACTTTAGTTTACAGTGTGAATAGTGTGTCTTTTTACTTTAAGTGTAAAAGAAACCACAGGATTAAATACACTACAGTTTCACAGTTCTACATTCTTAATTCTTCCAATAAAGTGGGAATGCCAGTGCTGTAAAAAAAGAGAGAGAGACTCAAAGAACCAAGGGGAGGAGAGATGCACTTCACCTTGCTCTAGATCTCCTCTCAGAAATGAGCTGTATATTTAGATCATAGCTAGAGGGTGCTTTCCGTTACAACATAATAGCTATATCATGATGGAAACAACCTTTGAGGCAGTGTTAACAAGAGGATCTTCCAGAAGCATTAGGTTTACTGAATGATTAAATATCTGAGAAATGTGGATCAGGGAATTAATTCTTCTGCTGTTTGGATGAAATGAGACTGTCTGTGTTTGTCGTGGGCATGTGGATGTGAAGTTTGGAGGATAGCTGCAAAAGGAATGCAGGATTTGCTCTCTCTCTCCTGAAGGTTGAATTCTTTTCTCATATCCACAGAACTGGCATATAGCCAGTGGCAGCATAAATTTCCTTAGTTAAATGGGCATCAACCTTGACCTGAAGAAACACTTTGTTGAGACATTAAGCAAGGGTCTTAACCATGGTGGTTTTTGTAATATGAACACTTCTTCACTTGGAATGGTACAGAGACCAATAGTATCTTTTATGTAACAACAGAGCAACTCTCAAATGGTAATGACTTCTGGTCAAACACAATCTGATCTGGTGGCTTAAAGGTGAAAAATTCTGTATGCCATTGCCAGTTCCATGAGCCAATCAGTTCTCTGGTGGTGATTTTTTTTTTTTAAACAGTACATGAAAAGAACAGGAGTACTTGTGGCACCTTAGAGACAAACAAATTTATTAGAGCATAAGCTTTCGTGGGCTACAGCCCACTTCATCGGATGCATAGAATGGAACATATAATAAGAAGATATATATACACACAGAGAAGGTGGAAGTTGCCATACAAACTGTAAGAGGCTAATTAATTAAGATGAGCTATTATCAGCAGGAGAAAAAAACTTTTGTAGTGATCATCAAGATGGCCCATTTAGACAGTTGACAAGAAGGAGTGAGGATAGTTATCATTGGGAAATAGATTCAGTATGTGTAATGACCCAGCCACTCCCAGTCTCTGTTCAAACCCAAGTTAATGGTATCTAGTTTGCATACTAATTCAAGCTCAGCAGTTTCTCGCTGGAGTCTGTTTTTCAAGCTTTTCTGTTGCAGAATTGCCACCCTTAAGTCTTTTACTGAGTAGCCAGAGAGGTTGAAGTGTTCTCCTACCAGTTTTTGAATGTTATGATTCTTGGTGTCAGATTTGTGTCCATTTATTCTTTTGAGTAGAGACTGTCCGGTTTGGCCAATGTACATGGCAGAGGGGCATTGCTGGCACATGATGACATATATCACATTGGTAGATGTGCAGGTGAACGAGCCCCTGATGGCATGGCTAATGTGATTAGGTCCTATGATGGTGTCACTTGAATAAATATGTGGACAGAATTGGCAACCAGCTTTGTTGCAAGGATTAGTGTTCCTTTGTTCCTGGGTTAGTGTTTTTGTTGTGTGGTGTGTGGTTCCTGGAGAGTATTTCCTTCAAGTTTGGGGGCTCTCTGTAAGCGAGGACTGGTCTGTCTCCCAAGATCTGTGAAAGTGAGGGATCATTTTTCAGGATAGGTTGTAGATCTTTGTTGGTGCACTGGAGAGGTTTTAGTTGGGGGCTGAAGGTGACAGCTAGTGGAGTTCTGTTATTTTCTTTGTGGGGCCTGTCCTGTACTAGGTGACTTCTGGGTACTCATGAAAGTGTGATTTCTCCTCAGGAACCATTTAACTATAACCTACTTGGGTCCATCTCTCAGTTATAAGATTTTAAACAAGCATAAAAGTGAAGCTGAAATATAGCTATGAAAAAATGACAGAGCCTGAGAGACCTTATTTAAAAAAGGTCATAAGAGTTTCTCTACACCTAGTTTCTTTAAATATGCATGATGTCTTTCAAGTACTTCCAATGATATGGGTCACAAGTCATGTCTTGACATTTCACAATAGATGCAACCACTTTTTTATTCAACATTTAAAATGAATCGTGGTATCTGTTTTATTGTGACTCATTTTGCTGTGAGGCAGATAGAGCATGCTATTAAATATCTTTGTTAATGAAACAGATATGAAGCTCTGTGTAGATTCCTCTTGAATGACTTCGTATAGTATTCTGTGGCATCAGAAGAGTAGTTAATTTATGGACTGTACAGCTGTTACATGTGATGTTTCAGAATTATATGACTGTAAATGGTATTTTGATAAGGTCAAACTCTGAAGTGTTGTAATAGTTTGTTTAAAGTGTGACACTGTGATTTTAACTCACTAGATAGTAGTTAAATTGCGTATATCATGCTTAAGATGTTGCCATGAATACACGCTAAGGGTAATAGTCACTCCACCTCCACAGAATCTGAGTATTTAGGCTCTGTGCAGGTAGAGCATTGGGAGATTTGGGAGGTCACTCCCACTAACCCAGGCCTGTGGTCGCCAGAGCCCATCTGCAATTTGCACACACTACTAGGGCTACTGGTTCTTCAGAAGCACAGATCCGTGACACCTACCCTGTTCCAAACCTTGGCAGTGCCCATAGTGATCTTTTGTGCTTGTCCTGTGCAGCTACTCACTCCCCTCCCCGCTCCCATGTGTCCACGTGTGGGCTAGGGTTGCCAACTGTCTAATCACACAAACCCAAACACCCTTGCCCTGCCCCTGTCCTGCCTCCAAGACCCCGCTGTGCTCACTCCATGCCCCCTCCCTCCATTGCTTGTTCTCTCCCACTCTCATTCACCTTCACCGGGCTGGGGCAGGGGGTTGGAGTGCGGGAGGGGGTGAGGGTGCGAGCTCTGGGAAGGAGTTTGGGTGCAGGAGGGGGCTCAGAGCTGGGGCAGAGTTTTGCGGTGCAGGGGGGAGGGGTGTGGGCCCTGGTCGGGCAGTGCTTACCTCAGGTGGCTCCTGGGCGGCAGCGCAGTAGGGCTAAGGCAGGATCCCTGCCTGCCCTGGCCCCGCGCCGCTCATGGCAGCGGCTGGCACATCTCTGCACCCCTGGGAGGGCCAAGGGTCTCCGTGTGCGGCCCGCACCCTGAGCACTGACTCCGCAGCTCCCATTGGCCAGGAACTGCGAACAATAGGAACTGCAGGGGCAGAGCCTGCCTTAGCCCGCTGCGCTGCCAACCGGGAGCCACCCGAGGTAAGTGGGGCTAGGGGGCTCTGTGTCGCTCCCAGAATTGGCCAACACGTCCCTGCAACCCCGGGGGGGGGGCAGGGGACTTCATGTGCTGACCCTGCCTGCAGGCACGGCCCCCGTAGCTTCCATTGGCTGCAGTTTGCGGCCAGTGGGAGCTGCGGAGTTGGTGCTCAGGGTGTGGGCAGCGCATAGATATTCCCTGACCCCCCCACAGGGTCTGCAGAGATGTGCCGGCCGCTTCCGGGAGCGGCGTGGGGCCAGGGCAGGGAGGGAGCCCCGCTGCGCCACTGGACTTTTAGCGCCTAAAACTCAAACTCCCAGTCCGTGGGCCATCTGCGGCCTGCGAACCTCCCCCGTGTGGCCCGCGGGACTCCAGCAGTTTTGGGGCCGGGTCTCTCCCTTGGCCCCGTCTGCCGCCCCCAGGCGCTCCTGCTACCATGGGCCCCGGCAACAAGTGGTGTCTGCCTGCTTGCTCCAGTGGCTGCTGGCCCCTCCCTGCGGCCCTGGGGCAGGGCTGTGTCTCCGTGCACTGCCCCCGCCCCAAACGCCCTGCAGCCAATGGGAAGCTGCAGGGCCAGTGCCTTGGGGCATCAGCATGCAGATGCCCCCTGGCCCGACCCGCCTTGGAGCCCCAGGTAAGTGCCGCACCACAGACCCCCTCCCAGAGCCTGCACCCCCTCCCCACATACTCCCTCCCACCCCCAAATTCCCTCCCAGAGCCTGCACCCCCTTCCCACGCACCCCCAGCCCCCAAACTCCCTCTCCTAGCCTGCATCCCCCCCTTTCCCACACACCCTCTCCTGCCCCCAAACTCCCTCCCAGAGCCCACACCCCAGACCCCCTCCCGCCCCAAAACTCTCTCCTAGAGCCTGCACCCCCTTCCCACATACCCCCTCCTGCCCCCAAACTCCCTCCCAGAGCCTGCACCCCTCCTCCCTCCCAGAGCTTGCAACCCCATCCCCTCCTCTTGCACCCCCACCCCCTGCTCCAGCCCTGAGCCCGCACCCAGCACCCAAACTCATTCCCAGAGCCTGCACCCCAGACCCCCTCCCCCACCCAAACTCCCTCCCAGAGCCCAACCTCTCATTTCTTCTGCACCCAAACTCCCTACCAGAGCCTGCACTCCAATCACCTACCCCAGACCTCCTCCCCCACCCAAACTCCCTCCCAGAGCCTTAGGCAGGTGGGGGGCATAGTTTTGGGGGGGCTGGTTCTGGGCGGCATGAGTGACATTATTGGCCCGCTGGCAGGATTTGAGGACTGGCACTGGCCGTAAAGTAAATTGAGTTTGACACCCCTGGCCTAAAATCTCCCAATTTGGCTTCAGTAGCCTCTGGGAGATGGAGCCTGATTCCGGGAGACTGCTGGCAAAACTGAGAGGGTTAGCAACCCTAGTGTGGACCTTAAGAGGTTCACAGGGCCTTGTGTTGGGCCTTTTTACCAGAGATGATTTTTATCCTGTAAGTAGATGAACCATCATTTTATATCCTTTTTAATCTGAGATTTTTCTGATCCACTGAGCACCTAATAGGGTATTGTACCCTATCTGATAATAAATGAGGGTCTTGAACAAACATAGACTTGGTCTTAGGTAATCAAACTGGTTTCACATTGCTATTGTTTACATTTAAATTGGCTGGTACAAATACATTTTAAGGATGGTACAACAATCAAACATTGCAGTAGTCTATATTTTCTACTAGCTGATAGAGTCCAAATTTTTTGTTTGTTTGTTTGCTGGAATTAAACTTCTAAAAAATAAAAGCGTTTAACTTTTAAGCAATGTAGTATTTCTGGAAACCAAAAAAGCACTGCATTTTGAAATCACTTTACATTTTTGCAGTAATCCCTCTTCCCCCTGCCCACCACAATACACTGTAAATGGCAATGGTTTTCTTCATGTTGAAATGAATTAAATAATCAGACTGCTAGTCATTTCCATAACCATAGCTTTGGAGTGACGAATACTATCAGTTACTAGTTTGTTTTCAATAATCGAACTTTTGCTGATTACTTAAAGAAAAATGAATGTGCTACATAATATTATCATAACCGTGTGCGTCGTTTAAAGTATATAGTAGTTGCCAAAATAAGACTTTAGAGTCGCCCACTTATGGAGAACTTCCATGGGTGAAACAAACTTGGCCTGAGGTGAAATAGTAAGGATCTCTGTACAAAAATACAGAATTCTCTGGTGGTGATGCTGCCATTCAGGATTACCCCTGTTTCAGTTTTGTTATGGTATATGTAATCATAATATAGCATGGCAAATGTCATTAGCAAAAAAATGACCTGGAATGCATGCCCGGAATAAGAGGCCATAAAAGAGATGCTTTGTCTGATGTACTTTTTGACTTACTACATTTTAATTTTATCTTTTTAACTCATTGTCTTTCTTGTTTCCCTTCTATTAGATGTTATCTCTACTTCACGCACACCTTGCCCTCTATTTTTGTTCACTATTTATATTATAGTAGCACCCAGAAGCCGCACTCAGAATGAGGGACACACTGTGCTAATCACTGTGTAATTACAGGTATGGTGCCTGCCCTGAAAGAACTTACTGTTTAAGAGTTATTATGCGCGCTCTCTCCCATCCCTTTGTATTGTTCTTCTGCTCTATTTTGCGTCAACTCTTGCTCCCCTCATTGTGTTGACCGTGACATGAGCTGTATTAGGATCCTGCACTATGAAACTGTGTTGTGCTAATGCTTCAGAAAACATGATTTTAGTAAAACAACATTCCAGCGCTGGGACCTTGAGTTGAAGCAAGAGAAGAGGAACATTGGGCATCTGGAAATGAGTGATTGTAAGGTAGCTGAGCTTCTCTAGCTGACTTTTCCTGAGCAATCTCTGGCACTGGGAAACCTGGGGCCTCGGGTTAATGAAAGCATTAAATCCTAGAAACTGTTCTTGTCCATTCTAATTTATTAGCCTATGTATATTTCATATGAACCCCTTCCCGCCCCCGCCCCACCCCCCAAAAAAAACCCCAGACCTCTTCTAAGTGACTCTTATTCACAGATGCCCTGCTGTGTTGTGAAAATATATTTGATCCAGCCAGTGAGCATGTTTTTAATTGAAATATATATTTTGGAACTAATTACATTTCTTCAGTTATTTCTTGTGATTCATCTAATAAAACAGGTTGATCAGTTTTGCCAGGAAAGGGATCAAGTATATAAAATTGTTTTAAAGTTACATATTGGTTTCTGAAGAGAGGTTTTTCCCCAAGAAAAGGGAATAAAATAGTCTAACAGTTTTCTTAAAGCATTGGGTTGGTCAGTTATTAAAGAAATCACTGCAATTCTGCCTTTCCACTGGGGAATAGCAATAAAGTATATGGTAAAAAGATGTAGCCAGTTGCTGAGATGCCATATTTGGCTAGCATGAAGATTATTATTTACTGAAACACTGCTGCTGCTAGTTGTATGTTGAAAAGCTGTTAGCTATTAAATGATTAAAGAACATTGACTCTTAAAAAATTGAATTAATCGCTGCTGGTATGTTGCCATTCAAAAAAAAATACACATTACATGAATCCAAATAATAGATCATTGCAAGGTTAATTATATGCAATTATACATACAGTTTGTGTACCTCAGGAGTGGGCAGACTTTGGGGCCCAAGGGCCACATCTGTGTATAGAAATTGTATGGTGGGCCATGAGTGCTCACGCAATTGGGGTTGGGGTGCAAGACGAGGTGAGGGTTCTGGTTGGAGGTGAGGGCTCCAGAGTGGGGCCAGAAATGAGGAGTTCAGGGTGCAGAAGGGGGCTCCGGGGTGGGGTGGAGACGAGGGCTGCAGCTGGGGGTGCGGGCTTTGGGGTGGTGCTGGGGATGAGGGGTTTGGGATGTAGGAGGGTGCTTTGGGTTGAGACCGAGGGGTTCAGAGAGCAGGAGGGGGATCAGGGATGGGGCAGGGGGTTGGGGCCCAGAGAGGTGGCTCAGGGTGGCACTTGCCTCAAGCAGCTCCCGGAAGCAGCAACATGTCTTCTCTTCGGCTCCTACGCGGCCAGGCGGCTCTGCTGTGTGCTGCCCCATCCGCAGGCACTGCCCCTGCAGCTCCCATTGGCTGCGGTTCCCCAAAACACCCATAAGAATGGCCATATTCGGTCAGACCAAAGGTCAGTCTAGCCCAGTATCCTGCCTTTTGACAGTGGCCAATACCAGGTATCCCAGAGGGAATGAACAGAACAAGTAATCACCAAACGATCCATCGCAAATGATCCATCCCTGGTTGCCCATTCCCAGCTTCTGGCAAACAGAGGTTAGGGACACCATCCCTGTACATTCTGGCAAATAGCCATTGATGGACCTATCTTCCATGAACTTATCTAGTTCGTTTTTGAACCCTATTATAGTCTTGGCCTGCACAACATCCTCTGGCAAGGAGTTCCACAGGTTGACTGTGTGTTATGTGGAAAAAATACTTCCTTTTGTTTGTTTTAAACCTGCTGCCTATTCATTTCACTTGGTGACCCTAGTTCTTGTGTTTATGAGGAGTAAATAACACTTCCTTATTTACTTTCTCCACCAGTCATCCAGTCATGATTTTATAGACCTCTATCATATCCCTTCTTAGTCGTCTCTTTTCCAAGCTGAAAAGTCCCAGTCTTATTAATCTTTCCTCATATGGCATACCCCTAATCATTTTTGTTGCTCTTTTCTGAACCTTTTCCAATTCCAATATATCTTTTTTGAAATGGGGCGACCACATCTGCATTCAGTATTCAAGATGTGGGCATACCATGGATTTTTACAGAGGCAATATGATATCTTCTGTCTTATTATCTATTCCTTTCTTAACGATTCCCAACATTCTGTTCACTTTTTTGACTGCCACTGCACGTTGCGTGGATGTTTTCAGAGCACTATCCACAATGACTCCACTCTTTCTTGAGTGGTAACAGCCAATTTAGACCCCATCATTTTAGATGTAGTTGGGATTATGTTTTCCAGTGTGCATTACTTTGAATTTCATCTGCCATTTTGTTGCCCAGTCACCCAGTTTTGAGAGATCCTTTTGTAGCTCTTCTCAGTCTGTCTGGGTATTAACTATCTTGAGCAATTTTGTATCATCTGCAAATCTTGCCATCTCACTGTTTACTCCTTTTTCCAGATCATTTATGAATATATTGAATAGAACTGGTCCCAGTACAGACCCTAGGGGACACCACTATTTACCTCTCTACATTCTGAAAACTGACTATTTATTCCTACCCTTTGTTTCCTATCTTTTAACCAGTTACCAAACCATGAGAGAACCTTCCTTCTTATCCCATGACGGCTTACTTTACTTCAGAGCCTTTGGTGAGGGATCTTGTGGAAAGGCTTTCTGAAAATCTGAGTACGGTATATCCACTGGATCCCCCTTGTCCACATGCTTGTTGACCCCCTCAAAGAATTTTAATAGATTGGTGAGGCATGATTTCCCTTTAAAAAAACCATGTTGACTCTTCCCCAACAAATTATGTTCATCTATGTGTCTGACAATTTTGTTCTTTACTATAGTTTCAACTAGTTTACCCGATACTGAAATCTGGTTTATCGGCCTGTAATTGCTTGGATCACCTCTGGAGCCCTTTTTAAAAATTGGAGTCACATTAGCTATCCTCCAATCATTTGGTACAGAAGCTGATTTAAATGATAGGTTACAGACTACAGTTAGTAGTTCTGCAATTTCACATTTGAGTTCCTTCAGAACTCTTGGGTGAATACCATCTGATACTGGTGACTTATTACTGTTTAGTTTATCAATTTGTTCCCAAGCCTCCTCTAATGACATCTCAATCTGGGACAGTTCCTCAGATTTGTCACCTAAAAAGAATGGCTCAGGTGTGGGAATCTCCCTCACATCCTCAGCCGTGAAGACCGATGCAAAGAATTCATTTAGTTTTGCCACAATGGCCTTATCGTCTTCGAGTGCTCCTTTAGCATTTGGATCGCCCAGTGGCTCCACTGGTTGTTTAGCAGTTGTTTTCCTGTTTCTGATGTACTGAAAAAAAAATTTCTATTACTTTTTGCATCTTTGGCTAGTTACTTTTTAAATTCTTTTTTGGCTTTCCTAATTATATTTTTACATTTCATTTGCCAGAGTTTATGCTCCTTTCTGTTTTCCTCACTAGGATTTTACTTCCACTTTTTAAAGGATGGCTTTTTGCCTCTCACAACTTCTTTTACTTTGTTGTTTAGCCACGGTGTCACTTTTTTGGTTCTCTTACTCTGTTTTTTAATTTGGGGTATACATTTAAGTTGAGCCTCTATTATGGTGTCTTTAAAAAGTTTTCATGCAGCTTGCAGGGATTTCACTTTTGGTGCTGTACCTTTTAATTTCTGTTTACCTAACCTCTTCATTTTAGTGTAGTTCCCCTTTCTGAAATTAAATGCTCTAGTGTGGGGCTGCTGTGGTGTTTTCTCCACCACAGGGATGTTAAATTTAATTATATTATGGTCACTATTACCAAGGGGTCCAGCTATATTCACCTCTTGGACCAGATCCTGTGCCTTTCCTCATGTGGGTTCTAGGACTAGCTGCTGCAAGAAGCAGTCATTTAAGGTGTCAAGAAACTTTATCTCTGCATCCTGGCCTGAGGTGACATGTACCCAGTCAATATGGGGATAGTTGAAATCCTCCATTATTATTGAGTTTTTTATTTTAGTAGCCTCTCTAAGCTCCCTGAGCATTTCACAGTCACTATCACCATCCTGGTCAGGCAGTTGGTAATATATCCCTACTGCTATATTCTTATTATTAGAGCATGGAATTACTATTCAGACAGATTCTGTGGTACAGTTTGGTTCATCTAAGATTTTTATTCATTTGATTCTGCACTTCCTTTCACATATAGTGCCACTCCCCCACCAGCACGACCCATTCTGTCCTTCCGATTTATTTTGTACCCTGGTATTACTGTGTCCCATTGATTATCCTTATTCCACCAAGTTTCTGTGATGCCTATTATATCAATATCCTCATTTTATATGAGGCACTCTAGTTCGCCCATCTTATTATTTAGACTTCTAGCATTGGTAAATAAACACTTTAAAAACTTGTCACTTTTTAGCTGTCTGCCATTACATGATGTAATTGGATGAGACTTTTTTCTTTTCACTGTTTCTCATCCGATCTTACCTGTATTTTATCATCTTCCATCCTCTCCTCCTTACTATGACATAGGGAATCTCCATTAATAGATCCTCCCCTAAGGGATATCGCTGTCCGAACCACATGCTCCTCTGCACCTGTCGGCTTTCCCCCGGCCGTTTAGTTTAAAAACTGCTCTACGACCTTTTTAATTTTAAGTGTCAGCACCCCAGAGTTAAATAATAGCGGAGAGGAGGAGAAACAAAGTAAGAGACGATTGTTAAGAGTGAAAAGCTTTGAAGAGCTGGAAATGGAAAAGACTCTGTGGAGTGCAAAGAAATTGCAGAAGAGAAAGCTCTTGCACTAGGAGTGGTGTAATTGTTTGAAGCGACAGATTAAGGACCCAGCTAGAAGGGTGGAAGGCACTTAAGAGGCAAAGTTCATGAGATAAGCAAGACCTTGTCCATGAGGGTTTTAAAGCCAAAGAGAACAAGATTTGTCTGGATCCTGAAATTAATGGGAAGCATGTGGATTTGTATGAATACTGGGGTTGTAACTGTTCATGCCATTTTTTATAATGAACACATTGTATGGTATCAAAGATCATATTGCAATGACTGGCATTAGTGCCCTGAGTCAAGTCAGCAATATATGCAAAAGGGAAGATGTATATCACACTAGCTATAACTTGAATATGTTTATGGCAAATATTGTTCCCCTTTGCACAGGTGTAGAAGGCCAGACAGGCAGTGGAACTGATAGACTTCCACTGGGTGACTGGAAAGAAGCACAGGATGTAGGATTCTTTGTGTGCAGCTATACTCGGAGAAGGCTCCACCCTATTGTACAGTGTTGTTTTGAAGGTGTAGCAGGTTGGGGGAAGGCTGGAAAGTGGCCAGTGGATTCAGAACTACACATATTCATTAGTAAGCCCCATCTCCAGTATAGGGATGATTAGGGGAGCAGGGCAGAATGGCGGTCATGGAGTGGTTGTGCTGTCATTCCTTGCAGAGTATTTAGTTATTCTCACTGCCCCACCCATCCACACACACCGAGTGCACAGAATTTTGAGAGTCCTTATATAATTAACCATCAGACACTTACAACGGCATAGCCATCTTGTTGACCAGCATGGTCAACAGTCATTTTAAGCAAACCATTTCAACAATAAACAGTTTAAGACAAGGACCGAAAAATGTACTGTTTTACTTCAAACTCTATTCAAAATTATATTCTGAGCTCTGTATTCCAATAGTGTGTTTTGCTTCTTTAAGGAGTGCTTTAAGTGTGCTTTGCTTCCTCAGGAAATACACATTTTGCTCTGGTGGGTGGTAGGTAGGGTTGCAAACACTCCAGGGTTGTCCTGGAGTCTCCAGGAATTAAAGGTTAATCTTTAATTAAAGATTATGTCATGTGATGAAACCTTCAGGAATACGTCCAACCAAAATTGGCAACCCTAGTGGTAGGTCGTGAGCTTAGTTGGAAATACTGCATTAATGTAGCTTCATAGTGGGGGATTTTGTTGTTGTTTTCTTTTAAGAAATCCCTCTTCATCAGAACTAAAAATCGTTTGTGTCAAAGGTCATACATCTGGAAACATTAGCATTTAATTTCCCATATGCACAATACAAGCTCTTAGTTGCGTCCTGCAACAAGAATTCTGCCTTTATCCTAGAAATCCAACAATCCAAAGTTAATTTATTGTTTAAAGCCGTGTTTCAGTTGGGTGTCTCCTGTTTATCATGTACAATTGGTTATATTTTATGATCATCAAGAGCAATTTTAAGAGTAGGGAATTAGGTCTCTCTTCACCTCCCCCTCTGTTCTGTACCACTTAGCAAACCCAGCAATCTGTTTGTTGGCCCAAATGTCGTATTCTGAATTTCAATTTTGCTTGTTTTTGTTCTCTTTAATGATGTTACAAGAAACAGGGGTGGAGTGGGGTTTTAAGTGATTCCCTGTCTCAGCAGTTCACCACCATCCAGTTTCTCAGGTGATTTCCCATTCTACCTTCTGCTTACTGGTGCAAGAGTTGTGTAGACTTGCATGTTCTGGTGATAGCCCATCTGATCTTTTGCTTATTTCTGTTTTAATCTCTTATAAGGTAAATTCTTTCCTTCCACAATGGGAAGCTTTCAGGAGTAGCTACAAGGCACATATTTTTGCTGGAATCGACTAGCTCAGGGAGTTTGAGTTTGAAAAACATCCTCTTGTGTATTATTTTTACTTTTAAGAATGTGTTGTCACAAACTCTTGAAGAACAATTCACATTAGAGGAGTGAGAGATGTTCAGAGCTCAGACAGGTTTCAGAGTAGCAGCCGTGTTAGTCTGTATTCACAAAAAGAAAAGGAGTACTTGTGGCATCTTAGAGACTAACCAATTTATTTGAGCATAAGCTTTCGTGAGCTACAGCTCACTTCGTCGGATGCAGTTCAGACAGTATCACATGCCCATTGCCTTTTGAATGGTGAGACTTGACCCCAGCGTGCTTTTGTTTCTGATACCCTACTCTTTTTAGTCTCTCTTTTGCTGCAGGTATTTAACTTTTGCCTTTCTATGGCTCTGCAAAGCTTTGAAAGTGCTAGATTATTTAAAGCATATTAGAGATATAAGGGAAAATATATGCAATATGTAACCACCGATTCCTTTGTTTTGACATTTATCTTACTGTATTCATTTTGCCAGTTGGCTTCAGGCACAGCTACCAAAAGAATGAGCACATGTTGCATTCATTAGTTCTCATCTGGCTCTACTTGGTTTTGCAAGACAGACAAAAGCATGGTCATATTAAATAGACTGTAATGCATTTGTAATATGAGTTCTCTCACACTTAATGGAATGATAGCATTGCAAAAGCAGCTAGTTTTAAACTAGGATATTACACTTCAGTTTATTGTAAAATAGTGCATATAAGCATATTGCCAATGGTAGCATTACTTTTTAATTTTGAGAGATATGGTATGAAAATACCAAAAATTGGTATATCACTTCCATTTTCTCATGCATTGTTTGGCTGCAGTTACAATTTTTATTGATTGTAATACATGAGCAAACACACTTTGGGACAGTAACAGTTTTCATTTACACTGTTTTTGTTCGTTTTTCCAGTTATTAAAAATGCAACATTGGAACTCCTCCTGGTTAGTTATTCTTAACTATAATTGTTTGTTCAGGTCTATGTAGGTGAATAAAAATTCAGTTGTTGCTTTTTTAATTTTGTAAAAACTAATCTGAAAAACCTGTGGATTAGCACGCATTGAGGACAAGTGGCAGTATAGCTTAATCTGAAGGAGAAATAGCAGAGGTACAGGTCTCTAAATTAAGAACCCAACTTTGCTCCTGTTGATTTAAATGGGGGTAGGAATGGACCCTTATTGTGTAGAAACAATAGCCTTTTTTTTCTTTTTTTCCCCTTATTTTGAAAACTAGTTAGTGAGAATTCTGTGAATTCCTCGGACTTTTTGCTAAAACAGAGGTAACAGAGTTCTAACATTTGAGATCTTTAATGGATAGCTCGTGCACTGTGACAAATTGCTGTAGTGCATGGGTTAGTGAGTGCCTTTATTATTGTATTTCTGATGTCTGAGATTTAGCCACTCCCTGAAACAGTCTCAGATTTTTTTTCTGCATCCCACCCCCTTTTGCCTCTCTCTCTCTCTCTCTCTCTCAAAAGCAGAAGCTTTCCTCTTGCTCAGAGTGCAAAGAGAGGCAGAAGGAGGAGACCTATCTTAAGGAGTTTTTATTTGTGCCAACACAGAAGTGCTTTGTGGTGGGCCATCTGGACTGGGAGGATTTCCTCAGAATTCAAAGTATGCCTTCAGATTTACAGAGCTGGGATTTACTCTGAAACTATCTGGGAAGGCAGCAAGAAACATAGAAACAACTGGTTTTATAGTACTTGTAACATAGGTGACAAGAATGGAAGACAGCTTGCCTTGTCTTGCTTCAGTATGTGATTCCTCAGCACTTATGAACTTCTGCACTGGTAAAGTATATCTATCTTTTCTTTACTGGGAATGCCAGGGCAGTCTCTGAAAGTTCTTATGAATCATGACAAAAGAAATCTTGTGCTAAAGACTGCTAAAATGAGTTCCCCAACTCTTTCTTTGCCAGTCCCCTTAGCCCACACCAAAAAAAGAAAAAAAAATACAAGTAAATAACATGACAAATATTTATCTGCGTACATCAGTAATTCTGCACCCTTGTTACAGTCAGCAAGGTGTGCTTATTCAGAGATCAAGATAGCTTACTATAATGTAATTTACAGAACAGAATGCATGGTGGCCTTGAAACAAAACAACTTTTTACTAGTGTACATGTACAATATAAAATACTTACTAGAGAGGGAATAATTAAACTAAATGTTTGATGGAAAAATACTCTTGGCGTGGTGACTTTTGTAGTGTGAATACACCCCCGCCCCCCCGGAGAATTGCATGTTAGTTCATAAAATGTATCATATAATGTGTTTTTCATTTTAATTAATATTTCAAATATTAATATATTTCAAATTAATATATGATCTATGTAAGCCTTTTACAGAGAAATGCTTCAGAAAACTAAATGTCTATTTCAACTTCAGTGTTGTATTAAAAAATTAAGTAAGCCACTGCAAGAAAGTTTTGATTGCATCGGGCTCCTAAGGCAGGAGGCAGTAAAGATTCATTCACAATAAGTAGTTAAAATAACCATGCATGCTGAAATTTCAAGTATGTGCAATGCTGTATTTTTGTTTCTGCATGGCATGGCATGTTCTCACAAACTTAACTCAGTCTTCCTTTTCATTTTTAACGTTGACTGAAGCCTTACTAAGAGTAGCAAAAACTTTCAACATAAACTTCCTTTGTTTAAACAATTGTTATCAAACCAAACTGTATTTGGTGTAAGTTAAAAAATTAACTGCAAGGTTCCTGCTCTTTCATAAAGAAGTTTGAAATAGATCTTTAATATTCGGAGACAAGACCACTGAGTCAAATTAGAGGAATGAAAATACTGCTGGGTAGTCAATAAATAAATACTCATCCCAAAATCACACATCCCTCACTGAAAAAAGTACTGCTTTGCTTACTGATTCATAAAGGACAATTTTGATATGAGTACAACAATACATGTACAAAATCACATGCTTTACAGACTTAAGATAAAAGATGAACAGGAAATGATTAATTCCATATTTTAACTTTTTTTTTTTTTTTACGTTTCCCAAATGTAACGGTAAATGCTCAAAGCAGTAGATTTCCATGCATGTTTAATTGGTAGAAGAATAGCACTGCTCTAATTTAAGTTCCTAAACTGGGAAATGTACTGTACTTTATCTGCTGCAGAATTCAAAGCATTCAACCACGATTAATCAGAATGTAATATTAAGATGTTGCAATCAGAGGGGAGTGAATTGGATATTAAAAAAACACTAGTGCTTCTCATAATCCCTTGCATAGTTACACAATGCCAGAACGTACACCAATACGAAGAAGGCTGCTGTTTAACTCTTTAAGTACCCACAGAACAGAAATCAAAGGGCACTAAGTTCTGTGGAAATACTTAGGGTCATATTTGGCCACCCTTGTTGATGCTGAGTGGCACCTTATTCAGCAAAAACTCCCATACGTTTTTATGTTCCTTAGTAAATAAGGTTTTAATAATCCTCTGAAAAAATTCAGGTGCCATCTCAAGCTGGTGATTTTTAAAAGCAAATATGAAATTCCAAATTGTGAATGAGTTGGATGGTTACCTCACTGTTAATTTTTCTTAAGTATTTCCATCCTAATGTGCATTGGAAATATAGGCCCCTTTCTACCTTCTAACAACAGCAATTTTAGTTTTAGTTAATTGGAAGCAGGAGACTACGAAAGGATGATGCTTGTTCCTATAGTCTAAGAAAAGGACTCAAATCTTTAATGTAAATTTTTGTACTTTGTTAAATGTATGTTAAAGTCTCTAAAACAAAAACACAAATAACAATAAAACAAGGATCTTATCATTCAATTTTGTATATCTTTGTCATAATCAAGGTTTTAGCCCTCGTTGGACAAATTAACTTAACATTTGTTTCTATACTTGTTCTGTGGAACATAGCTTCCACTTCGCAATTTTTAAAAAAAAATAGTTCCTATGAAATTTTATTATATAAAATTTTGGAGGGAATTTGCTCTGTTTTGAAAATAAAGCATTTCAAGCTTAAGTAACAAGCATTTTGGAGAAGCAGCTGCTTCTTCACAGTTTTAAACTGGGTTCCATTATAAGTCATATTTTTGATCTTCCCCCTAAAATTGTCTCTTTGGTATAAATGCTTAACAACTCTGAAATGCTTTTTTTAAGAAAACCCACAACATACATTTTAGATATAAGGTGCAGAACACCTTGGTCTGATAATGGTAGTTGATTCACACCTTATAAAAACCTGACCCAGTAAAAGGGCTACTTGCATAAACAAGGTTTGCGGGACTGGCCTCTACTTTGTTTGGCAAAACTGCCACTGATGGCAGGAGTTATGTCTGGGCAAGCTTTTGGCACTCTGCTTTACCACTACCTGTAATTGTTTTCATGTTGTAGTTGTGACTGGCAGAAATGAGTGGGGGAAGGCAGTAGGGGGGAAAGGAGTTTTCTCCACTTATTGTGGGGAAATCCTGATTTCCATTTCCAGATCTTATAGTGCATACATTCAAGTACTCATCCCCTGCTTTCACTAAAAGATTCCTTCATCATGAATGAGGCTAAAGAGTGGAGCACTTGCACTTCCTTTATAGCATGGGATATATCACATCACACCTGGCAGAGAAGCTTATTCAAATTTAAACTACTGGTGCTAGATAGAAGTAGTGGTAATTATTCCGCAAATGTTTGGTTATAAGGATGGCTTTTATAGTTAAAACAGTGTCAGTGCCCCTGTAATAGCATCTTCAGAGAGAACTTGGCTGTAAAAATTAGCTCTGGGATGATATATGTTGTTTCAGCCCAGGATTGAGGTTTTTGTTTTGTACCAGAGAAGATAAATTTACTTGCGAACAAAATTAAGGAATTTTTAAAAATCCAGTAGTGAGTGTGTTGTTGGGGTCTGAGTATTTCAAATTACATTGTAACTTTTTTTAATGAATGTAAGCAAATTCTAATGACACTAACTGCTGTGCAGCTGTTCTTGGAAAGATGGATGACCTTAGACTGTCCTATTGTCTGGAAATCCATATATTTTAAAAGAGTTTTTACTTAGGCTTTGGCTATTCTGGGGTTTTACCATGTTAGATCCATCAGAGCCTAGCAACCAGTAGAAGTACACTGGTTTAAATTCCTATTTTAAGCAGGAAAAGCTCCATTTTGATTAATAGAATTCAAGGCCAGAAGAGATCATTGTGATTGTCCTGTGTGACCTTGTATATAACACAAGCCATACAACTTCCCCAAAATAATGTATGTTTGAACTAGAGGGTATCTTAAAATAAAAATAAAATAAAATAATCCAATCTTGATTTAAAAATTGCCAATGTTGGAGAATCTACCACCAACTTTGATAAATTCTCCCAGTCATCCTCAGTGAAGGTTAATTACCCTCACTGTTAAAAGTGTATGCCCAATTTCCGGTCTGACATCTAGCTTCAGCTTCCAGCCATTGGCTCTTGTTATACCTTTGATCTGGTGCAGCTTGCACTAGTTTCAAGCTGAGATAAGCTGTGTGGGTGCAGATCATGACTTATAGCAGATTTGGCTGTCTACGCTAGGGTTTGGCAGCTAGTCTGGTGACTGGCCACTGATAGGTAATTCTGCAGTGAGGACAAGGCCTTTAGAGTGTGGAGAGGGGAGAGAGAAGGAATTGAAGAGAGTGTCCAGAAAGTCTAGATGTCATATTTCTCTTGTCAGTTGCTCCTGATTCTCTTCCCCAACATAAGGGAGAAGGGGGTTGTTGTACCATGTTTGCTCTATTCTTTTCCTCTCTGTAGCTTTCAGTAATTGAGAGTCTGATGTGTTGGAACTTGGAGGGAAAGTTGGGTGGAATTGCTTAAGGCAGAGGGGCTGTGAGATACATCCTCTGTGCTCCAGTGCTGGCTAAAACATTGAGTCGCTGTGTGATGTTGGGCATCGTCAGAGAAGAGGCACTTTCATAGATGCTAAGTAGTAGTATTTTACAGTTCTTTCCCATGTGACTGTTACTCAGTTAGCTGGGGAATAGTCTGCTCTGTGCTAGGATGCCAGTGGAAAGGGAAAGTTATCTCAGCTGAGATCATTCCCTTGTGCCAAATTGCAGCCTAAAGCAGTCGAGCTGTATGGAGTCACTCTACCCTTGGGAATGGACAGTTGCACACACTGTGGAATGTCTAATGTTGCATTCTGCAGTTTCTGGAAAGGGAGCAGTCTTTGTCTCCCCTTCACCCAGGAAATTCATGGCAGTTCTCTTGGCCAGTATATATGGAATTATTTTTTTTCTGCCTAGGACAGCGAAAGTAAAGATAGAATATTCACACTAATTTTTAATTATACACTGATATGACTAATATTGTGTTAATGTTGTTTTTGACTTTTAAAAAGACTGAAATGCCTCGGGGGAAATTGTCTCCTCGCAGTAACTGTGAATAAGTGCGTTCTGGGCCGAGGGAGGTCCGGCAATGGTAGAGGTTATTCCCCTCCATCAACCTGTGGAGTGGCACTAGAGTTACATCACATCTGATACTGTAGCCCATGTCAGGTTCTGCTCCTACTCAATTACATGAAGGTGTGTGGCTGGCTGATACACACAGGGATGGATCCCCTGATCCTACTGCCCAGACACAACAGCACTAACAGAGCTTCTGCAGAGCTGGGCTCTTGTGGCACACATGAGGTGTGGATTATATACACAGATTTTACAAATCTTGCACACAGTGGAACTGTATGTGGCTACGTGCCCTTCTATAGGCTCATAGGAAAGGATGAGATTTTCCCCTTAGTAAACTGTAGAGAGCTTTAATCAAGGTGGAGGAAGATCTATCTACGATAATTTGTGATAACCTAAAGTGTTTTCAACCGTTCATGTTTCTGGACTATGTTTTTGAATTGGGTCTGTTAAATCAAAATGGATCCAAAATGCACGTATACAATACAGATGGGAAGTTAGAGCTGAGGAGAGTGAGTCAGAACCAATATTTGGTATTAACTGTGAAATATGAAACTTAGGGTGACTTTAAAACCATCCGGACAGGGTTGGTTTTCACATAGAAAGGTAAATTCTACTCATGAACTAAGCCAAAATCCATAGTGATTTAAACTTTTATCAATATGTGTGTTTTTGTAATATTTCATATGAATCATTAATTTTAAAGTATATTATCTGTCTTCTCTTTCTGTTTTTAAGTGTGTAGTACGTCTTAATTTTTAACATCAGACTTTTACATTATTATCATTACTATTACATTAGTATTTAGAGTAGAGCTGATGTGAATTTTTTTCATCAAAGTAATTGCAATGAAAAATATCTGTCTTTTTTTTTTCCCCCCAAGAAAAATAGAATAATTTCATTTTTGATGTCTTCCAGTTTTCTATGAACTGGAAACTGAAATCAGAAAAATTTTGCTGAAAACTTAAAATGTTTCAGTTAAAAAAGAAATGAAAACTTTTAATGGGAAATTTCTACAAAGAATGGGGGAAAACATTTTTAAAAAATTCCCACAAAAAACGACTATATTTTTTGACCAGTTCTAATCTAGAGATATAAAGGCATCATTGTGTTAGGCGCTGCACAAACAGGTAGAACAGTGACAGTCCCTGATTTAGTGAGTTCTCAATTTTAAAGATTGGAGATGAAATCCTGGCCCCACTGAAGTCTGTGAGAGTTTTGCCATTGACCTCAATGGGGCAAGAATTCTGCCAAAGAAGTTGCATCAGTCATCTTATATTTGTTTGTACAATTATGTTCCTTAGCATTTTCATATAGTTTTACTTACCTGTAATAGATGAGTTAGAAAATGGAACACTTCAGCCCAGTCTCAATTGGTCTGGGCACAGAATTTAAATGAACATATTGTAAAGCAGCTTCAGATAATTCAGTATTAATTCAGTTGGACAAAGCAGTATGGACTCATTAGTTTAGAAATGAAGTTAACTTAACGTGTAGTGTTCAGCTAATTTTGTTTGCAGGCCAGTGTAGATAGGGTCTCCCTTATGGTAAACTTACTATCAAAGAGCTATTTGATTCTGATAGCTTTTCCCTTTTCAGGTAACTGATACCAAGGAGCATGTCTTGTCTTATCCAGCTTTGCCCAGAATAACCTAGCACGTGTCAGTCCCAGTCCCGTGCAGAATGATGGAGATAGTTAGTCTAACCATTAGTTCAAAGAAGTTGATTGTTTGACCAACTGAAACAAGTCAGAAAATATGGGCATTTTACAGACAGAGTTTGCTAAAATTATTTTGTTATAGGGCACCTGGCATTTTCTGTCTTTGCTGTACTTTAAGGTCAATAATTGGTATTTTACTGAGAACTAAGGAAGGAGAAGCATGTGATATCACTGGCATATTTCTCAGTATAATTTTGTTACTAGTCAAGATCTCAATATAACACAAATATGTAATATGCTTATAACTTATTTAGTTAATTTGATTTGCTTTAAAAAAAATCTAAAATTATTGTTGAGATATTTCTGCCAAATGTGTGCTTGAGTCTGCCACCCTTTTAATGGTTACAGGAATGTGCATTAACAACCAAAGAGGGATATGAAAGGATAACAATGATTGAAATAGGATGATGATTAATCTTTCACAGAAAAGAACTGAAAACTATATAGCTGAAGTCTTGTCTGTTAAAAATAGCAGTCCTGGAGTATTGTCAGAAAATTAGCCCAGTAGCACTCACAATAGACAAACATGTTAAAGGAGCAAAGTAGCTAAGCAAACTCACTTCAAAAATCACAAAGACAAAAAGCAGACTAAGTAATTGCGTAGAACCCCGAGCAGCTCAAGGTGGCCACCTGTTCGCTTTTAATTGTGTGTGTGTGGGGAGGGGGGGCAAAATATTCCTGCTTATGGCCCCCAGTGGACTAGTACCACCTCTACTAGTACATGTTTTTTAGTCACATAAAAGTGAAATTGACCCTTGTGAAGAGGGACCCGAATAAGTATGTAAGCCCTCCACATAACTTAAGCATTACAGAGCCACATATTCAGGGCTTATATGATGCAAAGGGTCTTAAAGCAAAACTCATCTGTGCAGGAGACAGAGTTTTCTCGGGTGTTGATTCAAGATTGGGAAACAAAATCCCACAGCAGCTTAGAACCATCAAAAACCTCACGCTCTTCAGCTCTAAGAGCAAGGCTCGCTTCTTTGCCCTTGCCTTCTCTAACATAACCCCATGGTGATATATTAAAAGAAAAAACAACACTGGTCTGCACACAAACTGGGGAAAGGGTGAGAGAACGAACCACACGTAAACTGACCAGATGTCCCGATTTTATAGTGACAGTCCTGATTTTTGGGTCTTTTTATTATATAGGCTCCTATTACCCCCCACTTCCTGTCCCAATTTTTCAGACTTGCTCTCTGGTCACCCTAACCACAAGTGAGTGAAATTAGTCACATTGCTTAATGCACTCCTAGAAGGTGTTCAGATACTATGGTGCTGAGCATGCTGTAAGTATTTCCATAAAATAGGATAGAATTTAGAGGCTCTCTCCCTTGTGGGGAATTTTACCTCTAACAGAAAGCATTTGGTTGTGAAATCTTGCTTAACACATTTTTTTTTTTCAAGCATGAATTGCCACCAATTCACAGATATGTTTAATACTAGCACACCCGTAGGTATATCTTATTTTATTTCTAAACTGCCATAGAAGTGCACTGTGTTTACAGACTGACAAAAGGCAGGGGACCCTGCTCTGAGGAGATTATTAACAGGAGCTGATCCTACAATCCTTTACATTTGCAGTTATCCTTACCTATTAGCTCACTGACTTCAATAGGACCACTTGGGTGAGCTACAATTTATACGATGGGGTAGCCCTAAGAGAGCTGTGAGAATTGAAGTATGGCTATAATGTCTGCCCATATTGGTCAGGCCAGAGCCTTCATAGCTTGAGAGATCTAAAATCATAACTGAAGGAAGAATGGCAGATGCAGGTTAGTAGGTATTACTAATATCAATCCTAAATTTAGCCCTCTTGCACGCAAACCAAGCGTTATCTCACTTTATTCTACTCTGTTAATATAAAAAATGTGAAATCTTGAAAATGAGGTTATGAGAAGGCTTATGGATGCTAAAAGATGGATGCCATATGATGTCATGTCAAGCTTTTTTGCTCTTGTTTTTGTTTTGCTCTTGTGTTTTGCGTTTTTATCACGTCTTAACAAGGCATTTTGGCCAGTAACATTATGCAGAAATAGCATAATGATTGTACAGTCCCATTATATAATTGTAAATGGACACTTCGTTATGTGTGATGCTTAGAAGTGCATAGTTCATCCAACTGGGATAATTTTATATGAATTTATATAATTTAATCCTATAATTTAACAAAGACTTCTGGGAAATGGAATAAACTGGTAATTCTGTGGTCAGACTTCAGCTACAGTCAAAATGAACTCGCTTCTTAGAATTTCTTTTCTGTTTCAGATTATTCCAATATGAGGCACTGAGCTAAGTTTTGAAAGGTCTACAAGATAAAATTTCTGTGGAAAGGGTGGCGGGGGGGTGGAACTAGAGTAAATACTAAATCTTTCTACAGACAACTTACATTTGGCAGATTAACCTTTTCTGATATTTGTAAATATTTATCAAGCTTTTCAGCTAATAGCAATTATTACTGAGTTGAATGGGTTACTATAAAAATATGTGTCTCCTGTCTGTAAGATGCATGCAGATGGTACCCAACTTCATTGTCTCTAATTTGTCTCATGTAGTGTAATGAATGACAGTGTTTACTGGAAGCTGGGATTTGGCTGAGCTAGCTGGCTGAAGTCCAGATGAATAATGACTGAGATGATATTGGTAGTCTGAGGGAGGCAACCAGAAGGGTATTCGTAATTATATCAGCTCCCTTTATTGAGGGATTGAAACCGCTAGCAGTGACACAGGTTTGCTATTTCGGGTTCTTGTTCTGCATTGGAATTATGCACTTTGTTTCTGGGTTGCCTTCTGGGGGAATTCTCATTGGGGTCCCTTTTGATTAGTAAAAATTCTTGGTTTATTAAATTTTAAAAAACCTAAAGAAAATCAAAACACAACACGAGAGCAATAAAAAATCTGCTTTTTTGAGCACAAAGGACTGAGTGGGTAGAATCTAATTTTCAGTGTCACTTATTTAGCTGCAAGTAGGCTTTCTCCCTCAGTCATGAGTCAAGTTTTGATTGTACTTTATCACTCCCATTTTTTCAGTTGTTTCGGACACATCTAGGGAAAAACACTATCCATTATTCAAATACTTAGTGTACTAGAGTTGGTGTGGTTCTGCAGAGCCTTCTCTTTCATGTCAGCCATTACAGGCAATACTCTTCCTTTTGTGAACAAGCAATCCCTGGAGGGATCCAGTGTGTATCTCTAGGATTTTGTTACCTTTTAACCTGACATACATGCTCTTTGCCGTACTGTATTTAACTTCATATTTAAATAAGTACAGCAACGTTTCTCTTCCCCTCCCGTTTCCCAGAAGAACAAATGTAATTTGAGGGAGCAACCTGGCAAGAAATGAGAGAGAACTCCAAAGCAAAAAAGCAAAGCACGCACACTCTGCCTACAGTAGGAAATCCTGCTGTGTTTGACAATGGGTATCAGAGAGTTTGTCTTGGCCAGCGGTTCTCAAACTTCATTGCACTGTGACCCCCTTCTGACAACAAAAATTACTACAGGACCCCAGGAGGGACGGGGGACGGGACAAAGCCCGAGCCACACCACCCTGGGTGGGCTGGGGGGGAGTGGCCAAGCCAAAGCCCTGGGTGGTGGTGGGGGGTAAAGCCAAAGGGCTTCAGCTCTGGACGGGGGGCATGGAACCTCAGTCCTGCTGCCGAGGGTGAAGCTGTTGGGCATCGGCTGAAGCCCCGGGCCCCACCAAGTCTAACACCAACCCTGGCGACCCCATTAAAACATGGTTGTGACCCATTGTGGGGTCCCGACCCACAGTTTGAGAACCGCTGGTCTAAGGTAAGAGAAAAGGTAGTCTGGCTTATTTTTAGAACACAATAGCTAGTGGTTTCTTACTAACTCATTCTAAAAGTCTAGTGTAATGCAATGAAGGCAAATCCATACTTCAGCACATGCAAGCCAAGGGTTCAGCTCAACCAGCTAGCACCTACTAGTCATTTTCAACTTGTTTTTAAGAAACACATTTCTCCTAATGTAGATTTACCCAAGTACAACTCCATCCACAACCGTTGTTGAAAATGGTAGTCCTACAGTGTACATAGGGTAAAGAAAATTATAGGAAAGCATGGAAAAATCCTTGTTTTACTGGGCACATCCTGTAACCACTTCCATCCACCTTGATACTTCAAGTGACTCTTCCTTTCCTGAAGGCTGGTGCAAGTTACTGCAGCTACAACAGTAGGATGGAAAAGGGGGCGTTCCTTTACAGTATAGAGCAGGGCTTTGGATCCGGCCCACGGGATTTCCCCTCCACGGCACCGCAGGCCCTGTGCCACTGCTGGAAGCAGCCAGCACCACGTCCCTGCGGCCCCTGGGGAAACGGGGGGTGGGGTGGACAGAGGGCTCTGCGTGCTGCCCTTGCCTCCAGGCAGCGCCCCCCCGCAGCTCCCATTGGCTGGGAACAGGGAACCATGGCCAATGGGAGCTTCAGAGGAGGTACCTGCAGGCGAGGGCAGCGCGTGGAGCCCTCTGCCCCTCCTCCCCCAGGGACTGAAGAGACGTGGTGCCGCCCACTTCCAGGAGTGGCGTGGGGCCAGGGCAGGCAGGGAGCCTGCCTCAACCTGACTGTGCACCACTGCCACCCTGGAGCCGCTCAAAGTAAGTGGCGCTGGGCCAGAGCCCAAACCCCTGCCCTGAGCCCCCTTCCTGCACCCCGACCCCCTGCCCCAGCCCTATGTTCATGGCCCTGCATGCAATTTCCCCATGCAGATGTGGCCTTCGGGCCAAAAAGTTTGCCCACCCCTGCTATAGAGACTTCACCTATGTCAAACAAAAATTATATGTAAAGCACATGTGAATGAATATAAATACCATATTGTTTGTACATAATTCATACACCAACTACATGAATATAATTCCTTTTATATGAAAGTCCTCACAGACCGAATATAATACATCAAAATATGATTAAACGCAGAAAAGACTTGTGCTTACTCTGCACAGATAATAGGTCATAAAAATATATAGTATATGTGTGTAAACTAATACATACACATATCACTTAGTTCATGAATCAGTATGTGATCCTTCATAATTCTTATATGTAGAACATGCTGCTTAGAGTACATATATAAAATTATTTTTGTTCTGGTAGGTAAATTATTACAGAAAACTGTGCTTGGCTTAATTTAAACAAAATTTTCCCCAAGACTTAATTCCTTCTTTGCATCAGATCTCTCCTTAGTTTAAGCAGGAAAGCAATGGTCACCCTAAACGGTGCTTGACTCCATTATGTACTATCCTCTTAAGCTTTCTCTGCATTAGGAATTATACAAAATAAAATTAAACAAGGTTCCAGTTGCTTTTGGTGTTTTGCTATTCTATTAATCAAACTTGCTTTTGAGCTATGCTAGGACTCTCACTGATGCTAACAATGATTCAGCTGAAATAGTGGTTGGATATTTTTCTTTAAAATTCCTTGTTGTAGACACAGCCTAAATGTGGCTTAGAAGGGTAGTGTAAACTGTTTGTGTATATATAAAATTTCTTGCCCTTCAAGAAATTCTTCTGGTATCTGTGAATGAAAATGCCTGAATCCCATTATTAGTTTAATCTCTGTTTACCTCTATTGTTTGTTCTGTTTTGTAAATTTTACTTAGGTTTCATGGTAGTAATGCTGCTGGTAAGAGATTCTGCAGTTTCAATTTTTTCGAAAATTCTTCTATTGCTTCACAATCTAGGATTTCTTAGATTAAACAATAAAAGTAGCCTTCTCCTTTCCGAAATAACCATCACAAGGTAAACTCAGCCTAGCTGTGTATCCAGACCTGCCTCACAGGGGTGGTATGAGGATTAATTATTTAATGTCTGTGCCATTCTCCAAATATACAGAGTGCTTTACAATGGCAAGCAAGCATGATTATTACTGCAGAAAATGTCCTGCAGCATCAAAGGTGTGAACTGTTCTTTCCACCCACACCTTGTTTACTTCAGTGAGGTGTTAGTTGGGGAGCTTCACTGGGAACATTTAAATGCTAATTTTCTTAAGCAATATCAGCCTAAAAACCCCAAAAATTTAAGTGGAGTCAAGGAAGTTTCAGATATATTATTTCAATACCCTGCTGTCCATTTCCAGATTGACATGGGTTTACGAGTTCTGCAAAGCAGGATTTTCCTGTCTCACAGCTTAGGCTGGAAGGAGGTTTTTTCTGCCATTTGTGTTGGAATTGTTCCTTCATATTTCCCAATCCCTTCTCTGTAATGACTGAAATGCATATTTTGCACATTACTTTTTTTTTCAATGCGGCTACAAGCCATTGTAAATATCGCCTGACAGAGTGGTTGTGTGGGAGTCACAGAGCCTACTCTTTATCTTTTGAGACTAAGCAGATACTTAGCAATGTCTGATCTAGGCCCTGTCTACGCTAAGCAAATTGTTTCTTAGATCTTTTCCATGCTAGGGAATATTTACAAAAAATTGTCACTGTTGCTGGTTCAGTTCCACCTGTGTTGGAAATGTTGAGAGCCCTAGAGTTGATAGGTCTCCTGCACCAGTGCTGAAAACACTTTTCTTTCCAACCCTGAGAGAAGAAGTTGGACCAACTTCTGTTGGTGAAAGAGACAAGCTTTTGAGCTGCATGGAGCTTTTCTTCGGGTCTTGGAAAGGTACTCAGAGTGTCATCGCTAAATACAAGATGGAACAGATTGTTTAGCATAAGTAGTTAACACATATTGTAAGAGAACATTCAGGGAGAAGTGGCCCATCACAGGACAAAAAGGGGTGGGGGTTGGTGGATTATTGATTGTTTTAATAAACCATAAATCCAATGTCTTTATTAAGTCCATGATTTCTGATGTGTAGTGAATTAATCTTTTGAGTATGGGTTGCACTGTTTGATGTTACCCCGTATGTGTTCCAGTGTGGGGTGGTAGGTGACAAACAGGGAAGTGCAATTGGAGGGTTTTTTCCCCCTGTATTGAAGTAGGTTCTCTCAGGGTATTTGCGTGACCTGTTCCATGATGAGATCTTCTTCTCTTCCCTTCTTTGGTGAAGGCAAGTTTGTGTTAAGGTGTGTAACCCACACTTTCTCCTCAGAGCATATTCTGTGGTATCTGAGTGCCTGGCTGTTGATAACCTAGTTCTTGGTGTATTTGAGGTGGTTACTGGATCTGTGAAGGTAAGCGTGGACAGCTGCAGGTTTCTTGTATATAGTTGTCTGTAGGGTTCCATTGCTGAAGCTGATTGTGGTATTCAGAAAGTTGCTGGAGATGTGGAAGTGTTCTAGAGAGAGTACGTGTGCAAAGGCCATGTACATTGGCCAAACTGGACAGTCTCTACGCAAAAGAATAAATGGACACAAATCAGACGTCAAGAATTATAACATTAAAAACCAGTCGGAGAACACTTCAGTCTCCCTGGACACTTAATAACAGACTTAAAAGTGGCAATTCTTCAACAAAAAACTTCAAAAACTGACTCCAGTGAGAAACTGCAGAACTGGAATTAATTTGCAAACTGGACACCATCAAATTAGGCCTGAATAAAGACTGGGAGTGGATGGGTCACTACAAAAACTAATTTCCCCCTACTGTTACTCGCACCTTCTTGTCAGCTGTTTGAAATGGGCCACCCTTGTTACATTGGCCTCATTTCCACTACAAAAGTGATTTTTCCTCTGTTGGTATTCTACTTTGAGAATAGCCCACTTCCACTTTAATTGAATTGTTTTGTTGGCATTGACCCCCACCCCCCAACTTGGTAAGGCAACTCCCATCTTTTCATGTACTGTGTATATATACCTGCCTACTGTATTTTTCACTCCATGCATCTACTGAAGTGGGTTTTAGACGACGAAAGCTTACGCCCAAATACATGTGTTAGTCTCTAAGGTGCCACAAGTACTCCTCGTTGGTTTTTTTTTAGATGGCCACAGTGACTCGTGGTGCCTGGGGCAGCCCTCACTGGAAATGGCAAGGTCAGGGCAGGCTGCAAAAGGGAGAACAGATACTCCCAAGACTAGTGGGTGACATTGAAGTTAAACTCCCCAACTAGTCACAAACTGTGCTTCTGATCCCCCACACTGGTTGTCAAGAAGCAAAAGAGGAATCATATAGCCCCCTTTATTGCATTCCAGTCCTCTGGCTCCCAGTCAGCACATAGGTCCAGTACGGTCCAGTACAGCGAGAAGTTATTTAAAAAAACTCTGCTCACATATATACAAAATGTTCTTCAGACCCCAAAGGGTCAGCCATGTCACCAGGTCAGTATAGGTTTGGATCTTACCCATAATACCACGCTGCCAGCCAATCCTTTAGTATCTAAACCTAAAGGTTTATTATAAAGAAAAAAGTACAAGAAGAGAGATGTTAAATGGTAAAGCAATCCCATACATACAAAGATTCAAAGTCCATGAGGGTCCTAGCAGTACTGGTGAGTTTGCTGGCTTAAAGGTCCCTCTGGAACACATCCACAGCTTGGATGGGTCATTCAGTCCTTTGTTCAGAGCTTCAGTTTGTAGCAAAGTTTCTCCAGAAGTAAGAAGCAGGATTGAAGACAAAATGGAGATGGTGCAGCTGCCTTTTATAGTCTTTTGCCATGCGGCTTGTGCTTTCTTTGTCCCAAACACAAGCTTTACAGCACATGGCTTGGAAGCCTTAGAGTTCTGTCCATAGGCATGGCCCTGCATGCCTTGCTGCGTCATAAGGTGTATCCCTTGCCTTCTCTCAATAGGTCAATGCATAGCTGATGGCCCTTAATGGGCTATCAATAAGGCTAGGCAGAGCTGATGCCAAACTGTCTGGGAGTGTCACCCAGAAGCATAGCACAATTTTTGAAATACAGACATACATACATATCTATAATCCATAATAGAGGTGATACAAACACATAAATGAGATTATCATATCTGGCAAATTGTAACATATTTGCAGACATATTACATGGCATATCTGGCATAACTCATTGAAATTTTACAATATTGGTATTCATAATATCCTAAATTGTCCCCCAGCCATAAGACCCTAAAGTGTCACAGCCACCATATTCTGTTAACCTTTGCAGGTGAATGTGAGGCCATCCCTGCCAAGAATAGCCGCTACCTTCCATTATTTCCAGTAGAGCTGGGCGGGTGGGGGAGGGGAGACTATTGTGGTCCTTTTGGGCCAGACAAGAGACAGGAGAGTGTGGAGTTAGAGATGTAAGATTTCTGGAAATTTTGAAGGTATTTGGGGGAAAAAAAGTGGAAATTTTCTGAGAATTTGAAATATCTGAGGTAGTTACTTGTTTATCAAAACTTAACTTCGCTTACGTTTTTAAAGAATGATATATATATTGAATTTAGCACATAAAAAGTACTGTTTGGTATCTTTGTGAAATAAATACAAATGATCTAGTTTTGAGTTGAATAATCATGACAAATATATCTAGTATTAGGGATGGACATGCCTGACAAATGTAGTTGCCATTTTGCCTGTTGTCAAAGAGGGGAAAACATATAAAATGTTGAAAATAGAAAGCATCAGTATTGTTGTAAACAAAAAAAGAAGGTTGTATCCTTTGGGCTCAGAAATTGTATGCCAATAGACCTGACCTGACATTGTCATGCAGACCCAGCAGAAACTCCTGTTTCTAGAAAAAAGGTTTAGAAAATGATGTAACTGTAATGTTGTTATGAGAGCACAATATTAAGGATCAACAGTAAATTCGGGTATATATCCAAACTTTATAGTAACACCAGACTCTTTAATAGTGCATTATCATATATGCAAGTATAATTGTAGACAAAATTAACCATACCAGTCTTATATACAACGTAAACCGTTACTAATATATTCTTGGATGTGCTAGAATAGCTCAAGTTTTCCTTCTTTCCTCCTCCTTTCACTGTTTATTCTGAGAATATATTTCATATAACAGTTGATTTTCAATTTTTCCCCAAATTTCCAATTTTTCCGTACCGGGCCTCAGGAAAAAAAAACCTAGAAAAAATTTTCCTCCTAAAATTTCCGTTTTTTCCCCAGACCCTCATATCTCCACATGGATGTGCTGGGAGAGGGCCTCAGACAAAGGGAATGTGTTAGGGAACTAGACAGAAAACAGTTAAGGAGTCAGAGGAATAAGGGGAACAAGAAGTAGATTTGGGGGATGTCAGTGAAAGGTGGGGAGAAGTAGGCAGTCTGAGGGGTATATATAAAAATGTGGTGTCATGTCAGAAGGATGTGGAGCCCTGTCTAGTTAGGGATGCATATAGAAGGACCTTTTTTGAATGATAGTGAAAATATACCCATCCAACACTCTCTCATTTGGGAAAAGACGTTCTTTACCTCTGTTCCTAGCTAACTGAAACCAGTGAGCTATCACATATGAGCTTCATTAGCTGGGGAGAGTAAAATTTGCAAACATTAAATGGTGCCAAATATACTGTATCCATAAAAAAGGATGGTAAGCTGTTTTTTTACGTTATCTCACGTAATGACTTGAATGTTTTTCTCTTGTTGTTGAAATCATGTCCCAGAATTGATCTGGAAATAGCAGGTTTAAAGAGTGGAAACACAGCCTTCCTTTTAGGCAAAAATTTGCTAGCAAATACCACAGCACAAACAAAAATGAGGCACAGTTTATTGTCGGAATAAACAAGAAATATTTAAAAAATACGTCAGAGGCTTTCAATAACTTGCTTGATCAAATCTGTACTCCTGAACTCAGACGACTTGCAGCAGAGTAGATGTACTGCATTGATGGGAAATGCCAGTTTCTCCTAGTAATGTTGCAATCTCAGAAATTCAGACTCTGTGTTTTGGAAATCTGCTTTTGCACACACATTGTTGAAAAAAGATTATTTCTCAGAAAATTTGCAGTAACCTAGATGAATTGGTATTTAACTAAAATGCTACAAAGAAATCTTATATATTTAAAGATTTTCTGTCCCAAGAATTACGAATTAGCATTATTACATTGGCAATTATAATTATAATAATAAAAAAAATCCTTGCCTGAGGAAGTACTTTATATGTTCAAAGCACAGCTCCTGAGACTCCAGTTGGAGCACTTCTGTAAATCAGTCCCCAGGATCTCAAGTTGGACTCCCAGAAAATTAGAAATATGTAGTTAGTGACCACTTGTGAAAAGTTTAGCTTAAGTGACTTGCTCAGCATCACACAGGAATTCTGTTCCATGTCAGAGATAGAATCCAGTTCTCCAGGGAAGCTTTCAACTGGTTTAACCATGAGACCATCCTTTCTGTTTCTGACGTCTCTTGCCTCATTCACTACAGATCTTCCAGCTTTTGCTACAAATAAGGCAAGGGTTGAACAGAGAGCAGTCTTACACACAACCTTGATTAATTCCCAGAGCAGGTCCTTCCCTCGCACTGAATGAAGAGGGGATTGGAACCTTTAGCGTGATTGGAACCTTTAGATTTCATGGACAGACCTCTGCCACTTGAGGTAATGGAGTAGTAGGGCATTGTCATTCTGTATGTGGACCAGTATTAGAAGGGGAAGAGAGAGACCCTTTGCTAGGAGGTTTCATTGATATTTGCTGACAGCAGAGGAATGGTGAGATGCATATTTTGTTTCCATGCTGGGCTGTGAAGGGGAGTGTACTCTAATGGGCACAGACTTGTCCATCCGCTCTCTTCAAGCTTAATCCTTTCTGCCCTATCCCTCCAACCTATGTCATTACTGTTTCTTCCCACCCACATCCTTTGAGCTCCTCATCCCAGTCTCCTTGCCTGCCCATCCAGTCCCAGTCCCTGTCTCCTCCCTCCCCTTGCGTCTCATGCAATCTCTTTCCATGCTTCCCCCTACCCTGTCATTTGATTTCTAGTCCTGGTCACTCTCTTTGTCCAGTCTGTCTCCCCACTCTAACCACTCTCCATCTCCTTGTCTCCTTCTGCTTTCTCCATGGTTCCTTGTCCCAGTCTCTTTGTCCTTACAGCTGTTGTCTTGCCCCAGCTCCTTGTCCTATCTCAGCTTTCCCTCCTTAGCAGCCAACTAGTTCTCCATTTTCCTAGCCCCACCCACCCCCAAACTACTTCTTCCCGCTTCCTCTCTGTCTGACTCTTGTCTCATCTGCATTCAAATCAGATAGCTTATTCCTCCCTGCTGCTTTGGTGCCAGCAGGGAGGTCTCTGAGAGCACTGGAGAAACAGGCTTCTCTTCTCAGTTCCATGCTTAGTGACAACGAAATCTTTGGAGATTTTAACTGCCAAAACTGAAGATATCTCTAGTGAGCATGTTCACACTGCAATTTTTCAGAGTCATATAATATGGCCAGATTTAGGCAGATTTTCATGGAGACAGCAAAAAGCACATCCCTGACATAAATGTCAAATCCCTGCTGCAAAGTACAGGCATGCAAAAGCTGTTCAAAGAAAAGGTCACCAGAATTTTTTAACATGGGCAAATCATATTTTTTCCTTAGCCTTGTTCTCAGAAACTGCTGAACTGTTTGGGTTGGGGGTGGGGGAGGGCAGCCCAAAGTGGACACTTAATATGGAAAATTTCAGCCCCAGTTGTTAAAGTTTGGCAAAGTAATAAGCAACCAAAAAGAGTCTTTTAAGATTGCCTGACCATTCCCAGTATTAGGCAGTGCTACTTGCACCACCTAAAATAACGTAAACATACACAAACATTATATATTTTCCACATATGTATAATTTCAAATATTTATATTGTCTATATATGTATAATTTTCAACTTGTAGTATAATATATTGCAAAAGTCTCATCTATTCTATTCTCCCCCACATCAAACTTTCGGACGTTTATTTTAGGGAACAGAAAATTCCATCAAAATTTGTAACGTTTCTGATTATTTTTTACACTCACAGAACTTAAAATATGTAATGCAAAATTGTGAAGGATGATATAAAGGGCTTGGGAATGGCTGGGTGACTCCTCAGTCAGTTATGCATGGCATCCCAAGCAAGTGTCAATAATCATACCACAGCATCATGAATTCTGTCTGGCACACAGACATGTATCTTGTCTATGTAACAGAAAAATTATTTTAGAAATGTTTTAGACACTTTTAAGTATGTTATTGAGACTGTTTCTTTGTATTCTACTTGTGAAGTTAGTGCTATGAGTCCAACTATACAGGCCTCAGAGTGAGAAGGGGATATTAAAAGTAACAAAGGTAAAATACTTCTAAAATCTTTTTTTTTTAAATGGCACTTTTATGTATACAATACTACTTTAAATCCTGTCTCAAGATACCTAGGGCTACAAGCAAGTACACTGTGTGCCTTGCTGAAAAGCAGTAAATATCCTTGTTCACAGTTGTGGAAGATAAGATTGTGGATTGTCAACCTGGCATTAGTCCATTGCCCAGTTTGCATTCCAAAACAAGAGGGTTGTGGGGATTTTGGAGTAGGGTGGTGAGAATTTCCCATTTGGGGAGAAGAGGAATGATTTTTAAACCACAGCATTTAAAAAAAGCCAGTGACTGAAGGCAGCTACTGGGAAGTTTGGAACTTTGAGATAAACCCCAAGGAAGATAGATTCGTAGGCAGTGTTATAGGTGAGGTTGTAAAAGGTGCATTAAAAATGCAATGTGGATCCGCAATTTATTACCAGGATATCAACATCACATATGTGGGGTAGATGTGTATACATGTAGATATATGAATTTTTCTCAAAATTCAGTATTGGCAAGAATAAAATTGACTTTGTTATATAATATGGGTATCAGGCAATCAACACCGTTACTGGAATCTTTTACAAGCTGGAAACTAATACTGGCCACATTTTGTTGGCAATGAAATACTATGTATGGACTACTGTATGAATCATACATTGATATGTTTCTAGATTACTTATGTTAAGATAATTCCAGAATATTTTCAGAGGCAGATTTACTGGACTATTCTGAGAAATTTCATCTTTAGACATAGCTTCTGTAATTTGTGGTTATTATGGAAGTGGTTTTAAGGATGTGTTTGTAATCCTCTGGCTCCTTTTTTTCTGAGCCAAAGAGCCTGAAAAGCCACAAATGATTTTAGAATTTTTTTAGCGTAACATGAAGATGAAGATAGTTATCTGATACAAATGTTTGTTAAACTCTTTGGAGATGCAATTTAATAATTATACGAGTTTTTTGATATATCTGAATTTTTCCTTTTTAGCATTCTCTAAGTAGATTAAGCTGATTATTTCCTGAGTAATAAGGTCTAATAAATTTTAGTATATTAAAAACAGCAAATGCCAAGAAACTGCACTTTAAACATTGAGTAGTGTGCACAGCATATCTGGTCACAAGGATTATATTTGATTAGAAAAATAATAGTTGATGAAATATACCATTAGACTCTGTGGCTAAAACTTTCAAATCTAAGTTACTTGAAGTTAGGCTCTTAAATCAAGTTTTAGGCACCTAAAAAGTTTCCTTAATTTCAGAGTTGCTGAACAGCCACATAACTCATTTGAAATCAGCACCTTAGAAAATAAGACCACGTTCATTTAGGTGCCTAAAAATAGATTTAAAACACTAACTTTAGTCAGACCGATTTATATGGCCCACATGCCAATACCTAAAATCTGTGTTTGTGTTCTCTGGAGTGACTGTAATGTTTTATTTAACTACTGTTTGCTGGTCCATAAAATTATATTTTAAAAGGTAAAAGTGTTATAAACATTTTTTTTATTTTGAACTTGGCTTAATTTTTAAGAAAGGTGCTGAGCTGACAGCACGACAGACAGAGGTGTAATCTGTACAGAATTAATTACAGCAGCAGTGCATCCTCTCATATATCTCAGTCTTGACCTAATGGGACCTCCTTTATGGAGGATATAGATGATAGTTCAATTTCTGTGCCTGTTCAATTTTTATAAAAGCATATATTATGCTGGAGATAGTATAACATGTAGTATAAGGTTCCTAGACACTGACTACTTTCAAATGGGCCATCAAACAGCCATCGGATGGTAAAGACCATTGGTCACTATTTCACTGAGTTAGGTTCATACTGATAACCTGTGAGTGAAAGGCTATGAGTTAGCTAACTTATAGTCTGTTGGCTAATACTTAACATAATGCATACTTTGCACCTAATGCAAAAATTCATATAAAAGTTAGTTCAGGAACAGTGAAGAGGGTTGCCAACTTTCTAATTGCAGAAAACCAAACACCCTCGATCCACCCCTTTCTGAGGCCCTGCCCATGCCCCGCCCCTTCTCCGAGGGTCCCCCTGCTCACTCCTCTCTCCATTGCTCATTCTCCCCCACTGTCTCTCACTTGTTCATTTTCACTGGGCTGGGGCAGGGGGTTGGGGTGCGGGTGAGGGTGAGGGCTGTGGCTGGGGGTGCAGGCTCTGGGGTGAGGCCAGGGATGAGGGGTTCGGAGTGTGGGAGAGGGCTCCAGACTGAGGCAGGGGGTGAAGAATGCAGTCTCTGGGAGGCAGTTAGGGTGCGGGAGGGGGTTCCAACCTGGGGCAGGGGTGGGGGTGCGGGCTCCGGCCAGGCGGCTCCTGGAAGCAGCTGGCATTTCCAGCTCCTAGGCTGAGGTGCAGCCAGGAGGGTCCGCGCACTGCTTTGGTCCACAGGCGCTGGCTCTGCAGCTCCCATTGGCTGTGGTTCCCAGCCAATGAGAGCTGCGGAGCCGGCACTCTGGGTGGGAGCAGCGCATGGATCCCCCGTGGCCACCCCTGTGCCTAGGGGCGGGCCACAAGGACATGTTGCCACTTCTGGGAGCCACGCAGAACCAGGGCAGGCAGGGAGCGTAACTTAGACCTGCTTCGCTGCCGACTGGACTTTTAGTGGCCTAGTCAGAGCTGCCAGGGTTCCTTTTCGACCGGGTGGTTCTGGTTGAAAACCAGATGCCTGGCAACCCTAACAGTAAATAATATAGAAATGTCTTGTCTTGGACATTCCTTTTAAACTTCCAAAAGCTATTAATGGACAAAGTTCATGTCTAATTGTTAAAAAACCCCAAACCTGAATATGACTACACATAAAAAGTCCCAAGTTCGTAAGTTTATATTTATTACATACTTGTATAAATTTATAACAACATAATGAAACTTGAAAAGGAATGTTGAGGGCAGTGATTTTTCAGGTTTAAGCCTGGATTGTGGTTTTTATTAAGATTATCATATTGCTAATCATGAAATTATAGCATAGCCTTTGGAAGCTCATACTTTAGGCATGTGGCTATTATTCCCCATTTAGGCGGAGTACCCGCATTTTAAAGCCCTAATCCTGCAAAGTGATCCATTCATGTAGATCTTTAGTTCCCTACAGAGAACCATTAATGTAACAAAAGTTCTGGAAGCTAATGGAAAGAGAATGAATCACAAAAAGGAATGTAAATTTAAAATTCTACAACTTCAGTAGTACACAGGGATTCAAAATACAAACATAAATATGGAATGTTTAACAATGTAGTACATCAGTACAGCAAGGTCAGTTTAGTAACACTTATCTACTATTGCAACGAATAATCACATCAGTACATCTCGACGATTGTTTGATAGGAAAAAATAAGCAAAAACTCTTGCCTCTTTTACCAGTAGTCCTTCATATTTTATATAAAACTAATCAAACAGTGCATCTGTTATTAAATGAATATTTTAAAAAACAGGGGAAAGAGTGGCAAAGGGGACAATGCTGTAATATATATTGTCGCCATGTCCAGTGTAAATTTCCAGCAGTCAATAAGAGTTTTCCTCTCGTAGTCTACCTATAGGTTTGGGTTGTTTAACTGTACATGTTTGTTTTGATTTTGAATCCGAGTTC
Organism: Caretta caretta; assembly: GCF_965140235.1. Lineage (NCBI taxonomy): Eukaryota > Metazoa > Chordata > Testudines > Cheloniidae > Caretta > Caretta caretta. The sequence continues at coordinate 171,452,900 of NC_134208.1, forward strand.
AAAGTTGTATTCCTTACATGATTCATATAGCTACAAAACCTTTTGTTGTTTTCATGCATGTTAACATTTGAAAGGGTCAACAGAGGCATTGGGGCCTGTAGAGTCTGATGCTTCCATATTATTAAAAGTTGTCTTGTGTCATTCGTTTTGCCACCTTATAAGCTGATTTTAATACCAATATATTGCAGCAAACTGCAAAGAAATTTATTCCGTTGAAAGTGATTGCAAAAGGAATTTTGTGAATTATCTTTCTAGAAATATGTTACTAATAATCCTCAGCCAGTCAGATGATTCACGGTTCTTCAGAACAAAAATGGCAGGTTGTCTAAAAAGTGGCACCGAAGGGAGAACTGAGAAACATGCAGCCCCCCCACACAGAGCCTTCAGATTGTAATGAGAATGATTGTTTTGGTACCATTTCATTTTACAGTCTTTAATCATGAGACTGAATCTGGTCCTGGGAACACAGGAAATTTAGACTGTGTTCCCACATTGAAGGGGCTTTCATGTTACTGGGGAAATTGTGTGTGTTGGCAGAGGGGGTGTAAAAATATCTGTGGTTTGTGTGGCTTATTGGATGAAGTGCTGGCTTTTCCACTCTGTAGTTTAAATTTCCATGTGCTGGGTTTTGTAGAATTTGTTTTTCTCAAATGTTGTTTTTTCTCGAAAATCAAACTCTTTGTGATGTTTGGGCATATTATGCAGGGATTAGTTGGCATATAGGACTGATAATGGGATTGATAGGTGCGCTGATATTATCATTATGAGTCCAGTATAGAAGGCTTGATATGTTTTCTTTTACATTTAGGTGGACAATTCAAATTTGTCTGAAGTAGTCAGTGACTAAGGCGGAGATTTTAAAATGTGATTACCCTGCTAAGTCTGCTTAGTGGCCTATGTGAATTGTGTTTGGAGGTCTGTCCAGCACCATCACTGGTGCCTCTTAGGGCTTCTGGCAAAGAGTTCCAGCACCGAATGGGCTGAGAAACTGAACTCTCCCATCTTCTAGAAGTGGTTTCAACCCACTTAGGCAAATTAGAAGTAGGGATGTAAATATCGGTTTAAAAAGTTAACCAGTTAAACTATTAAAATTATATTGTTTAACCAGTTAACCGTTAACCGAGGTCGCTCCGGCTGGCCTGGCGGGATTGGGACTCCTCCAGATGGTTGGCACGGGGTGGCTGAGACTGGGGTCACTCTGGCCAGTCGGCGTGGCACGGCCATGGCTGGGGCTGCTCCGGACAGCTGGCGGGACTGGGGTCGCTCTGGGGCCGCTCCAGTGCGGCCGGGGCTGGGGTCCCACCACAGGGCAGCCAGGGTTAACCATTAAGGTTGGCTAACAGTAAGCCTGATGCTTACTGGTTAACCGTTGAACCTTTTACATCCCTAATTAGAAAAATAGCATGGAGCATTTTGCAGTGCTGTGGCTGTACATGTTATATTGAAAGAGGACTCTAGTCTCTGGGGCTTTTGTTTCAGAGATTTTTCTGAGCACTAAATTCATCCCCCTCTTAAAAAAAATGTTTTTAAAAAGTTAAATCTTTTTTTGTCTTTACATCGTAAAAATTATTTTTCATTGATCAGGTGCACAGGTGATAGCTTCTTTTAAATAAATCACATGCCATGACATTAGATCTGGAAAGTTTTTGGTATATATCTTCATATCTATATTATGAGCTCTTTGGTAATGTTCCCTGTTATGTCAAGAATAATACACATTGAATATTCTAAGGTAATGATAGTGCACAAAGTTGGTGTGACGGGGTATACCAGACCCTCTGAGGCCCCCTGCTGGAGACCTTGTTGCCCTGCCACACCCCAGCCCAAAAAAGGGCAGTGCAGAGGGTCCTCCAAGCTGCCTAGAGTGGCTGTGTGAGACACAGTCAATCAGGGCCCAGCAACCTAGTATAAGAGGAGCTGCAGGGCCAGAGGGAGTTCAGTTCCTTGCTGGAGTTGCAGGAGTGTGGATGGTGTATGGCTGAGTGATGGACCCCAGACTGAAGAAAGCCATAAATATTTTGATCCTTTGGAAATATTTACTTCTGTTATTCTGTTAAATGACAGCCATATATTTGAATGAAATAACAGCACAGCAACTTTAGTTTATTTACACAAAGTAGACTTAGATTTGTGAAGAAAATCAATGGATGTTTGGAGGTAACTTAAGAAAACGTCATTGAACTACGATATTTAAGTGCTATTCCTGTTTGCTTTTCAAAAACTAAAATTAGTGTAGCAAAGTCAACTGACAAAATCATTGGTAGGCAGTACTTGCAAAGTTAGAAAACAGAATGTCATACAGGTTGGTGTTTTGTTTGTTTTTTGCTTCTGAATTTTGAAATGTTATACTGACTTCATTCTGGAATGAGTGCATTGCAGGTGGCTTCTGTAATATCTGAAAGTAGAATACTGCTTGTTCATATTTTATAGTTTAAGAGGTTTCTTTGCTTGTTTTTTCTGTTTGCCATATGTTTGCTCTTGGTCTAGTGACCTCTAGGCCTGGGCAGCTTGAATGTGAAAAATTGCCCATTAATACTCTAACACTATCTTTAAAAAATGTATATATTATATATATATATAATCAGTGCCCTAAAAATGGTATTTAGATTACAAGGAAACGTTTGTAAGGGAAGCAGAAATCTGTGAAAACAATTCATTTTGAAAACTGCTGATCTGCCAAGGAAGAAGAGCAGTATAATTTTCCAGTGTCCTAAATTTGTTGTAATGGTCTGGATAATAGCCTGTCATATTTAGTTTGAAGGCATCCTTTAGGGTAACTTGAAGTAGGTACCCAATTGTTTCAGTTTTCCAAGCACTTTTGGAAATGGGATCTCTTGGAATTTTAGTTTGTTTTTGCAGTTAAGCATTTCAGTTTTAGGTAACTCATTTTATATCTGTAATGTTTCACAATTTAACCTATAATCTATTATAATATCTGTTTCTCCTCTGGTGTGCTAAGTACTAATAAGTCATCTTCCTAGAGTGTTACTCTGGTCCTCAATATCAGCCTCAGTACTCTTGCTTTTCCTTGGAGGTTGTTCTTGCTTATTATTAAGAGTCAGATAATAAATTTAAGGCCAGACAGGTCTTTATGATTATCTAGTCCGATTTCCTGCATAACATAGGCCAAAAAATCTCACCCAATAATTTCTTCGATTCCATAGCTTCTGTTAGAGCTATGGCATATCTTTTAGAAAGAGGTGCAGTCTCAATTTAAGACTTCAAGAGATGGAGAATCCATCATATCCCTAGGTAAGTTATTCAAATGGTTAATTACTGCTAAGTTAAAAATTTGCACCATTTTTTCCAGTCTAAATTTGTCTAGCTTTAGGTTCTGACCGCTGGACCTCATTATGCCCTTTTCTGCAAGATTAAAGTGCTGTCTGCTCTCAGAAATCTCTGACCCGTGTAGGGACATATAGATCATGATCAAGTCACTTCTCAACATTCTTTTGAATAAACTAAATAGATTGAGCATCTTAGTTATCTTATGCTATTGGGTTTGCTTTCTAGATGTTGATCTTTGTGGTTAAGTCAAAGCAGGTCTGCTTTCCAAGTTCTCTTGTAAGTTTCTAATGGCAGCAAGAATTTCTCTGCAGCCATTGTTGCAGAAAACGAGAATGACTCAGTCCAGTTGCTAAATACTTTTCTTGATGATCATTTTATTTGGTATCTGGTTCCCGTTGATGTCAATACTGAAAATACAATAATTTGCATTGGCCAGTATTCCACTTAAATACCTAGTGTCTGTGTTCATCAAGGAAATAGATGAGCAGACTAAGGTATGTCTCTGCTGCCACGCAGTTTGGACTACAGAGGAATGAATAGCAGTGCGTACCAAAGTGCTGTATTGTAACTCCCCCTGTCTGGATGTTGTGAGCATGAACTAAAAGGTTCCTAGTTTACATTAATGTAGTCCTGTTTGAAGAGGGCTACGTTAATGTGAACTGGGAACCGTTTAGTTTGTCCCGCAGCATCCACACAGAGGAGTTACAGCCCAGCACTTTGGTGTGAGCCACTATTCATACCCCCATGGTCTGAATTATAGGCTAGTATAGATAAGTCTTAAGTAGTGGAGCCTTGTTTGGTAATTACTATTGGATTTCACACAGTGAGCATGGTAATGTCTGGCTTTTAAAACTCTGAAACATAACTAAAAGATGTCTGTTTCTTTTTACAAATGTTTTATAGTAATCTGTAGTGTATCTGTAGGGCCTGGGGATTTACTCATTGTAAGACTTTTCACTGCTGTTTATATTTTTTTATTTTATTTTTTATTTTACTTCCGTATGAAGCACTTCAATTTGGGCTAATTGATTTGAGGGTGTATTGCGACAGGTATTATGTGATAGCTGTGGTATTTTGGTTTTGATTGCTACCAGCATAAGATGAACTTTAAAGATCCTTACAGTTATTTTGCTATTCTTTCAGTATATCTTTAATCTTAATTACAATTAATGTCTTCCTTGTTTTAAGACAATATAGCTGGCTTATTGTTGCAGTTTTTGGTATGAAGTTGACAACGATCATCCCATATTTTATTTGAATTCTCATAATATCTCTATTTAGCAAAAGTATAATTGTGTTGTACTTTTTGGAATTCCAGGGAGTCCAGTGTCTTCCTCATGAGTTATAACATTTCTAAGTTTTTATTAGTTTAGAGAAGGATAACATGCACTCTTTACTTTGAGCAAAATTTTAAAATACAGCTTTTTATGTTTTGTCACTTGTTTGACATGGGGGCATTTAAAAGCACTTGTTCATTTCTTTGTACATTAGGGAACTTATGTTTCTTTTCTGACTAGAGTAAGACATTATGGTGCACGATCTGTTTGTGTTATGCTTCTTATTTTAGTAAATAAGCTTTCTGCAAGAAACAGAAATTTCTTATATCCACTGAAGGTGTATGGAAATAAAATGTGTAATCTTGCACTGGTGTCATTACCTTTTCCCTCCATATGTTGTAACAACCCTTTCATTCTCTCTCTCCCTCTCTCTCTCTTTTTAAGTTGTGTCTTCTAAGCATGAAGACTTAGTCTCTTACTGGTGGGTGATCTTGCAGAATACTTATGTAGCAGTTGAAGTATCCCACAGATGCCAATGACATAAGAAATATGGCTGTTCACTTTTTTCTGTATGTTTTAAGCATACATACGTTTGCCAGGATTAAAGGTGTTTTTGTTTAGAGTCTTTCAACTGCTATCCACATTACTGAACTGATTACATATATCTTACAATGCAGCTTTTTATTGATTAGTATACACCTATCATTATTAGCATATATTTTTCCTCCCATTAACTCAGGACTACAAAATGCATATTATATATACTTCTCCAAATCCCCTTGTAATTTATCTTTCTTTTAGATTTAAGTGAGTTTCCAGCCTAAAAAGCAATCTTAATTTTTCTTTTTAAAAATATATCTGACTGGCAAAAATTGATAATCAAGCCTTCATATGTTGTAAGAAGACATTTTATGCCAATATCTCTTTGGATATTCTTGCCACTGTTTCTGCCATTATATGTACATTTCACTTGTAACTTCTCTTGTTTGAATAAATCCTATGGTGATTTCTTTGTATCTCGTAAAATATCAGTATTAAGAATTACAATAAAATAGAATTTGGTGCTACTTCAGTAACTACTCCCAAATGTTAAACATTTTATCAGTTTTAACAGCTTAGGGCCTGATGGTGCAAACCCTTACCACCCTTTGTTGTATTTATTTCATTGGGACTAGTCAAGGTAGGGAGTGCTTTGTCCCCCATTCTTGCAATCACTTACTTACATTGAGCTTGAGGACTACTCAGGTGTATAAGTGTTTATAGGATCAGGGCCTATGTTGGATAATAAAGGGTTTCAGGATTAGGCATTTAAAAAAAGTTGTTTCCCTGCGTTGAAATTCATGAAACTAGTGGCCCAAAATTTAAAATGTGCATAACATTTCACAAACAATAATGAACTTTACTATTTGCATATTTGCTTTTACATGTGATTTGATGGTATGAATGTGCTTCATATATGTCACCCATCCAATATTAAATAAGTAAACTTTATGAACCCCAGTGACTTTACACTTTGTATTTTGTTTAAAGTATGCATAAACCCAAACTCACCAAGGATACCTTTATGAATACCTTTTCTTTGACTTGTATTTTTTACAACCCATTTGTAGTGCACACACTCTGATTTATGCTAAAAATAAAAACCTATGATGTGTTATTTTGGCTTGGCAGAAATAATGCAATGAGCTGTCAAAGGCAAAGAATATGCAGAAGCTGTAATTCCCATTTTACCACTGAAGAATAGATTTGGCCGGATTATGCCTTCAGTACTAATCTATTTCTGTGTGGCCAAACAGATTTTTGGAGCCCTTCACAGCATATTTACTTTCTGTTCTCTTCACTTCGGGCCAAATGTTATAAAGTAGTATATTTTTTTGGATCATACAGAGTGGTGATGTGAAAAAAAAACCAGTAAAAAGAAGAAAAAGTAACAAGTTAAAACATCTGATCTAGAATATTTTTGAATTGGAGTTGTCACTTCATTAAATTTGGTCTTGGTGAGTTGTGTATTTTTAAATTGATTTTTAATTATCTCATGCTTTAAAGCGAAGGATGCTGAGGATGCTTCTTTAAAAGTTGTAGTAGAATACACTTCAAAATGTTTGCATATATTTTATTTTGTATTACATTTGAAAATATAGCCTTGTCCTGTTTAGCATGTATCTTGTTCCCATTACAGTACAAGTTCAGTTTCCAAACATCCTGTGTAAGCTTCAATGTTTAAGGGCCTTAATCTTCTCCTTATGTTGGTTATGCTTATGATCCCGTACTTATCCGTTATCATCTTTATCCAAACATCTTCAGTATCCCCCAAACATTTTTGATAAACAAGATTGCACTGTATGTTTTTATAACTCTTTTCTTTTTAGTAGTTTTTGAAAAAAACAATTGAATTCCCTCCTCCTTTCTCCCCCTATCCCCAACTAGATGATAGCATCTCTGCTGCAAGCACATCCGATGTCCAAGACCGTCTTTCAGCTCTCGAACTGAGAGTGCAGCAACAAGAAGATGAAATCACTGTGCTAAAAGCAGCATTGGCTGATGTTTTGAGACGTCTTGCGATCTCTGAAGACCACGTGGCCTCTGTGAGAAAGTCAGCACCAAGTAAAGGTAATGATGCATATTGTGGATTGGAATGAATTTGACAGATTCTAGCTTTTCATATTGGAATGTTAACACTTGGAATTTTCTCATTGGATTTGTTTGCTATCTTAAGCATGAAAGCAGGTGTCAATAAATTGACTTTCAGGTATTTTTCACCAAGGTCTTTTTTGATAGGATAAAAATCTGAAAGCTGAGATTGTCTTTTTGCCCTTTACCGTAGAACATCAGAGTTAAGAAAACCTTGAGAGTGGAGGTTGTTCGTAACTCTGAAATGTTTGTAACTCTGAACAAAACATTATGGTTGTTCTTTCAAAAGTTTACACAACTGAATGTTCACTAATACAGCTTTGAAATTTTACTATGTAGAAGAAAAATGCTTCTTTCCCTTTATTTTTTTATATTTACATTTAACACAGTACTGTGCTGTATTTGCCTTTTTTTTTTTTTTTTTTTTGGTCTCTTTTGCTGCCAGATTGTGTACTTCCGGTTCCAAATGAGATGTGTGGTTGACTGGTCAGTTCGCAACTCCGAGGTTCTACTGTGTTTACATTTATATGAGATCTTCCGTGAACTCCACCTTACTCCTTGTAAAAAGACCACTTTCTACTTAGACAATAGTATACTTTACATCAGGATTGTTTAACCTGCATCCTGAGGTCTGGATGCAGACTGGTGAATCTCTAATCCCACAGCCAGGTTCTTCCTGTTAACTTCAAGGTGAGAACAAAGATGGTCAACTGAAGACTCTTACTGGAGGTTAACTAAAAAAATGAATTCTACTTTTCTGTTTATCAAGGAAAAGGCAAGATGAAGGAAATATTATAGAGGGGTGTACTTTAAAAAAAATAGAATATGTACATTTACACAGAAATTTTTCACCACCCTTATGCTCCTTGCAAATTGCCATGTGACCACTACTATCAAATGTTTGGGCTTCCATTCATTAACATTTTTACATCTACTTTCTTCATGTACTATGTATATATGTTTTATTAAAAAATTGGGATAAAAGAAAATAGACATATTTTGTGCTAATTTGCACAATATTTAAGAACTACAACTACAATAAAAAATTAGCAGAGATGATTCAAATCCATTTTAAGGGTCTTCCAATTCTCAGAATTAGAGGAGTGAGTATAATTGTGTGTATTCCCATCAAACTGCCCCAGCTATTTGCCTTTAACTGAATTATACATCCTTGATTCTCCACTGTTACTCTAGTTTTGAAATCAGTGCTGTCACACCAATAAATTGGAGTAAGATAGTGGTGAATCAGGGCATGTGTATGTTTATTATACATACATTTTATATGTTCAAAATATGAAAGTTGAAAAATACTGATTTTTGTAATCGTTTTAGATATAGAACAGCATAGAGATCTAATTATTGTAATTGTTTTTTTTTCATGTCCCCATGCCAGATGGAAGGAAGTGTTGACACTTAATTGGCATTGACTCTGAATCCTGCTATTCTGTCTTATTTGCTAAATGGTAGACAGTCATTATCTGTGCTTATAAATTCAGCTTTCTTTATCTGACATTTATCATGCCTCATCAGGATTCAAACTTACTTGTCTAACATTTTGAATAAACAAAGTACTAGCAAGTATTTGCAAAAAGTACAGTAAGTCTGTGTTGCAAAGTACTCATTTTTGCAGAAAAGTGATGCTTTCAAGTGTAAAATCATGGACAGAATGTACATACTTGGGGCCATAATTTTCATACTTGGATGGTTAAAGTGCCTAGTTTCTGTTTAGGCACTTACATAAGTGGCTTGATTTTGGAGGTGCTAGGTATCCATGGCCTCCACTTAAATCAGATGAAGCTGTAGGTGCCCAGCACCTCTGAAAGTCAGGGGTGAAATTCTGTGCCTATTGAAGTCAATGGTAAAACTCCCCTTAATTTCAGCGGGGTCAAGATTTCATCCCAGGTCACTTAAGGAAAAAAGGAAAGGCTTAAATTTAAATATGTGTTTTTTAACATGCAATCTTTTGGTCCTAAAACACCTGACCCAGTCCTTTTCCCATACAGAGCACCTGGTATTGTCTAGATCACAGAAATGATTGTATCTGATTTTTAGAAATTTTAGGTATATTACCTTAACTACTTACAGAAGATATGTGTCTGTACAGAGAGACACTCCATGTACTGAAAAATGTAACTCAATAGCACTGGAAAGAAAAATACAATCTCCCATGCCTCAAACAATTCCTAAAACTGTCCATATCTGTCTGACTCTTTGCATACTACCACTAAAAAAAAAAAATATACAGCAAAAAGCATGTGTTAAAGAGCATTTCAGTCATTGACTTGAATGTTTTACTAAAATAAGGGAACAAACAAAAACATTATTCAAATGCTAGACTTAAAAGTTTTCAGATACACACTATTGCTCTGAGTCATGCTTATCTTTGGTTGTATATAAATAAATTAGTGGACAAATGTCCAAACTAATGAGCATCTACAAATTTCACTGTAGTCAGTGTCTGAAGTAGCTTCTCTTTACCTCTGAAAATCAGAGTTATAAATGGATTTTTGTGCCTGGATTTGAACATTTTAACCAATAGTGTTTTTTAATCAGAGTTGTTTAAATGTCTTCATATAGCTCCATTCCTCTGGTATTTAGCTTTAACAATGATTTTTACTATTGCTGATCTAAATTTCACTCATTTTAGTGGGGGAAAGAGAATACACCGTAAAAGCTTTTAACTTTGCTACTATATATCTGCATAAGTGCATATTACATAACATTTATGTATATAGTAGCATTGAAGTATTATACTATTATTAATTGTATTATTGTTTCTTATTTTTATATGTTTATGTTAACATATGTTTATATGTTATATTTTATATTTTTATTTTTCCCACAATGTGCTAGGAACTATCCATAAATATACTGAGTCACTGTCACTGCTTCAAAGAGCTCACAGTCTCTCTATTTGGAATCTTAAGTCATAATTAGTTTTTGCCACAGAATGGCAGTTTTTAATGACACAAACTTTCCTCTAATCCTGTAGATCCCCAAAGAGACATAATTGGGGAAAGCTGAGTAACATGAAGAGGGGAAACTGAAAGGAAATAAAACAAGATAGGCACTGGATCCCAAGATCTTCAGTGCTTACAGATTCACTACTTGAAAACACATTCAGTTTACTAGATCTGGGATTCAGATTTTTTTTTATGTTCAGACACATTTAACACTAAAATCCAAAGTCATTTGGAAGGTTTCTGTTTTATGCGAATACTTTGAATAGTATGCTTCCAGACTTCAAGTCAAATGAGTGCAAAAAAGGGGTGAGCGTGTGCTTGTATACATACCAACAGCTGATTTTCTCCCTTTTATAGATAGGCAGATACATTTTGGCACTACCATTGTTCCCTTTGGAATGGTCTCACTTTCAGTCTCCATTCTGTCTACCAAGACAGCAGATGGACTTTTTTCCTGGGGAAATGTCTGGGAATATTTTACTCAGTAATTGTGAAATTTTGCACAGTGTAGGGTGCCCATAACTCCAGATTTACTGCTTCTGCCCTAATTTAGCCATATACTAAGGTCTTAAGAAGGATGTATGTCCATGAACGGTCCTCTGGGCTGTGTGAATTTCACTCAATGAAAAAACCAGTAAGGCCTCTGCTACTTGCAGTTGTAACCAATTAAACCTCTTCAGTGAAAGGCTTCTGAATCTTGGTGGCTGTCTGGTAACATAGGAATACTCTAATTCTAACTTGTGCCTTGGGAGGTTGTTTACACCTGTGCATTCACAGTTACAGAAATAGTGAAAGACAGGTTGAGGTATAATTTAAAAATTGTGTTTAACTATGTATACACAATATACAATATCTAATATTAATGAATTATAACTAATTGCTGCTATTTTTATGGAGGAAATGGCCCCTTTGTGTTGAAACACCTAACAGAGCCACAAGTAAAAAGCACTGCAACTGTTGCATTAGTTTCACTATTGATGACTGGATATTTTTATCTTGATGTATAGGACATTATAGAGTGGCAGAAAAGAGATGTTTAGTGACGTATTGCCACCGGTATTTTAGACTTCAGGAATAGCTTTGGTTTAGTTTAGTTGAGCCATAAAAATTAATATTTGGAACAAACATTCCAAAATATGATTGTACACAAATAAAATATTAGTGATTTCTATTTTAAATATTTCTTTCAGTACAACAGTTGACTTATTTTCCTGTTGTGTAATAAAACGATACAAGTAAGGCCAATCTTCCCAAAACCCTCCAAAAATTTACTTTATAAAAGTCACTCAGTATCTGATCTGCTTTTGCACTGGACATTCTTTTGTACTTGCTGCTGAGACATATCTTCCAAAACCTCTACAAATTTCCCTTAAGTAGCTCAGCAGTTGCCTTCAGAGGGGTGCTTTCCACAATGTGAAAATGAGTGTTGTGAACTGACTAAATCAGGTTGAAAGGGGCAAACGTAAATGATACTTTTTGGTATTCACACTTCTCCACCCCCATTCAAGCAGATGATATCCAAATTCGTTGAGAGAGAGAGGATCGCTAGGGCTTCTGGCAAACTGCTTCAGTATGGTTTGTTCATGCTGTATATCTCTTTGGACTGAACTAATTTTGTTTTACCTTTCTTATCCCCCTATTTCTTCTTGACTAGCATCTGAATCAGCAAAAGCTAGGACCTTTACTAATATCCTGGTATTTGTGATATTATTCTTGTCTGTACTTTTCATCATATGCTTATTGTTATATTGTTTCAGTGGAAACCTTCCCAATAAGTGAATAGATTTCTATAGAAATAGCACAGGGGCATCCATAAGTGAGTTAATTCGGTAGGGACTGTTTTGTCTGTCTAGTGCTCTCTCAAGAGCAGTGAGATCCACAAGGTGGGAGGTGGCAGTTGAGATGTGAGCTATATGGTGTTCATTTTTTTGTCTTCAGTTCTTCCTATCTTATGATTGAATTAAGCCAGAGGGCAAGTTTTTAATAGTCATCCTAGGAAGGTGTAAGGTTCAGGGACTACCGTGTGAGAGAAGTATCTCCATTTGGAGAGGACAAGGATATCAGCACTTGTCTGTTAGTGGGCAACTGACAAAGCAAAAGGAAGATATTTCTGCCTCTGTATCTTCCACCAAGAAGCTCTCATAGATACAGGAAATCCTTTCAAAATGAACATGGAAGAAGGTTGTTATAATGCCTCTCTGTCTCTACACAAACTATGCACAAGTATGCAAAGCGATAGGAAAAGCTAATAAATCCAAGGAAGGTATTAAATATTATTGAAGTTATTCTAGTTCAGAGAAGAATTAGTGGTGCTGTCCTAGCCTCTGCCCATACACAAGCATCCCTGTAGGTTAACACACAGATGCTCCCTTCTGAGATAATCTTAATGCTTATGTTTTATAGCAGTTTACTTGTAGCTGGTAAACTGATCATTTACTTTTTTATGATTATGCATTTAGATGACACTATTCCCGCCCTCATATGTGTTGAGCTACTGAACTAGGGCATGGGTGTTCAGTAATCTTGGGGGGTGGGGGGGTTGATAGGCAGCTTCAGTAGTTCTGTAAGTGCCATCTCTTTTGTGGGAAGTTCTTTCCTTTTGACAGCCTTGAAGTGTTGGTGCCACATGCCTCTTTACTTGATTACAGCAGTTGACACTTATAGTATCTGCCAAAAAAGATTACCTGAACACTGGAGGAAAGGGAAAGCATACAGTCATTTGGTACTTGTGGTTGCCAGCAAGACAGATTCTATCACGGTTGGTGCCTGGGATGCTTTTGGGGTGTCAAAATGTATGTAACATGAGAATGCAGCTTGTAGGCAGTGTGTGTGAAGACAAGTACATGACACACAATGGCACTAGTAAAGTAGCTCAGGGTAATCATACTAATGACGGCCAAGATGCATGTGCTTCCCGTTCCAAGAAGTTGCTATCCAGTTGAAAGTATATATAATTTTTTTCTCTTATCATGCCCTCTTTTTGACTAGAGGCAAAAATGAGATTTTGCACACTTTGAATCTCCAGACAGAACATGATGCAAAAAATAGGAGAATGCAAGAACAGAAATATATAGCAACTGGCTCCTACACAAGCTCAGTTAATGGAGAGAAATAGGTTGCCACAGAGAGGGGTTGGTTGTCAGAAGATGTGTGAGAGTACAGGCCAGCGATGGAAAAGGCATATGTTACACTTTGCACAGAGGTGTCTAGGACAAGCCAGTGGCACTTTGTGTGACAATGCAAGTTTTTTCTTTAGTGGACTTTTGGTGATATGAGTCTGAAGAGCTCCTACTTGTTTTGTTTTGGTATGCAGTAGTGTGTACATACCCCAAATACACAGAAAACCTAAAGCAAAATCCTATTTCATTGCAATAATTTGAGCAGAAGATTTAAGATGTTGGTTTTCACCTGATCTTAACTCTTGTTTCATTTCAGTAATATTAAAATGAAAAGTAGGCTGGCCAAAAATGTTGGTTTTTTTTTTTTTTTTTTTTTTTTAATTTAAAAATGCTGACTTTAAGGGAAAATAGTAAACTTTGTGGAAAAAAAAACTTAAGATATGCTTGCACTTGAATTTTTAGTCATGATTAACACATGCTAATTAACAGAATTGTAAATTCTAGTGTAGACGCTACAGGACACGATTTACAGTTGCTGGATTAATAGGTGTTAAAACACAACTACAAATTCAAGACCTACTTTGACGGTTGGAAGTTGCTGTTAGCCATGAATTTCCATAGAGAGGAGGGTATGAGGAGGGGCATCATTTAAGCAGTCCCAAAGTTGTATCTGCCTTATCAAGGCCAACAACTGCAAGCTTGCATGTATATCACTTTACTCATGGGAGTAGTCCTGTTGAAGCCTGTGGGCTGTATGCTCATGTTACATACATTTTAACACGCTTCAAATCTTAATGACTTTCCCATGCACTGGTTATTATGTCATGTGCTCTTTTTATGTTAAGTGTCTTTCTTCTTTATTACTTCCTTTTTCATTTTTCTGTTCTCCTCTCTCCTTCCAATTTTCCATCTCCTTTAACCCCTTTTTGCTTTCTTACTCTACTCATACTTGTAATTATTTTGGTCTCTCTTCTTTTCCTCCTTCCCTTTACTTTACATTCTTTTGAAGACTAATGGGAATTAATGAACATTTAACCTTCTTTCTGAAGAGCTTATTTTTACATCTCATATGAGTATCAGTTATCTAATTATTAGATATATGCACTTGCAGCTGTATTTATCAGGAAAAATAATTTAGGCTAATAGTAAAGGTGTGTTACCTCTGTGTGTGTGTGTGTGTGGTTTTAAGTGAAAAAAGCAGTGTGCCATTGTCTCAGAATATATGTATCTATCAAGTAGTCTTAAATTCATCAAACCTTTATTCCAAGTCACACAAGTGACTGAAGATCATAATAAACAAATTAGAACCATTTTGGGGAACGTAACAGGCCTGCAATTCTAAAATCCTGAGACATACAGTTGGAACTAAAAGCTATCGTTTTATCACAAGACACACATTTTCAAAAGTTACTGCTGTCACTTAAATGTCATTTGCCTGCATTTCTCCTCAATTTAGCTAATAAAATCTATCTCCTTTTTTTCCTGATTCTGTTGGTATGGGAGAAAGGGAGGGAAACAGATTTCAGGTTTATGGTGGTGGTCTGTCTAATCTTATCTTTCATTCACACACTTGTATACTTGACAGATTTTAATGAAAGGTCTCTTTTGAACTCAGCAGATATTATTATTCTATGAAAATTATCAGAATAGAGATGGAATTCATTATCCATGAAAGACATTTTTACTACTTTGATCTCACAGTTTGGCTTTAATCCTGGCCACCACACACTGGATCTCATTTTACATTCAGCTTGCATCCGGCTCTTGTTCCGAGCCAAAAGATAAAGCTGAGTGCTATTCAGACTGAAAAATTACAGACTGTTTATGTTAGTAATTGACATATAATGTGATATTGGCAGACATGCAATTTGAATGCTGAGAACTTCATTGTTTTAGCCTATTGAATTCCATCCTGAATTTGTTTTCACTGCAACTTCATTATAACACTCTCCTTTGAAATTAAGCCTGTTAAGGCTGTTATGAAAGGATATTTTTACAGTGGGAGACAGAAAGTTTCTAAGGGTATTAATGTAATTTGGAGCCTTATGATGAGTATAGATATTCACTAGCCATCATTGAAGCTCTAGGGCTGTGGACCAGGGAATTGGCTCCACTGGAATTCTGCAGCTAGAGTCAGAAACATTCTAATCCCAACCTCTGATCATGGAGAGCTAATTCATAAAGTCCAATACTCAAGGTCTGCAAATGGGTTAGGAATTAACCCCATGAGTTTTATTTTAAAATGTAAATGTATTTTCATTTTTTAGATTAGATTTTTTTAAAATTATTTGGGATCCTAATAAAAAAAAAATCCTGAGCCTCTTTTAGTTCACTTTTAAAAAAAGAACAGAAGTCCGATATTAATGAATGTCGAAGTAGAGGAGTGTAAAATATTTGTAACATTGTGCAAAGCTACTTGGAAATTGCGGAGTTTTAACATTTTCTTACAAACTGAAAATTTACCCATTTTTCCTCAAATTCTAAAGTACACTTTTCTTTAGTAAAGACAGGCTAGTTTTACAGTGAAGATGCCTTCATTCTGGAATCAAACTGAAATTCACTTTTTTGATTCAAATGTGGCGATTTAAAATGGGCAAAATTTGGGAGTTACAAACTTAGCTGAAACTAAATTACACAACCTCTTTTACTGCAGCCTGTGCAACACACATAATTCCCCCCAGAACTTGATATTTTGATGACTATTTGGAATGTGTCCAAGTATTTCTTATATCACTTCTGAATTCCTTATTTCTTTGAGGCTAGTTTTACAAACAATAGCTGCTCCAGTTTTACTAAAATCAGTTTTTAAATTGATTTAATTAAATTAATGCAAGTCCCTGTCTGGACTAACTTAAATCTCAAGTCAGTAAGTGTTCTGTGAATCACCCTAGCATGTTTGTGGTCATTATTAAAATAATAATTTAAAAGGAAGTCCTTTCATTTAAAAACAAGTCACCACAATCTACTGTATAGATGAGAATCAACCCTTTTACTGCTGCCAATGTCGTATGGTCAAGAGCATAGTGTAGCTAGAAAAGAGCTGGATATAATTGATCTCAGATTTTATTCATGGATAAGGTTTTATTATTCAGCGTAAGAGCCTGAGACATTTTATCTTAGTATAGACAGTTCTTTGTAGATGTAATGTCATGAGCCCAGTATTCCCATTAGTATTCTCTCCCTGTGGAGGAGAAGGTTGTACATGTTTTCCATCTGATTATGTGCCTATATCAGATGTTTCTGATCTGAAACACTGTTTCTGTGTGCACTTTACACACAGCTTGTCCACTGAATCTTTTGTGTCTGTCAGAGAATTCAGAGTTGTTATACTTATATCTCCCATTCCCATTTCTGCATAATTGCCTCAATGGCTACCTGAGATGTACTGATCTATTACCACATACAGAAAGATAGAGAAGGGTCACCTACAGTTCAAGAGCAAATCAGGAGCTTTGACATATTGTACCTTCTTGGAGAAGATGATTTACTTAGTCATTGAAAATAAAACAAGCACATTTATATGCCAGTATTACTCAAGATATTTTTCCAGCTCATACTGGTTTATGGCTTTCCTGGTATCTGTGTTATGAAAACATGTTTGAGGTATTTTAAAAATATGTTGAATTTTGAAATTAGAATCTTTATTTAAAAAAATGAAATAAAACATGTCCACAAAAGTAGTCTGTAGAGTGTGGCTAACTGAGAAGAATTATGTTTGTTTGATTTTTTTTTGGGGGGGGGGACAAGGGGCTGGGAGAGGGGAGGGGGAAAAAAAGAAAAATCAAAATGATTTGTATCTCTTTCCTCATCATCGATCTCTTTCCTCATCATCTTCTACTTCTTCCCCTCTTCTACTGTGCCCAGGTTTTTTCCTGACTGCTTTTGTCCTCTTGACCTGACTTTCTGTCAGCTTTCAGTAGCACTCTGTACATTTGGAGCAGCCTGCCAATTAATGTTTCCCCATCCCCAGCCTGCTCACATATTTGTTAAATCACACATTTTCTTGACAGACTTAACCTGTTACACACAAAAAAGGTTAAAATAACATGAGTAAGGTTGCAAAGTCAAGTGCTCAAAAGTCAGGAAATGCCAGAATTAAGGTTGCTGGTGCAGCCTTAACTCAGCCTGTCTTGCATATGCTATATAATTAGGCATGGTAAATGTCAGTAAACGTCAATTTCACCATACATGGACAATCAGTGAAAAAATATATACATTGATGATAATCAGACTTTACAGATAGGCAAAGTAAGCAAAATACTGCTTGAGAACTTTGTTTGGATTTAAGGATATCTATTTTCTATATTTTGACATCTGATGTTAGCAATTTGTGTTTTAATGGTTATAAAGCTTTAATTTTTTTTGAATCTCAATGTCTGCTGTCATTAAATAATTATACTGACCCCTTCATTGCTTGTTCCATACATCATTTCCCACAACTGTGAAAATTTAAATAGATAAAAATAAAAAAATGGTGAAAACCCATAATTTCCCCAAAATGTGAACATTTAAATTGATGAAAATAAAAAATGCTTAAAAATAACCAATATTATCCACTGAAATTATATTTAAAATATTGAATTCTGCCAAGCCTAATTACAATGCAGTCTTTAATCTTATTAAGTATGGCTTAAAACCGACAATGTTAGATGTCCAAATCTAGGCTGGCGATGATGCAGAGTAAATGGCAAATTGATTATTTGGGACATTGATTGATCAGTCCATAGTCTGAAGTCTGTTTCTGCAACCACAAATAGGATTATGTCTTAGTCCCCATTTATGGAGAAGGGATGTGCGGCTGCAATTCAAAGTGGACCATATTTTCCATGGAAGTGAAAAGCCATTGAGTTCTTCGGCTGAGTCCCTGATGAGCTTTTATTCAGGATGTTAGCGTCCTTCCACCTTGCTGGTCCTTGATCTTTGGGTGAAAAACCTGGAGTCTTTGAGCTTTTGTGCTGCAACCCAAAAAGATTTTTCTGGATTTGAATCCGAATGTTGGTGTATTACTTAGATCTTCTTGTACTGGGGGACCCTTGTTCCCTCAAGTTTGATGGAGCTTCTGAAGAATTCTCCAGTTATGACAAATTTGGGGTGGGTGGATATATGTCAGTATGGGAAGCCATGGTTCTGGTGTTGATTCTACTGTGGCCATAATAATCCACATAGCAAAGTTGTGATCATGTAATTAGAGACTTTCTATTCATATACTATGCTTTCCACAGGATCCCTGCCTCATTCAGAGCACAGCGTGGACCTGCTTTGGAGATGAATCAGGCAGGGTTTGTAGGACACCTGCCTAATTTGTTTCAGAAATTGGAAAGTCTGTAGTGAGTGCGACAATGAATTGCAAGAAAAGAAAGAAGGGTCTCATGGCTCAGGCAGTTCGATGCCTTAATAAATAATTTTAAAATAGTTTTGTGTGTGTAAATTCCTAGATTTAAAAACAAACTGGAAAACAGAAATTCCTTCATGTGGCATCATATTGACACCTATGTGGTTCGTCAGAAGGGTTGGAACCTTTAGATCTGCCTCACTGACATCTGCTACTTGAGCTAATGGAGTAACTGATGGCAGTAGTAAGTTGTAACCCACTGCCTGTGGGCTAGTGCTAAAGGGGGGGATAAGATGCTTTGCCAGAGGGTTACATAGATATTTGTTGACGGTAGAAGAATGGTGAGACTCAGGAATCTTGGGTTCCATTCCAGCCTTTGGGGAAAGTGTGTTCTAGTGTGCACAGAATGTTTTGCTCATTTTCTCCAAGCTTAACCCCTTCCACCCTGTCCCAGTTCTTGTTCCATCCTAGCCAGTCCCCAACTACAATCCACAGGCTTCTCATCCCAGTCTCTTTGCTTAGCCAGCGCTAGTCTCCCACTATGGACTTCTTGCATCAGTTCTGGTCTGCTCCCCACCAGTTCCAATCTTTCACCACTCCTAGTGCAAGTCTGCTTGCCCTGCCAGTCCCACTTTCTCCCCTCCCAACTGCTCTTCCAGTCTATCTCTTTTGCTCAGCCTTGCCTCTAGCTTCCACATTCCCCATCTCCACAGTCTTCCAGTCTGTGGCCCTGGTTCCTCATTTATTCTCAGTGACCAAGTCCCTGCTCCAAAGCAGGGGGATGCTAGAACATCTCACGCAAAGGTCATCAGTGTTTTGTAGCATGGGTAAAACAATGTATTTGTCTGTAGCTTCATTCTTGGAGATGGCTGAGCCATTTTGGGGGTTGCCTGGGGCCTCGGCAGGTGCTGGGAGAGGGTGGCCCAGCTGCTTGGGGGGGAGGGGGAGGCCAGGTGGTGGCACGTGGACTGGGACCCCCGCTGGTGCTGGGTGGGAGGGGTCGTTGGGGCCGGCAGGCTCCCTACCTGGCTCTGCACCTCTCTCTTCCCTCCCGCTCCCACCCAGCAGCAGCGGAATCTGGGTGTGGGAGGGGACAGGGGGTTGTGGCACAAGACGGGGTGAGGTGAGCTCTGGGCAGGCACTTACCAAAATAATTTTCCAAAATAATTCGGTCTGAGCTAGACACCCGGCATGGAAAATTTCAGCCCAAACAATTAAAGTTTGACAAAGTTGTAAATAAGGCTGCGAGTTTGTCACAGGGGGTCATGGAAGTCATGGATTCCGTGACTTTCCCTGACTTGTGCAGCACCTGCTGCACCTGGCTCAGGGGCAACTCAGACAGCCCCTGCTTGTGCCAGGTGCACTGGCCACTGCTGGGGCAGTCTTGGGCCGTTGCCCCCACCCCTCCGCAGCAGAGTTTGCATGTGGGAGGGGGCAAGGGATTGGGGCACTGGCCAGGGTGAGGAGGCTCTGGGCAGTGCTTACCTGGGGGGCTCCCTGGAAGCGGCGACATCCCCCTTGCTCAGTTGTTAGGTGGAGGCGTGGTCAGGCACCTCTGCACGCTGCCTCTGCCCAGAGCGCCGGCTTCGCAGCTGCCATTGGCTGGGAACCATGGCCAATAGGAGCTGTGGGGGTGGTGCCTGCAGGTGGAGGCAGTGCGCAGAGCTGCCTGGCCATGCCTCCGCCTAGCAGCTGAGGGAGGTGGATGTCGCTGCTTCCGGGGAGCCCCCCCAGCTAAGCCCCACCCAGAGCCCGCCTCCCCCTATCCTGTGTCTCAACCCCCTGCTCTCTCCCACACCCAAACTCCCTGCCTGGCTCCACGCCTCCCCGCCAAGCAGCTGGGCTGCCATCCCCCAAACACCCACGGAGGCCCTGGGCAGCTGCCCCCTCCAAGTTTTATTCACTGTTATTTTTAGTAAAAGTCATGGAGAGGTCACAGGCCGTGAACTTTTGTTTACGGCCCATGACCTGTCTGTGACTTTTACTAAAAATACCCATGACTAAACCGTAGCCTTAGTTATAAGCAGCTGAAAACAGGGTCTTATGATGGGAAGTGTCGGGCTACTTCAATGGACAGTGCTACCCTCCCTGCCCATTATAAGGACCTCCTGGCAATGTACCTTGGTGTGTATTGTGCCATTCTGTTTATAATGGCCTGGGACTTCATACCTCATGGTTGCTACAGCTCACTTGTAATACAGCCTTGTGTGTGCTGATGGCACTATGAAGTAATAACACAAAATCCTCTTCCCAGGCCACAGCCTGAGTAATTCAGTTGTATACTTGGTAGAAGTCAAGCCTCTTCAAGACAGTTATAGCTAAAATAGCTGTCTTGGCCCTGGAACCCCACCCTGGGACAAGAAGTTTTGTGTAGCAGTAAATGCTGTGGTCTTTACCAACCTTGGGCTCCTTACCTTACCTTGTGTTCACAAGGCGTAGGAAGCCCCAAAAGAGTTGTGTTGTGCCCCCTCCCCTTACACAGGATTTTCCACTCTAAATGTACATTTATTTGCATATAGTATCTTCAATATTTACCTAATGGGAATGGTTTGAAGTACATTGTATTTCAGTAATGACATGCTATCTTTCTGGTTCCTTCATACTTCTTATCACAAAGCACTTTATGAAGGGGTGATAATGATGAGAGAGCCTACCAGATGAGCTTCTGGGAAATGTGATGATTTAAGATGACTCAGCTTTTTGAGCAACAGAATGCTGCTGCACAAGGAATTTATATTTCTGTTGCAATCACGACTAAAATAATTCTGTGGCAAGTGAAGCTTAGGACGATACTGTGCCAGAGTATTGTATTATAATTTACCATTTGACTGTAACGTCCCATTTGAGTTACTCCACTTTGCAATTTAAAATATCACTTCTAATGTTTCCATTTTTGAATTCCACAAAAGAATCCTCCTATGTACAAACATCCTTCGTTTTGGCCGTTAAAGTGCTGTTTCATTAGCCAGATGTGTATGTGAACATATTTTTGGTTAATAGTTTCATGTCAGATAAACTTTATTCCTAGCTTAAACAAATTGTTGAACTACCAAAACACAGTATTTCTTTGCAAAAACTAGATGTTTATTGGTTTGGTGTGAATGTTTGACAATAAATCTTTATCTACCTATCCATCCACTTACCCACCCACATGAGGGTGTTCATATACACACTGCATATGAATTGTTCTTGTTCCTACGGTCTTCTCTTAAAGTTTTAAATGACTTCAGAACGCGATTTTTGGATTAATACACACATCCTTTGTCTTGAATGCCAGCAACAATGCTGTATGAAAGCCAACCCCACCTGTTATGGTTCTTAATTTGAATGTCACGTGGATGCCTTGAAAGCTACTATAAAATCTCTTCTTCTTAAATTTCTTGTAGGTCAGCCAGGCCTCCGAGAAGCTATCTCTATGTCCTGTATAACCAATGGAAGTGCAGGAAGCAGAAAAACAGGCCATAGTTCCTCTGTATCAATTGCCAGAAAAGAGACCCTCTCATCTGCTGCTAAAAGGTACTGGCTTCTTAAAAAGTTAAATTATACACAACCACAATAAGGAAGCCCCTTTCTGTGTTAATTTTGAAGTTTTCTGAAATATACCAATTAAAGAATAGGATTTAGACTCATAGCATACCATTAGAATTCGTAACAGCTGGATATATAGAAAGGGGATCACTTTGGTTTTCAGTGTACAACACATGAAATTAAATTTTCGCAAAAAGAGGAAAAAAACATATTTCTAATAGGCATTTTTGTTCCAAAATTGAAATGAGCCACTTGGACAGACAGTCATGCTTTTTAGCATGCGCCTGAATTTTTTAATCTTTGAAAGGAAATAAACAACAAATCTGACATGGTCTTGAATGAAAATAGTAGATGATACCAAAGTGAAAATTATGAAATGAGTTAGGTGAATTTAGGAACGTGTGTTAATCGATTCTTTATAACTTTATATGGCACATTTCAAATTTAAGAAATTTCTTGTTGCAGGATTTTACAAAACAAATTTTGTAAAAATAAAATAGCTTGAATTTGCATTTTATTTAGTATCTAATATATATATAATTGATTTTTTTTCATACAGTGGTGTCAGAAACCAGCAAAGTGTTTTCTTATTTATTGTTTTCTTCTGGGACTTTTAACCACTCATTTTTCAGCATCTCGGAGGAATGGTTTGTTTCTGCTCCTGTTTGTTGGAGAGAATGAAAGAAAGAGCTGCCACAGATACAGCTATGGAACACAGCACACGTAAATGTTTTACCATCTGTTCAATTATATGTGAAAAGTTCTCGGTCTCTGTAGAGTACTGTGCTGACTTCAGTGGATGATTTATGATTCAGTGTGGATTTAAATATTGTGCTATACAATTAGACAGGGATGCAGTATATTTTAGGGATTAAAGATATTGTATGTAAACCTAGGCCACTTACCTTTTCTTCTGCCTTTAATCAGTAAAACAATTAAACAGGAAGAGCGAAGCAGAAAATGTTTAAGGCTCTTTTGAGTACAGAAAGCAGAATTAATTTGCTTTTTTCTATTCTCAGTCATGTAGTGTCTTAGTTTTTGAAAGTCTGACTTCCCCTATCCTACAATGAATTGAACACTGACATCTCTATCTATTGGAAAGCCAGGAGCTGTAAAAGAGAGAGTCACTTGGGAAGGTATATATGAGCTAGCACTTCCCCATTAATTTTGTCCTGGAAGTATGGAGCCTGGGTGTCTGCCCTCTCTTTCATACTTCCTTCCCAGCTCGTCCCTTCCACCCCCTGCTCAAAGCGAAAAAAGGAGACACGGGAAGAGACTAGCTATGTCAACATAGCTTTTAATGACAGGTTTCAGAGTAACAGCCGTGTTCGTCTGTATTCGCAAAAAGAAAAGGAGTACTTGTGGCACCTTTGGTTAGTCTCTAAGGTGCCACAAGTACTCCTTTTCTTTATAGCTTTTAATGGAGCCAAACCTAAGGGAAGAAGATGGATGGACAGATGGCTGGCCGGAAGGAAGGAAGGAAAAGAGAGTTTGAGAAGAATCAGAGAGAATGTCAGACCCAAGACCTTGTGGGGGAAAGAATCACTCCTGCATCTCCTCCCTCCATGTCACCGGGAGCTCTTTGAAATTGCCTAGGGGAATCTTGGACATATACCACTTCATCAAGACTACAGATAATCTGGATGAAGGTTCCATGGGCTCTGTGACACAGCTTGTCCAGATGAGAGAAAGGTTACCTGGTTGCTATAGGATCATACATTTGTTATTGGTTGGGGAGAAAGCCCATCTGTATCCTTCCAGGATATTACTCTATGTGAGTATGATCCTAGATACATACTGGGAAGGCTTCCATGTATCCAAACAGACTGTCTGTCTTCTCTGCAGTTTTACCTCCAGGAGGGCTATTAATCTCAGCCTGTCTTCACATCACACATTTCTTAGACTACTTGATTGCCTGTGTAGACCAGGCTTCCTGGAGTATAGCTTGATCAGAAGTTCTTTTGGTTGTGTAAAGGAATCTCCATTTTCTGGATGTTTCACTCCTTGTTTTATTATTGGTACAGCAATATCCTTCTGAGTCTAAGGTTTACTCACCCCGACAGCTCAGGTTTGTATAATTGCAACACAGACTTTTGGGGTTAGAGAATGTCATTCAGGCCCCTTTGCCTTCAGTGGAAATTTTCCCCTTAAAGTGCTCATGCAGCATCAACTTGTTGAACTGAGGACAGTGAAACCAAATCTTATATTTGCAAACTGTTACTTAGCGGCCTTCTGGTTCTGTCATGGTTCAACAGCTGTACAGCAGTCTCTTACATCATCCCACAGGTGGGATGCTAAAAATTCAGCCATAATTTCAGAAGCACTGCATGAGTATTTTTAGAGGCACCAAGGGATTTGGGAACCTGGTTCCTTTGAAAACCTGAGCCTGGATATTCTCAGTGTCATATATAATTCTGGCTTCTGTTAGGGCAGTCTATTTACAGGGCAAAGATTGGCTCAGATCCGTGGGATTGATCCCAGGGGAACGGTGCCTGAATCTGGAGATTTTCCATTCTGTATGTCGGCATCTGGGTCATCTCTTAGGACTAGCATGTCACCAGGAATTCTGCAAAATCAACCTGATTTTTCTCTGTTTCTCTATCCCTTTGCTATAGGGAGAGTATTTTTGATGAATGGAAGAGGAGACCTGGGTTATGCTTTCCTGTCCCTTTTCCCAGTTCATTAAATTCTCTGCAAAACCTGACAGGTCAGAGCAAAGGTGATTTTATTTGACCCCTCTTAGCCACGTGTACCTGGTTCTCAGGTCACCGGAATGTTTCTGTAGGACTATAGATATCCTTCGTTAAGGACCATTTCCCTTTGAACATTTTGGGGAGATTCAGCCTTCTGGTCTGACTGAAGGCCACGAGTTCCTGATGGAAAGAGCTGTGGATTGTCAAAAGCAGGTTGGAGGTCACCAGGATCTGAAATGTGTTCACATTTTGGTGTTGCATAAGGACTGCTCTGCAGATGACTAGCTGTTCACTCATTAGCCATTGTGGTTTATTTTGGACACTTTATAAAAGAGTCTATGGATTAATGTGGCACAGTTTCATTTAGATTGAGTGTTCTCCAAAGAATGACTTCAGTTAAGTATAATCTTAAAATGTCAGACTTCAGGTAAGGTCACATCCTCACTCCAGTTTCTGGTTTGTTGTAGTCTGGGAGAAGAAGAGAGAATTCACAAGTTGGAATTTATCTTTGTCACAGTTCTCTCTTCCATCCTGCTTCCACTCTCCTCCACATATACTTCATAACACAACTGTGTGTATTTTGTTGGTTTCTTGACTAGAGAGCTAGGGGAAATGCTTGTTTGTGTGTGTCTTCCTGAGTGACCCTCTCTCTCTCTCTCTTTTTAACGCCTTGCTTCCTGGTAGTTGGACTCACTCAGTCTCCCTTTCATTGTAGGAAAGGGAAAGAAGAGGTTATGACAAGCATCATTGTTAATAAGTAAATTGGCCATACAGGATTATGAGTACAAAGTACAGCTTTCATAATTGTAATAAGAGCCTGTTATTTGCTTTAGTGGTAAGACATTGCTAGGGCTTGTTTTTCTGTACTCCATTTTCCTGTCAGAGACTTTGGAAAAAGGTGAAAGTTGTTCAAAGTACTCTTGTTTCCAGTAATGCAAGCTAAACCTAATGCAAACAAAAAATGGCTTCCAGAGTTCCAGTTGAACAGGGACTTGAGACCACAAGTTTATCTGCCAACCCATCAAAAGTCATCATGCTCTTATCTCAGGAGCCAATCACAAGCGTATCTTCACTGAAAGTGAAAAAATACTGTTGCGTGTTTCATAACTGCCTTCAAAACAAGCACATTTCTATTTTAATTTCTCTTCTAGTGACTTCCTTTAAAACAAAATATGCCTTGACAAGTTAAATTGAAGGAAACTCTCTCTCAAAAAAAAATTGTCGGCTGTGCCCTTTCTTGCTGCTTTATGGTGTATGACATATCCCTGAATGATTATAAATATGTATTTTTTTTATATTGAAACCATCAGGAATATCCTGTCTTTTATCCCCTGCTTTTTACTGCAGTTTTCCCCAAAAGGATTCAGAGAAATGGGTTGGGAACTTTGAGCCCTTAATTAGAGGGATGAGATGTTGAATCTTGAACAAAGACAGCTTTTTCTCCATCTGCACTTAATGAATTTGAGTTAAATAGCGATTAACAAAAACAAATTAAAACCAGTGTTTTAGATGGGCTGAATAAAAATCATCTCCACTTTCACTTAGATTCTGTTTCCATGGTTTGTACTAGTTTTCCATTCCATCCGGATTCTGTTTGCAGAGTGTCTTTTGTGGGGAAAGGTAGATGAGTCCAGAATTTCTAATTTAGTAAAACAAGCAGGAAAAAAACACCCTCCTTTTTTTTTTTTTTTATTTTTCAGTTGGAGATAGGGGAAAAAACATTTCATCTCTTCTTTGTACCTATTTTGCTTCTCTAGGATGTATAAGCTTTATTTTTTTAATTTGTAGATTACTTTTAACTTGAGAGAGGGAATACCAGACAAAATTAGAGGCAGGGGAATGGTAACCTTTTTTCTTGCTGCTTATTTTGTTTTATGGCATGTGAAAAATTTAGTCAGACTTCAAATTCCTGTAACATTTAACAGTCCACCTTGAGTATAATTAAAGGAAGAAAACATCTATATGCTGCAGAATACTACTACCTTGAGCAGCTTGTCTTGCCATTGTGTGTTTGCTTCAGCATGTCACAGGAAGCATGCAGCAATGTACTTGAAATAAGTCACATGGCAAGAGTAAATTCTCAGTTAAATGGGGATTGTATAATTGGTCTGTTAACTCTGATCCTCTCAGTATTCTTTGTACTTTAAAGAATGTATTGTTGGCCATTTCAGGACTGTATTCTTTTGCTATGGGGAGAAACCTGCAGGAGTGAAAGATCCATCCTAGTTTAAACTCTCAGAATTTAGGTGAATTCTACTCTCAAAACAGAGAGATTTGAGACATTGTTGAGGAGTTAGAAAACATGGCCTCCAAAGTCTCTGGATTCCAGTATGGTGGTCCAGTCCTCTCCTCAATTCAGTTCATCCTCTCTCTTTGCACCAGCAGCGTTTGCCCGTAAGGGGACATACACACACATTTGAAGAGGGGACAGGGGATGCAAGAGAAGAGGTTCATTTCCTGTGAAGTGCTGGCTGGAGAGGCTGCTCCCCCATTCTACCCCAACATATTTCCCCAAGTCCAATAAAGTGCTAACCACTTGAGGGACTTCCCCAGGCTTGGAAAAAGGGTGAGCATTCTACAAAGACTCTGCTTGCCCTTTTACATGGCTCCGGGACACTTCTGCTCCTTGGTGTTGCTTTGCTCCTTTTCCCACATCACAGCACAACAGATCATGGGGACCTGAACTAGTGCAGGACATCTACATTAGAGAGTCACATTTTCAAATAGTGACTGTTAATTCTGTTTGTGCACAAATGTGGTAACTAGCCATCAGCTTGCCACATAAACATGTACATATGAGAATATGCACAAAACTAGCCATGTTGAGGCTGGGTCCATATATCAGTGATAGCAATAGGAGTCTTGCTATTGACTTCAGTGGACTTTGGACCAGGGCCTTCATGAATAAGAACATTTTAAAATTGCCACTTAAAATTATTTAAAGGGATTTAAAATGTTAAAACAACAAAGATTATGCTCCATTACATTGTTAAAAGTGAGGGAATTGTAATCTCATAGTTTATTTACAACAGGTGTTGAAAAAGTGACAGTTTGACCATTTAATATCTGTTATGGCCAAATAGGACCAAAAAAGGTGTACCCAGTAGCTGCTTTGGTACATGGCACATTTAGTTAATCTATTTCTGGAGAGACCCAGAACCAGTGAATGCATTTTATTGCTAACAATGGAAGGCTAGGAGGGACAAAGCAAACACAACAATCTGCAGAGAGAGATACAGCAGAACCTAGGATACAGTGCATATTTTAAATTGAAAGGAGCTGTGTTCAGGTTTAAATGGGAAGGGGTAAGTAATGAACCTAAAACAGCGATAAACCTTCGCTACTTTTCCAAGTAATATAATAATATTTCTTAGTACTTGACAGGAAACTCTCTTCAACTGTTTGATCTTTGCTTTTAGCAAAGTACTTTACTAATAATTTCATTAACAAAACCCAACAAAATCAGTAGATAACCACACATTTTCTTATGGTGATTTTTCTTTAATGAATTTTGAATTGCTTCTTCCTTCTCTGATAAAATGTGTGCATTTTTTTCACCTTCAAATTATTTGCTTATTCTCTATTGTTCCATCTTATACTTTTTTTTACAGCGGTACAGAAAAAAAGGAAAAACCTCAAGGACAGAGAGAAAAAAAAGAGGAAACTCATTCTAATGATCAAAATCCACAAATTCGAGCATCACCTTCTCCCCAGTCCTCCTTACAGACTCTCCAAACACACAGGCAAACTCAAGAAAGCAAGAGCTCTGCTCCAGCTAAAAGGTTTTCACAGTACCAAAGTACAGAGCTAGAAAATGGTTGTAATGATACTAAGAGTCCACGTTTAACAGCAAATCTTGAGAAACCAAGATCCAGTTTCACAATTGAGTGCAAAAATCAGTATTTTTTATGCTGCAAAGTTGCACACAAGATGCATTACAACATTTACCACTAAATAAAGATTAAAAATGCAAATATTTCTTCCATAAATTTAAAGATGAGAAAAATAGAATTAAGACATTGCAAAGTACACAGGATATAAAACATCCTAATATGATAAAGAGAGATTAATTACAATCTTATTAAAATATATAAAAAGGTGCCAAGAAGTAATATCACTGAAAGTATGCTTTTCAAGGTATTATGTTAAACATGGCCAACTAAAACTGTGAACCATATCTTGTGCTATTTACCACATATCATAATAGCACTTGTCATAAACTAGTATCATTACAACCTTTGACTCGGGTGCCTTTCTTCCCAAACTACTGTTTAATGCGACTGCAGTTTGGATCTTTTGCTTTTTTCTCATATCCCTGCTTGGTTACAGAATGGTCCATTTCACCTGATATTTGGATTCTTATTCTACAGACATGTTTGGTGTCATATTTCTACACCAATATTAAACTGCGATTTGACCGGGGGAAGGGGACGGGAGGGATTTGTTTAGGGCCTGATCCTGCAACCTTGCACATACAGAATTCTTGCTGATTTTAGTGGGAGTTAAGTGCAGAGAACATCTGCAGGATGATGCTCTTTGATTTTTAAAATTGAATATTTTTCAAATAAACCCATTTTAAAATTTGGCTGGTTATTTTAGAGCAAAAATGTTCAAGTTCACACCTAGTTTGTTATGATCCATTGTCACCTTTATTATTTTGAAACCTTGGGAAGGTATGGAATTCTTTCTCGGACCACTTGGCATTTTAGAAGACTAAAACAAACAATAACAATAACAAATGAATTATACTCTCAAATTTGCGCTGGTTTACAAACATATGTTGGCTTGTGTTGCCTGAATTCACAATTCTAATAGAAAATAAAAACAACCCTTTCACTTGACTGATGCATGTTTAACACTCATAAAGGCTGTGTCTCCATGTCTTGCACAAACTCTTACAAAATCTAAAGCTGAACTTTGGTTTGTTGTTCTCCTGCCTGGCATCTTACTGCAAAGAGACTTTTTGTGCCTGGGTTTAGCATACTAATTTATTACCTGGTGGGGGAGTGGTAAGGGGATGGCTTTTAAGTCTTTCTTAATATTTTAATATGTCTTGATAACTTGTCATCGTCTTTTTTCAGCTTCTTGAGATACTGTGGAAATAAGCTTGCCTTTCTAGAGTTGCAGTTTTGAATGTTGTTCTTGCAAAAAGTATTTTTGACTGGATGAGTTGCAAGGTTGTTGGCAGGGCATCTGCAGAATCATAATTCAGGTTATTTAATAACTGTTATAGCCAGACCACATTTAAACAAATTTCCTATGATAAAGATATTATACATGAAATTAACTTCAGTGAAACCAGTGACTACAAAACAGTTTTGAACTGCCATTAGCATAAATTTGGCTCCAGCAGGATTGCTGATGTAGTCTATCAGACATTCATGGGTCTAATTTTCCATGATATTGGGCCAAATCCTGCTTGCCTTATTCCTCTCTAAGAAGTCTCAGAGAAGTGAATGGAATGTTGTGCATGAACAAAGGAAGCAGGATTTTGGCCCATTGTTTTGGAGCTATTTGCTTCCAAACAGTCAGTGGCTTACAGGGTTTGGAACTTGCCACCTCAGAATGCTTCTTATGGAATTGTGCCCTATCTATGTGCTGACAAAACAGCTCAGCATTCAAAATGTTTTATTGTGTTCAATGGCCATTGAGCTTTCACTCATCTGGTTAGAACTTTTTGACTAATCTTTATTTCTGTTTTCTGGATCAACTTGAAGGAAGTCCTAGCACTGCTTTAGTCTCCTGCTGCTTGATCTGTCAATTGCATACCAGCACCAGCTATCGTTATCTCATTAATTTTTAATTTTAAACGTAAATTTTGTGTTTTTTAGCATAAAGCGAACTTCGACTGCTGAAAAATCACATAGCATGTGGGACAACTCAGATGACAGTCGTAATAAACTGTTGAGGGCAGCTTCAACATCAAAACTCATATCAAAAGTGGCAAAAAATGCAGAGAAGTAAGTATTGCAGTTTGTAGCAAAGTGGTATCTGCAAGTTTTAAGAATAAAAACCCTCAAATTAAATTGTTTTAATTTTATTACATAAGCAAATTTTGTAAACTGTCAGTTTGCATTGTTAATGTTTTGTAGATGATGTCTGCATAATCTGACTATTCACCTCTCTAATGCAAGGAAATCTCCAGAGAATCTTAAAATCCCTGCAAAATGTAGATGTATTATTTTAAAGCATGAATATGCTTCCACTGCTACATGTTTGGATTTTACAAATTATGCATGCATATGAAGGCCCACTGTCATTCATGTACAAATTTCCCCACTTGGAAATGATTGCCTAGAACAGCGGTTCTCAAACTTTTGTACTGGTGACCCCTTTCACATAGCAAGCACCTGAGTGCAACCCCACTTATAAATTAAAAACACTTTTTTATATATTTAACACCATTATAAATGCTGGAGGCAAAGCAGAGTTTGGGGTGAAGGCCGACAGCTCGCGACCCCCCATGTAATAACCTTGTGACCCCCTGAGGGGTCCCGACCCCCAGTTTGAGAACCCCTGGCCTAGAAGAAGTACTGCAGAAGGTGATCTGGGGTTATAGTGGATTACAAACTAAATATGAGTCAACAGTGTAACACTGTTGCAAAAAACGCAAACATCATTCTGGGATGTATTATCAGGGGTGTTGTAAACTAGACATGAGAAGTAATTCTTCCACTCTAATCTGCATTAATAAGGCCTGAACTGGAGTGTAATGTCCAGTTTTGGGAACCACACTTCAGGAAAGATGTGGACAAATTGGAGACTCCAGAGGAGAGCAACATCAATGATCAAAGGTCTAGAAAACATGCCCTGTAAGGGAAGATTGAAAAAACTGGGTTTGTTTAATCTGGAGAAGAGAAGACTGAGAGGGGACATAACAGTCCTCAAATACATAAAATGTTGTTATAAAGAGGAGAGTGATAAATTGTTCTCCTCAGCCACTGAGGACGGGACGAGAAGTAATGGGCTTAAATTGCAGCAATGGAGCTTTAGATTAGACATTAGGAAAAACTTTCTACTGTAAGGGTAGTTAAGCACTGGAATAAATTACCTAGACAGATTGTGGAATCTCTGTCATTGGAGGTTTTTAAGAACAGGTTAGGCAAACACCTATCAGGGATGGTCTAGTTAATATTTTTTAGTACTGCCTTAGCACAAGGGACTAAGCTAGATGACTTGTCAAGGTTCCTTCCAATCCTACATTTCTATGATTCTGTAAGTTTTCTCCACTTCTCTTTTCTTTATTTAAAAATAAATTTTGAAATGTTAAGGTTTCAGACACAGTTTTTATTTCATTGTAAATTCAGTTGTGTCTTTTCTGGATTTGTGTTAAGCTGCAGTTTTATACTTAAAAGTAACTTTAAAATGGCATTGTGAGGTTCCATGTTTCCATATCTCAAATATGCTCAATTTACAAGTAAAGATTTTTTTTTTCCTCATGGCCCATTCTGCAAACTCAGCCTGAAAAGTAAAACAGGTCTTTTTCCTTCTTGAGCAATATCACCAGGCATAAAAGGCCAAATTATACTCTCGGATACATCTGTGCTACTCTCTTCATTTTTAGTGGGTTTGCAGAAGTTTGATTGATTTAGGCCCTGATCATGCAAACACTTATGCACATGCTTACTTTTACTACTGCAAGTAGTCCCATCAAACTCAAACGGTAGTAAGGTTAAGCATGTGTATATGTGTTTGCAGAGTCAGGGCCTCAGAATTTAGTGGGTTTTTTTAAAATGGTATTGATCGTACATAATAGGGCATAAAGCTTAGCTGTGTTGGCTTTGCAATGCTAACAAAGAACAAGGAGTAACATTTTGTTCTGTGGTATAAACAAATACAACTCTGAATGCACACAGGGAGCAGATGTCTTCAGTAAAAAGGTGCCTTTTTACACAGTAACTTCACTGTAGATCTAATTAACTGTAAAGGTGGCTTAAATAGAATTGCTTTGAATGAAGCTGCAAAATCATATATGTAAATAAAGGTAAAAATACTGATGAAATACAGGGAGGTTATCATTAAAATAAGTTCTGAATTTTTAAATGAAATTAAAAAATAAAATTCAAATCTGCTGGCATTAACGAATGTATTAATAATGTAAAATAGGTTGTTTTTATACAGATTCTCAAGACCAGTGCAAAACTTAAAATTGAAAGGGGGACCACAATATTATGCTAATCTGACCTGACAGCAATACGTACATTTAGTCACAGCTTTATACCTAGACTGGAGAATTCTGTAATACACTGAAGTAGTGTGCACTAAGGATTATGGTTTAGACATTCTGCACACAATTTTCTTCCCTTTTCTAAATTCCTCTGGCAATTCAGGCTGTTGCTGGATACTGATAAAAGCTATTTAAAGACTGAAAAACTCTTTAGCTAAATCCTCTGGCTTTATTTCAGCTTATCAAGTTCCTTTTTTTCAATTATTGCTGTTAAAACAGCGTAATCACAGTAGACATATTTAAAATTATTAAGAATAAAAAATGGTTGCTCTTTCCAGGCATTTTGAATTTGTGCAGTAGTTCAGGCATATAGTCAGATGTTTTGTCTTTTTTTTTATGATATGCTACTTATCCTTTGAAATGCTTCAATTATTCCACTTCTACAGTATTTCCCTAGAATAAGAAAAAATTATACTTTTCCGTGATTATGGATTAAATGGGAGCCGGAAGGATTAGGATTAATAATTGTTGGAGAAAAACAATCATTTGAGTGCATCTTCAGGTCATTGTTTAGCCTGAAATACTTAATGAAAGTGAAGCTTCAAAAGTTGTGAAAACATTTTACCATCATCTCACTTGAAGACTGTGTACTATATTCTTTACGAAAGTATCTTATCGTTCACTTGTCTCTGCACTGAAATTCATTGTAAAGACACCCCGGGTTGAGGAGGGTAAGGGAAGAGAAGTGGAGAGAAGGACATGTAAATACTAACTTTTTACAAATATGCCCTTGGAAATGCATGCCCAACTCCTGTTGAATCAGTTGGCTTGTGTGCATGCATCAGAGGGCAGCATTTTGCTTATTGTATTTAAGATTATTAATTAGGGGAAGTTGCAAAGGCCCAAAATGCATCAGAACCAACCCATTTTCTGTGTGAGGAAACAGGGATCCAGCCCTAACTTGGGTCCTGGATAAAAATCGCTTTATACATGCTTTGGACTCTAGACCCAGATTTTGAATTTTGTTTATTAGGAACAGTTTTAAAGCCAGTGTCATGCTATATATCATCCCAATAAAATAGCAGGAAGTAGAGCAACTGTCACCTTAGCCAGTTGTCTTAAATCAGAACTGGGAATCCAAGTCTGGACTCTGCCATTTGGCAGCCAGAATAAGGGTGATTGAACCAGCAGTCAGTGAGAACTCTATATATGTGTATGTTTGACTGTCTATCACTGTTATAGATGTTTGACCTCCATACAAGTATTTGACCTCCATTTTGCTACTCAGCTTCAAGTCAGTTGACAGTTTTCGTGAAATAAGTGCTCTTTAACAAGCAAGACACCTTTAAGAGGAGGTTATTATAAGGAAATTTAAGTTTTCCTCCCATCTTCTGAAAAAAATTGAGGGTTTTTTTTCATGCATGGCGCTTCCTTGAGTGTAGTCTAACAAGTCAGCACTTATGAAAACTTATTTTGTGTCCCCCTCAGCAGACCTAGTACTGTTTATCTAGAGATCCTGTGAGGGATTGTGGTAAAGTTGACTTGCAGTGAGACATAGTATTAGCATCACGTTTTCTGACATTAATAGTCACACTGATACAAGCTCTTGGATAATTATTCAAAAGAACTTATAATCATTATGTGCTAGTCACCTCATGCTTGATTTTTCACAGGTGCTGAGAACCTTGAATGCAAGCTAAATGTGCTCTTCAGCTCCAAAAAATTAGGCTTTTTATGGTTTTGTTTTGTTTTTTGCTATCTAAAAGCCAGTTTCCCATATACAAATGCTAATATGATTTTAGTATTTTATTAGTATTATTTATTTGTACTGCAGTAGCTCCTAGGAACCTCAGTTATGCTAGTCACACAACAAACATAGAACAAAAAGATTGTAAGCCCTTTGGGGATAGGGACTATCAAAGTATAAGACAAGAGACAAAAGTTGGGGGTTTTACTGTATTGGTTAGGATTGGTTATCTAACATCTTATCCCCAAGTTTTCATAGGAACATAAGAACTTTCATATTGGATCAGACCTATGATCCATCTAGGTCAGTATCATGCCTCCAACAGTGGCCAGCACTAGAGCTTCAGGGAGAGTGTACAGAAGAGGCTTCTGGCAGTCAGAGGTTTAGAGTCACCCTGAGAATGGGGTTAACATTCTTGACCATCTTGGCCAACAGCCATTGATACTCCTATCCTCCATGAACTTATATAGTTCTTTTTGTGAATCCAGGTTTTTGGTGGTTGTTTTTTTGAAGAGGTGGTAAGACTGAGCATAATGTGGGACTGTACAGAAGCTAGGTAGTATTAGTATTATAACTAATACACTAATTCTATATTTTGTGATTTTTTTCCCCAGACACAAAGATGTCATTGTCAGCCAAGGTAAGTGAAAACATTTGTTTTTAAATATTGGGGTAATTGGAGAGATTTAATGTTGCTAATTGAATATTCTCCCAATGGAAACAACCAAGTCATTATGAAATATCTTTATGAAGCACTGATTTAGAATTTACGTAATGGTAATAGTTACTCCAAGGGTTAATTCAGTTGATTGTTGCTAAAAGATCTAGTGCCCGATGCAAAGCTCTTTGAAATCAGTGGGAGGTTTTTTTGTGACCTCAGGGCCCTGTAGAAGAGGAATATTTTGTATTGCTTTTGTAAAACATAGAAATATAAGAAGTGGTTAATTATTTCATATATATATATAATAAAAATATGCTTGCTTGTTTAAAAATAAAATAGAAAACATTGCCCTTGTGTAACATAGTTTTCACGCCAGGGAGGTGGGACTTCAGAAATAGTTTTAAGTTATTTTATTTCTGTCCCATAACCAGCAAAAATGTCAACTCGTGAAAAAAACAGCCAAGGTAAGAATTAAGCTATGCCAGTTGGTTGCTTTCTAATTTAACTCCTTTTCATGGATCTTTTATTTGGCCTTTCACCATCACAGGATCAGTGCATGAATGATCCTTTAAATTTGGACTGTGCAATTCAGTAAACACTTCATTTTTTATAATTGAACTGAGTTTAAAAAAAATTACACACTGTTTATTTCTTGGCGATTTCTTGGGGAGTTAAAAGTAAATTACTATATACTTTATCCTGTCTGTAGAGAGAGGAATATGAACACATGAGGGGTAAGGGGTCTAAAAGTCTTGCATTGTTGCCTAATGTACCACAATATCAAGAAGTGCCAGCTAAAAGATCTCTTCACTTCAGTTTTCTGTCTTGCCAATAATACAGCAGATGAATGCTGATTGGTTGATAGTGGAGACTGAAGGTTTAAAATATTCTCCTATGGCAAAAAAAAAAAAAAATCTTCTCTTCTAAAGCATATTTCTTTTGCATCAACAAATTTTGCATTCTGTGTCTATCTGCTGCTGCTGGCTTGTTCGGATAGAAAAAAAAATCTTTCTCAAAATGATGGAATCTGTTGAAATCTACTGACAATAAAGAAAATTCATTGCTGTGTCTCAACATCACTCTGTTTTGATCACGTGGAACCTGAAGCATGCAGCTCAAAATCTGGAGCATGTTTCCTCAGTGCATGCTATTCACAGCTGTGTAGCGAGTCTCTCTTCCCTTTTAAATCCCTCTTCTTTGCTGTTGTATTAACAAATCTGCAGTGTACACATTCTGTGCTGTAAGACTGTTGATATTTTTGGTTTCCCTTTGCACTGCCCTTAGCTTTTCTATATTTCAAATGGACAAAAGCAAAATTAACTGGAAATTCTCATACTTGTTCTCATTATGAGATCAAAACAAGCTTTAATCAAAGTGCCTTTTCTTAATTTTAAAATTTACTGAAGAATATGTATTAATCTTTTTAACTGATTCCAACTTATCAAAAATCTCCTATTAAAACAATATGAACAACTTTGACACAAAGGCTTCATAAAAGAGCAGGCAGGAAATACTTCATGACAGTATGAAGCACCAGCCCAGATTCAACAGTCACTGAGAATGAATGCCTCTTGTGGTTACAGTGATAATGCTTCTAAAGGCAAAATATTCGCTAATGGGGTTTATTGTACAGAAGTGGTTCTAATCTGTATGCAATTTCAGTTGTGACAAAGCTTTCCAAAAAGGAATCACATCTTTGGCAAACACAACTTACAGTGCAATGATACACTCTGCAAGTATCCTTACATTTTTATTTCTTTCTTCCTGGTGTCCTCCCATGTAACCTGAGACTGGACTCACCTTCACCCATCTCATCCTGGCAAATGACACATCCCAGCAGCTCTAAATTCTGTGAAACAAGTTGGAAGAGGTCATATAAGTACCTAGATAGACGGAAAATGGTTTAATTAATGTGTGTGTGATCTGGGCTTTCACAAAATGAGGAGAGCCTACCTAGATAACTTTGAGGAGTGGAGCAATATGTTGCATTGGTATGGAGCAGAATCAAAGGAATACCAGAGACATATGATTCAACTGACATTGGTCCTGTCTGTAGTGGAGGGGGGAAAAGCATCTTATTAGAAAACGTGTTCACTAACATCTTTAAAATAGCAGTGTTAAAGACAGTTCTGCCTTTAATGTGCCCTAGGACAGCTGTCATTTTAAATGTTGTATCTGATTGGGGTAAACCATAGAGGACCCCCCACTGAGGTTAACTATGACCAGACAGCACATTTTTAAACACAACCTAGACAAAGACAAGTTAAATGCCCAAGTTGTGTTTAACCTCACGTTAGTTAACGACATTTTCTAATGGTTTTTTTTTCTCCATGTGGATCTACCCACTGTGAAACAGACCTCTTAGTTACAATGTACTATGCAGGGCTGATATTTCTACACTGAGAGGTGTGCTTTCTTGTGTGCGCTAATAGGCCCGTGTGGACTCTGGTGGTGTGCACTAAAAGCTCCATTAGTCTGGACAAATGCCCATATAAGTATCACTATCCCAATTGACTCCTCCGGCTGTCTGACCAGAAAGGCCAAGGTTTTCACAGGAAGCAGTGCACTATTTTCAGAGGTAGTTCCTCCACTTCAGGACTGAGACACCCTTGGCAGAATGGGGTTGGGGAAGCCTGTGCTGCTTCTGTCTGTGCTGTCCTTGTTTTGTTGTGCCTCGACTAGGTGCAGCTCTAGTGGGAGTGGGGCTCTGGTTGTTCTAAGCCACGTTTGTGCCTTCATAATCCTGGGCTGTTCTGGGGCCTGAAGAGGTACCTGGCACAATGTATTGCTCGGGATCTGTTTAAGGGTACATCTACACTTAGTGAGTGTGTAGACTATGGACGCTGCATGCCCACCGAGCCTGGGTGTAAATAGCAGTGTATACGTTGAGGCATGGCATAGGTGAGTAGGGTGCCATACGCGCTGGAAACCCTAGGGTGTATATCCTACACAGGTTCTCTGCATGCCCAAGCAGTGCCTCTCCGCTCCAGTTTTTAGCAGTGTAGTCCCCTGCTGTGTCCCCCTGCCAGAGCTCTTCCCCACTGCCTCCCTGCTGTCAGAGCCTTTCATTGCGGTATGTAGCTACACATGAAGTGCCTTTACTCTACACGCCACCATAAGTGTAAATATAGCCTATGTTACAGCAACCTCTTTGGTCTAGCTTATGGGCTGCAGTGCTCCCTGGAATGTCCCCAGCACTCCATGCTGTCACCCCACCCCAACACACCCTTCCTGCCCCGTGTGCCCTCTCTGCTAGGGCTTGTGAGGGGATCCTATCAGGTTTTCAGAGCTTATGCCACTCTGGCTTTTACACCCTGTGTAAAGGAGACAGCACAAGGGTGTGCCTCCGTGACTGGCAGTCCAACACCTTTAGGAAGAGTAAAAATTCGCTATAAAAAAATCTGTGCAAATGTAAGTAGTTTCTTTCTATTATATATTGGAACCTAGCTCTTAAAGATAACCTCCAAAAGAACAAACATTATTACATTTTGTTTGTGCGCCCCCTTTGATTTTTAGAAACATTAGAGTCTGGTGTGTCATTTTTCTCCCATGAATTTTGTGAAGACTTTCAGCTTAATAGCTTTTAACTTAAGCCAAGAGTTTTAAACAGTCTGAGTAAAAATATCTTTCCTGTCACTGACCGAGGTTCCTGAAGCTTGTCAATTCTTCTGCTAGTTTTCTAGGTATCTGTAGAATCTCCAGGAAAAAAAAACAGGGGGAGATGAGGCTCGATATTTTAATATAAAAAAGCAGTGGGGGGGGAAACCCTTCAAACATCAAACCAAATCCCCCACTAAATAAATAAAAATCATTCAGATGTCCGTTTATACTTATAAGTAAGTAAAAAGCAAGCAGGCACATTCACCCCCTCCCCTCCCCACACACACATACACCTTCTTTTACAGGTCAGTATGAAATGATCCTGCAAGGTGCTGAGCACTCTGGCCCTGGTCCAGCTAAGCATATAGTACCTGTCTTACTTTAGCTCACTTGGAGTACTCACAGGCTTAAAGAAGACTCAAACTGTAATTTGGACTGAGATGAATTAATAAACCTTAGCAGCCTTAAACAGAGGAAGCAGTGCCAATTAAGGGCCTGATCCCCCTACCATTAAAGTCAATGAGTTTTTCCATTGGCCTTTAGTGGAATTTGGATCAGGCCCCAAGAGAAGAAATCAAATACACACTGAGATACTGATGATTGCTGTTGTGTAAGAATATTCTTTCATGACACACAGCTGGATGAAAAATGACACCCTGGTGCTGCTTGGCACGCCCTGGAATTATTCTAGTATATATTTTTGGCTCAATCCGTTATGATGGTCCATTGGAATCCTATAATTATTGAGAAGTAGATTATAAGTGGTTCAAGATTCAATACCTGATTGTAGTAGAAAGTCACAAGGTAAGCTTCTTACACTTTTACATCTTAGCTCTACATTTCTCTAGCATCAGGAGTTCCATTATTTTGTGAAAACATTCTTTTCCATTGACGTTATCTCCTAATTATAAAAGTGCAAGGTTTGAGGTAATGACTGCTACAAGAGAGAAGAGTTAATCTAAATGAGTCCCTGAAGGAACAGCACCTTTGTCTGCAGCATGAGATTCCTAGCATGGAAAATATGTTTCTTCCCCTTTAAAAAATGGTTAAATGTTGAAAAAAAGCTCATCAAATATACATTTTGAAAAATTGTTTTACTCTTAGAATCTGCAGGATGAGTAAACTTGTCCTGAAGGGCCTAAACTGAGAGACTGATTCTGTTTCTACCTCCATACCCGCCAGAGTGTGAGCTCTGATTTCTCTTTCCCTGTCTAGTTCATAGACTTATCTTGCTATCCTTTCTATCAAAAAGAAAAAGAAAAAAAATCTGGTGTTCTCTAGAGCCTGTCACCACCCCATGAATGACCAAAACAGAGCCCCTTCAGTGGACAGAGATCTTCAGGTCTCTGCAAAACTTACCTTTCTCCCTGCATTGCTCTCGCCTCTGTGTTGCACTGATGTCTCAGTATTTTCTGCACTAACTTGAGTTTCTGAATGGTCTTAGTGTGTAGCACCATACAGAGCACAGTCTAACAGTTTAATTTTAACATGAGCAAGGCATAGATAATTGTATCAGGGTTCTGCATTCCTGCTGGAGCAGATGGGAAAAAATAATGCACTCGTGGCCATAGCTGCTGCATGAGCATTCTGTTGAGTAGCCCTGGGTGTAATATCTCGCCTAAGCTATGCACCTGTTACAGATGGTGGCCATGCTCCCTCTATTATCACTAACCCCACCAACATTACCTCTGTACTCTCTGAGTTGAGTTGCTGCCAGTTAGCCCTCAGCCAAGTCCTGAGCTTTCCCAGACCCGAGCTGGGACAGACATGATAAAGACAAGAATGATTCAGCAATGATGATAGCATTTAATTAATATTAGACCCTTAAATATTATTTTTTGCCTGCTCCAAGAATTTTTTTCTCCTTTTGCTTCATTAATCCTTGTAAACCAAGTTCATAGAACAAATTCCAGTGGTGGAAGGCATGTGGCCTGTGAAATCCAACAAAAGCATGTGTGAATTATGCAGGTGCTTACCACAGGCCCTTAGCTAAAGTTGTTCTATTAAGTTCTTTACCAGCAGGTGTTTATAATCACCTAGCAAAAACCTGCATTTTCTTATTCAGCAGAGATGTGATTTTAAGTATTAACCATAAAGTATTCATATTTATACACCCAGAAGGATGGAGCATGGTGCCAAAGGCGCTGTTTATCTTAAAGAAGATAAAACTAACTTTTTTTCATTGGGATGCCAGAGTTCTTTTTTAGACTATAAAGTCTAAAGTGATAGCAGCTCTGTGCATGACTCACTTTATTCACTTTATAAAAAGTACAATCCCTCAAGACATTTTTGGATGGCAATAAATTAAATACCATATGTGAAAGAATTAATGAAAAACACACAGTACATTCCTAATTTTGTTATTTTTAGTAATCTTCAGTGCTTCATTAATTCCTAATACTTTTCTTTCCTGTTTGTCTTTATAATCGTTTTACCTTCGTGCAGATTGTGGACTCAGTCTTGGAGCTCATACAGGCAAAACTCGATGTTAGTGTGACTCATGCCTAAGGGAGCCTCCAGGCCCAATTCACCATTTCACCATCAGATACATAGAATCCTAGAATTGTAGGGCTGATTATCTGATTTTGTCCCTGCGCATGTTTGTGCTGTTCTTTTGTACTCATCCTTAACAATTTGTCTGTGTTTCCACTTTATTTTTGGTAGGATTTCTTTTTGATTTTCAGGTCATTTAAAGGTTGTTGCAGTCGTATTGGCCACTTACTATTCCTCTTATCTTTCCTTGGGATAATTTGCTGTTGTACCTTAAATATTCTCTTTGAGAAGCTGCCACCTCTCCTGAACTCCTTTATCCCTTTATTTTTTTTCCCATGGGACCTTACCTGTCAGTTCCCTCAGTTTCTTAAAGTTTGCTTTGTGGTTTTTTGAAGTCCATTGTCCTTATTTTGCTGCTCTCTCTCTCATTTTCTGTAGAAACTTGAAGTCTGTTATTTCATTATCACTTTTTTACCTAAGTTGCCTTCCTTCTTCAGATTTGCAACTAATTTCTCTCTATTAATCAGAATCAAGTCTAAAATAACTGCTGCCGTGGTTTTTCCTCCATCTTCTGAAATAACAGGCTGTCCCCAACACATTCCAAGAACATGCTGGACATTCTGTGTTTTGCCATTTTACTTTTCCAGCAGATATCTGGGTAGTTAGTCCCCCCACTACTACCAGGTCTTGTGTTTTGGATATTACGGTTATTTGTTTTATAAATGCTTCGTTCACCTCCTCCCCCTGGTTTGGTGGTCTGTAGTAGACACCTACCATAATGTTGCCCCAGTTTTCCCCCTTTTATCTTCAGCCAGAGCCTTTCAACGGGTATGCTTTCACCCCCTTCTGGACCTCAGAACAAGTGTATACATTCTTAACATATAATGCAACACCACCTCCCTGCCTGTTCTTCCTGAACAGGTTATCCCTCTCTGTACAGATATTCCATTCATGAGATTGATCTCACCCAGTAAGTCTTTGTGGTGCCAGTTAAGTCATAATTTGTTTGTGTACTAAGACTTCCAGTTTTTCCTGTTCATTCCTGATATGCCTTGCATTTGTGTGTAGACATCTAAGCTGCTGAGCAGATTGTATTCCCTCTTGTTAGTTTTATACCCTATTATAATTTTCCATCCTGACCGCCTTTCCAACTTCCAGCCCTTTGTCAAAATCATCTTTTTTTATACTTGCTTGTGGGATTTTCTCACCTGCCCCCTTAGGTTATGTCTACACTTCAATTAAAAACCCGTAGTTGGCCTGTACCGGCAGGCTCAGGCTAAGGTGCTGTTTAATTGCAATGTAGACATTTGGGCTGGGACTGGAGCCCTGGTTCTAGGACCCTGCAAGGTGGGAGGGTCCCAGAGCTCGGGGTGCAGCCTGAGCCCAAATGTCCATACCGCAATTAAGCAGTCCATAAGCCAAGTCCTGTGAGCCCGAGTCAGCTAGCATAGGCCAGCAATGGTTGTCTAATTGCAATGTAGACATAGCTATAAAGTCTAGTTGAAAGCCCTCCTCACTAGGTTGGTGAGTTTAAAGCCTTCACTAGGTCCTTTATCAGGTAGATCCAATGTTGAAGTCACTTTTGTATCTGAGGGTGCAGTTGGACCCTTTCTGTTTCTTTGTATGTTTTATTTTTTGCTACCTTTCTGTTCTCTTAAATGTCACCCGCACGCACAGATACTAAGGGAATCAATGAGTTTTGCCATTGGCTCCAGTGGAGCCAGAATTTCATTTGTTAAGCAGGTAGCTAGCACTAGATGTACTGAGCTTGTGAAATATATACATTCAACATTCATTCCTCTGGCCCTTGATTTTAGCTATAAAACAACAGAATTTATTCCAGAGCAACTGCTGATTGCTTTCTGCTATTTCACAGCGGTATGTAATGGAATTGTTACTTGTCTATCAGTAGCTCCCTCTGCCAGCTGATTCTTGTGTGAAGAAACAAAGTTTTAT
The DNA here is from genome assembly GCF_965140235.1 of Caretta caretta. Lineage (NCBI taxonomy): Eukaryota > Metazoa > Chordata > Testudines > Cheloniidae > Caretta > Caretta caretta. Next base: position 171,496,355 of record NC_134208.1, read on the forward strand.
ACTTACATTTAATATTATTACATTTACATTACAGTAAAACTATTAACCTTTAAACATCCCTTATGTGCTCTTTATAGAATGAAGTCATTACACATCAATTTATTTGTTTTAAGGCAGATTTGGACTGCCTGGGTGGCACTTTGACAACGTTTTAAAATAATAAAATTACACTTTTATTGTCAAATTCTTCCACAGTGGAAAAACTGCCTCCACATTTTAGCTCTTTGTTTCTTTGTTTTTTGTTTTGTAATATAAAAATGTTATGGTCTAATGACGGTAGTGGTTTGGCTGATGGCAGGTTGTGCTGTGATGCAGGAAGTATATCTAACTGGAAACTAGTTTCAAGCTCTTTGCTCCCCAGCATAGTGTGTGTATTCCACTCTTGGATGTAAGGCTGAAGGGAGGGAAAGCTGTTGGGAAAGAGGCTAGCATTAAGGAAAGAATCATTTCATGGAATGAAAATGCTGGAATCTCTCTTCCCCCTGGCCAAAACCCCCACCGGGAGGTGGTCAGAGACAACTCCATATGACGACAAAGTAATAGGTTGCTGAATCAAATTAACTATAGATTTCTGTAGTACATAGCTGAGCTGTTTTTAATTTTACACTTGTTCTTTTAGTTTGTAAATGTCAGGATTAGCTTAAAAACAAGTCAAAGTACAGTATATATGATGTAAACAAGTGGGGGTTGAGCCATGTGCCCTATGTCTTTTGATGTCTTAATACTTTACCGTTTACTTAGTAGACCATATACAGCAGTGAGATGACAGAGTGAGGAGCAAACCCAGACCCCTTCCCCACTTCTCTCTGTACCACCTTCCCGGGCCAATAGCGGCGCCCTTGCCGCCCCAAGAGCAGGGGCAAGGGGTGGCATCCTAGCCCCCTCCACCCCCCCCGCCAGGAAAAGCATGGCACCCAGCATACCAACAGCGGCCATTTTGTCACACCTGTTCTAATTAATCCATCTCACCAGAGTGTTGTATTAAGGTGTAAAGTACTGATGGTTGTGGAACAGCTTGTCTTTCCACCTTTAACTCATTTCCAGCGTTCTCATTTTTAATGCTGTGTACAAGAGGGTTGACCAGGTAACGCCTTTTAGCAATAATAACAATGATGCAAATAATAGCATAATAACCTACTATGTAGGAACTGCATCTGCAACTGAATTACTGTGTGTACAGCTGAAAAGGTATGCCTTAATTCCAGTGTATGTATATTTTTTTTTTCTTTTTGACTTCTCTGGTCCCTGATCATACCATTGTTGTTTTTCTTTTCCTTTTTTTTCTGTATTCGGGGCGGCATTTTCAAAGTAAAAAGAAAAGGAGGACTTGTGGCACCTTAGAGACTAACAAATTTATTTGAGCATGAGCTTTCGTGAGCTACAGCTCACTTCACTGGATGTATGTCAAAGTTCCTTCCCCACTCTGAACTCTAGGGTACAGATGTGGGGACCTGCATGAAAGACCCCCTAAGCTTATTCTTACCAGCTTAAGTGAAAAACTTCCCCAAGGTACAAACTTTGCCTTGTCCTTGAACCCTATGCTGCCACCGCCAAGCGTGTTAAACAAAGAACAGGGAAAGAGCCCACTTGGAGATGTCTTCCCCCAAAATATCCCCCCCAAGTCCTACACCCCCTTTCCTGGGGAAGGCTTGATAACAATCCTCACCAAATTTGTACAGGTGAACACATTTTCAAAGTTCTGCACAAGGATTTAGTAAAGTCAATAGGAGTTGTCAAGATAAGTCTCTGCCACTTTAAAAAGTGTGTTTCTGCATAGAACCGTGAGTCAGAACATCCCTTGACTAGGTTGAAATACAGAATTGTCAGTTCTGTATCTATTGCCTTTATGGGTGATAGCGAAATTGTTTTTCTATTCAAAGTTCTTTAAAGTTTCTCCTCTTGTCTCTTCCTGATCACCTACTTTTCTGCTTTGCACTACCCTAGGAAATAGCTAGCTCTTCCTAGAGACTATTGGAAGAGGTGGTATGGAAAGAGAAGAAATGTTTGAGATAAATCTGAAATATCTCTTTGTACCCCAAAAATTGTTAAAACTTTAGGAGGAAACCAATAAATTTCAGTTTGTTCTTCACCATGCCAATTAAGCCATATAAATTAAAAGGGAGTTAAACTTCTGGTTTTTCTAGCTTGTATTTACAGGAATATGGCCCTGGGCAAATATTTTCTTTTTGAAAATGTTTTTGTTGATATGCTGCCATCATCTGTACTGTTTGAAAATATTTTGCATTAATTCTCTCATTGCCCTCAGGGTTATACCTAATGAAATGTTATGGTCTGACAGAAGGGGAGAAGCAAAGAAAATGCTGTGGTATCTTTTTTTCAAGGAGAGGCTTGGTCAAGTAATATTTGATTAATACATCTTGATTAAATACATTTAAAAGTGAATCCATAGAATAATCTGGAATATGCACAAAATACCAGCAAAGGCCAAAAATGCAGTGTCTTTCATATGGGAAATGAAGAGAGTTACTCTGTATCTGAGGATGCTGTAGACAACCTCCCTTCCCCAAAGCTCCACATTATTGCACTCCTCCTTTCGTGCTTCAGTCGCAAACAATGCAAGGTACTCTCTTCCCCAGGGACTGAACATGCAGCTAGCGCCTGCTTTGCAATAGGGGAGTGAGAGGTGCCTGGAGTCATTTTGTACTTTCAGGACTAGCTAGCCAACCCATAAGCACGAAGAAAATTCAGTCTTTAAACAAACAAAAAAAAAAGGAGTACTTGTGGCACCTTAGAGACTAACCAATTTATTTGAGCATGAGCTTTCGTGAGCTACAGCTCACTTCATCAGATGTTTACCGTGGAAACTGCAGCAGACTTTATATACACACAGAGAATATGAAACAATACCTCCTCCCACCCCACTGTCCTGCTGGTAATAGCTTATCTAAAGTGATCAACAGGTGGGCCATTTCCAGCACAAATCCAGGTTTTCTCACCCTCCACCCCCCACACAAATTCACTCTCCTGCTGGTGCTAGCCCATCCAAAGTGACAACTCTTTACATAGTCAAGTCAGGCTATTTCCTGCATAGATCCAGGTTTTCTCACATCCCCCCCACCCCCATACACACACAAACTCACTCTCCTGCTGGTAATAGCTCATCTAAACTGACCACTCTCCAAGTTTAAGAGTGGTCAGTTTAGATGAGCTATTACCAGCAGGAGAGTGAGTTTGTGTGTGTATGGGGGTGGGGGGGATGTGAGAAAACCTGGATCTATGCAGGAAATAGCCTGACTTGACTATGTAAAGAGTTGTCACTTTGGATGGGCTAGCACCAGCAGGAGAGTGAATTTGTGTGGGGGGTGGAGGGTGAGAAAACCTGGATTTGTGCTGGAAATGGCCCACCTGTTGATCACTTTAGATAAGCTATTACCAGCAGGACAGTGGGGTGGGAGGAGGTATTGTTTCATATTCTCTGTGTGTATATAAAGTCTGCTGCAGTTTCCACGGTAAACATCTGATGAAGTGAGCTGTAGCTCACGAAAGCTCATGCTCAAATAAATTGGTTAGTCTCTAAGGTGCCACAAGTACTCCTTTTCTTTTTGCGAATACAGACTAACACGGCTGTTCCTCTGAAACCAGTCTTTAAACAGGAATTTAAGTTCTCACTGTGGGTGTTTGTTTGTAAATGCCTGGAGACAATACTGTGTGTTAAATTATGGAAGCATGAACACAAGATTTTCATAAAAGGTTCATTTTTATTACCTTAACATCTGTGGATAGCCAGTATGGTTTTGTCTTTGTAAAGTGTACATGATAACAAGTATATTGAAAAAAATCAATTAAACATATGACTTGTTTGGAATAATTATCTAAACAGTTTGTCAGACCAGTTGCAGCCTGTGTCAACACAAAAATATAATTAATACATATCTCTGGTAAAATAAGTGCAGTTCTAGTCTGGCTACTTGGAAATAATTCTCATTGATGGTCCATGCTTTTGACAACTTTAAGCCAAATTCTCTACTGGTGTAAATGGGCAAAATTCCAGTGAGGTAAGTGGAGCTGCATCCATTTACACAAGCAGAGAATTTGGACTACTATTTTTATATGCATTTTGGCATTGTAGTTTTGATACTTGCTTTATTACAATGAAACTAAGTTGAGTCACTTTGTATTCTTGAGAAGGCAAAACTTGTATGCATGGGTTAATTTCCTTTGGACCCAGTAACTACTACTCATTACTTATAGGAATAATTGGTGCAATATTGCAAAATTATCATTTTCAGTGACCTATGCCCTTTGGTCACTTTTATGCTATCTTTCAGTTGTGTTCAGAATATTATGAAAATCTTGCTTCACTTGATTCCAGTGTTGGGAAGTTCTACTTTGGGGACTAAAGGCTGCTTGAAATTCAAGTTAAATGAATTCTTGATGTTTCAGACAGCTGACTGGAGTACATTAAAAGTGGCAAATGCATCATGAAATCATAATTCTTTGAAGTCAGAGGACTTAATAAATTTGGTTTACTGGAATCTACTTTGACTGCTAGTTAGACAACAAGAAAACAAAGTACTATAAATCAACAATAAAAGTTGTTGCTGATTAATAAAGTTAACTGCCTTAAATTAAATATGTCACACAAGCAGTAGAACAGCAGCTTTAACAACTCAAGTGTAACTAGCTCGTGATTCAGATATTCATGTACACTGATTCATCTGTCAGATTAGTCAAAGGATTTTGGTTTCGAATGAATAGAATACTTAAATTCAAGTATTCACCTCATCAAATGACTGAACAATCACCTCATAAAACAGGTGTGTCAAATTTGTTAGTATTATGATCTTTTTGTCATTTACATAGAGTAGGATCTTGAGGTACAGTCACTCCGTTTGAATGATCTATTTGCGTTCCTTAGCTGGTTATTAGATTTCTTTGTACACTGGTAAATGCAAATACAGTAAAAGCTGTATTATCCGGCACTTTGCCAACTGGAAAGCTCTATAAACTGCCATTTCTGATCTTCATTGAAAATCCAGTTTATAGTCCGGTTGGCGCGTGGACGGCAGTCTCCCTACCTGGCTCCGGATGGCTTCCCAGAAACGGTGACATGTCCCTGCTCTCTTAGGTGGAGGAACAGCCATGAGGGGTTCGGCGTGAGGGAGGAGGTGCGGGGCACGGACTCTGGAAGGGTGTTTGGGTGTGGAAGGGGGCTCGGGACATGGGGTTGGGGCACAAAGGGAGGTGTGGGATGCCGTATCCGGGTGGTGGTCACCTCAGGCGGCTCCCCACAAGTGGTGATATTTCCCTGCGGGTGCTGCCCCAGCCAATGGGAACTGCCGAGCCAGCGCTCAGGTTGGGGCAGGGGCAGAGCACAGAGCTGCGTAGCCGTGCCTCTAACTAGGAGCAGCAGGGACATGTCGCCACTTGCAGGGATCCACCCGAGGTGAGCGCTGCCCGGCTCTGGCACCCTGCACCCCCTCCTGCACCCCAACCCCCTACCCCGAACTCCCTTCCAGAGCCCATGCCCCGCACCTCCTCCCTCACTCCGAACCCCTCATGGCTGTTCATCCACTTAAGAGAGCCAGCAAGGAGAGCCTTACACCCCCTCCCACACCCAAACTCCCTCCCAGTTAATTAAGAGGAGTGTTTTACTTATTGGCACACTCCATTTTCCCGACATGTCGGTTAACAAAGCTTTTACTGTATTAAATTATGGTAAATGTAAATTTTGTCAGCCTGAAAGTGTTATAATTTCTGTTACGGTACTATGGTATTATTTATATAGTATCATAAATATGTGTGGTGCTTTACAGACAAATACAATGACAAGATCTTTCGGTAGTGAGTTTGCAAGCTAAATTAATGCAGTTATTTAGTATGTTTTAAGATTTCATTGCTCTGTGATTTGTTAGAGGTCATGATGCCACAGAGGCTAGCATAGTGGTTCATCTTGGTTGTTAAGATCATAATTTTTCTTTTGTCTCAGTGACTGAGTTGGTCTTCCTTCAAGTCTAGTTAGGCTTGTCACAATATCTCCAGGTCTTGTAATTACTGGTGTTTTCAGGGCCCCAGTTTTATTCCACAGAATTTCAATCAATCCTAAGAATCCTTTGAATTCAGTAGGAGCTTCCTCAGGTCTGTATTCACTAGATAGGTGACTTGCCAGTTCTCAGACTTAGTTGTTTGGTTCTGGGAGGAAACCTTGACTAACTACACTTTATTTCTAACATTATCCATGCTCGTTCTGTCTTTTTCATAACTGGAAATAGACTTTTTGTTGTTTCCAATCTTTGTTCTCTGACTGTAGTTTTATTATTTATTTTTTGTGTACACCTATGTAGTTGAAACCCTGAGAAAGATCTGGACCCTGTCCTCAGAGTTTACTATTTAAATTACGCTTTTGGCTCTCGTCCTTGATTGCACATTTCTAGGTCTTGTGCATCTTCTAAAATGCTTTTGTATTAATCATAGAATATCAGGATTGGAAGAGACCTCGGGAGGTCATCTAGTCCAGCCCCCTGCTCAAAGCAGGGCCAATCCCCAATTTTTGTCCCAGATCCCTAAATGGCCCCCTCAAGGATTGAACTCACAACCCTGGGTTTAGCAGGCCAATGCTCAAACCACTGAGCTATCCCATCTATCTATCTATCTATTTATCTATCTATGTAGAATACTGAAATCTACTGCTGTTGCTACTATGAAATTATCTGCTCTCTCCTACCTTTCTTGTTCTCCAAGAAAAGAGTTTCTTTCAATTTGAAGTGAATGGACAACCTGTCATTGACTTCAATAAGAGCAGATCTGGGTCCACTGTTAGTACCCATAGTTGTACTATTTAAGTTTGTCACAATTCTGTTATTTTTTACTTGACAATTCTGGGGATCATTAAATAAACCAGTGAATGAGAAAGGAATACATTTTTAATAAAATAAATTGGACAGCTTCTGCAGTGAGCTGCTTTACACAGCCATGTGGTGCTCCCAACCCCCTCCTTCAAGGCACATTTCCAAATTCCTGTGTTCATAATACTGTCCCTTGTGAGGGAGCGTCTCTAAATTATAATCTTCTACAAACATATCTCTACATCTTTTCTCTTAAAGAAAAACAAATTAACTCTTATATATTAACAGCTATCTAATAATACATGCATTACTTTCTCAACCCACGTAGTACATTTCCATAAACCCAATGTGTCAATTACCTAGAAAGGAGAGGTTACCAGCACATCATTCTCGAGTGAGTCTTTATCACTCAGTTTAGTCAAATACTCCTTCTCCGGGCAGGTTAACAAGTCTCTGTGTCTTTCAGGGTGTTAAATCTCCCACTCTGATTTTCTCAATATCAACTTTTCATTAGAGTCTGAGTTGTTCTCCTGTTTCTTGACAGTTTCTCCGTTGTGCGTTGATGGTAAAGGATCAGTCAGATGGGAAATACCAGAGTCCATATCTACTGTCAGTGTGTTGGAACTTTCGTAAATCCCTTCAATAACGTCAAAATGTGTCCCATTGGTCTGTCTGTCAACTACATAAAACCTTGGATGCAGCTGTTCTTTGATGATAACCTTTTGGCCCCAAGTATTAGATTCCTCAGGCACACTCTCTCACCTGGGTTAAGAAATGGGAGATCCCATAAGGGCCTTTTTGTCAAAATATTTCTGCTTCCACTTCTGATTTTCTTTCATCTTCCCTATGGTTTCATTGTTATGAGATTTCAGCAGGTTATCAGTAATTGGTAATTTAGATCTAATCCTTCTTCCTGCTAACAGCTGAGCTGGAGAAAAGCCATTCTCCAGAGGTGTACTTTGGTAAACCAGTAATGCTGCATACAAATCACCCCCACTGTCAAAAGTCTTTTCATAAGGTTCTTTGCTGTCTGTATAGACCTTTTCACAAGTCCATTTGATTGGGTATTTTAGACTTGATGTTTTGTGATTGAAAATCGCAATCTATGGCAAATTGCCTACAATCTGAACTGGAAAATTGCAGTCATAGAATCATAGAATATCAGGGTTGGAAGGGACCCCAGAAGGTCATCTAGTCCAACCCCCTGCTCGAAGCAGGACCAATTCCCAGTTAAATCATCCCAGCCAGGGCTTTGTCAAGCCTGACCTTAAAAACCTCTAAGAAAGGAGATTCTACCACCTCCCTAGGTAACGCATTCCAGTGTTTCACCACCCTCATAGTGAAAAAGTTTTTCCTAATATCCAATCTAAACCTCCCCCACTGCAACTTGAGACCATTACTCCTCGTTCTGTCATCTGCTACCATTGAGAACAGTCTAGAGCCATCCTCTTTGGAACCCCCTTGCAGGTAGTTGAAAGCAGCTATCAAATCCCCCCTCATTCTTCTCTTCTGCAGACTAAACAATCCCAGCTCCCTCAGCCTGTCCTCATAAGTCATGTGTTCCAGACCCCTAATCATTTTTGTTGCCCTTCGCTGGACTCTCTCCAATTTATCCACATCCTTCTTGTAGTGTGGGGCCCAAAACTGGACACAGTACTCCAGATGAGGCCTCACCAATGTCGAATAGAGGGGAATGATCACGTCCCTCGATCTGCTCGCTATGCCCCTACTTATACATCCCAAAATGCCATTGGCCTTCTTGGCAACAAGGGCACACTGCTGACTCATATCCAGCTTCTCATCCACTGTGACCCCTAGGTCCTTTTCCGCAGAACTGCTGCCTAGCCATTCGGCCCCTAGTCTGTAGCGGTGCATTGGATTCTTCCGTCCTGCACTTAGACCCTGCACTTATCCCTATTGAACCTCATCAGATTTCTTTTGGCCCAATCCTCCAATTTGTCTAGGTCCTTCTGTATCCTATCCTATCCCTCCCCTCCAGCGTATCTACCACTCCTCCCAGTTTAGTATCATCCGCAAATTTGCTGAGAGTGCAATCTACACCATCCTCCAGATCATTTATGAAGATATTGAACAAAACCAGCCCCAGGACCGACTTGACACCGGCTGCCAACTAGACATGGAGCCATTGATCACTACCCGTTGAGCCCGACAATCTAGCCAGCTTTCTACCCACCTTATAGTGCATTCATCCAGCCCATACTTCCTTAACTTGCTGACAAGAATACTGTGGGAGACCGTGTCAAAAGCTTTGCTAAAGTCAAGAAACAATACATCCACTGCTTTCCCTTCATTCACAGAACCAGTAATCTCATCATAAAAGGCGATTAGATTAGTCAGGCATGACCTTCCCTTGGTGAATCCATGCTGGCTGTTCCTGATCATTTCCTCTCATGCAAATGCTTCAGGATTGATTCTTTGAGGACCTGCTCCATGATTTTTCCAGGGACTGAGGTGAGGCTGACTGGCCTGTAGTTCCCAGGATCCTCCTTCTTCCCTTTTTTAAAGATTGGCACTACATTAGCCTTTTTCCAGTCCATTATATCTAAGGACTTCATGTGGAATTCTATGTCTGGAGAAGATTCCCTTCATGCTCTCACTGACTTACTACTAGTACTGTGCAGTGTGCAAATGTCTGGAGACCAAGAATAATAATTTGTGACTACTAAATAATCCTTTGATTGCCAGTTAAATAAATCAATGCCAACCTACTCATAAGGCCTGTGTGTAAATGGATGAGGTTTCAGGGTCTGCTTGTTGTCATGCTTGTATTTCAAGTAGAAAAGCAGTTTCCTACCACATTAGTAGTGATGTGATTGATCCGCAGCCAATACAACACATCTTGTGCTTGTTCTTTGCACTTCTCAATTCCCAAATGACCCTCATGGATCTTCCATAGCATTTCTTTTTGGAGGCTCATTGGAATTACAACCTTACTGCCCTTGGAAATCACTGCATCTATCACGGTAATTTCATGTCTGCAGTTCCAATAGTCTCTTATACTTGGACAGCAACTACTTATTTCTTTTATTATTAATTCTTTAATTATCACTTCTTTAAGGATTCCCAACGATTCCTCTTTCTCCATTTCCTCTCTTATTTGTTGCAGTTTCCTGTTAGCTATGGGAATTGACTTTACAATCAGATCTACATAGGCTTGCATCTCTGTCTATAAAGTCTTCTCTGGTTTCGTGGGAGCCACTGCTCTGAAAAATGCATCTTCAGTGAACATGAATTTACCATGCGCGTAAGTCACAACCAAATCATAGTTTTGCAGCTTTATCATCATTCTTTGAATCCTTATGGTATAGTCATTTAGCGGTTTTCTAAATAATGCTATCAGGCGCTTGTGGTCTGTTTCAATGTCCACAGTCTGTCCATAAATATACTTATTGAATCTCTCACAGGCAAACAAAATTCCTAAAAGTTCCTTTTCAATCTGTGCATATCTGGTTTCTGCCTCAAGTCAGTGATTTGGCTGCATATGCCACTGGTTGCCAGCAATCCTTATGCTTCTGTAAAATCACTGCACCTAACCCACACTGTGAAGCATGTGCTGAGATTTTAATAGGCTTTTCTGGTGCATAGAGCTTCAATAGTGGTTCTTGTATCAGTTGTTGTTTTAAACCTTCCCATGATTCCTCCTGTTCTGCATCCCAATACCATTCATTTTTATTCTCTAGGAGTTTTCTCAGAGTTGTTGCTTTGGTAGATCGATAGTTAACCATTCCCAGGAACCACTGGACATCTTTCTTTGACTGGGGACATGGCATCATTTCAATGGCTGAAATCTTCTTTGTATCAGGTTTTACACCTTGGTTGGAAATAATGTCCCCAACAAAAGTCAGTTCTGTAACCCCTAAAGCACATTTCTCTCTATTTAGTTTGAGGTTTGCATCTCTAGTTGCACCCAGGACTTCCCAAAGTCTACTATCATGCTCCTTTTTTGTTGAGTCACAGATGACGATGTCATTCATTGTGGTGTCAACGTCATTCATATGTTTTTAGATCATATGTATGGTTTTGTGGTACACTTCTGGTGCTGAAGCTATGCTGAAGGGTAACCATAAGAATCTATCTTCCAAATGGGGTTAAATGTGCATAGCTTTGAACTTTCTCTGGTTGATTTTAGCTGTCAAAACCCCGAGGATGCATTTGTTTTACTGAAATATCAAGTATTTGCAAATTGAACCATAATCTCTTTTCTGCTTGGTAGTTTTTAAATGTTCTCTTTTTATAGCCTTGTTGAGGTCTCTAGGATCTAAGCATATGCGTAGCTGGCCATCACGTTTCTCTATGATGACAAGGGAGCTCACCCATTCTGTTGGCTCCTCAATTTTTTGTATTACTTGCGTTGCTTCCATCCTTGCAAGCTCAGCCTTGAGTTTATCACAGAATGCAAATGGCACCTTTCTACATGGATAGATAACTGGAGGGACCTGCTTGTTTATCCGGATTATATGTTCACCCTGCAAGCAAACCCAACCATTGAAGCAGGTCATGATATTCCCAAAAGAGTGCCTCATAGCCAGGTTCAGTATGATCTTGTAGTGAGGGCACCCCTTTTACCAGACTGAGTTTCTCACATGCAGCCAGGCCTAAAATTGGTGTCACCTCCTTTGGCACTACAATGAAAGGGAACCTGTACATTGTTTTTATGGTTGATGCTAGCAATGTACCTCTCTTTCACCCGTATATTTGTTCCAGAATAACCAGTTACTTGTATTTTTGTTGGTTCCAGTCTTGATTTTCTGTTGAGCCTCTGATAATCTTGTTCAGACAGAATATTAACCTGAGCTCCTGTGTCCAGTTTCAGTGGAATAATTGTTCCATTCTCTGTCATAGGCAGTATCCGATCTCTCTCATCAGGCCTTATAGATCCGAGTACATCTATGAAAAACTCCTCAAGATTGTCTTTAACTGAATATACTTGACTTTTCTGCATTTGGGATCTACAGCATTTTGCAAAATGATTATTCTTCCCACATTTATGACAGAGTTTCCCAAAGGCAACACATTGTATGGGACCATGTTGTGATCCACATCTTCCACATAACCATCTGTACCCCGTCTTCTCCCTAGCAGTGGTTTTCATAGCAAGTGGTTTCACTCTTTGATTTGACCTATTCTGGCTATATTCTTTAGTACTTAGTACATGGATAACCCCTTCTCGATGAATTCAGCTCTTTGGTTTGTGCTTCTACTGCCCTGCATACTTGGGGAGCCTTTTCTAAAATTAAATCCCCTTTAACGAGCAATCTCTCTCTTAACACATTGTCTTTAATGCCACAAATGATTCTGTCTCTGACCAGAGACTCTGGCCACTCAGCAAAGTCACAAGCATGGGCAGGACCGGCTGGGGGCTAGCCTCCCCCAACCAACGGTTCGCCCACTGCCTATGGTCACAGATTTTACTGAATTTCCTTAATTCTGTGACACATTGCTCTATGGTGTCATCAGTTTTTTGCATGCATGTGAAAAAATTGTCTCTCTCAAATGTTTCATTCTTTTTTGGCATGCAGTGCTTCTCAAATTTAGTCAGTAAAAATATAAATACAGAAGAAATTTAACTTCATGCTTTCACCTTCTTTAAACTTAGTTATAAATATCCAGTGCATCCTACCAAAAACATGCAAAAAGATAGATGATTTCCCTTTATCATTTTTCTCCTCTGCCGCTATGGCTGTTAAATACAATTGAAATCCCTGTCTGAATTATTTTCCAGTTCTCTACAACATTGCCTGACAATTGCAGACGGGAAGGAGGTTGCAACACATCCATTTTTTGGCTTCCACCAACCCCCTTCTTAAACTAGTCAAGCTACTATTGTGCTCACGAAATAAAGTACATGCAAACGCTTCTGTGCCTGATGCTTCACCTGTTTCTCTGGTGCCTCCCTTTGTCTCTGCTTTCAGTTGAAAACACAGGAGTTAACGTCGCAATCACTGCAGTTTCCTTCTCATTACTTCTGACACCTTGTAATGATCCTGGGGTTAATTAAATAGCAAACCAGTGGATGAGAAAGGAATAAAACTTTAATAAAACAAACTGGACAGCTTCTGAAGTGAGCTGCTAGACACAGCCATGTGGTGTTCCCAACCCCAACCTTCAAGGTACATCTCCAGATTCCTCTGTTCATAATACTGTCCCTTAAGAGCGAGCATCTCTAAATTATAATCTTCTACAAACATCTCTACAAGAATATTCTACATTGCAATCTGAAAGGCAGTGACCTTGCCTCTCATCTTTAAGAATGATTTATAAACATTGCTTGGTCACTTAGAAACTCAAGACAAGCCTTTTATTTCTTACCAAGAGATTTTTAAAAATTAATCAAATATATTAATTTCGAATTGGCAATATTAATCAATTCAGATGTCATTATGCCACTTCTCAGTGCCATAGTGCTAATCCATCAACACTGAATAGCTGTGCTTCCACTCTTCCCCTATTTGTCAGCAAGCTGGTTCAACTGACTGCTGCAATCTCTGAGTTATCATATTAACTATTAGGATTTTCAAATATCATACTCAGAAACATCTGGGAGTTCTGCTGTTGGTGGAAGTTAAACTGTGGGGGTGGGTGGGGTTTTTGTTTATATCTAATCAAATTTGTATATTTAAGACTGAAATATTACACTACATTTTTTAGTTTATGATCGTGATATTCACCATTGACATTAATTACTGTTAAAGGGGAAAGATACTGAAAATAGGCCGTAAATTGAACCATAATAAATAAATCATTTAGGTTAGGGCCTGTTTCTCAATTGCACTAGGGCCCCTGACACTGCTCTTAACACAGCCAGAGTGGTGTACAGTGCTTCATAGTGTAACTCAGAATCAGGTCCTTGATATATTTTAAACTTCATCAGAAATTGTAATTGGCACATTGTGTGGAAAGGACTCCACTGGGACCATGGCTTTACCTAGTGGTCACAGCAAGGGAACCTTGAAGCAGGATTACTGTCTGTTACTGACTCGCTGTGCCATCTTGGGCAAACCATTTAGCGTCTCTGTACATCAGTTCCTACGTATGAAAAATGGTCCTCAAAGAGGAGCTGTGAGGCTTAATTCATTGTGTGGTAAAACCATTCTGAGATCCGTTCATGAATACATGCTATGGAAGTGCACATTATTTGTCGCTGAGATATTTTCAATATAGTGATAGTACTGTTAGGAACAGTTTTCTATTCGTTTCTACTGAATGTTCAAATTATTTGAGTGATTTTAATGATGTCCACTTGACACACTTTTTTAAAAAAAATCTATTTTAAGATAGTGACGTTTGGTAAATATTGTTTGTGATAATTCAACTTTAGATTTTGTGATAACTTTGAAATTTGGTATCATGAGGTATTTGTATGTATAAAATGTTACATGCATAGTTTATCCAAAGAGTTACCACAAAGGCATTTATGGTAGCAGTAACTGTACATGCATATTGTGTAAGTATAATTTTTCAGTACACAAATTTTACAGATCTTGTCCTTTATCAAACCCACATTTTGTAAGATAATAATCATAATACTGTAAATATATTCTTTGAGTCTCTCTTAGCTTAGTATTGAGGAATTCATTAAAATTGAACACAGAAAGTAAAATCATTGCAATTAATATTTTTTTGTTTCAACAGAGGGAGAGTATATTAAGATGTTCATGCGGGGTCGACCAATCACAATGTTCATTCCTTCTGATGTAGAAAATTATGATGACATTAGGACAGAACTGCCTCCTGAGAAGTTAAAACTGGAGTGGATGTATCCTTAAATATTTGCTTTTCCTCTTTTGTGATTTTTCTTTAAAAATCTAATCTCATGTTTTTTCTTATAATTATGGAATTTGCTTAAATCAGAAAAATTAATTTTCCTTGACAAAACAGTTTTTTTAAGTTTACTGGCACTAAAGAGCCATAAAGATAGACTTCATAAATTTCCATGCACTGAGCAGTCACACCATATATTCCTGTATTTATTTTTCTATTGGAACTAATTACATCTTTATTTTAACTAGGAAAAAAAGGAAAACTTCTCAAAATTGTTTCATTAGAATATTATTTCCAAAAAGCAAGATTTTGATTTCAGACACATTCACGTACACTCTTTGTAATGGACCATTGTGAGACTTTTTCTCTTGGTTTTTAGGAGGTTTTGATGAGGTGAAAGGTGCTGAATAAAACCCCTAAATCTTCTGCTATTTATCCACAAAGCAGGTAGAGAACGAGCCACAGAGTGAAAATTTCCCCATATTTGCACCACCAATGCACTTGAACTCTCAAATGAAGGGACTTGTCTCTAGGGGCTGGTCTGCATTATGAAATGGTATTGTGTTTGTATTTGATTGTGAGGAATGAAGTTAGGTGACATGATGCTGATCACAATTTTACATCAGTGTAAACTAGGACAGTTTATTTGCAGCATCATGGGGTTAGTCTGTTGTGGGAAATGATGCTGAACGTGATTTGTCCTGATCTGCACTGACTCACCCGTAAAAGTTGTGGTCAGCATTGTGTAAGCTAATTTGATTCTTCTCCATTGTATCCACATTGAGCAGACAAACTTCTAGGGCATACTTCAGTCCAATAATTGGTTGCTCTGCTGACAATGCCCAAACTACCAATCATGCTAGTGGCATTGATGATGTGAGCGACGGTCAGGTTGTCTGCTAGGGATCAAGATGAAAGGACCCTGTGTCCTAGTACTACTGTCTATAGACATTCTGTCATTAGATGTGTTATCTTAGCAAAGTAAATTAAAACTACTCATTCTTTCCTTTTGTCCTGCTGAGTAATAGATAGTGTAAAGGCTGAGAATATCAGTGCTTCGGAAAGGAGAAGCTGTGGAACCTACATCCACTGTAGCCGTGAGGTTATAAAGAGGGAGCAATCAAGTCCAGAGAGAGAGAAAGACACCATAGGGCAAGCAACCGAAGGAAGGGGCACCAGACTGGTTGAGAGCTAATCCCCAGATGAACCACAAAGAGGCACCCCCCAGCGGATGAGTAGAGAAATTTGTACCAGTGCCTCTAAGAGGCAAAGCTTCCCCACTTGCAACCACCAATTCTGTGTATAACAAAAAAGAAAACCATTAGCAAGGGGGGAGAGAACAGCATTAATGTTGGGAAAACACAGCAACAATGATTCAAAAGTATGCAAACAATAAGTAAACCCACACACACACACACAGTATTTGGGGGCAGTGTTCTTTGCATCAGTTTCCAATCTTGCTGAGAGAGAGTCCAGTGGACAAATATCTCTTTAACCCACCACTCCCCTTTCCCTCCACTGTTTTATCTGCCAAAATTTGTAGCTTTCCACTGATAGCTTCTGCTGTAAAACACCTGTTTACACCATCAGGGTTCAATGCCCGATCTGCTAAGTCCCTAACGGTGTTCTCGGTCAGTGATTCCCAAACTTTAACAACCTATGAACCCCTTTCACTAAAATGTCAAGTCTCGTGAACCCCCTCCTAAAAATGAATATTTCCAGGGATTTTCTCCTTTACCTGAGTATAAATTATAAAAGCAGTGATCTTGGAAATATAAAATTTGTTTTTATGGCATACTTATTACACACTATTTATTATTTATCATTACAGTATTTTATTACATTATGAAAACAGCAACACTCTTCCAAGATCTCACTTTCGTAGCTTGTATCACTTTGAATAATCCTGTTATAAGACAAGGATTCTGTGTTTCATCAAGGAGTATCAGATGTGAAACAGTATGAAAGTATTTAAGAAGCCAACTCAGAGTTCCTCCTACACAAACGTTCAGGTCTGGAGCAGTCCAGGCAAACAACGCAGGTTACAACAAAGCTTAAACTTGTTCTTCATAATAATTTTAAAAACAATACTAGCTGCCTATTTAATTTTAAAAACAGCAAAAAATATCCACCTCCCTTTCTATTTCTTATAAGGAGTCTTGATGTTTAAATCTCCTTACTGTGATAGATATGCTTGCTTTGATCTGCTTGGAAGTCCCAAGGGAGAGCTCTGTCCGCCATTAGGGAATTTTTTCCCGAGAACCCCCTGTAACATTTTGCGAATCCCCAGGGATTCACGAACCCCAGTTTGGGAACCACTGGTCTAGGCTGAACATTCAAAGGTGTCAATCCAAATAAACCTTTATCATTATGCTCCTTTACTACACTTGACAACAAAGATCTACTCTTCCCCAAGAAACTGCATTTAGAACACAACTCTTCATACTGTGGTAAAGAGATAATGTTATGATTGGTCTGTCACCATCAATTCTGGAAGTTCGCTGCTAGTCACTTCCCTATTGTTAGGATTTTCACTAATGCCATCAACAGACAAAATTTCCCTTATCTGTTAATTTCCTTTCCCCATCTCTAGCTGTCTGGTTGGACAAAATACTATTGCTGGGAATGTTTGATATACTGTGGCAAAGTAAATTTAATGGGTAAAGACATTTCTTTTTTAGTTTTCATAATTTAGCAACCTCATCTAAACAGTATGCCTGTCCACTAGGAAGAGAGCTCAGGCTGCCAGTTGAAGACATCACCTCTCTCCTCCTAAGGTACAGCCACAGTTGTTATCCAGCCTAGCAGCCCTCTGGTTTTATTTTTTTAAGGAAGGGCTGGTGGTAGGGCATTCTCTGTGCAGGATCTTTGACTATGAATTTCACTTCCTGCCTGCTTAGTTGAGCAGAGCCCATTTTTGGAGGCTTTCAGGGCAACACTGGAAGAGTTTCTTAAGGTACATCTACACTGCAATTATAGGCGCCGATTTCGTGGGTGCTCCAGGGCTGGAGCACCTATGGGGGTGTTCTGCACCCACCAGCAGCTCCCCGCCCTGCCCCCCAGCTCACCTCCGCCTCCTCTCCTGAGTGCACTGCGTCCCGCTTCTCGCCCCTCCCTCCCAGTGCTTGCCGCCACGAAACAGCTGTCTCACGCGGCAAGCGCTGGGGGGGAGGGGGAACGCAGTGTGCTCAGGGAATAGGCGGGGCTGGCATGGAGATTTGGGGAGGGGTCCGATGGGGCCGGAAGGGAGCAAAGTTGGGGCGGGGACTTTGGGGAAGGGGTTGGAATAGGGGCAGGGAACGGGCGGGGAAGGGGTGGAGTTGGGGCAGGGCCAGGGCAGGGGGGGTGTGAACACCCACCGGTGCCAGGGAAAGTTGGCGCCTATGACTGCAATAAAAAAAATAGCAGTACCAAGTTTCAGAGACCGAGTCAATTCACTCAGGCGCAAGTGGCTTTGGCTGTGGGGCTAAAAATTGCAGTGTAGATATACAGGCTCAGGCTGGAGCCCAGTCTCTGAGGCTACATCTACACTACAGCCGGGATCAACACTCTGAGATCGATCCACCAGTGGTTGATTTAGCAGGTCTAGTGAAGACCCACCAAATCGACAGCAGATCGCTCCCTAGTCGACCCCTGTACTCTACCCCCGACGAGAAGATAAGGTAAGTAGACAGGAGAGTTTCCGCCGTTGACCCCTTGCGGCGTAGACCCCATGGTAACTCAACCTAAGGTATGTCGATTCCAGCAGCGTTACTCATGTAGCTGGAGTTGTGTAGCATAGGTAGACCTACCATGGTAGTGGAGATGTAGCCTGAGACTCACCTCTGGGTTTCCCAAGCCTGAACATCTACACTGCAATTTTTAGCCTGACAGTCCAAGCCCTGACAGCCCAAGTCAGCTCACCTGGGCTAGCTATGGCTGTGCCATGGGTCTTTTATTGCAGTGTATTCTCCCTACTTTCCTGTGGGATACCAGGTGCTGAGGTGGGAAGTTGTCATTGACAGCAGGGTGATAGTGGGGAAGGTATTTTAGTAAATCTGTTTTTAAGGTTTTATAGATGTTATTTTATATTCTGGTAAAGTTAGTGTTTGTAATTGTATGTAATGAGCCTAAGGATTGAAACGGGAGCAGATAGGTACATTAAATAAACATAACCTCCTTACACAGGACACCAAGCAGCTATATGGTAACTAGGTTTAAGCACTACTGAACTAGGTTGGATTTGAAATCGGTAAAGGCTCTGTATCCACTGATCAGCACGGGTCCCTCCCCCCTCCACCGTATCTCCCACACCCCTCAACTTAATATGGATTGGGTAAATGTACCTATCTAGTCCTATCTTGTTCTTTGGTCTTATTTTTTAACGACCTTTTTATATTTAAATTTCCATTTCCCAAATGGTGGAGCTGCTTTGCAGTATCTTGCCTTTTTCTGAGGAGCATTTGGAATTTTCACACACTTGTTTTAAGAGGCCCAGTGGAACTGATACACTTGTACTCTGGAATGCAAAAGTACAAAGTCTGCTGTCTGACGCAATTCTGTTGCTGTGAAACACGTTAAGGCGGTACAGTGAGTGCTCTTATTACCTAATGAAATTTCACATTTACACTTTATAAACTGACACTGTTTCATGCTTCATACTTCTGCATATTTTTATGTATGCTTTCTTTTTCTGTTAATGGGAACAACTGACAGCATATTGGTTTCCTGAACTCTTCTGCATGTGCAATATTTTTTGTTAAAGCTACATATTGGTGCAAATGTAATGCTCCTTGATGAGGATAATGTCTGGTTCAGAGGTTCACAAGGGAAATTAAAAAGGAAAAGGTATTAACATTTGAGAACTCCACAGGGAAGCCTTTCTAAACTGATCCTCATACGCTATTTTATTTAAAACCTTGACTTTTTAAAAAAGATATGGGTATCGTGGAAGAGATTGTCGAGCCAATGTATATCTCCTTCCTACCGGGGAAATAGTATATTTCATAGCATCAATAGTGGTATTATTTAACTATGAAGAGAGAACTCAGCGACACTACTTGGGTCATACAGACTGTGTTAAATGGTTGGTATATAACAACTGGTTATAAATGCCTGCTTGTGTGACTATACCATAATTTATTGTGATACAACTTCATATTCATTTAATATCCTCCAACTGAAGGGGCATTTGTTGCTTTATTATTATTTTGTCATCTTTGTCATTTTTATTATTTTCCATCACAGCAGTGCTTGGAGGCCCTGATTAGAGCTCCACTGTATTAAGCACTGTACAAACACATGACAACAAGACAGTCCCTGCCTCAGAGAGTTTAGTCTTGGATTTAAACAGAAAGTGATGGGAATACACAGATGTGGGGGAGCAGTGTACTAGAGGCAGGAATAGCAGCATAAACTAGTCAGAATACTGGTCAGAGTTGTCATCAGCCCAGCCAAAGCCAGGTGGGAGTGATTTGCAGACGTTATGGCAAAGATAGGTTTTAAGGAGGATTTACAAAAGTATGAAGTTGGGTAGTGGCTTTGCAAACTTTGAAAGGGGGTTATTCCTAAGGATTAATGGATAGCCTGGGAGTCAGCACAAAGATGCTCATGTGGAAAGCAGGCAGTCAAGGCCAGTATCCTTAGCAGAAGAAAGGCAATGGTTGACTTTAATTAGATGTTCTATTGGAGAAGTAATGTAGGTTTATCTGGTGGAAGGCCATAAAGGTGAGAAGGATGTTCGATGTGTTGGTGAAGTGGTCTTTCTGTCTGTACAGACAACAAAATATGTTGTCTAGACCCTTATTGTTTTGTGACTTATTTACTGTAATCACTTCCTATGGCCTTGATGCCTCCAATCTTGCCCCCTTTACATTCAGTCACGATGTTGTGCTGGACTGATTTTCCTGATCCATCATTCTGACCACATCAACCCTCTGTTTGCCTTCCTCCACTGGCTCTCTCATCTTACAGATGTTACAGAGAAAGTGGATGAGAACTAAGTCAAAGATGACACCCAGATTATTGGCCTCAGATTCAGGCAGTATGCTTTCAAATTACAGTATCTGGGGTGTTTTACAGCTGCTAGAAAGCAATATAACATGCACATGAACAAACAGTGGCTTATACCAATCTATCCTTCTACACTAAGGATTTTCACCAGTGTGGCTATCTTTAGATAACACATACCTGAAGTAGTATGACTCAAAAATTGTCAAGACTGTCTCATTGAAAGTCTGTGGGACTTATGATCCTAAGTTAAGTCATTTTTGAAAATAAAACGTAGGCTCCTAAGTCACTTAAGCACTTTAGAAAATTTTACCCAAAATCTTTTCTTTGCTCCTGTGTGCATATTTTGTGTGAAACGTCTGTTCACACAGATAAAAGGACTACAAAATTGCATCTCACTTTGAAGAGCTGTAATGGCAAAAGCAGGGCATTAGAATGTGGAATATCCCTAACAAATATCTTCCATGTTGACATTATTTCTTAGCCTTGCAGTTCATCCAGACAAAATTAGGATTGCCACAGGACAGCTAGCTGGAGTGGATAAAGATGGAAGGGTGAGTAATAGAGCTGCTGAGGAATAGTATCTTGTTTGAAAATCAGGATAAAACATACATACTTCATTCTTTTCATCCCTCGATCCTCTATTTATGATTTGTGTGTGTGTTACATTTAGATAAATATTTATTTTTCCTGTTTTTTAAGGTGATTGTGAATTCCTCTAGCATAAGAAAATGAATACAAATCAAGTACACAACTGCACATTATAAAGAGCAGAAGTTTATAAAGCCTTTTTTCGTGTGGTATGCATCACATATTTCTGCTTCTCTTTCCCACACAAATGTGGAATTTGCAATCCGTGCAAGAGGGCCATAGGATTTCCACACTTATTCTAGTCAGTCTTCTCCCCAAGGGAAAGAGATTCTGACTCAAACTAGAGGCCCCCATGTACTCTTATGGCCTCAAGGAAAAGGAAACCTGACTTCATGAGCTAAGCAAGCCTTGAGGGTTTGGCAAGCTGTACAGTAAGTTCACCCAGCTGAGTGAGAGTACCCATAACCAGTCCTGCGTATGGCTGTTAAACTGGTCTGTTGGAATTTAAATGATCAGTTCATCTTTACTGAGTTAATATAGCTAGTATGACATACAGTAGAATTTTATAATGAACGTGGTCCAAGTAGTAAATGCACTGTAAATAAGACCAATACTTAGACTTTGCAATTCATCCCATTTTGCTGCAAAGAATAATTGTGATTTTATTGTTGGTATTGTTTACAGTTAAGATTTCCATTGCACGGCTGTTGAAGTAATCCTTTTAGAATTGTTTTCTGTCAACATCATGATTTATTATCTTTTTGTGGTGAATACTGACTTTATTCTTAAGCTATACTAAGCCATCGTGGGCTGTGGCCTTGTCAAATATGTGAAATCAAGCAGGTTTGGGCCTGGATATCACTTGGATGGAACATCACCATGGAAAAAGCTGCAGCAGGAAGCGGGGTGTAGGTGATTCAGTCCTGTCTAACCTGAGTCAATTCTGAAGCATTAACCTGATTCGATTCTAGGATGCACTGCATGGCACTGCATGTGCCATTTTTGGTATGAGATAAAACCCAGGTCGTGTGTGTGTGTGTGATCAGGATATTGGCCAAATTTCAGCTTAGGTATTTTACATTTTGCCCTGCATTTTAAATTGGACAACGCTGCTCTGTTTCCATCCCAGAGGTGATAGGTAAAGCAGTCGCTATACAGAAGTCTGTAAATCTTGCCTAGAATCCTTTGAGATTAAAGGTGCTATATAAATGTAAGGTGTTAATGTATAATTATTTATCTTCACTTCAGTCAATATTTACTTTACAGGTCAATAATTCGTGGTGTTGACATCAACAGAAGTCAGTATCTGCTTAATGTAAGATTAAATCTGCATGTGACATTTTAGCCTTCAGTAACAGTTTTTATCAAATTGCTTTTACTTAGCCTTTGCAGCCCCATGTTAGAGTATGGGACTCAGTGAGCCTGATGACACTGCAGGTTATTGGCCTCGGCACTTTCGAGCGTGGAGTGGGGTGTCTGGATTTTTCAAAAGCAGTAAGAAAAAAATTGCATTTTTTTAATAATTTACCATACTGTATGTAAGTCAGACAGAAACACCTGTAGGTGTTATATGTACTGTGGTTTTCTAGCTGAACTATCTTGGGACTGAAGCATGTTTGGAAAGTTAAATACATTGCATTAAAACAACTTAGGGCAATGAAAATAGTTCTAGGAAAACCCCCAGAAAGTTACACATGTAAAATAGTGGCAGCAGAATAGTACAACCAATAAACAGTTTACGAGAAATACGTAGAATAGAAATTGAGAAGGCCGTACTGCATTTCTGTTTCAACACATGTTGAAAGATTTGTTTCTGTTAGGAAGTTCATGAAGATGAATCTTGGCAAGTTCTGATGCAAAGTATTTATTTTCTCTCTGCGTCGTACTAGAGTTTCATCCTAGGACAGGAAACAATAAACGCCTTGGTTGCACTTCCGTCTGCTTAAGAAATAATATCTTATCAGCTCCTCTTAATGGCAAGCATAAAGGTTTTAAAAATTTAGACCAAATACGAGCAATCTTGTTATCTAGGCCATCAAAAGCTTGTGACCAGAAAAATTGTTAGTAACTTTATCAAGCTGTTTCATTTTGTTAATTTTGACTATTATATAAAACAAATATAGATTTTGCTAAAATCATTTGTCCAGCCTGCCCTGCATTTTTTAATGGAAAAAGTCTTATCAAATCTGCTGAATATGGAGAAAATATTAAACTCTGGAATATGTTTCATTTCAAAATCATAATTTTGCTTCCCATAAGATTTGCCAGATATGCATACATTAATCGTTAGTTTCCTTTAAGTACACCCGCCCTGAAAAATTTGTCCCAAGCAGTGATTCTCACATGGATATTGACCCCACTGGTTGAGAATCAAATACAGTATAATTCTGTGCCTTGTAGATGGGGAAATGAAGGGGAATAGAAGATGTTGCTGTCCTGCTCAATCTGGTATCCCCTCTCCCCATACCTTCCCACTTCAACACCATCTCTGTTCATGGAAGAGGAAGCCAGCTACCATCACCTGAGGATAGAGTACAGTTGGGTTGGGAGGAGAAGGGAGAAGTGCTATCCAATAGCAGCTCCTCCTTTCTCACACTGCAGCCCATTGATCACCCAGCACCCGCATCAGGCCTCATATTGCTGCAAGCAGCTCATGGCAACCAGTCCCCACCCATCAGCAGTCCCTGCCCTGCTCTACCTCCTCTCCACCAGGCTTCTGACCCAGTGCCCCATTTGTTTCCATCAGGTTTTCCCCATCCTCAGCAATTGAAATCAGCTGTGGTTTCTTTGCAATTGCACAATTCTTTGTGACTGTAAAAGACTGTGGAATGTGGATAATTCATGGCAAGAAGCCATGCCTAGGTTTTGTATCTTAGCTGGGAAAACTCTGATAAATACTGAACTAAAAGAATGAACAACTCCCTGTTCCAAGTAACCTTTCATTCTCTCATGCCATACCTCTTCTTCAGGCAAAGGCCTGTGCAAAAATATAGACCTTTTGGTGTACCTTGCCAGATCAGTGAGGAAAGTGACTTCTAAAGTCCTGTGTCAGGGTGGTTTCTCAGCTGTAGCCAGATCTAAACAAAGTTTGAAAGGGTTTCCAGTAATCGGAAATCCAGAAAATGGAAGAATTTCCTTGTCATAATCTTCCTCAAAGAGGACATAGCAATAATTTGCCAGATTATCAATATTATGAGGCAGTTTCTTGAATAGAAGAAATAACAATTGATTGCTTGAGAGATGTTAGCACTTTGGCCTTGCTTAGGGAGGTATTGATTGTGTCTATCAAGAGTAGAGTCGATGTCCCACCAGTAGGAATGTATTTCTCAAATTGCAGCCCAAAACTTCCCAATAGCTCAGCAGAACCTTACGGAGTGAGTCTGGCTGAATCAAAGAAGCTAATCAGAGACGACTTTGTTTACTTCATAAGAAACAATTCTATATCAGGGTGAGACAAACACAATCTGATCTATAAAGTGGATAGAACATTCCTCACAGTGAGAAGCACTCATGTGGGTGTATGTAGAGGTGGATCAAATTAATCAGATGGTCTACTAACCAGAATGATGCTTTTGATCGGGACTTCCTAGATGATGATATGCTGGAGAAGAGTGTTCTTTGCTTCCATCATGGCCATGGCATAAGACTTCAAAATTCTTTGTCATGATTGATAAAATCCCAAAATGTCGTTTTTGTCATCTGCATTGTACCTCTCCCAGCATGTTTAATCTGTTGCAGATCATCTGAATACCTAAGTGAGCTGCTCAGAAGATTAGGAGGGAAGGTGTGTGTGTGAAACACCGCAGGAGTAATGATGATAAAACATAATCAGAAAATCACGACATGCTATTAACAGTTGCCCATCTGTTGCATAATATTCTCCTCCAGAGATTTCAGAAACCTGATTGGGTCCATTAATCTCAGGGTGGCACAATAAAAAAGATTCCCTACCCGGAAGGTGGTGCTTAACCTCAAAGTAAATGAAGTTCATGCCCTTACTCTAGCCAAGTATAATCTGCACTCCTCCAGCCTCAAGTCACCAGTACTATATCTAAAATAAAATCCAGAGTGCAACCAGCTTTGTGTAAATCTGTGAACCACCTGTGACTTTTCTGTGGTTGTCAGAGGCCAGGACATCTTGAGTCAACCAAGAAGAGTCATTGTTTTCGTGGACATAATTCATCCAGGATCATTAGCCTCAGTGACTCTAAGACTAAGTTGATTCCATGGTCAAATTTGGGAACTCAGCCAGGAAATCCTAGATACAGAGGGTGGGCTGTAAACAACTACTTAGTCCCATGTTTATCTTGTTCTATGACACTTACACTAGTTGACCATGTTGAAACATACCCAATTTTGAGGAGATGATCTGCGTTTAAGATTACAAGCAGTAAGCACAGCCACTCCACCACCCCAGCCAGCCTGTGCCTCAGATTGAATTTAGTATCTCTTAGGCGATATCTGGGCTAATTCTTCAGTATCACAGCAAGTTTTCAGTAATATATGCAAAGTTAGGATGTCATTCATTCCTTGTCATTAAACTGCAGAAGCTGTTGTGGAAGGTCCCTGCCAACCAGTGCTCTGCATTCTGAGATTATTCCCCATTTGAAACCAGGGGCTGATATCCAATTCCAGACACCTAGTCTAGTCCTCAGTGGTTTATTCTTTCATATCTACCATTGTCCATCATTACGGCAATCGAGGGACCTAGGGCTCCAAATTACTTCTTCCCTTCAGGCCTTTCATATTATCATCCAGTTAGATCATCCATCATAATGTGGTTTTTAAATGAGCACACCTGCCATAAGTGTGTATGAATAAGGACCTCCTGGTAGGGTGCCAAAGCCATATGTAGGGCAGTAAAGATGCCATCTCCCTTTATCCCCAATTAAAAGAAAAAATCTTCCACAATTAAGAAATTAAATAAATAAAACAAGATTAAATTGGTGCTTAGTTATGCTGCTAAAATTATTATTGTTAATTATGTTTGAGCTGTGCCCTCAAGAAGTGACAAAAAAAAACTTTGCTGTTAAAAAGAATAAATATTCACCTTCCCCAGCATATTATAGAAACAAAATAGTACAGTTTAAGGCAACACCATTATTTCCTCCAGCTCGTTAGAGCACACAATTATAGCCCACAGAGCTGTATCAATGCAATTTCAATGTCATACATTCATCGCCTCTAAAAGACCTCTCTTATACCTCTAAAAGTTTTCAGTCTTATTTTCTAAGAAGTAGAGAAAATGCCATCAAAAAAATCTTAGAAGAACAGTAAGGGCCAGCATCCATTTTTGTTAGTGCCATTTTGCAGCTACACTTAGACCAATTAGGGCTACATTTTCAGGTTAGCCATAATAATCTAACAACACATAATTTAAAAACCAGCATTTTACATCCCAAACATAGCTGTCATATGGTGCCTTATAGGGACAATAAGCAGGAAATACCCTAGGGCCATAGTTTTCTACAGATCCCACTAATCCCAATAAGAGCAGCTCATGTAACCAAAGCAAGAATAAGGCCTCTTAGTTTAGTTTTGTACACTTAGCATTCCGTTTCAAATTCACTTTTAAAGGGAAATTGTACTGTCATTTAAGGTTAAAATTTCAGCCACCTGAAAATTGTCATAATCTGTTAGTGAATGTAGGTAGGACTCTAGGAACCACATTTAAAAGAAAAAGAAGGTCCCAAATCTGTTCACCAATGGGTACTTAAATGCCTGCTTTTTATATGGTACTACAATAATACCCCCCCCACACCCCCCATGTTCATTTGTAAATACTGCATATTTTTGCCCCAAGGATCCTGGGCCTGTCTTTTAAAATTTGTCCCTAACTATGTTATCATTGATTCTTTTTATTCAGTAACTTCTTGTTGTAAAACATTTAAACTGTTTACAGTATGTAAAACTTAAATGCTAAGCTGCCGCCTATTGCAGAGGGAGAACAGACATTTAAATTTGATACCTAGACATGCTCTTACTTTAATAATGTATTCTGTGCTTCAGTTTTCCTATCTGCAAAATGGAGCTTCTAACAGTTATTGCTGTGAGGTCTAAATTGGCTATGTATACATAGCTTTGAAAATATAAAACATGATATATATGCTAAGTGTTAATATTATTGTCACAATTAAAGAAATGAACCAAGAAAGTTACATGTCCCAAATGAAACAGACAAGAAAAATATTTTCCAAATGGGAAGGGACAAGTGTGGTAGATGACAAAACATTTTGTATTTTATGCAAACAATAGGGTTAAAAAGGTATTAAAAGGTGGTGGTGAGGGAGACTTGACAATGCCTGCTTTCAAAGTCTACCAGAATACCATCTAAAGTGTGGTTCATTTGTTTATTGGGAAATGATGATAAGCTGAATTTAGATTTCACAGTTCCAAGTATAAAGGAAAATATCCAAATATATTAAACTTTTGCTTATTCACATAGACACAATATTTATTTGTGCATTCTAGTGATTTTGTAATATACTACTGCTGTGTTTGGTTTTAAATCATACCTTATCCTATTTTAAAATGTGATATGACAACACTGTCTATGGCTTTCTTTTTAAAGGATTCAGGTTCTCATTTGTGTGTGATTGATGACTCTAACGAGCACATGTTGACTGTATGGGACTGGCAGCGGAAATCAAAGGTAGCAGAGATAAAGGTAAATAGGACACTTTGCTTAAGCAAATATTCTGAGATATAATTTATACAGCACATGTGCAGTTTATTCTCATGTGGCTATCTATGTATGCATCTGGTGCACTGAGAGGCACAAATCCAAAGGCAATCTTCTATCATCCGAGAAGCCCCAGTGCATAGTATAACTCCACCACACACTATTTGTTCTTGATTTTATATATGGGAATATGAATATTTCAACATTTTTTTAAAATAAAATTTTAAAGGGTTTCAAGTATAAAGACCATTAAAAGCAAAGTGACTCCTTAGGGGGAGAAAAACTTTTTTCATTAATGCTTTTTCTCTTTGAAGTCCTGGGGAGTTTAAGGGGCCAAAGGATAAATAAAATTTGCTACTGCTTTTTGAAACTGGCACATCTAGGTGTAGCCAAAATCTACAAGTGGGAGTTCTTACTCTTACACTGTCAGCTGCCTGCTCTCTGTCAGCAGCTTTTCCATCCTCTTTGTTTGGAAGCAAGGGTCAAAAACATGAACATAAGGTAAGGATAAGTATTTTAGAGCTGACTCTATGACAGCCAGAACTGACTACTGAGAGGGATTTTCTGGCTTCCAGTTCTCCGATATTTTGATTTGCCATTTGTTTTCATGGAAACTAATGTTGCGTCATCAAAATACAGTTATGTTTGAAAATATTACTGTCCTGATTCTGGTTTCACCTTTGTTTTACACTGCTCTACTACCTCCACTGACCTCAGTGGAATTTCTTCTGTTTTATACCAGAATCAGCCCTTAAGTTTTAAAATGTTTACCATATGGTACTACAGTATTTTTCTCTTTTCTGACCCTTATCCCATTCTGAAATGTGAATGAAAAGATAATCTCTAGATGGAAGTTGCTGGCTGCCTGATGAGATGTACAATATTCAGCTATTTATAGAGCTTAGGGTCAGAATACATCATTAAATCTTCTAGTCTGACCTCCTTTACATCACAGGCCATAAAATTTCGCCCTTTTACTCTGTACTGGACCATAACTTGTGTTTGGCTGTAGCATATCTTCTGGAAAGACATCCAGTCTTGATATGAAAACATCAGCAGATGAAGAACCCATCACTTCTGTGGTTTTCAAACTGTGGGTCGGAATGTAAGACACTGGGTCGTGGCGGCTCTGGTCAGCACCGCCAACTGGGCCATTAAAAGTCCCGTCGGCGGTGCTGTTCAGCTAAGGCAGGCTAGTCCCTGCCTGTTCTGACACTGCGCTGCTTCCGGAAGCAGCCAGCAGCAGGTCCAGTTCCTAGGTGGGTGGGGGGCCACTGGGCTCCACGCGCTGCCCCCGGCCCCGAGCACCAGCTCCACGGCCAATGGGAACTGGGGGGGGGGGAGGCAGTGCCTGTCGGTGACAGCTGCGCTGAGCTGCTTGCATGGCTCTGCCTAGGAGCCAGACCTGCTGCTGGCCACTTCCGGGGTGCAGCGCAGTCTGTAGTGTCAGGACAGGCAGGAAACCTGTCTCTGCACCCCCACTGTACAGCTGACTGGGAGCTGCCGGAGGTAAGCCCGTGCCTGAATCCCGTGCCCCAATCCCCTACCCCAGCTCTGAGCCCCCCTTCCAAACCCAGAGCCCCTTCCTCAACCCCAAACTCCTCATCCTCAGCCTGCACTCAGAGCCCTGCCCCCATCCCACACACCAACCTCCTGCCCCAGCCCTGAGCCCCCATCTCAAACCCGGAGCCACTTCCTGCACCCCAAATCCCTCATCCCCCAGCCCAGACCCCTGACTCCCTCCTGCACCCCAACCCTCTGCCCCAGCCCTGAGCCCCTCCCACACCCTAAACCCCTCATCCCCAGCTCCGTTGAGTCACGGGCATCAACAATTTTCTTCAACTGGATCACCAGAAAAAAAAGTTTGAAAACCACTGCTCTAGTTAGTTTTCTCCAATGATTCATCATCCTCACTGTTTGTTTGTTTTTTGTTTTTTGTTTTTTTTTAAAGTGCCTTAGTTCCTATTTGGATATGTCTGATTTCAGCTTCCAGCCATTCTGCCCAGTATGTTCTCCCCATGAAAGTACTTATACACTGTTTTCTTTTTGATAAACTAAACAGATCGAGCTCCTAAAGGCTGTCACTGTATGGCATTTTTTCCACCCTTCGAATAATTTTTGTAGCTGTTTTTCTGCACCCTCTTCAGTTTTTCCCACATCCTTTTAAAATGTGGGCACCAGAACTGGAGGTCTGACCTCCATTCCTTGTTCCTAGATCTATAGCTTTACATTTGGCTGTATTAAAACACATTTTGTTTGATTGGGCCTAGCTTACCAAGTGTTCCAGATTACTATGTATGACTGCCCTTGTAACAGGGCAAGCTCCTCTCCTTCCCTCACCAACATTCTCTAGATGTCTGTGAGTTATTTGTTAACTCTGCCAAGACACCATCACAACCCCCGTGCAGCATTTCTACCTACCCTGTCCTTCGCTCCTCAGCCCTTTCTCCAGGGAAAGGAAGAGGAAACAATTTTGCCAGCTGGAGAATTTGTTTCCCCTGCTCTCTGCTAGCCCTCTCTCTCTCTTTCCTTTTGCATTTCCCTCCTGTGCTTTTTAACTACCCTCCCAGCTAATGCTAGGGATAGTCCTTAACACCCTCAGTCCACAGTCTGATTACCTTTACTCCATTCCTTAGTCAAGTCTTCTCTGGGGGGCAGCTAATTAGTGTGTAAGTGACGAGAGTGTTGTCACATCTGTTAGCTCTCAGGACTCTTTACAGCCCAGTCCTTTGTGTCATCTGCAAATTTTATCACAGTGATTTTATATTTACTTCCAGACCATTGATGAAAATGTTGAATAGTGTCAGGCCTACTGCCGATCTTTGCAGAATACCATTAGAAACACCCCCGTTCAAAGATGGTTTCCCACTGACCGCTATTATTTTCAGATATATCAATTAGCCGGTTCTGAATCCATTAAACATATGCTTTATTGATATTGTTTGGTGCTAACTTTTAATCATATTTAGGCTAAACATTATTTTGTCAGGATTGATGTTAGACAAAGTGGCCTGTAGTTTCCTAGGTCATCCTTCTCGCCCTTTTTGAATATTGACACAACATTAGTAGCCTTCCTGTCGTCTGGAATTTTCCTGGTATTCCAAGATTTATTAAAAATTAACATCAGCAGTTTCAAGTGTTAATTTAAAAAGACCTCTTTATATTTTATAAATGCTTTTGGTTTCTAAATTCTGTAGTACTTCAGTCCTGAAATCTGGTATCTTGAGGTGGGGGTTTGTTTTTGTTATTTTTTCTTGGATGGTCATAATTATTTCTTGGAATGCAGGCAAGTTGTGCCCCAGAGTTTCAACTTGGGGTCTGATCCTGCAAGTTGCTGAACCACATTCAACAGCCATTGGCTTTAATGGGAGTTAAAGGTGTTCTGCATCACTCAGGAGGTGCTCTGCACCTTTCAGGGTTGGGCCCTAAAATCTAATAGTTATAGGGTTTAAAGTTTGTGTGTGCATGTGTATACATGATTATGTATATACGTGTGTGGTTTCACATATACAGTGAAATATCATTTAAGTTACCACAGGTGTCCAACAAAAATCACTATGGTCTTCTAATGACCTTGAATAAGAATTTATTAAATACATATGGGGATAGTTGGGATACTCTCATGGGTCCTTATTCAGCAAAGTATTTAAGCATATGCTTAAGTCCCATTGAAGCCAATGCTTAAATGCACATACTTTAAGGTACGCAAAGATTTGATTAAGTGCTTTGTTGAATCTGCACCGGAGATTGTCTTCTAAAGGTATTGTCTTGTACAGGTTTCACTTAACTTGTATTAATTACTGGATAGCAAACGAGTCTTATCTGAAAAAATTGTAAAAAAAATGAATCTGTTGTAAAATATCTTATTGGTAAAATGAAAGATTATTTTAAAATTAATAAAATAATAAAATTTGCTTAGCTATTACTGTTCAGAAAAGGTACATCCAACTTGTGAAAAGTCCCAATCTATTTATAGTAAGAGACTATAGGGGGCTATATTTATTATCTGTGAGTTATGTAGCTTTTTCAGAGCAGGGGGGAAGAACCAAATAGAATTTTTATAGGATTTCAGAAAATGAGTGAACTTAAGCCAAGTGTATTATGATTGGCTGAGTTACCTCTATCATAAATCCATTATCCAAAACAATGAGATGCTCATATGTGTCTTGAAATCAGACAGCAGCAAGTTTTTGTTTATTTCATCCAAAAAACATCTCTTGTGTTTTTTCTTGTTTTCTTTTGCAAAAGGCATGCTTAGCGGGGGAAAGAATGCTATGCCAAAAGATCATTTCAGATTAATAAAACCTCTCTTTCTGGCTAAAAATCTTATGAAATCTTTCAGAAATGTAAAAGTCAACAGCAAACTAATATATATTCTTATCCACACAGATCTGTGTGTATGTTTTTGTATATATACATTTATACTCACAATACCCTATATACTCTTTTTTATCTGTGTAAAACTCTGTGTGTGTGTGTGTGTGTAAAATAGAAAATTAATATCCATCTGAATAAATATTACATTAAGCTCATGGTTTCTTCATTGTTTCTGTAGACTACAAATGAAGTTGTGCTTGCTGTAGAATTCCATCCAACTGACGCAAACACAATCATAACTTGTGGCAAATCTCACATATTTTTTTGGACCTGGAGTGGCAATTCACTAGCAAGAAAGCAAGGGATTTTTGGGGTAAGAAATATTTTTGCGCTAGGCCAGATTCATAAATGAATATAATTGGAGTCAGTGGAGTTAGCCGCTTATGCCAGGTATGAATTTGGACCACCGTCCTTATTATACGTGTTGGATGAAGAAATAAATTATGAAAACTAGAAACTATTTTTTACACATGTGGGTGTGCATGTGGCTGCACAATTACACTCTAATTTCTCTTGCTGTTCCATTTCAGAAATATGAAAAACCCAAATTTGTGCAGTGTTTGGCATTTTTGGGGAATGGAGATGTGCTCACTGGAGACTCAGGTGGGATAATGCTTATATGGAGCAAAACTACTGTAGAATCCACGCCAGGAAAAGGGCCTAAAGGTACAGTACACTCACAGTTAATTTTACAGCATGATGGTCTGCAGAAGTCATACATACAAAAGATTGTGTTAGGATGACAAATATCAAAATAAACCCGTCCATATTATGTACAGTGCTTTCTCTTGAGTTTTGCAACTGTCATTATCATGGTTGGGCTTGATGTTTAAATTCCATGTCCTGTGGTATGCAGGAGGTCAGACTAGAAGGATCATAACGGTCCCTTTTGGTCAATTAATCTGATTTCTTTTTTATAAAATCGTATTGCAAAAACAAACCATGTGAAAACGTGTTAATTGGTTTCTCTTTTGTGTCAGTATGCATATGACAATGCCGTTTCACTCCCAGCTGCTGCTAGAATCATTTGTTAAAGGCAGGGAGAAGCATTCTGTTTTATCTGGGATTGCAGCCATAGAAATGTCTATAACCCTCCCTAGAGTGGCAGAGCTAAAGAGGGGGAGGTGATCGCTTGACCAGAGGGTTGAACCCTTACCAAGTGATAAGAACGATTGTCATAACATTGCACCAAGTGGAACTGGACAAAGAAATTCAGTGATATAAATGCTCCAGTCTGCAAGAGTGCCCAGCCTTTTTGACCCAAATGGCTAAATGGGCTACATGCCAGGACCCCAAGAGGTGCTTGTAAGTTGCCTTATAAATTTGCATAATGATTTGTATTAAAAGTATCCATGTATGACCACACCATTTGCTTGTGTTTGTATCTTCCTTGATAGTAGCCCAATCTTAGACCATGCTGAGCTTCCACAACTCCCATGAACATGCCCATTGACTTTACACCTTGCTGGAGCTGTTCAGCACCTTGCAGGACTGGGTCCAAAATGAATAGAAATTATTTTGTTTGAATTTCCCAGCAATAAAAATAGTGTAGTTAATCAGACTCGTCCTCACCCTATAGTTTCAGGGAGGCTCCATGGACTACATTTGGCTCTTGAGGCATGCTTTGGGAAACCTTAAAGTCTCAAATGAATATCCGTCATACAGAAAGCTTATATTAAGAGGACCTGTATGTAAAGAAAAAAGTGTAATACAGAACTGTAGGATTTACCCAAATAATAATAGTTTCTAACTAAGCAGGTGCTCAAATCCTGACACAAAAATATACTTTAAATACCATTTGATTTGGCATTTGGATTGAACTTGTTTTTTAGGGTGAGCTTTTTGTTCAATTAAAATTAAAGAAGAAAAATGAATTGCTACTAGACATATGGAGAACTGGCACTGTTGAGCCCTCAGGTAGCTTTTAAATTCAAGGATAATTATTTTACTTGGCAGCTATTTCAAACACTCTGACTTAAACTGGTATCCCAGGAAAATAGTCATGTAAATCTTTAAGTGCAAATCTATTTTTATAGGAAAATCTGTTTGTTTGTTTTTTGAAACCACTAATTGAAATGGAAAAATAATTAAGAAAATATTAAATGTTTAGTTAATTTTATAACATCTGGGCAAATAGCTTTTGCCATGATCATCTTAAAAAGTTTTTGCCCATGATGGCTGGAGTATTTCATACATGTGCTTAATTGCTTTTTTTTTAGTTAGTTTACCATGTTGGATTGGTGATGAGCTTTTACCTAGACCACCTTTTTTTTTTTTTTTTTGGTAGGGTGTGAAACCAGATTTTAAAAACCTGGTAAATTGTGCCCTACAGACAGTAAAGTAAAGTGATATCCTCTGCTTTTCTTAATTTTTAAGAAAATATTTGAAGCTCTAGAAACTAGCCTTTTTATATTGCTTCATATCGCAGGTAGCAATTCCCATTTATTTGCGCATATGTGCTCAAAATATAGTCTTTGAGTAAATATAATAGCACAATAACTGCTAACTATATCCAAGACCATTTTTTCTTGTTTTTTTGTGTTTTGAAAACATTTTTGTGAGAAAAGTGTTCACATCAGTAATTGAAAGGACTCATAGCATTTTCGACTGCATCATAGGATCAAATTAATCAGGAAACATCAACTGGGTCTACAAAGTTTCAAATACTAATATATATCTGACACAGTCCCCTCTGGTAGACATCTAGAAAACGTACCCATTTTGCACTGACCCTATGGCACAATTTGAAATTGGCAGATATGCCCTTTGTGGCTCATGTGCCTTGCCTATCCTTCAGGCTAAGGGTTTATTTTAAGAAGTGCTCACGTAAGAGTATCTTATACATCTGTGCATAAGGCAACATCCTCTAACAGGCATTTAAGAGAAACCTAATTCTTCAGAAGTGAATAACAGTCTTCTGGAGGTTAGCATCTAGTGATTAGAGGATGGGACTAGAGATTGGGAGTTCTGGGTCTTATCCTAGCTGTGCTGCTGAGTGACCTTAAGTCACTCAGGTCAACATCTTCAAACTTGTGTGCCTAAAGTTAAAACTATATCCAGGAATATTTTTAAGAAGTGGTCTAAATAAAGTGGGAACTGTGGGTGACCAGCATCTCTGAAAATCAGTTCAACTTCATTTAGCTGTTTGATTTTAGGAATCAAAGTTTGAAAATGTTAACCTTTATGCCTCATTTTCCCCCTTTTGCAAAGTAATTCCTTACCTCCCACTGTATATA
Organism: Caretta caretta; assembly: GCF_965140235.1. Taxonomy (NCBI): domain Eukaryota; kingdom Metazoa; phylum Chordata; order Testudines; family Cheloniidae; genus Caretta; species Caretta caretta. The sequence goes on from NC_134208.1 coordinate 171,531,817, forward strand.
TATAAGCATTATGGAATGCTACTAAACGTTGGCCAAAGTTTCCAAACTTAGGTGCTTGATGTTGCTCCTAATCTATATATTTAGACACATAAATAGCAATGGCCTAATTTTCCAAGATGCCAAGCGCCAATAAATCCCGTGCGTGCTCAATACCTTTGAAAATCAGTCCCAGCTTTAGCAGGGTACTTATGCCCACTTCACATGGCATATATCAACATCAGAGTGGCTCTTGATTCAGTCTTTAGGTCAGCACTTTGGTTCGCACAGAAAGGATTTGGTGTTCCAGATATTCTGCTGAATCTGGTGCACGATCCTCATACCAGTACCAGTAAAAGTGTACATAGGTCCACAGCTTTTGCCATGTTTCTGCACAACCTCAGTTGTGCAGCAGGAATGCATTCTTTCCCCAGTTCTGTTCTGTTGAGCTGTCAATTGGATATTTGGATTTGCTGTTCAACATGTCAGAAACAAGGTTAGTCAAGAAGTGTTCACCAACCCAAACTATACTGATGATGCTGCCCTGCTTTTGGAGAAGTCAGAAAATTTCAGCTTCACCCACTAAGAGGCCACACACACACTACAGGATTGAATGTCTCGTGGCAGAAGACCAAGATCCAGAACCTTGGAGCTGGGCCACCAGAACCCACAGTGCAAGTGGGATCAAATACTGTGGAGAGCATTGATGAGTTCATTTACTTAGGCATCAAGCAGAATTCAAACAGATGCAGCAAACCAGATGTTCTTCAAGAATAGGTCTCGCCACCTCCTGCATGAAGTCCATGCCTCACTTATGGATGCAAAACCATCTTTGCGGTGAGACAGAGTTTGGGATCTATCAAACCTGTGTGCTACCTGTATTGCCATATGGGTCAGAAACCTGGACCCTCTTACAGGCAGACTTGGAGCCGCAGAGACATTTAATGTGCACTGTCAGCACCAAATCCTGTGCATAAAGTGGTATGACTATGCGAAATGTCATAATCTCAGTGGTTTGGCCTTCTTTCAGTCACTCGTTATATTTGAAAGTGGCATTGCATGCTCTTTGGCCATGTCTGACAAAAACATCCCACCACACTGGGTTCTCAAACTCTATATCAATGTACAAAGGGGTGCATGCCCTGACCCTACCTGGCACCAGCCACAGTGCTGTTCCAGAGATTTGTGGATTCATAGGATTGAGCCTGGCCTGTGAACTTCGCTACACAGTGTCTAGTGTAGCACCGTCAACCGTGGCCACGTTGGCTAGCTCAATGGTCATTGGTAGGCTTATGCATGTTTCATTATTTGGTTATGCAGGTTCCTAACTTTAAGTGGAACTACTCATGTATTAAAGTTAGGCACATGCTTCAATAACTTACTGAACTGGGGCCTAAATGTGGACTTTGAAGCCTTACTTTAAGCAGCCCTTTTTTGAAAATCTCAGCACCAATTCTGAACATTTTAACCATTATTATTATTACGTATTACTGTTGTCTCCCTAATTTAGTAAATTAGACAACATTGCACATTCAAAAGTTATGAACTATAGCTGCTAAAGTTAATGTATAAAATAATCATACTACTATTTTTTGGTGAATTCTTAGTCTCTTCTGTTTGAAGAAGGCAATGCAGACACAGTTGGAAATTGAGAATTCTCCTCTTTTCTGCTTTCACTGTGCCTTTTTACCTATCCAGTCCTATTCATCCTACATTCACCAGGATCTTAGGAGGTAGATCCTTCGCTTGGAGCACCTATGATTTAATTTCAAAATAGATCATAATTGATACATAGAGAGTTTTAGGTGAGCCAGTGGGAGTGTCGTGCTCCAGAGACTTTACCATAATTGATTCACTTATTTTGGTCCTCATAAGACTACAGACAAGGATTCTTGAAGGGTCACATTTGCCAAAAGAACTTAATTATTTACATCAGCTGATAACACGATAAATGCTTTCCCTCCCTAGTTCCACAAAAGTAATTGTTAGAAGTTTCTCTTGCCCCTTTTGAGAAATGCTTTCCCTCAGATAGCAGCGAATTCAAAGAAATTTTAGTAGCAATCTCACAAAATAATCATACAGGTGAGCAGTTCTTTGTTTTATCTTCTAGTTTTCTGTAAGAAAACACTACCACCTTTTGTTTGTAATACTCATTGGAACAGCCTCAAACATCCAATACAATTTCTTATTGTACAGTGCCACGTAGTTCTTGTTCCAAAATGCAAAGTTTTGTGAAATCCAAACTGATGATAAAAATGAGTGGCATTCATTATATTTTTTCGTGATTGTAGGTGTATATCAAATAAGTAGACAAATCAAAGCTCACGATGGCAGCGTGTTCACACTGTGTCAAATGAGGAATGGAATGCTGCTAACTGGAGGTGGGAAAGACAGAAAAATCATTCTGTGGGATCATGATCTGAACCCTGAAAGGGAAATAGAGGTAAGAGAGGAAGCACAACCCCTCACCCGTCCTCACTCCCCCATACTTAAGTGAAGATACTGTACATAAGGAAAAAATCAGTATTTCATAACCTTTTTGCATTATTTTTTGCTGTTTTCCATTTACAAATCCAGTAGTTCATTTAAAGAAAATTGTATAAATAAAAAATTATTAAGCCTCAATGTAGCTTTGTATTACCTATAAATGAGGTTCAGATACTAATCAGGAAAGGATGATGAGAAATTTCCACTTTCTTCTTCTGTGAGCCCTTCTTGGCTAGATTTTACTCATCCCTTTAACAACAAAAATGTTATTTAGCACCACCCATCTTCCAGTATCCTCACAACAAAATTACCTCTTTGGAGAGAAAAATATGGTTCTGGTCAAAAGCAAAGTAACCAAGATGTAATCTCATCACATTTTCCTGTACGCTGTAAGATAGCGAACGCCCTTTACATTTGATAGATTGCTTACAGAATACACAAGAATATTCTGTACCTAAGAAATAATGATTGGTGTGAGGAGGTTGTTTTAACATTATCGTTACTGCTTGATCTGCTTGATCAAAACTATTTACTACCATTTCAAAGTATGGTATCTGTACACAATTTTGGTACATAGCAAATCCAAGCAAATTGTGATTACTTCTCTCAAATAAAAATGACACTTTGTAGTATTTTAGAGCAGCTGTAACAGCCTGTCACTGGTACGCTATAGTGACAAAGGTACAAGGAATAGTTTATCCCTTTTACATATTCTTTATAATGATACTTTGAATTGTGTTTTCTATTTAACCAGTATCAACTTATCACAATGATGAATTCACAGCATTTTGGAAAACTAAATGTAGCAGTTAAGCAAATGAATCCCCACAATCTTTTTTTAAAGAACTGCCTTGAAGCTAATTAATAAGTGTATCTAATAAGTAAACACCAACTGAGAGAGAAATTTCTGTTACAGTTGGTAAACAGTAATTTGAGCAACATTGATGATCATCTCCACATTCCCTTTTCTAATGTGCCATATACTCTATACATAGTAATTATTTTGGGATGAAAAATCTTGCCAGTAATTAAATTAAATAATTAAACAGAAAAGGAGCACTCAGAATAGGACAACATATCGTAAAACAGAACAACATTGTGTAATACAGTTTAAACATACAGTAAATAAAAATTATTATAGGCCAAAGTAGTTGCTGAGAGTTCATGAACATCCATGAAAAGTTAATAAAATAAGGATGCATTTGGTAGAAACGACACAATTTTTCTTTCAGATTTTCAGTGTGTAGTGTTTAAAAATGTAAACATCGTATTCTGTGTGTATAATCCAGTGGTGGGCAACCTGCGGCCCGCTGGCCAAATGCATCCCATCAGGGTAATCTGATTGCAGGCCCCGAGACATTTTGCTGACATTGACCGTCCGCAGGCACTACCGTCCACGTCCACCCCCACCCCCTGAGTTCCCAGTGGCTGCAATTCTCTGTTCCCGGCCAATGGGAGCTGTGGAGAGTGGCGCCTACAGGCAAAGCGGCCACAGGGACATGCGGGCCTCAGGTTGCCCACCACTGGTAAAATCTCTACCTACATGAAGTCTTCAGGAGCTACAGTAACATTTTCTAAAGCATCTACGTCACCTACGAGCCTAAGTCATTGGCTCCTAAGTCACTGGCTCCTAAGTCATTAAAGCCGTTTTGAAAATTTTACCACTCCTCTTTCTTATCACCATGTATTTTTAGACAAATAAATGAATATATGTTTTCTCCCTATCCTGGAAATAGCTTGTTTGAGTATGCTAGATTCTAATGGATCTTAACAGTTATTTTTTTTAAATTAAACCCTAACTTATTTATAACGTTATGACACTTATATACTAATACCCTGATTTTTTTCAAAGATGCTGAGCACTCTCAACTCCCATTGACTTTCTTGGGTATATGTGGGCATTGTGTGTCTCTGTATCTGACCATAAGGTGCCAGATGTATTACAAATGTCCAAAGGATGACCTTTTTTTAAAGAGGGATGTGTGTACATGAATAGATAGTCACACAATAATTTAAAAAGTGTGAAATAAGAATTAATCAGCCTTACATGTCTGTGTCAGGGCTGAACTAAACTATAAAGACCTATTTGCTCAGAAGATTTGCAAAAGCATAAATTACTGAGCTGTACCAGTTCACATTTAACTTTTTCCACATGTTGAGTTAACTGCCTTTATTTATCAAAGCAAAATGCACATTATGGCACTGATCCTGCAAACTGTTACTGAACTTTACTTAATTGTACACACACCAGTGAGATCAATGGGACTATCGACATGCATAAAGTTAAGCACCCACCTACGTGTTTTCGGGGATTGTATATATATATTCTTGGGTGAGAAAGTGGGGAAACTCATCTTTACAGAATGACGTATATATCGTTTATTTGGGGTCAAGTCCTTGTGCATGTGCCTGACCTGAGTGAATAAATAGACTGGGTTTAGAGTGATTCTTGACATCAGTCAGGGTGGATGTGGAAGGCAGGAGGAAAGGGGGATATCGTCTCTTCCAGCAAAATACAGCTCCTACAGCAGCCTCATGGGTAAATTTCAGATTAAGTAGAGTACATACAGGTAGTGAGCACCAGTTGAGACATATGTCTTTTCGAAAGCTGGTGGAAGACAATTGTCTTACAGTGCTCCATCGGCAAGTGAAGACGCAGAGTATGTCTACGCAGCAGCTGGCAGGTGTTATACCCAATGTGGGTAAAGGTACACGTACTAGGTCTGCTCAGACTGCCTAAAAATAGCAGTGTGGGCTAGCTGCCTGAGTACAAACCTGCCTGACCCCCTTGGTATGTACCTGGGTAGCTCAGCCAAACTGCTATTTGTAGGCATTTGTTTGAGCAGAGCTAGCTCATGTATGTCTACCTGAGCTGGGAATTACACCTCTCACATACTGTATAAATATACCATTAGGTGTGACTGCTGGACCCTCATACGGGGTATCATCAATCAGTTACAATCCATATTCAATGGGGACCACATCCTGAAAAATCTTTCCTGAACCCTTTCTGGCCTTCAAACACCCCCCCACCCCCTCCTCTCTCCGCACATCGTCAGAAGTAAGCTCCCCACACACCAAGTCAAAGCAGCATCTGACACTGTCTGAACAATAGATGCAAAACCCGTAGACATTATCTCCACTGTTATCATGATCAAACACCTCCTCCCGTGACACAAGTTTCAAGATCTATGGTCTACACATACCTCTCATGTGCGGTGTACCTCATCCAGTGCACTGATTGCCCCAGTAGCAACTATATGGGTGAAATCAGACAATCGCTATGCTCCCTTGAATGAATTCACACAGAAAAATGATGGAAGACAAAAGCACCACATCACCTGTGGGTGATCACTCTATATCTGACCTCTCGGTCCTCATCCTCAAAGAAAACCTGCACAGCACTTTCAAAAGATGACCCTGGGACCTTAAATTCATAATATTGCCAGAAACTAAAAATCATGGACTAAATAGAGATACTGGAACTATGGCTTGTTAACACCAATCTATAACCAACTTAAACCCTCTCCCCCTCCAACTTTTTTTGTCTTTTTCCCCCCAGATTGGAGAGATGTTAATGGCCACTTGACCTTGAATGCACCCTTGAAATATGTAAAAAGAAAAGGAGTACTTGTGGCACCTTAGAGACTAACCAATTTATTTCAGCATAAGCTTTCATGAGCTACAGCTCACTTCATCGGATGCATTCAGTGGAAAATACAGTGGGGAGATGTATATACATAGAGAACATGAAACAATGGGTGTTACCATACACACTGTAGCAAGAGAGTGATCACTTAAGGTGAGCTATTACCAGCAGGAGAGCAAGGGGGAAAAAAGCCTTTTGTAGTGATAATCAAGGTAGGCCATTTCCAGCAGTTGACAAGAACGTCTGAGGAACAGTATGGTAACACCCATTGTTTCATGTTCTCTTTGTATATAAATCTCCCCACTGTATTTTCCACTGAATGCATCCGATGAAGTGAGCTGTAGCTCACGAAAGCTTATGCTCAAATAAATTGGTTAGTCTCTAAGGTACCACAAGTACTCCTTTTCTTTTTGCGGATACAGACTAACATGGCTGTTACTCTGAAATTTGAAATATGTGTTGTGCTAAACAATCTATTCCACCTTGTATTTTGCTGTGAGCTCTGAGTACATTTCCCAGATCAGATGAAGAGCTCTGTGTGGCTCGAAAGCTTGTCTCTCTCACCAAAGAGAAGTTGGTCCAATAAAAGATATTACCTCACCCACCTCATCTCTCTAATGTCCCCTCCACTAACATTCCCACACTTCCAGGTTTTGAAAGGGTGGAGTGAACCACCTCCTCATTCTGGCTTCTTTGGTGCTGTTCCTTAAAGCAGATATTAATAGTTTCATTAAATGTTGTGGTCTCTGTGTTCCCAAACTTGTGTGCTGGCAGATCCTTTTCATTATTTCTAGTGAGAAAATGCATAAGTGTATGAAGTGGAACTGCAGTTAAGTTTGGGAGTGATCTGATTAGACTGTGTGAACTCAGCTGCTGAATGTGGTCAATATCCTGATGTCAGATAGGTTGGATTATTCCTTTTTAATTAGAAACTGCATCTCCTGTTGATTATTGTTTCATGATACACTATAGTAATTGTGTCCTTCAAAGATGAAAATTGGTACGTGTTAAGATTTGCCTTTACAGAAATTTGTTTCCCTAGGTTCCTGATCAGTACGGGACAATCAGAGCAGTAGCAGAAGGAAAAGCAGATCAGTTTTTAGTTGGCACTTCACGAAACTTTATTTTGCGGGGAACGTTCAATGATGGTTTCCAAGTAGAGGTACAGGTGAGCACAATATTTTTTTTTTACTGCAAATTCAAACTTCTCCTCTGGTATGTATTTTCTCTCAGGACCTAAATCAAGAGACTTTTTTTGCGGAGGGTGGGGGGTTTACTGGTTTATGTCTTGGAACTATAGTAAGTAAATAATGTGTTTCCTTTTCAGGGTCACACAGATGAGCTCTGGGGTCTGGCAACACATCCCTTCAAAGATTTGTTGTTAACATGTGCTCAAGATAGGCAAGTTTGTATGTGGAACTCTGTGGATCACACACTAGAATGGACCAGGCTGCTAGATGTACGTGAGCTTTCTTCTAATGGCATTGAATTTAAAAATAACAGAGGGAAAGTACTTAAAATGTCTTTCAGAAGCATTTGAAATTAACCATATGTAGCTTGTCCTGCACAAACAGGCAAAATGTGGGAAACTGTAGCATTAAAATGGTTAGCTGGAAGGTGTTCCTGCCTCTGCAAAATATAAATATTGGTTCAAGTAGCTCAGTAGTACCTAGCACCTTGGCTAATTTTAATAGTGAACTGTCAAGTGCTGTGAAAATTTAACTTGGGGACGTGTGTGTGGAAACATCTCCCCCCAAAGCGTACACACTTACAGAAACTGGGAAGGTGGGAGTTTATATAATACTTGAATGATCAAAGCTGTGAATGATGTGTTTAACTGAGACTTTTCTTGTCCTGTCTTTTAACATTGCTTAAATATAAGGGAGGTTGTGAATATTAATACATTTGATATTAAGTCATATATCTACACCTGTCTCTTGCAGGAACCAGGGCACTGTGCTGATTTCCATCCAAGTGGAACAGTGGTAGCAATAGGAACACACTCGGGAAGGTAAATATATTTTGGTTTTGTTATGATGAGGGAAAGGAAGGGGGGATGATGTTCCTGAAATGTAAAAGTGACCTGTAAAGGAATTTTAAATATTGTGTTTTAGGCCCTTTTTTCCTTCCTTCCTTATGTGTGAAGCTGGCCATCTTGAAAGGTGGTGGTTAGGGTGGGGGAGAGGTTAAAGGTTTTTCAATTTTTTTAATTACTTTTGAAATATTTGGATTGTCAAGCCTGATATTTCCTAGCATTGAGAAGCAGTTTTTGGGAGGCGTGGAAGATGGGTGTTGTGAGCTGCCATACCTTATTTGAAAAGGTGAAATGTTGAAACTAAGACATCCTTTTCCCCTAATTTCAATTAGACATGGGAATGAATTGGTCACTAAAGAAAAAATATTAAACAACCCGCCTAAAAAATCTCTTCCTTCCGCATTTGCTCATCTTTCACTCTCTTGAGATGTCCTAATTTTATTCATTCTCCAGTAGTCATAGAATCTTCCAAGGAGTCAAGACTTGAATTTCTAAGTTTTTTTTTTTAATTAAATTAAAAAAATTAAAAGGCAGAATCATCCACCCTCTCTTTTTTTTGGAGTGGGGGGGGGAGGTACCCTTTCAAAACTTCTTTATATATCCTAAAGAAGCAAAAAAGGGCAAAGACCTTTTTCCTTTCACTCCTACCCTTTGCAGATCACCTTAAACTAATTCATAAGACAGGTGAATTATAGTACCTTCTCCTCCTCCTCCTCCCAGCCACATACACTCCCTTCATATTGACCTGCAGAGGCCTCTATCCCTAGGAAAGGAGGCAGGCCTAGTGCGTTGAACCTATCCAAAGAAAAGAGTGCTGCATTGCACATTATGGTAACAGTACAGAGAGTTAGCACAGTGAGGTAGTCCAGCCCTGTGTCTCAGTTCAGCTTCATCATAATATCCTTGCATCACTAGAGAGGTCCTGATCAAAACTCTGGATTCAAACATTTCTCAGCTTTGGAGAAATTTGGCTCTAGATGCAAATCCAAACTCTCTCTGGCTCAAGGCAACCTCTGTAAAAGACCATAAGGCCTTGTCTTCTCTAGGGATTTTTGAGCTCAGAGAAAACACTCTTGCATCCAACAGTGTTTTTACCACTGTGTCATTTAGACCAGGTCTGAGCAGGATTAGACAACGTACTGGTAAAATAACATGACCTGTTTTTTTATTTAGTGTATGTCTATAGTACAGTTGCTACAGTGGGGCAGCTCTCGGGTAGACAGTTACAATAGCGCCACAAAGTGTTTTTCCGTTGCTGTAGAAAATCCACCCTCTCAAAAAACAGTAGCTAGCTGACAGAAGAATTCTTCTGTTAACCTAGCTGCATCGACAGTGAGGGTTAGGTCAACCTAACTACATTGCACAGGGCATGACATTTTTCACAGGTCTGAGCAATGTAGCTAGGTCAACTTAAGTTTTAGGTGTAGACCAGGCCGTAGTTCACTTGATTGCTGTCACGTCAGCAAAATTTTAAGTATTTAGGGCTTGGTCCTGAGAGGAACTGAGCATTTACAACTCCTATTGACTTCATTGAGAACTGTGGGCACTCAATACCTTTCCGAAACCCCCTCTAAGATCCTGATCCAATCCTTACTTTATTTAGTGGGAGCTCCATCAGGCCATTAATCTGGAAAGAAACCTCTTGTAATTTCCGGACAAAGATATAATTCGTCTCCAGTTTGCTTGGTTTCCACTTCTTCCATGTGTTCTTACCTTTACCATCACTTTCTTGATATGGCTTTAAATTGACTCAGTACTTCTTCCTTAGTTTATTTAATAGAGCAGAAGGGCCGGATCACAGGGCAAGAACTGAGTTAAAAGAACGAGCCAGAGCAAACCTCCTGTACTAGTAATATTTGTGAAAGAGAGAGAGAGCGCCATTGCAACTCTTAGACATTCTTGAGGTCCACCTTAAACTTTGAACAAGAGTCAGAGTGGATGGTCAAGCTGTGTAGTTTGGTGTTCACTGATTTTTTTTTTTTAAAGTAGCCTTCCCTGGAGCTGGTCTTCCAGAAAATCACTTCCATTATAACATTACTTGGTCCTCTTGGTGTTAGCATCCTAATATCTGAAGAACAATATGAACTTTCTTCCTCTCCTCCTTTTGCCTTCCTCAGTCAGAGATGGTGCATTGTTATCAACCATGGCATATTGTCAGACTTCTGGGGTGGGTTTTCCCCTTCTCATTTCCCATCAGTCAGTATTTCAGTATCTTTTCTCCATTCAGGCTGTCTCTATGTAGCCTGCTACATGTGTTGTTACCTGCTACTTTAAATACTCTCTTCATGTCCAATCATAATTCTGTCCATCAGATTGTAGAAAATTGATTTTTTCATTGGTACCTCAGTTTTCTGCAACTGCAGAGCTGAAAAAGTACAGATCCTGGTGATAGGAAATCCTGCTGAAAAATATATTGTTAAGTAATGTACAGACTACCATTCCATAGTTTCTCAAGGGCTGGCAAAATTATTATTCAAGGGGAAATAAAGCGCCAAGTTGCTATTCATGTCACTTTGAGCACTATTGATCTAACCATTCAAAAGCGCTGCTGAAAAAACAGATCGAGCTTTCTTTAGATGATCCAGACATCTTTGAAAGCTACCAACGACCTCATGAGAAAACTAAAAGGCAGAGAAGACCTACTGATCCAGATCCTCAGCTGAAGTACATAAGTGTAGCTTCACTGAAGTCAACAAAGCTACATTGATTTGCACCAGCTGAGGATCTGGCCGCTGTGTTTAGCTACAGGAAGCTTTATCTCTTTGCTAGTTCCTTGACAAAACTAGTAAGTTTTTATAGCCCATTACTAGACATTCATTGGCATATCTTGCATCAACCAGATCAGCATCAACCAGATAGTTTTATGGAAATATGCAAACATTATGGCAAAAGATAATGTCCATTCTTGAATGCTACCCATTCTCTGTATCTTACTTTATTTCTGTTGACTCATGATTTCGCCAGTAATCCTGTGAGTCTACAGAGGTAAATTGCCAGCAATCATGTACTGTGCCATGGGTGCCCCGCCTGGTGGAATTAGTTTTAATTCTGTAGCTGTGGAGCTGTTCACCATCTTCTTTTCCCAAGAGCGGTATTTTGTTTTGTTTTCTTTTCCAACCTAGAAAAAAACTTGTATCTGGAGAAAGGAAATTCTTTTCAAGTGTTTGGGGGCATGACCTAGAGATTAAAAATGCCACAGTATGTGCAAGGTGCTTCAATCAGTTCATAAACAAGTTAGGCATGATATCTGCAGTAACAAATGGGAGAAATCCTCGGTGAAAATCAGCAAAGGCCAAAGACCTACGATTTTGTCTATGGCTCAGGAATATTTGTCTGTTTTAATCTGGTCTACAGATCAGAAGTCTAAGAGTTCACTTAACAGACAGTCCTTGCATTTCACAGCCCAGTAGAACTTTACAGGGCTGGTTACCATCTGCTTGCTGCGTACATTCATTTGGAAATTAGCCCCCCCCCCACCCCCCCGCCCGAGAACTTGTAGTCCTAAAGTAGAACCCAGCTGTATTTGGTAGACTGGAAACATATTTCATGGAGACTGACTCTCTCACTGGCAATTACTGTACATTCACTGCTAGACTGGGAGAACTAAGGTAGTGTGTCTATGACTAAAGCTTGTGGAAGTACAATGAACTAACTAAATTAGGTCTGACCAGCACTTTCCTCCTAAATTCATAGTTTGTCATACTGCACTGACTAGTATTACAGTTTGGTGCTAATAATCTAGTCTGCTGTTTACCTCATGATTGTACCTCACTCTGAAGAAGAAAAAGATTCCAGAGAATTAGGCAGCATGTTACATAACCGTATATCTGGTGCCAGATAAAGTTGAATGTATTAAAGGTACACAAGATGTGCATTGCAGCCTCCTTTCTCTACGCTTTCAGTAAATTACATTTTGTGCACCACTTTTGTAGATGTGTGTTGCTAGTGGTGCAATTTGACATAACCCGCTTTGAAATAGGAGTAAATCAAAGTGCACTAGAGAACTTACGATGTGTCGCAGCAGGGCCATGTGGACATTTAGTTTACTGCAGTCTCGTACAAAGTAATTTATACCTCAGCTTGCGGCGCACATGAGATGTTTGTCTAGAAAAGCCATGAGGCTTTTACGGTATTTAAAGTTTTAAGTAATTGACATTAACTAGGTGGCACTCAGGCCTCAAGGTTTGATGTTTTCGGATATGGCAGGGTAGTAAAACATTTTGATGGGACTAATACAGATGCTTTCAGGATCAATCAGCTTTACTAAGAACTGGTCCTGGGCCATTGTTTAGAAAGACTTTTTAATTCCCAAATCCCAGCACCACTGCCCACCTGAATCTAGCAGCCACCTCCCTAAGCACTACCACCCATCTGTCCCCTAATATAACCCAATAAGACCATTCACCAGCATTCAGAGCCAGCAGTCTGGTGCATGTCCCTCAGGACTTGGGAGAGTTTAGTAAGGAGGTTGCCTGCCTGCCTGGCTTAGTAAAGAAGTAGGTTTGCCGTGGCTCATTCTTGTAACTCAGTTCTTGCCCTATGATTCAGCATCCTGCCTCCTTTTTATTAAAAAAGGAAATGAACTCATCTTCTCTTTCTGTGTCAGACAATTAGATTAGGTTTCTCATTGCAGTGCACATGCTAGGAGTGTCCTGTAGGAGAGGCACGTGTAAAGTGAGGCCTTTCTCTTCCATTTTATTGCTCACACAGGAAGAGGTGTAGCAGACATCTGGACTGAAACAAAGAAAGGACCTGATTCACAATTGGTTGTGGTAGAATTACACCAGCAAAAACTGGAGTAATGTGATGTTGAATCAGCCCCAAGGAATCTAGTGCAAAGTGTTTCAGACTAATGTATTTATTTATCATGGAAAATATGATAATTGTCAACCCACTGAAGACTGCAGTTGTATATCTCATGTTCCTGTGGCCTTCCATCAGCATGTATCATATAGCAGAGTTACTATAAGGAGTCGCTATTTCTCTCCCATTGGAGATAAGGGCACAGTTTTCTCCCTCCCCGTTAACAAATTTCCCTTTCCCTACCTCAGCTGTCACAGAAATGTAGGAAAGTAGCATTTTGAGTTAATCCTGTGGCAGGAGCAGGCAAGGGGGTGGGAATGAAATTCAGTACCAGAGCAGCAATTTGAAATATCTGATTCACCCAGTTACCTTGAAAAATCTGTGTACAGCTCATAAGTAAGCAGAGTTGGCTTTTTCCATTATATTAGAGTGATATTATTGAGGGTGGTTTCTATTGCTGTCTAATAAAAACATTTTTAGCCATTTTTCCACCATTTTTGCTTAAGCCATTTTTGAGATACCTGGGTTTCAGACTCTGCATTAATAAAATAGAATTGGTGCTTCTTCTATCAAATTTAATTGTGTATACTGTTGATCCTGGAATTTATTTTAAGTTCTTTTAAGTTTCTTTTGGAATGCCCTGTATTAATTTTTACAATATACAATATGAAAATGATGGACTAGATGTCTCTGAATGAATTTGTCCCATTTATACAGTATGTAACGTCTATGTAACTGTATATTATGTTAAATGAAAAAAATATCTTCAGTGCAATGTTATAGTTGTGAGATTCACTTCTGTAATTTTTTGACATTTGAAGTCAAAGTTATCTCAAAATTAACTTAACAAGATGGCTCATCTTATATTTTTATGCTATCATCAGCGATCCCTCAAGGTCGAGGATAGTCTCTTTATTTTTCATGGGTCCTTTGGTGACTGAGGAGTCCAATTCTTGAGTTACAGGCTCATTGGCAGACATTGCAGGTGGTGTTGGAAGACAGAGTAGGGCCACGATTGCTGCGTGACAGTTATCTTTCCTTTCTTTTCTGGCATTTTTCTGCAACCAGGCCAAGGCAATTTTCTTCAAAAGTGGAAGTTCCCTCTCTGACAAGCCTTCACCAGTTATCCCTATCCTGGGCTGCTGTCTCCCAGTGTGTGGTGTCGATGCCACATCTCTTGATGTTTATCTTGAGGGAGTCTTTAAAGCGTTTCTTTTGGCCTCCCCATTTCCTTTCTCCTTTGGTGAGTTGGGCGGACAGCAGTTGTTTTGGTAAGCGTATATCAGACATGTGCACACAGTGCCCGCTCCACCTCAGCTAGTGCTGGATAATCAGGGCCTCAACACTGAAGATGGCTTCTGTGAGGACACTGACATTAGTGTGATGATCCTCCACTTTATGATGAGGACCTTCCAAAGAAAGTGCTGGTGCTGGTGTTCCAGGTTTTTCAGGTGTTTTCTGTAGGTCAGCCAAGTTTCACAGCCATGGAGGAGAGCTGGGATTACAACTGCTTTATAAACTGAAAGTCTAGTATGCGTTCTGACGTTGTGATTGTTGAACACCCGGCGAGACAGCCTGCCAAAGGCAAGGCTGGCACAGTGAATTCTGTGCTGAATCTCGTCATCTGTTCTGCCCTCTGTGAGAAATGGCTGCCAAGATAGGCAAAGTGTTCTACATTGTCCAGTTCTTCTTTGTCGATGTAGATCCTCCTTGCTGGGTCTGATGATTGACCAGGGACTGGCTGGTGGAGAACTTTTGTTTTGCTGATGTTCAGAGTTAGCCGTAGGCTTTTGTAAGCTTTCGCGAAGCAATTAAGGGCTGTTTATAAATCCTCCTTTGAGAGTGCAACTACAGCACAATCATCTGTGCACTGGACTTTGTTTATTGTTGCCGATATTACTTTAGTTCTGGCATGGAGACGAGAAAGGTTGAAGAGGTTGCCATCAGTCCGATATTGGATTCCAATGCCCTGTGGTAGACGGTCTTGGGTTAATGTTTTCATAGCTGCTTAGAAAATGGAGAAAGGGATGGGTGGCAGGACACAGGCCAGTTTGGATGACAAAGCGCTCAGAGGTAGAACCACTGCGCAGGATGGAGGCAGTCAGTCTGGTCATGGAGGAGTCTTGCAATGGTGATAAATTTTCTTGGACAGCCAAACTTTGACATGATTTTCCACAGAGCCTCACGGTTGATAGAGTTGAAGGCTTTGGTCGGATCGATAAAGGCCATATACAGCTGCTGGTGTTGTTCTTGACAGTCTTCCTGCATCTGCCTGGCTGCGAAAATCAGGTCACTTGTGCCTCGTGATGGTCTGAAGCCACACTGGGACTCTGGAAGTACTTCCTCTGCAAGAGGGAGCAGGCGATTCAGTAAGATTATAGCAAGAATCTTCCCAGCGATGAAGAGGAGGGCAATGCCTTGATAGTTGCCACAGTCGGCCCTGTCTCCCTTTTTGAAAATGGTGACGATGTAGCATTACGTAACTCAGCAGGGGTTTCTTCAGTGCACCAGATTTGGAGGAGCAGCAAGTGAAGCTTGTTAGTTACTGTTTCTCCCCCGACTCTCAGTACCACAGCTGGTATGCCATCAAGACCTGGTGCTTTATTGTTCTTCATTTATTTAATTGCTTTGCAGACCTCCTCAGGTGTTGGTGGGTTGGCAAGAGTTTCCCAGATTGGGTTTTGAGGGATGGAGTCGATGGTGTCGTCAGTAACAGTTGATTCTCGATTTAGAAGCTTTTGTTAGTTTTCCTTCCAGCACTCTTTGATGGATTCGTTACCTTTAAGAAGGGGACTACCATCTTCGGATCTCAGAAGTGTGAGACCACATGAGCTTAGTCCGTACAGGGTCTTTGTCTCACAAAAAAAGCTCCGCATTCATGTCTGTCAGCGAATGTTTGGATTTCTTTTGCTTTGTCCTCCCACCATTTGTTTTTGATTTCTTGGATCCTCCTTTGAAGTTCAGCTTTGAGCTGATGGAAAGAGCTGTGCTTCTGACTGTATAGTGGTTGGTTTTGCCAGTCACAGAAAGCTTTTCTCTTCTGGTTTGAAATGGCTGTAATCTCAGTGTTGTTATTGTCAAACCAGTCCTGATGGCGGCAGGTAGCAAGGCCAATGCATTTCTCACAAACCTCATGAAGGGTCTGTTTTAGGAATTCCCAGTCTTCTTTGACACGTGTGTTGTCATTTCCAGGTGTGCATATGGCCAGTTTTCCACTGAGGAGTGTTTGGAAGTTCTCTTGGTGCACTAAGGATTGAAGTCTTTGGATGTTGTATTGCCATCTGTATGATTTGGATTGATTTCTATGTTTCCATGCAATCCTGATGGACATGACTTACCTCACCAGGCAGTGGTCAGTCCATCAATTGTCATCTTCTCTCATGATATGAGTGATTTGGACATCTTAGATCCTGTGTTCTTACAATGACATGGTCTAGAAGGTGCCACTGTTTTGAGTGGGAGTGTTGCCAAGTTGTTTTGTACTTGTTGCTTTGTCTGAAGATTGTATTTGTGATCACAAGGTTGTGCTCTGCACATTGGCAGAAAGATGCCATTGGAATTGGTCTTACCCACTCCTTCCTTCCCAATGGTGCTATTCCATACGTTAGAATCTCAGCCAACTCTTGTGTTAAAGTCCCCTAAGAGGATTATTTTATTTGTTTTTGGAATGGATGAAAAAATTTTATCAAGGTCAGTGTAGAAGGATTCTTTCTGTTCTTCTTCAGCGTCAAGTATTGGTGCATACGCACTGATAATAGTGGCAAATGACTTATTGACCAATTGGATGCGGAGGGTCATAAGGTGCTCATTGATGTCGATGGGGAGATCAGTCAAGCGGTTGACTAGAAGGCTCTTGATCGCAAAGCCAACGCCGGGTATTCGCCTGTCGCTTGCTGGTTTTCCTGTCCAGAAGAAAGTGTAACCGCTGCCCTCTTCCCTCAAGTGGCCTTCATCTGTACGTCTTGTTTCGTACAGAGCAGCGATGTTGGTGTTGTACCTCAAGAGTTCTCGGGCAACAATTGCTGTTCTGTGTTTGCGTCTTTCGCTTTTTGATTCGTCTAGTAGGGTATGAACATTCCAAGCGACAAGAAACATTTTTGCTTTTCCACTGCATTGGGAGCGATCCCTCTGGACGCAGGTATCCAATCAGGTATGGTGGGATAGCCTGTGTTTGGGACACCTTTCTAGCCCCTTCTCCACATGGGGTGAGCGGAGGGGTTCCTTAAATGGCCTGCTCAGTCATGACCACTGCTGCTGAAAATGCCCCCTAACCCAGTCCAGAGGCACATGACAACCATCTTGCGGTCACTGCCTGCATGTGGGTCTGTGACTAGAGACTGCTGGTGACCTTCACCTATCCCCATCGCCTCAGGATTTTTATGGGGAGGGGGAGGGAAAAAGTTCTTCCTGTGAAAGAAGCCTGTGTTTGAGTAGTTTAATGTGGGGGAGCTGATGCGCACCAGCAGCCACACAAATCTTGGCGGAATAGGCACCTGTGTCCGGTGTCAAGGAGGTCCAAGACAACTGGGGAGGTCTCCTCCATTACAGCCTTCATCTGCCCTCACAGCCTGCTTCATCCACCTGTTCTGCCGTTGAGGTCTTATACTGGGTTGTGTTGTGCTGGGCTGCACTTTGGTACCTCGCCTTCGACCTCACCGCCATGGGTGAGGAGTACAGGAGTACAGTACCAGGAGTACAGGACTCCAGACGCATCGCTCTCTAGGGTTTTAAGTATACGCAAGCTTCTCCACCACGTCCAAGTGGCGGCCCGAGGAGAAGTTTTATGCTATACATTAATAACAAAGGATGCAGTTTTGCTAATTCGAATTATATTATCAGAAACTTGGATGGTATAGACAAGAATATATATATATATATATATGACAAGAATATTGCCTAAGCTGCCTGCGGTTTCCATCTTCAGCCATTAGAGCCGACTCCGCCACTTGTGCTGTGTGTGGAAGTCATGGCTGCTGCTTGCAGTACAAAGAAATAGTAAGGGAGGAATTGTGATTCAGAGGTACCTCTCTCAATCACAAAGCCTCCTGAGACAACTAGAGTAGTGCAGTTTATGCACCACCCCCTTGCTTAGAGCTGTGCCGACAGTCACAGACAGCCCTTGGTTAACAGGCCATTTAAGTTCCTTACTGTAGACCTGTTCATCTTGAAGTAAAACTTCTAAGTTCCTTGAACCACCTACCTAGCTTCACACTGGCATACAGTGTGTATGTGTTTAAGTGTGGCGCTGTAGATTTAATGACATTTTTCTACTATGCATGCTCAGTACTGGAGATGACCAGATTATCTACAGTAAATAGTCTCAAATTCATTCATTACTCATAATTCTTTCTAAACTGCCCCACTGAATAATCTTGGTCTACAGATTATTCAAATATTTAACATGCAATATCACAATAGAAGATACTGTTTGTGCATCACACTGTAACTTATGCTATTTACAGAACTAACAAACATGTCATGGATTTTGAAGTGTATATTCAATCATGTTAGTAAAATTCAATTTGTGCTGAATTTAATTAGTTACATAGGTCACCTCTTCTGGGAACAGAAGGAATGCCAGGTAACTTATACAGTTAACCTACATGGGGTAAATTGTGAATTTTTCTATTTGAATGTATAATGTAAATATTCACAGAAAGTAAAGATGAAGGATTGCAGAAAATATCAAATCAGAATTCACTTTCTACCTCAAATGGGTAGCTGCAGATGCTCCTCCGCTCCCCCCCCCCTTACTCATCTCCACTCTGTATGCAAGTTTCAATTCAAGTTTTTAAATCAAAGCCACTTTTTCTAAATAAGCAAAAAGGACTAGTTTCAAACTTCAGCTGTAGCTTTATTTACTTTTTTCTTTTGGAGGGGGAGGGAGGAAGAAGTTTGGACTCAAAAATGACTGCAGAGATTTTGTTCAGACTTTCCAGAAGAATTCATTTGCAGGTAGACACCAAGGATGGAAAATTTCAGGCCCAAATGTGAATTTTTCGGAAAGTATGTGAAAATGTGAGATGATAATTGAAGCTAAAATATAGTGAGCTCTAACAGAGACCTGCTGTAGTCAAATCATAGTTTCACCAGCATGTGTATCATCTACATTACATGATATACGAATAACTATTCTGTATTCAAGAATAAATATATGTAGTGGTATTTTGGTATGCTTGTATATCTGTCACTGGAATATACATCATTTTGTAAACCTAGAAACCGAAAAGAAAATGTTTAATTAAAACAAGTTAATACGGTACATTGAAAGGATATCATGCTAATAAGCAGTGAGATAGAATGCAGTGCTTTTACGTTTTTTGGTTTTGTTTAAGTAGAAGTAACACTCACTAGAACTTCTTTCCTTAACAGGTGGTTTGTTTTGGATGCAGAAACAAGAGACCTGGTTTCAATACACACTGATGGTAATGAACAGCTTTCAGTGATGCGCTACTCAGTAGGTAGGCAAACTTCCTGTGTATTCTGGGCACTTCACTGTAATTGCATGTTTTAATTCCAATAAAATAGGTGTTTTTCCTGCACTTCTCTGGAATTGTTAAGCTATTAATGTGTTACACATCAAATTACCCTACAATAATAGGGAACTGCAGAGCTTTTAAAAAATTGCTTAAGATCATAAACAAAATACATGTGTAAATTAACAATTACAGCTTCATTTGCATTTTGCCGGCACTGGAATTCAGTTTGATATTTACTGTTCTATCTCTGCAAACATCACTGTTGCCTAACACAGCACCCCATTGTATAGGTGGTTGTGATGTGATGTCATCATTTCTTTCAGGGGAATTCAGTAACTCTAAACTGAATGTAAAGGTAAGGTAAATGAAGCAATGAAAGCTTGATTTTAAGACGTATTTGTAACTTTTTAAGTGTGCCCAAACATTCTTTGAATGTTTTAAGATCTTAAACAGCTTTTATTGTATTTATTATTCACTTAAGTTTTAAAATGTATTAGTACAAAAACAATAAAGTTAAATTCAGGTGTCTCTCTCTCTCAAACTAAAGGCCATTTGCTATTAATTATTTGTGTAGAGATTATGTGGAAAGGTATCCTCTTACTGAATAAAACCCAAGGTCATCTTATGAGAGTCTGACAAACGGGCAGTAGTTGAATCCTCTCTTCTGACTGGATGGAAGAGAAGTGTGGCAAGCCTGTTTCATGTTTGCTGTTGCATAACATGCCAGGTAAATTGGGCAAAACTTATCTCTACTGCTGCCCTATTTACCAACAACAGCATTTCATTTCAGAGCACTCACATTCATTGGTGCTACAGAGGAGTTTGATCATGTTCCCAGGCAGTGAAATGGTTAATAGTACCAAGGACCTTTATTGTTATTAGAAAACAGCTTGTAATGTTTAAATACTGTGCTACGGTGACTTTGTTGAAGATGTTGTGAAGTTAGCCTTTGATTAGCATTGGTTCATGTGTAATAACTTTACATTTAAAAAAAAATAAACTGTTCTTTGGAGATAATCTCCAGTGAATCTCAAAACTGAGAACTTTAGGACTGCATGTTGTCAGCCGTTATCAGAAGTCCAGTGCAAGCTGAGGATTCATTAGCTAGCCTAGTTCCCTGTCCAATGATAACCCTGTTTATCCAAGACATAGTGGGAAGCAAACTCGCTTACCCCATAATCACAATCACCATGAAAATAGGGGAAAAATAGGAGACCAGTTGGAAAGCAGTATAGTTAGTTCCATGCTCTTGGGTACTAGCTCATTCAGAATTGTATGATTGATAATAATGCATTGGTATTAAATATGAAATCATTCCAGTTCAAAAAACAGTATGTTAACATTATTACACTATTTTTTAAACTTCTATTGTAGATGGCACCTTACTTGCAGTAGGATCCCATGACAACTTTATTTACCTCTATGTAGTGACAGAAAATGGAAGGAAGTATAGCAGATATGGAAAGTGCACTGTAAGTTCTTATCCAGCTGTGTTTAATGATAGGCTATACCTTTTGGTAACAATGTTTAACTTTTTTTTAGTGTTGGATCCATCTCTATAGATTAACAATAGTGACAATATCCTTTTTATTTTTGGCAATCAATATCTTTCACTGGTTTTAAATGTAAATATGATTTGTAGCAAGAAATTATTAGCAAAATGAGGTGAAGCCTATTGCCTATAGTATTGTTTTTTAGACATGCCTCATTATTTTTTCTTTCAACTCAGAAGCTATCCATCTGATGCAAAAGCTATCTTGTGTTTATACAAAGAATGTCCTTCTTGGAGGTGTTGGAAGTTCAGCATTTGTTTATTTTCTACTGATATAGTATCCCTGCCCTTTTATAAATCTCCTTGGCATGTCTTTGAGCAACATTATTAGATAATGTAGTTAATGAGTTGCATTATTTCATAAAAATGCTATCAGTCTGATGATAAAGACCAGCTTTCATGCATACAATAACAGTGGACTGATAATATATAACTGTACATAAAACAGTATCTGTCTAGGATCAGGAGAATCAATTTGGAGATCTCTAACTATTATTACTATTATAACATTTTAAAACAGGGAACTGTTACGATCTAGGGATGAAATTCTACCCTGGTGTAAACAAGTGTAATTCCAGTGAACTTCCTGGCATTGTATCTCCCAAAACCTAGTCTGAATTTGTCCTTCAGTGCTGAATAGCCACCCAACATTACATTGCTGTACAAAAGCAAAATATTGTGAGTAAAAACTGATCCTTAAATTTGGTATATCCTTGTTCTTCTTCGAGTAGATGCAGCCATATATTCTGCTTCCTTCCTGCTTAGGCATGTGCACACCTAGTGCACCGGAAACAGAGTACTTTGCCTAACAGTACCTACTGAGGCAGCGCTCGTGCCCTGTGGCCCTAGACCCTCCCCTGGCCTTATAAGGGTGGTGCCACCCCAATTTCCTCAGTTCCTTCTCACCTCCCGTGGCTAGAATAGATGATCTGTGTGGTGTTTCTCACCTCATGCTTTGAGCCTCAGTTCCTGAGAGAATTGTCTTGTATATAATAGTTAGTAATACCTTAGGTTAAGTTTAGAGTAGTTGGCTGCCCTGTGTGATGCCCTCACCAGGGTTCAAGCATTGTCTGTCATGTGTGGAGAGGCCATCCCGACAGTGATCCCCACATGAGGTGCTTGTTTTGCCTCGGTGAGGGACATACTAAAGAGCAGTGTTCCATCTGCAGGTTATTCGCTAAGAGGAGTCAGGTGGCAAGAGACTGGCGGCTGAAGCAGCGCCTAGTGGAGCAGGCCATGAGGCCCACTTCAGCCCCAAGGCCCTTGTCGCATCAGCAGTTGCCTTCAGCTCTGGCAAATGATGCCACTCCATGCTCAGGCTCTGCCATTTCCCTCAAGAGGAAGAGATGTCATTTCCCCCTTCCCTGGGAAAAGGTCCCACACAAAGAAACAGAACCATTCTAGGACTTGGGGAGACTTATCCTCGTCTCCTAAGAGGAGTGGTGCCTGGCACTGTACTCCCTCTGGCATGCGGGCTGGAGCAGGTCCTTCCTACCGCTCCCCGATACCACTCCGAGATCAGCCAGAGCCCATACAGTCGGCTCCAGTTCCAGCAATGGGGTGTCCATCGAGTCCAGGACTGACATCGGCACTAGTGCAGACTGTCTTCGCACAAGTGGCATACCAGGCAGCATCAGACCTATTTTGCTTCTCAGACCCGGACTCTCCACTGGTTCAAGAGTTTGCTGCTGCCATGGCTTCTACCACCTCATCCTCCGTTGTACCTTTGGTACCTTCTGGCCATGTGACAGAGCTACCGGGCTTCTTAGTATGGGTGTTAGCCTGGAGACTTCATCCAAAGCTGGCTTGTTTCCAGGACGTCCTGGAGTACTTGTTACACCTTCAGTTTCCTGGTCTTGTTCTTAGTTCACTGAGAGTCCACCTGATGGCGATTTTGGCATTTTATCTGCTCATCTATGGGAAGTTGGTGGCAGTAAGGTTCTTGACAGGAGTCACTTGTTTTCACCAAAGGTAAAAGAGCCTTTGTGGGACCTTAATACTGTCTTAGCAACAACTTTCTGTCTTGCGGCAATAACATCTGCAAGGAGAGTGAGGGAGTTGCAGCTTTTATGGTGGAGCCCCAGTACACACAATTTGCTAAAGACAAAATACCCCTGTGGCCACACCACAAGTTTTTATCTTAAGTGGTTTCCCAGTAACACCTGAACCAAGCTGTGTATTTACTAGTGTTCTTCCCTAAGCAGCATTCAACACCAGAGATCAACATCTACACACACTGGATGTCAGGTGATGTTTAGCTTTTTATCTAGCTAGGACCAAGTCATTCCATTACTCATCTCATTTGCTTGTCTCATATGCGGACTGAATGAAGGATCAAGCAGTCTCTTCAGAGTCTATATCCAGGTGGATAACTTCCTGTATCATGGCAGCATATGAATTAGCCCAGGCTGTGCCCCCTCAAAGGGTGTGAGCTCATCCCAAAAGAGTCCGGGCAATGCTGATGGCCTTCCTAGGTGGCATTTCTATATTAGACATTTGAGGGCTGCCAGATGGTCCTCTGTGCATACTTTTGTAAACCACTATGCCACTCCTGCTGCATCCAGATCAGACGGAAACTTTGGGAAGGCAATCCTACAGTCCTTACAAATAAACTCCAAGCCCCACCTCCTGTGAATACTGCTTGTGAGTCACCTAAGTAGAACACACAATTGCATCTACTTAAAATAAATAAATAAATGAAAGTGGTTACCTGCCTGTAACTGTTGTCCTTTGAGATGTGATGCAGATGCAGATTCCACGACCCACCCACCGTCCCCTCTGCTTTGGAGTCTGTACTTCTGACTTTTGATGCAAAGGAAAGGAGGGGGTCAGGGTGATGCTGCCCTTATATGGACAGGGGAGGGGTTAGGGCGGCAGGATGTGAGCATCACCACTACGGGTACGGCTAGGCAAAGTTCCAGCTCTGGTGTACTGGGCGTGCACACACCTAAGTAGTAACTGTAAGTAGGATACACATCTGCATCACATCAAAAGAACAGTTACAGATGGGTCACAGAGGTTTTTTTCTGAGTTTTGCAGACCCTTTAACATGGCTGAGACTGAAACTGCTCTTGATGAGAAGCAGCAATTTCAAAACATAGCATAGGTTTATTTTACTCAAGTCTGAATTTAAGGCCATGGTAATAGAATGCTGTCTTTTCTGTGTGCGTGTGTATGTGTAATACAGTAATAGGGACTTGATTGGGGCTTCTAGGTGACACCGCAACTAAAATAATAAATAAAACCTTTTAAAATATTTAAAGTTAAAATAACAAGGATACAGTCCATATTGTAGACATATTTGCAACATTTTATGGATTTTAATAAGTTGTGTAATTTGTTTTACAAGTATAAGAAAGCTGCTCAAACTGCTACATCAATTTGAAATATTTGTTTCAAATTTGGGGGATGGGAAAAAATTATCCCTGGGATAAGACTATATGCCTGACTCATGCCCAAAATTAATATGCCAGGTAGGGTTTTCTATTGAAATATTATATTTGTAGTGGAAAAACTGAGCAAATCTTAATGGGTATTAGCATGCCCTGCAGTAATATACACTGCGTCTTTCCTGAGATGCGTTGTTATTAACAAGGGATGTTCAGCTGAGATAGGATATGTATTTCTAACCATCTGGATTATAGGCAGCACAAGAAGTATAGGGTCCTGTTACACAGTCAGTGAGTGGTATGTCCCAAACTATAAAAGTATGTCCTCCACTGTTCCCTCTAAGTTGTGCGCATGTGTGCGTGCGCACACAGATCCTAAACCCCACGCACACGGTGAAACACCGCGCGTACAAAAATTTGCACAGAAGCACAATTTGCACAGAAGAAATTTTTGGCGCACACGGACTGTCAAAAATTAGAGGGAACATTGATGTCCTCCCAGTTCTCTGCTCTAATCAGCAGACAACACTCTATTCGCCACAAGTTTCAGCTGTTGAAGCAAATGTATATACAGTATACGTTGGCCCCTTCTGAAGAAATTTTAAATTGGGGGGAAGGGAGAGAGTTTGTCTGCTATTAATATATTTTTCTTTGAAAAAAGACTGAGATTCTTTAATGTTATAATCTCATTTGGTTTCACTTTCTTTTGAATAAGTACAAGAACACACAAAGCTTAATCCTTTGTTGGGGAAAACAGAAGTCAGTCAATGATGTTGATGTATGGTCACTGTTGTATTTACAATTCAGCATCCATTATGGCTCTGTGTTATCTTTCAGATTGCCCAAGGGCATGTGTGAGTGTGGGTGTGTACACATACATGTACAGAGAGAGAGAAGATCTCTTAACAAAATCTTTTCTAGTTCACCTTTTGACATGGATAAATGACCGGATAATATTGCCTACTAGATATTCAGGTCTGCTTGGGGAAGGGAGAAGTCTTGCTACTAGATAGTTGCTGCTCTCTCCCTTTTCATGTCCCTTGTAGTTTTCCACGTTAAGAACCTCAGATTTCTTTCTGCTATGCTATTTCCATGGAAAGTCGTGTTTTGCTGTTATTTGACAGTGTTTCAGCTGCACAACTTCTGCAGCCTGCACCCTTATTTATTCCACAGTCATTTTTCAACAGCAGCACATGATCTTGTAATTACAAAGCTCAGTTCCCTCTTAGCAGGGCTTCTATGCCTCTTTCGGCTTGTGCAGAATGCAGCAGCACATTGGCTTACTGGACTGAGCAACCATCCTATGATCATATTACATGCATCCTGTATTCCTCTCCGCTGGCTGCCAGCAAAGGGGTGGATATATATTAAGCTGGTATTTAACAGGGAGGGATCTGGTTATGTTCAAGGCTTTGAACACCTTCCTGGCTAGTATATGTCCTCTGGCACCAACGTGTTTTTTTTGTTTGTTTGTTTTTTGGTTTTTTTGGCAGAAGGGTGTGGGGGGGCGTTTCATACCACAGCCTGGCAGGTGATCCCCAGGTTATATAAGTAATTCCTTCTGACAATCGGCCACCATTCATTTCTTCTAGCTGGTAAGCATTGTTTAAATCCATCCAGAAGTGTTTTTATATTTGAACTAGGGCTGTCAATTAATCGCAGTTAACTTACGCCATTAACTCAAAAAAAGTAATCGCGATTAATCGCACTTCTAACAATAGAACAACAATTGAAGTTTTTTTAATATTTTTGGATTTTTTTCTCCATTTTCAATATTGATTTCAATTACAACGCCCAGAATACAAAGTGCACAGTGCTCACTTTATATTATTATTTGTGATTACAAATTTATTCACTGTAAAAATGATAAAAGAAATAGTATTTTTGAATTCACCTCATACAAGTACTGAAGAGCAAACTCTTTTTCATGAAAGTGTAACTTAGAAATGCAGATTTTTTTTGGTTACATAACTGCACTCAAAAACGAAACAGTGTAAAACTTTAGAGCCTACAGGTCCACTCAGTCCTACTTCTTATTCTGCCAATCACTAAGACAAATAAGTTTGTTTACGTAGACAGGAGATACTGCTGCCTGCTTCTTATTTACAATATCACCTGAAAGTGAGAACAGGTGTTCACATGGCACTTTTGTAGCCAGCGTTGCAAGGTATTTACATGCCAGATATGCTAAACATTTTATGCCCCTTCATGCTTTGGCCACCATTCCATAGGACATGCTTCCATGCTCCATGGTGCTCGTTAAAAAAATAATGCGTCAATTAAATTTGAGACCGAACTCCTTGGGGGAGAATTGTATGTCCCCTGCTCTGTTTTACCCGCATTCTGCCATATATTTCATGTTATAGCAGTCTCGGATGATGACCCAGCACGTGTTCGTTTTAAGAACACTGTCACAGCAGATTTGACAAAACGCAAAGGTACCGATGCGAGAGTTCTGAAAATAGCTACAGCACTTGACCCTAGGTTTAAGAATCTGAAGTGCTGTCCAAAATCTGAGAGGGACGAGGGGTGGAGCATGTTTTCTGAAGTCTTAAAAGAGCAACACTCTGATGCGGAAACTACAGAACCCAAACCACCAAAAAAGAAAATCAACCTTCTGTTGGTGACATCTGACTTAGATGATGAAAATGAACATGTGTCAGTCAGTACTGCTTTGGATCGTTATCAAGCAGACCCCGTCATCAGGATGGAAGCATGTCCTCTGGAATGGTGGTTGAAGCATGAAGGGACATATGAATCTTTAGCGCATCTGGCACATAAATATCTTGCAACGCCAGCTACAACAGTGCTATGCGAACGTCTGTTCTCACTTTCAGGTGACATTGTAAACAAGAAGCAGTCAGCATTAACTCCTGCAAATTGTAACCAACCTTGTTTGTCTGAGTGATTGCCTGACCAAGAATTAGGACGGAGTGGACTTGTAGGCTCTAAAGCAGGAGTGGCCAACCTGAGCCTGAGAAGGAGCCAGAATTTACCAGTGTACATTGCCAAATTGTAATACATCAGCAGCTCCCCCACCCTGCTCCCAGCGCCTCCCACCCACCAACAGCCCCACCGATCAGCGCCTCATGCTCCCTCCCTATACCTCCCGATCAGCTGTTTCATGGCATGCAGGAGGCTCTGGGAGGGAGGGGAGGAGTGAAGGAGGGGGGAGCACTATAGGCTCAGGAGACGGGGCAGGAAGGGGTGGAGTGGGGGCAGGGCCTGTGGCAGAGCCAGGGGCTGAGCAGTGAGCATCCCCCCCAACACATTGGAAAGTTGGCGCCTATAGCTCCAGCCCCAGAGTTGGTGCCTATACAAGGAGCCGCATATTAACTTCTGAAGAGCCGCATGTGGCTCCAGAGTCACAAGTTAGCCACCCCTGCTCTAAAGTTTTACATTGTTTTATTTTTGAATGTAGGATTCTGGGTCCAATTTTGTTCAATAGCTTCATCAATGATTTAGATAATGGCATAGAGAGTACACTTATAGTTTGCGGAGGATACCAAGCTGGGAGGGGTTGCAAGTGCTTTGGAGGATAGGATAAAAATTCAAAGTGATCTGGACAAGCTGGAGAAATGGTCTGAAGTAAATAGGATGAAATTCAAAAAGGACAAATGCAAAGAACTCCACTTAGGAAGGACCAATCAGTTGCACACATACAAAACGGGAAATGACTGCCTAGGAAGGAGTACAGCAGAAAGGGATCTAGGGGTCATAGTGGATCACAAGCTAAATATGAGTCAACAGTAGAACACTGTTGCAAAAAGAAAAGGAGTACTTGTGGCACCTTAGAGACTAACCAATTTATTTGAGCATAAGCTTCGTGAGCTACAGCTCAGCATCCGATGAAGTGAGCTGTAGCTCACGAAGCTTATGCTCAAATAAATTGGTTAGTCTCTAAGGTGCCACAAGTACTCCTTTTCTTTTTGCGAATACAGACTAACACGGCTGTTACTCTGAAAACTGTTGCAAAAAAAGCAAACATCATTCTGGGATGTATTAGCAGGAGTGTTGTAAGCAAGACACAAGAAGTAATTCTTCCGCTCTACTCTGCACTGATTAGGTCTCAACTGGAGTATTGTGTCCAGTTCTGGGTGCCACATTTCAAGAAAGATATGGACAAATTAGAGAAATTCCAGAGAACAGCAACCAAAATGATTAAAGGTCTAGAAAACATTGAAAAAATTACGTTTGTTTAATTTGGAGAAGAGAAGACTGAGAGGGGACATAACAGTTTTAAAGTACATAAAAGTTTGTTAGAGGGAAGGGGGGGGGGGGAATTGTTCTCCTTAACTTCTAAAGATAGGACAAGAAGCAATGGGGCTTAATTTGAAGCAAGGACAGTTTAGGTTGTACATTAGGAAAAACATCCTAACAGTCAGGGTGGTTAAGCACTGAATAAATTGCCTAGGGAGGTTGTGGAATCTCCATCATTGGAATTTTTTAAGAACAGGTTAAACAAACACCTGTCAGGGGTGGTCTAGATAATATTTAGTCCTGCCGTGAGTGCAGGGGACTGGAGTAGATGACCTGGGGAGGTCCCTTTCCGTCCTATGTAGAACCAAATCATCTCTGAATCACCTGACAGCATCCTAATTAAGCAATATTTCTATCCCAGCTATACATTGCAGCTAATATAATTCGGATCTCTGTCCATTAAAACTGGCTAGTTAATTGCTGCAGCAAATCATGGGGCTGGATTATACACTCCTTATTTCTGAGAAGTCTCATTTTACCCAGTCTTAAGCCATGTGAAGAGCACCTAAATATTATGGAGATGGGCAACTCATAACAGTTTGTAATAATAATGTGAATGGTTATCATTAATCTTAGATGTCTAGATCAAGTAGATTTCTAAATAAAATGAGGTGTACTTAAAATGTTCTTTACACATCTAGAAATATAGAAAAGGTTTTCATGATATTCCCTATACTTAAAATGGGGAATATCTCCAGAGCTGGAAGGAACTTTTTAAGTGTGCTCAGGGTATGCTTATAGCATGATTTAATTATTATTCATCATTATCTGTCACCTATTCATTCAGGGCCACAAACATCTTGATTTTTACTGTTGCTTCAAAGAAGGGTAACTTGCAGTCTGAGCCGTGGACATTGTGGTCCGTGGATTATGAATTTACCACCTGCGTCCATTGAGGCAGATAAACATGAGCAGTGAAAGGGGAGGCTTCTGTCCAGCCAGATATTTTCAATAGCCAGTTATAAGTGCACAGTGTGTGAAAGGAAGTGTGCCCCTCTGTGGTAGCTGTTGAAGGAAGATTTTTATTGGAATATAAAATTGTGCTGTTTAAAATATTATGACAGCGTTTTATGTTTAGATTCATCCTGTCACGGTTGCTTGCTTCAAGGGATTTTCCAGCACAGAGTCCCCTTGCCAATAGCTTTGTTCACCCTCCCACCACCCCAAGGAATTTTAACAGCTGCCAAAGGTCTGGCAGGATTTAGTAAATGGCTGTCCAGTTTTTTTTTCCATATTGGAGTTAGTTTGCAACTTTTAAGGTTTTGAAAAAAGAGAGGAAAAACCCCTGTCTCATTTTGTGTTTAATTTTTTTCAGTGTATTGTAGTTCTCATAAAGTACAATGCAGCCTTTTCTCAACTACAGTATAGATCTGTCAATCAACAATAAATTAATAACCTCAAAGGCCATGACTAATCCTAAAGTACATAATATCATCAGGACTAGTCATTTTCCTAAATGTAGCAAGTGCTCTAGGGGATCCTGTGGCAGGTCGGAGAGCAGAATGATAAATATATCTTTATATACATGCTGTATAATTTTGCAAGAAACTCAGCAGCCATCACTGATATTTATGTAAGAACTTCGAAGGATACATTGTGTGGCTGCTAAGAAGAGGGCTCACTGGGAGGGACCATGTGCCAGGTCCTGAGTCATAGGAACACATATCTGCAGAGGGAGATGAGGCAGAGAGACTGTCCTCAATGCCATGCACTAGACTAGAGGATGAATGGAGGTGGGGAGGCCATCTTCTGGTGGATATGGGGGAGGTTCATTAAGGAAAGGAGAGGGAAGAAGAGGTGGAAGACTATGCAGTAGGGGAGGGAAACAGGAACCAAGTTTTACTCTTCTTTGGTCTGTAAGGATAATTTAACTTTGTCCTTACCTGTCAAGGTGTTAGGAACCCGTTCACAAAATTACAGACTCCAATTATATGGACTAAGGCCTGGATATCTTTTGGATTTTTTCAGAAATGTTAAGTAGATATACCCCCTAGAGATACATTTACAGATGGGAATATATGTGAAATTAATAAAGCCATCACCACATTCTCTCTCCACAAGTGTAAGTTTCATTCATGAATATCGAGAACCTGCTCCAATGAATTTTGACATTAACTTAAATAAGAACAGGATCAGGCCTAAGGGTCTTTAACATAAAGGTTACCATGAGTGTGGGTTTATCAGTTACACTGATGACCTTGTGTACACAGGGAAGAGTGACTTTGTGTTTTGGCACTAGTTGAATATGCACATGCTGTAGGGCAAATAGCGGGGATTAGTGACGGATATATAAGGTTATGCTCATAATGCTAGCTATTGATCCATCAACCTTGCATTGTGGATGTTTGCCAAAGTATTCTAAATACTTAGGAAAGTCGAGGGCTGTAAACTAAATGCTGACACATACATGATTTAAATCAACTTTAACATCTGAAAAAGTAAGATAGTAGTTTTGGATTTTGTCAGAAGACTGAAACAAAGTGCTCCATTACAAAGCACGCTCAGCAATGCTGACTGATGTCACAGTTCATGTTTTACACAAGATTTGGCTAGAGCATATAATTTGGCTAGAGTTACTCGTTTTAATGCTATGTAAAGAAAGGCTCATTTGAATACAAGGTTTCATTTGTAATCTGGTTTGACTAATCTTGTTAACTAATTCTAATGAATACTTTGATATTAACTTGGTTAATTAATTTTGCCGCTATACTATGTAGATGCAGATTTCCAGGGCCAGATTGTGTTTGGCTCGAACACAGAGATGAATAGGAAGGGGAAGCACGCAAGGAGTCTCCTACCCCATTACCCATCACATCACACTCACAGTTCTTGTGTTCAGGGGATTGCAGGAGCTGTCCCCTTCATAATTCTGCCAGGGGTGCATATTGCCACAACAATGTGGAGAAAAAGGTGGGGCAATGCCCTCCACCCCCACCCCTGCCAGTGGACAGTCAAACTAGGGGAATATGGTGCAGACACTGTTGGGGTGTAGCCGCAAATGTGGTCCCAGAACTCATCATGGAGTGATGCAGCTTCCCAGGACTGTGCCCATTGGCGTGGTTAAAACCTTAAAATTAGCCATACAGCCATTGTTTAAATAGTGCTGTGGCCTGATTCCACAACCTTTCCTCAAGTGAGTAATCTTTATTTGTGCAAATAGTCTCATTAGAGTCAATGGGAGGCAGGGTTACTTGTGTGATTAAGCATTGTAGAATTAGGCCCTCTTGTGCAGTGTATTTGTAGCTGACTGGTGGCAAGAGCAATCGTTATTAGAAAAAGAACAATATTCACAGCAAATTAATCTGATAGCTCATATCCCTGTGTATATTGTAACTTGAATTTTTCCTGCAAGAGTTTTGATCAAATTGAAAACTCTTGGTTAAATTATATTTGCTAGTTCAAAGTGTTTTCTTAAGGCTATAGTATATATTTATCTTTCTGTAGTTTTCCATATCAACTTGCTGTAGATTTACAATCTAATAAAAATCATACTTGTTCAAAACTAAATACAGCAAAACCAGCGTTAGCTGGCAGTCCAAGAAACCAGCAATGTCAGTGGCCTAGCAGAAGTAGACGTTTACTAAAGGTCAAACAGAAGTGTACTTGAATCCTTGACTTTAAAGGGACTTTAAATTGGTCCCTTTAGAAACAGAATTGCATGTTAAAGGTTGTATTTAAGTGGAGGTTTCAGTGTAATGTAGCCATGCACAAGAAAAACCTTGTTTTTCAGAAATCAGTTATAAAGTTATGATTTCATTCTGCAGTTGGATTTCTTATTATAACTTGATCAGTGTAATAATATAGACGATCTGGAGGGATTTAAAATCTGCAGTGCAGTAATCTGAAATTACAACTGTGCAGGTGTGCTTTTTATAAAGGTGTTAATTGACGAGGCTAGATCAAAACATAAAGCAGGGGTCAGGTGCAGCTTTCTTAGTAAACACAGAGCGTACAAATCCGGAGCTCTGTAATCTGCAGCCTTTCAAGATATTACCTCACCCACCTTGTTTTTTTCTGCAGTCATTTAAGAATTGGTCTGTATTACATATCTGTCATGTTTCTGAGTTTCAGTGTGGATTTATAACTTACCCAGAGACTGTTCAGAGTTGTGAACCATTTCCAAATAAAAAGCTTTTTTTTTTTTTTATTGCAACTTCTGGATTGATTTTCTACCACCTGAACAAATGTAGTATTCCTTTTCCTTCCCTTTGTGCTAGCCTGGGGCTGCCTAGAATGAGCTTATTAAAGGAATATAAAGGGGAATTTTGAGCCCTTTTGAGTAGTTTACAGTGCTGTTCCACAAAAATAAGAACTGGTAGCAGAATGCAAGATTATTGGCAAAATTGTATGAAAAGTTCAACTTGCTGCAGCATGGACAGTGTAAAAATAAGTGAGCTTCCCGTGAGTCTATGCTGGCTTCTTTGTGGTGTTGAATCTGCCTGATTTATAAAAGCAATGTTTATAAGACTTCGAGCTCATTTATTTGTAATCATTTCATCTTCCTTAAAAGAGAAAAGTAGGAGGCAGCTATTGGAATTCTTTGTTCATCAGAGTGTCAGTGTTCTGTATTGCTAAGGTTTGTGGGCCACATTTCCAAGAGAGCCCAGCACCAGTAGCTCCCACTAGGCTGAATTTTCACAAGAGCTCAGCTCCTGGCAGCTGTACATTTCTGAAAATCCAGCTACTTACTCAAGTGCCTAAACAGGAGCTAGGCTTGTCTAAAAACCCAGTTGCAACTGAGAGTGCTGAGAACTTCTGAAAATCTGCCATTTTCCTCTGCCTTTAGTAATGCAAATTCATGCATTTAGTCTCATTGCCCTATCAAAAGACAATTCAACATGATTTGTTTTTCCTAATTGACTGGTTGTAAGTAGAGCTCTGCTCTGTCATTTCATGAACTCATCCACACTTGAACAACTTGTCTGCTTGGATTAATTTGTACCATGAAGGGACAATATTATTACCAAGGAAAAATCCACTTTACTCTGAAACTCTAATAGGTTACAGGAAAGGCACTTTGCCTGATTCATGTTTGTTTAGTCATTGGCAAATGTTTCTCTGTGTAATGAGAATCTTTACAGGAATGCAAATGTTTGCAACAGATCCTGGAAAAAGAACAACTCATTACTACTTCTGATTTTAATTATCCTATGCCTTGTTAATTTTTAAGCCATCACTGGACAAGTTTATGTTTTAAATTAAAAGTTTCATGTTGGCATTATTGTGTTGTTCTTTAGGGACATTCCAGCTATATTACACACCTTGACTGGTCCCCGGACAACAAGTATATAATGTCAAACTCAGGAGACTATGAAATACTATACTGTAAGTATGAAATTAAATTATATGTACTGGACAGAAATTTGCCTTAGCAATCATAATACATGGAAGAATGTATGTGGTCAGGGCTGTCTGTGCAAAATGCTTTCTGACAAAGGAACTAATTTGAACTTTTGTAACCTGATATTATTCAGAGCTGTGTATTACCTAATGGCACTTCCAAATATAGTTTACTTCTCTACAAGGTCATAAATCAGGATAACAACTTAGAATTTACAGAACAAGTGGCACTAGGTTGTGATGTTGCTCCAAAAGGTTTTGCACTTCGAAAATAGTATGTATACGTTGTCTATTTTGTATCAACAATGTGATCTATTGAAGTGTGTAAGATTTGAAAGAGAAAAGCTTGAACCAATAACAGGATTTATTTAGCTGTATAGTAATAGCGTTGGCATACCTTCTGATTTTCTAAATGTATGTGTTTATTTACCTAGTAGATATATCTAACAACTATGCAGTATCACACCTAAAGCAAGGTGAGCTGGTCAGAGCACAGACGTTTTAATCTATTTTAAAAAATAGATTTTCCCACCTATTCTATTTGAAGGAAGTCATCAGTCTGGAATTGATGGGTTGTGGCTCCTCTTTCTTTACAAGCATGGAGAACCACCCCTCAGATATGAAAAATGTCTGCACCTTCACAGGTCTATTCCACCGATTACAACTCAGCTGTGAGCTGAGAGTTCTATATCGGAATCTGCCCAAAGTTTCTGTGACTGTAATTATCTGTGCAATGAGGTGAAGGGCTACAATCCATCAATGCCAAACTGCTGAACTGAAAGACAGAATCATTCCCTTTCTGGTTACAAGGTGAAAGGGGATTGAGACTCCCATGACAAATTGTTCCTCACTACCCAGAATCATGATTTTTAAAGTAAACTTCCTGAGTGAGTGACTGACTGCTAATTCTAGCAAGTATGGGGTCTGGCAGCATGAGGTCTGAGATGTTGAAACATTTTATAAAGCACTTAATGAGGGAGCAAAGGAATAAGGGGTGGGAGTTAGGTCCCAATTCTGATCTTAGGCCATTGTAAATTAGAAGTAATGGAAGGTGAAATTGAAGTTGTTGGAGATACACAGGTGTAAAACCAGTGTAAATGAGAGAAGAGTCAGGCTCTTGGGTCCAAAATAAAGCTCAGAAGTACTTGGAATTTGGTGAAGGATCTCTCCCACAATGGAGGAATCTAGTGCTGGCCTTGTCATTGGCTTTCCAGAATGATTCAAAAATGGTTTAAAAAATTGCACTTAATTAGTTTCTCCAACATTCTTAGTGTCTTCAAGGAACAAAATAGGTGGATCTAATTCATATGCCATTACTGTTAATTCACTTCTTTTAAAGGGGACATTCCAAGTGGCTGTAAACTTATCAGGAATCGTTCAGATTGTAAGGACATAGATTGGACGACGTACACTTGTGTGCTAGGGTTTCAAGTGTTTGGTAAGTACCATTTAACTTGCTTTTAACTTGCTTTTATCCTTAATTTTGTTTAACCTCTATTATGCTAGGTTTTATAATTGGAAATACTTGATTAATGATCATGGACAGTAATTGGAATGTCAGTACAGAATTGCTTCAGTTACCTCCTGGTAGTATTGTTATCAGATACCCCCAACAATTCCCTTATGTCTGACACACCATCCCAGGAGACTGACCGCAGTGCTGGTCTTGTGATCAATCTTAAGCAGGATGTAGCTCTTTGAAGGTAGATATTCTCCATAGATAATACATATTCATCTTCCATTTAATATTAAAGGTTTGGGATTTTTTTGTTCTACTCATTGTAGACTCCGGAGTTTGGGCCTTGAGCCATGAACTTTTGTGTTTTGAGAGATGGTACTGGGGATGGGAATAGGGAGGAGAGAAAGTACAGTGAAGATCTGAGGTGTATACTCTGTACTGTGTCGTCCATGACTCAGGAGGGTGGCTACACCATTTGAGGACTACAATCAAAGAAAAGAAATGTGCCCTATGTCTGCAAAAGAGGAGTGCTTTAAAAAATGAAACAGATTTTTTAAAACAAATCTACAAAAATGTAAAGAACGGACAGTGTTATGTGTGATTTTTATGCCAAAACTCAGGGCTGTGGCTGAATAGTTCAAGTTATTTTCTGCAAAATGGCATTCTGTCAGTCCTAAGTGAGAGCCCTTCTGAGAAGTGTTGAGAGATATTGTTCAACCTGCCAGTGTTGTGAACCAAATCATGTTAGCAGGGTGCTAAATGTTTCACATTCACCACTAGCACAAGAGATCTGCCTCTGGTGTTCACACTTATATGAAACATAAAAAATAGGTAGAAGCAAGTCAGTAAATTCTTGGGAATGAGAGAAAAGAGTGTGCAAAGCTTTTCTTCTTGGCTAGTGGGAGTTAAGTTTTCAATGCCAATTTATTTGCTGGAAGGAAGAAAATAGAGAAATGTTTTTTTCTGAATGCTTACTCTTCATGTAGCCTTTGATGGTGACCACATACCCCCTCTGAGAGGATCTCCTTAATACGCAAGTGCTCTAGAAGAGCTACATTTAAGTTGGTGGCTACAGTGATGCCCTTGTACGTCAAATAAGCCAGGCACCTGACAGTTTGGTCTTTATAATTGAAGACCTACAGTCCTTTCTCTTTAGAGGTGGACAGTTGAGATATGCTGGAACATCCCTCTGGTGTAGGTGAACAGATACCTACACTGCTGCTGCTTGGTATTTTGATCAGGATTCTGGCTCCTGTTAATTTTTCAGGCTAATGTAATGTTATACACGCACATGTTTATCCAATCTCTGTTGATGGCATTCAGAGCAGATGGCTGCTTTCTCCTGAAGCTCTGAGTGTGTAAGACTGGATTGGTTAACGATATTTGTCTGCAACTTTGATTTCCTAACTTTCTTTGCTGTTATGGAGCAAATACTGAAAGAGTGGAAACTGTACCATGAAGGAATGGGTATTGTTAGTGGCTCACAGGAGATTCATCAGGTAGCAATGAGGAAGTGCAAGGAACCAAGCTTTCAGCATTTTCACAAGAGCATAATGTCCTGGTCAGTGAGCAATGAAATACTTTAAAGGAGGAAGACGGACTGAATCAAGCCTTTACCCCCTGTGATGTTATGATTGGATCTGAGGCACTCCTTTGACATTTTTTCTACTTTATATTTTGAGTTAATGAAAGATGCCATCTTGCAAGCACTAAACCTACAGCAGCACTACATTTAGCAGCATAGCAGATACAATATGGGCAGCAGCTGTATCCGATTCCCTGCTCTTTCTCAGAGGTGCCCTTCTTCTGGATATAAAGGGACAATGTCTGGAGATGCAAGAGGAATTCTGTTTCCATGCTCAATCAGTCATTCGCTATACTGGTGACATTGCATGCAAGAAAGTCAGTTGTGGTTGTACCAGTATCTGTATGATTTGAACACCTATTCACTCTGATTTGGATTTAGACCACCAGCTCATTCTACTTAGCAGCCATCAGATAGGAGCGAGTGATGACCTGGGCAAATTCAGTTGAGATGACATGCAGATGAACAGCTCTGTATCTCATTACCAGTACCCTATGCCATCCAGGCCCTTTCTTTCTCTTGTGTATTTTAAACTTCATTTCAGTTGCTGGTAATTCTGGTCAGAGTTTCTGGTTTTATCTCCATTCCATCCAGATTATTATGCACTTTTACTATTATGTACTAAAGTTTTTTATTAAACTTAACAGCTCTCAGATTCTTCAGAGTTCTAAGGGGTCTTGGGTTCACAATGGAAAGTGAAATCTGAGTGATACTTCTGAATGAAATATCCGCCAGTGACTCACTTGTGTGTTTAAAAATAAAGTGAGCACAGCAAATAGCGTGACATCAGTTATTCTGCCAAAAATCATTTGTCATCTTCAAGGTGTAATTGCAAACTTAAAAGTTCCAGGCCCATCATGTTTTAATTTTCTACTGTTGGGCATTCCTGGCCCTTAAAAACATCCAGGACCAATGGCTTAGTCTCAAATTAAAGCATCATCACCTAGCATGAGACATGAGTTCTATTCCTCGTTCAGCCACTGAGCTGCTGTGATGCTGAGCAAGTCACTTCACCTCTCAGGGCATGTTTCCCGTACCTTCCTTTGACTTTTCTCTGTTCAGATTGTAAGCTTTTTTTAGCCATGGACTGTCTCGTGTCTGTTACAGTGACAGCACAAAAGGACAATATCTTATAGGGACTACTTATTCTGTCAATACAAAATAATAGTAATAATATAAACATCGCTATTCTTAAAAGTTTTTAAACATTTGATACTTCCTTTTTTTTTTTACCCTGTCAGCCACGTTGATGGGTTACTCTCATCATACTTCCCTGAAACCTTGAAAGGAAAAATCCTACCAGTTTGTTAAAACAGATTATCTTTTTGTTTAAGACTGCTAATATCAAACTGGTGTATACAATAGAGCCCCACTCTCATTATAAATTAAGAAGGGGAACATAGTATAGCTCTCTGGTCAACATCTGTCTAGAATGGCATCTGTAATTTCAGGAAGCAGATAACATTGTAGAGTTGTTGCTTAAGAAAATTCTTTATTTAGGCTCCTAAATATAAACTTCAAAGAAATGTCTGCAGCAGAGTTTTGAGTGACTCTAAAGTTAATTTATTAGCCCCACCTGCTGGTTATACTATATTAATAGATTAAAAAGGTATTTTAAGATCAATCAATTTAGTTCTAGCTGCTTGAAAATTCTTGAGATATTTATTTATGAGACAGACATCATCATTACTGTTGAGACATTCAAAATATTGCCTAACAATTTCCTTAGCAATTCATGTTGTTCATTTTGGTAATTTATCCACAGTAATGTTTGCTTGCATCAAATATCCTCTAATACTGGCCAGGCTCCCTCCTCTTTCCTTAAAGAGTGAAGAATTAGGCATACCTTTAGTTGTCCCATGGCTTCTAATCTTCTAGATAAAATTTCCTGACCCAGTGAAAAGTGTCACAAACAACCTTCATATAAACTTGTGAAAGAGGTGTTGTTTTTTATAACAATTTCAGATGTGAACAAGTTGTTTACTTTGAGAAAATTTGCAGTGTTGAAAATATAATGCTGTACAACTTTCAGGCTGGCATTCAACCTACAGTTTACTTGGAGTTCCCTGATGTTTCTGTCTTGGTGATACAAAGAAATCGTGGAAGTATTTTTAATGCCTAAATCAGTGGTCTCCAACCTTTTTACGCACAAGATCACTTCTTGAATTTAAGTGCAACCCAGAATCGACCCCTCCCCTTCCTCGAGGCCCCACCCCACTCACTCCATCCCCCCCTCCCTCCGTCACCAGCTCTCCTCCACCCTCACTCACTTTCCCCGGGCTGGGGCAGGGAGTTGGGGTTTGGGCGGGCTCTGGGCTGGGGCTCAGGGGTTTGGAGTATGGGATCAGGCTCCGGGCTGAGCCTGAGGCAGGGGGTTGGGGTGCAGGAGAGGGTGAGGGGTGCAAGCTCTGGGAGGGAGTTTTGGTACAGGAGGGGACTCCAGCTGGGGCAGAGTGTTGGGGTGCAGGAGGGGGTAAGCGGTTCTAGCTCCAGGAGGGAGCTCGGGGCTGGGGCAGGGTTTCAGGATCCAGGAAGGGGGGTTGGGGTGCAGGAAGGGGTATGGGGTGATGTATCTGGGAGGGGGGCTTCAGGGCTGGGGGTTGGGGTGCGGGAGGGGTGCGGGCTGCCCCCAGGCGGCACTTACCTCGGGCAGCTCCCGGTCAGTGGCGCAGTGGGGCTAAGGCAAGCTCCCTGCCTGCCCCGGCCCCATGCCGCTCCCGGAAGTGGCCAGCATGCTGTGACTCTGCGCACTGTTCCTGCCTGCAAGCACTGCCCCCACGGCTCTCACTGGCTGCAGTTCCCCGTTCCTGGCCAATGGAAGCTGCAGGGGTGGAGCTTGCAGGCAGGAGCAGCGTGCAGAGACCCCTGCCCACCCTCTCTCCCCCAGGGCCACAGGGATGTGCTGGCCGCTTCCGCAAGCAGTGTGGAGCCAAGGCAGGCAGGGAGCCTGCCTTCGCCCTGTTGTGCCACCGGACTTTTAGCAGCCGGAGATCGCAATTGACTGTCAGAGGATCTAGGATCAACCAGTCGATTGCGATCAACCAGTTGGTGACCACTGGCCTAAACCAATGCTTGTAGCTGTGGGAAGATATGCCTTCCCTGGCTATTTTGATAATTGATATCCTTTGCAATCACAGTGCCTAAAAAATGCAACAAAACAAAAAAGGCTCTTCGTATTTATACAACTCCTAGTCACCCAGCAGGTGGTGGCCGAGTTGTAAAAGTTGGCACCATGGAGAAAAGTATCATATTTTAATTCTTAGTTTACCCTTTTCCCAGCTTTGCTCTTAGATATGCAAGCCCATTTTTGCTGCATGTTGAAGCTCAAGAGCATGTTTTTGTTTTTTCTTAATTCCGTGCTCCTTTTTTGTTCCTTAACACGATGCTACTTTTCTTCTGTCTAGACAGACCAGTTCTATGCTTTGCACTTACGTGCAATTCACTATGTATTTGTTTTATTTAAGCACTGTTTTCATATACGGCACATGTCCAGGCTGAGTTTCTCTGCAAACTATGCTGATCAGTGGTCTGTTTCAAATCATACTGCCATTAGAAAGAGGGTTCCACTACACAATAATTATTTTGCTCCAAAAAATGGTTTATAAACAAACATTTCAATTAATATAGTGTGCTGCATTTAAGTTTGCTACATACTTCAGAAACTCACATCACTTTTAGAACATGAATACATGTACCAAACAGTGTTCATTTAAGAATTATCTGTTTTGGCAACAAGTTGAATTTTAAGTTAAGCACTTGCGCATCCATATTTGCAGGATTGGGGTCTTGAATAGCAATTTAGCAAGTGAGATAAATTTTCTTGGCATGACAAAATATAAACTTGAGTTCAATATCCTATTCAGTTTCCTAATTTAATTTGATAAATGCATTGTTTGGCATTATTTTTAACCTTATTTTAGGTTTCATGGATTATATTTTTGCTTCAGGATTTTTTTTTAAATTTTGTTTTTAAATTACTGTTATTAAATATATCTGTGTGTCTGTATCCTAGGAGTATGGCCTGAAGGATCAGATGGGACGGATATAAATGCTCTTGTCAGATCCCATAATCGAAAGGTGATAGCAGTTGCTGATGATTTCTGTAAGGTCCATCTCTTTCAGTATCCCTGCTCCAAGCCAAAGGTAAGTTTAGACTACTCTGTGGGGTGTATTATAGACAAGGCTGGTAGAAAAGGTTACGGGTGCCTGACACTTCCCCTTATAAGACCCTGTTTTCATTTGCAACTTTGGCAAACTTTAATCATTTGGGGTGAAATTTTCCATGCCAGGTGGTTCAGCTATTTGTAAGATGGGTTCCCATAGCAGGCCCATCCTGTGCCCTGAATGAGACAGGGACCCTGTCAAAATAATAGTATGTAGGAAGAGAGTAACTTATTTATAAAATAATTTTGTTTGCCACTTGGTGTTTTAAAGTTATCTATTTTTATCTGGCCCTTTCCAGATACAGATTTCATAAGGACATACAGCCAGCCCAAACGTGAAAAAGTCTCCTACAATTTGGGATTTATACAGTTCAGTAATAATACTCAAGAGAAAAGTATATCTTGGGGGGGGGGTGGGAAATTTAATATAGATTTGTGTAGGTGTATATAAATTATTCTTTGGAATACTCTAGCAGATATTTCTGTAGTGTTTTGATATTAACAAATAACAGGAAAAGATTGTGACAGTTGATTCCTCTCTCCCCCCCGCCCCCATTTGTTTCAATAGGCCCCCAGTCACAAATACAGTGCTCACAGCAGTCATGTGACAAATGTCAGCTTTACGCATAACGATGGTCACTTGATTTCAACTGGAGGGAAAGACATGAGTATTATTCAATGGAGACTTGTGGAGAAGATAACTTTGCCACAGAATGGCGCTGTAGTAGAAATTGGTACAACCAAAACACCCACCCCTGCGAGTGAAAGTGTGGTAGAGTCCCGTGCACCTCTTTCACAATCATTTGATGAAATGGCACAAAATGAAAGCGTAACCGGCGGCTCTCTCACATGTGTGGAGAGCAAGTTGGAGCAGACTGTGGAGGCCAGTGAAGAGCAAAGTGAGGAGCAAAGTGAAGGGAGCAGTCTGGATCCAGGTGAGCCAAGCTACGAAGAACCATCCAATGAAACAAGTGAGGAGCAAAGTGAATCCACTGTTACTGAAGACCAGCAAGATAATTCACCGGTGTCTTAACACTTCAAACTCAGATGGTCTTTATTTTCCGTTGGTGTGTGTGCTTTCATAAAGGGGAGAGGGTTTAAATAGGGGAGGGTAAATAGCTGAGATTCATGCCCACTCCAGCTGTTGGGTTTCAGTGAGTTTTTTAGTCTGACTTTGTTTCAATATGTGAACTATCCCAAGGGCCCAGCTTGACAGTTTGTCAAGAACTGGTCAACGTTAGTAGTGGGACAAAACCATAGGTTCATTTTTAATTCTGAAATTGCTGTCAGGAAGTGGCATGATGTAAATACTGGAAAAAAGGTTAGTTCTAAGGAAAAGCTGAAATAAACCACCTTAATCTTGTGAAAGTGTTTTCTGGAAGTACTAACACCAAACAGAAGCACTGAATAAATACCAGCTGAATAATACTGTGCTGTTTTTCCAGGTGCATAAAAAAAATCTGAAAAATTAATTTTGTGGAGCTGTTCTTTCTTTTTTTAATGAAAAAAGGAAAAACAAGAATAATGCCATGTTCATGAAACTGCCTTCTTGATATAACACATATGCAATTTTCTAACACTACTAATTCCTAATGGAGTGTGGACATGTTTGCAGTCTGTCTGCCCTAGGTGCTGCTCGTTCTAATGCAAATCATATCAAGGAACAGTTTTTATTGATCCTTGTTTATAGACCTATTTAATCATAGAACTTAACAAAACATCTGTTTGTTCATGAATTATTGATGACCTAAAAGTTGATTACAATGTAAGAGGCAATTGTGTTTTCAAAGAATTGCTCGCCTTGATATTTTGAAACTTAAGAATCTTTATATTGACCTTGATGTGAACAGAAGAGAATGCATGACAAGAAAACAAAAGTCTAATGGTTCTAGGGTTAAACGTAGGCTTCAAGCAGAAATCGTTCCCTTATGTCTAGGAGAAATATAAATATAGTTAAATTGGTGCTTGGGATTAGTATAGTAAGATGTTACTTTTTTTTCCTGTTATGTGGTGACTTTAAGAATCAATAAACTGCAAATGTTTTTTTACTGGCTCCTTTAGCAGTCATGATAATATCACAATAATTTAGATAATGTTGCGTATTTTGAGATTTCCTCTTTGGTGATTTTTCTTTCGCCCAGTTGCTGTAAGCCATGCAGCTCTTATGTGGCTATACCTGGCCAGTTACAGGATATCATGGCATTTGTTATGCATTTGGAAAGTAAATTTTTTT
Organism: Caretta caretta; assembly: GCF_965140235.1. Taxonomy (NCBI): domain Eukaryota; kingdom Metazoa; phylum Chordata; order Testudines; family Cheloniidae; genus Caretta; species Caretta caretta. The sequence continues at coordinate 171,575,227 of NC_134208.1, forward strand.
TTTACAAAACTTGTCAGACAGCTACATTTGTTTCTTAAGTACATAAGTTTCCTACATTAAAAAGAAAAAATAGATTTACTGACAAGTATGCATTTCCTATGTACTTGTTTATATTTTGATTACATAGAATTTTTTTAACTTGCTGCATTGTGCTGATATTTTAGGTTTTAGTTAGAAAGTCTTGTTTAGAAACTTTGGATGAGTTCATAAGTCTTAAGTGTGCGAGCGTTTACGTGATTGTGCCATTCCAAAGTGCATCAAAACTGTCATTCCCTTTCTAGTATCTTCTCAGGAGTAATGCTACAGATCAGGTATTTAGTCATCATTTGGTAAGATCAAAAAACTCAAATGGACTCCCAAAGGATATTTATAAAAATATATATATTTATATATATATATATGAATATATATGAATATATAAAATATCCTCTTGTTTACAACAGTTCCAGAAAACCTCAAAATAATTCTCTTCAAATGAAGGGAGATGTGGATTCCAAGCAACCCAACTGCTTAAACTGTGCTCTGTACATAGTATTTTATTGGAGAGCTCTAGTGTGTCTGACTTACAGTTTTGCCCAATAATAGTGACAGAAGATAAAGATCAGCTCATCAAATTATATGGTTTCAAATGAGGAATATGCTGTAAGGTGAGAAAATAATTCTAATAAAGAAAAAAGGGTTTATCAAAGCCAGTGAGGCACAGAGCTCTCTCTATCATTTTTATGAACTCCACATAAGCAACACATGTCATTTGGAAACATCTATCCTTAGGGGTTGCCATGTAAAGTGAGAGTTATAGTTGTGATATTCTTGTGTTGTAGTTCAAAAGACTCTACTAATATGCAAAAAGCCTTACAGCTTTCAATTGCTGGCAACTACTGTTTAACCGATAATTAAATCTGTGATAATGGATGGAAATGGGTGGGATTATGTCACTGTAGATGTTTTAGACAAATAATTGTGAATGAAATATGATTCAGAGTGTTTCATGTGAAGATGTTTGAGCCATTTCTATCTATCATGCATTCCTGTCTCATGGCAGAAAATTTTGAAGATTAAAAAAACAATAAAATCATCAAAATAATACGTTGCCTTTATGTCTTTCAATATAAGTGCTGATTCCTTTATATATATATATATATATATATATATATAATGCCAGTTTTCATCAGATCCCTCGTAATGTGTTTATCAGATTATTTTTTTCTTTCTTTCTTTAATATCTTCTTGTCTCTGACTAATGCTTTTACTGGTAAACCTCTTCCTGGCTAATAAAGGATACCTATTCACCAGGAGACTCAGGAAATACTCCTACTACTCCAAATTATATTCATGTGAGTGGACTTACATGTCTGCTCATTGCTTTGGAAATGTACCCCTCAGTGGTTGGGGTTTAGACACATACAGTGTCTCCATTCCACTGATGGACTAATAGGTTGGCAAGACCACAATATATCTGTTGATTAAGGAGATCACAATACTGGGTAGAATATTGTTGTGCTTTACTGGACTCTATACAGACTTTATGCCCTGATATTTTTTATTGAGTCCCTCTCAGGAAATTTAGAATCTGTCCTACTGAAAGATACATGAAGGTTACAGTTGTATTTTGGATATAATGTAGTAAGTATGCAATCATGCTTTCACTTCGCTAATGTCATCATCTTGGGTCAATATGGGGGAGCTGGTATATATTTAGGTTGCCTTAACACTTGCTGCCATTAAAGATTCTTGTGATTTTTTTGTTGTTGTTGTTGTTAAAGAATCTGTAACATCTTCATTGCTTGCTGCAGGCGTTTGAAATTCAGGAGAGGGAAGAGAAGGGCCTTTGTCCCATGAAATTCCATTCAAGTTTGACTGAGATATCAACTGCAGGCTAATCTCCCTCCAACCACCCTCACTGCAGACACACCACTTGGCACCAGCTGCCCATTCGGGATAGCAGCTTTCTGATAATGCCAGCTAACGTGCTTAGTCCTGTAGCTCAAGTGTTAGATGTCTGTTCTGGGGCTGAAGGCTCATGGTTCACACTCTGCTGATGGTTCACAATGGAGGGGCACGGAGGATTAGTTGCACTTAATTTTTTTTTTTAATGTAGGGAACTGTATTTTTAAAAGTTACATTAAAAACATTATTTAGGGTCAAGTCCTTGAAAGTTAGGAGATGCCAGGTTTATGGATGCCTGTGCAACCTTAATTTGGCCCCTTTGTTCTTATATATTATGGTATATCTTTTAAATAGGTGATCACAGAACCCTTGCCTTATTCAGTGCTCAGGATAGACACAGAAGGGAAGCAAATTAAGGTGGTACTGACATTTCTTAACTTTTGAGTACTTGACTTTACCACCTAAATAATGTTATTCTAACAGTCTTTGTATATAATATTTATTAAGATCCAGCATTGTATTTTCACTGGTTCCCACAATATAATGCACACATTCTAGTCTCAATTTACAAAATTAGGGAAAAATTCAATCTTCATGTTAGGCTGATGTAACCCACTATTCACTGTATTTTGTGTCTTGCTCTGTGCCCAATCCACAGCTATAGAGTTTTTAACTGTTGGAGATCCCTGGTTCAAGTGTCAGCCAAGATGGTGGTGTCATAAGTGAAGGTTAGTCTGGAATTTGAACTGCTGTGGGACTCAAATGCTTGGTATGAGCTTCCTCAGGGGAAGTATGTAACTCACTGGTCAGTGTGTGCTACCTGTCTCCCTTGTGCCCAAGCCATGGAGGATGTGAATGTGTTACCTCTGTCAGCCAATGTCTGCCATGCTTTCAGTTCTGGACATCCCCAGTTCAATCCCTCCTGTTTGCCAAGATGGCTACTGTCACACGAGGTTAGAAAGTTTCCCTTCCATTTCCAAATACATATTTTTTGTGAAGAAACTTAAAGTAGTAAGTGTTACAATGTAAGCAGCTTTGGTGATTCAATAGGTGGCACTCTTCTTCAAGTCAATACTGAACCAATGGCCATCGTGCTTCCAACCCGAGATATAAGGCTTGGGCTCTGCACATCATAAAATATCCAATGACACCTCTCAGAATAATTGAGTTGCCAATCCTGGTGTCCTGACTAAATTCCAACTAGATATATATAACTCTGTCGTGTGTGTGGGGAGAGGGTCCCCATTACCATCATATCTGAGCAGCTCAAAAACTCTCATGTTTTTATCCTCACAACACCTCTATGAGATAGGAAAATACGGTCCTCCTCATTTGAGAGATGGGAAACAACGTGGAGAGACTAAGTACAGTAACTTGCGTAGGTCACACAGGGTTATTACAATCTGCCTACCAAAATTTGCAAGTAAATAGAGTAGGTGAAGTCCTGTCTCTCTGGAAGTCACTCAGTGTCTTGCCATTGACTTCAGTCATCTTCACTGACTCTCCTGAACTGCTATTCAAAGTTGCTGTACGTCGTTGACACACTTCACCCCAGTGGTTCATGAAGAGATCTTTATGTAACTATTACAGGGCTGAATTAACATTGGGGTCTACACATGGAAGTTACTATTTGTGTGTATTTTACCTGTGTAATAATTACCTATGGTCTATGGATGTTTTTTGGTAAACTTTCTGAATAATGCAAGTATGTGTCTTAATACTGGAAACTTAGGCAGCTTGTTTGTAGCTAAGTTGTAGTTCCAACTAAGTACCGGGTAAAGCTCTTGAGCTTAGCCCATGATCATCCTAGTGGCCATGCTGGGGTGAACAGGACCAAAGACCATTTGGGGAGGTCCTTCCTCAGGGAGGGAATGGGCAAGGATGTTTCTACCTATGTCTGGTCTTGTGAGGTGTGCCAAAGAGTGAGAAAACCCCAAGACCAAGTCAAAGCCCCTCTCCAGCCACTCCCCATAATTGAGGTTCCATTTCAGCGAGTAGCTGTGAATATTCTGGGTTCTTTCCTGAAAAAGACACCCAGAAGAAAGCAGTACATACTGACTTTCATGGATTTTGCCACCCGATGGCCGGAAGCAGTAGCTCTAAGTAACAGCTGGGCTAAAAGTGTGTGCCAGGCATTAACAATCATTTTTGCCAGGGTACGTTGGCCCTCCGACATCCTTACGGATTCGGGAACTAATTTCCTGGCAGGGACCATGAAAAGCCTGTGGGAAGCTCATGGGGTGAACCACTTGGTTGCCACCCCTAACCACCATCAACAAATGGCCTGGTGGAGAATTTTAATGGAACTTTGGGGGCCATGATACGTAAATTCATAAATGAGTACTCCAACAATTGGGACCTCGTGTTGCAGCAGTTGCTCTTTGCCTCCAGGGCTGTCCCACATTCCAGTTTAGGGTTTTCACCATTTGAACTTGTGTATGGCCACAAAGTTAAGGGGCCATTACAATTGGTGAAGCAGCAATGGGAGGGGTTTACGCCTTCTCCAGGAACTAACATTCTGGACTTTGTAAACAACCTACAAAACACCCTCCAAACCTCTTTGGCCCTTGCTAGAGAAAACCTGAAAGATGCTCAGGAAGAGCAAAAGGCCTAGTATGATAAACATGCCAGAGAACATTCCTTTGAAGTAGGGGACCAGTTCATGATCTTGAAGGCGCTCCAGGCCCATAAAATGGAAGTGTCATGGGAAGGGCCGTTTTCGGTCCAGGAGTGCCTGGGAGCTGTTAACTATCTCCTAGCATCCCCAACCCTAAGGTGTACCATATTAATTCTCAAAAGCCATTTTATTCCAGAGAATTAAAGGTTTGTCAGTTTACAGCCCAGGGAGGAGATGACGCTGAGTGGCCTGAAGGTAAAAAGGAAAAAGTGACAGTGGCGTGGAAGAGGTGAACCTCTCAATGACCCTCGGACGTATGCAGCACCAGCAGATCAAGGAGCTGTGCACTAGCTTTGCGCCGATGTTCTCAGCCATCCCAGGATGAACTGAACGGGCATACCACTCCATTGACACAGGTAATGCTCACCCAATTAAAGTCCAACCGTATCGGGTGTCTCCTCAAGCCAAAACTGCTATAGAATGGGAGATCCAGGACATGCTACAAATGGGTGTAAGCTGCCCCTCTAACAGTGCATGGGCATCTCCAGTGGTTCTAGTTCCCAAACCAGATGGGGAAATACGCTTTTGCATGGACTACCGTAAGCTAAATGCTGTAACTCACCCAGACAACTATCCAATGCCACACACAGATGAGCTATTGGAGAAACTGGGATGTGCCCAGTTCATCTCTAACTTGGACTTAACCAAGGGGTACTGGCAAGTACCGCTGGATGAATCCACCAAGGAAAGGTCAGCCTTCATCACCCATGTAGGGCTGGATGAACTTAATGTGCTCCCTTTCGCGTTGTGAAATGCACCCGCCACTTTCCAAAAACTTGTAGATAGTCTCCTAGTAGGATTGGGAGAATCTGCAGTTGCCTACCCTGATGATGTGGCCATCTTTTGATTCATGGGCAGAACACCTGGAGCATCTGCAAAAAGACTTCGAGCGCATAAGGGAGGGAGGGCTAACTGTTAAGGCTAAGTGTCAAATAGGCCTAAACAGAGTGACTTACCTTGTACACCAGATGGGTCAAGGAACTATCAACCCCCTACAGGTCAAATTGAATGCTATCCAAAAGTGGACTGTCCCAAAGTCAAAGAAACAGATCCAATCTGTCTTAGGCTTGGCCGGATATTACAGGCGATTTGTACCGCAATACAGCCAAATCGCCACCCCACTGACACACCTAACCAAAAAAAAACCAGCCAAATGCAGTTCAGTGGACTGAAGAGTGTCAGAAGGCCTTTAACCATCTTAAAGCAACACTCATGTCTGACCCTGTGCTAAGAGCCACAGACTTTGATAAACCGTTCCTAGTAACCACAGATGCATCCGAGCGTGATGTGAGACCAGTTTTAATGCAGGAAGGACCAGATCAAGAATTCCATCCTGTCGTGTTTCTAAGCAAGAAACTGTCTGACAGGGAAAGTCACTGGTCAATCAGCGAAAAGGAATGTTCCGCCATTGTCTAGGCTCTGGAAAAACTACGCCTATACGTTTGGGGACGGCGTTTCCTCCTGCAAACAGACCATGCTGCGATGAAGTGGCTTCATACCATCAAGGACAATAACAAAAAAAGTCTTTGGTGGAGTTTAGCTCTCCAAGATTTTGATTTTGAAATAAAACAAATTTCAGGAGCTTCTAACAAAGTGACTGATGTACTCTCCCATGAAAGTTTCCCAGAATCAACTGGTTAAAATCATCCTTGAAATATGGAAAATATTGTTAGTTTTTATATAATCAGTAGTATATCTAGAGGTGCATGTGTTTTATTAACTCTGTTTTCTCCAAGAGTTTCAGAAATCACAGCCAGTGTGGTACGGGTTGTCCAGCAATGTCTGTGATTTGGAGGGGGTGTGTCATAACCATACAGCTAAGGGTAGCTTAGAATTCCTGCTTACCTGTAAGGGATTAAGAAGCTCAAATAACCTGGTTGGCACCTGACCTAAAGGACCAATGGGGAAAGAAGATACTTTCAGATCTTGGGGGCGGGGGGAAGGCTTTGTTTTATGTGTTGTCTTGGGAAGCAGAGAAGCATCAGGTCAGAAAACTCCCTCTCCATCCTAAAAGTCTCTCATATTACAAAAATTGGAAGTAAAAGCTAGGCAAGGCGTGTTAGATTATCTTTTGTTCTGCTTGTGAATTTTTCCTTTGTTGGAGGGAGGTTTATTCCTGTTTTTTGTAACTTTGAAACTAAGCGTAGAGGAAGTTCTGCTGTGTTTTTGAATCTTTTGTTACCCTGTAAAGTTATTTTCTATCCTGATTTTACAGCGGTGATTTTTACCTTTTTTTTAAATTAAAGTCCTTCTTTTAAAAACCTGACTGATTTCTCTATTGTCCTAAGACCCAGCGGCTTGGGTCTATGATCACTTTGTAAACAATTGGTTAGGATATTATTCTCAAGCCTCCCCAGGAAAGGGGGTATAAGGACTTGGGGGGGATATTTTGGGGGAATAGGAACTCCCAATTTCCCTGATTCTTTGTTAAATCACTTGGTGGTGGCAGCATACCCTCCAAGGGCAAAGAATTTGTGCCTTGGGGAAGTTTTAACCTAAGCTGGTAGAAATAAGCTTAGGGGGTCTTTCATGCGAGTCCCCACATCTGTACCCTAGAGTTCAGAGTGGGGAGGGAACCCTACAGCCCATACAAAGCTTCTCTCTCTTGCTGGGGTGCAGGTGCCATGCTGAATTCTCAAAGTTCATTGACCCTGTTACAAGAGGCAGGAGGGCTTCCTGCTGTTCTTCCCTTCTGGTTGACTTCCCATCCCCTCTGCTGATTTGTATGTAAACAGAGCTCCCATTGTTTCAATTCCATAATGCAAACACCGGCCTCATTGGCCCCTATCTCTAAGAAGGCAGAACGTAAGTACTTTGTACCCACTAAGGGGCATGAGTACTTGTTTACCCACCCGGCGCCCAACTCTCTGGTGGTCAAGTCGGTCAACCACAGGGAACGGCAGGGTCAGCCAGCCCCGACCCCAAAGAACAAAGACTCTCGGAGACTGAACTCTTTTGGAAAGAAGCTTTTTCCATCTTCAAGCTTCCAGTTACGAGTGGCAAACCATCAGGCTCTCCTGGGCCGGTACGAATTCAATCTGTGGGGCTCCCTGCCCAAGTTTGAGGATTCCCTCCAGGAGCGCGATAGGAAGGAGTTCAAGGCACTAGTGGAGGAAGGGGCAGCAGCTGCTAGGGCGTCCCTGCAGGCAGCCTTGGATGCTGCAGACACGGCTGCATGATCCATGGTCTCCACGGTGTCCATGAGACGGGCGTCATGGCTCCTGCTCTCTGGGCTGTCCAGCGAGGCACAGTTTTCCATGCAGGATCTCCCGTTTGACGGAAAAGCTCTGTTTGTGGCGGAAACAGATACAAGGCTGCATGGCATGAAAGACTCCCGCATGACCCTCCAGACTCTAGGCCTCTATGTCCCGGCTCTGGCAAAACCTAAGTTCAAGCCGCAGCAGACTCCCTCCTGGGCGACCCTCCCAAAGTATGAGGCCACCCATAAGAAGCAGTGGGGCCATAAGAGATGCCCTCAGAGGCAGTCTCGGCCTGCCCCCCCAGCCTGCATCCTCCAAGGGTAAGCAGGAGGGGAACAGGTGCTTTTGATGGGATGCTTGGGGGCACCCCACCAGCCCTCATCAGGGATCCACTCCCAATAAAGCTCACCTTCTCCAACCGGTTGTGTGCTTTCCTCCCAGAATGATTGCAGCTAACCTCGGACCGATGGGTCCTCAACACCATCACCCGGGGTTACACCCTCCAGTTTCCTGCCTCCCCGCCCAATCACCCCCCACCCCCGTCCCTCTTGGGGGACCCATCGCACGAAGCTCTGCTCGAGCAGGAGGTGGGGCGGCTCCTAGCGATAGTGTCAGTGCCTGAGGAGTTCCTGGGCAATGGGTATTACTCCCGTTATTTCCTTATCCTGAAGGCCAAAGGGGGGCTCAGGCCCATCCTGGACCTGCGAGGTCTGAACCACTACATGGTGAAACTCAAGTTCCGCATGGTTTCCCTGGCCTCTATCATCCACTCCCTGGATCCCGGGGACTGGTACGCTGCCCTTGATCTACAGGACGAGTATTTCCATATCCACATATTCGAGGGGCACAGGCACTTCCTCCATTTGATGGTGGGACAGAATCACTAACAATTCACGGTCTTCCCGTTTGGTCTGTCCACTGCCCCCAGGGTGGGTACAAAATGCATGTCAGTGGTAGCGGCCTAACTCAGATGGCGGGGGGTCCAGATATTTCCCTATCTGGATGATTGGCTTGTCAAGAGCACCTCCCGGTCACAGGTGAGGGATCACGTGGAGCTCCTCCTGTCCACATGCACCGCCTTGAGCCTGTTGGTAAACAACACCAAGTCCATGTTAAACTCTATGCATTGGACTGGGACTATCAGGGCACTCCTGGATGCAGCGTCAACCAGGGCCTCTCTCCCGCCAGACAGATTTGAGACCCTGAAAGGTCTCATCAATTCAGTCACAAGGTTCCCGGTGACAACAGCCAGGGTTTGCCTGCAGCTCTTGGGTCACATGTTGGTGTGCACGTATGTGGTTTGTAACCCCAGACTCAGAATAAGGCCCCTCCAGCTCTGGTTGGCCTCAAAGTTCTCCCGGGCCACAGACAGGATGGACAAGGTCCTCACCGTGCTGGACTCTGTGATCACCTCCCTTCGGTGGTGGTCTGCCCCAAACAACATGCTCCAAGGGGTCTCGTTCAGGGACAGGGCCTCGTTGTTGGAGCTGGTGTCCGATGTATCGGACCTGGGTTGGGGGCCCCATGTGGGGAACTTTCAGACCCAAGGCCTGCGGTCAGCTCAAGACCTGACCCTACATATAAATGCCAAGGAGCTCAGGGCGGTGCGGCTGGCGTGTATGGCCTTCTGCTCACACCTGGAGGGCAAGGTAGTCAGGGTCTTCACGGAAAACGTGGCCTCAATGTTCTATATCAACAGGCAAGGTGGGGCCCAATCCTCTGCCGCGAAGCCCTCAGGCTGTGGGACTTCTGTATAGCCCACGACATCCACCTGAAGGCCTTTCACCTACTGGGCATGCGGAATGAGCAATGTTTTTAAAATGTACAGAGATATTTATTGAGTTCAAACGAGTGGACAATAGTCTCTTAAAACCCTAGAACATGTTTTCTGCAGCCTTCTGCTCTGAGGAAACTCTTAGAAATTAACCAAATCTGTGCAAAAATCACCTAAATTTTCTCTCCCTTTTCACACTCACGTTCATGTTACAGTAGAACCTCAAAGATATGAACACCAGAGTTACAGCCTGAGTGCTCAACTGGACACCATGTGAAACTGGAAGTAACCAATCAGACAGCAGCAGAGACCAAAAAAAAAAAGTGAATACTGTACTGTCCCTATATTGCATCTTAAATGTAGGCACATCTGGGCTGCCTGTCCCCAACCCACCCCGACATGTGGGGCAGCCACTTACAGCAAGACGCTAGCATAAGTGCTGAAACTAGGAGTGCGGGGGGGGGGGGGTGCTCACTGGTTCAGCAGGGATTAATCACACTCTGTGGGCTGAGAGACCACACCCCCTCATCCCTGCTGAGCATGCTGGGCAGGATATAAAAGGGAGCAGCTCAGTTCAGTCTGGGCTGGCTGCCAAAGGGAGCAGACGTGTTGCAGGCTCCTGCGAAGGGACTGCCAGAGCTCCAGGACACAGAAGCCAGTTGGGCTAAGGGTTCAGCCCACCCCTAGCTGACTCCTGGCATCACTGAGGGAGGAGAGATGGCAGAAACCCAGAGACTACCAGCTGACCAGGATGGGTAAGAAGTAGCCATGGGGAACTAAACACTGATCTGGTTGTGGAACTGGGGTTTGATTCATCGTGTTTTGGAATTGGTCCCCACTGAGTTGGTGGTGGATACCCCTGCTGCAGACAGGGCCCTGGGCTGGGACCCAGTGGAGCAGGCAGGGTCCGGGCTCCCTACGTTGGCTGCTGCCCCTCTGGCCACTAGGCCACACTGCCCTGCAGCACAGGGTGATCCTATTGACTCTGGCCACTAGGCCACACGGCCCTGCAGTGAAGGGTAGTCCTGTTGACTCTGACCCTGGAGCCGCACTGCCCTGGGAACTTGAGCTGTGGTGGCGGCTAGGGAGATTGGGCCACTTGGGCTGCCTAAATTCTACTCTAATTCACCCACAACCCGATACCCCCCGGCGCTCCAGATACACCATTGTTCACAGATAAGCCGTCTGAGACTGCTGTCTTCAAAGATATTATCTCCCCTGCTGTGGGACCTTTCCGCAATTTCTGATGATTTTGCCGTGCACCCTTAATTAGCAAACTGACTGTGCTCAGAATCATCTCCTTGTCATTCAGTCGGGTTTGCAAAAGCAGTCAGTGAGCACACCATTACCCTTCCCGTCCACAAGAAAGTAATGATAATTACCTATGATTGTTGTTTCTGAATTTTTCAAGTTTCCTTTAATAGAAATCTTGTTTTGTCATCTTATCATCTGTGCTGGCTTTCTATTTTTGTACATCCGTCACAGCAGTCTCTTACCAAAAAAGAGATCAGTCCATTCCTGCTTTGGCAATGCTATTTCTCACTCACATTTCAACAGCTCCTCATTGTGCATCTTTCTCTCATTTCATTCTTTTCCTGGAAGCTGGTACAGGCACATGGCGAAGAAGGAAAGACATTTCAGTACACTTCCTTGCTACAATGGGACTAGAGATCCAAAAGCAAGCCAGCATACTAATGGAATAAATCCTAGTAATTTTCATAATATTAATAAAGAAATATTATGTTTCAAGACATGGGGCATAAGTGTCCTCAGTATGTAGTGAGTTTTTCCATAGACAGTAGATCCCAGGATTTAATAAATCACTTGGTGACCAGTGCCGTGGTTAAAATAGCTTGAAACAGGAGGGGAAATTCTCACCACACTTGTGCAGGAGGGGGCCAAGGGGCTCTCTCCTAAATCTAGGAGAACAGAGGGAGCTGTCTCTCTGTTTTAGCAGAGGAAGAGAGAAGCTGTACTGTCCCACCACCGACATTCCTCCTCACTTCAACCCCTAAACTGAGGGCTAGTTCATTGCCCTGTGTTCTGCATGGAGGAGATGCTCTGCACAAAACTCATCATCTCCTCCCCCCTCTAGCACACAAAGGGTGTGAGACATCCACGGCAGTATCCATCTGAATTGCTGGCAGCGATGCTGGCAACCCCAGTGTGGACTGCGTGTATGTGCATTTAAAAATATGGTGTGTACATATATATGTTTTTAAGATCAATTCATAATTATTTTGTACCAGATCAATATTTTTCAAGGGGAAACACTCCATTCTATCTAATCAAAGGCCTTCTCTGTATCTAAATATAAACGTTTCTAGGCAGGGCTATTACTCAAGAAGGAACATTGGAGGCAACAAAATGTTTTCCCCCAATAAGGCCCTCTCCTCTGATGGGTTTTCATTAGCTATCTACACACAGTTTCAGAACTTTCTTCTCTAGTAAAATGTCTTTTTTAATAGCATTCCTGAGTCTAGATTATTTGTCAATAATGATGTCATCTGCTATCTCTCAAAAAAGGGAGACTATTGTAGCTCATATAAGCCTTCTACCCCCTTTAAACTAATCATATCAAAATCTTGGCAAAGGTTTCAGCCTCCAGGCTCGAGAATCTTCTGCCGGAAGTTGTAAATAAAGACCAAATTGGGTTTATTAAAAAAGAGAAAAATCTTGCTGACAGTAAAAGACAATGAAATGTTTTCCATTCTACCTGATCAGAGAAATCTGCTAGTAGCCTTCTCTCTCTTATCAACTCCAAACTGTAATGTGTCATTATTATCAACATTTGCGATAGCCTTAGAACAGATTCAATTACTTGAATTACCCAGGCTTTCTCCCTGAGTACATGTGTTTCCAGTTCAGCTGCAACATAGAATATTATTTTACATGGATTTCCATAGTTGGTTGGAAGAGGGGGAAAGTTTTTTTTATTCAGAAATTTATTTACAACTTGAATTCTTTCAATTCTCCCATGAATTAAAGAATTATGGCTAAAATTTGTAAAGGAGACTAGTGAGTTTGGATGTCCAGCTTGAAAGATCTTAAAGGGAACTTATTTTTGTAGCATGAATGCTCATCCTCAACGCTTTCTGACAATGAGTCAGTTTTTAAATTCTTGGCCAATAATACAAGAACAGGGGGATATTCCAGGAAGAGCAATAAATTTAAAACTGATAAAAGGAGATACTTATTTTGCGGAACACATAGGTTGCCCGCAAAACTCCTTGCCACAAGATATACCATAGATTTGATCTGAAATTGAAATGTCTGTGTTCCTATGTTTTGTAGTGGGCTGAGTCAAGTGTCCATTTAAGGTACAATAAGACTATAACAGATAATAGGAAAGAAATTCCATTTCATCTTAGCTACAAGGAAATGGATAATGAAATAATGGGGTGTATTCCATTTCTGCCCCTGATTTATAGCCAAAAGCATTACTTACAATTGTGGGAACCGCCTATACATATTAAAAAGAATGATTCTGTAACTGTACAGAGGAAAGCGTTTTCCCTGTCCCTTTATGACCACGTCTATAATAAATGGTTTGCGCTCCCTGCTTTCTGCTGCATCAAAAACTATTATAAAATTCAGTGCCAACAAATGTTTAAATTCCCCACGCATATTCTGCAAGGGGCCCTCGTATGATCCCTTCCCTTCCCCGAGTGCCTCATGTCCCATCAAAAATCATGGGAACCTCTTTTAAAAGCTGGATCCTGTGTTTTAGACAGTACCTCCCTGCAGAAGGCTGTAAACTTGGTCTAATTTTACTGTTCATGTTTTATGCACATGTTTTAACTACAAATCTTTCATGTCCTGCCTTTTCCTTAAATACATATTTTACAATGTACAATTGAGGGAATGAAAATCAGATGTGTGGTGGAATTAAGCAGGTTTTTGATTGGCCCAGAACTCAGTTTCTGTAAATTTGGTTTGATTTGTTCTTGTGCCTCCAGCTTCCACAGGCCTTTAAATTCCATTTACTCCTAAAATTGAACTAGAGTGTGTGGAAAACTAACCTTTAGTATATAGATTTATAGACAAAAGCAACAAAATGCACCATGGTTCTTGTGGCCCCATTCAGCAAATCACCCCTTGATGTATCCAAAAACATGCAAAAAGAGACTATGAAGGATGTAGATCAGGATTTCTCAAAATCCCTTGCATCATGACCCCCTTCTGACAACAAAAATTACTGTAAGACCCTGGGCAGTGGACCAAAGCCTCAGCCCTGCTGCCAGGGAAGCCAAACCCAAAGACCAAGCCCTGCCACCCGGGGCAGCGGGAGGATGGGGGAAGAGTGCGAAGTCTAAGCTTGAGGGCTTGAGCCCTGCCACCCAGGGCTGAAGCCCTCGGGTTTCGGCTTCAGCCCTGAGCGGTGCGGCTCTGACTTTGGCTTCAGACCCGGGCCCCAACAAGTCTAATGCCTGCCTTGGCGATCCCATTAAAACTGGGTTGCAACCCACTTTGGGGTCCCGAGCCCAGTTTGAGAACCGCTGATGTAGATTTATTAGCGAAATAAAAGCCAACTCCCAAATTAATAGTTATGGACAAAGGAAAAATACTGTAAGGGCAGCAAGAGTTCTTTTTTAGTAAGGGTGTGTTCAAGATGTAATTAAATTTAAATTAAATTCATTCACTTTTAGCAACTTTGGCTGAACAAAGTACACATTTGCTTATACTTAACTCTCAGGCACTGTACAAGTGCAACAGCTAACTACTTGTTACCTTCTGGCTTGTACTGATGTTCATCCAGCTGTGCTTGTTTGTTGCCATCCATCCTACAGTGGTTCCTCCCACAAATCACGTCCCCTGCTTTATCATGTAGATGCTGTGCATACATGTTTGCTTTGAGTAACCCATGGCTGCTCTGAGTTACCTAAAACTGCTAGACTTTCCTGGGTCTCCAGTTGCAATCCCAACTCCAAAGACAAATTTTTCTTTTGATGGTTGGCAATAGGATTGAGGAAATATGTGAAAAATGTTTAATGAATATGCACCTGGAATACAAATGCTGTGATTACATCCATTTTGCATTCACTTTCTCGGAATAATCTACTCCTAACAAATTTGATTTCTGGCAGGTATGTTCACGCGCACAGCAAAGTTTAAGCAAACATGGCAAGCCCATTTCAACACACAAATTGAAGTGTTAAAATAGCAAACTGACTATAAGCATTTGTTATCTGATTATCCATGCAGGAAACAGACTACAATGTGATCTATATCTCTAATCAAAGCAAACCATTTCTTTATTAAATTCTTAATATTCGCAACAAACTATTCCCAAATGATCTCCAGACAAAAAATGAATAGCTGAATAAGTTTCAATAATAAAAATATTCTCAGAAATGGTGATCTATGTTAGGATATAGATATTCAGGCCTGTCTGTAAAGGCCTATACTCTAAGAATTTAGGTGTATTCTTATCACTTGGCTAGTGATAGAGGTATAAAAGAAAGAATCAAAACCACTGTCTGCCAGTGTAAGGGCCTTCTCTTACTGTGACAGTTTGTGGCCCTGTGCTTAGGCTCAGGCCTTTGGCTAAGCAGCAGAGGCAGCCATAAGCTGGGAAGCGAACGGTCACATCCTCACATTCCAAACTAGTCACATTGAAATAAGGTGCTATTGGGCTGTTAGGCACTATCAGGACAGGATTGTATTCCTATCACCTCCAGAGGAAGGGAAGTGCCTAGAAAATGTAAAAGGAAACTTAGTTTGATAGCATCCTGTCTGGCAAGAACTCACTTATCAATAGCTGGGATGTGAAATCCTCACTTCTGTATTGTTTTGTCATTATAGTTCCCACTTTGCTGTTGTTTGTCTGTATAATCTCTGTCTGGTTCTGTGATTGTTCCTGTCTGCTGTATAATTAATTTTGCTGGGTGTAAACTAATTGAGGTGGTGGGATATAATTGGTTACATAATCATGTTACAATATGTTAGGATTGGTTAGTTAAATTTCAGGAAAATGATTGGTTAAGGTATAGCTAAGCAGAACTCAAGTTTTACTATATAATCTGTAGTCAATGAGGAAGTGACTGGGGGTGGGTGGGGGTGGGCATGTGGGTGTGGGAAATGGGAACAGGGAATGGGAGTAAGAAAATTGGAATCATGTTTTGCTAAAGGGGGAAATGGGAACAGGGAATGGGAGTAAGGAAGTTGGAATCATGTTTGGCTAAGGGTAGGAATGGGAACAGGGACACAGGTGTAAGGCTCTGTGGTGTCAGAGCTGGGAAGGAGGATACTAAGGAAGGAAACTGGAATCATGCTTGCTGGAAGTTCACCCCAATAAACATCGAATTGTTTGCACCTTTGGACTTCGGGTATTGTTGCTCTCTGTTCATGCGAGAAGGACCAGGGAAGTAAGTGGGTGAAGGAATAAGCCCCCTAACAATCTATGTCTTGGACTACTTGCAAACTGAAGAGAAGTTTAAAGTAATAAAGAAATGATTTGGCCTGGCTTATCTTTGCAAAGGGGTGCACTATGCGTATGTGTCTAAAATGAGAGCTTTCACTGTGCATCACAGATGCTGGTTTTGTGAGTCTCATTCTTTAAACTGCAACAACTTGGCTTCTGATGTGGAGTTTGGTATCCAAGCAGGAAAAAAGGCAGTCAGCATGATATTACACAATGCTTTGTCTAAACTCATCACAACACCGACTGTTTCATGAAGCATTTTCCCAGTAACTGTTTAAATCCTTTCAAGTCTCCCTTGTCTCATGCTACTAAACTTAAATGCAAACAATTGCTGGTGCTTGCTATTACAGCTCCAAACATTGTTCGTTTCCCAATATCTCTTCATGATACTCAGGTGACGTTTCAGAAAACCAGCTGGAACAGTGGAAGGGTTGAGACTAGTCCTGTGTTCTTCACAAGAGGGGACCCTCACCATGGACTGAGCCTCTTATGGATGTGGATTTTATTATACTGGATTTTCATCCTAGCAGATTCAAAGTGTCCCCTCACCCTGGTGTATTTTGGCTCTGTGCTAGCAGCCTTTCCTCTAGAAATTTTAATATCCAGAAGTTGATCTGATCATCACAAGCTGGATACTGAAAGTAAATGCTCGAACCTATGTAGGCTGTCACATACGCAGTCTTGGGAACTCCACATTTCTACCCACAGGCTATCCTCCCAACTCGTCCATCTGTGGTATGGTGTTTACCATGTTGCCACTCCCCATGGAAAAATTAAGAGGTTTGGCCACTCTAAACTCAAAAAAGTTTTGAGATCCACATAGGCACATCTGTGTGGAAGCCTAGGATCCACAAGTTCACAGCATGCTCCTACCCCTTCACATGCAATTGTACTACAAGCTCCCCACCCTGCCCCTCTTCCCACCATAGTGTAAATTATAGCTGGCTAGCAGGGAGTTACTAACTTGTGGATAGCTTTCCTCCTGGAAATTTTCCTGGATTCACACCTAGAGTGATAGAGTTCCTAGCTCTATGGAGGCCCATCCCCGTAATCTAGAGGGTATAATGCAATCGAGCCATTGTTCTCACGCACTGAGGACGTAGCCCCTAGCTTGGGAAATATTACTGTTCTCTGCGTAGCTGAGTTTTTTGGCTATTTTAATTGTTTTTCACTTTTTGCTTTTTGTTATTGTCACCATTTGTTTGCACAGCATCTGCTTTTTCTCTTTAAGTGGAAAGTATGTAGCCACTGCCTATGACATCTTGGTTATACAGTGAGTGGCACTTATCACCCTGGTACTGAAGTCTGCTCAAAATTAGGTGCATAAAAGCAAAAAGGAATTTGTTCCTCCAGAGAAGGGTACTGTGGCTTTGTAGGAGTTGGATTTTGTTTCTGAAGCACATTTGTGGGAGAAAGCTTTAATGAAAAGTTATATTTTATACCAGGAGGTAAGCACTGTCAGGCTTCGGTTTAAGATGATTTTTTTCTGGCCAGTAGCTCCACAGCTCATGTCCTGGCAAGGAAAAGGCTCTGTGATCAGGTTGCTCGATAGGCTGTGTCTACCCAGCTGCATCATCCATGTAGAACATACTTGCCTTGGCAAATCAGAGATGATAAATCAGTCTCTGAGGTAGCCAGGTCCCAATCCGCGAACCCTGCTCTGAAGCCAATGGGGGACCAGTGGCATTCAATGAAGTACAAGTATGAGGTGTTCACATCAGCCTTTGCTGTTAATGAGGGACACTGCTGTGTGCTGTACTAGTTTTATACAGTGGCTGCATCCAACCCCAAGCAGAGTGAGTTACAACACTCCAATCTGGAAGTGACAAATGTGGATCGCCGCGAGGAGTTCTCATCTGAAAAGAGTGGGCCAATCTTAATGGAGACCCTGTGCTTTTTTTAAAATTGGCTCAGCTATAGTTTTCTTTGTCATTGCTAGTCAGATTGAAATAAGAAAATTGTGAGGTCCCATAGACCTTTTCCTTCCCTATGAACTTCAATCTCCCCCCTATAGTCCTCATCACAGCAGCGTACCTGGGTACTGCAAACAACCACCACTGCTGGCACCAGAAAACCTGCAGACTCATGGAACAATAAATCAACCAGTCCCCATAGCTAGTCTTGCTGAGCATGAATTGTTTTGAAAGTTTTTTGAAATTGTCAACATGGCAATATGTGTTAAATGAAAAATTCTGGTTTGGGTTTGAAACAACTTTTTCATTTTGAAATTTGTGAATTTACAGTTTTTAAAAGAGTAAAAGATTGAAACTGGAACAAAACATCTTGACCAAGTCTTCCCTCCCCCACCCCCCTTTTTTTTTTTTTACTTTGAATTTTTTTTTCGAAATCTTAAAGTGTTTGGAGACAGGAAAACCATTTCCTGCCCAGCTCGACACATAACTAAAGATTCTGCCACTGCTGGACCCAATAATCCAAGGCCAAGAACCAGATGTCTGAACCAGTTTTAAATCTTCCTTGTACATTAACTTCTGTGTTAGAAGCATACTTTACTCAAGCTTGTCAGTGTAAATAAAGAGGCAAATCCTCAACTGGTGTAAAGTCCGTTGGCTTCAATGGAGCTATATCAATCTACAGCAGCTGCCCCAAAGTCTCCCACAGAGTGCAGCGGTCAGGAACAATCTGGTATCACACAAGAATACTGCTTCAAGGGTGCACTGGGTGCTGCCTTTGGCAGGAACACTGTAAGATTCCTTTTTGAGCAAGGCAGCCAAAACCAGGAGCATCATGCTAATAGACTGTTGCACGGTAGAAGCAAAAGAATGCACATGCCTCCCATGGGCGGTGGGTAGCATAGGCAGGGGAAGGCTGTGCCTCCCCAAGCAGCCCCATGTGGCCCTGCCCACACTCTGCTCCGAGGTCCCCTCCTGCTTGCTGCTAGTTGGCCCCAGCCCAGGCAGGCTGCTCCTCTTCTGGGAAGCCTGCTGGGGCTAGGGCGGCTGGGACTTGGGGTGGCTGGGGCTGCCCAGTGCTGGGGCTGTGCCACCCAGCACTCCAGGACTGCGGGGGCCATGCACCACCCGCCCAGAGCTCCAGATTTGGGGAGGGGGAGCCGTGCGTCACCCACTAGGCTCTCTGGGGCTGGAGGCGCTCGCGCAGCCCAGGCCTGGGGGGCCTGGCGGCTGCGGGGGCAGAGGAGAGGGCACTCTGGGCTTCCACGGGGGAAGATGGGTGGGAGGGGAGGAGCCTCAGGTGGCTAGCCTCCCTGAGTCTGTGGTTCACCCATCGCCCATGGTACCTCCCCTAACTCCATTTATCAGCAAAGCTGTTCCTGGGAAATCTGCAGTCCAGGCAGGTGGTTTCCAAACACAGTGTTATGTATGTAGCTATGTATTATGAATGTAGCTGTGGAACTGACTTTTTTCCCCCTAAAATTTCTTACTCCTTTCCTTCTATGTACAGTTTAACAACCATTTTTGTTGTAATCACTCAGTACAGACTCTTGGAAGAGAGACACACTCTGTGCTCTCTCATGGAGACTTTTTTCTTATGATCTGCTGCTGTGTTTTGCTAAGCTCTTAATAGAAAAAAAAAAACATTCTTCCTGGAAGGTGTGTATCTGCTCTTTGTAAGTGGAAAAACATAAAAGGGAGTGATTTTTCGTGTCTTTTAAAGAGAAGCTGATTATGCAGTACAAGGAGTCTAGATCAGAGGACAGCAGGTCTTTAACTAAAACATTGTGGAAAGGGAATGCAAAGATGCCAGGTGTGAGAACAGTATTCCCTGAATACTGATGTGGAGGCTGTCTCTTACTCACTGCTAAGCACCTCTTCCCAGAGCATCTGAGTGCTGTAAGAGATTAAGAATAGCAGTGAGTTCTCTCCGAAGCAGGATCAAGACCAATCCTCTCCCCACTCCCTTCCTTGGCTCTAACCTTTGTTTGCTAGTTGGTGCTGCTGGGCTTTCATTCCCCTCTTTCTGGGGAAGTCTTCCCTGTTCAGCTGAGGTTTGTAGTGTTCCCTGGACATGGCAACACATGGGCTCATTCTGATCTCTGTGATATTGAAATACCTTTTGTAACCTTTACAGATGAAGGATATTACTCAGTCGTCTCTGCCAAATACATGAAATCGAAATGGGAGCGGAATGTAAGCTCTCCAGAAATAGGGCCTCCTTACACGTTTAGTGAACACAAGCCAGGCATTTTTGTGGAGCAGGAATAAAAAAGCTCCTAAACTAGAGTATTCGCAACCCATTTTGAGAATAGCTATTATATGTGAGCAAGAAAAGCAAAGCCACTTGCCATCATAGCGCCTGTTTTATCTGTTTCTTTCAATACATTCATAAGAAGTATTTCCTTTCCCCCTCCCTCCTTAAACCAGAAGGCTGATGAGTATCCCCTTGATCCATTTCCCTTCAGGAAGTAGAATGAAAATGGATATGGGATAACATGTCTGTTTGCACACACAGCTCTTTTATGCCATACATTAAGATCTCAAAGGTGAGTGCCCTGTTTATGTCAGCAGCTACCTCAAAAACAGCAACTCAGCAGCATCTAAAGTGTGTGTGTGTTTGTGGTGTGTGAGTAAAGCACAAGACTGTCCAGCCTATATCTTTTAAAATTTGAGAGCTTAACAAAGAATTGGGTCACATCTGACTGCTACCATCTGGCCCACTTCACTCAAAGATTACCCAGGAATGTATTTCACATGTGTCTTTGGAACAAGATTGTGAGCTGCCAAAAAGAAAATATTTTGCAGCTGAGCGTTGCCTTTAAGTCTCTAAATATTTCAAGTGCAATAACCAAAAGAGAAGTTTATGTTATAGCATGGTGGGTATCATTCAAAATCAGCCTCTTTTGTTTCTTTCAGCAACTTTTTATTTAACTTATTAGGTTTTTTAAAGATCTGTGGCTGTACCATAGTTTCCTTACCAGAATATTCTCTTGCAGGATGATGTCCTAAATAGGCAACTGATTTCGAATGGATGGACCCCCAGAGAAGCTGATGGGAGATGGTGTGGCCTATTGGTTATATCACTGTACTGGGACTTGAGATAGGGGTTTTAGTCCCTGCTGTCCTGCTGGGTGACCTTGACCAAATCACTTCTCCTTTCTGTGACTCAGTTTCCTCATCTGTAAAATGGGGTGAATGAAACTAACCTTCTTTGTAAAGCACTTTGAGATCGACTGATGAAAAAGCTCTATAGAAGAGGTAGCTGCTGCTATTTTTAATATTATTTATTTATTATTATTCATGCAGGTGCAGGGATCTGCTTAGAAGGAGCCAGATGCACCGTAGGGTACATTACATGATATAATGCTGCATTGATCAGGTTCCTTTCATTGCACTCAGGATGATAGTACATTCATTCAGTGCTATTTAATGTAGTGTAAGAAAAATTCTCAATAGCTGGGTAAAATGTGAAAGGTTTGGGGAGCTTCCCCCTCACCACTCTTTTGTTTCACCAAAACAAAGAGAAATGTCCACAAGTGAAACCCTACTGTGTTATCCAGAGCACAGCAATGAAGGAGTTAACCCTCTCTCTCTCTGCCACAAATTGTCTGCCCTGAGTAGCAGAGCTGGGTGAGCTGTGGACAACTAATTAATTTCTCCAAGCAAACTATAGAAGAGGTCTAATGTGGGGAGATGAGAGTTGAAAGATGAAAGATCCCTTGGAAGGTGGAGCTGCGTGCGAGGCGCTTTGCTTTTGCCTTGGCTCAGAAAGTCTTCGCTTTATACCATGAGCTTGGATTTTGTCTGAGGGAAGGAAGCCCGGTTGTTTTTTGGCCCTGTAACACTTTCATTTACATGTGCCCTAAAGCACACAGCTAATGTGCTTAAATCCTGCCAAATGATGTGAAATCCTTGCCTGCATTGCCACATACAGCTGGGGAGCGGGAAGGGAGGTGGGGGTGGGCTGGTGCTAATGAGAATTTGAGCTGTTCTTCATCAGGCCACTAGTCCCAGGGCAGCTCAGGAGCAGAGTTACTAAAAGCTACCATGGGATCGCTACTCAGTTGGCTCCGTGCAATGAGTTGCTGGTTGTGGTTATGGTCAAGCAGCCAATGGACAGGTGTTTTCATGATGGTGATTGTGATGTAAAGTGGCACTGAAGTGTCATCTTTACCATTCGTCTCAGCAGAGTGATTAAGGACTGCATAGATACCTGCCTTCTCTGTCTCCACTTGAGGGGGTTCCATTACTTAGGTCATAGCTGGTGCCCATCAATGGGGCTATGTGGGGGAAGTTTAGGCTTCCCCTGCCCATGCAGTAACTGCACAGTAGACAGAGGATTTTAATCACAAGGATTTTCTGTCCAGCATCTTTCACAAACACTAAACCAAAGCCAATCTCTTCCACTGCCAAAAGTGGGGGAATAAGTCCTGGGCAAATCCAGAAAATTGACCAAACCATGATGAAAACGTGCATGTGCGTATTTGTAAGAAGTGGCAGAGTTGGCAATATCTGTGTCTTGTTCACATTTGCAAATTGTAGCCACCCTCACCCTACAGCTTCACATGTGAAGAGCAAAAGTAGTTTTTCACAGTTCTGCTTCAGACCTAGGATAGTAAGGAGTATGGGGCAACACAACGGAGCCTGCGATTGTTCATTGAATTATTTCCTGATTTACTCTACCCTATTGCAGTAACCAAACAGATAAGCCACGTAGTTCATGAAGACTGGCAATTCATCCTCTCACCTTTCTCATAACCATTTTCAAGGAAGGAGGCAGCATCACGCAGCCAACAAACTTAGCTCAAGCTGAATTTTTCTGGGAATATTTTAATTTACATTCTGCCCCTGCAAAATATCCTGGTGTACAAGGCACAGAGCACAGTTTTACTTCTGGTTATTTGAAGGGGAAGGGGTGAAGTTCTTGTAGCACTCAGGGTCCTTCTGTGGGAAATAATTGTTTTAAAAATACCTGTCATTGGGCGCAATCAGCTCCATTGCAAAGGCAAAAAGTTAGCTCTCCAGAAGATCACCCCCACTCACCATGAGTCCCAGGGTTAAGGCATCTCAGTGGTGATTTCTGTGAGGGGGGGGGCACACCTTCCCAGACAGGGAAATACCCACAAATTTCATCTTTAATTTGATATAATTTTAATAAGAAGATCCCAGCCCCTCAAGAGCCTCCTCCCCCATCAGTGAAACTGGACATTTATATGTCTAGGGAGCGGAAGCTTTTCAGGCCTTTGATTTGGGTCTCTTTCAGTCCATTAAGGCATTCTTTAGAGCACATAGGCAGAGTGTGACTGGCTCCAAAGTGTCTTCTGAGGACACCTAAGACTTGATCCAATACCCAGTGAAATCCATTGGTTGGGTGGGGTTCTGTGCTCTGAGCACCTCCTCTTGTTTTTTTTTTTTTTCTTTTTCAATTTTTTTCCTGTTAAACTCCGTTAAAATAAACCCCTTTTTCTTCCCCCTCATCCCTTTCCTTAATGATCATTGTGCTCTTACATTATGTAAATGCAATTATTGTATTTTACTATAGCACTTTGCATAAGGTTATGCACTGAAATATGGCATGTGTACGTGATAGAGACAATATCAATACACTTAATTTAAAAGGAGCCCTAGAACATACCATGTTTAACTGCAAAGCCTGAGCATCCTTACAGGACAGTGAAAATACTCTCATTCTGGCTGTTTTACAATCTTATTCCCTGTTGTTTTACACACATTCCATTATTCCTCTCAGAGAGTGAGGGTGTGTTATCGGCTGCCAGATCCAAATCAGAGAGTGAATATTTGTGCAAGAACCTTTTGGGGAGAAGAGAACGCCTTTCTGTTTCAAATCTAGCTCAGCACTAGGTGGCGCTCTGCTATAATCTAAATTAGTTCACGCTAGGGCTGAAGTTTACAAACAGGTTAGCAAGGGGAAAAAGAAGCTAAGACTCTTTACCAGAATACCCAACGTATATCATTGTGTCCTTAACTAATAAAATGGTGACACTAGCTACGTCACAATACTATGACAGCTATTCCTATTTCCACTGGACAAGAGCACAGGAAGGGTATGAAATCCATTGATTCCATTAGGTCCGTAATAGTAATGAGTGCTCTGCTGAAAAAGAAATGGGCTTTATTCATCTGACCATCACTATTATTCATTATGTTTAAAGCGCTGTAGGTGTGCATGGGGCTTTATATAGCAAATAAAGCTGTGAATCCTGCCTCAAAGGGCTTATGATATAAACGTATACATCTAGGAATAAAAAATTGTAGGCCATGCTTACAGGGTGAAGGGCTGTATCCTTGGAAGCTGTGACTCTAACAAAGATTTTGGGAGGGCATGGTGGATAATCAGCTGAACATGACTTCCTAATGCGATGCTGTGGCCAAAAGGGCTACTGGGATCCTTGGAAGCATAAACAATGAAATCTGAAGTAGGAGCAGAGAGGTTATTTTACCTCTCTGTTTGGCATTGGGGCACGAAAGGCTTAAGGAGCTGCTCTGCCAGCACCTCCTTGCCAGACCTGCGAGAGACACAGACTGGAGGGGGAGTTCAATGGGAGCAGAACAGCTCACTTTGGTGGCAGACCAGGGAAGAGAGCAGCACTGCAACGCTCAGCTCCTGAGGAAAGGGCTGAGGGAAGGCAGGATCTCTCCCAGCAACAACTGACTGAAGGTCCCTCACTGAGGGAAGGGAGGACCTGCTTTAGATATACTCTGAGAGGGAGGTATTTCCTGCTGTCTCCCATATGAACTCAATTTGTTTGTGTTAATTCCCTTTGTGTTGTTTATGGACTACCCCAACAGAAAAGACACTTGGAACTGACCTGGCTGGAGGGCTAAATCACAGGAGGAGAAGGCAGCTGCTGCCCTGAGAGAGAAAGAGAGAGCTGCTATGCCAAGCACGGCCATGAGGAGGCACCCAGCAGTGAGCTGACCCCCTTCACACCTCCTTGCCACAGACTGCAATCTTTGTACAATAGTTGAGTGACAAGAAGTGCCCCAGGGAGCGCAGCCTTAAGATGCTCCTGGGTGCCAGATCCTTGTATCACCCACACAGGGCCCTGGGCTGGAGCCTGATGGAGTGGGAGGGCCCGGGTTCCCCTACCAAAACCCACCTCTGCAGTGTGAAGGCCCTGAACCCCTGACCTCTAGGCAATGCTCACCATAAGAACAAACCAGCATAGTGATTTGAGTTGGTTGTATTGGTTCAAATCAGTCCATATAGGGTGCAGTGGTGGTAAAATATGCTGAAGCAATCTCCCTTCCAAAGTACATTTCTGCTGGAAAAGACCCTAGACCTCTCTGGACAAGCATTCAGCATATGCAAATACTCTAGGTTCCCTGCAAATTCTCAGTAAAACGAAAGGCATTTCTCGAGAAGTGTAGCCAGAGATCAAGCTAACTTAGGACTGTCACATGATAGTTAGAAATACCTTGAAATCTGTTTGAATGACCTAGTGTGTAGAAATAGTTTAGGTCAGCTATCGTATTCTCTCAAGACTTGTGGGCATTTCTGTGTGAGTGTCAGCAGAATTGCAACAAATGCTGATCTCTTATTTTCACCCAAAACTAGACAATGTCAATATAATGTGATGGAAAGATTTAATTATAGTTTAGCTCTTGCATTATTTCAGAGACTTTGAGCAAGCACAGCAAAAAACAAACAAAATAACAACCGAAAACAAAATAGTATAACAGGGCATGAACCAGAAAGCAAATAATTCGGGTGTACCTCATGTCATATTTTAAAGCTTTTCTCTGCAAGCATGAGCGTTAGGTACTTACTTTAATAAAGAAAAAGAGAGAGAGAGAAAAGATGAAATTCTCTTACAAATTAATGATAGCAGCATCTGGGGCTTTAGGAAAAGCGCCAAATACCACAAGACTTGTGATAAAATTGCAAATGTTGGCAACACTGAAATAAAAACATGGTTTGGTCTCTTGTAAATAGATGCTGAGGGGTCAGAGGAAGTAAAGGGAAGCAGCATCATTGAGACCATGAATGAGGTTCTGTTTAGCAATAATCAGTGAATGGAAAAAGTATAATAGAAGAGTAACAATGCTCGGCATCGATCCCAAATCCAGCATCCAAATTGTAAAATACAATAAAATAAAATTAAAATTAATGGAGACTTTAGCCAATGAGTAATAATCCTGCACAACGGATGAATGGATTGGATAATGTATTACATCTTTTCATTACATCTAATGCCTATGATATGTCACATTTAAATAGTTGCATCTTTCTTACAAGGATCACAAATTCCTTTACAAATATGAGACTTCCAATATTTTTTTGTGAGCTAAATGTTAGAGTATTTGGTTTAGATGGTCAAATTAAGGCACAAAGAGGTAAAAGAATGGACCATGGTCACAATTCAGTGTATACTCAATAATAGAACCCACAAGTTCTAATGGCCAGTTCCTGGCTTTAACACTGGAATATCTCCTAGTTGGTAGCCAATGAGATGACTCAAATAAAATAACAAAGTCACTGAAGGTTGTAGCGGTCCAATCAACAGCTGGAAAGTTTTGCCTGAATAAAGGACTGTGTGGGGATTTGGCTCTATGTTTTAAGTATTTCATTTATTTTTAAAAAGGAAAATTAAAAAAATAAGGTTTTGTGATACAATATAATCTCCCAACTTTATTGGTATGTAGAATTATTTAATCTGATATCTTGTTTGTTTGTGTTGAATTTGTTGTTAAGGAAATTGCTGGCAGTTATGAACTGGAAATGGGTCTGAACCAAGCACTTTCACCAGGGGAGAAGTGGCACAAGAACTTAATTTAATCTTTATGTCTATAAACATAATGAACCACACCAAGGCTCAATATCTGAATACTCCTCAGAGATCTAGGCAGTTTGGTTCCTGACTGACTGGAAAACTGGAAGTTTTGCCTAAATGAGGGCTGAGTAAAAACTGGGTAAAGAATTTCAGGATTTGGCCCACGGAAATTTACCAAAATTTGTATTTTAGTATAAAAAGTAAGGAGGACAAAATGATATGTGGCTGATAATGGTTGTCAGCAATGAGTCAATTTCCTCATGCCAGCTTGTGACAGGGTGCGGGACACAAACTGCTGAGTCAGCCCTCTGTCAGGCCAGCTGTCATTAAGGATGGTCAATTGGAGCGGCCTAGAGAAACCTGCGTCTGATTGGCAAAGGGGAAACAGCCGCCAGCTTGGTTAGCCTGGGGTTGCATAAAAGCCTCAGAGGAAGGAAGTCAGGGGGGCAGAGTGACGCATGCAGTGATCCCAGCGCATCTTTTCCGGCGGCCAGACCTGCTCCACGCACCAGGCGATCCCCCGCTTGGAGCAATGCCGAGCTGCTGGATCTCATCAGCATTTGGGGAGAGGAGGCTGTCCAGTCCCAGCTGCGCTCCAGCCGTAGGAATTATGATACCTATGGACAGATTTCACGATGCATGACAGAAAGGGACCATGACCGGGACACACTGCAGTGCAGGGTCAAAGTGAAGGAGCTGCAGAACGCCTACCACAAAGCGCGGGAGGCAAACCACAGCTCTGGTGCTGCACCCATGAGCTGTCAGTTCTACAAAGAGCTGGACACGATACTCCATAACGACTCCACCTCCACTGAGAAGGCCACTGTGGATACTTTGGTGGCTCGCATGCCAGTCGAGAGTGGACTGAGCCAGGAGGAGGAAATCTTGGACCAGGAGGGGGAGGGGGACCCAGAGGCAGAGGATGACTTGGAGGTTAGAGATGCATGCAGCCAGCAGCTCTTTTCTACCCCGGAGGAGGCTAGCCAGTCACAGCTGTTGGATCTTGGTGAAGCGCAAACAGGAGAGGAGGCCCCTGGTAAGTGGATTTGATTTGGGGAATCGCTGAGTTGTTGGGGGCAGGAGGGTCGCAGAAAGCAGGCTTGTGTCTGTGTGATGCATGTATCACCACATGCCTAGTCTGAGTGGCGGACCAGGCTGTTGATGGGAATCTGCCTCGGAGATCTCCAGGAAACTCTCATGGGGATACTGGGCAATCCGCTGCCACGGGTTCTTTGGCAGAGCGGCTTTGTTTCTTGCCCCATTAACGGTAACTTTCCCACGCCAGTCTGCTGTCATGAGGTGGGGTGGGGTGCTGGGGGAGAGGACCATTGCGGTACAAAGGCAAGCCGCATAAGGGCCAGGGCAGAAGCTGCAGTCTTGGAGAACACCCTCCCTTGATTCCCTGTTCACCCTTAGCAGTGAGATATCTTCCATAATGAACACAGCTTGTGGAAAATGTGGGGACAGGAATGATTATCAGGCCCCCTTTACAGTGCTGGCTCTCCCCAAGAGCCACGTGCCCAGTGTACAGTAGGGTCTGGGAACACTGATTTACCCTGTCCCTGCGGCTACTCACCATTTTGGAGGTCTTGTGGCTCATGTGTCCTTGCCTGGGGTCAGCCAGTTAGTGACAGGTATGGGAATAGCAGCTGTGTTTTAAATCACTGTGTTGCAAACAATACTGCTTCTGTAAACTGTTGCGTTTTGGTTTCACAGAAATGACCTTGGGAGCCCAGCCTCCCTCTTTGTTATCGCTGGCTGAGCGGCTGTGCAGAATTAGAAAGTTGCCACGAAGAACTAAAGAGGACTTTCTGCGTGATGTCATGATGCACTCCGCGGCCGAAAAACAGGAATTGAAGGAGTGGCGGGACAGCGAGAAGAGGGACCGTAAGGAGAACGCGGCACACCAGAATGAAGCCATGGAGCGGCTCTTAAATGTTACGGAGCGCCAAGCGGACATGCTTCAGGCAATACTAGCTCTGCAAACTGAGCAGCTCCACGCCTGCCCTTCCCCGCAACCCCTGTCACAAAACTCTTTCCCATTCTCCCCCCAGACACCGCCAACGCACTCTTGTCAACCTCCTGGCTCCAGTCTGTACCCGCAGCATTCCACTCCTCCCCCTCACAGTCCAGCACTGTGGACTCCCCGTACCCACTGCACTCAACACCCATCCCTCTGCAGTTTGGCTGTGCTGAAGTACAGTACCTGCTGCATTGTACTGCAGAGGAGAAGGTTGGATATGATCCCTGGACATACACAGATCTTTAACCGTCCTGAGACCCCGCCTTCTCCTGGGACCTTCCCTTCCCCCATTCCCCTCAGTGCTTATGTGGTTTTTTGGTTGACTCTCTCCTCCAGTTGTTGTTTTTTAGTACAAGAATTGTGTTGATTGGAAAGCAATCTTTATCCTATTAATTGAAAGCCAACAGAGCCCTGCAAAGCAACAGACAATTATTTTAAACGTTCATATTGCATCATCTGCACCAATCACAATAATCTCCTGGCATTACAAGCACTGCATTCCCAAGCATAGCAACAAATATTAGTGGCTTTCAGCTTCAAATTGCGGCCTCAAGGTATCCCGGATCCTTATGGCCCTGTGCTGCGCTCCTCTAATAGCCCTGGTCTCTGGCTGTTCAAATTCAGCCTCCAGGCGCTGAGCCTCAGCGGTCCAGCCCTGAGTGAAGCTTTCAGCCTTGCCTTCACAAATATTATGGAGCGTACAGCACGCGGCTTTAAGCATAGGAATATTGTCATCAATAAGGTCCAGCTTCCCATATAGGCAGTGTCAGCAGGCCTTTAAACGGCCAAAAGCGCACTCAACAGTCATTCTACACTTGCTCAGCCTGTTGTTGAACCGCTCCTTGCTGCTGTCAAAGTGCCCCGTGTAAGGCTTCATAAGCCACGGCATTAAGGGGTAGGCAGGGTCTTCCAGGATCACAAGGGGTATTTTGACTTCCTCTACAGTGGTGATCTAGTCTGGAAAGAAAGTCCCTGCTTGCCGCTTCCTGGACAGGCCAGTGTGCCGAAAGATGCGTGCGTCATGCACCTTTCCAGACCAGCCTGCGTTAATGTCTGTGAAACGTTCACGGTGATCCACAAGCGCCTGGAGAACCATTAAGAAATATCTCTTATGATTAATGTACTTGGTGACTAGGTGGTCCGGTGCCACAATTGGAATATGTGTGCCATCTATTGCCCCTCTGCAGTTAGGGAAGCCCATTTGTGCAAAGCCATCTACAATGTCATGCATGTTGCCCAGAGTCACGGTCTTTCAGAGTAGGATATAATAAATGGCCCTGCACACTTCCATCAACACGAGTCCAACCGTCGACTTTCCCACTCTGAACTGGTTAGTTACTGATCGGTAGCAGTCTGGAGTAGCCAGCTTCCACAGTGCAATTGCCACACGCTTCTCCAACGGTGGGGTAGCTCTCATTCTCATGTCCTTGCACTGCAGGGCTGGGACAAGCTCATCACACCATCCCATGAATGTGGCTTTCCTCATCCGAAAGTTCTGCATCCACTGCTTGTCATCCCAGACGTGCATGATGATGCGATCCCACCACTCAGTGCTTGTTTCCCAAGCCCACAAGTAGTGTTCCACTGTGGTTAGCATCTCTGTGAATGCCACAAGCAATCTCGTGTCGTAGCTACTATGCGTGGCAAGATCAATGTCACGCTCCTCTTGCCTTTATAGTTTAAGGAATAACTCCACTGCTACTCATGATGTGTTTGTGAGAGCGAGCAGCATATTGGTCAACAGTGCGGGATCCATTCCTGCGGACCGAAGAGGCAGAGCAGAGCGCGCAGTACACAAACCATTGAAAGATGGCGCCAAATGTGGACGGAAGCACAGGGATTGCTGGGATGTGAAGCAATGCATCCCAGGGCATTGGGACAGGACCCAGGATGCCCCATGACCCCCTCCGCCTTCCCAGAGCCCTTAGTGGCAGAAGAGGAAGAGATGCTCTGTGGGATAGCTGCCCAGAGTGCACCACTCCGAATACCGCTGCAAGTGCCACAAGTGTGAACACGCTATTGTGCAGGCAGCTGACAGTGTGAACACACAACAGCTGTTTCCCTTCTGCGCTCTCTGAGCGGTGCTGTAACTCTCCAAGTGTAGACAGACACTAAACGGTGTTTGGAGCAGAGGCAGGATCAAAGGGGGCCCTGCTACGCTCTGTTACACAGCTGAACTAGAGTGTGGATGGCTATGGGGATGCCCAAAGACAAGAAGGGAGTGGGAGAAATTGATATATAAACCATTTTCTCATGTATTTAAACTATACCCAGTCTGGACCGTAGAAGAAAAGAGCTTTATGGGAGTCTCCTGCTTGAAATGTGGGTTTTGTCAATTACTGTTCACCAGTCTGAGAAATAATCTTTTAATGATATTGATTCTTACAATGCAGTCTGGTAGCAGCGAATTGCTGGATATCAAAAATGATATTCTTTTTGATCTGCTTCCATATTTAAAAGGCCAGGTACGGAATTTGTCAGTCAGTCACTGCCTTGGATGGTATCATTAATATGGGTTTAATATTCCCTTGCTGAGATCTACAGTAATAATTCATTTTATTTGCAGGAAAGACCTCTTGGGTAGAAAAGCATTGCAGAGAGAGAGTAAAGCCATGAGCACAAACCAAATAAAATCTGATAAGCAGCAGAAATCTATAACAATAATCCAGGCTTTTCAGCTCCCATTTTATTCCTTTTTAGATTTTTTTTTAACTACAATAAATACAAAGGCCAAACTTTAAAGTTACAGAGACATACTTGAGAGCGTTCATCCTATCACTTTTGGGAGGACTATTTTTTTTTCCCCCAAAATACGTGGGCCTGATTCGCTCTTTACTAATGCCAGTGTAAATTCTATTGATGTCAATGGAATAATGCTGCTATATGTGAGAGGAGAATCAAGTTTTGTGCTTGTAACATAAGAATCTTAAAAGCACCGGGGGGTTGGGGGGGATGGTCTACCAATCTGTTCCACCGATGCTTTTGGAAAAAATCAGCCAAGCAATCAATTTCAGAGAGATTTTCAGAATAATTTGGTTCTTTAACAGAATGTTATTTTCAATGGAATGGGGTAGATAAGAATGGGAATCCAGGCATGATTATATGATCTTGACACCACGTTTTAAAAAGCTAGTATCCATGCAAGAGGGGAGCAAAAAGATGCAACCTGACCAATTCTGTCAAGTTTTCAATATTTTTCTACATGGGAGTTTCTCTCAAAGTCAGAGAACTCGAGAGAGAGAGGTAGCTCAGATGCTAGCTGTGAGATGTTTCTACATTTTACCACAACAGCCGTGGGGGCTAGCTTTGTATATCAAAAAGGAAGTGAGTGTCTATGGGTTTATGTTGCTACTAGATACTTTGATGATCCCTGCATTAATTAGTCTCAAAGTTTACTTCTCTGTTGGCTGAAGTTCCCTGTCCAATGTAAGTTTTTAATCCTGCACGAGATTCCACTCTTTCATCTCCACACAGTCTTGAAGCTAGGAATCCCATTAAAAATTATTTGTCTGACTCCCTTCCCAGAAGGTCAGTAAATTGTTCATTGCCAGTACTCAAAGCTGTGTATCTACTTGGTTAATCTCCAGTTGCCATTAATATCTTATGCATGTAATATCTTACACATGTATTCCTAACACTAGTAAACTCACATAAGAATAATAGCTTTCACTGCATTAGTTAGCAGCAGCAGTGGAAATAGGAAAAAAGATGGAGCTTTATGGGGAAATTCAGACGGAAATGAAGGAGTGTCTGTCAAATGAAAGTGTTTTGTTTGCTGATAAATTCCTTAGATGTTTATGGAAATAGTCTCTCATTGTAACAATATTATACAGCTGAGAAAGTGCTGTCCATGGAAAGCAGCCTTGTAATAGATCACTCTCATCTGTGACATACAAGATGATTAAAAGCTCTAAAAGAAAGGATTAGGGCATTATTCATTTGCAAAAGCATGTTAGCAAACACAGATAATCAGTCAACTGGAGTAGTTAGAATATAATTTATTAACAAGAAAAAATGCATTATTTAAGAAGAATTGGTTGAAACATTGTCACATTTGTGGCACATTTTTCAGAGGTAGACTAAAGGCTACTTCTGAAATACTGTACACACTCCTGTGTTCATTTGATTTGCAAACATGTGATTGGCAAATCTTCCCACAAACCTTCCCTTAATATCTGATCCTCCAGAGATTAATACCAAGTTCTGGGCAAAGTTTTCTGCCCAGTTTTCTGCCATAGTTCTGGAAACGTGACTATGGAAAGTCAACTAGAGTTTGTAAAAATAATGGATAATTTGTAGCATATGGATTTCTCTACCTTTACTTGCATGGCACTTAGTTCTTAATGCAGAACTTAGATCAGTGTCCCCTTTAAAACCAAATTCTGATTTTGGTAGCAGTGATCTGGAGTAACTCCACTGAAACCAATAGATTTACACCAGCATTACTGAGAGCACAATCTGGTCCTCCCAGAGTCTCTTTTGTATTAAATTACATTTAATTTTGATCAGCGTAACTACTCAGTAACAAAGGCCCTTTTATATTTACACTATTAAGATGCATAACCATTGCTTGTAAAGGAATGTTAGAGCATCCGTCAGCATTTATTCAATAGCCCTGTATCTAGGTTTTGTGTGTATCCTTCACCTGGAACAGATGTTTTCCTGTTTGCTTTTTGCCATCTACCAAAAATATCTGAAAGGAAAATGAAAACATTAATATGCATGTCTATCCAATTAATTTAAATAAATTACCATTAAATTGTTTTTAGTTTTATTTATATGCTCTCTGCAGTAGCCAAAATTAATATTGATGTGGCACCGGGCTTTATAGGAGGCTTAACCAAGCAGTGGAAAAGTTCTTTCATTTTAGGTGTTTTCCCTTCACAGGGTACTCAGTATTTGAAACCAACAAAAGTGAATTTCAGACTGCCCAGCAAAATGGTAGCAAAGGAGAACAGCTGAAGTGGAGGTGGTGAGGGATGGCAGACCTATTTTGACTTTGATAATGTGATAGAGGACAAGTGCAATCTGACTGGATTTGACTGAATTTGTAACCCTGCTATAATGTACTCACCACGAAGACTAGCTCACAGTTTTATAGCAAACATTAGCTTAGTAACTCCAATTCTATGGGCCTTTCTAGGCCAGTGAAAGCATGTGTTGTGGAGGGCTGGGGGCTGAGAGGAGGGGATGACTGGCCAAAGTAGGAGTGCAGTGCTCACAGGATGTGACCTGTCTGGGGTTGCCAAGTGGAATGAGAATAATGCATTGGCGAGTGAAGAAAGGTAGGAGGTGGGTAAATGAAGGGGAGACATGTAATATAATAATAGTGTGTGTGATTTTTAATCTAGTAACCTGCACTTGCCCAACCTCCTGTTTCCCCCACCTGTTGCTGTAGGTGTTTTTTTGTTGCATATAAATTATGTCCATCTTCCATAAGGTGCCTAGCATTGTGGGAAATAAGCAGTAATAATGGTGTGATGATACACACTTTTATACAAATCTGAGACAACAGCATCAAACATTTATTGGTGCCAACTGCTTTGCAAAGGGTACAAGCAACGTACAAATGACACACAGCTCTACCTATCCCTCCCACAAACAAGTATACTAGTACCACCAAGATGGCCCAGTGCCTTGACAAGATCAGCTCAAGGATGAAGCACAGCTGGATGAAGCTGAACCTAAACAAGACAGGTTGATGCTGGGGGGAAGAGGAAAACATTCTGATGAGTCTATAGCCATGATGAAGTCTCCTTTGGGTCAAGGTACATGCCTATGCTTGGCCAATTTGGTCTGCAGTTTAGGTGTACTCTTGGTTTCTCACCGACGCTAACCTGTCACATAGCATCCATGAGTAACATTTTCTATTATCTCTTGTTGGTTAGGAGACTCCATCCCAACCTGGTGGACAATGACCTGGCTTCAGTTATTCATACCTTTCTCATTTCTTGGTTCAACTATCTCAATACCATATAGCAGGGCATGAAGCATTTTAGCATGTGGAAAATGCCAGCTAGTAGAGAATGCTGCAGTGTTGCTCCTTGGCAACACTGGCGACTGCAAACACATCAGACAAGTCCTCTGTTCTCTATCTTGGCTTTCCAAAGAATATTGAATCAAGTTGATGATCTCGGGTCTAATCATCGAGGCTCACAATGGACGAGACTGTGAGGAGATGGAAATTCCTTAGGGCCCAACCAGAGACAGTAGTATGAACTCTCTCAGGAGCTAAGGACCATCAAAAACCTCACCACCTTCTGCTTCAAATGCAAGGCAAATTTCTTTGACCTGCCTCCTCTGACATAAATACATAGCAACATGTATAACACCCCCCACCCCCAAAAAACCCCTAAACAAACAATCCTCCTCCCCAACCACCAAAGCAATGAAAAACCACCCTCCCAAAGCACGATACTCCATGGCACATACCTCTCCCCCGGGGAGAGAATAAACGTGACAAATATTAATCACATCACTTAATGCACTACTCATAGGTACTCCGATATTATGGTGATAAGCATGGTATAGGAACCTATACAGGATAGAATCTCTGACTTAGTCAGCATATGCGCCACCCTAAGTATGAGAGACTATCTTATGAGTCATTGTACATAAGCTGTACGTGACTTGATTATTGTACAGTAGCTGATTATTGAAGAATGAAATAAATATGGCTTGCCAGTGTTAATGCAGTCATTAAACACAACAATAACTCTGTGGCACATAATAAAAGTTCCAATACATCCATTGTGTCTCAAGTACTGCAGATGGAAGTTTCCTTGTCATCACTCGCTTTAATGAAATCCATGAAAATAGTAACTAATAACATTCATTTGAAATAAAGGAACAAAATGAAGTTGTGATCATTTTCTATTTTCTTCCTCAGAAGATCAGCTGTTAATCTAGTTCATCCCACATGCTAATGATATGAAATCTTTCAGCCAGTATGTGAAAGCTTGAATAATACTGGAACCTTAATGAAAATTAGCTTTGAAATACTCAAAAAGATTTATTAGATAGACTTGAGCCACTTGTAATTTGTTATTTCTCTAAAGCCTCTGTTTTAATATGGCAACTTGGAATGTATGCCTTGTTGGAATTAACACCCGATCCCAAACAGCAAATATATACTTTTTAGTTAAATGATACAATAAAAGACAGATTTTGGTGACTTAATAAAGATTTTGTCAATATCCCAGCTGAAATGCTGAATTATATTGAGGGTCCTGGGCTTATCGTTGTGGTAGTTTAATACATTGATAGATGTACTGCAGCCTGTCCGCATTCTTTCTAACCTACTAGCTAGCAAAAACAAACACATAGTGAATATAAATCAACATGACTCATGATGGGCTTGTTGATCCACATACTTCCCAGAATTATTTTTTGGTGCCAAAGCCTTGATCTGCTTTGGCAGGATGTTGCTAAAATGTAACAGACCTCAGTGAGCCAGGGAGTGCGGGTGGGGAGGAAATAGACCTACAGTGATGTCAGTTTCCCTAGCTGCTGCTAGGATTTTTCGCTAGCAAAGGAATTTGCCAGTTGATAAGCTGTGACAACGTGATGGTGAATGGAAAGTGCTCTTGAGATCAAGGTGTGTTTTGGCAATTTGGAATAGTTTTTATCATGGTAAAGAAACAAGATTTACATTATCAGCTTCATCAAGATCACTCTAATAATTGCCAGGTTTGTGAGACTGGGAATGACAAAAACTGCCAGGGCTGTATAATGGTTGCCATTTTAACTTCCAGTTTTCATTCAGCACTTTCTGAAACTTTCACTATTCAGGTTCAAATTCTACATACATGGTCTCTAGCTGACAGTGACCTTTTCTGGAAATTTTGAGCAAAAACAGTTCAGTCATTTGTGAGTATGAGGAAATTTTAAAACGTATACTTTTCCAATTACAAAAAACATCTTTGTATTCATTTTTGAACAGCTTTCCAGATAAAATGGCTGGAAGTTGAAAGTTAAAATATGGCCTGGCTAACTCTCTCCTTGGGAGGTACTTTAGAGCATTCCAGTAGAAACTAGGTTTGATTTGACCATGTTCTGGGCCTTTGAAAATAATAAAATGAGTATGACCAAATGAGCATGTTTTTCTGCCAAACTCATATGGATGGATTCATTGTTCATTCTTGTGTGGATAACTAGCTGCATCATGAAATATGAAGTGAAGGGCCACAGGAACCCTTTGCCTCAACACTTTTGGAAATGTAAAGGCGTTCCGTTTATAAAGTGCACAGCATGGACCCTCACTCTGATGAACATTAGCAGCTATGCAGCAAGTGGAACATTCCCCAGCCCTGTCAAGAGTTCCATAAGAGGGATCCTAATGTGCATTTTTAGTCAAATAGTTCCAGAGTGAATGTTAAGCACTCAAAGGTCAGGAATTGCCAAACCTAAAGTTGCACCCTTAACTCTGACATCTTGTCCTTATGAGCTACAAAACATCGACATGAAAACGTACCATTTGTCAAACCAAACAACGTGGTATTATGCAACTCTTCTGCCAATTTAGATCTATGTGTGTAGCATGCCTCCGTACTACCTTGTGTATATCAAAGAGAGTTCATGAAAGTCATTTTTAGGAATGAAAACAGTAACTAGTACTTGTACAACATACTGTGAATTAGGAGCAGCAGCAAAGAACAATAGTAGAAGTGGCATTTATAGCCACCTAAGTTTTCGGCTTACTAAGCTTAAGGAAGGTTGGCTGACTGAAAAGAAACATACTTTGAAACACAGTTTTCAACTAAGTGCCTGATTCTGCAACTCTGACTCATTCTAAGTAGACCTGGTCAGGAATTTTGTGATGAAGCAGTTTTTTGTCAGAAAATGCCGGTTTGTTGAATTTGAATAGAGTCAGGATTTCGACTTGACTATTTTTTGGAATTTTTTTTTCAAAATTGTCAGAACATTTCATTTCAGTATTCTCTAAACAAAAAGTTTCATTTTCTCAGTTTGAAATGACTTTCTGCTTGAAATTTAAACTAATTGCAGTTATATTTTAAACGGTCAAAATAAAAACCTCATGTTTTGAAATGATCAAAATGAATGAACCAAGCTAATATTTCTTTTCAGATTTGTGATTCACAAACACTTTCAAGATTTCAACTTTCTTCCTGATTTGGGACAGGAAGTTTTTTTTATCTCAAAAATTGTCATGGGACAGGACACCCATTTCCTGCACAGCTCTGTTCATTCATGATCACCATATCTCAGAGCAAACAGAACTTAAGTCTAAGTCTCATTTTCAAAAGGCATTTAGGCACTTAGGAGTCTAAATTCCATCAACTGTCAATGGGATTTAGACTTCTAAGTGCAAAAATCCCTTTTGAAAATTGGACACAGGCTCTTAAATCAGTTAGGCATTGCAATGATGAGTGCAACGAAGCCTAAATGCCTTGAAAGATTTGGGCCTCAGTCAATAAATATACAATGCAACATTATGATAATGAAAGTAGTAGAAGTATAAAAGAATGAAAAATATTGTTCAGTATGGTACACATATATCTACAGCTATTGGGGAAAAGCCAGTATACAATTTGGTACTTTAGGTATCAAAGTGATCTCAATTACACCTGCTATCATAAATATGAAGGGAAGGGTAATTACCTTTCTGTCCTCAGTGCTATAAAATCCCTCCTGGCCAGAGGCAAAACCCTTTCACCTGTAAAGGGTTAAGATAACCTCACTGGCACCTGACCAAAATGACCAATGAGGAGACAAGATACTTTCAAAGCTGGAGGGGTGGGGGAACAAAGGGTCTGTCTGTCTGTGTGATGCTTTTGCTGGGAACAGATCAGGAATGCAGCTCAGAACTCCTGTAAAAAGTTAGTAAGTAATCTAGCTAGAAATGTGTTAGATTTCTTTTGTTTAATGGCTGGTAAAATAGCTGTGCTGAATGGACTGTATATTCCTGTTTTTGTGTCTTTTTGTAACTTAAGGTTTTGCCTAGAGGATTCTCTATGTTTTGAATCTGATTACCCTGTAAGGTATTTACCATCCTGATTTTTACAGAGGTGATTCTTTTACTTTTTCTTTAATTAAAGGTCTTCTTTTAGGAACCTGATTGCTTTTTCATTGTTCTTAAGATCCAAGGGCTTGGGTCTGTGTTCACCTGTACAAATTGGTGAGGATTTTTATCAAGTCTTCCCCAGGAAAGGGGGTGTAGGGCTTGGGGGGATATTTTGGGGGGAAAAATGTCTCCAAGTTGGCTCTTTCCCTGTTCTTTGTTTAACATGCTTGGTGGTGGCAGCATAGGGTTCAAGGACAAGGCAAAGTTTGTACCTTGAGGAAGTTTTTAACCTAAGCTGGTAAGAATAAACTTAGGGGATCTTTCATGTAGGTCCCCACATCTGTACCCTAGAGTTCAGAGTAGGGAAGGAACCTTGACACCTGCATTTACTTTTGCTGTCAATTTTCTGTTGCACAAGTGGAAGACCAGATCCTGAAAATCTGCTGGTTTAGATATCCTCCACCATTGTTCTCTTTGTGGGCTTTTAGGAAGACTCAAGGAGAGAGATTTCTCAAATTTTTCCAGTCATAAAAGGCAAAATTAACCCACAGGCAGAGAACCAGCACAAAGTTTATGTATCACTCTTTTTAAGGCTTAAGGAGAGTGAATTTTGCTCCAAATCACTATATAATCTATTAAGCGCTGCCCAGTGGCAGTGAATATGTTAAATTGTGAGGTAAAATCAGATCTTCATCAGTGTGTTTAGAAATGGTTCATTTTTCCAAAACTCTGTAAGGACCAAAGAAACTCAGCATTTATTAGTGTAAAGAGATGTCTTCATATAATCATAATAATGTATGAATTATTTCTTAGAATTTCTACAGTGGTGATTGAGCATCAGAAGAACACTTTTACCATCCGAAGAAATTAAAAACTGATGTGTTCATCTGGAGCATAGCCTGAGGCTTCAATATGAAGATGCGGGGAAGGCAGATTGGAAAGAACTTTGTCTCCATAGAGTTTAGGTATTTACAATATTTTTTGCAGGATTCAAGATGTTATTTCAAGAAACACCTTGCCCCATCTCACTCTTATAAAAAGACAGGAATTGGTGAACTAAAGATTAATTTTCATTTAAAAATGCATATGATTTAAACTT
This sequence comes from Caretta caretta, assembly GCF_965140235.1. Taxonomy (NCBI): domain Eukaryota; kingdom Metazoa; phylum Chordata; order Testudines; family Cheloniidae; genus Caretta; species Caretta caretta. Next base: position 171,615,043 of record NC_134208.1, read on the forward strand.
ATGTATTCACATTTTCATATGTGTTCTGAGTGAATTTGCTTTAAAACACCTGGCAAGTTTTCACAAAAATTGTGCAGAAAGTGAAGGAAAAGTTTTACAGAACTCGGTTAATTTTTCCAACAGTGGCACTAATAAAAGGGACAGAAAACCTTCCATCTCTAGGGAACCAATTTATCCCTGGAATAAGTGGGTGCAAGTCTATTGCACCTGTGTACCAAGGACTGATTATAGCTCAATGTCACTGGTTTGCATTCAGCCCAGGTCAGTAATGACTCAAATTTGTTACCACCACGGTAGCTGTTAGGCCTTTTGTTACATAGAATGAGTGTTCCTGTCCTACCCTTGCTCATTTAGATAGACAGTTGTCCACATCACAGAAGCTACTACCACATTTGGCATTCTTTAGTAACCTTATCAACAGAGGCTAACTGAATGGGCCTGGGGAATGAATATCATTCTCTCCAGAGATTCTCCTTCCAGGTCAGGGTGGAGGGACTTTGGAAAGGCAGCATAAGGAAGCTTTTACTTCTGGTAGATATGTATTCTGTGGATAGGTGATTTCACTGTCTAGGGCTTCTTAAACCTATACCTTTCTTGAGCACTAAATTCTCTCACTAGGGTTGGTCCCCTGATCTCAGTTCCATTGATCCACGTGAATTTGAACAGGACATGGTCCACCCCTGAATGCAAAGTACTCAGGATGCAACTCCCAGAAAAACATGCTCTGTGTCTTAGTTTCCCCATCTGCAAAATGGGGATAATAATATGTACTTCCCTAGCTCACAGGGCTGCTGGGAGAATTTAGAAAGAGATTTTCAAATGCACAGTAGAGCTTACAATCTATAAGACAAGAGACAACAGGTGGCTCAGACTGACAGACAAGACAGCACAAGGAAACAATGCTAAAGAGCAAGCAGTAGCCACTCTGACAGCAGTGCTAGTGGAGAGTGAGCTTTCTTCAGTATCAGAGAGAGGATACTGGATCCATGGACTGAGGTGTGATCCTGTATGGCAGGTATGGGCTGCATCCAACCAGATGGTATTCTCTCACCGTCCACTGCCCAGCTTTGGGCAGGTGGCCCAGAAGTGCCAGGGCCAGGGAGATGGCAGGGTGTTGCATCCCGGGGGGAGGGCCCTGCCTGTGTGTAGACATGTGCGTGATGTTAGGATGGTGACAGCCCACAGGTTGGAGCAGGAGCCGGGACCAGCACCATAGGACAGGAGCCACTGCTGCCAGGTGAGCGCGGGGTGGGCTCACTCACCCTCCCCAAGTACGTCCCTCCACCAAATAATGTTAGTGGATTTTGTGGCCCTCTAATACCTTATAGTTGCCTGTCTCTGCAATACAGTAACTCCTATGGTTTGCTAAAATCCTTTCAGTTGATCTGCATCTATTTTCACAGAAGGGATTCAAACTCCTGCTGACAAGTAGTAAAGGGTTTAATTCTGTTCCAAATGAGCACATGCTTCAGAGCACGCTCACCACTCAGTGACCATATGCACAGAACAGACAGACAGACTATAAGGTTCAGCACATGCATTTGGGCGGGATTGGGGCCTAAAAGAGGGCCTCCTCTATAATGACCCCCGCTACAATCCAAAGACTTCTGCTGTCTGTGTAATGGGGTTAGTATTTTCTTTATTGTAGGTGAAGAGGTAAGGATGTTTTTAGGATAAGTTGGGGTTGAAACTCTCATCTCAGCCAAGACTCATGGGTCAGTAATATCCAGCTGCTCTCTCCTGTCCTATCTCAGATTGAAAGCAATATTATATAAAAAAGGATGCGGAAGACTCAACTAAACAGAAGAAACAGGAGCTTGTAATTTCATCTGAATTTTCTTTCCAGTGCATAACAAATCTGAATTTTTTTTTTTTTTACTGAAAATACAGTCAGAGATCAGCCAAGGCAATGTGAGGTAAATTGTTTAATTGGAATATACTGTATATTTGGATAGTATTGACAATCTGTGTAATTTATTTTAAAAATAGTTAAAACTTAAGCATCTTTCCCCAGTTTGCATACTTAAGGTTTGAGGATCCATTACCAGTTAATCAAGATCCTGATCCATTTAAAGAGCCAATCAGGTTCACTTGTATGCCCACATTGCTTTTTAAAGTGACATACAAGCATTTCTTGATTACACTGAAGTTGTAGGAGCAGTTTACTTCAGCTTATATCTTGCATCTTTAAAGTTGGAGATGGGAATTACAGATATAGCAGACTCACTGTACCTTATTGATAAATTACAGCCCCGGTCTATAGTCTACTGAAGACTTCTAATAAAATTAGAAACATTATGCCATTCAGTTACAAATTTTAAGATAAATGTTTTTAAAAACGGATTCTACAAAAATGCTCTTTGTGTTATGAAATAATGTAGACCAAGAGGCTCAGAATTTATTAGAACTCTATTTCCACAAATATATGAAGAGGTAGAAGTGTATCATTTAATAGTTTGTTCAAAGAATGGTCATTAGATGCTAAATAAAATGGCAATTCTTCAGAGATTTTTTTTGTTATACCAGTTGAAATTGCCTAATTTAGTGTGTGGAACAGGACACGCATACATACAAAAATGCATTCTTACTTTCCAGGGCTACTAACAGCAGGGATAAGACAAGGGATAAGTTATCTTTAATACAAACTGGCAGACAAGCTATTTGGGATAAGAAGATATTTGGGGGCATTAGTAGAAGAGTTATAGAAAGTGACTGGTAATGTTCAGGGAAATGTATAAAGGTGCATTCGGAGATCAAATCAAAGGATCAGATTCTATGCTGCATCTAAAGGAGGCAAAGCAAGGAAAAAACATAGTCCTAGAGAAGGTGATTTTAAGCAATGTTTGTGTTGTTCTGATTCAGGGCTACTCAAGGAGTTGGAACAATCCACAGCATAACTGAGGCAGTCCAGGTGGCTGCTCTAATGTGGCTGTGGCCTGCAATGAAAACCAGAATTGCGGGAGTGGTGGGCGTTAGAGAGTTGTCCTGATACGTTCCCTCGACTATTGACTGTGAGGTGACCACTGTAGGGCCATCCATGGGTATATCTACACTGGAGCTGGAGGAGTAATCTCCTGTATGTGCTAGTTTTGACGGAGCTACTGTGCTAAAAATAGCAGGGTAGCTTCAGCTAGGCAGGCAGTGTCGACATGTGCTAGCCACCGGAGAACAATCCCATCCAAGACCCTAGAAAAGTACTCGGGCAGGTAATCCAAGCTGCTGCCCTGTGGCAGCGGCCATGTTACTATTTTTAGCGTGTTAGTTTGATCAAAGCTAGCACATGTATATCTACCCGAGCTGGAAATTACACCCAGCTAGAGCTGGGTGACATTTTTTGGATGAACAGTTTATTTGCCAATAAATTACACCTCCAGCTACAGTGCAGATGTCTCCTATAATAGCCCTGTGTTGTATCTGTGCTGGGGCATCTCTTCCCTGATCTCTTGATGGCTCTTTACAGCCTCTATATGCCAGCAGAAATCTTCCTACAGTGCAGTAGGGGGCAGAAGCTCTCAAGGCTTTTAAGGTCTTCATCTTTACAACAGTCCTATCCCATGTACCTTTGTCTGTATTTAGAACTAGCATGGTAACAGGCAGCTTATTCCCCAAGTGACCCTATAGGGGAATTCTTTCACCTTCTTCTGAAGCACTAGGCCCTTGCTGGTGTTAGATACTGGGTGTGATGGAGCATTTGTTTGTTCTGATAAATCCTATGTAAAATTACTCTTCAAAAATTGGTTGAAAATTAAATCACTTGAAGTATAAGGTGAATAACTGACTTCAGGCTGGATATTTCTTTTTCCCCTTTATTATGAGTGTGCAGACACTCAACTGTTCCTCTACACTTAGTGGTAGTAGTAAATACTTTTATTCTGGTAGCACCCAAAAGCCCCATGAGGATTGTGACCCATTGTGTTGGGTGCTGTGCAAACACTGAAAAGATACAGCCCTTGACCTGAAGCGTTAACAATCCTAGCATTCATCATAATCCTGTTGTTCTCACCAAACACCCTCTCTTCACACATGCTTTTATTGTTTTGGAAATAAATATATTAGGGCTAGAGTTGGGTGAAGTTTTTTTTGGATGCACAGTTTATTCACCAATAAAAATGCAGTTTCAGGCTGACCAAAACCATTTGCCAATTTGGGCTGAATTTGGTTAATAGTTCTGGCGAAAAAAGAAAGAAAAAAAAATTCTGAAAAAGCCAGAACGTTTCATTTCGACATCTTTAAAGTGAAACATTTTCACTTTTTGTTTCAAAATGATATTTCATTTTCATATGTAGCTAGATTTATTTTAAAAAAACATAAAAAGGATAAAAAAAATCCCCAAAACAAAACAATCTAATTCTTTTCAGTTCAAACTATATTGGTCAACTCAAAACTATTTTTTTTGCAAGAAAAACAAACAAAAAAAATCCATTTTGGGTCTATCCAAATGAAATGTTTTCAGAAATTTTTTTTTTTTGGTTCAGCCACTGAACCAAAAAAAAATTATTTTCTCAGCAATAGTTAGCTCTATGTTTCCATGTTTTCAGGTAATTTTATTAAGATGGAGGCACCAGCACAAGAAATAAACTGCTTGAAACAAGGGAGCACTATACCTGATCTCTCATTCCAAAGGTTTATTATAAGATTGTAATTATTTTTACAGGGGCTCTGCGAACACCTGATAAATCATGGCCAGAAACAGTTGATTCTGATGGGATCAGCTACTTTACAATGTCTTGCAGTAGGAGTGGGGTCAAAACACTTCAATTGGACACACCAGATTTTCTTGGGATTTGCAAGTGGGACAGGTGAAAATCTAACTGGTGTCAACTGCAGGATAACTATCTTCAAATAACTGTTGGCCAACAGATGTTTTGTGATACATAAAGAAGGAAACTTGGCTAGAACCAGTACCTTTTTGTTTGTTCATTTGTTTTAATGTGCTTTGTTGGTAGGATTCAATGCTTGCTGAGCATAGTTTAAAATGCAGCAGAAAATGCTCTATTCTTGTTTCGTTTGGTTATACTGTATTACTCACTTAATTGGAGATTTTTAGAGACACCAGTGGGAGTTAGAAGCACAATTTCCACTGAATGTGGGAGTTGGGTGACTAACTCCCCTTTGTGCCTTTGAAAATCTCCCCTTTAAATCAGAAAGTGCACCATGTATTTTAGGCTAAGAAGTAAAGCCAACTTGTTGTAATTTGTCTGTTTTTAAAAAGTCATTGTGCTGTTGTTCTCTAGTGAATTTTTGCTTGAGGCAAATAAAGTGGGCTGAGTGGAAACCACATTGCTTTTCTCTCTTCCAGTTATAGAGAGAGAATCCGGAGGGACAACCAGAAACGAGAAATCTTTATTTTTAAAATTACATTTCACTGCAGGTTATTAGAATTATTTTTAATCTGGTTGTAGGTAATGTTCTTCTCTCCCTTCTCTTTCACTTTTCAAAAACTTCACCAACCCTCCAGATGCTCATGTGCATCATCTTGGTGTTCCATTCATCTCTGGGGCCTCTTTACTCCCCACCCTCCATGTGCAGGGCATTGCTAAATCTTGCGGTTATTCCTCTATATTCTCAAGCTCTGCCCCCGCTCTCTATCCCTACTGATAGAACCTTGTCCTACATCTTGATCAGCTTTCCCCTCTCACAGTGCAATGCTCAAATCTACCTAGTCTTCTGCTGTTAAAAATCATTTCACTCACCTGCTGCTCTGACCTTGTCACCTCCTTCTTGGAGTCTTTGCATTGGCTTTGTCTCCTCTTGAACCATGTTCAACCTCACCTAAATCCCCATCCTGAGGCTGGTCCCTACCTCTTTCCAAATGCCCTAAGCAATGCCAGCCCAGCTCACCTTGATGCATTCTTTGTACTTTTCCCACAATTGACTTTATCTTTTCTCATGTCTCCTCCTGTGCACCACCCAGTCTCCTTCTCTGCCTCCTCTTTCCAATCCCTCCTCAAAAGTCAAACCCCATTCTTGTGAACAAGCCTCCCTCATTGCTGCTCACATTAACCTTCATGCTGGGCATTGCCTCCAACTGTTAATAAATTAACCTCTTAAAAAAGCAACAGAAATGACTATATCATAATAAGCACGTCCCATGGTCTTTTAGTGTTTAACTCTTGGGCTTGTGTACCCTTTTCCATACTCTTTGCCAGCGGTCCTCCCCTGCTGCATTATTGGCACTGGTCATAGTGTGCTTACAGCTCTGAGCTATCCCTTTGAAGTTACTGTGCTCAATCTCCACCTTTGCCAACAATTTACCTTTTGGTCCTTTGTTGATTACAACCTAAGGGCTTAAGCCTGCAAACTGAAGTCTGAAGGACAACTCATGGTGGAAAGCACTACTCCCAATAGTGTTTCCAGGATCATGCCTTTAGACCAGGGGTTTCAAACATGTGGCCCGCGGTCTGCATGTGGCCAGCAGAGTTATTACCTGCAGCCCGCCATAGGCGCCGACTCCCCCGGCAGCCAAGCTCCCCTCACCCCACGTCCTTCCACCTCCGCCCCCCCAAGTGTGCCATGTCCACACTCCTCCGCCTAGCTCCCAGCGCTTCCCGCCGCCAAATAGGAGAGGAGGCAGAGAAGAGGAGGGGCCGGGGCCAGGATTTGGGGAAGGGGTTGGAATAGGGGCAGGGAGGGGGCGGAGTTGGGGCACGGACTTTCGGGAAGGGGTTGGAATGGGGGCGGGGAAGGGGTAGTAAGAGATGGGGCAGGGGCAGGGCCTCCTGGAAGGGGTGGAGTGGGGGTGGGGCCAGGGGCATGGGGAGGGTTTTGTATCTTTGCATGAAAAGGTGTCAGTGATGTGGCCCTTGGGCCAATGTACAAGTCCTCATGTAGCTCTCGTGGTGATTTGAGTTTGAGATCCCTGTTTTAGATTGTAAACTAAGGGAATAACATGTCAGTGTCAGGCCAGACTCTGATCCTCTTCACTAACAGTGAACAGCATCTTGTTCCACTGACAGTCCCGCTGACTTCATAGACTACTCATGGAATGAGATACTACTGAGCATGAGCACAAGTATGAGAATTTGTCCTCATAATTGTCTGTAATGTGCCATGTACACCATAAAAGAAGAAAAGCTAATAGGGCATCTTGATTTAACCAGGCATATACACCATGTTTAACAGAAGATATTTATTACATTTAAATGACAAAAATACCGAAAACATCTTGTATTTATTAAGAGTGTTTGGCACTTGATTATTTTAATGACTATCAGTGGGTCCAATTGGTACTGTAGGCTGATAAAAAAGGTGTGGGGAAATGCATTAATTTGTGTTGTCATTGTTAAGGAAAAGTTAGCATATGTGCATATGTGATTCCATTTTGGTTTGGGGCCCACCATTGTCTAAAAGCAAACACATCATGCACCAGGAGGAGTGTTCCTTAGATACTGCATTCCTGTGAACCTCCCCCCCCCCCCCCCCCCTTGTTTCCAGCCTGTCTCGACTGCTGGTTTCTGTTCTTTGTCTGTTCCTAACTCCCTGGCTCCTGGCCTTGATGTGAGCCTCCCATCCTGATACGAAAGGCTACTGGTGCATTGCTTTAGTTCCATGTTGTGTAGTTGAAGTAATGGTCTAGCACGGGGAATGTACCTAACAGGGATAGGTGGTAGATAAGGGAAGGGTTTGTCTATTGGCTAAGAGCATAATAAACTTTGGGAACTCTGCAGTTGTGGACTTTGTTCGTGTGCCTCAGCCTAGACTCGAACTGTGCGTGACCTGTCAGGTATAATTCGCAGCAGTTTGTGTGCGTAACCAATTAAGTATAATTGTAACACATTTAAGCTCATTCTATAAACAATATGACATTTGTGGTTAAAAAGATAAGTGATTACTCTGAGGTGCCCTAAGGGAACTGATAAGGAAACCACTGGAACTAAAGGAAGGAAGACTCAGACAGGGAGGGAATAAGATTAAGACTTGATAGTGTTTCAAGTCTCTGTCACTTTTTCTGCTCCCCCAAGCTTAATTTTCAGCCCATGATGATTCTTGGAATGATCCAGTAATCAACTGATGATTATGACTTAAATTGCTGGCAAAAGGTGAATTTAGCAAAATGATTGCTACATGTAGGTCACAGCAGCTGGGGACTGTATTGGTGCGTGCTGTTTGGGCAGTTTTCTTGTGGGCTGAGAGATGGAACATTTATTTCTGACACTGGGGAAAAAAATCAATGAACAAGAAGAGAAATGCTGATCATGAAGTGGTTGATTTCGGCTTAAAGCTTTCTATTTATGTAAAAAGTATGGACAAAAATCCTTTTGCTGCAACTCCCTAATGGAATTTCTAAATATCAATTTTCAAAGAGCATGTGTTTTGTTGAGTGGCGGATGCATGTTAAGAGGAACATATAATGGGGGCAGCCACAGACAGCAGTTTTTGGCAACACTTGTATAGATTGTCATGCCCATATGAGATGAAGTTCAAGTACACTGTCTACAGAACAGAAACCATAAAAGGATGAGGTGAAAAAGCAACTCCTCTTCCTGTACATTACACAAACCATATCAGAGTGAGAGATATTGCTCTTTATTGCAGGTTTACCAGATCTTAAAAGGAAATTGACACATTCAGGCAAAACTGGAAGGACTTTGGTGGGAAATGAGTGAGATTGCACCTCTCTCACTGCCCTTCCCATGCTCACAATGAAGGATTAGGATATTTTACTATAAATGGGGGGTGGGAGAAAGCATTATTTACCTCACTGTGACCTCTCTGCTGTTCTCTCCTCATCATGGCGTCTTTTCTCTTTCTCCCCATCCAATCTAGATCTTACCTTTATCTCCCCTGTTCTCTTCCCTACATCCCCATTCACATACATCAACCTATTCATTGATTCATTCTGTTTCCTACTCTTCAATACACACTCACTAACGGTCCTATTACCTTTGATTATACACACTCAACTCTGTCAACACAACCCATTCCCTCCTGCCTCAGAACAGCCACGAAGTTTTCCTTAGTTCCCTGAGCCCACTGAGAAACCCCTTCCCATTTGACCACCTAGGTTGAAAACTCCACCCACTCCCCCACTCCCGGCTGAGACACCTCCTCACCCGCACAGGTGGGAAACCTTTTCCCCTTCCCTTTCTACCCAACTTTCCCACAGCTCAGAACCTTGCCTCGCCTGGCTTTAAGATGGCTCTACTGCTGGCTCAGTACCCCTTCTGATTCCGTCTAGGCTCCTAAGTCCCAACTCGTCCCATCCCACCTAGAACCTCCCCAGTGGAGAAATCCTGCTTCCTGTTGCTGGACCTGGAGAAACTGGAGTAGAGGTAACAGGGAGAATAAGCATGGATTCCCATACTCTGCCTCTCTGAAGCTAATCTGAATTAGCCCCTCACAGGCCTGAATTCCCTTCTTTGCACCTGCTAGGTTTGCTGCTTGCAGCCCATGTCCTGCAGGTTGGTGGGGCTGGAACTGCTGCAGCCCCATCACATGTCTCCCACTGTTTTCTGGTGTAGCGGTGTAGTCACAGGAGCCTCCCGGAGATGGAGAAACTCAAGCTCAGTGTGAAGTCCCCTGGTGGCTGCAGTGGTACTATACTCTGCAGTACAGCCACACCATTGCCTCTGTTTGGCAGTATAGTGCTTATAACACACACGCAGCTTGAAGTGCGATTCCATCCAGTGCAAGGGTAGTACATACACCGCAGTTCGTCTGACTATGTACATGTGTATTGCACAAACGTACTGTAGCTAGTGCAATACTCGGGAGGGCTTTGTTAAGAAAGAGCTATGCTTGTATACGCAATGTGCTATTAACAATAAGAACCTCATTAGCATGTTGCACTCTGAAAAAGAATAAATATGGAAAAGTCAGGAAATGTAGAGTTGTGGCCACCCTCACGCCTCTTCAGCTTTGCTCCCCATCCCACCCTGACTTATTGGGGAATATGCATCTAAGTTTTGTTGGGTCCTGGCCCTCCTGCCAGATAGCACTCAGATCAGTGGGATGTAATCAATCTGCCACTGCATGGAGAACGCTTGGGTGGGGTGGGGGGGCTTCTGTGAAATTTCCCTGTCCAAGTCTGCTCACAAAAAGACAATAAGGTAGGTTTTGTCAGATGGGAATGAGAAGACAACCATCTTCAACAAAAGGGGCTGATTCCAAAATCTTTGCCAGCATACAGCACCTTTTATTACACCCTGTACTAGTTCTGTGCCTAGTCCATTGTGCCAAGTGATGCATTGCCCTAGGAAAATGGTTTTGTCAGGTATCCCCAAATCCCAGAGCTGAATATGTGCCAGGTTGTCTAGAGCAGTGGTCTCCAAACTTTTTTGGTCATGATCCCCCCTTACCTGGTCCACCTCCCCCCACCTTGAGAGTGGGAGCTGGGGGCTGCAGCCAGGAGCGGAGCCACAGTCAGGGCCGGGGCTGCAGCTGGGGCTACGGCTGGGCACGGGGCCACAGTTTGAGCCAGGAGCCGGGGGCCGTGGCCGGGAGCAGATCCATGGTCAGGGCCGAAGCTGGGGGCAGGAGCTGGTGGCCAAGGCTGGAGCTGGGGCAGAGCTGGAGGCAAAATGGGGCTGGGTGGCACTCACTCCCTGCCTACTGTTGGGGTTGGCCCAGGCCTCCCGCACCCCCCCCCCAAACATTCCTCCAGACCCCCCCCGGGGAGCATGCCCTACAGTTTGGGAACCACTGGTCTAGAGAGCATTATACAAATATTTCACAAGTTCCCTTTTTTTTTTTTCTAATATTCCTGCCCCTACTAAGAACGACATCACAGTCTCCCTGAGAAGTGACATGATTTAAATGTAGTTCTATTGCGTGTACATGTTATAAGTCAGTTCCATCACTGTCTTGATATTCCGGAGATGGAAGTTTAAATAGTATTTATTATAAGAAAAAAAAAGTTCAAGTATGAGTCTTTTGACGTTTAATTTGTTTTTAATGACAGAATCACTATTCCTATCCCTGGTATTTCATACTGTGCATCATTTCAGACAAGCAGATTGCTGAAAGTGTCAATACACGCAAAGAAGTGTAGGATGATGAAGCTAAAAGCTCGCTCAAAGATTTTCATGTAAAGTACCAATTGAAACCCCCAGTAATTTAAACTCCCACTGTCTGAGGAGTGGGCCTTTTGTGCCAGTATCAGTGAAATGACAGTGTAGAATAATTAAACGATGATACACTGCAATTGGTTATGTTGTCTTTACTGGACTACAAGAGCCAAAATGTGGCACTTGGAGAAATCAGTTGTAATTGTCCCGCTCCTCTTGTTTCTGTTCATGTTTCTCAAAACCCCATTCATGGCAGTTGCTTAATAATACTGATGCCTTTGTGGACGGATAAATACAGGAGGCAGCAATAGGAGTGTGTTAAAAGCAGTCATTATTATGTACAGCACGTCAAATAAGAAGAAAGTACTGCAGTTAATCACAAGGGCTCTACTTTTTCTCCCCCTAAAAAACCTTCCATTTTAAGTGCAATTTATGCCATACACCCACCTTTTGTCTATTTTAATGAAGCATTTTGTGGTTGACAGATAAATTAAAGATGTGCAAGTACAGAGGGTTGAGTGATGTGATGGAATGACTAGTAGTTTGATTGTGAAGCTCCTTATCCCAACACCATATATTTTTGCTTATGTTAACTTAATTAGGACAATATCTTTATTTGGGAATATAGGCCTGGCTTAACATGAAGAATTGGACATGGGTGTGGCCTCATTTCTCATGAGACAGGATTAGGGGGATAAGTGGATCAGCAGGCTGGAAACAGAGTGTCTACACTGGCTAGAAAAAGGGGGAACAGCCAGGGAACCATTTAAAATGGTCAAGATAACGATGGATAAAATATGTCGGGAACATAAAGAATAAATTGTGCAGGGACGGAGCATGCCGTACAGGGACTGGTTCCTACAAGGTAACTAAGTCAATCCCAAAACATTAGTGCAAAGTATAGTAAATGCAATGTAATGTGTAACTGTATATAAAGGAAGAGTTCTGCTGTTTTACTTTGGAGGTGTGGTTGCCCTGTACCCACCCCCCCACACTTGAGCCTGATCAACTCGAGTGTAGTTTGATTGTGCGTCAGTAATAGAACCTGAGTGACGAGACTGGAGTCACACTAAGTTCTTGGGGGAACCGAGTGGAAGAGGTCTCGGGGGAGCCCAGCAAGGGGCATCAAAAATTAAAGAAAAAAACTTCTACAACACAGACAAAGTTTTTTAAATAAATCCACTGAAATGTCAAAATAAGTCAACACTCATTTTCCCATAACCTTTTGCCTTCATTAGAGCATCTGAGGAAAGCAGACAAATGCAACCATTCCTTGGCAATTGGCAGGTAACTTGGACAATAATTGTTATAACAAAAGTGATAGAGGTGAAAACAATAATGTTAATTAAATAAGAGCCTGTGGTTAAACTATCCACAGAAGGGCTGAGTGTGGCCAGAGTGGAGTGTCTGAATGGTTAATAGCTCAGAGCTCACCAAAACTTAAGCAGCAAGTAGGTAAGAACAATGACTGAGCTCACATATACAAGAACTGGGTACACTGGCTTCGTTGTCCAGAGCCAGATCCTCAACTGCTCTAAATGGATGTAGTATCATTGATGTCAAGAGAGCTACACCAGTTCATACCAGCTGAGGGTCTGGTCCCCCAGCCTTCACTTTGAATTTGTTCCTCATTAACACAGGGAACGTCATCCGTGTGAGTGACATCAGAATCACATGCTCCCACATGTCTTGGGAGCAGAGAAGAGACAGTCTTTTATATGGAATTTGAATCCAGAACTGTGTTAGCTGGAGTTCTAATAGTGAAACTGTGCATGTGAATTTTAAGCATTTTTATTGCGTTTGCTACAAAGTCTGTGTTTGGGAATGTAACTGCAGATGACTACAACACTAGGAAAGCATATGGTGGCTCTGTCTCAACTAGAGCTGGTCAGAACAGTTTTCTGTTGAAAAATGCATTTTCCCTGAAATCAAAACATTTTTCAGCGAAGTGCTGATTTTGATGACATTTCTGATGGGGGTGGAGCGGGGGAGTCAAAATGTTTTGGTTTTGACTTTTCTTGTTTCATTTTGATGATGTCAAAATGTTTTCTTTTGATACAGTAAAAATGTTTTGTTTCCACTTTCTCATTCCATTTCAGTTCATTTAGACTTGTCTACTATTTTAACTATTAATTTTAATATCGATATACTATTAGGGCTGTCGATTAATTGCAGTTAACTCACACATTTAACTCAAAATTAATCGCGATTAATCGCAGTGTTACACAATAGAATACCAATTGAGATTTATTAAATATTTTGGATGTTTTTCTACATTTTCAAATATATCGATTTTAATTAAAACACAGAATACAAAGGGTACAGTGCTCACTTTATATTATTTTTTATTACAAATATTTTCACAGTAAAAATGATAAACAAAAGAAATAGTATTTTTAAATTCACCTCATACAAGTACCATAATGCAATCTCTTTATCATGAAAGTGCAACTTACAGATGTAGGGTTTTTTGTTACATAACTGCACTCAAAAACAAAACAATGTAAAACTTTAGAGTCTACAAATCCACTCAGTCCTACTTCTTGTTCAGCCAATTGCTAAGAGAAACAAGTTTGTTTACAGTTACAGGAGATAATGCTGCCCGCTTCTTAATTACAATCTCATCTGAAAGTGAAAACAGGCATTTGCATGTCACTGTTGTAGCTGGTGTTGCAAGATATTTACGTGCCAGAAGCGCTAAAGATTCATATGCCTCTTTATGCTTCAGCCATCATTCCAGAGGACATGTGTCCATGCTGATGATGCTCATTAAAAAAATAATGTGTTAATTAAATTTGCGACTGAACTCCTTGGGTAGGGTGACCATAATTCCCTATGCTGAATATGGGACACCTGGTAAAATTACTCGTATTCAAGCAAGTTCAACAGCAATCAATCAGAACTACGCAGTACAAATGTTCAAATTAACTTCAAGTTGACTGAGCCCCTGTTAAAAAGAAATATTGCATAGTTGGATTCTTTTTATTTATCATCTTATCTTTAAGGCTGTCAAGGTTCCTCCCCCACTCTGAACTCTAGGGTACAGATGTGGGGACCTGCATGAAAAATCTCCTAAGCTTATCTTTACCAGCTTAGGTCAAAACTTCCCCAAGGTACAAAATATTCCACCCATTGTCCTTGGATTGGCCGCTACCACCACCAAACTAATACTGGTTACTGGGGAAGAGCTGTTTGGATGCGTCTTTCCCCCCAAAATACTTCCCAAAACCTTGCACCCCACTTCCTGGACAAGGTTTGGTAAAAAGCCTCACCAATTTGCCTAGGTGGCTACAGACCCAGACCCTTGGATCTTAAGAACAATGAACAATCCTCCCAACACTTGCACCCCCCCTTTCCTGGGAAATGTTGGATAAAAAGCCTCACCAATTTGCATAGGTGACCACAGACCCAAACCCTTGGATCTCAGAACAATGAAAAAGCATTCAGTTTTCTTACAAGAAGACTTTTAATAAAAATAGAAGTAAATAGAAATAAAGAAATCCCCCCTGTAAAATCAGGATGGTAGATATCTTACAGGGTAATTAGATTAAAAAACATAGAGAACCCCTCTAGGCAAAACCTTAAGTTACAAAAAAGATACACAGACAGAAATAGTTATTCTATTCAGCACAGTTCTTTTCTCAGCCATTTAAAGAAATCATAATCTAACACATACCTAGCTAGATTACTTACTAAAAGTTCTAAGACTCCATTTCTGGTCTATCCCCGACAAAGACAGACTATAGACAGACACACAGACCCTTTGTTTCTCTCCCTCCTCCCAGCTTTTGAAAGTATCTTGTCTCCTCATTGGTCATTTTGGTCAGGTGCCAGCGAGGTTACCTTTAGCTTCTTAACCCTTTACAGGTGAGAGGAGCTTTCCCCTGGCCAGGAGGGATTTCAAAGGGGTTTACCCTTCCCTTTATATTTATGACAAAGGCTTTATGGTTCATATGGGGAGAGGTGACACACACACACACACACACTCCCATACACCTCTCTCACATGGCGGGGAGGAGTGACTGACTGACCTGCCCCTCCCTGCCCGGCGCTCGCTGCCCTCCGTGCCTGGCTGGGTCCCTGGGACGGACCCGCCTCTCCTGTACCTGGTTCCATGTCTTCCTGAGGCAACATGTGGAGGGGCCACAGGGTCACATGCCACCCCCCCATATTTCTGCCAGGGTTCACACCAGACTCTGACCACCAGCAGCCTTTTGGCACTGTGCAGGAGGGAAGGGACAGAAGCTGCTTCCAGCCACAGGTGAGGAGTCGGGGGGGAGGGATGACCTGGCCTGTGTCTTTGCAGAGCTCATCTCTTCCCTTCCCCACTCCTGCTCCCCTGTGGCTGGAAGCAGCTTGTCCCTTCCTCCCACACACTGTTGAAAGGCAGCTAACACCTCCAGGCTACTGCTGGCCACCAACATAACCCACCTTCCTCCTGTTCCCTGGTTACAGCACGGACAGGAAGGGGTTAAGCCCTAAGGATGTATTGTTTACCAGGGCCCAGAGAACCTGCCTGCAGGGGCTTCAGTGAAAAAGAGGTGGCTCAGTAGGGGAGGGTGCCTAGGGGACAGAGCAGCCCTGTGCTCCCTGGTGGCAGGACCCAGGGTGGCGGGGGAGCAGGTGAAGAGGGTGCTAAGCCTGTGCCAGCTGTGTGGGGGGCTTTGGCAAATGCAGGGCTCAGCTCCTCCTGGCCAGTGGCCTGGGCTGGAGGGTTGTGGACTTTCCTGGTTGTGGGCTTTCCCAGCCCAGCTAGAGGCAGTGGGGGCAGGAAGGAAGGACCCAGGCGGCCAGACTGCTAGTGACCTGAGCACTCCAACCAGGGGCTGGTTCTCCTCACAGTGCTGGCAGTGGGACACGCCCCACCGGGGGAGTGGGGGGTATGGAGGAGCAGCGGGGCTGGGCGGGGATGAAGGGGCAAAGCTGGGCGAGGACAGCAAGATGGGGAGCACATAAAGGGCTGATGGGTGAGCAGCAGAGGTGACATGTAACCAGCCACCGCCTGGTGCCTGCCCACACTCACCAGCCACCGCAGCGTGCAGCCAGCTCCCTGGCAGAATTTCAGGGTAGCAAAGAGTAGCAAATTCTGCTGGGTAAGCAAAGAAGGGCATTCTAATGTGGCAGTAACTGCTACTGGTTAGAATATGTGCTGGTTGCAGTTCGTGCCACTACGCTAGTAGGAAATGGTTCAGAAGGCAGGGCCCTGCTGGCCAAGAGCCGACACACAGCAGGGGCTGTGCTGGTGGACCAGCAGGAGGAGAGGCTGGCCCCACGCACTGCAGCTTTGCCCTGCCACCAGCTTTGCACACCCACCCCCATCGTTGGCCACTGGAACCCCCCCTCCCCCCACTCACCGCTAGTGGGCGGACAGGTGGTGAGCAGGGATTCGGCCAGCAGCAAGTCCCACCATTACTGAAGGGGGGGGAGACAGAAAATATGGAACAATTTGCCCGTTTTAAAGAAAAAGTCATGTCACCTGCAGGAGGGCTTAAATATGGGACTGTCCCTTTAAAAACAGGACATCTGGTCACCCTATCCTTGGGGGGAAATAGAATGCAGATAAAACAGAGACAGAGACATACAGTCATATATTTCATGTTATAGCAGTCTCTGATGATGACCCAGCACATGTTCATTTTAAAATCACTTTCACTGCAAATTTGACAAAATGCAAATGTGAAATTTCTAAAGATAGCTACACCACTCGACCCAAGATTTAAGAATCTGAAGTGCCTTCCAAAATCTGAGAGGGATGAGGTGTGGAGCATGCTTTCAGAAGGTTAACTTTTTTAAATTGTGATTCACTTTTTTTTAATTGCTTGACAGCCCTATATAATATGAATTGAATAAAAAAGTGTAAACATCACGAGTCAACATGACCAAAACAAAACTTTTGGATAGATCCAAATAAAATAATTGTGGAATTTTTGTTCCATGGGAAGTTTGGAAATATCATGTTTTTCTTTTATTCATTTAATTATTTAATTTTGGACTTTCCTGCAGCATAGAAATTCAGCTCTAGTCTCATTCTATCTCTCTTCCAATGAAGAATTGCACCATTTTGAAAGGCCATGAGACACTAGAACAACATAAAGATTTCAACAAATAGCAACAGGAGAACTTTAAAGGTTCTTAATCAGATAAGTGCCCAGTAGTTCTGATACTTAACTGAACAAATTGAGTCTCTTGATTCTGCAAAATTTGGCTGGAAATCTCATGAGAACAGGCATTTCCAGTACTTCCTATCAGGATACAAATACCAGAAGAACACAGTCAGCAGTACACATGTTATTTTCACACAGCTCTGCTGTGCAGATGGCAGGCAGCTGGAGACTGAGATCATCGGTGGTGGGAAGATGTGTTGTAGGGACTCTCATCTGGCTGACATTGGTCTGGCCAATCCAAGTTTAATGTCATAAAATTTGGTGTTAATATGGATTGATTATGCTTTGTACCCCCAAACTCTTTTGTAAGTTAAAAGGTTTGGGGCTGTGATCCAACTGAACAGAACAGAGACTATATTGTGTATGTGTATCTGATTGATTTCTCCTCTGCTCTTGTCTCTATTTATCCTTAATTTTATTTAACAGTATACTGAAGTTCCTTCAAGAAACAATAATTTAGTTGTATTATGTTACCCTGAAACTACCATCTGTCTGATCTTCTAAGAAAAGGGGTTACTCTGAACAATTCTGCTATTTAAGCCGAAGGATGTGATGTGATTATTTGCCATGGCACATCTGTTCTGTGTATGTCTTCACTCATAAGACGTTCAGTACAATCTAAAACAAAAATCATAGACATGAATTTCTTTTTGCTGAGAGAACATGCATGACTCTTCATCTGCGCCAGGATGTTGCTCTTCTTATTCAATGTCTATGTAAAGATGCTGGAGGAAAAAGTAAGGTGATCTGGTTTGCAGGGTCTCCAATACACAGTTGGCAGCCAATTCTACATACTTTTCATCAGACTCTACCAATGTGGCTGACAAGTGCATCCAATTCCTGAACAAGCTCAGGACCTGAATGAGGGCAAGCTGGCCACCACTCATTCCAGACAAGGCTGAGTTAATGCTGCTGGGTTGGAGGAACCACCTGGGAGAATTGGTGGCAAGAATATTGGCCCCTTCAACTGGAGGAGTTTGGATGAGTTTAAATTTACTCTGGTTTGCAACCTGATATTCCTGAACATACGCTATTCACAGTAACGCAGGTGCAGGTAGCTGTCATCATACTGTGCCATTGAAAAAACTCAGAGAAACTTTCACCTTGTAAATACAACTGATTCTTGACCTTCTTAACAAACACATCTTATGTTCCTACCAAACTAAGTTAGCCTGATGAGCTATTTCCAGCATACTCAGCATATGCATCTTCATGAGGTTCCTTCCTCATCACAGACAATGGTTACTATAAATCTTTTACTTCATAATTTTTCCTCCTTCATCTACACCTGGTCTATACTTGAATGTTTTGTACAGGATTTCAGTATCGGGCACAGCTGCACCAGTTTCAAAAACAGCATAAGTGCTAAATCATTACCAAAACAGTTTCAGGAAGACTAACCTTCAGCAAGTCTGAATCACACAAGTCTGAACCATTTCTGAAAATAGTTTTATCTAGCCTATGCCAGTGGGAAAGGAAACATCACAAAAATATACATAATACACTAAGTAGTTTTCCAGCTTCTGAAAAATGATTTACCTTTGAATCTGACGATGAAATAGGAGTCTGCTGATAATGTGGATTTGTGGCTACAGGGAATATTTAAACAGCTATTGTACCATAGGAATAAATGAACCCCCAATTAACTAGCATGAGAATTGTGGCATACATGCTACTGGCAAAAGTCCTGGATGTTTTATTTTTTCTTAAACAATTTGATTAGTAACTATTTTGGACTCAGTAGTAGGATATAAGCCATGGACAACTTACTAAATAAGATGGAACACCTAGGATACAGGAACAATTGTCCATAGTACCAGCAGCCTATAGGCCCTTCTCAGGATACTTTGGAACACAAAAATACTGTATATAAACAGTGGACTTGGAATCATAGGACTGGAAGGGACCTCGAGAGGTCATCTAATCCAGTCCCTGCCACTCATGACAGAACTAAGTACTACCTAGACCATCCCTGACAGGTGTTTGTCTAACCTGCTCTTAAAAATCTCCAATGATGGAGACTCCACAACCTCCCTAGGCAATTTATTCCAGTGCTTCACTTCCCTGACTGTTACAAAGTTTTTCCTAATGTACAACCTAAACTGCCCTTGCTGCAATTTAAAGCCCATTGCTTCTTCTCCTATCCTCAGAGGTTAAGGAAAACAATTTTTCTCCCTCTTCCTTCTAACAAACTTTTAAGTACTTGAAAACTGTTATCATGTCTCCTCTAAGTCTTCTCTTTTCCAGACTAAACAAACCCAATTTTTTCAATCTTCTCTCATAGGTCATGTTTTCTAGACCTTTAATCGGTTTGGTTGTTCTTCTCTGGACTTTCTCCAATTTGTTCACATCTTTCCTGAAATGTGGCACCCAGAACAGGACACAATATTCCAGCTGAGGCCTAGTGTGGAGTAGAGTGGAAAAATTACTTCTTGTGTCTTGCTTTCAGCACTCCTGCTAATACATCCCAGAATGATGTTTGCTTATGTTTGACTCATATTTAGCTTGTGATCCACTATGACCCCCAGATCCCTTTCTGACATACTCCTCCCTAGGCATTCATTTCCCATTTTGTATGTGTGTAACTGACTGTTCCTTTCTAAGTGGAGTACTTTGCATTTGTCCTTATTGAATTTCCTCCTATTTATTTCATACCATTTCTCCAGTTTGTCCAGATCATTTTGAATTGTAATCCTATCCTCCAAAGCACTTGCAACCCCTCTGAGTTTAGGATCATCTGGAACCTTTATAAGTATACTCTCTAGGCCATTATCTAAATGATTGATGAAGATATTGAACAGAACCTGGACCCAGAACTGATCCCTGTGGGACCCCACTCAATATGTCCTTCCAGCTTGACTGTGAACCACTGAGAACTACTCTCTGTTTTTAAACCAGTTTTGCACCCACCTTATAATAGCTCAATATAAGTTGTTTTTCCTAGTTTGTTTATGAGAGGTCATGCAAAACAGTATCAAAAGCCTCACTAAAGTCAAGATATACCACATCTACCACTTCCCCCCATCCACAAGATTTGTTATCCTGTCAAAGAATGTGGATATTAGAGTGGGATGGAAAATGGAAATCTCTTCCTTCAAAAAAATTCATGATTTTGAAAAAAAATTCATCCCAAACCAGGACAAAACATCAAAAATGGAATTTTGGGGGAGAACCAACATGGAATTTTTCAGCTTCCTGCTGCCTGCTTGGAAGGCTCTCCTTGGCAAAAAGTGAAATTGACAAAAGTTTTCCAGGAAGGCTACCAAAGCTGGGCATCACTGCTCTCAGTCTGTCAGTCTCCCCAAAAACTCTGAGAGCCACACAGGCAGAGAGCCAAAGTGCCGATCCGCTCTAGGCCTGGAGTTGGCAGGGGAAGGCTTACTGACCCAGCTCTCTACCTCTCTGAGCTTGTGCGGGAGGCTGAAAGACAGAGAGTCAGGGTGTTCAGCCTTCCCAGGGGTACCGCTACACAGCCATCCCACAGCAGCGAGCCTCCAAGCTGGGGTCAACAGACTTGGGCTCGCCCTAGTGCACTAAAAGTAACTGTGTAGCCAGTGCTTTTGAGTTGCATCTTGAGCTCAGGCCCTGAAACCCACCTCTTTCCCTAGGCTTCAGGGCCTAAGCTCCAGCCTTCCAAGTGGGCAACTAGGAGCCACCATTTCCCTCTTCCCAATGGAAAATCAAAAATTTTCAGTAAAACTAAAATTTTCCAGCAGAAAATTTTGATTTTTGCATAAAGGGCATCTTTCCTCAGGAAACCATTCCAATGAACAACTTCTGACCAGCTGTCATGGGTGTCGTGAAAGGAGATCAAGTGAGTCAGGAGAAGTGTGGGACTGGCGTGTTTGTGCTAACATCACTTTTTCTTCTTCCCCCTTCCATTCTTAGGTGTTTTGGTTGAAGAGCCAACAAACTGGAGGTATAATAATATTAATCATTTTTGTGAAGTTCCATGAACTTACTGGCGTTAAGTGTTTTCCATGTTAGAAGAAGTAGAGATGAAAAATGATGGTGAATACTCCAGAGAATCTCAATTAGCAGTGTTTCTTTTTTGTTTAAGCATGTCTATGTATTACTCAAAATTGGATGGCTTGTTCCTTTCTTTATCCAGAGTTGCTGATGGGTACCGAGTTACGTAGGCTATTGCATTTTTGTATTATCTCGTAGGGCTGGGAAATTTTGCAACTTCATGTAAAAGAGCTAAGCAGATGATGATGAGTTAAATGCAAAGGAAGAAGAAATGCAGAGATACTGATCATTAAATGTAAAATACTGTGTTCCAACAGCATTCAGCCTAAACCATAAAAGCTAGAATAGTTTTCTTTTTCTGTTTTAAATTATTTTCTAGATCTGAAATATGTAGAAATAACAAGGAACAGGGGGGCTGATTCAAGGACGGTGAGTGGATTTGGAAGTCTAAACTATCTCGCTTTTAATGGCTTTAATTGGATTGTTAACAGAATTATATTTTGTCTTTTAACTCATGGTTTTCTCTTACCCTATCAAAACACACTGCGAGTGTCTGCATTCTGTCAGTGCTTAAACTGACAGAACGCAGTGCAAGGAGTTATGTTATACCCACCTTGCTCTCGCAGTTGGAAAAAAAAAAGGGAAAAGTGGGGAGTTCAGGAAAAGTTGGGCATATCATCACTTTTGGGGGGTTAAAGTTTTCCTCTGGTCACTTTTAACAAATAGGAGCACTACAGACAGGTACACTGGAGTAAAACAGGAGAATCCAGTGGAGTTACAAAAATGTAAAACCAGTGTGGGTAAGGTCAGAATTGGGCCTTGTATCTTTCTATACCTTTAAAACATAAACATTTCCACAGTATATTACATCTTGTACAGTGCAATTCATTCATGATCTTAGTTTGGTAGATTGGAACAGATCCTATTTCATCACATCACATGTGGCCCTGGCAAGGGAGTTATGCATTAGAGGTTGAATTCTGGGAAGTGTGGGCTCTGCACAGTTTGCGTCTGTCACAAGCAGGAAAGTCAGAGATAAACTTAATTGCAGGGTTACTGCATAATTAAGGTTATGAGACAATGTCTGGAAATTTGATTTGGAAGTAAATTTAAAATGCAGAAAGAGAAAGAAATTAGCAAATTCACAGAAACCAAACAAAAGGCACACCACTACAACAAATCAGCTAGGCAAACACCAAACATGTCTGGTCTATAGAACAGTTATATTTCAGGAATACTAAAGATGAGAATGATCTGAACAGTGTAGGCTGGATTTAATTATTGTTTACCAATCTATAATCTTTGGCTACTTATACAAATTATCAGCAAATAAGTAGTTCTACAGAGTTATGGGATGTGGCTAAGTAGTAACCTATTATTGGTTTCTATGGTAAGCCCCACCACACCCCAAAAAATCCAAAACAATACACCTCAGGCTTACACTTTTGTTTATTTCCATGAAGGAATTGTGCCTCCCTGTCGAGGATACTTATTAACCTTTCCTTTGTGGGAAGATGGGCCTACTTGCACACTGTCCTAGATCTTCCTCCAGCGGAGTGCCTAGCTGAGCACCTCTCAAAGGTTTTGAGTTCTGTGGCAGTCTGAAGTAAATGGCCGATGAAAAACCTCAGCCCATTACAGGGCAGAGTGTCAGATGAACACAGAATAACTTAAATGAATAGGACAGTGTAGTTGTAGCCGTGCTGGTCCTGGGACCTGAAGAAGAGCTCTAAGTAGCTCGAAAGCTTGTCTCTCTCACCAACAGAATTGGTCCCATAAAAGATTTTACCTCACCCACCTTGTCTCTCTACATAACTATAGTTAGTATATAGGGCTGTTTGTTAGTCTGAGATAGAATTTTGGGTTTAAAGAAAAGGAGTACTTGTGGCACCTTAGAGACTAACCAATTTATTTGAGCATAAGCTTTTGTGAGCTACAGCTCACTTCATCGGATGCGCTGTAGCTCACGAAAGCTCATGCTCAAATAAATTGGTTAGTCTCTAAGGTGCCACCAGTACTCCTTTTCTTTTTGCGAATATAGACTAACACGGCTGTTACTCTGAATTTTGGGTTTGATTTTTTTATACTTTTATATCCTTACTAATATGTGTGAACAAAGACACTGTGTTGCTTCTGCCTAACCGGATGGGCTTTTTAGCACAATGAGAGGAGACAAGGAAGAGTTAAAGTGTTGCTGGGTATGGTGGGAGTTTAATATACGAGCGTACACTTGACAACTGCCTCGACTCCTATCTCAAGGCTAGGTCAAGCAACCAGTCAGGAGGGGTAAGGGAAATGGGGGGAGGCATAAGAAACACGAAGAAGTCAGAGAAAAGGTGACCTTAACTGGTACATAACCTCACTCCTTACCCCTCTCGTGGGGTACAAAAGAGATGGTACCAAAGGCCCCAGACTCACAGCCATCCAAAACAGAATATGACCATAAATTGTAAGGGGTGGGACCAGGGGTGTGCACTACAGGTATAATTAAGCCAGCTAAGAAGGAGGAGGTGGGGAAAAAGGGGGAAAGGGAAAAGTTCTACCGGTGTGCAGAGCTGTGGATATGCTTGCTTGATTAACCCCAATAAACATCGCACTGCCTGCGTTTCAGACTCTGGTCTTCTGCTTTCTGTCTGCATGACAAGACACAAGGGAAGGGGCGAGGGAAAGCCCGAACAACTATGTCTCAGCCAATATACTTTCTTCAGAAAGACATTTCCCCTGATGCAGTTTTGCTTTAATTTTTTGCTATTCTGACTAACAAACTCCCAGATGCCTTAGAGCTGGCAACATTTTTAAACGTATGCAGATAATTCTGTTCATTTCTGAAGGCAACTCCTAACAGATCATCTGCTTTTATAATCTGCTATTGTAAATAAATGTGCAAGATGGAATACATTCACTGCTTTTCTCTTGTAGCAAGTGACATTGTTTATTGATGAATGTTTTGTCAAGCACGTTTCTGGCAACGTATATATTCATTGTTTCTCACAAAGGAAGATCATTCTTGATCAGGCTGAACCGAATACATGGAATGACATGGTGGGGCATGCACACTGTGAAGCCAAGAGTCAAGGGACCTCTGTCTGAGGTATGTAATGATGAAAAGATTCAACCAGAGGTCAAGTCTGA
The DNA here is from genome assembly GCF_965140235.1 of Caretta caretta. Lineage (NCBI taxonomy): Eukaryota > Metazoa > Chordata > Testudines > Cheloniidae > Caretta > Caretta caretta. The sequence continues at coordinate 171,639,314 of NC_134208.1, forward strand.
AACTGTGGGGGCTTTACAGACCACAGTTGGAGGAAGTTGCTTCTGAGCTCGCAAAGTAAGAAGTGCCTGCTGTGTTCTTCAGTGATTTTTTTTTCAGAGTGAAGCAAGGTGGAAAGCCACAGAAGCAAAAGGACCTGGCCAAGACAAAATAGTAACTCATGGTCTGATTTACCTTTCCACTTTCAGGTGGCCTCATTCTCTACGGGTTAGGGTTGAGATGTACTGGCCAAGCTGCCTGTGGAAGTGTGCATACCTTCTGCTTGTCCGTTTTCTGCTTGCATATCTTCTGCCTGGCTCGATCTGCTTCTCTTGTTCACTTCCATGTAAGTAAAGGAAGCAGAAAATATCATCTGGTAGAAATGTAGCTACCTAGGTTGGCTGAAAAGCTAATATGGGAAAAATGAATAAAATCTATCATTTATTTTAGAAAAACAAAGATTTTTTTAATACTGTACACTTCTTCAATACCTATTTCATAAAGCCATTATGAGCACAGCAATAACTACATCTGTAGATAATACAACTGATGTTTCCTATATAATAATCAAATCATTCCCCACTAAGCTTAAATTTACTATCCTGGGGAAAATCTGCATTAACAATGTGCTATTTGAAAGATGTCAAAGTACCAGGCCAGCAGTGATGCTTGCCAGGAACTGAGAATTGGGACGAAGAATTGATCCTAATAATGTGAGGAGGGAGTTTTATCTGTATTGCTGCATCTTAATACGGAATACGAAATCTTTCCAAGATATTAGCCATGGCATCTTAACATGCCTTAGCCAGCTTGGTTCACATAGTATTAATGTGCTGATGCACTTCTGTGTAGCATTTGTGTACAGCAGGTTAAGTAACAAGAACCCACAAAACCCCTCCCTCCATATCCATGTAAGAAAGACAAAACTATGCCTACCATCCTATGGCTCTTCCATGCCCACAATAGCCTATATCAGCTTCCTTGCAGCTTCCTGCTTCCTTCCTGGGGGCAGGGATAGCTCAGTGGTTTGAGCATTGGCCTGCTAAACTCAAGAAACTTTTGAGTTTCATGTGAGTTCCATCCTTGAGGGGGCCATTTAGGGATCTAGGGCAAAAATTGGGGATTGGTCCTGCTTTGAGCAGGGGGTTGGACTAGATGACCTCCTGAGGTCCCTTCCAACCCTGAGATTCTATGATTCCTTGGGAAAGGGTTCTAGAATTCCCTCTGCTTTAATTGAGGAGCTAAGCAAGTAACTCACTTGGCTTTCTGTGTCTTCATAGATCAGATGTTTTCCTCCAGGAGTATTCAACAATACTTATCATCAAACAGTCCGTACTGCCAATTTCAGATATCTTAACTAATGCACTGGCTTGTGCACAGAAGCATAACTTCCTCTGGTAACAGGTCCTAGCGTGTTATAGTATCACAGTGAAAGGCATTCTCTCTTGCATAGAGGCTGTTTTTCTCTATTATGTTTCACAGCTAAAGTTGCGAATCTTTCACAGAGGTCATGGAAGTCACAGATTCCATGACTTTCCAGGACCTCCGTGACTTCTGCAGCTGAAGTGGGTGGTGTGGCTGACCCCAGGGCTGCCCGCCTGAGCAGCTCAGGCGACCCTGGGGCCAGCCACACCGGCTGCTGCTCTGGCGGCCCCAGGCAACTGGTCCCAGGCTCTGCCCTGGAGCAGCGGTCCTGGAGCAGCAGCGGCTCCACGGATCACCTCCACCTGGAGGAGCATCAGCGGCCGTGGGGCCTCGGGTCACTCCTCCTGAGGAGAAGCAGCAGTGATGGTGGGGCCCCAGGCCACCCCCAGCCCAGACTGGTGGCCCACGGGCTGCCTCCCACCCGGAGCAGCAGCGGCGGCAGCAGGGTCCCAGGCTGCTCCCCACCCCCAGGAGCAGCAGCATCTGCTGGAGCACCCCACTCCCCCCAGCAGGTAAGATTTAGTTAGGGGTATTTTTAGTAAAAGTCACGGACAGGTTACTGGCCATGACTTTTTGGATATTTTAGCCTGTGACCTGTCCGTGACTTTTACTAAAAATACCCGTGACTAAATCGTAGCCTTATTCACAGCACACAAACAAAGAAGTAGAAAAAATGTAAATTATCTTGCTGGAAGGTTGCAATGCAACACTATTTTATTTCTGACAATTCAGAACGATAACACACAAGAGCCCAAAAACACACAGAGAGAAAACAGGCTGCTCCCTAAAACAGAGAGGCACAGTTCAGCCACTTTGCTTTACACTGGGTGCCTGCAAACTGACCCTGCTCAAACACTTTGCTACTGAGTCTCCTAGCCTGCAAGTGAGACCAGAGAGACCTCCTCTCCCCTTAAAGAGATAGCTTACAATTCCAGCACAGCCCTCCAAACACCAGAGAGGACTGTGTTATTGGTGCTGAAGGTCCAAGGTTGGGTCTCCACTAATAATTGTGTCATCAGTGGAACTTGAACCTCAGTTGATGTCAGATGCTTGGGACAAGGTTTTCTAATGAGAGTGGAGGAGTATGCAATATGCTGGCCTACTATTCGTCAGCATGTCTTCCTTTAGTGATCAGTCCCAGATAATATTCCAGATATTATCTCTGCTCTGAAGAATTTCTTCTTTCACTTGGTGTGAAAGATCTGAGACTGAAACTCTGCTGATGACTGCAATGTCTGTCTGTGCAGCCATGATTTGTTGCACAGTTAATTTGGCATGGTAGTGAAAATAGAGAAAAATCACACACAAAGCTAGGAAAACTATAAGACTAGACAGACTAAAACACAGATAAGCCTGGTTAGCTATGCCCTGACCTATTAGCACCGGAGCTGGGATAGTGAGTTTACAAGCTAAAAATCTCAAACACCTTTACAAACCGTTACGAAGCCTCCCAACACTCCTGGCTGGTATCATAGGTAAATGTTGTTATATTCTATGCATTTTACAAATGGTAACATGAGGCACAAAGCACTTAAGTGACTAGCCTAAGAACAGTAAGACAGTGGCCAAGTCAGAAATAGAACTCATATTTTACAAATTAAGATGGTTTCTATTTGAAATACCTGTTTGATGTGCCATAGATGTGTGTATTGTTTTGAGCTTCTAGAAAGAGTAAAATCAAGCCTCCATTATCTATCTCTGTTTGGCTATTTCCAGAAACCATAGATTTTGACCAGTGGGGTTATCTGGGTGTCACTGAGGATATAATGAAGAACAACAAGGTTGCACATGTGTAGCTGAGGCCCTGTAGCACCTCAATTGTAGGGATGTTGCATGAGGCAGAGAAAACTGTTGTATTAATTTTCACGGAATAAGTTGGCTAAAGGTGTTAACACAACCCAGTTACTGTCCAACATTAAACAGTGTTAAACAAGGTTTAGGGTTTGGTATACAGAGACCCCAGCCTGCTTAGCAACATGGCAAACACACCATTAAAAATCCTTTCAACCTTTTATTTAAGATACAGAAAAGAAGGAAAAACAGTTAAAGAATTTGAAATATAAAGTATTAAAAAAAGGTTTTCATTACAACAAAATCCCTTATTCCCTTTCTTTTTAGCTGTAGACAGTTTTTAGAAGCAAAAACCCCACTCTTATTTGACAAGCTCTTAGATGGTATCTAAGATGGCAATAACTATCCTTTTGGGAAAAGAGAAATTAGTTAAGGTGGGCTGGAGATGTTGCTGCTGATGTTGTTGGCGTCCAATTTTAGAAGGAAAAGTCCCCTTGTTTGAAAGTTTCTTGGGTGGTATTAAAGATGATAATACCTGTCATCGTAAGTGGTGTTTGGGATTCAGCTAGAGCCGGTAGAAGTGGTGATATCATCTGGTCCCCCTCTCTCTGGCCCGTTCCAGTTCAGACGCCTCTCCAGATCAGGATGATGAAGGCCTGGGGTTCCAGGAATGGTTGGCATGGCAGCCACATGATGGTGAAGCTTGCTTCAGTAACCTCTGTTTGTTCTTCCTGCCTGTATCTCTTTTTGTTCTTTCATCCTTTTCCCACAGAATCTCTCTCTTTTAAGTACCCAAAAGGGGAGTGATGTGTGGAATAAGCCATCCCCTCATTATTTTCTCTACCTATCAGGCTTAATATCCTACATACCAATTTTGGCTCCACATCTCCTGTTTTTAACATGCATAATTTCAACATAGTCTTTGAATCAACTTGGCCTTTTTGTTTATACTAATTCTGTCTCCCTTTTGTACCTTTTCCCATCAATATTTGTTATTCCAGGCTACTGTAACATCATATCAACTATTACATACTGTCATAAATATAAAGGGAAGGGTAAACCCCTTTGAAATCCCTCCTGGCCAGGGGAAAGCTCCTCTCACCTGTAAAGGGTTAAGAAGCTAAAGGTAACCTCGCTGGCACCTGACCAAAATGACCAATGAGGAGACAAGATACTTTCAAAAGCTGGGAGGAGGGAGAGAAACAAAGGGTCTGTGTCTGTCTATATTCTGTCTTTGCCGGGGACAGACCAGGAATGGAGTCTTAGAACTTTTAGTAAGTAATCTAGCTAGGTACGTGTTAGATTATGATTTCTTTAAATGGCTGAGAAAAGAACTGTGCTGAATAGAATAACTATTTCTGTCTGTGTATCTTTTTTGTAACTTAAGGTTTTGCCTAGAGGGGTTCTCTATGTTTTTGAATCTAATTACCCTGTAAGGTATCTACCATCCTGATTTTACAGGGGCGATTTCTTTATTTCTATTTACTTCTATTTTTATTAAAAGTCTTCTTGTAAGAAAACTGAATGCCTTTTCATTGTTCTCAGATCCAAAGGTTTGGGTCTGTGGTCACCTATGCAAATTGGTGAGGCTTTTTATCCAACATTTCCCAGGAAAGGGGGGGTGCAAGTGTTGGGAGGATTGTTCATTGTTCTTAAGATCCAAGGGTCTGGGTCTGTAGTCACCTAGGCAAATTGGTGAGGCTTTTTACCAAACCTTGTCCAGGAAGTGGGGTGCAAGGTTTTGGGAAGTATTTTGGGGGGAAAGACGTGTCCAAACAGCTCTTCCCCAGTAACCAGTATTAGTTTGGTGGTGGTAGCGGCCAATCCAAGGACAACGGGTGGAATATTTTGTACCTTGGGGAAGTTTTGACCTAAGCTGGTAAAGATAAGCTTAGGAGGTTTTTCATGCAGGTCCCCACATCTGTACCCTAGAGTTCAGAGTGGGGGAGGAACCTTGACACATACTTTTTGCAGTTGAACTTACAAGTCAGGTAAATTTGTAGGCCAAGTTGTCACAACAGAACCCAGCTTGAGTGTCAGAGCCAAGGGTAAGTTTCTGGGGCTGTAAGAACTGCCCCTCCCCATTTTTACTTTCAACCTGAGCAAATTTGATATGGAAATAAATGAGACATGATGTATCTTGAAGCCCTCCCCCCCCCCCCCCCCCCCCGCCTTCCATGGCATTGTCAGAGAAACTCTGAGGGCAGAAACACACTTTGACACAACACCTTTCAGGTGCATTCAATACCCTTAGAAAAGCAATGGAACAGGAGAGAGAAAAAACGAGACAGAGGCACCTCCCAATTTGGCGGTGTCTCTACAGTAATTCTCAGCTGCTAGTTCCAAACACACACAAAAAATAATATTTTTAAAGTGTACAGGAAGACTAGCTGCTACTAGCTACATTATGTAATTGGAAGAACATGAAAGGAACCAGGACACTCATAGTAAATAACCCTTCCAGGAGAGACAGTAATAGCTTGCTGCATAGTGGAACATTTTAAGTACCTTATTTTAAAATTTTATAATGCAGTGATAATAGCTATCAATCAAGCAAGGCAGCCCTCATGGAAATACTTGGACTTTTATCGTGTAGGGTAAAGATTCTGGCGCTAAGCCTGTTTTTCATAGACTCAGTGTCAAAGGGTAATGATGCTCTGAGTGGAAGAAAATCAATATAATATATATATATCTGATGTGAACAAGGAATAGGAATTAGGAGAGTTCTTTGCAACACTCTTGAGCCCTAAGCTATTTATAATGTTACCGGTATTGGCTTAATAGAGATAATTTGATAAGTCAAGTCAAATGGGCATTGTTCATCTTTCAGAAAAAAATCCTCAGACCTGAAGACTGGTATTAGATGTGCTGGGCCAAATTCATTCTTGGTGTAATCCTATTGATGTGACTGGAACTACACTAGGGATGTATGTGGGCCTGAGTATATAGTAATTACACAGTATGAGTAAAAAGGACTTGAGTAAGAAGTACTAGTGGATAGGGAGCTGGACTGGGATTCAGTTCAATTCAATTCAGTTCTTGACTCAGGCTCAGATTTTCTGTGGCAAGTCACCTAATCTACCCTGTGCCTCAGTTGCCTAAGTGGAAACTGGGGCATGCTGAGAGGATAAAATCTATTAATGACTGTGACCTGCTCAGGTACTAGAGTGGTGGAAGCCAGATAGAAGATAGATACATACACAAGTGATGCTGAGGTGTCACTTTTTATCACCTCTTATGGATGGATCTGATAATCACAGACTGATTACAGACAACTCTTTATTGAATTTAATAGTAACAGCTACATTTTTGTAAAAGGAGGGTGATAATACTTAGCAGCAATTCCCTTCATTATAGGATCTTAAAGTGCTTTACAGAGATGTGTAAATATTAATATACATGTGCATATATATATATAGATGAAAGCCCATACTGTAGAATCGGTTAATTTGTAAAGTATAAACTGGCTGAGAACTTAAAAATTGGACAATAACAGACTGCAGATCCCAGAGGTAATTAAACTTGGGTGATTTTCTAAATAAAAAGAGCTCTCAACCGTGCTTGTAGCTGTTTCCCTTTCTTCATGCTGACTTAACAGCCATTCTAGGCTTCAGAGTGACACACTGACAGAGTGACATTCCTGGAATCTTATTATGCAGATAAAACATACTGTGTATGTACTATATGTATTTGTATTTTACAAATTGGAAGATGTCATCACTCCTTTGGCCCATTCTGCTTCTTTTCCTTCCCCAGCGCACTTTTACTATCAAACTATAATAAACTATTATTTACTCCAGCGTGTGACTGGAGAAGCAGTTCCTCACAGAATAAAGGCAATGTAGCCCTGTTTTATTCATAACTCGCCATAGAATTCAGTGGGGAGCTCTGTTTAAAAATTGATGCGATATGGACCATGGGGAGGAAGGAAAGACTGAATGCCACAGAGAAAGGACTAATGTGTGCTTAATGCTTGTTTCTGAGCGAAGTAGGAGAGGATTCTGCAAATGAGTTTTGGGAACGCTGATCTCCAGGCTGTGATTGTCACAGGTGAGGGGTGTTAATTAGCCACACATGCCTTATAGTTAATTAGACAGAGCAATCTTAGTCTGATAATTCCCATGGAATAATTCATTACCCAACACTGTTCTCTGGCTGTCACAAACAAATTGTTGATTGGAGTTAGTGCCTCCTACTTTCTGACTACAAAATTATATTTTGGCTATAATGAGATCCTTCAATTGGTGTACACTTTTTAAAAGAAAAATAGGGCAAGAACTATTGTCTAAATATGATTGTCTAATCTATCAATGTCTAGTGCATCCATCACTGTAATATTACACGGAAGTGAATATTCATTTTCCATCAGATAGAAGCATTTTTTGAGGTTCCAAATGTTCATGTAACTTGTGTACTGAACATTATTTTTAATTACTTCCCATCACTGGCTGCAGTTATTGACTCTGGCGAGGACCAGAATGTGGTAAAACACTTAAAGAAAAGTTTTTTTCCTGGGATTTTCGCTTTGACTAGAAGCAGGGTACACCGGGATTCTTATGAAAAAGCATCTAGTTGGATGGCTTTTTTAATGACTAAAATATTCAGATAAACATCAGGATACTGTGTTGTATATTCAAATAGAAAAAGATCCCTTTTCACCGTACCCCATTGCTCATTACAAGCAACACAATATTTTTCACTGCGATGATAGAGACAAAGACAAACATGCCCAAAAGCCTGCTTAGTTACACTGAGGTGCTTACAGTTAAAACATAGGCTAGCTGTTTTCCAGTTACATGGATAGATAAGACTCTGAAAGATTATGGCAATGAACTCACTAACATCTGTCTGCTAAGATTATGATAGATTGAGTGAGTTGAAAATTGTCCAGTTAGAAGGCCAGCAAATTTCCAACTGCTCAAGATATAGGCACACAGGGAAGTACTGACGTTATACAGTAACATTCAGAAGATGTGTGAATATGACAATTTTTGGTTCTCTGCTTCCTGACAGTGAGTGCTGTGTGGAGAATTGAGTATTGGAGAATACGAAAAACCCAAGAATTAGACCTTTGGGACTGAACTGTGTGGTGAATTCTGAGGCCAACATACAACAGTGATTACTGTCAGACAGAAGTTTTTCCCTGTGCAGGGTCCAGACAATGCCTCTTGAGACCCGTAGTAGTGCTGTGGGTGGAAAGGCTCTTGGGCAGAGTAGCTATTCAGGGTGTCTTTTCAACCAGGCTTATATGGATCCCATTGAATAAGAAGCTCCATTTTGGGGGTTGGACGGGCACCAGTCAATATTCCAGCTGAAGGGGTGGGATACTGGTTTCACAGGGCTGTGCTGCTGCCTTGAGCCCTGTCAATGGGCTAGGATGAAATCTATCCTCCATCCGCAATGCTTGCAGAGTTCTCAGCATAAATGTGAATTCCTTGAGCTTCATGGATAGGAAACCAGGGGGTGGGAAGTGGAGATGTCAGTCCAGGTTTGAATGTTTTTTCCAGCATGAGAGAAACTAAGCCTTGATTTTAAAAGGGGGTTCAATATGGTCTTCAGTACTTCATTTCACTTTTGCACATGTAAATAATTATGGGTGCAAATATATGTAGGTGTAATTTTCTGCCCTTACCAATGGTTGTCCAGGTATCACATCTGCAGGCACAAGACAGCCTATAAAAAACATGCCTGCTAACATTAGCAACCCAGACCACTGTATCCACAATTGTTTGCACACGCAGTGATGCGGGCAAAAAAACAAAGCACTTTGTACCCTGAATGAGGCCTTGTTTCATTTTTTGAACAAAGCAGAGATGGATTTAAAAAAAGACGCTAATTAAAAAATTCCCTTGTTGACAATGTACAGCTGGGAGGGTTTCCCAAGTCCTCTCTGTGATAAAAATGGAGCCACTATGTAATAATGTTCTGAATACCAGGATGTAACCTGGGCAGTTAGGGTAAATTGTTGTATATTGGGTGTATACGACTTTCCTGGGTCAATACATCCATCTAGCAAGAAAGGGCTGCGAGAAGAACAGGGAAGCAATATAATGGTTTCCCTAGACAAGCACATCTAGGTAGACACTTGAAAGACAGTGAGACAAACAGTTGGCTTAAGAAAATCCTGTATCCTGACTCCAACAAACTGTAAATCTTGTTTTGCCATAGCTGGGAGTCACCAGATCAAAGGGCAACAAACAGTTTAAAAGTGTCATGATTCCTCCAAAGCGGGGGCTTAGTCACCAGCGCCTGTCCAGAATGTCAAGGTAGTTCAATTTCTGACAGGGAGAAGCTGACACAGGGAAAGGTAAGCCTTAGGGAAAAACTAGATGTGCCTACAATTTTGTTGTATATATTTTCACTGAAATGCTTTTGTGCTAAATATCTGCTTTAAGGAAACTGATTGGTCACTGATTTACCTCTCCCATTGCACCAAAGGGAACAGAACTGCAGGGTCTGAACCTAAGCCAGGCATGGTGAGGCAATCACGGTTGATAAACATGGGACTGCAGCCCAGAGCCTGGTCTGACAATGGGAGCACTGCATGATTTCACCCCAAGAGACAAGTAATGGCTAGACACCTCAGACGTAGAAGGGTGAGTTTGGAGAAGCCAGGAATGGCCAAAGATGCATTCTGCCCAATAATTGTGGCACTCTCATTGCAACATCAGGACTTCAAATAGTTCAGACAGTTATCATTACGTTTAAGATGTTCTGAACCATTTATCTACCAGGTGTATATCTTACCAACATATAATGGATATAATGGCTATGGAATTTTATATGGTTTCTGAGATTATAGATACAAAACTACCCTCTTTTATCTGAAGCATTCGGTATAAATGTAATCTAGCACGTCACTGGGAATAGGATGTCTCATCTGAAGCACATTTCTGTAGAAAACAACACTTTCAGTGGCACCATTGCTCTATTTAAGGGCCAGTTTATGATTTATATGCAGCTCTGCATTGCAGTGCATCCCATCCACTCACTGGCCCTTGAAAAGTTCAGCACCTGGCCAGCAGTGATTGGAGAGCAGCGCCACACTCACACCCTGTTTCCACCGTCTCTGCTCCTGTAGAGGTGGTTTGCACCTCTGGGGACACATGGGAGTGATTCTCTGTGCTCCTTGAGTGCATGACCCTTGAATGGGCCCCCACACTCAAAGAGCCTTATTTGGTGAAATGTTAAAGAAGTTAGAGAGCATTGTGTAAATGAAAACAATCTGGTGTCAGCCGTTTCAGAGTACTGAGCCCAGTCTTGTCACCTTTAGTTATGTAAGTTGGAGGAGTTTCATGGGCACACACATGGACACTCAGCAGGTTGCGGTGTTTGGGTCCCACAATACTGGGCCCCTTTGCTCTTAAGTTTCCTTTGTCTGAGTAGACTGCAATACTCTCTCTTTCTGTGGCTTCTCTGGCACATTTCCTGGGCCCAGGCTCCCTATCTGTTAACTGTTCGTGGAAATGGGGCCTCACAGCCCAGCTGCCCTAGGCCCCCAGGACCAGTGCTGACCCATCTCGACTCCCAGATAACTCAAACACACCCTTTCCCTGACTTCTAACCTTGTGAGGACTCTAGTTTTTAGTTCACCTCTTTAGGGGCACATAAAAAACAAACAGACACACAGGTTTTGCATAGCGTTTCAAAAACCAACCACTCTTTTCTTTGGCTAGCATAAGAAATATACAGATCTAGAGAAAACAATGAGATACCTGTATGCATTTCCCTGCCTCAGTTTCCTCCCCATATTAGTGATTTTTGGGCTTAGGGTGGAGTCCTCTAAGGACCACAGGAATCCCCCTTCGTGCACGTGGATTCTCCTCCAAATCATGTAGTGAGTCTGTCTCTGTTTTTCCTCTGCAACCAGTTTCCTTTTTTCTTGCCTGGTCCCTTAGCTAGACAGGATCCCTGAGCTACAAAAGAATACCCCCTCTGTTCCTCTCTCCTGCCCAAGCTTCCTTTGTGAGTTCCACTTACTTTCTCCCCTGAGGCTTTCAGGCACTGTGATTTTTTTATGACCCAGAGCTAACACCTGATCTTTGTTCTCCTCTTTGGGGTTTTTCCACTCTTCAAATCTCTACCTCCTGCAGAGAGGATGGAAGAAACTGGTTTTATCTAGGATGCAGTTACTCTTTTGTTCTCTCCAGGTATGATCTGTAAGTTGCAGGTAGAATAATACAGCAAGGTTTACAAAAAGGCAAATGTTGGTTCCGCCCATTAAATGCTGGTATATAGTTTTGCCACCATCCATATGGCTAAGAAAATGTTTCAGGATCAATATAAAGTTACAATAACAGATGCTTATTTTTAACCAAACTTTTCAAGTACTGAGAATTATTATTACTAAAACAGGGCCCCTGCTGTTATGTCTCTTGCACATGTGCAACTCTCATTGACATTAATATGCAACTGACAGCTGGATTAAGCTCTAGTAGGGTCAAATACCACTGGCCACATTTGTGTGCAGTTACAAGGGTGTAAACCTATAGTAAATCTGTTGAAACCGATGAAGTTACTACCAATTTGCATCAGTGTAACTGAGAGTAGGATTTGACCCTCTGTTTTGTGGTTTATGAAGATTCTATTAAGTATGTTGACCATAATCCTATTTTGTCTATCTCATATTGTGTTGTTTGGCTAGGCAGCCTTAGACAGGCACTGGAGAAGCTCTCTCCCTCCCTCCCCACCCTTATTTATGTCAGATTTTGATGGGTTGTGGTTTGGCTTAGAACACAGAGCAAAATCTCCAGAGAACAAATTAAACCAGTTACAACTCTGATGTAGTACCAGCCCTGGAAGTCAATTATACATCAGCTACTTGGCAAAGACCCATAACACCTGCCAGAAATGAAGGGAAAGGGGAAGAAAAAAACAAGGGTAATAACAACCATAGCAGTGTGGTTTTGAGAAAATTCCTAATGTAAGAAGTCAGGGGGAAAATATGGAGATATACTATAGCTTTCTGGTTTTTCCTTTTTTGGGAAGTGCATGCAACAGTTTCATTTGGTTGTATTATGATCTGTGGGGCTGGTTCAATGTAGACAAGTCTTTATTTGTTTTGTAATTTCTTTCTGACATTACTAATAGATATGGAAAAAGTTATGGCTATCGGCCACTGTGATGTTCAACATACAATCTGCAAATGAATCTGTTATTCTAAAGGTGGTTTGAATTTAACACTAAAGAGTCATTGCCCACTTCCATTATTTGCAGACATTCGTTGCAAATAGATTTTATTCACACAAAGGTTTGGGGAATAGCTGTTTTCCATTTGCATTTTTTTTTCAGTTGCAGTTCTTTATGGAATGAGAGATTAGTAAGAAATAAACTTCTGAAATTATTGTTTAAAAGAAATTGAAATTTCACACTCTGCAAATTGCTAATTTAATGCAATATTGGAAAATAAATCCCCAGTCTGAGAACTTCCATGTAATTTTCAGCCCAGAATGAATTACACCGAGACACAAGCCCTAGTATCTCCCTAAGTCCCCAACCATGTAACGTGAGGATCTAAATGTAGTGGAAAGGCTAGAGTTCCTTTGTGCATGTGTTTGGACAGATTGCAGATGTCTTGTTCTGGAGGGATTTTGCATCCAACCTGTGCATCACAGAACAGTACTCCATTATTGCTCTCAGAAGGATTGTGAATTAGCACAGGAGGTGGCCAGTACATTCATGCATTGCACAAATCCATCTGGCCTCAGACCTCACAACATTTGGGGCAATGCTGCTACTCTTTCCTAATCCCTGGAGCAGTAGGTGTAGTCTGGTTGAACGACCTGAACAGCTTAGGATGGAGATACTGTTTCTCGGCTCCACAATGTTTTCACCTGGAGCAAAACTGATTTAGATAGGCTTTCCTCTTTGCAACAGAATTTTGTCCTAAATTAAAAAATTCCAGACCAAAGAAGCTATATGGAAACTGCAGCTGAATGTTACCAGTGGTATCGTGAATGGGACCTTTAATGCATTCATATTTGTGGCTATTCAGACCTTTACCTTGAAAATCCACAGACCTCAGTTTTGTTTTGTCCTTTTAATTTGAGACAGCAAGTAAGAGAGCAATGTTTACAGGATTGGCTAAGGGACAGGCATGACAAGCATTCAGAACTGGCTATCAGTGCCACTGGCTTTGACTTGTATTTTCCCCCAGAGGTGCTCCACCCCTGCTCCACCTCCTCACCAGAGGCCCAGCCCCTGCTACGCCACATCGACTGAGGCCCCCTTCCCGCCACCGCTCCCTCCTCTCCACTCCCCATTTCCTGAGCACCTCCTGCCTGCTGAACAGCTTGTTGGGGGCCAGCCCCTGGGCCCCATGGAGCAGCTGGCTGGGGGACAGCCCCATGTGGAACCACTGTGGCTGGTGGGTGCTGAACATCCCCTATTTTTTTCCGTGGGTGCTTGAGCCCCGAAGCACCCACGGAATTGGCACCTATGATCAGTGCAGTGAAAGGAAACCACCTGCAAGAAGCAACAGCTTTCCAAACGTTAACATCACCACCCATATCTTTAGACTCCAGTATTCTCATTTGTACCCTCAGCAGGTTGCTCAGTGATAACGGTATTAGTGAAGGCTTATTCTTTTCTGCTTTAGATTAGGGGTGGTCTGTTTTTCTCCTAATTTACATTTTTAAAATGGAAAATATCAAGGGGATTCTCTCTTAGAACATGTAAATATCACCAGAAGGCAGGCTGAGTAAGCTGGGAATGAAAATCTGATCTCAGAGTTCAGCTTTGTGTCCAGACAGCTAAGCTGTTGCTACCCTAAAGCCCCAGTGCTCACATCACATCCAATGACTGGATAGCGAAGATGCTGCATGGAGGCAGCAGCAGCACCATATTCAAGTTTTTGCTTCATTTTTTAAAATTTGAAATATTGACGGAATTGATTTTTTTTTACTATGGGTCCATCTGTTGGATATTTCTAGGGGAGCTTTCACAAGATGACCCGTAAAGGATTTCTGATGGAGAATTTATTGGGGCTTTTATGGGTCATACATAATTTATTCTAAGTATTCATTGGGCCCTGGAATTAAACAAGGGTAAACAAAAAATAAAGAGTTTCAGGAGCCTGACTAAAAATCCCTTCCCCTTTTAGTGGCTCTGTTTTCATTGTCACATCTCTTGTGATGTTATCATTTCTGATTCACTTGTCAGTGGTTTCCAGGGTAGACCTGAATTTATAATGTAAAAAACAAGCAGGAAAAAAACCCCTTTCTTCCCTTCCTTATGTATCATTGTATCATAAACAAAGAAACCAACAAAGGGCTAAAGCCCACTTTCTCCTTCTTTGCAGGACACTTTTAAGAAACTAGCCCATTATCTACTATATTTGTGGTAACATTCCTGAAAGAACTGCATTCTGGGAAAATCATAGGTACACTCCAGTAGGCAGGCTGCAATACATCTGTTGTACCTGCATGGTACTTCCAGTTTTGGAGATACTGATCTTCATTCATCTACCTTTGCTACATCTGCATTTAGACTCATGATTGTTTAAAAAAAATTATTCTGCCAAGACTTCAATAAAGTGCAATAAAGCTATGGCTATAACTGGTCAAATACTGAAAAATATTGCTTGGGAACATTTGCTTGAATGCTGCTCTATTCAGCCATTATTGTGCTCCTTGGTCATTATTTTAAGTACATTCATTTTCATACAACAATAATTGTCCTTCATATGAATGCCCTTTTGTAAACAAGGATATTTGTAAATGAGCAGGAGAGATAGCTTACTTTACTTGCAGGAGGGCAGGGGTGTTTAGAATGAACTGTACCAGCAAAAGCACAGTTTTGCCAGTATAAGGAGCAAAGCTTTCATAGTGTAGGGGTGGCCTAGCTCTCAGGGTTGTGGAGAAAAGCTGAATATGTGAACCGTGAGTGTACCCTAAAAAGTCAGAAACCAGAAGGCAAACAAAGAGAACCCAAAACTGGGTTTTCGACTAAACACCTTTAAAAATGAAAAGTGCCTTCTTTCCATGGATAATTTACAATTTTCACTTTTTAAAAAACCCTGAAAAGTTTTGGTTCTCCAGCCAGATTACATCTGCCATACTGTATCATGGCCTTGGAACTCCCAAAATACACTGTAATGGTTCATTGAGAGGGAGACAATGGTGCATTGTAGGACATGTAGTCCAGCCAGGAAGCCCAGCCTACAGAAAATAAGGGGTATGACACACCTGAACTATCACTCCTGTGAGGCACTGTGTTGGCATTTCTGAATGAAAATTTTCTGTTTTAGGGCCAGAAGACTTTGGTTATTGATTCCCCTCCCCAGGTCAATTTTTTCCATGGAGGAAACAAAACCAAACCATTTTCTGACTAGCTCTACCCAAAATATATCATTTTACATCTCTTGAGTTGTTTTGGGTCTCACTCATGATGTTTTAACATTTGGGTTTGGCAATACTGCATTCATTTTCATTATTTGCTATTCTCCTTTTTAAAGCAAGAAGCAGACATTGTATCATGTGACTTAAGGTTATCAGTCTGATACCCTATCAAAATAAGCAGTTCATAAGCAACCCCTGGCTTGAAATAATGTTTGCCAAATAGTTATATAAAGTGAATAGATTTGTACAAATCAAAGTCTGTTCACAAACTATTTGTAAACAGAATAAAGGGAAAATTTTGGATTATTAATGTTTTACGTAGCAGTGTTGATTTAAAACAGAAAATAGCCCCACCCTTCATGAGACACGAAAACAAAGAGGAATCAGTAATATTACTCACAAGTTTTCAAAGCTGGGCTTCTAGCTGTTTCATGCCAGCAGTTTTATTTGTGTTCTTAATTTTGAGATGTAACAGCACCTCATCTGTTACTGGGATTGTAAAGGAAATTGGAAAAGTGTCTCTCTCTAAAAATTCCTCTCTAAATTAACTCTTCAGTAGCATTTCATAGGCTGGCTGATTTGCCCTGTTAGGGTATGTCAACACTGCAGCTGGGAGTGACACTCCAGCCCTGGTAGACAGACTTGCACTAATGGGGCTTGAGCTAAAATGCTAAAAATAGGAGCTCTGGTGGAGACTTGGGCTGGCCACCCATGCACAGACCAGGGAGTCAGGAAGGCTTAGAGTTGCTTAGAGCCCGAGTTGCCACCAGAGCTACAACATCCACACTGCTATTTTTAGCGTGCTTGCTCCCAGCTGCTGTGTAGACATATCAAAGGAAGCTGTGCTCAGCTTGCCTGTGACATAGTAGCTATCCCCCAGCTGATCTGGTGATTTAATTACCATTAGTGACCTCAGTTGTGAAAGGATCAGGCAGGACTACATAGAGAGGGAAGAGAACTCAGTGAGGAAGGAGACCGGTAGGGAGGAAGTGCTCTCTCAGAACAGGTTGAAGAGGGTTTACAGGGGGTAGGTTAGCCTCCTGTGGTAGGTATGGAAGTAGGGTTTGTAAGAAGTAGAGAGGTCTCTGGGAGAAGATGCTAGAGTCCCCAGTCAGGAACCCTGCTGGTAAGGAAGAGCTCCAGGGGAAAAGCCCTGGGAAGCATTACTCTTCTTCAGAAGCATACCAGGGCCCAGGAGAAGAGATGAAAAGCAGGAAAATTCAGCACAGCCCAAGGGGGTAGAAGAATCATTTATCTGTATGTTTCAGATTTCAGTTGGATTTTGTTACCCTGGAAGGAGTCTGAATTTAAAAGGTCTAGATGCTTAGGCCAATGAAGACATAGAAGCAATCCATTACAGGGCTAAAAAAGTGGTCAACAGGGAGCACTGGAGACAAAGGCCCCTGCAATGCCACGCTCCAATGACAGGGCAGATGGTGAGTGGTACCACTTACACACCACACATGTCTTTTGCCTTCTTACAGGGGAGCAGGGAAGACTTGGATACTCAGTCTGTTAGCCATCAAAAGTTTGAAATGGTAGGAACAACTTTCTGTTAAAAGTTTGATTGTGTGTGGCCATTGCATGGGTACCTGGAGTTGGAGGGTACAAGGACCAGTCTTCTTATGTGCCCCATGCTGAGTGCCTTGGAGATGTGCTGAAAGCTGGAACTCCCAAGGCTCTCAGCACTTCACACAATCAAGTTAATTATATGTGGGACAGGAGGAGACTAAACAAACACTAGTACTAACTGGTACTGTATGTAAAAAGGACCTAGGGGTGACAGTGGACGAGAAGCTGGATATGAGTCAGCAGTGTGCCCTTGTTGCCAAGAAGGCCAATGGCATTTTGGGATGTATAAGTAGGGGCATAGCGAGCAGATCGAGGGACGTGATCGTTCCCCTCTATTCGACATTGGTGAGGCCTCATCTGGAGTACTGTGTCCAGTTTTGGGCCCCACACTTCAAGAAGGATGTGGATAAATTGGAGAGAGTCCAGCGAAGGGCAACAAAAATGATTAGGGGTCTGGAACACATGACTTATGAGGAGAGGCTGAGGGAGCTGGGATTGTTTAGCCTGCAGAAGAGAAGAATGAGGGGGGATTTGATAGCTGCTTTCAACTACCTGAAAGGGGGTTCCAAAGAGGATGGCTCTAGACTGTTCTCAATGGTAGCAGATGACAGAACGAGGAGTAATGGTCTCAAGCTGCAGTGGGGGAGGTTTAGATTGGATATTAGGAAAAACTTTTTCACTAAGAGGGTGGTGAAACACTGGAATGCGTTACCTAGGGAGGTGGTAGAATCTCCTTCCTTAGAGGTTTTTAAGGTCAGGCTTGACAAAGCCCTGGCTGGGATGATTTAACTGGGAATTGGTCCTGCTTCGAGCAGGGGGTTGGACTAGATGACCTTCTGGGGTCCCTTCCAACCCTGATATTCTATGATAATTATGCTATAGCAGATTTCAGGACCTTGTAGGTCAGTTTCCTGTTGGAGGAGAAACCAGTGACATGGAGTAAAGACATCATCTAGTACCATTTGTTTATTTACAAAATAATGGTGACACAAGTCCCATTTCTTCTAACAGTGGTGATCACAAACTGAGTCTCTTCTCATGCTACAATTGTTGTTGTGTTGTTATTTGTATTGCTGTAGCACCCAGGAGCCCCAGTCACAGACCATGGCCTCATAGTGCGGGGTGCCGTACAAACACCAGTCAACTTCGTCTTGCAGAAATGTCAGTTAACACAACACTGGTCTTTCACCAATGGTCTTCTCTCATACCTGGCATCTCACAGTTTAGACACACTGTTACCACCACCCTGGAGCTATTTACCTGGGAAAAGCCCGAGCTAAAGCTGCTTAAAAATGAGCCTCAGCATCAATCCTCCTTGTATGCAGCTGCTTTGCAATACAAAGGACCCTCAGAGCAGGTTTGACTACCCAGACAAATGACACTTTGCCTCACACAATCCCCTTACCTGGGTCCTTGGAGTTTCATCCTGGGTTTCATTTATCAACAATGCATAACATATACAGCATTAGCAACTTTCAGTGCTTCTAAATGTCCAGATTCTAGATCTGATTCTCCTTCTACTTACACAGCTATAAATCAGGAGTAACTACTTTGAAGACAGTGGACTTGCTCTGAGGTATAAGTGATGCAAGAGAAGATCTGGACTGCTTGTGTTCAGGGTGAGAATTCATGCAGGACTTTTTTCTTACTAGTCACCCACTGCTCTTCTCCAGAAGACCAAACTATTACTTTTGTGGGCCTGAGTCTCCACCCATACTGTTATAACTATTAATTATTTGTATTACCGTAGCACCTATGATTACCAGTCATAGACCAGGACCCCATTGTGCTAGGGGCTGTGCAAATAGATGGTACCTGCACCAGGGAGCTTCCAGTCTAAGTGGTTTTACATTGATACAAGTCCTGTAATGGAGTTGCATCTGATTTTTATACTGCTGTAAATGCAAGCAGAATCAGGGCCTATGACTCTTAAATCTAAGAAACGATGCTTTTTGAAGGTTGCTTTTCATTGCCTCTCTGAATTTTAAGAATTGGGTCCATCTGTAGCACTGGGAGAGCCTAACAAAACGTTTTGGGTGAATAACTGCCCCCCCCTTGAAATCAATGAGGGGCAGGAATTGAAATCCAACCCTTTTGCTCTCACTATTTATGGTTCCTGCCTGTTCCCCTCCTGGATCGTTAAGATGAGAAGCAGATGTAACAGCTCAAGAATAATTGTTTTTAAAAAAGTTTGTTTTCAGATAACTGGGTGAATATAAATCTGTCCCAGACCAACCACAAAAAGAAAAGGGGCAAATATAAGATGTCGTTCTTTTACAGCAGACAGAAACCATTTTTAGATCCTTATAATCCATCAGTACCATTTTTTAAAAAAATCTGCTTTGTATTGTGCCAAAATTATGAAACGGTGTAGGAATAGTGTTGTTAGAGTCACATAAAAACAAAGCTCTCAGTATGAGAAATCTCTCACCCATCAAAAATACACAAACCTAATGCAAACCCCTCCGTTTGTTAATTTACCGAAATAAAGTGTTTTGTGGCAGAATAAAATAAATTCAGAGCATAAAAAAACAAAGCAACCCATAACTGAGTGTAACAAACCTGGTACCCTTAATGAAGTTGCTATAGTTGAATGAAGTTATGTTGCTCATGGGAGCTTCAGCAATACTATAAACTTCTCAAATACTCCTTTGCCAGATTGACATTTCATTTCATATAAATCTTAGCATATACCTTGCTTATGCCAGTGTCCCTTTTAGTCTCCGGTGCAGCCAGCATCAATTATAATCCTAGTCTATCTCTTGCCATTTAGGACCTGATTTTCAGCTTCCATTGACTACAGCTGGAGTTCTAGGTGCTCAGCATTTCTGAAATGCCACAGTTGTCTGCATGGATCAGTTCAATAAACCTACAATTAAGTAATAAGATAATCCTAAACGAGGCTAACTTTCAGAAGTTACACTGCTGTAAGTGGTGACTGAGATAGTGTCGCACCCTATTCAAGCGCAGTAAAGGAGCATATCAGGAAAACAGGTGCAGTCAACAGAAGAATCCATTCTACATTGAATGCAAAGATGGGTCTTTGTCCTGGAAATGCAGAAATTATGATTAATAGGCAAGGCCGGTGCTATGTTATACCCAAGCTCTCTAAGACCTTTCCAGTGTGTTTTAACTTGCCACTGATATTCATTTTGACTTGATAGAGCCTGGGTAGCTGCAAAGTGTGTTGCGTTCAGCAGTGAAGTCCTTCCCTCTGAGTAAAAGTAGCAACCACAGATCCTGTGGCCCCCTCAGGGCCCTCTCTCAACACTGTCCTTCACACTAGTCTCTTCGCTGATCCCATGTAGACACCCCTCTGGAGTGCACCAGGTGCAGAATTCCCACCATGTGACTACTCTGCTTGCAGTTTTCTCCAGGCAGTCCCTCTTCGAGGCTTTGGGTGAGCCCTCTGCATCTACCATGAATTTCACCCTAGTAAAGGAGCTGCCCTAGATGTTATGAATATATATCTAGATAGCAAGCTAGATATCCACAGGAACTGGTTGAAAATTGATTAGAAGAATTTCCCTTTCCCCACTTACCTGGCAATCACAAACAAATCTCTTTCTTTCATTGAATCATCTGTCTCCTTTGTAGAGACTTTATACTGCTTTAGCTATAATCTAAATTAGTCAGTTTATAACAAGTATCCAACAAAAAGGAAACTGGAAAGAGACTGGGGCCCACATGATCAAATCAATTAAATGATGTACTAGATGTTGCATTATTTAAGTTTTTTTTTTTTTTTTTAAATTGAAGAGCTGATATCAATCCATTGTGAACTCTTTCTTCAATAAACCAAATGTCAAGGGGATAACACTGCTTGTTAGATTTTGTGTAAATTAATCCTTCCTATCAAATATTTTAGTGAGATCAAAGAAATAAAGACTTTCTACTGCCCTGTGAAAATACAGGAAAACATGAAAGATAAGAAATATCCCCTTAATTCAGAGACATGCGTGGAACAAGCTTGTATCAATTCTTTCAGAATCGATATCTTGTTCTGATCAGTGTTAAACAGGCTGATACCTGCTGTGTCAATGAGGTGGAACGCGAAGTGTGACGGCAGCATTTACATTCTATTCCAGATGAGGAATTGTAGATCCTTGCAGTGTCTACTGGGATAAAATAAAGAAGCCCAATTTAAATCATTAATCTGTGTCTTATAACTGTACCAAATAGGTGATGGAGCATCCAGTTCAACTTTTTTTTTTAAACTTTTATTGATTCATCTTTGCCACGTATAATCTTGCAAGAACAGAGACGCTATTACCTAGGCAAGCTGAAACTCATAGCAGTTTCAATTTTAATTTCTTAGTCCCTACCCTGTAGGTAATATTCTATCTACTATCCTATGTTTGTACAGTGCCTGGCACAACAGGGCCTTGGCCTTGAGTGACCCTAGGCACTGCTGTAATAAACGTGATTATTAATAATAATAATAATTAAACCAATGGTGCTGTAAGGTTGGAGTCAGGGTAACATTTTGCAGTCTTTAAATGAGCAAAACTCCCACTAAGTAAACCCATACATCAATCTCCATTTCGCTCACAATTCAGCTGAAGTTTGCCAGCTTCAAAAAGTCATTCTTTGACATCAGTGGGGGTTTTGCTGAGTTACAAATTGCAGAATTTGCAACTTAATATTTTAACCTTTGCTGCTGCTGATTTTATCCAAATTGCTATCCTTAAATAAACAGGGCCAATTTTTATTATTAATTAGGATCTCTCATTCTGCAGTAGCACTTATAAACACCAATTAGGGATCAGAGCTTCAGTGTGATCAGTACTGTACAGATGATGTAAAGCTTATTGTTCCTGTATCAAAGATCTCACAATCTAGGAATTATAGCAAGAAGCAAGAGGTAGGTCGTGGGAACAAGGCATGCAGACCCACCTCTCACAGGTATTTATGCATCAAGCTCACATTAAAATCAATGGGGGTTAAGCATAAGAACATAAAAATGGCCATACTGGGTCAGACCAATGGTCCATCTAGCCCAGTATCCTGTCATCCAACAGCAGCCAGTACCAGATGCTTCAGAGGGAATGAACAGAACAGGGCAATTTCAGAGGTTTAGGGACACCCAGACCATGGGGTGTCCCTGACCGTCTTGGCTAATAGCCACTGATAGACCCATCCTTTATGAACTTCTATAATTCTTTTGTGAACCCATTATTACTTTTGTCCTTCACAACATCCCCTGGCAACGAGTTCCACAGGTTGACTGTGTGTTGTGTGAAGAAGTACTTCCTTATGTTTGTTTTAAACCTGCTACCTATTAATTTCATTGGATGACCCCTGGTTCTTGTGTTACATAAAGTGGTAAATAATACCCCCATATCCACTTTCTTCATACCAGTCATTATTTTATAGACCTCTTTCATACTGCCCCGCCCCCCCAGTCATCTCTTTTCTAACTGAACAGTCCCAGTCTTTTTAATCATATTTAATCCTCATATGGAAGCTGTTTCATACCCCTCACCATTTTTGTGGCCCTTTATCACTTTTTGTATCTGATCCTATCCTTAAGACTAAATCAGAAATTCCTTCTCCCCTTGTGGGTTCCAGGACTAGCTGTACCAAGAAGCTGAGAGTTACAATATCAATGAAGGTGACCAGGGTTGTCGTTCAGAGTGCTCTGGGAAAGATTCTGTAGAGCCATTATATATATATATATATAATTTTGAGATGGGGACACCGGAACAGCATGGGTACCATGGATTTATATGATGCAATTATGATATTTGCTGTCTTATTATCTATCCCTTTGCTAATAGTTCCCAACATTGTTAGGTTTGTTTGTTTGTTTGTTTTTTGACTGCCACTGCACACTGAACAGTCAGCTTTGGACTTAACTATCTTGAGTAATTGTGTAACATCTACAAACTTTGCCACCTCACTGTTTACCCCTTTTTCCATTTCATTGATGAATATATTGACCAGCACTCATTCCAGTAGAGATCCCTAGGGGACCCTGCTATTTACCTCTGCACTGTGAAAACTGATTATCCAGACCCTTTGTTTCCTATCTTTTAACCAGTTATTGATCCATGAGAGAATCTTCCCTCTTATCCCATTACTGCTTATTCTTCTTAAGAGCCTTTGATGTGGGATCTTGTCAAAGGCTTCTAAAAGTCCAAGTACACTATATCAACTTGATCACCATTGTCTGTATGTTTGTTGACACCCTCAAAGAATTCTAATAGTTTGGTGAGGCATGATTTCCCTTTACAAATCCATGCTGATATTTCTCCAAAATATTCTATTTATCTGTGTGTCTGATAGTTTCAACCAATGAGCCTGGTACTGAAGTTAGGCTTACCAGCCACGATCGCCTCTTAGAAAAATTGGCATCATGTTATCTGTCCTTCAGTCATCTGGTACAGAGGCTGATTTAAGTGAGAGGTTACATACCAGTTAGTAGTTGTGCAATTTCATATTTGAATTCCTTCAGAACTCTTGGGAGAATACCATCTGTTACTGGTGACTTATTACTGTTTAATTTTTCTGTTTGTTCCAAAACCACTGCTATTGACCCCTCAACCTGGGAAACTTCCTTAGATTTGTCACCTAAAAATAAGGGCTCTGGTGTGGGAATCTCCCTCACATTTTCTACAGTGAAGACTGATGCAAAGAATTCATTTAAATTCTCCGCAACGGACTTGTCTTCCTTGAATGCTGCTTTATCATCTCAGTTGTCCAGTGGCCCTACTGATGTACTTACAAAAAATTTTTGCTGTTGTTTTTTGTTTCTTTTGCTACTTGCTCTTCAAATTCTTTTTTTGCCTGCCTAATTATACTTTCACACTAGAGTTTATGCTCCTTTCTATTTTCCTCAAAAGGATGACTTCCAATTTTTAAAGGATGTCTTTTTGCCTCTAACTGCCTCTTTTACTCTATTATTTAGGCATGGTGGCATTTTTTGGTCCTCTTACTGTTGCTTTTTTAATAGGGGTATACATTTATTTTGTGCCTCTTATGTTTTTTTAAAAATAGCTACCATGCAGTTTGCAGGTATTTCATGTCTGTGACTGTTCGATCTAATTTCCATTTAACTAGCATCCTCATTTTTATGTAGTTTTTATTTTTTGAACTTAAATGCTGCTGTGGTGGGTTTCCTTGTTGTTTTCCCTCCTACCCCCACTTAAAATATGTTACATTTAATTACTTTATGGTCACTATTACTGAGCAGGTCAGCTGTATTCACTTTTTGTATCTGATCCTATCCTTAGGACTAAATCAGAAATTCCTTCTCCCCTTGTGGGTTCCAGGACTAGCTGTACCAAGAAGCTGAGAGTTACAATATCATAGAATCATAGAATATCAGGGTTGGAAGGGACCCCAGAAGGTCATCTAGTCCAACCCCCTGCTCGAAGCAGGACCAATTCCCAGTTAAATCATCCCAGCCAGGGCTTTGTCAAGCCTGACCTTAAAAACCTCTAAGGAAGGAGATTCTACCACCTCCCTAGGTAACGCATTCCAGTGTTTCACCATCCTCATAGTGAAAAAGTTTTTCCTAATATCCAATCTAAACCTCCCCCACTGCAACTTGAGACCATTACTCCTCGTTCTGTCATCTGCTACCATTGAGAACAGTCTAGAGCCATCCTCTTTGGAACCCCCTTTCAGGTAGTTGAAAGCAGCTATCAAATCCCCCCTCATTCTTCTCTTCTGCAGACTAAACAATCCCAGCTCCCTCAGCCTCTCCTCATAAGTCATGTGTTCTAGACCCCTAATCATTTTTGTTGCCCTTCGCTGGACTCTCTCCAATTTATCCACATCCTTCTTGTAGTGTGGGGCCCAAAACTGGACACAGTACTCCAGATGAGGCCTCACCAATGTCGAATAGAGGGGAACGATCACGTCCCTCGATCTGCTCGCTATGCCCCTACTTATACATCCCAAAATGCCATTGGCCTTCTTGGCAACAAGGGCACACTGCTGACTCATATCCAGCTTCTCGTCCACTGTCACCCCAGGTCCTTTTCCACAGAACTGCTGCCTAGCCATTCGGCCCCTAGTCTGTAGCGGTGCATTGGATTCTTCCGTCCTAAGTGCAGGACCCTGCACTTATCCTTATTGAACCTCATCAGATTTCTTTTGGCCCAATCCTCCAATTTGTCTAGGTCCTTCTGTATTCTGTATCAATGAAGGTGACCAGGGTTGTCATTCAGAGTGCTCTGGAAAGATTCTGTAGAGCCAAAAATTAGATCTCAAAATGATTCAGCCAGGAGCTCACAGAGACACAGCTTAGCTGCTATGCTGTGGCTCATGTATTCTCGCCTCTCAAGCTCTTTAAAGCCAGATGGAATCAAGAATGGTATGTACCTTGAAGGAAGATACTGTATTTCTTTCCTATCTGATTTTTTTTTGTGTGTAAGAAGTGTATGGAAAAAGGAGGAAAATTTAAAAAAATAACAATTTTGGAAAGATCTTCTGCATGATAAATCATGGAACATACTATGGTGCCTCAAAAAAACAAACTCCACCCCCTGCCATTGTGCTCTACTGACCAAATAACATTTGAATGACAAATCATGACACACATTTTGTGGCATGTAAAGATTTCCATCTCTGCCAGGATACTAGTCAATTAGTCTTTATGTGCATGACAAAGCACCGAACACTTTCTGGGACATGTGAAAAACAAAATGAAGGCCTCTTCCAATGAAGTGCAAAGACAGAAACATATTCTGTAGCAAGATAAAGATCCTGAGATCCTACCAGCCTGAGTCTAATTGAGCAAAGCAGAGCACGGTGAATCACATTCTGTGACACGAACAAATTCCAGATTTATCCAGTGTAGTAGTTTGCTCATATAATAAGCCAGACTCGTGAATTGGTAGAAAATGTTTTTCTATGAGCAATCTACTTGTTTGAGTGTTCAAAGGACTTGCATGGGCTAATGCCATCCCCAGCAGCAGCTACACTAATGTATGGTTCTAATTGTACATGCGTGGGATAAATATATTTCATGTCCATCTTGCAAGTGACTCCTAGGCCCAGTGGACAATCATCTGAGAATGTGGTTTCAGAGTCACCCTGGAATTTAAACTGTTTTCTATAGAACTCAAGTTGTAAGATTCTCTCTCTTAAACGTGTAGTGGGGATAACCTTCCCTACATAAGTCAATTTACTGATTAATCTAGGTATCTTTGAACCATGGGCGGCGCCCCTTCTGCCCAAGGCCCTGCCCTGACCGACCCCCTCCCCTGTTCCTCAGAGCCCCAAGCCAGGTCACCCGCCGGCCCCAGCGCCAGGTCACCGCACGCCAGCCTCAGCGCCATCCCCAATGCTGGGCCACCCTCCACCCCCAGCACTGGCCCCAGGGTCGGGCTGCCCACTGTCACCAGCTGCCTGCTGACCTCTGGCCGGAGCTGAGCTCCTGCTGATTTGGCGGGGACAGTGCTTGGCTTAGGGGAGGCTTAGCCTCCCCTGGCCTATTCTATCTGCTGCCTTTGCTTTGAACTAATTCTTCTGAAAGTTCCAGTTTTCTGAATTTCTACACTGGGCTTCATTGTGAAGTTGTAAATCCCCATGCATGGAAATTTCCTAAGGGGAGTTTTTGCCTTCATTAAAGATTGCAGACTGATGCCCATTCATCCAAAACTGTTTTTACAGAAAGGCTGGGCGTGATCATTCCACTTTCATGACGACTGGACATTTAACAATCAAGAAGAAAGGCTACTACATTCTGTTCATACCTCTCATTTTCAATCTCTTTGCCTGACTCCAGAACAGCATTCTTACTGTATCACCCTGAAATAATATGAAATGGAAAGGAGGGGATAAAGGAAAAGAAGAGATTCCCATGGAAAATGCTACATTTTGATGTCCGTGTTTAATCCAAAGTGGTGGTGAGAGGAGAAGGCAGGGGGGGAAAAATAGATGCACTCTAGTAACAAGGAAGTATATCGCCTTTTCTTGTTGCTTTTTCTTTAGCTTGCTTTCACCATTTTCAAGACAGGCTGTTACCTTTTTACATCAGCCCCTACCAGAACACACCATTAGTCCAGCCATTCACCATCAGTTCAGAATAAAGCCATAAATTCACTGGTCAATCTTTTAACCGTTGTTCCTTAGCAGTGAGACTGAGGTAAAAGCATTTGGTTTGCACTCTGACAACAGCTGCATTTTCAGAGTTCCGTTACAGTTCGTAGACAGGTGATCAAGCCTTTATTGTAGTGGGTTTGGGGTTGTGGTCCTTACTTCCCTTTGACATCCCCTCATTCCTCCCTTCCCCACTGCTAATCAACACTGCAGCAGGGTGCTGCTGCAAAAGCACCTAATTAGCCCCTTCTCAGCCAGCTCCAATCAAGAGAAATAGATTGGGGCTGCTGTAACAGGCATGATGCCTGGCCCAGAGATTGGCTCCACCTGTGGGCCTGACAAGCCAGCAGTTATAAGGGCTGGGAGCCAGTATGAAGGGGGTCTACCAGGAGAACGGGCAGTCTCCTGGCAGTGGGCTGACTGCTAGTCAAAGAGGAAACTAACCCTGTAAGCCTTGTAAATAGCTCAACACCGATGGTGGGAGAACTGTGTGTGTAAATAAAGCCACGGGTGCTGCGTAACAGGAAGCCTCTCTGAGCTTTATTGGGGCAGTCAGCAGGCCCCAGGAAGAGGGGTGGGCAGAGGACCCTGTTACAACCACCTCAAATCTTTTTGTTTCTGATGTGCCTGTGTCCATCTGCTGTAATCTGATACTCTTTCAATGCACTTGTAACTATCACACGCTCTTCTCATTATGATGCGGGCTTCTGAGATCAAGTATCATGAACTGGATGTGCAAAAGGAATGTTCTATGTGTGCTATCAAGATAACAATAGAGAAGAACGGACTCCCACTAGTTAAAAAGATCTGGGAAGTCGCTAGTAAAGTAAAATCAATGCCTCTTCCAAGGTCACATTGTGGGGATGTAGCACAGCAGCATCCCCTGCAAATGAGTTAGAATAGTTGTCACAACCAATCTGGGTTAAGTAAACAGAGTGTAAGGGTCACTGGATCTGCATAATAACAGAACCCATGTACGCTACCTTGGCCCACTGTCTGCTTCCTAGGCAGCTAGTGCCTAAAATAAGAGGTGGGATTGCAGACAAAGTCCTCTCCTCCCAACCTTGCAGATTAATTCTATTTTCAAAGTAAAAGACTGGGACACTTTATAGAAAAGGGCAGTGTGGGAGAAAACAATAATTATCCCTCTGTAAACTCTTTACGGTTCCTTCCTAGCCCCAGCCTCTCCCTCTCATCTTCCTCTGACTTTACCCACCCCCAACACACACACGCTTTCCTTAGCCTAGAGTGCTCTTCTACTTAACCTCTCCAGAGCTCAGAACCAGCCCCTCAGCTCTCCCTCACAGAATCTCCAACCTCAGAAAGCCAATCCCCAGGCTCAAAACTGTTCCCCCTGTTACCCATCACCTCTTGGAGAAGCCCCCGTTCTTCCTCCGCTTGTTGCTGGGTCTGGAGAAGCAAGAGCAAAAGCTGAAGAGAATGCGAGCATGTGATCTGAAATGGCTCAGAGAAGCCTGTGTCCCCAGCTCGATGCCTTCCCTCTGCTGCCTGCAGTCCATGTGCTGCAAGGCTCCGGAGCATATGCAGACAACTCTATATCTGCCTTTGTGGGACTAGCCATACCAAAGCCTGTATTCCCTGCTATGTGCCCCCTCCCTCTGCTGCTTGTGGTGCTAAGTGCTGCAGGGCCAGATGTCCCCTGGTTCCATGCCCGGTGTGCTGCATGGTAGGGGCTGGAACAGTCCCAGCCCCACCAGGAGCAGCAGGTGGCATCACTCCTGTCAGTGCATCAGCCACACTACACAGTTGTGATCCTGTTTAATCCCATCAGCTCTGATGACCAGTTGCACAAGGCGTGAACCAATTTATGCAAGAGCTATATGGAAACTCCTTCAACAGTGGGCAGGAAGAGCAGAGATACCAGTAGATCTTGCAGGGTGAGTTTATCCTATAAAAATAGCTTCTCACTTCGAAAGTATTGGTTTAGAAAAATGAGTGGGATGAAATATGCAGTATAATAGGCTTTGAGTTGAAGGTAATGTTTCCCTAATATGACATGTTCTTGTAACTATGGATAACAAAGTAATCCATTATTTATTAGACTGAACTTTAAAAATGTGACCCTCCAAGATGAACTGCAAGCTGCAACGTCTGTGTAGTTCAGTAGCATTTAGCTAAAGGATAAGTGCTCTCCTTCTCAGCAGAGGTATGATTTGCATTTTGATTAAACTAGCCAAATATTTTGTTGAACCAAAGTGTTTCTTAATAAACATAATTACAGTTCTGGTCTAGCTGACCTTTTTCCTGAAAAATCTCCTGAGTACACTTTCTGTTAGTGAAAGGTTGGTTGATGTATTTGGAGAAGTTAATAAACTAGGGAGAACTGAATTAATCATACTCAACATCAAAGCAAATTATTAAGAACAGAAAATTTAGTCCAAGAATATTCCTATGTATTATAGGTTTAAATAAACAGATATTGGTTCAAGTAGGAAATGGACACGTTCTTTCTTTTTACATAGATTGAAGGAAGTAAATATGATTGCTTTCAAAAAAAAACTTCGGGTATATGATCAAATGGATATAGAATATAGGTAGGACTGGAGGGGGGACACCCATGGGTGTACGTTTGGTTAAGTGTTTGCTACTTATTTCTGCTAGCAACTAGAAACCTGTTTGGTTTTTAAATGTGGACTTAAATTGCCACAGGGCCAAAAAACCTGTTGTTTTTAGATAGATTTGACGATATTCAAACATTGTGGCCGAAGAATCAATTCTGAGCCTCTTTAAGCCCAGAGTCACCTTGTCCAATTACTGCATTGTAGATGTGTTTCTTGTGTTTTGAGACAATGTGGCTGTTGACTGAAGCATTTTCAGTGTTTCAGCCTTTAACAGAAAGGAAAAACAGATCTGTTCTTCCTTTTCGGTTGTAGACTTTGCAGTCACACAACCGATAATTATTAAGACAGCTGGGATATGTGCAGGAGCTGAACGAATGGAGTTGAAGCCAGACAATAGCATTTTTCTGCTCTCAGAGTGTGACTCTTCTCAAGGAAGAAGCTGTCTGCAACCACTGGATTCCACAGTCCTTAAAGCTTAATGAGTCCCTACTGTACAGTGAAACAATTCCAGACATACATATGTGACATGGGAAGAACCAGGTGCCAAAAATGTCTCTCTTTCTGGCCACACAAATATAAAATACAAACCCAATGAGTTCACTATCCTAAAAATTAGAGCTATTTGTTTGCGTAGGGTCTTATCTGACACCCATCACTGCAGTACGTGAGCATCTCCAAAAATCCTAATTAAGTTAGGAAAAAGTCCAAGAAGTGGATTTGATTTTGCCCTTCTCTTCTGGAATGTTGCTAGAATATTTTTTTTAAGCTTCTCCTCTAACTCCTGTCTTCCCTTGCCTACTTAGATGTGGGAAGGTTCTATGATATTTTTTGCCCTTGCTTTCTGTGGCATCTTTAGTTTTCCTTGGGGAAAAGCTGCATTAGGAACATAGAAATGGCCTGAGTGGATCAGACTCGCATTCCATCTAGTCCACTATCCTGCCTCTAGCCACGGCCAGCATTAGGTGCTTCTGGGGAAGGGTCAAGAAGCAGGGGGGCAGAACAGCAGGGGCCGGGGGCCATGGCCCCATCACTTTTAAAAGTGGCCGTAAGGGTGAGCGATGGGGGTGGGGGAGGAGAGGAGAGGAGCAAGCGGGAGGCAGGGTCTTGGCAGGGGGGAGAGGCAGCTTAGGACAGGACCTCAGGGGAAGAGACTGTGGGAGGGGGGGACTTTGAGGAAGGGGCCAGGCAGGGCCTCAGGGGAATGGGCGGCAGTGGGCCACACACACACTTTTAGGAACACAAGAAAATCCTATAACTTGTTGTATCTATAGAAAGGGGGGGAGCATGACAGTCTGTAATATTATGTTCACCCTTTTTACAAAATCATAATTGATTTTGTACAAAGTACGCCTTGTGAGGTATCATTTGAAAACTCATAATTTGCATATCATTATTGTCCTGGTAAAATATGTGTGGCAACATTGAATGTAAAATTATAAGATTGTACAGTATGACAGTAGTGAGACATGCTCCAAGTTTGTAAAAGCAGGCA
Organism: Caretta caretta; assembly: GCF_965140235.1. Taxonomy (NCBI): domain Eukaryota; kingdom Metazoa; phylum Chordata; order Testudines; family Cheloniidae; genus Caretta; species Caretta caretta. The sequence continues at coordinate 171,670,544 of NC_134208.1, forward strand.
CAAACCAGTTCCTCAGAGACAAAAGGCAAACGGATGCCTCAGCCAGGTGTCAACAAAATAAAACTGACTATCACCTGGTTAAGCAGCCATTCTTTGGCAAGAAAAAAGGTGTGAACGAGAATTTTACATCTTGGCAAAGAAATAGCTGGAGGTTTCCAGCCTATAGACTTTCTGTCTCCTGAACCTCAGCTAGAGACGATTCTCAAAGAGGAGGAAAAGATATAAAAATGGGGAACAGACACCCCAAGACATCTCTGCCTTCATCTTTACTTACAGCATCAACAACACTTGAAGAACTAAGAGAGCATCAGAGTGGGGAGAGATCCTGTCTGAAAGGAGTTCAGCCAGTAAGACTGGTACAAGCATGTGGTGAGAGAGACTCTGCTTTGAATTCACTTAGCTTATTAAGTTAGGTATTAGATGCCTTTTACCACTTATTTACTTGTAACCAGTTATGATGTTTATGCCTCATTACTTAGATTTTAAGTGATTACATCTTTCTGTTGTTAATAAACTTGTTTTGTTTAAATCAGTGCTTTTGGATTGAAGTGTTTGGGAAACTCCATTTTTTGCGATAACAAGATTTGTGTATATCATTTTCTATTAATAAAATGATAGACTTTATATGAGCTTGTATTGTTCAGGAGGGGCTGGGCAATACAAGATACATTTCTAGAGGAAAATCTGGGACTTGGAGTTTGTTGGTGTTACCCTGTAGTGTAATTTATGGCTGGCTAGCTATAGCACTCACACAGTACAGCTGGGAGTAATTTACATGCTGGAGGCTGTGTGTGGACAGACCAGGAGTGATTGCTCTCGCAGCAGAGCAATGTAAAAGACACCACAGGCTGGAGAATTAAGGGGACATAGCTGTTTCAACAGTCCAGATTCTACCCTGGGGAATGTCACGGGAAGCACTATTACTTATTGTAGTACCTTACAATGCTGAAGGCAGTTAGGTCTGTAATCAGTCTCCAAGAGTTTGCTTTGTTTGTTTGTTTCTAATCTAGATGATGTGATATGAAATTTGTTTAACTGCAGTTATATTCATAAACTGAGTGTAGTGGAACCTGTATCCATACTGATCAAGATTTCTGCTGAGAGCTGGGTGATGTTTAAATGAGTGGCCAGGCATTGACATTATTTGTAGAGCTGATGGGTTTTTTTAAAGGGGTCAGGTGCCCAACTCCCACGGAATTCCAAGGTGAACTGTGCACCCAACTCCCTCAGGATCCTTTGAAATTATTACCCAGCATCACCATCTCACTAGAAAGTCAGCGCTAATGCTTAGTTTTTAAATTGTTTAAAATGGGTCTATTAGTAGATTATTTCTCTTTGGATTTCCTGCCCCTACCTATCAGTTCTCAAACCTTTATTTAATTATCTGCTTGAAGTTAATCAGGATGAATTTAGGCATATACATGATGCTTTCCTGAACCAGGGCTAAGACTTGAAGTAAAAACAAGCAAACAGAAACCTAGGACAAAAGGATTCAGAATATCCACCATCTGCCCAGTCCCATATGCTATTACAGAAATTATTGAGGTAAAAGATTACCTATAAGATTTTATAGACTATTATTTAAAAAGTATTTAAGGAATTTAAATACTCTGAAAAATACCTACGAGACTCATGTCGTATTCTCATATGTATGTATATATTGATCTTTGGCAAGGTCTGACATGATATACATTTGTTTGTTAAGACTTTCCTCTGTAGGAAAGTTGATCAGCATTCCCTGTAGCAAAAATGAGCATCAATAAAATGGAGCGCAACTTGTATTTATTTTTCTCAGGGTAGTATTTCATCCTGGGTTTAAAATTGCCTACGATCTACTGAACTCTTTCTTGAAATTGACAGATGAATTGGAGACATGATGGTCCCCCAAGAAGCTCCTGTTATAACCATTAGTCTCATGTCCCCTGAAAGTGGACACACTGAAATCAGCCACACAAGACAGGAGGTTGAGATAATTGAGGAACAATTAAGTGATCTCTATAAAACTCAGATTAGGAATTCATATATCAAAGGAATGAAAAGGTTTTTCCACAATGGAAAGATAAAATCTGACAAATCCCTTGTTTCAGTAAAAATTAATACCTCTGATTTTAACCAGAGAATGTTGTTGTTGTTTTTACTGCATCTGCTTTCATAGTCATTTGAAGATGCATGAATTTAGGTTAATACAGACAAGGTTATGCATGTGCTGGCATATTGACCAAATACCAACACAGGCTTCCATGGCTGGTATTGTGCTGGACTTCATTGTTTTAAAAATGCTTAACCATCTTTGCTCCCCATCAGTAAAAGGAAGGAAATGTCCAGAAGGTAGCCAGCCAGTCATGAAAAAAGACTGCTCAGAATCATGAAGCATCCATCAGCCACACTGGGGAAAAAAACAAACCCTTTTGAAACTTGGCTTGTTCTGGGTTAGGAAATTAATTACTCATGCAAAAATTATGGCAACAGGTGTAGTACAAGAGAAAAGGGGGTATATTTCCCATGAGGTAACTGATGGTAAGGGAAATGATACAAATGTGCAACATACTAATATGAGATCAAATATTCTTAATATCCTGAAGCTTTTGATAATCTATACAAGGAGAAATGTGTTAGCATATAAAATATTAGCTGGCAAATGTAGATAGCTATGATTTTGGGAAGGTATGTTCTGGTTATAATGCATGGAACTTCTATTAATCCTACCGGAGTTGTTCATGTAAACTCTTGCAAATTAGGATTAGAAAAGCCACTTTAACTGCATTCTTTCAAATAGACCCTTGCCAAAGATGAGTAACTCTTTGAAAACAAACCTGTGAGAGCTGATCTGAAATTGAACAGATGAAAACCAAATAAATCTCCTTAAATGTTTATGAAAAGTCAATATCATAATGGCAAAAGCCTCTGAAAAAGCCAAGTTACAAATCTCTGCTTAGGGATTTTCAACAATGTGCGTCAGTCTTGCCCAAAATAATCATTTGCTTCCCACAAATACTAAGAGACAATACATTGTTCCGAAGATTTTTCAGTATTTACATTGCTTACTGGAAACACACTGTGTCAGCACTAAAGTCTATATTTTGAACTCCAGTGCAGTTAAAGCTATCAATTTGATAGGCTTGTACCAGGGTGTTGATGCCTTTCAAAAGTAGTTTTGTCTGAACGTGACCATTATAAGCCATGTATCAGGAGGACAGGCTCTTGTGGGTGAAATTCAATTAAAGCTATTGAAACTACCTTGTTGTTGCTTGTGCATCTGCAGACAAAGATGTTGATTTGCCATATGCATGGTTTTCTGTGTCACTGGAGAAATCTGTTTATAATTTCTGCATTTAAACACTTTTTTTTCTATGAAAACTATGATTTACAATCCTATACATCCTCCATCATAAGTTATTTGGTTTCATCTATGTTAATTGTCTTAAACAATAGCCAAGGAAATCATTTTTATTTGTGTTCTGCTTTGTCATAATGATAGTGATAGATTTTTTAAGGGTCCATTCTGATCATCTAGCCTGCTCTCTTGTACAACACAGGCCATAAAATTTCACTTGGTGATTCCTGCAGTGGAGGGAATTCTTTGTCCCTACTTTGTAATTGGAGGCCACTTCATCTCTGTGTCTCTGAAGGTCTCCTCTGTGTCTCCCTATCTCCATGTATACCGTCATTGTCGAATAAGGGTTCAAACAACTTCATATGTAGATGGCTCCGGAAATGTCTTAAGACTGAGTATGTACTGCTTTATTTTTCCACTTGTTGCTGGGGGTCAGTGTTTCTATTAGAGGACCAATCCTGTGAGGTACTGTCCACTTCCTCGGTGGTACTGAGTATCCTCAACTCCCACTGAGCGTCCACAGCCTTGACACAAGATCCTCAGCATCTTGCAGGATTGAGTCCTAGATCAGTGATATGGCCAGTGATCAGACAGCCCATTTCACGGATATAAAACAGACCTTTAATGGAAGCTGAGGTTACAAGGAAGAAGGATAAAAGGGATGAAATTAAAGAATATTTCTGGGAGTTAAGAGCACCCCCAAAAGACCTAAAGTTCCAATCCTGGCAGGTGCTGGGAATGTTCAGCTCTAACTAAAACCTGTAGGAGTTCAGAACGCTCAGAACCTTGCAAAGCCAAGCACTTACAGTATAAGAAGAAAAGGGTATTACTTGGACAGGTCAGGAATAAAAAAACAGCTGTTAAGAGAGAGGGAGTGGGCAGAGGAAGGAAGCACAAGCTACAATCCAAATGGATAGAACGAACTTAAAACACCTTGTTTATAGTAATAAGTCAAGTTTCGAGAAAAGTCTGAATTGGAAAAAGGAAAATTTAAAGCCCTACAGGTATTGCTAATCCATCATGTTCCTAACCTCATCCATATGTTTTCTATGAAAACCAATGCAGTTATAATGGAGGAAATCCTATTTATCCAATCAAAACAGTAAATGCAATACTTTCCCTTCCCTATCTCCACATTATATGGTTAAACAATGGGTATGTTCTCTGCTTTTACATAAAAACATAAGAATGGCCATACTGGGTCAGACCAAAGGTCCATCCAGCCCAGTATCCTGTCTACCAACAGTGGCCAATGCCAGATGCCCCAGAGAAAATGAACAGAACAGTTAATGATCAAGTGATCTCTCTCCTGCCATCCGTCTCCATCCTCTGACAAACAGAAGCTAGGGACACCTTTACTTACCCATCCTGGCTAACAGCCATTAATGGACTTAGCCTCCATGAATTTATCCATGTTATAGACCCTTTTAAACTCTGTTATAGTCCTAGCCTTCACAACCTCCTCAGGCAAGGAGTTCCACAGGTTGACTGTGCGCAGAGTGAAGAAGAACTTCCTTCTATTTGTTTTAAACCTGCTGCCCATTAATTTCATTTGGTGGCCCCTAGTTCTTATATTATCAGAACAAGTAAATATTCCTTATTCACTTTCTCCACACCACTCATGATTCTATATACCTCTATCATATCCCCCTTTAGTCTCTTCTTTTCCATGCTGAAAAGTCCTAGCCTCTTTAATCTCTCCTCATATGGGACCCGTTCCAAACCCCTAATCATTTGACTTGCCCTTTTCTGAACCTTTGCTAATGCCAGTGTATCTTTTTTTGAGATGAGGGAACCACATCTGTACACAGTATTCAAGATGTGGGCATACCATGGATTTATATAAGGGCAATAAGACATTCTTCGTCTTGTTCTCTATCCCTTTTTTAATTATTCCTAACATCCCTTTTGCTTTTTTTGACTGCTGCTGCACTCTCTGCGTGGACGTCTTCAGAGAACTATCCACGATGACTCCAAGATCTTTCTCCTGATTAGTTGCAGCTAAATAACCCCCCATCATATTGTATGTATAGTTGGGGTTATTTTTTCCAATGTGCATTACTTTACTTTACATTTATCCACATTAAATTTCATTTGCCATTTTGTTGCCCAATCACTTAGTTTTGTGAGATCTTTTTGAAGTTCTTCACAGTCTGCTTTGGCCTTAACTATCTTGAGCAGTTTCATATCATCTGCAAACTTTGCCACCTCACTATTTACCCCTTTCTCCAGATCATTTATGAATAAGTTGAATAGGATTGGTCCTAGGACTGACCCTTGGGAACACCGCTAGTTATTCCTCTCCATTCTGAAAATTTACCATTTATTCCCACCCTTTGTTCCCCGTCTTTTTTAACCAGTTCTCAATCCATGAAAGGATCTTCCCTTTTATCCCATGACAACTTAATTTACGCAAGAGCCTTTGGTGAGGGACCTTGTCAAAGGCTTTCTGGAAATCTAAGTACACTATGTCTACTGGATCCTCCTTGTCTACATGTTCGTTTGACCCCTTCAAAGAATTCTAATAGATTAGTAAGACATGATTTCCCTTTACAGAAACCATCTTGACTTTTGTCCAACAATTATGTTCTTCTATGTGTCTGACAATTTTATTCTTTACGATTGTTTCAACTAATTTGCCCAGTACTGACATTAGACTTACTGGTCTGTAATTGCCAGGGTCACCTCTAGAGCCCTTCTTAAATATTGGTGTTACATTAGCTATCTTCCAGTCATTAGGTACAGAAGCTGATTTAAAGGACAGGTTACAAACCATAGTTAGTTCCACAATTTCACATTTGAGTTCTTTCAGAACTCTTGGGTGAATGCCATCTGGTCCCGGTGACTTGTCACTGTTAAGTTTCTCAATTAATTCCAAAACCTCCTCTAGTGACACTTCAATCTGTGACAATTCCTCAGATTTGTCACCTACAAAAGACAGCTGAGGTTTGGGAATCTCCCTAACATCCTCAGCCGTGAAGACTGAAGCAAAGAATTCATTTAGTTTCTCTTTAATGACTTTATCATCTTTAAGTGCTCCTTTTGTATCTTGATCATCCAGGGGCCCCATTGGTTGTTTAGCAGGCTTCCTGCTTCTGATGTACTTTAAAAACATTTTGTTATTACCTTCTGAGTTTTTGTTTAGCTGTTCTTCAAACTCCTTTTGGGCTTTTCTTTACATTTAATTTGGCAGTGTTTATGCTCCTTTCTATTGACCTCACTAGGATTTTATTTCCACTTTTTAAAAGATGCCTTTTTTATTTCTTACTGCTTCTTTTACATGGTTGTTAAGCCACAGTGGCTCTTTTTTAGTTCTTTTACTGTGTTTTTTAATTTGGGGTATACATTTAAGTTGGGCCTCTATTATGGTGTCTTTGAAAAGTGTCCATGCAGCTTGCAGGGATTTCACTCTAGTCACTGTACCTTTTTAATTTCTGTTTAACTAACCTCCTCATTTTTTTGCATAGTTCCCCTTTCTGAAATTAAATGCCACAGTGTTGGGCTGCTGAGGTGTTCTTCCCACCACAGGAATGTTAAATGTTGTTATATTATGGTCACTATTTCCAAGCGGTCTTGTTATAGTTTCCTCTTGGACCCGATCCTGTGCGCCACTCAGGACTAAATCGAGAGTTGCCTTTCCCCTTGTGGGTTCCTGCACCAGCTGCTCCGAGAAGCAGTCATTTAAAGTATCAAAAAATTTTGTCTCTGCATTTCGTCCTGAGGTGACATGTACCCAGTCAATATGGGGATAATTGAAATCCCCCACTATTATTGTTCTTTATTTTGATAGCCTCTCTAATCTCCGTTAGCATTTCATTGTCACTATCCCTGTCCTGGTCAAGTGGTCGATAATAGATCATTACTGTTATATTCTTATTAGAGCATGGAATTACTATCCATAGAGATTCTATGGAACATGTGGATTCATTTAAGATTTTTATTTCATTTGATTCTACATTTTCTTTCACATGTAGTGCCACTCCCACCCCTGTCCGCATGACCTGTTCTGTCCTTCTATTATATTTTGTACCCTGGACTGATTGTGTCCCATTGATTGATTGTCCTCACTCCACCAGGTTTCTGTGATGCCTATTATATCAATATCCTCCTTTAACACGAGGCACTCTAGTTCACCCATCTTATTATTTTCAGTGTTAGCCTATTGCTGAAATGAAGGATTGACAATAGAAAAGAAATGGAGGAGCTACCAGGAATCTGGTTTCTACAAAGTAAGTTATACAAAATGTGTAAATGCTCCTTAATAAATACTAGGAAACAAGGTATTTCCATTTCATTGAATCAGTCATATCACAGTAACAAATACCTGTGTTACACTGCACGGCTACAAGAGCCCCAACAAGCAGATTTTCTGAATATTTTCTAGTTCTCTTTCACACTTTTCCCTTCTGCAAGTTCTCTCCCTCCAAGTTCCATATAGGTGGCTACAGAATAAAAGGAGAAGGATCTGGCTGAGTTAAAAGGCTACTGGATGGAAGGGAGAGGAAAGATCTCAAAAGTTTGAACTATATTGTTTGAACTAAAAACAGCATCTGAACTTCTAAGCTTTGCCCATTAATCTCTTTTTCCGTAACAGTGTTTAGGCTAAATGAGGATTTTTTTAAGGGAACTATTTTGGATATTTTACAATCAATATGTATATCACGGATTTTTTTTAATCAAAACCCTCCAGATGCTGCGGTCCTCTCCTCATTCAGAAATGCCAACAGCCATATGCTGCCAAATCAAAAGGGTCTAATTATATAAGTGTATCATAAAGCCTTCAGAGTGAGGTGCGAAGGAGGTGAGATTTCATTAGTAATCAAATGGGATATTGGCAGGATTCATAAATATCTAAGAATAGGGCTGTCAAGCAATTAAAAAGATTAATCTCGATTAATTGCATGATTAATTGTGGTGTTAATAATGGAATACAATTTATTTAAATATTTGTGGATATTTTCTACATTTTCAAATATATTGATCTCAATTACAACAGAATACAAAGTGTATAGTGCTCACTTTATATTTTTATTACAAATATTTGCACTGTAAAAAACCAAATAGTATTTTTCAATGCACTACAGTACTTGTATTAGGTGAAATCTCTATAATGAAAGTTGAACTTACAAATGTAGAATTATGTACAAAAAATAACTGCATTCAAAAATAAAACAATGTAAAACTTTACAGCCTACAAGTCCACTCAGTCCTATTTCATTCAATCGCTCAGACAAACAAACTTGGTTATAATTTGGAGGAGATAATGGTGTCCACTTGTTGTTTACAATGTCACCTGAAAGTGAGAACATCCATGCGCATGGCACTGTTGTAGCCGGCGTCACAAGATATTTATGTGCCAGATGCGCTAAAGATTCATATGTTCCTTCATCTTTAACCACCATTCCATAGGACATGCCTCCATGCTGATGATGGGTTCTGCTCGATAATGATCCAATGCATGTTCATTTTCATTATCTGAGTCAGATGCCACCAGCAGAAGGTTGGTTTTCTTTTTTGGTGATTCGGGTTCTGTAGTTTCCGCATCTGAGTGTTGCTCTCTTAAGACTTCTGAAAGCATGTGCCACACCTCGTCCCTCTCAGATTTTGGAAGGCACTTCTGATTCTTACACCTTGGGTTGAATGCTGTACCTATTTTTAGAAATCTCACATTGGTACCTTCTTTGCATTTTGTCAAATATTCTGTGAAAGTGTTCTTAAAATAAACATGCTGGGTCATCATCTGAGACTGCTATAACATGACATTTATGGAAGAATGTGGGTAAAACAGAGCCAAAGACATACAGTTCTCCCCCCAAGAAGTACAGTCACAAATTTAATTAATGCATTTTTTTTAAACGAGCATCATCAGCATGGAAGCATGTCCTCTGGAATGGTGGCTGAAGCATAAAGGGGCATACAAATGTTTAGCATATCTGGCACATAGATACTTTGCAACGCCACCTACAAAAGTGCCATGTGAACATCTGTTCTCGGTTTCAGGTGACATTGAAAATCAGTTAGTAGGCAGCAGCATCTCCTGTAAATGTAAACACACTTGTTTGTTTTAGAGACTGGCTAAACAAGAAGTAGGACTGAGTGGACTTGTAGTCTCTAAAGTTTTATATTGTTTTGAGAGCAGTTATTTAACAAAAAAAATCTACATTTGTAATTTGCACTTTCATGATAGAGAGATTGCACTACAGTACTTGTATGAGGTGAATTGAAAAATACTATTTCTTTTCTCTTTTACAGTGCAAATATTTATAATAAAGTGAGCACTGTACACTTTGTATGCTGTGTTGTAATCGAAATCAGTATATTTGAAAAGTAGAAAAACATCTAAAATATTTAATTTCAATTGGTATTCTGTTGTTTAACAGCGTGATTAATTGCAATTAACTCAAAAATTAATTGCGATTAAAAAAATTAATTGAGTTAACTGCAATTAATTGACAGCCCTATATAAGAGACATGCCCATTGATCTTATTATTGAGTGAATATTTAGCCCCTGGAAATGGAGAAAGGAGAGATGGAGGTAAAGTTGCTCTTCTCTCTCTCTCTCTCTCTCATTGGTTTTCTTGCTGGCTGATGTCACCACAGAACAGATGAATGCAGGAAATAATCTGTGAACAAAATATAACCATAAATAAATAAACGCGTCAGAGTTGTTCTAAAGTTGAGCTTGCTAGGAGATGCCATCTGCACAAGGAAGGAAAGTCCACAAAATTGTGGCAGGTTGCTAAAGTTTTTGCCTTGACTTCAACAGTCAGAGTAGCAGCTACTCTCAGATTCTAAGCCATTGGCAAACTTCAGACCCCATCAGTTTAAATGAAGCACAAGCGTTAGTCAATTTGAATAAAATATATGAAGAATTTTCGAAATGTGTATAACTGTAGCAATAGCAGGAATTGTGACTTTTTATTATTATTAATAATTTTTTTAGTCTAAGTCCTCAGTCCTGAAATGTAAAACATGCAGGTTCCTAAGAATATTCTCTACTATCTTGGAAGATTTCTTCAACATTCTGGTAATAAGCATGGGCATTTGAACATGTTCTGAGAAAAAAATCATAGTACACATTATACCCTTGTCTACATATTTACATGTCAAAACAGAAAACCTGGTCACCATAATGTGCTATAACCATTAACAAAATCATTTCACAATATAGCCCTACTGTCATCAGGAGGCAGGCAATATATGCTCTACATTAATGCAGCAGAAGCATTTTGGTTAGCCTGTTTGACAGAATTACATACTCAAATATGCCAAACAAGAGAATCATGATGTAAGTGTAAAATGTACTTAGGAAAAATCCTTTCAGCATAATTTTGGAAACTTCTCCATCGTAACACTGAAGCTGGATCACATACTAGGGCCAGTATTACTGTAAGGTAAACTATTACTAAATATATAGCTATTAAATATAAAGCATGTGCGAAGTATGGCTATTCTGTGCAGGTGCAATATAATTGGGCACTGAAGCTGGGTTGATTGCAGGGCACATTGTGAATTTTATAAATGTTTTGGCTCCAGTTTCACTAAGCTGAACATGCTCAATGAGGCTGCAGATTTTAAAAGACAATCAGTCACAATCTAAACCTTAAAGGTGCCATACTGTTTAAAAAAAAAACAATTTAGAGACAGACTAGAAAAAGCTTTTGTAGTACTGTATTTGTAAACATATGTGGAACTGAAATGATATTCCAGAAAATGAATGAAATCAAACAAAGTTGCATTAACAGCACCGTCCCCTGTCCCCACTTCCTGCTCTCCAACTTTGGGTGGCTTCCCCATCTAACTTAGTGCTGACTGGAGAAAGGGAGAAGAAAATGGAATTTATTGGTTTTAAAATACATGCATCAACTTTCAATTTACACATAGATTCTGTGAGGCCTCTTCTCTACACCAATGCATATACCCTCATTCCAGGCCTGACCCAAGGGGCCGTGTCAGGAGCTGGGGAAGGAAGGAATTGTCTGAATCCTACACATGTGGGATGCACTGCTGCTCTGGTGTTCTGATCCGGTGGAGCTATGGTCAGAGGATCTGTGTACAATTGAATCTGCTCCTCCCTCAGTCTATCACTACCCCACTCCCAAACCGCAAAGCTCAGCAATGGATAAGGAGCCCCTAGAGATCTTTGGAGCACAAGGCTCTCATGTTCTCTATCTGGATTCCCCCAATCCTACTCCTTCCATGCAGCCAGAACTGCAGCATTTCTATGCATGTGGGGCCATCTATCCCCAAGAAGCAGAAGGCAGGATTAGCCCTTTAGTGCCGTGGGATCTGAAACACAGGAACATAAATAGGTTGTTTCTTTTAAAACCCTTCCTGTTAATCTTAATGGTTTATATATCCTGGATGACTGTTAAATGGGGAGGACAGTAAAGTCCTGGTATTGAGAAAGTGAAGTATAGACAGGTGGTTATTTTCATCACCATTATTTTTGTTCTGGTCTACAGCTAATCCTATTCAAAATCACCCTTCTCGTCATTGTTTTCTGGACATCAAGTTCAGTTTATTTTTAATATAATTCTGTTGTTCAGCAATCTCTCCCTCTTCAGATGAATCCCTGCTCAGTAATGAGATCCCCTGGTTCAGATATTGTTCTGTGCCTATAGATCTAGCCCCGGGACGAATTCTTGGCCTTACTAAAGTCAATGGGAGATTTGCCATTTATTTAAATGAGGCCAGGATTTCATCCCTGCTACATGTTCCACCCAATTCACTGAAAGGATCATCTGATGGTCAGGGAAGCTAGCTGATATCTGCCCTCTGTAATAAACGTATGTCACACAGGAATGATAGTAATTTCTAGCTACATGACATAAATGAGTGTGACAGGTAATTAAACCCTTCTCCACTGAATCTTGTTAAATACAGATCAGATGCAAATAAAATGCGATATCAGCTGAAAATAATAACCCCAAATGAATCTAGCCAATGAGTGAAGCACACATAGAAATATCTAGGATGGAGATCAGAGTAGTGGACATTTGATAATAACTATCTTGTAAACCTCACTAATTTTCTAATCACAATGGGTATGTCCACATCAAAAGCCCCTGGCTGGCCTGGGTCAGATGACTTGGGCTTGTCGGGCTTGGGCTCCAAGGCTAAACAATTGTTGTGTACACATTCAGTCTTGGGCTGTAGCCCAAGCTCTGGGACCCTGTGATGCTGTTGTGGTAGGCCACCCAGTCATTTTCTGTTTGAAATCTAATGTATTCTTCCACTTGCAATGGTAGTAACTGATGAGCATTCTTGTATTATTTCTGCTACTCTAGTTTCCTGGAATATAGCTCTTTTGCAGCTTTTTCAAGGTTCATGTCTTTGACTCAAGAAGCTTGGTAGATGTTGGAACTATGGTTTTGTCCTTCTCCCTGTAAATCTTTTCTCTCGTGATTCTACCAACATGTATTTAGGTATGTTGTGCTACATAGGAAATAGTCCAGCTCACAACTCAGCTCCTTGCACAGTTTGCAGGGAAATCTTGTTGATGTCAGGAAACATTGGGTCATTAAATGATTTAAGATCTGAGCTTTCCTAGCTGCAGTTTCTTGAGAAGATGAGTATATTATCAAAATTCACCTCTGACTCTTAATTTTATTTGGATTTTGAATGAGCTTTTCTCTGGGCCATCTGTTCCATATTATGATTTCAGTTCATGTTTGCTTAAGAGAAAGACCAAGAACGTCCCCCGGCCTATGTCCCCTCCCCCTGGGGCATGCTGCCCAGGACAGAAGGAGGGTCCAGGGCTCCCCACAGTGGCCTGGGCTCCCTGGGTGGCTCTTACCACTGCCTGGATCCAGCTTCCAGCCTGGTCAGGGGGCAGGGCCTCAGGGGGAAGAGGAGGAGCAGGGGGCAGCGCTACTGAGAGAGACCGGGGCTTATGGTGAGGAGGGGGCTAAGGTTCCCCTCAGCCTCTCTGTCGGGAAGAGGCTGGTGCCGCTGGCAGGGCATATGCTTCACAGCAGGGGAGATAATCATCTTATCAGCTCCCCTGACATGAAGCACAACCCATAGGTACTGACTCCATGGGTGCTCCTTGGTTGGAGCACCCACAGAAAAAAATGGTGCAGCCCCCCCAATCAGCGCCTCCCTCTCCCCCCAGCACCTCCTGCCTGCCACACTCAGCTCTTCTGCAGCATGCAGGAGGCACTGGGGGGGAGGAGGGAGGAGTTGAGGGCCAGGTGCGCTCGGGGGAGGGGGCAGAATGGGGGGAAGAGGCAGGGTGGGGGTAGGACCTTGGAGGAAGGGGTGGAGTGGGACGGGGCCTGGAGCAGAGCTGGAGGGGGGTGATATTAAACTTGGTGCCTATAGTGTGACCCCTGCCGGCACCGCTCCGTGCCTGCCCGAGGCGTGCAATTTGGGGGAACAACATGGCCCCAAGCCCCCCAAACTATGCCCATGTTTAAAACCCTTGCCTTCCCCCTTTTTATGTGGGGAAGGGCAAATGTTCTTTGTGCCCAGGGGCCCAATAAATCTTAATCCACTTCTGCTAATAGGCAACGCTGCCACACATGCAAGCACTGAGTTGGTGTATAACAAAAGAGAACTTTTATTAAATGGGAAAGGGAACCAAGCATTAACTTGGGAAAACATTCAAAAGCATGGTTTCAGAGTAGCAACCGTGTTCGTCTGTATTCGCAAAAAGAAAAGGAGGACTTGTGGCACCTTAGAGACTAACCAATTTATTTGAGCATAAGCTTTCATGAGCTACAGCATGTGACCAAATCGGACCCTACAGTGTAGTACATTGGGCAGTGTCCTTTGCCTCAGGTTCACACTTTGTGGTGTGAATGTCTGATGAACGAATGTCTCTTTAACACATCACTCCTCTCTCCCTCCGCTGCACCCTGCTCACAGTTGGCAGTCCTCGGTTAGTGAAGACCCAGAGGTGCATTCATGGAGTTCACCTCCCACCATTGGGATGGTGTTGGGAGGAATCAAGCAATGCCTCTGCTACTGCCTCTCCACCTGGCTTCCCCAACACCTGCCCTTTCTGCGGCAACGGGGAGACCCTGGAACACATTTATAGTGGGTGCACCAGACTGTTCGCAGCCCCTCTTCTGGCTCCTCCAAAATGTTCTGGCTGCACTTTTCCCCGCACCTCTTGAGCTACGCACACCCTGTCCATGGTCCACAAATTTGCAAAACCTGCTCTTCAACCTCCTCCTGGTGCTGGCCAAGGTGGCCACCCACCATACCAGGAGGAGGAGGAAGTTGGATGGTGGGGACGGGGGTGCTCTACAACTGTGGGGCCTATTTCCAATCTCTTCTCAGGTCACATCTCCAGGCAGAGTAGAGTTCCTCTGGGTCGTGTCCCCTGGGTGCCTTTGATGAGCAGTGGGTGCTGTCTGGGGTTCTCTGATCAGTGTCGCCCTCTGGATCCCTGATTTTATCCCTGTGACTTTCACTCCCATCCCTGTTTTTTCCTTTGTCGTCTCCCATAATTAGTTGATGTCTGGATCCAGGGCCCCACACCTCCTTACACGGCAGGGGAGGGCCATTAGTAATGGGCAGGCCCACACCCGCCCATCCCCAGACCCTCCATAGGTGCAGCTGGCTCACAGCTGCAGCTATTTCTCTGCTGCTACCACTGGCCACCATCTCTCTGCTGCCACTAGCCACCACTGCTTGCAGCTCCCACAACATCACATTCTGAAGTTCCACCACATAACCCAGCTCTTAATGCTTTCAGCAGGAAGTAGGGAACCTCACAGTTGGCATAGTTTCTGTGTTGTCTTTCACTATTCCCACACAAGTCTGTCATAAATATAAAGGGAAGGGTAAACCCCTTTGAAATCCCTCCTGGCCAGGGGAAAGCTCCTCTCACCGGTAAAGGGTTAAGAAGCTAAAGGTAACCTCGCTGGCACCTGACCAAAATGACCAATGAGGAGACAAGATACTTTCAAAAGCTGGGAGGAGGGAGAGGGACAAAGAGTTTGTGTCTGTCTGTGTGCTGCTCTTGCCAGGGACAGAACAGGAATGGAGTCTTAGAACTTTTAGTAAGTAATCTAGCTAGGTATGTGTTAGATTATGATTTCTTTAAATGGCTGAGAAAAGAATTGTGCTGAATAGAATAACTATTTCTGTCTGTGTATCTTTTTTGTAACTTAAGGTTTTGCCTAGAGGGGTTCTCTATGTTTTTGAATCTAATTACCCTGTAAGATATCTACCATCCTGATTTTACAGGGGGGATTTCTTTATTTCTATTTACTGCTATTTTTATTAAAAGTCTTCTTGTAAAACACTGAATGCTTTTTCATTGTTCTCAGATCCAAGGGTTTGGGTCTGTGGTCACCTATGCAAATTGGTGAGGCTTTTTATCCAACATTTCCCAGGAAAGGGGGGGTGCAAGTGTTGGGAGGATTGTTCATTGTTCTTAAGATCCAAGGGTCTGGGTCTGTAGTCACCTAGGCAAATTGGTGAGGCTTTTTACCAAACCTTGTCCAGGAAGTGGGGTGCAAGGTTTTGGGGAAGTATTTTGGGGGGAAAGACGCGTCCAAACAGCTCTTCCCCAGTAACCAGTAATTGTTTGGTGGTGGTAGCGGCCATTCCAAGGATAACGGGTGTAATATTTTGTACCTTGGGGAAGTTTTGACCTAAGCTGGTAAAGATAAGCTTAGGAGGTTTTTCATGCAGGTCCCCACATCTGTACCCTAGAGTTCAGAGTGGGGGAGGAACCTTGACAAAGTCTAAGGTTGATCTTCTAGACCTGGTCAGCAGTGATGTCAGCTCTAGGAATCACTAACCAGAAACAAGGGCCTTCAGCTGAGACTAATCAGCTCTGTCATTAACTGCTAGACAGGAGCAGGTAAAATGGTTTCTAGGGCTCTTTGGGCAGAGTCCACACCCGCACCATAGGAATACCTGTCTTCACTCACTCATCTTCACTGGGATTTGGCATCCCTACCGCCTGCTTAGCAAGTGAGGGTCATTTTAGGGGGACCCTTCCCCCCCAATCAGGGCAGGCTAAGCACAGTTCTGCTGCCCTTATTTGTACTCTAAGGATAACAACATTTCATTACCCCTGCATTTGAATATCAGAGTGATTCATAACCCAAGCCAGCCAGAACTGATCATTTTGGCAAAGCAGCTCCATCATGCTGTGCACCGAGACAGAGTAGGCATATGTATGCAAACACGGTCTGCTCCTGAATTCTTTTGTCCCCAGTGCATCACTAGATGTCATGGGAGAGCTCATTCAGACCCTGCTTACGCTTGCATTTCAATATATGCATGTCTGCCATTTATGTTTTAATGTCTGAAGAGTCTTGCACAAATGTAATGAATGAATGAAATCAATGAAAATAATTTTTTAGACTGATAAATAATCAGTGGCAAATTTTAGAGTGGATCAAAAAAAATTCTGCTGAAACTTTTTTCTGGCAAAAATGCCTTTCCCATCAAAATGGGGAGATTTTTTTTTTTTTGTGAAAAAAAATCAATGAATACTTTCAAATTGAAAAGTTCCAAACATTTTCAAAAATTGAGTTTCAGTTTGATGTGGGGAAAACACTCTTTCCCTCATATTTTTACTTCTTTTTCCACTGAAAAAGGATACAATGAGAGAGAGAGAGAGAGAGAGAGAAATGTGTCATCCCCTCATTGCCCCTCTCCCCCCCAAAAAAGCAAAAAACAAAATGAATGTTGTCATTGAAAAACCAGAAAAAATTCCTGGAAAATTTCAAATGAAAAAACATGTTTTAATTTCTCTTTTGTATACACGCTTGGGTACACTTTGAAAATCTCTATGCATCCATCTTCCACATGGACACTAAGGACGAAATTCTCATCTGGTATAAAATAGCATAGCTCTATTGACTTCAATGCAAATACACTGAGTTGCACCAGTTCCACTTCAATGGAGCTACGGCAATTTATAGCAGCTGACAATCTGTTCGCAAATTCGCCATTCAGGCACTTTGCTCTTTAAGAGGTCTTGAAATTCAGGCCTGGGCCCATAGAATACAGTAATAGGATCATATCACTCTGCTCAGAATTGTATAGGGCTTGGCCTGAAACAGACAGAAAAGGGAGGAAGAAAAAGTGACCAAAGGAGAGAGCTGTGTGATTTATAAGAGAAAAGAACTTAGAATGGATTTTATGATTAGGAACTGCAGGGTTTTTTGCTTTATTATTTTCAAGTTAAAATCAACACTCCCAGCTGTGCAGTAGAGGATAGACAATACTGAGTAATCCCAATGCACATAGATCCAGTTACACCAAGTATTTGAAAAAGATTTTCTGCCTTTTACTGAAGACCAGATCAGCATAAAGAAATTATATAGTGGCTGGTGCCCTCCTCTGAGAAAAAACAGTATGTTCTGATTTTCCTTCATTTTGTCATTTTATCCAAAGTTACACAGTGCACGTTAAAAAGTTGATCTAGAGAGACAGCTGCCAAATCAAACAAGAATTTATTTTCCCCAAAAAACAGTGATATGGGAACAAACTGGACATAGAACATGCTGTTCAGCCCTGGAAATTAAAGTGTAGGTTGTGTCAGCAACAGTCAACATAAACTTGCAATACCCTCTTGTTATTTCTTTGCGTTAGTTCATATGGTTGCCCCATTTTGACCTGAGCAGTTAGTCAAATTTGGGGCGTTTCAGATTGTTTCTGTTAAGAATTGCTGACGGAGTCAGGTGATTCTTTGATACAATCCTGTTTATTTCCAAAGAATGTACAAAGTCCTGTTTCCCTGAACACAGCAGGAATCAAACGACAGGTGATTGTTTCCTTGCTCATAGCTCCAAGCCCCTGGCTGCCAGCACTCAGCCCCAGAAGCTCGCGCTCTCTGCGTTTTCCCAGGGCCATGCTCCCAGTGCTTGTTAAGGATGTTTGGTGCTCCCTTCTGACCTGCTCTCACAGCTTCTCTGGACCTTTTTTGCCTCTCTTTGACACACAAACTTTCCCAAAACAATAGCCAGTGAAACCCCTTTGCCTCATGTGCCTTTTTGGGGGGCAGTGACGTGCCTATAATTGGGGTGGAGGCTGCTATTTCAGCTGTCTGGTTCCATAAACGAGCTTAGTTGTTTCTGACAGCTATCTTAAATGAAGGGCAGAAGTTACCCTGAACCCATAACAATACACGAGGGAGAATTTAAGAAGTGTTCAGAATATTTAGACCTCGCTCAAACTCAGTTACAACAAGATGGGTACAGTGCTGTGAAATATGTATTATTTCTCTCTAAAAATCCACAAAATCCATTAATCAGCACAAGGGACTTACTCTTCCCAACCCCTCCTACGAAGCCAAGAGATCTGGAGGAGTCACCATGGTCTTATGAGCAAGACACACCGTGGTGTCAAAGGTTCCGAGTTCCGGTCCCACCTCCACAGACTTCTTGAGTGACCTTGGGCAAGTCACCAAGGGTATGTCTGCACTGCAGCTGGGAGTGTGGCTTTGAAGCCCAGGTAGAGGGACAAATGCTAACTCTGGTTGAGCTAGAGCACTAAAAATAGCAGGGTGGATGTCATGGCATGGGTGGCAGCATGGACTAGCTGTCGGAGTACAAGCCTGCCCAACCGCTGGTAAATACTAGGGTAGCTCGTCTGTGTCACCACCTCTGCTGCAACATCCACCCTGCTATTCTTAGCATGCATGCTCCCAGCTGCAGTGTAGATCTACCCTTAGTTGTCAAACAGAAATAACTATACTTAGGGAGATGCAGAAATAATAATAATAATAGCGTTATACTAACCGCAAAACAAAAGCATGGCCAGTCATTTATACTTGGGAGCAGTCTAAGTAAATGGAGTCATCTTTCCTGGGAATACTGGTAAAGAGAAGTCCATTCAGATCTGTATGTCACTAGGAAAAATGTATGTTGATTTAATTTGATTTAATTGGGTATGGGTCCTGCTTTTGAGCAAGGGGTTGGACTAGATGACCTCCTGAGGTCCCTTCCAACCCTGATATTCTATGATTCTATGTCTAGAAATTATTGGAAGGAAAGTACAAAAGGGATTATTGTCATTTCTAAAGCACTGTCTGGAACGGGGAGGATGAATATACAACTCAAATGTAACATAAATAAATCATGATCAACCCATGTTTGCAAGGGTTCCTGGCTTTCCCAGGCGCATGCTACTTGTGCTGCACTTGCTTCCAGCTCTTGGTTCAGTGTGGGCATCTCCCAAACCTTCTCTCATTCTTCCCTTGTTGTCTTTTATCCACCTGTCCCCTACTGTGGAATGAAATAAGGGACAGAGCTCTTTTCTTTCTGTCTTCATTACAGATGGACATTTTACAACTCTCTTGAGAAAATTTAGTATTGGAGTAAGAAAGTTCCCGTGATGTGAAGGGAAGAAACTTCATGATAAAGTGACGTACTGATTTTTGTTCATTCTCATTCAATTTGCCATTCGTTTTGGTTGGGCCAGGATTTCACCCCAGTTGAGTCCCGGCTGTTGGTGGGCTTTGTGGGCTAATTTGATAAATACCGAGTAATTTACGCCGAGAAAGGGCATTGTACACTTTAGGGTTATGTAAAGTACAAGCAAATGTAAACAGAGTGCAAGTCTTTGTATATCATGCCTAAAATAGTCCCCATCAATTATATTCCATTTAGTTCAATGGAACGTAATTAACAGATCTGTAGCCTCTTGAATTTAAGGATGGTGTTTCAGACCCTCAGTCCAGCAACAGACTTTAAACACCTGCTCTTTAAGCATGGTGGTGCCCATGGTGGTATTAGAAGCTCAGGGGCATAAAGGGAAAGTTTTACAAACACTCAGACTCCACTTAACTATGTTCATGCCACCCTCATTCTGAGGATTGATTAGCTAGGGCCTGATTCTCTGTGGCCCTTCACCTTGCTTAGATGTTTGCAGCAGTGCAAAGTGGAATGTTCCCATTCTGATTTCACACCAGTTGTGCAGGAGTGACAGTAACTAGACAAGTTGCAGGATAATCAGGCCCTTGATGTTTACTGGTCACTTTTAAGATGCACTGTGTTCTTGCTGTAAGTGACAATTATTAGCTTCAGATTCTTAGGTATGCTATCCTGTATAGTTTATACATGTCACTAAGTGTTCGTTTACTCTAGAAAACAGAATAAACATCTATGCTCAACATGGTATATATAGCTAGCTTCTGATACACTGACTCACATTGAGTAGCATCTTCCTGCATGAGCAGTCCCACTGAAATGAATGGGATTACTTTTGAAATGAGGTACAACTCACTGAGAGGAAGGGTGGCATAATCAGGCCCAAAGTAGTTTCCTGAAGTTTCCCTTTTAGTCCAGTGTTTTTCACAGTTATGATCAATAACCACTTGACTGTGGAAGTTACTTTAATAGATAGTTTGTTTAACATAAAACCTTCCGTTTTACCTTCTGATTAGAAATCTCAAAAGATCATTTTCATTTTGCTCAAAAGACATATGATATAAGTAGTCTATAGTGTAAGTTAAAAGAATGCATGTGTAGGGCCACTCAGCATGCACCTGCCATGAGTTTTTGTATCTTAGAGATACAAATTCATAGAACGTCAGTACTTTTCTTAATACAGCACACTTTTTTAAGGCAAATAAGAATTCCGTATAAGATTTCATTGTATCTTGCAGTTGGTGACTTTTTATGCAAAGAATTGCTCTAGTTTCAGGATAAAATAATTGATATGGAGAGAGATTTGTTGATATTAAATCTTGACTCCATAGATAAGATGTTTAAAATGTGTAGGTTGTTAGCCTAAGGAGTGGCTGAAATTACTGTTAATAAAGCTGGTTGAGGAGAAAGTTATTTGAAAAGGTTTCAGAGTAACAGCCGTGTTAGTCTGTATTCGCAAAAAGAAAAGGAGTACTTGTGGCACCTTAGAGACTAACCAATTTATTTGAGCATGAGCTTTCGTGAGCTACAGCTCACTTTGATACTAAACGTGTATGTGCTAAAATGATTAGAGCTATCAGCGACCTAAAATCCCAACACTTGTTATCTGTACAGCTCAATCTATCTGTGTAGCTGTTTCTGAGAGACAGACACATGCAGTAATTGATTAGCTCAGCAGTCCTCAGGACAGCCTTTAATATCATTTTAGGGTTATGAAAACTATAGCGTTAGTAAACTAATTTTCAGAATACTGTACAAACTTTAGGCATCTGTAGGCAAGATGCTTCCATGCACCTGATCTTTAAGAAAGTGTGGCTAAAAAGAGTAGTAAAGTTTGTGACTGGAAAAACCATACCTTTTTTTTATAAATTAAGAGAAAATATCTTTCTTCATTACTTCTTTTCCCTAAGTCCAATATTTTCTCCACTTCTGCTAGTCTTGAATGTTAAAACAGGAACTGTTTTGACATATGAGACTCAATAGAGAGCAATTGATAAAGACACCTATTTCATTTTTCTTTATCTTTAGCAGATATGCTGTATTGGAAATAAGGTGCCGATAAACTGATTATAGTTGGTTTCACAGTTTTAATATAGCATAAGTGTTTTTGATGGACAGGCATAGAACAATGCACACAGTACAAAGGGCAATTGCCATGAATTAGTCTTCCAGAGTGATATCCAGTTGACGAAAATCGCTTAATCAAATTAATTCACTCAGATCTGGTACAAGGTCAAGAGATCTTCTGCCCCTATGTAAAACAACGTTATTACATTTTCAGTCAAACTGGAAAGAGAAGGCAATTCAGTATATACTAACTCTTCCAGGCCAATCTGCATAGATGAGTCTATCAATCAGTCTAATTTTTTCTAGGTCTATTATAGAGAATGCTTATCACACTGTCTAAAACATGTCGCTTCAGTTATATATTTTACATACAGAATATATATACATTTTAATATATTTGTATAATTCTGATGGTCTGTCTTAGATGCCTGTCACTCGGTGTCTGCATACTAGTTCTCCAAATGTAGCACAGTAAGATTTCATTTAAGATTTAAACAAATGGTGTTATATCTTATGTGGGATCTGCTAAATTAATTCCCAGTAATAGCGTATCCCTTTGGGACAAAAAGCATTATGTCTTTAAGTATATGATATGCTGAGACTCATTTTTAAACTCTTTAGTTCACAGATGCACTTTGCGCTCATAATACTTGCACTTGCATTTTTTGTATGCCCACAATTAATTGCAGGTGCAAGTCTTAACATTTAAACTGTTTGGGATGGGCTTGATCCTGAAAGGTGCTGAACACGCTGCCCCCAGGCATTAAAACACTTAAGCATATGAGGTGGGATTCACAAAGGTATTTAGGCATTTAACTCTCATTGATTGAATGGAATGGAATGGAATGGAATCCCTACAGCAGGGACTAAATTAGGAGTGATCTCATGCGTAGGCTATGTCTACACTACCACGGTAAGTCGACCTATGCTATGCAACTCCAGCTACGTGAATAACGTAGCTAGAGTCGACGTACCTTAGGTTGAGTTACTGTCGGGTCTACACTGTGGGGGGTCAATGGGAGAAAATCTCCCGTCGACTTACCTAACTCTTCTTGTCAAGCGTAGAGTACAGAGGTTGACTGGAGAGCGATCTGCAGTCAATTTGGTGGGTCTTTACTAGACCTGCTAAATCGACCTCCTGTGGATTGATCTCAGAGCGTCGATCCTGGCTGTCATGTAGACCTGCCCTAAGAGTTAAGCACTTGGTTGTATCAGGGCAAAATTGCTCAGCTCCTTGCAGAGTCAAGTCCAGCATTCACATTCAGTGTGTACCATTTAGGGCCTGTCCAAAGCCCATTTAGGTCTCTTCCCTGACTTCACTGGACTTTGGATCAGACCCTTACATGACAACACTTGTGGATGCATTTTCTGCAAGCGCAAACTGTGCCAGCAAAAAATGGAGGCTGCCGTCGGAAAATCTGGGCTAATGTGCTCAAAGCCTGAGGACCAAAAGGTAGGTTTTTAAATGGTGAGTGATAACTGAAAAAGATCAGTATGAAATACTAATCAATAAACTTTAATTTAAAAGATGTCCTGACAGAATGATCCAGCTCCAATGCCTCTCTGCAAGAGCCAGTGCACATGAATCAGTTAGTGTTTTTTATGGGAAATCATGTTGTGGTGACACCCACTAATTCCTTAGTGAAAACAGCCAGAGGAGGGAGCTGGGCTCAGTTCTGTGGGACAGGAGCCATCCCTTCAGGGTAAGTGTGGGGCAGGCTTGCTCTCCAGCTGCACTGGGCCGGCATTAGGGTGATGGTGCCGGGACAGAGAATGCATGTATGTAATGGTGGATCGGAAAAAAAGAAAAGACAGTGCAGTTGGGTCACCTTAGTAAAAAGTTGGGAACCAACTGCCTGAGGAGTCACTCTGCCACTGTCTCCTAACATCACCTTTATGCCTCCTCTCTGGTTCTCCCTGCCATAACATGTCCTCTGCAGCAGCTTTAACTCACTAAAGGATTTCCCCTGTGTCAGGAGAATCCCTGGCATTAGGGTTGCTGTCCATCCCTTTTTTATAAGGAGCCAAGGATGAGATCTGGCCCTAAATCTTCTTGGCAAAAATTTCCCACTGTTGCTAACACCTGTCTGGTTCCACTAGAGGTAGCAACGGTGGGAATTTTTGTCTAGGAAAGGCTGAGCTGGCCCAGTGTTAGCAATGGTACAATGGTTTTGCCAAAAGCCCTAGGATAGATGCCATTGTGGCTTTGAATTTTCTTTCCATTCCATTTCGGAATCCTTACCCGTTTATATGAACAAGGGAATTGTATTATGGATCCTTTCCTAACTGCTACTCCATGCAGCTGTTTTTGTTGCTGTCAAATAATTAATGTGACATTTTGGGGATTACCCAGACCCAGAGGGGTTCTGTCACTGCCTGCCTTGTAGCTTTGGGTGCCTTAATGCTGTGCTGTTATGACACAGAGCTCTGACAGTAGTAGCCAGCCTACTAGCATGAAAGTCTCAATCCTGGCTTACTCCTGACAGGATGACTTCAACAACCCCCTTCCGAGTTCCGCCAAATCCGTCTCCCTGAGTTCTTAACTACCAGACTTGCGGACTCTTCCTCTCTGATTCGGCAGGTCACAAGGAGTGAAACCCGCTGTTACCAGCTCCCTTTGGTCCACACACTCCACACAGTTTGCACCACAGAGACTGCTAGGGGTAAACATGAACACAGAGTTTCTTGAATAGAAAAATCATAGGTTCAAAGATGAAATAGTAAAGAAAAGCAAACACATAAGTTACGCAGAAAATAAACATAAAGATGCAACCTCGGGCTTTATGCTTCAGTATTAGCTCAATTCCCCTTTCTAATACAGGTTACCTATTGCCTCTGACCAGTTTCCCAGTGTGTCCTCTGTCCTAGAGGGGATCCAGTGTTTCACAGACAGCATCCTGCTTAGCCTCCTGGCCCTTTGTTTCTGGACTGCCTTCATTTCAAACCCTCTTCCTTTTCAGCTGGGTTTGCCATTTGTTTTTCCTTTCTCTCAAGCTTTGTCTACACTAGCACTTTTGTTGGCAAAACTTGTCGGTCAGGGGTTTGAACCCCCCACCGAGTGACATAAGTTTCACCGACAAAAGCACCAGCGTGGACAGCGCTATGGCGCTGGGAGACGCTCTCCCGCTGACATAGCTACCGCCGCTCGTTGTGGGTGGTTTAATTATGCCAGTGGGAGAACGGCTGTAGAGGAGACCTTACAATGGTGCAGCTGTGAGGTCCATAGTGTAGACACAGCCTCAGACTGTGGTAATTCACGGTTACATACAGTGGGGAGAAACTTCCTCCTTCCTTAGTTTTCCAAGACTTTGGTTTTCTTTTTGGTTTCAATGTCTTTCAATTAACTTTAATGGGCCACCATTGTGTCTTCCTGGCTGGACAAGGGATGTTGGTTTTGAATAAACAACTACCCTTCCCTGCCTGATTACATCACCTTCTATTGTGAGGTGATGCTTTAGTTACACCCCAGTCACAATTACAATATTCTGCACATATACACATGCATACATTCCTAACCATAACCTGTATACAGATCTCCTAACGACCATCAAGTACAGGACAATTACAAGCTTTCATAAATGACCTTATTTGACATATATTTATACACAGTAACATTGTATGTAATCAGTTGATTCAGTTGCTTATCCTTTGGGGTTCAGAACCCTGTTCTCCCTTTCAGGTGTCTGGACCCTGATTGTCACATTACTTGCAAAAATTAAAATTAATATCTGTTTGAGGAAGACAAATATTTTAAGTGCTTATTATCCATAGCCTTTGTGAGAGCTATCTGAAATACTTGATTACATTTTCAAATTTCATTCTCCTTCTGTGAAGGCTACTGCTTCTGAAATGAAATCAATTTAAATGTCGCTCCATGTTTTCTGCCTGGAGATAACCAATGACTCTTTACAAAAAGCAAAAAAACAATAAACGCACCATCACCCCCCAAACAGTTATGTTCAATAGACTTTAGCATTTCCATTTAGAAGACCGATTCATTTTTATCTGTTGTAATATTTCACTTTCCACTTCTTTTATCAAATGATTCTTTTGCATTATCCAACTAATGACAGTGTCAGTACTATAAAATTTGGGCACGAAAGCTCCAGCTAAACTAAGCTAAGTCATCTAGATGTTCTTCATTGGCACATTTTCTTAAATTGAATTTAGTGTTCATCAAAGGTGCCAGAGACCAGGGTCAGTGCATTTCTAATTAGTACCCTCTAGTGCAGTGGTTCTCAAACTAGGGCCGCCGCTTGTTCAGGGAAAGCCCCTGCCGGGCCGGGCCGGTTTGTCTACCTGCCGCGTCCGCAGGTTCGGCCGATCGCGGCTCCCACTGGCTGCGGTTTGCCGCTCCAGGCCAATGGGGGCTGCAGGAAGGGCGGCCAGCACATCCCGCTGCCCGCGCTGTCTCCCGATACCACGGCTACCTTTGAGAACCACGGCTCTAGTCTAGAGCACAGGAAGTATCAGTTCATGCTTTCCTCCATTATGTCTCCAATGCACCTCAATTCTTCCCTGGTGGGACTACCTGGTGGGCCGTTAGTTCTCCAGGCTCTGTACACATATAGTCCCTGGTATAATCTATTCATTGGCAAGGCAGGGAACACTACCCTGCACGGGGAGGCCGGAGACGTCCGTTTGTTCTTGGCCCTGTGTTACTTCAGGCAAGTCACTTCACTTCTCTGGGCCTTTGTTTTCCCCTCCCACCCTTTGTCTGTCCTGTCTATTTAGATTGTAAGATCTGACTCCTATGTGTATGTACAGTACCTAGCACATTGGGCCTCTAGGCGCTACTGTAAAACAAATAATAAACAAAAATAATTCCGAATCATAGAAATGTGGGGCTGAAAGAGACCTCAAGAGTCTAGTCCATCCCCTAACACTAACAGTGGGCCAGCTCAGCCTTGCCTAGACAAAAATTCCCACCCTGTGCTGAGGAAGGACCGAGTACATCTAGAGCATCCCTGACAGGTGTTGGTTTAATCCGTTCTTAATCTCCAAGGATGGGGATAGTTCCCATGTTATTTTAAATTGTTTATGAACCAAACCTGGTTTTCTTTGAATGTGTGTGTTATAAGTAAGGGCAGCATTTGCCGAATAGCTTGAACTAATAATTTTGTAGCAGTGCGCTGTTTGCAAACAGTTCTGTTTGTTCGCTATTCGTTATTCACCATAATGGAGTCGCGTGGGCATAAAATAGATGTAATAGAGTGGAGAATAAGGCTCAAAATGTTTCTCATCAGCCTTGCTCTCAGTTAATGGAATTCACCCCGTACAGATGGCCTGTGCAAGAGGTATAGATCACAGAATTAGATGTGCTTAAATTGTGTGCACAGCCTTTTTCAAGGCCTCAGTGCTGCTGTTAATTTCATACTGGATTGAATATGGAGTGCTGCGCCACTCACTGTTTCTGGCAAGAGTGAAGAGTTTGATCAGCTGGCTTTTGTTACCTGTTTTCATATTGCAGGTGAGCAGAAGGGACTCTAATCTGGTGTAATTTAGGCACCGAGAAACTGGAGTGAAAGATACCTAAAACAAAGTGGTGGCCTCCTTTAACTTATTGGTTTCTGTTTTGGATTACATTAGTTGAGACTTGTCTAGACTCCCTGACACGCTCTATGGGCCAAATCCAGAGTCATGTGTAATGGGTAGTGTGAGTTAAAAGTTAAAAGTCTAAGGCACTGGTTCCCAAACTTTTTACCGAGACAACTCTCCTACTGCATTTTATCTTTTTCTTGCAACCCAACATTACATACCTGCACCCTCTACCCCAGCACCGCTACCCTAATCCTAGCCTCGTGCAGAGGGGAGGCCCTAGGGGCAGAAGGATGTATGTTTGTGGAGTGAGCCCACCCCACAACAGTGGCTCCTGCCCTGGTGGCTGGGCCTAGTTCCCAGCTCTGGGCATCGCGACCTGGAGCACAGGGTCACAGTGCCACTCAGGTTTGGCCTGGCTGCTCCTTGGTCGTGGTTGCAATACCTGTAATAGGGAACTGGGCCCAGCCCGATGGCACAGAAGCTGCTGCTGTGGGTAAGTGGAGAGTGGGCTTGCTCTCCAAAACTCCCCACCCAGGGTTTCCCCTCTGCACTGGGTTGGGAGAAGTGTGTGTTTGCCTTGGCCAGGAGCCCAGTGATAAATTAATCCAGCCCTGGAGGTGGCAACTGTTCTAGAACATTCCCGTGACCCACTGGTGGGTTGGAGTGAAACACTTGTCTAAGGTAATCTAAGGGGAACCAAATGGTGCAGTGCTGAGGGGGCTAGAAAATGGTTTGAAGTCTGGTCTCCACGTCACTTGCACCAACTTTACTAAAGTTGTGACTTCAAACTGAATTTGTGAAACCTATGCAAACCCCTCTGTGGGGACACACACATCAGTTTAAACCTGGTTTATAGCAATTTGGTTTGCATTGGTAAATTTACAGGCACATGCTAAAGTGACATAACCAGTTTTAAACAGATAAGCGTCTCCATGGTGACATTTGCACCTGTTTAACTAAATCAGGTTTTTAATTGATTTGCATTAAACCAGTGCAACTTCTGTTTGTAGGCAAGGCCTAAATTATACCAGTTTAGACTCTCTTAGACTGACCTCTAAATTTGACATATTGTGTCCTGTTTATCTGTTCAGCTGGTTGATGACGTGAACAGAAGCTGATGGGCATTAATTCAACTAAGTGTGAATAATTGGAGTAACTATTAATTGAACTAACTATAAGAATCCCACACTTTAGCTAATCTACTGTACATAAAGAATAACATCTAACCTCTACCTCTAAATCAAATCAGCCAGGAAAAAAATCTATTTCCACTTTTCAAATGTAATTACTTTATGAATAGTAGCTAAGAAGATGCCAAGTGCATTGTCAGATCAGTAAATAAACTCAAGACTATGGATTAATCTCTCCCTTTATTATTATTATTTGGAAGTTATTTCTTGTTCCTTCACTTCTTTCAGATAACTGCTGACAGCATCTTTATACTACGATTTTGAAAAGCCCTCAAGGTTGTGCTGACAGCTTCTTGATATTCAGTTCTCTTTTATTATCTTAAATTTTTACTCCACCGGCTATAAAATAAATTAACTTCTAAGTTTACTGAGATATAGTATAAGAATTACTTCATACCCCATCAGATTCTGCTCTGAGACTTGTTTTCTGTTCCTGTTAACTGTTTCTAATAAAAACATTGAAAGTTTTATGCTTGTTTTTTAAAAATGTATTATGGGAACATAATTGATCTATGTAAGAAGTTTTGCATTGCTGGTTTTACAGAGAAGGTTAAATCCTGGTGCAAACTTTTAAGAGCTTCACCTGAAATGAAAAAAGCTGTTTCCATGGGCAGAGCTGCTTGACAAAACTATTGTGGCTTATTGCTACTAATTATTGTTATTTAGATTATTTTAGGCCTCCATGATGAGTTCCACATTTTCAGAAACAGCCTCCAAGTTTGCACATAAAAAACAGTGCAGCCTCACTTTTCTGCACTTATTTTTCAGTTCCTGAGGTTTTTTTGCCCATATCAGAGATTCTGCATTCCATTTTAAATGTGCACATATACAAGCTGGAGTAAGGCCCCTTTGAAAATGTGTCTTTCAATATTTTCTTGCTCCCATAATCATCTAACCACCTCTCCTGCTATTTTTCTAGGATGGCATTCCCAGGTGGCTTCCAGATCTGTTCTGCCTACTTCACTGGCTTTAAATTGTAATTGCCTGAATTTTCCAATTTAAAACTAATTTGCATGTTTCTTTTATGACTGTACTGATGAGCAGGATTTCCTTTATCATTTAGGCAAATTCTTTCAGCACTAGGGATGCATGTGTAATAGAAGTCTATTTTGGCAGCCTGCCTCTAATTTGTGCATGGTCCTGTTTGTTCATTTGTGCGCATGCCTACCTGATTTGCAGGTAATTTACAGACACGGAAGCACAGATGCTAATTCTCATTCACAGACAAACCCCAGAAATACAAGACTATTTTCAAATGAAATAGAATCCAAAGTTTCCTATCTGCTTATGCACATAAATAGAATTCCATGGCCTGGAGGCTAGAGCATGAAACTTGGTCTCAGGCAATTCAGATTTTAGTCGTGTCTCTGTCCCTGACTTGCTGGATGACCTTGTCAAGTCACTTAAGCTCTCTCTGTGCCTCAGTTTTCCCATCTGTAAAATGGTACTTACCCACCTTTATGAAGCATTTGGAATTTTTAGGTGCAATATAAATCTCAAGTGTTATTTCATTATGAAATATGCCTCTGTCACAGTAACTGCACCTCTGACATCTTTGTGGGCTCCTTGAGGGCACCCCAAACAGTTCTCAGGCGTCTAGGGAACCTGTGTTTCTCTCCCTCCAGATTTGGGTGGCAGTTCCTCCTGCAATTCACTGTGCTCACCTCAGCAAGTCTGAGTTTAGCTCAGCGCCTGCTGTCCTGTTCTCTCCCAGGGCCAATGACAGGTTAACCAGTGGCCAGCCAGCTTTCATAAAGCAAAGTATTTAGTTAGAACAAAAGCATTCCAAAGAAAACCTATCTTGAAAACAATAAGGAGCTTATAGGCCTGCATGTCTTACCAGGTGCTGTCCATCTTATACATGGAGACCTTGGTAGGTTGCAAAGCCCTTGAGACCTTTCAGCAAGGCCTCTTGGTCACAAGAACATTTCATTCTTGGATTGGGTGAGAGCGATCCCTCCTCTTTATCAGGCTGCCCACATTACACAGATCCCAGTTCTTTGTTTCCTGGGCCACTTGAACCAAGTCAAACCAATAGGTGCAAACTCCAACAGAGTGTGGTACTTCTCCGGACATCTTTGCTGGCTAGAGATTTACATTAATTATACCCTAGAGATTTTATTTCCTGATAGTTCATTCAGCTTTTAGAACTATACCCATGTCCCATTTTTGCTGTGGTTTGAATTTTGTGAGAGTCTGTATTGTTAAAAACTAATTAAAAGCCTAGTTTGAAATGAAGAGCTGAAGCATGGAATATTCCTGAGATGGACTGGGTTCAGGGGCAAGAAAGCAGTTTGCAATAGCAATGAGCCCCAGTACAAACTCAAGAGTAGTTAACATGTTAAGGACTACCTAAGGAAGGACTGATAATTAAGGAGGTCTAGAAGAAACACTTGGGGAAACCAAGGCAAGCCACGGACCCTCCTTTAGGAGAGTGTAGTGCATGTGACCTACTGCTTCACGTGGGATGCACTGTTCCATCAGGCATGCCCCATTGCAACTTCTATCTCTGTGTCCCAGTTCAGGAGCTAGCTAGGAGTGCCACCGACCATGTGGAATGTTGGAGACCCCTGCACTAGGCTTCTGCTAGAGCAGAAAAGCAGCATTTATGATGTGTTTGCAGCCTTACACACCTGTGCATGGCCGCTCAGGATCTGGCCCTTTATAAAGAGGGTACATCACCAATACCAACATTAGGAGAAGGATGTAGCAAGAAATGAAAGCTGATTCGCTGGCCAAACACCTAACAATAAATTCAGTATTTGGGCAGTATATGCATACACTAAATCAGTTCGTGTATCCACACTTTAACAGATATCTCTTTTAGGTAGATCACCTCTGGACACAAACAAGTTAATCAGCTCTGTCAATAGAAGGAAGTAAACAAAGGCTATAACTTTGGGAAAACAAACACAGACTTTTGATATAGTAGCTTCAAATATACAGTCTGATAACACCTCCTGGGAAGTCTGAGAAAATTGAATTCCTCATAATCTTTTAGTGTGTTACTCTCTCCTTGCTGAGATTAACTGTAAAAGACTCCTCAAGGTTAAATTAATATCTTTGAAGCTGTGAAGAAGAAGAAAAAAAATCCAGCAGTTAATCTTGGTATCCAACAGCTGTTCTGTGGAAACCAGTTCATACAAATGAATAAAACAACAAATCCACTAACTCTTTAAACACCGAATGCAAAGGGTTAACATAATGGCATCGTATCAATCATACTGGCTTAGTTTGCATGCAGTTCATCAAGTGTCCCAAGCAGCAAGATGAAAAGAAGACTTATTTACTTAGGCAAAGAGAAGCATTGTTCCCTGACCTAGTGCCCCTCTCCCTCCACAAGCATTCCTGCAAATTATTTGTATTAGCTGAGTGTATTGACTGAAATAGATAGAATCACATGAATCATTCAACGGTGGTCACTTCTGTTCTGGCTCAGAGGCTATGATCATCTGCCTCTTGAACCAAATCAAAGTGTTCTGGGATCCATCCAGATTCAAGGTGCTATATAAATGTGTTCCATTTGCTTCTCCCCTATCTATTGTGTAGGGAGAAGGAAATCCATGGAAATAGTTACAGTGGGACCGGGCTTATGGGGAAATGGTTACAGAGGATGTTACGTCCCTCTGGATGGCCACCTTTCCCCTGCTGCAAAATATCTACACACTTTTGGACTGCAAAAGAAAATGGCTAGGGCTAGAGGTAGTGGGGAAGAGCTGCACTAGGTGGTTCCCTCCCTCCTCAAATAGGAGAAGCTGTGGAAAGTTAATGCTGCTTGAGAAAATTCTATCCCAAATTGCATGATCTAAGAATTTTCCACAAAACCACAGAGGACAGCTGGGGGTTGCCAGCCCAGCCATTGCTCCTGCCACAGATGGGGAATGGAGCTAACACAGAACATCGTCCTTTGTAGTAGGGAAGCAGCAGGAGTGTTAACACTGGTGCTCTTGGACCACTTCTGGTCACATGCCACTTGGATGGTTACCTTCTGCCAATGTAAATTTCTGTTTGGAGTTTCACTTGCATATGATACCCTATTCTGCTTCCTGAATAGTTTTGCTGTGCACTACTACTAAGCATCTGCTCCCTAATGGTGGTTGTCTTTTAGTCAGAGGTGAAAAGACCCTTTTAATATCGTCCAATTAAGACACTTCTGAGTCACACTGGGAATTCTTCAGCGTGAAAGCCATGACAAACATGTTCTTATAATAATAAGATTTGTTTAAACAAAATGATTTAACAGTCGAGAATATAGGTGGAGAGATGCAGATTTTTTTTAATGAGTGACCTGAGCCAGGTAGCCTAATCTTCATAGCAAAACCTTTCACTAGGCTCTTTGAAGGCCCCAAGAGATAGGAGAGACCAGGACTTGTCAGATATTCGAAGTAACTAAAAGGGAGAGTCAGCAGTTTAACTACCAGCAGTAGGTGAGAGTGGTAGTAATTAAGCGAATTCTGCATTTTTGCTAAAAAACCACTTCAAATGCATAGCCAAGAAAGGATTGAACTACTGCAATATGGGTCTGAATTGAAACTCTGTAGCTTCTTCCAAAAGCAAGATTGCATAAGTAACAGTAGGTGAAGCAAGTGTCTTTTTAAATTCCTTACCAGCTGTCCCCTTAGTAGATAAAATTATTCTCTTTTAGAGGTGGACTAAAGCTTAAACCACCTCCCATTGTACTCCAGCTCTACTTTCTAGCCACTTTAAATTCAGGCACAATAAGGAGGATCACTTAATTTATGTTTTTCTCCAAACAAATATCCAATAGTGGATTAACAAGCCCCATGAATTAAGAAAATGCCTTTTGCAAACCTGACCCTAAAGACTGAATAACAATCTTATGACACACGTGTGATGCATTTCTTTTAAGTACATTCTAGCAACATCCCTAGTTACAGTGGAACAATTTTAAGCACAGACACGTAATCCAGAACCTTAGGAAGACAGCACTTCTCTAGCAGCAGTTAATTAAGGGAATGGTTGCAAAATTTATTTATTCTCACTTGCATTGTTTTCATTAGTGACTTTAGAAGATAAGATTTCTTTTAAGATGTTTTTATATTCTTGCAATGCGTATGCATGCTTCATGGATCCACATGCATCTACATTCTAGGCAGCATATAACTAGACATATGGGTTCTGTCCCCAAGAACTGTGCCAAGAAAATTAATCATAGTATCTTGCTGATATAATTCTGTGCAATCTTTCCAAATAATCCTTCACAATTTGTTTGTTACAAACTATAGTTTACCTATGTGGGTGATATTCATTTAAAATGTTAGTGAAACAGGCACAGCCACATTTGGGATCATTTTCAGTTCTTTTTTAGCCAGCTCTTTACAGATCTGTGGGAGAGTCACTTGGAGTTTTCACCATTCAGTTCAGCTTCTTCAGTTATTCATAAAGAGAGATCTTTGCAAGGGCTAAAACAATGGGATTTCCCTGCATACGGAAAATAAATCTTCAGACTGTATTTAATATTTAAAGCTCTCTCAGGTTATTACTCCATGAAGCCAGCAAGGGGGAATCACCACTCAGATACCCACATTGATCAATAAAATATCAGAAATGGAATTTATAAGCACTAGCTCCTCATCATTTGCAGTTTATGAAGACATAAATTGACTCAACTCTAGGAAGGTAGCTGTTTCCATCAGTGCGGGGACACAACATCCTTGCATTTAACAAAAAGGGTAGCTACTTTATTAGGCTGTCTTATATATCTTCTTTGTAGTAAGGAGGCTTTAAATAAAAGGGCTTTTAAATGTTTTAACACTGTGCCATCTTCCTCTTTTTTCAAGAGAGCTAAATTGTAATTCTAGGAGAAGGGTCTATGGGCCAGTGTAAGGGGGTTCACTCACCCCTGGGGCACCTCCTTGTGGCTGCAACTGGGGCTCATTTCTCATTCGATCTGGCACCTCCTTTCATCATTCACTCATCTTACGGCCTCTCTCTCTCTCTCTCTCTCTGCAACTCAGTGTTTTCTCTGGTTAGGTCACTATATAGTCACCCCCTTCCAGGGTATCAAAGTCCCTCTGGACCAGCAGTCCAGTCGGCATCTCTCACAATCCTGTGCCACTTCTCAGTGGCTGGTAGGGAAACCCGGGCCCACCCACTACTCCGAGTTCCAGCCCAGGCAACCTATAGTTAGCAGCCAAGGGCTACATATTCTCTCTCTTCTGGCCTTGTTGCTCTTTTCTTGAGCTTCCTACTCCATCTCCCACAGACTCTCTCCTCCACCCTTCCATGTAAACCCTTCCCTCATGACCAGGATTCCAGGGCTTCTCCCTCTCCCCGGATATTCTCCTTTTCCCTCTCTAAGACCAGAGAGTGATTGCTGGCTTCCACGCTGCAGCTCCTTTCTTTTTATTTTTTCTTTTCCTGTCCTTTTATGCCACAGCAGCTTTAGCATGTGAGGGTATGACTGCCACCTACCACAGTTTTCACATAAGCAAATATCTATACCCTCTCACTCAGTCTTGCATCCTTAAAAAGAAAAAAAAGCCAAGTCATGCTTTTTTTAATGCCATCCCAC
Source organism: Caretta caretta (assembly GCF_965140235.1). Classification (NCBI taxonomy): domain Eukaryota; kingdom Metazoa; phylum Chordata; order Testudines; family Cheloniidae; genus Caretta; species Caretta caretta. Next base: position 171,705,558 of record NC_134208.1, read on the forward strand.
TTTCCCAGTACTCTCACCAATCCTTGCAGACTATATTCTTTCACCGTGAGGCAGCTTAGTTCTTCATAAAGAATCTTTCTTTCTTGTGAAATTCTCCCTGCATTGCCACAGCAGATACTCAGCTGGTTTTTGGACTCTTCATGTGGCAACAACAGGTTGTGTTTGTTTATTAACTATAAATGACCATTCAGATCACAGTGATGTGTTAGCACTCTAAATACAGTGACTTTACTTCTTCTAGCATAGCTATTAAAATACAGTATCCTCAAATTTAGCACATACAGTATTTCATAGAACCTTTGTCTCTTTTTTTGTCTTTGGTCCATAGTTCTTGCCAATACTTTTTAAGTTCTCTCTTAACCAAACTTTTGAAGTCCCGTTTATTCAGAAGGATCTTTATATCATTCTAATTTTTAAGATGGCTTTTTCTGCCATTTCCTTGCCCTATATCCCAACATGCACCATAAGTCATACTATTACTATATGTATACCTAATTTTACTATCTCGGTAGTTAAGGACATTATTTAATTGACACAGTCATTCCTTCTTCCTGAGGCTCCCTTTCTAATCGCCAGTGTAACCACTAAAGTGTCAGATAGGAAAAGCAGTTATAATTGGCTGTACATCCCTTATCAAGGTCAGTGCCAACAGTATACAGTGTCATCAGAACGGCCACAAAATTGGACAGTCTTATAGATCTCTTAATTCCAAATTCAGGAATACAATAGGCCATTCCCTCTTTATCTGTGTTTTCATCTCTAGAACCATCAGTATTGATCTAGCAATGCTGACCTCATTAGCCAGGTATAAACTCATAAACTGTAGTCATATTTGATGGTCCTGGTCTTCCCTTGGTTTTATCCATATAATTTAAAATCCACAACTAAAGAGACAACTGTCCAGCTATAGTTTGATTTCCCATAAATAAATATTGTAATTTCTTCCAGACCTTCCTTTTCATCCACATATTTTACCCACCTTTTGACCTTGTTACCATGTGGGAATTTGTGGCATTCAGTTACTTCTTGTCTATGGGTAGTCCTCGTATATGCATTCAGTACTCTTATCTTCACTATTTCCATTAACCTTAGCTCAAAAGGTTAAATTTAACAATTTCATCCGTAAATTTATAGGCATTTCTCCAGTTGCTACATGCAACACATAAAATGGAGTCCTAATATTCCCACCACATATAATTCTCAGAGCTTGGACTTGGATCAACTCTAATTTTTTTTAGTGTTTATTTAGAAACTGAATTAAAGGCTTGGCATCCGTAATCTATAACTGGTCTCTACAGCATTAACACTGTGTTCTTATCTGCATCCCATTCATTCTTTTAACTTGTTCATGCATCTCTGAACCCTTGGAATCTTTGTTCATTTTCCCACAATACTTTCTCCATCTTTTTTTCCCCCTTTTTAATAACTCTTTATGCCACTGCTTTACATCTTTTATACTTCATTACATCTTGCTATTCATTGTTTTTTTTTGCTTTTTTATATGCCTTATTTTTGTTTATATGCCTTATTTCTTCCTTTAATTGCTGCTTGATAATCTTCATTTCACCAGGGAACTGGATTTTTGAATTTGTGGCAATTAAATTCTTACATACAGCTAGGTTGGCTGCTGCTATAACTCCCTTTATTATATTCTCATGAAATTCCTCTAGATTATCACTTATATAACTGGTACTTAGATACTCAGCACACTTACTCTTAAAGAGTCCCCAATTTGCTTTTCTAAGGGTCCAGGTAGAAATTCCTTCAGTGTGTTCATCATTACCTTGGCCTCAATATGTAATTAGCATAGGGAAGTGATCACTTTCCATTCCATCTTTATAGATTTCCCATCTGCACTTTCTTGCTGTATTGCAAATGCCAGATTTAAACAAAAAAAGGTTCCATCCGTCAAATTAAACCTAGTAGGTGCTCCAGTATTGAGCAATACCAGGTCGTGCTTGTCAATGAACGGTTCCAGGCATTTGCCATTATAATCAGTTTTCTTGCTTCCCCATAATTCATTAGAGCTATTAAGGTCTCCACAAAACGTATACAGGCCTTTGACACCCTTGACTAACTCTTCCAATTCTAGATTGTCTAGTTTTTTACTTGGGTTGAAAACATTCATTGGAGTCATATAGAGATGCTATCATTCTGCAGAGGAATTTCAACAGTATTGTACTCAAAACTTTAAGTTCTGTACATCTATGTCAACATAACTAAAACCTTCCTTTACAAATACATAGACCCCTCCTCCTCTTGTTATTTCTCCGTAATGTCCAATTACATCATATCCAGGAAGTCTAAACATAAGTTTTCTCTCTAACCATGTTTCTTGTACACATATCACATCAAGTTTGTTTTCCATTTCAAAAACTATTTATTTAATTCCTGACCATGTGTTATTAAACTATGTGTTCCATCAAAAAATTGTTAGAACCACGTTGTTAAACTACATTACTTCATTTAAAAATGCATGAATGCAGTCTATTGAGAGATTGCCGTTATGCAAATAATTTTCTGCTGCTTTTGTTATAATTTTTATTCTTTCAGTCTTCGTCCCAGTCTGTAAAATACAATTAATCACTTCTATCATAAATGGTATAAATTTATCTTTGCCTAAGTAGTACATCTTCATTTATTCCCCTTCTATTGTCTTTCCTGCGCTGAACTGCATGATGTTGTACCAGTAGCCCGTTCCCCCACGAGGCCTTCCCCAGCCCCCCATCTCACCTGGCTTTCTTATACAGTTTTAAAGAAACAGTATATGGAAGGAGTGAGGGGAGGTCGGAGAATAATACTGGAGGGCAGAGGGAGTGAGACTGGTGGCAGAAAGACAGTGAATGAAAGGGGCAGGAGGATGCTGGATGAAACAACCATTCATTGGAGAGACTAAGAAAATCCGGACTCTTGTAGCTAGGACATCAACACAAGGGGGCAGACTGCATAACAAGAGGGGCAGTTGTGCTTGCCTTCAGAAGTTCATGTACCTAGTGAAAAATGCAGTCTCAGTCAGAAGCCTTTTTTAAAAAACTTTTTTATGAAATAAGAAAAAATAAGATACACATTTATGTCACTGTTCAGTATTTCAAATATTTACGCATTCAAAAATATCGAAGATTCAGAAATATAAAAGTATAGCTCTTAACATGAAAGTGCTGTGTACCTAAAGACTGTTCATGAAACTAAAGTTGAAGTTTTGTTGAATAGTGGCATCTGAATTCTTCTTCAAAGACATCCAGGTTCAGTTCTGAAGTCAAATCACTTTTGCGGAAAAGGACCTAGGGGTGACAGTGGACGAGAAGCTGGATATGAGTCAGCAGTGTGCCCTTGTTGCCAAGAAGGCCAATGGCATTTTGGGATGTATAAGTAGGGGCATAGCGAGCAGATCGAGGGACGTGATCGTTCCCCTCTATTCGACATTGGTGAGGCCTCATCTGGAGTACTGTGTCCAGTTTTGGGCCCCACACTACAAGAAGGATGTGGATAAATTGGAGAGAGTCCAGCGAAGGGCAACAAAAATGATTAGGGGTCTGGAACACATGACTTATGAGGAGAGGCTGAGGGAGCTGGGATTGTTTAGCCTGCAGAAGAGAAGAATGAGGGGGGATTTGATAGCTGCTTTCAACTACCTGAAAGGGGGTTCCAAAGAGGATGGCTCTAGATTGTTCTCAATGGTAGCAGATGACAGAACGAGGAGTAATGGTCTCAAGTTGCAGTGGGGGAGGTTTAGATTGGATATTAGGAAAAACTTTTTCACTAAGAGGGTGGTGAAACACTGGAATGCGTTACCTAGGGAGGTGGTAGAATCTCCTTCCTTAGAGGTTTTTAAGGTCAGGCTTGACAAAGCCCTGGCTGGGATGATTTAACTGGGAATTGGTCCTGCTTCAAGCAGGGGGTTGGACTAGATGACCTTCTGGGGTCCCTTCCAACCCTGATATTCTATGATTCTATGATTCATATAACAGGAGAATTTGGTTTCTCTTTCTTTCATGGCTCATGGTTACCCTTTGGTGTGATAAAATTATTTTCAAACAAGAAAAGGAATTCTCCCATGCTGCAGCTGATCCTCCACTATAGATTTGTCAAAAATTCATGGAAAAGCCTCCTTTAATTCTTCGACAGCACCTAGAACATCTTCAAATTCTTTGCAATTTCTCTTATCTCTCAGTGGTTTAAACACAGCCATTTCAACCTTCACCTTGTCAATATCTAATTCAAGCAAGTGAATCAAAGCCTGCAGTGATTCCAGTTTCAAGAAGTCTGGAGAGATGATGGAATAGATTGCTGACAAACTTTTGTATAACTTGGAGTTCTTCTCCTAAAATCTGCTTTGCAGTTCACTACTGGTTTCATCAATCAATTCATGATAAATCTGGGATCACTGATGCTCATTTACACTTTGGAATCCTGTAAGTGCTGTGTGACTATTGAATCTTGAAATTTTTGAGGCAATACCTTGGCTCTTTTGGTGGCACATCTTAAGGCTGATGCTTCCTCACATGCATCTTTCAGAACAAGGTGCTTGGATGAAATCTCTGAGAAAAAATCTTCAAACATCTCTCTCTTTTGTTGAAGTTCTTCAGAGGCAACAGAATCAGTGCAACTCCTTTAGCAAAGTGTATTACTACTTTTTGAAGGTAATTGTTCACAGGAGCAAAAATGTTCAAAAATCATTCTCATAACCTCAGCTAAGAGCAACAATTTGGATAATCCTGTTACTTCTAGCAGTCCTCTTGCTTCAATGAACAGATCATCATATCCATTCACAAAATTTGACAGGATACGCTGACTCGCTTCCAAATTATTAAGGATTATTTCCAAGGTTTTCAGTGACCAGTCCACCTTGTTTCTCTGAGTCTTTGCAGGTGCTGGCCTTTTTACAGCACACTCACTTCATGCCTGCAAAAAAAATGTCTATAGAGATGTTCTCCATTTATAAATATCTGCCACTGCTGAGTTCTTTTCACATACATGAGTAACCACCAGATGTAACGGGCAGTTCAAGCAGTGGGGGTAAGGTATTTGCTTGTTCCATTGCCATTGGAAAAGAATTTGTGCACCTTCTTTACACCCTAACATAATTTTGGTGCAACCAAAGGAAGAATATAAAGTATTTTGAGGGTCAAGAGACCCAGTGTGCGAAAGTCTTTCAAAATTTGTGATGTAATGTCTTCAGCAGTGAGGCCATGCAATTGTGCTACTCCAGTAAGTCTGTCCTTGGCATTGCCATCAGCAGAGTAACATAAAACGGTGGACAAAGTTTCTATATTAACAGCATCCCTGATAGTGTCACATTTCAGGCAGAAGAACTTAACATCACAATTTTTCTGAATATCTTCAACAATATCTTTCAAAAAGCATCTGCATCATAATATCAATTGTTTCATTCTGAATTTCAGCAGAAATGTACTTTGCATTTTTCAGAATGGTTTTCAGAGCATCCTTGAATTCAGGATCTTGTCCTGCAGTAAACTTAAGTAGGTTGATGGAAATTCCGATAAATATATCAGAGGGATAAATACCGTAGAGGGAGAGGAATTATTTAAGCTCAGTACCAATGGGGACACAGGAACAAATGGATATAAACTGGCCATTGGGACGTTTAGACTTGAAATTAGATGAAGGTTTCTAACCATCAGAGGAGTGAAGTTCTGGAATAGCCTTCCAAGGGAAGCAGTGGGGGCAAAAGGCCTATCTGGCTTCAAGATTAAACTCGGTAAGTTTATGGAGGAGATGGTATGATGGGATAACATGATTTTGGCAATTAATTGATCTTTAAATTTTCATGGTAAATAGGCCCAATGGCCTGTGATGGGATGTTAGATGGGGTGGGATCTGAGTTACTACAGAGAATTCTTTCCTGGGTATCTGGCTGGTGAATCTTGCCCACATGCTCAGGGTTCAGCTGACCGTCATATTTGGGGTCGGGAAGGAATTTTCCTCCAGGGCAGATTGGAAGAGGTCCTGGGGTTTTTCACCTTCCTCTGTAGCATGGGGCATGGGTCACTTGCTGGAGGATTCTCTGCACCTTGAAGTCTTTAAACCATGATTTGAGGACTTCAGTAGCTCAGACATAGGTGAGAGTTTTATTGCAGGAGTGGGTGGGTGGGATTCTGTGGCCTGCGTTGTGCAGGAGGTCGCGGACTAGAAGATCATAATGGTCCCTTCTGACCTTAATATCTATGAGTCTATGAGTTTAATTGTTAATTCAGAGTAAGATCTAAGTCCTTGAAGTTTATGATATCTTGATGTCCTCTCAGAGGCAACTCATTTATCATAAAAATTAGGCAAAAATTATCCAGTTTGTTTAAATAGTACCTGTTTCTTTTAATTTGTGAGGATGACACCAAGGCAACAATTGTGACATCTGAAAAAAGAAGTTATTATGAAATAAATATAATAATCAAATTAATAATTCATTAATGTTATTGAGCAAATGAATAAACGGAAATAATAAAATTAGTTCATTTTTTATATGCTGGATCTACCACGTTTTGGAGCTTTCCTCAAGATAAGGGATTGAAAGTTGAAGAGCCTGCTTTTAAAGGTTTGGGGTTTTTTTCTGATGGTGTGATGGTTATTCAGGGTGGAGAAAATGTCCTCCTTGTTTAGTTTTCCAAGACTAGGGTTTTCTTTTCAGTTTCAGATTGTTTGTTTTCACATAAACTTTAATGATCAACTCTTGTCTTTTCCAGGGTTATACAATTTAAGGTACTTGGAGCTAGTCTCATCTAGTTGGGTAGGTGGCCCTCCCTGTCCAATTACTTCACCTCCCTGTAGTGAAGTGGAGCTGAATGTTGCAGCACCAATTATGAGCACAGTTTTATATACTGTGACAAAGCTCCTCCCCTACCTTGGTAGGTCCTCTACCCTGCCCTCTACCCCGGTTTCCAGCCCAGGGCCCTGTGGACTGCAGCTGTCTAAAGTGCCTTCTGGAATAGCTGTGCGCCAGCTACAACTCCCTGGGCTACTTCCCCATGGCCTCCTCCCAACCCCTTCTTTGTCCTCACCACAGGACCTTCCTCCTGATGTCTGTTAACGCTTGTACTCCTCAGTCCTCCAGCAGCATGTCCTCTCACTCCCAGCTCCTTACGCGCACACCTCACTAACTGGAGTGACAGCCTTTTTAAACCAGGTGTCCTGATTAGCCTTAATTAATTCTAGCAGCTTCCCAATTGGCTGCAGGTGTCCTAATTAGCCTGTCTGCCTTAATTAGTTCTAGAAAGTTCCTGAGTGTTCTGGAATAGTCCCTGTTATCTTACCCAGGGGAAAGGGACCTGCTTAACCTGGAACTAATGTATCTACCTTCGACCACCCTCTTGTAGCCATCTGGCCTGACCTTGTCACAATACACAAATACATAAATTTATAACCACAGTTTGTATATATATATCTCATAATAACCACCAGGCTTAGAACATTACAAGCTTTGAAAAGAGTCATTACTTGATATATATTTAAACATAATAATATGGTATACAGCCAGTTGCTTTGTTTGCATATTCTTTTGGGCTCCCTGTTCTCCCTCTGATATATAGACCCTGATTATCACAGAAATGTAAAAATAGCAAAAAATTACCGGTAGCTTCTCTTTTCCTTGCTGCAGTCATTGTGTTCAAGTGGACCAAGCAGTTTTCTTGTTTGATTAAATCTTTGCCTTGAGAAAGTGCATTTTGCCAATGGCAAAATCAAGATTTGATAAACAACCATTGTGACGGGATTCCCTTGGGGTGCAGCCTGGGACCAGGATGCAGCCTGGGACTGTGCCCCCTGAACTCTCCCCAGCCTGAGCTGTTTCTCACAATGCCTTGCTAGTGACCAGCAGCAACCCCTCCAGGAGCTGTGATCACTCTGCACACCTGCATGTGGAGCCCCACACCCAGCTAGATGGCATGAATGCCCCCAGAGCCGCTCATGAATCCCGCAGAGAAAGGCACCAGAGCTAAATCTCTCCAGTTCCGAGCACTGTACCCCAGGAATATATCATCTTGCGCTGCTCAAGATGGGCAGTTCAAATTTATTAATTGGTTCACCACTTCGTCAATGGAAGGTGGCCATACACCAGCCTTTGCAAACCTGAGCAGATTTGTCCCACGCTTCAAACAAACTCACTGGTAAAGATAAACAATTAAACAAATTAATTGACTATAAAGTGATATTTTAAGTGATATTAAGTGATAGGCAAAAAGTCAGAGTGGTTACCAAAATAAAATAAAACATAACCACGCAGTCTAAACTCTCAACCCTCTTAGACTGGGCAACACCTAGATTAAGCAGTTTTTCTCACCCCACTGGATATTGTAGTCCTTAATATACAGGTTTGTTCCTTAAACCTGGGCCAGTCTCCTCTGTTGGAGTCTTGTCGTCTTCTCAGGGTCTTAGTTTCTTGCAGTGAAGGTGGGGGCAGGAGAAGGGCCCAGTATGTGTCCACTCTGCCTGTTTTATACCCTCAGTCCATGTGCTTGGGGAGCACAGGTCCAGGCATGTCTGGGGGAATTGCTGAGTCTCTCCAAGCAAAGTTGAGCAATTCCCCTGGTGAGGCCTCATGCAGGTGAGTCATTGAATTGTAGCTCACTTGCTGGACAATGGCTGTTGATGGGTTGTTTGACACCCTGCCCAGGCGTTGGTTACTTTCCTTGCTGTTGTCTCTAGGCCCTGGTCTACACTAGGACTTTAGGTCGAATTTAGCAGCGTTAAATCGATTTAAACCTGCACCCATCCACACAATGAAGCCCTTTATTTCGACTTAAAGGGCTCTTAAAATCGATTTCCTTACTCCACCCCTGACAAGTGGATTAGCGCTTAAATCGACGTTGCCGGCTCGAATTTGGGGTACTGTGGACACAATTCGATGGTATTGGCCTCCGGGAGCTATCCCAGAGTGCTCCATTCTGACCGCTCTGGACAGCGCTCTCAACTCAGATGCACTGGCCAGGTAGACAGGAAAAGAACCGCGAACTTTTGAATCTCATTTCCTGTTTGGCCAGCGTGGCAAGCTGCAGGTGACCATGCAGAGCTCATCCGCACAGGTGACCATGATGGAGTCCCAGAATCGCAAAAGAGCTCCAGCATGGACCGAACGGGAGGTACGGGATCTGATCGCTGTTTGGGGAGAGGAATCCGTGCTATCAGAACTCCGTTCCAGTTTTCGAAATGCCAAAACCTTTCTGAAAATCTCCCAGGGCATGAAGGACAGAGGCCATAACAGGGACCCGAAGCAGTGCCGCGTGAAACTGAAGGAGCTGAGGCAAGCCTACCAGAAAACCAGAGAGGCGAACAGCCGCTCTGGGTCAGAGCCCCAAACATGCCGCTTCTATGATGAGCTGCATGCCATTTTAGGGGGTTCAGCCACCACTACCCCAGCCGTGTTGTTTGACTCCTTCAATGGAGATGGAGGCAATACGGAAACAGGTTTTGGGGACGAAGAAGATGATGATGATGAGGAGGTTGTAGATAGCTCACAGCAAGCAAGCGGAGAAACCGGTTTTCCCGACAGCCAGGAACTGTTTCTCACCCTAGACCTGGAGCCAGTACCCCCCGAACCCACCCAAGGCTGCCTCCTGGACCCAGCAGGCGGAGAAGGGACCTCTGGTGAGTGTACCTTTTAAAATGCTATACATGGTTTAAAAGCAAGCATGTGAAAGGATTACTTTGCCCTGGCATTTGCGGTTCTCCTAGATGTAGTCCTAAAGCCTTTGCAAAAGGTTTCTGGGGAGGGCAGCCTTATTTCGTCCTTCATGGTAGGACACTTTACCACTCCAGGCCAGTAACACGTACTCGGGAATCACTGTAGAACAAAGCATTGCAGTGTATGTTTGCTGGCATTCAACCAAAATCCGTTCTTTATCTCTCTGTGTTATCCTCAGGAGAGTGAGATATAATTCATGGTCACCTGGTTGAAATAGAGTGCTTTTCTTCAGGGGACACTCAGAGGAGCCCATTCCTGCTGGGCTGTTTGCCTGTGGCTAAACAGAAATGTTCCCCGCTGTTAGCCACAGGGAGGGGAGAAGGTTGAGGGGGTAGTCACGCGGTGGGAGGAGGCAAAATGCGACCTTGTAACGAAAGCACATGTGCTATGTATGTAATGTTAACAGCAAGGTTTACCCTGAAAGAGTGTAGCGACTGTTTTATAAAATGTGTCTTTTTAAATACCGCTGTCCCTTTTTTTTTCTCCACCAGCTGCATGTGTTTCAATGATCACAGGATCTTCTCCTTCCCAGAGGCTAGTGAAGCTTAGAAAGAAAAAAAAACGCACTCGCGATGAAATGTTCTCTGAGCTCATGCTGTCCTCCCACACTGACAGAGCACAGACGAATGCGTGGAGGCAAATAATGTCAGAGTGCAGGAAAGCACAAAATGACCGGGAGGAGAGGTGGAGGGCTGAAGAGAGTAAGTGGCGGGCTGAAGACAGGGCTGAAGCTCAAATGTGGCGGCAGCGTGATGAGAGGAGGCAGGATTCAATGCTGAGGCTGCTGCAGGACCAAACCAGTATGCTCCAGTGTATGGTTGAGCTGCAGCAAAGGCAGCTGGAGCACAGACTGCCACTGCTGCCCCTCTGTAACCAACTGCCCTCCTCCCCAAGTTCCATAGTCTCCACACCCAGACGCCCAAGAACGCGCTGGGGGGGCCTCCGGCCAACCAGCCACTCCACCACAGAGGATTGCCCCAAAAAAAGAAGGCTGTCATTCAATAAATTTTAAAGTTGTAAACTTTTAAAGTGCTGTGCTTAAAGTGCTGTGTGGCATTTTCCTTCCCTCCTCCACCACCCCTCCTGGGATACCTTGGTAGTCATCTCCCTATTTGTGTGATGAATGAATAACGAATGCATGACTGTGAAGCAGCAATGACTTTATCGCCTCTGCAAGCAATGATTAAAGGGAGGAGGGGAGGGTGGTTAGCTTACAGGGAAGTAGAGTGAACCAAGGGGCGGGGGGTTTCATCAAGAAGAAACAAACAGAACTTTCACACCGTAGCCTGTCCAGTCATGAAACTGGCTTTCAAAGCTTCTCTGATGCGTACCGCGCCCTCCTGTGCTCTTCTAACCGCCCTGGTGTCTGGCTGCGCGTAACCAGCAGCTAGGCGATTTGCCTCAACCTCCCACCCCGCCATAAACGTCTCCCCCTTACTCTCACAGATATTGTGGAGCACACAGCAAGCAGTAATAACAGTGGGAATATTGGTTTCGCTGAGGTCTAAGCGAGTCAGTAAACTGCGCCAGCGCGCCTTTAAACGTCCAAATGCACATTCTACCACCATTCTGCACTTGCTCAGCCTGTAGTTGAACAGCTCCTGACTACTGTCCAGGCTGCCTGTGTACGGCTTCATGAGCCATGGCATTAAGGGGTAGGCTGGGTCCCCAAGGATACATATAGGCATTTCAACATCCCCAACAGTTATTTTCTGGTCTGGGAATAAAGTCCCTTCCTGCAGCTTTTGAAACAGACCAGAGTTCCTGAAGATGCGAGCATCATGCACCTTTCCCGGCCATCCCACGCTGATGTTGGTGAAACGTCCCTTGTGATCCACCAGAGCTTGCAGCACTATCGAAAAGGACCCCTTGCGGTTTATGTACTCGGCGGCTTGGTGCTCCGGTGCCAAGATAGGGATATGGGTTCCGTCTATAGCCCCACCACAGTTAGGGAATCCCATTGCAGCAAAGCCATCCACTATGACCTGCACATTTCCCAGGGTCACTACCCTTGATATCAGCAGATCTTTGATTGCGTGGGCTACTTGCATCACAGCAGCCCCCACAGTAGATTTGCCCACTCCAAATTGATTCCCAACTGACCGGTAGCTGTCTGGCGTTGCAAGCTTCCACAGGGCTATCGCCACTCGCTTCTCAACTGTGAGGGCTGCTCTCATCTTGGTATTCATGTGCTTCAGGGCAGGGGAAAGCAAGTCACAAAGTTCCATGAAAGTGCCCCTACGCATGCGAAAGTTTCGCAGCCACTGGGAATCGTCCCAGACCTGCAACACTGTGCGGTCCCACCAGTCTGTGCTTGTTTCCCGAGCCCAGAATCGGCGTTCCACAGCATGAACCTGCCCCATTAGCACCATGATGCATGCATTGTCAGGGCCCATGCTTTCAGAGAAATCTGTGTCCATGTCCTGATCACTCACGGGACCGCACTGACGTCGCCTCCTCGCCCGGTATCGCGTTGCCATGTTCTGGTGCTGCATATACTGCTGGATAATGCGTGTGGTGGTTAATGTGCTCCTAATTGCCAAAGTGATCTGAGCGGCCTCCATGCTTGCCTTGGTATGGCGTCCGCACAGAAAAAAGGCGCGGAACGATTGTCTGCCGTTGCTCTGACGGAGGGAGGGGCGACTGATGACACGGCTTACAGGGTTGGCTTCAGGGAGCTAAAATCAACAAAGGGTGTGCCTGTACATCAAGGAGTATTTCAGGCAGGACTGCACGGAGGGTTCCAATAAGAAATGGTGCACCTAAGTTATCGTTGTTATTGGAACAAGGAGGTTAGCCTGGCCTCTGATTGATACATGGCTAGATTTACCTCGCTGCACCTTCTCTGTGAGTGACTGCAGTGTGATCTAGACAGGGGAGGAGGCAAATGAGTACAAAACAAATCTGGTCTATTTCTTGTTCTGACCCACTCCATCTATCTTTTACATCTTTGGCTGGCAGCAGACGGTGCAGAAGGACTGCATGCCATCCACATCTCACGGCTGCTCGGCAGAAGATGGTACAGTACGACTGCTAGCCATCTTCATCTCTTGCCTGCCTGGCATAAGATGGTACAGTACGACTGCTAGCAGTCCGTATCGCCTGCCCGCTCACCATAAGACGGTTCAATAGGACTGACTGCAGGACTAAAGAGAATGACCTGGTCAAGTCACTCCAAATTTAGTCCCTGCGCCCATGTCTGCCCAGGCGCTCCCAGCCGACGTGGCCAGGAGCACCTCGGACACGACGAGGACGACTACCAATCGTATTGCACCGTCTGCTGCCAGAAGGCAATGGGTTGCTGCTACTGTGCAGCAAAGCCGTACCGCGTCTGCCAGCACCCAGGAGACATAGGGTGACGGTTACCTGAGCTGGCTCCATGCTTGCCGTGGTATGGCGTCTGCACAGGTAACTCAGGAAAAAAGGCGCGAAATGATTGTCTGCCCTTGCTTTCACGGAGGGAGGGAGGGAACGGGGGCCTGACGACACGTACCCAGAACCACCCGCGACAATGTTTTAGCCCCATCAGAGTGCTCCATTGTGACTGCTCTGGACAGCACTCTCAGATGCCCGATTGTTTGCCATTGCTCTGACGCTGGGAGGGGCGCTTACAGGGTTGGCTTCAGGGAGCTAAAATCAACAAAGGGGGTGGCTTTACATCAAGGAGTATTTCAGGCAGGACTTCACGGAGGGTTCCAATAAGAAATGGTGCACCTAAGTTATTGTCCTTATTGGAACAAGAAGGTTAGCCTGGCCTCTGATTGATACATGGCTAGATTTACCTCGCTGCACCTTCTCTGTAAGTGACTGCAGTGTGATCTAGAAGAATGAGTCCCCTAGACAGGGGAGGGGGGGAAGCAAATGAGTACAAAACAAATCTGGTCTATTTCTTGTTTTGATCCACTCCATCTATCTTTTACATCTTTGGCTGGCAGCAGACGGTGCAGAAGGACTGCATGCCATCCACATCTCATGGCTGCTCGGCAGAAGATGGTACAGTACGACTGCTAGCAGTCCGTATCGCCTGCCCGCTCACCATAAGACGGTTCAATAGGACTGACTGCAGGACTAAAGAGAATGACCTGGTCAAGTCACTCCAAATTTAGTCCCTGCGCCCATGTCTGCCCAGGCACTCCTGATCGACCTCACAGAGGCGACCAGGAGCACCTCAGACATGACGATGACGGCTACCAGTCGTACTGTACCGTCTGCTGCCACAAGGCAAGGGGTTGCTGCTACTGTGTAGCAATGCCGTACCGCATCTGCCAGCACCCAGGAGACATAGGGTGACGGTTACCTGAGCGGGCTCCATGCTTGCCGTGGTATGGCGTCTGCACAGGTAACTCAGGAAAAAAGGCGCGAAATGATTGTCTGCCCTTGCTTTCACGGGGGGAGGGAGGGAACGGGGGGCTGACGATATGTACCCAGAACCACCCGCGACAATGTTTTAGCCCCATCAGGCATTGGGATCTCAACCCAGAATTCCAATGGGCAGCGGAGACTGCGGGAACTGTGGGATAGCTACCCACAGTGCAACGCTCCGGAAGTCGACGCTTGCCTCGGTACTGTGGAAGCGCTCCGCCGAGTTAATGCACTTAATGCACTTAGAGCATTTTCTGTGGGGACACACACACTCGAATATATAAAACCGATTTCTAAAAAACCGACTTCTATAAATTCGACCTAATTTCGTAGTGTAGACATACCCTGAGGAGCTAATATCTGGTTGATTCCCCAACACACAGCAGGTTTTAGTGACCACCATACAACACAGTTCTCATAACTTCATATGCATTAATGATCCACATATATGGATAGAGAAATGACTTTCAGCAGATCATAGCCTTTCCCCTGATACCTTACAAGGCATGCTTTATATGTAAGATCACGATTATATGAAAATGAGGAATATGGGGGTTACAGTACCTGATTATCACAGAAATGTAAAAATAGCAAAAAATTACTTGTAGCTTCTCTTTCCTTGCTGCAGTCCAATCAGCCACCGTGTTCAAGTGGACTAAGCAATTTTCATGTTTGATTAAACCTTTGCCTTGAGAGAGTGCATTTTTCCAATGGCAAAATCAAGATTTGATAAACAACCATATCAGCTCCCCTTTCACGAGCATAGTCAGGGTGCGCATACATCTGACATGGAAAACAAAAGGCCTCATCAGCTTTAACAGAAATGCTGCTCACAACCCTATTACATGTCAGTCTAGGAGTTCCCCTTGACTCTGCCATAATGTCGTACTCTCTGGAGCCTGGACACTCCATCTAAGGTTTCTTCTGGGCTCTAGAGGAGCATTTCAGTGCTAGTCAGCCCATCCATGCTCCCTCGCATGCTCCAAAAGGAGCTATCTCCTCTCTCTCTCAGTTCAAAAGGAGCTCTCTTCTTTTCTCTCCAGACAGGTAAGCAGGGTCTGGTCACAGAAACTCCAGCACAGAACCCTGTGTCTCCACTGTGCTAGTTTGTGTATTTTGTAAGCCTCCCTGCAGCAGTTTTCTTACCAGGATTTCACATCTTTTATTATAGCAGCAATGTAATGTCACCACACTTCACTTAGCTGAAACATGGCCAATAATAAGCTGTTCAGCTCTTGCTGGCTACCGGAATTGTGACTTCTGCTCTGTGGCCTTAGGCCTACAATCATTCATCTGAGGGACCTCAGCTAAGAAACTGAGAGAAAAAAACTGGAGCACATTTTATTTCTATGGGAGGGGGGGCAAAGAAATTTTTGGGAGGAAGGGGCAGAGTACCTCCTTGTGCCCTCCCCCCTTTAACTACGGGACTAAACTAATGGAAGCAGAGTTTATCCTTTGGATCTAGCTTAGGAAGCGTACGGACTGAAGACAGTGTTTACTGACTCAGAAATAATTCTGTTTCTTATGTGGGCTCTGTCATCCTCCCTCAACAACTGCAAGACGTGAAAGCACGGATCAGGTGGGTGGAAGCCTAGAGGACCCTTCTAGATTAATCTACCAGGAAGTCTGAAAACTCCTAAATCCAGCACTGAATATTATGTCCCAGGACCGACAGACAATGCTGTTTTTTGCTGTCAGTGTATATCATTACAGAACAAGAATCACATCTGTTCCATACTTGGAAGGTCAGTTGCCCAAGCACATCCAGAGGAAACAATAATTAAAATGCCAGTAGCTCGTCTACGTTAGTGATCTGATTTTTGCTACTACCAGTGAGTTGGTAATAATGTTAGGAGGGAAATCCTAGTGTAGACAAGCTTGAATAACCAAAACTCTGGACTTAACAAGTGGGTGTAACTATCTGAGAATTGTGAAAGATGAGTTGTTAGTTCATGTCCTGCTAGGAGAGGAGCTATATTATGGGCAGGAGTAAAGCTTCAGTTTTATCATTGTGGTGGTGACTTCCTCACATCAGCAGAAGGGGAATTCATTTAGGCACCATTGTTTTCTGGGATATAAATCCAGTCTCTCCCCATCTCTTGCCTTTCTTGAACAGCGTTACAGAAATAGCTTTTGCAGAATATTTTTTTTTCCAGGCTTGAAAACTGTAAAATTCAGGAGACCACAGGAAACGTATTTTAACTCTTCATCTAGCATGTGTGTTGTTGAAGTGCCTTAATATTGCCATAGTGGTGCTAACTATCCTCAGTCCCAATCAGCAGTGTGAGGTGAAGAAACCGCTCCATAAAATGAAAACACAAGAGATTACTTCCTAAAATTCGGTACTGCTACTTGTCAAGCCTTCCCAGCATTCAAGCAATAGCTTATTGTACAGACCAGGGAGTGTGGATGCTGAGGAGTGGCAAATCCCCAAATGGTGCAAGAACCCAATGGGATCTGCAATGTCACTTTAGTGTCACCTTCCATAGGTGAATCCGACAGGGATGACACTGAAAAACAGGGCGGCAACCCCCATGTAGGTGAGAACAAAAATAATGATGTGCTTGTTCAACCCATAGGATTCAGTTATTCAGAGAGATATTTCCTGAGTTAGGTGTTACCTCAAATATTCAATCCCCTATGTGCTGCTCAGCTAGTGCATAGCAGGCAGACCGCTGTCCTAACTGGGCGGCTCTGGATTCCTTCATACGACAGGATTCCCTGGCTGGTATAGATCAGACATAAGGAGCTAAGCAAACATCTCCCCATTCTTCACCAACTGCCTGGGGAGGGGTATGTCAGAGCCTTGCCAGCACGCTGCTTTGCTCCCCTGATCCCCATTAAGCATAATGGCCCCTTGGAAGTTGTTACCAGCTGGCAGAAGCTGCCCTAACTTATACCTTGTGCCCAACAGCAGCTCCAAAGATCGAGACTGTGCTTATGTGATGTACTGCCACCATCCCCACAGCACCTCCTGGGTCCTGCAGAAAGCAATTATACCAGAGCAGAAGCAAAAAATGAGAAAAAATCTGGATTTAATTAGCTAAGTTGTTGTGGGATTTCTTTAATAACAGCTATGGCATCTTCTGTTATTATCACATATTTGCCTGTTGTTGACTCCTTTTAATATCCCTTCCTTTCCTATCAATAAGCTTGCTAAGAAGGTAGTGAAACTCAGAAGAGGGTGAAGAACATTGCTTGCTTTGCAATGAATAGTAGGAAAGTAAGTCAAGAATAACATATGTTTAGGCTACAATTCCATATATACTTTCTGGTTAAGTAGCTGTCTGTTAGGTAAGGTAAGGAAGTATTATCCCCATTTTACAGAAGGGGAACTGAGGCACAGAGAGATTGTTACTTTCTCAAGGACACCTGGGAAGTGTGTGTAATAAAAGTTAATTTAATCCAGATCTCCTAAGTCTTAGTCCAATGCCATAGTTAACAGGAAAAACAACAAGGAGTCCTTGTGGCACCTTAGAAACTAACAAATTTATTTGGGCATAAGCTTTCATGGGCTAGAACCCACTTCATCAGATGCATGGAGTGGAAAATACAGTAGCAGGTATGTTTATACATAGTACTTGAAAAGATGGGAGTTGCCTTACCAGGTGGGGGGTCAGTCTAATGAGACAATTCAATTAACAGTAGCATACCAAAGGAGGAAAAATCACTTTTGTAGTGGTAATGAGGGTGGCCCATTTCAAACAGTTCACAAGAAGGTGTGAGTAACAGTAGGGGGAAATTAGTATGGTTAAATTAGGTTTTGTAATGACCCATCCACTCCCAGTCTTTATTCAGGCCTAATTTGATGGTGTCCAATTTGCAAATTAATTCCAGTTCTGCAGTTTCACACTGAAGTCTGTTTTTGAAGTTTTTTTGTTGAAGAGTGGCCACTTTTAAGTCTATTATTGGGTGACCAGGGAGGTTGAAGTGTTCTCCTACTGGTTTTTGAATGTTATAATTCCTGATGTCAGATTTGTGTCCATTTATTCTCTTGCGTAGAGACTGTCCTGTTTGGCCAATGTACAAGGAGGGACTTCTGGCTGAAAAGTCACTTGTTTCTGTCAGAGCTTGTGCCTAAGATCTGAGAAAAAAAAAAAAAGTAAAAGTAAAAGTGATACAGATGTAGAGCTTTTTTCTCTTTTACCAGATTTTTCCTAAAGAGAGCAACCTGTCTGGCTAGCCTAAATAAACATCCCTGACAGCAGCCACACGTGCATAATATATGCTCCCAGAGCTCTGGATGGACACAATTTTAGACAGCAAAATAAATACATAAACACACACAGAAGATGTGAGATCAGTGTTTACAAAGAGCTCCTTTTCTTTTCAATCTGTGATTTGAAACCCGCTGGAGCATCCTTCTGTGGTACGTGCTCAAGAACTCTGTCAGTCCATTGTATTTGGGAGCTAAGGCTTGAGGAACTACCAACTTGTACTGTCATGGCTGAAGCTTCCAAAGCTCCAAAAGTGGTTGTAAAAGACTAAATCTTCAAGGGACTGAATCCAAGATAGCAGCTGCAAGAAACATTTTAATGGACATGTATGATCATCCTTGCAAGTTCTCACAGGATCTGGGAATCTGCCTTGGAGGGAGAATGAAAAGGATTTAAAGTGTTTTATTAGTGTATAGATTCTATGAGTTTGACTTTTCCCCCATTGTTGCAGTGGGTGCAGCCTTGGATTCAAGCAGTGTTTGCATCAATAACTTCCCTGGGGGTCCTACTGGAAAAAGGCAGCCGTGATGTGTGGTCAGGGCACCTTAGGAGACCTGCTGGTGGAATCAATGCATCCCCTGGGTGTACTGGGCTACAGCCCTGTCTCAGCCTGCAGTGCCTGCTTCAGGAGACTGCTCATTAGCTGCGGTTGCCCTTGCAGAGCAAGCATTGTGGGCTCCTTGCACTGCTGTACTCCTTGCTCTGCCCCTGTGCCCCCCTCCCCGCCCACTGCTCTGAGTTACGGCAGCAGAAGCCATCGTTACCCCAGGGGAGTGAATCCTGCCCCACCCCTTTCAGTATACATGTATCTTTTTAGTTCTTCTTAGGGATGCCGTACATCTCTGGTGAAATTATGTTTGCCCTATCTCTGCTCCCTGGAGTATTACAATCCTGTCTAGGAGTAGTGGTGGTGACATCCAACCACATCAAAGGTCCTGTTCACTAAATTAATGAATTCCTGCTGAGTTTCCCAATTGTGGAGACAGAGCAGAGAGCAGACAGTAGCTGGTAACAACTGTGTTGGTCAGATAAATCTCAGAGCTACTCCACTTTTCCATTCCAGCACCATCTACAATAGTTTTCCATCATCGCTGACCCCTTTCTGTCACAGCAGATAGCTGGGATTTACCTTCGGCACCTCTCCAGAGCAATGCACTCAGATTTCTTAATGCTAACCAGCAGGCTTTCCTCAGATTCCCGCTTTAAATCCTCATTGCACATTTTATAGGATTCCCCACACACACACACACACCCCAATCAAGAGATACAAGCACAAAAGCACTTCACAGTAACAAATCATCAGCTAAATTTATTTAATACCCAGACGTGAGCAGCATATAATACATTTTAAAGGAATACTTCTGATTGCACTAAAGAATCTTTAAAGATTGGGGGTTTTTTCCCTCAAGAACTGCACTGCAGCCCCTTAGATTTCACATTGTGTGGTGTGTAATTTTCTTTCTATCTTTGAATGAAATGTAGATTTTGGTTAACAGCTGGCCACGCTGACAGATACTTTATTTCACCTTTACCATGTTCTCCTTCCAATTCCTTTCATAACTTGGACAAGATAGAAACATTAAAAGTAAGAGTTGGACAAGCACAAAAAGAGACGGATGAGCACATTATCATACAACTTTTTTCAAACCGTTCTTTAGATTTTTGACATAGCAAGTCATGTACAATGGAGGGCACAGATTTGATTGTGGGCACTATACTAGCTTAAGCCTATAGAATTGCTTTACAGTGTCCAGGTGTGACATGCCCCGTGGTACAACCTGAACCGTGGAATTGCTGTGCCCCCTTAACTCTCTACTTAACTCTTAACTCTCTACAAGGTACTTCTCACACTGCTCTGCTATGACAAGCAGCCCCTTCAGGCTTTGCTCTCACACAGCCATTAGCACATGAAGGCACACCCTATGTTACCTGAAGGCTCTCACAGCCACTCATGAACTGTATACAGAAAGACACGAGCAAATTCCCCCAGCCCCAGCCTTGCACCCCAGAAATATCTGTCTTACACTGCTCAAGACTCCCTTTGTGACAGATTTCTGTTACCAATCTGCCTGAGGCATCAGGTGATCAGGTTGAGGCCACAGGTTTGTTAGGGGAGGAGATGAAGGAGTACACCAAGGGTCTAAGTTTTAAAGCTTTATTAATAAAATAATAAAATAACAGTGGTGAGTGCCGGGAACACCCCCATGTCACTTAGAGAAAGAAAGAAAGCGCTAGTGCTCCAGCTCTAACCCACTTTTATACTCACACACGCATAACCCGAGGCTGGCCACGCCCAGGTGTAACATCAAAAAAAGAGGGGGTGGGCAAGGGTGGACGAGAGTTCTGTCTTGTGCACAAGCCGTCCAGGGCCCAGTGTTGATTCAGAGATATTAAGGTCAGAAGGGACCATTATGATCATCTAGTCCGCGACCTCCTGCACAACGCAGGCCACAGAATCCCACCCACCCACTCCTGCGAAAAACCTCTCACCTATGTCTGAGCTACTGAAGTCCTCAAATCATGGTTTAAAGACTTCAAGGTGCAGAGAATCCTCCAGCAAGTGACCCATGCCCCATGCTACAGAGGAAAGCGAAAAACCCCAGGACCTCTTCCAATCTGCCCTGGAGGAAAATTCCTTCCTGACCCCAAATATGGTGATCAGCTAAACCCTGAGCATATGGGCAAGATTCACCAGCCAGATACCCAGGAAAGAATTCTCTGTAGTAACTCAGATCCCACCCCATCTAACATCCCATCACAGGCCATTGGGCCTATCTACCATGAAAATTTAAAGATCAATTAATTGCCAAAATCATGTTATCCCATCATACCACCTCCTCCATAAACTTATCGAGTCTAATCTTAAAGCCAGATAGGTCTTTTGCCCCCACTGCTTCCCTTGGAAGGCTATTCCAAAACTTCATTCCTCTGATGGTTAGAAACCTTCATCTAATTTCAAATTGATCTCCAACTTGCTTCAGCTCTTAGGAGGGTTTTAAGTCCTGGGTTCTTTTGGGGGCATTTTGTTAACGGACCTCTGTTCCCCGTGCTCTTTGTACCAGTTCAAACCGGCCTTCTGTGGCTTCCACAGCTTTCTCAAAACACACCGGCTTTAGGGACGCGAGACTTTGTTTTCTCCCTCACTGGCCTTTGCCATCTTACTAGTTTTTGCAATTTTTGCAGTCCTGTTTAGCTGAATCCTCCTTTCTCACGGCTGGTCGGGGTGGAATTCAGGCCCCCGTCTTTCTTGGCAGGCAGCCGAAAGTCGGATTTGTGCTGTGGCCTTGGGCTGGAGTTAGTGTCTTATCTTCGGACCTAGCTGGAGTGTCAAGTTAACCTGTACCTTTCTCCCTTCCTCCCCCTTCGGCCTCTTGCAAGCTGCAAAGGAATCTTCCACTCCACACTCACACTTTTAACCCTTCCCAAAATGCCTTGCAATGCCTGCAACAGCATTAGCAACATACAATGCTGAGCTGCCTCCCCAGGAGACCCCCTGAGGGAGGGGCCATTGTGGTGTAACACCTTGATCTGAGTAAGCTCATGAATTAGTTCGTCAGACCACCATAAAGGGTATGAATAGCCACAGCCCTTGTAACCTGAGTAGATTCCCCAAACTTCAATCAAAAACTCACTGGCTTAGATAAAACTTTAGAAGTTTATTAACTAAAGAAAGACAGATTTTAAGTGGTATAATCATAGACGTTCAGAATTGGTTACGAAAGGAAATAAAAGATTAAAAACCACAAGCTATTTCCTAAACTTTATCGGGCTAAGTGAAATTTGAAGCAATAAGGTTTCTCTTACCCAAAAACCTACAGTTGTCTGTGCTAACTAGAAAGCTGTTCCAGTTAGGACCACTCCCCCCAGTTCAAATGTTTCTTTTTCTTCCAAACGTTTTTTGTTGCCTTCAGTGTAGGTAGGGGAGGAATGGTGGTGTCATTTTCTCTTATTTATACTCTCCTCCAGGTGCTGGAATGATCCTTGCTGTGTCATGGGTGTTAGGCAGTCCCAAGGTGTATGTGCTGGAGCAACTGTCTTTCATGTGAATTGTAAATCGCTTGTTTACAACTCCCCTGCTGGTGAATGGCTGGTGATGATCACTTAACACCTGGCATCTGATGAAGTGAGCTGTAGCTCACGAAAGCTCATGCTCAAATAAATTGGTTAGTCTCTAAGGTGCCACAAGTACTCCTTTTCTTTTTGCGAATACAGACTAACACGGCTGTTCCTCTGAAACCTGGCTGGGTGTTAGTCACCCCTTTGTTGCCACTGAAGAGCTAGTCTGTGGGAGTTTTCCAGACTCATAACATGTTTCAGTAACAAATATATAGGAAAAACTCATACCTTCATATACAATGATGATACATACATTTCAAGACAGTAATGGTCAACAGATTATGACTTTTCCAATGATACCTCACAAGGCATGCTTTGCACAAGATTTATCGTAGCTTTGTAAAAGTGGTGACCATAGTAGTGTAGACTGTCACAGCATGACTGTAAAACAAATGTGTGTTACTGTGACAAGATGAAGTATCTGCCTGAAAAAGGTTAAGGGATCCAGGCGTTTCACATGGCTGGGTGGGATATATAAGTAAGAGGAAGCTTGGCCCAAGCAGCAATGGGAAGCTTATATTCTCCTTTCCCTTGGTTGGCAAGGGAAAAGATTCTTAGGGACTATAGCCAGTGTTGGTCAATTGAGTTCCTTACTTTGTGTTTTGAGTTCAAACAAAAAACTGTGCCCTAAGGCAAAGCCTTTATAAGTTGTGTGGGGTGTTTGCTTCCTTTCCCAGGTTGATGAAAGAGCCCAGCCACTTATACTTATGTTCCTGCAAGCAGAATTAGAAAAGTTGGGAAGATAATATTCAAGTAAACACACTGACCAGAGTGTTCAAACTTGCGTGACTAAAGTTACACAGCCCAGGCTGGGATTTTCAAAGGATCCTAAGAGGCTTAGGCACCTTGCTTCCTTTGAAAATCTCTACCTAAATCCATATTTAGTCAAGTCATTAATAGAGGCCTGACTTTCGTATGTGCTGAGTATTTGCAGCTTCCACTGACTTCTGCTCACTTTAAGCACCCAAATTTGACAATGCTGGCCACTATACGTATCAACTCTATTCACAGCAAATGTATAAAGCCTGATTTTCCACTTCTCTGCACCTTGAATAGTTATTTAGCTTTGCAAAAATTGGTAGCATTTTACAATCACTCTAGTTTGGGATAGCTATAAATGATTACACAAGGTGCAAAACAGTAACAAAGAAACATGCACTCAGATTCTAGACTCCTTGCAATTAGGCTTTTGGCCCGCTAACGTCATTTTCACAAAAGATTTCAACATTAATTACCTTCCCACTGTACATAAACTTCTATCTGAAGATGAGGAGAAATGCTTTTTTATAGAATTCATCTGAATTCAGTAAAACCAACACAGATCTTTTCCACATTGAGCAATTGGAGCTGCTGGGTGCTAAGCACTTTAGAAAATCTGCCCCTGGGCGTTTGTAATGCATAATCCCAGAAAATGTCTTTCATATTTTCTCCTGTTTTAAAGAAGCCCCACCCACTCCAGGGTTGCCAGGTCCTATCAAGAGCATGAATTCCAGAACAAAAATATAAAAAGGCAGATAAAGATTGACACCGCCTATTGCAAACTTCTCTACCATATCCTTAGTGTGTAATAATGGAATATCATCTTGCTTCTTGTACTTTTATCTTCTGATGTGGCTATCCTCCTGACTATTAACAATGTGTTCTAAAAATGCGGTGTCCTTGTATAGGTTCTGTATCTGTAAGGTCCCTGCTGTCCTATTGAGTGGTCTCTTCAGAACCCTTTTCAGCTAGTGCTGGGATTGTCTGAGACAGCAGCCTGTTTTATCAGCAGTCAGCTTTCTCTTGTTTCTTACTGAGATCCTTTTCTGGGTTGTTTGCCCATTATTGCTTCTGTAAAGCTCAAATTGTGGCTATGTTTATCAAACTGGACTCCCTTTTCTACAACTGTATCATATCAGTCTCTTCTCTCTTTAAAGTGAGTTTTCGTAACTGCTAAGAACCACTTCCCCTGGCAGTATGGTTCTTCTCTTTCGGGTTGTCTGCTATTGTGTACTAGTGGAGAGATTTTTCCTTCCTTCTGGTCTTTCTGATGTTGCCAGACAGGCAACTCAGAGTTCCTGCCCCACACTACACCATCATCTTAGCTACTAGACAATGCCTTGGTGTTTCTCACTTAGGACTTGTCTTCACTACTGGGGTAAGTCGACCTAATTATGCGTAGCTGGAGTCAACATAGCTTAGGTCGACTTACACCCATGTCTTCACTGTGCTGAGTTGATAGGAAACACTCTTCAGTCAACTTCCCTTACTCTTCTTGGAGAGCTGGAGTACCGGGTTGATTGGCAAGCTCTCTGCCGTTGATTTAGTGGGTCTTCACTAGACCTGCTAAATCGACCCCACGATCTCCCCGTAGTGAAGACCAGCCCTTAGACATGAAATTGTCTTCACAAAGCAGTTTATGTTATAACAGTTATCTTAGTTCCAGAGGTCTCAACTTAGGGGTTAGGAAGAGGCTCCAGGGGATCGTGACCATCCATCCTCTCCTTCCCTTTCTTATACTTTTGTTCAGAAAATGTTTCTTTCTAGTCCTTGTTACGGAGATAACCTCAAAAACATGAACTGAGTGTAAACAGAGGCAGTGATGCCTGCCTGAATCTGCAGACAGCCTGAATCAATCGCTCTGAGGCAGAAGCTCTCAACTTGGGGTCACTATCCACAGGAAGGTCACAAATGGGTGTCAGAGGGTCATAACCATCCTGCCCTTCCCATATTACTAGGTGGGAGGGGTCTCCTTAGTCTTTTCCAAGTTACAGGCCAGATTTTCTGCTTCACCAAGTTCTGGTTGGCAAAGCAGAGCTGGGGATGGGCTCTGGTTATGGCTGTCTGATTCTTGGCCCAGCCCTGTCAGTTGTTAGAATAGCCTGAATGCTGCTTTAGCCTGTGCCAACTGGCAATGCTCCGAAGGGACCGAAGCCACCTAAGTGCAGCTGGAGCACAGTTCCTACCCGCTCTCCCCCAAGACAGGCACATGAGCAGAGGAGAACAGGGATGTCCCTCATCAAACAGCCCTCCCTCTGTCTATGGGCATGTCTACACAGCAGAGGCTGTGCATGGGCTGCCAACCTGAGCAATCTTGAATCCAGCAGGCGTGGGTAACCATGGCACTGAAGACAGCATATCATGAGCTTCACTGCAGGCAGAACAAGCCTGGCAGGGACCCTCATATGTACCTGGCTGGCGAGTCCACTCTGAAGCCTGCACTGTGTTGTGTTCACTGCTGTTGTTACCTGGGCTGGCTGGATTCAAGCTAGCTCCCCAAGCTGTATGTACACACAGGCTATGAGACTAGTCAGTTCATGCTAGATGTGGTAGTTCAGCCCCCTGTCCTGCTTCTCGAGAGCGGGCCAACAACTATGAGAGGAATTCCCTGCGCTGCAGTCTGTCCCAGCGGCTGTTGCCTTGACTGGCATGTGTTCTCAGAGAGCATTCACTCTGTGCATTGTACATTGTTATCTGTATGCCAGAGGGTGGGGTTTCACCTGAAGTGCTGGAATGTCATTTTGCAAGACAGCTCACGCTGACAGTGCCAAGTAAGGGGCTATGGCCTGTGACCACCACATAATCCATATCTGACAGTGCAAGTCTGTGTGTCTGGGCTGCTCCTTCCAACTGCTCTGACCGTTCCTCAGCCACACATGATAACCTGAGACAGAAGGCTCAAGGCAAGTCTACAGACTCTTTCTGTTCTGTAGACCACACTGCACAAAGCCTATCATCCTCTCACTCACACTGGTGGAAAGCAGGAATTCCACTGAAGTCAATGGAGTTACACTAGTTAAAACCAGTGAACATGAGAGAAGAGCCATGTCCTACCAATTAACAACAGCACCTTACTGATTCTGTAGCACCGTGTGAAACAGTGTAGACATGATCTGACAAATAGGACCTGGGAGACATTCTCAGTGACTCAGAACACACGTGGGCATTAGCAGAGCAGACATACTACAACCCCAAGAAGATGCCTCCCCTTCCCCACTAATAAGACATGAAGGGAAGGGGGAGCTGATCGTACCCAATTTTGGTTGGAGTGGTTTTTTTTGGGAGCCCCCCTCTCCTTTCCCAGTGAGGGCTTTTCCCCCCATGGTGATGGTACCGAGTACATAGGGAGACATTTTCTCCAGACTTACATTACCTGTGGGGGCCAGTGAGTGGGTCCTCGGAGGGTGCCTACTGTACTTGCACCAGGTCTAGTAGATGATGTCTCCACAGATCTTCTGAAAACACTGGGATGCCTCGCCCTGCGATGGTGCGCCTTTCAGCTATTCAGTGTTACAGGGTGACGATAATGCCACATCCACACTCCCTGCTTGAACCACTCTTCGCAACCTGTTCTCTGTGCTCCTCGGCCAGAGCCGAGAATCTGGCCCAGTCTGTATGGCAATGCTGCAGTGCTCTAGCCTGTCATGTGTCTCATGCTCTGAATTTATTTCTTGGTGACAAATAATAAATGGTGTTTACAGTGAGGCTTCAGCACTGTGAACTAGGAACATTTTTTAAATTCCAAAATTGGAGCAGAATCCATTAATAAAAAACTTCATTTTGCAACAGAGCACCCTGCGTAGTTTCCCTGGAAACCCCTTTTTTTTTTTCTGTAGCAGAAAGTGCTTATTTTACAATTAAATTATATGTGGGAGTTAAATTTTTGATTCAACATCTCAGTAAAGCATGGAGAATTCCCTACCAATAGCCCACAGTGTTAATAAGAAGCAAAAGGATACACCATGCACCTATAGTACTGCATGGAATAGTGTGTACAGAGGGCAGTTTGCACCAGGCTAAGTCCGGGGATGTGCTCAGTTCCTGTGAAGCAGTTGCCATTCCCAAGGATGAAGGAATGCTCAAAAACTGACTTCCATGAGACTTACAGCTGCTTGGCAGGGGCTCAGCAGCTCTCAGTGTTTGGCTCAGGCTGACAGTCCAATTCGAACCAACTAAGTTGTTTCCTTAATGGTCAATTTAAAGGAGGGGATGTGATGAATGCGGTGTTTTTTCAATTAGCTAGGTAACAGGCAGTGGCTCCCAGTAACTCCTGATTCTAAATACTGAGAGCCACTGTGGGGGAAGGAGAAGCAGGAGAAAGCGTGTGGTTGTGGGGGAGTGGAGAGGGAACTGAGCAATGGAAAGGAGCCATGGCTGGAGGGATTCTATGGATGTGATGGTGAATTGGTGCAGATGGAGAGGGGGAATCTGAAACCAAGGTAGAAAGGGAACCAGACAGTAGGAGGGAGCAAGTGGAAGATCGCTGGCTTTGGGGCAGAAGCAGGAGGGAGATGAGTGCTGAGGTTGCGGGGAGTGGCAGGAGTCTGGTGAAGGGAGAAGGCACGCTTTGGAGCATGTGACAATTACAGGCAGCTGCTGTTGGGTGAGCAGAGCCTGCTGGATCTGCTGAAGCCTGGTGATAGATGTACAGATATAGCACCAGAGGTGTGTGTGTTTGTGCATCTGTTGAGGACTGGGTTCAAGGAGAAGTAGCTGCTGGGGGGGTCAATCAGGCAAGTGTCTGGTATTTATCCTTAACAAGGGGAGGCTCTGGTCATTGCAGAGCTCAGTTCATTGTTGGGACTCTGATGTTTGGGATGTCTCTTCCTTTTTCTGAACCAGTTCAAACATCCCTAATTACAGTGAAGCCATAAGGGGATCTCAGATTCAAACTCTCATACGGTTTTCTTTATAGCTACCCAAACCAACATTACTGAGTTCCTACCAGCAGGTATATTCCTGCTTCTTAAAGAGGCAGAGAAAAATATGAATGTCTTCATACTAAATCCTGTAACTTCAGGTTTGATACCATGTATTACATCTGATAGGAATTCTTTAATCACTCCAGTAACTTTTGCTCAGAGAACGTGCTTGCTGGGTATGACCCCTGTATAGTGGTCCCAGTATTGCCAATCCCAAATCTTCAAAAAGCATAAATCAACCTCCCCCAATTTCATGAAATTGACTTAAAAATAATGCGAATTCATAATACATCTGGGTTCTTTTCCTTTGCCTTCTGAGCATTCAGGGTTCACTCTGGTCATGTTTTCCAGCTTTTATCTGCTATGAGGGTTTCATGGGCCAGATCCTTCACCATCCATCTGCCTGTTTTGTGCTAATCAAAAGGGGCAAAGGGGCCAGAGTGCAGCCACAAAGGGGTAATGGAAGATTGTCCCCAACGAGGAGAAATGTCAGGTGGGGTAAAGCTCTGCTCCACTTGGTGCTGTCCCCCCTGGTGTGGAAGGCAGTCTGGGAGTAAGAGGGAAGTTTTCGTAATTTACATAGGGCACCAAACAACCCCCTCCCCACCCCCACCCCCACCTCCACCCCCCCTGCCAGTCAATCCTAGAAGCGTTGGAGCAGAAAGATGGCTCAGAGCCATCTTTTTCCCTCTCCACCTTCAGGTCCTGTGCCAACCATGGCTCAGCCTCACCCAGGCATCTGGCCATATATTTGTTCTTTCTTTGTGTATGGTTTTCCTAACTCTAAAATAAAAGTCACCTGGACTAAAAGATACCTCTCTTTGTGCATGTGAACTCTAATCTGGGTCTGACGGCAGGATACATGGCTGTTTCCAGTGCAAAGTTTCATACTGTTTCTAACAAACCTTTGTCCAAATGAGAGCAGACAGCAAGCGTCTCAAATTTCTATAATTACAGAACCATAAATAGGTTGTATTTTATGTTAGATATTTTGTATTGCTGACATGCATGGAAATACAGGATTATTAGTTATATAATACTCTGTAAGCAATATACCAGGCTAAAACCTAGTCCTGAAGGAATCCCTACACCCAGGGAATCCCCAGCTGTCCTATTAAAGCTGATTTCTGACCCATTTCTCCCTTAAATACACTGAGTGGAAGCTCTGACCGTCATGAGGACCTGGGCCTAGACATGTATATGAATAAATATAATATCAGGTAGGATACAAAAATAGTATGAGGGAAATAGATACACCTGCTGCAGGACATAAGACAGCCTCTAAATGCCTGGAGTTAAGAAAAACATAAGAAAAAGCTGATTTCATAATTCTCCTCTTTAGGTTTTCTTCGACCTTTCTCTGAAGCCTCTGATGCTGGTGCCTGTCAAAGCCAAGACACTGAAGTAGATGGACCACTGGTCTGATCTGTTATGGCAGTGCCTGTGTTCCTATGAAGGATTGTCACAAATGATTGGTTAGGTACATTTAGAGCTGGTTGGAAATTTCTGAATGGAACGTTTTTCTGTCAGAAAATGCCAGTTTAACGAATCTGAAATGTTCTGTGGGAATGTGTTGGTTTTGTCAAATCTTCTGATGGAAGCAGGCAGGGTTTCCTAGGAAACTGGATGAGTTTCCTGACAGCTTGCCCAGTAGCTTACTGGCAGGCTGCCAGGCTCCCTGCCACGGAGCGGGAGCTCTCAAGGTTGCCAGGTCTCCAGACAACTCGGGGAGCCTCATCAGTTTTGTTTCAAAAATTCAAAACAAAATTTTGGAATTCCCGTTTCACAGGAAATTTGGAAATTTCAGTGCAGAACGATTTTTATTAAAAATGTCAAACTTTCCTGTGGAATTCCGGGTTTTTACCAGCCCTGGCTACATTGCAGCTCTGTAGATAACATGTAGGGAGGGAACTGACTATAAATATCAGTTTCTGGTTCCAGAAAGACTCAGGAGACGGACACCAAAACTAATGAAAAGCGGATGGACTGCCTACCCAGGTGAAGCATCAAGATAATTTTACACAGCTCTAATCAAAAACCTTGGAGTGAAACTGTCTCATTCCTCCAGCAGGTAAGAGAGAGAGAGATTCTTTCTTTAGGTTACTTTTTCTAGCCATCCCATAAAGTCTATAGCAAGGATATAATTCTCTATTAAAATCTATGGGGCAGTTCTTCTTCGAGTGATAAGCAGAGCACCATAGGGACACACATTTTGAAGAACCTCAGTTACTGCACAGGGTGAGTAACCTTCTCTTCTAAAGATAACCTGTAGAGGGATTATTATTTTCTATTCTATTGTATAGCACTTTCATATGAGGGTGACAAGAAAGAAAAGTGAAACTATTAGGTCTATTTTTATCGTCTAAACTGAATAAAGTGCAAGAACCTTCCTCCCCCCCCCCCCCCCCGGCATAAAAACAAAACCAAAAAACAATAACAACCCAGCACAAATAGTGAAAAGTACATTCTTGCAGTTTTAATGCATCTCAGTCGCCAGCAGGCATGATCCCCACACTTAATACTAAAGTTGGATAGAGGCCATTTTGTAAAATAGTCAAAGAATTTTATTCTTGAACCTGGCATAATTTGCCACTTTCTTAAATGAACGGAAAGGAAAAATGCTAAGGAGACCACACACTGCTTTAAACGTATGTGCTGCACTGAACTGCAACATAGGCCTTTGAGAACAGGCTTTTCTAGACACAGAGACATTAGGATCATCCTCCTTCTTAGTCTTCTGTAAACTTTCTCTGCTGTATTTCAGCACTTTTTTAATAAAACATTATGCTGGCTATGTTTGACAGGTATAAATTGAACAAGTTCCTCCAAGCATAGTAAAAATTAAAGCACTAAGCCATGGGAGCAATTTATCTTTCATACTGTGAAATAACAAAGGAAATACCTTCCTGTGAAACGTGTTCAGTGCAACCTCTTCGAATTCAGCGGCAAGCAGTGGTTAGTCACCTGGGACTTTAAACCTATGTTTTACAGATATTAGAGTCACAGAAGCCACTCATTCAAAACAACAAATAAAAAACTAATCTTAGATGGCAGTAGATGTCCCTTACTTGAATTCCCCATGCACTGATGGTGAATGGATGCAGTTTCCGTACATAACTCACTGGAGTTTGTCATTAGGTACAGAGTCTGTTTGATTAAAGGGTCACACAGTATGCTTAGTGGGTAAGGATTTGTGGGGTTTGTCTGAATAACTTTGGCCCCCTAGTTTGTTTCATATAGGGTGGAGGGTGCATAATTTCTAGCCTCTTTTCTAATTGGGGGTTCCTCTTCTTTAAATGACAGCATCTGTTGCATTTTACATACAGCAAACAGTTTTTAACCCATTCCCTCCTGATATTAATTAGAAATGAGTTCTGAATCCAACATTTCAATGCCAGAATCCAAGGAAAAGAGACTCCTCAGGAAAAAGCTTCCATTGTCTGGATCATTGAAATCAAGGCGCTTTTCACATGGCCTCTCTATGGGAAGATTCTGTTCCCTCTCCTGGCAATTCCCCAGAAAGGTATTATAATATTCAGTTCAGCTGAATACAAAGAGGGTCTGAGGAGGCAGGAAAAAAATCTCAGGGAAATTTGTGGCCTCAAAAGGACTGCATGGCCATTATCTATTATGGATGTCTTTGAAAATTGCCTTTTAATAGAAACAAGACTGGAAAGCTACTCAGTTGGTGCTGACGGACTTACTGCTGGATGGGAAGAGAGAAGTTCACAATGAGATTCTTGCTGATAAAGATAAAATTTCAAGATAGAGCCATCTCTTAATAATTCATTTTAATTTAAACATCTCCCAAGAAAGAACATTATTCTTCCCATTTGCATTATTGTTGCCTCCCTAGATCTGCAACAGATGTTATTGTGCAACTGCTGAGAACTTCCATGTCCAGAATGTGATTGCAGGCTTTGTTTTATTTTCCCAGCCTTTTGGGGTGGGGTGGGGCTGGAACCCAAGTGAATATCTCCACTGAGCTCCTGAGACAGAAGGGTAACCCACAGAATGAGATCACTGCATCACAATCTCATTTGAAGGGTGAGTGGCTATGTGACTGTATGTGTGTAAGATTAACCCCAAACCTGACTGGTGACTGCACCAAAGAGAGAGAGGGGGAAAGGAGGGGTGGGATATGAGCTTGAAACCAGCTCCCTTTACACTACAGTGATTTTTCAATAAAGTATTGGCTGGTTAGTCAAACAGGGACAATTGGGCAAGAAGAATTTCCAGAGACTGGGCTTTTCCAAAGTATTTCCCAAGGTATCTGCTAGGGTCCTTCACTGCAGGTGGCATCAAAAATTCTAGTCTTGGTCGGCCGACACTTTAAAAGCCCTCTGGCTGCTCCCCCACAGACTGTCTGCCCATCTACAGCTCCCTCATGGCGCTGCTGTCAGCAGCCTGCCTCCTTTAGCGTGTTGCGGTGCTGTGCACGATAGCATCCCCTGTGGAAACAGGCTGCAGTAGTTCTCTCCACCTGGCTCTCAGCTCTGCGTTCCTCAGAGAGACCTGAGCAGCACATAATCAGTAGCTCGGTTCCCAAGCCCCAAAAGAATCTTGTCCCCAGTGGGACAAGTCATGGCCCAAGGGGGAGACATTGAGAAGAGGAAGTGTGGAAGAAGGGAGAGAAAAGAAGACAGAAACTGCAAGAGAAAAGGAATGGGGTAGCCCAAGCAAAGAGGGCTGATAGCTCTGATGAATCCCAGAGCTCCCAGGAATCCATCCAATTAGCCTTTAGGAAAAAATCTCCATTTTATTTTTTATTGGCTAGGCCTGTGGCTTGAGCAGGAAAGGAAATTAAAAAATAAGAGTTATGGGTTAGTCGAGGGAAGGCAAGAGAGAAAATATGAGGAGAGGGAAAACAGAGCAACTGGAAATAGATAAGCTCTGGGGAGAATGAAAAGAGTATGGAAAGCAGATGAGAAGAAAGAAAATATGAAAGATGGAAGGACAGAGAGTTTGAGGGCCAGAAGGAAAGCAGTTGGAGAACACAGGGGATAGGTGACAGTGTTAGGACGAACCATGTGCCTTTTCCCCAGACTTCTCTCAAATCAAACAGGAATGAAACAAAATCTTACTTGGAGTTCTTTGAGGCTGGGAATATCCCAGGCCTCTTTGATGCGTATGCTTTTCAGTGGTGTCATTGATCTATCAGCCTTGCAACGTTTTACTTCCCTGGAAACAAGTCATGGGTTTTATAATGGGCAAGTAAAATGCCATTTGGTGGGTGAGTGGATTGTGTGTCTGGACTTCATGACAATTTTGCAAACTCATGTTGGTATGTGGTGCATTAGAACAGTGAGATTACTCACAGGTAGCAAAGGGGTAACTGGGTTATGCGAGATGTCTCCAATGAGTGTCAGTAAAGTTATGCACTATCATGAATTGTGTTTCTGCCATATTTGAGAGATGTTTGTAGGCCAAAGGGATTTTGAATTTTACCATAGAGATTTGACAAGGTACAGCTCATCTCTGTCTGAACAATATGTTCCACCACTGTGAAATTCTGAGATTAAAAATAGAGATTAAAATGTGTTTTTAAGAAAATCCTTTCTGTGCCTTATACCCAGAATAGCAACAGCTGTGTGGTCCTATAGCCATGCTCTATGAACAAATTCCCTATGAACAAATTCCAACTGGAAATTAGATAGGTTTCTAACCATCATAGAATCATAGACTCATAGAAGATTAGGGTTGGAGGAGACCTCAGGACATCATCTAGTCCAACCCCCTGCTCAAAGCAGGACCAACCCTAACTAAATCATCCCACCCAGGGCTTTGTCAAGCCTGACCTTAAAAACCTCTAAGGATGGAGATTCCACTACCTCCTTAGGTAACCCATTCCAGTGCTTCACCACCCTGCTAGTGAAATAGTTTTTCCTAATATCCAACCTAGACCTCCCTCATTGCAACTTGAGACCACTGCTCCTTGTTCTGTCATCCGCCACCACTGAGAACAGCCTAGCTCCATCCTCTTTGGAACCCCCCTTCAGGTAGTTGAAGACTGCTGTCAAATCTCCCCTCACTCTTCTCTTCTGCAGACTAAATAAGCCCATTTCCCTCAGTCTCTCCTCGTAAGCCATGTGCCCCAGCCCCCTAATAATTTTCATTGCCCTCCGCTGGACTCTCGCCAATTTGTCCACATCCTTTCTGTAATAGGGGCCCCAAACTGGACACAATACTCCAGATGTGGCCTCACCATGCTGAATAGAGGGGCATAATCACTTCCCCCGATCTGATGGCAATGCAGGAGAGGGGTGAGATTCTAGAACAGCCTCCCAATAGTTTAATTAGTGTAACCCCTTTGGGGTTTAGAGAGCATGGCCCCTTTAAATCTTTTACCTAAGGGGGAGGGGGAGCAGTGGGAGAAAGGAGGGAAACTTGGGAGTGTGGAGCTGGAGCTCCGGGGAGAGGAGGGTGGCAGCCCGCAGGCCCCAACAAAGTGAAGCAGCAGAGAACCTGCCTGAGAAGGACAGGGCTGCTGATAGAGGACAGGAGCCAGGAGGAGCACTGTGCCAGGGGGGAGGAATTGCCTGAGAAGGACAGGCCGGAGCTGGACCCAGTATCACGGCTGCCCAGAGCTGCATGGGGCTGTGAGTACTGGGGCTTGTGACTCTGCACTGGGAATAAAGAGGGAGTCTGCTAGCTAGTTGAGTGGAGAGGTGGTCGCTCTGTGTGGCTTTACAGAGAGCGGCAGAAGAGGGCTTGTTGGGGAAAGTTCACTGGCGCTGAAGGCGACCAGTAGCACCCAAGACTCACCACTGGACTGGAACTTTGCTCAGGACTCCTGAACTCTGTGTGCAGACGCATTGCTCGGTGTCTGCCCTTTCGGACTGTGCTACCACTGGGCCTGTGGGGCCTTGGTTTGGATGCAACCCTGTTCTACTGCTCCCCCTATACTTCCCCTTGATGTTTTTCTCCTCTCATCCCTCTGTAAATAAATATCTCCCTTTGTTATATCCATTGTACTTTTCCTGTGAGGGTGTGTGTTCACTCAAGGGGGTTTGGAACCGGTGCCCCGGGGGTCGAAGGGATTTTTCCTGCTTTCTTGCGCGCACCTTCTCTTGGCCAGAGCTGCCTGCAGAGCAGACTCCATCTTGGTCACAAGGGTGCTAAAGTGACATTAGTCTTAAGAGAAATTTGGACAAATTTATGAGTGTGATTGTATAATGGGGTTGCTTGTGATGGTGAGGAACAGGACTCAAGAGACTCCAGGCTTACTTCCAGTTTAGGTCTTATGTTCTAAAAGCTCATGCTTCAGGATTTCAGCCATCTGCAAGGGTCAGGAAGGGATTTTCCCCCAGCCAGTGTATTCTGGGGTTGCTTTTTTTTTTTTCCTCTCCATCTTCTGAAGCATCAGAGATGGCCATGGCTGGAGATAGGACATGGGGCAGGGTGGGCCAGGGCTCTGAGGTGGCACTGAGCAGTCTCTCTCTCAGATGGTTGGTTGGCTGGTTCTTGCTCATGTGGTCAGGGTCTAACTGATCGTCATGTGTGGGGTTGGAAAAGACTTTCCCCAGGTCAGCGTGGCAGTAACCTGTGGGAGGGTCTCGCCTTCTTCCTCAGTGTGTGGGTGTGGGTCACTTGCCAGGATTACCTGAATATCTCACATAATCATTTCCTTGCCACTGTGGGAGCCATGGGTGCTGGTGCACCTCGGTCCCTCCTATTCTCTGCATGTGGCACATAATAATCTAGTCTCCCTTAGGCTGTAATACTTTGGTCTGGATGATCTGGTGGTCCCTTCTGGCCTTGAACTCTATGACTCAATATTTGCCTGAAGTTCTGCCTGGCCTGGCAGATAGTTTTGTGATCCAGGGTCAGTGAGAGCGAGTCCGAGCTGAAGCTGTAATGATGCTTTTATTAACTTGAACAATTTAAAAGGGACTTCACTGTAAAACTGAGACCTGGCAAGGAATTAGT
Organism: Caretta caretta; assembly: GCF_965140235.1. Lineage (NCBI taxonomy): Eukaryota > Metazoa > Chordata > Testudines > Cheloniidae > Caretta > Caretta caretta. Next base: position 171,741,554 of record NC_134208.1, read on the forward strand.
CTGTGCAGCTTCTCCTATTTTGAACAAACAAATAAAAGAAACTGCCAAGATACAATCAGGTACTCTGCATGCACCATAATTTTTTTCCACAACAGCTTTATAATGCATGTTTAGCACCCAAGTGTAGGTCCTAATTTTGATCTCAGAAAGGCATTGGCCAATGCTGCATATTTTCCAAAATGGTCCATTTCCACGCAAATGGCTTTTTTTTCCTAAGGCAATTTTTCTTATTTCAGATACACAGATTCTATCATAGAAATTTCACTGTGCTGGTGAAAGGTGAGAGAACGGCAACTCTCATTTAGACCAGAAGCAGCACAAACAAGTTACTGTAGTAGAGCAAAATTATCTCATAAACTGGTATTTGCCACAAAAAAACATAGACCGTAGATCTGGTTCAGAGGCTGTACAGCCCATAACTCCATGGCTCCTACTTTGATGCCTGTTTTCAGCTCAGATTCTGCCTAGCAAACAATGAGCCAGATCTTCAGCAGGTATAAGTCAACATAGTTCTATCAACTTCAGTGGGGCTCTGATGATTTACACCATCTGAGGGTCTTGCCCCAAAACTTAAGGACCAGAGTTTTACAGGAATGTAGTGTGTGTCCTGTGTTCTCATAATCATTGGGGCGAAAAGTGGGAGTTCTTTACCAAGGAACATTCCAAGGTAAAAGGAACCAGATCCTTAGCTAGTGCAAATCAATGTAGCTTTCTTGACTTCAGTGGAGCTACACTGATTGACATCAGCTGAGGACCCACCCAAGAAGTCAACAGTTCTGTTAAGAAACTACAGCTGCACCACAGAATTCATGAGTCTGATCCAGAGCTGTAGAATGTCAGAGGGTGGGATTACTCTCTCACAAGATAGTAGTTTGACAGTTTCCTTTATTATATTATTTTAAAAATCTGACTGATTCAAGGGGTAAAATCAACAATAAAACTGATGTGTATACCCCAAATTATAGATTAAAGATCAAAGATCCCAGGGCTGTTAGAAACTGCTTCCATGGTAGGTGAATAAGATTTACTGTACATCTTTAACAAGAGATATAAATTTGGTTTTATGTTTGTAATACAGAATATTGTGAAGACTGTATTATGCCAGGTTTTCTAAGGGTTAAGACACATCCTGTAGCATAACCCACCATGACACATACACCAGAGATTTAGAAAGCCTGTCCATCATCCTTCTTCAAGATAACAGCTTTGATGGGCAAATACATACTTACACAATAGCTATTATAGAACGCAGACATCTCAGACTCCACTCTTCTTCTTATCAAACAGGACATATCCCGGAGGAGATAAGAATGAGATAAAAGGGGCCTGCATCCTGTGGAAAAACACTTGGGGCTTTATCCTGTTTTGTGCAAAGATACACAATGAAATATCTTTATCTCTGAAGGAGAGAAAAGATTACTGCTGCTCGCTGAGGCTTTTAGACAGCTAAAATTCACTATGTATCACTCAAGTGTCACTTTGTTTACTGGGATTCATGGCCTCATAAAATGAGATAACATGATGAAATATTTTGCAAATCTCAGATCATTAAATGTGTTCCCAAGAGGCATGGGGTTGCTCACTGGTTCTAGTTACTCTTAATATTAGTTATTTTGTTTTAAATATTTTACAGATGACAGTATGAACTATTCACAAGACCAGTCTTTGGCAGACGGAATTTATTATCAGAGCAGCATTGTGCAGTGTTATTTGCCCTTCATCAAGTGAATATGTTGATGTGAAAAGAAAAGGAGTACTTGTAGCACCTTAGAGACTAACCAATTTATTTGAGCATGAGCTTTCTGTGTTTTGGTGGGAAGTGTGCTACCACAAGATGGGAGTGTTTGGTCAGGCATAGCCTTCTTCATGGCAATGATTAAATTGCTGTCTCGGAATACAACTGTTCTGCACCACAAAGACTAATGTATGTTGGCGGAGAATTAGATGGCAAAGCCTGCCTAGCTCTTGCCTGTACAATGCCAGGCCTCGTCCAGTGCTATTAGTCTCTGGCTTTCACAAGCACTCAATTAAATCACGGAATGTTTTTTAAAAAATCAGCACCAAAACAAAATCTCTTTTTTATAGCAACGTAAATTAAATCCAAGCAGGGGCCAGCAGATTCACTTCCCTTCTTGCCCAAGGTGAAACTCCTTGGCTCAGATAAGACACTTTTGTTCTCAAAGGCTTTGAGAGTGGGCTGGAGATGGGAAAACTGCTGCTGTACTTTATTATTGATGTTGACTATTGGCTAAGCCGTGAAGTCCTTAATTGGGCTAAGTTCCCATTGAAGACAGCAGGTTCCTCTCTCTCTCCAGGCATTTATATAAAGCTGGTCGCTGTGGCATCTGAGCACTTTGTTGTTCTCGTCACACTATTCATCATTTCTAAGTGCCAGGTATTAAAGGACACTGGATTTCTAAGAAACCTAATGGCCTGAGTACCTGACTCTAGACAGCCTTAAACTCTTATAGAGAATTAGTTCAAACAAATGTTTTTAGCTCTAATGTGAGGCAAATTGATGTTTTATTCACACTTGGATTGTGGTCTGGTTGGATCAACTTGCAGCAGCTGATTCAAGCAGCATTTTTCCCTGGTTGCTGCATCTGGTATTTCAGAATCTAAACTTTTTATTTAATAAAAATAAGTCTCCAGCCCTTACAAAGGTTTACAAAGAAAACCTTACAAATGTGAACTGGATGTAAGTGATGCCTGCCAGAGTCTGTAGGTAGCATGAAACAATAGCTCAGAGAGATGTACATTGCCTCAGTTTATCTCAATGTAACGTTGACTCTGAAGCCTAGTGATGGTAATTTAAGTGTCAGATGTGTTAACTCTTTCACTGCTCATCAAAACAGGCAAGAAAGAAGAGGGGCAATCATTTATGACAGTCTGCACAATCTGCAGTGAGTGGCATCCTCCTTGATGTCACAAGTGAGCAAAGCTTCAGGGAAGATTAAACTGGGGGGAGGTGATTTCCCCAGTCTGACTGCTACACATACTTTAGGGTGTGTTGAATATACATACAGAGAAGAACAATAACAAAGCATCATTTCACCATGTTCAAGAACAAAGCCTAGGGGTGGGAGGAGAGAGGAAAATCCCTCCATTTTCAGAAAGACCTCAGATCAAATTGCAGCTCCAGGAATGGAGAGGGCAGTGCAGCCAAGACTGCTGCTCATGGTACAGGGATGCTATGAACTCCCTAACAGACCCTGCCTGCAGTTGACCCAGCTCCTTTGCAAATATGACCTCTACCCAAAGGTGGGGGCAATTGAGCAATGTGAGAGGCAGCGTGGTTTTGTGGATTAAACAGGACTGAGAACAAGGGACTCCTATCTTCTAACACTGGCTCTGACACATGTTCTGTCTGTGGCCTTGGTCAAGCTGTTTGAACTTTCTGCCTTAGTTTTCCCAGGTGTACCTACCTACTTCAAAAAGTGTTGTGACAACTGATTAAATAATGTTTTTTACGGGCTATCATTAATGCTAGAATACACACTGGGCCATCCCACCAATGCTGCCTGGATTATTGGGACAATTGTAGATCAAATCAAAACATTTTTAAAAATGACATGGACAATTTTGAAATCACCTTTGCTCTGTTGGATTTTTAGTTTTCTTTGAAAATATTGATTTGTTTTTATTTCATAGGAATAATTTTCTAAAATGATTTTGTAAAAACCTATTAAATAAGTTTTAAACAGATCTCAACCAGTCACAAAAATGATGAATCAATAGTTACATAGCAGCAAAATAAAAAAAAAGGAGGAAAGGGTTTTCCTTTTTTCCTACTACACCAGCCCCAGGAAAAGAGCAGCAAAGGTGGGCCTGCCTAGAGAGGCCTCACTGAAGCAGCCAATCAGAGCCCAGCAGGCTCAGATAAAAGGTTCTGCAGGACTTTAGCAGGTCAGATCCAGGCTGGGACTAGAGGAGTGAAGGAGGGTGCTCCTCTCTGGTCAAAAGGAGCCTGACAATTAGCCAGAAGTTATTGCCTGCTGGACTTACATGGGTGGGTGTGCTGAGAGAGAAGAACGTGAGGCTGTTGACTCTGAGATAGGGCTGGAGGGAAGTGGCACAGGGAAGCATTATGATTAATTGTATGTGGCTGCTGCATGTAGAGCCTCTGGGTTGGAACTTGGAGTATTGGCTGGGCCCTGGTTCCTCTACTGACTCCAAGTAAAGTGGTATAAACCTCATATAGGGGACAGGACTGAGTTGGGAGCCCAAACAAAAGACTGTATTTGAAGGAGCCAGAGGTAGGACTGAAGGTCCTAGTGAGGGCAAATAGACTGTTTATCAGATGGCTTAATTATTGGAAGTCTTATTATTATTTCTGTGCTAAATGAAATTTCAGTGCAATCAATACAATTTTGTAAAGCATTTCAATTTTGGAAAAAACATCATCTTTTGAGATTTTCCTTGCCAGCTCCAATCTTGAAGTTATTGTAAAACTGCAAATCATGTGTAGTACATATGCAACCTTGAAAACCTCATTTATATGTATAAAAGCCATTTGTCCTGTTATTAAAGGAGACTTGGATTATTGGACTACTGTATTCAGGTCAAACTTTAGTTTATCAATCTTTTGAACTTTTATAAAATTTTGCCTTATGTCTAAAGAAGCATGTATCAACAAAACAAAATGAAGTCTTTAGAATATTGTATCTTTCCCATTAATAGGATTTTAAACGGATAGAAGATGTCTGTTAACCAATTAGTCTAGATGCAGCTTCATTGAAATCAATGGAGCTATGCCTGGTTACAACAGCAGGGAATCTAACCCATAATATTTTTGTGAGGAGACATGAAGATAAAAAATATCGTTTTGAAAAATGGAAACAATAGTTCATTTTGTGTTGCGGTAAGTAATGTTGGAACATACTGTACGGCTTCTAAAACCGATGAGCTCAGTGAGTGTTTCAAATACCGTAACACTGAAACAGCCTCTGCAGTCTAGTCTAGTTAACTCTCAGGCATGTTAGAAGGCAAGGAGCTCTATTGGAGTCACTTTCTTTTTGACGATAAACTTTAAAAAAAAAAAAAAAAAAGTGGTTGCTATGAAAATGAGAAGCTAGCAAATAGCTTCTAGTTCTGCCTTTGATCTATGGGAGGAGAGCGGTCAGGCATTAGTGAAATTTCATTTTTAAGAAATTGGTATTATTAAACAGACTTTTGGCTTCTACTTTATTTGGGTAGAGACCTCATTAGACAGATGGAGGTTCCCAATGTTCATGGCACTCCTTGAATTGCTGTTAATATCTTGAATATTAACAACAAAAACATATGCTTAAAAGCACCTCAAGGTTAACAAATGTTTAAGAACTTGTGCCAATTTAAGTGCATTTGCTTTTGGCCTCAAGAGGTGGGCAGTAAGGTCGCATATCAGCGCCAAAAGAATAGGAACGAAGATAGTTGGTTACCATTCTCCTGCTTCTCACAGTACAGTATGGTTCCATGGGATTCGGTCCTTATACAATCAAAACAGGTTAGTCTTGCATGTAAAGACATAAACAAGAAAGTGGTAAAACAACCTAAAACTAGCCACCTCTGTCAATTTCGCAAGGTGAAATAGTTCATTGTCTAGGGCAAACATAAGCTTCCATGAGGCATTTAATTTTGGAATATAACCCAAGATGCAGACATAGTAACATATGTAAAATAATAACATACTGCTTTTAGACTTAATAACTAAATCGACGGAAGGCATCCCTAAACCAAGATAAGAGTGTCAACACAAGCATGTTGCACCAATTTTTAATGAAATCGCTTTCTAAACTGATTTATCTAACTCGTTAGTTTCCTGTATAGACAAACCTTAAAGTGACTTTACATGTTTCTCATCATTTCTTTTTTTGCTAGGCTCTTGGTCTCAATGATACCTTGTTGCAGTGAGTTCCACAGTTTAAAGAAGTGGTTTTTTTTAAAATGTCTTTTCTGAGCTGACTCTGATTTCACACTGGTTAAAACAGAGTTACACGATTGTAAAACTAGTTTCATGAGAACAGATTCAAGCCCTCTATTTCCTTTAACAAACTTGAGGAGTTGTAGAAAACTGCTAGTACACTCTTGGTACTTTGTGAACTCGACAGCATATAGCAACTTGAGAAGGCACATGAAATTACCTAAACAAGTTCACTAACACTCAGCACAGTCACTGGATTCTTACCTCTAGAGAATATCAAAATGGGCTTGATCCAAAACCCACTGAATGCGAGTCTTTGCATTTATTTCAGTGGGCTTTGGGACTGGCCCATAATGCATAAATATTATTATAATTTGTTATCCAGGCCAAAAGTGGGCAACGTGCCTTGCAATACAGGAAAAAACTGGTAGAAGTATAAAAAGAAAATATTATTTGGGTGGCTTAAAACATTGCCTTCAAAATATAACACAATCTAAATATAAAAGACTTAGTACTGTCGGTATGTGGACATGTGCTGTACAGAGCATTCATTAAGAATTATAATGACCTAATTTTGTCCATCTGAACTATAAAAGCAATTTATAGTTAGTTAAAATGAATTAATAGGTCAGGCTGGATCACAAAGACTGGAAATACTTCAACACTAGGGATTCATAATATTCAAGACCACCTAATATTAGCATTACAATAAGTATAAAATTGTTCACAGGCAATATTGAGCTTACACTACTGTGGACTCTCATTCAAATTGATTCCAAAGTGCTTTAAAAATTTAACAAATTGATTGTACAGACTAGACTGCATACACCGTTGGGGTGTGTGTATGTGGATGGTATTTCTTAAAAATACACAGAAAGGTTGGGTGAGGTGATATCTTTTTTGGACAATCGTCTGTTGGGGAAAGACAAGCTGGGAAAGATAATCAGATTAGAAAAAGAGCTCTGTGGAGCTCAAAATCTTGTCTCTTTCACCAAGTGGGTCCAATAACAGATATTACCCCACCCATTTTGTCTCTCTCATATCCTGGGACCAACATGGCTACAACAACACTGCAAATGTTAAAAATACAGACACGCTTTCTCAAGCCCCAGTCCTGCAAAGTCACGCCTGGATGCTTAACTTTTCACTCTGATAATAATGCCATTGCTCTAAACCAAACTTCTCCCATGCTGGAAGTTACATAGGTGCATTAGTAACTTGCTGTATCAGGGCCTAAGCACGAAACTATCCTGATCCTGCTTCGTTTGAGATCTAATGAGATCACCGTTAAAGTTTTCGAAAGCATTTGTGATTCGGGAGCCCAAGTCCCATTTTCAAAAGTGATTTAGCAACTGAGGAGTCTAATTCTCATTGACTTCATTTAGGTACTTTTGAAAATTGTACTTCACCTCTTGAGGCGGTGAGGCTGCAGCCTGGAATGATAATCTATGGCCTCAGTTCTACCTATCACACACCACTTTGTTACAAAATTAATTTTTAAAAAAGCATCCTGCCCCGCCCCCGCCCCCCAAAAGCCAAATCTGCTTCCAATATTCTTCTTTGATTTCTGATTGTTTAGTACACTTAGCAGCTGTCTTTACATCCCATGCAATTCTTAGGCCAGCATTCACGTTTTTCTATTTTTTTCAAAAAAGAGCTGTTGGATCTAAAACCAGTTAATCAGTTTGCTTAATGAGAGATGTAAATATTTTTACTATTCTGTCTATTTTTTTCCCTGTTAACAAAAATTTAGTGATTATCTTAGCCATTTCTAAATATCATTGCTGCTCAGTTTAGGTTAAATGGTGGCAAAAATACAAATCATCCACTTCTTCTGTGTGGTTAAGAAAAGCAAGATGTGGACCCATTATAATCTTACTTTGGTTATAGTCTTAATTTGATTATCATATGTCCTGTCCAGCAAGATTCATTTCTTGAAATAAGAGTAAGTAAGCTTTGCTATCAGCACCACAGTACATTTATGAGGAGGGGCAAGTTTAAGGAGTACTATTAAAAAGCTGAACCGAAATGTGTTCACTGGCTTATATTCCAGGAGAATTTTGACATTTCTAATTAATATCTTTTTGAGAAATCGCCTGAAAAAAATATTTTTGGAAGATAGAACAACATTTTGCAACAAGTAGCCAGAACAACAATGTCCTTCCCTTCAACAGGAATAGCTATGTGAGACCTGTGCCCAAAGAAACTGGGCAAGGCTCTGGAGAAACTGTCCTCTTGGGGTCCTACTTTGAGCCCTTTACATTCTTGGTGCTTGATTAGTGGTGCATCCAATAACAAAGCAATTTGGTATCTGCTCATTGTGTGTGCTGGCCTTTGACAGTGAAATGTATATACAACTACCATCAGCCATACTTTAGATGCTGCCCTTTGCTGAAGCACTGAGACATTATTATGGATGTGGTGCTGGAGTGTTTGTACAGTGCTTATTTGCTTCAGGGCACTTTGCTCCTCTGACTTCTCTGCACCATCAGCACTCCTAAGAGCTTCTTTTGAAGAGCCCGAGTAATCTCTTTCTCTAACTACAACCACTAACTAGCTAGTCACAGATGAACTAATAGTAATATTGCAGTGAAGACACTGCAATCAGAGGCATGACCGCAGCACGTGTAGACATACCTGAGCTAGCTTTGGTCTAGCTAGGTCAATGGCCAGTGGAATCCGCAGCAGTTTGCACTTCAGCACAGGATGTACAAGCCCACTTAAAACCTTGATCATTACTTGCAGAGCTAGCCCACACTGAAGTGTGTGCTGCGGCCACTTCGCGGCTCTAGTACCTGAGCTAGCTAGATGAAAGCTAGCTTGGGTATGTCTGCGTAAGCTGCAGTCACACCCCATGACTGCAGTGAAAACATGCCCCTAGCGAGCTCAAACAACACTATCAGTGAAGCAGCAGGAGTACAGGTTAGAGCACAGGCTACCTACTAGAGTACCTACAAGGGTCCCAAGGCAGTTATACAGCCCGTGCTGTGTGAGCTTCAGTCTTATTCAAGCTAGCTAGACCAACACTCACTCGGGGTATGTCTATACCTGTTGCAGTCACACCTCTGATTGCAGCACAGACATACTCACAGCTGCACCCATGCTCTACACCTACCGAAAATGACTGCACATTTTCCTAGTAGGGAATTGGCTATAATATTTTTAATTCAAGGAAGCTTACTACGATGCCATTCTTTCCCAAAACTGGAGCAACAATACTTAGTTATCTGTATCACAGGCTGGTGTGAAAACTAATTTAAGCTTTGTTTCTTTTGAGTACTTTTGAAGAAAGGATTATATAAAGTAAGTTTGACCAGTTATCTCAAAAGGAAAATAATATTCGGATAAACCAGTGAGCCTTAACCTGATACATACAGAATGGCCTCTTAACTTCAGACATCAATTCAACAGGGAAGTGTGATGGGGTATATAAACCCCACACTGCAGCAGCCATGAAGGGGCTAATGGGCAGAACAGTTAGTCACAGCTAAGGAAGTAAGTGGCTGACCAACAACAGCTGAGATAAAAGGCTGCTCCTGGAAATAGAGTTTGCCTAGAGAAAGAGGACTAGAGCAGACTATGGGAATTGCCAGGGAAAGAAACTAAGGGAAAGACTACCCAGATAGCTGGAAGAGGCCTAGCTTGTGAGGCACTACATGTTGCTCAACAGACTAAAGGGCACTGTGCAGCATCCTGGAGGTAGGAAGTGGCCCAGGGAAACAACAGCAAGTCTACAGAAGAAGACCCTAGGTCCTTAATATAGAGTCCCTGAGTTGGACCCTAGAGAAGAGGGAGAGCCTGGGTTCCCTCTACTGACCTCCCAGGGAAGGGAAAGTAAAAATGCCTTACACAAAGGGGTACAAGGGCTATCAAGTCAGGGTGGGCTAAAGGACTGGGACAGAGTGATTAGATTTCTGATGTATTGGAAACTTTATTACATTGGCAGGGATGGGGACTTAAGCAACCTGGCTGGAGAGATGAGTCATGAAAAAGGGGCAAGCCACCCCAGGCCTAGGAGAGACTGCTGCTGACACAGGGTGCTGGATCTGAAGAGGCTGTTACACCATGCCTAGCCATGAGGGGGTCCACGGGCTGGTGATTGATGCCTGTACAGGAAGGTCTCAGAATTAAGTTAGATTCACAATTCTAATACTATGGAGCTAAAATTGATGCATTCAGGGAATCCATTTGTAATGTGGAGCTTTAATAAAGTTTCCTTGACGAACCAAAATAAAGTTTTATTTATTGAGGCTCAGGTGACCTATTGCTGACTGGAATTTATAGAACCCCACAGAGTTTTTCTTCCAAGCTGAAAGGTGATTTATAGACATGAAAAGTTGCTTTGATGCCATAAGAAAGAGCTGTGACATATTCTAGTTAAAAGCCAAACCAAAGGAAAATCAAAATCTGTGGGCTTAACTTTGTATCTAAATATTACAGCACAGCTTCACTCCTGCATCTTAAGCTCTTTAGTCAATGTCTGGATTGGAAGCAGGATTTACGGAGCAGTGTTCAAACTGAAATGTGTTAACAGTGGGTTATTTTTCACCATCTAATACAGTGTGGATTTATTCTGCAGCATTTTATGGACCACCCTTTATGATTGTACCAAAGTGATGATATGTGGGACATAATTATCTCCTGGAAAGTGATTATCCTGCTTATTTATTTGTTGGCTCTGTGAGCAGATAAAGCCTAAAGCACTAAGAATACCTTTGGACTCCAAAAAATATTATTGGCACTTCTGGTGGCACATGTGCTAATTTTCCTTTTTTGTATAATGTTTTTGAATGCTGAACACTTCAGACAGGAGATGGGAATCTACAGTTCTGCAAGTGCTGGAAAAGTGCAATTGTTACAACGCATATGATTACAGCACAGTTTCTCTAATCACAAAAACCATTAGATATATAATGTTTCTAAAAAGGTAACTGTATAAATGAAAACCAATTTTAATCAAATCCCATGAACAAATCCCTGCCCAATTGGAGGATGAATGGGGTCAGGTGAGGGTGGGAGTGACAATGCCAATGATGTAGCTGTGGGAATTTATGATTGACTGTAGCTTTGCTTAAGAGAAAGCCCTCATGAAGGTGTTATAACAGCTCAAGAGAACTAAATCATCTGAATGCCATTGATTTATGTGTGTGTGTGTGGTCTCCCAGTATTGGTACAGTATGTGCTTACCTTAAAGAACATAAAGGGAGAACACTTGCATTCTTAGTAAATGTGAAATGTCAGGACAGTGTAAGTTCAATATATCCTCATTACTGCATGGACAGTAAGTTGAGATGGTTCAGAATGGTACTATGGAGGCAAATAGTTGATTGGATTATACTGTTCGTTCCATTGCTAATGAGTTGTGATTTAAAAGTGTCAGGGAGTTAGTGTCAGGATGCAAAAACCATGTTCTTCTGAGGAGGAATTCATACAGAACTCCAATACCATGGCACCACCACAGTGATTCAGCATTTTCAGGTGTGGATAAATGCATGGGGGGACTCTGTATCCTCTGCATATGGCAGAGTTGGGTACCATGACACCTCTGTCTGGACATTGCAGAAGGGAAGCTTGGGGAAAGGCCAAGGGCTGGGCAGACATGTGGCAGTTGGGTGAGTGGCCCTTAGATCACAGCTTCTACTCTAGCATAGTGAGCTGAAGTTATGGTCCCACCTACACCCTGCTTTCACTGGGGACTGATCTGATGGCAGGATTTAGGGTCCCAGCCACTTTTCTCCGTACCCACATATGAGTTGCACCACGTTCAGCTCAGGATCTGAGCCATTAGGATCACAGCACTTAAAATACCATGCCGTCACAGAATGTTATCTACAAATTGGCAATTCTAGATAGCACTTTCTCACAAAGACAGACCATGGGAATGAAGGAGCAGAGTACCAAGTCAGTGGATGTCATTGAGCACCACTGGGAGGGAGGATGGGAGGATTATAAAGAATTTTCCTTACCTTTAATCTGGGAGCTGAAAGCTGATACCTAACAATGGCTTGAAATTAACATGACACCCAAAGTAATTTGGTAGCAGAAAGTTAGATAAAAGATGAGGGAATTATTATTCATACTTGTATAACATAGTATGGGCCATAGATACACACAGAATTACAGATAATATTTTGCAGATTGCCACAAGGCAATGGGATTTAAACTAACTTCCAAGTAATACTCAGGAGCTGTGGCTAGAGACCTTTGGATTTTGGTCTGCTAAGCCTCAAAGAGAAACTTCTGATATGTTTTCTCCTTGGGGTTCATCAATAAGATACTGCTGTTCTCTCATTCAGTTTGGAGTAACAGATGTTGTTTACTTAGGTTGATAATGTGAGTGAGGCTTTTTAAATGAGAGAGAGGATGGAAGGTTCCGAATGAGGGAAGATCACAGAATGAACAGTCTGTCCATCACAGAGGTGAACAATTCCTCACCTCTGCTTAACCTTGAAAAAAGTTTTTGATTGAAAAACTCCCTCAGAAAAAGAGAGAACAGGAATTCACATAAGAACATGATTTGCTATTGACAAGACGCAGCTTTAAGAAGCTTACAATAAATGAACTGTCTGACACTGGGGCTAATATGGCTTTCCAGATGTGACACTCAGATACAGAAGGTATTAGTGTTGGTACAAAAATCCCAGACCTGTCTGATGCCGATAAAGTAACTCTCTGAACATCCTAATGCAAGTGACATTCCCAATGCAGCTGGAAGTTAAAGAGCAAATCCCATTATAATTACAGCAGCAGATCTAGATATCTTTGAAATTATATCAAACTTGAACAAAATCTCTTATTTACTATATTTCACAGTCACTCAGAGTAATTCTTCCAAAATAACTGCACTTTTAAAGTCCTCAAACCAGGTTTTAAAAAATATTCTGCCGCTAATCTGTTAAAAATACTTTTAACTGGAAGAAGACAGTGGCCTAGACATTAAAGTTAAATTTTCAAAGGGAACTCAATAGCTAACAGCTCCTGTTTTTGTGTGTGTTTGATATTACAGTTTCAGAAATACAGAACCCTGTACTCCTGGTGTAATTACTACAGGGTTACTCTTTAATTCTGGCCACATTTTCAGTAGTGTGCTTCATCCAATGGAACCCATTGAGAACAATGCTGCGTGCTCTAGAAAATCTGACCAAAACCATGATTCACCTCTGTAGTGCCATCAAAGCTCATGGAGTAACCCAGCATAAAACTGGAGAAATACAGGGGTGATGGTTCCTCAGGCTACACATTTTAGTTATGCATCTAGAGAGGCAGAGCTGTTCTGGGAAGGACAGTAAACACCCCCACTTTTGTGTCTCTAGGGTTGCTTGGGTGAGTATGGTGACGAGATGATTTTGCTTCCCAGTGCTCTTCTACCAGTGCTACCGTCAGGTGGCATTTGCCAGCATGCACATCTTTGTTCTTTTCAGTTCCCATAGATGTGCTAGGGAGGGACAGGGAACCCTGAGACAAATAGTGCTGGCTACAGTCTAGCAGTGGGCCTTCCCCAAGTACAGATTTCTGATCTGAATTTCCAAATAACTTCATCTCTGGCTCTGGAGCTCTTTCATATTGGTTGACAGATTAATGCTCTGTTTGTCTATACATTCAGATTAGAGACGTACACATCACCAATTTAATTTCAGGTCCCTGCTTTCAAACAGGAAAACGATTTGGCTGACAAATACATTTCAGGAGCCTGTAAGTCAGATAATAAGTGCAGAATGTAAGTGTTCCAGTCAAGTTCACCCAGGAAACAGCATTTAGCAAAGACTTAAATGGGCTTTGGATCAGGCACTTACTAGGGAGTAAAAAACAAATCCCCTTATTTACTATGTCTCCAATGAATATAACATTTTCTGTCATGCAAATAGATGGGTTTTTAATTCATTTGGATTTAAAAGACCTTGGTTCATATCGAGCCCATTTCTATATGCACTAATGTCAGTAGTATTGCACATCCATTCTGAGTCTGATACTTTGGTTGCAAACCGCACATATTTATTTCTTATTTTCAAAGAAATAGGTCAGGTTTGTTGCTTTTATGTATTCATTAGGAAAAGGCCTTGCAGCTGAGCACTCAGAAGAATCCCTACAATTACAAGCACTATGAGTGTTACTTTGAAGAAAATCAGATGCTTCAAAGCCATATACTATGCCATCAATTTTCAAACAATTTGAAGGTGGGAGTTCCGTTTTAAAAAAGTCTGCCACAATACAGTCATCTATAAAGAAATACATTTTAATACGTGGCTTCCACGTGTGTGGGGGGGTAGGTGGGAGGGAGAGGGAATACCCTAGCAATATCCTTCTCAATAAGTTATCTTAAGTACCATTTTATTTTTACTTACATATAACCAGAGAATCAATACATAATTCTCTGGCAAAATCATGTGTAAATGCATAGTAAATTACATGTTTTAATAGTTATTTAGAATAATTATACTGGAATTTACTAAGCAAATCCATAGATTAATTATCACATAATTTGCAATGTCTAGATCTTAGCATGCAGTTATAATTTAGAAGAAAGAACTGTGAAGATAATTAGCATTTGATGGTATAGTACAGTAATTCCCAGATATTATACTAATAACTTTATAACTATATAATAACTTATTTGTCACCTATTGTGATTCAGACACACGATTCTGGTGATCTGGGTTTTATCCCCAGCTTCTCTGTTCACATCAGTTTAGGATACATACTGCAGATCTTAACTGAGCAAAACTCTCACTGGAACTAGGAAGAATTTGATCCTTAACTCACGGCAGGTTGCTCATATATAAAATGGGGGATGATGATACAGTGGGTGAGGTTACAAAGTAGTCTGATTTTTTTTTTGCCAGTCCATAAAACATCAGTGGCTCTAACAGCACTCCCCAATATGGCCCTGATTCAGCAAAGTACTTCAACACCTGCGTGAAGGTTACAGCCCTGATAAGCTCCCCCTACTGGACTCTCTCCAGGCTACTATACTGGACCCAAACATTCGGTCCTTCATGCTCATGGCTTGCTGGGCTGGGCAGTGTTTAGGCACTGTTTCTCTGGCTATGGGCCTCTAGGCGCACACTCCAGGCGCAGACCCCACATGTGACACCCCTCTTGGAGTGCTTGCTCTGCAGTAGCCTTGCACTAAAATTGTGGACCCTCTGGTTCCCTTATCAGGGACTTGTGTAAGCAAGTAACACAGACTCTGTAAAGGAATTTCTAAACACATACTTTACTCCTAGGGAAACTACAAGAGATAGCAGATCTATAGAAAAATAAATAATGCCTGCCTCAGCTCCCTCACCCCAACTGAGAGTCCTTCGGGTCTTAGTCAGTGTTGGACAGGGAGTCCAGGTTTCTTCTGCACCCCCTTTCCTCCTTCCAAGTCCTGTCTTCTGATTCTGGTCTTTCTTTTCTTGAAAACACAAAAGACCTCCGGCTTTATAAGCACAGCTTTGGTCATGAGTTCCAGTGTGAGACCTCATGCCCCAGCCTTGCTACATTCACACGCCCTCCAGACAAAGAAGATTGGCAGGAGAGAGGGGAGCTAATAGACATTAGTAAATCAATGGTCTTTCCTTCTAGGAAATGGTTAATTACTCATGGTCCTTAATGTCTATCCCATTCAGGGGCAGACACCCATGTGCCAGACTCCTTCCCCTTAAAACAAGAGATAAGATGAATGAATATGGTTAAAGACAATAATAAGGGTATAAACATAGAGTTCATAGCATCACAATGGAATTCAGAAGTGCACATAGACTGGTTCCTAAACTGTCACAGTACGTGTGAGCATGTGAGCAGTTCCACTGACTTCATTGCTTACAGGTCCCAGTTCAACATAGGGAAAATTGCTCCAGCCAGAAATCACTTATACAAATAGGAAGTTAAAATAACACTTTACCACCTCCTAGGCATGCTGTGAGGCTAAATTACTGAATGTTTGTATATCACTCTGAAATGATCAGTGGGGAATTGTAATAGATGTACAAGATGTTAGTATAACATTATCCAAACAATCATGTCTTACAAAGTTTGAACGAAATGATCCCTTCCCATGGTGGGGTGGTGGGGAAACCTGAAGAAGGAGGAAACTAATGCAATGACATTGGCAACACAGTAGCAGCTTACTACAGTGACAGAAGGGGGTTTTTCCATTGCTGTAGTAAATCCACCTCTCTGGGATGGTAGGTAGGTTGATGGAAGAATTCTTCTGTCCGCTTAATGGTGTCTACACCAGTGCTTAAGTCAACTTAATTACATCTCACAGGGCATGAAATTTTCACAGCCCCGAGCAACGTAGTTGAGCTGACCTCACTTTGTAGCTTAGACCAGCCCTCTGTTTCAGGACATGGGGAAACCTAACCTCTCTCCCCATGTCTTTAGTAGCAGAGACCAAGAAGGGGCATGGCTTTATAATGGTGCTAAGCCCAAGGGTTCATATGGAGCCTTAGGTCTAACCACATGGAGTGACTTCTTCCTGGCAGCACAGCTGGTTTAGTACCTACACTACCATTGGTACCCCAGTCCATGGCTGTTCTCTCTTTCCCTGCTCTCAGTGGATGTGGTAGAAACCCCAAACACATGGTGGGGCTGTTGCCAGTTCAGAGGTAGGAAAGCATGAGTCATCTAGCGGCTACTCGTAGTCATGCTCTTCAGCCACTTTTGACTAGTGCTTGTGTGCTCTTGCTCCTTTACTACTATTATGTGTATTTATTAGGCACTGTACAGACCATAAGTGCCAACTTTTCCCGGCGCTGGCGGGTGCTCAAGCCCCTCCCTGCCGCTGGCCCTGCCCCCATTCCAACCCCTTCCCCAAAGTCCCCACCCCCAACTCCGCCCCCTCCCTTACCCTATTGTACCCCTTCCCCAAACCCCCGCCCTGGTCCCGCCTCTTCCCCGAGAGCACCGTGTTCCCCCTCTTCCCCCCTCCTTCCCAGCGCTTGCCGGTGCAAAACAGCTGTTTCGCGGCGGCAGGTGCTGGGAGCAAGGGGGAGAAGGAGACGCGGGGAGCTCAGGGGAGGAGGCAGAGGCAGAGGCAGAGGTGAGCTGGGGCGGGGCGGGGAGCTGCGGGTGGGTGCAAAGCACCCACCAATTTTTCCCCATGGGTGCTCTAGCCCTGGAGCACCCAGGAAGTCGGCTCCTATGGTACAGACATATAGGGAGAGGCAGTGCAGTGAAGGGGATCTTAACATCTCATGCAGACTCATTGAGAGAAATATGGAGCCCCAGTCGTGTTTGGGACTGCACCCCATCCCCCTCCCATTTCACTTTATTTATACGATGTCTTGGGGAGGTTGAGCTTGAGTACAATTGTCCCCTCTTTTCCTGCTCTCATCAGCCTTGATCCTGTGTAATTTTACATGGCTTTGTGTGTGTTTTATTATAGTATCTTTTTAATTTCCCAGGCTTTTTACCTATTATGTGGGTTTGAGTTTGGTTTTGTTATATAATTATATTGGAATGTTACATTATGTTGCATCATTCCATTAAAATTCCTTCTCTCCAATTTTATTTACTTTCTAGAAATTTCTCATTTACCTGCTTTTTTGAAAAAGCAGTAATAATGCTCTGAGGGTAGGTAAAAACCTACACAAGTTATGGAAGGCACCATGTTTTGTGGCATCTACATTGCTACAGAGAAACTGGTCATAACTCTTCTAGCTGGACAATTTCTTTGCTGCAGAGTCCCCTGTTATCAGTCCAAAACCTTCTGTCAGGAAAAAGCAGCGTTAGCTGGTGGCAGGCTATTGAAATAATTCCAGCCACTTTTATAACGATCTCTTCTTTTACGTTCATTTAATATGTGGTTTTTACCTTGTGCTGGTGTGTTGTGCTTTGTAACTGTGATATAAAAAAAGCCATTAAGACTTACAAACGAGAACCATTTATTCTGTATCTGAATTGTGTTAATCGGTTAATTCTATATTTTGATAGTCTTTGGAAGTAATTCCCTACTGTGAGCTGTAGCTCACGAAAGCTTGTGCTCAAATAAATTTGTTAGTCTCTAAGGTGCCACAAGTACTCCTTTTCTTTTTGCGAATACAGGCTAACATGACTGCTACTCTGAAACCTAAGATCCTGTGTTACTCAAGTGATTCTACAGTATGTAATATGGCTGTCATTAACGCTGCTTCTAAAATGAATTTGTCACCCTTTCATGCCTATCTGAAATCTACCTTGACAAATATTATAGTTAATGGAGAACTGGGCTCTTTATAGTAATAAATCAATCAGATAACATTAGGTCTAGCAACTCAAATACTCTACTTGTGCCTTGTAACATGCCTGTGCTATACATTACTTGGTCTAATAATGTACACTTAGTTTATAGCTTAATTAGTATTCTTTACCATCAATAATAGTCAGTGTACCTAACCTTTTCATGGAGTTCTTTACAACCTAGTTCATTTAAATGAATTCTGTTTTATTTGAAAAACCATTCTGATCATATCAGAGCAGATAAATGCATTATTGTGCTCTGATCTTGCACTATGCCCTGTTTTGGAGTCTGTTGAGAACTGGTAACAGTTCATGAGTTGTTTAATGGAATGTAAAACAAATCACTTCAGCCTCAGGAATAAAAGTTCATAAATGGCTCACTCTAAAGGTTACTCTCTTAATCTCTGATGTTCTAAGAATTGACCCTTCTGATAGATGGATTAAGGCCAATCCTTAAGGGATGTAAACTAAATTATAATCAAGTGAAATCTGGACAGTTTCAGTGCTTGCAGATGTGCTGTATCCTCACCAGTTATCCAATCTAATTTCTTATATAACCTGTTAGTTTATCGCTAACTGTGCCCCATATATGCTCTTTCTGTCCCTCTCTTCCCCCTCTTCCTTGTGACTTCAGTACTAAATACTGAGCCAGGATTGCAAAGTGCAAAGCAGCTCAGCAGTGATGAGAGAAAGCAAAGGAAGACCTGTTACAACAGGTCACACTCTCATTCACAATTCCTTACATTCTCCCCTACTTAAATTGTAGATAATTCTTGGACTGTTGTATAGAGGGTAACAGGCTGACAATGTACTAGATATATGTATATATGAGCGTTCTGAGTGAACAGCAGCATTTATTGAAAGGATTTGAAGCTGTTTTGTGTCTAGTTTCTAAGGTAAATGTTCTGCCACTGAATTAAGGATTTCCTGTTAATTCAGTGTAGTACAGCATTAGCTAGGCACTACTATAATACAGCTACTTAATGCCAGCTGAAAGCATTCAAGTACAGCAACAAAGGCTTTTTCCATCACTGTAGTAAATCCACTGCCTCGAGGTGGTAACTAGGTCAACAGAAGAATTCTTCAGCCAATCTAGTTGCATCTACACTGTGAGGTAGTTTGACTTCAATTTCATGCCCTGTGCCATGTAGCTAGGTTGACCCAAATTTTAGGTGTAGTCACCTAAGGCCTGCTCTAAATCACATATTCCAAAGTGACTTTGAGTCACTGAAGGCTAGATCCACAGAGGGATTCAGCTGCCTAACAACCACTCAAAGCTCCTAAACCTAAAATTTAGTCTGTCAAAGCCCCTTGCTCACCTGCCATCTAATCCAGTAGGAACCTCAGTTTCTGCTGAAAAAATCTCCTGGCATCTTAAAAATCTGACAGTGGGCATGTGCACAGCTGCCTAAGTCCTGATTCCTGGCTCATACCTAAATCTTGGTGGAATCCTCAAAGTGGGCATTCTCCTGGTGATGCCTCTGCTTCCCAACCCCCTCTCATCCTGTAATCCAGTGGTTAGAGCCCTGGAGCACTCAAGGAAAAAAATTAGTGGGTGCTTAGCACCCACTGGCAGCCAGCTTCTCCCCCTCCCCACCAGCGCCTCCTGACCACTGATCAACTCCCTCTCCCTCCCGGTGCCTCCCGACCGCCACAATCAGCTGTTCCACAGCATTTAGGAGGTGCTGGGGGGGAGCGGGAGAGGGAGGGGGAGGAACAGGGACAGGACATGTTCAGGGAAGAGGGTGGAACTGGGCGGGAGGGGGTAGAGCAGGGTGGGTATTGGGGGAGGGGGCCTGAGGCAGAGCAGGGGCAGGAAGATGTGGGGCGAGGTGGGGGCTTGCAGGAAGTGGTGGAATGGGGATGAGGCCTGGGGCAGATCAGGGGTTGAGCACCTCCAGGGCAAGGAGGAAGCTGATGCCTGTGGTTAGAGCACTCACTCAGGATGTGAGAGACTCAAGTTCAAATCCCCACTCTGTCTGAGAGGAGCAGAAACTTGAACTCAGGTCTCCAACTTCTCGGGTGAGTGCCCTAACATCGGGCTATTGAATAGGCTGGGTTTGGGGTCCGTCTTAGTCTCTCCCCTGTTGAAGCTCTTCCATTTTGCTTAAAATACTTGAATATTCATTGGAACAGGGACGTGAACCTGACTGTAGCACATCACAGGGGAGTGCTCTATCCAGTAGGCTATTGGGTAAAAGTGGATATTACCACCACTTCTGCCTCTGTTTTTGTGAGAAAGGAGTGACCTGACTCAGGTGCTCAACTCCAGGCGAGGGTTCATGGCTGTGAATCTCAAGTGGAGATAGGTGTCTCAGTCCCTGAGAGAGGGGAGCCTTAGGTCACACCCCTATCCTCAGCATTTCCTATTGACTAGCTTAAGCGGCTCCCTGCTCAACTTGCTGGCTTTTTCAGATACGTTCTTAGGTACTTAACTCACCTATGCATTGTATGGGGAGCCTGGTTGCCCAACTCAGGCTGAGAATTGAACTAGGCAGCAGGGTACCTAGAGTTAAGCACTGCAGTGACTTTGTGGATCTAGCCCTTAGGTTCCTGAGTCCCATTGGCTTCCAGAGACTTAGGGCTGGTCTACATCGAAAAGTTACATCAGCATGAGTATGTCTCTCAAGCTTGTGAAAAATCCACACACCTATGTGACATAATTATACTGACCTAACCCTTCAAGTAGACAAAGCTCGGGAGAGCTTCTCCCGCTAACATAGCTACTACCTCTCGGGGAGGTGGATTAACTACGCCGACAGGAGAACTCTCTCCTGTTGGCTTAGTGTCTCATTAAAGTGCTACCTTGGTGCAGCTGTGCTGATGCAGTGTTTTAAGTGTAGACTTGCCCCTAGTTAAACCAACCTAACCCCCGGTGTAGACAGCGCTAGATCAATGGAAGAATTTTTCGGTCTGCTGAACTACTGCCTCTCGGGAGATGGTATAATTGCACCAATGGGAGAACCCCTGCTGTCAGCATAGGCAGTGTCTACTCTGAGCACTACAGTGGCACAGCTGTAGTGTTTCAAGTGTAGAGAAGCCTTTAGGCTCCTAAGTACCTGTGTTACTTTTGAAAATGGGACTTAGCTATCTAAGTCTCAGGCCTCACAATGATGAGCAGAGCACCACCTAAATCCTTTTAAGAATCTGGGCCTAAGTAGCCTGCCCAAAGTCACACAGAAAATCACTGACAGACCCAGGATCTGCTGAGTGCTTTAACCCACAAAACATCCTTCTCCTCTGAATGAATAGTTTCCCCACAATCTATAACCCATATCCCTTCTATTTATGGACCATCTATCTGGCAAAATATTTATGCAGGGGCTGATTTCATCTCTAGCAATATCTCCCTATAAACAGATTGGTTATACTGCCATGTCTACACAGAGAAGCAGAACCCTTTTGCAACTGCATGTGCAAAAAATGTAAGAGGTGACTTAGAGAAGGAGTGTGGCTACAAATGCATTGTTCAAACAACTGGAAACTGAATTCCTCAATGTGTCTATATAAATGCACTATCTTACTTGATATCAAATTTGACCTGCTATCATAATGGAAGAAAGGATATTCTCTCTCTCTCTCTCTCTCTCTCTCCTGGGGACAGCATACACTGAACGCCTAACTAACTGCAAATGGCTGTTCGGTCACTTGAAAGTCATCTTGCAGAGTAAGTGAATGCTGCTTAAATTCGATATGCATAGCTCTGTGTACTCCACAATTAAACAATTACATCTTTTGATCACTCGAGGCCCTGAATGAGTGTATAAGTGGTGGCCAGGCCAGCACCAGTGAACCAATGATCCTACAGGGAGACTTCAAGGTGACATAAGATGAGATGCTTTCAAAATTACTCAAGAGACTTTTTTTTTTAAATTACCACTGGTAAGTTTATTATTAGGCTTTTCTTTGTTACATCGTAGTGTCTGAGCTCCTCTCAAACATTAATGAATTAATATCAAACACTTCCCTAGAAAGGGAATTAAAATCGTCTCCATTTCATAGCCAAGAAATTGAGGTTCAGAGATTAAGCACCAGGCACAAGGTTACACAAGTCTTTGGCAGAGTTGGAAATAAAAACTAGATCTTTTTAAGACTCAGTTTAGTACCTTATTTTTTTGTCTTCTTAATAGGGTAAAGCATTCAAAAGTTCCGCTATGTAACAACACAAAACTAGAATTAAGCAAAGAACTTAGGCAAAACCTAATAAGCTACTGAGCATGTGCTTGAAGCAAGCATACTGAATTTGAGAGAGCCAGGTTTTTCTATAGAGAATGAGGAGAGTGGGGAAAAAGTAGACGGGAGTAAACTACATTTAGCACTCAGTTTTGCACTCATTGAAGTCAATGGCAAACTCCTATTGACTGTAATGGTGCAGGATCAGGCCTATAATGAAGAAGGAATGCTGGGCTAGGGGGTGTCTCAATTTACAGTTGCTGAAAAACCCTATCATATGATGTAGCCTATGTTTTAATGCTGACACTTCTGTTATATAAACCATGCTCAAATAAATTGGTTAGTCTCTAAGGTGCCACAAGTACTCCTTTTCTTTTTGCGAATACAGACTAACACGGCTGTTCCTCTGAAACCACAATTAAAGCTGGAACACCCCAACTTCCTGACATACTGGGTGATATTCTGACCTTACTGGAATCAACTGCAAAACTTCCATTGACTGCAATGAGGCCAGGATTTCACCCACTGGTTTTAACCTACCTTCTTGGCCTAAAGTACATGTTGCAAATGTAAAATCAATGAATATTTTAATTACTAACCATACTGGTTGGTTAATATCAAATCAACTTTTACCAGCAGTTAACCAATGGTGGTATCTGAGGTCAGGTCTACATAACAGACTGATATGGTGTAACCGGGATCCCAGGGGAGCCACACTGAGGTTACTCAATTAGGGTGAACTGAAAAGAATGGGGCAGACAATCCCCAAAACTGGTGGATATTCCAATACTTAGATTTACCAAACCAGCACAAATCAGCTTCTATAATATCGTACTAGTTACCCAGAAGCCAACAACACAGTTCTCTTAAAGCAACCTAGCCTCAGGCCTCCACCAGACACCTGAGTCAAATCTGAGGATTACTGAAAATCTTATCAATCATATAAGAAAATTCTACCAGTACCAAAGGATCAGACACATTACCTCCCAGGTTAATGAATATTCCAGATCTTACCCAAATACATGCTTACAGCCAATTCTTATTAACTAAACGAAATTTATTTAAAAAGAAAAGAGAGTATTGGTTAAAAGATCAATTTCAATACAGACATGAGTACAGTTCTGAGATCAGATTCAGATGATGAGTAGAGATGATGAGCTTTGTAATTGCATAGAGTTCTTTTAGAATGAGCCCATAGGTTATAGTCCAATGTTCATATTCAGGATGATCCAGATAGGACTGGAGATCTCAGTCTTATGACTTAAGCTTCCCCAGCATGAAGCACCAAGCAGATCTGAGATAAAGAGGATCAGGACCCAAAGGTTTTTATATAGTTCCAGGCCTTTTTTTTGTTGACAGTTCAGAGTCCTTAGGCAAACAATAGGCAATCATGGAGACTCTGAAGTAGACCTATTTTCTAAGCATCACTGGTAATTAGCTACAGGGATTAACATAAGGAAATTGCCTGTTTTCCACCATTTACAGTTAATTTGCTATACATTTCAAAGAGAGACGAATACATTGATATCACTGTATCTACAGTTCATTTAAATGATATTTCCTTTTGATCTCTGAATTAACAGACTACAGCATAGACAAGATCTGTTTGACTACATTGTTAACCTCGAACAAGATATGAGTACACTCATACAATTAGTGTCACCTCTAATTTCTAACAATATAGGTTTGCATTTCAAATTTCTAGCCTATCTACCATGGAATGGCCCTAATTACCATTCACATACTTTTCTAACATGTCTCTAAAGATTGGATCTGGGTCATTTATCCTTCACGATGCTTAACCCTTTCTGGCAATGTGTCACACTTTGTATAGGATTTGTTGCAATTATATAACAGTGGTAGCAACAATGATTTGCGTGGTCATATTCTAATCAGATAACGTCACATATGGGTATAACTGTATCACTCAGGGGTGTGAAAAATCCACACCCCTAAGCAATGTAGTAATACCAACCTAACCTCTCCCTGTGTAGACAGCACAATGCCAGCAGGGAAGCTTCTCCTGCTGACATAATTACCGCTTCTTGCGGTGGTGGATTAACTATGCCGATGGGAGAAGGTTTCACATCGGCATAGGAGTGTCTTCACTAAAGTGCTATAATGGTGCAACTGCACTGGTACAGCTGCGCCGCTGTATGTGAAGACAAGTCCTGTGGTCATTCCCTATTCTAAATACGGGGAAATACTATGGAATCGCAGGTGTCAATGTCTGGCAAATGTTTGCTTTTTAAGCTGCCTGTGTAATGACCCTGATCATTGGTTTATCAACAGTGTTTGAACACAGGACAACAAAGGATAGACCTCTGTCACTTGAGCTAATGGAGTAACTCCATTGCAGCAGCAGTAGTAGGCTGGCATCCTGTATGTAGGCTCTTCTTTCCTACATTGCATGCCTGTTAAAGCTAAGCAAGGCAAGTTAGAGGTATAAAGGATGCAGCTTGTATTTAATTTTGCTCATTTGTGTCACAGCAGACAACACTAGCCAGGGATGAAAGTGGTCACAATCTGTGCCAAAGGATGAAACCACATTCAGGCTCACCATTTCTCTTCACCTCACAGTACTTTTAATACCCTTGTAGCACTGTAGTGTTGGTTGTGACTTTTGTTCTCATACTCCAGTGGTTCATCTAACAAGAGGAATGAAGCATAAAGACACCCTGCTGTACATAGCAAAACTAAGTGTGTCTCTTGTCTCCTTTTGTGTATGTAACAACTTTTTGGCATGTGCTCCCTGGAAACAACCATGCTTTCATGTAGATCATCCTGACAAATACTGGTTGCTAGTGACTTGATCTGGGTTCAGGCTGATCTAGAAATTATTCTGAAAACCAAACCAATAAGAGAGATGAAATGTAGCAGAAAGCAAAAAGTGTCAGTGTTACCTAAATAACAAAACCAGGCAGAGCTGGCTCTTTAGATGCTGTAAAGTACCAATACTGATGCCCTTCATAATACCCAAGCATATATTTTGGAACCCACTGCAAATGAATAAACTGAAGAAATGAACATAACCAGATCAAATTAGCAACAGACATTAGGTAGGCCCATTTTGCCCAGGAAAATATACAGCTGATGGGAAATTAATCTTGATCTACATTCCCAGGCTACAATCTGCTGCTAGAATAAACCTCATCAACATCTTCATTACAATCACCTTCTGTAATGTTTGCTACTACTGCTACACTTTCTTTGGCTTTGAGATGTTTTTACTATTTCCACTACTGTGCTTGATCCTGCTGTCTCTTTTGCTTTTATTGAGGAATTAAAGGGGTTAGAGTAGGGACATCTTAATTTCTTTTGGCTCCTCATTTTCAACTGCTCTCCCTTTTCATGCTGTGGAATCTCACTCTTATCATATTCCCTCAAAACTTAATATCAACAATAGTTCTAAAAAGACACAAGCTAAAAACAGGGACCTAAGTATACAGGGTGGGGAAAGATTCTACATAGATTCCAAGGGCAGAAGGGACCACTGATCATCTAACTTGGTACCACATGATGTTGATTAAAAAAATTAGAAAGTTACAAAATTAAGAGGGTACACAGTCTATGGATTAAAAACTGGCTAACTGATAGGTCTCAAAATGTAATGGGGAAATGTCATCGAATGGGCTTGTTTCCAGTGGGGTTCTGCAGGGATCCGTTCTTGGCACTATGCTATTTAACATACATCTAGATTGCTTGGTAAACTGGGTGCAAGCAAACAATGTTTCAGTTGAGCTAAATGTAAATGTGTGCATCTGGGCACAAAGAATGTAGGACATACTTCCAAGATGAGGGACTCTATGATGGGAAACAGTGACTCTGAAAAAGATTAGGGGGTCATGGTGGATAATCAGATGAACATGAGCTCCCAGTGTGACTCTGTGGCCAAAAGAGCTAAAGAGATCCTGAGATGTATAAACAGGGGAATCTCAAATAGGAGCAGAGAGGTTATTTTACTTTTATATTTGGCACTGGTGCAACCACTGCTAGAATACAGTTTCCAGTTCTGGTGCCTACCATTCAAGAAGGATATTGATAAACTGTAGAGGGTTCAGAGAAAAGCCACAAGACTGATAAAAGGATTAGAAAACCTGCCTTATAGTGATAGACTCAAGGAGCTCAATCTATTTAGCTTAACAAAGAGAAGGTTAAGGGATGACTTGATCACAGTCTAAATATTTGTTCATCATGTAGGTATTTATAATAATGAGCTCTTCAGTCTAGCAGACCAAGGTATAACACAATACCATGGCTGGAAGTTGAAGAGAGGCAAATTCAGAGGGGAAATAAGGCATAAACTTTTAATGCTGAAAGTAATTAACCGTTGGAACAATTTGCCAAGAGTTGTGATGGATTCTTCCTCAATGCTCTTTGGTAAAATATGCTCTAGGGATTACTTTGGGGAAAGGCTATAGCCTGTGCTATAATGGAGGTCAAGCTAGGTGATCACAGTGGCCCCTTCTGGGTTTAGAATTTATTAATCTAGTCTACCCAGCTACATAACATAAGCCATAGAATGGCCCTGAAATAATGCCTGTTTGAACTAGCATATCTTTTAGAAAAGCATCCAATCTTGATTTAAATATTGCCAGTGATGAGGATTCCGTAAGATATCTCCAAAACGTGACTGCTTTTAACATTCCAAACAGCCACTCTAACAATAAGTGGTTAAGCCCTGGAATAAATTGCCTAGGGCGGTTGTGGAATCTCCGTCACTGGAGATTTTTAAGAGCAGGTTAGACAAACACTTGCCAGGGATGGTCTAAATAATACTTAGTCCTGCCATGAGTGCAGGGGATTGGACTAGATAACCTCTTGGGGTCCCTTCCAGTCCTATGATTCTATGAATAAATAAAATCCACCACAAAAATATTTCTTACTTTTCCCAAGAAAACACTATGCAGTTATACCATGTTGTCAGAAAGTGTATGATGTGTATGGGGTCAAGTATTTAAAGGCTGCAGCCCAAGGCATACACACGAAGGTGCAAGTTAAAGTTGCACATATGCAGTCTTAGCTGTTGTCTTTCCAGACTTTTAGTGCTTAAATGGGCAGCTTTAAGGTAGAGTTATGTATAGGATTTCCTAGACTTTAAAAAAAAAGAAAAGAAAAACTTATAAAAAGGAGTGGAGTCGCTCTTCAGGACTTTAAAGCTTTCACTGGCTTGCCAACCATCCTGGAACAAGGCACATCCGGAACATGCTGTCCCAGGCATCTGGGTAGAGTCACAAGGTATAGCTGTTTTTCTGTGCACTTTAGGAGGTTAGTGAGACAGAGCCCCTTTCCTGCAAAGCTTCAGAGCTATGCTGCTCCTTAGGTGCCTCAGAACAGAAAGCACCCAGGAGCCTTCCCTTAACACCTTATTGCCTTACAAGTTATTCTGGGCTTGCAGATCACTTGCCTCAACTCAGCACACATTACAAAATGCTCAGGAACCCCCCTTTGCCTGAAACTTCCAGTATGCAGCTAAGTTACCAGTGCAGGCTCAGTGTCGTTTTCCTTAGCTGTACACTTTACCCCTGTTAAAGCATAGAGTGCATCAGCAATGTGCCATTTTCAAAGGGACATCATAACTCAGTAAATCAAAACCATTTTTCACTAAGCCATACTGTGACTGGGGCAGAGAATAAGGGAACCATAACTAACTTCTTTCAAATGCCATACACCCCTCCCCCACTCCACATACTCTATTCTGCTCTGTCGACGCTGAACTCAGCACAGAATCTGGTTCCCGCTTTCTGTAGGTGGATGAATCAAAAGGAAAGTGAGACTGAACAGGTATTTGTTACATGAAATAGGAGCTCCATCAAGCTTCCCGTAATGGTTATGACATGCCACTCCCTACTGTGTGGATGGTGCAGCACAATGTAGAAGATTTGAGCAATAACAACACCATGAGAAATCACTAATGAGAAAAACAGGAGATGTGTGAATGCTTGGGGAAGCTCACCCAGTGAGCAAACGCACACTCTCACACTCTTTTCTCCAAGGTTCTGAGCCTTGAGAGAAATTTAATTAAAGTCAGCGATGAGCGCACCAAGAAAACACTTAAGAACTTAAAATGTGCTGGTTTTGTTCTGGGCTTGCAAAGTCTCTGTCTCCAAGTCCATCTCTCTCTCCTTTCTCTTATTTAAATTTTAATTGAAAAAAACATTTTGCTATTATTGCTGTCAGGGAAACATCAGCTCCTCTTGCAGTTCAGTGTTTTTGTTAAAATTTGGTAAGTCCCGTTAAGGACCCCCTTGTCCTCCAACCGTCTCCCTCGACTTGTACTTCTGACCGACAGTGGCAGG
Organism: Caretta caretta; assembly: GCF_965140235.1. Taxonomy (NCBI): domain Eukaryota; kingdom Metazoa; phylum Chordata; order Testudines; family Cheloniidae; genus Caretta; species Caretta caretta. The sequence continues at coordinate 171,770,132 of NC_134208.1, forward strand.
TCTTCTTAAGGGTAGGGAGGCCCAGTCTGATATCCTTCTCCAGCATCTGGTGTAAAACTTCAGGGGCTAACTAGAACCCTTTCTCCACTTCAGGTTGTAGACAGGCAGTCTTCTTCACCACTAAGTTCAGTTGGGTCATATCTCCTGGGGGTGGGTCAGTGACTCACAGTGGTGTGGAAAGACTCCATAAATCCTGGTGATCTGCCATGTAAAATGTTAAAAGATGCATAAAATTGCAACAATACAGTACTGTGAAAAGCCAAAGGTAAACATCCTACTGTTCAGAAGAGGCAAGAGGGCAGCTCGCTAGTCACTAAAATTGGACTCCACAGAGTATGCACTGTAGGGAACAAGGGATGATGGTGGTAACCTTCAAAATCTCTTTCTCTTCTAATTTCTGTGACTTGCTGGTAACTGTGTAATATATTTTAGTTCACATAATCCATGTGGAGTGTCTGATGCAGTACGGCAGTACTGGGCTACAGCAACAGGATAGAAAAATATTCACATAAGAGGGGTAAAATGCTGTGACTGACTATAAGCAGGAAAGAAATGGGTGATGATATGAGACAGTTCTAAAGATCTGTTGCTTTTGAGGCCTCATTGGGATCTGCTAGTATAAACTTCTATCAGAAAACAGTATCCTAGCTGTTATGATGCTGCAGTATATGTATTCAGAGTAGGAACATCAAACCACTTTCTTATTTCTTGCAGAGTGGTAGAAATATCACTGTGACAAACCCTCTATGATGTCCATGCAACGTGAATGGTTTCGAAAGAATGTGTTTTATCTGGCGTGGTAGGAAGGCAGTCAGTTTCATGTGCTTTGCTCTGGGCTCAGTGAGCATGGAGTCAGGATGACAGCTGCCTAGGGTAAGGCAGAATTTCAGTCCATGAGCAGTACGAAAAGGAAAACTTCAGGACCAAAGTATTGTCAGAATTCGGAGTACAGCTGGGTGAGGAACAGCCGTTTCAGCTCATGTGGATTCTCACTCCAGTAAATTTCTCCTTGAGACTGGAGCCTGAAGGAAGCCAGAGACTCCAAGCAGAGCTTTGGTGTATTTAGCAGAGGTGGGCAGCGATTGGGAAGATCTTTTGTGCAAATTGATGCACCCCATTTTTCACCAATTCATTTCATCTGAAGTTTGCATGGAGCACCCAGTGGAAAATCACACTTGCTGTCCCTTGGCACAGCGCCCAAGAGTGTGCAACGGTTGAAGCACTGCCTGGCCCCTTCTGTGAGTGGAAGAGGGAATGCATCTCCCAGCAGGAGTGAATGACGCACTGATTGATCCACATCTCTGTGCGTGACAGAGGCACTTTTATCCCCATTTTACAGGAGGAAAACTGAAGCACCGAGTGGTGGAGTGAGTTGCCTGAAGCTAAACAGCCAGTCATTGGCAGAGCTGGCAGTAGAGTTTTGGAGTTCCTGGTGCCCAGTTCTATGCTCAAACCACCAGTGCAATGCAGCCTTTCTGGGAAAGGGTTGCAAACCTCAGCAACATTTTAGGCTGAGTTTTGGGATGTTGCAATGAAATCCATAACTAGAGAGGTTTCACCTGGCTTTGGATTTAGTTGTAAAAGATTTGCATAGCTCTAACTATGTATAGCGAGCTGCATTCTCTGGGTAATTACAAGGAAAAATAAAATGACAGCACAAATTATTTAAAAGCTACAAGAGGAATAGAATCATATTGTGGGCTCATTAGCTAAGATGAGTGGAGAATCTTTATATTCCTGGGCAACAGTTAAGAAAATATTTGGATAGAGAAGGGGGAGGAAGGTGGAGAAAACACTTTAGGAAGTGTTTTATATATTCTAAGCTCTTAATTACTGCTGTTTGATAGTAATAGAGTCCTGGCAGCGTAATCAATCATGGTCTGTGGGTGATAAGAACTGCTCAATTAACAAACTAGAAAAGGGCTCTAGTTCAGAGAGCTCTCTTTAGGGAAACAGATTCCAAGGAAAGAGTAAAAGGGATGAAATTATGTCCGTAACACTTTCTCTTAAGAGATGGGATTCCATCAAAATGCAGGGCTAAGTGGCCCGTTAGATGTGAGATGATGTCAAAGAAAAAACCGGGCACTATCATCTATATGTTGGGTTCTCAAACTTTTGTACTGGTGACCCCTTTCACATAGCAAGCCTCTGAGTGCAACCGCCCCTCCCCCGCCTTATAAATTAAAAAAACACTTTTTTATATATTTAACACCATTATAAATGCTGGAGGCAAAGCAGGATTGGGGTGGAGGTTGACAGCTCGTGACCCCCCATGTAATAACCTTGCGACCCCCTGAGGCATCCCGACCCCCAGTTTGAGAACCCCTGATCTATATGTTGGGTTTATTTTTTTAATGGTTTGTCAGTAGCATTTGGCAATGCAGGAGACTGAGCTCTTCTCTGTATACTCGTAGAACAAGTATAGCATGGGCAGCTGCAGTGAAAGCTTCTCCAAGCTGCTCCCACAATGTGCTTCAGCCTCACACTGAGAGGGTAGTTCTGTTTCCATGGCCACTTCCTTTTGTGGCCTCTTTCCTGGGATTGCCCAGAGCACTGTCCTTTGTGGTGATGTCATGTTTACCTGGAACTGGACAGAGATCACCAAAGCCATTTCACAAAAGCCTGCAAAGAGAGTAAGTGACCTGGAAACCAGTGACCCAATGAGGGGGAAATGGCTTGCTCTCTCCTTACAATACTCTGAGCCATCTAGTTTCTCTTGCTTTAATGCAATTTATTATTGATACAGAAATACTTGTACTGAGGAAAATAAGAGAATGAATTATGCCTGCTATAAATTCACAGGTCAATTATTGTGCAAGCTGGAAGAGTTCATTGCTGTCTTTTGAGTGACACCGTCACAAACCCCGTAGGGCAGGGAGATTCCACTTTTGTACTAGCCACACCCCAGGTTTTGAACCGACTTTTTTTAAAGGTAAACTAGAAAATAAAGCACATTCATTATGGCAGTATTATTCTCATCATATTACACAGTACCCAAACAATTATGATGCTCATAAGGAAAATAAGAGAATGAGAAGAATCTTAATAATAGATCATCCTTTCAAAACTTTCTTTAGTGCAGCACAAACACTTTGAGCAAGATGTAGAATCATCATATCTTCTACAAGAGTTAAATCAATAGCAAAGACCCATTTAAGTATTTAACTAAAGACCCATTTAACATCAGCCACTGACTACTATATACTTACAGACTGATGGATAGTCAATCGTTTCTTATACATCATCTTGATAACAGTCATTTGACCAGATGCTCAGCTGGTGTAACTGGCATAGCTCCATTGACAATAATGAAGCTATGCCAATTTATACCAGCTGAGGCTTTGGCTCATTTTCTATCAGTACAAATCTGCAAACTTTGGGGGGATGGGGGGAGGGGAAGAGAGAGAGGGGGTCCAAAACAATCATGAAAACAGCAAGATGTATGCAAAATCCATTTAGTTTGTATATTTGTGGCAGGAACCAATTGTCCACTGCTTTGCACCTTCTGCAAACAGGGTATAGAATACTACCCAATCAGAATGCTACCATTTATTTTAACCTGACCTTGCACAGATGCATGGCAATAAGGAATCAGGTGCCTTGTTTTCATTCTTGTCTATAAAACACCTAGCACACTGGTGGGATCATGCAAATAATTGTTAAGAAAAAATATATAAGAACCAACTATAAGCAGAGAGTAACAAAAACCTTGGGCTGAACTTCAAGCAATAAGACTGGTCCCATGAGAGAGATGTAGGATTTAGCCTGAGATGGATAAATTATTAGGATTTCTTAGATCCATGTTAAATAGGAATTGTGTACAAGGAAATATGACATTCCCCAAGGTACAATCTGTTGAACAGCTGTGTCCCCTCAACTCTCCAATTGGGGTGCCTTTTACACTGCTTTGCTGTGAGAACAACTACTTCTGGTTTGTTTACACACAGCCTCTCACACGTAAAAAATCACTCTCAGCTAGATTATATTAGTGCTTCCAGCCAGCCACTCTTGAATTATATTGTAGAGTGACACTAGCAAATTCCTCAGTCCCAGACTTGTCCTCAGAAATGTGCATCTTACACTGCACAGCTCTTTCCTTCTGTGCAGTACAGGCTCATAGAAAGTTCATCATTTAATTAATGGAAAATGATATGCACAAATCCTGTTATCTCAGATGGAGGTTCCAGACACTTCAATCCAAACACACTGGTTTAGATAAAACAAGTTTATTAACTACAGAAAGACAGATTTTAAGTGATTACAAATAATGAGGCATAAAAGTAAGAATTAGTTACAAAGAAATAAAAGGTAAAATGCAAACTAATACCCAATTTAACAAACCAAGTGAATTTAGAACAAAAAGGTTTTTCTCACCACATGATCATAACCACCTCCCTCAGTTCAGTGATTCTCCTTTTGTCTTTCAAACATTGTTGATGCCGTGAGTAGGGATAAGGGGAGAGAGGTGATTTGTGTCTTCTGTTCTCCCTTCTTATAGTATTTCTCTTCTTTGAGAATCATCTCCAGCAAGTCTGTCTGCCAAGATGTAAATTTCTCGCTCACACCTTTCTTCATGCCAAAGAATTGCTGCTTATCCCGGTGACGGTCCAGTTGATTTTGTTGACACGTGGCTGAGGTGATGGCTAACCTTTTGTCTCTGAATAACTAGTTTGGGCTGCTTTTCTAAACTTGGAGCAAGTCTCAGCAATGTCATATGATTGAGTCTTATAACTATACATACAATGTTGCTATATACATTTTACCAGGACAATAATGTTCAGTAAATTATGAGTTTTCAAATGATACCTCAAAAGGCGTACTTTATAGAAAATGTATCATAGTCTTGTAAAAGTGGTGACTATAAAGGTACAGTCTGTCACAGGAAACAAAATAAATTAGAATTTGCTCGATGATTACACTTATTATAGGGCATAAATAATGGTCTCTACATAATGGCAGCAATCAGATTAATTAACGATGGAGAAATGATTGCACAGTATGTGGGTCATTTGGACTGGTGTTGTAAATAGAAGAGGAGGTTGGGAGGGATTATTCAAATGTCATAAAACACAAAAGTAATTAAGAAGAATGTGATGGCTGTCATGATGATAGACTGAGCTCTCTATAAAATACAAAGGTTCAGTACTGCCTACAATTGCAAAGAATCAGTTGTTTTCTATAGAAAGCAATGTTTTCACTTGCTCTGCTTGTTGAAATGGAAAACATTCAAATGTAAAAAGCAAAAGTGGATATTTAAAAGTAATTTTGACCTCCTGTGACAGTGTATTTAAAAGTAGCTTTATACAGTGCACCCTCCCCACACAATAATATGCAGGGAAACTGATTTCTCATTAAACTATGCTTACATCAAGACAAGAAAATTTTTAATATAAATTATGTGTACAAAACAGTATTATCTCTGATTATCATTAATCACCTTAGGATAATATTGTTTTACAGCCTTGGGTTTTAAAACCTCCTAAACCTATTTAAAGAACAAACAAACCACTCTTGGTATAAATTATAGTGTTTTGTATTGCTGCTATGAGAAGACAGTATTATTCACAAGTATTGTACTTCAATAGTTTCTAGTGTTTAGCAATTGCAACTAAAATGGAATGTACGGCTTATTCATGGAACAATGTATGACTAGTTTAAATAAATAGAACCACGTCATTAAGGTGAATGAGAGCACTTGATTTGAATGGTGACTGTAAATATTTATTTGCTCTTCATACAAAACATTCTGCTTCAGAGCATGTACTATAGTGTCCAGAGGTAAATGTATTAAATAAAAAAATCTTCCAAAGTATTTTGAGGGGCTGACAAATTCAAAAATGAAGAGAAATCCAGATTTTACTAGTCCCAGTGGGTTAAATCCTCAATGTTTACTCAGGCAAAATTCTCATTGTAGTCAATGAGAGTTTTGCCTAAGGAAGGAGGTAAAGATTTGCTTTGCAATGCCAAAGTATTTCAGAACATATAGTGAATGATTTTCATACCGCTGTATGTTCTCAAATACCTTGGTACCAGTTTGCGAATAAGGACTAATTAAAATAGATTGGAGATGTGATGGGGTTGACTAGGTCCAGAGGCCTCAGGTCCTATCACACCTATCACAGAAAAAGAGCAGTAGAGAAGTCTTCTAAGCAGCCTAGAGAGACTGTGTATGAGGCATCCAATCAGGGAAAGGCTACAGGAAGCAGCCAATCAGAGGGTTGCAGGCCAATACAAAGGGAGCTGCAATTCAGAACAGTCAGTTCCTTGCAGGAACCAGAGGAGTTCAATTTGTGCTCCTGGCTGGCCAAAGGGAACTGCAGCACCATGGACAGCTCAGTGCCAGTAGGGTTTGGGGAAATGAGGAAGAGCTCCTGGCTGGCTGCTGGTCCTGAACATACAGGGGGGGGGTCCCTGGCATACATCGGGGTTGCATTCCCGAAAAGGGGAGATGGATACTGAAACAATGGATATCAGGGACTTTTTCCCCATAAGAAATAATGGTCCTGATTCTTCCTGCCCCCCCCCCCCCCCGCTCTGCCTCTTCCCGTGCAGTTCCACCCGCTCTTCCAAACGCGCCCTGGCTCCACTCCTCCCCCTCCCTCCCAGCGCCTCCTGAATGCCGGGGGAAGCACCCCTAGAAAAGATGAAATGACAGATATGCGGATCGGGACCGACGTGAATCGGAACATGTTCCCCTACTGATGAGCAATGAATATGTGAAAGGACAGATAAGGGGGAGACATATACCGGGGACCCCCTGTAAAAGAGCCCAGAGGTAAGGTGAAGCTTTGGTGAAGGCTGGGGCCATGGGGAAGTGGTCCAGGGAACTAAAAGCAGTTTTGTTAAAGGGATACAGTGGTGTATGGCTGCAGTTGTTAGGGGCCCTGGGCTAGGACCTGGAGTAGCGGGTCGGCCCAGGTGCCCCCCATAGCCCACTGGGGAAGTGGCCTAAAATTGGGCAGAAATAAACCCCTAGAAGGGGATCTGAACTACTTAGTGGCCCAGCGGAAGAGCTGGGACCAGAAGGGCCCAGAGAGGATGAAACTGTTGTCTCCAAGGAGGAAACCCTTCGGGTACACCCTGATACCAGGGCTGAGACTATTTAAAGACTGCAGACACACCTGACCAGAAGGGGCATTTGCAAGAGGTGGATGTCATGCCATTAAAAGGAAATAAATAAAAACTGTAAACTTCCTGTGCTTTCTCAGATTTGAATTGGCCTCTAAATTTCATTTTAGTGTATTTTCAGGTTTGATGAGATTTATGTAGTTTTCAAAAGGCCCATACAAAGGAGTCTAGATCACGAGTAGTCAATAAGCGGACAATGAGCTAAATCTGGACTGCCAGATGTTTTTGAATGGACCGTGAAATCTTTTTGCTTACTTATTATTAATATCATTGTTGTTATTGAGTAGGGCTGTATTATTGAGATGTGAAAATATTTCTCTAGTCTGGACCTTGACTATATCTTGACCAAGAAATTAGGACTTTGACAAAAAATAATTGACTAGCCCTGGTCTAGATGGTCTAGGAGGTTGGTAACTGGACTCAGACGTCTACAGTTCAAATATAACCCAACAGCAACACCATATGATGACTTGTTCTGCTTGTATGAGTAATCTTAACTGTCCACATAACGAAAACCACCTTCGTAGCTGGCACTGATTGACACCACTCTTCTTGGTAGTCTTAACAAAGGAGCCAAACATAAAATAGATATGACTCTGAGCTACTCTGTCACCCTGGAGAAGATCTTTCCAGTTGAGTTTTAAGGCAAATTTGCAGGTAAGTGTGGGGGAAGCTCACCACTAATTATGCTTAGAGCTAGATTCACAAGTGTTTAGGCACGTAAATTCCAGATTTAGGCTCCATTGCAGTTCAGAAAACTCCTATATACTGTAGGTGCCTAAACTCATTTGCCACCCAAGTTTTTGCAGTAAAATGTTTTCTAGATGCCTATGTTTCTGCTTGTAAGGCCACATGTGTGCATGCTCAGCCTAAGTGTCTGTGTGTCTATGTCCTGCCTAAGCCCCAAAGCAATTCACAAACTAGGGGAACTTAGGTGTTCAGCTGCTGAAGTCGTGTGCAGGGCCTGATCCAGTGGATGTGCTCAGAGGCTGCCCACCAGATTAGGCCTCTCAGTTGAGTTCACATAAAACAGCAGGGGAGGGGGGCTGGAGGAGAGGAGGAGCACCCTCATAACTTTTAGCCTAGGGGTTAGGGTATTCAGCTGAGATGTAGGAGTACCCTGGTTCAAGCTGCCCATCAGGGGAAAAAGGTATTTGAACAGGCCTCTGCCACCTCTCAGGTGAGTGCCTGAGCCACTGGGCTATGGGATATTTTGAGATGGAGTTTCCTCAGTCTGTTCTGTTGAAACAGGTCCAAGGTGGATAAAAAATTAGAGCAATGGGACTGGCTTCTGGGTCTCCCACCGCCCAGGGAGGTGCTCTAACCACCAGGCTATAGAGTCATTATTGTGCATGTGCTCTTTTTTTTCCACTCCCCCCTCACTGCCACCCAGTGGAATAGCTTAGAGTCATTTGGACCAGAGAGAGAGCAAACATGAAACTGACTCTATGGATCTCCTACATCCCAGGTAAGTACACTAACCACGATCTGCTGCTCCTCCTCCTTGTCACAGAAAATGTGTTTGGTACCTAACTCAAGAGAGGGTCCCAGAGCATGGGCTCCAGTCCAAGCCCAGAAATCTACACAGCAACAAAACAGCCCCACAAGCCCAAGTTGGCTGGCACAGGCCAGCCGCAGGTATCTAGTTGCTGTGTAGACATACCCTAATCATATATATGGGAACCCTAGGCACCTAACTCAGACTTTGTGAATTGCAGCATGTTCCTGTGAGATTTTTTTTTCTATGAGCCTAAAAGCTGTTTGCTGTGGTGCTCAGCATCACAACACCTATTTCCTTTTGTTCATCTGGGCCTTGGAGCTGTAACTCTGGCATTCAGTGCCAATGGCATGGACCTCTACCACCTGAGTTAATGGAGTTAACTGGTAGGAATTGTAAGTTCTTGTCCCTTGGATCAGCCAATAGAAGGGCACACATACTACACATTGAACCATAGTGGGTTACATAAGGAAAACATAAGAGATTTATTAATAATAATTAATAAAGGGAGTCATTAGAACATGCTCTGATATTTGGAGTCAAGGTGAAAGTAGTTTTATTCCAGAATGAGAGAGAGGAGAGAATCTGCTAATGGGAACTTTTTAATGATGGTGGGTTATATTATTACCAGTATCATCTATATCTGAGAGAAACACAAGATAAGAGTCCTCACATTCATTCATTAGCACTGGGCCAGTATTTGAATGAAAATTCTCCAAGGTGTTTGTGACTGTAGTAAGAAGAGGGCCTGAAACATAAGGCTTTGTATCAGAGGCCTGCTACGAGGCCTGAGGCCTGGGCTAAAGTAATGGTCAAAACTTGCTAATATAAAGCAAAGTTAAGTTGTGAGGAAGAGGCAGCTCAATGACCACAAAATCCGTTAAGGTGCAAAGGCACTTGGTCAGGTTTATTGCTGACGAAGCACAGTGCTAATGCCCCAGCTCAATGGTTACAGGTATGCTAACACATATGCCCGCGACAATAGACGCAGCTCAGTCAGTGGTGGGACTTTCTATTGTGCCCTCGGTTGGACAAAGACATTGCTTCTGAGATACAACTTTATACACAGATACAAACAAATTACATATCACCCCTCTGATGTACTTAGGTGTCACCCTCTGACGTAGCTAACCACCACCCATTACCTGATGGTTCGATCAAAACATTTCTATCCATCATGCTGTCATCCTGACCTTATCTTTAGAATGGATCAATATGATTCTTTTATCTTTGGGGAATGTGCTGGTATGGAGGTATACTAGTACCACCTTTCTGGAATGTGTTTGCGCGTATATTCTTATGCCTAGCACTACTTAGGAATGTGTGTTTCTGCAATATCAGTGCTGTTCTTGCCAGATTCTGTGAGCAGGGCCTTCTCTTGCTCACAACTTAAATTTGCTTTATATTAGCAAGTTTTGACCATTACTTTAGCCCAGGCCTCAGGCCTCATACCAGGCCTCTGATACAAGGCCTTATGTTTCAGGTCCTCTTCTTACTACAGTGACAGACATGGCAATTTTCTGCAATACCCAGAACAAACCTTACTGAAGTAAATTTAAGTATTTTAGGAGATCATTGTGTTAAAAATGCAAAGGTTTACATATTACTATTATGGGATTATATGTAATAGCTCTAGGGAGGAGATCTGACTAATGTAAACCCTGGGAAGTGGTATGAGCTTCAAAAGACTATTTGAAACATTGTGAACTTTTTAAGTTAAATGGGTTTCCTAGGAAATACGAGGGATGAGGGGGAAAGAAGGAACACAAAATTTCCTCAACTCCAGATCCAACCTTTTGAAGCTGTGCCTTGAGGAGAAACCATTGTCTGATTACTTAGTCATGGTTTCTAAGGGTCAAAAACCCACACTGTATTAAGGAGAACATTACAAATTCCTGGGTGTGCATGCTCTGAACTAACCACTGTTATGAACATGTGACCACACAAAAACCCCTATGTGGGGTTCGAAGGACTGTTCACCTGCCAGGGCTCTTGTTGGAAGAAGGGGGTGATCTCTAGTAAGCTTATTAGCATGTGTGTGGGTTCTTTTATTGTTTTTAATGTTTCCTCTGCCATGAATAAATGTACTTGGTTAGAAAGAGCTGGGTAGTAACTTAACTGTGGGCAATTATGCTGTTTATAGCCTCTGAGGAGAATTGACTTGCTGGGGATTTCACAGTGTAGGCAGGAAACTATATAGCTTGGAAATACCCTGATCAGGAGGGAGAGAGACGAAGGTCTATATCCTAGAGATGTGATGGCTGGGGAACCAGAACCTAATAATGGGGCCCCTGGGTGGACCATAGAGGGGTAATATGCTACAGTTGCCCTTAACTGGGACAGTGTTCTCTTGTGGTGGTCTTCATTATCACTTAGAACTACCATGAACTTTTATGGATAATACAACTGATACCCAGAGTAGATAAAACTTAATACATTCTGAAACTGCTGCAGTGGCAAAGGATAGCCCTAATAGCTTATAAATGGCTGTGCAATTATAGTAATTGTGGTGTTTTCAGCTACAGTAAATCAGCTCCATTTATAGCTTTACTTGCCATTGCCCTGTGTTAAAGGTGAAATCCAGTTGTTAATATAAACTCTTTTTATGGCTTCCAAGGCCAGTAGTGGCCATTGTGATCATCTAGTCTGACCTCTGTATGACACAGGCCATCAAACTTCCCTTAAAAGAATTCCTAGAGCAGATCTTTTAGAAAAATATCCAATCTTGATTTAAAAATTGTCAGTGATGGAGAATCCACTATGACCCATGGTAAATTGTTCCAATGGTTATTTAGTAGGGCTGTTGATTAATCGCAGTTAACTCATGTGATTAACTCAAAAAAATTAATTATGATTAACAAAATTAATCGCAATTAATCACAGTTTTAATTGCACTGTTAAACAATAGAATACCAATTGAAATTTATTAAATAATTCGGATGCTTTTCTACTTTTCATACATATTGTATTTTGTGTTGTAATTGAAATCAAAGTGTATATTAATTATAAATATTTGCACTGTAAAAAATGATAAACAAAAGAAATAGTATTTTTCAATTCACCGCATACAAGTACTGTAGTGAAATCTCTTTGTCATGAAAGTGCAACTTACAAATGTAGATTTGTTTTTGTTACATAACTGCACTCAAAAACAAAACAATGTAAAACTTCAGAGTCTACAAGTCCACTCAGTCCTATTTCTTGTTCAGCCAATCGCTAAGGCAAACAAGTTTGTTCACATTTACAGGAGATAATGTTTATATTTACAGGAAATAATGCTGCTGGGAGAATTGTATGACCCCTGCTCTGTTTTATCCGCATTCTGCCATATATTTCATGTTATAGCAGTCTCGGAAAATGACCCAGCACATGTTATTCATTTTAAGAACACTTTCACTGCAGATTTGACAAAACGCAAAGAAGGTACCAATGTGAGATTTCTAAAGAGAGCTACAGCACTTGACCCAAGGTTTAAGAATCTGAAGTGCCTTCCAAAATCTGAGAGGGACGAGGTGTGGAGCATGCTTCCAGAAGACTTAAAAGAGCAACACTCCAATGTGGAAACTACAGAACCTGAACAACCAAAAAAGAAAATCAACCTTTTGCTGGTGGCTTCTGACTCAGATAATGAAAATAAACATGCATCAGTCCACACTGCTTTGGATTGTTATCGAATAGAACCCATCATCAGCATGGACACATGTCCCCTGGAATGGTGGTTGAAGCATGAAGGGACATATGAATCTTTAGCACATCTGGGTCGTAAATATCTTGTGATGTCGGCTACAACAGTGCTATGAGAACGCCTGTATTCACTTTCAGGTGACGTTGTAAACAAGAAGTGGGCAGCATTATCTCCTGCAAATGTAAATGAACTTCTTTGTCTGAGCGATTGGCTGAACAAGACGTAGGACTGAGCAGACATGCAGGCTGTAAAATTTTACGTTGTTTTATTTTTGAATGCATGTTTTATACATAATTTAACATTTGTAAGTTCAACCTTCATGATAAAGAGACCGCACTACAGTACTTGTATTAGGTGAATTGAAAAATATTATTTCTTGTTTTTATACAGTGCAAATACTTGTAATAAAAAATAATTATAAAGTGAGCACTGTACACTTTGTATTCTGTGTTGTAATTGAAATAAATATATTTGAAAATGTAGAAAACATCCAAAAATATTTAAATAAATGGTATTCTATTATTGCTTAACACTGCGATTAATCACGATCAGTTTTTTTAATCACTTGACAGCCCTATTATTTACCCTCACTGGTAAACATTTATATCTTATTTGTGGTCTGAATTTGTCTAGCCTCAACTTCCAGCCATTGGATTGTGTTATACCTTCCTCTGTTAGATTGAAGAACCCATTATTAAATATTTGTTTCCCATGTAGATACTTATTGACTGTAATCAATTCACCCCTTAACCTTGTCTTTGTTAAGCTAAATAGATTGAGCTTCTTGAACCTGTCACTATAAGGCATGTTTTCTAATCCTTTTAATCATTTTCATACCTAAGTTCTGAATCCTCTCCAATTTAACATCCTTCTTCAATTGTGCAAACAGTATTACAGCAGCAGTCACACCAGTACCAAATATAGAGGAAAAATAACCTCTCTACTCCTAGTCGAGATTCCCCTGTTCATGTACCCCAGGATCATATTATCTCTTTGGCCACAGCATCACATTGGGAGCTCATGTTCATCTTATTATCCACTACAACCCCCACATCTTTTTCAGAGTCACTGCTTCCCTGCATAGAGTCCCCCATCCTGTAAGTATGGCCTGCATTTTGGTCTCAGGTGTTCTATTCCGCTGCTTCAGTATCCTGACATTACAAATAGTCCCCAACTTCCATGAACAGTGTTAAGAAGAAAAGGAGTACTTGTGGCACCTTAGAGACTAACCAATTTATTTGAGCATGAGCTTTGGTGCTCAAATAAATTGGTTAGTCTCTAAGGTGCCAAAAGTACTCCTTTTCTTTTTGCGAATACAGACTAACACGGCTGTTACTCTGAAACCAGTGTTAAGAAGAGGACTAAATCAGTGGAAAAGATACAGGGGGAAAGCTGGTGATGCAAATTGTTCCCCTCTCCCTATCGCTACCCCTGTTGCTAGTTCCTCTACAAAATATCTATGCAACCCATCCACCTGTTCAGGGAAAGAGGGAGCGCTAAGGAGCAGGGGGAAAAGTCAGGGAACACTTCCTCTGTGGGACATGTGACTTCTACCGTACAACCTTTAAACCACGTATAAATATAAGGAATTAGCTAATGGTGCGGCATTAGCTTTTGATCTGGAACTCCAGTTAGTGGGCTTAGAGAGCAATGGACAGAATCCAACAGCAATGTAGCATCTGGGCTGGCCATGGTGCCATTTCTGGGGAAACTGGGAGGAATGTGCAGGGGGTGGTGTTTGATCAGAATCTCTACAGGGTTTAGGTCAGTGATTCTTTCAGACCTCAAACCTCCATGGGGAAAATCTAGCCCTGCAACTTCTCTCTGGCGTCACTGCCATTCCCTTTTCTCTAGTCTGTCCAAAATGCTGCTGTTAAAGTCATATTGCTCTGCAGTGATTTCCTGTCTTTTACCCCCAAATTCACCCTCAAATTCAAACTCCTTATTCCCACTTGCTAAATCATACATCACCTTTCTTATCCTATTGTGGTAACATAATGTACAAATCTAAGCTTTGATAGAGGAAGAATTTATTTCTAACATTTTTAAGCCATGCTTAAAACCTTCATTTCTTGCAAACTATGTGGGGCTGGGCCATAGCTCCACACACAGCAATGGGAGTCAGGGGAGTTATGCTGATTTACACCAGCTTAGCATCAGACTGCTATTTACTGAAGAGTTCTACAGTACTCTGTGTGATGCATTTGGAGCTGCCTGCAGTAAATGATGAATACTATATCCTGACTGCTGTTGTGATATTTACTGTGTGACTGTATTGGTTTAATTTAATAGCAGACTGTTGGAAACAAACATGAAGGCCATACAATGTCTCCAGATAAGATAAGATATCCCTCAAACTCCTTGTTACAAGAAAATGCAAGAGCCATTCACTCTGAAGCCCTGTCTTTTCCGACAGACTTCGCCAGATGTGTCTCTGTCCCTGTGAAGTTGTGGTGTGGGGGAGGCAGTGGGAGAATCAGAAGACTCGGAGTTTAAAGAGAGACACTCTCTCTCTCACACAAGAAGAGAGACAAGATTTTGAGACTGAGAAGCCAATGCATTCTGTGTGGAGGTCAGGGGGAAGTGAGACCTACCAGGAGGATGGTTGAAATCAAGGTAGGATAGACATACATGTAGAATTTTCATTGTTTTAAAAATCCCCCTTTCTCTTAGATCCTTTGTTGGCTAAATAAACAATACTTTTGTTTTAAGAAGACTGTTTTGGGTAATTGTAATCCACTGATCACAGGCTCCCAAAGAGAACTACAGGTACCAAACTCAGTCAGACCTGCAGGGTAAGCGCTGTTGATCTACAGGGTACAGTAGCCTGGTCTAAGAGTGGGAGAACTGCAGGATTCCACTCAGAAGAGGTAAAGGCACATGGCCTGATTCTTGAGAGGGTGCACTCAGAGACCAATAATGGGTCAGAACTGCAGCTAGCCATGTAAATGTAACTCTTTGGATCTGAGAACCTTTATCTTTAGTTCACCTTTTTCCTGTCCCCCTCTCCCTTCTCTCCCCCCCCCCCCCCCCGCGCAGTCTTCAATCAGATAATGTATTTGGAGCTGGAATGGTTTTGCCCTGTCTTACTTATTTTTATTGTATCCTAGAGCTATTTGCAGGAATAACATTCTTCCATCCACCTCAGTCTTTTAAATTTAAGCATAGTTCAGCTTTGTGCTGAGGGAAATTCTTTAATTAGTATTTTACAGTCTATTCCCAAACAGTCATGGAAATAGAAATTACCTTGATTGATGCAATTGAGATACTGATATAGAAGCTGTTATTTTCAGTCACTCAGTTCAGCACTAACTTACAAGCACTTATATACTGCTTTATGTAATCCAATAACAACCTTAACTTGCCAACACCCATGCAGGTAAATAAGTTTTATTATGATTATAATAATGAAGTTAAGGGACTGAGGAAGTTAAGGTAAATTTTCAGCAGGGCTAAAGCCCAGCATCTCTATTTGTGAGCACAGTGCCTCCTGGAACTGTTGTGGAGGCAATGCAACGTCATACCAAATCCCAACAACTCCCAACAGGGAGTTGTCCAATAGCTGGAAAGAAGGGTGGCCTTGTTCTTAAGGCATTGGACTAGACCTCAGGAGGTATGGGATCAGTTTGTGGCTCTGCAACAGACTTCATGTATGAGCATGTGCAAACCACTTGGTCTATTTGTTCTTCAGTTCCCCATCTGTAAAATGGAAATAATAATACTTAGGTTCTTCAGCCTACTGACTGTTCCATAATAATTGGTTCTATGTCCATGCACAGCGTTCAGCATAAAAGAGCCCTAGTCTCAGTTGGCCTCACTCGTGAGGGCTCTTTGAGTGCCCAGGACTGAGAGTCCCCTTGTTACCCCTGCCTCAATGAAAGAGAGACTTACATGTGCTTCACTGGGAGTCAGCTTGCTGGTGCCTCCAGTCTGTTAGCCACCCAAACAATCTCCTCTGGGCTCTGCTGGCCCTTGCCTTGCAGGTTAATGATAGATATACCCCAGTCCCTAGACCCCTTTGAAATATTCCCTGTAGTGTCCTGCTCCTTCTCAACTGAGCACTCAGCATAATATCAGGTCTCTTATCCCCAAGGGAACAGTGTACAGTGTACATATATACAGTGTATAGATACTTTATAGAGTATCTGTACATACATTTCACAACCATATTAATGAGAATCATGACCCTGACTTTCATTTAAGAAGTCACAAGATATTCTTCGGTGAACCAGACTCAGGATATTCTTGTCTTCCCCTTTACTGGTTGACATTGAGGGGCCCTTAGGGTCACAGCATTCACATCAAAAACCTGATTATAAGAGTAATGCTCATCCAATCAGGGAAAAGAAACAGTATCATGTTACTAATGTGACCAATCACAACTAAGCAACATAGCTCAAATTAAACAAACTCACAAAAATTGTGTCAAATAACTTCCAGCCCTTTGAAAGTGAGGAAGTATGGTAGGGGATGGTCCCGTAGTTACGAATGAGGAAATCTGGATTGAATTCTCTCCTCTGCATCAGAATGCCTGTGTGACCTTGGGTGAGTCACATAGGCCCAGATCTTCAAGAGTATTTAGATGTTCAATTCCCATTGAAGTCAATGGAAGATAGGCTCCTAAACACCCTTATCTCCTATTGACTTCAGTGGGAATTAAACGCCTAAATGAAGATGTGGACCTTAAAATATCTGTTCTTCTGTTCTCCATTTTCTGAAGGGGCAATAGCACTTTTGTGCCCCACAACAGTGTTGTGAGGATAAATGCATTAAAGATTGTGAGGCACTCAGATAAAGAAATTTGTGAAAATTGCAATCTGATATTCCATGAACAGTAAAGAGGTAAAATTTGTTAAATTAACCATGTTGCAGATTGCTTGCTAAATGACTCTTGAAGGAAAGCAGACTCCAACTGAGCAAAACACCGAAGAACCTGCTTAACTTAAATAAAGCCCATGAATATTCCTATTGTTTTCTATTCTAAAGTCCTAATGACTTCGTACTTAAATACTGTGCTGAACAGTGGCCTTAAATTGCTCCATACCTTTAGAGTTATTCAGAAGTTTCTGCACTTCAAGGTTATGTTTTGTTCTCTCAGCTTTGCTACTTTTGACACTTCTATTCAGATACCAGGAAAGAGAGGTGCAGATATAAGTGCAAAATAAGATAAAGATAAAAGAACAGTGTATAAAACCAATAATGGCTTTCTGTATGTTCTGTAATAACTCAACACTTGCCATACTAGATCAGACAAATGGTCCATCTAGTCTGCCATCCTGCCCGCAACATTGGCCAGTACCAGAGGAAGGCACAAAACAAACATAATGAACAATTTAGGAATAACATCCTGACAAAGACACTTTTTCCCCAACCCTCCTCTGTTAGTGGTTGTCTTACTAGGAGGGTTTCTATCCATTATACATTTTTATCCTGTGTTTTATAAATGTCCCTAAAAGGTGACTAAGCTCTTGGACTCAAAGGTATCTTATTACAGTGAGTTCCACGAGTGAATTAATGTTGTACAAAAATTCTCATCAGTTTTAAATTTGTTGCCTTTAAGTTACTCAGTAGAAATTTCTCAGCATTTCTCTACCCTACACCCACCAAGACACCAAAATAATCTTCAGCAAAGTAAATGGAACAATGCTTCAGCACAAAATTCTCTGCTTCCAAACAGCTTGCCAGCTAATTCAGAGTCAAAAAAGAGATTCTTTACCAATTCTATAGGTTAGTGGGATGTAAACTTCTAGATTCTTCTTGATACATTTTTGTTTAACTAGAACCAAGGTTTTCTCTTTCGGTGTCCTGTAGTAACATCACTTTATCTCTTAAGTTGAACAATAGCATTTTGACAGAGTTCTGTCATTTGCCTCTGCTTCCTGTTTGTTATCCCATAAGCGCCAACTGATGGAATAGTCAGGTGCATTTAGCAGCAAAGCTTCTGGCAACCTTTTTTTCCCAAGGGAGCCTGTTAAATTGCCCCTCTGCTAATTTTCTTGCAATCCAAGAATTGGCAAATTGGAAGCCTGCACCTGGTTCTCAATTTGCATTATGGGAGCAGAATCCACCCTTTTCTTTTTGATGAGTTCTGAAGCCTGAACACATTCCTCCATTTTATTATTTTTGTCTTCCAAATAGCTGTCATTCCAAGAGGCTGATTTGCCTGAGCTGTCTCCTCTCCCTCCAGAGAATTTATAAGTGCATTTAAAGTTCTAGTTTTATTACTCAAGGCTCTAATACTTTGAACACTTTTGTCCATTTTCCTCCCTATTTTGCTAAGGTGTATTGCAAGAACAGTCTCTTTTTTTTCTTTTGGGGGGGGGGGTGGTCTGATGACAGAACTAAAGTGAATAAGGGCTGACAAACAGTGTTTGTGAATAAGGGTGCTGGGCCAGTAATATACAGCAGATACAATATTCAGCAAAGTTCACCAGTATTCAATGAACAGCTTGTCTGCCAAATACTTTTTATGGTATTCTGCAAGTATATTATTCAATGAGTGCTACTGAAGTTTATCACAACAGATTCAACTAATAACATTTTTTCCTGCTTTCTGACCAGCTTTAGTAAATAACAGCCATCCTGCTCTATGTTTAAAATTAAATTTTCTTGGTAAAGAAGACCAGGATATGGGGTGGCAGATTATTTCACACCCGCCTACAGCAGAGCTTTCATCTTTCTCTGAACCTTCTGGTTCTAGCTACTGCCAGAGCCAGGGTACTGGACTGGATAGATCAGGGGTTGGCAACCTTTGAGAAATGGTGTGTCAAGTCTTCATTTATTTACTGTAATTTAAGGTTTCGCGTGCCAGTAATACATTTTACATTTACAGGAGCCGGTGGACGGAAACCCAGACTGGCAGCAGACTGAGCGGGGCCGGCGACTGGGACCCCACCTGGCAGGGGCTAGCAGACGGAACCCCAGACCGGCAGTGGGGGCTGAGCCACTCGGCCTGCTGCCGGTCTGGGGTTCCGTCAGCCGGCCCACTCAGCCTGCTGCTGGCCTGGGGTTCCATCCATGCAGGCCGGCAGCAGGCTGAGCGGGGCCAGCGGCTGGGACCCCAGCTGGCAGCAGAGTGCCACTAAAAATCAGCTTGCCACAGGTTGCTGACTCCTGGGGTTTGATCCAGTATGGCAATTCTTAACTTCCTAAAGGGATTACCTTAATTGTTTTCAAAAGGATGGTGTTTTAGGACTTGTTTATATGGGGATATCCAGGAAAATGAATCTGAATTATCTAAAGCTGTGAATTTGAAGTGGTTTCATTAAACAACATTAAAACCCCATGTGGATGCTGTTGTTGAGAATTAAGATGGCCTTCATTTTGGTTTAGCTGAGGTCATTTTGAAAGTATATTAAATTCAGCTGAGTTAAGGACACCTTAATTCTAAATGAGGGTGTTCACACAGGGGTTTAATGCAGTTTAACTACTCCACTTCGTATTCACAACTTTAATTAATTTAGATCAATTTTCCTGGATGTTCCCATGTAGACAAGTCCTTAGTTAGGCTTTGGGTTTTTGCAGTGTTCAAAAGGTACCATATGTTGTTGCTGTTCAGATAGCTTTGACAGCATGAATGAAAGCAGAAGAGCCAAACTGTCATTGGTAGATGGTAATGGATGAGAATTCCATTTATATGCAGAGACATCAGCTGATTCATTACTCTTACACTACAAAGAATGAACTTTTGAACTGAGGGTGTTAACTATGATTGTGCTCCTGCCTGTACTACTGCCCCAAATGAAAAATGCTTTTAAATTCAAGAGTGCCTGGAAGCATCACTACAGTTATAGTTGACTGAACATATCTATAAGTCTTTATTTTGTCAAGGGTTTACAACTAAATATTTTCTTTGTACAAAAACTAAGGCATATAAAATCTCATCTCAGCAGTACTTTCTGCTTGTCTTTATTTTGCAGTTCTTGTCTCCCCTCCCTGCCTCCATCTGTGCTAACACTGGTTCATCGTAGATACTACTTTTGTACTCATATATAGTTTTGATTTTTAAAATTAAATGTAGCATGCTGAGGAGAGCATGTAGCATGCTGTTTCCTTAGTAGAGAGGAAACAGTCTAGTGGTTTCATCCAGTGACTGGTAGCTAGATTGCCTAGTTTTTATTTCTGACTCCTGCACCAACTTGATATGTTTATCTATCTATAATTAACATGGGTACCATGAGTGTTAACTACCTCACAGGGATATTTGGTGGCTTAGGGGATGATTTTTCAAAGGCATTAATGAAAATGAACCTCCATCTCCCCCTTAATTGATATTTGTAAAGCATTTTGAGCTCCTTGGATGTAGATTCGGGCAAATAATTAATAATTGCATGTCTTTCTATTAGATCATGATAAGTTCATGGGCAATTTCTCTCACATTCTTTCATTATTCAGATGTACTTGCCAAATAACTGCTTTGAATAATTCATGATCTGCAGATTGTTTTCAAGTAATTTGTTACAAATATTTAAAATGTGTGTGGTTTTGATTACACTCATGGGTCAGACAGTATATTTCTGTTTCCAGATCAGAATTAGGTTTGTCAGTTCAAAGCCTCATGATTACAAAATCAGAATGAATTTTCTTCAGCTATTCTGCAGTAAGCACATAACATGCACTCTCTCCATAAACATTCCTGATGTTAAACTCATTTGCTGCTATATTTACAGGAAATCAAAGGCGCGCAAACATAATTAAGCCAAAATCATTTCCAATTTTGAAAGAATATTCGCAAACAAATTCTTAGCCATCTTTGTCTGCCCTTATCACCTTTCGTGGAATATCAGTGTAGGTATGTTCCTGGGGTGACTTGACAGAAAGAAAGCAGCAGTGACCAGTTGGAGTTTTTTCAGTAGGAGTAAAAAATCAAAACCAAGTTCCCAGAAGCAAAACACACACACACACACACACATACATCACCCCCCTCTCCAAGATTTCCCAAACAAGGGAACTTATGTTGTTGTTGGGACCCCTTTGTGTCAGCCAGGCTGCTGCAGGGGAACTGCAGAGGAGACATATGCTGAGCCCATTGATTCTATGCTCCCTCAAAACTTTATGGAGGCCATTAAAGCAGTGGTACAACTTAGAGCTGACCTAGCTTGGGCTGGTGGCTGAACTGGCCCACACAGCACCTGAATAGGCAAGTTGCAATCCCAACTTCCCTCTGTGCAAGTGTGAGTCTGCCCCACTAAGGTTCAGAGACAAGACGGGTGAGGTATTACCTTTCAGTGGACCAGCGTCTGTTGGTGAGAGACAAGCTTTTGAGCTTCCATCAGGAGCATAGATACCAGAGCCCACGCACTTAGCATCCAGGCCCACCCCCTAGCCCCACCTCTGCTCCGGCCCCAGTGCTGACCCAGCCCAGACCTGGAGGACACCACATTTCGGGTGCACACACCCCCGGCCCGACTGGAAGGGGAAGGACAGCAGCAGAGTGCCTGACAAGTGTGCTGTGCACGCACGTGTACCTCAGCAGGAGGAGGGTGACTGGCCGAACCGGCAGCAGCAATCATCAAAAAACGTAGGCCTGCCACCTCAGGGAGCTGGGTCCAGTGTGGGGTGGGGCAACAGGACAGGTGCTGGGAGCTGTGCGCACTGGAGAGTGGCGTCTCTATCATCCCCCCACAAGGCTGGCTGGAGGAGGTGGGCAGAGCCGGGCACCTGATCCCTCCTGCCCCTCTGTCCCCTCCTCCCCCCGTCACTGCCCACCCACCCAAAGTCGGGGCCCACCCAGATGTCTCAGGCTAGCTATGCCACTGGCTTCCACAGAGCTCTTCTTCAGGTCCGGGAAATGTATTCAGAATGCCATAGCTAAATACAAGGTGAACCAGGTTGTTCAGCATTAGTAGTTAACACACATTTGAAGGGACCATTCAAGGTGAAGTGTCTTATTCACATCCTCTCCAGTCATGGGTTGGAGGGGCGTGGATTTAGTGGATTGTTGTAAAAAGCCATAAGTCCAGGCTCTCTCTAGATTTTAAGTGTCTCTACCAAAGTTATGAATTTAAGCTCTAGGGCTTGTCTTTTGAAAGTGTTGTGCAGGTTCCTTTGAGGATGAGGACTGCGAGGTCCGATATGGAGTGATCGCTTCATGAAAAGTGTTCGCCCACAGGTGATGTGATGTGTTTTTTGTCTTATTTTCTGTGTGAGTTCATTTGAGTGTGTAGTGATGTAGTTGTTATTGGGGCATTTAGTGCATTGGACACCCTATGTTGTGATAGGCATGTGTAGTAGGACCCTAGGGTTCACTCCATTACCTGGGTAATCTCAGGCATTTTTCACCTTCTCTCTCTACATCAGACCTATTTGTAGGCCTTTTCCTGGGCACCTGTGCAAAGGGGGTGGGGGAGGAGTGAAATGTTTAACCTCTTGTATACCTTGCCACACTATTTTTATTATTTAGTGGAAATTACTTTTGCTCTGTTGAACAAAACTGAACATGAAGCTAATTGCAGAAATCTTGTAACAGTCAGAGAATCAGAGATAAACAAGCACTTACACCTGTGATTTTTCAGAGTTCTCCATAAGTGCTCAGCACTCTTTGGGCAGAGCTGAGTGCCCTCAGTAGGCCCTAATGGCCCAGCTCTTCTATTGTTTAGAGCCTAAGGGCCAGGTCCTCAGCTGATGTAAATCTTCACAGCTGCACTGCCTTGAATGCAATAATGTCAATTTTCTCCAGCTGAGCCTCTTTCCCTAGGTGTTTTTGTCATTAAAAATATGTTAAATGTAGCTGAAATATTTTCAGGAAAAACACTTTACAAATCACAACCCTCTGCATGCACACAAGACTTGATGTGAACTGGAAAACACACATTTTGTTTGAACTCTGTAACTCTGATCTGAATTATTTTGAAGCCCATTTCTATTTCTATTTGTAATTTTCATTGTTGTTATATCCATCTAACAAACTGACAGGTTTCAGAGTAACAGCCGTGTTAGTCTGTATTCGCAAAAAGAAAAGGAGTACGTGTGGCACCTTAGAGACTAACCAATTTATCTGAGCATAAGCTTTCATGAGCTACAGCTGATGAAGTGAGCTGTAGCTCACGAAAGCTTATGCTCAAATAAATTGGTTAGTCTCTAAGGTGCCACAAGTACTCCTTTTCTTTTAGATAGAGGTAATGTATTTATGATAATTTCAAACCTCTTATTACAATGATCTGATGTATAAAATTAATTTACTAAGTAACAAAGTTTTTGTCCATGAGAACATTTGTGGACTTCTCTGTTCAGCTCTCTGGAACTCTGGGTCTATGGCTGATGACAGATTCCTTCCTTAGCCTCTTGTTAAGTGAACAGTTTGAACCAGTTGGGCCCTAATCCTGCAACCACTTTTTGAATGTAACTTTACACATCTTACTAGTGTAGTCTCAATGGAATCAATTGTACTATTTATCTAAGTAAAGTTAGTCACATGTTTCTGAGACTGGTGCCTACATTTGCTATGCACTGTGTCTGTTTCCCCTACAGATGGTTTTAGGCCCAATCCTGCAGCCATTCTACTTACAGAACTTTTTTTATTATTATTATTTTTATTTTTTTACATTACATCCTACTAGAAATCAGGAAAGGAATTTAATAGAAATAACACTGGTTGGTCATTTAGCATGGGGAAATCATGGCTATATCACAAAAATAAGTGTAAACATCATAGTAAGGGAAAGTGATGGCACACTACTTCAATTAATGGCAAGTTTCAGAATAAGCAGCAGATCTGTTGAGTAAGGTGGTCCATTTTTACATGTTCTTCCTTACAAGCAGAACCACACTCACGTGGCTCCTCTCATTCCCCTCGGATCCCAAAGAACTGAGATGAAATGCTGCTCTTCCTCATAAATGCTCTGGGCTGATTCTCACAAAATTCAAAATGTCTGTTGCCTCTTCTATTCCATATCTACATTGATTCTCTTAGGCAAACAGTGAGAGACTCTGGGCTCAAATGCCAGTGATAGATCAACTGTAACTGTCTGAGTTTCTCTCAACAAAAGTCAAATATTCTTCATTTTATAAATAAAAATTATTTTAAACCATTGAATTATATTTGACACTTTTAAACTATGTAAAACCTAACCCTGTAAGTCTTCTGTATAGAACAATATTTGTTAAAGTCCCTGGAGGAGAAAGGGATGGGATGGGCTGACAAAGAGCAGGGGAAAGATTTTCTCAAGTGTTCATTGCTGATCTAGTGTTGCTGCCATTGTCAATGAGAGTCTTACCATTTACCAGAATTAGGTCATTGCTAAGTACTTCCAGAAATTCTGCCATACGTTTTTTAATAATGAATCCTAAAAGTCATTGTTTATGTCACAGAAATCATGGCCAGGACAAGAAAACAGACCTAACAATAACACTAAGAATAATGTTGCACTATTGTAATGCAATAATTTTCTTCCTAAACTACACACAGCACTAGTAAAAGGCACTTCTGAATGGAGGGGAGCAACAAGAAAAATGGCACCATGCACAAAAGTGGAGGGTGTGAGGGGTGAATTTTAACCACCGTCTCCAGATTATGAAAATCATTATGGGATATTTAATGCCCATACAGAGCAGATGGGTCCTTGCTTGGCTTTTAAGATCTCATCAGATGGTATCACTTACAGTAAACTACATAGTATTCAATCTATCAGCCTTGCAAGGATAAAAGGCTGAGTTCACCCTGTGAGGATCTAGTGAGTCTACGTATTTCAAATCTCATGATTTAAGGATAAAATGTTGGCTCATTGAAGTTAATGTCAAAACTCCCATTAACTTAAATGGAGTCAGGCTTTCACTCTGGAATTTTAACTGATTATTAAGACTTTCCCTTCACTACTTCTGTTTCTATTTCTTTTTCAGTGCACTTTCTATCAGTGTGAATAAAATGCATCACAACTCTTTTTTAGCTTGATTTAGCTTATGCATTATATACATTTGATATAGAGACCAGAGTTCTGTACTCCTGTTTAAAATGGCTCCCCTTCATTTGTCTTGATATCAGAAGAACAGTTTTATGAATTGTAAAAGCAAAAGTCCCTGATTTTTTTAAAGCTGATTTTAAAAAAAAAATCATCCTCCTTAGACTGTCTCCCTATACAATTTTTGTGACCTGAACCTGCAAACACACACTTAAGGGAGTACCTTTTAGTCCCACTACAGCCAATGCAGCTACTCAGACGAGGAAAGTTACTCACGTATGGAAATGTTTGACAGGATTTACTGTGAAGAAAACAGTTTTCTCTTAAAATGGCTGCTAAAGGCTCTGTGAGGTCATTGATAAGAGATTCAAATTCTTTCTGTCTCAGAAGCCCAAAGCAGAGTAACCCTTCAAAATAGCTAGTTAAAATGGTTAGTCTTTCCTCCCACAAAGTTTTATACATCCAGGTTTTAATTAAGAGCATTAATGCTTCATTTTTCTCAGATGACTGTGCTCAGATACCTTCATGCTAGAGCCCAATTGACTGGAGAAATTGTCCTTATTTAGCTAATAGATGCATTCCATGATATAGTGCTTCCTCCATGTGACAATATTCTAGGCGATATGGGGCAAAAGTTCCTAGGAAAGGACCTCAAAAGGTATAGAGTTAGATTTGGTTGGGATAAGCACTCAAAAATTCACATAACTTGACTTGGTTTTGTCTGTAAAAGCTGGTCTGGAAATTTTGTAAGAACATGCTTTCCTTGGAAAGCTCTTGTACTTAATACTTCCAGGTAGGCTAGAAATGCTACACTATTTTTGCTTATGGTTCCAAATGGAAATGAAGAATGTCCAAAGGACCATAAAAATCAAAAATAAAAAAATAGGAGTTCACCAAAATGATTTAGTTTGAATTTGGGGTGAAGATGCAAGGACATTCTATTTTATCTATTTAACAACCCTGGAATGGAGGCATCAAATCAATCTTTTCAAGTTTCAGTGTCCTAGTCAGGATAAAACAGTCCTGTTAAATTTCTGATATAGCCAGAGTGGCATTTTCCAAAGAGCTCAACTTTCAATGGTAAAACTCCCAGTAACATTAATGGGAACAGAGCTAGGCCAACTCAGAACACTTTTGAAAATCCTATCATGGATCTTTATCTTCCAACGAACACTCTCTCCTTCTGAGTCACAACATTTTCTGCATTGTGATAGATATAGCTGACCAATAGCCCATTATTTGATTGCAGTTGGATCAAGCCCAACACCACTTGCAAGTTTAAAATTAAGAAAATGACCGATACTACGAGTATTTTTGTTCCTATACGTAAAAAAAGAGTGAAGGGAATAAGGATAACGCAGGAGGACAGAAAGGGAAAAGAAGGAAAAAAGGAAGAAAATGAAAATGAAAAAAGAGATACAAAACAGAAGAGGAAAGGGCTAGGAAAGCAAGTGTTGATGGGATACCCTATTTACATCAAGGCACAACAGATGTGTGAATGTCTGGCTGCATTGTGCTAAAAGATTTATCTGCCCATTTAAAATGCAGTAAGGATATGTGAAAAGATAATGGCCAGGCTAGCATCTTTTTTGGCAGCATTTACTATCTGTCATTGAAAAGAGGATTTTTTGCAGATTAAAAAAAACACCAAAAAGGGGCGGGTGGGGAGAGAGAGAGAGAAGCATTCCAATATAAACAGATTTTCCATTAAGGTAGGCAAGATGGCTACTGGCAAGAGCAATTTTCTTGTATTAAACCATTTTGAAACTGTTTATAAATGGCAAGGAAAGAAAAAATCTCTCTAACATCATTCAAGCGTTCATTACCATGCTTTGAATACTGAAGCCTGACCAGTGTAAGTTTATTACCCAGTCTGCCCCGCCCTCGACATGCAGAGGACACACATTAGCCTTTGTAAACTGGCTGAGATTTCCCAAGCACTTCAAAAAACAAACCCTGTTTTAGGTGGGTTAATTATGTTGACAGGAAGAAAAGGAGTACTTGTGGCACCTTAGAGACTAACCAATTTATTTGAGCATAAGCTTTCGTGAGCTATAGCTCACTTCATCGGATGCATACTGTGGATGAATACTCTCTCCCATTGGCACAGAGTGGCATTATAGGCTCTCTAGTGTCGACAGCCTCAGGCACTGATGGACAGCACATGCAGTGTCTTCTGCTAAAGCCACGGGAAGAGTCCAATGTATATTATCTACCAAAGATACCTGTATGGCCCCCCATAACAATAGTATATGATTGCCTCACAATCATTAATGTATTTAGCTTCACAACTGCCCTGGCAGTAGGTAAATATGATTATCCACATTTTACAGGTGGGAAACTGAAGCTAAGTGACTTCTCCATGGTCACACAGAAAGGGAGGGTAGGGAATTGAATCTGGATCTTTGGCTGGCATTATAACCACTGATCCATCCTTCTCCTTCCCTCATTCCTTCCCTACCCCTCACTGTGGTTTGCTAGCCAGTGCAAGAGAGGAGATGAGTTATATTCCCACCTATATATACCCCCTGGTGACACTATGTCTGAAAGCCTTATACTCATGCAGGTCAGGGACTGGGATTGTGGCTTCTTTTTCCAGAGGAAGAAAAGGCCAGTTTATTGCTCTTTTCTCATCAGGAGAGGATTATTTAGTGTACTAAAATTCATCTTGTCAAAACTGCTTATAAATACTGAGGAGGGATTTTTTCCCCTACTAGTAATCATGAAGTCAATAAGACTTCATTCACTCCCCTTGTCAGGTAGTGTCATTTTCATTTGTCATTCAGGCTCATGTCAGCAATCCTCTCCCTCTTTTCTTGTCACTGGTCGTGTCTCGCATTTCACGGTCCCCGATTCTCATGTCCTGTTTTTGTCTGCATTGCCCTTAGCTTTAAATCAACCTTGTGGAAGTGGTATGTTCTCTTCTTCCCGCATCTCTTCAGTTTCTCTTCTACCACAACAACACTTTACATCTATCGGATGCCCCAACCTTCTGATTCCAAACCATACCCATTTTAGTTGAGCTCTTTCATGATGACATTCTTCTGCTTTCCTGTTTTTATTTTTTTTTTCAGTCCAGGTTTTATCCACTTTAATAACAGTAAAAAGAAAAGGAGGACTTGTGGCACCTAGAGACTAACAAATTTATTTAAGCATAAGCTTTCGTGATCTACAGCTCACTTCATCAGATGCATTCTTAGGTGCCACAAGTTCTCCTTTTCTTTTTGCGGATACAGACTAACACAGCTGCTACTCTGAAACCTTTAATAACAGTATTATTCAGGTGACATTTCACGGCTCCCTATCCAGAGCCAGAGTAATCAGAGTATACCCATCCCACTACTAAGATGGAATACACCCCACTGTGTGAGGGAGCAGAATAGGGTCTCCTAGGCATCACCGATATGGGGATTTAGGGCCACAGAATCAATGTAGTCTTAGGTCTTCTGCACACCTCCTGCAGCTTGCCCCCAAATTCTCCCTTTGCTAGTCTATTCACAACCTGTGTGGAGCCTACCTCTGTCTCTGCCTGCAGTCATCTCTGGACACCCCTCCACAGGTTTTAAGTGGTGTGCAGGGCCTGATGCCTATGCAATGATTATCATCTAACATTCCATTCACTTGGATGGAATTTTGTAATTGAAACTCCTTTTAGAAATAGCACAACAAGCATGTATTTAAGTTTAACTCTGTATAATCTGCTTCTGACTCATGTTACTCTCAGATGGCGTTGTGGCTGGTTAGGTGAATGTATGGGGCTCCTAGAAGTGTAGATCACTCTGCATACGCATTACAGCGGTACACCTACTGTAGTACAGTGGGTCACTTACATTTGGGTGCTAATAGTCTTACCATGCCATCAAGTTGCCCCAGGCTCCATCAGCTACCCATGCCCTCAAGCTCAGCATCAGGCGGACTTATCTAAGGTACTTGTATGGCCCCCGACACCATAGTAAATGAAGGCCCAACAGTGGCAGCCTGGTGAACTCAGTCTTGCTGCCACTGGCTTTCATGCCAGGCCTGTGCTTGGTGACACATAATCTGCAAACAGAACTATTAGCCTATTAGGGTTCAGTGGCTAAATAATCTCTGCTCTCTGTGATTTGCTTTTGCAAACATGATATAGGGTTTCAGATTTCTTCCATAAATATTACATGGGCCTCAGAAATTATTCATAGCTAGTCTATTTGAATTCAGAACCATTTGGAGGAATAAATGTGCTTAATACTTTGGAAGTAATTTTACTTATAGCAAGACAAATTTTTTTTTAAAAAATGCATTGTATATGTTTATCATTGCTCTAAAAAATAAGAGGAAAAAATGATGGAAGGGAAATGACAAACAAGTTCCAAGCATGATATAAAAATGCCTGAAGTTGAACAATCTCAGTGTACAGAGAACTGGAATGATTCTAAAGAAGGATTTGGCTTGCTATCTTCACTGTAAATATTTTTAAATCATCTTGGGACTATATGGTTCTGAAAATGAGATTGCAGGGAAGTTAAAGTCACAGTAGCAGCCTGTAAACTTCTGATCCTTCATCTGTGAGTCTGGCACAGTCACAGGAAAGTCAATCCCTTGAAGAGGAGGTGTACGTAAGTTCAAGAAAAACATTAAAAGGGTATTTGTGTCCTTGCATTTAAATTTTCAGTTTTGTACTGCAAATTTAAATCTGGTACAGTGTGCCAGATTGGAAACAGGAGATAAGGGGTCTGGTTATCCATCGGATTGCAGCTCCTTTACAATGGGCTAGTAGGGTGGAAATAGCGCCTGGGGAATACTTCCTGCATAAGAGAGATTTCCTATGTAGAAAAAAAATGTCAAGGGATTTTTTTAAAGTTTGAATAAAATCCTTTTTGCTGTTTCTGAGTCACGAGACAAGGGAGAAGAACTCATTCTCCCAATGTAAGAAATTGTTCTCATTGTTTGGGGGAAGTGGATGGGCACAAAGCAGTAGTAGGCTACTCAAAAATGGCTCACCCCTTTACAGTTAAAATGTTACATGTGCACAACCCATAAAGAGAAGAATGTGCTTTGAATAGTCTAAGAATATTTTGGTAGAAAATATAAATGTTTGAAAATCCCCTACATTAGCTTTTAAGTGTCAGTCTTTGACATGGCTCTAGCAGCCCCTAGGCAGCGATTTAAGGGCTCACTGAAAGGGGCTGAGCACTTTTGCCCTGATCCAGCAAAGCACTTAAGTACGTGCTTAACTTTAAGCACAAGTAGTCCCATTGCCCGACCAGACACCTGCTGGAATAGAGCCACTGTGTTCAGCACTTTGCAGGACTGAGCCCTAAAGTAATGGAAACTAGGAACTCCTGAGAACATATTTCATCTCTACCATTGACTGGCTGTAATAATACTGATCTTAATTCTTAAAGAATTAAAGGAGGGTAATGTAATTAATGCCAATCAGCATGGGTTTATAGAAAATGGATCCTGTCAAACTAACTTGATATATTTTTTTAATGAGATGACAAGTTTGGTTGATAAAGGTAATAGTGTTGATGTAATATACTTAGACTTTGACTTAGTACCACATGACATTTTGATTTAAAAAAGACTAGAATGATATAAAATTAACATGGCCCACATTAAATGGATTAAAAACAGGCTAACTGATACGTCTCAAAACATAACTGTAAACAGGGAATTCTCATCGAATAGATGTGTTTCCAGCGGGATTCCACAGGGATTGGTTCTTGGCCCTATGCTATTTAACATCTTTATTAATAACCTGGAAGAAAACATACAATCATCGGTGATAAAGTTTGCAGATGACACAAAAAATTGGGGGAGTGGTAATAATGAAGAGGACAGGTCACTGATACACAGCAATCTGGATCAGTTGGTAAACTGGATGCAAGCAAAATATATGCATTTTAAATTCAGTTAAATATATACATCTAGAAACGAAGAATGTGAGCCATAGTTCCAGGATGTAGGACTTTATGGTGGAAAGCAGTGACTCTGAAAAAGATTTGGGAGGTCATGATGAGTAAGCAGCTGAACATGAGTTCCCAGTGCGACTCTGTGACCAGACAAGCTAATGTGATCCTGGGATGCATAAAAAGGGAAATCTGTAATAGGAGTAGAGTGGTTATTTGACCTCAATATTTGGCACTGGTGTAACCATCACTGGAATACTGTGTGCCCATAATTCATGAATGTTGATAAATGGGAGAGGGTTCAGAGAAGTGCCATGAGAATGATTAAATGATTAGAAAACTGGCCTCAAAAACCTCAATCTATTTAGTTTAACAAAGAGAAGGTTAAGCAGGTACTCAGATTACAGTCTGAGTACCTACTTGGGGAACATATATTTAATAATGGGCTCTTCAATCTAGCATAGGAAGGTATAATACGATCCAATGGCTGGAACTGACAAATTCAGACTAGAAATGAGGCATAGATTCTTAAATGTGAGAATAACTAATTGTTGGAACAATTTACCAAGGGTTGTGATGGATTCTCCCTCTCCATCACTCCATCTTTAAAGCCATATTTTCCATTGACCGTCCCTGTGGCCTGCGCCACTTCCCACTGGCCAGGAACGGCGAACTGTGGCCACTGGGACCTGCGGGAAGTGTAAACAAATTGTCTCTATGCCTGTGGACGATCAATGTAAACAAACTGTCTCATGGCCCGCAAGTGCATTACCCTGACGGGCCGCATGCAGCCCGTGGGCCGCAGGTTGCCCACCACTGATCTAGATGATCACAATGGTCCCTCCTGGCCTTGGAATCTCTGAATACTTCGTATTTAATAGGTCTTTTCAAACACTATTTAACCAGATCCTGAGACATCTGCAGGCAAATACTATACTAGTATTATTCGTATTTTAAAGATGGGGAAACTGAGGCTCGGAGTTAGGCGGCCACACGGTTTGAACGTTAGGAGCAAGATTTGAGCTTACGTCACCTGAATCTAAGTACACCAGAATGCAGAACATCCTGTGCAGGTCATTCAGTCCTACATATTCTGACTTTGTGGGCCCATTGGAATGTCTTGATATCCCAGTTTACACACCTAAACACAGAGGCTCCCTAAATTAGTGAATACTTCTGGAAATTTTGGCATAATCCTGTATGTCAGTTACACCACTGTGCGGCCACTGCAAAGGAAAGACAGGGGCTAGCAAGCAAGATGTGAGCAAGCCCTGAGAGCTCACAGCATCACTTAGCCCACTGTTGCACTGGGTAACCTGCTTCTACATCTGAAGTAGAGTGAAAGTGGCTTGCTAAATAGGATAAGAAAGGACTAGGCCTGTATATGCCCAGGCTGGAATGCACCCTTTCTGGTCTCTTCAGTTTAAAATATTGTTCTCACACTCTTAGATGTCCTCCACCATTATTTTCGCCATCCCCATTGTATTCTTACAAAGAAATGTTTCCTTCCAGCAAGATTCTGCTATGTTTTAAAAGTACACCCACCTAATCCTTATGATCTTTTGTGCTGTGTTACCACAACCTGCTGTTAGGACTGAGCTTTTCAGATTCATTATAGTTTTAAATTAAATGAAATCCATAGGAAATCCATTAGCCTGCTGCATTTTAGTCAAAGTTAATTACAGGTTTCAGTCTTTGGGGGCTGATGCACTAGGTCAAAATCCTCTACTTTTCAGCTGAAAGCTATGACTTTAAACTCTAGCTGCTGCACTACATAGCTCCATTCACTCCATTCAGTCACCGTTCTGCAGCTCCGAACTCCTCTGCAACATTTTTTTATATTAGGTGAGTATCACCTATTTCAGCTTCTGCCCAGCACAGAACCTGCACCTTAGAACTAATAAAACAGCATTCAAGGAATGTGCAAGTCGTTTATTCAGCCGTTCTCTGTGAATAATCGAGGACATACAGGGTAAAGCAGAATGGCCATTGTTTAGACTCTGGCAAAAGCACCTATGCTATCTGAAAGCTGTAGGCAAGGCAGTGGAGCTGGTTCGGACATTATCTTTCTTCAAAATTGAGGGGAGGGTTTGTCTGGGTTTTTTTTAAATGCCCCAAACGGAACATTTTTGTTTTTTAATTAAAATCTAAAAGCTGTCAATGAACATGGATAAAAATGAAAACTAAAACCAACTTAAAAATTGGCAGGGTTTTGACATTTTTGACCAGTTCTACAAGGCAGCCAGATAAAATCAGCTTTAAACAACCTTATTTCGGCAGCTCTGCTTTTGTTGTGTTTGGAAGGAATTTTCTATTCATAAATAACTAAAGTCCCCAATGCTTCCACCTGTGAACCCACTGAAGGGGAACCTTTATCGTGCCAGCATGCTCCCTTCCCACCCCATCCACATTTTATAACCCTTTCCTCTGGCGTTTGTGTTCCACAGAGCTGTGATGGTCAGTTTTCCAGGAGAGAGATTATCTCAGCCAAATATATTTGTGAAAAGAGCACAGGTGCTGCTTTCCCCTCCATGCTGTGCTATCCCTCTTGGGACAGCCACAGTCTTGGGAGCTATGGGAAACGTGGCTTCTGTGGAGCCCGTGCTCTCCAGGGACCAGCAGAAGCCACTTGGGCAATGTAACAGAGCAGAGGCAACAGACATCATACTCCTTGCTTCCTGTAGCTCCTATGAGACAGGTACAGATCTCAGGGGAAACACAGATGAGGGAGTAGAACCCCTGGCTTCTCTTGTAAGAGGCAAACCCTGCCCCTGTCAATGGAAGAATTGTGATATATTAAAAAAATAATCTTTCACTAGGAATAGATTAGAGTGTTCTGGGTGATAAAAGCAGCCAGTAGGAAGATTTCCAGAACATGTGCTTAAGAAGTTCAAATGCCATCCAGGATATTTAAGCCTTCAGCAATTCAGCAGGATCAGCAGATTAAGCCAGCTGAGATATGGGCAGTAAGGGCTAGAACACAGCTGGGAAACAGAATCATTGCAGTTAACCCCTTGTCACAAACATATTTGTTTCTTTTCTTTTTGGTGATTATTCTTTAACAAAACTTAAGAAGGTCCTTTAATTTATGATATATTTAAATTGCACTATATAAGGGTTTTTTTGGATCTAATGTCTGGAATATTGCTTAAATGCAAGTCTTTTCAAAATATTGAAGAGTTCAGTTTTATACCCAAGTTTCCCATTAAGTTCTTTTTTAGAAAATGTTTTTTGGTTACAACAGCTTGAAACATTGGGACAAGAGGGTTTCAGTGAAATATGAAATCAAATTCTGTATCACATGCCGAGAGTAGGAAGCCACTGTGCAAGTGTTCTATAGTCAAAGCACAGTTGAGTTAGTAAGATTTTGTTTTGTTTTGTTTTCCCAATAAAGAGCTTTTAAAGGCATATCACTACTATTTTTATCCTTAAATTTACAAAATGTACTAAAAAAATAGTAAACCCAGCATGAATCTAATAAGAGAGTTAAACTAAAAATCCAGTGCCTCTGCCCAAACAGTGACATGTCTATTCAGTCCTGCCATACTTAAGTCCCTATAATTTTGTGTGAATTAAAGATTCAGTCCCCTATACAATTAACTTAAGCACATGTATAAAGTTAAGTATTTGAGTAGTTCTGTAGAAGTCTATGGAATTATTGATATATTTAAAGGTTAAGCCTGTACTTAAGTGCTTCAAGAGATTAGCATCTATTTTTTGACATTATTGTCCTTTGTGATTAGTGTATGTGTAGAAGAAGAATGCAAAATCAGAAGTGTGTGTGTGCAGGCATAGATATGGCATTAAATAAGTAACTCCTTTTTATGACTCATTTTTAATTAGAATGACAGTTAACTGAAAGCAATTTAACATGTTTCAAGAAAGGTTAATGGAATTCGTGTTTTAAGGGAGGTAAAGGCAATACAGCTTTGCCAGAAATCTGAATCTAACCTTTATTCTCTTTAATTATTCTTCTAGAACAATTTCTTGTGAGTCTATTAAGCAGTAAAGTAGCACTCTAATTAAACAACAATGAACTTTGTAGTAAGATGAGTTCTGCTGCCATTCAATTTAAAAATTAATTTGTGACATAATGTGTCATTTTTACTATGAGCATTAAATGAACCAACAGGTTATTATTTTTGATAGGTAATATGCAACATGAATGTTACTTTGCAATTCATATGCATGCAGGACTTTCTTTTTTTGAAGGGCCTTTGTGCCTTTATGCTCTATCCTAATATGGAGGTACCTCCCTCTAGTGGATAAGAAGATATTTCAGTCCCTGCACTCCTGTTCACATCTGATGAGAAATCAAGAAGGAATGTTCCTCTGAAAACCCACAAGAAGATAATGCCATAAAAATTAGTTTAGTTTACTTTGGCGCTGTCATGGCCTGGGGTGATACTAGCTTGCAGTTATTCTGCCTAGGGCTACATCTGAAATATAGGACAGAATGAGTGAATTTCAGTCTTCCCTACTTGGCTGAGAGCATTTGAATATTATCTTGTTTAAACTCTTTAATGCTGTGCATTTTATTTTGAATGGATCAGTTTATTACCAGTGTTGCCAACTCTCAAGACTTTACAGTGAGTCTGCTGATATTTGCTGTTTTTCTTAAAGCCCTAGCTGCTACTATTCATGTGAATACGAGAGAATCTTGGCTTTTATTTAAAAACAAAACAAAAACAGAATGTTTCTAGCCCTACAGTTCGTGAGGAGGAAAGTTTAAAAATGGGAACCCTTAAGGCTCAAAACCCAGAACCTCACATTTATTATTTTAAAAATGTCTCCTGCTTTTTAACCCTATTCTGTGATTTTCCTGGGGGCTTGCATCTTGATATTTGAAGACTTGAGCTGGAACTTGGCAATATTGTATTGTATTACAGGTTTTTGGTCAGATAGGAGACAATACTGTGTGACATGTTTTGGCAATGAACAACATAGATGTATGTTATAAACTCATGTCCTGCCCTGGTAAAAAGATACATATGGGTAGGGTGACCAGATGTCCCGTTTTTAAAGGGACAGTCCCATTTTTGGGGACTTTTTCTTATATGGGCGCCTATTACGCCGCACCCCCTGTCCCGTTTTTTCACAGTTGCTATCCGGTAACCCTACATACGGCATACCCTTGTAGGAACATGGCCTAGATCAGACCCTGGTTACACTGACATATCTTTTAACTGAGCTTCCATGAGCCTTCACTGGTTGTAAATTGACCCAAGACATTCATTATGAGGGGAAAAGACCAAAGAAGAACTCAGCAGCTCTAAATTGTCTGCACATCTGGACTTTCCAAGTTGTCCTGTCTTCTTTGTGTCTCTGTTTTAAATGGTAAGCATTCTAGCACAAGGAGTGTCTTATTATTGTGAGCACATTGTCGGTGCTATTTTTATTGTTTTAATTGTTATGATATTGGTTTCCTACTATGGCAAACAGGCACACTGCATGGACTGTCCTTGTGTATAGGGCAACTTTTACTAGGCTCTCTAAATATCAAGGGTTATAACTGGGGAAAACATTTTCCAGGTGCATCTTTGAAGTGGAAATGGTTTTTGATCTGAAGGGCTGCATTGTTGCCCAACATGCCCCTTTCAAATGATAGACTTGCAACCCAGTGATGTTGTATATGAGTCTGAACCCTATAACCTCAACGAGAAGTTCCTAGAACAAATTTAAGCATTTATTTTCTCATCAAAAATATGTTTTGTAACTGTTTCATGATGCTTTGTCACTTGATGGTAGCAACAAGCCAGCTTTCTCAACAAAAGGTGACAAACAGTCAATCATTTGCCTAATTCCTTAATGAAAACTAGCAACCTTCATGTCTAATAGCAGGAGCCAAGACCCTTGTGAGAACTGGGATCACACCAGAAATGAAAGAGTAGCATCATATACAATAGGCAGAAATAATTATTTTCTGCACAATAGCAGGCCTGCCAGATGCAAAGTCACAATTTATAAATAGTTGAGAAATGTCATGATTGCTGCACGCATATGAAACATTAGCATGGTAATTTGAGCTATGAGCAACAGAATCATGACACTGGGCTTTTTGTTCTTGTTATATTGGTTGACTGGTGAGGGAAGGATGAGAAACGCACTTTTTAACAACTATGAAAGGGAAGGAGGACTCTTAGATGTCAGATCAATAGCCCTGGCAAACCCTGAAAGGAAAACTAGAACAATTATGTTTCCATTATAGCAGTCAAACCAAAACAACGAAATCCACCATGGCACACAACTTCCTTTGCTTCAAACATCAGCACATTAGTTATATGGTTCCAAGACACGTGAGTAGGGAAAACATGAAAACAAAGAGTCAGCACTTTGTTAATATTAATTGAGGTCCATTAGTCTTTGCAAATAAACACAGTGACACAGGAATGGGATCTGCTATCAACTAAATCAGTGAAAATCCAGAGTTACTCCTCAGAAATTGCTTTGGATTCACACCAGTGTGCCTGACAGTAGAATCTGGCCCACAGAGAATATCCTGTTTGAGAGGCAACTGTCAATGCCTATGGTGTAAGAGAGAAAGGGAGAAATAATGAAATCCAATACCAAAGGTCCGTGGGGATCTAAGGCTAGACCAGCCATACGTTTGTAGTAAAAATGCAATTACAGTTTGGAGTAGGATTTCAAATTCAAAATGGAAAAAGTAAAAAATGGAAATGCAATTCTCATTGGTAGAATAAATATCAATGGGATTCATTTTATGTTGACAAGTTTCTGATTTCTCAGCAATGGTTTCAATCTTTTAAGACTGATTCTTTGCAGGCTTGAATCTTTCAAAAACTAATTTCTATTTTTATTTTTGATGAGAGCTGTCTGGAAAGTGCTGCATTGTTCTCAAGTGGCAGTATAATTAAACAAAACCCAAGCAAGAACATGCATTGCTGGCTAGATTCTTCTTTATTCAAGACAGCTGCAGTGCCTGAGACGTGAATCAATTTTTGTGACCAAACACAGTTCAAAGCAATCAGCATCAACAGCATTGTGAAACATTAACTTTGACTTAACTGGAACTAGAAATACACAGGCACTGAAAAACTCTGACTTTCGAGTAACATGCATGCAAAACATGGGATTTGTCCATTTCTCTTGGCTCACTGAATTGAAATCTGAAAGGCATTTGAAATCGGAGTTCAAAACGTACTTTATTTTATAGCATAGTATATTTTTTCTTCAGTGTGCTTTGAAATGGGTTCTTTAAAAAAAAAAATGGTGCAAGCCTTTCTGTACAGGATTTAGATGAGAATAAATGCATAGGCCTTGAGCTTTTGCTCGGTTATTGTCCTGAATTTCATTCTGAGAGAATTAGATCTGAGCATATTTGGTGGTATTGCTGTACGGCTCAACCAAAAGATTCTCATAAACATGACAGAGATTCAATAAATAATTAATTAAAAACACTTGTAGGAAATTTGAATAAATTAAGGGCACACTATTTAAAGGATACTCCGTATGGATTTTTTTTCCCCAGTTCTCTCTTTGCCTGTTCAGTGCTCTTAGGCATTATAAAACCTTTCTTACAAGATGTTATTTTTCTACGTGCTGTGAAAATTGGATTGTTTTTAAAGTTGTTTTTTCCTGCCTTGAGTTTTTCTAAATTTTGCATATTTTTTTATTTAGAGTTTTTTTTTTACCCTCTTAAATCAATCTAGCTATAGCTGCTTTGCTGCACCAGTATTTTTAATTTGCTATCATATATATATATATATATATTTGTGTACTATATATTAAAAGAAGTTAGGTAGAAGCCTACGTATTTAGCTGGAACAAAATCTATGTAATGCAGATCCACTATTTTAAAAGTATGTGGAAGATTTTCAAAAGACTTTCAGGATTTAGTAGCACATTCCTATTATCTTTCAATAGGATTCATGCTCCTAAATTCCTTAGGTCCTTTTGAAAATCTCCCTCTCTAGTAAGTGTGAAAACAAATTTTTATTGATTTCATACATAATCAGTAAGCTTTGAAAAGAACAAAACTTATTTTATTTAATATTATTTAGGTCTTTACAATGTCAAAGAGATTTTGGAAGTTTGTTGTTTTTTGTAAATTCAACCTCTGAAATTCAGTTTGTGACCCATCTGATCTTGTTTTCTCTTTTCGGGTTATACTGATCATTTAAACCATTCGCACAGAAATAAAGCTACAGAGGATAAGTAGAAACAGGTTATATAAAAACTGTGACACAACTTTGTCCTGAGTGAAATATAAGCTGCTTTGAGCTGCACAATCTCAAACTCTACATCCTGCCAAGTATTTCCTCCCACAAATACTCCTTTTAGGGTAGCACAACCTGGCCCCGATCCAGTAAGACAACATCCACTAACTTCAACGGGCAGTGGATCAGGTCCACGCTGTAGTCACTTCTCAGGGAAAGAGAAATGAGTTACAATCTAGTTTTTATTAACTTTGGGTGAAAGGCAGGGTCTGTGGGAGGCCCCTGAATGTAACAGAGCTGGCTTAGTTCCATTGTGCAGGGTGTGAGCAGCTATGGAGCTGCGGTGCAGGAGGACTTTCCACCTCAACCTATTGCAGAGATGTGCTCCACCAGATCCACATAAATAGGATCCAGACCCTGTTTCAGCTGAAGCCCTGGTGGTGGTGCAGGTGCCTTCAGATATAACAGTGATGACCACAGTGTAAGAACCCAAATAGAAAGTCATTTTGCCCCTGGCTTGATGTGGATTCATTCTCCTTAAATGCCTGCATAGCAATTCTGCACAACACCCATTTACTTGGCTTTGTTTTAGAACTCCACCATGAAGGTAAAATTCTCACATCTACATTGCCTGTAGTTCTGTTGTATATTTCATACTCACATGATGCATGTATAAGCCCACAAAACCAGTACAATGGAAAAGAAATCTGCACTGAAGATCAGAGAGGAGAATTTAGCGTGCAACTCCTATTACTAACAATGTAAGTTGCATGCAGAATAAGGGCCTCATATATCTTGAAGTCAAAAGGACTTTCTTTCTATCGTTACATTTAGCCTGAATTCCCCTTTCTTTCTTTCTTTCTTTCTTTCTTTCTTTCTTTCTTTCTTTCTTTCTTTCTTTCTTCATATCTCACTAGAAATTGAGCTGCTTCTCCTTTTGCATTACATGTTGCGTAATTTGTTTTCTTTGCTAGAATATATCCCCAGACGTGTATACAACTTGTTCTCTTCAAGGAGTGTATAGAGAAGGGGAAGGACAAAGAAGGATGATTTTGTGGCTAAATCGGGAATGGGAAATTGTGTTCACCATTCTACCACAGATTCAGTGGGAGTTAGATACCTAAATACCTTCTGAGGATCTGGGCCATAGAGTTAGATTATCAAAAATGCTCAGGACCCACAACTGGGTCTGGATTTTCCAAAGACCTCAGCTCCCATTTAGGCTTCCAAAATAAAGAGGTACATTTTCAAAAGTAGTCAACATGTTAGATGTTGAGCTCTTTTGAAAATCTGTCTGTAAGTGCTACAATGGTTGCTACTGGATGGTGCTTAACACTCTTGGGAATCTGGGTCTTATTTGGGTCCCCAGTGGGCACTGATCTGTTTTGAAAATCTGACTCCAATTGTACATGTTGAGCACTTGAAAATCTGGCCTGAAAATCTTGAAAGTCTGAATCCAAATCGCTCTGTGCCTCCATTCCCCTTCCATAAAATGGGGGCAGTAACACTCAGTGTTGCCCACTCTTGAAATTTCATCAGGAGTCTCATGATATTTGGAGGTTTCAGAGTAGCAACCGTGTTAGTCTGTATTCGCAAAAAGAAAAGGAGTACTTGTGGCACCTTAGAGACTAACCAATTTGTTTGAGCATAAGCTTTCGTGAGCTACAGCTCACTTCATCGAATGCATCCGATGAAGTGAGCTGTAGCTCACAAAAGCTTATGCTCAAATCAACTGGTTAGTCTCTAAGGTGCCACAAGTACTCCTTTT
Organism: Caretta caretta; assembly: GCF_965140235.1. Classification (NCBI taxonomy): domain Eukaryota; kingdom Metazoa; phylum Chordata; order Testudines; family Cheloniidae; genus Caretta; species Caretta caretta. The sequence continues at coordinate 171,811,175 of NC_134208.1, forward strand.
CTCTTTATGATATTTGGAGTCTTTCTTAAAGCCCCAACTCCTTGGAGTCATGCGAATCTCAGCTTCTTTTCTTTTCTTTTCTTTTCTTTTCTTTTCAAGTATGTTTCCAGGCCTCATGGTAGCAGGGAAAAAGCTTGAACATGTGACTTGGGTGTAAATTAAAGGCTCCAACAACTGAAGACAAATAAAAATAACCCACAATTTATTATTTTTTTAACCAAGGTTTTCAAGCCAACTTCATGACTTTGGGATCTGAATCACAACATTTGAATGCTTGGATTTGGCAATATTGAACACTACTTTTCTGACTACCTTTGTCTCTAGATTTTAAGCTCTTCAGTGTAGGGACTGTCTCTCAGTATATATGTATGTGTTTGGATAATGGTCAGCACAACAGGGCTCTTGTACTATAGATTACTATTAAAGGAAAGAATACATTGTTTTCAGCAGAAATCTTGATTCATTCTAAATGTATTTAACTGTATCTCAGAACATTGGGAACATCTATCCAAGTTTCTAAAAGGTGACCTCATTGTTTTGAAGGGAGTTAGTTATCTGGGAAACTGAAGGTATCAAAGTAACAAAATGAAGTAGTTTTGGCAGAAACTGAAACTTGAACAGCTTTCATTTTGCACAAGAGGTCACTAACAAATATCTCTAAATGGTTTCCTAGATAGATATATCTGTTTCAGTCACCAGTCAGGAAAGCAGTTTTTTCTTGATTGACACTCCTCCTTGAAAGTAGTTTCTAAAATTAACCTTGAGCTCTCTATGGTGCTTTTTGCTGAAATCCCAAGATTGTTGTTATTTTATCTGTGACTTAGAAAAGTGCCACAGCTATTCTCCCTGTAAGTGGAACACTAGATGTTTTGAAATCTGTGAATTTCTACATATGAAAAACAGTCTGTCCACTGTAGTATGATACTGACCTCTTGAAAGTGTATTTTAGCTTTTTGTCTCATTCAGAGAATGCTATAAAGCATATCTGAGGAGCTATTTAATTACTTATTTTATAAAATCACGCTTAACCTGCTTAGCAATTTAGCATTCTAACATGAGAGCTCAAATGCAGAATGGCTGTGCTTTTGGTGCACACATTATCTTCTATGATGCATCAGCCCAGCTGCAGGCACTGTACACCCACAATCCCTCACCTCTATTTTACATCAAAATAGGAAACAGATTTTAGCTGTAGAAACTCTAATTTAGGAACATGGCTTTAGAAACCTAAGAAATCATGTATCAGACAGGGTGAACAATTTACAGGAGCCTAAGTGCAAGAGTTTGCTGACATGTTCCTTAAGAAAATGTATGCAATTTGTAATGAAAATTGGTTCAGTGTAGACCAGAACAAACAGCACATGCTCTCTTGCTTTCTCTCTCATTCAAGTGATACATAACCTTCATTATAGAAGAAATTAGGTACATTAGGTCACAAATGTCAATGTCAGAGAGGAAATGGAGGGCAAAGGAAAGAAGATAGATGTACTAATTCACAGGGCAGGATCTTACTTATATGAAAGTCTAGGGTTCAGCAAATTCATGTTTTCCTTGTGTGTGTGTATGTGTATCACTTGAAATGGAAGTTTAAATTCAAACCTCACTAATATAGTACAGTGGGTGGGACAGGTTTCTGAGCATCATAATTTGGTGTGACACCTGGAGCTCAGCCATTCAAGCTGCTGGCCAGGGCTCTCAGAATGTAACACTGACCTCTCTGCATGCTCGATAAATATCCCTTTCCTGCATGCCTGTTGCATCAGGTATTGGTAATGAATCAATGGATCCTCTAGTTTTACAAAGACCATGGGCCAAGTTCTGCATTGTTATGCACCTTGTATAGTCACTTACACCAGTGCAAAATGGTAAAATTCCTAACTGCTCTCACTTGTCTTTAAAATCTGCAATGTCTTGTAGCTCTAACATATAGGATCTTGTTATCTAACACTGAGAGAAGTATTAATGGGGCACTCATCTGGTATCTGTGTGTTATCCTCAGTACTATGATGGTGGATGATGAATGACCTTCCTCTCTTACCCTAGTAAAAGTCAGCAGTACATATCGCTAAGTATCATGGTATTTTATGGTAAGCTCTTTCTATTACTCTTCAATCCTCTTATTAGGTTGTGACCCTAAATATTTTTTATTTGACATGGAGAAAACATAATCTTCCAATCTTTCCTGTGTTTAAATTGAATGGCAACTCTTCAAAATGAAACTATGTAAATCTTGGAAGATAAATTTTTGTTAGGGCTGTCGATTAATCACAGATAACTCACAAGATTAACTTTAAAAAATTAACTGCAATTAATCACAGTTTTAATCGTACTGTTAAACAATAGAATACCAATTAAAATGTATTAAATATTTTGGATGTTTTTCTACATTTTCATATCTATTCATTCTGTGTTGTAATTTAAATCAAAGTGTATATTATTTTTGATTATAAACATTTGCACTGTAAAAATGACAGACAAAAGAAATAGTTTTTTTTTCAATTCACCTCATACAAGTACTGTAGTGCAATCACTTTGTCATGAAAGTGCAATTTACAAATGCAGATTTTTTGTTACATACCGGCATTCAAAAACAAAACAGTGTAAAACTTCAGAGCCTACAAGTCCACTCAGTCCTACTTCTTGTTCAGACAATCTTTAAGACAAACATTTACAGGAGATAATGCTGCCCTCTTCTTATTTACAATGTCGCCAGAAAGTGAGAACAAGCATGTGCATGGCACTTCTGTAGTCGGCATTGCAAGGTATTTACGTGCCAGATATGCTAACCATTCATATGCCTCTTCATGCTTCGGCTACCATTCCAGAGGATATGCTTCCATGCTGATGACACTCGTTAAAAAAATAATGAATTAATTAAATTTGTGACTGAACTACTTGGGGGAGAATTGTATATCCCCTACTCTGTTTTACCCGCATTCTGCCATATATTTCACGTTATAGCTCTCTCGGATGATGACCCAGCACATGTTATTCATTTTAAGAACACTTTAACAGCAAAGAAGTGTTGACAAAATGCAAAGAAACTATCAATGTGAGATCTCTAAAGATAGCTATAGCACTTGAACCAAGGTTTAAGAATCTGAAGTGCCTCCCAAAATCTGAGAGGGACGAGGTGTTTTCAGAAGTCTTAAAAGAGCAACACTCTGATGTGGAAACTATAGAACCTGAACCATGAAAAAAGAAAATCAACCTTTTGCTGGTGGCATCTGACTCAGATAATTAAAATGAACATGTGTCAGTCCATACTGCTTTGGATTGTTATTGATTAGAAAGCATCATCAGCATGGACGCATGTCCCCTGGAAGGGTGGTTGAAGCCTGAAGGGACATATGAATCTTTAGTGCACCTGGCACGTAAATATGTTGCGATGTCGGCTACAACAATGCCATGTGAATGCCTGTTTTCACTTTCAGGTGACATTGTAAACAAGAAGCGGGCAGCATTATCTCCCATAAATATAAACAAACTTGTTTTTCTGAGCGATTGGGTGAACAAGAAGTAGGACTGAGTGGACTTGCAGGCTCTAAAATTTTACATTGTTTTATTTTTGAATGCAGGTTTTTTTACACAAATCTACATTTGTACGTTCAACTTTCACGATAAAGAGATTGCACTACAGTACTTGTATGAGGTGAATTGAAAAATACTATTTCTTTTGTTTTTTTACAGTTCAAATAATTGTAATAAAAAATAAATATAAAGTGAGCACTGTACACTTTGTATTCTGTGCTGTAATTGAAACAATATATTTGAAAATGTAGAAAACATCCCAAAATATTTAAATAAATGGTATTCTATTATTATTTAACAGTGAGATTAATCGTGCGATTAATCACAATTATTTTTTTTTATCGCTTGAGAGCCCTAATTTTTATACCACGCTTTACATGAATGTACAAAGATATATAAAGCTAGCTTCTGTGTCTCCAGTGGAACAATCCAATGTGCCTTCAATATGACAGGTATACTTCATATAAAGCAATTGTGCTTGGGAGGGAGGGGTCAGGTAATAATCTGAAATGATCATTGCATGGTGATTTATATTTTCAAAGTGGTGTAAAAGTCTGGCTCCATTTGAAATCAATAGCAAAATTCACATTGACATCAGCAGTGCCTGGATCTCACCCAACTCACAAATTTATCTTCAACACCAGTACCCCCATAGGTAAGTGTTGTTACTCCCACTTTACAGAGGGGAAACTGAAGTGCAGACACCTGACTCCACAAAAGGAACTTAGGCAGTATGATGATTTTCAAATCCCTTCTCCTCATCAGGCATAGCATGGACTCAAGCAGGGCTCTCCCAAACCTGGGTGAGTGCTCTAACCACTGAGCTAAAGATTATAAGGGATTTCCTTCTTAACACACACACACTTGTGTGTGGCATTAGGCTGCCTATAAGCACACCTACGAGATCAGGCCCCACATGTGAGTTAGACTGAGAACTACCTCTCTTCCCCAGTTCATGGATCAGACTGTGGCTTAGGCAAGAGATAGACACCTAGAGGAGGGCAGCAGTACGCATGCCCAGAGACCAAAACATAAGCACCTTGGGAACTTTACTGCAAAAACTTAGGGTGCTGAATGAGTTTAAGTACCTACAGGGTGCAGCAGCAGCCAAGTGGGAATTTTGTGGGTTGCAGTAGTGCCTGAAAATGGGTCTTGGGTGCCTAAGGCTTGGGGGTAGGTGTCTATGTAACTTTGTGGGTCTGGGTTTTTAGTAATTTACCCAAACTCATATGATAAATTTTGCCATAAACTCAGATTAGAACTCAGGAGTGACACAATTTATTAGATCCTGCCAGTCTGTGATGTCTCCACATCCTTGACATATATTATCTACCATTTGTTTTGTGCCAACAGTGTGCTCAACACTGTACAAGACACACATAAAAAAGAAATGGGGCCAAATTCTGCTTTCACTTGCACTGGTGAACATCCAAAATAATGGAGTTATTCTAAACGTACAGAATTTGACCCATCATCCCAGCCCCCGGAAATTGCTGTTCCCAAATGTGCATTTTTCCCCAGGCGCCTTTGTTCTCATTTAGCTGCGTTGTGGTCAGTAGGTTTAGAGATATGTAATCAGGTGCGAGTGCAGTGAAGGTTGCTTTAAGGAGACAGTTTTTTTCTAATTACTTCAGCTTCCAGTGTAATGAGGGCTCTCTCTAGGCTGAAAGCAGTGACAAGGTCTGTGTTGTGGAGTGTAAACTATGGCAGTTCAAAGTGAGAGAAAGTCACAGTGCTCAGTCTGCCTTTGTCTAATGTAAAGACTATTCAGCCTCTATTTTTTGCTCCCATAATTTTATATCCACAAGCAATTGCAAGTGCTTACTTGAGGTGGGGGGTGCAGTTAATTGCAGGCACAAGTCACATGTAGATTCTAACTGTGATCAAATCCACAAGGCAATTAGCTATGTAGGGGAGAGATTTTCAAAGGCACAAGACCAGTTAGGAGCCCAGCTCCTGTTGAAAGTCAATAATATATGGGTGCCTAACTCCCCTATATGCCTTTAATAATCTCCTTAAATATTAATAACTGTATAATTTCACCTACAATTCATTCTACATGCAAAATTGTGGGTGAAAATGGAGAAGTAGGGTAACATTTTAAAAAGTACCTAAGTCCCATTTTAAAAGTCTGTTGCCTTTGAAAATGGCACTTAGGCTCCTAATTCACTTGGGTGCTTTTGAAAAGTTACCCTACAGGCCTTTTGCTAATTTATAGAACCGCCCTAATCCAAAGTGCACTAGAATCTGTGGGAGTCATTTCATTGGCTGCAATGGGCTGTGGATCAGACCCAGGTGCTTTATTTTTGGGGGGCTGTTTTTACTGAAGAGCCAAGCTCCCTGAGATGCCTGTAATTTTCAGTTACTCTTTCATTGTTGATTTTTATCCCCTCATTCATTAGTTTGTCTGTCACTGAAGTGGGATTGGGATGACTCACTCATGAAAGCACTTACTGATCAAGTTCTACAGGGGCTGAACCTTTGTTCTGTGTTTTAATCAGTAATTTTTAAATGCTTAAAGGTAAAAAGTTACCCAGCTGAACCTTCCTTTCATCAAACATTTCCTAGCAACAACACACCACAGTTGAAGATACTGTGGGACCTGGAAACATTTGATCTCTTAGAACAGAGCTGTGACACAAATCCTGCTGGAGCCCATGTAGAGTCTACCTCTTTCTTCCAAGTGGTGCCTTTTTAAATGCCTGATCAAGAGAAACAAATGGACATTTTCTTCTGCATAAAAAGATGTTCAAAATACATTTTTTCTTTCTCTCTTTCCCATATTTGCAGGCTGAAGCAGCAACATGACATATATTGGGTCAAACTACTGCCCAATACAATGTTGCTTTTCTGTTCACTCCAGTGGTCCCCAGCAGGGGATGAAGGAGACTATGAAAATGGAATACAGTTATTAGTGGGAGACACCTTTGAGCAAATTCATCCTCACACTGGTGCTAAGCCTAGTGCAGAAACTGAAAGGAGGCAGTTTATGCTTCTTCAGTTCTGGGCGGTAGAGAATGGCTTCCAGCACAGGCAGGGGTTAAGTTAAAGTAAGAGGCACAGGGGAAGTGAGGGGGAAGTGCCTCTCCCTGGCTTGGCTGAGAAGCACACAGCTCCTCCTCAGCAGGGGCATAGAAACTGAAGTTGCGTAAGTTAGATCAATTTACTACGGCAGTGTCAATCAGCCCCATGGCAGCTGGCTCCTCACTGCCATACTTCCTGTGGGGCATGCAGCAGCCAGGAAACTTGACCACAACAGGAACACCTACTCCTGTCTCTGATCCATCTTCTCTGGCCCACCACACCCCTGCACAGGGTCTTCTGTGGGGTGACACAGAGCGGTCTCTGTGCTTGAAGTAGAGGCTCCCTGCACTAGTGATATTTTCCAAGGGGTCCTTAAATCTGCCCTATGGCCTTTTAGCATGAAAGGCTATAAAGCAATTAGAAGTCTGGCCCTTAGTAATATTTTCATATTGCACAAGCTTTTGAATTTGTAATCACTCAATACTCTCTTTCATATTTACCACCTGTTTCACCAATGTTTCAAATAGCCTGTAACAATACATTTCTGGAATTAAGGGTTTGTAGTTGACAGGTTTAATGTTCTATCATTTGCTGCAACATAACCGCTTCATTAAATCAGTTTATCTAGCATCTTTCAGCTCTTGCACAAGTTGACTTGCCAACTGAAATGGCAAAAGGACACTGAACACATGTTGTATAAACTAACACAGTAAAATCAGGGAAAGAGCTAGAAAGGAATCAGTACAGTGGTCAGGTTCTTCAAGAGCCTACGTGGTCCAATCAAACACAAACAAATATTCTTTATAAATCAGGCACTCATATGTCCATTCCTGCACAGTCCTATCTAATTTTGGCTGATGCATTCCTCAGGTGATTGGAGATATGCTTGGTTACCCAAGGGTGAGACCAAAGCACATGAAGAGAAAAAGTTCCAAAAAGATCCTGTCTTTGTCTTCAAACTCTACCATTGATCTTATGAGATGCTGAGCACCTCCTGAAATGTGCTAAGTATCCTTGGCTCCCCCTGACTTAGATGAGAATTGAAGGCACTCAGCACCTTCTTGGACTGAGCCCTGAATCAAAAGTATTGGTTTGATTATGACTCGATGTTATGCTTGAAACAGTGATTTATACAGCTTTTGGTCAAAACACTCCTATACTAAAGCTGTAATGAAAATGAGAAAAGCTTGTTCAAGTATGAGCTAATGGTGTAAAACATTAATAGGTACAGCCGTCATACTTTTAAAAGTTTCATGCATTTTAAAGATTCCACCTGTTTGAGAGACATTCCCTTTATTTAAAATGGGGAATATTTCTTTAGGACCAGTAAGATCTCTGAAAATGGAAGTAATTTTTTAAAAGTAAAACCAGTGTATAATTTCCTAGATCCACACACTAGTTCCATTGGGTCCCCTACAGTTAATAGAATATCTTTAATTGCCTAAATACATATTTTAAAAGACACTAGTCTACAGTAATGGTTCAAAACCTATAGTGCTTTGAGTCTCTCCTGTATACTAGTTTGAGGACAGATTTATAGTTTTCCTTACAATACCCTTGTGTGGTGTTCTGAGGTCTGTGTTGGAAGTCAGAGCTATCACTTTTTAAGTGTGTATGTGAGTAGCTGTGCTGCTCCAGGAGCAGACCAAGGAGGGATTTGTGACTCTTGCTTCCTCTGCTCCGCACTTGTTCTAGATGGGAAAGTAATCTGCTACTGGTATATGCTACTGGGAGATTACTTCTTCCAGTCCGGCTTCTTTCACCAGGCCAGCTGGTATATGAAAAGGCCTGTGGAGCCCAGCCAAATCTCTACGCATTCCCAGCCCACCTCTGGGACATGGAATAGTGGACCCACAGAGGTCTGTTCTGCACTCAGCTTTGGGCTCGCTGGGCTCATATTCTGAGCAGGTGAATAAGAAGGAGCTGTGGAGCCTTTTGCTCCCATGTGTAGGACAAGGGATAATCTTGCCCTTTGTTCAGTTTAGTTAGGCTGCCATGGGTGTGAGGAATGGCCTTGGGCTATATGTGCATTGTAGGACGCAGGACATAACAGGTGAGTCGTCCTGTTCAATAGAAGAGGCTGCATGACAAACAGAAGCAAAAAGTTAAGATCTAAGCATGAGGATGAGCATCAAGGTGAGTAGGAATATGGGAGGTAGTGGGAGCGGCTGAAAGACACGTATCTCCCATTCATTTCTGATCAGGTTAATCTTCTTACTGCTTGACTTGAATGTGATTTTCCCTTTATTTATTACAAAGATTAAGTAACAGATGAGATGATTGCACAGAGAATATGACTGAACAGTATTGTCAACTACCTTAAATGCCTTTTGGGAGTTTCTAGGAGGGCTGGTCAATAATTCTCCAGGTAAACCTTTTGACAGAAAATTGGATTTTCAACTAAAGGAAATTTTTCACTGAACGTGTCTGACTTCCAAGGAAAAATTCAGATTTTTAATTGAATAAACAAAAACTCATACACTCCCAAGTTTTTGGTCTTCAGCCAAAAACCAAAATCTTTTTGGCTAAAAACATTTAGGCTTTCAATGAAAAGTCAAAATTTTCCATGAAGAAAAAAAAACATTTTCCATCCTGCTCTACTAACTAGTCTTTGCATGACCCATCATTTTTGTAGTATAATTGTTTTGAATATCAACAAAGCAATGGTATCAGCTCAATAATCCTTGCTTAGCAAGAGTAGTCTTTTTCAGTCATTTTATTTCCTGTCACTTACAAATAAAATTGACTTACAGAGACAGGGCTCTTCCATGTTATCCCCTTAGGATTTCAGTTTAGATTAAACAAGTACTTCAAATAATAATGAATCTTTCTGAAAAACAAACGTTTGTCTTCTCTAAACTGTGCAGTGGACTCCCATGAGCTTTACAAGTCAGTGAGCACTAATGTTATATAATGCACATGATAAGCCCTCTCTGCAAAGATAGTATGCAGCTGCTTATATTTAATTCAGACATATCAGGTTTGGTTGTGTTTCTTCGATTTTCATTTTTATTGTTTTTCCACCTTTAGAACCAAGTATCCATCAAAGTCTACATCTATACAGCTTGTTTGTCTTAAAGAAAGTCATTTATGGGAATCATTGCCCATGCTTTCGGAAGAAAAGGACAGTTCCGAGCAGTGGAACCTGCTGTCCAACTTGTGTGTTCACAGTAGGGAAATTTTTTTGCAGGTTTTTAGATATTGGCTTCCATATTTTCACCTGCAGTTTAGGTTGTTGAAATGTCTATGTAATTGAAAGCACGTACAGGAGCTTATGTGCTAAGCGACATAATTTGAACCCACATATAAATGTAGATGTAAAGTTATATCCTAGGTTAATTGCTTTTGCAGTTGTTCAGGCACAAATCCAGAGGATCCATTAAGGTCAGGATGACCACAGCCGTAAAAGTACAATCTGAAGCTTCTCATGCCCCAGACTATGGTCGTGCTTAGTAAATAGAGGGAAGTAGGAAGTTTTCCTGACCTCTGCTACTGCTGATTGGAGGACTGTGTGACCTGCCCATCCACCAGAAGATGTCATGGAATTTGAAAGAGGGCAGAGAACCTCCCACTAAAAATGTCAGATACAGTAAATTATTGCTTACTAAAGGTGTTGGATGGATGGATGGATGGATGAAGATAACTTGCAGGTCACTGTGGCCCAACAGAAGATGACAAAATGTGAATGGAACCTGGGTCTGTAAGGGAGATATGAAGTACAGCTGAGGCATCTTTGATACTCACAAAGCTGGAGCCTATGTCTGCAAAACACAAAGAATTCATTTCTGAAATGGAAACCAAAGCTATGTGGATTTCTGGCCTAGCATTATCTTCAGGGCCAAGTTGAGATATACTAACTTAGCAACATAAAGTGCTGGCAGTCGATGTAACTAACATCCAGCTGGAGTCAAGGGCCTTTTAAGAAAGGGAGAAGTTACTGAATCTGATCTCCAGCTGTCCCAAAATGGCAACTGACACTCTTCTCATTTCCTAAAGAAAGACAGCTTAGCAGCAGCCTTTTATACAGCCAAGTGGGTTTGGCTTTCACAATTTCCAGGGATAAAGTGCAGACTTTACAGAGCTCCACCCCACCCCACTGCCAAGTGCACAGAAGTTTGTATTGGGTGTTTCTTAAAGCCACATGCTCTACCAGTGTCTTCATTGTCTACTCCTGGGATAAACCTGGCTCGGTGTGGCACTCTGTCCCCCTCTAGAGGGTGGCTAGGCCAGCTAGAGATTGATGAACCTGTTACAGGCTTGCGTAAGAGAGATGCATTTTTTTAGTTCACGCAGTAGAGGCTCATGCATTAAGCTCAAGAGATCCCAGGTTTGATCTCTGATTATGACAACCGGGCTGGTCGGTGTTACAGTTGTAATACTGCAGAATAGAAGAAACTATAGAAATGTAAAAAGAAAAATTCCAAGGCCGAAGAGGGCAATTACAGGCAATGATCTCCTTCCAGCTAAGGCGTAGCTTATTGCAGGACAAAGTCCCAGGAGATATGCCCCCAGAAGTCCTAGTCACATATACGGGGGTGAGAGGTGCAGCACCAGTGAGGACCCAGTAACTCCAGTGTGGCCACTCAAACCCAAGGTACACTAAACTGGATGCTCAAAGCTGAGTGCTGATCACCCAGGTTAACTCTGCAATGAAGATGACATTATGACTGGAAATTGACTTCTGCACATACTATGCCCTCTGAAGACATCAGCTTTGTGCCAGAAAGTATTGCTCAGTCTACAGTATGAAGACTTTAGAAACAGTCTATCACTTCTTAAAATTGTCCTGACAATCCTTACAACCAAGACAAGTGAAAGGGGCTTTTTACTGGTGAGTCATATTGAATGTGACTTAGAGAGCAAGCTTTGACCTGATACTATCCCTACTCTAATGACTGTCAATTTCAGTGAGAAAACTGTGAGCATGTACTGTACTCCCCAAGTAATCCCATAGCTAAAAAGTGTTAGCTAGGAAGCAAAGGGCAACCTCAAACTCTTCCAGCTGGAAGGAGAGGGACTGAAAAACAGTCATTGGGACACCAAAATCTGAATTTAAGGACTTCCCTGGGAGGTTTGCTTGAGTAAGGACTTCAGGATATGGTCCAATAAAACAATTGCAATAAAAAACACCCTTGTGTGGTGTTCTGAGGTCCGTGTTGGAACTGAGAGCTATTACTTTTTGAGTATGTGTGTGTGACACAGAGAGAGAGAGAGAGAGAGAGAGAGAGAGAGATTTATTTCTGGTGCTGCTTGCATGCTCCATAAGGAAGTCTGCCATTCTGTGTCTCAGCAGCAGTCAATTAGCAGACAGCTAGGTGTAGAGTAAGGTGGGGTGAATTGTGCCTCTGTTTAGGGAGCAGCCTGCTTAGTCTCTCTCTGATTTTGGTGCTTGTGTGTTATCATTCTGAATTCTAAGAAATAAATTACATAGTGTTATGTTTCAATTTTCCATCAAGACTATTTGTTAGATAAAAACGTCTTTGTATATATACTGTAAAATATAACATCATGAAACTTCAAACAAATAAAAAAGAATCTGAGACAGGAAGGAAAAAAGGTTATAGATATCAGGGTCAATGATAGTCATGTTAACAATGAGGGTTTGTCAGAAAATGGGGGGGGGGTTCCATGGAAAATTTCAACTTTTCTTCAACAAAAATGTAAATTTTTCAGGTTTTGGCAGAAAAGTTTTCAATATTGGGGGTTTGGTTTTCAGGTGAAAAATTGAAAAATTCCAAGGACAGCAGACACGGTCTGCAAAAATCTTCATTTTTGCAGAAAATCTGATGTTCTTTTGAAAAAAAAATTGATGGAAAAATTTCCATCAGCCCTACTAACAATATTTAATATATGGCGGGCTGGGAGTCTGCTCTCCCCTCAGCTCCTTGGGCAGAAACCCCTCTCTCTTGAGGCAAGATTGAGATGGACACTCCATGAAATGAACCTTATGAATTTTTCAGCTGGTTCTTTCCAGTCCCCTCTTTGTTTGTTTGTTTTTTCTGGCTGAGGGAGGAAGTAGTGGATATTTAGGCATTTGATCTACTATCTTTACAATCTCTTCACCGTGCAAATGCAATGCTCTTTAATGAGCGTACTCTTTTCTTTGTGCATTTGGAAACAGAATATTTTTACATGTGTTTTTTTTTATAAGGGAAAAACAGTAAGAAGGGGTGATTGTCCCCCTAAACTCTGAAAAGAAAAGCTAGGATTACTTAGCATGTCCCGGCAAAGAAAGGTATCCCATTCTAGGGATCTTCACTGAGAGTCTGTAGATGTTTCCTGCATCAGTGGAAGGGGTTTTTCCGTCGATGTAGTTAAACCCACCTTTCTACAGTGGGGATTAGTTCCACCTAACTGCACCACACAGGATGTGAAATTTTTCACAGCTCTGAATGATGTGGCCAGGTTGACCTAAGTTTTAGGTGTAGCTCAGGCCTGAGTTATTTTTCAGTAATGCCAGTAGCTCCTGTACATACAGAAAGGTTGCTGAAAAGCGAAACACAGCTTTTCACAGCTCCGATAGTAGAAATATCAATACTGTACCTTTAAAATTACCTAGTCCTTTAATCCAATATTCCTGATTCCCATTGTGCAGGCTTCTGCCTTCTCATTTCATAGAATCATAGAATATCAGGTTGGAAGGGACCTCAGAGGTCATCTAGTCCAACCCCCTGCTCAAAGCAGGACCAATCCCCAATTTTTGCCCCGATCCCTAAATGGCCCCCTCAAAGATTAAACTCACAACCCTGGGTTTAGCAGGCCAATGCTCAAACCACTGAGCTATCCCTCCCCACACATTTACTTGTGTGTGTGTTTTTTTTTTATTGGTTCCTGAATGTTCAGCTTTTATTAATTATTCTATTTGTATTACAGTAGTGCCTAGGGACCAACCAAGAATGAGGCCCCATTGTGCTAGGCACTGTACAAAGTACTAGATGACCTCTGTCCCAAAGACCTTACCATCTAAATAGATAAGACAGTCAGGGGTTGGGGGAATGAGATGTGACCTACAAGCAATGTGATGGTGGCAAATAGCATGCAGATTTTTTTTTTCCTTCCCTTTGTGGGTATGTGGCAGCAGGGGTAGATTTAGTGGGGGTTTTATTGTTGTTTTAATTCTTTGGGTGGGGTTTTGATAGGACTCAGAGGAGACTCACTACATGGAAAGACAAAGGAAGGCAGAGGATATAAAAGGGACGGGGAGTGGAGGAGAGCATGGAAGGCAGCTGAAGACATGGAGGGCAGGGGTGGGAAGGAATTGGAGCAAACAGCCAATCAGCATGAAGCAAAGAACATGCAGAGTGAAAACTGCCTGCTGACATTTGGCGCATTGGTGAGGGTCTCTGATGCAGAACCTGCTGAAATTGTTCCTGTGTCTACTCCTTCTGGCTTCACTTCCTCCTTGCTGGAATTTCTTCTTTCCTCAGCCCATGTGATTGCTTCATGGGTCCTAGTGCTCCTGAAGGTGGAGGGGAGGTTACCTCTGCACAGTCCTGGGTCCAGGAGTATTATGGGCAAGTATCTTATGTTTAGCTACAAACTAAAACCCAATTCTCTCAACACACATGTGGAGCTTGATCCTGCACTAGTGCAGTCATTGGAAGCAGTTGAGCAAAAAACCTAACTAGCTTCAAGACTGAGCTTGATAAGTTTATGGAGGAGTTGGTATGACAGGACTGCCTATGATGGGATGTGTGGCCCTTAGGTGACTGCCAGAAGCACAAATCCCCAAATCTGGAGACGGGACACTAAATGACGGCACAGAGAATTCTTTCCCAGCTATCTGCCTGGTGGCTCTTGCCCACATGCTCACGGTCTAACTGATTGCCATATTTGGGGTCGGGAAGGAATTTCCCCCCAAGTCAGATTGGCAGAAACCATGGGGGGGCTTTCACCTTCCTCTGCAGCATGGGACCTGGGTCACTTGCAGATTTATATTCGTGTAAATGGTAAATTCTCTGTAACTTGTAATCTATAAACCATGATTTCAGGACTTCAGTAACTCAGCCAGAGATTCTGGGTCTATTACAGGAGTGGGTGGATGAGGTTCTGTGGCCTGCAATGTGCAGGAGGTCTGACTAGATGATCACGATGGTCCCTTCTGACCTTAAGGTCTGAGTCTGAGACTTCAATGGGTGCAGGATTAGGGAATGAGAAGCAGCCTCATTGAAATCACACAGGGAACTCAGTGGGGTTACTCTCATGTGTAAGTGTTTCCAGGACTAGGATTTAAAGGCCTGATCCTGAAATTGTTTACTACTGTGAGGAATCTCACTGAAGTCTGTGAGGGCCTAGTAGTGTTTGCGGGATTGGGTCCTAAGAAACTCTCCAAATGCAAAACAGTTTTCTGAGATTTGTTTGTTTAACAAATGAAATCAGACTTTTTTTTCCCAAAACACTTTGTATTTTATTTAAGATTAAATTATGGCTAGACTTTCCAAAGGAGCCTGTAGGAGTTCAGCACCCAAATCCCAACCTGAGTGCTAATCCCACCACACGATCCATTGTCTACAGCCAAGCTCTGAGATACAACCGCATTTGCTCCAATCCCTCAGACAGAGACAAACACCTACAAGATCTCTATCAAGCATTCTTAAAACTACAATACCTACCTGCTGAAGTGAAAAAACAGATTAACAGAGCCAGAAGAGTACCCAGAAGTCACCTACTACAGGACAGGCCCAACAAAGAAAATAACAGAACGCCACTAGCTGTCACCTTCAGCACCCAACTAAAACCTCTCTAGCGCATCATCAAAGATCTACAACCTATCGTGAAGGACGACCCATCACTCTCACAGATCTTGGGAGACAGGCCAGTCCTCGCTTACAGACAACCCCCCAACCTGAAGCAAATACTCTCCAGGAACCACACACCACAAAACAAAAACACTAACCCAGGAACCTATCCTTGCAACAAAGCCAGTTGCCAACTCTGTCCACATATTTATTCAAGTGACACAATCATAGGACCTAATCACATTAGCCTCTTACTCCACCTTTTCATGTTATCTGTATGTATGTATGTGTATATATATATATCTTCTTACTATATGTTCCATTCTATGCATCCAATGAAGTGGGTTGTAGCCCATGAAAGCTTTTGCTCTAATAAATTTGTTAGTCTCTAAGGTGCCACAAGTACTCCTGTTCTTTTTGCAGATACAGACTAACACCGCTGCTACTCTAGTCCCTGTTAATGTTACGTTAGTTTCTAAAAAGGAAAAGTTTGTATCATGCTGCTAGAGGGACTAAGGAACATTTATTATTCTGTGGCTCAAATGTGTTCTGCTCATTTGGAATAGTTAAGGCTTCTGCCGCAGCATTTACTTGACATTCCCTTACTCTTGTGTTTAATTTGATCATTATTAAGAAAGGAAGCTGTTGTAACGCAATCCAGTGTCTCTCAGATGAAATACATCACAGGCAGATTGTTTGTTTGTTTGTTTTTGTTTTGAGGTCAGAGGTGGATTACAGTTTTGTGGGGCCCTGGGCCAGAGCAAGTGAGGGCCTGTCCCCACCCCTTCTGCCTGCAGTTCCCACGCTGGTACTCCTGCTGGGAAAATGGGGTTGGGGCACAGGGGCTTGCCCCACTCCACCCCCCTGTCCGGGACGCCTGCCGGGGAGTGGAATTGGGGCACGGGGGTGCCCATTTTTCCAGGGGCCCCCAATTAGCTGGAGTCCCTGGGCGTAGGCCCCGTTGGCCCAGTGGCTAATCCGCCACTGTTTGTGGTGGCTTGTGTAGAGTTTCAAGACTTCTAAAAACTCTGATCTAGTGCTTAGTTTTGATGTGATAGGAATCTGTTATCCACATGATCTTGTTACACGTTTTCTTTAATGTAATATTACAGTGGTGCCAAATTCTTAAGGAGCCACAAGCATAACCAGATGCAATTCCACTGCAGTCAATGTAGTTGTGACTGCAAGTTAATGTGCTTATTTATCATTTTGGACAGAGGCCTGGAATGAAGTGGGGCAGCTAGTTGCTGTCAGTGATTGCTGTAGTGGAGAACAAAGAATTCGGGGCCTGTTCCCTATATTTTAAGTCCTCTCTGCCCCTCCCCGAAATAGAGAAGGAAATAGGAGATGTATCCCCTCCCCTGTACCAAAAGCCTCAATGGGCTTCAGGGTGGCAAAAAACAAAACCAGCTCCCACACTTCTTGGGTGCCAAAAACCCCAGCTATTCCCTACACAGCTACCAAAGCTTTCGGTTTTCCCTGATAAACTCTGCTATGCAGTTATTCACTGTCACTATACGGGGGAAAGTGGTGGCACAGAGAGAATTGAAAATCTGGGGACAGTGTCAAATTGAATATAAAATCAAAAGGAAAAACAAGGGATGCTGCACATATTGTACTGTGTTGGGACAGGGGGAGGAGGTAATAAAGTGGTGAGATGCTGAGGGCAATGCCACACAGGACGCTGGGGTTCCTGTGCATAATTTAGGGGCTCCTGCTGTGTGATTTTGATCTGGTTTGCCACAGAGCACACAGGGCCTTCACCATCCATAACAGGCTACAAAAAATATCTCCACTCAAGATTATCCTACCTCCTTTCCAGGTTCCAGCATCTAATTAATCTGGGCTTGGTGCCTCATCAACGAGTAATTACTCATCCTTTTGGCATTTTCATAAAGCTATTTAATCTTTCTTTCCCCTGCAGGAAAAAGTCTCATAGTCTGCAGGTGTCATTTTTAGTTTCTTTTTAGTAGGGGGATAACAAATTCATTTAGGGACACCGTACTGTAACCTTGCTCACTCATTAGCGCTTCACTTGTGTTCTCACTAGCGCTGTGAAACTTTTTGCCTCGCTGTAGTGGACTTTAGCAAATTACTCTGGGAAACAAGGCCTTTAATATTTAATAGGCGCACCTATCACTTCCCTCAAGCTTTCCATCCATAGAATTCAAAGTGATTTCAGTATTTGTTTTACCGTAGCGCCTACATGACCTGACAGAGTCTGGGGCCCTGTTGTACTGGGCATTGTACGAACATGTAACGAGAAATGTCCCTGTCCCAAAGAGCCTACAGTCCAACAGACAAGACCACGAAAGGAGGTGCAGGGGAAAATGGGGGCCCAGAGAGGTGAAGTGTTTTCTTTGCGGTCACAGAGCAAATTAATAGAATTCAAGACTTTGTCTGCATTTGAGAATAGCTCCGATTCAGCAGGTAGTGACCAGGGATCAATGTCACTGCACTGCTGCCAACCTGTAAGTGTAGAAAGGGACATGTAGGGAGTTGTGCTGATGGAGCTAATCATAGATTTCCCCCCTTTTTGGTGTGGATACAGTAATAAGCATAACGGCCTCCAGTTAATAAATAATTCAAGTGTTCTTCCATACACGTTAGTAACATCATTTAGAAATATTCACCGTATTCCTTAACTGTCTCAGAACCAAATGTGTCATAGAAAGGAACAGCATAGAAATTGCTGGTACAAGATGGGAATGCAGACTGCAGCCTTTGCTGGCATGTGGTGTAGAGTGTCCAGGTGTCTGGTTTTCAACTGGAAAGTCCGGTTGAAAAGGGGACCGGTCAGATCTACTGACCAGACACCCAAAGTCTGGTTACTGTGGGCGGGAAGCGCCGAGTCATCACCTGCATCAGCCCCTACTCAGCCAGGGCCACCTCCTACTTGCATCAAGCGGCTGCAGCTCCCAGCCCCAGCTCTGTAGACGAGTTCCTTCTGGACCCCACAGGGAGATGGGGAAAGCAGTGAGCGACAGAGGGAGGAGGAAAGAGGAGCATACAGGGGCAGGGCCTCAGGGGCAAGGGGCAGGAAGGGGCGGGGCCTCAGGGAAAGGGGAAAGGGAAGGACGGGGCCTTGGGCGAAGGGGGGTTCCAACACTCCTGCTGGAGTGTCCAGTTTTTAAATATTACAAAGTTGGTAACTCTAGTGTGTAGTGCTCTGCACGTTATGCTGGTTTTCCACCTGAGGTATGCTAGTCTAAAGAGCAAGTCACAGCCAAACCCCCAGCTTGTTGCAGGCCTCTCCCTACACTATGACTTACCATCCAGGCCTAGCAGTAATTTGGAGCCATTTTGCTTTCTGTATGTCTTGTGGGAGGCTCCCACACAAGCAAGCAGAAGGCAGAGAAGAAGAAAGTATTGAAATCCCCATCCCCATGTAAAGGGGAAGCCCTCAACAAGAGGGAGGGAGGAAATTAGATATAGACTCCGCAGAAGCTAGGAGAAGGGGATGTAATGTTGCTTAGCTTCCTCGTAGCCAGGAAGATGGCAGCCCTAGTAGGTGGCAGATGGGCAATAACTTGTGGCATGACTCTCGCTGGCATACTGCACACCTCACCTTGGAAGGAGGACAGCTTGAACACCCACCGCTGTCCTGGCACGTGGTGGCACCACTGTTAGTTGAAGCAAAGTAAGCTTGTGGGATGTGGCTGGGGATAAAGTTGTCCATCCAGGGAGATGGGGGAAGCTGGAAAGAAGAGTCTGTTGGGGGACCTGAAAATGCGGTGGAGCTGGACTTAATATAATCTGCCCATTATGATGCATGGAAAAATCAAAATGGCCTTGTTGGAGAATGCTTCTTCCAGACACCACCATCCCATGTACACAGCTGAATTGGTCTAATTCAGTAAAACAAAATTTGCTGATCTTCCTACCAGATGGACTATTGGCATGACTGCACTGAGCAAAGATGTCAGGAGCTGTGTCAAGGAATCATTTAGGATGGTAGAAGCAATCTAGTAACCAGAAGAACAAAATGATACAGAATGAACCACCACATAAAGGTTAACTGGGGGGCACAACTATAAATAACCATTAAATAGAGCAAGCTAGCTCAGCTGGTGAAGAATTTTTCAGTTTACAAAGGGATTAATAAAATGCAATGACTGATAGCATAGGACAGGAGGTGCAGAACAGGAACAGAATTGTGCAAATCCATTTTTTGTAATTTTCTTGCTTTGTGAACAGGGAGGATATTTACGTGATTACAGAGTTAGAACAGAAAGGATTAGGACATCTGCAGAATGCTCCTGAAATAGTTAGCATGAAGTTAAAAAGATATTACAGCGGACAAGGAACAGGGAACAAAAGGGCTAGAAAATGTTAGCATGAAAATTGGAGAACCTACAGCAGACATTTCCTCAGTTCTAAAATAGGTAAGATGGCACTGCTATTTCATCAGAAATATGGAAATGGGAAGAAGCCAAGATCCAGTGCGCTTGGCCTCAAGTTTACAGAACGCTGGAGAAAAACCAAATCTTGTAAGGTAACAGAGGAGGAAGGTTTGGAACATTACAGTTTCAGTGGAACAAAGGCTGCATGGCTTTAGGGAGAGGGGAAAAGGGTCCCTTAATAAGAGCTGATTTGTGCCTTTGGGCACAGCCCAGGGCAAAGAATGGTATATTATCTGCACCTCTGTCTCCTGTTCCCATCTTCTTCCGGGGAGCCAAGTCAATTACTGCAGCCCTAAAAAGGATGTTGCTTAATTCCCCCCCTTACATGAGCAAGCTTCTATCATGCCTGCCTCAGAAAATGGTGCCAGTATTCAGAATACAGTGTTCCTAGGGGCCCCCTCTGTAGTGATCCCCCTCTGAAACCACCCCACCATTTATCCCATCTTGCCCCTTCCCTCCTGGGCCAAACTCCCCATGCTTAGGGCTCCGACCAGTCTGTGTGCCTGCCGAGGGAAAGAGAGAGAGTGGTGTATCTAATTTGGGTGAATCAAGGCTGTGAGTACCCTCACAATACTGCCTCTGTCTGTTGTTTCTTTAGCTTATGCAGATGTGCCCTTGAGGGTCTCCTCCTGCACACTGGCCAACCAGCTCGGCCAGAGAAGGAGATGAATCAGGAGGAGTAAGGAGTAAGTAACGTTTAGGGCAGGGCTGTCAAGCAATTAAAAAAATTAATCACAATTAATCACACTATTAATCACACTGTTAAACAATAACAGAATAACGTTTATTTAAATAGTTTTGGATGTTTTCTACATTTTCAAATTAATTGATTTTACTTATAACAGAATACAAAGTGTACAGTGCTCACTTAATTTTTTTATTACAAATATTTGCACTGTAAAAAACAAAAGAAATAGTATTTTTCAATTCACCTCATACAAGTACTGTAATGCAATCTCTTTATCATGAAAGTTGAACTTACAAATGTAGAATTATGTACAAAAAATTAACTGCATTCAAAAATAAAACAATGTAAGACTTTAGAACCTACAGGTCCACTCAGTCCTATTTCTTGTTCAGCCGATCGCTCAAACAGACAAGTTTGTTTACATTTGTGGGAGATAATGCTGCCAGCTTCTTGTTTACAATGTCACCTGAAAGTGAGAGCATGGCACTGTTGTAGCCAGAGTCGCAAGATATTTATGTGCCAGATGCACTAAAGATTCATATGTCCTTTCATGCTTCAATCACCATTTGAGAGGACATGCGTCCACGCTGATAACGGGTTCTGCTCGATAACCATCGAAAGCAATGTGGACCGATGCACGTTCATTTTCATCATCTGAGTCAGTCAGATGCCACCAGCAGAAGGTTGATTTTCTCTTTTGGTGGTTCGTGTTCCGTAATTTTCTCATTGGAGTGTTACTCTTTTAAGACTTCTGAAAGCATTCTCCACACCTCATCCCTCTCAAATTTTGGAAGGCACTTCAGATTCTTAAACCTTGGGTCGAGTGATGTAGCAATCTTTAGAAATCTTACATTGGTACCTTCTTTGCGTTTTGTCAAATCTGCAATGAAAATGGTCTTAAAACGAACAACATGTGCTGGGTCAACATCCGAAACTACTATAACATGAAATATATGGCAGAATGCAGGTAAAACAGATTAGGAGACAAACAGTTCTCCCCCAAGAAGTTTAGTCATAAATTTAATTAATGCATTATTTTTTTAATGAGCATCATCAGCATGGAAGCATGGCATCCGGAATGGGGCCGAAGCATGAAGGGGATACAAATGTTTAGCATATCTGGCACATAAAGACCTTGCAATGCCAGCTACAAAAGTGCCATGTGAACATCTGTTCTCACTTTCAGGTGACATTGTAAACAAGAAGCGAGCAGCATTATCTCCCATAAATGTAAACAAATTTGTTTGCCTTAGCGATTGGCTGAACAAGAAGTAGGACTTAGTGGACTTGTAGGCTCTAAAGTTTTACATTGTTTTGGTTTTGAGTGCAGTTTTGTAAAAAAAATCTACATTTGTAAATTGCACTTTCACAATAAAGAGATTGCACTCAGTACTTGTATGAGGGGAATTGAAAAATACTATTTCTTTTGTTTGCCATTTTTACAGTGCAAATATCTGTAATTTAAAATAACAATATAAAGTGAGCATTGTCTACTTTGTATACTGTGTTGTAATTGAAATCCATATATTTGAAATATAGAAAAACATCCAAAAATATTTAATACATTTCAATTGGCATTCTATTGTTTAACAGTGCAATTAAAACTGCAATTAATCGCGATTAATTTTTTGAGTTAATCACATGCGTTAACTGCGATTAATTGCCAGCCCTAGTTTAGGGAGGTGCTGCAATCATCTGATGCTGCTGATAACGAGCAGAGAGCGTGGAGAGAGACAATCAATGAAAAACTGAAAATTGATAGCCAGGAGAGGAAACAAGGGCAGGAGTGGATGGTACAGCTGCTTGAAGATCAAACTGACATGCTGAGGTGATTGCATTGCAGGCAGAACACATCCGTCTTCACCTCCCACTGAAGTCCATACAGAACTGCCTTTCCTGCCCTTCCCAAACTCCCCATACACATTCCTCGCATATTCCTGGGCCATCGCTGTATCCCATGCAATCCACCCCTAGGGGACATGTTTCACAATGACAGCTGGAGAGCCTCCTTTCAAAAAGTACTATTCATTGGCCTGTCCCTTGCAGGAAATAGTAATGTTTATATAGCTGTTAAATATGCTTGTGCAACCACAACTATCAGTGGTGGATTAGCAAATGGGACCATGGGACCTGTGCTCAGGGGCCCCGGCTAACCGGGGGGCCCTGGAAAAATGGGTGCCCCACCTCCAAGAGACAAGAACCTGGACCATGTGGAGGAAGTCTCCTCACTCCAACCCTGCTCCCAGGCAGCAGGTGAGCGGGGCGGCGGAAGCCCCAGCGGCCAGACCCTGACTGTGGCCCTGGGACTGGAGGAGCTCTGGCTCCCTCCTGCAGCCTCAGCGCTGGGGGAGCTCTCACTCCCCGCTGCAACCATGGGGGCCCTGGTGGGGTGGGGAGACAGAGCTTCTCTGGTCTGGGGGCTGAAGTAGGGGGAGGATAAAAAGAGCAAACGGGGCCATAGTGGGGGCATAGAATGGGGGTGGGACCATGGGTAGAACAGGGACAGGGATGGGGGGGGAAGGGGCCAAACGGTGTAAGGCCATGAGCAGGACCACAGGTGGAAGGAGCGGAACAGGGGTGGGATCGCAAGTGACAGGTGTGGGGAGGGCCCTCCCCTCCCAATTGTTCTGGCCCAGGGCCCCACGAAACCTTAATGCACCTCTGGGAAATATAGGTGTGTTCTGCCTATAATTCTCTCCACTTACATAGTACTTTTATGGATAGATCTCAAAGACCTTTACAGAGGTAGTTAAACATATTTAGCCCCACTCTAATGATGGTGAAACTGAGGCATAGAGGTGTTAAGCGGTTTGCCCAAGGTAACACCACAAGAGGGCAGAAAAACCCAGGGTTGTGAGTTCAATCCCTTGAGGGAGCCATTTAGGGATCTGGGGCAAAAATTGGGGATTGGTCCTGCTTTGAGCAGGGGGTTGGACTTAGATGACCTCCTGAGGTCCCTTCCAACCCTGATATTCTATGATTCTAAGTAAGGAAGAAAATTAATGAGGAGAAATGCAGTCAAATGCCAAAGGATTTAGAACATGCTAGAACCTGGCCTAATTATAGATTGGAAAAAAGCTATTCAGTTTTGTCATAAATATAAAGGGAAGGGTAACCACCTTTCTGTATACAGAACTATAAAATCCCTCCGGGCCAGAGACAAAATCCTTTCACCTGTAAAGGGTTAAGAAGCTAAGATAACCTCACTGGCACCTGACCAAAATGACCAATGAGGAGACAAGATACTTTCAAAGCTGGAGGTGGGGGAGAAACAAAGGGTCTGTCTGTCTGTCTGTGTGATGCTTTTGCTGGGAACAGATCAGGAATGCTCTTCGTAACTCCTTAAAATAGTAAGTAATCTAGCTAGAAATGTGTTAGATTTCCTTTTGTTTAATGGCTGGTAAAATAGCTGTGCTGAATGGAATGTATATTCCTGGTTTTGTGTCTTTTTGTAACTTAAGGTTTTGCCTAGAGGGATTCTCTGTTTTGAATCTGATTACCCTGTACGGTATTTACTATCCTGATTTTACAGAGGTGATTCTTTTACTTTTTCTTTAATTAAAATTCTTCTTTTAAGAACCTGATTGCTTTTTCATTGTTCTTAAGATCCAAGGGTTTGGATCTGTGTTCACCTATGCAAATTGGTGAGGATTTTTATCAAGCCTTCCCCAGGAAAGGGGGTGTCGGGCTTGGGGAGATATTTTGGGGGGAAGACATCTCCAAGTGGGCTCTTTCCCTGTTCTTTGTTTAACATGCTTGGTGGTGGCAACATAGGGTTCAAGGACAAGGCAAAGTTTGTACCTTGAGAAAGTTTTTAACTTAAGCTGGTAAGAATAAGCTTAGGGGGTCTTTCACGCAGGTCCCCACATCTGTACCCTAGAGTCCAGAGTGAGGAAGGAACCTTGACAAATTTGGAGATAGATTTAGAATAATGAATCTGGGAGTGCAGACGGAAATGAGGGAATATCTGCTAATTGGACAGTTGCTGCTGCATGCGATTTGTGAAAAGCGATTTGTGAGTTAATTTAGAAATATCCCCTAAAGACTGCTGACAGGGGCTCAGTGCCACAAAAGAAGGGACACAATTGCTTCCCCCCAAGATTTTTGCACTTGCTCTGAGTTCCATATGTCTCTGAGCTGGGTGTAGGGAGCCATCTTGTACTCCTTAGCTGTGGTCCAGTGTTAGAGTGGGCTGGACTGTCACTCGGGCTGTGTTGGTAGCAATGCCACTGAAATTTGTCCAGACAGCAGGGTGGCTGGGCCAAATGGTGCTGTGATCAGGTGTGCAGGGAGCCGGTTCCTGTGTGGAGGAGCACAGGGAAGTCCGTTGAGAACTCCTCTTCTGGCAGCACTGTCTCATGCAATGTGTGGGTAAAAGACAAGGGAGACTCCCTGGCCAAAAGAGATGTAGGTTCCCTGCTGGGGGTGGAGGAGGGTACACACAGGCACTGGAATGGGGTCCCTACCGGGTAGGAGGGCAGCAGGGATTGGAATCACACACACCCCGAAGCACCCCCACCAAATATCTGAATTGGCTCCACTGCTGAGCAGGTGCCTTTCCCAACCTGCTCTGCAAACCACTGTTCAGACACTGAGGAGTGTTTAAACTCGCTGCTTTTCTGGAAGTTGGCTTTATTAACAAAAAAATCAACTTTAATCTTCTTCCCAAATCCTGCTCTGAGTCCTGGCATCAGGATTGCTCAGCCCCTACCTTAGATCTTCTCTGTCCCAGAGAGCCACCAGGCACCTCCATCAGTGTGTCTGCAACACCCACTTAACTTATTCCCCAAAGGATTGATACTTGCTAAGAAGGTGGTGTGCTACAGGAAAACATTGTTACATAGAGTTATACAAGACAACATGAGGTTCAAGGCCTCACGGAGATCACTGCTCTGCAGGAATAAATAGCAAGAGCAGAATTCTAACACCATTACTCATGTTGAATGGTACCTTAATCCACAGCTACTCTAAGGCCATGTCTACACTCGAGAGTTTACAGCAGCACGGCTGTACCGATGCAGCTGCGCTGCTCTAAGATTGCCCATGTAGCCGCTCTGTGCTGATGGGAGATCCCCCAATGAGTGGCAGCAGCTATGTCGGTGGAAGAACATCTAGTGCCAACGTAGGGCTGTCCACACCAGCACTTCTGTTGGTGTAATTTGTCACTCAGAGGTGTGGGTTTTTTCACACCCTTAAGTGACAAAAGTGCAAGTATAGACATAGCCTAATTGAAATCTATGGACCCACTTATGAAGCAAGGTGCAGCTCAACATAAGAAAGGGTGTCAAAACCTAGCCACAAGTATGGTGACCAGCAGATGTATGCGCCATATTTTCAAAGGTACTTAGGTACCTAAAGATACAGCAAGGCACCTAGTGGGATTTTCAAAAGTTAGGCTAGGCACCTAACTCCCACTGAAATCAATGTCAAATAGGCACCTATCCCACTTAGGTGCTTTTGGAGATCCCACTAGGCACCTTGCTGCATCTTAGGCACCCAAATACCTTTTGAAAGTCTGGCCATATATCACCATTTCAAGCTCACCAAGGAATCAACAGGGGAAATAGACAAAGAGTTGAGGGTCATGGAAGAGGTCGTTAGTGCACACAGAACAGTCCCTCAGCTTTTTGAAAACTTAACTAGATTCCGCTCTGCAAGTCACGGGATTCTGAGAGAAAAAAAAACCAAACTGCTGAGTTTATGAAAAGTTTCACTAAATGTATGTAGGTTCACAGCCATTTTTCTCCAGTTCTACTTTGCACTCCTGGAGGAATGCAATATAGAGTCAATGAAAGGAGAGTGCATATGTAACCTGCGTTGCTTGCATTGCAGTATTTCATAGTGTGAATAAGGGAAGAAATAGTGGCAATAGTACATAGCTATTATCTTTATTCTAGGGGACTTTGTGTGCCTGCAGACTTGCCAGAGCTGGGCATGGTGACTCTGACTGGACTAGAATCATCCAGAAATTGGATCTGAGGTGGGGGGGCTGCTAGGCATGCTCATTAACTGATTGAGACTATTTGAGTGATTTCCATTTTGGGCAAGCAGCCTGACAGGACACAAGGAGGAGTTTATAAATAGGGGGGGTTGGAGCCAGCCTGGAGGAATCAGTTGTGGAATGGTGCAAGGAGCAGAAGGGGCTGTTCCCTCACCCCACAAGAGAAGCAAAGGAGGACTAGAATTGCTGCAGGCTGCACATTGCAGACTATTGATGCACAGCCTTCTTCAACCCAACCCCCAGCCCTGAGCCTGCTCCCACACCCCAAACCCCTTGGCCCCACCTGGAGCCCCCTCCTGCACCCCAAAACCATCATCCCCAGCCCACACCCCCAGCTGGAGCCCTCACCCACTCCTGCACCCCAACCCTCTGCTCCAGCGCTGAGCCCCCTCCCACACCCTGAACCCCTCATTTCTGGCCCCACCCGGAGCCTAAGGAAAGACCCGAGTCACCGTGCTCCCCTGCGGGAATGTGTGGCCTGCAACTTATTTTTTCTGTAGGTCAATGGCCCCTGATAGAAAAAAGGTTCCCCACCCCTGCCCTACAGTGAGTGAGAAGGGCTGGGCCAAGGTGGGAAGGTCAAGAGTGTTAGGCCATAGCCCTGCTCCCTTGCTAACAAAGTGTTTTGTGCACTGAGAGCATACATTGCACCTTTAGCTGCTTAGGCCTGTGCTCCCGGGGGCACAGTGTCTGCCATAGGAAGAAGGCCTAGTGCACCACCCCTTCTTACTGCTCTGTCCCTCGGTGACTGCGGTAGTTTGTCAGAATGCTACCAGAGCTTATTAAGCAGCATGTTACTGACTAGTCTAAGGGAACATGCAACCGGTCATGCAGGGTCTCCTAAGATAGTATGTTAAAGCACTGATTTTTAGTTTGAGCAAATTGCGTTTAAAATTCTACACAGCAAATTAGAGCAATAAATGCTTCAGGGGTGTGATGTATTGTAAGGTCTTCACATTATTAATGACCTTGGGTCTTTAAATGCTGCTAATATGGTTGGTGTTGTTGGGCGATGGTGTTATATGACGTGTGAGGGACATTATGCAGAAAGCAGATGCCTGGAGCAAGACAGCAATCACTAAGTCTTGGGTTATTTTATTGAACCTAATGCACCCTTTAATGACACTCGGTCCTGGGTGCAGTTTACGGTATCTTCTGACACAGTGCACATTACTTGTTGTGACTAAGTAACTGGTAAAAACTGGCCATGCAGCAGTAGAATGCTTCTAAATATCAGTTCATAATGACAATATTACAAGACTAAAGCACTGGGGAGGCAGCGTGATCCAGTGGACAGAGCACTGCAGGAGGATGGGAGGCCCAGTTCTATCCTTGGCTCTGCCACTGAGCTGCTGCGTATTATTTCCCCTTCCACCCTTTCTCTGTCTTGTCTATTTAGACCGTAAGCTCTTCAGGACAGTGACTGTTACTTACCATGTGTTTAGTGTCTGGTGTCTAGTTAGCAGGGGTTCTCAATCAGCTGGGCCTCCAGACACTGTTGTAACACAAATAATATCTAATCAGTTTTCTGTGTCTGCAGTTTGAATTACAAGAAACACTCGAGTGTTCAGAATAGCTACTATGTTGAATGCACTCAGATGCACTCAGGGTGTAGGATACAGCTCTAGATAGAATAGAATATCTCCATGTAAGTAAGTGGTCAAAACAAGGCTGGTGAAATATCATGAGGAAAGTAACACGTTCTTAAAAAGTGCAGGGAAAAATATAGGTTTTTGAGCATAGTTGGATGGGGGTGTGGAGCTCTAGGAGACAGAATACCTCCAGGATACCAGAATACCTCGAAGAACACAGGAGGGAGGGAACTCTGAAGTGTGGGTTCTGCCCAGTGTGGACTGTCTCCAACACTTTCCACTAGAGGCAGTCAGACAACCATGGACACAAGTCTGGCCATGCCCAGAAACCAGACTAACCACACCACTTTGAGCCCATAGACCATCACCAGGTATACTAACCAGCACTCTCACTCTTCTAGACCATTTATGTCCTTGTCGACTCTTGTGGTGTCATCTTTCTCCTCAGCCAATAATCCCAGATGCAGTGACACGTTTTCATCTTCTCTCTCAACCATTTCCGTACTTTCTTCCATGCTGCATTCTATGTGTGGAATTTCCTTTCCTGGCTGGTTTGCAAAGGCCGGTGCCTTCTCCTTATTCAAATACATCCTGGATACCCACTTCTACTATGTCACCTACAAGAAACCAAATGGTTGATGTCAATGAGGCTGTGAGGGAGATGGGGAATAGTGCATACATCTTTATGTTAAAATAAATTACCTGTATTTAAAATGTTACATTATCAGCACATGGCCAATTACCAGCCACCACTGTGCTGTATAGATTACTGCTTTCCTCTGTGTTAATTTGAATTAATTTTTCTGAGTGTCCCTATGTAGACAAACCCTAAATTAGAATAGAGTAAGAACTTCAGGGTGTGGGCCACTGAAATTAAAATCTGAAATAGAATACTTTGCAAACATTCAGCACACCTTTAAGAATACCAAAAATGTTAGGATGGAAGGAAGCCAGGAAGAAGATTGGCTCTTCCCACAATTCCTGTGTTTTCTTCACATAGCACTTTAAAAATCAGTTTTTCTATTCCAATTACATTTCACGTCTCATGTCGCCTTTGGATGTTCAGAAAGGTTTCTCTAAAGCTACATGAATGTTCCCTTCAACATAGCTGTCAGCATCAGTGTAACTTGTGTTACATTAATGTCAGGTAATTTCTCAAACTGAAATGAAGGTCTTTCAGTGATGCTTAACATTAAATAAGAAATTAGTCACATGTTGAATGAAGAAGAAAGCACAGGTCTTCAGCAAGGGGGAGAGAGAAATGTTTTATCTAAACATTAAAATTCATTAGACGAGATAAAGCACGAAGAGATCAATGAGGCAGAACGTATTTCTAAAGATTTTTAATTGCAAGAAAGAATATAGTATTGTGCTGAAATGTAGCATTCTGAATTAACAATTTAGTCCTAGCTGGCACTGAATGCCTGAGGAGATTGGTAATAGGTTATAGACTAATGTTTTCAAAAGTGCCAGAATTACTTAGGTGCCTAAATCCTATTGAAAGTCAGTGGAACCTCCAGCACTTTTGAAAATTTTATCCAGAGGGCCTGTCACAACTAGATTAAGGGTTCAAATGTCTGAATGGTGGTGATCAAGGGACATTATTGTTTTAGTTTATTTATAGACTTTTCTATAACAATCTTTACTGAACTGTCTGAGCACCTTCCTTAGGAAATTCCTCTGCTCAGGCAACACTCCCAGTGATCTATATGAAAAGGGCTGATGTTCTCCATCCTGTACCAAGAGGACAAGTGTGCACTTCATAACTGGCATTCTCTCACACATCCACAGCAGAGAGGCAAGGGAGTGAAATGATTTGGACACTGAATAGAAGACACTCTATTAGAAGGCATGTGAGTGAGGCAATGTGGGTAAACTTACACTGTCATAACCTGAGTTAGGCCTGTTCTGTGGATATACTGTAGACTTGTCCACAGGGTGGGTAATGCCCATTACAGGAGTGTGATTTCTGAAGCGCACTAACATGTTGCGCATTAATTGGTCTGTGTAAACCGGGCTGGTGTGCACTGAAGGTTCCTTAGCGTGATTCAATGTAGTGCACCTATGTTAAAGCACATTAGGAAGCCTTATTGTGCACCAACAGAGCCTACATGGCCCAATTAATGTGCAGGGTGCTCATACCCTGGTAGTGAAGAATCTGCAGCTGAAATCATACCTTCAGGGACACTTGTCCTACCTCATTGTCTTCACATTATGCCCTCATTGATACTTCTGGAACTTTGTCAGGGATCCAGCACTGATGAAAGATTCTCTCGTAATTTAACAAACAGTTATTTTACTGATTCACTGTAGGAATAGAATCCAGCTCACTCTCTTGTCATCTCTTTAGGAGAGAAAATTAGTACAAATTTATTTGTATCACTAAAGTGGACAGCTATGACTTTAAACACTCACAGAAGCAAGCCTGATGGCTAACAAAGAACAGGGAGTCATTTTGGCATGATCGTTGTGTAGAGTAGAATTGTACTTATAAGACCTAGACACACTGTGTCCCATTAACTAAAGTTTCTGCTTTCCAGGCTCTAAAGAGCATAAAACTGAGTCATATGTCCTGCCATGAACCCAAATTTAGAACTTCCATTGACGTCAGTGTGAGTTATGTGTGTGTTGCACTGGTGAGATATGGCCCATTACAGCTAACTGCATAAAAAAACCCAAACACACACTTGCTACTTGATTTCACGGGTAGCGACAGAAAAAAAAAATCTGTGGGGATTTCCTGTCATAATCTGTAGAAATCTACAGAAATTCTGCAAAGATTTTTCTTTGGCTTTCCAGCACATTCATCTACCTTGAATCTTAATGCTACCTGTCACTGGTAAGTAAGACACAAAGAAGGGCATTTTAAAACACTTAGGCTGGGATATTTTAAGGGAGTGAGGCACCAAACTCCTATTGAATTTCAATTAGAGTTGGGCACCTAACTCCCTTGAGCTGTTGAAAAATCTCAGCCTTATTAATTTACTCAGTTGACAGTCAATGCACTGATCCTGATATACACTGACTGAAGATCTAACCTAGTAATGACTAGTAGCTGCAGAAACCTAGCACAATCATTAAAAAGTGGCCTTCCCTTTCACTGTATTACTCAGTTTACAGACTGCAGGAAAGGCGTGAGATAGGAAGAGAGGAACAAAGGGGGAACCAAGAAAGGAAAACAGAACGGAGGCAAAGGGCTTGATTCTCTTCTCAAATAGGTGTAAATCAGGAGTAAGTGTATTATGTTAATAGGCTGATTTTCCTCTCATTTGTTCCAGTTTTGCTTTGGTATAAAAACCGGTTTGAGTGGAATTACTGCTGATTCACACCGGTGTAAGAAAGGAGAATCAGCCTCAGTGGAAATATACTTGCATAAGTAAAAGGAGAATCAGATCCAGGAAGTGAGAGAGAATGCATTGCACCAGAAACAGCACCAATATTGTTTTGAACTACAGCCAGCATAACTCCTTGATTGGTTTTCAGCGGAGTTGAATGGGATATGCACAGGGCAAAATGTGACTTATTTTTTCAGTCCAGGACGGGAAGTTCTTTGTGTGTCAAAGCTGATTCCAATGTAGAGGAGTGATGGACAGTGCTTAGGAAAGCCCAGATGGCATCACCTGAAACAGGAAAATTGAAAATATATAAAGAGAATTTAAAAAAAGCCCACAAAGGGTATGGAGGAAGGAAAGCAAGAAAGAGAGAAGATTAATGTGGGTGGATCCTGTGCTGTGTAAGATTTTTCTTATGTTTTTTTACTATTACTATAAAAAGATATTGGACCAGATCCTCAGCTGAGGCAAATCGACAAAGCTTCATTGAAATCCACGGAAGTTCAGCCCTACGTTTCTGTGTTCTGTTTGCTTTCATATCAGAGCTGACAGTAGCACATACTCCATTTCCCTCCCTCCATAAAATAATCTCCACAAAGGTGAAGATGTCGCTGATTTTGCATTGCTGGGGGCATACCCACACCTGAAGATGTGCAGCCCACATCCCCCTGAAAACTAGCCTCTCTCTCCTAGAAAGCCACTCCATAGCTCCTGTCATGGACAATACTGCACCGAAGCGTTTGCATGGACTTTGTGAGAAAACGAGGCTTGGATTCCTTCCTCACAGACCTGAAGTTTCCTGGCACACGTCTGCACACTTGAGATTGCCAGAAATCGCCCCTTTAATCAAACTTTTAAAGTGCAGTTCTGCTCTGGAAGATGACTATGTAAAAACGGCACCTTTCTGGAAGACATTAGATCAGCTCCCTGTGTGCATGCAGAGTTATGTCTGCTTATTTAGTTGAGGGGGGGGAAAAACTAAGTTTTGACTCCTGTTAAACTTCCACAGCCAACACAGCTAATGAAGAATAAGCTAAATGTGCTCTTAGTTGTGCATCATCAACAGATTTGTGTACTAAATTCCAATTACGGAGATGATCAATTACGCCCGGTCAAACCCAATGAAGGCAGTGGGGTTATACATAAGGCACTTGTGAGAGTAATTTTGGGTGCTGGACACTTTGTTTTGTTTTGTTGATTTTTACTGGTGGTGAGGCACCAGGAGAAAAGACTCCAACTTGACTGTCAGAGCCAGGTTGAGTTTGTGGAGCTGGGAGTTAGAAAAAAACATCTTTTTACCTCTAAAGTGAGCATGTCTGATCTGGAAGATATCAAGAGACACATATGGAACCCTGCAACTCCATTTTTAATTGAGTACAGCAGAACTGTGCTGCAAAAATGTCAGTCTTGGACTCCCAAAATTGTGTATTGACATTAATGGGGAACTGCCTCTTTAAGCTTGTGTATCATTTAGAAAGGAGCTTCTACGACAGTGAAGCAGCTTGGAGCTTCCTTAAGGATTATTACATGATTACTAAATCACACCTCTGCTTTGTTTGCGATTCTTGTACCTTACAAATGAAGCACAGCCCCATTGCACTGGATACATTTTTTTTCCTTTCAGTTTTTTGCTTGATAAACTATCATTTTTTGTTGAAAACAATAGGTACCTGTAAAGGATCCTGTGTTTTATACTGAATATTAATCCCAAGAGCCTTTCACAATGTTCCCTGAGTACTCTAGGCATAAAGGAAATAGAGATAAGCCCTATTATAGTGAAGGCATGCTGACAGCTTCTACTACAGAACTCATTCAGGCTGATTAAGCCATCTGTGATATTAGGCCGACTACTGCTGGCGCTGCTGTGGCCAGCGGTGCAGTCTCAGGCACACCCACTCACAACTTCCTGTTCTTCATATATCCCTGAATGGCTTCTACTCACCACAAGTCACAGATGATGATGTGTCCTGGGGCTATTCCCCCACCGCATTGCCCTGCTTCAGATTTTTGGCCAAGGCCCTGATTCGAAGCCCATGGTGCTGCATAGTTATCCTGTTCCTTCCACGGCCTTAACAATGGGCAGGGAGTCAAGCGTAGCGCACCCAGGCTGACTGATGTAATATCTGGGGGACCGCCTTTTCAAAAGGTAAAAGTGGGATGCATGCAGGAGCCCTGCCTCCACCGTGGCCCTGTCCCTGCTCTCTTCCCCGAGGCCCCGCCACCTGGCCAGGCTGGAAACCAGAGCCAGGCTGTGGTAAGAGCCACCCAGGGAGCCCCTATGGCGGCCAACCCTCCAGGATTGGCCTGGAGTCTCCTGGAATCGGCATCGATCTCCCGGTGACTACTGAAAGCAATCCAGGAGATTGTAACAGGATGTTTTAAGAAAATGACATTATATCGTGTTGGGAAAAAAAATCTCCCAGAATAGCTTCAGTCAGAGTTGGCAACCCTAGGAGCTCCGGACCCTCCACCTGCTCTGGGTGGGAGACTGGGGGTGCCCTAGAGCAGCCTCTGGCCCACGTCCCCACCCCCCAGAGCATGCCACCCAGAGCAGGTGGAGGGCCCAGGCTCCCTGCTTGGCTTTTATTACTGCCCAGCTCCAGCTTTTGGCCTGACCAGGAAACAGGGCCTTGTAGCAAGGGAGAGAAGGGCTTAATGCCAGTGATGAGCTGCCAAAATCTTAACAACGGGTTCCCTCCTCACCCCACAACGGGGTCGTTTCCCACCCCCACCTGGGACTCCTGCTCCATCCAACTCCCCCCCGCATTCCTTGATGCCCCCCCCAGCCCCATCCACCCCCCTCCCCTGTCCCCTGACTGCCCCCAGAACTGGGCAGGAGGGTCTCGTGGGCCACCGTAGTGGGCGCCCACCCCACCCCTGAGAGCCAGAGGCATCTGCCGGGGGGGTGAGGTGGGGAGTCCCAGAGGTGCTTACCTGGGGCAGCTCCCAGGAAGCATCTGGAAGGTCCCTCTGGCTCCTAGGGGCCTGGGAGCGTAGCTGGGGGGGAGCAGGGGGAGCAGCCACTCCCCCACTGATCACATCAAAAGTGGTGCCTTAGGTGCCGAGTCCCTGGGTGCTCCACTTTTGGCCAGTTAAATTTAGAAGCCCTTTTAGAACCGGGTTGTCCCTCGCGGAACAACCGGTTCTAAAAGGGCTTCTAAATTTAACAACCGGTTCTAGTGAACCGGAGGGAACCGGCTCCAGCTCACCACTGGTTAAGGCCCATTTTAGTCCCCCCCCACCAGGAAGAAGCTAGTGCCACCCCTGAGCCTTGGGCAGGCACAGAACAGAACTACGGGAAAGCCAGGACAAATGCTGTCCCAGAGTCAGTCAGCCCGTGACTGGAACTTGAACTCTGCATTTCAAGATTATCTCGCCCAATTCGGGATGGGTGGTCACCCGAATAATATCAGCAGTAGTGAGTAAGGCTGAAAGGGGAGTTGGGCTCCTGTATCCCTTGGGCATCTTTGAAGTGAGAAGGGAGGAGAAGCAGCCATCAGCACGGCTCCTGTGATTTTACCGACTGAAAATGAAGTTAGCACATTGCAAGCTATTATGAGCTAGACAGTGCCTAGCCTCTACTCAGTCGTGCAGGTGAATAGGAGGGAGTAAGGATTCCCCTCACCACACCCTTACGTGGCCACATAAGGGCTACCAACTCTAGGTGTTGTGGCTCCCCACAGGATGATCTCAACAGGGAGCATCAGCAATTGTGCTGTTTTTCTGTTTCTAGTTCCGCTTGCCTGCATTTCTTCCAAAGTTTTCATCATTTCAAAATCAAAATGTCTTTCCTCTGAACCTCATTTACGGAAGGATCAAGTAATTCATATTTTAACATAGTAATGATCAGTGTCATATGGGCTCTTACTTTGAAACATCGTTGTTGTTAGAGAAATAGCATATTTAAAAGCAGGATTTAAATGCAATATTTGATTGCACTGTAAAATCAAGTCCTTTGTTAGCATCCTTCTAAAGCAGCTGAAAGATGTGCTTGCATACTACCAATTATTGACCTCTGCAACTGTATTTATGCAATACCCCTATAGAAGAGAGAAAGCCTCTTGTTTAAATTAGGCCTGGTCTATACTACAGAGTTAGGTCGATGTAAGGCTGCCTACATTGACCTAACTCTGTAGGTGGCTACACTAACACCATGTCTACACTACCACTTAAGTTTTACCAACATATGTTGCTCAGTGGCGTGAAAATAACACACACACACCCTGAGCAACATAAGTTTTGCCGGCATAAGTGGTAGCGTGCACAGTGCAATGTCGGCGGGAGAGTGTCTCCTGCCAACATAGCTACTGCCACTCGTGGAGGTGCTTTAATTATGTTGACAGGATAGCGCTCTCTCGTCAGAATAGAGCGACTAAACAAGCAGTCTTACAGCAGTGCAGCTGTATCGGTATAGCTGCGCTGCTGTAAGCTCGCTAGTGTAGACATGGCCTTAATAACCACGACAGTGAGAGGCACAGAGCTTACGTCGATGTAGCTAGGTCGACACAGTGTCAGTGTAGACACCGCATTGCTTACATCGACTGTTGCTGCTTCTCAAAAGCCGTCCCACAATGTCCCAAACTGATATTTAAATCAGTGCAAGCGCTCCTGGTGAGGTCACGCACCATCAACAAAAGGAGCATAATGTGGACATGCAAAAGCAATTTAATTACATGGATAGAACTGCTGAATTTAGTTACATGGATAGAACTACTGAATTCAGGCTGTGACAGCTCTATGAAGGTAAATGATCATGATTTAACATGTTTTATCTTAAAGACTTATAAGAACAATAAGAAAATGCCAAAGAGGTGGGTGATTATCCTGAGATAATCACACTTCTGAGCACTGTAGAATTTAGCTGCTCCTCCCTTTTCCCCCAACACTCCAGGGTGTGATTATTTCATTAAAACTTAATTCTCTGGTGTGTATTCATGCCAAAATGTTAAAAGCCAGAGTTTGCATTCCAATTAAAATGTGTCTTGTTTTCATGTGTCCTCATGAGTGTTGGTGTTGGGTTTCCCATCTGTAAACTGGAGAAAATAATTCTGACCTACCTCATAAGGTACTGTGAGGATAAGTTACTAATGTATGTAAGAGCAGCCTTTCAAAAGCATGGACTCTATGTGTCCCTGTTTGTACAGAGCCTTGTCCAACAGGACCGAACAGGGACCTCTGCGTGCTATAATATAAATAATGAATATTACAAATAATAAATTAATAGTTTGTAGCCTGTCTTGGAATTAGATTGTAAGTTCCTGAGGCAATGGACTTCATCTTCCTACATGTTTATAAAGTACCATGTGCATTTATGATGCTATATAATTAATAATACTCACACAGAATTCAGCTCCAACTTTGTTTTAGGGGATGACATTTCAAATCCTATTAATTTAGGAGATCCCTTAGAAATTTCTAACCAGATGCTAAATTTACAATTAAGGATAATAACTTTCCTGGGGGGGAAAAACATTTTACTTACAGGAATATAGGAGTTTATCAATGACCTGATGAGTGAGTATGACAGGCCGTCTCTCCCTTTTTACTGGTTACCAAGGTAGCAAGATTACTAAGTATGAAATCATCTTTTCTTAGCAATAAGAAATGCACATAGAACAATGTGCCTTATGCTGACTGTTCCTCTCAAAAGGGCATTGACAGATAGTGAGTACTATCTTAAGCACCACCCAGGCTTGGCCTGAAGTAGGCAGAAAAGTAGCCCATGCGGTTTATGTACTGGCTGCCAAGGTGGTCCGGTCCCAAGATAGGGATAGGTGTTCTGTCTATCGCCCCACCACAGTTAGGGAACCCTATTGCAGCAAAGCCATCCACTATGACCTGCACATTTCCCAGTCACTATCCTTGATAGCAGCAGCTCAGTGACTGCGTTGGCTACTTGGATCACAGCAGTCCCCCACAGTAGATTTACCCACTCCAAATTGATTCCCGACTGACCGGTAGCTGTCTGGCGTTGCAAGCTTCCAGAGGACTATCGCCACTTGCTTGTGAACTGTGAGGGCTGCTCTCATCTTGGCATTCTTGCGCTTCCGGGCAGGGGAAAGCAAGTCACAAAGTTCCATGAAAGTGCCCTTATGCATGCGAAAGTTTCGCAGCCACTGGGAATCATTCCAGACCTGCAACACTATGCGGTCCCACCAGTCTGTGCTTGTTTCCTGGGCCCCGAATTGGTATTCCACGGCACGAACCTGCCCCCCCACCACCATGATGTCCAAATTGCCAGGGCCAGTGCTTTGAGAGAAAAGTCTGTGTTCATGTCCTCATCACTATCGTGATCGCGCTGTCATCGCCTCCTTGCCTGCTTTTGCAGGTTCTGCACATACTGCAGGATAATGCGCGACGTGTTCGCAATGCTCACAACAGCAGCGGTGAGCTGAGCGGGCTCCATGCTGCTATGGTATGGCGTCTGTAGGAGAGCAGAGTTGCAGCGGAAGCAGTAGATGACAACAGATGGCACAAGAATAGATATTTATACAGAACGACGAGAGGACCTGCAAGGTGGATTCATGGCACCAGGAGAGCAGAGTTGCAGCTGAAGCAGTGGATGATGATGACGGTTAGCAGTCCTACTGCACCATCTGCTGGCAGCAGTATGGCGCCTGCACAGAAAAAAGGCGCAAAACGATTGTCTGCTGTTGCTTTCGCGGAGGGAGGGGTGACTGATGACATGTACCCAAAACCACCCACGACAATGTTTTTGCCCATCAGGCGTTGGGAGCTCAACCCAGAATTCCAATGGGCAGCTGAAACTGCGGGAACTGTGGGATAACTACCCACAGTGCAACACTCCAAAAGTCGATGCTAGCCACAGTAGTGAGGATGCACTCCGCTGACTTAATGTGGACATACGCAAGTAACTGTATAAAATTGATTTCTAAAAATCCATTTCTATAAGATCAACCTAATTTCGTAGTGTAGACATACCCAAAGGTATTTAGGTATCTAACTCCCATTGATCTGAGCTTTAGGTGCCTGCTTGATGCACCGCAGGAGGTGCCTCTGTGCTCAAGATTCTCACTGTGAAATCTCTCCTAGAGCAAAGGGCCTAAGCCAGCTTGTCCTTTCCCATAAAAAAGGGAGACCCACCCCACTGTAACCAAGAGCCCAACGGTTTTTGTAATGTGTCTTGGGAGGAAAGAAACATAGAAAGGCCACTGACGTTTTAGCAGTGGCTGGTCTATGGAATTTCATAGGCTTCATTTTCTGGCTGCAGCAGTGGCATTTTCAACTGCTCCCTGGGTTCTGCCTCCAGAGGCACTATGTTTGGGCACGAGTCAAAAGCAGCATGGCCCAGGTCAGTGAGAAGACTTGGTTTCTATGGCAACAGAGCTACACTTTCTCCCAGAACTCCTGCAGAGAGAGGCGTAGTTTGGTCAGGTTGCTATGCCTTAGAAGGAGCAGCTTCTCCTGTAAGAAACCCCTAGCTGAATGACTTTTTCCTCTGATTCTCTAATGTATTCTAGAGCAAGGGTCTTCACTCCAGCTGAAGTGCAGTGGCATAACAGCCATTGCATTTTCCTGTTACATTTGTTAGGTATAGGTCACATCAGCCGTAGTAACCAGTAATAGACTATCACTATTAGCTTAGAACTCTCAGGGAATCTCCTCAAATTACAAATGACCTGTGACAAACATCTAAGGACTTGTGGAAACAGATACAGACAGCCCTGTGTTAGAGGATTCTTCTAGATCATGATTAGCGTATGGCTACTACTCAGCAGCAGGAGACTGAAAATCACCAGTGCTGCAGAGAGATTCTCTTGGGCTCTGGAAGTTTTACCCTTTTCCCATGGACTTAAGAAAAGTATGGCTCACTGGTGGTTAACTGCTGGTAAAGGCAATGCTCCTGTTTTCTTAACTCTCCTTCCTGAGGGGCTTCGTCCATTTTCTTATGTGCTTCAGCCCATTATTCTCAGAGGCCTCTCTGCCATTTCTAAAATATAAACACTAGTCTCAGGCTTCAGTTTCTCATACAAAAAATTATACACTGTTACATTTCTTCAGTCATGACTCTTAAGATGATTTTTTTACATCTGAGCCTTTAAAATATTTAATTGGAAAACAAGTGAACTTTCTTTAAATACTAGTATATGAAAAACAAATTTGGAGAAATGGAAAGAAAAGGAAATTTGACATCCTGTGATGGGATGAGGGGAGGAAGGAAAGGGGCCTTTACATTTCTTCTGCACAAGGAAGGTGAGCTTTGTGAGATTTTGAATAGGTGTAGGAATTGGAGACGAATCCATGGGTATGCAGGTCTAATGGTTGGGAATTCAAAACAGGTGAAGGGACATCAGCTGTTATTTCAGT
Organism: Caretta caretta; assembly: GCF_965140235.1. Taxonomy (NCBI): domain Eukaryota; kingdom Metazoa; phylum Chordata; order Testudines; family Cheloniidae; genus Caretta; species Caretta caretta. The sequence continues at coordinate 171,850,812 of NC_134208.1, forward strand.
CCACAGGAGTGACTGTCCCTATAGGATAAAGGGTGCATTTCATCACCATCAAATACAAAAAAAAAAAAAAAAAAAGTGTGCCAGCATCCAGCATTTCATGCAATATAGGTTGTTTTTGGGTTTTTTTTTTTTGGGGGGGGGGGCACCTGACTCATCTTTTTACAAATGAGAAATAAGACAGTATTGCAGTTAACACACAACTAAGTTACGAAATATAGCAACCTTTCACTAAAGCAGATACTGGTGATTACTTCTTATGAAAGGCTAGTACCTGGCTATTAGCATAATTCTGAGGTTTAGAGACTGTTCGAGCAGATGTCTGCTTCAAAAAGGTACAAGTTGAGGTTGGAAACCAGATGTTTTGAAACATTAGAAGGCTGTGAAAAGATGAAACAACAAGACTTTCAAATCTGAAACGTTTCAATGTTTGCAGTGGTGTATTTATTCCACAGTAAAAACAAACAGTACTTTAATTTAAAAATATAATTTGACAAAAGGAAAAGGACAAAAAACTAGTACAGTTGGTGTTACAATGTAGAAGTCTGCCTAAGTGCAACACTGCTACCAGCCGCTGTGTTCATAGACTGTATTAGATTTGGACACCACTCTGAAACCTGTATTAGATTTGGACACCATAACCCTATCATATTACTCACTGAAAGTACAAATTTAAGTAACCATGTTTCCAACATTAATGTTATCTCAGCATTTGGAAGAATCTCTGTGCTGCACCCGCTAATGTGAATTCTTAGTGAACATGTATGACAAGAAAAATAGACTTGTCATCAAACAGTAAGTTACACAAAACACTTATTGCTTCTGTAAACCCTGGAATCCCCTCCCCCTGTTCTCCTTACACTTGAGAGAATGTGGGTGTTAAGGCATAGCTTGACACAATTAAGTTTTCATTTCCAATTTAAACATTGTTGAAAGGCAGGTGGCAAGTTATACCACCCTAAAGTGCTCAGAGGCTGTTGTAAGTCAACTATTTGTCTGGTTTACGTTTGGGGTGGGAAAGAGAAGACTGGAGACCTGACACAAGCAAAACACATTGACTTTCACTCTTAAATATTAACTTTGATATTCATCTTGCTTTCCAATGCATTAGAAGGTAACCACTTTCGAAACATTTTCTTAATGTCTTTATTTGAAGAATTCACAACATACAATCACAGGATTAAGCAGTAAATACAAAGCGGTAGTATGCAACTGGTCCTTCAGAGAAATGCTGAATCAGTCCCATTAGTTATGGTTCACTCACTTCTTAGATTTTGGTTGTGAGGCCATGTAGAGAGCTATCAGACAGTAGATGGTCCCTCCTATCGTTAGGGCCATAGTGGTCCGATATAGCAGCTGATCAGGAACTCCTCGTTTCAGATGTACTGGCAATCCATCAGCCTTCTTTGGGAGAAGAACAACACAGCACGTGAAAAAAGGCTGATCATCACAAAAAAGCTACTATAGCTAAAATAAGGAGAATTATGAGAGAGAGTTGGGGAGGGTAAAGAAACCCTCCCCAAAAACCACAGAACATAGGGTTTCCTCCTGAAACTGCACAAAGGGAAGAGCAGACTAGTTTTATTTTAAGTGCAGATATTTGTTTTATTACATGCACCTTGCAAATTGTAGGCACAAACAAGCCTTGGAATATTTTCTCAAAATCCTTTATCATAAAAGGCACTTGACTGAAAAGTGTCACTAACTAGAGAATGGGAGAAGATCTGTATAAATCAAATGTGGTTCACCAATTCAGCATTACACATAAATAAAATAAATAAATAAAAATGGCATGGAAGACAGCCGAGTACATTTTAAAAAGCACAACCCCTTGTCATTCTCATAAAAACAGAATGTTATATGAAGTTTATTCTTAGTTTTAAATGAGAGAACTCCTTTAAATGTGAACTCCACCCATCAGTCCCTAACTAACAAGTAGTTAATCCACAGAGATAACACAAAAGCTCTGGAGGACACTACATATACCGTTATTCCATAGGTTTTGAGCACCAGTAAACGTTTACATAGTTTATAAACATCTAAAATTACTCAACACCACCAAACAAACTGGGGATTGTGATTCCAGTTTGTTCTTGCATTCAGCTTTGTTGGATCATAAGCTTGTCATATATTCCCAGAAAGAAAACATGTTTACAACTGACCCGAATGTGATAAGCACCTGTAGCAGCGTGAAGAAAGGAGATCTGAGGTTTTTCTCCTTTCTAGTAGATGTCCTGCCAATACAAGGATTCTGTGCAGTCTCAAGGTACCGAGACCATGAATTATCAAGCAACAAACAAACTATAGGATGTTATGAAAATTACTACAAATCCTTTCTAAAAGATTCAAACATTAATACCTTTTGGACCAAATGTTGCAGAATTTGAGTTACACCTGTGCACGCCCTCTGGTGCGGGCCCACTGATGGCATTGCACAGGTGCAATGAAGGGCAGAATATGGCCCACTATCTTCAGCCCTTTTTATTTAAATTTTCTCTTAATAAAGCTTTTCTTCTTACCTGAAATAGCTTCTGGAGGTCCGGCACCTTGTTTTTATCCAAATAAGAAACAGCTGCTGGCGAATCTGAGGCAAGTTTAGTTGGCGTTCCAAAAATCAGAGCTGGCGATTCTGTGGATGCCAGTGGCTTGAGTCCCTGAAAATGGAGATTTAAGTGTTGAGTACCTGTTATTTAACAGTTGAAAAGAATGTACCACTAATCATGTTCCAAATAAACAAATGACCACAGCTAAAATGAAAAGGCATTATAGAGAGAAAGCTAACCTGGCTACAGCCCCCACCTCAAAAAAAACCCCACTAAAATGACATCCAACTACAAATATATAGGAGGTGACTGTCAAATTTGTCAGCTAGTTTTGGCTCAGGACTTGACAAATTCACTTGCCATTTGCAAATAAGCAACCTTCCATGGTGAATGAGGATTTACCCATCACATTCTCCATGTTTTTTTCAAAAGTTTCTAGCCCTTATCATGGCAGAGGGTCTTCCAAATGTGAAGTTAAAAAGTCAACTAAAGCAGTGTTTCCCTGAAGTGGTAGTCAGCCTGAAATAAAAGTGAAGAGCACCTCAAGGCCCAAATCCTGTCCCAATGTGCTGCCTGAACAGCATGGGAATTCCTCAGACACATGGTGAGGAATAACTGACAAACAAAGACAGACCTAATGGCTGCTGCAGGCAGTGGCACACACCTTAAATGAAGGTTTGGCAGTGGGTTGGGGGAAATGGCTAGAACTATCTTCACTTTGTACAGGTACAGCAGGTGCTGCTGGATAAGAGAGGACACTGTTAAGCAGGAATAACCTCCTCCTCCAGCACTCAGCTGGTACTGCTTCTGCTGCTAATCCCCATCCCCCAAGTCTCCACGGACTGAGCCATAATTTAAACCTTTACTTTAGATCATGTACTCTGATTTGATACCATAAATCCTATTTATTGAAAAGGTTTTCATGTATACTATTCAAAGTTATGGTTCCCCCAGGAACTGTAAGGTGTCCTGCTTGCACATCTCTCTCTAAATATTTATTACTATACATGGAGTTAAGTTATGCCTTCATGTGCGCATGCAGTGTGGATAAGATAAGGTTGCTGCGAAAGCCATAACAAGTTTTCTAATTTGTCCACATAAATGGAGAAATATACATTAATGCAACAGTGAGGCTGAGATTTTAGTTTGATAGATTTTAAATTCAGAGTAATGAAAACACTGATCCAATGCAATGAGCAAAATCGTTGCCCCACTGAAATCAATGGGAATTTTGCGACTGACTTCACCGTGGTCAGGATTTCACCACAGGGTTTAGTTCTAAAAGATGCTTGAAATTTTTGTAGTGCACTTAGTAAAATGCTAGATTACAATATGTATTGGAGAACTTTATTATTTTCTCTATTTATATACCAAATTACTTTATAAAAAAGGCATAAGTATTCATTCAAGAAGAAATAACTGCAAATCTAAAGTTTTAGAACTAAGTAAACAGTTTGGAAACTGGCTAAAAAAATAATCTTTTAGCCTGAGAGCAACCATGAGACATGCCAAAGTAATTCTCAGAGGTTAAAAACTCCTAAAGATAATGAAACTATCTTAATCATGACTGAGAAGACCATTTCATTATCATCCATTACCGTTAGGAGTTTTTTCTACTATGATGCTAAGCATTTAGTGTAATTAAAACATTTAGATTTGCATAATGAATAGGTTATTACACCAAAATCTCTTGTGATCTTTCTCCCTTTCATTAACAAATTACTTTTCAGTTGTCTATTCGATCTTATATTCTGGAGCCTTCCCAATCACAAAAGAAATGTTGTATTACACAGAAATTAAAAATTAAATGGATGGCAGTCTAACAAACTGAACTCCCATGGACTTCCCACATCGGTGATATGTTACACCATACTTAGCCACCTGGTGACTTCCCCAGCTATAATAGTCCTCCCCACCCTTTGCGCTAACGATCTGGAACTTTCATCTCTCTTCCTCCAGCACTTCCTTTTTAAAATTTTACCTTAAAATTCAGATGGTTATCCTTCATTGGGAGTCAGCCATCCCCATGCCATCTCCCTACACTTACTAGACCCCCTCCAGTTCCTCCTCAGTGCAGTTGAGGAGCAGTTTTAGAGGGCCACAGCAGAATCTTTCATTTTCAAGTAGGTGGACATTTCCCCACTTTTTGGACTTACCTATGAGGATGCAGGAGAAAGAGTTTATTTGCAGGGCTTTAAAAATTAACCCAGCAACCACTTACCCCGGACTAAATGCACAATGCTCCACACCACACACTCTCCCAAGCAACACCTGTTCTAAATGGTTTCTTAGTAGTCAAGCACTACTCATGACTTGGGCCTAAAAACCCAACTAACTTGGCTGAACTTAGAGACCCCAATTAATGCCACCCCAACCTCTCCTCCCTTCCACCACATACAAATAAACGAATTAGTGCTGCCACACACAACACACATCAAATCAGTTAATGTTCTTGCATGGAAGGTGGCACACTTACATGGCCCTGCGTGGGGCCTCTCTTGCTAGCTCAATAGGGGACAAGCTGCAGACACACTATGCCTGCCACAGTGGAAGCAACACTGGGAGTGGTGGGTGTCTGCAGAATAAGGTCTGGTCTATACTTAAAAGTTATGTCAGTTAGGTGTGCAAAAGAGTCACACCCTTAACCAACAGAGCTATGCTGGCAAAAGCCCTAGTGTAGATTCTAAGAGTTCTTTTGCTCGTGTAGTTTGTTTCATACAGGAAACTAGCATAAACATCAGCAAAAGAACTTGTTTTATACTGGCAAGCTCTTTTTAGTGTAGAGCTGGCTTTCTAGTATAGAAAATCTCTTCTGGTGGAAGAGATCACTGCAGAGTGGATAAAAGATTATTTTTTTAAAAAAATCAATTTTTCTTTAAATTAAATGTATTTAAAATTAAATTTTAAACAGCCTACGTTAAGGCCTAAAGCTATTATAATCTACTAACAACTCAAATGAAATGCAAAAAAATATTAAGCAGTACGTTTGCTTCCAAGGTCTAAATAGAGTCAAACTACTGGACTGGTGGAAGTCACTGGAACCAGGGTTTGTTGAAGTGCTAAACCAGCTTTTGATAGCAGTAAAGAATATTTTCTTCACTTCAGCTTATTCAACTAGTTCAGTTCAATGACCAGTTCATTGAGAATTAAGAAAGCAATTGAGAATTGAAAAAGCATGAAAGGGTGTTTAAGCATGAAAGCTTGTTTTCTTCTTCCATTCTATGAATAAAAGCTAGGTGTGAGAGGATAATATCTACTAGTTGTAAAATCTTGAAGCACACATGATTAAATAGCATCAGTTCAATTCACTAACTAGAGATACCTCCTTTGTTTGAAAAATCAGTTTTAAAAGCAAAAAAAACTATATTTTTCTTATATATCCAGAATATTTAAGGTAGTTTTATTTAATTGTTTAAAATGCTGTTTTGTGCACTTAATTGAATTTCCATCCAAATACAGCTTGACACAAATTGCAAGTAAAATAATAATAATAAATAATAATAATAAAAAACCATCCAGTAAACAGGTAAGCTATATAATTACTTAAATAAATGCAGATACAGTGCATCCTCCTTGTTAGCAAGAAGCACCAAGTTTAGCTTAAAGGCTAAATATAGCAGGAAAGCAAACATTTTAATTGTTACCAACCAGTGAGACTCTCTCTCTCTTTAGGAAAATAACTAAAGTACAAGTGCAAAACAATTAAAATGGATTATTTAAATCAATGCTTCCTGTCTGCTGAGTTAAATCATGATTAAAATCAGAGATTTAAATAGCTTTGATGTAAATCAATCCACTGTGCATCAATTTATGCTCAGCTCATAATTGGGAAGTTTTTCTTTATATAAGCACAAGTAGTATTCTTAGAAAAACCTCCCCACACAAGTTTTGCAGAAGTTGAGAACACTTACAGGAAATATTTCTGCTTGCCCAGGATGAGTGAGTTTTTCATACCCGGTTTATTCATGTTTGACTGTATATGCAAATTTGAATACAATATGCCACCGATACAGTGTAAATTAAGGAAAAGAGTACGGTTTAACAACAAAAATGACACTTCAAGTGACATTAGCATATGGATTAGTCTTCCAAAGCTGAGGGAACAAGGAAGAGATGGACTAATGTCTCAGGTTTTCAACCTAGACCTTTGATCTTACTTTGAATTTACTGGATCCCAACCAAGGGAAAGGTAAGCATTCATGGATGTCAATTCAACCTTTGCTTTTAACTGATTTTTACCTGAAAACAGAGCTCTTCACTGTTAATAAAAAGCTTTGGATGCTTGAAGCTGAGAAATTATGGCATTGGGTTTGAAGACGGGAAGCTAGTGAATGTGCATACTTTGTTTAACTAAGGCTTCGTCTGCACTTGGAAGTAGCATTATCTCAGTAGTCAGTTGTCATAGAAGACTAGGGTTGGAAAGGACCTCAGGAGGTCATCTAGTCCAACCCCCTGCTCAAAGCAGGGCCAACCCCAACTAAATCATCCCAGCCAGGGCTTTCAATACTGCTTATTTGATTGTACACACAAAGATGACCCATGGCTCCCGCTGAACTGGTATTATCCATGGTGTTTTTTGGTCTACATTTAGGGACAAACCGTGGTAGGCACCAGTTTGGCGAACAGATAATTGAGAGTTAGTTGCTGAAGCAGTGTTATTTTTCCAATGCAAACAAGGTCTGAGACCCTCCTCCGCTTGAGAGACAAACCAGCCCCATTTTACAGGTGGGTAATAAAGGGAAGCAGGAGAGATGAGGTGACTTGCCCAAGGTCGCGCAGCAGGGCAGTGGCAGCGTCAGGAACCGGACCCGCGGAGAGCACCCTGAGGGCATCACTTCCCGCCACGCAGGGCGGCCCAAGCCCCGTGAGGCCAGGGCACACACCCCATCCCCCTACAGATGGGCTCAGACGCCACGTTCAGATCTGCCCGCAGTCAAACGGCGCCGTGGCCTCTTCCCGAGCCCTGACCCGACAGCCGTGAAGGTGGCCGCGGCAGGGACTCCGGCCGCGCGGGAAGGTCACCCCGCGGGCGCGAGGCAGCCGGCCCACAAGCCACGCGGAGGCTTCCTTCCCCACGACGGCAGCCCAGAGCCCGCCCGTCGCGTGAAGGTCACCGCGCCCCGCTGGCCTGCGGCCGACCCGGCGTGCCGCGCCCAGCGGACTGTCCCGCTCCAAGCCCCGCCGGGAGCGGCGCGGGGAGGACGGTGAAGGTCAGAGACCGTGTGGCGCCGGCCACGCGCTCACCTGGGGGGCATAGGCGGCGGCCGCCACCGCCCCGACCAGCCTCTGGCTGAAGCCGCTGAATTTATAATACATGGCGCCGGGCTCTCCGCGCTGCTCCCCCGCGGGCACCCGGCCGGCCGCGACACGCTCCGAGACAGGACCTTCCTCTCCTCTCCTCTCCTCTCCTCCCCCCGTGGCTTCCCCAGCCTGTCGGGCCCCGGCGGCGGGAGGCAGTTTTGTAGAGCGCTACGCCGAATGCCTGTGGAACAAACTCGGAAACCAGCCCAAAGCGCTGCCTACGAGGCTTGAGTGATAAACGCGGGTCCTTCCTGGATTGCGGGAGCGCCAACTGCCCCCGGGTTCTGTAGCGAGCATGAAGAGCGGGCGACAGTTTCTAATCAGGCAGCAGTAAGGCAGCCCAATACGCCTGCGCACTCGGCCCCCGATGCAGGGATTTAGGCCCCCGCCGCTCCGCCTCTGGGGAAAGGCCCAAGAGCCACCCAATCAGCGGCCGAGAGCTGTTGAAACCCCGCCTCCTGCATAACAACTGTTGCTAGCTGGGGACGCTTTCTGTGGCACGTCTGCGCAGCCTGCCGGGGCAGAGACGCGGTGGGACGGGTAGGCCGGGCACGACCGCTGAGGGAGGCTGGCCTCGTGGGGCGGCTGCAGCGGGGTGGGGGCCCGGGCGGGGCGACAGGGCAAGGCCCCAAGGGAGGGGCGTCTGGGGGGCTGAAAGGAGCTAACGGAGCGGGGAGGCGGCGCTCCCCGAACCCCAGCGAAGGAGGGTGCAGGCGGGGAAGCCCCTTCCACTGAGCGTCCGTGAGTCTTCGGAGCTTCTCAGCGGGTTTTACCTGTGGATCCAGGAGATTAATGACCTGCGGGTGTGTCTCTCTGCATGTGCATAATGAGGACTCGGGGGCCCTGTTCGGTCATTATCGGCTCTTCTCGACTTTTCATTTTTTATTGCTCTGCTACAGTTGTTACCTCCCACACGAGTGCTCTGTAATATTGGCATCTAGATGGTTGTCAGGTAACAAATGCTGTGGTAATTATAGCCGTGTTAGTCTGTATTTGCAAAAAGAAAAGGAGGACTTGTGGCACCTTAGAGACTAACCAATTTATTTGAGCATAAGCTTTCGTGCTCAAATAAATTGGTTAGTCTCTAAGGTGCCACAAGTCCTCCTTTTCTTTTTGTGGTAATTATGGACATCTGGTCTGCTGGTCTCTTGCTACTTTTGTTAATGATACAGAATAAATATTATATAATTCCCTGCCAGAAACTTGGAAATCAAGTGGAAATGCAAACAGTGTTGTTTCCTGCAGTTTAATATGTGCTTGCTTTCTTATTTACCAAATAATTCCTGCCTCACCCCATCTCTTCTGTCATCTTTTTAGTGGAAATGAAATCTACACTACTGTTTGTTTTGTGAAGATTTCATTTCTTGTAGGGCTGTCAATTAATCGCATTTAACTCACGCGATTCATTTTTTTTTAGTTAATCACGATTAAAAAAATGAAACACTTAATCGAAGTTTTGGTTGTATTGTTAAACAATAGAATACCAACTGAAATTTACTGAATATTTTTGGATGTTTTTCTACATATTTAAATATATTGATTTCAATTACAATACCGAATACAAAGTGTACACTGCTCACGTTATATTATCATTTTTATTACAAATATTTGCACTGTAAAAATGATAAACAAAAGAAACAGTATTTTTCAGTTCACCTCATATTATACTGTAGTGCAATCTCTTTATTGTGAAGGTGCAACTTACAAATGTAGATTTTGGTTTTTGTTACATAACTGCACTCAAAAACCAAACAATGCAAAACTTTAGAGCCTACAAGTCCACTCAGTCCTCCTCCTTGTTCAGCCAATTGCTAAGGCAAACAAGTTTGTTTACATTTATGGGAGATAATGCTACCCGCTTCTTATTTACAATGTCACCAGAAAGTGAGAACAAGCCTTCACATGGCACTTTTGTAGCCGGTGTTGCAAGGTATTTACGTGCCACGTATGCTAAAAATTCATATGCCCCTTCATGCTTTGGCCACCATTCCAGAGGACATGCTTCCATGCTGATGATGCTCATTTAAAAAAAAAAAGTGTTAATTAAATTTGTGACTGAACGCCTTGGGGGAAAATTGTATGTCTCTGGCTCTATTTTACCTGCATTCTGCCATATATTTCATGTTATAGTAGTCTTGGATGATGACTCAGCACATGTTCATTTTAAGAACACTTTCGCTGCAGATTTGACAAAATGCAAAGAAGGTACCAATGTGAGATTTCTAAAGATAGCTACGGCACTCGACCCAAGGTTTAAGAATTTGAAGTGCCATCCAAAATCTGAGCGGGATGAGGTGTGGAGCATGCTTTCAGAAGTCTTAAAAGAGCAACACTCTGATGCGGAAACAGCAGAACCCAAATCACCAAAAAAGAAAATCAGCTTTCTGCTGGTGGCATCTGACTCAAATGATGAAAATGAATATGTGTCAGTCCGAACAGTATTGGATTGTTATCAAGCAGAACTCGTCGTCAGCATTGACGCATGTCTTCTGGAATGGTGGTTGAAGCATCAAGGGACATATGAATTTTTAATGCATCTGGCATGTAAATACCTTATGATGCCAGCTACAATAGTGCCATGAGAAGACCTGTTCTCACTTTCAGGTGACATTGTGAACAAGAAGCAGGCAGCATTATCTCTTGTAAATGTAAAACAAGTTTGTTTGTCTGAGCGATTGGCTGAACAAGAAGTAGGACTGAGTGGACTTATGGGCTCTAAAGTTTCACATTGTTTTGTTTTTGAATGCAGTTGGTTTTTTGTACATAATACTGCATTTGTAAGTTCAACTTTCATGATAAATTTCAGAGTAGCTGTCGTGTTAGTCTGTATTCGCAAAAAGAAAAGGAGTACTTGTGGCACCTTAGAGACTAGCCAATTTATCTGAGCATAAGCTTTCATGAGCTACAGTTTACTTCATCGGATGCTCAAATAAATTGGTTAGTCTCTAAGGTGCTACAAGTACTCCTTTCCTTTTTAAAAGAAGAACTTTATAATAAAGTAAAAGAATCACACCTGCAAAATCAGGATGGAAGGTAACTTTACAGGGTAATAAAAAGATTTAAAACACAGAGGACTCCCCTCTGGACTCAACTTCACAGTTACAAAAACAGGAATAAAACTACCTCTTAGCATAGGGAAAATTCACAAGCTAAAACAAAAGATAACCTGATGCATTTCCTTGCCTCACTTACAATTTTTGTAATTCTTAGATGGATTATTCCAGGTATATTTTTAGGAGATGTTGTCCCTGCTTGGCTTCTCTCTCCATCCAGAGAGGGAACAAACAAAGAGAGCCACACACAAATCATCCTCCCCCCCCAGATTTGAAAGTGTCTTCTTTCCTCATTGGTCTTTCTGGTCAGGTGCCAGCTAGGTTATTTGAGCTTCTTAACACCTTACAGGTAAAATGATTCAGTACAGCTGTCCCGGAGGGATTTTATGCAACCCTTATCTCTATGTTTATGACAGCAATTAATCATGATTAGTTTTTTAATCACGCTATTAATCGTGATTAATTTTTTTAATCACTTGACAACCCTACTTTCTTGAGAAGATGACCAGGTGAGCATCATGAGATTTCTCTCTTTTGAGTGAATTAAATCCTCCTGAAAGCTGTGACAGCCCTCAAATATGAAGTGCTCTGTTTATTCACAGAGTGGGTACGGCGTAGTTAACAGCTGTACAAGCTTCCCCATACTACCCAACAGCATGCCTCAGCCCTGATATAGAGGCCTTCTAAGGCTGACAGGGTAATTCAGCCTCCAGATCCATTTAGGTGCTGATCCAAAGTCCATTGAAGTCAATGGGAGTCTTTCCACTAACATGGATGGGCTTTAGATCAGGCATTCTGGTCCAGAATCTAAAAAGTACTCAGAGGTACCCAACTTCCATTGATTTCAATGGCTGTGAGGCACTTAAATATCTTTTGAGGGTCTGGGCCTCAGTCCTTGTCCTCTCTGACAGGTTTCAGAGTAGTAGCCATGTTAGCCTGTATTCGCAAAAAGAAAAGGAGGACTTGTGGCACCTTTGAGACTAACCAATTTATTTGAGCATAAGCTTTCGTGAGCTACAGCTCACTTCATCGGATGCATTCAGTGGAAAATACAGTGGGGAGATTTATATACATAGAGAACATGAAACAATGGGTGTTACCATACACACTGTAACCAGAGTGATCACTTAAGGTGAGTTATTACCAGCAGGAGAGTGGGGGGTGGGGAGGGGGGTCGGAAACTTTTGTAGTGGTTCCATTTCCAGCAGTTGACAAGAATGTCTGAGGAACAGTGGGGGGAGGAGATAAATATGGGGAAATAGTTTTACTTTATGTAATGACCCATCCACTCCCAGTCTCTATTCAAGCCTAAGTTAATTGTATCCAGTTTGCAAATTAATTCCAATTCAGCAGTCTCTCCTTGGAGTCTGTTTTTGAAGTTTTTTTGTTGAAGTATTGCCACTTTTAGGTCTGTAATCGAGTGACCAGAGAGATTGAAGTGTTCTCCAACTGGTTTTTGAATGTTATAATTCTTGACGTCTGATTTGTGTCCTGCTGGTAATAGCTCACCTTAAGTGATCACTCTGGTTACAGTGTGTATGGTAACACCCACTGTTTCATGTTCTCTATGTATATAAATCTTCCCACTGATTTTTCCACTGAATGCATCCGATGAAGTGAGCTGTAGCTCACAAAAGCTTATGCTCAAGTAAATTTGTTAGTCTCAAAGGTGCCACAAGTTCTCCTGTCCTCTCTGAGACTAACAGCAAGGATGCCAAATGTGACTGTGTTTTTGTTGACCTGCACACTTGCATAGTTGAGACTAAACTAACCCCACTAAACTCGTATTATACAGTCAAAGATCACTGATAACTTACTGACCTGGATCAGATTCACTATGATTTCCTACAGGTGAAAGGCTCTCTATCCAATAATTAGTCTTGGGAGCCATCCAGTAACACAATTTATGGTTGTCTGAAAATTCTTTATGGAGACGTTTGTTATAAAAATCCATAAAACATCTGATCACCATTTGTTGTCTAGCAATCATATGAAAAACTTGTCTAACTTAAGCTGGGAGAGAAATAATTCCATAGGAGATGGATTAGGAGACAGTGAGACCCATTTACCAGAAGAGATGCAAATGATATGATTCCTCCACACACCCATCAGTTGATCTCTATGGAAGCCCTTTCACTGTGTTTGTGGCGCCATAATTTTGGGTATGATGGCAGGAATGGTGCAGGTTCATGGCACCACCCCCCTCCCACCTACAGGGATTTGCTCTGCAATATAACACTGATTCTGTTAGCATAGAAAGCCCTCTGCACACTGAACTCACCTTCACCGTTGGCAGGAGGATTTTGAGCTATATGCGGACATGGATCTATGAGACCACAGCTCCTGCCCATGCATGCTGTAAGGTGGCTGGGGGAGTGGTCCCCAGAGAGTAATTTCTTACCCCATAGTAGAATGAGCATGTGATAACTCCACAGGTTGCAATGTTTTGACTTTGCATTAGGTAAAGTGACCAAAGCTGATGTGTAATCTGAACAACTAGGGAACTGTATTTTCTAAATATTATAGAGATGGCTTTGAAATTGTAGTTTTCAAAGCTGTATCATGAAATGAAACTGGATCTTGTCCAGATATGACTTTTTCTTACAATAGAGAGGAGACTCATTGGCAACTTCAGTTATTTCAAAGAAACTTTTGGGGGAAATGATTTACAAGTGTGTTGTTTTGATCACTCATTTGTATTTGCTAGTGACAAATTAGGAGGTGAGAAGAAATTTAAAATGTAGAATGAGAGTGAAGAAATAAAGCATACCGTCTTGGAGTGAAATTCTGCCTAGGGCCACGAATTATAGTTCAAATTTATCTAGTCTAGAAATATTTGCCCAATCCTGCTCCCATTGAAGTGAGTAGGAGTAAGCTCATACTGTATGTTACTTTGGGACTTGCATCATGTTTATTTATCTTAGAGTTTACGATAGCATCCATCAATAAAGTATCTAAGTACTTGCCAGATGAATTAAGTCTGCATGACAGGCGCTTCCACCTTCCCTTACTAAGAATGCTTTATCTGCTCTCACACATTTCATCCTAGGTTTTGTGAAGTGCATTGTCCCAGAGGAGAAGAGCAGTGTAGGTAGGTCATGGATGGAGATATGGTCACTGGAGAGACTTGGTGGATTTGTAGATTGGGACCAAGTCCTTGAACTGACAAAAGTATTAGCATGGGAGCCAAGGAAAGGATCAGAGCACAGGGATAACAACCTATGCCACTGTGAAGGCTGAGAAAAACACATTCTGCTCAAGCTGAGACTGTGCTTTGCATCCGCCAGTAATGTTTGAGAGTAAATTGGGACATTTCCTGAGGCAAGCCTCTGAAATGAAAACTAGTCTTTGTCCTTCCTCTGTTCTTTTCAAGATTTTAGCCTCAGAGAAATTGAAAAAATTGGGATTATTTACCTTGGAAAGGAGACAAATAAGAGGCAACATGATAAAAGTATATAACATAATGAATGATAGAAGAGAGATCAGAATCTTCTGTTCTCCATCAGTTACAAAAAGAATAAGGAGACACTGAATGAAATTGAAAAGTGGCAAGTTCAAACCTGATAAAAGACAATATTTGTAATTAGACTGTGGAACTCAGTATCACATGAATTCATTGAGGCCACAAATGTAGTAAGTTTCAAAGCAGGATTGGATGTTTATAGGTGGATAACAAGAATATCTACAGTTAGAGCAGTTAATGCAAACAAAACATTTTAGAAAGGACAGAAATCTTGGACCTTAAACCAGTCTTTATTAGGGATTAGGACAACACATTTATGGGGACAGATTATCCCACATCTGCCTGCTATTTGGTTTCTGCTCCTTCAGAAGCATCTGGTACTGGCCCTTGTAGGAGACAGTATGCTAGACTAGATGGACCATAAGCCTGATCTAATATGGTCATTCCTCTGTTCCTGTATTTGCATTCATTTTGGTTTGATATAGAAAGAGCATTAGGATCATACTTTTTAAAATAAATCGTCTTTTACACTCATCCACATATGGCTACCCCTTCAAGTTGTGTCACATGTTTTTATAGTGCTGTGTCTGTTGTGATTATTTAAAGGTAAAATAAAACAATTTTTAAAAGATCTTTTTTCTCTGTTGAACAAATTGCTTAATGAACCAAACCTTAACATGCTGAGTATTATTTCAGAACAGATGTCTGTAACTCAAACCTTGTGAATCTGCCCATGCGGCTCCGTTCTTGAATCGCAGAGAACAAGTGAGTGGGTGGATTTAGAACATGAAATTGCTGTGTGCACTCATGTTTTGTTTATGCAGCAATCGTTTCTAAAAGGTTTAAATTGGAACTTTTTTTAATGTTTGCCTTTGTGTGTGTGTGTGTGAGGAGGGTGTGGGGCGGGTGGAAGAGAGAGAGAGAGAGATGAACCGTACGCACACGTAATATCAACCAAACCAGAACGTATTCTTTAAGAACATGTTCTGTAAATGTAAAACTGCAACATTAAAACATTCTACCGACACATTTATAGATTTAGTTAGAAGAAACAATTTAGCCCTGTGTACAGGTCAGCCAAGGGACTAGCTGTTTTTAAAAAGTGCCTCTGAATTTACTAATTCTTTACTGTTGTTATATGCTGAGCACAGGCACAGGTGATGCAGTGAGAAATACATTCTTCAGTCTGTGATTGTCAGTGAGCATGTTTCTGTTCAACAGACTTAGCACCATTAAAAGTGAACAAAAACCAGATGCTGTCTTTAATCTTGACCTAGTTCAAAACACACAATTGATACAATTCTCATATTACTGGATTATATAAATTCACCCAAAATCTGTACTCTGTGTCTGATCCTGCCCCAAAAGGTTTTAGGTGGAGATTTTGAGGGAGCAGGATGGAGATGGGTGGAGGACCTCGTCCCCTTGTATCCATTGAATGCATTCAGAATTATTTTTCTTTTGTTTGTTGTCTGTATCCTGGACATTTTTCTTTTAATTGAGGTTCCAATGGTACTGGGGCAGAATGACAGGTTTCAGGTGTTTCTAAACATATCACAGTGAATTTTGTTTGGGGGAATCAGTATTTTATAATCTATATTTAATATGCTATTCATATTCTTGGAATGAACCTGAAAAAGTAAATTTAAAGAGCTAAGGACTTCATAATTTCATTATTACCTGTTCTACTACTGTAATAATGTTTCTGGTACAATAAAGAATGTGTTTTTAAAAGGTGATTTCTCTGTAATTATATTAATTGCTTAACAGAAAAGTTAAAATCTGTGAATATGTAGGTTACAATTAGCAATAAAATGTCACTTACTATTAACGTTCCAGGTGCTAACAGCACTACAGGAGTTTATAATAAATGGTGCATTTACTATTTTGGGGCTTCTGTAATTGCTTTGTGTTCTCTATATTACTAAACTACAAAGTAGAGGTGGATTTTCATTTAATTTTATTTTTCCAGCAATCAAACGTTGGTGTAAAGACTTGAATTAATTACCAAATAGTTCAGTGTATGTTACTTTTAAGAATTTCAACAGAAAACAATCGTAATCCTGAAACCACTGAACACAATTTCATTTTAAAATATGATTGTCTCTCAAATGGCCACTTTGGAAATAGGGTACCAGAAATCTTGCTGCCTTTGAAATCAATGGGAATTGTGCCCTTGCCTTTAATGGGAGCAGAACTGGACCCAAAGTTTCTACACATTTATGGACATTTGTATTGCGAAGTTTTGCCCTCCACATCCCTAAACGGAAGCCAGAGATGAAAATGTCATGCTCCTCGTGGTATTTTCCCTATATCATTCCATTGGTAATGGGGGATGAAGGACAACTATCTGGAACAAAAAGTGTTTATGAAACAAACATTACAGCATTGTGCTTGTGTAGAGAACCAGGACGTTCAACTGATGAATCTGTTTTCTTGCCCAGGCTGAGTGAAGCACAAATGATAAATAAGCAGCATAGACGATGAAACGTAAATTATATAAGATTTAATCATCTACAAAATTATTTGAAATGGGAGGAAATTTGATATTTAAATGTAAGGAGCAAAAATTGTATCCTCCTGAGAAGGCTTAAAGGGCTAATTAAGGCCATTTCTACACTACAGGGACTATAGCACTGGACCTATTCTGCCATAACCCCATAGTGCTGATGCAGCCTACAGTAACAGAAAGGGTTTTTCTATCATTGTAGGAACACCACATCCCTGAGCAAAGGTAGCTAGGTCAACAGAAGCATTCTTCCATCTACCTAGCTGCATCTACAGTGGAAGTTAGGTCAGGATAGCTACTGGGCAGTGGATTTTTTGCTATGTTGACCTAAATTTTAAGGGTAGATCAGACCTAATTGTTCCTTCATGTGGGAGGTAGTAGAGGTAATACGGCCATTGCAGATTCTGAGAATCAATCAGGAAGGGGGCTATAATTCTACACATGGTTGGTTATGCTGCTCTTTTGACTCACTTCTGGGATTGTGGTTGTGGGTGGGTCCTGTGCTGTACAACATATTCATAAGTGATCTGGAAAAAGAGGAATGGAGTGAGGTGGCAAAGTTTGCAGACCATACACAATTACTCAGGATAGTTAAGTCCAAAGCAGACTACGAAGAGTTACAAAGGAATCTCAGAAAACTGGGTGACAAAATGCCACATGAAATTCAATGTTGATAAGTGCAAAGTAATACACACTGAAAAACATAATCCCTATGATACATACAAAATGATGGGGGTCTAAATTAGCTGTTACCACTCAAAAAAGAGCTCTGGGACTCATTGTTCTCTGAACACATCTGCTCAATGTGCAGCAGCAGTCAAAGAAGCTCAGAGAATGTTAGGAACCATTAGGAAAGGGATAGATAATGAGACAGAAAATATCATAATGCCTCTATATAAATCCCTGGTACACCCACACCTTGAATACTGCATACAGTTCTGGTTGCCGCACATCAACAAAGCTATATCAGCACTGGAAAAGGTACAGAGAAGGGCAAAAAAATGATTAGGAGTGTGGCACAGCTTCCATATGAGGAGAGATTAAAAAAGTCTGGGACTGTTCATCTTAGAAAAGAGACGACTAAGGGGGGATATGACAGAGGTCTATAAAATCATGACTGGTATGGAGAAAGTGAATAAGAAAGTGTTATTTTGCTCTTCATATAACACAAGAACCAACCGTCACCCAATGAAATTAATAGGCAGTAGGTTTAAAACAAACACAAACACTTCTTCACACAACATAGAGTCAACCTATGGAACCCGTTGATGACCAAAATTATGACTGGATTCAAAAAAAGAATTAGATACGTTCATGGAGGATAGGTCCAGCAGTGGCTATTAATCAAGATGGGCAGGGATGCAACCCCATGTTCCAGGTGTCCCTAAATCTCTCACTGCCAGAAGCTGGGACAGGACAACAGGAAATGGATCAATTGATAATTGCACTATTCATTCTCTCTGAAGCATCTGGCACTGGCCACTGTCAGAAGACAGGATCCTGGGCTAGATGGAGCATTGGCTCTTCTTATATTCTTAGAGCACAGTGCTAATTCAGAACACTGGAAGAGCTCTCAGAAGGGAGGCTATCATAGTATTTGCATACAATTATCTTTGCTTCTAACCAGTATTGCTAGCCTATCGCTTTCATAAGGATCAAATTCACCCAGTTTAACCAACAACAAACAGTACTTTAGGTTGGTTTCTATTTGGCTGAATTTAAAGAAAACAAGTCATATCTGAAGTCAGTAATGAAATTTCCACATTTCTAGATGAAACTGTCGTGCTATTCCACAAATGTTACTCATAGCAAATGATACCTGCTATATGAATCATTTTGTATAACAGAGGTAACATTACTATAATAAACTATTGGCATGAGATCAGTGTCTCCAGCTTCGAAAATAAATGCATAACTTTGCCTTCAAATTATTCTCGATAAGGGTATTCCTGTAGCACCAAGAGACCATTACCTTGCGATAACACCCTTTGTAACTGACTTTATCTGCTAATTATCTTCTCTGCAGTGTGGCTTGGCCTCAATGACATCCCATACAGGATGTAATTATACTAGTTTATCCTGTTTACAGATGGGCAAATTCAAATGGTTTGGATTGGATGAAGTTTTTGGAATTTCTTGCAAGATTCTGGATGCCTCATACCACTGAATGGAAAATAAATATCATTTATTTTGTGGCAAGAAAACATTAATTCAAACAAGAATGATCTCAGGTATCCAGGTTTTTGACGATTTGCTCATGATTGGACTGGTGATCTTCACTTCATGGCTTTAGCTCTCTTATTGTGTCCTTGACCACGCTGTACTTCTCTGCCACCCTCAAGTGCTTTCTCTGATGCATCATACTTGTGGCCTGTCTGCTCTACAAATAGTGCCCCTGATAGTGCAGCAGAGAGTATTGTCATGAATATAAAAACAACGAGGAGTTCGGTGGCACCTGCATCTAAAGAAGTGGGTTCTTTACTCACAAAAGCTTATGACCAAATATATCTTTTAGTCTTTAAGGTGCCACTGGACTCCTCATTGTTTTTATGAATATAAAAGGATTCTTTTATGCTGGCTACTGGACATAGTCAGACCCTGTAGTTCTCCTTGGTTCTCTATCGCCAGGACTTACTATTACAGACTGTGCTGCCTAGTGCTAATACATAGGTTCTCCCCAGAATTAAAAGTCACAGGATGGATTGCTGACTACACCACAGTGTAGATGGGACATAACTGTGTTTTGATCATGCCCCTGAAGTGTGCAATAGTCTTTTACAAGGCTTTAGAGGAGCAGAGATAAGAAGGATCTTTTGGGTAAATGAACTATGGGCCCATTGGTAGGGTTAAGGATTCAGTTGATTGGAGGTCACCCAACAGGAGACAGAATGGCTTACAGAGAAGTTGCAGACCTCTTCAGGCAGGCTGGGCCACAAAGGGGTCAGAATCCTCACTCACCTGAAAAAGGAATTCCCAGGGGCCCCTCTCTACCTCATGGGACCCACCTCCAACAAGTCTGGGCTGGACTGGTGCAACAGTATCTTCGTGTGGCAGACATGAGACCTTGGAAGTGTGGAAATTTCAAAATATTATATTGAGATGTGCCAGAGGCTATGGGCAAAGGGAATATTCATCAAAACTTTGTATCTATAAATGTGATAGGTATATTTGTGAGCTAGGGATTGTATTCTAGCTCTATGGGAGAGGGTTACCCAGCTTCCTTCAGGAAATAAAATCAGATAGTGGGGGATAATTACTCCAAATCTTGGGATAGGTAAACTGCTCCAGAGTAGTACCATCCCCCTGGGGGAGTTGCCTATACAGTTCAGACCAGGGTCAAGAGGCCCAGAAGACAAAGAAAGGGCTTTTGGTATAAAGGGCCACCCTGAACTGACCGAAAGTCCCTCATTTGATCTTCAAACTGACATGAAACTGTAATCAAGAGGGCAACACCCAGCTGGAAGGGTTTGAAAGACTGGAACCTACCTTCATGTGGAAGAAGGGTGACACCTGGTAAGCTTAGCATGAGTGTAGATTCTTTATTGGTTTATGTTTTCTCTATGATACTTGTGCCTTAAATAAATGTACTGTGCTTCGTGAAAGCTGGCTCGTCGCTGGTATACACTGTCAGAGCCCTTGGGAGAGAGCAGAACTGCAGGTATTGCACTAAGGTCAGGTCTGCTGGGATAAATATGCTGACTTGTAAGGGGGCCGAAACCCTAAAATTCTGGTCCACGGCCAATGGGAGCTTCGGGGGAGGTACCACAGGCAAGAGCAGCGCGCGGAGCTCTCTGCCCCCCCTCTCCCACAGGGGCTGCAGGGACGTGATGCCGGCCGCTTCTGGGAGCGGCGTGGGGCCGAGGCTAGGGCGGGCAGGCAGGCAGGCAGCCTGCCCTGGCCCCGACCCCGGCCCTGGAGCGTGCTGCTGCCACCCCGGAGCCGCTCCAGGTTAAGTGGCACCAGGCTGGAGCCCGAACCCCTCCTGCACCCCAGCTCCCTGCCCTGAGCCCCCTGCCGCACCCCAACCCCCTGCCCTGAGCCCCCTCATACACTGCGCACCCCTCCTCTGCCCCAACCCCTTGCCCTGAGCCCCTTCCTGCTCTTCACACCTCCTCCACACCCCCCACTCCCTCCTGCACCCCAACCCCCTGCCCTGGCCCTGCACGCAATTTCCCCACCCAGATGTGGCCCTCAGACCAAAAAGTTTGCCCACCCCTGCTCTAGTAAGACCAGTAAGGTCATATTCTGAGGCCTGAGGGAATGTGGGAAGGGAGCACTGGCACACTGATTGTTTTGTTGTTTGCTTTATTAAATATTGATCTTTTCTCCATCCCCAACAGTGTCCCCCCCTTAGTGTCTTGCCTGTAGGTATTTTTGTAATACAGATTATATCCTGACTGGCTCCTTAGCTCTTTTAGAGCACTGGGGATATTACTTATTGACATTGGTCTAGAAGGCAGAGTGACACCCTCTGTATGCACATCCTCAGGAGAGCTAGAGGCACTGCTTTGACATCATGAATGCCTTACACCAGATACAGTTGACACCAAACAGAGGATACTATAAACCAGGTCAGCAGCACCTCAACCCACAACCCCATGCCCCTTACATACACTGGCTAAGTGCCACCTAGTCGAATAAGCATTATATTAGGATTCTGGAAGTTTAGTTATTTAAATTCATTTATTTCCTTCTCTTCTTTCTCCGGGTTGTTAAATTATAAAATCATGTGTCCAGTGCTTCAGGCAGAAGTGCATTAGGAATAAGATCCACAACCAACCGTTTCAAAGATGCTTCAGTCCCATATATGGATGGAACCATGGGAACCATATTCCCAGTGCTATTAAAGAACCTTAGTTTAAGATCTTGTATATATTAAGTGTTCTCTAAGAGCTGACACTGTTTCATGCATAAACAAAGTAGACTTATTCAACATTACTCCTTGGATTTACCCCTACTTTTGGGGAGATTACAACCCTAAAGGAATTCTTAAGTGTGGATACACAAACCAGAATTCATTAAACGCAATCTGCATGTTGGATGAAGAAGGAAAAAATACAAGATCTAACAGTGAGTGTGTGGTGCTTTTTTTTTTGCTTTTTTTTAAACTTCTGGTGAATAAATGCATGTTGTTACAATGGACTAATCTTGTTCCTCTCAACTCTGATTCTCTCAGAGTGAACAGTTTTCTTTTCTGTCAATTGAAGACAGCAAATTCTTGGTTAAGTACTATAGGTTTATTTCCAAATCTTCAGCACAATCCTTGGTGATTCAGCTGAGCTTCTCTTCTGTTCTTTTTTTTAAGCAAGAGTAGCACCCTATGTAAACAGACCCTATGTCCTTCATGAAAAGGATGGCAATACTTTGAGTATGGCAACAGGGAGCACATGGGTAAAGGGACCTTTCATTCTGCCAGCTTTGATTCATGACTTCTCAACACAAAGCTAGAGAGGCTGAGGCCTTGTGATCACTACTAATGTCATTGCGTTACAACATGATTGTGACTAGTCGAGTTAGCGATAATGTCACTAGTGACAGGTCATGTTCAGCATTGTGCCAGCTAGTCATGGTCAAACCCTAGGGCAGGGATTTGCAACCATTTCTATACTGTGGCTCCATGTTACAACAGAGAGTTTTTGAACCTTCCTCCCAACTAGCCATAAAGAGAGGGAGGGAAGTCACATCCCCTTTGAGCCTGTCCCACAGGCCTTACTGAACCAAAACTCCCATTTGCTTCAATGGGAATTTTGCCTGAGTAAGAACTGCATCATCAGACCCTTAGTGTGCATGCAAAGAACCTGATTCTGCATTGCCTTGCACTTTTATGTAGTCTGTTCACAAAGAATGCTGACTGGTGTAAAATGCTACCAAATCAGAATAGTAGCATTTTACAGCTACTGATACAGGGTCCAAAGTGGGATATTTATGCAGTCTCCTGATCAGGAAAGGAACTGAAAAACTTGAAGCAGTATTGCTAATCCCCCCAAAATTGTGAGAAAGACTTCGAAATCATGAGATTTTATAAAAATAATATATGTTGAAAGAGAAAAGGAGTACTCATGGCTGCTACTCTGAAATATATGTTGAGTTCTTATTTGCCAGCTGGTGTTTGAGCCTTTAAGGTTTCTGGTTTCCAGCTTTCTCCCACAATCATGAGTGTTAGAAACTTATTTTTTAAAGCTTCTAATTGTCGCAAGGTGTCTATACCCCATTCTATTACGGCCACTAAGGGGTTAACAGGTAGGTGAAATAGTTCCTCAGCTGGAGCTAATTGCTGGGTCAGCAACACCTGAGGGATAGGAAGGCTGCAGATCAGAGGAGAGGGTGGCTACTTGAGAGACTACCAAGATGTAATCTTTAGCAGTATAGTGGAGGGAAGTATCCCAGTAAATTGGACTTCCAGAGAGGGAGAATCAGAGAATGTGAGTCTGGAAAAGGCCTACAAGAGAGATGAGTGAGTAAACAGAGAGGAATGTGAGGAACTGGTCCCAGTGACTTAATGCTGGGTCTCTGGGCTGGAACGCAGAGGAGTGGGTCAGCCTGGGCTCCTCTACCATCCCCCCAAAAAGGGAATAGTAAAATGTCTTGGAGCAAAAGTGTCAAGACACAGCAGGGGTCTGAGATTGTTGACTCATTGTTAGGGTCACTGGACTCCTGCTCTATCAGACTCCTGACCTGGCTGGAGTCATAAGAGGACTCTGCTTGGCACACGACCAACCAGCTGTTGGGGGTGGGAGCATAAATTGAAGCAGAGTTACTGTGATGCTACCCACAGTCATGACCGGGCATTGGCAGGTAAAGGCACCTCTGGGCACTCACCTTACCCGTGGACTCCAGGAGTTGGGACATTATGAAAAACACCAAATATAGTGAGGTATCTGATAATATCATGAGTGCTGGCAACACAAGATCAGTGTGGTGGGTAGCTACAAGGAAATAAGTGAGGAGGATGTTGGGTTGTAGCAACACGGGCCAATGTAATATGCCATATGCTTGCCACTGGAGAGTCAGACATCACGGCTGGTGGGAGAGAGGTTGAAATAACCTTTTGCACAGTGTCACAGAGAAGGGAGGAGAGAATCAAGGAGAACTGGGAGAAAGATGGAGAGGTTGGAGACACAGACCCTGAGCCAGCATTGTGATGTCCATGACTGCTACACTGGCACACAGTCCCACTGATGTCAGTGGGACTCTGTGCAGCCACAGAGGACTGGGGCCATAGAGAGAAGGGGGCAGAAAGGGGAAGGAAGACAAATGGGAAGAGAAGGAAGTGGAATTGAGAGAAGAGCAAAGGGAAAGGAGAAGGAGTAAAACACTAGACAGAGAAAGGGAGCAAAGGCAGTGAAAGTGAGATGGACTGAAAGGCACAGTAAAGTCTCATTGTATTTGTCACTTGGCAACTGCCTACATTTAATTTTCATGACTTTCTAGTAGTCACGCTCACAAAGTCTCTTGTTACTGTCTTAGTGCCTGTCACAAATATGACTACTCAAGACTTGACTTTGTATTTAATTAGAATTTAATTTTAAAGCCTCTTTTTCTCCTTTTCCCATGATAAATCTTCCATCTGCTCTCTCAAGGGTACTCTTTCAGTTCAGGTGTCAGATAAGTCACCAAGTGGGGGTCGGAGCAAAGCTTAATGCAATGATTCTCCACATGGGTCCTAACCTGGGACCTTCAGCACTGCAGCCCAGACCTACACCACTTGAATTAAAGAATTATCTAGGCTATTAAATGGTAGCAGTAGTAGGCTGTTAACTTGTAGTAGACCAGCTGTCAAGGGTAGAGGTGCATTACCCACACTTTGCCAGTTCACAAGATTAGTACTAAATTAGTTGACTGTATCAAGCATTTAAGAATCAACTGAAATCAGATAGTCCATTCCTATTCAGCTATGTAACTTAAGCTATCACTTTGATGTGCTTACAAACCAAATTCTACCTTCAGATATTTGTACAGAACTGCCCCTAAAGTCAGTGGGAGCCAGGGACAAAAAACAGCCAACTGTTCCCTTCTTCTTAGACTCCTAAAAAGTCTGATTGGACAAAGACTAAAACTAAGAAGAATTGGTTTTTGAGAAGCAATCCCGAGTCTTGGAACTAATTAAGCCGACTGTTACTTATTAGTGTTAGTGAAGGAGAGAGGAAAAAGTAGTCATTTGTGCTTTGCTGATGATATTGACCTGATTGGATCATTGCAAGAAGAGGGGCAAAAATTGCTAAATGGGAAGCAAACTGGAAGTGGAGCGGTTAGGTCTAAGTAAATCACACGAATCTATAGACAATGGTCTGAAAAGGCAAAGAGATTCCTGCTCAGATCTGAGGAGGCACTGGAGTACGTTAAGAATGTGAACTATCTGAGTAGCATGACACAAGGGACTCTAAACATCACGTTGGCATCTTCCATAGAATTGGACTAGTAACTGCTACTCTAGTGCCATTTGGAGAAGCAAAGGTATTATAATGAAGTGTAAAGTGCAGTCTCATCTTCAGCATCTTACTATATGCATGTGAGACATGGATGCTAAGGAAACAGAATATTAAAAGGTTTCAGAGGAACAGCCGTGTTAGTCTGTATTCGCAAAAAGAAAAGGAGTACTTGTGGCACCTTAGAGACTAAATTGGTTAGTCTCTAAGGTGCCACAAGTACTCCTTTTCTTTTTGAGGATATTAAAAGGCTTTCTGCCCTCAAACTGAAATGTTAAAAGCCATTACTGCCCGGTGTTTGCATGCAAGGTATAGCTAATGAAGAAGCAAGTGTCTGAATTTACAGTATAACTGGAGTGATTCCTAGTATCATCAAGACAATCAAATGAAGAAAACTTGAGCTTGTGGGGTGAATGGGTGGAGGAAGATTGCCAAAGCAAGTTTTGTGGGGACTGGTGCCAGGGGCAGAGAGTATGTAGCTGATGGAACAGGGCATGCTATATAGCATGCTTCTCAATGCTGCGTGAAGACTAGTTGGTCAGTGACTCTCCAGTGTTTTCTCTTTGTTATGTGACTTTATGGTGCTTTGCACTTTGAGAATAAATACAAATAATATACAGAGATCAGAAACACTGCAGACTAATAATCAAAAGAATTGTTTAGATAATTTGGGGACTAATTCTGATGTTGCATTTTCTGATTTATCCCATTTTAATCAATCTGTTTAGTATCGGACTAAGATTACTCTGACATGAAGCATTATGTACATACTTTTTGAGACCTAAACAGCCTGTTTTTTTTTCAGGCATATTAAGCACCCATAACTCCAGTTTAATGGGAGCTGCAGGTGTTCAGTGCCTCTAAAAAAGCTGGCACACTAAAGGTGTTCAAGCTTAATTCTCATTTCTTTACCTCTTCTCCAGATATTTTGGAAGCTCTTCATGAGCCATTTACAAGACACACTGATATAACTACTTAGAAGTAAGTCTGTCAAGTGATTTCAAAAAATTAATAGCAACTAATTGTGCAATTAAAAAAATTAATCACAATTAATTGCACTGTTAATAATAGAATACCATTTATTTAAATATTTTTGAATCTTTTCTAAATTTTCAAATATTGATTTCACTTTATTTTTATTATAAATATTTGCACTGTAAAAAACAAAAGAAATAGTATATTTCAATTCACCTCATACAAGTACTGTAGTGCAATCCCTTTACAATGAAAGTTGAACTTATAAATGTAGAATTATGTACAAAAAATAACTGCATTCAAAAATAAAACAATATAAAACTTTAGAACCTACAGGTCCACTCAGTCCTCCTTCAGTCAATCGCTCAGACAAACAAGTTTGTTTACATTTTCAGGAGATAATCAAAGAATATCAGGGTTGGAAGGGACCTCAGGAGGTCATCTAGTCCAATCCCCTGCTCAAAGCAGGACCAATCCCCAATTTTTGCCCCAGATCCCTAAATGGCCCCCTCAAGGATTGAACTGACAACCCTAGGTTTAGCAGCCCAATGCTTAAACCACTGAGCTATCCCTCCCCTATGCTGCCTGCTTCTTGCTTACAATGTCACCTGAAAGTGAGAACAGGTGTTCTCATGGCACTGTTGTAGCTGACATTGCAATATATTTACGTGCCAGATGCACTAAAGATTCACATGTTCCTTCATGCTTCAACCACCATTCCAGAGGACATGCATCCATGCTGATGACGGGTTCTGCTCAATAATGATCCAAAGCTGAGTGGACCAATGCATGTTCATTTTCATCATCTGAGTCAGATACCACCAGCAGAAGGTTGATTTTCTCTTTTTGGTGGTTTGGGTTCTGTAGTTTCCACATCAAAGTGTTGCTCTTTTAAGACATCTGAAAGCATTTTCCACACGTCATCCCTCTCAGATTTTGGGAGGCACTTCAGACTTTTAAACCTTGGGTAGAGTGCTGTATCTATCCTTAGAAATCTCACATTGGTACCTTCTTTGCGTTTTGTCAAATCTGCTGTGAAAGTGTTCTTAAAATGAACATGTGCTGTGTTGTACCAATAAAATAAAAACCAGCAGGATCTTATTAAAGGGAAAAAGGCAAAATACCACATTTACTGTGAATACAGAAAGAATCATAGTAAGCAGTTAGTTATAGTTATAACATTCCATTCAATCTCAAATTTATTCTCCCATTCATTCATACAAACATACACACACACACAGGTTCTGCAAGGTTGTTATCATAGTTACCAGCCTTAGAGTTGCTCATGCCAAGCCACTGGCCAGGTGGCCTGGACATGAGGAGGGAGCAGGGCCTTGTCAGATGCTCATCTGATGCTCCTGGAAGTTGGTTTGCAGAATCAGACCCCAAAGTTCTCACTTTTTAGAGTCTATTTTTATAGGAATTTCTTCCCATGCCAGTCTATGGGAATTGCTTCATCATGCTGCTGCTGAATCAATCAGCAGATAGCACATTCCTGACGGCTCCAAGATGTTATCTTGTTCTTTGGTTCTCCCATTCTTGAGGCTGTTGGGTGGATTCCAGTCTGCCCTCCGGGGGGTCCTCTGGTTATTTCCACTTGACGCCTTCTTCAGCCGATGGACACTGGATTCTTAGGCTGGCACCTCCCTGATCATTCAGTTATTATCCACACCAAGCATCCATCCACATACATCCTCTATCTCTATTTTAATCACAATTGTTAATACAACAAAAGGGTGGGGAGTCTCTGGGTGCTGTTTCTGTTGTTAGAGTATTGCTTTGAGTCTCTCTCTCTGTGAATTGCTTTGAGAATAGACTCTGTCTTAGAATGTACTAACACAATTAGCAGCTTGCAAGTTTCACACATAGAGGGAGAGAAACAGTACCAAAAACCAAGAGACCTCTTAATTAGTAATACCCTGGAATTTAAACTCTGGGGAATCAAACTCATTTGTGATTTTAATACAGAACTTCTTTAATATGATCCAACAGCTGGATCATCATCCAAGATTACTATAACATGAAATATATGGTAGAATGACGGTAAAACAGAACAGGGGACATACAATTCTTCCCCAAGGAGTTCAGTCACAAATTTTATTAACATTTTTTTTAACAAGCGGCATCAGCATGGAAGCATGTCCTCTGGAATGGTGGCCAAAGCATGAAGGGGCATATGAATGTTTAGCATACGTCGCACGTAAATGCCTTGCAACACCGGCTACAAAAGTGCTACAAAAGTGTGAAGGCTTGTTCTCACTTTCTGGTGACATTGTAAATAAGAAGTGGGCAGTATTATCTCCTGCAAATTGTAACCAAACTTGTTTGTCTTAGCAGTTGGCTGAACAAGAAATAGGACTGAGTGGACTTGTAGGCTCTGAAGCTTTACAGTGTTTTGTTATTGAGTGCAGTTATGTAACAAAAAAAAATCTACATTTTTAAGTTACACTGTCACAATAAAGAGATTGCACTACAGTACTTGTATGAGGTGAATTGAAAAATATTATTTCTTATCATTTTACAGTGCAAATATTTGTAATAAAAATATAAAGTGAGCACTGTACACTTTGTATTATGTGTTGTAATAGAAATCAATATATTTGAAAATGTAGAAAAACATCAAACAATAGAATGCCAATTGAAATATTTTTGAACCGTGTAATTAATTGTGATTAATTTTTTTAATCGCAATTAATCTTTTTGAGTTAATCACATGAGTTAACTGCGATTAATTGACAGCCCTATTTGAACTCTATTTGTTGTTCACTGATTAATCTATCTTTTTGAACTGATAAATACAATGGCAAAATATTATTTTCTAATCTATGTGTTGTTAATTTTTGTCACAATCCAATTGCTCTGACACCAAAAAATCAAAATTGATCTGATTTGAAGTCCAAATCATAAAGTTCTAATTTATTTTTAAAAAGAAACCTGAAGAACATTATCTGTGATTATTTTTAGTTGAGATGGCTTCAGTGAAATAATTTCCACAGTAAATGTTATACTAGGTAATGTTTCAGTTGATTTGAAACTTCGGAACAAACTCAGAGCTAAGTATAGAGTATTTTTTTAAAACTGAATATGTTTCAAAGAATTCAGTGACATTAAATCTGGCTTTCATCTGTTTTCTGGGTTATGAGTTCATCAGAACCAGTCCAAGGGCTTACATAGTTCCATTACATGGTGCTTTACCTATTATTCTGATTACTCTGTTCCCTGTGGTTGTAAAATATATCTAGCTCTTACTGTGAAAAGTGACTCTGTAAAAACAGCACCCTGGGGTTCATTATTTATTGTGTCTCAGTGACTTCCTGATCAAATGTAAGCACAATGGCTCATCTTAACTTCCAGACCTGAAACGCTGCCTGGGTTCTGAAACTCAAATTGTTCTGTTTGCGTCATGCCTTGTCTCTAGTAATAAAAGACTATATACAGGCCAAATTCTGTACACCCCTCTCCCCCCACCATTGTCTTCACTGAAGTTACCCAGGGGTATCTGAGGACAGAATTGGCTCCTGTGAAATTATGTCGATGCTGAGCTAGATTAGAATTCAGCTCATTCTCTCACAACTTTATTGACTCTGCAGTTCTAATGGGAGTTAAAAAGTTAGGTCATGTCTACACTAGCAAGTTTACAGCGGCACAGATGTACTGATGCATCTGCCTAGCTGTAAGATCACTTGTGTAGCTGCTCTATGCTGATGGGAGAGAGCTCTCCTGTCGACATAATAAAACCAGAGCAATGGTAGCTTCTCCCGCCGACTTGGTGCTGTACACATGGACGCTTCTGTCAGTATAACTTATGTTGCTCAGGGGTGTGTGTTTTTTTTCACACCCTGGAGCAACGTAAGTTATCCCAACAAAAGTGGTAGTGTGGACATGGCCTAAGAAACACTTTTATTTTGGGGGGTCAGTATACCAAACAGATATGAATAACCGCAGGGAGTAGAACTGTTGCATAAGAAAGGTATCAATTTTGCAAAGTCACTTTTCAAAACAATGCCATACCTTAAAATAAAACAGAATAATGGTAAGACTTCTATTTAAAAAGTCTGACAATTTTATTTTGTGTTCTATCTTAAGCCTTGCACAGTGAAATACGCTAGTGAATCCAGTAGATTTATTTGGAGATCATATGCATGTAATACTGTATACAGGTGGTTAAGGAAGCAAAGCTGTATTAACTCGTCAAATTTTTTTACACATATGCAAACAATATAAAATCAATGTTCTATAAAAATGATTAATTACTGAGTTTGCAAAGAACAAAGGATTCTAAAAAGCTGCAGTCAACATTGTCACTTTAATCATTTGATCAAAGTTTATATTTAATCTCTGGCCCTTAAAATTTAGATTCAGCGCAAATGAACAATTTTACTGAACATACATATCAATCTCACAATATATTCCTCTTGAAGTTTAACCCATGATGCCATCCACAAAGGAGATTCTTTACTCCAAATTTTATTTCATAAGCCATACATTACATTAGGTAATTTTCAAGGCTTAATTATATGAACAGCAGTTTGTCTCCTCATTGCCCTCTGGGGCAGATCCTCAGTTGGTGTAAACTGCTATAGCTTCAATGGGGCTCTCATTACTCTCTTTACTCCCATTAACGTAAAGAGGAGCTATTTTTATGCAGCAGGGAGAGAACAGAACCAGTAAAATATAGACAAACATCAGTAAGAAAATCATCCATTTCTAAATGTGAAAATTAATTTAAAAACAATGTATCTTTTGTTTCTTTGAGCCAGATTCCCTTTCAAGTGATGAAAACAAAATCTCTCTCTCTAAAACAACATGATCAATCTATTTCATTATGCGCAGCCTTAGGCTATGATCCTACAGCTGCCTCCTTGTGAACGGACCCCTGCGCCTAGATGGATGAAACTGCAGCATCTGGGCCTTTGTATACTGACAATACAAATTTCAAATGGCCAGAGCTTGATTGATAATCTTACCATGGACCTCTTATGTGGGAAGAAATTATAGGCATTGTGTGAATGTTCAGGGCTTTATGCCTTCTCCTGGGCTGAAATTCAGATCTGTTAAGGTGTTTGTGATTAAGATAACTGAAGTAGAAGAGGCCTCTGGTTTTGGAGCCACGAAGCCATCCGTTTTATCCCTGATACAGCACGATTAAGCTGAAGGCTGTGGTACAGCCACAGATTGTTTACACAATGAAAACTCCCATCCACCATTCCTCCCTTACATAAATGTTAGTCAGGCCATGAATCTCATAAGAGGATTTTTGTATTCAATGGGCCCTCTGCAAAGTTCATGAGGCTCAAAACATGCCCCTCTGACACAAGGATATTTTTTAACCTCAAAATTAATAATCAAGCCATAGACAACCTGCACCCATCCAGACAAAGTTGTTGAAAATAGTCAAACATTGTGGGGTCTAGTCTCACCTGGGAGAGGGCACCATGACTGCAATCGCTTGTCTCTGTGGTGTTTTGTTTGGTTTCTTAATCTGTTTTTTAGGATAAATGGCCAAAGATTATATTCCTTCCCTCATGTGTGTCTTTAGAGGCATTGAGTATCCTGGTTGAAGCAACCTAATATCCAAAGAGATAGTAACTAATATTCCATAACTGGAGATTTTGGAGTGGTGTCTCTTTGTGCAGGACAGTAAGAGAAAAACACTCTGGGCCCAATTCTGCAAGTTGCTGGGCACCCTCCACGCCTATTGATTTCAGTGGGAGCAGAGCACTCTCAGACACTCATCACCCCGCGGGGTTGAGGCCAACATCTAATTGACAATTAGCCTTGACAATTAGTCAAGTGGTGGAATTTCCACAGTTTGGTATTCATGTACACTAGCTGCATTTTGGATGAACAGAAGCCTTTGTGTACCATTGTGACAAAAAAATTTTTAGATTTGCTGCATTCATATTTTCTCCCAATTTTTGTTTAAATTGTCAGGATACATATAGGAGTTTGTGTCTTACACTCTTTGAGAACGTATCCCTAGAGATTTTACTGTACACCTTATATATAGGATCACAATTTTATTCTGGTGTGAAAATGGGGGGAGTAGCTGAGAATTAGCCAACTATCCTCTCTTAGTTTTTGAAATGCTGTATTAGGTGGAGAGAACACTATGCCAAAATGTTTGTATGTAACTGAAAAGAAAGCTCAGCTGCATTTTAATGAAGTAACTTCAGTTTAAAGAAATGCTTATCTTTATACACATGTATAATTCAATATTTATTTATAGAAAGTTTCACTAGGAAAATCAATCTACAGAAAATAAGACAATAAGCATCACTATAAATAAGAATACCCTATCCCTTCACTATAAGGCTCTCTGTTTTAAGGCTACCTCTGATATAAGGCTACTTCAAATTGGTTTCTAAAAAGAGTAAAGGAAACCACTTGTCAATACATTAATAACCATGCTACGCTAAAATAAAGAAAAGAGCAAATATCTCTCCATAGCTAGCTTATATTTAGGGCAAGTTTTTTATGGACTAGATTCTTACTTTATATCCACTTAGCTATTCAAAATTATTCTACTGTAATGCAAATTTAAAATACATGAGGCATTTTTGTTCACATTCTGCAATAAAAAAATTGATCAACAATGTAAATGTTTGTATTTAAGATCTCCATTTTTCATAAACATACATTCCTTTACATAAGTATATTAAGTAGGTGATTATATTCTTCGTATTCTATAAGAATCTACATTTGGAAACCCTTTATAAAATAGCACATTTTCTGTACTCTTATGTCAGACATATTCTAGACACTAGTTTGTCTTTGGAATGTCTAGTATTCAATTGCCTGTACAATACAAATCGATACTTGAAAGTCATTGTGTGCATTAATTTATACCTGACTTTGCTTTTTTTGCACATGAAGCTAAAAAACTAACCTTATGTATACTGTAGTGATAAAAATACAAGTTAATTTTTTTCTGGAATTTAGTACTACTACTTTAAGTATATTTCATATTTGTATATTTTTAAAACTGAGATATACCCACTTTGCTCAAATTGGATATCTTATTTTGCATTCCAAATAAAGGGCATTAATCTGTTTAAATATAATCTATGAAAGGCACAGTAGACTTGAAAAAGTTACATGGAAACCAATTTCACCCTAGAGTTTCTAAATGAGTAGAGCTAGCTTTATCAACACTAGTAGATGAAGAAAATAATAGAAATTCAGAATTACAGGGATGGAAAATTTTTATTTTGTCAAAGCCACTTTTTTTTGTAGAGAATTCCTCCCCCACACCCCAAATTGTTAAGTTTTTATCAAAACATAAACTAATTTTGGCTGAAATGTTTCAGTCTTCAGTGGCTGGAAAATAAAAGTCAAATTTCAGTTTCTTTTACCAGAAACTAACTTTCATTTTTGTGGGGAATTTTTTTCTCTAATCAGCTCTATTATATATGCTAAGTCCCAGAATCTCAGCTGGTGTCAACTGGTATAGATCCTCTGAAGTTAATGGAAGCTGGCCAGCTTAAACCAGCTGAGAATCTCTCCCTAAAAGCCATTTCCCCCCCTGTTCCCAAGGAATATTCACCTCTCTGCAAGATACACAGATTTCAAAGGTATAGATATGGCACTACACAATAATATATCCTCAAGAAACTATAGCAGAAAAAAAGGAAACTAGTTTTGGGAAATACAAACTCATGGCTATTGCAATCAAGCAACTTTTCTTTCAGGTTACTTTACAACTTCTGGTAGTGAAACAATTTCCTTTCCCTCCTTGACTGGCTTTATCAGTAGATATCCCTTTCCCCTAAAAACAACAGCATGCCACTTAACATGATCCATAACTTTTCAGGTCTTGAGCAGCAAAAATGGCAGCATATTTCTTTTTCAATGTATGGCCTTCAAGTACTAGTTATATATCCCACCTAATATTTTTAGTTTGAGTGATCAGTACCAAAGACTTCTGTTGCTGAGAGGTGCCGGTCTCTCTATTTCTAAAGCTGACAGATGTACACAAAACATCCAAAGGTGCTTCTACAATTCAAACACAGTAAACATTTTACAATGACTTTCAGGCAAGCACACCAAATTCAAATAGACTGGTGATTATGGTTAATAAAAATGTTTCCTGTTAATGGTGGGTGGTAAATAGTACTGGGTTAGTTGTGCCTACATTTGTTTGAATGTTTAACAGCACAGTTCTACATGGCAGCTTTTCAAAGTCATATTTAATAGTGCTACTGAGCAGTACTACACAAGAAATGTAGTGTATGAAACATGAGAACCTAATTTCATTCATCTTAATTCCATATTTACAGGGGAGAATATATTACTTTGTGCCAAGCACAGGTTCCATCCAAATGCTACTTTTCAGTATCACCTGGGCTGTTTTACAGTTGTTAAAATTTAAATTAACCTATATCAATTCATAGTAAATCCTTCAATAAGAATCACCATAGAATTTGGAGATGGAAAAAGACCCACCTGGACATCTGTCCCAGCCCCGACACTGCAGGATTGTTCTCCTGTTTTCTAGTGCTTTGTCTAGAAAGTTTTTGAACCTCTCAAGTGACAGATTCATCATGTTTCTTGGAATACTATTTCACTATGAGGTGATTATGGTTAATAAAATGGGGTGGGGGGGAATCAAGGCTTATTGGTAAATGTCTTCATGTTGATGGAGTTTAGCTGAGTGCATAAGTCAAATTTGGATATCTGCATCCCATTGAGCTAGCAGTTGATATATTGATTGTATTATCAACTACTGAATTTTACTCTGATCTTTATAAAGTATGACATTAGTTGCTACTGTAGATCTTACTCCCAGAGAAATGGCAGTTGTGGTTAAGCATATGCCACAACATAGAGAGGGACATACATTCCTCTCTGTTACTCCAATAAAAATCTGGAAAAAAACCCACTGACCTCACTGTCACTGTGGCTTTAACTGAGATCAGAATTGGGCTTTGAGACTCCCTCTGCCTTGTGTATTTATATTTTTTTCCTCTCTTCCTTCAGTCGTAGGATCAGATTATTCCATCTGCTACATGACTTGGAGGAATTAAGAGTAGCAGCAATTCTGCTCCCATGTCCTCAACTCTTCTGGAGCGGGCTTCATGTCAACAAGGTCTCTACTCCTCCAAGGGACCTTTTAGATTTTAAAATATTTGAATGACATCTGTTATATTTTCCTTGGAAGGCTATGGAATATCAGTATGAGGAGGGGTGAGTATCTGCAACTCCCACTGAGTTGCAGGTCTTCATCTCTCTTGGGACCAAGCCCATGATTTGTGTGTGTAGTTGTCTGGATAGGCAGAGAGAAGTCCAGCCCCCATGAGGTCTTGAACTTTCCAGTCCCGTTGTTGTTCAAGAAGCTACCATTTTCTTCCTCTCAGATCTCAACATCCCCACCCACGCTCCCTACCATGGGGCCCAAAGCAGGTAGTCATCCTTCAGATGAGAATGGTGACTGACATCCTTCAAGGCTGATGACAATGCTGTTCCTTGGATCATCTGGCAAGATGGGTGCGCATCCATCACCTCTTCCACCAAAGGTTAGCAAGTACTATTACAAAAAGCAGGCACACTCATTAATTTAAGAATTCAGCAGAGAGGCTTCGGCTGTATCTAGCAGATCGGAACTTGACCTCATGATAACATTGCACAAAGCTATGATAGATGAAAGTAATAGGCAATGCTAATAAAACAATCCCACTAACTACACAAATTCCACCAAGAATCCTTCCAGGTACAGTGATGGGGCACATGTCACCATAACCAACTGTGGTCATCGAGATTATTACCCACCAACAGGCAGCGGGGATGCTGGAAAAATCCTTATTCTTTGTTCCCAAGTCCAGCCCATTTTCAAGGAGTTGTGAAAGTGCACTAAAAATTGCCATAGCAACACAAATAAAGACAAGAAGCATCACCATCTCTCTGTAACAACGCTTCAGAGTCAGACCAAGTGTCTGAAGACCAATGAAGTGACGGGCAAGTTTAATCACCCAAAAAATCCTCATCATCCTAAGAACCCTCAGAGTGACTCCAGCCCTTTGGAGTTGAGAATTTTCCCCCGTGAAAACTGTCATTAGCACAGAGATGTAGTAAGGAGTGATTGCCAGCAAATCAATGATGTTCAGGGGTCTCTTCACAAACTCACACTTGTTTTTGGAGATGATGAACCTCACAATGCACTCTGCAGTGAACCAGCCTATGCAGATAGCTTCAATGATCCTGTCAAAAGAAACAAAGTGGAGCATTTTAATTCTATATGAGCATTTTAATTAAGGTTTGGTTGTGGACATTACTAAACTGATATTAATTCAGAGCCTTAGTGGAGGGTGTGCCGAATGGTGAGCCACACTATCTTATTCTGAGCTTTTTTGTGTAAATATAATACCATGCTACAGTGAGTACAACTCAGAACTGATTACTCATAAGGATTTGATTATATCTGCAATTCATTTAGTAAACACTTTGTTAGAATTACAAATTGTTAACATTACCAATATGTGAGGATACTTCTGCAAAGTCAGGAACACTACAGGATAATGTCTTAAAATAATGTAGACAGCTATTCATATCTAAATCTAAAACTCTAGGTCCCTATGCAGCTTAAGATCTCCATACTTCGCAAGCTATCGTAGCTACCAAAACCTATGAAGTGGCAGCTCATTAGCAGAACAACCTATTAAGGAAAAAGACATGTCTGCTGACCTGGGCCACAAAAATTAAACCCCACAGTGAGCACTGATCTACTTTTAGGGAAAATAGCTCGTGTAAGTTTGCTCTCAACCTCCTTTTTACAAGCGGAATCACTGCATTCTGCACTAGCTGAAATTTCTAAAGGGTTTAAAAATGTACAGGGCATTGCAATAACCTAATTTCACCGTAACCAAGTCAATGGTGAGGGCACAACCTTCTTATCAAGTACAAACAGGCCCAGATGCAGGAAAGTATCCCTGTCCAGGAAGGGTGCTTACACATGGGCTTAACTTTAAGCATATGTTTAAGTCCCAATGAAGTCAGCGAGACTTAAGAACATGCTTAAATGCTTTACTGAATTGGGGCCAGCAGAAGGCACAAATAGCAACTGCTGTTTCTAGGTATCCAGTAGCTCCTGGGGATCCAGTATGATATCCTGCAGGTGGAAACATGCCCTCTTATTAAATTAATCATGAGCATATCTTCTTAATTAAGAGGGCTAATATAATATCTGCTATTTTCTCTCCTTGCTTTCCCTATCTCACAAGCACTTTCATCTATGGCCTTCAGAAACTCAAAACTCAGTACCATAAGAGGTCTAAAACCCAACTGATGGGAGTCAAAAAGACTTGAAAACTCTAGATTTACTGGAGTTGTTTCACCACCACTGGAGATCTAGAATGGAGCAATATTTGGAGAGAGTGTCCATGCCAAGTGATGGCTTCTTAAGCAAGAATCCACTATTCCTTTAAGAAAAGATAGTGCCGCATGGAGGCACTAAAAATCAGCCCCAACAATGGTGCCAACACCTCTGCATTGGCTTTAACCAGCCAGGAAGGACAAACTGTAACTCAAAGATAACAGTCTGTATGTGCCCAAGTAATTTCAGAGCCCTAGCAAGCATTGCATTATAGGCTGAAATGCAACCAGAGAAGATTCTGCCTGTTTTGCTAGAGAACCAGCTCTGTTGAGAGGCATAGCGTGGAATCTAGCCCACATGCTGATATTTCTCTTAACCACGTGGGTTATATCTACACTGGCAACTGAACAACAAAACTTTTGTCTTTCAGAGGTGTTAAACCGCCCCCCTCATCCTCCAAAAGACAAAAGTTTTGCTGCAACAAGTGACAGTGTGAAGAGGAAGTTACTCACTTTGTGCAGTAACGATGGTTCTTCAAGATGTGTGTCCCTATGGGTGCTCCACTTTAGGTGTCTGTGTGCCCCTGCACCTCTAATCGGAGATTTTTGGTAGCAGTGTCCCGCTGAGCCCGCGCATGTGCTCTCCCTCCCTCGTGGTCTGTCTCAAGGCTATTTAGCACTGCACGGGCGAACCCGCCTCACTTCCTTCTCTACCACAAAGCCCAACAGAGAACTTCGAAGTAGAGGAGAGGAGGGCGTGCTGTGGAGCACCCATAGGGACACACATCTCGAAGAACCATCGTTACTGCACAAGGTGAGTAACTTCCTCTTTTTCTTTGAGTAGTGTCCCTATGGATGCACCACTTTAGGTGACTCTGGAGCAGTACCCACCACTGGAGGCTGGGACTTCAGAGCGGAGTCTTTTACTACAGAGAGTACTGTGGAGTCGAAGATGTGTCAGCGGCCAAATCTTCAGTGATCGCATAATGTTCTGCGAAATGTTCTGCGAAAGTTTGCTCTATGGATTGGGGAGATAGAGGTATCCCTATGGAATGTGACTGAGGTAGGAACTGATCTCATGGAGTGCGTATGGACGGAAGCAAGTTGCGCCCTTGCTAAGTGATTAATGCAACTAGAGACCTATTTGGATAGTCTTTGAGGAGATATCACAGAGCTTCTGGATCTTTCTGTGGATGAAAGGAAGAGTTTAGGGGTTTTCCTGAAGTCCTTAGTCCTGTCCAAGTAGAATGCTAATGTCCTTCTAATATCTAGCATATGCACAGTTGTCTCCCAGTTGTCACAATGTGGTTTTGAGAAAAAACAGGGAGATGGATCTGTTGATTCATATGGAAAGTGCAGAAGAAGTAGGGAGAAACTTGGGATATGGCCTTAGAGTTGTTGTTATTAATTATTATTATTTTTAAGACAAAGGCTGTGAATGATGGGTGTGCCATCAGGGCCGCTATTTCTCCTACGTGCCTAGCTGAGGTGATGGCAATTAGAAATGCTGTCGTCATGGACAGGTGTAAGAGAGAACAAGTTGCCCTGGACTCGGAGGGAGGTCTAGTCCAAGCCCTGAGAACTAGATTAAAGTCCCAGGCTGGAGCAGGTGGTGTCACATGGGAGAAGAGAGTCCCAATGCCCTTAAAGAGTCTACGCATTAGTGGTTGAGCAAACTCCAAGTGGGAAGCCATTTTTGCCATGAGATGTACCTTAAGGGAGCTGAGTGAGAGTTTAAAATGTAGTGCAAAATTAGAGGGAGGAAAGATGAGGTTGGGTCTGTCTGTTTGGAATGGTACAAACTTGGAGTGGTTTCCATTTTGTAGATAGGTATGTGGAGTGGTCAACTTGTGGTTGTGTTGCAACATGTGTTTCAGCTTGTCAGAGCATTCTGCTTCTAAGCCTTGGAACAAAGAAAGATCCAAGCCTGGAGGCGGAGGACCCATGGGTTGGGGTGAAGAGTCAGTCAATTGTTTTGAGAGAGTGGGTGAGGAATGGGCTGACATCAGAGGAACAGGAGGGCATATTGCCATCTGCGTTAGGTAAGGGAGCCAGACTTGTCATAGTCAAGAGGGGCAATCATAATAACTCTCGCTTTGTTTTGTTGAATTTTCAACAGAATCTTGGATGGGGTAGGAAACTGGGAAAAGACATAACAGTGGGCCCTGTCTGCTGGGAAGATAAGGGCAACCGCCAGTGAATGTTTCCCCAAAGGGTGGCTATATATTGAAGCACCTCTGAATTCAGTATACACTCGTTGTTGTGAGAAAATTCCACCTGAGACTGTTGGTTATCTCATTCTGTATCCCTTGTAGACAGACAGCTGAGATGAGCACATTGTGATGGGTGCATCAGTTCCAAAGTTTGAATGCTGTCTTGCAGAGGGAGGGAGATCTGGCAGCTCCTTGGCAGTTTATACAAAACATACAGGTCACATTAAGTCCATCATAACCTTTGTGTGTTGCTGTGTAGGTGAGCTCCCCAGCATATTAGGGAGACGTGTCCCAGGGTGGTGAATGTGGGTAGTGAGAGGAGCGCTCTCGCTTGTACTGCATCAGGTTGGTGCTGATAAAGTCCAGTCACCGTATTGGGGTTAGTATGCCACTACAATGAAGTGAACCTTGGAGACTACCCTGTGTGGAGCAGTCTGTACCTATAATGATCCTGCCCCAAAGGTAAGCAGTAGGAAATCTCCTGTATGATGGTTGTATTGAGATATGGCAGTAGGCACCCTGTAGGTTCAGGGCTAGAAATCAATCTCTTTGCTCTAGAGCTGGTCCTAACTGCTGTGAAGTAAGGTAAGGTGACTTCTGAGTGGCGTGACAGGTGTATAGATGGCAGATGATGCTGTAAGGTATCATTGTTCAGGCCCCCACCAGCTCATCAAAGTGCTTATAAGAGGCAGTTTGAGAGGTCATGGACTGGGGTGCAGACTGTTCTCACTTTTGAGCCCTGGACCTCTTACACTGTGGCTCATAACAGCACAGAGATGGTGAGTATTGAGAAGATTGTGAAATATGATGTGGTTGAAACGTATATCTTCTCTTCTGTTCCACAGTGTAGATTCCTAAGGAGTGTAGTGCGGTCCGAGACTCCTTCAGGATGTGGTGAGAAAATCTGTCTTCTCCGCAAAGAGTTTGGCCCTTCAGATTGGAAGTCTGTAGCTCTTTGGGCAATCTAGAGAGGTGTAGCGAACAAAAAAAAAAAACCCCACAACCCACCTCAGTACCACTGTCATGGAGACTGGGCGGGCAGCTGTAACAGCTACATCCAGTGGTGTCTCCAGGACCAGTCTGGCTATTAACTGACCTTCTCTAAGAATGGTCTGAATCTGTTCTTTTTGTGTTTCCAGTAATGTTTCAGAAACATCCTGGGTTTCCCAAGATTAACAAAATTGTTTTGGCCATGACAGTTTTTGGTAATTTATGACTCTAAACAATAATGTTATCGATGAATACGCCATCTTGCGAAGCCTGATCATATGGAGTTGACTTGGCATTATGTTGCTTGCTTCATGAATTAACCACATCCACTATCATGGAGTTGGGTTGCGGACGTTGAAAACAAAGTCTGCCTCTTTGGGTAGAGATGTATGGTTGTTTTTGTTTACACTCTGTTGCTGGTTAGTGCGATGGAGGCTGGCTCTGCCAGATGATTTTGGTAGGATCTAGAATCAGCTCATTAATTGGGAGGACAGTTCTAGATGAGAAGGTAGTGTGCAGAATTTCCACCAACTTGTGATGTGTATCTGCCACCTCCTGTAAGGGAATCTTCAGCTCGTATGCTACCCTCTTGGTAAGATCAAGAAAGTTCTTAAATCTTCACCTAGTGATGAGAGGTGGGCAGCACACTCTCATCTGGGAGAGATGAGGAGAAGTGTGCTGAAGAGGTAGCTTCCTCTTCAGGGTTTTTTTTTCCTTTCCCCCTTCTTTCCTGTTCTGAAAAAGCTTTCTCCTGCCCTTGCTCAGGTGCCAGGTTGTAGCAAACCATCTGGTGGACTCTCCCTGAGATGGTTGCGCCATGTGTGTGTATATACCCGAAGAGTTACAATATGGCCTTGGGAGGGAGAGGCAGGGTGGTTGGCATGATGGAATTGGGGATGACCCTTGTAGTGTGGTGGTGGGCCACCTTGAGGGGCCAGGGAATGATCTCCTCCTGGACAGTGTCAGATTCGTCAGTGAGTAAGTGTGCCGCTGTCTGGAGTATTGGCAGTATACAGTCCAGTGCTAAGAGCGATTCTGGGTGCTGGGATGTGCTCGATACCGGGGTCCTGGTACCAAGTAATGGGGATTGTGGTCCTTCCCCAATCATCAGGTCTCCACGGTATTAGAGCTCATGCAGGACCATGGGTTCATTTGGTATCACAGAGGAAGGAATGTGGTACATTGTCAGTACCGATAGTTGGGCAGAGCACTCCCTAAATGAGAGTTTTGCCCAGTACAAAAAGTTTGTTGGTGCCACTTTTTTAGAGACGGTGTGGTAATTGTCTCTCCCTGGGTACTGAGGCCACAGGTCTCCAGAGTATCAGAGCACCTGTGTTACCATGGGCTCAGCCGGAACCCCAGAGGACTGTCTGTAGTCGGTATCAATGGTTGGGAACGTGCAGAACACTTCCTAGATGGGAGTTTTGTTGCATCTGGTACCTATGCCGCCCTTTTAGAGATGGTACCGTAACTGTACCCTCCCCTTAGGGGATGGTACCATTGCCTCAGAGCATGAGGGTGGAAGCCTCTGGTGTCTCAGTGAGGAAGCAGAGCTGACAGCAGGGCTTCTCTGTGTCGCTCTTTTTGAGATGGTATGGTAACTGTCCCCTCTCGGTGCAGTAGTTGCCCAGAGTAGAGCTCAAAGCAGCACAGAGCTTACAGAAGCCCCTTGTCCGTGGGGAGAGCAGAGCCCAGAGCAGGGCAGAGCTCACAGCAGGAAGCCCCTT
The DNA here is from genome assembly GCF_965140235.1 of Caretta caretta. Taxonomy (NCBI): domain Eukaryota; kingdom Metazoa; phylum Chordata; order Testudines; family Cheloniidae; genus Caretta; species Caretta caretta. The sequence continues at coordinate 171,893,316 of NC_134208.1, forward strand.
CTCAGGTTTCAGCTTCCAGAGCTTCCCTGCCCAACCAGAGCAGCAGCTGAGCTCACAGCAGGAGGTTCCTCTGCTGGTATTGTCCTACGAGGTGGCTGCTCTGGGGAGTCCCACTGGCTGGCCAGCTACTCGGGGATCGGTGCCGAGATGGCCGCACTGGGGAACACCCCTCTGGCTGGCCAGTTGTTCGGAGGAGCCTTTCCAGGGGGCATCTGCTGGTGGCTTCTTCTTTCTCTCTCTCTCTCTTTCTCTCTCTCTCTTCTCCTCTTCACCACTTGACCCCTTTTGAAGTGAAGGCTCCAGGGATGATCCAGGGTCAACACCCACTGGAGTCCCCTGCAGACTAAAGTGTTTTCTCTGTAGGGAGGAATTTTTACTTCAGTTCCCAGCTCCTGTGAGGCTGCAGTTTTAGGTGTGGAGGTAAAGCACTTCTGTGAGAGTCTCCCAGGCACAGTAAGTGGCCATTACAGGAACTGACTCCTGGCAGGAGAGGCACCGCTTGGAGCAGAGAAAGCCAGGCAAGCCCCTGGACAGGGGGTTGTCATCCTCTAGCAGGGAGGAATATGCAGAAGAACATTGTCTTTACTTTTTTTTTTTTTTTTTAAAAACAACTGAAAAGCAAAATAATTATGAGTCTTCTAGATGCCTAGGGAAGGGGGGGAATGCCCCCAGACAGGGAAGGAAAGTGAAGTTCTTTTCCTTTTTCTCTTTTCTTTTCAAACCAAAGAAATAAAATAAAATAAAACACTAACTTGAGTACTTTTAGGGAGAACAAAGGTAACAAAACCAAACACTACTTATGTTAATGACACATAAGGAAGGGACAACTGCTTGTTCTGTCGGAGGCCAAAGGCAGTAGAGAAGGAAGTGACAGGAGTTTGCCTGTGCAGTGCTAAATAGCCTCCAGGCAGACCACGAGGAGGGGCTCAGCGGGAGGCTGCTACCAAAAATCTCTGATTAGAGGTGCAGGGGCACACAGACACCTAAAGTGGAGCACCCATAAGGATGGGGGTGGAATTTTTTTGATGGCAGGAGAGCCGATAAACAGCGGCTACATTGCACGACTTTTAGCGGCACGACTGTGGCCACACAGCCATGTCGCTAAAAGCTGTGTAGTGTAGACAAAGCCTAAGATAGTGGTCTGTTAGAAAGATAATATTCTTCAGAGCCCTCTGAAACTCATTGGTTCCATTAGCCACCGTGGATTGGCTTTCAATGCAGGTCCTTCTTCCCAACAAAAGAGAGACACCCCAGCCACAAAAATGGAGGGGGTAGTAATGGTCAGGCAATAGCAAGGGAATAATTTCTGCCTTATAAACTAAATGCTACCATTAAAAAAAGATAAGTACCCATTCCGTCAGAAAAGGAGGACTTGTGGCACCTTATAGACTAACAAATTTATTTGAGCATAAGCTTTCGTGAACTACAGCTCACTTCATCCAATGCATTCAGTGGAAAATACAGTGGGGAGATTTATACATAGAGAACATGAAACAATGGGTGTTACCATGCACACTGTAAGGAGAGTGATCACTTAAGGTGAGCTATTACCAGCAGGAGAAGGGGGGTGGGGGGGATGACCTTGTGTAGTGATAATCAAGGTGGACCATTTCCAGCAGTTGACAAGAATGTCTGAGGAACAGTGCGGGGTGGAGGGGGGAATAAACATGGGGAAATAGTTTTACTTTGTGTAATGACCCATCCACTCCCAGTCCCAGTTAACTGTATCCAGTTTGCAAATTAATTCCAATTCAGCAGTCTCTCCTTGGAGTCTGTTTTTGAAGTTTTTTTGTTGAAGAATTGCAACTTTTAGGTTTGTAATCGAGTGACCAGAGAGATTGAAGTGTTCTCCAACTGGTTTTTGAATGTTATAATTCTTGACGTCTGATTTGTGTCCATTTATTCTTTTACGTAGAGACTGTCCAGTTTGACCAATGTACATGGCAGAGGGGCATTGCTGGCACATGATGGCATATATCACATTGGTAGATGTGCAGGTGAATGAGCCTCTGATAGTGTGGCTGATGTGATTAGGCCCTATGATGCTGTCCCCTGAATAGATATGTGGACACAGTTGGCAATGGGCTTTGTTGCAAGGATCCCCTCCACCCCCCACTGTTCCTCAGACGTTCTTGTCAACTGCTGGAAATGGCCCACCTTGATTATCACAACAAAAGGTTCCCCACTTCCCCCACCCCCACTCTCCTGCTGGTAATAGCTCACCTTAAGTGATCACTCTCTTGTTACAAAAAGAAAAGGAGTACTTGTGGCACCTTAGAGACTAACCAATTTATTTGAGCATGAGCTTTCGTGAGCTACAGCTCACTTCATCAGATGCCTACCGTGGAAACTGCAGCAGACTTTATATATACACAGAGAATATGAAACAATACCTCCTCCCACCCCACTGTCCTGCTGGTAATAGCTTATCTAAAGTGATCATCAGGTTGGGCCATTTCCAGCACAAATCCAGGTTTTCTCACCCTCCACCCCCCCACACAAATTCACTCTCCTGTTGGTGATAGCCCATCCAAAGTGACAACTCTTTACACAATGTGCATGATAATCAAAAAGAAAAGGAGTACTTTTGGCACCTTAGAGACTAACCAATTTATTTGAGCATGAGCTTTCGTGAGCTACAGCTCATGCTCAAATAAATTGGTTAGTCTCTAAGGTGCCACAAGTACTCCTTTTCTTTTTGCGAATACAGACTAACACGGCTGTTCCTCTGAAACCCATGATGATCAAGTTGGGCCATTTCCTGCACAAATCCAGGTTCTCTCGCCCCCCTCCCAAAAACCACACACACAAACTCACTATCCTGCTGGTAATAGCTCATCCAAAGTGACCATTCTCCCTACAATGTGCATGATAATTAAGGTGGGCCATTTCCAGCACAAATCCAGGTTTTCTCACATCACCCCCATACACACACAAACTCACTCTCCTGTGACAGTGGGGTGGGAGGAGGTATTGTTTCATATTCTCTGTGTATATATAAAGTCTGCTGCAGTTTCCACGGTATGCATCCGATGAAGTGAGCTGTAGCTCACGAAAGCTCATGCTCAAATAAATTGGTTAGTCTCTAAGGTGCCACAAGTACTCCTTTTCTTTTTGCGAATACAGACTAACACGGCTGTTACTCTGAAACCTCTCTTGTTACAGTGTGTATGGTAACACCCACTGTTTCATGTTCTCTATGTATGTAAATCTCCCCACTGTATTTTCCACTGAATGCATCCGATGAAGTAAGCTGTAGCTCACGAAAGCTTATGCTCAAATACATTTGTTAGTCTCTAAGGTGCCACAAGTACTCCTTTTCTTTTTGCAAATACAGACTAACACGGCTGCTACTCTGAAACCTGTCATTATGCAAGGCACTGAATTTAGCTGTATGGAGTGGAAATCTATCAACTTCATGAAAAAACTCGTACAGATACAGACATCCTCTTCCTTTCCAAATGCAAACAGATGGACATCATACCAAAAGGACTGAAGGTAAAAAATCCATTACAATCTACATCCCCCACAGACTATGCTGACAGCTTGTGCCACACTCTCAAAGAAACTACGGAACCACCTGATCAACATCCTCTACAGCAAACAGGGAATGATTAAGAATGAGCTTTCAAAAATGGATACTCTCATAAAAAAACAACCTTCCACACAAACTTCCTCATGGCTGGACTTTACAAAAACTAGACAAGCCATTTACAACACACACTTTGCTTCTGTACAAAAAAAAAGGATACTAAACTATCTAAACTACTACATGCCACAAGGGACCACAACAGTGGTTCCCTTAACCCACCCAGCAATATTGTTAATCTATCCAACTATACTCTTAGCCCAGCAGAAGAATCTGTCCTATCTCGGGGCCTCTCCTTCTGCCCCTCCACCCCCATGAACATGATACAGTTCTGTGGTGACCTAGAATCCTATTTTCGACATCTCCGACTCAAGGAATATTTCCAACACACCTCTGAACAACATACTAACCCACAGAGACCTTCCTATCAAGATTACAAAAAGAAGGATTCTGGGTGGACTCCTCCTGAAGGTTGAAACAACAGACTGGACGTCTACATAGAGTGCTTCCGCCGACGTGCACGGGCTGAAATTATGGAAAAGCAGCATCACTTGACCCATAACCTCAGCCATGCAGAACACAATGCCATCCACAGCCTCAGAAACAACTCTGACATCATAATCAAAAAGGCTGATAAAGAAGGTGCTGTCATCGTCATGAATAGGTCAGAATATGAACAAGAGGCTGCTAGGCAGCTCTTCAACACCACTTGCTACAAGCCATTACCCTCTGATCCCACTGAGGATTACCAAAAGAAACTACACCATATGCTCAAGAAACTCCCTGAAAAAGCACAAGAACAAATCCGCACAGACACACTCCTGGAACCCTGACCTGGGGTATTGTATCTGCTACCCAAGATCCATAAACCTGGAAATCCTGGATGCCCCATCATCTCAGGCATTGGCACCCTGACATCAGGATTGTCTGGCTATGTCAACTCCCTCCTCAGGCCCTACGCTACCAGCACTCCCAGCTATCTTCGAGACACCACTGACTTCCTGAGGAAACTACAATCCATCGGTGATCTTCCTGAAAACAGCATCCTGGCCACTATGGATGTAGAAGCCCTCTACACCAACATTCCACACAAAGATGGACTACAAGCCATCAGGAACAGTATCCCCGATAATGTCACGGCAAACCTGGTGGCTGAACTTTGTGACTTTGTCCTCACCCATAACTATTTCACATTTGGGGACAATGGATACCTTCAAATCAACGGCACTGCTATGGGTACCCGCATGGCCCCACAGTATGCCAACATTTTTATGGCTGACTTAGAACAACGCTTCCTCAGCTCTCGTCCCCTAATGCCCCTACTCTACTTGCGCTACACTGATGACATCTTCATCATCTGGACCCATGGAAAAGAAGCCCTTGAGGAATTCCACCATGATTTCAACAATTTCCCACCATCAACCTCAGCCTGGACCAGTCCACAAAAGAGATCCACTTCCTGGACACTATTGTGCTAATAAGCGATAGTCACATAACCACCACCCTATACCAGAAACCTACTGACCGCTATTCCTACCTACATGCCTCCAGCTTTTATCCAGACCATACCACACGATCCATTGTTTACAGCCAAGCTCTACGATACAACCGCATTTGCTCCAACCCCTCAGATAGAGACAAACACCTGGATACAATTGACTGGGAGTGGATGGGTCATTACACAAATTAAAACTATTTCCCCATGTTTATTCCCCCCCTCTATCCCCCACTGTTCCTCAGACGTTCTTGTCAACTGCTGGAAATGGCCCACCTGTGATTATCACTACAAAAGGTTTCCCCACCCCCCTCCTGCTGGTAATAGCTCACCTTAAGTGATCACTCTCCTTACAGTGTGTATGGTAACACCCATTGTTTCATGTTCTCTATGTATATAAATCTCCCCACTGTATTTTCCACTGAATGCATCCGATGAAGTGAGCTGTAGCTCACGAAAGCTTATGCTCAGATAAATTTGTTAGTCTCTAAGGTGCCACATTTCTTTCTTTCTTTTTGCGAATACAGACTAACACGGCTGCTACTCTGAAACCTGTCATTCAGTCAGAGGCAGCCACTTAATCTGCATAGATAGCCAGGGAGGTCCATGAAGCATCTATGAGTTAGGGGCTTTTCTCTCAGATAAGGCCTATACAAATATATTGACATAATTTATCTTAGAAAAGTTTAATGTGTAGATCCACATAAATCAAAATGTTTTCTCTTAAGAATTATAGTGCAGTATAGTAAAAGGACCTGTTGTCTAAATGATCTGAAGCTTTTGGTAATGTTAGTGTTTATTTAATAGTGACTGAGTGCCTTAAACATAAGTTATAAGGATGCCTTTTATATATATCTACAAAATATCCACTTTTAAAAACCTAGGTTTATAGCATCTGGCAGTTCAGTTCAGATCGCAGTGTTCTCTCAAAACAAAACATACAGAAATGCACAGATTATATGCAGCCATAAAGACATTATTGAACTTAGTTAATAGATTATGTATTTTCCTTTCCTGATTTAAAAAGTAGTATTTGTCACTCATGATTGAATACCACGGAAAAAATAATCTATTATTTTGCTAGAAGAGAGCTGGCAAAGGAACACAGTTCCCTTCAAAAATATTATATCATTTTATATCTCTCCCATGCTCCACACTAAAATGAAAAACTGTGTCTCTGGAATTTTCTGTGACCATTTCCTCTCTCCCTCTCTTGAATAGCAAAGGCAAACTAATACAAATCATCCTAATGCAAAAAGAAAATGAGTACTTGTGGCACCCTAGAGACTAACAAATTTCTCCTTTTCTTTTTGCGGATACAGACTAACACGGCTGCTACTTTGAAACCTGTCATGCTAATGCAGACTCCGACAGAGTCTGCACTTGCTTACAGGTTGTAAGCTGTCTGGGATCTTAATAATAATAATGAACAATTCCTAGCTTTGGATATAGAATTCACATACATTATTAAGTGTGCCCAAAAATATTCTACATTTAAGGGGACTTCATTCCATTCCAATCCATTTTCTAGGATTTATTTTCCAGGATTTATGTTGTGGCTCTGATCCTTGGCAGTCAACATTTAAGTGAAAGAGGTTTTTGTTTTGTTTTCTGCACATCCAAAAAAATTCCACTTGATAGCTCCTCCTAAGGCCATGAGCATGTTATGTTGATTCTTTCTTGTATAAAAGCTAGGCAGGATGTGGCTGGGTCAATACTTGGATGTGGAACATCTAGGGAACATTAGGTTCCAATCTTGGTGGAATCTTCCCTGTGAGTTGGTATTGATTCAGTGGACCCCATGTAGCTTTTGGGAAGGGTGGATAAAAATCGATGAGGGGGGGAGTGGGATTTTTTTCTAATTTAAATCAGATTTTTGTTATTTAAATTTATACTAAGTTTTTCTTTTTAAAAATAAACCTATTTAAAATTAAATCTGATTTGAATGCAAACTATGGGAGGCCTAAACTCACTATAATCTCTCAAAATTTTAGATAAAAAATAAATATGATGAGTCCATGAGCCTCTATCAAAACCTTTACATTACAGGCTGCTTTTCTATATAAAGAAAGAATCAGGGGAAAGGAATCTAACTTTTCAGGTCAAACTTTATAAATAATTAAGGGCCTGAGTGTGTGGGAGACCCAGGGACTGTGCTGATGAGCGCAAGAGACTGGCAGTCATCACAGGATTTGGGATCTAGCCTCTTACTCCAGGAGACACTTAGATCATATTAAAGAAGTTCTGTATTAAAATCACAAATGAGTTTGATTCCCCACAGTTTAAATTCCAGGGTATTACTAATTAAGAGGTCTCTTGGTTTTTAGTACTGTTTCTCTCCCTCTATGTGTGAAACTTGCAAGCTGCTAATTGCGTTAGTACATTTTAAGACAGAGTCTGTTCTCAAAGCAATACTCTGGGTGCTGTTTCTGTTGTTACAGAGACTCCCCGCCCTTTTGTTGTATTAACAATTGTGATTAAAATAGAGATAGAGGATGTATGTGGATGGATGCTTGGTGTGGATAATAACTGAATGATCAGGGAGGTGCCAGCCTAAGAATCCAGTGTCCATCACCTGAAGAAGGCGTCAAGTGGAAATAACCAGAGGACCCCCGGAGGGCAGACTGGAACCCACCCAACAGCCTCAAGAAAAGCCCCAAAAAACAAGATAACATCTAGCAGCACTGAGCCGTCAGGAATGTGCTACCTGCTGCTTGATTCAGCAACAGAAACAATTCCCATAGACTGGCATAGGAAGAAACTCCTATAAAAATGGACTCTAGAAAGTGAGAACTTTGGGGGGGTCTGATTCTGCAAACCAACTTCCAGAAGCATCAGATGAGCATCTGACAAGGCCCTGCTCCCTCCTCATGTCCAGGCCACCTGGCCAGTGGCTTGGCATGAGCAACTCTAAGGCTGGTAACTATGATAACAACCTTGCAGAACCTGTGTGTGTGTATGAATGTGTAAATAAATATGAGATTGAATGGAATGTTATAGCTATAACTAACTGCTTACTTGACAGGTTTCAGAGGAACAGCCGTGTTAGTCTGTATTCGCAAAAAGAAAAGGAGTACTTGTGGCACCTTAGAGACTAACCAATTTATTTGAGCATGAGCTTTCGTGAGCTACAGCTCACTTCATCAGATGTATACCGTGGAAACTGCAGCAGACTTTATATACACACAGAGAATATGAAACAATACCTCCTCCCACCCCACTGTCCTGCTGGTAATAGCTTATCTAAAGTGATCAACAGGTGGGCCATTTCCAGCACAAATCCAGGTTTTCTCACCCTCCACCCCCCCACACAAATTCACTCTCCTGCTGGTGCTAGCCCATCCAAAGTGACAACTCTTTACATAATCAAGTCGGGCTATTTCCTGCATAGATCCAGCTTTTCTCACATCCCCCCCACCCCCATACACACACAAACTCACTCTCCTGCTGGTGATGATGAGCTATTACCAGCAGGAGAGTGAGTTTGTGTGTGTATGGGGGTGGGGGGGATGTGAGAAAAGCTGGATCTATGCAGGAAATAGCCCGACTTGATTATGTAAAGAGTTGTCACTTTGGATGGGCTAGCACCAGCAGGAGAGTGAATTTGTGTGGGGGGGTGGAGGGTGAGAAAACCTGGATTTGTGCTGGAAATGGCCCACCTGTTGATCACTTTAGATAAGCTATTACCAGCAGGACAGTGGGGTGGGAGGAGGTATTGTTTCATATTCTCTGTGTGTATATAAAGTCTGCGGCAGTTTCCACGGTATACATCTGATGAAGTGAGCTGTAGCTCACGAAAGCTCATGCTCAAATAAATTGGTTAGTCTCTAAGGTGCCACAAGTACTCCTTTTCTAACTGCTTACTATGATTCTTTCTGTATTCACAATAAATATGGTATTTTGCCTTTTTCCCGTTAATAAGATCCTGCTGGTTTTTATTTTATTGGTATAACAACACCATCATGTATCTCATCAAGATCATCCGCTAAACCCGCCTAGGTGGTCACATACTCCTATTTTATAGCTTCTCCCTATCTGAGCTCTGATTGGCTCACTTCTTAATGCAAAGTGTCACACCACTGAACTGGTGGAAGTCACTAGCTAAGCACCTGGAACCAGAGTTTGCTGAAGTGCTAAACCAGCTATTGACAGCAGCAGTCTCGTCTGCAGGCACAAAAGGAATATTTTCTTCATTTGGACTAATTCATTCAAAGTTGGGAAATCAATTGGGAGTTGAAAAAGCAGGAAACGTATCTTTCTCTTCCAGACTATGAATAAAAACGAGGAGGAAGGGGATGAGGTCTTTCCTGTTCAGGCAGTTACACTGTGGAAATTTGGCCTGAATTGGCACCCCTACAGAATGTACAAGGGCTCTTTCATGACTACAATGTGGAAAAGAACTCTCTGCCTCCCATTTTCCATAACTTCCCATTCTTGTTCTGACAGCATCCATTGGGAACATGTCCCCTGCAGAACTGACCTCCTAGCTCCTCTAAACATTACACTACTAGGACGTGAGTGACTGCCCTGTATGTCACAATTAGATGAGGAGTGTCAGGGTTCCCTCCTCACTCTGAACTCTGGGGCACAGATGTGGGGACCCGCATGAAAGACCCCCTAAGCTTATATTCCACCAGCTTAGGTTAAAACTTCCCCAAGGCACAAATTCCTTTCCTTGTCCTTGGATGGTATTGCTGCCACCACCAAGTGATTTAAACAAATATTCAGGGAGGGGCCACTTGGAGCCCTATTCCCCCCCCCCCCCAATATCCCTCCAAGCCCCTTCACCCACTTTCCTGGGGCTTGAGAATAATATTCCAACCAATTGTCCTTAATAAAAGTACAGACCAGACCCTTTATGTTTAGGATACTAAAATCAATCAGGTTCTTAAAAGAAGAACTTTATTATAAAGAAAAAAGTAAAAGAAGCACCTCTGTAAAATCAGGATGGAAGGTAATTTTACAGGGTAATAAAAAGATTTAAAACAAAGAGGATTCCCCTCTACACATAACTTCAAAGTTACAAAAATGAATAAACCTCCCTCTTAGCATAGGGAAAATTTACAAGCTAAAACAAAAGATAATCTAATGCATTTTCTTGCTATTACTTACAGTTTCTGTAATTTTAGATGTATCATTTCAGTAGGAGCTGGGTTACCTGCTTGGTCTTTCTCTTTGTCCCGAGAGGGAATAAAACAAAGATCACAAACAAAACCTTCCCCCTTTCTTCCCCCCCCCCGCAGATTTGAAAGTATCTTCTTTCCCCATTGGTCCTTCTGGTCAGGTGCCAACTAAGTTAATTGAACTGATTAACCCTTTACAAGTAAGTGATTCTGTACCTCTGGCCAGAAGGGAATTGATGTTACTGCATACATAAAGGCTGTTACCCTTCCCTTTATATTTATGACAGGGAGATAGACTGGCTTTTGACTTTACCTAAAGGCAGCATCTTAATTCTTATTCTTCAACTTCACTGCCATTGTGTCAGCCAGTTGGGTTGACGCCATGGCTGCCTTAGGACATTACAGGATGCAACTTAGGCTCCAGGGAGCCTTTCAGTGTCATTTATATGATCCCATTTTCCCTGCATGATGATCCTGTTTGGTGAAGTCCTAGGATAGGGTCAATTATAGTTGGCCAAGAAATGCTGAAGTAGTAGGGCTGTCAAGCGATTAAAAAAATGAATCGCGATTAATCGCACTGTTAAACAATAATAGAATACCATTTATTTAAATATTTTTGGATATTTTCCACTTTATCAAATATATTGATTTCAATTACAACACAGAATACAAAGTGTACAATCTCACTTTATATTTATATTTATTTTTATTATAAATATTTGCACTGTAAAAATAAAAGAAATGGGATTTTTAATTCACTTAATACAAGTACTATAGTGCAATCTCTTTATCATGAAAGTTGAACTTACAAATGTAGAATTTTGCACAAAAAAACCTGCATTCAAAAATAAAACAATGTCATACTTTAGAGCCTACAAGTTCACTCAGTCCCACTTTTTGTTCAGCCAATTGCTCAGACAAACACATTTGTTTAAATGTGCAGGAGACAATGCTGCCCGCTTCTTGTTTACAATGTCACCTGAAAGTGAGAACAGGCATTCGCATGGCACTGTTGTAGCCGGTGTTGCAAGATATTTATGTGCCAGATGCGCTAAAGATTCGTATGTCTCTTCATGCTTCAATCACCATTCCAGAGGACATGTGTCTATGCTGATGACAGGTTCTGCTCAATAACAATCCAAAACAGTGCAGACCAACACATGTTTGGATATTAGGAAAAACTTTTTCACTAAGAGGGTGGTGAAACACTGGAATGCGTTACCTAGGGAGGTGGTAGAATCTCCTTCCTTAGAGGTTTTTAAGGTCAGGCTTGACAAAGCCCTGGCTGGGATGATTTAACTGGGAATTGGTCCTGCTTCGAGCAGGGGGTTGGACTAGATGACCTTCAGGGGTCCCTTCCAACCCTGATATTCTATGATTCTATGTTCATTTTCATCATCTGAGTCAGATGCCACCAGCAGAAGGCAGATTTTCTTTTTTGGTGGTTTGGGTTCTGTACTTTGTGCATTGGAGTGTTTCTCTTTTAAGACTTCTGAAAGCATGCTCCACACCTCATCCCTCTCAGATTCTGGAAGGCACTTCAGATTCTTAAACCTTGGGTCGAGGGCTATAGCTCTCTTTAGAAATCTCACATTGGTATATTGTTTGCATTTTGTCAAAACTGTAGTGAAAGTGTTCTTAAAACAAACAACATGCTGGGTCATCATCTGAGACTGCTATAACATGAAATATATGGCAGAATGCTGGTAAAACAGAGCAGGGGATGTACAATTCTCCCCCAAGGAGTTCAGTCACAAATTTAATTAACACATTTTTTAATGAGGATCATCAGCATGGAAGTATGTCCTCTGGAATAGTGACCAAAACATGAAGGGACATATGAATGTTTGGCATATCTGGCATGTAAATATCTTACAATGCCGGCTACAAAAGTGCCGTGTGAATGCCTGCTCTCACTTTCAGGTGACTTTGTAAATAAGAAGCAGGCAGCATTATCGCCCATAAATGTAAACAAACTTGTTTGTCTTAGCGATTGGCTGAACAAGAAGTAGGACTGAGCAGACATGTAGGCTCTAAAGTTTGACATTGTGTTGTTTTTGAGTGTAGTTATGTAACAAAAAAAAATCTACATTTCTAAATTGCACTTTCACGATGAAGAGATTGTGCTACAGTACTTGTATGAGGTGAATTGAATAATACAGTATCTATTGTTTATTATTTTTGCAGTGCAAGTATTTGTAATAAAAATAATATAAAGTGAGCACTGTATAGTGTGTATTCTGTGTTGTATTTGAAATCAGTATATTTGAAAATGTAGAAAAACATCCAAAAATATGGAATTAAATTTCAATTGGTATTCTATTGTTTAACAGTGCGATTAAAACTGTGATGAATCACGATTAATTTTTTTAGTTAATTGTGTGAGTTAACTGTAATTAATCGACAGCCCTATGAAGTAGATAGTACATATCCAGAAGCTAGAAGTGCTACTTCTCTGAAGACAATGAGAAACTCCAAGATTGTGAAAGCCAGGAAGCTTGTGGCGCTCACTTTGGAGCACAAGCGACAGAAACAGCTTTTTAGCTGGACAGGGAATCAGTGGTACTCCATCTTGAAAAACAGGAGTCACTTTATTACAGAATTGAACTGCAGAGCTACAAAATAATTGCTGCATACTGTGCTGCTCTGGTTGTTTCATCAGATCTTATGTTATTGATGCAAGCATGGGTGAACTAAAATCAGGATATCATGCGTTCTAGCTTTGACACTCCTTCCAATCAATAGGATAGCTTCAATCATTCCATTTTACCTGCCCCTTCCCACCTCCCCCCATACATCCACACATTTCCTAGCTATTGAGAAGAAGGCTCCATTCTTCTCTTTGTCCCTCTTCCATTCCCCCATTTCCCGGTTATTGATAGGAAGGATATGGTTCTTCTCTATGACCATTCTCTTCTCCCCTTCATAGAATAATTCCAGTAGCCTTGTTCCATCCAGTCCCATCCTATCCCACATGTGTCACTGGGGACAGGTAGTTGGTGCTCCTGAGGCCAGGCAGAGTAAGAAGAACGTGATGATCAGACCTACGGCCTATATGAGGACTCAGCAGGGCTACATATTAGCTCTGCAGCCTCAGATTGAGTAACTTTGCCTTAAATGATTCATTGTTTGTTACTTGTATGCTCATTAATAGATAAATAGCATCAGTTAAGAAAACTGAGATTTAGCAACTAGCCCTTAATATGGCCTAATTATCTTTGACATATAATATGAAATTAAAACCAACTAAGATGCATACACCTGGAAGAATGAGGACACAGCATATTCTGTATTCACTTTTCTTAAAATACTCTGGATATTTCCTTATGCCAAACACCCTGCTTCTTTTTAATAGAGGAGGAGACAGGGTGGAAGAGGATGAATAAAGCATATACATTTTAAAACTGTCTCACTCTATGTTCACCTGACAGACTATATATTATAGTCCATTGTTTAAATCATATGTAAGTTTAAAAAGTTTAAATACATATTTACAACACAGACTTTATGTTGATATCATTAGGCAAACCAGCATCTACTCTGTATGTTTCCAATCAAGATTTTTAGCAGGTTTTTCCCCTTCCTCATTTCAGTTTTAAAACAACCGACCATTAAAAATTGAGAAAATATTTTTAAAAGAAACATAAAATAATGCTCCCTCAAAATTTCACAAAATCTGAGAAATTCAGAGAAAATGCTGAACTCTCATTTTTATTCAGTGGTTAGCTATTCTAGCACAGATGGTATGTAAAATCTTCTATTGTGTCAATGACCTCTGCTTGTGCCTAAACACAATGAAAATTTAGTTCTCATCAAAAACGCTAAATCTGTAGGTATTTATCAGTTTTCAAATAAGACCCTCAGCATTATTTTTAATGTGGTTCTTTGTCTGTGAAATGAAAATCAGTCCTCTGTAGCTCTTTTTCTAAACCAATCACTTTGTTTAATTTTCTGTTCTGAATTATAATTACCTAGCAGAATAACCTATTTTACATATAGACTGGTTTAGACTGCTTTGGAAATGCCCTTTTTAAAGTCACTAACAAGACTAGCGTGATGTACTCAAAGTAATCATATTCTGAATTGTCACAAAGCATCCTTCAGTTGTGAATTCTTCTTTTTTTTTTAAACTGATAATTTTCTTTTCTTTAGAATATTCTCCAAGAAATTAGCTGTAATCTCAAAAAAAGAATTAACTGGAGTGGCTTTATCATCTATTAAACTTCTGAATAAAACATACACAGTCAACAGGACACATGAAGAAAACACGACAAGACAATATGTGATTAAAGTCCGTCAACATCCATTTGTGCCTAAATTGTTCCTAAAATCTTATTTCCACATAAAAGCAGCATTAAACTAGAAAAATGTCAAGTATAAAATAGCAAATATTGCAGAATCAGGGCCTGAATCTGTGAAGTGGTTGGGAATTCTCGACTTACTGTGTTCTCAAAACTTTCCTGTCAACATCTTTCAGTTCTGCATTCTGTCAGTGATAGTATATCTGAACAGGCTAGACTATGTCATACATGATCACAGCCCCACATTAGGGGTAGTAACAAGGTCCCTTTTCCCAAAATGCCTTCTGGAGCTCCCAGGGGTTCTGTTATTGTGCCTAAAGAAAGTAGAGAGTGCACTTGCTCTGCAGTTGTCTTCTGACCACTGCTGCTGGGGATGGGGAAACACTAGCTCTTCACCATCCCTTCCTACCCACTTTGTAGAAGTTTGCAGCACCTAGTCCTGAGTAGATCTTGCCAATGCCCATTATGGCCAGCCTATGTGAGGAAGTAAGGGGACATGTCAGATCCTGGCACCCTCTCGTTCTCTGGTGCACCCGCACACAGGGCTAGCTACAATCTGTCCCAGTCTGAATGTACCTTTGTATGAATGTCTCATCGGACAAGTCAGTTATAGCAGAGGCATTCATGTCCCTATATTTAAATTGATGTATGTAGTTCCATTACCTAGTCACAGTGCTCTCTATATAAAGGAGTTTAGAATGTAGCTATAAAATGGTGTTTGAGGCTAAAACACGACAAACTGGATCTCAGCCTGGCAAGGAGCTCTTCTTCTTTTTTATTAAATGTTGGAAACAAATGTGTTTGGTGTTCTGAAGTTCTGCGAAGGTAGGAAACTAAACACTAGTGGTTTCAAACGTATTTTCTGGGCTCCGGAGATTCAAATACAGCTCAAGTTTTTTTAACTGAAATTTTGCAGAGATCTATTTTATAACGTGAACAAATGCCCTCTGGTAATTGTTGATAGGTGGTGTTTAGAAAAGCAGCTATTTTTGTTTTACCTTGCTTAGGAAAGCATAAGTTATACATACTTACTAACTGGGGGTTACATTCTACACATTCAACCATGATTTTAGTATGTGAAAAAGGGTGGGGGCGGGCATCTCTTCCTGGGAAAACAGTTCTGAGAATGAGCATGCACAACAGACAATTGGCACAATAGGTTGTAAAGGCTCCGTGATAGGGTACATTCCAGACAGGACTGGGAGAGGCAGGATTAAGGAGAGACAGAAAGCTCAATTAGTCAGTTCTGTGGCACCTGGACGGGAGACAGGTAATTGAGCATTAGACCTAGCTGGAGAACCAGACTGGGTCATTCGTATAGAGGAGGGACTGCAGGGCACTAGGAAGTGGAGTCATATATGAGAAGGTGTGAGTTTCTGCTCTGTGAGAAAAAGCTTATGCTGTGGGACTGTCCCTAACTGAAGAGGACAGCTGGGGAAATGGAGACTCCTGAAGCTAGCTTGGGAGAAGAGAGACTCCAGGGAAGATACCCCAAGGATCAGTGGTTTAAGAGAAATTGGTCCTCCAGAGAGAAAGCCCTAGGAGGAAAGGGAGTGAGAAGAGATGTACAGAGTCGGGGAGAGGGGGAAAGAGTCTGTGGATGACTGCGTCTGGGACACGTGGAAGAGTTTTCATTCCTTCAAGATGGAATTCTGTTACCTTAGGAGGGGTCGGACTCTTAGTGTGACCTTAGTGGAGGGCCAAGTCACTGCACAGACCACTGAAGCCTGGAGGAGGAGGGTAAGACAGAGGGGCTGCAATGCTGAGTCTTGCCATGAGGAGGTGCTCCAGGATGGTGAGTCTATGACAGGCTCCAAATGACCTGCAATGGAAAGGCTTAGGAAGTCCCAAAAAGATTTTGCACAGCTCTCATTTCAGTGTCATAACAGGATCAGTTTATAGATGGGTCCACAAATCAAAAACTTTCAGGACCCTAAATATCCATTTGCTGTGTGACACAGGGGAACAAAGAGGAGACTCGATAAGTTTATGGAGGAGATGGTATGATGGGATAACACGATTCTGGCAATTAATTGATCTTTAACTATTCATGGTAAATAGGCCCAATGGCCTGGGATGGGATGTTAGATGGGGTGGGATCTGAGTTACTACAGAGAATTCTTTCCTGGGTATCTGGCTGGTGAATCTTGTCCACATGCTCAAGGTTTCAGCTGATCGCCATATTTGGGGTCGGGAAGGAATTTTCCTCCGGGGCAGAATTGGAAGAGGCCCTGGGGGTTTTTCGCCTTCCTCTGTAGCATGGGGCACGGGTTACTTGTTGGAGGATTCTCTGCACCTTTAAGTCTTTAAACCATGATTTGAGAACTTCAATAGCTCAGACATAGGTGAGAGGTTTATTGCAGGAGTGGGTGGTCAGATTCTGTGGCCTGCAATGTGCAGGAGGTCAGACTAGATGATCATAATGGCCCCTTTTGACCTTAATATCTATGAGTCTATGAGGAGGACTTTAAATCACCAAAAGCAACAGAAGGGGAGACTGAGGCTGCTGCTGTCTGCTCCACAGCAGCTTGTGGAAGTCCTGGAACAATTCTTCTCCCTTGAGGAGTGGGATGTACCAGGTAGGAGGAGAGCAAGGTCACAAAATACATTGCTGTGCGAAATGTTTTCAGTAATAACTTCTGCTCTGTACTTCTACTCCCTCATTCCTAGAAATAGCCCCATGGAGGGCAGCCTCACTGCAAACCAGAAGCCCCATTCCCTGCTAATCTCTGGGATCGGCAAGATTTGGAATTCTTATACTCCATGCCTCTCCCTAAGAGAGAACCCTTACGTGACTCTCCCTGAGTTTCCTAGGCCCTCTATCTCCCTCCCAGAAGTGAGAGGATATGATATGGCTTTAACTTAAGGGAACCTGACTCCAGGGGATTGATAGAATATAGATCTTTTTACTACTGGGTCACATATTGACCCAAATGGTCATGACCAAAACTCATAATCATCTGATGGCTGTTCAGAGGACCACGTGAAAGGTTTGTTGCTCTCAGTTCTTTTTCTTGTGAATGGGTACTCACATCTGAACATGTACACAAAACTGGTGTCAGTTGGCACTAGTAGACACCACTCTTACTAACAGTCTCCATAAATTCAGAGGACTGTATAGGCTGTGGACTGAACTACTCTATCATTCTTAGTGGTATTACCTACAGAAGGGGGTCAAGGCTGATTGGTAGGACTGTTTGGGGGAAGCTTGCCCAGCTTCTGTCCATACTTTACTTGCTCTGCAGATAACAATTCACTTGCCGGGATGACCAGTCTGGTACCTTCTCCAAAAAATAAATTATTTTTTTTTAATTGAAAAATAGCCTGGGAAAAATCGTAATGAAGCGTTGTGGTTTCCAATGAAAACAGAATGCATCTCTTTGTTGTACTGTAGAATTACTTTACACAGGACAAATGTAACCATCATAGCTTTTTCTACTGATGTGTGACGGTGGGTCTCTCTCTTACAATATTGATTCTAAACTGATGGTTTTATAAAAAGTTTACAGATGCCTACATCAGAATGGGCACATTTTAAAATGAAACATAATAAATATATAAGGAATGTGCAGGTAAAGAATTGGGAGGGGAATAGCAAGGTTCTGACACAAATGAGTGGGCACTGAAATTAATTGCAATTATTGTATGTGTTAATTTATTTTTAAAAAGCAGTAAATACTCTGGTAGTTAGCTATCTTGTTCATCTTCTTTTTAAGAGAGAGCCCCCAGAATATAATGAAATATCCCAGGAGATAAACTACCTCCCTCCCTGATTAATCTAGATATCCAAAGACTAGGGGCCTGATCCAAACCCAGTTAAAGTCCATGAGTGTCTTTCCACTTACTTCAGTTGGCCTTTCAATTAGACCTTAGGAGTGCTGTGCAAAGTGATGCACTTAACAACGTATGGTTGTAGAGAGTGAAATAATTAAGCATATACTTTATAAATATCATCATATGCACCTTAATTTACCTGTTGGTGGGTTCTCAGTAGTTGCCCAGGGGAAGACACAAATGGAAATGCTCTGAGAAAGACACAAACTGCAGCAAACAGGCTCTCTCCCATACCAGAGACAGAGCTAACTGGGCTGAAAGGAATTTACTAAACTTCTAAGAAAAGATTAGGTGTAGGTAAGGGGAACTATATATACAGACCTCTGTTGTTTTTACCCTTTGCTCTGTGTGCTATGTACCTTTTGGATGGATGAATAATGATTTGTTTAGAAGTTTGTTTACTCAGTTTGCTGGTCACAGGTCCCCAGAGGAAAAGGGCTTATATAGGCCCCAAAACACAGTTGGGCCTGTTGTTAATAGTTGTAAAACAGGGAATTGCCACCCAAAGATCCAGTCCAACAGAGACTGGATCATAGGAAGAAACACTTGTCACCTGAGGGGTGCACTTAAGACACTGGAAAGAGTCTAAAGCTTGTCCTAAAACTGTGTCAATGGGTTTACTCCTGCGGTCCTTCCTCAGCTAACTGAAATGGGAACTTTTTTCTGCAAAAGGACTGCAAGACTCATCCATAAAAGTCCAGTAGAATTTCAGAAAATCCTAGAAGCTAATGAAAAGGTAATTTATAATAGGTATTAAAAATAATTAAGCCTTTTTTAAACTTTACTGATGGAATTTAAAGGTTGAGGCAATTGATTCACTGTGAAATCCAGGAGGAAAAAAAAGTTGTGCCAAATGCCAGTCATGTGATATACCTTAACTTTCACATGCCAATCTTGAGGACTTTTGCAGTCATCTTGTTCAGCCTCTCGGCACTGGGTGCCGGCAACAATCTGATCTTTTGCATTATGAAAATGGGGGGTGAGGGAGGGATGTTGTGCTCCCCTTTAGCTTCCCTGGTGCAGGCCGGATACTGATGATCCAACCAGTGGACCACATACGGTGATGAATCTTTGTCACATGCCACTCGAGGCACATTGTGCATACACTACGAAGATGAAAAGATTCTTATTTCTGAATTATTTAAATAACATCTCCATTTATTGTTGAAATATAGTCACCAGCTCAGTGCTGTGAGAAAAATATAATACTTTGTCCCTCATACCAAAGAAATTAATGGGAGTTTTTGTTACACTGTATTTTTTTATGTGTTTTTTCTTTTTAAGAGGAGGAAGAACACTGATAAAAGGCCAATAGTTTTTATTAATGAACATACTAGAGACTAAAAACACAGCAGATACCTACATTCAAAAAAATACTGGATTTCATGGGAAAACTTTAGCGCTGAGCTCTTTTGAAAATCTGGCTCTAAATGTAAATAACGTTAAATTGTAACTATACCAGTGAAAGCAAGGAAATTCAAAGGTAAGCAAGCAGAAAGGCAGTAAACCCAGATAACAGCTGTGCTGGAGTCTGATCCTGGAAATACATAAGTAACAAATACTCATGTGTTTGCAGGACTGGGCTCTCAGAGTCAGCTTCTCAACTGGTGTAAACTGTCACAAGCTTACTGAAGTCAACGTGCCTATGATGATCTACACTAGCTGCAAATAAACTCACATTCTTCCAGCTCCTGATGTTTTTAGTACTGAAGTGCATAATTATGACAGCCACTCTATGTAAGAGCTATGCCACCTCAGCTAGTGTGTCCTATAAGTATGGTGGCAACCGGAGGAAGAACATGCACCCATTTGCAATGTGTTCAATGTTAAACTATTAACATCTGTGAAGCAATAATATATGAATAAAGTTATATCTCAAATGAACCAAGTTACATCATTGGCTAGATAGTAAAGATTCCTGCAAGAGCAGCATAGGGATTGTTGAAGCACAACCCTGATTCCCTATCCCGTAGGCCAGTTCTTTGCAATTCCATATGGCATCACAAATAGTTCTCAACCTACCACTGATACTGCTTTTTTCCAATTATTTACAGAGCACTCTTCAATATTTTTTTTCCTTCTCTTCCCCAGGTACTGGCCACATTGTATGTTATTAGTATCTAGGGCTCACTCCTGCAAATACTTATACATGTGACAAGGTTACCCTGGTGAGTAATGTTATATAAATGCATTTTTGTGGAAGGGGTATTAAGTTTTGTTTAAAAGTTAAGTATAAAACATGTAACGCTTAGCTGTAAATAAAAACTCATTTAGGTAAGTGCAACAACTTTACAGTTGACCTGCACACTATCAAGAATTATTGTGAGTAAAGTCAATAGTGCTTAGGTGTGTCAGCACATATTTTTCTATCTGTTAGGTATCTACATAAGTTTATATAAAAATCACCCAAGGTATCTACTCTTTGGACATATCTGAAATAATTAGGGACAATTTAAAGGCGAGCTTTTAAACCGCCAGAAACTTTCACATATATCAAGCTTAATTATAGATCTTTTCATTTTTACCCATGGTATTTGTATCTAAACAGGAGTCAACTCCCTCTCAGTCCATCTCCATCCCCATTTGATCCTGCAGTGAAGTCTTTGGCCCAGTTACAGTGAACTTGGAGCTGCACACATATATCGAAGTCAATGGAAACCATGAACATACTTCTAAGGAATGAATTTGACTATTAGCACAGAATATATCACATACCAATTAATTCTATGGCAACAGACTGATTTCATAATGACAAGATGACTTAACTATAGAGAAAAGCAGGATAGGCTGAACTGTGGAGGATGAAAACTTCTGCTGGCACACAAATATCCCCCATCAGCAAAGAGGAACAGAAATTTTTTTTTTTTGTATACGTCAAACTCCCTCAGATGAGTAATTCTTACTTAGTCTGTGCATTTGAGTCCGTTCTCCCACTTGTTTAAATCAGGAATAACTGACATCCATGGAGTTACATCAGTTCAACACTGGTGTGAGATCAGAATCAAGCCCAATACGGATTGCTCATATTTATAAGACCTGCAGGATTGAACCCGAAAGCCACAATATTAATTTTGTATGTCTTTGTTTATTTCACAACCTTAATGTTTTTAAATATGTTTTGGCTAAAATCAAATGTAATGTATGGCATCAATTTAAATATCTGTTGGGACACTATATAATACACTTGTAAGGGAACAGAATCATTTCTCTAACAGACCTTCTCCATCTCTAATGTCTATGAGTCTATGTATAGAATCTGGTCCTCTCAGGATGTAGGGCTGTAAAGTTACTCACATACTTAAGAACTGGCAGAAGCAGGGCATTTGTGTACAGTATATATTGGAGGACTGGGTCCTTGTAAGTATATTTATGGAATATATATTGCATTTAATTTTTTAAAACAATCAAAAATGGGCAAAATAAATCTATTTCTTAAAATTTAGGGTTTTAGTTTGCTTTTCTCCACTTAGGAGGACCAATCCTACACCCTTTCCTCACTTGAGTAATCCTTACTCATAAAAGAGTCCCACAGACTTAAAAGGGATTATTCTTATGGGTTATGATTATTGGTGGGCAAAAGGGGTGCAGGATCCATTTTACTCCAGTGTAACCGAGATTAGAATCTGTCCCCCTCTGTCTAGAGGAAGAATAGCTACAAGGTTCCCCTTGTTACTTAGGAGGTTTCCACTATAATAAATAAATATTGAAATTCAGAGCCGCCTAGTTTACAGATGAGGGAATTGTCAATTACAATGTCAGCTCATGGGTAAGGAGGTTTTTTATGCGGGAGTTAGCATAGGGCCTAGGACAAGGAGGTTCCGATCCAAACCCTACCAGGGCAGGCATTACCCTCCCGGGGGAGTTTCAGGGCTGGCTGTGTGGAAGGGGGAGTATCAGGGTGCTCAATAATTGATAGTCATTAACTGTCAGGATGAGCGGCAGGACACACGGGACTGGACACACCGGACTGGACAGTGGGAAAATAAGTGACTCGTCCTACCCGGAGGGTTCCCTCACTGAGTCTGCTGTGTACCTGCTGTGCTCCTCCACGCTGCGGTTCTCCGCCGCCCGCCACTCGGGCAGGGTGCTGGCGCACAGCACCACCATGGACACGATGACGAAGAGGATGGAGACCGTGGCCAGGATCTGGGCGGCCACGGACGAGGTGGGCTCCTCGAAAGTCCGCCTCATCCTCTCCAGCCACTTCCTGCCCTCGGCGGCGGGCGGGGGCTCGGCCGGGGGCCGCGTGTCCTCGCCGCCGTCGCCGGGCTCGTCGGCCGAGTAGAAGGTGTAGGTGTCGGACATGCGGTCGTCCAGGCGGCGCTGGCAGCAGTAGTCCAGGTGCGAGCACTCGAGCCCCCAGTAGATCATCTCGTTGTAGAAGGAGAGCTCGCACATGTGCGGCGCGAAGCGCAGGTGGCCGTGCCGCACGTAGAGCAGGATGAAGCCGAAGGCCTCCGAGTGGCGGTCGAAGAAGAACTCGTTGCGCTCCCGGTCGTAGTCGTCGCACACCTCCAGCACGTCCTGCTCCGAGAGGCAGCCGTGCAGCCGGCTCACCCGCCGCAGCGGGAAGTCCTTCAGCACCTCGCGGGAGAAGGAGTAGCGGGTGCCCCCCACGTTCAACACCACCGAGCGGCCCCGGCCAAAGTTCATGGCTTGCGCGGGGCTGGGGGTTGGGAGAGCAGGAGGCGGCTGCTGGCCTCGGCTCGGGGCCCCCGGCTGATGCCCCCCGCGGGCGAGGAGAGGAGGGTCCCCGCGCCCCTCCTGCGGTTCGGCTCCCCGGGGCTGGGCGCGGCCAGAGGCGCGTGCGCCCCCTCGGAGCCAGCGGCTGCCCGCGCCCCGGGGCGGCGGGAGACCCAGGCAAGCCGCGGCGCTCGGAGCTGCCGCTTCAGTGGGGCGCGGAGGAAGAGCCCGGGAGCCCGCTGGGCGCGGCTGCGGGCGTCGGGGCTCCCTGTGCCCGGGTGGTGGTGGTGCTGCTGCTGCTGCGGGCGGCCCGCGGAGGCGGCGCCGAGGGCATGGTGCAGCCGCGGGGCCAGGGAGGAAGGGAAAGCCCCGCCAAGTTGGAGAGCCCCGCTCCGCTGCCTCCTCCGCTCTCCCCGCTGCCGCCGCCCGCTGTCTGCTGAGAGGCGAGCTGGAGACAGAGAGGCTCGGCGGAGCCAGGGAAGTGGCGGCGGGGAGGGGACACGCCTCCTCCTGCCTCCCTGGCACAGCGAGGGAGTGGAGCTGCCTCTCGCCTCTGCCTCCGTCCCCCGCCGCCAGGGGTTGGCGGCAGCTCGGTGGGGGGGCTTCACCCAGAGGCTGCTTTCCTTCTCCTTCCCTTTCCCGCCCTCTGGGCCAGCCCCGCCCCGCTCGGCCCCCCTGACTGAGGCCTCCCAGGGAATCACTGGTCATTTACTCGCCAGCCCCGCTGGGATTCCCCCCGGCTCCCGCCTGCGAAAGGGCTGCGCTTCGGTGGGCTAAAAGCTCCATTTCACGGGCGCATTAATATTTCACACGAGCAGAACTTGCACTCGGCCCCAATAGCTTTCATCCCATTTTCGCCTTCTTCCTGAGGCAGCGGAGCAGGGTGGAAAACAGAAGTGGGTGGCTTTACGGGGAGCCCGTGACTTTTGCAAAGCTGATGACTTGGGCTCCGTCGGACTCTGCACCGCAGCCTGCGGAGAGCGGGAGGTTGTAAACTCAGACCAAGAACACGTTTGTTTGCTGGCAGCTCTCTGCGTACAAAGACGTTGGAGAAGTTGCCTGCAAAGAGCCGGCGGTATCCAACAAAGTGACTGAAAGTCCCTGGCCCAGAAACGTTTGATCACCACCTTACCCACTGCTTGTTTAACCCAGCTGGGAACCAGCGCTCTTTGTTTTCATCGTAGCTTTACATTCATATTAGGGATGATGAGCCTGCTGTTAAAAGCTCGCTGGGATGGGAATTGGGTGGGCAGAGCGCGCTCACACCTACACAGCTTTGAGGATATGGGGTAGGGGGAAACACCAATCTTTTGGATTCATTTTTTTCTGAATTCTGACGTGTTTGTTCTTTTTAAGGTGCCCGTTGCACTTCAGGGTTAGGAGCTTACATTCCTCCCCCTCCTTATCTTCTGTCTGTCCTCTTACAGACCCACCACACGCATAACGTAGGAAACTGTGCAAGAGCGTCAGTTCTTTCTGGCTGTTCTATTTATAGCCACTTCAGTAGAGTATTTATGCGCTGATTTTATTTATCTTCATTTTTCTTCCTTGTTGTTTCTTATACCAGTACAGAATGTTTGTTTTTACTAAGACATGCCTTACTTAGTTGCCCAGCGTTCAGCATGAGTTTGTCCTTGTGAACAGAATTTTAACACATTGTTACAGCACGATGATGATGAGCCTGTCCGAGTTTCTTGGTTTGGGATTTAGTGGTTGGGGGAGGTCGTTATTTTTCCTCTCCCTTGATTTTTTTCTAAGTGAGGCACATAGTCATCAGCATCTGAAGCACCTTGGAATAAGCTCATCCAAAGTATAACTCTATCCGTCTCCTTCAGTTTACACCAGGTATTACCGAATTTGGCTCCTTCTGCCCAAGAGGAAGGGCAAGTGAGTATCTCTCTTCAGAACTGATGCCAAACCTGGGCAGAAGCCAGTACTTCTAAAGGGAACAGCAAGGACAAAATACACCATTGTTTTACTATTGCATCTTTTTACTGCTGCTGCTAACCCATAAAAATAAATACATTTAAATTGTTTTGTTACTATCAGTTTACCTTGACAGCTGATGTTTGTAGGACACCTATAAAGGTTAAAAAAAGAAGTGAATAGTCCTACAGTTTAGTAACAAAATATTTCAAAGACAGTGAGAACATGAAATAAATGCTCTTGATTTTAATCAGTTTCTGTCATCTTTCTGCAATATGATAAGCGACAGATTAGATCAAATGTGCACATTACTACTGGGAAGAATTATGTAATATCTTGTATTCAGTTGTGACACTGATTAAGTTTCCCAGACCTGAAGAAGAGCTTTGTGTAAGCTCAAAAGCTTGTCTCTCACCAACAGAAGTTGTACCAATAAAAGATATTACCTCACCCACCTTGTTTCTGTAAGGTAAGTCACTTTTATGCTTGATTGCACTATGTCCACTAGAGGTCATAGTAAAAGCCATTTTTCTCCGTTAATTTAGGGAGCGAAAAAAAAAGTAGTCAAGCATACAAATCAATGTATTGTCCCACAATAAATTGATTTTCTAGATTTCTTCAGGGATAACAAACTCTAGTTTATATTTTCATGTATCTGGAAAGATTTTTACTATCAAGTGCTGACTTTAGTTAAAGGTTTCTTGCTTGCAGTTTATTTGATAAGTAATAATCACTGTACTAACTTTTTATCTATTATCAGCAGGAAGAGGAAAAAAAAAAAAAACAAACACTGATCCAGAAGTCACCTACTCCAGGACAGGCCCAACAAAGAAAGTAACAGAACGGCACTAGCTGTCACCTTCAGCCCCCAACTAAAACCTCTCCAGCACATCAAGGATTTACAACCTATCCTGAAGGACAATCCCTTACTCACAGATCCTGGGAGACAGGCCAGTCCCCGCTTACAGACACCCCCCAACCTGAAGCAAATACTCACGAGCAACCAAACAAAAACACTAACCCAGGAACCTGTCCTTGCAACAAAGCCCGTTGCCAACTGTGTCCACATATCTATTCAAGGGACACCATCACAGGGCCTAATCACATGAGCCACACTATCAGAGGCTCGTTCACCTGCACATCTACCAATGTGATATATGCCATCATGTGCCAGCAACGCCCCTCTGCCATGTACATTGGCCAAACCACAGTCTCTACGCAAAAGAATAAATGGACACAAATCAGACGTCAAGAATTATAACATTCAAAAACCAGTCGGAGAACACTTCAATCTCTTTGGTCACTCGATTTCAGACCTAAAAGTCACAATTCTCCAACAACAAAAAACCTTCAAAAACAGACTCAGAGAAACTGCTGAATTGGAATTAATTTGCAAACAGGACACCATTAAATTAAGCTTGAATAAAGACTGGGAGTGGATGGGTTATTACACAAAGTAAAAACTATTTCCCCATGCTAATTTTTTCCCTACTGTTACTCACACCTTGTCAACGATTTGAAATGGGCCATCCTGATTATGACTAAAAAAGGGTTTTTTTTCCCTGCTGCTGATAATAGCCCACCTTAATTGATTAGTCTCCTTACAGTTCGTACGGCAACAACCATTTTTTCATTATCTGTGTATATATCTTCCTACTGTATTTTCCACTGCATGCGTCTGATGAAGTGGGTTTTAGCCCACAAAAGCTTATGCTCAAATAAATTGGTTAGTCTCTAAGGTGCCACAAGTACTCCTTTTCTTTGTACTAACCTTCTTTACCTTTGCTTTAAGGTACATGCCTCTGTATTTCACACTTTCAGGAGCAATTGCTCAAGGCCTGGTTAAAAAATAGTTTCAAAAGCTGCAAATGACAGTAGTTAGCACATTCATGTTGATAATGACTTACCCAGTCATTTCTAACTTTGTAATTTTAAATGCTGCTTCAATACATTGTCTTACCCCTTTAGCACCTTATCTGCTAATTCATAGAGCAGTATATAAATAATATGCCTTTAAGACATGAGTACAGAGGAATGGCTAGGAATGTGAAGTCTAGAGAATATATCATAGAAAACGTGGCTCTATAACAAGATGTATTGCGGGAGCAGAAGGATGATTAGAGATTGGGAATACAAGAATCAAACTTCACTTTCCTCAGTGGATCACTTGATGACATGAGATGATATTTTAAAATAAGTTAGTTTTTTTTAATATGACACCTAATACAGAATTCTCCATAAGGACAATATTGCTGCATATTAGAAAGCAAACTAATCTGAAAACTGCAATTTCTTTAATCTGCAAAAGGGCCCAAAATGTATTTTTCACTTTCCATAAATTATTTTAAATAGTTTAGTTCTTTTCAACAGAATGTACATTTGATTCTGCTAGCCAGTATCATCAACAAATGTACAGTTGTAAATTAATTAGCTGTCTTAACTGGAGCAGCAGGTAATGCAATAATTCAAGTCTGTAACCAAATAGATAGAAGCTGTAACTGTCCAGTAAGTGATCTGATTTTTGGAATTTTGGAGCCAGATAAATCTGTAGTAACTTCCATCAATTTCATTGTAGTAAATCCAGAGTAGTTTGACTGATTTCAGTGGAGTTACTCTGGATTTACAACAGATCAGAATCTGGTGCTGGGAGTCCAGACTTTTCCTCACTGAAGCTTCCTCACTGCCAT
This sequence comes from Caretta caretta, assembly GCF_965140235.1. Taxonomy (NCBI): domain Eukaryota; kingdom Metazoa; phylum Chordata; order Testudines; family Cheloniidae; genus Caretta; species Caretta caretta. The sequence continues at coordinate 171,920,954 of NC_134208.1, forward strand.
CACTGGCAAAACTTCCAGAGATTTCAGTGAGAGCATCCCCTTCGGTTATATCTCCTGAGTGACAACTTCGTGAGATTTGAAAAGGAGATTAGAACTTGGAAGATATAAGAAATTCGTTAGTTTCAGGAAAGTCAGCAGAGAGTCTGAGAACTGTGAGGCTGTAAGTGAGATATCCAGGAAAATAAGAGGAGCAAGAGATTTCATTTAAAAAAAAAACGAAGTCCAACACAGAATTGTGCATTGTGTAGTTCCAGCTGTGCTAGTTTGAAGGACGGTACTAATTCAAGTAAGCAAGCAAGCCAGACAATGTAAGTGGGTCAGCATAAAAATTGGTAAATGGTACTGATCCTTTTCATCATAGGTACAGTATAGGTTTAAAATGAATCTTCAGTGCTACTGACTAAGGATATTGGTCTAAAAAACATAATGAAAAAAACCTGTTCAATCAGGCAGTTGAATTTCTCACTTATTCAGCAAACCATATTTAGCTCTGGAAATATTCAATATGATGTTAAATCATGGAATTACCTTAATTTCCTGAGGGTATGCACTTGTAGCATTCACTGCCCAGGAGCTTTGAATAGGCATTTTGTAAGGTTTTATAACAGCACCTCCTTTCACAGTTCTTGTTGAACTAATACATCATGAAGGTATTTAATATATTTGAAATCTTTTCTACAAACTTCCAAAATCATGTTGGCTTTGTGCTGGGGCCACTGTTCTGTTTTGACTGTAATGCTATGTTTGTTCAGTAAAAGGATTCCCAATTCATTTATGTGATCATATGGATCTAGTTACAGTGGTTGCCACTAAAAAGTTCCTTACACATAATTTTGTGTTGGATCCTGCACCTGTTGAAGTCAATGGGCATATCACTATTGATATAAAGGAGTGCAGGATTAGCCTAACATGAGGTGACTTCTGCCAATACTATTTATTTGTATTACTGCAGGACTGGGAGCTGTAGTCATGGATTGGATCCGATTGTGCTACCACTATATAAACCCGAATACAAAGACAGTCCCTGCCCCAGAGAGCTTGCAATGAGTAAGATGACACATTGGAAAAGAACCCAGTTCCTTACTTTTTGGTATTAAGGTTATTGCATATATTGCTTGGCCATGTTTATCTTAATTATGCCGAGAAGCAGTAAATGAAGAATAGATTGAATATTTCTAGAGATTCAGTTTGCACTGGGCAGCGACTAATAGACTAAAATATCTTTCTTCCTCTGTCACCTGGTTGTCCCCAAAACACTGCTGGTGGATTTTGCAATGTATTACCAGGGCTGCTCAGAACTTTTAAACTATGCCAAATGAGCACACAAAATGGAGTGCCAGAATTGCCATTGCCCCATCTGCCCCATCTGTGCATGCAGGGGAAAATGCCAATGAACAAACCAACAGCTTAAGCTTCCTATAATTTCCCTTGTTCCTAGTTGTAATAAACTGTGCAGTCAAATGGCTGAGAACAGTGGGACTTTGCCAACAACCTCGCCAACAGGCTGGAAACAAAATCCAACCAGGATTCAGCAGACAGGACACCAGAATTCCACATCTCCCTGCTCTTGTTTATAAAGAAGTCCTTCCCAGAAACAGTGACTGAGGAACAGCTCCTCAATGGAGAGTTGCCAAATTACAGCAGATTAGGATCTGTCCCTAAATGTACAGTAAATGGTTTAACTTGCCTATCCAATTAGTAGCTGTGTCTTTCAATTGCAGCAGTCAGAACATGACAGGTATAATAGGGCACACAGACCAAGAAGGGGTTAATGAGAGCCTATGGGCCCAATCAGACCCACCCTGATAAACCTGTGTTAGGTGTCAAGTCTGGAAGGAGGAGTTAAACAAGTAAGAGTTCAGCTCACTAGTGGTTGACTGAGAGAGGACTTCTTGAGCTAGTCCTATAAAAGAAGGGCTCGCTGGGGTCAGAGTTCCTTGGAGCTGGTAGGTCTGGTATGGAACCTTTTGTTCCCCATAACTAACGTTTCCCTTTTTGGGGACGTGTAGAAGAGTCAGTCTGGGAAGAGATGGTGAGATAGGCCCAGCTGCAGACAATGGTAGGAAGAAGCTCAGGGATACAGAAGAGTCTGCACAAACATACTTTATCTGCTCCATACAGAGTTCCTGGCCTGGAACCCAGGGTAGAGGTTGAGCCTAGGTTCACCTATTGGCTTCCCCAGAGTGGTGGGGTGAACACCCCAGAGCCAAGAGTTGGAAAGCCTCCAAAGTCTGAAGTTGGGCTAAAGGTTTGGCATGATGCTGCCAGACTATTGGTCTGTTGGACTTGGTTTTCAGCAGAAGAGGCAGGACTAAAAGTAACCTGGTTGGAGGGTTGAGTCACAGAAAGAGGCGGACCATCGCAAGGCCAGACTGGGGAGCTAAAGGAAAAGAGGGGTGTGTGCCTGTGGTGAGTAGACTTACACAGTAGGTCACTAATTTCAAGCTCCAAATCAAATTTATCTCTGACCCATATAAGCCAGATGTCTTCTTGCTTGTCTGTGCAAATTGTTGACATCTTCAATGCTGAAGCTAAGGTTAAAGGAAACCCTGTGGATGGGATATAGAAAAGGTCATTTCAAGGTCCCTACTCCAATTTCAGGCTCAGTCTACCTTAAAACCTCCAGAGCTCAGGGGGTGTGAAAAATCTACACCCCTGAGTGCAGCAGCTGTGCAAACCTAACCCCCGGTACAGATGCAGCTAGGTGGATGGAATAATGCTTCTGTTGAACTGCTACCATCACTTGGCATTCCTACAATGGAAATGTAGGAAATGCTGGAAAAACCCCTTCTGTTGCTGTAGTTTTCATCTGCGCTGCCAGGTTACAATAACATATCTACAGCACTATAGATATGCCACTGGAGCACCCATAGCGTAGACGTGGCCTCTGTTCGGGTTGCTGTTGCACGTTAATAAATCCAGTGTTACCTCTTCTACTGGTAAAAGGTTAAGAGCTACAGTAACAGCACAGAATGTCTGCTTTCAAAAGGGCTGCTTCTTCTTCTTTGTGGAAAGTGTCTCTGCTTTTGTATATTCCACTAACATACAAGCTAATAGTGCTGTTTTTTAAATACTACAGGTCTCAAGCTCTCCTTACTGACCTAACATTACTCTTCAGAAAGTTATCAGATGATCAGTACAATTTTCCCCCAGTAGATTGTGTATATGACTTTTTTTTTTTTAGAAGCTATTTCATCTTGAGAGATTGGTGCTGCTGGGTAGACTTCAACAAAACGGAGAAGAGTCATCTTATACTTTCAGTGCCCTGTCTTCTTGTTAACATCCATATCTTTAATTCATTAAAGTACATCCATAGCTTTCTTTGCCCTTTTGTCTAACATTTTCTGATAGTTAAACTGGTTTCTTTTCCAGAAGGAAAAAATAATCTGAGATCTTTAGAGTTAAGAACCAGAAGGAAACTTATTAGGTCTGTTTAACAAGTGCCTGTTTTGATGGATGAAACAGTAAAACAATTAGAAAAAATGGCAGTGTAAACTTTCAACAGAAAGGAAAAAAAAATCTTAACCAGTTTTTCCACATACAGGCTCCCTGAAGAATATCTCTTCTGGGCAAAATTGGCAGCTGCAAAGTGGTCTGAGTAATATATTTTGGTGAGCCCACAAATGAGTAATATTTCCTTCCAGCCAGAATTCCTTAACATTTTAGTTCCAGCCCTTACCCCAGCTCTTTCTTCAAGTCTCAACAATAGCCCCTCCTTTATTTCTTTTTCCTCTCAGGGAGATGTTGTAATAAGGACTGTCTCTCGTTTCTGCTCACACAATTCAATTACAATTCCCCTTGGTTTTCCAGTGTATATGATGAGCAATATTCTATATTGAGTACTTTCATGGTCCCCATTACTGTTTCTTTGAATGCCTCACAACCTCACAGTGAGGTAGGGCAGTGCTATCATCCCCATTCTATAGAAGGAGAACTGAGGCAAGGAGATACTAAGTGACTTGCCCAAGGGCACACAGGAATAGAGCCAGCTGAAACCGGGTGTGGGGTGAGGAATAGCAGCGGGTGTTTCTGTTGACGAGACATTTCAGTATTTCCAAATTTGCTTTCACTCTGATTTAGAACAAAAGCAAATTTGGAAATACTGAAAAAGCATTTACTGAAACTTCTCAGTGAATTGGAGATCCCCCAAAATTTCATGTTGGAAACACTGAAATATAGTGTTCCTGAAACAAAATATGTGAAATTGACGTTCTTGTCCCTTTCATGGCTGCTATTCATTGAAGCAGTTTGATTTGTGGAGCAATCACTTTAACTGTACGTTTCTGCCAAAATGCTCAGCAGTGAAGTAACAGAAAGTGCTGACATTTTAATCATTGGCTTTAGGTTTCAGGGTTAACCCCACAGTGAGATGAATGAGGCTATTCACACCTCTCAGAACCACTGTTTCATGCTGTCTGCAAACACAGGATGACATTACTGCTTCATTAACATTTTATATTATAAACATACAAAATTATTTATATATAGCTCCTTTCTTTACAATGGGATGTGTTATATCTCCCTTTTACAGGGGGGAAACTGAGGCACGTTAAGTGGCTTTCAGAAGGTCACGCTCAATTGACACTCTGTTCATGTTTTCAAGGTTATTTTCACCAACATAAGAGCTAAAATCATTTTCTTAAATGAAAGCTTAGATTCTGCAGTACAAATCTGCAGCAAGAGGTAGAGTTCCAATTTACTTTGGGCACAATAATTGGTCCTTAATACTTAGCATTATAAAATGTGAAAAAACACCCTGAGCGATGCAAGTTTCAGCGCTGTAAAGTGGCAGTGTAGACAGTGCACCAGCGCTGGTAGCTACTCCCCTCGTGGGGGTGGGTTTTTTACAGTACTGGGAGAGCTCTTTAACGTTGGCAGTGAAGACATACCCTTAGGGTATGTAATCTAAGAGTGGAATTTAAGACATCACTCAAGACTGACAACATAACCACTAATAGTTTTACATAATTGAATGACATAATTTGATGACTGTATCAAGAATGATCAAAAGAAGTGAAGAAATCAATGCCATGTTCTTACCAAATTGTTACTATAATAATCATGCAAATAAAATACAGCTCTACATTCAAGTAAAGGAATAATGACAATCAGTTATTATACTCAGCTCAAAATTAACGATCTCAATATGTAGGATGTCTGGAATCCGGTAATTGATTTTTGAGTGTGAATTTTCATCTGATAAGGGTGATTGTGTGCCTGGTAGTGTTCTCCATCCCAACCCTTGTGTCCCCCACCCAACAGATCTCTGGTAGTAAAATCTTGTGTTCTAAAACAAGCGTGTATCAGTATTATTCACCTTTGCAATAAATTGCCTTTAATTCCCATTTCATAACTCAAGCAGTCAAATGTGAATTCCCTTATGCTGCCAAGTACTGAAAAAGGTTCATTCTGAACAATCTGTTGTGTGTCTGTAAGCACCGCCTGTAATAGATGGTTTCTGGATTAACACCATGCAGGTGACGACCTGAATGGTAAAGATGCAAAGCCAGATTCATTCTGCCCAGTACGAAGAGCTGCTATTTGCAGCTCTTTGAATCAGTGAGATCCCAAGCACTCAAGGGGAAATTACACTGGTAGGAGCTGCTGCTTGGGGTCAGCTGTAGTTTCAGTCAGGGACTTTATAGGAGCTCTGCTGGAGGAGGCTTCCAAACAGATTCACTGATCCAATACAGCCCCTGGCCTTCTCTGCTCCCCAGCTGATACACAAAGAGTGGATGGTATCTCTAAGCCCGCTCCTCCCAGCACAATGTTGTCTGTGGTAATTTTGTATGGCCACAACTTCCCTACCTAGCATACTTTCTGCCTTGGGGCCCCGACAATCAATATTGATAAATGCAAAGTACTGCACATTGGGATTATGTTTTCCAACTATACATCTAAAATTATGGGGTCTAAATTAGCTGTTACCACTCAAGAAAGATATCTTGGACTCATTGTGCATAGTTATAAAACTGGAAGGGACCTTGAGAGATCATCTAGTCCAGTCCCCTGTTCTCATGACAGGACTAGGTTATCTAGACCATTCCTGACAGGCGTTTGTCTAACCTGCTCTTAAAAATCTCGAACGATGGAGATTCCAAAACCTCCGTAGGCAATTTATTCCAGTGCTTAACCACCCAGACAATTAGGATTTTCCTAATGTCCAACCTAAACCTCCCTTGCTGCAATTTTAGCCCATTGCTTCTTCTCCTATCCTCAGAGGTTAAGAACAACAATTTTTCTCCCTCCTCCTTGTAACAACCTTTTATGTACTCAAAAACTGTTATGTCCCTCTTAGTCTTCTCGTCTCCAGACTAAACAAACCCAGTTTTTTCAATCTTCTCTCATAGGTCATGTTTTCTAGACCTTTAATTGTTTTTGTTGCTCTTCTCTGGACTTTCTCCAATTTGTCCACATCTTTCCTGAAATGTGGCACCCAGAACTGGACACAATACTCCAGCTGAGGCCTAATTAGCATGGAGTAGAGCAGAAGAATTACTTCTTGTGTCTTACAACACTCCTGCAAATACATACCAGAATGATGTTCACTTTTTTTGCAACAGTGTCACACTGTTGACTCATATTTAGCTTATGGTCCCCTGTGACCCCCAGACTCCTTTCTGCAGTACTCCTTCCTAGGCAGTCATTTCCCATTTTGTATGTGTGCAACTGATTGTTCCTTCCTAAATGGAGTACTTTACATTTGTCCTTAGTGAATTTCATCCTATGTACTTCAGACCATTTCTCCAGTTTGTCCAGATCATTTTGAATTTTAATCCTATCCTCCAAAGCACTTGTAACCCCTCCCAGCTTGGTATCGTCCACAAACTTTATAAGTGTACTCCCTATACCATTATCTAAATCATTAAGATATTGAAAAGAACCGGACCCAGAACTGATCACTGTGCACTCGTTATGCCCTTCCAGCATGACTGTGAACCACAGATAATTACTCTCTGGGAACGATTTTCCAATCAGCTTTGCACCCACCTTATAGTAGCTCCATCTAGTTGGATTTCCCTAGTTTATTTATGAGATGGTCATGCAAGACAGTATCAAAAGCTTTACTAAAGTCAAGATATACCATGTCTACCGCTTCCCCCCCACTCCCCCCATCCACAAGGCTTGTTACCATGTCAAAGAAAGCTAGCAAGTTGGTTTGACATGATTTGTTCTTGACAAATCCACGCTGACTGTTACTTATCACCTTATTATCTTCTAGATGTTTGCAACATGATTGCTTAATTATTTGCTCCATTATCTTTCCGGTACAGAAGTTAAGCTGACTGGTCTGTAATTCCCCAGGTTGTCCTTATTTCCCTTTTTATAGATTGGCACTATATTTTCTCCTATTCCACTCCTCTAGAATCTCTGTCTTCCATGACTTTTTAAAGAGAATCGCTAATAGCTCAGATATTTCCTCAGTCAGCTCCTTATGTATTCTAGGATGCATTTCATCAGGCCCCACTGACTTGAAGACATCTGATTTAAGTAATTTTTAACTGGTTCTTTCCCTATTTTAGCCTCCAATCCTACCTCATTTTCACTGACATTCACTATGTTAGACCTCCTATCACCACCAACCTTCTTAGTAAAAACTGAAACAAAGAAGTCATTAAGCACCTCTGCCATTTCCACGTTTTCTTTTATTATTTTCCCCCACTCATTGAGTAATGGACCTACCCTGTCCTTGGTCTTCCTCATGCTTCTAATGCATTTGTAAAATGTTTTCTTGTTACCCTTTATGACTACCTAGTTTGATTTCTGAAAACATCCACTCAATTTGCAGCAGCAGTCAAAAAAGCGAACAGAATGTTGGGAATCATTAAGAAAGGGATAGATAATAAGACAGATAATATCATATTGCCTCTATATAAATCCATGGTACGCCCACATCTTGAATACAGTGTGCAGATGTGGTCACCCCAACTCAAAAAAGACATATTAGAAAAGGTTCAGAAAAGGGCAACAGAAATTATTAGGGATATGGAACGGCTTCTCTATGAGGAATGATTTATAAGACTGGGACTTTTCATCTTGGAAAAGAGACGACTAAGGGGGGATATGATAGAGGTCTATAAAATCATGACTGATGTGGAGAAAGTAAATAAAGCAGTGTTATTTACTCCTTCTCATAACACAAGAATAGGGGTCACCCAATGAAATTAATAGGCATCAGGTTCAAAAACAAACAAAAGGAAGTATTTTTTCATACAATGCACAGTTAACCTGTGGAACACTTTTCTAGAGGATGTTATGAAGACCAAGACTAACAGGGTTCAAAAAAGAATTAGATAAGTTCATGGAAGAGAGCCATTGATGGACCTATTAGCCAGGATGGGCAGGAGTGGTGTCCCAGGTCTCTTTTTGCCAGAAGCTGGGAATGGGTGACTGGGAATGGATCACTTGATTACCTGTTTTGTTTATTCCCTCTAGGGCAGGGCAGGCAAACTTTTTGGCCTGAGGGCCACTTCGGGTTTCTGAAATTGTATGGAGGGCCTGTTAGGGGAGGCACAGCCACCCCACCCCCCCTGCTTCTCACCTCCTGCTAGCACCCCAGGACTTCTACCCCATCCAACCCCCCCTGTTCCCTGCCTGCCCCCCAGAACCCCTGCCTGCCCCATCCAACCCCTCCTCTCATTCCTGACTGGCCCCCCAGGACCCTTGCCCCGTCCAAGCATCCCTTCTCACTGATTGCCCCTGGAACCCCTGCCACCCCATCCAACCCCCCTCTCCTTCCTGACTGCCCCCCCCAGGACCTCTGCCCCCTTTCAACACCCCTGTTCCCCACCCTCTGACCGTCCCGACCCCTATCCACACCCTTCCCCCCGACCACCACCCTGAACTCCTCTGCCCTCTATCCAACCCCCCGCTCCCTTACTTCACTGCCTGAAATGCCAGTGGTGAACGGTGCTACAGCTGAACCGCACAGATCACCAGGACGGGCAGCCACTGCGCAGCACTGAGCAGTGGGCCAGGCCAAGGCTTTGCAGCTGCGCTGCTCGGCAAGAGCTCGCAGCCCCACTGCCCAGAGCATTGCACTGGCGGTGCAGGGAGTGGAGGCTGTGGAGGGAAAGGGGGGAACAGCAGGGGAGGGGCCGGGGCTAGCATCCTGGGCCAGGAGCTCAGGAGCCAGGCAGGAGGGTCCCGTGGGCTGGATATGGCCCGTGGGCCATAGTTTGCCCACCTCTGCTCTAGGTCACAGACCATTGGCCACTGTCGGAAGACACGATATTGGGCTAGATGGACCTTTGGTCTGACCCAGTATGGCTGTTCTTAATCCTTCTGAAATGCCTTCATCCCCACAAAACACCCAGATGACCTAAGATACAGGTATTTTGAACAGAAGCAACCTTATAAATGAATTGCTTTGCAAAAAACTTTGAGATATTAGACTGTTTTGAGTTATGCAGTCATTAAAAACACAAAAACCCCACCACACTTTACATTCATACAACCAGAAAAATAACCTTCTAGGACAAATTTCAGCCCAGCATCAACTTTTACTGCCAAGTTATAAAATCTTATAGAGGCTGATAATGGAAATAGTGATGGAGAAAACTTTGGAATTATAAATGGTGACACAATGGGACCTCTGTGCCCAGAAGTTCTGCACACAAAAGGCTGCCAGGACTGGAATCTATAAAATAATATAACATTTTCTTTTTTCCTCATTCAAAACAGCAGCCTCTAGCAGAAAGCTAATACTTGGATGTAATATTCCATTTTACAAAGAACATGCAGAATTGTAATTTTTCTTCTGTCCTCTTTGCTGGTGAAACAATTTTGGATGGAATGTAGGGAGTCTTCCTAATTAGCCAGTATACAAAGATTAGCTGTTTTTTATGAACACTGATGTTGAACCATGCTTTACCACCTTCAGAAACAGGAACTCATTGAAAATTAATTCAGTAACAAATGTTTCTTCCAATCCTTAGAAGACTTTTTATCCTCTGAATTTCAAGGTTAAAGAACCACCTGGTCAATGGGGCAATTTCTCTCAAAAGAGGAGCTGAAATCACAACTAAATACTGTTAATTTTCACTTATACCTTTAAAGAGACATGTATGGGTGGGGAGGGAATACAGGAGTCAAAGATCTGTAAAAATGGGAGGTCACTTTGAGTCATGGTGTCATTAAGCCACACAGGATGATAACTTACAGCAAGAGCCAAGACAGAATTCAGAAACTGCTACTTGAGCTAAAGGAGAATCTTTTAGTAATTAGCAATATAGAGTATGGTACCCAGCTGAGCAGTTCTGATTCCATCCAGTGGAGGATAACAGCATACATAAAACTGCCAGCTCATTACAGTATGATCAATTCATCTCTTATGTTTTCTCAACAGAAAAGTTGGATATTGAGACCATCTTTGCCTTACTTCCGGAACAGTAGTTTTTGGATGGCAACAGCCAAACACCACTACCACCCTAAAATGTAGGGCAATACTACTGAAAGCTTCATCAAAATGTCAACTGACATTTTTCAGCCAGCTCTGCTATTGAGTGTCTGTTAACATTTTTATAACATTCATAACTTAATATTTCTTCCTTTTCTCATTATTAGCAGAGAAGGATTTGACCTTGAATTTATGTATATGGAGCCCAATTCTGCAAGGTGCAAAGAGCCTTCTATTTCACACTATGTACAACTCCCTTGGTTTCAGCTGACTTTCAAGAAAAAAACCCCACCACCGCCACGAGGGGTATAGCGCCAAGCGATGATGCACTGTCTTCACTGGCACTTTACGGTGCTGAAACTTGCTTCGCTTGGGGGGGTTTCCACACCCGAGAGAGAATGTTGCAGCGTTGTAAATTGCCAGTGTAGACAAGTGTTTAAGCACTCTCCTCTGGGCTACACCAACTCTATCTTTGCATTTCAGATATTTGCTCCCCAGCTTCTGAATCTCTTCAAAATGTCTTCCTGATTATTGGATATCCATGGAAATCCTGGATCCTCTGTTCCCAAAGCAACAGGTCCAGTGTGCTACAGTTTACCAGTTTTATCTTAGGCCACCACTTGTGTTACGCACAGTTCTTGAGTTCAATTCAAGAACAGAAGGAACCTTATGGAAGAAAGACTAGAGACTGAAACAAAAAATGATGGGAGATGGAAACAAATGGTTACATATAAACAAAATCATAACACGCATTCTCAAGCCTAAACTTAAACAAATTATCCTCCTGTCTAACGAAGTTTAGCTCACCCCAAGGTCTTCGCCGCATTTTCAGCCAGCCTGACTGTGATCCCTTTTTTATGAAGTAAGCCCATTGTCAGTTTACTTACTAGGCAAAGGACGCCAAGGTGTCCAGAACTGACCTTTAATGTTCACCTCAAAATAGGGTGTCTTCCCTGCCCCAGCTGTTTACCTCTTCCTGTTAATTTCCTTCTGAAATCTCCACCAGTTCTTCATTAGCGTTGGTCTTAGAATGATAATAGACACATACTACACAACGATCCACCATGGAGATAAGCATCTCCCACCCTAGCTGGAGGAGTTGTCTCAAGAGACACTGCTTTTAACTACAGAGCTAGAGAATGTCATTAGCAGTAGATATACATAACTCCGCATATTTACTGTACTTATATTGCACAATGTTTATGATGATCACTGTGACATAGGCTTTACATGACCCATTTTGATGAATACATGGGATCCTATACCCCTGTGTACATCTGTGACCTCTGCCAGATGGCATCAAGAGGTCCTTGGGTTACAGCCACAGTGATGTGTGCCTTTATAAATATGTTAATACCATGGGACAATGTATTTGATTTACTATATTTGTACAGCATATAGCATAATGGGGCCCTGGTCCTTTTGATCTCTAGGTACTACTGCTATGTAAATGGTAAAGAATAGGAGCAACTCATATCACATGTAAAACCACAAAGTACTCTCTCGATCTCCTGATAGATGACAATATTCTAGAGTATATTTGGAATACTTTGATAATCTTAACTATCAGTTTCCTTGCCTTTGTGGAGAATTATCATTGTTGCACCTTTGGCCCAAGAATTTTAGAAGAGAAATTGATCAGAGTCAGTTATATTCTTTGATGCAATTCTGTTTACAGAATGTACACAAAGTCCTCTTTCCCTGAACATACTAGAAAGGAACAATAGGCAGTTTCCTTGCTCATTTTCCAAGTCTGTATTTGGAGTCAGTTCTGTGACTCAAGGAGTTCTGCTCCCTCACAGGGCCACGGTCATGACTGATTCTCTGCTGGCTTTCCCCTTGGTTTTTGTTTCTGTCTCTAACACACATACAGTTTGTGAAACAATCCTCTAGTCCTTGCATTTGCAACTGTGGAATCCTCAGTCAATATTGCAGCAGATTTCTGTCACCTGACGCCTCAGGCAGATTGGTAATCAGACTAAGGCCACAGGATCATTAGGGGACAAGATGACAGAGCACGCCAAGTAACTGAGTTTTAAAGCTTTATTGATAAAATAATAAGACAGCGGAGAGCGCTGGGGGTGGGGGAGATGGTTCCCCACGTCACTCAGAGGAAGGAAGAAAGCATTCGTGCCCCAAGCCCTAACCCACTTTCATACTCTCACCTGCACTACCCAAGGCTGGCCAAGCCTGGGTGTAATGTAAGAAGAGGGGGTGGTATATGGGAGTTCTTGTCCCGGGTACGGGTCGTCCAGGGTCTGCTGTTGATCTCCGATTTGCCTCAGCTCCTGGGAGGGTTTAAGTCCCTGGGGTCTCTTGGGGGCATCTCCTTCCAGGACCTTTGTTCCCCAAGCTTTGTGTACCAGTTCAAACCAGCCTTCCGTGGCTTCCTCAGCTTTCCCAAAACACACCAGCTTTAGAGATGCAAGACTGTTTTCCCTCTCACTGGCCTTTGCTGTCTCCTAGTTTTTGCAATCTCTGCAGTCCTGTCTGGCTTGTTTCTTTTTTCTCATGGTTAGCAGAGGTTCAGTGAGATATGGATCCAGCGGCAGGCTTCTTGGCTGTAGTGAGTTTGTTTGAGCGCAGTGACCTTGGACTGGGGCCAGCGTCTTATCTTTAGGCTGAGCTGAAGGGTTGAGTTAACCCATTCTCTTCTCTCCCCCTCCCTCTTTGACCTTGTACTACCTGCAAAGGAACCTTTTACTTACACGCACACCTTTAACCCTTCCCAGAATACTTTGCAATACCTGCAACAGCATTAGCAACATACAATGCTGATCTGCCTCCCCAGGGGACCCCCTGAGGGAGTGGGCCATTGGGTTGTGGCAATAGGATTTCACTTCTGATCAGATCTTGTCATGTGTCCTATTGCCTTGGGGGAGTGCTTCTGTTATCTCCAGCTATCTTACTACATGAAGGGGCTTAATTTCTCCTTACTTTTAGTCTGAAAGAAGGGTGCTTAGCACACTAATTAGAAAAATCAGACTTGGTTAAAACCATAGACAAAGACCTGGTTGATGGCAGACATTGACTGCTTCCAGCATGGCATCCCTATTTTCTCTTTGTGCATTCTCTTTTCCTGCCCCCATCCCTTTGTACACTGACTTCTATAGCCAATCATCCAGCCAGAAAGTCTTTTAGCCCTTCAGAGTGGTAACTGCTTACACTAGTGCTAAATTTGGCCCTGAAATTCACCAAACCATTTCAGGACCAAGTTCTCTTACAGCAAGAGAATAGTGTGCTATTGTCATATCACCAAACTGGCCTATAAAACAACTAGCTACATAACAACTTTAATTAGGATTTTAAATTTCTAAGGGCACTCAGTGGAAACAGGAAGCAATGCTTGTAGGCAACAGCTGAAGAGCTGTATGCTCCCATTTAGTGATATAACAAAGGTACTGGGATACTGGATGTACATTTGATCAACAAATTACATTTCAATGTTCTCTTTCTGCAATCATTCAATCTGCAAGGAAAAAAAATGAAATGAATAGATACTGAGTCCTTGAGTAAAATTAATTCTGTTCAATGAATGTACTGTGCCATGTACATTGGTCAACCTGGACAGTCTCTACGGAAAAGAATAAATGGACACAAATCAGATGTCAAGAATTATAACGTTCAAAAACCAGTTGGAGAACACTTCAATCTCTTTGGTCACTCGATTGTAGACCTAAAAGTTATCATTCTTCAACAAAAAAAAACTTCAAAAACAGACTCCAAGGAGAGACTGCTGAACTGTAATTAATTTGCAAACTGGAAACAATTAACCTAGGCTTGAATAGAGACTAGGAGTGGATGGGTCATTACACAAAGTAAAACTATTTCCCCATGTTTATTCTCCCCCCCCCATCCATTCCTCAGATGTTCTTGTCAACTGCTGGAAATGACCCACCTTGATTATCACTACAAAAGGTGTGTCCCCCTCCCCCTCCACCCGCGCTGGTAATAGCTCACCTTAAGTCATCACTCTTGTTACAGTGTGTATGGTAACACCCATTGTTTCATGTTCTCTTGTTGGATCATATTAAAGAAGTTCTGTATTAAAATCACAAATGAGTTTGATTCCCCACAGTTTAAATTCCAGGGTATTACTAATTAAGAGGTCTCTTGGTTTTTGGTACTGTTTCTCTCCCTCTATGTGTGAAACTTGCAAGCTGCTAATTGCGTTAGTACATTCTAAGACAGAGTCCGTTCTCAAAGCAATTCACACAGAGAGAGACTCAAAGCAATACTCTGTAACAACAGAAACAGCACCCAGAGACTCCCCACCCTTTTGTTGTATTAACAATTGTGATTAAAATAGAGATAGAGGATGTATGTGGATGGATGCTTGGTGTGGATAATAACTGAATGATCAGGGAGGTGCCAGCCTAAGAATCCAGTGTCCATCAGCTGAAGAAGACGTCAAGTGGAAATAACCAGAGGACCCCCGGAGGGCAGACTGGAATCCACCCAACAGCCTCAAGAATGGGAGAACCAAAGAACAAGATAACATCTTGGAGCCATCAGGAATGTGCTATCTGCTGATTGATTCAGCAACAGCATGATGAAGCAATTCCCATAGACTGGCATAGGAAGAAATTCCTATAAAAATAGACTCTAAAAAGTGAGAACTTTGGGGTCTGATTCTGCAAACCAACTTCCAGGAGCATCAGATGAGCATCTGACAAGGCCCTGCTCCCTCCTCATGTCCAGGCCACCTGGCCAGTGGCTTGGCATGAGCAACTCTAAGGCTGGTAACTATGATAACAACCTTGCAGAACCTGTGTGTGTGTGTTTGTAGGAATGAATGTGTGAATAAATATGAGATTGAATGGAATGTTATAGCTATAACTAACTGCTTACTATGATTCTTTCTGTATTCACAATAAATGTGGTATTTTGCCTTTTCCCGTTTTATAAGATCCTGCTGGTTTTTATTTTATTGGTATAACACTCTATCTATATAAATCTCCACACTGTATTTTCCACTGAATGCATCCGATGAAGTGAGCTGTAGCTCACGAAAGCTTATGCTCATATAAATTTGTTAGTCTAAGGTGCCACAAGTCCTCCTTTTCTTTTTGTACTTAAAATGTGTGTCATTAAGCACCTTTAACAGCTTTTTAAACAGATGTTGAGTAGGAAAATAGATCAGTTGGGGGGAAAAAAGACAAAAGTAAAATCCATGTTGTGTTTGATCCATATACAATATAATTATCTTTAAGCAAAAATGGCTTCATTTAGGACTGCTGCAGGTGTGTCTCTGTACCATGGCTGTGACTCTCCCTGATTCTCAGTTTCGCGTCAGAGATGACCAAAAAAAAAAAGTATAGAAATCTAATCCTGCTCCCCTTGAAGTCAATAGCAAAACTCCCATTGACTTCAGTGGAAGCAGTATCTGGCCCTACATCTTCTATCCACCAGCAAATGAAAAGGGCTGCAAGTCTGCACCCTAAAACCTCAGGCTGTTACTGTTCTGGGCTGAAACTCTCATAGGATGGGAATTGAAACTGTCTTGGCAGGTGTAATGAAAGTTCTGGAGGACGAGACTGATAAAGGAAACGTACAGATATTTTAATCCTTACATCATAATCCTTAAACCCAAAGAAGAGCTCTGTATAAAATCAAAAGCTTATCTTTTATTGGACCAACTTCTGTTAGAGAGAGAGACACACACATTACCTCACCCATCTTGTCTCTAATATCTTGGGAAGAACACGGCTACAACACTGCATATAGCATAATCCTTACTCACACTAGGATTACTTATGTGAGTAAGGATTATTCATATGGGGAAAAAGCAGCTTTCTTGCACACTGAAAATGGAATGTTTAGATAAATAACAGTTTTCCCCCCTCATCTAAAGCAGGTGAATGAATGCCATTAGACTGGTTTTCATTAATGGAACTAATCAATGAAAGACAACATATGTGGGTGCAAGGAATATATAGTTCGATGCTAACAACCAGTCTGTGGGGCCAAATCCCGATTGCCTCACACAAATATTCCCACTGACTTCAATGCAAGCACCTGCGTGAGTAAGGTGAACAAGGTTTGGCCTCTGGTCAAAGGAGTGACCTTTACAGAAAATAGTTGGAATCTATTCATGCACATATACAATATCCTATATAGATAACTGTTCAGTCATAATTACCAATTTTCTATATTTGCAGAAACTGTCAATTCATAAAGATTGGCCTGCGTTGTTATTGACATAAGCACCAGTTTTCTATGAAGTATAGAGACATATGGTGCCATTTTTACAGCATTCAACTTAAATGTGAAAATCTAAATATGGGCTCATAATTTAATTGCTGAACCATTGTTTTCATATTTTTAACGAAAATACCTACATTATATTTAGTCACGAGTCCTTTGAGATATCTGACCCATACATATGTAAAAATACATACAGTACTGTTGATTGTCAACAAAAGATGCATTTCTTCTGTGGCAGTTTCTTTACTGATTTCTAAAGAGGTCAGGCTATTTGTTTCTGTCTTCTGAACCATGGTCATAAATAGGCAGGGCCCTACCAAATTCACAGCTATGAAAAATGCATCATGGACCGTGAAATCTGGTCTGCCTCCATGAAATCTGTTCTTTTGTATGCTTTTACCCTATACTATACAGATTTCATAGGGGAGACCAGAATTTCTCAAATTTGGGATCCTGACCCAAAAGGGAGTTGCAGGGTAGTCACAAGATTTAAGGGTGGTATTGCCACCCTTTCTTCTGCACAGCCTTCAGAGCTTGGCTGCTGGAGAGCGGCGGTTGTTGGCTGGGCACCCAGCTCTGAAGGCAGTGCAGAAGAAAGAGTGGCAATACCATACCCCGCCAACCCTTACTTCTGTGCTGCTGCTTTCAGAACTGGGCAGCTGGACAGTGGCTGACTGAGGGCTCAGCTCTGCAGACAGCACCACAGAAGTAAGGGTAGCAATATCATTCCATGCCATCCTTACTTCTGCGCTGCTGCTGGCGGCGACAACTCTGCCTTCAGAGCTGGGCTCCCGGCCAGCAGCCGCCGCTCTCCAGCTGACCAGCTCTGAAGGTAGCACCTCTGCCAGCAGCAGTGCAGAAGTAAGGGTTGCAGTACCGCAATCCCTGCTTACAGTAACCCTTCCAACCCCCCCACCCCCACCCCCCGCCAACTCCTTTTTGGGTCAGGACCCCTACAATCACAACACTGAAATTTCAGATTTAAATAGCCGGATTATGATGTTTAAAATCCTATGACTGTGAAATTGCCCAAAATGGACTGAATTTGATAGGGCCCTATAAATAGGAAATAGATGCACAGACAGGTGTGGGATTTTCTTAGGTCCAGGGTTTGTTTTTACCTATGGCTCTGTTCTCTCCCTTTCACTCCAAGCAGGTTCAGTAACGGAGCAATTACAAATTATAGATACTGGAGGCTTCAAATCCACATGTGTATCTACTATTATAGAAAAGTAGAATAGGCGTTATACAAACACTGCTGCTCCTGGGAGTGGAGGAGATAAGGATCCAGAAAGTGGGAGTGCTGTCTCCATGCTGCTCTCTCCCTCCCATCATCCACACCTATAGAACAGGTTCCATAGGGCTTGGGACCAATCTACTGAAGGGGTTAAGCCAGAGGCATCAGACTCTCTCTTGCATCACCCACCTCTGTGTAGCTCTGTCAAATCAATCAAACTTCCATACCAGCATTCACTTACCTGTTTTCCCCACCATCCTATGGAGACCCTCCTTCCGCACAGGAAAATCAATCTACGTTGCTGTGTCTAGGAAGGTCATGGTACCTGGAAAATTAGAGATCTTGAGCACACAACATTTCCTGTTTAATCAGGGGAGCGCCAACCAATTTCGGGGACCTTTTGTCTGGCTTTCCTGGTTAGTTCGTTTAGAATCACTTTGAAATCCACCCCTTTCATGCCAGAGGAAAGGGAAATGATGTCACTTTATTGTGTTAGACTTCTAATTCTTGTGGGTGGACAACTGTTTATCCCTTTATTCACAGGCTGTACAGTTAATTGCTTCTCAATAGATTAAACCTAGAGAAAACAAAAGATCTGATCACCACTTCAGGTTAAGTGGCTCATCTTAACTCTTTACTTAACGCTATGCTCCCCCAGTTTGTCGTCATTGGAAAATTAGTACACATTAGAACAGGAGGAGACTTTGAGGAGAGAGCATGCCTACTGGAGCAAGCTTCACCATCATGGCCGCAATCCACACCATCTCCTAAGACCCTGGACCTTTTTCCATCCTTGTTTGAGAAATGTCCTCACCAGATCAGGCCAGAGTGGGGGACTCAGATGACATTGCCACCTCTACCAGCTCCAGCTGAATCCCAATCACCACCTGGGATGAAAGAGGATCGAATTTTAGCAGCTGCAGCAAAAACCGATGCAGCCCATTGCAACTAACTTCTTTTCCCCAAAAGGACAGTTATTACCCTCTGTCCTCTGAAAGCTAAGAGACTTTCAGCCAAAGGGATTTTTCCTTTTAAAATCTTTCCCTTTAGCTGGAGAGAGTTAAGAAAGGATGTTAAAATTAAAGCCTCAATACTTTACATTTCAAATGCTTTAACTGTTTTCCTTTATCTTTAATAAAATGTTTAAATAATTTTTAATGATGTTTCCCGTAGTATTACGTTGGCCGAGGTCTCTATACGAAATGCTGAACTTTGTCCAAACAAACAATGTTAAACAATGACTGGGTTATATTAATACCTTTGGCTCATTCATTCCATCTAAATTAATACATCACAATTTCTCTGTAGCAATCACTCAAGTGGGCACTGTGACACCAGCAAAAGTGACAATGTGTTTTCCATCTTCAAAAGAACTGCGAAGTGAAGTTGTCAGCCAGAGACATATTTGGACTACATGCCTCCTTTAAGGATACTTCACAAGGGAAGTATATCACATCGTGGAACAGGCCACCCAAATACCCAAGAGAACCTGCTTCAATATGGCAGTGGGGGAGAACACAACCCTTTAACTGCATACCCATACTTGAAACCTACAATCCCACACTGGAACCCATATGGTGTATCATTAAAAAATTACAACCCGTACTCGATGGGGACCATGTTTCGAAAGAGATCTTTCCTGAACCCCTTCTTCTGGCATTCAAACAACCCCTCAGCCTTGTCAATCACATCTGCGGAAGTAAGCTCCCAATAGACCGGAACACACCAACTCAAAGTGGCACCAGACCTTGCTAGAACAATATGGGTGGCTCATGCTGCCTCTCCTCTTTCACTGCCCCAAAGAGGTGTTCCCCTAGCAAGATCTGATTCTGCAAAGAGCTGAGTACCTCTTGGAATGTATCCTTGTTCCTTACCAGTGAATTCCAAAACTCCCACTGGAGTCAATGGATGTTTTAAGGTACCCCAACCCTGCACAGTACCAAGCACATCTCAGTCAAGGTGCCAAACACCTCCCAGGAGGTGGTCATTACCTTGCAGGGTTGTGGGCTCAAAGCTTCCATTCTCTTTAATAATAATGGCATGAAAGTAAGAAATTGCAAGGCCTTTACGATAAATTCACTCACGTGGAGGACTCTTTGTAGTTAAAAAGTGTCCCAAACTATGTGGGATATGGCAAAGTTAACCATTTTTGAACATACACCTGAGAATATTTATAAACAAGACATCTAAAAAGCATTTTTAAGCTATTGAATTGTGAGTCTGATCCTGCAACCCCTTACGCAAGTTCATAAATAAATAGGATCACTCATGTAAATATGGCCAAGGGTTGCAGGCTCAAGACCTTATTGCTGATGAAAGGTGCTAGAGTGAGATCCTTGGGGACTGAAGCTCTATTTAGACCAGAATAGAACACAGGATGACAGCTAGAGTGGAAGTTCCCCTCCTTTCCCCATGATAAAATACCTGACCACTTGTAAGGGTGAAAGGATAGTTCAAGCCTTTTGAAACCTTAATCTCCACTCTGAGAGGGTGGTGGTGGCAGCAGCGGCAGTGGTTGACTGTAATATGAATACTTTTGGGAACTGGCCTGAGCTCACCAAACTCATTTTATATAGGCCACTGAATGGCCAATGATTGGGAACTATATTTGGCCATTGCTAACCTTGGTTGGGCTTTAAGGCAGATACCTAGGGATAAGAGGCTCTATACACATTATCAGTCCCCTAAGCCATCCAATCCCCCATGTGAAAAAATATATAGCCCAGACACCAACAGCCAGACTACAAGCATAGAGGTCACACCCTGACTTCCCCTGCTCAGTTATTTTATGCAGGGTGACTCCAACACCTCCCCAGTTCCAAATTTACCCAGAAATGCCTGCCCTGCAGTGCTCAGTGCTCTCGACGAACTCTGATAGAAGTTATTAAGAGACAATACACTGCAGTGCATTAGTTTAACTACGGTTTAACAAACACTCTTATTTCAATAACAGCACTGAATTGGTTTATAGTTAGGGCCCTACCAAATTCACGGTCCATTTTGGTCAACTTCACAGTCATAGGATTTTTAAAGAATAGTAAATTTCATGATTTCAGCTATTTAAATCTGAAATTTCATGGTGTTGAAATTGTAGGGGTCCTGACCCAATAAAGGAGTTGGGGGGGGGTCTGCAAGGTTATTGTGTGTGTGTGGGGGGTGCGGTACTGTTATCCTTACTGCTGCAGGTGATGGCGGCGGCGGTGCTGCCTTCAGAGCTGGGCAACTGGAGAGTAGTGCCTGCTGGACCAGAACCCAGCTCTGAAGGCAGAGCCGCTACCAGCAGCAGCACAGAACTAAGGATGGCCTGGTCCGGTATTGCCACCCTTACTTCTGCACTGCTGCTGGCAGAGCCGGGCCCTCAGTCAGCAGCTGGCACTCTCCGGCCACCCAACTATGAAGGCAGCGCAGGAGTAAGGGTGGCAATACCATGATCTCCCCCTAAAATAATCTTGTGACACCCACCCCGCAACTCCCTTTTAGGTCAGGACCCTCAATTTGAGGAACACTAGTCTCCCCTATAAAATTAATATAGTATAGGGCAAAAACACACACAAGACTAGATTTCACAGCTGATGGCACACCCCATATTCTTCATATGAATGTTATGATATGAAGATGGCATAACTAAAATGTTTCAAGCAAGATGGATCATGTAAGGTATCATTGGAAAGGTTATGTTTTACTGAATATGATTATCCTAGTTGTATAGGAATAATTTCTGTATCTGAAGTTAGGAATATTGACTAACAATTACAACTGTGGTTACACCTGGGAAACACCCACCACACAGTATGCAACCAGCCTGGATGAGCCATTAGGAAAGATGATGGGTCTTTGAAGATGTTGATCTCATCCTCCTGAAATTCCTTCCTGCGGACATTACCAATAAACCTTGTCTCATGGTGCTTTAACACTGCAGTCATGTGATGTCACCTGGTATGGAGTACCACCTTGGACACTGCTAGTATTTTTCCACTGGGGGAAAGATTCCTGCCTTATGTAAATCCTACTTAAGGCTGGAAAATGAGTCAATCAGGGCTCTTCTCCACTGCATCCCTGCCCAAGAAGGAAGACTGCTAAAAAACACCTGAAGAAATAAAATGACAGGTTTCAGAGTAGCAGCCATGCTAGTCTGTATCTGCAAAAAGAAAAGGAGTACTTGTGGCACCTTAGAGACTAACAAATTTGAGCAAAGCTTTTGTGAGCTACATCTGATGAAGTGAGCTGTAGCTCACAAAAGCTTATGCTCAAATAAATTTGTTAGTCTCTAAGGTGCCACAAGTACTCCTTTTCTTCTTGAAGAAACAAAGAAACTAAGCTGGGGAAAAGCAAGGGCTGAGTCCAGGCTGAGACAAGGGTCTAGCCTGTGAAGAGGAATAACTGGAACTCTGTGCTGCAGAAACTCTGCACCCTGCCTAAAACATTTAGAGGGAGAAATTACTATTTGTAACATGTTTCTTTAATGTATTAAGCTTAGTTTGCGTGTTTTGTTTTATTTGCTCAGTAATCTGCTTTGTTCGGTTTGCTATCCCTTATAATCACTTAAAATTTACCCTTTGTAGTTAATTTTATTTGTTTATTCCAAAACTCAGTTTGTGCAATTCATATGGGGGGGAGGGCAAAAAGCTGAGCATATCTCCCTCCACACTGAGGACAGAGGCAATTTTTATGTGCTTGCGCTGTACAGGTCTCTATACAGCAGAATACAATATTATTTTGGGTTTACACCCCAAAAGGAGGTGCGTATGTGATGCTGGGTAATGAGCATATAATGGACCCCAGTATATCAGGTGGCATCCGGGATGGGTACAACCCATCACAATGGGGGGAGACCAGCTTTCATAGTTCATAATGCGTTTTTCATGGCCGTGAATTTGGTAGGACCCTATTTATAGTAAAAGAAAAAACAAGTTTACTTAAAAGGGATAGGATTAAGTGATACCAAGTACAAACGATTAAGACAGAAAGTGTTATAAGTAAACAAAAGTAAAAAATATGCTTCTAAGATTAAAATTTTTTAGCAAGTCACAATCTCTGCCTATGTATGTTTAACTAAACTCAGTTCCCAGAGACTTCAACACCCCCTTTATGGAAGGATCCCATGCTCTGTGATTTCAAGTGCTCTCTAGGCCCTTAAATCCCCCAAGTGATGGTTACCAAAATGGCTTCCTGTTTCTGCTTATACCTCCCAAAGATCATGGACTGTTACAAGAGGCAGGAAGGCTTCCTGCTGTTCTTCCCTTCTGGTTGACTTCCCATCCTCCTACTGATTTGTATGTAAATGGAGCTCCCATTGTTTCAATTCCATAATGCTCAATTTACACTGGAGACAGGTAGATAGCGGTCTTCCCTCCTGTCTGGGAGAAAACCTGTTTCTCCCTATGATAGGACACAGACTTTAAAGCATATAAGTGAGTATCCATATTTCCTCATATAATGTTAATGCACACATTTAACAATATTAATCAGCAGCGTGTCCCAGACTTTCAGAAAAGACCTTACTTGATGCCCTTTTATAATACAGTAAATATGATATACCATCAGTTGATTCAATTACTTTTCATTTAAGATTCAGACCCCCCTGACTTTATAGACCTGCAAACTTTTAAAATGTATTCTCAGATAAAGTTCCTTTTCTTTATCTTATATGTAAATATACCTTCATTGTCTCTGCATGATGACAAGGCTGGTCAGACAAGCAAATACACTAGCACATTATGTACTTCAATATTATTTACTGAATGTCTGCTACCCCAATTCTTTTATATAAGGCAGGCTGTGCTTATGCACTGCTTGCCAAACACATTTTAAGAACATAATTCTAGCACATATTTATAATTTTGTACACAGCTTGTACATACACCATGCAAAAGTATTAATGATCAGTGGGTTATTAGTTCTCCAATGATATATTACATGCCACCTTTTGGGTATATATCACGACAATCATGCGTTAGAGGTAGCGAGTATTTCAGGCCTGACAAGAGTTACTGACACAGAATAGTTAATTACCAGTGGGCCTCTGGGTCACAGATGGGTAGGGCCACGTATCTTCTGTTTCTTCCCCCCCCCCATCAATGCCAGTGATAAAATACTCCCTGCTCTTTTCCATTTTAGTTACGGTAACTGGTCTAACCTGTTTTTCAATATTTACATGGGTATACACTCTCCACGCAGTGCTCAGATTTTGTAAGTGCTTGATTTTAAATCCCCCCCCGCAGACAAGTTTATTAATAGTTGAATAAAATTCATTATAGGATTAAGACAGAGCCTTTGCACGAGCCTTAAATCACAGAAATTGGAAAAATAGGGGAGGAAAAATAAGTAATAAAGCATTTGGGTTGCATTGTTATATTTTAGTTCAGAACCCAATGGAAAGTTCCCAGAGCTCATTTAAGTTTTGTGCTAGTGGATCTCATGGAAAAAGAACTGGATCAGTGAATTTGCAGCCACCTCGTACAACTGAGGTGTGTGTGGAAACTCCTGCCTCTTAACACACACACACAGGCTGTAAAACTGAATATGTCTGCTACCCCTCTTATACCTCAGCTGCCTGGGGAGTTCCTTAAAGGCAGGATTTGCAACTCCCTTACACCTTGTTTAATCACTTACACCTGTGTAAAATGGTATTTACCATTCATTTAGGACAGGTGTAAGTGACTACAGGTGTGAGGAAATAGAGAACCAGGTTCTGACTTCTGAGGCTCAATATTGAAGTACATAAACTTTATTTATCACACCTGCTCTGTATGCTTTGTGACCCAGGAATTCTTGAAGTCTGCCCCTGACTAAAACCTGGATGGGTTCTCTGAGGTAACCTCTCTTTTTTTGGTTGTCCTTGTCCTTCTCAGGAATCTGTGGAGATTGTCCTCAGGACATTACACCTCCCATGTGCTTGAAGGAAAAGTGTATTCTTCAACCACCCTCTTCCCTTTGCACATATAAATATGCATCTTCAGCTCGCCTTTCCTGCCCATGGAAGAAAAGCCCAGAAACCGACTCCTGAAAGAATGTGAGAACGAAAGAGTGTGGGGAAATAAGGTGGATGAGGTAATATTTCTTATTGGACCAACTTCAGTTGGTGAGAGACACAAGCTTTGGAGCTTTTACATGTGTGGGGGGAACTCATCTAGAGTTGCAGTGCAAATTTGGACTAAGGAGAAGAGCTCACCGGCATTTTTAAAGAGTGGTAATGACTGCATGGAACAAGCCTAATCAACCCTCTGAATTAATTGTTTTCTTGCTTGCCAAATTGCATTTCCTTGAGCCTTCCATGTTATTTAATCTTTTGTATCATTCACTACTTGGAGTGTTAAGCAGTAGGATTCTTTTTTGAATTCCAGGTGAGGTGCCAGTGTAGTGTCAGACAGTTCAGAGAAATGTATGCTAAAGTACAACTTCTGCTCTCTGAATACAATTTCTGGGGCATCCCCGGTCATCTCCCACTAGCACATTTTCCTTCCAGTGGGCAGGATAGGTGAGGAATTCAGATTTCCCTTTCAAAATGTGGGGCTCTCTTGTTTTTTTAAATGGGGGTGGGATGATAGGTGACTCTATAGATTTCATGCACTCATTTAATGTGTTGCAGTAGCAGAAACACTGAGTTGCTCTTGTTTTCCATTGGAACCACGTACACAGGAAATGAAAAGTGCACTGTTCAACAACATATGAGAAATCTTAACCTAATAGTTTCAGGCTCATTTAATAAAAAATGATGTCGGCATGCGATTAGCTTAAATATGCACTGAAGACAAGAAAAAAAACCCTTATATTTATTATGGCTATTGATTCCTCACCCCTAGCGCCTCCCCCCCAGCTTGAATTCTACACTACATTTCCCTTTAGATCAGGGAAGAAATGAGATGCCAGCTTGAAAGATTTCAGAGGAACAGCCGTGTTAGTCTGTATTCGCAAAAAGGAGTACTTGTGGCACCTTAGAGACTAACCAATTTATTTGAGCATGAGCTTTCGTGAGCAACAGCTCACTTCATCAGATGTATACCGTGGGTACACATACTGCTGGCTAGCCCACTCTGAAGCCCACATTGAATTTGTGTGTGTGGGGGGTGGAGGGTGAGAAAACCTGGATTTGTGCTGGAAATGGCCCACCTGTTGATCACTTTAGATAAGCTATTACCAGCAGGACAGTGGGGTGGGAGGAGGTATTGTTTCATATTCTCTGTGTGTATATAAAGTCTGCTGCAGTTTCCACAGTAAACATCTGATGAAGTGAGCTGTAGCTCACGAAAGCTCATGCTCAAATAAATTGGTTAGTCTCTAAGGTGCCACAAGTACTCCTTTTCTTTCAGCTTGAAAGAGTTCAAGACACACAAACAGAAATTCTGGGACATGAAATGAATGACCCATGATCCTTTATGTAAGAAACCCCCTCCCACTCCAAACCAGAAGCTTTTCTTTTAAAAGGCAACAGTCCAAACTAGAACCCAGCTGTTAAAAATGGTTGTTTTTCATGTAATAAATTTCAAATAAGGGAGAAGTATATTTTTGTTACAAAAATATAAAAGTTGTGGAAACACTTCAAAATCAATTTGATTTGTAAACAATTCTTCAGCATTTATTGATTCTGAGATGAGTTGCTAGAAGTCCGTTTTACCTTAGCTTTTCTAGGCTATACCTAAGACTTTTCTGAATGCTTTTCACCAATGAGCAAGGTTATCAAAAACAGCAAAAGAAATTCCATATGCCACCAAATTTTGATTAATACGTTTGAGAGAAGCAAAGGAGATCATCAGTATAACCGAAGGACAGATTGTATCCTGAATAGTGTCCTACAGCTAAAACACACAAACCCAACATCAGGGAAAAAACAAATGAGAAACTAGATGTTCCAGTGAATAAATAGGTAAACAACTTTGATGATTATAGCTACCCAATGGGAGAATTTGTGTTTGATA
The DNA here is from genome assembly GCF_965140235.1 of Caretta caretta. NCBI lineage: Eukaryota > Metazoa > Chordata > Testudines > Cheloniidae > Caretta > Caretta caretta. Next base: position 171,947,712 of record NC_134208.1, read on the forward strand.
ATCACAATAGTCATTACAGTCACTCTTTCTGTAGACCAAAGATGAGGTACAGCATGGAACTAAGACCCTAAACAAGATGTGGAGAAAAACAGCACAGAATGCATTATTATGTAAAGTAATTAAATTCATGTTAAGTAGAAACTATGATCCAGTGGGACAAAGAACCAGGAAGCTCTAATTAACTCCTAACTCTGCTGCTGCCAGAGCTTGACCAAATCACTTAAACAAAACTATGACCGGTTATCTGTAAATGAGTATAGCAATAATTGGCATAATAGTTATAAAAATGGGTGCAACAAAGATGGTATTTGAAATGTTTGCAAAGTTGTTGGGAAATCATATAAAAGCTGCAAAGTATAATTCCTTTAGGATAAACAGCATTATTGATTAGATCAGTTTTGCAATTCAACATTTTGATGGAAATACAGTGAGAGAACACCAACTTTCATTGGAAAGTACTATAATTGTATCTAAAACAAGGGACAATTGAAGTGTAACACAATTATCTCAAAGGAAATGCTGGATTTAAATCCTTCAGGGGGTAACATACATACCCTTTGTGTACACAAATGCACACATGCTACAGATGCACAAACTCAGACATCTAGGCAGACAAGCTCGTAGATACCCATACATGAGCACACACAAAAGAATATACACTCAGTCATATACACTGACCCATGTTGATGCACAGCTTCACCCCCCCTGCACAATTGTCATGCACAGACACACATTCGAGTGCATCCGTGTACAGGTGCACAGTGTGCTTGTGCATTGGACAATCACTGTCCTGCTGTCACACGTCTACACTCACCTGTGCTGCTCTGCGACTCACCTAGACTCCCACCCACCTAGCCACAGACCCCTCCATGCTTATGCCCACACCGCCACCCCTGGCACATTCCGACCCAGAAACACACTCAGTCATAGCCTCTTGCTCTGCTATTGCATATGCTAATGCACTCACCCTCAACATACAATGCACTTCCTGCACCCAGCCCTCCCATGTACCAGGGCATCACTGCCTCCACGCACCAATGCACTCCTGCCCCCAATGCCCCCCCCATGCCAAGGCCCCCCCAAGCCAACGGACTCCGTCCTCGCTTGTCCTTTTGGGGCCAGAACCACGAGGGAAACTTTTAACCCCTCCTCCCCCGATGCGCAGCGGGACACGGCGCTGGTGCAGCGTCCGCCCGGGCAGGGCCCTCCGTGCGCTGGCGCCGCTCGCGTCCCCACACGGGCAACCCAGGAGGGCTGCGGGCCCGGCGGCGCTTTAACCCTTGGCCTGCCGCGCCCCGCGCCGGGCAGCTCCGGGGAGGGCCGCGGCGGCTGGGGTGCGGTGCCCGAGGCGGGGCGGGGCGGGGGGGCAGAGCGAGCCGCTCCCTCCCGGCCCGGCCCGGCCCAGGCGGCAGGAGGAGCAGGGCGCGGAGCGCAGACATGGCGGCCAACATGTACCGAGTGGGAGGTATGTGGGGTCCGGGGAGCGCCGGGCCCGGGGGCGCGCGCTGTGCGCAGCGTGCGGGGGGGGGAGGGAGCCTGGCGCACACCCCAGCCCCCCACGCCCGGCCCAGGCGCCCCACGCCCTCGGGGGGCCCCCAGCGGGGCCCGGGGAGGTGAAGGAGTCCGCCCGCCCTGGAAAGGAGGGAGCCCAGCCCTCGGCCTGCGCAGGGGGGGGAAATGGGCTCAGCCTCCCGCCCCCGAGCGGGACAGGGGCGGCAGCACCCCGCGAGGGGAGGTGGGGAGCATCCCCTGCCCCCCGGGGGAAGAGGAGCCGCGGGCCCCTTCACTGGGGGAGGGGAAAGGGCAGGGCAGTGCCCCCAAAGGTCAAGGGGAGCGGGCTCAGTAGGCTGCGCACAAGGCGCTCACCTGTTGCCTGCAGCCGGCCACCACCAGGGGATGCAACAGGGGCAGCATCTCCCCAAAGATCAGGGGAGATGGCCTCCCACGAGGACAGGGAAGGAGGCCACTTCTCCCGCCCCAGCATGTGCTAAACCTATCCAGTAGCAGCCCCCGAGGGGACTAGTCTCCCCAGCCAGGAAGGAGGAAAGGGCCAGGCTCAAACCAACATTGCCCAGGCCTGATGGGAGTGGGCAACCTGTGTCCATCCAGAGGCTTCTGCAGCACACAAACGTCTCACCTTGTTTATTGTTGCCTAGTGTCTTGGGCTACCTGTAAGGAACAGTTTCCATACACCCTCTCCCATCCCCCCCCCCCCCATCCCCAACATTGCCCAGGCCTGATGGGAGTGGGCAACATGTGTCCATCCAGAGGCTTCTGCAGCACACAAACGTCTCACCTTGTTTATTGTTGCCTAGTGTCTTGGGCTACCTGTAAGGAACAGTTTCCATACACCCTCTCCCATCCCCCCCCCCCCCCGTCCCCAAGTCAAGTTGGGCAGTTGTTATCTTGCCACCCATCAGCTTGGCTCCTGTGGGAGCTGCTGTGTTGGGTGCAGGGTGCATTGGCACAGGGGGAATGGAGGCCAGTTAAAAACAAGCAACAACAGTTTTCCACTCCCCCACAGTAAAATGCCTCATGCAACGTTTACACTCATGTGATGGTGCCAAAGGAAAAGCTGAAGTTAGCTTTTCCATACCATCTCACTGTTCAGTAGCATTCCTCTCCCAATCACTCCCCAAACCAGCATCCTACAATGCATATCAGGGAAAAAGACAAAGGACAAAGACTGGACAGGGCCTGTGTGTGTCCTGGTTTTGTCAAATCCTATGCTAACAAGGTCTAAATTAAAGATAGTAAAAGTGATGAAGGTGAGATCAGTTCCATTCCTGTCTGTCCCTCTCAAGGGGTCAACTGCACAAATACAGTGTAGGAAATAACTGCTTAGGAAGGAGTATGGCAGAAAAGGATCTGGGGGTTATAGTGGATAACAATGTGGTACAGTTGCAAAAAAAAACCAAACCATATAACCAAACATTGTTATAGGATGTATTAGCAGGAGTGTTATAGGTGAGATGAGTAATTCTTCCTCTCTGCTGAGCACTGATAAGCAGGGTGACCGTATTTTCCCAAAGGAAAAACGGGCCACCCCCAGGCCAGCCTGAGGCATCCCTGCCACCCTACCCCTGCCTCCCTCTCACCCACAGGGGGCTGGACTGAGTTCAGGGAGGATGGCCCAAGCCCCCCTGCAGCCCACCCACATCTGCTATCTCCCCACACATGCGATAGTTCCTGTGAGCCCTGCTACCTCTGCCTGCCCATGCGTGGAGCTGCCTGATGCCTCCCTCTGCCCCTTGCACATGGGGCAGGATGGCTGGCCTGAGCTGATCACCTTAGCCCTCACTCCAGCACAGGGCTGCAGTTGCCACTGGTCCCCTTCTCTCCCCCCCCCCCCCCCCCACGTTCCTCCACACCCCATTAGGGGTCCTACCCCACTTTTGGCAAAATTGTGCCTCTCCCCCCCCCCATTTGCTCTTGCTAACAGATGATCGAGAGCAAGTGTCCAATTTTGTCAAAAAAGTTGGGACGGCTGGGACAGGGCCTAAAAGAAGGGACTGTCCCAACCAAAAAGGGACATACGGTCACCCTTCTGATAAGACCTCAACTGTAGTACTGTGTCCAGTTCTGGGCACCACACTTTGGGAAAGATGTGGATGAATTGCAGAAAGACCAGAGGAGAGCAACAAAAATGATTAAAGGTTTAGAAAACATGAGCTATCAGGAAAGCTTGAAAAAACTGATTTTTTTTGGTCTGGAGAAGAGAAGACAGGGGGAGGTATGTGTAAAGAGTTGTTATAAAGAGAATGAGGATACATTTTTCTCCTTATGCACTGAGGACAGAACAAGTAGTAATGGGCTTAAATTACAGCTAAGGAGATTTAGAAATTGCAGGAGCGTGTGGAATCTCAATCATTTGATGTTTTTCAGAACAGCGTTAAACAAACATCTGTCAGAGATGGGCTAGATAATATTTAGTCCTGCCTCAGTGCAGCTCTCTTCCCTGGATGACCTCTTGAGATCTCTTTCCATCTTACATTTCTATGATTCTGTGATGTAGTTATAGCAACAAGCCCTCTTTCTCCAAGAGGGAATTTAGGTCTTGAGCCCATACACCCTTACTCATGTGAGTAATTCTCACAAGAGACATGAAGTCTGGGCAAGGATTTGCCCGGTCTGGCCCCTGCTGCTTAGATTTTGGATTCTCAACCTGGGAATTCTTAGGGGAAGATGAAGAAGTTTCAGGAGGTAGCAACCACCCTCATTACTAAATGAGAAGGGGTCCCAGAATGGTTTTCTACTGTAACATGGCATCACGGTATGAGAAAAGTTGAGAACCACTAGCTTAGACTTGCTAAATGATCCCTTCTCCCACTACATATGGCACACAATGATTACATATATATTTTTGATCTATTAACCATACATTCTTTTTCAAACTCCCATCTCCCCCCCCCCCCCTTTATTGAAGCAGATATAAGATTTTTGGGCAGGTTAATCCCTGTACATTCACTATTTTTCCATGCATTAATTCTACCATGTTTCCATAGTGGTAAATTCAGACATTAGTGCAGGATACAAAGATACTGTAGCAAGGCGATGACTCACTAGTGCAGTACTTCCTGCTGGTCATCTGGGAATTAGTTCTTTCCAGCCTCAGAGTGCCCTCTGCAGGCCAGTGCCTCACCTGCCACTGGCCCCCTATGTCCCTCCCAGGCCCCAGTGCCCCTTTACCTTGGGGTCCTGCCCCCTGGCAGTGCACCCACACTCTGGGTCTTCCCTCCCAGGGGAACACCCAACCCTCTATCCCCTCCTTACTTCAGTGGCTACTGCCAGTCACCATCTAGCCCCCACTCACTGGGGCAGACTGCAGTCTGTAAACCACTCATCATCAGCAAAGGGGTTGGACCAGCTGCCTCTGCCTATTCCCAGGCTACACCTCACTAGCCTCAGTACCTTTCCTGGCCTTTAGCAAGGCCTGTAGCCTGAGGGTTTTCCAGACTAGAGCGCCTCTTGGCCCTTCCCCACACCAGGTACCCTTCCTAGCTCCCAGGCAACTAGGTCTAGCTCTCTCCACAGATAGAGAGAGATTTTCCTGAGCACCTGGCTCACAGCCCTTTTATAGGGCCAGCAGTGGCCTGATTGGGGCATGGCCCCAGCTGTGGCAGTTTCCCCAATGAGCCTAGCTTTTTTTTTCAGCCCCAGCCCTCTCTAAGGGCTGGGTTTTAACCTCTTCTGAGCCAGAGCAGTGTGACCACCCTGCTACAGATACATTCAAATATAAATGCAAAGTATTATTTGAATTTTGTGGAGCATCGTCTATGAGACTCTCCAAGAAAAAGTAGGTTTTGAGAGACTGAATTGAGGGAAACGTTACTTTTGTTCATCATTATGGGTGATATATAAACTTTTGGCCATGAGAAGCTGAAGAGTCTTCCTTGTCCCTTTTGAAAATATTTTTGTAACAATGAAACTAGCTGTCATATTCAAGTACAGAAGAATCTCGCTCATGAACATTAGTGACTGGGAGATTTATTGCCAATTACTGTGTTTTGCAAATTATTTACTGAACTGGGGTGTCAGCAAAAGCAAGTATGAGGCATCACAAAAGTACTTTGTTCATTTATCTGGACTACTGTACTTATTAATACTTCCAAATTTGCTAGTAAATGTCAAGTAGCATATTTTATAAAAATAACGATGTCTCAGTAATACAAAACCTCACCATACAGCACACCGAGGTTAAATCGTTTGCTGAGAGGTTGTGGGAGACTGCCAGTTTTTAAAGCAGATTTATAAAGTACGTGGATTAGTAAGTGCATTGTAGGCTTTGATCCTGCAAAGATTTATTCACATACTTAACTTTACAGTCATTGGGAATATTCATAGTGTGTAATGTTAAACATGTATCTTTGCAGAATCAGGGCCTTAATGAGGTTCTATTTAGTTAATCCCAAGAGTTATGAGATAATTGGTTGAAAACTCAACAAATATTCAAAATGTTGTAATAACCGAGATATGCATCTGGCAGTGAATATGACTGAAGCACCTGCTTTTTATAAGCCTCTAGAGTTAGGGGAATTGTGCATTGACAAAAACAACATTCTACAAATACTGCTTTTGAAATAATTAAATATCTTTCTGCCTTTTGTTACAGATTATGTTTATTTTGAAAACTCCTCAAGCAATCCATATCTGATCAGGCGAATAGAAGAACTTAACAAGGTACATGAATATGTAAAATTCCTATACACTACTTGATAAAACGTGATGTAACGCCCAGACAAGTGCAAATGTGTAATTTTTCTTAAAACCCAAGTAGTATTTTCCCAGCTCTTGTATGATTTCCATAAACACGATTTCTGAATGCTGTGATGTTTTGGAGATTTGCGTGTACCTCATACAAAGATATTACTTGTTGAAATATTGCTATGTGATTTCTTATAATTCTGCATTACATGGAAAAACAGCCAGTACATCGTGATCAGGAAGATTCTGCTTTTTAAAATTCTAAAACCAAACCTTCCACAAGGGTGTGGGCTTGCATGCTCAGGAGATTGGTAATGGCATGGATTATTTCACCTTTCTGATGATCTAGTCCAGGATGGTAGTGACCATAAGTTCTTATCATTTATTGTGTGTTCAGTGGCATATGAGAAATGATTTGGGATTCTCAGACAGTTCCCAGTGGATAGATGTCCAGATAATAAAAACTGCAACCCCACTGAAGTTATTTACACCCTTTGTTGGCAGTCTTTGAATAGGCACCAGAGATTTGAATGGCCATGGAGACTCAACTCTCTACCTTCATCCTTAGGGAAAGTTTTCCTGTGACAGGATTGAGGCTGTTTGAGGTGGGAGTATGGGGCAGCATGAAGGCCTGTCGTGAAGTCTCATGTTACAGAGACTATGTTACTTTTATAAAACATTCTGCAGTTTATTTACTAGTGTGCTATAAAGAACTATTATCAATACTTATAAGTAAATTTCTCATATCAAAATAAATGATGAAAGTATATTTTGTGGTGTAAAAATCTTAATTTAAAAAAAAATTTTGTAATTCACAAAATTGGTAATCTGCAAGGGGTCTTCCTCTGTATTCATTTTTAGAGCTATCTGAGACCACTGCCACTCAGCTAATACTTGCACCTCACAAATTTTATAATCAGTTTGGACTTCTATTGGAATACAGTATGTTTGATTTACTGTAAATGAAGTGATGCCAATAATGTTCTAAATGTAATGTTTATTACCTTTAAACTGGATTGCCATAATGTAATCTTGTTGGTGGGATGTAGGACACAGTCATTTATTGATTTTTGAAACAGAGTGGTTTCTAGCATTTAGTCCAGATTCCTAATGGGGAAGTATGTATCTTTCGTGTGTTAAGGGCATCTATTAAGAAGAAAGAAAACTGAAAAAAACAGGTTTTTATTTTGTTAATTAGACATTATACACACTTATCTTTTAAAAAAAACAAAACTAAAACATGGCAAAACTCTCAACTCTCACATTAATCTATTTTAAAGAGAGTCTGTAAACGGTTTGGAACACACTGCTTATTTTTAATATACATAGTGAACTATTGCACTAGATTTTGACTCTTATTCCCATAGCATGAAAACATGGGGTATGAACAACGGGCTCATGATTTTGTATAGTTGAAGTTGTTCATGGGTGATGGTGGTCACACAAAAAATTACTGGCATGTCTTTTACAAGATTATGACTACATATGAGCATTGTTGACCATGAATGAGGCTGCGCTCTGTAGGACCTCTTTTTTGTTCACTGCAGAAATTGTGAATGAGACAGGAGGATGAGACAGTGAATAGTGTATAGGGAATAAGACAGAAGGATGCAGGAAGAGAGAGATGAGAAAAATTCTTTAAGTGTTAGCAGAATATTGTCAGTCTCATGCTAAGGAGCTAAGCCCCAATAGTGAGAATCCTGCAAGATGATATCCTCAAAGGGGAATTGTAAGGTAAGTAATTTTTCCATCTAGTTAGCTGAAGTAAGCGAATTTGTCAAATAGACTTTAGTGGGTTATATTGAACATAGTTTAAATGAAATTGCCATAGTAATTTGAAATGCACAGTTGCTTACAAAAAAGGAATTAAAAAGAAATGTTAAATAATCTTTTAATATTTATAGGTTACATTAAAATGATATTGTTATTGGTCCTGTGACAAAATAATACTGTGGGTAATTTTTTGCAGTCAGTATAAATGCTCTGATGAAGTGACCTATAGTTAGTATGGGCTTGCTCCTGGAAACCCTTACTTATGTGAGTAATCACATTGACTTCATCCGTTGAAGTGAGCTGTAGCTCACGAAAGCTTATGCTCAAATAAATTTGTTAGTCTCTGTCATAAATATAAAGGGGAGGGTAAACCCCTTTAAAATCCCCTCTGGCCAGAGGAAAAATCCTCTCACCTGTAAAGGGTTAAGAAGCTAAAGGTAACCTTGCTGGCACATGACCAATGAGGAGACAAGATACTTTCAAAAGCTGGGAGGAGGGAGAGAAACAAAGGGTCTGGGTCTGTCTGTATACTGCTTTTGCCAGGGACAGAACAGGAATGGAGTCTTAGAACTTTTAGTAAGTAATCTAGCTAGATATGTGTTAGATTATGATTTCTTTAAATGGCTGAGAAAAGAACTGTGCTGAACAGAATGACTATCCCTGTCTGTGTGTCTTTTTTGTATCTTAAGGTTTTGCCTAGAGGGATTTTCTATGTTTTGAATCTAATTACCCTGTAAAGTATCTACCATCCTGATTTTACAGAGGTGATTCCTTTACTTCTATTAAAAGTCTTCTTCTCAGATCCAAGGGTTTGGATCTGTGGTCACCTATGCAAATTGGTGAGGATTTTTAGCAAACCTTCTCCAGGAAGTGAGATGCAAGGGTTGGGAGGATTTTGGGGGGGAAAGACATGTCCAAACTATGTTTCCTAGTAAACCTAGTTAAAGTTTAGTGGTGGCAGTGGAAATTCCAAGGGCAAAGGGTAAAATTAATTTGTACCTTGGGGAAGTTTTAACCTAAGGTGGTAAAAGTAAGCTTAGTTTTTCATGCAGGTCCCCACATCTATACCCTACAGTTCAGAGTGGGGGAGGAACCTTGACCGTCTCTAAGGTGCCACAAGTACTCCTTTTCTTTTTATTGACTTTATTGTGACTGCTTGTGTGATTTAGAACTGTTCATGTGAGTAAAGGCTGGAGGATTGGGTACATACGATTCTAACAGCTCAGAGTGAGGACAGACCCTGACTTGACTAATTTATTTTATTTTCTAGACTGCTAATGGCAATGTGGAAGCAAAAGTTGTGTGCTTTTACAGACGACGAGACATTTCCAACAGCCTTGTAATGCTTGCAGATAAACATGCTAGTAAGTTGATTGTATGTTGTTTTTGATTTTTAACATTAATTGCACATATTTAAAATTGCAGTTACTATGTTGGCCATAGGAATGTTTGTTTTCCTTTTAGGTGTGAATTAATATGATTTGTGCAGTCACTGTCCATCTAGGCAGACCCCATAACCTATACAGAGCAACTTGCAGGATAAAGAGCTTTGCAGGATGCCTCATTTGTTAGTTAACTGGTCATGATGCAGTAAGTCAAAATAGAAACATTTGCTAGCTATACCTGGTCAAACATCTGCATGATGTATTCACTCTTATGCATTTGAATGGTGGTATTCTTCATAAGTTTCAATGACCTAAAGAAAATAATCTTAAACTGATTTAACATTTTCATTCAAACAATATTTTTTGTTTTTGGTCCAGAAAATATATTTGTATTTTCTTTTTACCTCAAAAATAAAGAGTAGGAGTCAAATTTATCCCAGGTATAACTCCACTGACGCTGAGAAACTTTCATAAGAGATTAATTGGATCCATTGGCTCTTGTGTCATGGCCAAATTATTTTTGTGGATAAGGCACAAACATAAATGTATAGCTGGCATAACTACTTAGTGGCATGTTGGCTGGAGTAACTGTGTTGCAAATGACTGTGAAAATTGTGCATGGACATGAAACATTTCCTCATCTGTAGAATGGCATTTACATATGCAATTGGGATAAGTGTAGGTGTCCAGCTAGTAAAATACTAATAAGTGTTCATCTTACTGTGCTTTCAGAAAAACAAAATAATTGTGGTAGAAATGAGAGGTGCTTTTTGAATGCACACCTGCTGTTCCTTGTAGTTGCTATTCACTCGTCTCTCAATATTATCCTTTGCCCTAATTTCTTGCAGCAAAAGTGTAATTTTTAAGAAAGAGAAAAATCGTAATGAAAGCATTTCAGATTGGGGGACTGTCTGAGAAATTGATTATTTGTAAAACATGACATTACCCTTGTAAGTATACCATGGTGAAATTTTCAAAATGGCCTAAGTGAATTAGAAAGATGAGCAGGATTTGGCTCCTGGGTTTTTCTGCTCTAGTTAAGTTGAGGAGCTATGTTAATCACAAACCTTGATTTTCAGGCTTGGATATGACATTTGAAATTGCATTGTATTGCAAAATGCAGTGTGTCACTTTTTAGAGCAAGCACAAATAGCTTAAATTTGTAATTTAACATATTTCTCATTGTACCCCAGTAAAACAATTCAAGCTCTTTAAAACACCATTCTGTGAATATCAAAATATTTTACTTCAATCAAAAATGTCCAGACAAAACATTAATGGTTTCCAAATTGAAATTTTTTGCAACTTTGGAAATTTTATATTTCAACCTTTCTTCCAGACTTGGGAAAAAAATGAAAGGGGACAGAAATTCTGATTTTTTTTCACTCAGCGATACCTTTGGGTTTCTTCACTCTTTTTTGCTGGTAGAATCCTGTAAACATAAGATCTGGTTGAAATTTTTCAGGTGAATTGTTTTTTTTCTCTACAGATAGACTTTTCTATTTTTTTTTTTTTAAAAAAAAGCATGTGTAGGATGTAAATAACTGACTAATAAGTTTTTTGGGTTTTGTGATTTTTAAAAAAAAAAAAAATTATTAACATTTTTTATGGGAATTGCTAACATTTTTCTCTTGAATCCGCCCCCCACCTGTTTAACAGAAAGTTCCAGTAACTTTTGATCAAAACATTTAAAATTTTGAAAAAATGGATCCATTTTGAACACCACAAAATGGAAACAATTTCAAAATGTTTGTGAAATTAAAAATAAAAAAAACCCAGGTCTAAGACACATTGGAGAACAGAATTTATAATTTCTTTAAAACAATAATCCTTGAAAGAAAATTTCAGGACACACATGCTAATTAAAAAGTGCTTTATTAGATAACTGACATTTTTGCAATTAAACAATATTAGGTTGGCACTGTCCCCTTAAGTCTGAAACACTTGAAAATGGTCTGAAGGGAGGGAATTGAATTTCCTGTCTGTTTCCTTGTATTTCTGTTGGAAGTGAATTAACATGGCATTTTTATTTGTCCACCAGCATCATGGATGATGTCAATTTAGCTTTGGGAATAGTTTTATTAGCTAACTACGATGGCAGAGCTAGAGGGGAAAGCTCTCAATGCTATTACATGGATTATTGAAAAAAATACTGTTTTTTTTTCCCTTAATTTCTGGTATTTAAAAAAAATCCACATAGAATCTAATATGATATTCTCCATTCTGCCAGAATATACAGTAGCAGCTTAAGGTGTTGTTTACACAAACATGTAGTTTGCAGCAAACTAGGGTATAAATCTACCCCACAGTAGCCTGCCATGCACTAATTGTCCATGTGGACCCTGTGTTTTAAAGTGGAGTAGATCAACGGATATGAAGGAGCTGTTAGTGTATGTCAGCAGGGTCCATGGGAAAGTTAATGTGCAGCAGTGCTGGGTAGAGTCACACCTCAGTTTGCTGCAAACTAAAGGCTTGAGTAGACAATCCTTAAGACTGTATCACTTTTGAGTCTGAACTGCTTTGCATAGTAAGTACCTTGTAAAGTTGTATTGTCAAAGTTGACTTGTTAAGAATTTAATTGATGTTAAAAACACTTCATTTTTGTGTCCTAATCTATCAGCAGTTTAGAACGAGGGTTGCAACACAGATAAAATCCATGCTGGGCAACTTTCCAACAATGAACCTTGTATGCTTGTTTTTTTTGCAGAAGCATTCTTATCACACTATTCTGTCTTTCTATTGGAGTGTTAGTGTTGTGAGCAGGCAGGGTATAGAGAGTAAGATTTATTCTAAATGTCAATTGTTCAGAGAATACGATCCACATATATTTCAATACTCCATTGCAAGAAAGGCACAAACGCTGTCCATCTGCAATGGATGTTTGGCATTGTAATAATAAAAAAGACATGAACCATAACAAACCGTCTAGGTTAAGACCAAAGTCTAAAAAAATTTGGTGCCTAAATTTAGGCTCCTGAGACCATATGTAAGCCCTTAAGTAAAATGGCCTGATTTTTCAAAAATGGTAAGCATCTGGCCCCTCTTAATGAGTACAGTAATCGGTGAAATGATCTTGGGTTTTATACATTTCACTGTGCCTAGTTCTGTCCTTTTCAGTTTTCAGTGGAGTTAAGGCAGGGTCCAATGAAGAACATGGGGAGAGAGAGGAAATAAAACAAGCAAGGAGACAGAAAACAGAAGTGGATGAGCAACAAACAAAGAGGAAGGGGAGTGGCCGAAACACACACACAGCTTACTAGAGAGGGAGAAGCAGACAAAATGGAGGATAAATGACAAAAGGAGGGAAAAGCATGTCCCCCCCATATTAGCAGTTTGGTGTTGTGGGTTGAAAGAAATTGCTACTCCTCATTATTTAGGAGGAAACAGGTGCTTAACATTTAGCAAACCTGTAGGACCAACCAAGAATTATATGAAAGTTGTGGGCTGAAATCCTAATTCCAAGGGATGGGTTTACACCAGGATTATGCTTTTGGGTGCAAAGGAGAGGGCTCATTTTTGAAGCCTAGTAAGATGGTCTGAATAGGTTTAGTGGGTGTCTGATAAAACTGTGCCAATCTCTACAGTCTCTTATCCTTTTACCTTCTTTCTTTCCCAAGGAGCTGCTGTTGCAGTACTGTAACTGTTCATGCTCTGCTGTTGTAATGCTTCAAACAGCTCTTGTCTTTTTGACCTGCTAGTCAGAATATTAAAAAGTTCCACAATCAGAGACCTTTGCCTTCCACTTCACTGAGTTTGTCATCAGCCTGATGTGCTCAATCTCTGACTGAATGTCCAAAATTGTTCTGAAAGTGGGTTTTTTTTTTAATGTGGTGATGGGGCCAAATACTACATTTAGTTTTTGTTGTTAACACTTTAGTTTTGAAGATTTCACCCTGTTTTTTATTAATATCTCTTTATTGAATTTTGATACTTGGTGATTATGCCTTACATTGGTGCTCTAGGATTTAAGTACCCAGCCCCTTTGAAAATTAAACTAAGGCATAATAGTTTTGGTAACTGGAGAGATCAGCAGTGGGACAGAAAAGGGTTTAGAAAAGACAAAATCTTTAGTCTATCTCGGCTTTCTTTGTCTTTTTAATGCCATGTAAATTTTTTTTGAGTTAGCCTGTTATGTTTGTTTATTCCAAGTTTTACCTGCTTTTTACGACTTTTTTCAAGTGATGCATTATAACAGACTTCAGCTTTTAACAGCTCTTGATCATTCAAGTTTCATGTGCTGCTTTAGTGGATGATGATATAAAACATTGAGTCTCTCCTGCAATGTTGAGAAGAGGGAATTGTGGGAACAAAAAGGAGAAATTACTGTTTAGTGTTGGGAATTTGGGTTCTCCACTCAGCTCTGACACTGACTGATGCTGTGATCATAGGCAAGTCATGTATTCTCTCTGTGCCTAGGTTTTTCCATCTGTAGAATGTTGACAATACTTACTGACCTTACATGGATGTTGTGGAGAATAATTATCATTTGTAAAGTGCTTTGAGATCCTTTAATGAAAGGTGTATATACTAGATGTGTGAAGTGAGATGCTGAGGTTATTAATTTATATGGCAATATTCAGAATGCTGTAGCAGCTCTGCTTTTGAATTCTGGGAGTAAACCAAAAGCTATGTGGTATACTAGTATGCATCTCATTTGCTTTACGGTGCACTTTTACTACTTCTAGCATCTCTTACCTTTATTTAAGGATGGGTTTTCTTTTTTTGAGGTTATTTTGAATATTACCATTGTACATTAGATACATGATGGTTGCCAAATGTTCCAGATACATCTAACAGAAATGCAGCTGCTAATAGTTAACTATTTCAAAGGTCCAATATACTGGAGCAGCAGTAGCTGGTGGAATAGAAGCTTACCAGCAAAGAGGTTAGCAGGATAAGTATGGTGTATTTTTAAAAAAATATTTAATTATAAGACAAATTGTGTGTTGATACTCCCTGTAGCTACACAAGGCTGAAGATGGGTTCCTTTCACACTTCTCACCAAACTGTTGAGTAGCTCATTATTACTACTACTAAAGTTTCTTAACGCCCATTTATTGAGAGACAAGTGAGACTATTTTCTACTGCATCTCAAAACTTTGAAGAACGTGACTTGGCAAGTTGAGTGTATATTTTTTCAAAAGTATATGAAAGAAAAATGAATCGGAGACAGAGGCAGGTTTATATCTTCAGACTGTGTTTAAAAAACAACCTTCAACAACCCCTGCCTCTTAAACCCCCACAAAGAAAGATGCAGAACACATCACATACAGGACTTTAACCTAGCACCCTTAAATACCTAAATCTTTTCTTTGTTTCTAGTTCAGTATTTTAATGCCCATCTGACACAATTTGATTCAGCATAATTCAAAATATGAACAAGCCACAAAAGGAAATAGATTTTTTTATTCTGTTCCTCTGGCCAGATAATACAGCCAAAGACTTGATTGGGGGTCCTCTTAGAGATACTTGTGAGCTTAAAATAATTTCTTAGAGATATTTGTGAGCCTAAAACAGTGTGGTATCAGAAGGGGTCATAATATCTTATCTTATCTTTGGTCTCTAAGTATCCTAATTATTTTTGTTTGTTAGAAAAGTCCATAATTTTTAGTTGAGGGACTCTTTACTGCTTCATTTAAAGCATGTAACAATATCTTTGAACCAGCAGTTTTTTATGAAGCCTAAAAGTTGATTCCTTTGTCTAATTAGCTCCCCTGAGGAAACCCTCTATTATTGTTTCAATAGCTAATAGTTTAGTTACAGAGGCCTTTGTGAGTGACTGAAAACGTAAAAGGGAAATATCCATTCTTGCATGACCTATAATCCATTTTAGCCATTTTGTTGTTCTTAGATATCAAACCAGGAGGAAAGAATGAACATAATAATTCAGAAGTTGATTTTTTTTATACCCGAAGAATACTTGTATTGTTGCATCCTCAGTGCAATCTGCAGGAGTTTATCAGGGATCATGTATGACAGTTAATGCCATTTTATTCATAGCAGAGTAGAAAATGATACACTATCATCTAGGATGTCTGGAGACATTCAACGCTTTCAATTCAGATATTCTTTCATAAGAAATAAAGCCTAGTAGGGTTGCTAGTTAAGCAGACCGTTCTTTGAGCAAAAGATGATCTCCTTTCAAAAACCAAAACCTTTCAAATGTTGTTCAGATTCTAATGGACAAAAACCCTAACAACACAGGCGTAGGATAATGCAACCAATTCACCCCTTTGATAATGACATCAAAGTGTCTTAGCCAATTAATTTATTGGTCATCAGAGTGTGTTCCGTAAGCATGCAGTGGCTGTTTCAACTTCACTAATAGAGCATGATCTCCTCCTTTCCTAGAATCAAGAAAATATAAATCCATGATTGTTATCCTGTGACTATGTACCATTCCTCTGGGAGTAAGGGGGGCAGGATGGTGGGTAGGTCAGAAAGCGCTATAGCTCCACACTGGGATGGCAAGAGTTAACAGAAGTGACAGGAAGCAGCTGGAGCCTGTCAATCTTCTGGGGACATTTATGAGGAAAAGGAAGTCAGAGGGTGCTGGGAGTGGGTGAGCAGTCCTGTGTGTCCCGAGCACAGCAGAGGTTTGCTTCTGACCAAGGAGATGCCACCAACCTGATTTCAAGTCTACTATAAGTTTAAGGCTGTTTGCTTGCAGCTTGCCTGTTTTTTTATTTTTTATTATTATTGTTCTGCTCTGAGGATAAAAGAGCAAAGGGCTGTGTTTGTGCCCTGCCCTCTTCCCTTTGGAAAAAGGGAAGATTTCCAAAGGACTATGGGTGTAGGAAAACTAACAAAGAACTTACTGTCTTTTCCATTGGCTTTGAAAAGGCAGGAGAAGGAAGTCTTGAAGCCAGGAATGTTTGGGAGAATTAAATGCAATGGCTGGCTGGGCTGAAACTGGGATTCCAGAAAGTAGGGAGGATTGGGGACCCTGTCTCTCCCCATGCTCTTCCATGTACAAATCCCGTATGGCATCCATCAGCACTAAATGGGTTTTGTACAACATCCGTGTGGAAAACCTCATCAGCACTAGTAACATTATTTACCCAAAGCTGCTTTATATGTTTTCCTGGTTTCATATATCCTGGAGTCCCTGATGTGGATGACTGTTCCTGCAGGAGACCAGTTACCCTGAAATTAGCCATGGTGAAAATTGGAAGGATCCTATGATCTAGAAGGGGTTCTATGCCAATTTCAAATTGTTGTTGTTGTTAGGCCTGATGAGGTTTAGTGCTGTATTACTTGAGCAATGACTCTTTATGGTCCGTAGGGAAAAGTATGCTGCTGTTTTCTGGAGCTGAAGAACACAGCTGTACTCTGCTTTCTTTTAGAGAATGGCTTCAGCTGTCATTTGCAGGAGAGGGAAGCAAAGCATCTCATTTCCCAAACCTTCTGGAAAAGAGCACCGTGTCCAAAATCCTGGCTTTATGTGATGAAGCAGGATTTTTTTGTAATAATTTTATGAATCCTATTTGTGCCTCAGTGTCCCCTATGTGCTGCATTGTTACCCAGTGCGTGGAAGGGGACTGCTTTTAGGGCAGGCCTGGACACAGAGATGTGGGGTGTGCCTAGCTGTGTCTGGGCCTTAGTCTCCATATCAATGGAGTATCTGAGAAGACAATGGGAAATCCATTCACCAGGATGTTGACACCTAGCAACTGATGAGGTAGAGGGATATGGACTTCTCAGCCTGTCATAAATGTAAAGGGAAGGGTAAACCCCTTTAAAATCCCTCCTGGCCAGAGGAAAAATACTCTCACCTGTAAAGGGTTAAGAAGCTAAAGGTAACCTTGCTGGCTCCTGACCAAAATGACCAATGAGGAGACAAGATACTTTCAAAAGCTGGGAGGAGGGAGAGAAACAAAGGGTCTGTGTCTTTTGGTATGCTGCTTTGCCAGGGATAGAACAGGAATGGAGTCTTAGAACTTTTAGTAAGTAATCTAGCTAGGTATGCATTAGATTATGATTTCTTTAAATGGCTGAGAAAAGAATTGTGCTGAATAGAATGACTATTTCTGTCTGTGCGTCTTTTTTGTAACTTAAGGTTTTGCCTAGAGGGATTCTCTGTTTTGAATCTAATTACCCTGTAAGGTACCTACCATCCTGATTTTACAGGGGTGATTCCTTTACTCCTATTTACTTCTATTTCTATTAAGTCTTCTTGTAAGAGAACTGAATGCTTTTTCATTGTTCTCAGATCCAAGGGTTTGGGTCTGTGGTCACCTATGCAAATTGGTGAGGATTTTTACCAAACCTTTCCCAGGAAGTGGGGTGCAAGGGTTGGGAGGATTTTGGGGGGAAAGACGTTTTCCAGTAAACCCAGTTAGAGTTTGGTGGTGGCAGTGGTTATTCCAAGGACAAAGGATAAAATTAATTTGTACCTTGGGGAAGTTTTAACCTAAGGTGGTAAAAGTAAGCTTAGGAGGTTTTCATGCAGGTCCCCACATCTATACCCTAGAGTTCAGAGTGGGGGAGGAACCTTGACACAGCCTCTCCTTAGGAAAGCTGAACAACAATCCCAACTCAAGAGCAAAGGACTGAAGAGGTATGAGTTGGGGGTTAGGAGCTGGCTGCTGGAAGGTGTCGGTGCTGTCACCTGGAGTCTAAGCAAGGAGGCCAGATTGGAAGAGCTTGAGCCAAGAGGTTCACTGCAGCTCGGCTGGGCTTTGGGCTAACCAGAGTGGACTATGCTTGAACCTTCAGTTCCCTATACTACCCCAAGGAATTCCTATGCTGCGCTCCAGTTAACAAATATACTCTAGTGTTTTGGCAACACTGAGTGAGTTTCTCTGCAATTACTGGGTGAGGTGCATTACTTCCTGACGAGTGTACTCCATCAGGAGTCTGGCTCAATTGGATTTGCTGAATTGAGCTCATGGTGTGAAGTAGGAGTGCAGAAGGCCCAGCGGTCCATGTAATGAGGCCAAGTGGCTTACCCTGGAGGAAGAGTGAGACCCCTCGGGGGTCTGGCACCATGAAGGGGTTCCTGCTAGAGACTTCTCCAAAGCCGAGTGTGTAGCCCATAATCGTGTGGATCTGTGACGTCTTGTAGCAAAGGGGAAGCTTATGCCAAGGCTCCCAGTTATCCTCTCTAAGGGTGCTTTGGGGGATCATAGAAATAGTGTGTTTTGCTCAGTTTGTTTTTATTCAGGAATGGATGTACTGCTGTATTTCCTCTGGGAGTAGAGCAATAAAGAAACAGTAATAAGGAGCTTCTGCTCTTGACATAATGAGTCTTCCTTTTGTGAATGACATTGTATAATTACTAGTTCACTGTAGTGTGTGTGTGTGATTAACCAGATTACTGTCAGCTCTAAGTACTTTCTGGAATTATTACCTGCAATGGACAAACAGTAAATTTGTTTGGTGGAGAATTTCTTATTGATATGTTATTGTGATTGTTAATGTTCTTTTAAATGGAATAAATGGGTTCTAATCTATAGGTCATATCTTCTAAGGGACCTCTGCTCTATTTCCAAATTTGCATGCATGAAATTGTGTACCTGGACTTTTGTGGACCAACTTTTAGGTGCCTAGGATTTCACACATACAAAAATAGTGGCTGTATTCAGTGCATTTGTACAATTTTGTTTGTATACCTACATCTGAACGTTTGCATGTGAAGAATCCTAGATGCCCTGTATTGAACACGAACGAACACACACACACACACACGGAGTTTTAGGCACATAGATTGGGAGATTGCGTCTTTACTATGCAAAATCTTATAATATTTAAACACAGTACCACCAAATGGATACTTATTAAATTTCGCTTTTAAAAAAACAACCACCTTAGATGGTTTCTTGACTGTCAGGCTGACTGTATCCAGCTGGATGTGTTAAGCAAAGGTTGCAGAAAATTAATTTCTTTAGCTCACTTTTAAGAGATCAGTGATCTTAGAAGTTAGTAGAAAGCTTACTAAAGTTCAGCTGCTTCCTTTAATAACTTAAATTCCCAGTCAAGCAAGCAGGGATCAGATTGGGAAACTAAAATGTGGTGGTACTCTTCTGATCTCTGCCCATGTGAGACATTAGATTGAGATGCCATTCACAGTAGATTGTGCAGATGTAAAAAATATTGTTGTGCAGGTTTCTAAGCCCTGGCTTAATGGGGTTTGAATATACCCATGGGCTCTGATAGGCTTCATGGGCTTGGCTCCTTCTTGATTAGGGAAAATAAGTGGGGGCAGCTTTCAAATTCTCCCCCAATATCCTCCGAATCAGACACCACTTGCAGTAAATTGTGCAGATCTGTGATCTTCCCTCTCCTTTCTTACACAATCACTGAAATAATATTAAGGTCAGCATAGTTAACTGTCTTCACTGAGATGAAGGTGGTAGTTCACAGCTGTGAACTATTTTCCAGGCACTCTGCAGACTCTCAAAGGGTATGTCTGCATAGCAAAAGCTGTGCATAGGCTAGCCTACTCAAATGATCTTGAATCCAGATAGTGCTGGAAACAGTAGCAGTGAAGACTATGCAATGTGGGCTTCAGAGTGGGCTAGCCAGCAGTATGTGTACCCAGGGTCCAGGCTGGGATTTGGGTTCGTAGAACCTGTCTCTGCATTAATTACTCTTGATTCTCATTTTTGAGGTTTACTTCAACCATAACAGGTGGAGACTGACTTAGAGCTGAATTTCTGGAGAACAAAAATAAGTTTCAGAGAGTTGCCGCTGCACAGCAGCTGAGTCTGAATCCTGCTGGCAAGTGATTCTGCATGTGGGATCCCTGCTCCGTTCAGAACCATTTGCCAGACTGTGGCCTAAATCATTATATCATATATGTAGGGATGTGTGCTTTTACTAAGAAATGGCAAAACTAAACTGAGACTTCATCTATTATGACATAGTCAATTATTGGTGATTTGTATTTTCTACTGTTAGGGCTTGTCTGCATGAAAGATTTTTGTACCAACGTAGCAACACTGAGGTAGTAATTACACCCAATGCAGCCTCCTAATATAGTTGTGATTGTGATGGGGGGCCCCCAGGGTACAACCTAGACTGTGGGATCGTTGAGCCCTTTTCCCCACCAACCTGAGGTATCCCTCTCTCACACTGTGATGCCCTGTCAAGCCACAAACCTCTGGCAGGTACTGCACTTACACAGACATCCACAGGCAGGGACACACCCCACTGAGTTACATTAATGCTTTCCCCAGCCGCTCATGAATCAATAATAGGATCCAGCCAACTTCCCCCACCAGTTCACCAGTCTTGCACCCCAGAACTGTACTGTCTTGCACTGGTCAGAAGCCTGGATAGAAGGTAGATTTTAAGTGGTTATAAGTAGGAGGCATGGAAATCAGAATTGGTTACTTTAGAAACAAAAATAAATTTGCAGTCTGAGTTCTACAAACTAGACAGGATTTGAATCAAGCAATGTTTCAACCTGACAAATGGTATGATCAGGTCACAGATCCTCAATACACAGGCTGGAACTTTCCAGTCCTGGACCACTCTCTCCCAGTTCAAAGTCTTTGTCCTCCAGCGTCCAGACTGTTTCCGGTGTTGAGTTGTGGGACAAGTGAGGCCAAAAATGGTGATGTCACTTCCTCGCTTTTATAGTTTCTTCCAGCTTGCTGGAAGGACTTTTTGCTGTGATGTGGGGGTCCGCCCCATTGGTCAAGCAGTCTCCATTGTCTACATGTTCTCTCTGGGGGCTTGGCTACACTTGTGAGTTAGTGCAATAAAGGAGCCCCAGGCGCACTAGCTCACTACCCGTCCACACTGGCAGGGCACGTAGAGCGCTCTGACTCTGCGGCTACAGCGCTGCTGGTACTCCACCTCGCCGAGTGGAATAACGTTTGCTGCGCCCTTGCTGGAGCGCCACGGCACCAGTGTGAATGAGGTGTTGCTTTATTGTGCCCTGCTCAGCCTCTGGAAACTTCCCATAATCCCCTTAAGTCAAGTGGCCACTCTTGTCATTGTTTGGAATCGGCTGTAGGAATGTGGAAATGCCCTTTGAAAGCTCCGTTTCTGACAGCCGGCTGCTTATCTGCCCCGAGACAAAGCAAACTATTAGTGTGGAATGCTGTGTATGAGAGAGAAAGGTGCGGGGGGGGGGTGAGGTGGGTTTGCTGCAGTCTGAACTTACAAGACAACATGCTGACATGGTCTCAGCTCCCCCAAAACCCACTCTCTCTCCCCTCACATACACACAACACACTCCCTGTCGCACTCCACCCTACCCCCCCCCCCCATTTGAAAAGCATATTGCAGCCACTTGCATGCTGGGATAGCTGCCCATAATGCACTGCTCCCAATGCCACTGCAAGTGCCGCAAATGTGACCATGCCAGTGTGCTTGAAGCTGTCAGTATGGACAGACTGCAGCGCTTTCCCTACTGCACTCTACGAAGGCTGGTTTAACTCAAATCACTCTACATCTGCAAGTGTAGCCATGCCCTGAGAAGTCTCCATTGTATACGGTTACTAGGATAGTGGATTCTTTCCTTGATGGGTGTTAATGAACCATTAACTGCTGTTTGGCTACTCCATTGTTGTATCTGAAAGGCTGGTTGTAGGTGTGTGATGGGGCCCCTGGGGTGTCACTGGGATTTTGGGACCACTGAGCCCTCTGTCCCACCAGCCAGGGGTATCCCTCCCTCTCAGTGATGCTGTGTCAAGCCACAAACCTCTGGCTGGTTCCATACTTACACAGACCTCCACAGGCAGGGACACACCCAACTAAGTTACAATGAATGCTTTCCCTGCCACTCACGAACTAACAATAGGTTTCAGCCAGTTCCCCCCAGATCGCCCGGTTTGATTATAAATGGTAGGCAGAAAAGGTCAGAGATAGTTACCAAAGAAAATAAAAGGTAAGCGCCCAGTCTAAATCTTATTACACTAGGCAATATTTGGGTCAAGCAGTTTTTCTCACTCCACTGGATGTTGCAGGTAGTAGGTAACACAGCTTCCCTGTTAGGCCTGGGACCAGTCTCTCTCTTCAGTTCAGGTCTTTGTCTTCCCAGTGTTCTTGTTGCTTCTGCATAGGTGGGGAAGGAGAAAGGCAAAGTGGTAATGTCACTTCCCCTCTTTTATAGTTTCTTCTATCTTGCTGGAAAGATCTATGCTCGTGACATGGGGGTCTGCCCGCATTGGTCAAGCAGCCTCCATTGTCTACATGCTCTCTCTGAGAAGTCTCTTGTTATGGTCTTTGGGAGTGTGGATTCCCTTTAATGTGCCATCAGCCCATCTGGCTACTCCATTGTTGTACCTGAAAGGCTGGTTGTGGGTGTTCCTGACCTCACAACATATTTCAGTAATGAACACACAGCAAAATTTCATAACTTCACATACAATGATAGCACATACAATCCAACAGGATATTAATGTTCAACGGATCAAGACTTTTAAAATAATACCTCACAAGCCGTACTTTGTACAAAACACATCAATTATATGACAGTGGTGAATATGGGGGTTCCAGGGTACTGCTTTGAGGTACAGTGTCAGAGTAATACACTAGTGTAAAGGATGGCTTTCACTATTTGAAAAAGTGAAGAAATTCCTAATGTTGACGGGAGGCTCTTTGTTGCCAAATACATCACAATTCTTATTCTAGCATAGTAAGAGCAGCTGTAGATGTATTTTGTGTACAATAACTTTGAAACGACGGTTAGGTCAATATGCCTTTGCAACTGTTTTTTCTTTCTTTTTAACAGCAGATATCTATAAAGTCACTATTCAACACTTATACTGAATTTATTTCACTACAAGGGTACAGATGTTTTAATATGCTGATTATGAATTAATTTGGAACTGAATGCTGTTGACTTTGAAGTCTTTAATTGCTGTAACATAAATATATAAAGCTCTTAATGCAAGTAGAAAACATGAAACAAAACGATTTCTTTACACTGGAGAGAGTGAGAGAGAATCTCTCGAAAGTCTGTAATGGACTCTTAATGGTTACCTAATGATTGGGTGACCATAGGCTGTAATCAAAACTTTATTACTTCTGATCTGACATGCTCACTTCTGGTGTTATTTAGTACAGGTACAATTTACAGTAAAACTTCATTATAATCTCATTCATCAAAGGTGACGTATCATTTTGAAATTACTATAATGTATTTCAGAATAATGGCTTCTGTTGATACTTTCCTATTAGATCCCTCATGTTGAATGCCAGAATACATGCATGATCCTCTATGAATAAAAAAAAAATCAAAGATCAGAAATGAAATGGTATATGTCTGTCTTCTTTTGTATGATGTCTCCATCAGCATTCTAAGCAAGCAAAACCCTTGTTCATTCAACAGAATAAGGAGTGAGGACTTATATACAAGAATATAGTAGTAAATGGCATTTATAAACAAGGGTCATAGACAGTAACAACATTTTATTGTATTTTCATGGATTACTTATGAACTTCCAAGATATATTAAAAAAAAAACAACAGAAAACAAAACAGTTCGCCCCCAATAGAATACAACTTACTGAATTTGTCCAGGCTTCTTATTTAAAGGGAAGCAGTCATTTCGAAATCTAGTTAGATAAATGAATTCAGAAAGTTTAAGTAGTTTAAATTACTGCACCTGCTCCTTAATACTCCTGCCAAGATTTGCCATTCTAAAATATTTTTACATTTCAAAATATACTTTTTCTCTCCCCTATTGCAAATGAATTAAAGCTAATTTTTAAGAGGATCTAAAGATGAAGTGTTCAGTGGCATGGGAATTTCTCTTCGAAGAATAGAAAGTAGAGTAGTCAGGTAAATTTTTTACAAAAAGTGACATTTTTTAATGATAAAAGTCCACAGAGGATTAGACTATATGTGCTCTGGGAGTTTGCCATTTATGAAACTGCTTCCGAAATTTTATTGCTTTTAATTTGATATGCGTTCATGAAAAAATAGCCTCTTTCTTAACACTGTGATTTTTAGAAAAGCTCATACCAAAGAAATCTGTGTTACTAGAAAATATTATGTGCAAAACAAAATCATGAGTGTAGCATCAGACTTCTAAAATACTAATTTGATTTCTTTTCCACAGTGTTTCACATTTTGATTTTAGAAAGCAAGCCTACAGTAGATCACTGTAGAAGTATAAAAGTCATGTTAGGATAGCTAGTACAATGAGAATGTGATGTTTTATATTCACAGCTGAATTAATAGTTTAAAAGGTTTTAATGATTTTTAGACTCTATTCTTTTCGGAATGCACAGACACAAATATAACTCTCACTAATACTAACAGGATTGATGTACATGCGTCAAGGAAAGAATACACTCCAGAGATATTAATCCTGTAAACACATCTCAACAATGGGAAAACTTCTCTTTTAAATCCCACACAGCCGCAATAATAGCATGAAAAAATCCCTGAAAATACATGGAAGAGAGAACCATATTGACTGGATTTTTTTGGCTTGAACTGCAGTTGTACAAATACAGTTTAATGTAGACCGAAAATTGATGGTGGGTGACTATTCAGGTCTCCTGTTGTGAAATAAAATAACTATAGAGTATGCACATTCAAATACACATAATTTAATGGAGAATTAATATGATTGTCTGCCTTCTTCTGGATGAAGAGACATAGTAGCTAATTTGCTTTCCTTATCAGTGGAACGGGTTAATAACTTCAGCAGTTTCAGGATTTATGTAAAGAACCCTTACAAGTTTTCTGATGGGCTTTCTCATATCCAAGGCACCTGTAGCATTTCTTGTCCCAAATTTCCTGTTTATGCGTGGCTTCTGTTTCTTGGAGTACACTTCTGTGATTATGACTTAGGACTCTAAATGAGAGGAGAGTTTTGTGGTGGTAATTCCAGACATTGCTTTTTTCAAACAATATATGAAGCAATTAGGGTTGCAAACTTTCTCATTGCAGAAAACCGAATGCCCCTGCCCCACCACTTCTATGAGGCCCCGCCCCCACTCACTCCATCCCCCTCCCTCTGGTTGCTCGCTGTCCCCTATCCTAGCTCACTCGCTCATTTTCACAGGGCTGGGGAAGGGATTGGGGTATGGGAGGGTGTGAGGGGTCTGTCTGCAAGTGTGAGCTCTGGTGTGGGGCCGGGGATGAGGGTTTTCAGGTGCATGAAAGGGTTTTGGGCTGGTTCGTGGGGCCCAGGGGTTCAGGGTGTGGGAGGGGGCTATGCGCTGGGGCAGGGGGTTGGGGTGTGGAAGGGGTGAGGGCTGTGGATGGGGGTATGGGCTCTGGGTGGGGCCGAGCGGTTTGGAATGTGGGAGAGGACTCCGGGCTGAGGCAGGGGGTTTGGGATGTGGGCTCCAGGCAGTGCTGACTTAATGCAGTTCCTGGGAAGCAGCCATGTGTCCCTCCAGCTCCTAGGTGGATTGCAGCCAGGGGGCTCAGTCCGCTGCCCCTCACCACAGGTGCACCCCCCCATCCCCGCAGCTTCCAATGGCCATGTTCCCTGGCCAATGGGAGCTGCGGAGCTGGTGCTTGGGGCAGTGCCTGTGGGCAGGGGCAATGTGCGGAGCCTCCCTGGCTGTCCCTCCACCTAAGAATTGGACCTGCCAGCCACTTCCTGGGAGCCGCTTGGAGCCAGGCAGGGAGTCTGTCAGCTCCACTGCGCCACCAACCGGACTTTTAACAGCCCGGTCAGCAGTGCTGACCGGAGCCACCAGCATCCCTTTTTGATTGAGCGTTTCAATCGAAAACTGGACACCTGGCAACCCTATATTAATCTAAGTCTGCGGCTTAGTGAACTCTTTTTTCCCTCTCCCCTTTCTGGTTTTCAGTTTATCAACATCCTAATGCAGCTTTTATTTTATAACAAGTATAAGTTCATTTGGATTATGTGGTCACCATTTTCAAAACACAGATATGGTGCTTTGCTGAGACTTATCTGAGTTTGTTCAAGAAACAAACGACCCCCAGAAAGCTTCAGCCAGGCTTTGCATTTTGATGTGCTGAACAGACACATTTCCCTATCTCCTCTGGCACCACCCCAAGAAAATATCCTCTTCTTGAAGTGACTGGAGCTTTGTTGACACTAGAGAGGATAAATCCTCCATATCCAGGCAGTAAAATAATGGATCATATGCCATTTTGAGGGGGAAAAAATGTTTGTACATGTCTTTTTTTTCTCTTTCTGCCAACAGATTTTGAAAGGCTGTTTCCTTGCCTATTGATATGAGTAGTTAGAAAACCAACTTAGGTTTGTCTAAATTTCTCTGTTGTAATCATTAGCACAGTGAATGGAAATGACAGTGTAGACTATGGAATCATACTGAAAAATTGAATTTTAGGTGCTCTCAGTTCTTGAAACTCTGCCTACTTAAATTTTTATATTTGTTTGTCAAGAGTTTGGAACTATGAATCCTGTCCCTAAGCCGGGGTGGGCAAACTACAGCCCGTGGGCCGGATCCAGCCCGTCAGGGCTTTGGATCCAGCCCGTGGGATTGCGGGGGCCTGCGGCACCACAGGGGGCACCACTCTGAGATGCGGCTGGCACCAATCCCCGGGGCCCAGGGTGGTGGTGGTGGCAGAAGGGCTCTGCCCCAGAATGGCCTTTCATAGATAGATGCCTATCGCAACAGGAAAGACTATTCTTTAACAAGCTTTTATATCTAGTAGAGCTGTGTGGAAAATGTTTGTTATCACGTTTGTTTTTTGCTGGTTCCACTTTCTGGTATTTTACAGGGTGTTTTTTGTTTTGTTTATTTACTATTTTTTGCAGTACAAAAAGTAATTTTCACACTAGAAATAGCATTTCCTGACTACAAGTAATGTTTATAGCTAGTGGAAAAATAGGCAAGATCTCAGTTCAAAAAGAAAGTTGGGGAAGAGCAATGTGATACCTCCTGGAGAAGTTTTTATGTGTTTGTGTATTTTCTTTGGGTAAAAATCTCTTGTGGTTAAATATCTGGCAGAATAAACATTATTTTCAGAATTTATCATTTTTTCTGTGGTTTACCCAACAAATGAGGTTCTGGTCCAGGACTATAGTAATACAAATAGTAATTTAATGTCTAAATCTGCAAATGCTTGTACAGTTTACGCATATGGTTAGTCCGCTTGCAGTCAAGTCCATACATGTAATGTTAAGCATGTGTGTGTGTGTATATATATTTGCAGGATCTGGGCCTCATTAAGTATCAAATGAAATATAGACGGATACTAATAGAGAAGCTATGTTGTCTAGTGATTAGAAGGTGGAGTGGAAAGGCCACAGATTCCCACTGAAATGTCGACATATCTTGTGAGCTCTAAACCAATCCTCTAATTAAAGACTGGATGCCTTAAGGTATGGGTTAGAGAGAATAAAATCTCACACAGAACCCTACTCTCCTCCATCATCCAACCCTAGGTGGGACACACCACTCTGCCCTGTTTACCTTTCCTAAATTGGTTAGAGACACAGAAGTCCAGATACAAGCTGCAGATCAGCCTTTTCTGTATCTTCCTGGAACATACTGGTAACAGCCTCCTACTCGCAACTATCAGGTGGAAGCCTCTGGTATCTGGTGTGGCAAGAGGTTGGGTGCAGGTTATATCACTGTACAACAATATACTGTATTGCCGTACTTTGAATAATCAACAAAGTGCTTAATTTATTTTGTGTGGCAGCTACCAGTATTCTCCTATCAGAAAGGAGGGGATAATGGGCATAATTTTTTACTATTTTTGGGACTTAGACTTTTTTTTAGGGCTGTCAAGCAATTAAAAATATTTATCACGATTAATCACGCTGTTAAACAATAATTGAATACCATTTATTTAAATATTTTTGGATGTTTTCTACATATATTTTTCAATTACAACACAGAATACAAAGTGTACAGTGCTCACATATTTTTATTACAAATATTTGCACTGTAAAAAACAGAATAAATAGCATTTTTCAATTCATCTAATACAAGTACTGTAGTGCAATCAGCTTTCATGATAAAGAGAACTTAAAAATGTACAAAAAAAACTGCATTCAAAAATAAAACGTAAAACTTCAGAGCCTGCAAGTCCACTCAGTCCTACTTCTTGTTCAGCCAATTGCTAAGACAAACAAGTTTGTTTACATTTGCAGGAGATAATGTTGCCCGTTTCAGGTGACACTGTAAACAAGAAAGTGAGAACAGGCATTTGCATGGCACTGTTATATCTTGCAATGCCGGCTATTTATGCGCCAGATGCGCTAAAGATTCATATGTCCCTTCATGCTTCAATCACCATTCCAGAAGACATGCGTCCATGCTGATGACGGGTTCTGCTCGATAATGATCCAAAGCTGAGCGGACAGACGCATGTTCCTTTTCATCATTTGAGTCAGATGCCACCAGCAGAAGGTTGTTTTTCTTTTTGGTGGTTCAGGTTCTCTAGTTTCCGCATTGGAGTGTTTCTCTTTTAAGACTTCTGAAAGCATGCTCTACATCTCATCCCTCTCAGATTTTGGAAGGCCCTTCAGATTCTTAAACCCTTGGTCAAGTGATGTAGCTATCTTTTAGAAATCTCACATTGGTACCTTCTTTGCATTTTGTCAAATCTGCAGTGAAAGTGTTCTTAAAACGAACAACATGTGCTGGGTCATCATCTGAGACTGCTATAACATGAAAGACATAGTAGAATGTGAGTAAAACAGAGCAGAAGACATACAATTCTCCCCCAGGGAATTGAGTCACAAATTTAACTAACACATTATTTTTTTAATGAGCATCATCAGCATGGAAGCATATCCTCTGGAATGGTGGCCGAAGCATGAAGGGACATATGAATGTTTGGCATATGTGGCACATAAATACCTTGCAATGCCGGCTATAAAAGTACCATGTGAATGCCTGTTCTCACTTACAGGTGACATTGTAAATAAGAAGTGGGCAGCATTATCTCCCTTAAATGTAAACAAACTTGTTTGTCTTAGCGATTGGCTGAACAAGAAGTAGGCCTGAGTGGATTTGTAGGTTCTAAAGTTTTACATTGTTTTGTTTTTGAGTGCAGATATGTAACAAAAACCCAAAACCTCTATCTTTGTAAGTTGCACTTTCATGATAAAGAACTTGCACTACAGTACTTCTAGGAGGTAAATCGAAAAATACTTTTGTTTGTACTTTTTATAGTGCAAATATTTATAATAAAAATAATACAAAGTGAGCAGTATACACTTTGTATTCTGTGTTTTAACTGAAATCAATATATTCGAAAATGTAGAAAAGCATCCAAAAATATTTAATAAATTTCCATTGATATTCTATTGTTTAACAGTGCGATTAAAACTGCAATTAATTGCAATTAATTTTTGAGTTAATCACGATTAATCGATAACTCTAATTTTTTTAAATTATGATGTACTAATTTTGTGATTAACAAACATCTGTTTTATCATTAAATCTGAGTTCCTGACTTCTAAGCTTTTTTAATAACTACTGTACACTATTTAAGTAGTGTTTTTAAATTAAAATGTATGGTACTTATAACCTGCTCCAAATATTCTAGGCACTTTGTACACACGTAACAAGACATTTCCCTTCCAGAGAGTTTACAATCTGAATAGAAAGACTTCCAATCAAAAGTTGCAACACATCAGTTCAGCTCCTTGTACCCCACCTTTGACCCACTAATGTGTGCTCAACATTGTTTCCACAATTCCATTAGACCTTTATTTACTCAATCAACAGACTTTGTACTGCCATATAAATAGTTTCAAATGGTGAAAAATGGAAAAATCAAATATATGTACCACTGTATCTGTAACTAGTTTACAAGACTACTCCGAATATATTCTTTTTCCTTTAGGGGAAATAAAAGTATCATAGTAAATTTTTTTTTTTTCAGAAGTAGCATTCATTTTTATTTGAAACTCCTCCTCCCTCCTTTCCTCTCCACCCCCCGCCCCCCGGTTTTCTAAACTGGAATAATTTTTCACCAAATATTTTTGCTACAGTGTTATGATAAACATGAGAAAGTCAATTGTAATTGACATTGTAACTGTCACTTTAACACCATTTAGTAGGACGAAAGCACGTGCAGATAATTTTAAAAAAAAAATCCGTATATTACTTGTGAATCAATATGGCTTACTGGTTTTTAATGGTTATTAAAGGTAACTTCCTGAAGTTTCTGAAGGTTCTTTAAAAACAATGGGTCTTCTTAAAAAAAATAAAGTCAGAGAAGCTATGATATGAGGGAGTAAATCCTCATTTAAACAAAAATAACTAATGTTGTAAGAACAGTGGTGAAAATTTGTGAAAGGTATATTTAAGTCTGCAATATCTAAAACAGATCTATAGTATAAATGAACTTTACTTTAGATTTTCAGTGCTATCTGATAGTAGTATGTATGTAACCCACACAATGATGAGTTGTGTTAGAATATTTTTGGTCATTCTGAACAAACTATACGATACATGTGACCTAAACTGGCATAAGCAGAGAGGGCTAGGTTGTGGAGCCCTTACTCATGTGAGTAAATGCTCACCAATGTGAGTTGTCTCACTGATTTTTGAATAATCTAGCCCAGAGTTGGTTAAGCAACTTAACTATGCTGCAAAGGGTTAACTATCACGACCAATTCGGTTCAATACAGCACCTGGCAACAATCCTCATATACGCTAGGCAAATTGACTAGCTGCTCACCTGAGAGAGCTTCGAATCTGCAATGTGAACAATATTGCTCATATATTTAAAATTTCCTTCTTTGTATTTGTTTTGATGGTAAACAAAGCAATACAGTGTAGTTATTTACCTTTAGCATCCTAGCTGCAAACGCAAACTTGATGTCATTGGTGCTGCCCTTGCTAAACTGAAAAGAAATCCATGCACAGTTGTCTTTTCTTTGATCTTTGCAGTTAATTCGTTATTACTTAGTCACAGTATTTTTATATTCTTTTAGCTGTAGGTTCTGTGTCACGTTGGTCACACATGAAGCATGTTTTTATAAATTAAGGCTTAGTTTAGAATAAAGAGGTATGCGAGAAAGGAGAGCATTTAACAATTATTGAATGTAAAGTTTATTCCTTTGGTCTGGTCTAAACATGAAGTTGCACATGTTAACTAAACCAATTTAGTTAAATTGATGCAACTTCATGTGTAGATGCTGTTGTATTGGTTTAAACCTTGCTTGGGGATGGTTGTTATAGTAATGTTATGTTATAAGTTTCAGAGGAACAGCCGTGTTAGTCTGTATTCGCAAAAAGAAAAGGAGTACTTGTGGCACCTTAGAGACTAACCAATTTATTTGAGCATGAGCTTTCGTGAGCTACAGCTCACGGTGCATCTGATGAAGTGAGCTGTAGCTCACGAAAGCTCATGCTCAAATAAATTGGTTAGTCTCTAAGGTGCCACAAGTACTCCTTTTCTTTTTGCGAATACAGACTAACACGGCTGTTCCTCTGAAACCTGTCATTATGCAAGGCACTGCATTTAGCCGTATGGAGTGGAAATCTATCAACTGCATGAAAAAACTTGTACAGATACAGACAGACATCATCTTCCTTTCCAAATGCAAACAGATGGACATCGTACCAAAAGGACTGAAGGTAAAAAATCCATTACAATCTACATACCACACAGACTATGCTGACAGCTTGTGCCTCACGCTCTCAAAGAAACTGCGGAATCACCTGATCAAGATCCTCTACAGCAAACAGGGAAAGATTAAGAATGAGCTCTCAAAAATGGATACTCATAAAAAACCAACCTTCCACACAAACTTCCTCGTGGCTGGATTTTACTAAAACTAGACAAGCCATTTACAACGCACCCTTTGCTTCTCTACAAAAGAAAAAGGACACTAAACTTTCTAAACTACTACATGCTACAAGGGGCCACAGCAATGGTTCCCTCACCCCACCTAGCAATATTGTTAACCTATCCAACTATACTCTCAGCCCAGCAGAAGCAGCTGTTCTATCTCAGGGCCTCTCCTTCTGCCCCTCCACCCCCACGAACATGATACAGTTCTGTGGTGACCTAGAATCCTATTTTCGACGTCTCCGACTCAAGGAATATTTCCAAAATACCTCTGAACAACATACTAATCCACAGAGGTCTCCCTGCCAACACTACAGAAAGAGGGATTCTAGATGGACTCCTCCTGAAGGTCGAAACAGCAGGCTGGACTTCTACATAGAGTGCTTCCGCCGACGTGCACGGGCTGAAATTGTTTAAAAGCAGCATCACTTGCCCCATAACCTCAGCCATGCGGAACGCAATGCCATCCACAGCCTCAGAAACAACTCTGACATCATAATCAAAAAGGCTGACAAAGGAGGTGCTGTTGTCATCATGAATAGGTCGGAATATGAACAAGAGGCTGCTCGGCAGCTCTCCAACACGAGTTTCTACAAGCCATTACCCTATGATCCCACTGAGAGTTACCAAAAGCAACTACAGCATTTGCTCAAGAAACTTCCTGAAAAAGCACAAGATCAAATCCGCACAGACACACCCCTGGAACCCCGACCTGGGATATTCTATCTACTACCCAAGATCCATAAACCTGGAAATCCTGGGCGCCCCATCATCTCAGGCATTGGCACCCTGACAGCAGGATTGTCTGGGCTATGTAGACTCCCTCCTCAGGCCCTACGCTACCAGCACTCCCAGCTACCTTCGAGACACCACTGACTTCCTGAGGAAACTTCAATCCATCGGTGATCTTCCTGATAACACCATCCTGGCTACTATGGATGTAGAAGCCCTCTACACCAACATTCCACACAAAGATGGACTACAAGCCGTCAAGAACACTATCCCCGATAATGTCACGGCTAACCTGGTGGCTGAACTTTGTGACTTTGTCCTTACCCATAACTATTTCACATTTGGGGACAATGTATACCTTCAGATCAGCGGCACTGCTATGGGTACCCGCATGGCCCCACAGTATGCCAACATTTTTATGGCTGATTTAGAACAACGCTTCCTCAGCTCTCGTCCCCTAACGCCCCTACTCTACTTGCGCTATATTGATGACAGCTTCATCATCTGGACCCATGGAAAAGAAGCCCTTGAGGAATTCCACCATGATTTCAACAATTTCCATCCCACCACCAACCTCAGCCTGGTCCAGTCCACACAAGAGATCCACTTCCTGGACACTACAGTGCTAATAAACAATGGCCACATAAACACCACCCTATACCGGAAACCTACTGACCGCTATTCCTACCTGCATGCCTCCAGCTTTCACCCTGACCACACCACACGATCCATCGTCTACAGCCAAGCTCTGCGATACAACCGCATTTGCTCCAACCCCTCAGACAGAGACAAACACCTACAAGATCTCTGTCAAGCTTTCTTACAACTACAATACCCACCTGCAGAAGTAAAGAAACAGATTGATAGAGCCAGAAGAGTTCCCAGAAGTTACCTACTACAGGACAGGCCTAACAAAGAAAATAACAGAACGCCACTAGCGGTCACCTTCAGCCCCCAACTAAAACCCCTCCAACGCATTATTAAGGATCTACAACCTATCCTAAAGGATGACCCAACACTCTCACAAGTCTTGGGAGACAGGCCAGTCCTTGCCTACAGACAGCCCCGCAACCTGAAGCAAATACTCACCAACAACCACATACCACACAACAGAACCACTAACCCAGGAACTTATCCTTGCAACAAAGCCCGTTGCCAATTGTGCCCACATATCTATTCAGGGGACACCATCACAGGGCCTAATAACATCAGCCACACTATCAGAGGCTCGTTCACCTGCACATCCACCAATGTGATATATGCCATCATGTGCCAGCAATGCCCCTCTGCCATGTACATTGGTCAAACTGGACAGTCTCTACGTAAAAGAATAAATGGACACAAATCAGATGTCAAGAATTATAACATTCATAAACCAGTCGGAGAACACTTCAATCTCTCTGGTCACGCAATCACAGACATGAAGGTCGCTATCTTAAAACAAAAAAACTTCAAATCCAGACTCCAGCGAGAAACTGCTGAATTGGAATTCATTTGCAAATTGGATACTATTAATTTAGGCTTAAATAGAGACTGGGAGTGGCTAAGTCATTATGCAAGGTAGCCTGTTTCTTCTTGTTTTTTCCTACCCCCCCCCCCCAGATGTTCTGGTTTAACTTGGATTTAAACTTGGAGAGTGGTCAGTTTAGATGAGCTATTACCAGCAGGAGAGTGAGTTTGTGTGTGTATGGGGGTGGGGGGGATGTGAGAAAGCCCGACTTGATTATGTAAAGAGTTGTCACTTTGGATGGGCTAGCACCAGCAGGAGAGTGAATTTGTGTGGGGGAGTGGAGGGTGTGAAAACCTGGATTTGTGCTGGAAATGGCCCACCTGTTGATCACTTTAGATAAGCTATTACCAGCAGGACAGTGGGGTGGGAGGAGGTATCGTTTCATATTCTCTGTGTATATATAAAGTCTGCTGCAGTTTCCACGGTATGCATCTGATGAAGTGAGCTGTAGCTCACGAAAGCTCATGCTCAAATAAATTGGTTAGTCTCTAAGGTGCCACAAATACTCCTTTTCTTTTTATGTTATAAGTTGTAATTTCATGTATCTAGTTATGAGGCTGAAAATGTGTCCTCATGGCTTAAAACAAGCCCAGGCAAAACTCTCCAGGAACACAGGGGCAGTTCACACCTCATCAGGGCATGTGACAGCCCAGTGTCACAGAAACAAAGGACACTGGCCTAGGCAGCAACAAAGGATCTGTTGGACTCTCGAGTGAGTGACACCCCTTTCCCTTGGTCAGTTAGGGACTACAATGAGGTAATGCTCACCTGACCCTGAAGGGGGGGGGGCAAAGCCAAGAGGGAAGAAAGAACATGATAAAAGGGAGAGACTTTGCCATGCTCTTCGTCTCTCTCTCACCTCCATCTACAGACCATCAAGTGACTGAAGTGCTGATCAAAGGGGAGAGCCTGGCTGAAGGACAACCAGCCAGCCCGTGGTGAGAAGCATCTAAGTTTGTAAGGGCTCTGAAAATGTTAAGATCAGCTTTTATTTTGCTTTTATTTCATTTCACTTCACCAAATCTGCCTTCTGGTGCTTTGACTTATAATCACGTAAAATCTATTTTTTGTAGTTAATAAATATTTGTTTATTCTATCTGAAGCAGTGCGTTTGGCTTGAAGCAAGTCAGAGACTCCCCTTGGGATAACAAGTCCAGTACATATCCGTTTCTTTGTTAAATTGATGAACTCTCATAAGCTTGCAGCATCCAGCTGGCATAACTGGACACTGCAAGATGGAGGTTCCTAGGGTTGTTTCTGGATTGGGAGATGTCATAAACATACAGCTAAGTGTAGCCTAGAATTCCTTCTTACCTGTAGGGGGTTAAGAAGCTCAAATAACTGGGTTAGCACCTGACCGACAGGACCAATGGGGAAAGAAGATACTTTCAAATCTTGGGGGGGGGGGGGAGGTTTTGTTTGTGCTCTTTGTTTTGTGTGGTGACTCTCTCTTTGGACTGAGAGGGGCCAGACAGAAATCCATCTTCTCCAACCCATCCTAATCCAAGTCTCCAATATTGCAACCAGTATAGGTAAGACGGGTTAGTTTATCTTTTGTTATGCTTGTGAATTTTCCCTGTGCTAAGTAGGAGGTTTATCCCTGGCTTTTGTAATTTTTGTTTTTTCTAGAGGGAAATCCTCTGTTTTGAATCTGATTGTCCTGTAAAATTACCTTCCATCCTGATTTTTACAAAGGTGCTTCTTTTACTTATTTTTTTCTTTATAATAAAGTTCTGTTTTTTAAGAATCTGATTGGGTTTTTAGTGTCCTACAAACCCAAGGGTCTGGTTTGTGCTCAGCTAGTTTTTTTTCAAGCCTCCCCAGGAAAGGGGGTGTAGGCTTGGGGGGATATTTTGTGGGAATAGGAACTCCAGGTGGTCCTTTCCCTGATACTTTGTCTAAATCACTTGGTGGTGGCAGCATACCTCAGTCCAAGGACAAATAGAGATTTGTGCCTTGGGGAAGTTTTTAACTTAAGCTGGTAGAAATAAGCTTAGGAGGTCTTTCATGCAGGTCCCTATGTCTGCACCCTAGAATTCAGAGTGGGGAGGGAACCCTGACAGGAGATATTGGCTAATGTCATTTGGTTGTACAATCTAAGCAGCTCAAATGCTAGAGGCTGTTCATGAACAGCCCAGGAGTGGGGGTTCTCACAGCAGAGCAGGGTAAGGCTGGCTCCCAGAGTCAAGGATTGGAATGACCTAGCAGATCACCAGTCCAGATAACATTGCAGGGGAATGTCACACACACACACCTATAGTTTTCAGAGTAACAGCTGTGTTAGTCTGTATTCGCAAAAAGAAAAGGAGTACTTGTGGCACCTTAGAGACTAACCAATTTATTTGAGCATAAGCTTTCGTGAGCTACAGCTCACTTCATGTAGCTCACGAAAGCTTATGCTCAAATAAATTGGTTAGTCTCTAAGGTGCCACAAGTACTCCTTTTCTTTTTACACCTATAGTTGGATTTATATTTGTGTAGTTAAGGTTTTACATTTGAATGTGATTTAGAGGAATTGGGTAGTGTGCTTTTGTAGTTAATTATATGGCTGAAGCGCAAGGGAGTTGTGGGAAAGAGGAGTCTGGGCTTGTCTACACACACAAGTTATACTGGTTTATCTTAAATTAGTTTAGTAAAAGTGGTGCAACTTTTTTTGTGAAGACTCATCGAATTTAAAACTTGTTTTTATCAGTTATTCTTGTGCCTGCAAATTCACTGTGGCAAGATAAACCAATATAAATCAGACTTAAAACTGATATAAAAGTGTCCATATGCAAACTTGCACTGGTTTAAATTTGTATAAAATCACACTTTTAATCCTGTACACCTTTGTGTGTAGTCATCCAGGTCAAAGAAAGCAATAATATGGGTAATATGATGTTATGGCATGTAAATGAAGATTCCCTTAACTGATGATCGTGTTGATGAGAAATAAATTAGATCAACCTCAACTCTAAGTTAGGCAATTTTTTGTCTGGGAATATACAGTATGTTAAGGCATTGAAATTAACCCTATATGTACTGTACCCTTATAAATGCTGTATGCTATATTTATGCAATATGGCCAAGTTGTGGTGGTTGTGGGATTCACAACTATGGGTGTCCATAGTTCTGTGCCTGTAAAATCTCAGGAAAAACATTGTAGTACCATTTCTTTTCTATTTATAACTACTAGTTGGTCATGATTTTGTTGATTGATTGTGTTGCCTTTGTTTTGCTACTTATATTTTACCACTTTGACCCATGATTCAATAAAGCTTTATTGAAGTAATTACTTGCTCCCATCTGCATTCTGCTAATATAGTCTTTTTGGGGGGGGAAGGATGGGTATAATGAAATTGGACTTCGCAAAAGCTTTTAGTCCCTGGATAACTTCTTTAAATTATGCGTTCAGACTGGCTGGTAAACTTAAACAGAGAATTTTAATTTCTCTGCTGTTTTTCAGACTGTGGATGAAATAAAAATACCCAAAGAATGCCAAGAGCTTGGACTTGTAAACAGAAGAAACTCTAAATAAATAAATAAATAGAATTGTTGACTTTTTTTTTTTTTTTTATATTTGAAGAGGAAAAGACTGTTTGGAACTTCATTGTATATTTTGCTCTTAGGATTTGTTAGCCGAAACAAATATCGCTTCTAACAATGATTCACCTTCACTGTAGTTGTCAAACTCATTGTGTGTTTGAAAGGTTAACCTTTGACATTTTTTCCCATTGTTGTTTTTCATCTTTAATTACTAACTTCATAAAGAAGATTATAATAAAATTTTGCATCTGAAGTAACTCAAGTTTCCCTGATATGCCTATCGGGAATCAGAGAAGAAGTTAGTATTATGATGAGCCCTTGATCGCCATGTAAGAAATTTAACAGTGTGTAACAGACATGAACACTTCTATAACAATTTGAAAATATCATTTGAATAGTGCAGTGTCTCCTGTACAATAGGTAAACTTTTGCTTTTTCTCTCTTGATTGTTAAAAGAAAAATGTGTCAATCCTTCATTCCCTTTCCTCTTTAATTGTTTTTCAGTAGCATAGAAATCTCTACAAATGTAAACTTTTAAGCTGACTTGACCTCTGGTACATTGTCTGAACAGTAAGATTCTACACAAATTAAATGGAGGAAGTAATTACCATAGTAGTACTGTGGCAACAGCTTGGTATCCAGGTACCTCATGTGCGCTCAGTGGCAGCTTGGCTCTGTTATATTAGCTAGACCCCGTGAAAGGGTTATCGTCTTTAACGTTGGCGTATGTGGCATTGTGTGTGTTGGAGTGTCAGTGTCAGAACTGAGACACCTGCAGGCTCAGGTTCTTCAGGAGAAATTTGCTTTTAATTACTTTTGTCATATGTAACTAGGGGTGGG
This sequence comes from Caretta caretta, assembly GCF_965140235.1. Lineage (NCBI taxonomy): Eukaryota > Metazoa > Chordata > Testudines > Cheloniidae > Caretta > Caretta caretta. The sequence continues at coordinate 171,986,358 of NC_134208.1, forward strand.
TGGCTTTACCTTTTCTGGTGAGGTCACAGAGGTATGTGTGGGGGTGGTGGCTGTAGGGAATGAGCTTCTTTTCTCTCACTTCCCTGCATATGCAGCCCACCCAATAGGGCAGACAGACGGATAGGTAGGGGAACTGGGATTCGATGGAGCTGGAATCACTTAAGGGAGTATTCTCCCCTACCACTATGAGAAGAGCCACTAGGGAGCCAGAAGGGGATGAGGAGCAGATGCAGTAGGATAGCAATCTTGAATTTGGAGAGAATCCTGATTCTACCATGAGAGAACATTCAGGCTTAAGAGTTTAGCATCCGTACTACATGGGTTGTTTGTAAAATATCCATGCTGCTTAGAAGAATAGATAAGATGGCCTCAGTATTTCCTTTAATTAACTACAGGGAACATGTGAGGAACCCTGCCAATACAGAGGCAGTGTTTGCTGAGTATTCTCAGGCAAGTTTTATAGCAGTAACTCAGGATTAGAGCGCTGCTTTGTATGATTTTTAATCCCACTACCGTCCTGCCCTGCAATACCTACTCCCACTCCCCCCAGTGGGATTTACCACATGCCAAGCTGGTTCCAAAGTATTTTAGATTTATAGAGGTTCAAAATATGGAGTAAACTGATAAAATACTTCATAAAGGCCTCTGCTTTTAAAGATTAACTAAAAGGGCACACATCTTATAAAAGTCTTTAATCTTTTAAAGTGTTATATCAGTACTTATTATTGTTTTAATAAAACAAATTATTTTTATATTTAAAATTTATGCCCCTTTTTTTCTTCTGTTCTGTTAAAACAGGGGTTGGCAATCTTTGGTACATGGCCCATCAGGGTAATCCCCTGTTGGGCCATGAGACATTTTGTTTAAGTTGACAGTCCACAGGCACGGCCCCCCGCAGCTCCCAGTGGCCGCAGTTCACTGTTTCCGGCCAATTGGAGCTGCGGGAAGCAGCAGCCAGCATGCCCCGGAGACCCACCACTTCCCGCAGCTCCCATTGGCCAGGAATGGCAAACTACAGCCACTGGTAGCTACATGGGTCTCTGCCTGCGGATGGTCAACATCAGCAAAATGTCTCGCGGTCTGACAGCGGATTACCCTGAATGGGCCATGGGCCAAAGATTGCCAACCCCTGTATTAGAGGGATACTGTCAACTTTTAAAACATAGTGTCATCTGAAAATATTGTTAGATTATTATAACTGAAGTCAATTAGGGGTTTTAATTTTTTTCTCTGTGCAGTTTGTTTACATTGTGCATTAGGCAGTTTCGCTATTTTGTTGACTGCATGTTCCTCCCCAGGCCCTGCTATGGTTTTACCAGTAACAGTAGCAGCAGAGCTGAAGCTGAACAGTAGCGACCGTGGGCAGCTGTGTGCATAATGAAGAAAAGAAGGGGAAAGGAGGTGAAAGAGGAATGGTAGTGTTCCCCTTGTGACCATCTGAAAAACTCCTAAGCACAAATAGAGGAACAGAAAACATCATTTTTAAAGGAATTAAATAACACACATAATATTTAAAAGCATTCATCCCTAGTTATTAGAATGCATAAAATGGCAACCTGTTTTACAATAATTGATGAATAATTTTCTGTAGAATGTCCAAGCAGGTTGCCGAGAGGGTTTAAAAAAAAGTGAACGTCCACAACTGTATTCTATAGCAAAGCTAATTTCATCCTGTCTTCTATCCTTGTGCAGAAGAAGTTGAAGAAGAGTCTGAAACAACAAATGAGGCTGATTTGACTGATAAACAGAAACATCAGTTGAAACACAGAGAGCTCTTTCTTTCTCGCCAGTATGAGTCCCTTCCTGCAACACATATCCGGTAAGAAACTTTAAGAAAGCTTATTTTTTTTGTGTGGTTGCAACAGGTTGCCCACTCTACTCCACCCAGCTCAGCCACAGCCACTTTGGAGCTGGAGACTTATATGTAGGGTAACCAGACGTCCTGATTTTATAGGGAGAGTCCCGATATTTGGGGCTTTGTCTTATATAGTCGCCTATTACCCCCCACCCCTGTCCCGATTTTCCACACTTGCTGTCTGGTCATCCTACTTATATGGCTGGGATTATAACCCTGAGCTGTTTGAGAGGACACCGACATTTCAAAAGAAATTTCCTCCAACCTGTTTGTTACTAAACCTAAAAGACACAGTAGCTGGATTTGGCTAAATGTTGTAAGAGCATTTTTGCCATCATATCCTTAAAGATCTTTTATATTTAAACAACCTTAAAACTTGGGGGGGGGGGTGTTAATTGAACATGTTATCATGTTTCTACTCATACCCCCTTTCATTTTTAAATTACTCTGATACTACTGAGTAAAGCAGAAAAGAGTTGTAGTTGGTTTCATACTGGAAAATGCTATGAGCATAGGTGCCATCCTCACTGATGCAGGGAGCTCTGTGTTTGTTGGGAGAGAGGATCTAGAAACTAGAAGGGATGCAAGGATAAAGAGACAATGAGCAAAGGCAAATGGAAGAGAAGGGTACAACTGTAGGTTGATAAAGCAAGGGAGTTTTAGCTCTCCCACTACATCCAGCCCACTCGAGAAGTCATCAGTAGCTGGAAGCTCATTCACCCTGATCAAAGGAAGTACTTTCCATTCCTCAAGATAGGGCGTTTGTGGCCTAGTGGATAGAACAGAGGCCTGGCAGTTGAATAGGACAAAAATCTTTCCCAACTCTGTCACAGACTCACTGTATGGCTTGATTAAGTTACCTAACCTCTCTACCTCAGTTTCTACATCTATAGATTGTTGACACAGGAAGTTACAGCACAGCAAGGTAGTAAAAACATCTTTGTGCATTTGAGCTTGATACACTGTAAAATCTACTACACTAAACCACCAAGGGCACTGTGATACAGAGGGCCAGGGAGCAGTGGGAGAGTGCTAGAGGGGAAATCTATAAGCTCAAGGCTAATTAAGGTGTGGTTCCCTATAGACTAGGGAAGGTGGCTGCAGGTTAATAGGAGCACCTGCAGTCAATTAAGGCCCTGTTAGGAACCTAATGAACTCCCCTGCTTCAGGCAGACGGGGAGGAGGAAGAAGAGAGGATAGGAGCTTGGAGGTATGCTGTGAGACTTGGAAAATCAGAGAACTGAAGCAAAGGGGACCCTGCCCCAGTAGGGGAAGGAGATTCCCTTCCCCAGCATCTAAGGACTGCAGGTACCCCACCCAAGGGGGAAGAGGGTAAGAACCTGCAGGGGTTGAGAGGGGCTGGGGCTCAGAGTGAGGAGCAAACCCAGATCTCTCCCCCAATTCCCTCCTTTACCACCTTCCTGGGCCACTAGTGGGGCCATCGATACCCCAAGAACAGGGGCAAGGGGTGGCATCTTAGCTCCATGCCAAGAAAAGCGCAGGACCCACCAGACTAACATCAGCCATCTTGTCACAGCACTTTTAGCGCATGGTAAGAGTGTCCACATACTCTTAGGGTAGGGTAGTGCGGTGTAAATTCTCATCTAACTTTCTGCACAGTAACTGCCCCTGTAGACAAGCCCTATAAAATGGAGATGATAATGCTTACTCAACTTTTTATCTAACTTTGAAATCTGTACATGAAAGTCAATCTTAAGTATGATGCAGACCAAATACTTAATCTTTCTTGCCTTAGGTACCCCAGCATAGCATGAGGAAACTCACCTTTGAAAAGCACTACATAACTGCACATAATTCATTACGATCAGCTAAATTGATTACAGCTGCCACTCATAAGAGAGAGCATGTGGAATACATTATAGTTTACCAGGAAAATTTTTACAATTTATTTTTATTGGGTTGGGTTCTGTTTTTTGATATTTTAAATTCTAAGAGAGCTCCTGCTCTAGTAGAACAAATGACCTTTGTTCACCTGCTCCAGGGCAAAGATTGCTATAACATGAGGAGTAAGTAGAGTAGAACCTCGCTATCACACACTTCACTAGTCACCCCGTAAAAATACTAGAGTATGCTGCAGCAATTACACAATATAGCGCACAGTGGTTAGTGCACTCTCATATTACCAAACCTTAATTATTTTTACAAGATACCTTCCTGAACAATTACGTGTGCTGTAATGAATTTTCAAAATGAAACTACATTTGTCAAAATAAACGGACATAGTATTGTATTATCCTTGCTTTGAATTGTGCTTGTTAATTTACACTGTTCAAATTCTCAATAGTTCTCTGTTTTTAATGTGAATTACTGAAAAAAGAGGGAAAAAATCGGTGGGGAAGTAGAAGACCCCTCTTCTTTCTCTGCCTCCCACCCCAGTAGCACTCAAAGAGCCAGAGTCTCAGATAGAAAAAATTGTCCTAGCTCCATTGAATGGAGCTGTGCTGATTTAAACCACCAGAGGTTCTGGCCCATCAAATGGGAAAGACCTGTAGTACTGATGAGAGAGGAGAAATGATGCAATGAAATAAAGGTGGTAAATGCAGACAGAAGTTGGGAGGAGTAAGAAGACGAGCCGTGCCCCCTTGGAAGAAGTAAGAGGAGAAAGTTAGAAGTGAGTAACTTAATTTTATTGGTGGTCTTGCCTTTCTCGGTTGCTTTAGGTTCCCAGTCCTAATGCAGAGCTTGAAAACTGCCCAACACCTTCTTCTATGATGAAAGCTATCTGTGTTGCTATGCTCATAAGGAAGAACAGTATTTCACACTGTTGAACATGTACTATCTTTAATTGATTTACATTGAAAACCAACTTTCTAGTTAAAAATTATTAATAATATAACTGACTACACTTCTCTTGCTTTTGTTACACCTTTTTACCCAGCTTAGCTTCACTCTGTTTTGTTCCTTCATGGTGTAACTTCTTTTTATTCTTAAATCACTGAAATGTGCTTTCTGTCTTAACTGTATTTTAACATTTGTTTTGGAATATAAATTGTTTAATTTTCTTGAAATGTAAATTTGGGGAGTGCTCTTGAAAGATTAGACTTTGCCCTGATTCTCATTTACATTAAGGCTCTTTTATGCCCTTAAAGTGGGTGTAACTTGAAGACTTTTTGTCAGTTTGAAGTTAATGGAGTTACAGCAGTATAAAACCATTGTAAGTGAAAGGAGGCCTGCAGAGTTCAAAACTTGGATTTTTTTTATGATTTCTATATTGGTTTACAAATTAATTCAGACCATTTTCCTGAAGCAGAATGAAATAAATGATGGCTGATCCCCCATTTTTAATTTTTTTTTTTTAAGTTTGAACAGTTCAGCCATATAGGCATGTCAGACCCAAAGAGCCATGTTTTACAAGGGCTAGCTGTTTGTTTAGGGTAAGTCTTCACTGCAGTTAGACAGACATCCAAGGCTGGTTTATGGCCCAGGCTAAGGGGCTGTTTAATTGTGGTGTAGACGTTTGGGCTCGGGCTGCAGCCTGAAATCTGGGATGCTCCGACCCCTCAGAGCCCAGGTTCCAGCATGAGCACAATGTTTATACTGCAGATAAACAGCACCTTAGCCTGAGCCCTGCATGGGCCAGCCACAAGTGTCTAATTGCAGTGTAGACATGCCCCTAGTAACGTTAAGGAAGATATACTTAGGGCTAACATGGCCCTCCCTTTCTCACTGCAGTTCTAAACTCTAGTTTGATTTTGGTATTTGTGTGAATCCAAGAATGTTGAAGGGGAGGGGTAAATCATGCCTAACTGCATGTTAGTTAGTTTGACCAGCTAACCATAACAAGTTACTTATTTGTCAGGCACTAGACACATAGTATAAAAATAGGTTTCAGAGTAGCAGCCATGTTAGTCTGTATTCGCAAAAAGAAAAGGAGTACTTGTGGCACCTTAGAGACTAATCAATTTATTTGAGCATAAGCTTTCGTGAGCTACAGCTCACTTTATCGGATGCATTCAGTGCAAAATACAGTGGGGAGATTTATATACATAGAGAACATGAAACAATGGGTGTTACCATACACACTGTAAGGAGAGTGGTCACTTAAGGTGAGCTATTACCAGCAGGAGAGCATGGGTGGGGCGGGGGGAACCTTTTGTAGTGATAATCAAGGTGGGCCATTTCCAGCAGTTGACAAGAACGTCTGAGGAACAGTGGGGGGTGAAGGTGGGAATACACAAAGTAAAACTATTTCCCCATGTTTAATGACCCATCCAGTCCCAGTTAATTGTATCCAGTTTGCAAATTAATTCCAATTCAGCAGTCTCTCCTTGGAGTCTGTTTTTGAAGTTTTTTTGTTGAAGAATTGCAACTTTTAGGTTTGCAATCGAGTGACCAGAGAGATTGAAGTGTTCTCCAACTGGTTTTTGAATGTTATAATTCTTGATGTCTGATTTGTGTCCATTTATTCTTTTACGTAGAGACTGTCCAGTTTGACCAATGTACATGGCAGAGGGGCATTGCTGGCACATGATGGCATATATCACATTGGTAGATGTGCAGGTGAACGAGCCTCTGATAGTGTGGCTGATGTGATTAGGCCCTATGATGCTGTCCCCTGAATAGATATGTGGACACAGTTGGCAACGGGCTTTGTTGCAAGGATAGGTTCCTGGGATAGTGGTTCTGGTTTGTGGTTGCTGGTGAGTATTTGCTTCAGGTTGGGGGGCTGTCTCCCAAGATCTGTGAGAGTGATGGGTCATCCTTCAGGATAGGTTGTAGATCCTTGATGCATTGGAGAGGTTTTAGTTGGGGGCTGAAGGTGATGGCTAGTGGTGTTCTGTTATTTTCTTTGCTGGGCCTGTCCTGTAGTAGGTGACTTCTGGGTACTCTCTCTTCTGGCTCTGTCAATCTGTTTCTTCACTTCAGCAGGTGGGTATTGTAGTTGTAAGAATGCTTGATAGAGATCTTTTAGGTGTTTGTCTCTGTCTGAGGGGTTGGAGCAAATGCGGTTGTATCGTAGAGCTTGGCTGTAGACAATGGATCCCGTGGTGTGGTCTGGATGAAAGCTTAGAGGCATGTAGGTAGGAATAGCGGTCAGTAGGTTTCCGGTATAGGGTGGTGTTTGTGACCATCGCTTATTAGCGCCGTAGTGTCCTGGAAGTGGATCTCTTTTGTGGACTGGTCCAGGCTGAGGTTGATGGTGGGATGGAAATTGTTGAAATAATGGTGGAATTCCTCAAGAACTTCTTTTCCATGGGTCCAGATGATGAAGATGTCATCAATGTAGGGCAAGTAGAGTAGGGGCGTTAGGGGACGAGAGCTGAGGAAGCGTTGTTCTAAGTCAGCTATAAAAATGTTGGCATACTGTGGGGCCATGTGGGTACCCAGAGCAGTGCCGCTGATTTGAAGGTATACATTGTCCCCAAATGTGACACCTCTCTTTACGTCTCTACATAAAAGAATAAATGGACACAAATCGGACGTCAAGAATTATAACATTCAAAAACCAGTTGGAGAACACTTCAGTCTCTCTGGTCACTCGATCACAGACTGAAAAGTTGCAGTTCTTCAACAAAAAAACTTCAAAAACAGACTCCAATAAGAGACTGCTGAATTGGAATTAATTTGCCAACTGGATACAATTAACTTAGGCTTGAATAGAGACTGGGAGTGGATGGGTCATTACACAAAGTAAAACTATTTCCCCCATGTTTATTCCCCCACTCCACCCCCGCACTGTTCCTCAGATGTTGTTGTCAACTGCTGGAAATGGCCCACCTTGATTATCACTACAAAAGGGTTTCCCCCCTGCACCCCCCAACTCTCCTGCTGGTAATAGCTCACCTTAAGTGATCATTCTCCTTACAGTGTGTATTGTAACACCCACTGTTTCATGTTCTCTATGTATACAAATCTCCACACTGTATTTTCCACTGAACGCATTTGATGAAGTGAGCTGTAGCTCACGAAAGCTTATACTCAAATAAATGTGTTAGTCTCTAAGGTGCCACAAGTACTCCTTTTTCTTTTTGAGTATAAAAATAGTGTCTAAATATCTAAGCCTTTTCTGACAGGGTTGTTTTTAAGATACCAACCTTTATACTGTATGATTAATATGTCTTTTTCCCTTGTGAAATGTTTTGGCTCAAACTAATTTTACTGTAAACTGAAAAGAGAATTTATTCTATTTAAAACTATTACATGTCTGAGAGTTTAATACGGTAAGCTATTATATTACATTAGGTTTCTTTATTAACTTATAGGAAGCTTAATACCACAACATCTGTGGTTTTCTTTACCATAATTTGGTCTGTTCAACCATGGCATTTAAATTGGTCTTTCTGCTGGAATTGCTACCTAAGCGCACATACTAGAAAACAGAGCGTGCGTGCACTGAGTTCCGTAGAATATGGTGGCTACAATGTTTGTTGAATAAACAGAGTGTAGTCTTCTGTTTTGTTCCTTCATGTGGTGTTTCTACCTTTCATTGCTTTATCATGTGATATTCCTACACTTCAGTGTAACTTGTGTGAAAAGGTTCAAATGGTTGACTATGTTTGCAGGTTCGTTAACTATTTCATATGATTGATGCACAGGATTACTGGCGTCTTGCTTGAAATTTCTTCTTTTCTTTTTTATGGTCCCAAGAGTTAAGAGGGAATTGGGGAAGCCTGTATATGCTTAGGCTGTTTCAGGGAATTGAATTAATCTCTGAAACCATTCATAATTGCTCTCCGAACCTAAGTACTTAAAAATATTCCTTCACAACCATTTGAAGGAACATTGTTATTGCTATTAACTTATTCAGCAGTGTGTATAGTACTTTTTTCATTGTCTTTGTTTGATTTGTACCTACTAATGTTCTGGTTCAGATATAATTTCTTGCTGTAGTGTTTGTTTGGCTTTTGTGTACCTTGTCTCCTCAGAAGTCCTGGGTAAAATAAGGTTAGCATCTCTCAGGCTGCCCTGTACAACAACTAAAAAAAAAAAAAAAATCTTTTAAAATGTAGTGTAACAAGTGTTGTGTGGAGCCAAACAGTCTGCATGTGGTTTGGGAATAGAAAAATGTTTTAAAACCAATGGGTGTTCATGAGAACAAGATTTCAAACAAGCAGGCTTGCTGATCTAAATTTAATTAATGTTAAATATCTTTATTGGAAAATGTCAGTTAATTGATAGATACAATTGTATGGTTTTTGTGTGGAGAAATCAATTTGGACAGAAGGGTAATAATGATAATTCTCTTAATCACAGCTACATGAGAAATAATTACCACAACAGTATCAGAGAGAAATCTGGCAAGTTATTTACTGGTCAATATTTTTCTAGGTCAGTTCAGGAGTAGTTTTATTTCTCCCACCCAGGACTAAAAACCGGCTGCTGTTTCTTGCTGTGATCCATATGGCAGAATTTTGTAGAATTTTTTTTTTTTTTTTTTAAGGCCACAAGGGACCATTTTGATTTTGTAGTCTGTTCACAAGCCACAGAATTTAATGCAGCAATTCTTGGATCAGTCCCAGCAACTTGTGGTTGAATGAGAGTCTCATCTTTTAGTGAGACATCCAGTCTTGATTTAAAAACTCTGAGGAATGCTGAACCACATCCTTCGATAACCTGTTCCAGTGCAGTCTCTTGTCACAGCAATAAACTAATCCCCTTTTTTTTTCCCTTCTGGATTTTGGGAATCTTTAGTCAGGGAATGCTTGGGTATTCCTGTTCCCAGCTAACATTGTGCTCTGGCCTGGATGGGGGAGAGATTGTTTCAAGACGCTGCAGAATTGGCTGAGCACTGTGTTCAAGCTCTGAAATCAACATAGCTGCTAACTATTCTGCATCTCCACGTGTAACCTTTTATGCAAATTATTTAATGAACAATTACATTGCCAATATTTAAATAACTATTAAATAACTGCATATTTGCCAATAATTAACATATAACCGTCAATTTCATCCTAAACATTTTTCCTGGCATTAGTCCTGGTTAAAGTCGTTAGTTTAACGTGCCATTGGCTGAATTATGTTCTATGTTTATCTATAGTCAGCTACAGCAAGACAAGCATCTCGCATGCCCACATCTCATCCCTTATGCGGGGTTGGGGAGAGCTTCTCTAGAGTAACAGGAGTAGCTCAGTCTCCAGCCTCTGTTAACCCTAAGAGGGGTGTGTGTGTGTGTGTGTGTCTGTGTGTCTCTCTCTCTCTCTCTCAAGATCCTTAAGGTCGTACAGTCAAGCACTCAAAAGTTAGAGAATTAATTATTAAAGTAACTGCAATTCTATCCCATTTTGGATGTGCATTATGATAAAGTCTCTGTGACCACATACAATTTTTCTCACTTATGTGATCTGTAGGATTTGAACCCATGATCTTCAGACGCACAGCACAGACCTCTTACACTTGAGCTGAAGAATCAGTTGATAGCAGAAGACTATCTTTAGACAGCGTGCATATTTTGTCAGAAGGGCGAAACAACTATTTGTGAGACAGCAATGAAATGTTGAGTATCAGGATTCTTGGGTTCTATTCCTGATGGTGGTAGTTAGAGAAAAGGTTACAGATAGGATTTTTAAGCACATAGATATGTTACCTTCATTCTGAAAGGTAATGTTGATGAGATGTAACTCTGTCATATAACTTCAATCTCTCTGGTCAGTCAATTACAGACCTAAAAGTTGCAATTTTTCAACAAAAAAACTTCAAAAACAGACTCCAAGGAGAGACTGCTGAATTGGAATTAATTTGCAAACTGGATACAATTAACTTAGGCTTGAATAAAGACTGGGAGTGGATGGGTCATTACACAAAGTTAAAACTATTCCCCACCCCACATGTTCTTGTTAACTGCTGGATATGGCCAACTGTGATTATCACTACAAAAGGTTTCTTCCCTCTCCTCCCTTCCGCCCCCACTGTCCTGCTGGTGATAGCTCACCTTACCTGATCATTCTTGTTCGTGTGTATGGTTACACCCATTGTTTCATGTTCTCTGTGTATATAAATCTCCCCACTGTATTTTCCACTGAATGCATCCGATGAAGTGAGCTGTAGCTCACGAAAGCTTATGCTCAAAGAAATGTGTTAGTCTCTAAGGTGCCACAAGTCCTCCTCTTCTTTCTGTCATATTAGAGTCTGCCATATTATTTAGCTCTGTTTGAAGTAATATTGTGCAACCTCTCAGGTATCATATTTGTAAATGGGTAGGAATATGAGCCCTTGATCAATAGAGCTTTGAGCTTCACAGAAATATCAGCAACACTCAGGGAAAGAAAGCAGACAGGAACTTTTAGTTCTCAGCTTAGTGCACCATTACCAGGTCAAAGGGTATTTTGAGGGAAAGAATCAATCTCTCTTCCCACCTCCCCCCCAAATGTATGTGAGTTTTAGCCAAGATTCAGGCAGCCATGGCAGTGTTGCCAAATGGGTGAATGTCACATTAGGTCTGTGACACTTGGCAAGTCTGTGTCAGGCAACTGCTTCCAGAGCAATTGGGAGCAGAGCATGGTGTAAAAGAAGAAATCACAGAGGGATGATACATGAGAATAGCAGTGGTAGGTGGGTGAGGAGAGAGTAACATAATTGTTCCTGCAGGATACGAGCGGCTGTAAACTTTACTGATCTTTTGTTTGTCTTGTTCACTGGAGTATGACCAAGCAGCCACTCTTTAAATGAGTATAGGCGCCAGTGTATCCCTATTGGAGCCACTAGGTGAGGGTTGAGGCTCTTTGGCTGAGAAGTGCAGAGATGAGGAAGCTTGCACTGCTACTTCCTTTCCTATCGACAAAAGTTCATGTGCCAAGGCTGGCAATCTTTTATGAAAGTGTACTTCACTTATAAGTGCTTTGTTTTTTAAGAGTTGATTAAGAAGATGAGGGAAGTTTAACATTTTCACAAAATATTTGTAAACTTTAATCTAGTGCAACGTGGGGAAAAAATTACAAAGAATCTAACAACTGAGAAAGTTCAATTAACTTTTATTCAAAGTTTTTGAGCAAAAACCAGGTACACTGAATTTGTTGTAGTTCAGTTCTGAAATGATGTTTACACTTAATTTAAAGTTTTCATTTTCAACCTCTAATGTTTTCTTACCGTCTGTTCCCATTCTGTTCAGCATTGTGCGTTATTTGATTAGACTTTTTGTCTCCTGGGCAGACAAAAATAACATTGGTTAGTACCACTTGAGGCATGTCAGACAGTGCACTGTCTATAGCTATGTATATACCAAACACATGTGGAAGTTATAAATTAGAGTGGTACACGATAAATTTTAGATAAATGAATTTATCACGTGTTTGATTATGTCATGTTTTCTGTGGAGTATCCATCTCCTCAGGAATTATACCAGCATTCTGACCGTGAGAGCTGCTTCCATCACTTGCAGAGAAACCTTCTTCCTAAATGTGGAATTTCCTCCCCTATTTAAAAACTTTGGCCTAAGGCCCAAGACAGGCAAGACAGAGGGTATACTGCAGATACCAAAAATGTGGTTTTAAAGTCGCAACATCTCATGACCTGCAATGTTATCTTGTGATCGCCAATCTTGGCACTCACATTTAGCCCTCGAAGGGTTCAGTATAGAGGTTAAAGCTGGGACATTTTTAGGTATAGAAGTTATTTTAGGTCACTTTTAGAAGTCTTTGAACCATGATTTTGGGTTGCTCTGGGGACCGAATGGTTCCTGGTACAATTTCAACAGCCCTCAGGGGCTTTCTAAGTTACAGCAGCCTGTCCCTAGCTTATGGCTGTCGTCTTCAGTACCTGTGCAGGGTGAAATCTCCCATGGCTGGATATGGGACTTTTAGAACCTGCTTGTGCTACTTCAACCCCTTTACCTGATGTAAAAGGGCTGGGGCAAAGGTGAGAATCTTATATATTGTAACTTAGGTACCTGACTTAATTTACAGGCAGAAGGATATGAAAAATAGTCTTTAAAAAATCTCTGAAATGTCAGATTTTTTTTTCTTCAACACACATGACATGTACACAAAACATGAAGGTTTGGTGTGGTATTAAATTTTTATTGGCACTTACATGGGATGATGTGCATTACTTATAAGTGGCCTGGACATCGCAAGATCATACTGATAAGTCCTTCGTACCACACCTCTCATGTATTCGGAGTGTGTGTGTGTGTGTGTATTTATATTGCTTTGCTGAATGATAGCAATTTCAGGATTTTGGAATGGGTCACTTGCAAGGCTATATACAAATACACCTCTACCCTGATATAACGCAGTCCTCTGGAGCCAAAAAAATCTTAACGCGTTATAGGTGAAACTGCGTTTTATATCGAACTCTCTTTGGCCTCGAGCATTTCCTTTATTAATAGTCACTTCCTGCCCCCTGACTGACCCCTCAGAACCCCCGACCCATACAATCCCCCCACCCCTTGTCCCCTGACTGACCCTATCTCCTATCTAAGCCCCCCCACCCCCTACCCAACCTGCCTGTTCCCTGACCCCATCCACACCCCCTGACAGGCCCCTCGGGACTCCCACGCCCTATCCAACCCTCCCGCTCCCAGTCCCCCGAGACCCCTTGGCCCCAGCCTGGCACCCTTAACATGCCGTTCTGAGCAGTGTGTTGGAGCCAGACATGTTGACGCGCTGATCCACCCGAGTGCGTAGCCCCACTCCCCAGAGCGCTGCTTTATTGCATTATATCCAAATTAGTGTTATATCGGGTCACGTTATATTGGGGTAGAGGTGTAATTCAACTCGTAGAAATTCCTGTCAATCATACCACTGTATCGGCACCAAAAAAGTTTCCTTCTGTAAACCTGGCTATATCTATCCTTAGCTCTCAGTACACTGTTCCTGAGCCCTGCCTGTTCCCTGAACCTCACCTGGTAAACTTACAGCAAACAGCTAAGATCCAGTTTACACTACAACTGGAACTATACTATAACCAGTACAGGAGACAATGGTGTTGAAACATGGTTGCACAAGCCTATATGGTGGTTTGAAATGAGAACATGTGACTTCTGATCTTCTAACTTAGTGAGTACTTCACTAGACCCTTCTCTCTGCTAGCGTATCTAAATTATTATTTAGAGAGACCGATGAAGTTAGAGGTGCTGAATTGAATTGTCGGGACGAAGAAAGCAGTGGTTTGCATATGTAAGCAAAGTAAACTATTATTGAGTAATGCAAGGTCTTTTTTTATCTGTAGCTTTTTTAAAGGTAACTTGCAGGACTAAGGTCCTTCCACCTGGGGAATATTTCACCTTCATCTAAACTGTGTGTGGTGCCCCTCCTTGCTAAACTGATGGGAGCCATATAAATGCTAACAACATATAAAATGAATGGAATGGGCCGAATTCTGCCCTGGGATAGCTTGCACAACTCCCTTTGAAATCAGTGGCCATTTTGTACTCAAAGACAGAATTTGGTCTTTACGGTATCTTTCTGTAACTTGGAGATTTTTTGGAATCGTTCCCTTCTTGACTATTTTCTAATCTGAAACCAGACCAGTTCTACATAAGACTGAGCCTTTGCTTTTTCAAAGTGAAGGTTGGAGAGAGAGAGAGAAGCTGGAAAATCCATATCTGCTTGTATACCTATACTCAGATACTTGCACTTACTAGTTCATTTGGACATTCATAATTTGATTCCCTATGCATTCTATTTTTAAAATTATTTTGATCAAAAATAAATTAGGTAGTTCCTAGTTTACTCATCTTATTTTGGCCCCAGACATAGATCACACTTACACAATTTTGCACCCTGGGTTTGATATGCATGTCTAGACAGTGATGGTTGAGTTTCTATGGAACAAATCCCAATAGTATTCAACCATCAAGTGTGAGAGACTTGTTCTACGACATTTCAGGCAGCAGAATAAACTACTGTTGTTTTAATTAGTATCCAGCCAAATATAAACCAATTACAGTGCAAATCATCCCACCATTACTTTTGAGTGTCAGATGAAATTTAAAAATTTAGTGTTCACTAATGATTCTGTTACATTCACTAAGAAAAATCATAATATTGGCATCCCAGTGGCAGTTGGCAACTGTTTTGGGCATTCTGTGTATTTTTTTTCTCTTTGCTTTTACATTTTAATTGTACAATTTGTGCTCCAAATGCACATATGCCTTCAATCTGTAGCTCCCTATTTGTAATATGGCCTCTGGCATGTGTCTCCAACAATAAGCAGTAGCCCAAACCCCTTAAACTGGGTTTGAAATACCGATGCATAAGCATGTTTGCCACTGGTTTCCCTGAAATTGTTGATCCAGCACCATGTGACCGATGGGTGCTCCTCAGACACCACTATCTTCACAGATTGGGAATCACTTTTGCAGTTGGCTGATAAATGAAGGGCTGTTTGAAAGGGCTAAGGACTAGTTCAGAGTGCATTATTGCAAAAGAGCTTAAGTGGCTCGAACTCCTCAGAAGTGATTTCAGATTCCATCCTGTCCTCTGCCAGACATTGTTCAAGCAAACCTTCTTTATTTAAAACAAACAAACAACCACACACTCAAAAGATGAGTATGACTGCACTAAGGCTCTCTAGTATAGACATAGCCTATGTTAGCATACCCCCCCCATGTATGCTGACAGAAGCAGGAGTTTTTCTTCGTGTGCTTGCTCATGTCCCTTCCACATTAGGTGTGTGTGCTTGCCACATGCACCAGTGCTGGAAGTTTTTTCCTCAGCAGTATCAGTAGGGGAGCAGCTCTGGTGGTGTCTGCAATGGCGTCCGCATGGTGTGGTATAAGGGGTGCCTGCCAGCTCCCCCACCCTCCGTTCCTTCTTGCCGGCAGTGACGGTGCACGGAATGTTCGCTGCTCTTACAAACGAAGCCTAAGCAATGCTAGTACGAGCGAGAGCTCTTGTAAGGTTAGTGTACATAGTTAGTAGTTGAGTTAGTTAGCCCTTAGCAGTAGTTAGTTTTGTTAGTCCCATTGGGGACTTAGCCAGGGGACGGGGCATACCCCGGTCCCCAGACTTTAAGCCCTGCAATCCCTGCAAATGGCCCATGCCCTTGAGCGTTCCACACAGTAGCTGTCTCAGGTGCCTCGGTGAAGGGCAGATAAGTGTTGAATCTGCAAGTCCTTTAAACCTAGGACTAAGAAAGAGCATGAGATCAGACTCCAAGTGCTCCTGATGGAGTTGGCACTGACTCCAGGCCCAGAGAAAGGTCCGACTCAGCACTCAGCATCGCGGCATTGGCATGTAGTGCCCCGCCGGCTACGAGCCAGCACTGATCTTTGACTTCTTGGCCAGGGCCATAGACAGGGAAGGCTGGTAGGGGATGGTCTCCTACTCCGTGCAAGGGGAGGGACAGGGCTGGGGGCGAGCTAAGACCCGTGGCGGGCGGCTCATCTCCCCCACTGGGAACTCGGGCCTCAGCTCATGTTGAGTGTTGCAGCCCACCCAGTTCCTTGCCTGGAAGCCCAGACACAGAGGCGGGCCTTCATCAGCTTCAGGTGCTGTTGACGCCTGAAGTGTTCCAGGCTGCAAGAGATCCTGACACTCCCGGTGCTGCCCACACCGGCCCCGGCCTAGCGATGCTCAGACCTCGTGGTAAGCCTGCCTTGGGACCTGTCCATCTGCCTTCGCCCCAATGGTACCACTCCCCATCGTGGGGGATGTCCTGCCACCATTCACCCACTCGAAGCTGTCATGCCTCAGAGTTAAGGAGGCAGATGCATCGGAGCTCTCTATAGTCACTGGCCCTTAGGCACCGGCAGTGGGATTCAAAGCGGACCTTGCCGGTGACCTGCTGCATACCCACGGAGACATGTGCTCCCCGGTAGGAACTTTGGGGCCAGACCTTTGGGTCACCAGAATGCCAGTACAGATCCCAGGAACAATTGGCTTGCAGCTCTGGTCCGCCCTGCCAAGGATTGCCAAGATGGGTGTCCTGGTACCGGTCTTGAAGCGTGAGGCGTGGATCGCCGGTCTCCTGTCGTGGATCCGCTGAGCGCCACCGATCAGCAAGGTTCTCATGGAGGTGCATGTCCTACTTGGACCAGTCCTCCTCTAGATGCGACTGCAATTGTCACCAGGCACGGAGTCGCTCCAGTGGATCCAGGTCACCGGGTAGCAATCGCTCTGGATATGACTCCGGGACGGAGCAAGGTTACACATTGGCAGGGCAGCCTCCCAGACCCTCTGTGCTGCCTGCATCATCAGTACTGAAACCTGCCCCATGACCCCAGGCCCAGTGGCCAGCCCCGTGATACCCCTGGAACCTGTGGGGGTTCACCCAGCCCTCCAAGCCTGCCCACTCTGTGTCAGGAGCCTTGAACAGGCCTGTGGCCTCGATGACCCCACTCCCTTCAGTGCTTGAGGCCCCAGGGGATAAGTCCATGTGGATCAAGGGGAACAGCCTGCTGGACCATCAATGGGTGCTGTGGAACCTGCAGTACCAGCTTCTTTCTCATTGTCACCAGACAAGGCCATCATGGAGCCCCCCTCACCCGGTTCCTCAGAATGACGCTAAGGCGCACCAGGAGCTGTTGAAGAGGGTCATGTCCAACCTTGGCCTGCAGATGGAGGAGTTGGAGGAGTAAGCGGACTCCCTGTTCGACATCCTTTCCTTTACAGCCCCTGCTAGGGTGGCCCTTCCCCTTCACAAAGAGGTATTGAAGATATCCAGTGCCTTGTGGCAAACCCCCTCCTCTCTGCCCCCCATTTCCAAACAGGCAGAGCGTAAGTACTTTGTCCCGTCTAAGGGGCACGAATACCTTTACTCCCATTCTGCCCTAAATTCCCTGGTGGTTGAGGCAGTTAACCACAGGGAACGCTAGGGGCAATCTGGAACTACCCCAAAAATAAAGACTCCAAGAGGATGGACTTGTTTGGACGAAAAATTTATTCCTTGTCTAGTTTACAGTTGAGGGTGGCCAACCACCAAGCCCTTCTTGGCTGCTACGACTTCAATATATGGCAGACCGTGGCCAAGTTAGAGAATGCCCTCCCAGAAGGCTCCCGTAAAGAATTCTGGGTGATCCTCGACGAGGGCATGGCTGCTGCCAGGGCAGCCCTTCAAGCGGCATCTGATGCAGCAGACTCCACCACTCGCACCATGGGATCCGCCGTTTCCATGCAGCAAGTGTCTAGCTGCTTCTCTCTGGGTTGTCCTCCGAGGCTCAGCAGTCGATTCAGGACCTCCCCTTCAATGGCCAAGCTCTGTATGCGGAGCAGATGGACAACAAATTACATGGGCTGAAGGAGTCCTGAACCACCCTAAAATGTGGTAGTTCTACATTCTGGGCCCAGCACACAAGCAGTTCAAACTGCAACTTCCCCAGGGGCAAGGGAGCTAGCCCCGGAAGGACCCATCGTACAAAAAGCTCAAGGGCTATAGATGGCACATGAACCACCCACCCCCACCCTGTGCCCCGGTCAGGCTCAACCTGCTCCAAACAAGGAGCTAAAAAGTCGTTTTGAGGGCGAACTACCAATCTATTTCCTGGATCCGATTTTCCCCATTGTTTGCAACTGCCTTTACTTTTTCCTCCCGGTGTGGTCGGCGATAACATTAGACTGCTGGGTCCTCAGTACGGTGGTGCATGGCTACACCTCCAATTTATTTCCACCCCCCTCCCCGTCCCTCTTGAGGGATCATTCTCACAAGTCTTCTTGAGCAGGAGATTATGGGGCTCTTACAGCTGAGGGTGGTGGAGGAAGTCCTGCCTCCTTACCAGAACAAGGGTTTCTATTCCTGGTATTTTCTGATCCCAAAGGCCAAGTGTGATCTGCATCCCATCCTGGACCTGCTAGACCTCAACAGATACCTAACGAAGCTAAAGTTTCACATGGTCTCCCTGGCCTCCATTATCCCCTCCCTGGATCCAGGAGACTGGTATACCACCCTCGACCTGAAAGACTCATACGTTCACGTAGTGATCTTCCCAGGACTCAGACGCTTGCTCTGTTTTATGGTTGGTTCGGCCCACTACCAGTTTGCTGTCCTTCCGTTTGGCCTGGCTACAGCACCAAGGGTGGTTTACCAAGTGCATGGTGGTAGTCACGGCCTACCTCAGGCATCGGGGTATCCAGATTTATCTGTACCTTGACGACTGGCGGGTCAGGCAACTCCAAGGCTCAGGTCCAACGTGATGTTGCTGTGCTGCTCCTTGGGTCAACTACTGGTCAACCACAAAAAGTCCATGTTAGTTGCAGTTCAAAGGATAGAATTCTTCAGGGCCATGTTTGACCCGGGCGAGAGCATTCCTGCCGTTAGACAGGTTTCAGGCCCCGATGGACCTCATAGCAGAAGTGTTTGCGTTTCCCTTGACAGTGGCTAGGGTGTACCTGCATGTGCTAGGGCACATGGCAGCTTGCATATATGTGGTTCATCATGCCAAGGCTCCACATGAGGCCCCTGCAGCAATGGCTGGTGTCGACCTATTCCCAATCCAGGGACCACCTGGAAAGATTGTAACCATTCCTCCGGCAGTTCTCATGTTGCTGCACTGGTGGACCGATCCCAAGAAGATCCTGGAAGGAGTCCTGTTCGACAGTCCCATTCCATCTGTCGAGCTAGTGTTGGATGCTTCAGACCTCAGTTGGTGGGCACAACTCGGACATCTCCAGATTCAGGGGATGTGGACCCCGGAGGAGACAATGTTACACATAAATATCAAGGAGCTCAGGGCAGTCTGGCTGGCCTGCGGGGTCTTCCTGCCACACCTGTTGGGCGAAGTGGTGAGAGTCCTGATGGACAATACGGCCTCTACATCAACAGGCAAGGAGGAGTGCGCTCATCTGCCAAGAGGCACTCTGTCTCTGGGACTTCTGCATCGGCTACAACATCCATTTGGAAGCTGGTCACCTCCCCATCGTCAGGAATGCCCCAGCAGATCACCTCAGCAGGGACTTCTCCTCTCACCACGAGTGGTTGCTCTACTCAGAGGTGTCCTGCATGATCTTCCAGAGGTGGGGAACTCCCCAGGTAGATCTGTTTGCCGCCAGGTGAAACAGAAAGTGACATTGGTTTTTCTCCTGGCAGGGCCCGAGCAAGGGCTCCCTCTCCGATGTCTTCCTCCTGCTGTGGACCGAGGGTCTGATGTACGCGTTTCCTCTGATCCCTCTGGTCAGCTGCATCCTAGTAAAGATCAAGAGGGACAAGGCACAGGTCATCGTGATCACCCCTGCGTGGCCTCGGCAGCACTGTTTTTTGGCAAGCTCATGAATGTGGTGGTGGCCCCTGCCTGGCCCCTTCCCTACCTTTCGGTCCTGCTGTCACAGGATCTCGGTCGGCTCCTACACCCTAGCCTCAAGTCTCTACACCTCTCGGTGTGGATGCTCTGTGGTTAAACCCAACGGAGTGTATCCAGCAGGTCCTCCTAGGAAGTAGGAAGCCATCCACAAGACTAACTTACCTGGCCAAGTGGACGAGGTTTTCCTGTTAAGTGTCGGAGTCCGGCATTTTTCCCTCACGTTCTTCAGTGCAGTCCATCTTGGACTACTTACTGCAGCTCAGGAACCAGGGTCTAGCGCATTGCGGTCATCTCCGCATTCCACCAGCCAATCCAAGGTCAGACAGGCTTTTCTCATGACATGACTGTCAGGTTCCTAAGGGGCCTCGAGAGGCTTTACCCGCAGGTCCGGGCCCCTGTCCCATAGTGGGACTGTAAATCTGGTCCTCTCCAGGCTCACTGGACTGCCTTCCGAGCCACTGGGCTCCTGCTTCCTTTCCTACTTGTCCTGGAAGGTTGCTTTCCTGGTAGCCGTGACTTCAGTGAGATGAGTCTCCGAGATTAAGGCATTGACCTCAGAACCACCTTACATGGTGTTTTATAAGGACAAGGTCCAGCTGCAGCCCCAACCAGCCTTCCTGCCAAAGGTGGTATCTTCCTTCCACAAGAGCCAGGATGTATTCCTGCCAGTGTTCTGTCCCAAGCCACACAAGACTGCTGAGGAGAGGCGTCTGCACGCGTTGGACGTCTAGAGGGCCTCGGCATTTTACTTGTAGCGTGCAAAGCCTTTCTGTAAATTGACCCCGCTCTTCATCGCTTCAGCGGATAGGATGAAGGGCCTTCTGGTTTCTTCGCAGAGACTTTCCAACTGGATCACCTCTTGCATAAAGACCAGTTAAGAGCTAGCAAAAGTCCCGCTGCTGCCAGTGGTCAGGGCCCATTCCACTAGAGCGCAGGCGTCTTTGGTGGCCTTCCTGGCGCACATCCTGATCGAGGACATCTGTCGAGCCACGACATGGTCCTTGGTCCACACGTACACGTCTCATTATGCCATCACTCAGCAGGCTAGAGACGATGCTGGGTTTGGCAGACCTGTATTACAGTCTGTGCAGCCATGAACTCCTATCCGCCTCCACAGGAACTGCTGGAAGTCCCCTAATGTGGAATGGTGTTCTTCGAGATGTTGCTCATGTCCATTCCACGGCCCACCCTCCTTCCCCACTGTCAGAATTTCTGGCGAGAAGGAACTGAGGGTGGGGGGAGCTGGCAGCGCCCCTTATACCGTGTCATGCAGGCACCACTCCAGAGGGCACCAGAGCCGCTCACCTATGGACACTGCTGAGGGAAAAACTTGCGGCACTGGTGCATGTGGCAAGCACACACACACCTATTGTGGAATGGACCACATCTCGAAGAACAGCAGTTACGGAACAGGTAACTGTCTTTTCTGCTGGTATAGGAACATGACCTTCCTGAACGACATTAGCGATGTGCACAGAAGCCACCTTCTGTTGGCATAGCTGCTCCTACACTGGGGGTTTTGTTGGCATACCTATATTGCTGTGGGGAAGAGGATAGCATTTTTTCCCCTGACTGACACAGCGATACCAGTATACATTTTAAGTGTAAATGAGGCACAGAATGCAGACATGCTGGATTAGTGCTCTAACTGCACCCCTCATCCTCTTGCTGGCAATTGAAATAACTCAGTTTGAGCTTTTTGTTTGATATTGTTTCTTCATCAAACAAGGCCCTTCCTAAGGTTTCCTCCCATTACCTTTCAATCCTAGAACCTGGTTCCTTCAGCCTAGAGACCCACTGCCATCTCCCTTATGTCCAGAATGGGTTGTCATGGTAAGTCAGCAACAATCAGTTGTCATTCCCGTGCAGGGTCCCAATAGCTACTGACAAGGTGGGTGGATAGGAAACTCTGCCGCCTTGCTAACAGTTGAATTTAGCTAAATCGTTGCACATAACAATGTGGAGGACCTTGGATTTGGTGAACACAACACCATTTGAGTTCCCATTTATGATTCATCTGGATAGGCTGTTTCACTGGTTTGTTGAAATCTGTGTTCATGTTCATGCATAGGGTTTTTAATGTGTATCCAACTGACAGATACATTACAAATGTAATTGATTTGGTGGCAATGCAATTTTTATTGGACCAAAGGGGGCAATGAACTCCTGAAAATCTTTAAATTCATTGTTCTTGTCCAGAATATACCCAAGTTGCGTTAGGAAGCTCATGTGGAAGGGTATAGCGCCCAGGACTGCCTTTTCCATTCTTATGACTTGATTATTGTTTTGTTTCTTTTGTAATTTCTTGCTGTAATTTTTGTTTATGTACCTGCTGTTCCACGAGATCCTCATTAAAAGAAGATTCACATCCCATGGGCTGTCTTACTCATCAACTTAAAAACAATAGTTTGTAAGGAGTAATAAAACAGGATTTGACTGGAGCCTTCTAGAAAATAGTTTTAAAAGTAAAGGGCTCTGAAAGAAGAAGGGATTTTAAAAGAAAAGGGTTGTTAATGTGGATTTCATTTAAAACAAACATTTTTTATTTTAAAAAGCCATGGGCTCATTGATATATTGGTTTTCGTCGAATGTTTGACAAAAGTTCATTATTGATTGATGTAAGAAACCAGTTAAGAGATGGTTACCAAGATAATGGCAAATTAAATTTCTAATCATGTAGTGATTAATTTCCTACTAGATCAGTAAAACATTTTTTAACAGAATGTATTACCAGGATGAAACATGGTGGTAGAACATTTTCACCAAATATTGGTAAACTGTACATTGCACTATGTTTTGATTAGTTATCAACCTGTCTTACTTTGTTAAAATAGTTCCCACTTACTACCAGAATAGTGGTGGTACCACCATCAGTAGTACTAAACATTGCTTGCAAAAAGTCTCTGGATCCTATCAGTGTAATAAAACATCTGACCATTTAAGTGATCCAACTGGTATGTCCATGTTTAATTTAATTAATTTTTAAAAGCAATTTGGGCAGGATTTTTCAGTGGCTCATAGGAAACAGGTGACAATATTTGACCTACAGAAGCATTCTGAATGTATATACCCTTAGAGTGGTGGTGTACCTCTCTGTTCTTCTTCTTTTGGTCCTCCAAAGGCTTTATGGGTGCATAGTTTCTACCATTTGGGGGTATATACTTGGTGGTAGCTTTTGTTGGATGTGCTTTTTAGGTGAATTAAGGAACTTTATACCCATGACTAGTGTGAATATTAAGTAGTTCTTAATGCTCATTTCTGTTCTTAAGAGAACTTTGTTTTCATGAAAATTAGATTGTAAATTGACATTAAAAGTTAACTTCATCACCAGTACTGAGAGCGGGCCTGTAGGTTTCATTTGATTATCTTTTGAGAAATTAGAGATTCTAATTTTCATATAAGAACAAGATTTGCCTGATGCTTCTGGTGTTAAAAACAAATCTGGGAATGTCCCATGTTGATTAAATAGGTCAAAGCCTTCCAAGGCTGAAAGATTTCTTGAAATTAAGTTTTCTTAAAACAGAGGGACCATATCATGCTATTTGTTTTAATCAGATCCTCCCACTGAAACCAGTCAAACTGATGAAGTTGTATAGTCAAGGATTACAGCTAGATTATGGTGGAAGGGAGACAGCTTCACATCTGAATACTGGCCAGACAATATGGCTTTTGTTAGCAATTAAACTTTGCCCATAACTTCTCTTGTATTTGGAATGTTCTCCATACATTTGAGCATTCAAGTTGTCTTTCTAACTTGTTCTTTAAATGTAAAATGTTTCTGATTATAAGTAATTTCCATTTTGATTTTGTCATCTGAAACCTCTGTCCTTGACACATTAGTCGTAACAGAGGAAACTAACATGGATAATAGCTTTGAGATTTGGATCAAATTAAAGGTATATTGGAAATATTGGAGAGAAATGTGAAAATACAATTAGGTTAAATGAGCCTCTTGCCTTATCTTTGTTTCTTCATTTAATTCCAGTTCTGTGTTTCTAAAGTTTTTATTTTTGAAGTTTAAATGAATTGATACCATTATCTGGGAGTTGAATTGTTCTGTCTTCCCTATTACCCAGCAACAGATGCTGTACAGTTCCCTTTGGAACTTTTATCCATTGAAGTCAGCAGGAGGCGCTCAGTATCTTGCAGCAATAGGTTAAGTACACTTGATAATAGAGACTGGTGCTGCACTCTTTAAAATCAATGGGAGCAGGATAAGACCCATGGAGACTAGAAACTTCATTTTGGAGTCTGAGGTCATGTATGTGCCTGAAATTTTGAAAGCAGTTTGTAGCAGTTACATCAGCAGCGCTTGTGTTTTACATGTTATAGAATGACCGTGGTGGTGGCAGAGAGAGAGACCACACCAACCCCTTTATGATTTGATAGAACACAATGCAATTTTAATTGGAAAAATCAGTAATTAAGTTTTGGTACCCTTTGAAATCATTGCAGTTACTAAATGTTAGTGTAAATGTAACCATAACAGCATAATACAGAGTTTAATTAAATCATCTGATATCAGTGGTTGCCCCATTCTTTTCTCCTACAGACTTGCAACTGGTTGCGGCAGAATGCACCATCCTAATGGCCTTGTATTAAAGGGGAAAAGAAAGTATGTTCTATATCCATTAGTCTTTGAACTGCTGAAATAGAGGACAGGCCTAGACCACAAATTTCAGAAGCAAGTTAAGAATCAGAAAAGTAAAAAAAAATCCCATTTATTATTGATTTTTGTTTTGTTCATTGGTCTCAAAGGTTCGGCGAGTTCACATAAGAATCCAAGCTTTTGGATACTTAACTGAACAGAGTCGCCAAATATTTTTGAGCTGCTTCCGGTGCTATACAAAAATTAACAGTAGATTAAAAGAATATTATGGGTGTGAGAGAGAGAGGGTGTATATCTTGTGGGAGGTGGTGAGGTGAGCTAATCAGTGTTTGGCTCTGGAGAAAGTTTACTTTGTGCTTCCTACTCAAGGCTGCACTGGAGTAGTCTCTCTCTGCCAAATTCTGTCTTGTAAATCTTTCCCTGTGCCCTACTCTGTTATATATATATTTATTTATTTATTTTATTACATTACTATGGGCTCCATCCACAGCCTTAAGCTAATACAGTTAGCTCTTCCCTTTTAACCCTCAAGGAGTTCCTTTCTTGTGGAAGCAATGTTTTGGTTCCTTACTGGGCATATGGCATGGCACCTCAATTTCCGTGCGTTTATTCATGCTGTTAGAGCATATTTTAAAAAGCCTCGTGTACTGACGTATCCATTGTGGACCATGTTCTAATAAAAAACCCCAAATCTTAGGAAGAATTAGGGAAGTACCATCATTTCAGTCCCTACTGATATTTTTATCATGGCATGTGAAGAAATGTTTCTGTTTGCTGAGATTTTTAGATGTAATTCTTTTATAAACTAGGAGATAAAGTTTCATGTAGACTGGTCTTTGAGGGTGGAATAGGGGTGTGTGTGTGTGTGTGTTGGAGAAGCGGTTTCCTGGTAACCCCCGCATAAATCTAACAGTCATATAATGTTCCTCCAACTAAAACTTCAATATGGTGGATGCTTCTGGGTGAGCACTATCCTGTAGGCCCCTATTAGCTGACTCATAGAGCATATTTTACTTCATAAAGCTTAGTAGGTATTAATTGGTGTGAAATATTGTATTGCAAAAAGACGAGGCAGCAGGAAGAGAGTAACTCAGAACTAATTTTAGAAAGTGCTTGCTGGTTTAGCCTGTTTTATGCAGTATCACAGTCAACATTTTCTTTTGTAGTACCTAGAGATACAGATGTTCTAGTAGCAGCAGCAACTGGTGGAAGTTGCAGTAGTGTTGCATTGTTAACGGCACATCACTGGCATTTTGCTAATGGATCCTTGTATGTGTATTTACGTTCTGTTAGCTTCCCTTTGATCTGTAGGAAAATTGAAGTTACCAGAGCATATATCAAATGCTTGAATACATTATTTTAAAAAACCTGAATTTATTTTCTGTTGGTGCGTTTTTCTGCAGTTATTCTGGAATTGGGCAGGGATTCAGTAAGTAAAACACAAATTAGATTTATGATAAGAGGAAGCTCTCTGAAAAAAAAATCTTGGAATTGGATAACTCATCATAAAATAAAGTTCAAACAAGCATACTTTGAATTGGCTTTAAGCAAATCCTGTGAAAACATGAGTCTTTTGAGTGCTTCACAAAATTGGTGGAGTTACAGTATGAATTTTGACTTACCTTTGTTAATTTTCCTCTGCTGTTAACCCACCTTTCAACTTCTGCATATAAAGTAAGTAGTCTGTCATGTGTTTGCATTTCTTTTAAATTTGTCTATTTATTGTTTGCTTTGGTGTTCTTTCATTGCTCTTCTATCATTTTGACTAAAGCTTTGATCCCACATCCTAGACTATTGCTTATGTACGCTTTTGAGTGCATAGATCAGTATAAACTGTTTAGTTTGTTCCTTTTCTACTCATTTTTGTTTAAAAATGTGGCAATATACATTTTTACTATATTTTCAAACTAAAAACAGAAATCTTAACTCTCTCTAATGTGTTTTCCTGAAAACTGTGTACCTTTTTATATATACATTTAAAAAAAATTATTAGCTTTAAAAAAATTTACCAGTTCTTTTTTATTTGTATAGGGGAAAATGCAGTGTTGCCCTTCTGAATGAGACAGAATCTGTGTTGTCATATCTTGATAAAGAGGTAATACACATCACTAAATCTTTTTCGTTTACTTAGACTCTCTAGATCTGAATATTTATCTTCTGATATTTATAGTAAGATTTTAGTAAATGCAGTACAATTTAAAAAAAACAGTTTTGAATGTCTTGTTAGAGATTTGGTGAAAATACCTCTTGGTTTCATGAGAATTATGGATTAAAGTCATTTAATCCATTGTATCTTTTCTCTTTTTATTATAATAGTCAATTAAATAGTTATTGTCACCTGGACATAAAAATTAAAATATATACTTCCTTCAGACATGTTAGGTGCTTTTTAAAAAAGTAGCTTAAAATATATTATAAAACCTTGAACATAAAATGCCTTTTTCAGTGGTTTTAGTTATTTGAATATTAGGCAAACACTTTTTTTGGTTTGAAATCAGTAAGAGTTCATCTTCATAGTTGTATACCAGCACCATTAATGTATTATAAGCATGACTCTAAAAATAGTGCTTAGCTGCTACTCCAGTCAGCAGAGGTAAGGGGCATACTAGTGCTTTTTTGGTGTAGGTCTTATTCAAAAATTGATGGTGTTTTGGACTGAGTTGTAGTTTGTAAAAATCTTTGAGAGGGTAATTAATAAGGGGGGGGAAATATAATTCAGAAAATGGTTTCCATCAGACATTCCAAATTTTGGGGATAAGTAGCTGATCATTGTACCTTTTTAACGTTGCACATACACTCTTATGAAATATCTTCCAAACAATTTTATTCAATATAAGAGACTCTGTATGAGCCATTTAAACAGGGAGACAATATTAAATTTACTTAAATCTGTATTCACTAAAATGGAGATTAATATATTTTGTAGCTTTTTATTTGCCTGTCTTGCACCCTCAAAGGGAGCTTGGAAGGTCCGTACAAGTGAATTTGATACTGAAAGAGTAGAGTGTTTTTTTTGTATTTGTAATTTTTAAATGAAAATGAAATAAATGAATTAATATTATTGCAAATATCTCTTCCTTTTTAGGATACATTTTTTTATTCGCTGGTATACGATCCATCACTGAAAACGCTTTTAGCAGACAAAGGAGAAATCAGAGTGGGACCTCGATATCAAGCAGATGTACCAGACATGCTTGTTGAAGGTAAATATTTTTTGGCCTTCGGGCGTTTTGGGTTTAAAAAAAAAAAACAACAAAAAACCCAACATATCACATTATTATTTCTGTTGAGTTGCAAAGGTGAGATAGGTACCTTCCAAAACAGAAAGATCTTGGCTCCCTATTGTGAGGAACAGAAAAACTACATTAGATATAATGGGGCTCCAAAAGCGGGAAGATTGGGTAGCCGGTGAAAGGACGTTATGACCCGGTGAGGGTTTGTGTGTCATGATATAATAAAGATCATATATATATTTTTTTTAATTGACCATTTGTTTGGTTAAGTTGGCTAATTTCAGGTAGGCCTCACAGGAAAAGGTATCTTAAGCACGCACATTATAGACCCTATAAAGCAACAATACAAAAGAAAAATGTGTGCGCTCCTAAAAAGGCATTGCTTGCTGAACACATGACCTCCCCTTGTTAATTATCAACTTACATCAAGGTTAAGGTGGTATATACTATTGCTTTTCTATTTTGTAGTAGGGTTGAAATAAACATTTCTTCCTGAGAACAACTTGAAAATCATAGGTCGTCTTACCTTGCTCATGTAGTTGGAATTTAAGATTTGTATTAATCTTTTTTTATACATAAACTTTATTTTTTGTTTTTATATGAATTTTACATATGGTATATATTTAAAGCTGATCGGTAATGTGAGGGGTGTGAACTGTTTGCCATCTATTTTTAGTGCACATATATTGGCTTTGGAAATTTTATGAACAGTCTTTGTTACCGAGTTTTATGTTCTGATTAGAGTGGTAGTAAAGGAAGCAGTTTTCCTGAGGAATGGCTAAGATATAAATATGATTTCCCAACAATCTTGGGTGTGTGTTCCTTAATAAGGGAAGAACTTTTATGAAATTCATCCCAGTAGCACAAAGTCAATGGGAGTTCTGAGTGCACATGAAATACAGGACTGCACCCTTAATGGAATGTTAAAGTGCTCTTTTATTCCTGTCCGGTGTGCTGCTTGTTTTGTTTGTTTTAAAAACTAGTGTTCAAAGTTTTTGTCTAATGAACTATGTAATGGAAGAATTTTTTTTTTCACCAAGAAAGGTAGACTGATTGTATTATAGATGCAAGTGGCAGATCACTGCATTATTATTCTGGTTATGTTATTTATTAGCTACTTGACAAGGTAAGGTAGTCATGGAAAAACTTTTTCAGTGTTGCTTGTGAACAATATACACTTGCTGCAAACATGACTGGAATATGATGCAATGTACCTGGTTCTAGGGAACCAGATAATTTGTTTATTATATAAAGATTCATATGATGAAAGAGAGTGTTTACTAAGGATGTGAATAGAGAGCAACTGTGACACTTCTGGGTACAGGGTGAATCACTACCACTTATTACAGCATGAGAGATCCTTGTCTGTGTCCATTGGGGGAAACTTGCCCAAAACTACTGGCTGCTGACAATATCATTGCTCCATTCCAGGTTTCACAAGCCCTGTTCTGTCCCTCTGCAGGCTAGCAGTTTGCACTGCCCAGCCCTTAGGCTCCCTAAATAAGACTTTGGGGCAGAGCAGAGATTACCTGTGGCAAAATCAGTGGAGATGATTAGTCCCAGAGTTGTGCTCTGGCCATGGGGCACAGGCCTCTCCAACCTGTCTGTACACTCCACTTCGTTGCACTTGAGTCCCTTGACTGCTGGGCACCCTCAGTGAAAGCAGATTTGCTGCCTCTGTGGAAGCAGTGCCCTCAGTTCACTAGCTTCCCCTCAGTTCAGCACTCTTCTTAGCCCACAGCACTTAAGGCTTGTTTACGCATACAGTGCTGCAGTGGTGCAATTGCAGTGCTTAGTGACTGAAGATGCTACCTACGCCGACGGGAGAGCTACTCCCATCAGCGTAGGTAATCCACCTCCTCAAGAGGCAGTAGCTATGTCGATAGGAGAAGCCCTCCTGTTCACATAGCATTGTCTACACCAGAAGTTTGGTCGGTATAATTGCGTCACTCATGGGTGAGGATTTATGTGATGTAGTTATACCCACATAAATCTGTAGTGTAGACCAAGCCTTAGTCATGTCTGTAGTAAAATGAAATAGAAGTTTATTTGACAAAGCTTAAGATAAAAGTCCAGATAGAAGCACCTACAAGGACTGGAAACATATGGTTACAGATCAAAGGAAAATATAAAATGCAATTTAGAGCCCATGCTTATTAACAAATTCCTTTTCTGTCTAACAAGGTATTACTTAACCAATGGTCAGTCAATACAGCACTTGTTCAGTTGACAACTTCATGGTTTCACTTTACAACCATAACAGAGTTCTTTTAATATAGGTTTTTGTATGGCACTTAGAACTAGGGCCCTTCCAAATTCACAGCCATGAAAAACACTTCACAGACCATGAAATCTGGTCTTTTGTGTGCCTTTACCCTATACTATACAGATTTCACAGGGGAAACCAGCATTTCTCAAATTGGGGGTCCTGACCCAAAAGGGACTTGCAAGGGGGTCACAGTATTGTCACCCTTACTTCTGCGGTGCCTTCAGAGCTGGGTGTTTGGAAAGCAGCCACTGTTGGCTGGATGCCCAGTTCTGAAGGCGGCGCCCCACTAGCAGCAGTGTGGAAGTAAAGGTGGCAGTACCAGACCAGGCCATCCTTACTTCTGTGTTGCTGCTGGCGGCGGCTCTGCCTTCAGAGCTGGGCTCCCAGCCAGCAGTCACCGCTCTCCAGCTGCCCAGCTCTGAAGGCAGCGCCACCGCCGGCCGCAGCGCAGAAGTACAGGTAGCAATACTACGACCTTCCCATACAATAACTTTGTGACTTCCCCCATGGCTCTTTTTTGGGTCAGGACCCCTACAATTACAACACCATCAAATTTCAGATTTAAATAGCCGAAATCATGAAATTTACTGTTTTAAAAATCCTATGACCCTGAAATTGACCAAAATGGACCGTGAATTTGGTAGGGCCCTACTTATATCTATCATTGCAAACTAAAATTTAAAAAAAGAGCATCGACGTGCCATTGTGAGAATTTAAAATATGTATTTGTACCCATTAATTTTTAAAAAAAGCTTAGAGACTTGTATGGTTAGGGAAGTACATAGTATGTATAAGCAAGTATTGAAGCAAGGGGGGGAAATGTGTTGTTATGGTCACCTAGTAGTGACCATTAAGGTTTCTTTGTGATGTTGGTTATAAATATATTTTCATGTATACATAACATTCTAAACAGTTCTTCTTTGGGTTAAAAATATTCATTCTTAGTCTCATCTCGAGGGAATTCCCCCCCCCCCCAAATTCTGTTCACCAACTGTACAGCTGTATTAGGTGGACAAATATAATTTTGAATGGTTAAATAACCAACGAAATCTTCAAGATCCAATCCAGTGCTCTAGCTTCTAGTCCACAAGGATCAACTTTGCTACAAATAAAGCATGATAACCTATTGCTGCTATCAGCTACTTTGTTCTCTTAAGTGGGATAGGTCTGTATGATGGATCCACCCCTGCTGATGAACCTTGTGAGTGTCAAGACAATGCCACATGATGGAATTTCTGATTTTTTTTCAGTTTGCCTTTTAAAAAAAACCGAAGGAATTATACACCAAAAAAATGTTAAACCTTATTAACGTTGCAATGTCAAGCACTGAAATGTTGGAAAATGCCAAAATTAAGGGTACCTGTGTATCCTTGTGCCTGTGCAGTATGATGCAGTCTCTCATTACATGATCCCATACTTTTTTTTTTTTTTAAAACAATACCCCTGCCTCATTCAGTGCACAGGATGGACCCTGCTCTGGGGATAAATCTGGTTTCTGTACAGGACCCCTGCTTCCTTTGTTGCAGATGTTGGAAGCTGTGTAGTGAATGAGGCGGGGGACTGCAGAAAGAGAAGGGACAGTCTCATGGCAAAGACAGTTGAATGGTGCCCTGGAGAACTGGATTCTATTCCTCACTGCCACAGAGTTCCTATGCAATGCTAGTTAAGTAGCTAGTCAAACTTTTCACAGGTTGTCACTAATTACGTATTCCTCGTTTTCTGGGTGCTTGACTTGAGAGCCTGGGGTCTGATTTGCAGAAGTTCAGAGCACTCATAGCCGCAACTGAAGTTGGGGACTGTTCTTTGATCGTATAGAATGTGATATAATGCTAAATACTGTGGGGAAAAATCAAGTTCTGGATGTCCCAAATTGGACTCCCAGAGTTAGTGGATACTTTTGACCATAATCTCACTGTGCCGGAGTTGCCAGTCTGTTAAATGGTGATAATATGGGTCCCTCATCTCAAAGGAGTGTTGTTAAAATATATGCATGAATACTTATGAAGCACTCACATCTATAAGTGATGAGTGCCATAGAAAAGCTCATGAGGAAATAATTCTGTATTCAGAGCAAAGTTTGAATAGTGTGCAGTAAATAAATTCTGTGCCACTCATTGGACAAGGGGAAAACAAAACAATGAATAGCTGCTCATTAAGATAGCACTGTCCATTCTGTGTACTAAATGAGGTTGGAGCCTTATAGAATAAATATGTAATCATGTAATTAAAGACTAATCATAAAGGAGGCACACGAGGGCTGAATTAAGACTGAACAGGCAACCTTAATTCTTAATTTTCCTTGATTTTTTTTTGCAACAATAATAACGTTCTTTTAAAAAAAAATTGTGTGCAATATCAATTTAGCTTAAGTCAGTTCCTTGCTGAATTAAGCTAAACTAATATAAACCAGGTTTAAGTCTGATTAAAAGTGCCCACACTGATTTTTTTGCACTGGTTTAGCTAAATCCATTTGAAATAACACCTTTAGTTAAACTAGTGTTACTTTGGATCTTGACTAGGCCTCAATTAAGCCTTTCTTTCAACAGCATCTTAAAATTTAGGATGTGAACTAAGCCTGCTTTGGAGTGAAGCTGCTATACATTTTTGTCAGCAGGGGTTGCTGCGGTATCAGCGTGAGGCAGACCCACCCTTCCCCCCCCAGAGCTGAGCGTCCCATTCAGTGCTCCCAACTCACTCCAGTCTGGGTCCAAGAGACTGACTTTTTAAAATCTAAACTAGTTTCCTGGGAAGCAGCACAGTGTATCAGTGAGCTAATTTTCTGGCCTTATTTCTGGGCTAATGGAAAGTTGTTTGATGACAACACTAATAGTATTCAGATGAGAAGTGTGTGGTAGCAGCCAATAGGGAGTGCATTTGTAGGGAGATGCATAGAAACCTTGAGTAGGAGGAGACAAATGGATGAGTGGCTCTAGCATCCACAAAGAGCCTCTGTTTACTTATAACTGCACACTGTGCAGTATGTTATTCCATTACCAAGCTAATATTTTTATATTTCCTAAAGAACATAAAATGTAGGTGCTTTCTCACCCAAAGCCAAAATAAAAAGGCTTTGGACAGAAGGCGGGGAGAGGGATAGCTCAGTGGTTTGAGCATTGGCCTGCTAAACCCAGGGTTGTGAGTTCAATCCTTGAGGGGGCTATTTAGGGATCTGGGGCAAAAATTGGGGATTGGTCCTGCTTTGAGCAGGGGGTTGGACTAGATGACCTCCTGAGGTCCCTTCCAACCTCTGCACTATTCTTCTAGAGAATAGAATATCAGGGTTGGAACAGACCATATCCTCTTTCCCCCAACCCAGAAACAAGGTGTCAAGTGCTTGCATATCTGGACTGTTCTTTGTACAGCCCATGGTCTTTAGCAGAGGTTGTGCCTGATATGGTTTGCTTTTGGTGTGTGGGGCTAGTCTGCCTGCGCAATTTGCTGACCTGTTGGCCATGCCTCCGTTACTTTTCTGAGCTTCCCACAACTGTTCCTATATGATCCCAAAGAGGGAGTTGCTGCAGAAATATGTTTGCGGGCCCTGCTCTTTATCCCCCCCAATCATGGTATTGTATATTTATAATATTATATATATTTGCTGACGTTTATCAGTTCTTAGGAGTTTGGGTTCTTATTTATCCTAAAGTCAACAACTTTTTGTTAATGCATGACTGCCAGGTTCCTAAAGCTGCAGCTTTAGGAAAGCAGTACGTTTTAAACGAACGGCTGGCTTGTGCTAGAGAGATCAACATTATCATTTATTTTGCTTAAATTGTTGAATAATGAGACACTCCTTGCATTCAAAGCAATTTATAAACATGATTGCATTAATCTTCACATTGGTGGTGTTATCCCCATTTTACAGATGGGGAAAGTAAGGCACCTGAGAGGTTAAGTGACTTCCCTCAGGGCTACGGAGTCAGTGGCAGAACCCAATTAGAATGATACTGCAAATGGATTCTACCCCTCTGTATCTATCTAAAAAAATACAAATAAAATATGAAAAATTCTAATGTGACAATCAGCATCTCTTGGGAGCAGCGACAATAAAGGTGTAACAGCACTGTATAAAAGACTGGCTGCTCTAGCCTGTGGTGCACTTCAGGATCCACGTCTGTTTGGAACTCTGAGGGGGCAGGCTAGGATGGAAAGGAAAGGCTCTTGCATAGCTCCAGGACGGAGGTCATAATTTAGGGTTATGCTTGAGAATCAGAGAAGTTGCAAGAATATGAGTAAAAAGAAAAGGAGTACTTGTGGCACCTTAGAGACTAACCAATTTATTTGAGCATGAGCTTTCGTGAGCTACAGCTCACTTCATCAGATGCATACCGTGGAAACTGCAGCAGACTTTATATATACACAGAGAATATGAAACAATACCTCCTCCCACCCCACTGTCCTGGGAGGAGGAGGTATTGTTTCATATTCTCTGTGTATATATAAAGTCTGCTGCAGTTTCCACGGTATGTATCTGATGAAGTGAGCTGTAGCTCACGAAAGCTCATGCTCAAATAAATTGGTTAGTCTCTAAGGTGCCACAAGTACTCCTTTTCTTTTTGCGAATACAGACTAACACGGCTGTTCCTCTGAAGAATATGAGTAATACAGTTGAAGTGCTGTCATCAATCTGAAATGTACAACAAATCAACACGTGGGAGGTCCCTCCTCCCTTTTACTTCTCAGTGATGGGAAAAACCTTTCCCTCAACACCTTTCCCTGTCCATTCTCCTGTGCACCCTACCTGGCACTGCCCCTGCCCTGCTTTATCTTCCCAAATCCCTCTCAGCACACCACCTTTGCCCAACTCCTTCCCATGGGCCTTGATACCTGCACTGGGCTCAGTTCCCTTGTTACTCTCTCCCTTCCCAGTATGCTGTGGATGTCCCTGTCCTCAGCTCTGCTTCCTCCCCAGCAGGCTGTTCTTGTCTGCCTGATGCCCTGCCCTGCCCTAAGCCGTGCAGGGGGGAGAGTGCTGTTGCCTGGAGAGGGAGAGGCACATATTATCTTGGATCTCTGCCCTTTGACTCGACACTTAGCTCACCTTTGTATTTTCTTCTCCCCCTCACCTTCCCACTGCTCCACCTGCCCACTCGGGCTGCAGCATTCCTGCTCTGCACAGGCAGGGAGCAGCTTCTCTCTGCAGGAGCTGGCAAGCCCTGGAGCAGCCCCTGTTGGGAAGGTCAGAATTGCAGTCCAGTCCTAGCTGCTGAGGCTACTAATAGTGGCAGCTGCAACACTGGCTACAGCTCAGACAGAAACCCTGGGCTACCAGGAAAAAAAAGTGTAAATGGTGCCTCTCTTGGCGCATGCCCAAGCCTCCCCAGGGAGGTGGGCCCCACAGTTTGAGAACTGACCATTTTTTCCCTCTGTCCGGATGTTAGAAGTTGGTTGGCGGAGTACTTATTTTTGCAATGACAGAGAGTGAGGGAGAAAAACCACAAATATAAATATATTTGAACAGGATGGATTGATTTAAATCAAACTGATTTAAATCACTGATTTTGGTTGTGCTAGCAGGCTATGGGACAGAATTCAGATTTTTCACAATTTGATTCTTCTTTAATTATCAGTTTTCCACATCTGCCACTTGAGTTTTAAGAGATTCTATTGAGTCTGTTAGGAAAAACTGACTGGCAGTTACATAAATGGAGCATGATGATGTGCTCTTCCAGCCACTGCCTCTTGAATTTAGTCATTCTCATTTACCTTTATGCAAAAGCTTGGGTTATGGACTATAAAGTTAAAATGCATAAGAATTACAAAATGCCAAGATTAGGATTAAAATGACAACATTAACTTCCCCACAATGCATTCAGTGTGTATCTCTAACCAATAATCAAAAATACAACCTATGCACCATGTGACTGAGTTAATATTGTAATTGCCATAATTGAACAATTTCTATGTCTCACCTAAAGACTTGAACCTGACCTACATTAGAAAATTAGGTCTACATTAGAAAAATCCACACCCTGAGATATGTAGTTAAACTGATCTAAATCCCTGTTTAGAAAGTGCTAGATTGATGGAAGAATTCTTCTGTTGACCCAGCTACTGCCTCTTGGGGAGGTGGATAACTATGCTGACTGGAGGGATTCTCCTGTCAGCGTAGACACCACCTATGCTGAAGTGGTGCAGCTGTAGTGTTTTTAAATGTAGACAAGCCCTCTGAAATTCTGTACTGCACCTAAGAGGTGTGGCACTCAACTCATGGCTCAGGATGAGGGAGTTTTGAGGTGGCTGTAAGCCAGCTGTACAGTTTACTAATCCTGGAATGCTCAGGGGCTGGAGATGCCCCTGGTATCACGTAAACCATCTTGTGAGCTTACCTAAGTTATTGCAGTTTTCCAGGGCTGCTTTATGGCCTTAGGGTTGCCAACTTTCTAACTGGAGAAAACCGAACGCCCCTGCCCTAAGGCCCTGCCCCTTCTCTGGGGCCTCACCCCATTCACTCCAAACCCCCTCTCTCCATCATGCACTCATTTTCACCAGGCTGGGGCAGAGGTTTGGAGTACAGGAGGGGGTGAGGGCTCCAGCTGGGGGTGCAGGGTTTGGGGTGGGGCTGGGGATGAGGGGCTTTGGGTGCAGGAGGGGGCACTGGGCTGGGGAGTGGGGCTGGGGGGGTTCCAGGCTGAGGCAGAGGTTTGGAGTGTGGGAGGGGGTGTGGGCTCTGGGGTGGGGCCAGGGATGAGGGGTTTGGGATGCAGGAGGGGGCTCCGGGCTGGGGCCAGAAATGAAGGTTTCATGGTGCGGGCTGGGGCACAGGGTTGGGGTGCAGGAAGCAGTGAGGGGTGTGGGCTCCGGACGGCGCTGACCTCACGCAGCTTCTGGGAAGCGGCAACATGTCCCTCCGGCTCCTAGGTGAAGGGGTGGCCTGGGGGCTCCAAGTGCTGTCCCTGCCCGCAGGCGCCATTTCTGTTGCTTTCATTGGCCACAGTTCCCAGAAAATGGAAGCTGCGGAGCTGGTGTGGGAGATGGCGCCTGCGGGCGGGGGCAGCATATGGAGCCTCCCTGGCTGCCCCTCCACCTAGGAGCCGGACACACCAGCTGCTTCCCAGGAGCCGCACAGAGCCGGGCAGGGAGCCTGCCTGCTCCACTGCACTGCCAACTGGATTTTTAATAGGCCGGTCAGCTGTGCTGACTGGAGTAGCCATGGTCCCTTTTCAACTGGGTGGTCCAGTCGAAAACCGGACACCTGGCATCTCTATATGGGCTGCAGTGCTGCCTGCAATCTCTTCCATAGGCATCGGCATGTCTCCAGTGCAAGGAGTTTCCACAGTGCCTGCTCTTCCTCAAGCTTGAATTCTGGGACTTTTAGAACCCCTGTATGCCTCTCTGGCTCTTTTAGCCAGGGCTTGTCAGGGGGAGGGGAGGGGAAGGGAAGGTGAGGATCTTGCCCTCAGGCCACAGAACCAAACAGAGATGGAATATAATTAGACTAAGCCACAGAGATGTGGTCAGGAAGCCCATCCGACGATAGGAACCTGGTCTACTCTGGTCTAATTAACTACTGAATAACAGACATTAAAGACCTTGGCCAGTTGTTCATCATTATCTGTATCAATGAGAAAATGTGTTCATTAGGAGAGAGATACGCTTTGGAGCCTCATTTTTTTGAGGAGCAAAATAATAAAAGCATCCAAAGCCCCAGTGTCAAAGCCAGCAATCTCCCTTGTACTTCTGAAAATATTCAAAGTAAGAAAGGATTAGAAAATATTCCAAGTAAGTAGTACATTTTGCACAGGCAGTTTCACTTTCACTACTGGTTTTCTTGAGGGCAGCCCTTTTATAAATTGATGCATCTGTAACAGCTGAATGATTAGAAAGGAAGACGGAAATTGGGAAGGTTCTAACTACTGCTTCTTTTGGCTGTTGAGAACTTTTTTCCAAGTAAATTTTTTTTAAAACAATAAAACTTGTCTCTTCTCCAGAAGAGAAGAGGATATTTGGGAGAAACCCCGCCTCATATTCCATGTCACATGTTCAAGTCTGAGAACA
The DNA here is from genome assembly GCF_965140235.1 of Caretta caretta. NCBI lineage: Eukaryota > Metazoa > Chordata > Testudines > Cheloniidae > Caretta > Caretta caretta. Next base: position 172,024,452 of record NC_134208.1, read on the forward strand.
ATATTAATTTTTTAATGGACTGACAGATTAGGCCTGATCTGCAAAACTTGGATTCAAACCTGCTAATGTTTGGGAGTATTGTGAATCCAGGGTTTTCGGTTGGGCAGTTTATACGGCTAAGAAGACAAGTATGAAGTTCAGCTGTGAATGTCTTTTCAGATTCTGAACACCATGAAAGTTGCTTGGATTAAAGCAGAGGTTCTCAAACTGTGAGTTGGAACTCCAAAGTGGGTTGCGACTCCTTTTTCAATAGGGTTGCCAGGGCAGGCGTTAGAGTTCCTGGGTGGTGGGGCTCAGGTTACAGGTTCCCTGTCCTGCGTTGAAGCCCTTGGGATTCAACTTTGTGTCCCCCTTCATCTCCCCCTACCGGGAGTGGTAGGGCTTTGGCTTTTTCCCTCCAGCCCAGGGCGGCGGGGCTCGGGCAGGCTCAGGCTTTGGTCCCCTTCCTGGGGTAACAGCAATTTTTATTGTCAAAGGGGGTCGCACTGCAGTGAAGTTTGAGAACCCCTGGACTTAAGGTTTTGGTTTGAGCCTGGCCCATGTAAATGTAAAGCTCAGTTTTGAGTTGCTTGGAGGCAAGTAAAAAATTAAATTCTTTGATTTCACAGTTCTTAATGTTGTTGTGTCTCATATTAGCAGGCTCAGATTAAAGAATTTTGGGGCCCTGTGCAGTATAGAAATTGCCCCCCCCCCCCAACATGCCTTCCTTAAATTAGACAGAGCTTGTGATATAAAAGATAATTGACATGTTAGGCAAAACTTCCTAAGAGGGTCTCCCCCCCCCCCCCCCGAAGAGAGGTTCTTGACTGGGGGTGGTGGGGGTGTGCCTAACTCTCTGGAAGGATGCGGCGAGCCATCTAAGTGCCAGGCTGCAGCACCACTTGTTCAGGTTTGGCCCAGCTGCCCTTCTGTCATGACGTGAGGGGGGCTGGGCCAAACTTGAGTGAATGGCATTCTGTTCTGATGTGCAGGGTTGCAGTGCCACTCATTCTCCCCTCCCCCCCCCCCCCCCCCCCCGGACTGGAGATTGCGGGGGCACTGAGTACATATTGGTTAATCTAAGCCTGCCTGTTAGGAGCACCATTGCTAAATTAATTTGAAAAGTACCCCAGTTAGACAGAGAGTTGCAAGAGTTATGTCATCCAGTATTTAAAGGTTTGGGTTTAATTCTCCTTTCACATCAGTTTTTTTATTCCAATGTATTTCCATTGATTTCAGTGTACTTCTAATTTAATTTTGGTCCTTTGTATTACTGTATATTAAACATTTTTAAAGTGTTAAAAGAAATACAGAAAAAATACAGAGTCCTTAGAGGTAGATCCAAAGATAGATAATATAGCTAATAAGTGCTGTTATAGTTAGGCTTGTAAAGATTAGATTTTTATAGGTAAACGTTTATTTTGCCATGTATGCACAAACTGAAAATATATTTCCATTGATGATCAAAATTCACAGATAGGCAAAGTAAGAAAAATGGAGCTTGAGAACTTATTTGATTTGATTTCAGGATATTTATTTTGTATATTTTGACATGTGATGTTGACAAAGGGTTAACTTTTTGAATGTCCGTGTCTGCTGTCAGTAAATTGTCTGATCCCACAAAATAATTACACAACTGTGAAAATAAAAAAGCTTAAAAATAAACACCAATATTATCTATCAAAATTATAAAAAAATAAAAATTGATTTCGGTCAAGCTTAGTTATAGTGAAACATATATGTACAGATTAGAATTCAAATCAATAAAAAATATAGCTCCCTTTAACTCTACCCATTTTTATAAATTGGAGTCAATAATCATGCCAACTGGTTGCATTCTGACATTGGCAAAGTATGAGTATTGAGCCCATTAATAGAATAATTAATCTGTAGAGAATAAAAAACAATAGGTATGTTTTGTAAACCTACCAACAAATATGTTCTATTTGTCTGAATTCAGCATTGACGAAATAGTAGGTGTCCAAGATTGTACCGTGAACCAGGAAAAATAGATAGTCAAGAATATACTGTGCATTAGATAGTTGACTTAGGTGTGTTTGTACTGTTTGCAAAGCACTTTGAGATCCTTGGTGTAAAAAACAACATAAGACAAAATAATAATGCATTCTTGACTTTGCCTTCCTGTTTTGACCCCCTCTTTTTGGATATTTGTAACCGTCTCATTAAAGTAACTTAAGTACATTTGTAAGTTTGTGTAGCTGAATAGTTCCACTGACTTAAGGGTACTATTTGTGTGCTTAAATTTACAAACATGCTTAAGTACATCTCTGAATTGGAGCTTTCAATTCTTAGACCAGCTGACAACTTCCTGACTACCAGCCAAATGCCTAAATATAAGGGGGCATGCAGGTGTCCGTGGTACTAAAACTTTTAAACAGTTAAATCGCAGGATTTGAGAGTTTATGCAATAGTATTCTCTACTGACCTGGATTTTAACAACAAGTCTTCCATCAAGATTTTTTTAATACATTTGGGTGAAATCAGTGGGAGTTTTACAATTAACATCAAGGGAGACCAGATTTCACACTTTATTTAGCTGCTAAAGGAGGTTTTTGCCATGAGCTCTCTTGTTCCTATGGATGATGTTCATAGCCCCAACTAATTAAACAAAGGAAATGATTAAAATATATTGCTTCTCTTTCTGCCAGCTGGCCACAGTGTAAGACTAACAGCCTTCATTGATTCATTGGTGTAGAAGGCTGTAGATCATTGTGGTTGGAAAGATCTCTTCATTAATAATGGCTGGAGTCCTGTCTGAGATTAATTTACAGGCATGAACACACTCAGGGTTTAGACAGTCTTCTGAGCTTGATAATGATTGTATGGTCAAATTGTTACCTACTTACTCTACAAAGTAATGTACTGCAGTGAACATTCACTAGCTGGCTTTCAAACCACAGCTCAGAGCTTAATTAACTTCCATATATTTTTCTACTCCAATAACTGCATAGATGGACTTATTGTAAGTTCAGATTTTTCTGTTTGCTTGTTTGTTTCTTTGACAGTTTTCTGATGTTTAATTTTTTTTGTAAGTTACTGTATAGCTGTGGAAAAACAGATTACCAGATGTGAATGAGATATATTTTTACACCTGAATAATTCAAAATCTGCTTCATTTTACAGAAAAAATTGTCATGTTGACTTATGCATTTAATTTATTTAAGGGAGTAGTCCCAGTGGCTTCATAGACCCATAGTCAATGAGACTATTCACATCTGAAAAGTTAAGCATGTGCTTAAGCCTTTGCAGGATCAGGGCCTACATACATATTCTCTCTCGATATAGATATATAAAAATATTTTAAAGAGAAAACATTTCCATAGCTTGTGGTATTAAACTTTCAAAAATGACTAGTTAATATACTGAGTAACTGCTTTCTGTAGGGAAGGTTGATATGCATCTTTTCATGACACTTTCCCTGAAATGCCCTACCACCTTATGCTTTTTCATTTCAAGTATTATGTTAAATCCATTACAGTTTCTCTCTATTCAAATTAGAATTTGTAAAAAGCTTAAAAAGCCCAGTGGAGGAAAAAGAAATAAATACAAGTTGAACTTGAATTTAGGCAAACCTGTTTATTAAAAATGTACTTAATGTGATTTGCCTTAACAGTGACTAGTTTAGGTAAGTATCTAAAAACAAAAGCACCAGAAACCTAACATTTTAATACTAAGTCTAGAAATGAGAAGATTTTCACTTGGGGTACTGTTACTTTAAAACCTCTATACAGTACAAACCTACAAATATTAAAACATAAAAATACAAACTAAATGGGGGGAGTGGAAACCCACAGTGCAAGTCAAACTGTTCAGGTTCTTTCACAAACGTTAAAAGAGAACAGCAAGGAAATTCGGAGTTAAGGGTGAAATGTCAGACTCCATGTTGTGCCTGCATACTTGTCAGTATTTGTAATACCTACATCTAAGATAAGGCTCTGCCTTAAACTCTGGGAATGCCTTTAAAGGTCAATGTAAAAGTTGGGTGCACCGATCATTGTTTTGGATTCTGTGAGCAGTGGGGCACGTAACTAGGTAGGGATCTTGTGGTGAAGATAAGGTGGGGAGAGTGCTATCCCCAGAGTGTTGCGCTCCTCTTTTCTTTGCTTTGTGGACGCTCCTTCTTGGATGCACAACAGTGATTGGACTCTGCAGGTTATTGGAAGTCAGAAGGGGTTGTACTCTGACATTCTGCCCTACTTGAGGCAGCATGATGGAGGCATTGGTCAAGACCACATCTTTACAGCTCACACCATTCTAAGCTCTATTGGCAGTTTAAAACTCTTATATCTCAGGTGGAGTAACTATTTCAACTAGAGCATGAAAATAATTTTTTTCTAGGAATTCAGAAAATGATGATTAAAGCTGAGTATTTGCTACTTATAAAAAAAACCTACCTATTTTAAATTCTCTCCCATTGCTTTACTTTTTTTTAATAAATATTATCAGCAGTTGGTGCATTTTCAGAATTCCAAGATTCACATACTAATGCAGTTAATTAGGCTGTTAGGAATTAAAACCGCCCCATTCCCAGGTGATTTTTTTGAGGGAAGGATTATTAGGACTCTTAACCTTTATGACTAGAGCCGTAGAGTGTGTAGACAGTGATCAGACTAGATAGGTTTCAGCAGCAATATAAAGATATCTGACTCGCTGTAAACAAGTGCTGTATTTGTGTCAAATGACAGCTTTTACCGACTGGTTGGCTTAATTCAGATGCATTCCATTCATATACGCACCTTAATTTAGGGTTTATGTAAATGAAAAACTCATTTATATACTAACTGAATAACTGCTGTTTGTACTCTTACACCTGGAAGAGACCCATCTTAATTATGTTAGTTAAGGATAGGGATTATTCTGCAATTAAGTGATAAACGTACTACATTCCCCTTCTTCTGCCCTTCCCCCTCCTTAGGAGTTATTTGCACATAACACAATTTTATTTTTTTGTAGAGTCAAATGTAAAACCTTTAAATTCTGGGCAATTTCTGGTTTATACTTTCGGTAGTTTAATCACAGAAGCAAAGAAAGTGGAAAGGCACATCCTGTCTCCAGATTATTTATAATGAAAAAAATTCTAAGCTCCAGCCATTAAAGCCAACAAAGGATCACCATATTAGTGTGGTTTATGCAGAGTACTGTTGGAATACCTTACGTACCAGTAGAACGACATGCAAATTTAATCTGAAAGGCGCATTTGCGCCAACCCTCATGTGGGGCTTTTCTTGTCATTGGGTACTAGTGTAAGAGACATTCATATGCTACTTTCAGAATTGTGTAATGGATGCACATGAACACACACACACGTACACTCTTAGTTATTTCAGAAAAATAGTTGTATAATATTTCATAATCACCACTGCCTTGTATAGTTAATTTTTTAATAAAGAGAGAAAATAGGCATGTTACCTCTTTTAAAATAAGACTGGAAGTTGTATTATTAAATGAATTATTCATCAGACCATAGCAGAAAGGTGAAACTTTATTCTAGATAGAAAAAGATCCCAGGTACTAAACTGCACTATCTTCATTTCTAGCCAGACAACTGAGAGAGATGAAAGATATATTTATATTTTATATTATACTTTTCGGTAAAATAAATAACTAAAAACTAGGCCTGCGGACAATCAGTCCAACAAGAAATATGAGAGCAAGGTTCATGAGCTGGCAACAGACATACAGCTACCTGTTTTCCAGGGTGTTGTGTGGCAGATTAAAACGGCATTCAAGAAAGAAATTTAGGATTCGTTGAAAGCAGTATGCTTAGGGTGACCAGATAGCAAATGTAAAAAATTTGGGATGGGGGTGGGTGGTAATAGGAGTCTATATAAGAAAAACCCCCAAAATCGGGACTGTCTCTATAAAATCAGGAATCTGGTCACCCTAAGTATGCTGCTTGACACTTTTGATACCTTTGATCAGAGGGAAGTATCTGTTAACAAATTTACAATGAAATCAGAGTCTGTATTTCACTTTGACTTTTTTTTTGCCCTCACAATAATAGAATCAGAGCACTTTATCCTCACAATTCCCCTCTAAGTCAGGGAAGAATGGGGAGCTGAGGCACAGAGAAACTAAGACCCCAGTTCAGTGGAGTATTTACCTATGTGCTGAACTTTAAGCATGTGAGTAGATTTCAGTACTTAAAGATAAGAACATGCTTAAGTATCTTGCTGAATTTAGGCATTAGGTCTCCCATTCACTCAAGGGCTTTAGATCAGGCCCTGAATTAATTTCCCATGGAGATACTCGGTTGTATCAGTCTAAGGTGAGGTCTAAAGAGTTAATGTTGAGTAACTGCATTATTTAATTTCCTTTAATTTGTCTTACTGGAATCCAGGCTTCAACTGCATTTGATCTTCATTCCTTTCTTTTTATACTCTTCTATTTGAAAGTTGGTATTATGGTTGCAGTTAGTTTTTCATCTGTTTGTCTAAAGTGACTAACAGAAAACAGATCTTAACAAAAAATTTGTACATGATAAAGAGAAACACTAGAAATAAGGCACTGAATCATTACTAAGGGGAAAATAATTCAGGCACCAGTCATATTTATAACCTATATTAATATAATCCAGCAAACTAGTTTTCAGGATGAGCCTGGCACAATATAGTCCTGAATGCAGAATCTTTAGTACCTTTAGTACACTGCCCTTGTGAGAATTTAGAACAAATGCCTCCTACAATATAAAGTTTAGAATCCTTTTATGTCCAGAAATCTCCAGTTTTAGGCTACATCTACACTACCCAGCTTTTAGCGACATGGCTGTGTTGCTACAGCCGTGTCACTAAAAGTCGCAGTGTAGCTGCTGTTTGTCGGCTCTCCTGCTGATGACAAACTTCCATCCCCAACAAGCGGCATCAGCGTTGTTGGCAGGAGAGCGCTCCTGCCCATAAAGAGCTGTTCACACCTGCACTTGTTGTTGGCGGGTGGGGGGTGTGGTGTTTTGTTTTTTAACACCTCTGAAAGACACAAGTTTTGTCATTCAGTTGCCAGTGTGGACATAGCCTTAATAATGTATGGGTATGCCATCAAGCTTTGACCAGGTAGTCCTGTTCAACCTGTGTACCTTCCAGTTAAAACAAATTAAAAAGTCTCTAAGGTAAAAGCTGTTGTTAAATATATGTATTCAATTTTATCCTTGATAGGGTCTGCCAAATTTAAAGATACACAATACAGTGTAAGGGTAGTAACCCTTAATCATATTCTACCACAGAGGAACCTGGGGTGAAGTCCTGGGCTCCACTAAAGTCAATGGGAGTTTTGCCACTGACTCAAATGGACCCAGGACTTAATCCCCTGTGTTGTATTTTTATTGGGTTATTCTGCAGTTTTCAGATTATTCAAAGTTTAAAATTAAAAGCATATACTTTAATTACATTACGTTTATGGTATGTTGGGTGGATGCATCCACTGAGTGCATGCATCCATTCAATGACCTTTTAAAAAATTCATATCTATCTGAAAATGGCATGATTCTTCTCATAATATAAGTTCATCAAGAGTAAAACCACAGTTCATCCCTCCTCTTTCCATACTGAGTTTAAGTCTCCTGATTATTATGCAATATGTTCCAGCTACGTACAAGGGGGAATCTTCCACATTAACTCCAAATTCTCCTGGCAGCCATTTCTCAAAAACCCTGTGGTGCACTTTCGTCCTCCAGTATGTAAATTGTATAGCCTTTGCCTTGACTTTTCAGTCGTTCTTAACATCTGCAACAATACTAATCTGTGATTTCACAGGACTTGTGTGTTGCTCTAATTTGTCCATTTATTTAGGTATTCATTTTCCTTTATGGGGACTCTACTACACCGTGCTCTCACTCTGCTATGCTCTTGCAGTGCCAAAGGGCTGGTAGTACTTTAAAATCAAGTTTATCAGGATAGTTAAGTCTTTAATGGGTTCCGTTAGCTCTTTTCCAGCTTGCATGCCATTGTTGTAGGCTTAAGATGAATTGCAAAGAAAAAAAGAGGTTGCACTTATGAGCTCTGCTCTCTTATGATGCCCCAGAATGCATATTTTTCCACAGCATTTTGCACACCAGAATGTATAAAACAAAATAATTAAAGAGAACAGGATATTTGGGAAACCATGCCATATATGGAAAATATGAAAGTTGCCAGAGCCCTGTGGGTCATCTCCATGGTCTAGCAGAGGTTTTTCTTAAAGAATGGGTAATGCTGGGTCGTAACGGGTGAAGCTGGTCTGGACCATTTTGAAGGTTCTACAAAGTTTTCTGTTATTTGTTGTGTGCTGAAGGCCTCTCCTATTCCAGTTAGTTCAGTGAATGGAATTTTTATTTCTGCAGTTTTTGAAAGATTTCTGCAGCAAAGCTAACTTTGCCTGCCTTCACGTATGTTTAATTTTCATTTCCTCATTTTCTGATATAAATGTTTGGCTTAACGTACTACCTTTTTACCAGAAAATCAGGAATGGAAAGGAGTTCATATGTGCAGTTTGGCAGAGGTAACATTGCTTTGAAAAGCTTACCCTTCTACATTTTCTGAATGTAATCGTTGTATTAGCACTTTTTTTACATTGTGTACGTTTGTACATATGTGTCCCATTTCTCATTTCCTACTTGTGACTATTACAATCACAGATGGCATGAAGCTTAGAAATATTGCGGTTACATACCTTTGCCAACATATAAAGCAGCATTTTGTAGTTACAGCTATAGAGTTTTGTTCCCTTTCATTGAAGTGAGAGGCATATGTATTGCAAAGCTGGATTTTTGGGATCTGGAATGTTTGGGATGGAAACCCAGAGTGTGACATGATTTTCACTTCATGGAGAGGCATACCACATATCAGTATATTTTGTATCCTTTTCTCACTTCCATACAGTTGCATTTTCCAGGATGTGGTGGTCAGTTAAACACAGTGAAAGATATTTTTAAAAATGTTAACCGTTTTTGTAATGATAATACATAAGTAATCTAAGAGTATATGTTTCCCACTATATATCTGTCACAAATAGAAAAGCTTGAATGTATAGACAAGTGTGTAACCCATTCATAAGTTTATAGACAAAAAATCCCACCAGAGAGTGTCAGAAATCCACAATATGTCTGTCAGTGCTGGATTTTACATTTAAATGTGAATTAGCTCTCTTAAAATGTGTAAAATCACGTGAGGAAGACCACTCTCTATTGACTCTTTATCAGAGGAGGCCCATTTACCTTTTTTGTTCTCAGTACATGAAATACATCATGCTTGTGAAATGTGCTCCTGATATATTATTTGCATCCTACTGTCTGAATATAACTGGTGTATTTGGTAAGATTAATACCATGCTACCGTTCTCAATTTCTTCGAGAACGGGCATATTTTAGAAAAGCATGTCCTGCATAATATGCTTTTTGGAAGGGCAGTAGAAGTATGTTTACCCATTGCTTTTCTACTTTGCTGTACAAATAACACATTGAGCTTGTCCTTGCACCCATTGTGAAAAATGTCTGAAAGTGCTGGCATTGTTTCAGCCTTATGCATCGCTGTCACATTCTGGGTTGCAATCCAGACCAGTGAGGGGTTGTGATCACCTGCTTTATGACCCTGGGTGCCTGAAATGCTCTGCTGCTGTGGCTCACAGCCTGGGTGTCAACAGCCAGCAGATTAGCATGGAGTATCCTGAGTGTCTGCATGCTGTGAAGCCCTGGTTCTGCACTCTTGCCCCAGGAGCCTGCCTACAACGCAATAGCCCCACTCTAGTCACGATCACCCAGTTATCGTATGCAGGGGTGACCCTAACATACTTTCAGTCCCTGAGTTTCTCCAGATCCGTCAGCCCTGAAGTGTCCAGGTCTCTTGTGGAACAGTCAGAGAAATAATAATGTTTGTTTGCTCCTCTAAAGAGACAAAATACACAGCTTATCACTTTAACACAAATGCAGTACTGGCATGGCTTAGATTTAAAGTAAAACAAGTTTATTAACAAAAGAAGATCAAGTGAAAGGGATAGAGTTAGAAATGATTACAAGCAAATAAAAATGAAAAATGCTTTCTAGAAGAGACTAAAACTTAACAAAACTACAGTCTTGATACAAGAGAAGATTCTTTTCACAGTAGCCATATTAAAATAATGCTTGTAGCTGTGCTTGACTCAAATGAGTTTAATTGGGAGATTAATATGACTTCTTTTGTGTGCCATCAACTTATTTATTAAATTGCAAGAACTATAACTGGTTAACAGAGAATAAGAGTCATTGTTTTAAGAGTATGGACAAAGTAGTGGTTGTGAGGAAAAAGTGGGGCCAGAAATAATTTTAATAATAAAGATTTACCAAAATCATGTCAATGGGCTGAGAGTAGTTAGCTTTGTTCTGCAGTATTTTCTATTTTGAGGCATATTCAAAAGAGAAAAATAACATAATAGCATTTAATTGCTGAAGTTGTTTGAGAGGTAACATTAATTTTTGCTGTGGTTGGGAAACAATTTAAAAAAATACAATGGACGGTGGAACCATGGTTCCAACTCTTATCAAGTTTTATTAAACTTCTTTGTTTCTATACTTTTGTATTGATACTTTTTCTAAGCAAGTTAAAATGCTAATTTTAGGCTGGAAGTGATATTGCAATATTAAATTTTAAATGGTTAACTGCTGATTTAATTCTTTTATATTTAAAGTACAGTATATTATTTAAGCATGGTATAAGAAGTGCACAAAGAGCAACCTTGTAAATACGTGTTTTATCCCATTTACCTTTTTGACAGGAGAATTAGATGACAGAGAGCAGGCAAAGCTGGAAGTAAAAGTATGGGATCCAGATAGCCCCCTTACTGATCGTCAGATTGACCAGTTTTTAGTTGTAGCACGGTAAGCTTGAAATCCTCTAATCCCAGAAAAATACTTTTTTCCTTCTATAAACCCTGTAGACCATTGACTGCTTATTCCCCTATCTGTTGTTCCACAACGTGTTTAACATTCTATGTTTATCTTGCAGTTAGGTAGGAGAAAATCATTAGAATGGAACATGATGCATGTCTATTTTAAAGTAAATTATATAGGAAGGGAATATATTTCTGAATTTCTTCCAGACTTCATACTTTCTCAGATCTTGCCAGAGTTTGATGGAGAGCATTAGCCCCTTCTTAAAATTTTAATGCTCATATTCTCTTCCAACTCCACTTTCCCCTCAGAATAAATGAAGCAGGATTTCAGCACTACCTTTTTTCAGTCTGGTACTACAGTATTTGAAATTGCTGAATGTAACAAAGACTAAGATTACAATTCAAGCAAATATAAACAAATGGAATGACTGAAGAACTTGAAACATTTGCATATAAGTCAACTGTCACACACAGTGCAATTATTTTAAGTGAATAGCAGAAGATTTTGAAGCATACCACAGTAATTCAATACTGTGTCCTAGGCTTCATTAGGGAAAAATTCTGGATGGGTAAGATTATAAACTAGCATACTGTTTAGGATATGCCTACACTGCAGCTAGGAGCATGCCTCTTGGCCTGGGTAGACCGAAATGTGCTAGCTGTACTTGAATTACGGTGCTAAAAATAGCACTGTGAATGTTATGGCATGGGCAGCAGCACAGGATAGCCACCAGAGTACAAACCCACCTGAAATCCTGGGTTCATACTGTGGTGGCCAGCCTAAGTCGCCACATCCACCCTGCTACTTTTAGCATGTTAGTTCAAGTAGAGCTAGCACGTTTTTTTTTTTTTCTGCCTGGTCTGGGCAGCTTCCTCCCAGCTGCAATGTAGACATATCCTTGGAGGCCTGTGACAGAGCCCCGTTGAAGTTCAGATATGCCTTTTTTCAAACATTTTTAGATGGATTTCTAAAACTTCTACTCTTTCAGAAACAGTGACATTTTTCCATTGAAAGAGTAAAACCATTACTCTCATAATGTCTCTCTTTCCCTGTCCTATAATAAATGCTTACAGTAAACCTTATTGCTCCACCTACCACAAACTAAGGAAGTAGAGAACTAACTGTCAATGCTAGTGTAAAGGCACCAGCCTGCCGCCTTCCCTCTCAGTAATTTTGCTTCTCTATTCTGAAAGCAGAGTGCAGCCCTACATCTTTTTAGTCTAAGAAGTTTAACTTCTTCTCTTCTTCCCAGCTTTTGTTCGTTCTTGTCTTCTTTCTGGACAACATGTGTCTGGAGAAGGAAAATCAGAGGGAGAGGAAGGCAGAGAGGAGCTCTGCTTTCAATTCCACAGCCTGTGTCATGCAGGGAAATGGGCTTGTGGGTCACACCTTCCTCTGAGCTCAGATGCTAGTTCATCTAGGATCAGTCCTCCTCTGATCAGTAAGTGTGTACTGTTCCTGTGACATATCGCTCCGCCCTGTATTGCTTCTTGCTTGCACAGCAGCATATTGCTCTTGCCAGCAAGTAGATCCACTAGCAAGCTGGAGAGATGGAAGTTTGAATCTGAATCCCTTCAGAAGAGCATGCTGCCTTATCTATGCTAAGCAGACCCCTTTTGGGAAGCTGAAGAGATGTAAGGTGGAGTCTGAGCAACTTCAGAAGGACATGCTACTGTACTTCCCTGCACCTCATGCATTTCTTGGGAGATTACAGAGGGGCTGGGTCAGAACTTTACCCCATTCACTTAGTAAAGTCCCTGTGTGGAAGGCTTCCTTTGTGGTGGGGGTGTCTTTTGGGGATGCCAGTTTTTTTCTCATCTATTTAAAGTCTTTTAGGGTGCCCATCACTGGTATTTGAGTGCCTTTTGACATTTAGAAAGTTTATGCTGCCTTCCACCCAACCAGTCAGGCTGTTTCGCAGCTAGCAAGAGTTCCCTCCAAGGTCCCTCCACCAATCTAGCCACAGGTTGCAAAGTCAGAGCTCTACTGCACTAAGTCATTATGGGATAGTTCCTTTGTAAATCTCTGAAGACCCAGTTCTCCTCATGTCCAAGCCTGTAACACTGGGGTGACTTTGGATTCTCCATTCTGTGTCACTTTTCTTATAGGTGGGACACTTTGAGTTCCAGTGGCTTCAGGTACATCAGAGCTGTAAGAGCCACTTTTAAGTGGCCTGGTGGTATACTTTGGTGGACTGGTTTAACTGAAAGATCTTCTCCTAAGTCTGTAGAGACTTAACCAAGCTACAGTCATTGGGAATCTGCTATCTCCATTGGTCTCCCAATGAGAAAGGGATTCCCCCTGACTATTAGGGAAGTCTTCTCTGCTTTAGCATTTAGACATTTGATCTTTGTCTGATCCGAAAAGATTTTCTTCTGATTTACTTTAGAAGATCATCTTTCCAGTCAAAAGAGACTAGATGTGGGACTGCCAATTAATAGCAGTGAGTCACCTTGAGTATTTTCCCTACAGGAGACAATTCCTTTCTCACTGAAAATTTCCTCTGTTATCAGAGCTCCTCTCAGGGGAGCACATTAGTTCCCTAGAGAGATGCCTTTCTCTATCTTATATTGCACATAGTAATAGGCAGTAGAAGATTTCCCCTTGCTTTACCAGAAGCTGGAGTCAGTTTCAATTACATTACATTTTCAGATGCTGGAGCTTTTAATCTCCCCTGTTTCTCTAATAGGCTAGCCCAGAGGTTCTCAATTTGGGGGTCATGGATACCTTGCACTTCCCATACTTGTAAATGGGACAGAGATCCTGATTAAGTCCTAGCAAAATGGGAGTGGGGATTCCAGTATGGACAAAGGTTGAGAACCACAGGGCTGACTTACATGATCAGATCTATTCACTTTCACTGTATGGTAATTCAGTTTAGATTTCATCCTTTGTGTATCTACATTTTTTTGTATACATTTGCTTTTTTGGTACATTCCACTTTCGTGAATATATTTTGGGGTGCAGTAAAACTGTAAGTCACCAAGGACCCCCAGGACTTATGACTCTTTCTCCCTTCATCCAGCAAGGATTGGTTAATTTTCAAGAGGGCCATTCTCCCAGCCGTGTGAATCGGTCCAGCTGTTTGTAGTCTCCCCTTGCTCATCTCCAACTAAAAGGGGGTTTTGAAGATTAGTTAAGATACTCTTTATGCAGTATAGGTATTTTAGTGGCTCTCTGCCTCAACTCTGTTCTCCAATTCCTGTTAAATGAAAATTTCATACTTACCATTGCTTAGTTCTGTTTCCCATAAGGAAAATTCACCTCATCTGTATGTTTTCTTATTGTTTGTTACATCCATTTAAAAGTTAGAATGGGGAAATAGTGGAAAATTACGTACAAGTATTCTATTTATTTTAGTCCTCTTTCCTTCTGCATCCTTTCCACCTACCTTCTGCATTTTGTTCTTAGACACTTCTACCTCAGACAAGAAACAATACTAAACAAGAGAAAATGGAATTTTTCTCCTTCTAAATGGAGATATAATGCCAACTGTATGGATTTGTCTTATGATGAGAGATTAAGTATTGCTTCATCAACTACAAATGTTCCATTTATCTTTAAAAAAGAAATCCATATATTCAATAAAATATAATTAAGTAAAATATTTAAAATGCGCTGTTAAGTAGCGGCGGTAATTGCTACTATTGAATATCGCCAGAACTCTATTCTTGTAGGGTAATTAAAATATACTTACTTCTGTAGGGTATGTGGGTTTTCTACTGAATATAGTCAATAGGAATATATGTGATTTCCAATGCTGTTTAGAAAATTGCCTGTTCAGTACACTTAATATTGGGATACTTTGGGATTCTATTCATATAGGGAAAATCAAAGGAATTGAAGAGGAAATTAAACTAATGGCAGAGACGCAGGGTAAAATCGTATAACTGTGGTGGGTTCTCTAGGGGGGAAGGTCATGAGGACCAATCCAGTGTCTCCAAAACAAGAAGATGTTTGTGGTAAGGGTGAGTAAGAGTACCTAGTGACAGCCACATGGTTTGGAAATAAGAGAAATGGGTTTACTGCAAGTTCCACCCACTGTACCTGGCATTAACACTGGTCTGTCTTTGTACATTTTATACTGCTGGATGTCATCTTGGCTAAAAAATGACTAATTTGCATATGTAGGCTGAATTTACACTCTTTGTGCACCTCCCCTGCAGAATTTAACCCATTGCCTAAAAGTAATTCCTTCCTTCTTGATTGTAAAGTCTATTGCAGAGATTCTTTCCTCCTTTTCATTGAAATTAGAGAAGAGGGTGGGGCCATAATAGTGTCTTAAGTGATGTCTTATGAATTTAAGCCATTTCCATTTTTCAGATTTTTTCCCCTCTTTAAATGAAAGTGATTCAGATTTACCATATGACCCCTATCCATTTTCTTGGCAAAACTGCTGAGGCTGCAAAGTGATATGTATCAGATATTCCATATAATACCTTGCTTTTCTTTGTTCCAAAGCCTCCAGCCCATTCCTCTTCCCAGAGAAGAATAACAGTGAACAGCTTTCCTTCTGTTCAGCAGTCATTCCCCTAGCACTCTCTAAACTTTTGGAGGTTGAAAAAAGTGTCAGGAAGTAGGAGTAATGTACCTACAGTTAGTTGCTTTAGAAATGACAAGAAAAATTAATCTTCTGGAACAGCAACGTTTTATTATCAATCTACTCTGCATGTCACATTCTGCTCTATCCAATAGTTGAAAATCTCTGGGGTATTTTTCCAGCTTTAATGATCATTGTGCTGGTAGCATATGTCTGCATTAAAAGAAGTATTCTAAGGCTTAAATAGATTGAAACTCCCTGGAATTAAGGAAAGGAGCTTGGATCTTAACTGGCTGCTTATAGACTGGTTGTATAGGCAGAGATATAAGATGCTGTTTTATAGGTTCATTTGTGACTCTTGGGAAGTGGGGCATTGACACAAAAACAAGGCAAACAAAAGAATAACTGCTTTCTTAATGATTGGGCACTGTCTAAGAAGCTAAGGTGGGTTGAACCCCGTAACTATGCTTAGATCCTTTGGCCTGAAGGGGCTGGGCCTGGGGTCTGCTTCATATATGTATAAATGTATTTTGAGAACTACTGTGAGCTCTCAGACAACCTTGTATAGGCCTGAAAGGTGACATGTTTTAAATGAGCTTGGCAGAATTCAGTTTTTATTTTTGTATAATTGCAACAGATAAACCAATGTTCCTTTTTAAGCTTTTTTTAATCCATTTAAATTTTCACAGTTATGCAAAAGTATGAGCTTTAAGCATTTTTTCCCCCAATTTTTACCAATGTAAATTTTCACAATTCCAGGAAATTATGTGGGGGCCAGACAATAATTAAATAAGGACAACAGATGTTGAAATTCAAAGAGTTAAAGCTTTATAGCTGTTAAAACACAAATTGTCAACATCACATGTCAAAATATACAAAATAAATATCCTTAAATCAAACTGTAATACGTTCTCAGGCAGCATTTTTCTTACTTTGCCTATCTGTAAATCCTGATTATCGATGGAAATATTTTGTCATCTGTTTGTGGGTGTGTTCAGTGAAATCAGCATTTACCAATACAAATATATGATCCTTCCACGCCTAGTTTTAACTAAACCTGTCAAGATGGTTGTAGAAGAGTGTAGTTAATCTTTACCTCTAGCCCCTGAAAGAGAGGAAGGGGAAGGAATGAGCTTTCTGAAAAATATAAACTCGGAACAGAGCAGGTCTTGAACTCCATCTCACCTGGTCTGATGAGACTAAAATTCCTGATGCAGAAAAGGGACCAACAATTACACTGATCTGAGATCCAGAA
Source organism: Caretta caretta (assembly GCF_965140235.1). Classification (NCBI taxonomy): domain Eukaryota; kingdom Metazoa; phylum Chordata; order Testudines; family Cheloniidae; genus Caretta; species Caretta caretta. The sequence goes on from NC_134208.1 coordinate 172,041,081, forward strand.
CTTGCTATATAAAATTCTGGGCCCATGCCAAAACACTAGTGCTGTCTGAGGAGCTAGTGACTATTTTAAGACTTTGATACCTTGCAAACCACCTGGGTTAAAAGTGATTGTTGTATACTCATAATGAATCCAACTTTCCAGTGGTGAATGACATTATTTTCTAATGTAAGTAACACATGAACTATTGTGCCTTAAAATTACATCATTCTGTTATCACCTTGCATTTTTTTAACCTCATTCTCCTCAAATCTGACCTAGTTTTTATTGACCACCAGCTTTTGAGAACTAGTAAAGCCAGGACCAGTGTTAGCTAGTGCTGAACACAAACTGAAAACTTGGAGACCCAAGAGTTAATCTATGATTCTTGGTAGCTTCTAAATATTGTGATGTAGTAGAAGTAGCTGGAGGGAGGGAAAGAAAACTGTATTTGGAGTAACTAATTTAATTGTGACCCTGGGCAATTGTAAACATTTGATTTTTTTTTTTCTCAATTTACCTTTATTTTTTCCTATCATCCACTATTTTTTCCTCTTGGCTGAATTGTATAGAGGCATCTCTCGAACATGAAAGACGAGCTATTCATGACATCATCAGCCCCATAAGACTCACGTGGCTGCTCAGCTTTTGTGGTGTGAGGAACCCAAACCATACTAACATTTTTTTTTTTTTTTAAAAGCAGGGCTATCAACTTGGAAATCACACTTCTCCCTGAAATTTTTTCACTTAAAATTGTTTTCCAAGTAGCAGGTACAATTACTATAACAAAAAGATTTGAGAAATGATTTTGCATTTGACAGCACTTTGTGTAATCAATTTCATTGTTTCCTCTCAATAGTGAGTCTCTCTTTGTATTTTGTGGACAATTCACACGACGACAGGGAAGAGGAAGCCACTTTAAAAATAGGAAAACCTGATTATAAAATCCCAATTGGTAGGGGAACTCTGGGTGAGAAAATTGACAAATATGACATGAACTTCCCCTTCCCTTCCTACAGCTCTGTCTTCCTTCTCCCCTGTCACAGATACAGAAAAAGCCCTCACCTCTGAACCCTGGTTCCTCCAGCTACTACCTTATCACCCTTTTCGCTTTCACATCTAAGCTCATTGAATTTTTTATTGACAAGAGCTCTATGAAGTTCCTCTCCTCCAATTCCATCCTCAAGCCTCACCATCTGGGTTCCATCCTTCGCACTGAACTGAAACCTCTCTTGCCGAAGTCTCTAATGACCTCTTCCTAACCAAAGCTCAGAATCAGTACTCCATCCTGATCCTCCTTAACCTGTCAGCTGCCTTTAACACCATCAACCTTTCTCTTCTTGAAATCTTGTCCTCCCTTGGCTTCCATAACTCTGTTCTCTCCTTGTTCTCCTATCTCTCAAGTCGTTCCTTCAGCTTGTCCTTCGGAGGATCCTCCTGAACACCCCTTCAGCTTTCTGTGGGGTTTCCTTGATCCATGTCTCTTCTCCCTCTTCACCTTATCCCTGGGTAATTTCATCCACAAACTCAAATTAAACTCTATCCTACCTCCTTCTGTTCAAATTAAAATCTACGCCTGTCTCTCTGACATCCCCTCACAGATGTCTAGCTGTCAGCTCAGGATCAACATGGCTAAAACAGAGCTCTTAATGTCCTCTCCACCCTCAAGCCTTCTCCCCTATCTCTGTTCTCTGTCACTGTAGACAACACCACCATTCTGCCTGTCACTCAAGCTCATAATCTGGGTTTCATCTTTGACTCAGACTTCTATACATCCTTACCACCAGGATATGTCTAATTCTTATTGAAGTTGTATGTGCTGTAATTGTAGCTGGGTCAGTTCCAGGATATTAGAGAGACAAGATGGGTGAGGCAACCTCTTTTATTGGACCACATCTGTTAGTGAGAGAGACAAGCTTCCGAGCCACACAGAGCTCTTGTAAGTTTTTGTAAGAGCTCTGTGTGGCTTGGAAGCTTGTCTCTCTCACCAACAGAAGTTGGCCCAATAAAAGATATTACCTCACTCACCTTGTCACTCTTATATCCTGAGATTGACCGGCTCTACAACTTCACTGCATGCAACAATGGAAGATACTGAATTTAACTGTCTGAAATGGAAACTCCGCAATAAGAAAAAGGAAGCAAAAACTTAACAGTGACGACTACTTCCTGAGCAAATGCAAGAAACAATACATCATCCCCAGGGGTCTCACTGTCTTTAACGGACTTCAGAGAAACTTACTGCACCTCACATACTCCAGAAGGGACCACCTCAAACAGGAAATCATCACATGCTCCCCACACACTGGAAAAAAAACAAACCCAGGAAGATTACTTGGAAGTCATTAAAGAAATCTAAAACATCGATCAAAAAAACCTGACAACAGCCATCCAGCACAAAAACAAAAAGTGGAACCAACTATAACTACTCCACATCCCACAGAATACCACCTCTAGGAGAAAGCATGGCACCGATACCCGCCACATGGACACTACATGACACCCAAACATCATCAATTTATCAAGACTACCCCCCACTGGAGCTGAATTATCTGTACTATCTAACACCGTGTTTTTCAAAGTACGGTTTGCAACCCAGTACTGGGTCGCAGAATGTCAGCCACAGGGTCTCCTTGCTTATTCAGATTATAATGATCTGTGCTTTGCAGCACTCTAAATGGCAGCACAGCAGGGACCTGGAGAGGAGAGAGGTAGGGGGTGGGGAGGAACTGGGTAGTGGAGCAAGTTGGGGTTTGCAGGGCTGCTGCGGGCCTCTCCCCCAGCCCCAGAGCTTGCTGCTGCTGGCAGGGAGAAAGGGATCCTCCCCCGGAACTCTGTGCAGAGGGGGAGAGAGGCCCTTCCCCCGGAGCTAGCTGCTGCCGACGGGGAGAGGGCTGGATGGAGTCCTCTGGTCCCAGCCCTGCAGCAGCCTGCCTGCACCCCGAAGTCCTCATCCCTGGCACCCACTCCAGAGACCACATCGCCAGCCAGAGCCCTCACCCTCCGCATCCCAAACCTCTGCCCTACCCCTGAGCCCCCTCCTGCACCCTGAACCCCTCATCCCTAGCTCCACCCTAGAGCCCTCACCCCCGAACCTCACCCTCTGCCCTACCCTGTGCCACCTCCCTCACCGCAAACCCCTCAGCCCCACCCCATTAATTTTGTTATGTGCACCAATATGGGGTGATTTGTCACACAGGAACTTAACTTATCAGGTCAGGTTCTCAGCAGGTCAACCACCTTGAACGATAAAGCACAACTGACATTGTATTTGGTTGCATATCGTGTGGCAAAAGTGAAAATGGCCCATACAGTTGCTGGGAAAAGTTGTTCTTCCAGCATCTGTAGATATGGTGCAGACAATTTTTGATGAGAAGTCTGCTGAAAAATGGAAAAGTATTCCTCTCAGTGATAGCACAGTGTCTCGGCGAATACATGATATTGCAGAAAATTGGAAGCTCAACTGGTAGCGCGGTTACAGTTGGGTATTTTGCTTTTACAACTTGACGAAAGTACTGATATTTTGGATTGCGCAATGCTGTTAGTTTATGTGAGGTACATATCGCAAGATGATTTTAAGGAGGATTTGCTGTGTTGTCTGACCCTACCAACAAATACAGTGGGGGCACAGATGTTTGATGCACTGAATGACTGCGTAGTTGGAAATACAAACTGGAATGGGGTAACTGTAAAGGAATAACAAGTGACAGTTCAGCAAATATGACCGGAAAGAACAGTGTAGTTGTGAAAAAAAATCTGAGGCAACTGGTAATGACATTGTTTGGAATCACAATTGTTTCACTCACCGTGAAGCTTTGGCGTCCAGGGGTATTCCTCCTGATCTTATGGCAGTACTGAAGAAAGCAGTCAAAATCGTAAGCTTCATTAAAGGGAGCTCACTTAACAGCAGGCTTTTAGAAGCACTATTCTCAGACATGGGAGCGGAACACATGCATTTACTGGTTCACGTTGAAGCAAGGTGGCTGTTGCAGGGCAGAGTGCTTACCAGGGTGTATGAACTCAAGAATGAGATTCATGTTTTTTTGGTGAAAGAGTCTAACGTGGCAACTTTGTCAGTGCCAGTTGGTTAATAAAGTTGTCATATCTTGCTGACGTTTTCTCAGTTTTAAATGAACTAAACTTGAAGTTACAAAGAAGATGCAATGATTTGTTTCGATATTGTGAAAAGATTCAAGTAATTTAAAAGTCATTGGCACTATGGCAAGCACATCTGAAAAGTAATGGGCCTAGCTACTACATGTTCCCAGCACTATTACAACACACTGAGGAGAGTAACACCCAGTGAGGAAAAAGTTTTCATTTCATTCACTATCATACAGTTACATCTCGCTGTTCGTTCTGTCTGTCTCTCTTAGTCGCTATTTCCCAATAAACAAGTATGAATATTTGAATAAAAAACCCTGGGTGAAAGATCCATTTGCTTTAGAAAACCCTGAGGCAACAATGGAGTTAAAACTGATGCCTGAGCAAGAGAATGAACTGCTGCATCTCACCTGTGATAACACTCTGAAAACACGGCACAAGTCCATAAACTTGTCATCATTTTGGATCAGTGTTTCCAAAGAATATCCACTGCTAAGTAAAGTAAGTGTGCTCTTGTTGCTGCCTTTCACTCACAATAACCTACATGTGTGAAGTGGGCTTTTCAACTATGACAAGATTAAAAAAAAAAAGAACCCTACTGAACAGTGAACCTGATATGCGGGTAGCCCTTCCATCCTGTGATCCTGTCTTGAATGAGATCATGAGGAACAAACAGGCCCACCAGTCAAATTAATTAAGTGAAACTCAACCTCATCGCCTTTGTAGTGTTTTGTTTAAAAGTAAATGGCTTTGTCTGGTGTTTAGTTATGTAAAGTGGGTTAAGCTGGAATGTATTGCAATATTATGATTTTATGAAAACTGTAGTCAAAAGATAAAATTATGTTGGGTCACAGGCATCAAAAATTTTCTTCAACTGGGTCATGAGAAAAGAAGTTTGAAACCCACTGCTCTAAGGGACTGAACTCCTGATACCATACTAACGTTGAGAAGCAGAAGAATTTTTCCGCCATCTCCACCTCAAAGAATTCTTTCACAACAACGACAACACCACTCACAATTACCACATCCCTACTGACAATCATAAGAAAAAAGAATCATCTGACTGGACACCATCGAACGGACAAAACCGCACTCTTGATCATTACATTGATGGCTTCTGGAAAAAAACTGACTGTGAACCCAGACTGAAAGAAGAGCTCTGTGTGGCTCAAAAGCTCGTCTCTCTCACAGACAGAAGTTGGTCCAATAAAAGTTGGTCCACCTTTGTCTAAATCTTACTGATGTTTTCTTCATAACATATCTAAGATACGGCCTTTCCTGTTTATCCACACAGCTAAAACGATCATTCAGGCTCTCCTCATCTCGTGTCTCAGTTACTGTAGTATCTCTTTCTCTGGCCTTGACAAATGCAGTCTTGCCTTACTCACATCCATTCATAATTTCTGCTGCAAAGATCATATTCTTAGCCCTTTGCTTTGGCTATGTGACTTCTCTCTTTGCATCTCTCCACTGGCTCATCCTTCTGTATGGCATCAAATATAAGCTACTTGTCTTCACTTTCAAGGCATTTCATGGTGTGCATATCCTCTCCCTACATATCTCTCATTCACTATCAAGATGTCAACTCCTGCCTCTGATTGGCCAACAATACCAGTCTCCGTCACCCCTTCGACAGATTTTCAAACAAGCACCTTCATGCTTTTTCACATGCTGTCCCTTGCACAAACAGGCTGCTGGGGTGCTGAAACCACAGCCTGTCATGTTGAGCAATGTTGTCTCCCTGTTTTGCTTGTACTCCCCTGTCTCTATGCACTTGTCTTCTCTTGCCTTATACTTAGATTGTAAGCTCTCTGAGGCAGGGACCATCTTTTTGTCCTTTGCACAGTGGGGTCCTGATTCATGACTTGGGCTGCTATGCGCTACATTAATCCAGATAATAAATGTATTTGAAATTAACTTTATTTTTTTTAAACTGTCTATTTTTAAGTTGACTGTATTACTTTTAGTTTTGTGAAATGATTAGGAAGTAATGCATAGTTAATATTAAATAATGAATATTAAGGTCCTAAATTATTTGATGACACTTACATTTTAAGGTCCAATATTTCATGACCTGACCATGCTAGAAATATTTTGGCAGACTGGTTCTTCTAAGAACTAGTCCTGGATTAATAATCAGAAAGAAAACTTTTCAATCCCTGCAGTGCTGTGAATAACCCTTCTCTAGCTGTGAATATTAAGTTTTGCTGAGTTTCCCCTCGCTTTATCAAACAAAATCTTTTGAATAGCAGAAACATGCCTAAATCCTAGACTGTGACACCATATTATCATAAACTGTTTCTTGTCCTTCTGCTGCAATCTTTTTTTAAGTGTCCTAGAGAATACCTTCTCAATTCAGAATACATCAAATAAACAAAGCAAGAAAAACCTAATTAAAGTATTCCTGAACCTTTGGTCCAGCACAGAAAGCTCTCATACCTATTCAGCAAAGTATGGCATTTGTATAAAGAATTACCCCCCACACGCCTCCCTTTTTGGGCAGAGGGAGGGTACCGCTATTATATGTTATCCAGTCAGGGGCAGTTACCCTATTTTTTTAATCTAAAATCACAGTACATTTTAATTACTCTGAACAGCTAACCTGCTTTATTGGTTTTCACTAATGTGGCTTCGTGGATATTTTTCTTTCAGTTTCTTTATTGTTTTGATATTTTGCATTAGGCGTAGTGCTGTTAAATGCTACATTTATAGTTCCCTTGAAGTTACCAGATTAAATGTAGTGTCTGTGAGACAAGACACCATTATTTTAAAAAAGCATGTTAATTAGGGATGTACTTGTTCTGACTTCATTGGCAGAACAGTGAGGAGAGCATTTGAAACCCAAGCCTAGAGCACGGGGAAACCATTATAACACTGCAAGTCAGTGCAGGGATATGGTATTATCACAGTGCACCATTTGTTTTCCCAGAGGTATTCAGGCTATTTAATAGGTTGTGTTCTGAATGAAGACAGTACCTGAATTACTCTGCCTACCATTGGAATACTGCTATCTTTAGGTTCATGTTAGTTGCAACATTACAAAATAATTTAGAGTAGAAAATGAAGAATGTGCATACAGTTGAAACTACAAGGGAAAATTAGGTGGAGTGTGAACACCACAATTGGAATTTGTCATGGATACTTGGGCTGTCCCCATTACTTTAAAGAAAAGTAAGAACTTAAACAAATGTAGGTGTCCCAGACCTGGAAGATAGCTTCTGCAGTGCTCCATAACACCTGGGTGTTGTATTAATTCAGTACTGATGAAAAGATAGAGTGCTACATACTTAACGAGCAACACTGCTTCTACACTCCCTGGGTATTTACTGTAGCCCTAGTATTCAAGTAAAAACATACATTTTCTTCTTGTTTTACGTATGTGATGCCACGGTTAATGCATATGTAGGCCAATGGTGAATTCCAAAATGAATTTTGGCAGCATCTAACACTACCACCAATTTTGTATCTTATTTTTTATTTCTCTTACAGCAAGGTAAAGAGAGTGAGTCATGTTGGTTGGTGGCATGTTATAGATTTGATTTCAAAATTTTAAGGTGTTAAGTGCACTTTTTGGTCATATTGTAGAAAAGTACAAGCAAACTCATAAGTGAACATTTATGAATTTTATGTTCACCATGTCTGCATTTTTTAAATGGAAAATATAAAAATTAAATGACACCACTGAACCGTCAGAAGTCATTAGCGAAGCACTTGGAACTGGAGTTTGGTAAAGTGCTATACCAGTTTTTGACAGCAGTAGCCTCTTCTGCAAGCACAGAAAGAATATTTTTTCAAAGCTGAGAGACTGACTGACTGGGAGTTGAAAAAGCAGGAAAACTAATCTGTTCTCTTCCGGTCTATGACTAAAAATGAGGAGGAAGGCATCAGTTTAAAAATCTGAAGGACTGCCTAAGTAACCTAGAAGACTGTTTGTCTCATTTTCAAGAGACTCAGGCAAGTAGGAACTTTAGTTTCAATCACTTTCATTTGGCATATTAGCAAATTTTCCCAAGCTAACCTGAAATACTCCGGTCAGTTCACTGACTACACTTAATCTCTCAGTTCCTTTGATAATTAGCTTAGTTGTAAATATGAAACATTGATTTGATAAGAGAAGTTTGTGAATTCAAAATATTTAATGGTATTTTGTTTCATAAAAATAAGTTATACATTTTGTGTTTTAAATTCCAGTTACCATTCTAACCTAGCTGGACACAAATCATGAACAAAAAGTTAATTATGTAATAAATAAGCACTGTATCATTCATCATTTTCTAACATATTAAAAATGTACAATTAATAAGAATCTGAAATATTAAGCTATATAATTGCTTAAATAAATGTATATAGTTATAAGTTACCCTCCTAGGTAGCAAAAAGATGTATCAAATCTGGTGTAAAGGCTCTATTTAGTTGTGAATCAACATGTTCTTCTTCGAGTGCTTGCTCATGTCCATTCCGTACTAGGTGTGTGGGGGGGGTGTGTGTTGCGTGGACAGTTGATGGAGATTTTTCCCTCAGTGATCTCCATAGGACTGGCTCTAGCACCCTCTGGAGCCAGTCCCGCACCCTCTCAGTTCCTCCTTACTGCCTGTGATGGTTGCCTGGAGTGATCCTTCTTGCTTTTGCAAGGCTTCTTTCCCAGTGGTTTGGACTTTTCTGTCGTATATTGTATACTTAGCGCAGTTACTGTATATAATTCTGTTAGTGTACATAGTAGTGTTAATAGTTGTCCCTGTCAGAGGGACATTTGCCCCCAGGGGCTGGGCATGCCCCAGTCCCCAGCTTCAAGCCATTTACCTCCCATGGCAAGCTGATGCCAGTGAGTAACCCACACTCTAGTTGTCTAAAGTGCCTCGGGGAAACTCAGATTAAAGAGAAGTGTCAGATCTGCAGAGGCTTTAGACAACACACTCAAAATGACAGGGACATTTGTCTAAAGGCCTTACTCATGGAAGCAGCCCTTAGACCAGTCTTGGAGCTGAGCCACTCTGAATTGGTGCTGAGCACTTCAGCTTCAGTGCAAAATGCTCCATGAGCACAGCACCATTCTCCACCCCCCAGTGCTGAGGAAAAAGCATAAGAATAAGAGCACAGAGAGATGGCGCTCTTTGGTGCAGAAGAGGGACAAGCAGGGAATGACCAGCGTAGTGACACCTGTGCCGGAACACTCGTCCTCCCCAGAGCCACTGTTGGCTCCGGAAACTCTGCCTAGAGTACCGAGTCCGATCTGGAACCTGCCTCCAACTCCTGGGAGTGGCTGTGGACTGCAGACACCTGTGGACCCCTTCAACCGTGGAGGCTTTCCAGGTGGCAAAGGACCTGATGTCCCTCTTGATCCTGCTGATCCCTCACTGCCCACTGCCAGCCAAGGCAACCAGGGATAGAAGGAAACAAGGGGTGGGGAGCTCAACAGCAGCACTGTGCGGGACAAGCCCTCTATGGTCCCGATATAGCAATCTCCGGCCTGTCGCCGGTCCCTGGTTCCTCAAGTGAGTTCTGTGCAGCCGTGGTCTTCAAGGGAAGAATCCACTTAGGTGGAGCAAATGATTTTTCCTTTGGACTCCAAAGACCTACTGGTACCCAGCCTACACACTGGACTTCAGTACCGGCCCCCCGGCCAATGCAGTGACGGTATTGAAACCCATGTGGGTTTGCCCTGGTACTGGGCCTTCCTTCTCACAGCTCATACTTGGTGCCATCCGAGAGGCGAGTCACTGTTTTGTCCCATCTGGCACCAGACCCTGACTCCAGTATTGACCCTGGTGCCAATGCCCAAGAAATGGCCCCAATGGATGTGGTGCAGGTGGAGGAAGAGGAGGCAGCCCTTGTCATCCCCGGACGAGGCAGTTGCAGGCCCTCGTACTCTGCTCCCGCCAGATGACTTCATGGCCCACCAAGAGCTCCTGAAAAGGGGTCACCATGAACTTGGGACTGGAAGTCAAGGAGTCTGCGCACAGCCTAATTGACATCCTGGCTGTGGTGACTTCCTCCAGAACGGCCCTGCCCATTAACAAAGCAGTGATGGGACTGTCAGGGTACTATCGCAGATTTTCTTCTCTTCCCCCCCCCCCCCCCTTCGGTTCCCCCCCCTCCCATCTCAAATAGGACTGAGAAGAAGTATTATGTCCCAGCCAGTGAGTTTGAGTACCTTTACTTGCACCACTCCCTTCGGGGTCCCTGGTAACGTTGGTGGCGAATGAGCGGGACAGATGGGGCAGTTGAGTGCCAATCCTAAAAGCAAAGAGGCCAAGAGAGTGGACCTGTTCAGATGCAAGGCTTATTCAATAGACAGGCTCCAGTAACATATCTCCAACCAGCAGGCTGTACTGTGGAAGTACAATTTTAACCTGTGGGACCTATTGTCCAAATTTAAGGATTCCCTGCTGCAGGAGCCAAGGCAGAAGTTCACGGACATCCTAAAGGAGGTCAGGCAATGGCCAGGACCTCCCTCCAGGCGGCTCTGGATGCAGCTGACTCAGCAGCCAGGCCTGTGGCATCAGCGATCACCCTGAGGTGCTGTTTGTGGCTTCAGTAATCGGGCCTCCTGTACAAAGTGCAGCAGTCCATCCAAGACCTCCCCTTTGAGGTACCTCCCTGTTCTCTGAACAGATAGACTCTAAGCTTCGTGGCCTCAAGGATTCAAAGGCTGTCCTTCATTTCTTGGGCCTTTACACGCCTCCTGCCTCCAGGAAGCCTTTTAGGCCTCAGCAGCCTCACACAGGTTCATAGCACCTCTGATGCAGGAGCCCTACAAAGGAAAAGGGAAGGGTTAAGTGATGCCAACTCCTCCCTTCTGCCTCAGCCTCCCAGTCAGACTTGCATAGATATCCCAGTGGGGCCAGGCAGGACTTTGGAAGGTATGCCCGAGGACAGTAAACCAGTCTTGTTGCCAGATCTATCCCACCTTTTGCTTTTGGACTGCCTGTCATCCTTCAGCCCAGCATGGTCATATATAACAGACTGTTGAGTACTCAGCACTATAACAGTCAATTACACCCTCCAATTTTCATCCACCCCACCTTCGTACCCCTTCAGGGACCCTTCTCACAAGCAACTTCTCTTCCAGGAGGTGCAATCCCTCATCTGTGTGGGGGCCATAAAGGAGGTTCCTTGAGACTTGAGTGGGAAGGGGTTTTACTCCCGATTATTTCCTAATCCCAAAGGCCCATCCTGGACCCACATTGCCTCAACAAATCTCTCAAGAAACCAAGGTTCTGCATGGTCTCCCTGGCCTCCCTAATTCTCTCCGTGTTTCCAGGAGGCTGGTACACCAGCCTCTATTTAAAGGATGTGTATTTCCATATCTCCATCTTCCACAGTCACAGGAGATTTCTCAGGTTTGTAGTGGGGCAACGCCTCTACCAATTCACCGTGCCTCCCTATGGCCTGTTGGAATCCCCATAGGTCTTCCCGAAGTGTATGACGGTGGTAGCAGCCTTCCTCAGACGTTGAGGTATGCAAGTCTACCCATACCTTGATGACTGGCTGATCAAAGTTTGCTCACCGGCTCAGGTCTAGCACAGGATTAGTACAGTTAAGGCTAACTTTCAGGTACTGGGTCTGTTGATGAGTGAGCATAAGTCAACTCTGGTCCTGGTTCAGAGAATAGAGTTCATAGATGCAGTGCTCGACTTGCCCCAGGCCAAGGCCTACTTACCGGAGGCCAAATTGCAAGCCATGTTTGACCTGATCTCCGAGGTCACAACCCACCCACTAATGACTGCTCGGTCTGCCTCAGTGTTGGGTCACATGGTGGCATGTACCTATGTGTTGCAGTATGCAAGCGTACTCCTCAGACCCTCACAGATGTGGCTGGCATCAGTCTACTCCCCAAGCAGACGCCACTTGGACTCGATGCTCATGATTCTGCCTCTGGTCCTCGCTTCACTGACCTGGTGGATAGACCCAGGGTCCATAATGAAAGGGGTACCTTTTTCTGCTCCTCATTAATCGGTAATCTTACTCTTGGATGCCTCAGACCTGGAGTGGGGAGCCCACCTCAACAGTCTCAGGACTCAGGGCCTCTTGTCTCAGGAAGGACTCTTCCTGCATGTAAATGTCAGGGAACTTAGGGCGATGCTCTTGGCTTGCCAGGTGTTCCTTCCCCACATCTCAGGCAAAATGATGCAGGTCTTGAGGGACAGCACTGCATCAATGTTTTATATCAAGAATCAAGGAGGGGCTCGATCTTCAGCCTTGTACCAGAAGGCCCTCTGGCTGTGGGACTTCTGCATGAAACATGTCATTCGCCTTGAGGTGTCTCATCTCCCGAGGGCCCGAAACGCACTGGTGGATCGCTTCATCAGATCCTTTTCCTTTCACCATGAGTGGTTTCTTCACCTGGTGGTTGTCAGTGTCATCTTCCAAAAGTGGGCTCCTCCTCGGGTTAAACCTGTTCACCACCAGACATGACAGGAAATGCTATCCGTTCCGTTTGCAGCATGGACTCCCTCTCCAATACCTTCCTGCTCCCATGGACATACCGCTTAGTATATACCTTCCCACCTATCCCCTTGGTTCACAAGGTCCTCCCAAAAATCAAACAGGACAAGGCAGAGGTTATCCTGATAGCTCCTGTGTGACCACGCCAGCATTGGCTTGGTATGCTTCTGAACCTCTCATGGCAGCTCCACTCATGCTCCCACTCCTCCTGGATTTGGTTTCATAAGACTATGGACAGTTGCTTCATCCAAATCTCACCTCCTTGCACCTGACGGCATTGAGAGGGACGGGATTGCTGTGTTGCTGAACGCTAAAGAGTAGGCATGCTTGGAACAGGTTCGACAATTCTTATTAGGTAGCAGAAAGCCTTCCACCAGGGCTACCATCTTGGCAAAGTGGAAACATTTCACTTATTGGGCCCCTGAAAGGAGAATTTCTCCATCCAGATCTTCTCTGCAGTCTATCTTGGACTATCTGCTCTACCTAATGTATCAAGGTCTAGCTTTTTCATCTCTTAAGGTTCGCTTGGCAGCCATCTCAGCCTTCCACTCTTCAGTGAATGGTAGATCAGTGTTCTCCCATGAGATGACAGTCAGGTTTCTCAAGGGACTGGAAAAATTCTACCCTCAGGTTCATGATCCAATCCCCCATGGAACTTTAAACCTGGTCCTGTCAAGGCTCATGGGGCCTCCCTTCAAGCCGTTAGCATTGTGCCCCATATTGCTTCTCTCTTGGAAGGTCGCCTTCCTGGTGGCGATCACCTCAGCCAGAAGGGTCTCTGAGATTAAAGCCCTGATGTCAGAACCCCTTTATACCATGTTCTTCAAGGACAAGGTCCAGCTGTGCCCCCAACTGGCCTTCCTAGCAAAGGTGGTGTCGCAATACCGCTGGGGCAAATGTTCCTTGACAACAGGGACAACTACTAACAGAATTTTATACAGTAACTGCACTAACTATACAATATATGACAGTCAAGTCAAAACCACTGGGAAAGAAGCCTTGCAAGAGCAAGAGGGATTATTCCAGGCAACCATCACAGGCGGTAAGGAGGAACTGAGAGGGTGCGGGGCCGGCTCCAGAGGGTGCTAGAGCCGGTCCTACGGAACCCATTGAAGGAAAAATCTCTAGCTGTATATGTGACACCACAACAACTAGGACACTTTTCTTCCTGTCTTCTTTCCAAAACCTCACAAGACTGCTGAGGAACATCTGTTTCCTACATTGGACGTTAGGCGAGCCCTCGCCTTCTATACTGAGAGAACTAAGCCCTTCTGCAAGCTCTGTAACAGTAGCAGAAAGGATGGGATGTGTCATCCCAAAGAATCTCGTCCTGCATAACTGCCTGTATCTGAGCTTGCTTTGAGCAGGCAAAAAATTTCACCTCTGGCCGTTGTGACTCTCATGGAGTGAGCAGCCTAGGCTTCAGCAGCAGCATTCCTCTTGCAGGTACCAATCTAAGACCTCTGCAGAGCTGCAACATGGTCATCGGTTCATACCTTCACGTCCCACTATTCCGTCACACTAAAAGGCCAGAGAAATGGCTACCCCCTAACCGTAGCACAACCTCACTCCTTACCCCTCCCATGGAATACAAAAGAGGTGGGATGAAGACCCCAGACTCATGATCCCCAAAACTGAACATGACCATAAGTTGTAAGGGGTGGGACTGTGGGTGTGCATTTCAGGTATAATTATGCTTGCTGAGGAGGAGGGGACGGTACACTGGGAAACAAGGCTCTGCAGCATCAGAGTCATGGTATATGTGCTTGCTGGAAACTAACCCCAATAAACATGATGTTGCCTGCACTTCGGCTTCTGGTCTTCTGCGTGACAAGAACCGGGGGAGAAGGTGAAGGGAAAGCCCTCTAACAAGTCACCCAACATGGAATGGACATGAGCAAGCATTCGAAGAAGAAAAAACAGTTACTAATCTTTTGTAACTGTTGTTCTTCAAGGTTTGTTGCTCATGTCCATTCCATGACCCACCTTTCTACCACTCTTACCCACCGGCAAGAAGGAGCTGGCAGTGCCTCTTATACCAGAGCATATGCGTGTGGCTCCAGAGGCGCTAGAGCCAGACCTACAGACACCACAGAGGGAAAAATCTCCGGCAACTGTGCACACGGTGCGCACACTCCTCGCATGGAATGGACATCTCGAAGAACAATAGTTACAAAAGGTGTTTTTAATGGTTATATCGGCTACCTTTCTTTAGAAAACAACTGAAGTGCACATAGAAAAGTTGATTAGAATTGCTGATTTTAACTTGTCTTGATTTAAACCAATCCACCATACTTTTGAGTTAGAGAATCGTTTTAAATGTTTATGGTAGTTTGTGCATGGTTTTGATTTTTCTGTGTAGTTGTTTGAGAGGGGGATATCATTTAAGTTTGCTATGACTGTTGGCTATGTGACCAAATTTTTTCTACTGTGACATTCCTTCGGATCCCCTTTTCACAGAAACTATATCACTCGAAGTCAATAGGTATGATCCCTTCTTTTGTGCAGACTGGATGAATTATTGTAGAAGGCTGAAATTTGTTTTCTGTGTTTATTTTTCATGATAAATTATTGTTTTGACTGACAACAGTGTTCTGGCACTGCAAACCAATCCAAAGAACAGGGTCCATTATTATGGATATGTTTCCTGATGCTTAACAAACCCTTTGAATGTGCTGACATTGATGAGAGTGACAACTATTTACTTTTCTTTGATCCCATTCAGTCCCATTGTTCAGGAACCCGAGAAGCATATAGCATGATTACATTACCCTTATACTAAATGCTTACTAGAGTCTTTCATCTTCCCTTTATTTAATTAATGCTATTTTCCTTGATAATGTTTCTGAAGTAGAATCGGAGTATGCATGTGTATTTTTAGAGCACTCTGAAGTATTGGTTCTTAAATTAAAAAATTGTTACCTTGAACCACTCAATCACTTTGACATCCGGCTTCCTGCAGATGCTCTGTGATTGCAACAGGGAGCTAGTCCTGCTGTACATGCACAAACATTGTTTTCTGGTTCAGCAGTTTGATTGAGCCACAAATAGTAGATTTAGAGTTTACCCAAAGGGGCAGTGGATACCAGACATCAGCTGAGGTCAATCCCAAGCAGTTGTTATCAGTTTGGGGAGGATTAGTTTGAGCCCCATGTGTGCCCCCCAAAATAGTAATAAAAACCTTAAAATGTTGATGTGCTTTTTTTTAAAGGGGAGGGGTGCAGAGTTGTATCTTAGAACCTCTTGCTCAAACAAATTCAATTTTTTACTACTAACCCTACTCCAGATCTCCATGAGCCAGAACAACTTTCAAGAGAATCCACCTAAGCATGTGGATTTTATAGCAGTTAGAACAATAAGCTGTTAAACCGTTCGCTAGTCTCAACCTTGTCTATAGTTGTGCTACACCCCCCTATAATCAAGCTTTGCAGACAAAATCCAAATATGCAGTAATCCCTTTAGAAAGTGTTAAAATGACACTATTCAGTAGTGTGACTTTCCTTAAAACATCATCAGCAAATGTGCTGCTTGAATAGTTCACCTCCAGCCCTGAAATTTATTATGGTTGGCATGTTTGATGCATGATTATTAGATTATGTCATTGCAGCAGCCTCTTCAAGTGTTCGGCATCTAGCCTGGTACTTTGAGTTGAGAATATTGGCAAGAAAGTAAGGTGGAGTAAGTGCTTGATCTCATTTGATTCTTTGTCTGCAATTTAACTTTGTTCTTGGGTATTTTTCTTCATGGTCTCATTGACATGTCTCTGCATTATGGTAGAATGCAAGTAAAACAGAGGAAGGGACATACAATTCTCCCCCAAGGAGTTCAGTCACAAATTTAATTAACGCATTATTTTTTTTAACAAGTGTAATCAGCTTGGAAGCATGTCCTCTGGAATGGTAGCCGAAGCATGAAGGGGCACACGAATGTTTAGCATATCTGCTATGTAAATACCTTACAATGCACTACAAAAGTGCCATGCAAATGCCTGTTCTCACTTTCTGGTGACATTGTAAATAAGAAGAGGGCAGCATTATCTCCTGTAAATGTAAACAAGCTTGTTAGTCCTACTTCTTGTTCAGCCAATCGCGAAGACAGAGTGGACTTGTAAAACTTCAGAGCCTACATTGTTTTGATTTTGAGTGTAGTTATGTAACAAATCTACAT
This sequence comes from Caretta caretta, assembly GCF_965140235.1. Lineage (NCBI taxonomy): Eukaryota > Metazoa > Chordata > Testudines > Cheloniidae > Caretta > Caretta caretta. The sequence goes on from NC_134208.1 coordinate 172,057,773, forward strand.
TTGTAAGTTGCACTTTCATGACAAAGAGATTGCAGTACGATACTTGTATGAGGTGAATTGAAAAATACTTTTATCATTTTTACAGTGCAAATATTTGTAATAAAAATAATATACTTTGATTTCAGTTATAACACAGAATACAATATATATGAAAATGTAGAAAAACATCCAAAATATTTAATCAATTTCAATTGGTATTCTGTTTAACAGTGTGATTAAATCTGTGATTAATTGCAATTAATTTTTTTGTGATTTTTTTTTTTTGTGTTTAGTTAACTGATTAATCCACAGCCCTAGTTATAGTATATATCTTCTACATTTCTCTTTAGTCTGATGTTGACTACTTTGGCTGAGATAGATGCGTCTATTTTGTCATGATTTTCCTCACAAATTATCATCAGAGTAGGGCAGTTAATAAATAAATCAAAACAGTCAACCACTGAATTCCATCATACATCTTGGGGGAGAATTAGTTTGGATCCTCTTGCTCTCATCTGTGAATTTGACGCAAAGTGGGTGTAACGAAAATATTTTGCAATTTCAACGTTTTCCTTTGTTCTTGAAATTGTACTTAAGTCTTTGCCTAAAAGATGCATCAGAGGAGCACTATATATGTTAAAGATTCAGGTTGCCTTCATTGTCATCTTGTAAATTTCTTCTCATCTTTGTTACGTTTGCAGAATTGTCTGTGACAAAGCAACGCATTTGATGCTTGAATTTTGGTTCACAGTTTGTTATAGCTTTTACTGCTTCTAATTTTAAGAATTCTGTTATATGGGCATTTCCTGATGTATCTGTTTCTGTGAGATAGACAGCCGTATCTTCTGTCGTCACACAAGTACGTATTATTGTGTACATTGCTCCACCCATCAAGACTCTGATTAACGGTTTTTTCCCTTCAGTGTTTTTTGCCCGTTGTTTGTATGAGAAGGAAATCACTGTGTATCCAGTAATGTCTCTTCTGCTGGGTGGAATGTAGTCTGGTTTTAATAATTGAACTAATTCAATGAAATATTTTGTTCTAAACAAGGCAAAAGGAGAATTTGTTGCATAAATGAACTGAGCAATCATTTCATCTATGGAGTATTGCTGGACTTTGCTGGTCTTGATTATGAACTCATCCATGGTTTTACTGGATGATGGAAAAAAATGATACAGGTCATTTACTGCCTTGGGTAGAGACACAAGGTGGGTGAGGTAATATCTTTTATTGGACTAACTTCTGTTGGTGAGAGAGACAAGGTCTACAGCTACATGGATCTCTTCCTCAGGTCTGTGAAAGGTACTCGGAGTGTCACAGCTAAATACAAGGTGGAACAGATAGTTTAGCTTAAGTAGTTAGCACATATTGTAAGGGACCATTCAAGGTGAAGTGATACTTTATATCTGATCTATCAGTTCTCTTCAAAGGAAGCCTGCTCAACACTTCCAAAAGATGAGCCTAAGAGCTACGGATGTAAAATGTTAACTGGTTAACCAATAAGCATTAGTCTTACCAGTGAACCCACCTTAACCGTTAACCCCTAGGCCGGCTGGCCCCAGCAGTCCTGCGCCGGCCGGCCAGTTTCCCACCCCAGCGGCCCCACGCCAGCCGGAGCAGTCCCGGCCCCAGACGTGCCCCCTGGCTGGCCAGCCCTTTAATCAGTTAACTGTTTAAATGATAAAAATATTTCATTTAAACGGTTAATTTTTAAAATGATATTTACATCCCTACTAGGAGCTTAAATTCATAACTTTGATCGACACTAAAAATCATGGTTGTAATAAAGACCCTGGATTTATGGCTTATTACAACAGTCTAACCACTAATCCCCCTTTTTGTCCTATGACTACAGGGCTGTTAACAGGCTACTTCACCTTGAATGGTTTTATAGGGAAAATAATAAACCATAAAGATTATCTCAATCTTTTTAAAGCCTTATCTCTAGCAACATACCAAACAGCTTAAAAAAAGCCCCCACATTTTTTCAATGTTAAAATTCATAATGCCTAATAAAAGCTTAATTTTAAACAGGAAATCTTCACCTAGGATGTTAGTTTTTCATTGATTAGTATAATCAATTTCAGAGGTCCAGCAGTAATTGATAAATACTCCCTGTGATGGGGCGGACTGGCCCTGCACAGGGAATGAGAGGGTCAACCCTTCCCTGCTGGCAGAGGAAGCCATGCCCCTGAGGCTCTGCTGGGTATGCTCCAACAGAGTCAAGTATAAAAGCCTGCAGACCTGCTCTGTCAGAGCTGGCGGCTGAGGAAGGAGGACACCCAGCAGAAGCTCCAGCCCAGGAGCAGTGGCGACTCGTACAGGAGGGAGCTGAGGGGCCAGGAAGTGGGACCAGAGACTGGCAGCTGTGGGAACCCCAGGGAGTCCCAGGGGCTGAGTAACCTGAAGACCCTGGTGCCACAGGGACTGTTATGTTTGGAGAACTGGTAGGAAGTGACCCAGGAAAGGGAAGGGAGTGGTATCTCCCACCACTCTGAGGGCAGCGTGTTGCGGTAGGATTCCCCGCCGACCTGGGGCGGATCACGCTATCAGTGACAGGGCCCTGGGTTGGAGCCCGGTGAAGATGGGTGGGCCTGGGCTCCCCTACCGGGGGGTCTCTAACCCTCCCCCCTCTTTTTCGGATGACATAGTTCACCGACTCCTCCCTTACCTCAAAGGAGATAGATGAACTCCGGCCACTGGGCCGCACTATCCTACGAGGGGAAGAGGACTTAAAGGGATTCTGGCCCTTAGGCCACACTGCTTTAGGAGCGGACTATAGAGACTCCAGCTGCTAGGCCGTGCTATCCCACCAGGGGAAGAAGATTTAGAGGGACTCTGGCCATTGGGCCATACAGCCCTGACTACCAGGGAGGTTGTAGAACCGGCGTAGAAGCCGGGAGGTACAAAACCCGCCACACTCCCACAACAAACTAGCATACCAGTTATATTTTGAACACAAATATTTTGCAGTTCATAGGTAAGTAATCCACCCAAACCCCAAATTTCTGACAATAATCTAAGTTATTTCCTAGCATAGTAAGATGTGGTAGGCAGTGCACCAGGATGGTGCAAAAATAAGTTTACTAACCAGTTGAACAAGATTGTTCAGACATGTCCTCCTCATCATCATCTTCAAAGACATTGCTTTCTGAAGAGCATTTTTCTTAATGTTTCATTCTGACAATCAGGTCCTATATTTCTTTTCTGTACTGTTTACATTTGGCATGTGTTCCTTTTTTATCGAGAGTTACAGGAATATTCCCAAATAGGATCTTATTTACAGCCTGCAGCCATGGCAGGTTTTTTTGGTCCAGTTCCCAGATGTTGAAGTCAACACTAGAGGGGAAACAAGCAGGGAGAACTGGAAGATCTGGCACAGTCAAGGAATTATGGTGTGATTGGAATAGCAGAGTTTTGGTGGGATAACTCACATGACTGGAGTACTGTCATGGATGGATATAAACTGTTCAGGAAGGACAGGCAGGGCAGAAAACGTGGGGGTGTTGCACTGTATGTAAGAGAGCAGTATGACTGCTCAGAGTACAGGTATGAAACTGCAGAAAAACCTGGGAATCTGGGAGGCAGTGACCATGAGATGGTCGAGTTTGGGATCCTGACACAAAGAAGAAAGGAGAGCAGCAGAATACGTACCCTGGACTTCAGAAAAGCAGACTTTGACTCCCTCAGGGAACTGATGGGCAGGATCCTCTGGAAGAATAACATGAAGGGGAAAGGAGTCCAGGAGAGCTGGCTGTATTTTAAAGAATCCTTATTGAGGTTGCAGGAACAAACCATCCCGATGTGTAGAAAGAATAGTAAATATGGCAGGCGACCAGCTTGGCTTAACAGTGAAATCCTTGCTGATCTTAAACACAAAAAAGAAGCTTACAAGAAGTGGAAGATTGGACAAATGACCAGGGAGGAGTATAAAAATATTGCTCAGGCATGCAGGAGTGAAATCAGGAAGGCCAAATCACACTTGGAGTTGTAGCTAGCAAGAGATGTTGAGAGTAACGAGAAGGGTTTCTTCAGGTATGTTAGCAACAAGAAGAAAGTCAAGGAAAGCGTGGGCCCCTTACTGAATGAGGGAGGCAACCTAGTGACAGAGGATATGGAAAAAGCTAATGTACTCAGTCCTTTTTTTGCCTCTATCTTCACAAACAAGGTCAGCTCCCAGACTACTGCACTGGGCAGCACAGCATGGGGAGGAGGTGACCAGCCCTCTGTGGAGAAAGAAGTGGTTCGGGACTATTTAGAAAAGCTGGACGAGCACAAGTCCATGGGGCCAGATGTGCTGAATCCGAGGGTGCTAAAGGAGCTGGTGGATGTGATTGCAGAGCCATTGGCCATTATCTTTGAAAACTCATGGCGATCGGGGGAGGTCCTGGATGACTGAAAAAAGGCTAATGTAGTGCCCATCTTTAAAAAAGGGAAGAAGGAGGATCCGAGGAACTACAGGCCAGTCAGCCTCACCTCAGTCCCTGGAAAAATCATGGAGCAGGTTCTCAAGGGATCAATTTTGAAGCACTTAGAGGAGAGCAAAGTGATCTGGAATAGTCAGCATGGATTCTCCAAGGGCAAGTCATTCCTGACTAATCTAATTGCCCTCTATGATGAGATAACTGGCTCTGTGGATGAGGGGAAAGCAGTAGATGTGTTATTCCTTGACTTTAGCAAAGTTTTTGATACGGTCTCCCACGGTATTCTTGCCAGCAAGTTAAAGAAGTATGGGGTGGATGAATGGACTATAAGGTGGATAGAAAGCTGGCTAGATCGTCGGGCTCAAAGGGTAGTGATCAATGGCTCCATGTCTAGTTGGCAGCTGGTATCAAGTGGAGTGCCCCAAGGGTCGGTCCTGGGGCTGGTTTTGTTCAAATCTTCATTAATGATCTGGAGGATGGCGTGGATTACACCCTCAGCAAGTTTGCAGATGACACGAAACTGGGAGGAGTGGTGAATACGCTGGAGGGTAGGGATAGGATACAGAGGGACCTAGACAAATTAGAGGATTGGGCCAAAAGAAATCAGATGAGGTTCAACAAGGACAAGTGCAGAGTCCTGCACTTAGGACGGAAGAATCTCATGCACTGCTACAGGGTGGGGACCGACTGGCTAAGTGGCAGTTCTGCAGAAAAGGACCTAAGGGTTACAGTGGACAAGAAGCTGGATATGAGTCAAGTGGGCCCTTCTTGTCAAGAAGGCTAACGGCATTTTGGGCCGTATAAGTAGGGGCATTGCCAGCAGATTGAGCGACGTGATCGTTCACCTCTCTCTTCGACATTGGTGAGGCCTCATCTGGAGTACTGTGTCCAGTTTTGGGCCCCACACTACAAGAAGGATGTGGATAAATTGGAGAGAGTCCAGTGAAGGGCAACAAAAATGATTAGGGGACTGGAACACATGACTTATGAGGAGAGGCTGAGGGAACTGGGATGCTTTAGTCTGCAGAAGAGAAGAATGACGGGGGGATTTGATAGCTGCTTTCAACTACCTGAAAGGGGGTTTCAAAGAGGATGGATCTAGACTGTTCTCAGTGGTAGTAGACTGTTCTCAGTGGTAGATGACAGAACAAGGAGTAATGGTCTCAAGTTGCAGTGTGGGAGGTTTAGGTTGGATATTAGGAAAAACTTTTTCACTAGGAGGGTGGTGAAGCACTGGAATGCGTTACCTAGGGAGGTGGTGGCATCTCCTTGCTTAGAAGTTTTTAAGGTCAGGCTTGACAAATCCCTGGCTGGGATAATTTTAGTTGAGTATTGGCCCTGCCTTGAGCAGGGAGTTGGACTAGATGACCTCCTGAGGTCCCTTCCAACCCTGATATTCTATGATTCTAGAGGCTGCACTCTGAATAGTGTTGTCCGTTCTTCCCACAGCTTCCTGCTTTCACACCAGTGTTGCTTGTTTCCAATTGCACACTCTGCTCGTTCTCCCTTGTTATTTAATTCCCCAATCTGACCCCCAGAAAAATAGAACTAACTATCCAAGACTTCTACTCGTGTAACCCACATGCCTTTTGCACTGCAGTGTTTTATTTGTTTAGAGATAGAGAAGTAGGTAGTTGAGAAATTAATGGATTTCTCTTTGTATCTGTGTACATGTGGAAGGAGAAGATCAAGGCCATTTACTTGAAGTGCCCAGACCTATCCAGAAGCAAGGGCAGGTAGTTACTGGGCAGATCAGTGTTTTTCCATGAGCTGGAGAGTAAGTTTCCATGATGGGTGGAGTCATAAATATTCATAATTTGAGAACTGAGCCAATCGGAGCCCAGGTCGGGAGAAGCAATGAAATTAGGAGTATGACATGACCAAGCTGGGCTTAGTGGATGTCCTGATGAGATACATGATGATGATGTCTCCTGGATCAGAGACTGGGTTCCGGTACATGTGATGACTTTGCCAATACCTGGCACCAAGTTGAACAGCCCGTAAGTCCCCCACAGGATCAAGCCATTATTACACTGCATGACCTATTTATAAAGCTTGACCTCAAAAGCCAGATGTTTTCCCCTGTTTCTCTTTTTATATAGAAAAGTAGCTTTTAACTCCCAAGTTTTTGATAGAGGCTTGTGAATTCAGCATATTTATTTATTATTTAAATGTTTTAAGAGATTATATTAACTCTAAGCTTTCCCATATTTTGCATTAAATTCAGATTTCATTTTAAACAGGTTTATTTTTAAAAAGCAAAACTTACTATAATTTAAATAACATTAAAATATCAAATTTAAATAATTGTTTTTTATCCACGCTGCCCAAAAGACTTGTGTAGAACTTTTTCACATTTACTGAAATGGAAAATCCTGGTATAACCTGAACGGTGGTAGATGTGATTATTGCAGCCCATTCTTTACCATCTTCTTTCCTGCTCATGGCGCTTCCAACCCTTCCAGGGGCATGGAGGGCTGAGGATGAGGGCAGAGCTGTTAGCTGAGTGGCAGTGACGAGTTAAAAGAAACCTTCCTTTCTACCCTCTCAGGTGACCCTGTCGTGCTCTCCTTGTCACCACATCTTCCTCAAAAAACAAGGGAAATTTACTGCTCAGCACCATTAATGTAGATTAAGAGCCTCATACCCTGTTGGAGTATCAAATGTATTATACTTAAATCTGTAAAAACAGAAAATACAAAGTTACAGTACACACCACCCTGGCCTGCAACCTTAACCCTACCCTCTTTCATTGGTGCCCCATACCCTCTTACTGTGATGTTACCAGTCCTTGACACTTGTGCTCAGGATTTCTTCTGGAGTATCACAGGCACTTAACTTTTACCCGGTCGTGCACTGTCATGCATGATGCTTAAAATTTGTCCATGTGAACAATGCTGAAAGCTTCCATTAGCCAGGCTAAGAGGGGCATTCAGCTTATTACCTAAAATCATGGGTGGAAAATACAGATTTTAGGTGGTTGCAAGTTGATGGGCCCCTTGTTGCCTATGTAATGGAAGCATTAAGCACATATTACTAAAGTGGATGAAATGTTAATAATTTTCTTTTGCATCTAACCTGTGAGATGACTGTAAAACTGAGTAGCACTGTGACATTTCATCTTCTGATATTTGCTTGCTAGTCAAGTGCTGTTTACAGTTACTTTTTTTTTTTTTTTTAAAAGCCAATTAAAGTCCAAGCTAACCAGAGCCCTTGAGTTGACAATAATGAGACATCAGCACATTGGAACAATTGAGGATTTTGTCTGATTAAACAAGATTATCTTCAGTTCTCATACGATTAAAATGGTGAATTGTTTTTGTACTTAGTACACTATTGTTTGAGACAGAAATCATAACTTTTTTAATAGGTGCTGTCTTTCATTATTAAGTCTGAAAAATGTTTAAAATTGTAATGTCAGCGCTACAGTGATGTTTATGTGCTGATAAATCATCTTTTGATAAGATAAATGTGTGAATTTAATTTATCCATCTTTTTTCTTTCTCCCCCCTCCTCTCCCAGTGCGGTTGGCACATTTGCTCGAGCTTTGGACTGTAGTAGTTCTGTCAGGCAACCTAGTTTACACATGAGTGCAGCTGCTGCTTCTCGAGACATCACACTGGTAAGAGGTTTGCTAAAAATGCTATAATTGTACTGTTTTGCAGATGGTAGGAATTCAGCAAACCATGTTGCTTCAGGTCTGCTTTCCAGCAGATAAGTGGTCACAATATAGCTGTTATATTAAATAATTATGTACAGTATCTGCATGAGTTTACTAAGACTCTGCTGTTGCTCACATTGAAGTTAGTAGTACAGTGCAGATTGACTTCAATGAGAGTAGGATGAGACCCTAAAATTACATTCTTACCACATTTGTTATTTGTAGATTTGAACTATCCAGTTATTTTTTAAAATCAAATCCGTGTTTGTATCTGATAAATATGAATGAGAATTGGTAAAAATCAAGCTGTGTTTTTATCACCTTGTACAAACCAAAAGCAGTGAGAGAGAAAAAACAGCTTTAGGCTAATTAGGTCACCAAAACCCTTGAGACATAAAGAGTGTTTTTTTTAACCATATTGCCTCTTGCTTACAGAAAAATAATTGAGGTGAGTGTTTCACTTGATACTATTATTAAATTTTTGTTTAAAAAGGTTAAGTTTGAATGTGTGTTTCAATAGAGTCTATGTAGCACCCCTAAAACATTTATATTTCCAAAATATCGACTCCCTTAAAAAATAAAAATTATGGCTATAACAGCTAAGGCATTCTTTAGGCACTTATTATTATCCCATCTCATTTAGAGCCCCTACCCAGCATGCTTTTTGCCAGTTCCTGCTCCTCCTCTGACTCTCAGTGCCTTTTGTCCCCAGACTTCATAATCCGTCATTCTCTAGCACCATGCCAGTATGCACCCCTTTCCTGCTGTATCCAGAGCCTCCCACGTTTTGAGACTGTGGAACACAGCTCCAAGCTACCTCTCCAGGTGTCCTCATTTCCCCAAATACTGTAGGAAGTGGGCATGGAAGTGATCGATCAATTTAAATGCTCTAATTGAGAGAATTTTGGAAAAGGAAATCTGTTTAGCTATATGGATGTTTGTAGGTGGATAGATATACTCATCTCACACACACACACACACACACACACACACACACACCCCTCTTTAAATTATTCCTGTGGACTACGGTAAGGAGAGAAAAGGCGTACTTGTGGCACCTTAGAGACTAACCAATTTATTTGAGCATAAGCTTTCGTGCGCTACACGAAGTGAGCTGTAGCGCACGAAAGCTTATGCTCAAATAAATTGGTTAGTCTCTAAGATGCCACAAGTCCTCCTTTTCTTTTTGCGAATACAAACTAACACGGCTGTTACTCTGAAACCAGTAAGGAGAGAGGCTTTCAGAGATGATACATTGTGGAGGTGGAGCCATCAGCCTTAAGTCTTTGGTGAACATCTTGCTGTTCTGTACCATTGCCCTTTACATGATTTTTCTTCCTATTTTGCTAGTAAAGTAAGACTTCTTAATCTACCCAGCACAGAGGTGTGTTGTGAGGATTAATTCATTAATGCTTGTCTAATGCTTTGCAGATGAAAAGCACTGTATATATACTAAGCCATACTAATAGTGTGTTTGACTACTTTGGCAGCCAGTTCTTTTCTATCTTCTTGTCTAGATAACAGACAAAACAGCTACTTTTTAAAGGAATGTTTAATAAATTGGCTTTGATAACATGGACATTTCAATGGCAGTACATTGCAAATAAATGTTTTCATTAATACAACATGGCTGAATTCAACACATATTGCAAATGTATTAAATTCTGCCATGTTGTATTAATGGAAATATTTTAAGACCACAACATTTTTTTTGTATTTGTTTTTTAGTTCTCATCTCTAACGTTCCTGATAAGTAACTCCCACCAGCATAGATCATCTACCTGCTCAGCTGGAATACGTGATTGTTCTTAAAGCACATTCCCTTGCATTTCCTTTCAAATTTGGTTGTCACTTCATATTTTCTCAATCTCTGTTTGTGATCTGACTGTTTTTCTCATACATTTTCCTATTTCATATTAACTGACTTACTGACTTCTCCCTGTAGCTCCCTGAAATTCAGTCCTCCCACCTTTTGGGTAGTGAATTGCATTGGACCAGTGCAGTCATGGAGGTCAAGGGACTGGTTTTGCCCCAAAGTGTATCCTCGTAAAATCCAACAGTATGTTATTAAATATACAGTCTGGTAAATGTGAGAACCGGATAGTGGATAACGTACACTCGAAAACATGCAAAGGAGGACTCTCAGTTATGAAACCTGTCAAGTAATTTCATTTATGCTATACTATAAGCTAATTGAACTTTATAAAAATAATACACTACTGGTCATCTTGTCCTTTCTTGTATACGTTATACTTATGTGGTATTCTAATAGACATCAAAACCAAACAGAAATTAAATTTGGAAGCATTTGATTCTACAGGTAAACATTTTACTTAGGAAATCCAACATACTAACAATCCTATAAGAGTCTGTATCTTAAATATAATATTCAAAAAAGACACAGCTTCTACTACAATGCTACATGCCCCTGTATGTGCATACTGCTTGAGGGGATCAGGGACTGTAGCATAAATAACAATATAATGAAAGCATTCTGAGACAGCAGTTCTAGTTATTTGGCTAAAATAAGGTAACAAAATATCCCAAAGTCACTAGTAAGGGGTTAATTGTTGTAAATACTTGATTTAGGTAAAGTGTATTTGTTGTAATCGGAAAAACGTTTCACCATACCCAGTTCTCAGATATTATGATCAATTAAAAAGGAAATGATCTGAGTCTAGATTACTGTAACATAGTAAAGGAAATTGTAGTGTTCTAAGATAGAATTTAATATCTTGAGTAATACTTATGCTGTAAATAGCTCTTAAAGATACTGTCTTATCTTTTTGTTTCAGACTTTCAGATGTTACTTCAGTGACATATTCCCATTCACTTTACATTATTTACACTATCTTTTGCTATGGAATAGTTTTCTAGTTCAGTGTTTGTACTCATTTTATTAATTTTTTATCTTTAACATTTTATTGGATTGAGTATTTTCTGTAAGTCCCACAGAACATAGATCTTTCTTACTGTACAGTTCAGTGGTTAATGCTGTAAATTGTTCCCCACAACAATTCTGTTTATAGTTTAAAAGTACATATTGAAACCAGGCCACTAAATGGGTAGATTTAGTGTTCAAGACGTGGTATGAAAGTTTGTGCCTTGGGAATGATCCATTAACTTCCATTACACCTAATAGAAAATGTGTCTTATAATAAGACACTAGAGGAGCTACCATATTATTTGTTCGTATTCACTTGTCTTCTCTCTCAATGTTTTTAAATCCTTCTCCTTTTCTCCTTGTTGGTGCATGTGCTTTTTTCCCTCCTAAGTTAGGAAAAGACATATTCCTCCTCATAATATCGTTTCTGTCACATTCCATTGTTAATTGGTGAACATGTTTTGAGCAGCACTTTAAAGTTGATACGTTCATTAGCAAAGGTTGTAGTGTATTTCATTTATCACGTGGAAGTGATGTGATGTGATGCGGGTATATAATCCTTTAGTACATTGCACTGAATGTGTTCTTAATAGCAATTAGTCATTGCATCTCAAGTTTAATTAACGGGGATATAGCAATGCCTTAAGCTCCCATGTGTTTGCTGTATTCCTAATTGGTTGTGTCGCTAGGCAGTGATTTAAAGAAGATTTCTGTAAACAAGAGGAAAGGTTATAACTTCGGGTGGATTGTGAGTTGTTGGACAAGGTGCAGAGGTCCTACCAGGTTATGGGCAAGTCAGGGTTATTGTCACGCTTCCCCATCTAAACGCACAGGGGATGGTAAAGAGGAAAGGCTGGAAAATGCAGATTGATTAGACTCCACTTTTAGAAGACAGGAAACTATACGGTTAACAGCTAGGATGCTGGAAGGGGAGGATGCCTTAGAGCCAGGGGTATTACACATCCTGTCACTGAAGGCTTGAGATGTGTGGCTGAGAGAGACCAATGAGTTTCGTTTCTTTGGTTGTAAACATTGCAGTCTGAGGAGTAAAAGCCTTGAGGAAGAAGATGGGAAACCCAAAAGGCTTTTTTTTTTTTTTTTTTTTGGTTTCTTCCCCTGCCTGATAACTCTTGTACAGTGCTTAGATAGATGGAGATAGGCATTTTAGTGAAACCTAAGCTAAGTAGACAGAATTGCTCTGCTTGCTTCTTATGGTGGAATTAGCTCCAAAGCATCTGTTACTTTAGTAAATCAGGAAACAAAAGATATTCTAAGATGTTTCCTGAAAGTAACAAAGCATAAAGAGCGTTACCTTTGAATTTTACATGTGAAGCGTCTCATTTTGTGAGCTGGGGGCTGGAGCACTTGACCTCAGCAGGATTGGGCCCTAAGACTTTTAAGTTACTACTAAATTATAGCAGGAAGATACTATCACCATCTTACTTGGAGAGAGGTGTTCTCCCTCCTCTCCCCCAGACCTGAGGTTCCTATTTGCGGGAGGTCCCAAATACTACTTTCCATCTGACTGGCCTTCATTTATGGTGAATCCCAGCTTGGGTGTTTCTCTCTGTGGTCCCCAGACTGCTCCAGATCCTTGGAGAAAGCAGACAAAAACAGACCACAAAAACATTTCCCTCTTTTGGTGGTCTTAGGCTTGCTGCAGCCTCTTCAGGCTGCTTCTGCCCTTGCTAACCCCACCCACCTACCATCATATAGGAGTCTACCTGAGCGGGGGGTGGGGGCTATAGGGAAAAAAGCAAAGGCATTACTTGTGGAGCTTGCCTCAGCATCCAGTGATTGCTTCAGAGCAGCTGAGTAGAGAATGCAGTTATTTCTTCAGTTGCTTCAAAGTATCTTTGTTACCAATATATAAATACAACAAACAAATCAGTGTTTAGGTAGCCAAAGATGACGAAACCTTTTCCTGACAATTAACATTAAAAGAACAAGATCAGGACTACCATTTGCTCACTCAGTTCTCACTCATCAGTGAGATGGATTCTGATTGAGCAGCTGCTTGGCAGAAGTGCAATCTCTGCTTTCCACGAGTGTTGAAATTTAAATCTGAACCGGTAGATCAGCCTTCCACGGTGTTACATATGCTGTTAGTTTCAAACTTTCAGGTTGCTTGTTTTACTCTTTGTCAGGATGAATAAGTAATAAGTCAGTAGTTTAACTCCCAAATTCTTTTCTTTGATCAGATTACTATGTGTCTTAAGATAGCATGATACTAATTTTATCCATTACAGGGACTCCTCAAGGCAATTTGTGGTCAGGGCCAATGTAAGTACAATACTAAATAATAAAGTACACCGTAGAAGAAAGTGAATCAAAGGAAGGCATTGCTTTTTGAAGGTTAAATTAATCAAGCAGATCCTGCCACCAGTAGTACTTGAAGAGGCATCTTCCCAAGGCATACTGAAAGTCCGGGGAAGATCTGTACTGTTCATAAGAAGTAGCAAAGTATTAGTGGTATTTATATTGCAGTAGCGCTTGAAAGCCTCAGCTGAGAATGGTGTCCCATTGTAGTAGGTGCTGTACAAACACATAATTATAGGAGGGGAAACGAAGGCGCAAAGAGGTCAAATGACTCACTCAAGGTCAGACAGCAGGCCAGTGGCACAGCTGGGAATAGAACCTAAGCTGTCTGTGTCCCAGTTCAGTTCAGTGCCCTATCCACTAGATCACATTTCTGCTTAAAGATGTCATCCTTCATTTGTAAGCTAAGAACTATACCAGTGCTAATATAGGGTTGTCTAGAAAGAAGCATTTGTGGGGGGAAGATGGGCAGGGTAATTGATAAGCGTACATTTCACTTTCGGCTAAGAACCTTCACAAAAAAATTAAAAACATTTTGAAAAAATGTGAACAAACTGAATCTTGTGTGAAGTAGATAAATAACTGAAAATATCTTAAATAGTCAATGATCTCTGTTTTCAGAATTATTGCCAATTTAAAATCCAAGCAATTCATTCCAGCCTGTTATGAAAACTTCCACAGAGATAAGCTTTGAGGTTACATAGAAGAAGATGAAAAAGATACTAATTTAAACCTCTCTCCTTGATAGCAGTAAGGTCCAAGCAGTGACTTTCGCATTAAAACCTTTGGGTTTACAAATTCGCATCAGCATGTAAGCACATCAGTCCATTCTGCTTCAAACACTCAAGCTCTCACTGGTGCATTCCCTGAGATGGCTACCAGTTTAAGTGCTGAGGTCCATGATGGCTGCAGTGTGATCCTTAGAAGCTACTACAGAACTAATGCTGCTCTGCTGTGTTCATATTTAGCAGTCTTTCCTCTTGGAAAGAGGAAATATTCTTCTACACTTTTTTTAAAAAATAAATCTGGCCCTTTCATTCCTTCTTTAGGTTCTGCCTGACAAGTTTATCTTAAGAAATAGCAGCTGTGATTTTCAGAGTGAGTCTTTACACCGTCAGCACCTCCACAGCTGCCTCAGCAGCAATGGGGCTGAGGTCCTGGAGATCATGTGCATATGGGACTCTGAGTCAGACTATAGATTGTACACTTTCTGTGAAGAGGATCTGTGATGCATTTGTTTATTTCTTTACTCATCTTCCTCATCACTTATTGGTGATGTCCGCATACAACAATTTCTTGAGACCATCTGAGTGAAGATTGCAGCTATCTGTTCAGTTGCCTCCATATTCTTCTTCTACTAACAAAAGCCCTCGCAATGTTTAGCACTGCCCTGCATAATTTTTCATTAACAAAAGTCAGATACCGGGGACAAAATCTTCTCATACACTTCCCTATGATGGTGATAACGAAAAACTAATGATGATGTCCTCACCTGACCAGCAAAAAATGAGACTATTGAGCAAGGAGAATTTGCATCTCTGGTTTAGCACTATTCATAATCTTTGGCCACTGAAAACAAAATGGTCAGATCCTCAGTAGAACTGCTGAAGAATGTGTGCTAATTTATAGGCAATTTATTAAATACTGTAGCTTTTAACAAATATTATAGCATTTCCATCCCCATATCAAGTACAGTGCAGACATTCTTCTGTCAGACAGCACTTAACAGGATAAACTCCAAATTTATTGTAAGTTAAGGCATGTTTCTCAGCATATAGAATATAATACTTTTATTAGTTGTGATCCTGGTTGATGACTTTTTTAATTCACCAATTTAATTCTTTTTCTTTCTTTCTTTCTTAGTTCCATGCAATGGATACATTACATAAGCATAACTATGATTTGAGCAGTGCCATTAGTGTTCTGGTACCACTTGGAGGACCAGTTCTGTGCAGAGATGAAATGGAAGAATGGTCAGCATCGGAAGCTAGTTTATTTGAAGAAGCTTTGGAAAAATATGGCAAAGACTTCAATGATATACGACAAGACTTTGTAAGTACAGAACTAATGCACGTTTTTCTTCCCATGTTTAAATGTGTTTTGGCCATGAGAGCTCTAATTGTTTTCTATTGATTTGAATGATTAGCTTAAGGACGAGACGCTTTTGTACTACCAAATGGATAAGTGTATTATCTGGATTAAAAAATAGTCTTTTCTTGTTTAGTGACACATTTTGGAAAGCTAAATTCTAATGTTTTTTGACTGGGATTTTCTCAGATCCTGTAAGAAAGTAGGGTGTCCAGATTCCACTGAAATTCAGTGGCAGTCCTAAATCCCTTAAGAGCATTGAAAATCCCAGTCTTTCCTTCCATGTTTAGCAATGAGGGAAATCCTTACTCAGACCGCTTTTAAAAATACTCCATAGTGAGCTATTCTGATACATTACGCATTTGATACTTGTGAATGGTGAAGGAAATACTCCCAACTCTGTCTGCTTCTGAAATATTGAAGTTTTGTGCAGCAAAGCTTTAATTTGCTGTGTCCTGATGCAGAGTAATGGGATGGAGTTGATACCAATCACCCAGGCAGTTGGTGATTGGTAAATTAGCTTGCAACTCTTTCAATCTTTTTTTTGGTGGGGGGGTAGACCCTCATCTATCATGAGAGTACTCCTGTTGGATTGTGGTTGGGAAAAGGTTAAATATATGCAAAACAAAGGAATTTAGTAGGGCTGTCGATTAATCACAGTTAATTCACGCGATTAACTCAAAGTTGATCACAATTTTAAAAAAATTAATCGTAATTAATTGCAGCTTTAATCGCACTGTTAAACCAACTGACATTTATTAAATATTTTGGATGTTTTTCTACATTTTCATATATATTGTATTCTATGTTGTAATTGAAATCAGTGTATATTATTTTTATTACAAATATTTGCTCTGTAAAAATTTTAAACAAAAGAAATAGTATTTTTCAGTTCACCTCATCCAAGTACTGTAGTGCAATCTCTGTCATAAAAGTGCAACTTACAAATGTAAATTTTTTTTTGTTATGGAACTGCACTAAAAAACAAAACAATGTAAAACTTCAGAACCTACAAGTCCACTCAGAACTACTTCTTGTTCAGCCAATTGCTAAGACAAACAAGTTTGTTTACATTTACAGGAGATAATGCTGCCCTCTTCTTATTTACAATGTCACCAGAAAGTGAGAACATGCATTTGCATGGCACTTTTGTAGCTGGCATTGCAAGATATTTACATGCCGGATATGCTAAACATTCGTATGCCCCTTCATACTTTGGCCACCATTCCAGAGGACATGCTTCCATGCCGATGACACTTGTTAAAAAAAAAATGCATTAATTAAATTTCTGACTGAACTCCTTGGGGGAGTATTGTACCCCCTGCTCTGTTTTACCTGCATTCTGCCATATATTTCATTTAATTGAAGTTTCGGATGATGACCCAGCACGTATTGTTCATTTTAAGAACACTTTCACTGCAGATTTGTCAAAACGCAAAGAAGGTACCAATGTGAGATTTCTAAAGATAGCAACAGCATTTGAACCAAGGTACAAGAATCTGAAGTGCCTTCCAAAATCTGACTGCGATGGGGTGTGGAGCATGCTTTCAGAAGTCTGAAAAGAGCAACATTCCGATGTGGAAACTACAGAACCCGAACCACAAAAAAGAAAATCAACCTTCTGCCGGTACCATCTGACTCAGATAATGAAAATGAACATGCATTGCTCCGCACTGCTTTGACTTGTTATCGAATAGAACCCATCATCAGCATGGACACACGTCCCTTGGAATGGTGGTTGAAGCATGAAGGGACATACTAATATTTAGCGCATCTGGCATGTAAATATCTTGAGATGCCAGCTACAACAGTGCCATGCAAATACCTGTTCTCACTTTCAGGTGACATTGTGAACAAGAAGCGTTCAGCATTATCTCCTGCAAATGTAAACAAGCTTGTTTGTCTGAGTGATTGTCTGAACAAGAAGTAGGACTGAGTGGACTTGCAGGCTCTAAAATTTTACATTGTTTTATTTTTGAATGCAGTTATTTTTTGTACACTTGTAATTCTACACTTGTAAGTTCAACTTTCATGATAAAGAGATTGCACTACAGTAGTTGTATTAGGTGAATTGAAAAATACTATTTCTTCTGGGTTTTTTTTCAGTGCAAATACTTGTAATCAAAAATAAAGTGAGCACTGTACACTCTTTTTTATTCTGTTTGTACTTGTAATCAATATATTTGAAAATGTAGAAAACATCCAAAAATATTTAAATAAATGGTATTCTATTATTGTAAACAGTGCGATTAATCATGATTAGTGTTTTTAATTGCTTGACAGCCCTAAATTTAGTTATAACTGAAGCATATGAATAAGCTGCCTGTGTCCATGCAGGTTTAACGCTCCTTAAGTCTCTGTTATGAGATCTCAATTCATTCAGTTCCTTGCGGATGGCTATCCAAGATTCTTTGCTCCCCCATTATGTTTTACCAACTAGCACCTTTATTAGCAGTCTCTTCAAGGAAACCAAGTATTAAGTGTACATGATGGAGTTAGAGCTGGGCAATTTTTTTCAAATAGCGTATTAGCCCAGAACTGCAGTTTTGGGTTGACCAAAACTGTTCGTGAATTTGGCAAGTATTTTTGGCTGGGAAAAAAACGGGGGAGGAAATTCCAAAAAATCTGAAACATTTTTGACTGTTTTTGAAATGACATTTCATTTAGAAATTTAGCTTTCCTGTTTTTAAAAAAAAAAAAAAAAATGAGGGGGAAGGAAGGAAGATCAAAAAAACCCACCAAAAAATGAAATGTTTAATTTTGTGTCAAATAAAACGTATTTCTCAACCAAACACAACTTTTTTTCTGGTTTGGCCACGAAACCAAAATATCAATTATCTGTCCAGCTCTGCTTGAAGTCCCTCCAAAACAGGCATGTGGGGTAGTGTGAGGAAGCTTGTACTTCCACTGCCAGTGCTGTACATGGAAAGAAGACTTCAGTGTTGTCAGATCACTTTCACAGCTCTAGAATAAATATAAGTGAATATTGACGACAAGAGAAGGATATTGTGTCTCTGAGGAGCTGCCTTTTGAACAGATGTGAATGTGTTGCTACGTGATTTTTGATGTTCTCAAGGAAGAAAATGTCTACTGGATTCAGCTCATACTTATGGCAGAAAATGATATCATGTAAGATGCGGTTCTGTTAATAAGTTAAAATTAATTACATTTAAGAAAATTATTGTGATACTGGCAATAAAGAATAAGGGGTTACACTTCGTATTAAGTTTCCATTTATAAAGAGTTAACAAATGGTTAATAGATGTGTTAATACATGATTCCTCAGTTGTTAGAGTTCAGCTCAATCGGTTGCTTATTACAGTCTGTAACACCTACTGATGTGCTTACCAACCACCTGTGACACTACTCTCTAAAATAGCTAATAAAATGTATTCACCCCTTATAAGTAGAACCTTAATGTAAAGTATGGCTGAATAAATGTAAACTTCATTGTTGGTTTCCTATGCTATTCTTTTGTTCTCTATGTAATTTACTATAGGCTTGGCAGAATTTGATTTTTAATTTGTATTATTTTGACATATATCACTGTTTATTTGTAAGCATCTTTTTACTTTTATCAATTTATATTTTCACAGTTGTGGGAAATTATGCGTCAGACGATTATTCTTTGGCAGTAGACATTGAGATTCAAAAAATTAAAATGCAAATTGTCAACATTACATGTCAAAAAATACAAAGGATATATCCTTAAATCAAACGCTAATAAGTTCTCAAGAAGCATTTTTCTTATTTTATCTATCTGTAAGTTTTGATAATCATCGATAAAATATAATTTTTAGTCAGTTTGTTTGTACAGTGAAATCGGTTTTTACCATTTACCATTAAAATCTAATCCTTCCAAGTCTAATTATATGGTGTTACACTAATTAAATTCTGTTTATACCCACGTAATTGACCACTCCCATTAATGCATTAGAACATTGCAGAAATCACTTCTGATCCATAATGCACAAAATGCTGGAAATTTAAAACAGCCGACTGAAAACTTTTTAAAATGCTTCTGGTGGACCGAAGAATGAAAAAAGGCAAAAGAGACATTGTTCTTGTTTAAATGAGGATAGTTAGAGAATGAAATCATTGTTGGGCTCAGCTGAAGGCATATGAACACTGCGTCAGAGAGTGAAACCTGAGGGGAGCACAGATGAGTTATATGCTCCGAAGTTAGAGTGGGGATTGCCTCCTACCCTCAGTCATGTTCTCTGCTTCTAGAAATGTAGCCTGTCACCTTAGAGTAGCCTTAGAAGGGCACATCTTTCACATAGCTATTCCTGTAGCATTAGTCAGTTAGATTTCCAATGAGAATTACGTATAACGCCTAATATTTCCAGGCTTTCAGACATTTTAAAGGCTTCTGACACTCAATGGGCTCTGACTTTCGTTTTATATGAAGATATAGGAACTGATTTCATAAGTTTTTTTCCAAAGTTATTCACATACACTATCTTCAGGAGTTAAAAAATAAGAAAAATATATAAAAATAGTATAAACTGTATTTATTTCCTGGACAGCTTTTGTAGTGTAAATTAATAGCCTTACTAGAAAAATTCCTTAGATACCTATTAACCACAGGAGAGCTAGAGGTAAGCAATGAAAACCATAGTCAAAAATGTTTACATTAGTAAATTTTAAGTGCTAAATGTTTCCATCAAACCTTGAACCCGCTCAGTCTCAGGCTTGCTGTGTTCATGAACATGATCCCCTGTTCTCAAAGTTTATAGACACTGGGTAAGGTTTTTCACATAGCTGCATCCTGCAAATCCCTGCCAGCCCCTGAAATAGTTTTGTGTAGTCAGACTTTCTGTTTTTTTAACAGTATAATCTTAAAAAAGGGAGAGAGCTTTTTAAAAAACAAAACTCGTGTTAGAAATAAAGACGTCATCTTCTAAAAGAATCTGTTGCAAGACTTAATGTTAAATAAAGTAATACTTATCTGATGAACTGTGGCTAAGAATCCCTGTGTGCTTATATATTTTGACTCAAAGATGTAATAAAGGTACATTAATATAAAAGGAAAATCTGGAGCTCTGTTCTAAGAAGTCAGCTTAGACATGCTGATCATGTGGTATAGGTTAATCTTGATTACCTGGTGTGACAAAGTGGTTGGTTGTGACACTCAAAAAGCATCATAATTAACGTAATGACCATTTGAGTCATTACATCTTGAAGGTATACTGCTTTTGGAATAATTCTGGATTTGCAACACTTGGCAGCCTCAATTGCCACTCTTATACAGTATGGCTCTTTAGAGACAATGCATTTTTCAGCCTTACTTACTGTTCAGTAGTTAGTAATAGTTAGCATTGCGTAGTGCTTGACATATTCAAAGTGTACAAGAACTAATATTAGTAAGTAAGTTCATAACAGTAAATTAATTAGAGTAAAGGAATTTGCCTTACCTTTTCAACAGACCATGAAATTTCAATTGTATACTATTTAATTTTTACTTTCCTGATATTTTTATAACATTCCAATATAGGCTTTGAATAGTAATTTGTCAGGCTGCTATCTTCTCATCAGTTTCTCATCAAGACCTCATTTCTTGCTGTTCTCCTGTTTTCCTGAGAACCTTTAACTTATAATGAACATAAATGTACTGGATTGAAAGTACATTTGAATTTCTTCACACCTCAAGATAGTACAATGGGAAGAGAACAGAGCCTTGTGTTCCCCAAACGAGGACTATTTCCCTGGTCCGAGAGTTAAGACACTCGTTGTGGTGACTTCCCTAGTGCTGTTATAATTTAAGGGTTTGTCGTCATTTTCATTGTAATGAAATTTTTTTTCCAGAGATTTATAACTCTTGCTTCTCAAATGTCTTGGTGGGTGAAAATAAAAGCGGTTTAAAAAAAGAATGTGACGGCTCTAAATCATTAAGAGTATAGGACTGTGATTTGAGGTTTAAAAATGCATGTACATTTCCAAGCTAAATATTTAAAAATCCCGCTTAGCGTTTTCAAACTTAACAAGGGTTCTATCTTTACCCTGGGGCAGCTAGTGAAATTGCAGATCAACTCTACGTCCTTGTGTCATTGCTGCCTCACTGCCAATCTACCTCTTACATAAACAGCACACAGCTGTTTGCAGATGGTAATTTTTCTTTCCTGTGATCAATGCATAATAAAATTTGGTAATGAAAATATACAGTTCTGTAGCTGTTTACAACTTCTGTGGCAGATGCAGCCATTGAAAAACACATTTATCTTGCCTTCCTAATAGTTTTCCATAAAGTGGTTACACTCTTCTGGACAAATAGAGAGTCCTCTTCACCTGTCAGTCGGGCATGGTGGGTAGCCAATTGGAATACAGGGTTTTCACACCCAGCATGCCAGGCAGGCTTCCTCAGTTGAGAACAAGAGCTGTAGAAAAGGTATGGCTTCCTATGTTATCCTGTGAACGCAGTTGCCCACTGGGGCACTCTGAATGGCTGTTCATATTGGTGTTGCAACATCATGGAAAACTATTAGTAAGGTTTAGAGAAATGTACTTTTTGTTGATGTGGATGCCACCAGTATCAACAAAGGTGCAACTAGCAGTGACCATACTCAGAATGAATAACAGTGGAGAAGCTAGGATTGGCTAGACTAAAGTAATAGGAAGGTGGGGCTAATCAACATTTACTGGAGTGAGTGCATCTCCACTCTCCCTTTGGTGCTACTGTGGTAGGACCCCTGTGAGAATCTACCGCCTGATGGCTGCATCATCTAATATGTGTAAATATCTGGCACATTAGATTCTGGCAGTAATGTCTCAAGAAGGTATGGACCCAACCAGTACTGGATGGTTGCTCAGCAGAGCTGGTCCATTGAGGTCAATCTGTGTGCCTTCCTGGATTGCTTGGAGTTCTCTCAAAACATAGCATTTTTTTAAAATGTATTTTATTATTTTTTATTTACGAGAGAAGCTGGAAGAATGTTGAAAAGAGAAACGTGTATTTACACACACACACCACACACACACACACACACAATTAATTGCAAAATAATTTATGCTTTGTTTCATTATCTGGTATATATAAAAATATGGCCAACATTGGAAGAGTGTCGGTCAAAAGGGGCAGTGGAATTAGGAGAGGTAGGAGAAAATTTTACAATCTGATGTTTACTGTTGAATTGAAACAGTAATAAGATTTGTATTATGTATTATAACCTTTTACTTAACCTCTTATACACGAGTCAGTTTTTAAAGGGAGATTTCATCTTTATGCCAACATTGTAAAATGGCAAAGGGAACTTTAGAAAATAGACCTTGCATTGCTGGGACTTCGTAACCTTAATCTCATAACTGGAATGCAAAGATTACAATTAATGCATGGCTAGATTTCCTAATCTATTGTCTATATGAAATATCATAAACAAAATAGTAATACGTTTTCAACTCTTGTGGGAAAAGTCCAACGTGTATTTTAAAATAGGTGTAACTAATTCCTTGCTTGTAATACAGATAATTGTTCTGGTGGACTAGATATTTCTGTGGGAGTTATAAATAGTTGCTCTATTCTCTCTCTCACACACATAAACATCCTTACTTTTCTAATGACAAGGAAATGTACATTTGTGAAAGGTTTATAAGAAGATCTGTTGCCCAGTTTTGCACACAGATATAATAGGTCTGTTGTCCAGATTTTGCACAGAGATTTACTGAAATTTCAGCCTCAGCACCAAATTTGCTCCAAGTGGCAGCATCTGCCCCTTTCTGGGCCCTTCTGTTTCTACTTAACTGCTAGTGTAAAAAGCTTCACAACGGCTAGCCTGCTGGTGCGCTGAGTCCATAGCCTGTCATGCAGCCCAACATTGTGCGATTATTTCCTTGTACTCCCCCATCAGATTGTCGGTATCCCTCTGTTGTCTCTTGTCTTCTACTTAGATTTATAAACTCTTTGTGAGCAGGGATTGTCTTTCTGTTCTGTGTTTGGTGCAGCACCTAGTACAACAGGGTCCTGGACCCTGACTGGGGCTCCTAGGTGCTACAATAATACAAATATGAAATAATATAATAAGTATATAGTCATGATTGATTTTGGTCAATTTCACAGTCCTAGGGTTTTAAAAATCGCAAATTTCATGGTTTCAGATACTTAAATCTGAAATTTCATGGTGTTGTAACCATGGGGGTCCCAACCCAAAAGAGTGTCATGTGTGGGAGGGGAGGGATTTGCAAATCTATTGTAGGGGATGATGGTATTGCCACCTACTTTTGCGCTGTTGCTGGAGGCTGCGCTGTCTTCAGAGCAGAAGTGAGGGTGGCATGGTTTGGGGGGGTCCTCCCTTTTAGGAGGCAGGGCTGGCCTTTCAAGTGGGTGACATGGGCAACCGCCCAGGGTGCCTTGGTCAGGGGATTTCCGCAGTCAACACCCGCCCCAGCCAGCCCAGGGCCTCTTTAACCCCTGAGCGCCGGGGTGCTGGGCCTGGAGTCACGGAGGGGCAGGACTTTGGGCACCCTGACTGAGTGCTTCTACCATATGCCGGCTCCAGCTGTTGGTCCTGGCCAGGCTGGTGAGGGACAGGACTTCCTCTTGCCCTGCATGGGCTGCTCCCAGGACCAGCTCAGACCCACTTCCAGGAATCTCTTCTGGCTGCAGGAAGCTCTGTGGCTGCTGGTATGGTATTGCCACCTTTACTTCTACGCTGCTGCTGGCTGCAGCGCTGCCTTCAATGCTGGGCTGCCAACCAGCGTTCACTGCTCTCCAGCTCTGAAGGCAGCACAGAAGTAAAGATGGCAATATTGCAAGCACCCCCACAATAATCTTATGACCCCCTCCCCCCCACAATCTGCTTTTGGATTGGGACCCCCAGTTTGAGAAATGCTAGTCTCCCCCTTGAAATCTGTATCGTGTAGAGTAAAAGTACACAAAAGAACAGATTTCATAGGGGAGACTAGATTTCATGGTCTGTGACGCATTTTTCACAGCTGTGAATTTGGTAGGGCCCTAAGTATGTGTTTCAGGCAGAAACTGGGGAAGGTCATGGCATGACAGCCCACCCGTATCATTAGCACAGGCATTGCTACCAATAGTGGGACAGCCAACCTCTGTGATATTGGCACTGAGCTAATATTCTGGCTGGTATATTTTCACATGTGAAGTTCCCGTGAGACTCTTAGTCATGTGAAAGTGATTTGTTCTAATTGTGATGATGTTCTCTACCTGTCGTTTAAAAAAGAAAGAAAAAAGTGAGAGAAATGTACTGCCTGTGTGTTATTACACTGGATTCTGCATTGGCCATATAGAACCAATGGTTTAGGCATGTAACTTAAAAATAGCAATTCCCGTAAAGGTTTTACATTGTTTAACCTTTTTATTTGCATTAATTCTGAATCTTTCTAACATACAAAGAACATTTACTCCATCTTTTGCTAAATAAGATGTGGCTATTTAAATTTCCTGACACACTTTTTGCTTGTATTTAATTCATGCCAAATGTTTTTCAGCTCCCTTGGAAGTCGCTGACTAGCATCATTGAATATTATTATATGTGGAAAACTACTGACAGATACGTACAACAGGTAATTGTATGGCTATTTCAGTATGAATGGACCTGTAATATTCTGTAATAGTCTTAAAACAATGGACTTGTACAAAAACTATTTATAAATAGTATTTTGTAGACATTTGCATATTCCTTTACCTTTTTAAAAAGACCTATTCTAAAACTATTTCTGAGATTGGGGGTTTTAAAATACCTAATTTGGTCTGATCTGGTTTTGCTGCAGTTTCATTTTCCCAGCTTTAGTTATCAGTCTAAAAGGTGTTTAACAGGGTTGAACAGTTGCATGTTTAAAATAAAGTGCTTTGTTCCCAGAGCGATTGTACATTTTTTTTTTAAAAAAAGAGAAAATTCTAAAATGATGGAATTTTTCATCATATGCATTATCCTTTGAGACTTTTATTTTAAATGGCTGAACGAGGCATTTTATGAGCGAGGTCACATAAGGCAACGCTGAAGAGGAGGGAAAAGGCTATCCACAGTGCTCTGCTTTAGTTCATCTAACTGTCTCATGAAGTGCAATTATTTCGCCTTCCATAGCTGCTGTTATGGGTGCTGTTTTGTCGTTTTGATTTTAAGATGTTGATGAGCAAGGAAGTAAGTTCTAGTATCAAAACTGAAGCCATGTCTTTCTGTTACGGTTTGTCTTTACCGCACAGAAGTAACAGCGAAGAATATACATGAGGCCAAATTCTGAGCAGGAGTCAGAGCTTGTACGAAAGAGCTTTGCTCTGCTTAGAGGTTGC
Source organism: Caretta caretta (assembly GCF_965140235.1). Classification (NCBI taxonomy): domain Eukaryota; kingdom Metazoa; phylum Chordata; order Testudines; family Cheloniidae; genus Caretta; species Caretta caretta. The sequence goes on from NC_134208.1 coordinate 172,083,378, forward strand.
AGGTCTGAAGGATGGAATCTTCGACATGTTTAGTTTTCTGCATAACTGAGCTGTGGCTTCTGCTCCGGTGCATGGGGTGGGGGAGTGGGCTGCGGCTTTCTTTAGTTCTGTGTTTTTGGCCCAGTGGTTCTGTGCTGTTGACCAGATGCACTGGCCACCCCCTGCCCCACGGTTCTTCACGTTCCATGAAAAGCTCAATGGCACACAATGAATGTGAACATAAGAAGAACATAAGAATGGCCATACTGGGTCAGACCAAAGATCCATCCAGCCCAGTATCCTGGTTTCCAACAGTGGCCAGTGCCAGGTTTCCCAGAGGGAGTGAATCTAACAGGTAATGATCAAGTGATCTCTCTCCTCCCATCCACCTCCACCCTCTGACAAACAGAGGCTAGGGTCAACATTCCTTACCCATCCTGGCTAAGAGCCATTAATGGACTTAACCTCCATGAATTTATCTAGTTCACTTTTAAACCCTGTTATAGTCCTAGCTTTCACAGGTTGACTGTGTGCTGTATGAAGAAGGACTTCCTTTTATTTGTTTTAAACCTGCTACCCATTAATTTCATTTGGTGGCCCTTAGTTCTTATATTATGGGAAAAAGTAAATAACTTTTCCTTATTCACTTTCTCTGCACCCCTCATGATTTTATATACCTCTACCTTTATATACCTTTATATACCCCACTTAGTCTCCTCTTTTCTAAGCTGAAAAGTCCTAGCCTCTGTAATCTCTCCTCATATGGGACCCATTCCAAGGCCCTAATCATTTTAATTGCCCTTTTCTGAACCTTTTCTAATGCCAGTATACCTTTTTTGAGATGAGGAGACCACATCTGTATGTAGTATTCAATATGTGGGCGTACTATGGCTTTATATAAGGGCAATAAGATAATCTGTCTTATTCTCTATCCCTTTTTTAATGATTCCTAACATCCTGTTTGCTTTTTTGACTGCTGCTGCACCCTGCGTTGACATCTTCAGAGAACTATCCACGGTTACTCCAAGATCTCTTTCCTGATTAGTTGTAGCTAAATTAGCCTCCATCATATTGTATGTATAGTTGGGGTTATTTTTTCCAGTGTGCATTACTTTATCCACATTAAATTTCATTTGCCATTTTGTTGCCCAGTCACTTAGTTTTGTGAGATCTTTTTGAAGTTCTTCAGTCTGCTTTGGTCTTAACTATCTTGAGCAGTTTAGTATCATCTGCAAACTTTGCCACCTCACTGTTTACCCCTTTCTCCAGATCAACTTATGAATAAGTTGAATAGGATTGGTCCTAGGACCGACCCTTGGGGAACACCACTAGTTACCCCTCTCCATTCTGAAAATTTACCATTTATTCCCACCCTTTGTTCCCTGTCTTTTAACCAGTTCTCAATCCATGAAAGGTTCTTCCCTCTTATCCCATGACAACTTAATTTACGCAAGAGCCTTTGGTGAGGGACCTTGTCAAAGGCTTTTTGGAAATCTAAGTACACTATGTCCACTGGATCTCCCTTGTCCACATGTTTGTTTGACCCCTTGAAAGAACTCTAATAGATTAGTAAGACATGATTTCCCTTTACAGAAAACATCTTGACTTTTGCGCAACAATTTATGTTCTTCTATGTGTCTGACAATTTTATTCTTTACTATTGTTTCAACCAATTTAGGTACTGATGTTAGACTTACCGGTCTGTAATTGCCAGGATCACCTATAGAGCCCTTTTTAAATACTGGCGTTTCATTAGCTATATTTTAGTCATTGGATACAGAAGCTGATTTAAAGGACAGGTTACAAGCCATAGTTAATAGTTCCGCAATTTCACATTTGAGTTCTTTCAGAACTCTTGGGTGAATGCCATCTGGTCCCGGTGACTTGTTACTGTTAAGTTTCTCAATTAATTCCAAAACCTCCTCTAGTGACACTTCAATCTGTGACAATTCCTCAGATTTGTAACCTACAAAGGACAGCTCAGGTTTGGGAATCTCCCCAAAATCCTCAGCCATGAAGACTGAAGCAAAGAATTCATTTAGTTTCTCCGCAATGACTTTATCATCTTTAAGTTCTCCTTCTGTATCTTGATCATCCAGGGGCCCCACTGGTTGTCTAGCAGGCTTCCTGCTTCTGATGTACTTTAAAAACATTTTGTTATTACCTTTTGAGTTTTTGACTATTTGTTCTTCAAACTCCTTTTTGGCTTTTCTTAATACATTTTTACACTTAATTTGGCAGTGTTTATGCTCCTTTCTATTTACCTCACTAGGATTTGACTTCCACTTTTTAAAAGATGCCTTTTTCTCTCACTGCTTCTTTTACATGGTTGTTAAGCCACGGTGGCTCTTTTTTAGTTCTTTTACTGTGTTTTTTAATTTGGGGTATACATTTAAGTTGGGCCTCTATTATGGTGTCTTTGAAAAGTGTCTATGCAGCTTGAAGGGATTTCACTCTAGTCTCTGTACCTTTTAACTTCTGTTTAACTAACCTCCTCATTTTTGCATAGTTCCCCTTTCTGAAATTAAATGCCAGTGTTGGGCTGCTGAGGTGTTCTTCCCACCACAGGAATGTTAAATGTTGTTATATTATGGTCACTATTTCCAAGCAGTCCTGTTATAGTTACCTCTTGGACCAGATCCTGCACTCCACTCAGGACTAAATCAAGATTTGCCTCTCCCCTTGTGGGTTCTTGTACCACCTGCTTTGAGAAGCAGTCATTTAAAGTATCGAGAAATTTTGTCTCTGCATTTCGTCCTGAGGTGACATGTACCCAGTAAATACGGGGATAATTGAAATCCCCCACTATTATTGAGTTCTTTATTTTGATAGCCTCTCTAATCTCCGTTAGCATTTCATTGTCACTATCCCTGTCCTGGTCAAGTGGTCGATAATAGATCATTACTGTTATATTCTTATTAGAGCATGGAATTACTATCCATAGAGATTCTGTGGAACATGTAGATTCATTTAAGATTTTTTTCTTCATTTGATTCTACATTTTCTTTCACATTGCCATTCTCCCTTCCCTCCCCCCCACCGCCGCCCCCCACAACCTTTTTCTGTCCTTCTCTCTAGGGAGCAATGTTATATACCTAAGCGTATAAGATTAGCAGTAGCTTTAGTAAATAAGAATGTAAAATGCTAAATTGCTTTTTCATTGTTCATGCATCTGGCCGTCATTCCCCCAAATTTAGGTTATACATAAAATAGTATTTATAATTATTTCATATAAGAATGCATATGATCCCCTTCAGTAAATAAAGAAGGAAAACTTGGTAAAATGTCATTCCCACACAACCCCAACGCCAGTACTGAAGTTTAGCTACCACATGCTGCTTATTTCTCTCTTTTGTATTATCCTCTGTGTAGGCTCAGGTTTGGGGGGGTTTTGTGGGGGTGTTGTTTCCCTCTTCCCCCTGCAAATGCCCTTAAGATTTATGGGTTGCTGTGGTGCCGCTTCTCTTCCTTTACCTAGTTTTCCTCTCTTGCTCTGGTGAGCTAATGCTTAGGGATTGTGAGAGGAGCCCTTTTTCTTTTTGCCCACCCGTGAGGGGGGAGTGTGTGAGAGAGAGAGACTCATGGTTGTGTCAGTTTTTATCATTTTAGCTATTCTGTGGTCTTAAGTCTCACACCAGTTTTTGTATAGAAATTGTATAAAATTTGTACCTATGACGTTTATCAAAGAACAATGTTTTCTTCTTCCAGTATTCTGCAATTACTGTAGTACATTCCTTGAAAAGAGAGGGTTTTCATAGTGACTTTACCTTCTCCCTAGAGAGATGAGAAAATTAGATCTATCTGAGCATGTTCTCCAGGCCTTCCTTCTGTTCAGAGGATTTTAAAATTTACTTTTATTTTATTTTGCCATAGCATCAGAGGGTTTCCACTGTGACATCTGCCCCTGATTATGCCTTAGTTTCTCAGTGCATAGTGCCAAGAGGATCTGTTTCATTCAAGGACATGGCACTGATCCCACAATCCTACTTTTAAGTTGTGATTTTCTGAACTGAATCGTAATACTCTACTAAGTTGAATCTCTGAGCCAAAAATGAATTCTTGTGTCTCTTCTTTCTGTTTCGTCTGTCACAATGAAATACCCTTCTTTTTCACTTCCCCACCCAAATATAAAGCTAAGACTCGTCGCTGAAAATGCATATTTATGTAGAATTTGTGATTATTTGTGATTATTTGTTATTTATTTTCAAGGTTTTTATTATTTATTTCTGTGCTCTCCAGGCAGCCTGGTTGCATGCCACAGGCCTCAAGTACAACAAATGTCCATGCAGGCCAGCTCCAAGCATTCTTCCCCACACATGTGACAGGGATAGGGGGAACTTGTAGCAAGCATCAGAAACTCATGTCCAAGGCTCTTTGAGCCTCAGCCTGTTCTCCAGCCCGCCCAAAGTTTTGGCTCCCACTGCTTTGTGGCTGGCTGCAAGGTGGACTTCAGCCATGCTTCACCAAACTCCTGCTATCTGTCTCCATAGAGCAGTGCAGGGAACAGACAGTGCAATCCAATTAACTTGCTTTTGTAGGGAAACTGGAAAGCAAGAGGCAGCTGATGAGCGGACACAGTAGGACTGGGAGATATGAAACAAAAAGTTACATATTTAACTGCAGGAAAATAGCAAGAATGCTAGATTCTCTGGTATCTTAGAAAAATGCCAAATACCACAGTTGTGGAATCCAGATGGCCCTGACTAAGATGAATGGGGCAGTTCACACCTTCAGAGCTATTTTTCCAGGCTGTGCCAACCTAGTCAGTTATACTGTGCTTACATTATCCAGATTATTTCAGGCACCATAAGGAATGAGCATTTATTTCATGAAAGACGTGATTTTAGGAGTGTAATTCTGCAGCAAGGGATGAATGCTGCAAAATTGTGAAATATATGAGCCCTCTGAATGGTAGTTTGCAGTGACAATGAAGATACTTTGTCTATTGAAAGATTTCCCAATTACCTCTCAAGGCCACCCATTTATTGGTTGATTGTCACTGCTGGTTCCCACATGTTGGGTCCCCATTTCATAACAGCACATTCACTTACTGCCACATCAGCTGGAAAGTCAGACTATAAGTATTGTTGGGTAAGGACCCATTTTTGCTGCTGCTCCTCAGCTCTGGCACTGATATGTCTGGTCTAGCTTTTGCTAAGCACTTTGTTCCTAGCACATCCCCTCGTCTCTGCAGCCTACACTCTTTCTGCAAGCTGCATCTGTGTCACAGTACTTTGTGGGATCCTGGCTGAAGAGCAGTACCTTAGTGGTTGAAGCAGTTCCTTCAGAATCATACCAAACACTGCAGCATCTATAAAATAAGCTGCTGCCATCCGTGTCAGGGCCTTTGTGTTCAGCCTGCCTCTTGAAACCTTCCTCCTGAGAAGAGACTCCAAAAGAGGAGTCTCCTTTCCCCCCAACTTATCTAGGTAGACATTGGCCCATCTAATATGGGTGTCAGGGCCAAGGCAGAGATCTGTAGAAGAACACAATAAGGTATGAGGTACTGGGAGTCCCCACCTCCATGCCAGCTTCAGCCTGCTCTTCCCTAATTCCTTACCTGGTATGGGGATAGCACTTTTTCTCTCCTCCAGAAGCCACAGGGTTTCATGGTTGAGCAACAGGTTTGTACTTCCTCTCACCACAAGAGATCTTTCAGGCAGATGAGGCCCGATTCCTGCTACCCCTCTGCCCTGGGGCACAGCCAGGTCTTCCTCCTGAAGGATATCCCAGGGCACTTCCTTGGGTGTCGGTGCCCTTCCACAGTCCATGAGAGCTAGGAGGAGGAGGAGTTCTTCCTGGAGGGGGGAAGTCCCTCCCCCATTGCAAGAGGACGTCGGTGTGTTTGCCAATGAGATCTCTGGCTCTCATGGAGCAGCAGTATCTGAAGTCCTGGATATGTCTAAGACTGACACCCATAAGCAGAAACACCTGAGGAAGGGTCTGCTTCAGTTTCCAGAGAACCCTTCCTCCAAAGTTTGTTTCCCACTCCATGAGGACCTTGCAGAAGTGGTGTGGAAGTGAGCCATGGGCACAGCTGGTGTCAGCAGCAGTCAGAGCCAGATTTAGGGGCAGACGACCCAAGCAACGACCTGGAATGCTGGGCATGGAGGGCGCCAAACTTCTGTTCTGGTTGTGAGGGCAAACACAAAAAAAGGGATCTTTTGAACTAAAGGACTAAGGTTCAGGTTCTAAGGCTGTCACCTACTATAACACTATTTAATATTGGTCCACCCAATGTTGGTGCACAGTTCAATTTCTTGATGTTAGTACATTTCAGTTATTCTTAAAATTAAAAAGTTTCTATAAACTTAGAGAAAATTATTTTTTTATTTGCTTATATATCGCATGAATAAATACAGATTTATAGATCCTGGTGTGCAAATTTATCATTTTATATGACAGGGATAAATCGTGCATCAAAGTCATGAAATTGGCTACAAATGCAATACAAAATAAGATATTCAAAAGTTTAACAAGTGGAGGGGAGGCGCCAAAGACGCCTGGGGTGCCATTTGGTCTGTCCGCGGTGCCCTGTTTTGTACTGGGTTTTCAAATGCCTTTATGACACTTAGAGATCCCTCCTGCACTTAGTAATCTAGAAAGTCAAGATCAACTTTTCTGATGGGAGGAGCAGTCACCTCAAGGTGCCCTTTATAGAAAATTGGAATCCAGTTTCCGAGGGGAACCAGAGCTGATCACTGAATCCATTTCAGCTGGTTCTCTCATGGACCTTTGTTCAAATTACAGAATGGATTTTCTGGGCTGGCAGGATTTTTGCAAAGCTCAAGTAAACACACTGCATCTTTAATGACAACTTTTTTGGCTCCTTATAAAGAGATTTGGCAAATGTTGTCACTCTTTTGCCATCTCCTGTAGAAATTTAATTGGCTGTTTTAAAAGGAAACACTCAGTTCCTTTATAAACTTGTTTTTTATAGATGTTGTAGGAGAAGCTAGGTACTTTTTATATGTTTGAATCTCTGATATTAAATGTATACATGTAATATATGTAGACAAAGGATTCATTGAATCCTTTCAGTGACGGTGCAAGTCACTGGATACATCAACTGCAGGTTAGGCTACTGCAATAACTGCTCTTTCATCCTAACATTTCAAAAACTGCGATTTCTGACAGTGCCTGGGATGTTTCCCATGTGAACTTTATTTACTCTAAAAACACCAGTTGGCTGCTGTTGTGATTGATGGCCCGTGTGGTTTTTTTGCACGGTTATATGCATGTGCATTTATATCTTGATTGATCAAAAACTAGAGAATATTATGGTACCAAAGGGTTTAATACTTGTCACATTCACAATTTTATATCAGGTATTGCATTATGATGTGTAATCAGTCATGTGCAATGTTTTGTTTGCATGTATTATGAGGAACAAAGCCAAAGTCATAAACCTCCCCATATATGGTGATATCAGACAGTGAAAATAAGGCAGATGAAATCCCTCATTGAAGTCAATGTCAAAACTCTCATTCCTGTGAAGCCAGGTCTTTACCCAATATGCAGTGTAATTTAATTGGTGATTTCTAGAACATGCTTTTTTAGAAGATGGGAAAAACAAAATATTTTCTGTTAACTTCCATGATTCCATGCCTTGGTTGTGCTGTCTTGTATCATAATACTGTGGAATTTTCAGTAATAAATCATATTATTTTCTGGGGTTTCTTTTACAATATAAATCTCACAGCATCAGACATTATTTATGTTACCACATGCCCCATGAACAGCTTTTGTCTTGTCTGTATGTCTGTGAAGATAAACCAGATAGTCACAAATAAGCTATGAATGCTAGTTTCCGTATACAGCACATTCTTAAGTTTGAGAGTTATGTTGGTAGCAAATATAAACAAAATCATAATCAAGTAAATTCAACAGAATATTTTAGCAGTAACAAAGTTGCCATGCTGCTCTTATGTTCTTGGGCTGGAGTATTCAGAAGAGTCTAAAGAAGCTAGGCACCTAACTCCCATAGGCTTAATTGAAAATCGCAGCCTTGGCCTTGATTGAACAAATACATGCTCAATCAAAAGTGCTGTAGATGTGTAGTTTCATCATGTACTCATCATTATTTTCCATTTCCTGTACTCTTCTGTAATTCTCTTCGGCTTGGTCTGCACTTAAAAGTTAGGTCGAATTACTACATCAGCCAGGGCATGAAAAAACCACGCTGCAGATCAACATATCTATGCTGACCTAACCCCCAGTGTAGACACAGCTTTGTTGACAGAAAAATGCTTCTGTTGACGTAGGTACCATTGCTCGGGGAGGGGACTTCCTGCACCAATGGAAAAGCCCCTTCTGTCAGTGTAGGCTGCAACTAAGCTGTATAGGGTTATGCCGGCACAGCTATGGTGATGTAGCTATGCTGTTATAGTCTCTGTAGTGTAGTCATACATATTCTCCTACTAAAGTGAGCTAGAATTATGTATTTTATAACGTGAATGCTGACTCCTGGCTGTTGTGTGCACTCTCCCGTGCTCGCTCTCTCTTTAGTACTGTAAAATTAGATCTGCTGTAATATTTTTGTTGGTGTTTGTGAATTTTTTATTGAGTGGAATATACTATGCTTTAAAAATAGTAAAGAATTGCAGTGATGTTTGTTTTGAGTTATTAGGGTCTACACTTAAGGCCTCTGCGATCATACAAAAGCCAAGTGGAAGTTGTCTTTAAATATTTTGTTTGCAGTGATAAAAAATTAATAGTGTATTAAAAATACATTCATCTTTTCAATTAGAAACGTCTGAAGGCAGCTGAAGCAGAAAGTAAATTGAAACAAGTGTACATCCCAACCTAGTAAGTATAGCAAATGTTTATACTTTGTCTCTTTGATTAATGTGACCTAATGTATAGATAAAAAATGCACATACCATTGTCAGAAGATTAGTAAAAATGAAAGAAAATGGACCTGACTTGATGATGCTCTGGATATATGTAAGTGTGCTAGATAAAACAAATACATTACAGTAACTTGACAGATACTAAGATTTCGATCCTCCTACGGCTTATTATTTACATATGATTTTGATTGTGGATGCCTATAACACACCTAGCATGATTAAGGCAAGGACTGATGATGATGCTCTCTTTGTGAGGCCCTTGTATTCAATTCATCCCTTTGTTCTTGTCCACCATTTTCCTTGAATAAGATAAATAGAAGTAAAACCAAAGAGAACTAGACTGGTTAAAATGCTGTGTGGATTGGTAATATACATAATGTGCCCTTGTTGCCATTTATAAAGCAGATTTTGCCAAGTAATCTCTTTAGAATCTGTATAGAGTGCTGTTACATATGTGAATAAATGCAACATTTCAAAGTCTAAGCAATTGTTTGTTAAACCAGATACTTCTACTTTACAATTATAGTTTTATCTTGTTGATACAGTATATTCTTAAACCAATTAGGGTGATAAGAGAAGAAAGACACTATGACCTTAAATGATAAGGCTATGGACAGCTTTAAATCCCTTCTCTGTAAACTAAGCCCTATTAACAAACTATTTTTATTTTTGTGTTTTAGCCTCATAATGTTTTTAATTATTTAGCTTTTTGTATTTAAATTTCATGCTAAAGGTCTGTTTTTGTAAACATGTGGTTTATGGGAATGAGCAATAATTCATGTCTTTCACATTAATGATTTCCTCAGAGCTGTGGGACTAGCAAGGGTTAGGGGCAAAATTCTCCTTTAAACTCCGCACCACTATGTTCTACTTTCCATATGTGTATGGATTTCCTATTGACATAAATGGTAATTCTGCACATGTGCAGAGAACAGAATACCGGGAAAAAGTGTGACCTCTGTAAAGTCCTGTGTAAACTACATACAGTACAATTTCATTTTATATAGTGTCTTTCATGCAAACTCTCATCCAAGGCGGTTTTAATAGTACAAGGTAGTGGATAGACTGCAATAGATTTTAGCTTTTAATGAATCCAACCTTTAGAAAATGTCTCAGTGGGTGTTATTTAAAGCCTAAACCAATACTAATAAAATAAAAGTTTAAAAATTATGTTAATAATTTTGGATGATGGATCATTTATGACATCCTAAAGTCAGAGCAGTATTCTGGGAATAATCATATGAGTGTGCAATCATTAGCAGTTGGTATTCGTAGCGCAATTATTTTACCGTTGATGGTTTTGGCAGGTAAATAATAAAAATAAATAATTAGCACTTACATAATGCTTTCACATTCAACATCCTTGCAGCATATTTATTGAAGTCAATACAGAGACGTGTAGGTTGCACCTTGGATGTGTAGCTTTGAGCCCTTTCGCACTGCGGGAGAGTATTGACCCTAAGGGAAAGTAGGCAGTGTTCCCACATGGGAATTGTCATACTGGATCAGATTTAGGATTGGTTTAGTCCAGTATCCTGTTTCTGACAGTGGCCAGTAACCAGTGCATCAGAAGAAGCTGCAGGAACACCAAAGTGGATAAATATGAGATAGCTGTAGTACGGTTGCCTGGTTTGTGGGGTATTCTGGTCCTGTATAGCTCCCCTAGTACATGGGAGGTAGTTGCCAGATCCCACCACTCTAAGGGTATGTCTACACTATGAAATTAGGTCGAATTTATAGAAGTTGGTTTTTTAGAAATCGGTTTTATATATTCGAGTGTGTGTGTCCCCACAGAAAATGCTCTAAGTGCATTAACTCGGCGGAGTGCTTCCACAGTACCGAGGCAAGCGTCGACTTCCGGAGTGTTGCACTGTGGGTAGCTATCCCACAGTTCCCGCAGTCTCCGCTGCCCATTGGAATTCTGGGTTGAGATCCCAATGCCTGATGGGGCTAAAACATTGTCGTGGGTGGTTCTGGGTACATATCGTCAGGCCCCCGTTCCCTCCCTCCCTCCGTGAAAGCAGCGGCAGACAATCGTTTCGCGCCTTTCTTCTTGAGTTACCTGTGCAGACGCCATACCACGGCAAGCATGGAGCCCGCTCAGATAACAGTCACCGTATGTCTCCTGGGTGCTGGCAGACGCGGTACGGCATTGCTACACAGCAGCAGCAACCCCTTGTCTTGTGGCAGCAGATGGTACAATAGGACTCGTAGCCATCATCGTCATGTCCGAGGTGCTCCTGGCCGATGTGGGCGCAGACATGGGCGCAGGGACTAAATTTGGAGTGACTTGAGCAGGTCATTCTCTTTAGTCCTGCAGTCAGTCCTATTGAACCATCTTATGGTGAGCAGGCAGGTGATATGGATTGCTAGCAGTCCTATTGTACCATCTTCTGCCGGGCAGGCAAGTGATGAGGTTGGCTAGCAGTCCTATTGTACCATCTTCTGCCGAGCAGCCATGAGATGTGGATGGCTTGCAGTCCTCCTGCACCATCTGCTGCCAGCCAAAGATGTAAAAGATAGATGGAGTGGATCAAAACAAGAAATAGACCAGATTTGTTTTGTACTCATTTGCTTCTCCTCCCCCTTTCCCCCCGTGCCCCATTTAGGGGACTCATTCCTCTAGGTCACACTGCAGTCACTCACAGAGAAGATGCAGCGAGGTAAATCTAGCCATGTATCCATCAGAGGCCAGACCAACCTGCTTGTTCCAATAAGAACAATTACTTAGGTGCACCATTTCTTATTGGAACCCTCCGTGAACTCCTGTCTGAAATACTCCTTGATGTAAAGCCACCCCCTTTGTTGATTTTAATTCCCTGTAAGCCAACCCTGTAAGCCATGTCGTCAGTCGCCCCTCCCTCCGTCAGAGCAATGGCAGACAATCGTTCCGCACCTTTTTTCTGTGCAGATGCCATACCAAGGCAAGTATGGAGGCTGCTCAGGTCACTTTGGCAATTAGGAGCACATTAAACACCACACGCATTATCCAGCAGTATATGCAGTACCAGAACCTGGCAGAGCGATACCGGGAGGGGAGGTGACGTCAGCGCGGTCACGTGAGTGATCAGGACATGGACACAGATTTCTCTGAAAGCATGGGCCCTGCTAATGGGGCAGGTTCATGTGGTGGAACGCCGATTCTGGGCTTGGGAAACAAGCACAGACTGGTAGGACCGCATAGTGTTGCAGGTCTGGGATGATTTCCAGTGGCTGCGAAACTTTCGCATGCGTAAGGGCACTTTCGTGGAACTTTGTGACTTGCTTTCCCCTGCCCTGAAGTGCATGAATACCAAGATGAGAGCAGCCCTCACAGTTGAGAAGCGAGTGGCAATAGCCCTGTGGAAGCTTGCAACGCCAGACAGCTACTGGTCAGTTGGGAATCAATTTGGAGTGGGCAAATCTACTGTGGGGGCTGCGGTGATGCAAGTAGCCCACGCAATCAAAGATCTGCTGATATCAAGGGTAGTGACCCTGGGAAATGTGCAGGTCATAGTGGATGGCTTTGTTGCATTGGGATTCCCTAACTGTGGTGGGGCCATAGACGGAACCCATATCCCTATCTTGGCACCGGAGCACCAAGCCGGCGAGTACATAAACCGCAAGGGGTACTTTTCAATAGTGCTGCAAGCTCTGGTGGATCACAAGGGTACGTTTCACCAACATCAACGTGGGATGGCCGGGAAAGGTACATGACGCTCGCATCTTCAGGAACTCTGGTCTGTTTCAAAAGCTGCAGGAAGGGACTTTATTCCCAGACCAGAAAATAACTGTTGGGGATGTTGAAATGCCTATAGCTATCCTTGGGGACCCAGCCTTCCCTTTAATGTCATGGCTCATGAAGCCGTACATAGGCAGCCTGGACAGTAGTCAGGAGCTGTTCAACTACAGGCTGAGCAAGTGCAGAATGGTGGTAGAATGTGCATTTGGATGTTTAAAGGCGCGCTGGCGCAGTTACTGACTCGCTTAGACCTCAGCGAAACCAATATTCCCACTCTTATTACTGCTTGCTGTGGGCTCCACAATACCTGTGAGAGTAAGGGGGAGGCGTTTATGGTGGGGTGGGAGGTTGAGGCAAATCGCCTGACTGCTGGTTACGCGCAGCCAGACACCAGGGCAGTTAGAAGAGCACAGGAGGGCGCGGTATGCATCAGAGAAGCTTTGAAAGCCAGTTTCATGACTGGACAGGCTACGGTGTGAAAGTTCGGTTTGTTTCTTCTTGATGAAACCCCCCGCCCCTTGGTTCGCTCTACTTCCCTGTAAGCTAACCACCCTCCCCTCCTCCCTTCGATCACCACTTGCAGAGGCAATAAAGTCATTGTTGCTTCACAGTCATGCATTCTTTATTCTTTCATCACACAAATAGGGGGATGACTACCAAGGCAGCCCAGGAGGGGTGGTGGAGGAGGGAAGGAAAATGCCACACAGCACTTCAAAATTTATTGAATGCCAGCCTTCTGTTTTTTGGGCAATCCTCTGTGGTGGAGTGGCTGGTTGGCCGGAGGCCCCCCCACTGCGTTCTTGGGCGTCTGGGTGTGGAGGCTATGGAACTTGGGGAGGAGGGTGGTTGGTTACACAGGGGCTGTAGCGGCAGTCTGTGCTCCAGCTGCCTTTGCTGCAGCTCAGCCATACACTGGAGCATATTGGTTTGATCCTCCAGCAGCCTCAGCATTGAATCCTGCCTCCTCTCATCACGCTGCCGCCACATTTGAGCTTCAGCCCTGTCTTCAGCCCGCCACCTCTCCTCCCGGTCATTTTGTGCTTTCCTGCACTCTGACATTATTTGCCTCCATGCATTCGTCTGTGCTCTGTCAGTGTGGGAGGACAGCAAGAGCTCAGAGAACATTTCATCACGAGTGCATTTTTTTTTTCTTTCTAATCTTCACTAGCCTCTGGGAAGGAGAAGATCCTGTGATTATTGAAACACATGCAGCTGGTGGAGAAAAAAAGAGGGACAGCGGTATTTAAAAAGACACATTTTATAAAACAGTGGCTACACTCTTTCAGGGTAAACCTTGCTGTTAACATTACATACATCGCACATGTGCTTTCGTTACAAAGTCGCATTTTGCCTTCCCCCACCGCGTGGCTACCCCCTCAACCCTTCCCCCGCCCCGTGGCTAACAGTGGGAAACATTTCTGTTCAGCCACAGGCAAACAGCCCAGCAGGAATGGGCACCTTTGAGTGTCCCCTGAAGAAAAGCACCCTATTTCAACCAGGTGACCATGAATGATATCTCACTCTCCTGTGGATAACACAGAGAGATAAAGAACAGATGTTATTTGAACGCCAGCAAACATACACTGCAATGCTTTGTTGTACAATGATTCCCGAGTACGTACTACTGGCCTGGAGTGGTAAAGTGTCCTACCATGGAGGACACAATAAGGCTGCCCTCCCCAGAAACCTTTTGCAAAGGCTTTGGGAGTACATCCAGGAGAGCTGCGAATACCAGGGCAAATTAATCCTTTCACGTGCTTGCTTTTAAACCATATCTAGTATTTTAAAAGGTACACTCACTGGAGGTCCCTTCTCCGCCTGCTGGGTCCAGGAGGCAGCCTTGGGTGGGTTCGGGGGGGTACTGGCTCCAGGTCCAGGGTGAGAAACAGTTCCTGGCTGTCGGGAAAACCAGTTTCTCTGCTTGCTTTCTGTGAGCTATCTACAACCTCATCATCTTCTTCGTCCCCAAAACCTGCTTCCATGTTGCCTCCATCTCCATTGAAGGAGTCAAACAACACGGCTGGGGTAGTGGTGGCTGAACCCCCTAAAATAGCATACAGCTCATCATAGAAGCGGCATGTTTGGGGCTCTGACCCGGAGCGGCCGTTCGCCTCTGGTTTTCTGGTAGGCTTGCCTCAGCTCCTTAAGTTTCACGCGGCACTGCTTTGGGTCCCTGTTCTGGCCTCTGTCCTTCATGCCCCGGGAGATTTTGACACAGGTTTTGGCATTTCGAAAACTGGAACGGAGTTCTGATAGCACGGATTCCTCTCCCCATACAGCAATCAGATCCTGTACCTCCAGTTCAGTCCATGCTGGAGCTCTTTTGCAATTCTGGGACTCCATCATGGTCACCGGTGCTGATGAGCTCTGCATGGTCACCTGCAGCTTGCCACGCTGGCCAAACAGGAAATGAGCTTCAAAAGGTCGCGGTTCTTTTCCTGTCTACCTGGCCAGTGCATCTGAGTTGAGAGTGCTGTCCAGAGTGGTCACAATGGAGTACTCTGGGATAGCTCCCGGAGGCCAATACCGTCGAATTGTGTCCACAGTACCCCAAATTCGACCCGATTTAAGCGCTAATCCACTTGTCAGGGGTGGAGTAAGGAAATCGATTTTAAGAGCCCTTTAAGTTGAAAAAAAGGGCTTCATCATGTGGATGGGTGCAGGTTTACATCGATTTAACGCTGCTAAATTCGACCTAAAGTCCTAGTGTAGACCAGGGCTAAGCTCTTTCCAGTGACTTCAGTAGTAGTTCAGTGCTGAGAGGGGGTGTGAGAGCCAAAACACTAACACTGGTTTATGGCCTAATCCTTCAGTCCTTACTCAGGAAAAACGTGTTGAAATCAATGGGAATATTGCTTGAACAAAGAACTACTAAATCAGGCCCTAAATTTCTTTGCTTCATGCCCTTCTCCTCAGCGAATTTACTTTACTTTAAACTAATAAAAGGTTGGAATTTTTTGCTCCTCCCAACAAATGTAGTTAAGAGCAGAATCTTCTTTTTTACTTAATTGGTATATGCTCGTGTAATGACACGTTCACTCCATCAGAAATGTACTTCCTGGTTAGAATACCATCCTTTTTATTTCAGACAAGGTGGGGAGGTAATATTTTTTTTATTGGACCAACTTCTGTTGCTGAAAGAGACAAGCTTTTGAGCTTCACAGAGCTCTTCAGGTCCGGAGAAAGTAATCAGAATGTCACAGCTAAATACAAGGTGGAATTGGCGACTCGTGGGAGGCACAAAAAGGGGATACCAGTTAAGGGGGGGGGCACATGACTTCCCCATATGACCCCCACATATGACTCCTCCCCGCTCGGGGCCCCCACAATCTCCCTGTCCGCTCCCCATCCCACGTTACCTTGGTAGGGCGGGCTCTGTCTTCCCGCTGCGCTGGTTCCCCTGGTATGTTCGGCTGCGGCCCCAGAGCCTCTCCTGGACACTGCCTGGTGCAGCACCGCAGCTGCCTGGGAGAGCACCCGGTTGCGGCAGCAGCGGGCTGCCCTCCTCCCACTCTCAGCTTCTGGGGACAGCGGCCAAGCAAGTCAGAGTCCTCTGCACCATGCTCAGAGTTGGCTCCTGTCCCCAGAAGCTGAGGGTGGGAGGAGGGCAGCCTGCTGCTGCTGCCGCAGCCAGGTGCTCTCCCAGTCAGCCACTGCGCTGCACCAGGCAGCATCCCAGCTGGAAGCATCGCATGGCTGGAAGAGGCTGTGGCCCCGCCCCTTCCTCTCCCCACCTGGGCCGGCTGCTGTAGGGGCACATAGGCTGACCAGACAGCAAGTATGAAAAATCGGGACAGGGTGGGCAGGTAATAGGCACCTATATAAGACAAAGCCCCAAATATCGGGACTGTCCCTATAAAATCGGGACATCTGGTCACCCTAGGGGCACTTGACCCTTTGTGCCCCACCCATGAGTCGCCCCTTTTGCAGTCATAGGGCAAAGGAGGGTTAGTGAGTTACAGATTGTTGTTTTGATACATAAAACCAGTGTCTCTGAGTCCATGATTTTTAGAGTTTAGCGAAGTTATGAATTTAAGCTCCTAGGGTTGTCTTTTGAAAGTGCTGTGCAGGTTTCCTTTGTGGATGAGGGCTGAGAGGTCAGATATGGAGTGATCGCTTTGCGACTCTGTTCCATCGGGTGTTCTGCTGTGACGCTGGGAGTACCTTTCCCAGACCTGCAGAAGAGCTTTGTGTAGCTCGGAAGGTTGTCTCTCTTTTTACAAGCAGAAGTTCGTTCAATAAAAGGTATTATCTCAGCCCCCTTATTTCTCTCATAGCTTGGAACTAGCACAGCAGCACCCTACAAACAATAGCTTTCAGTTTTATTTTTAAATGTTCCTTATTTTGAGTTTAGCATTTGGTGTATGCATTAATATTTTTTTCTTTGTGAACGTTTTGTGCCTTTTCTTAGTACAATATTAGGTTGAATAAGAGAGAGAATTTTATTTCTGCTTTGGCAAGTAGGTCTGTGCGAGGCTACCCATTTTCACATGTAAAAATGAAAGATGGGCAGACTGGTTCAATAATAATAATGCTGCTTAGCTCTTATATACCACTTTTTTATCAACAAAATAATAACAAATCCCCTTATGCTTTTATGTAAATTGGTTTGGTAAATTGGTCTTCTCCAAACGAGCCCTTGTTTACTTCCCTCCCCACTCCACATCCCAAAATTATTTTACACATGCCAGTCATTTTTGGACCCTGTCTATTAGAATCCACTTTTTAAACTCGGTACTGCCTTAGGGCTTCCTCTATATATTCAAATTTTGTGCTTTCTGGCGCTTTAGAGGTCCACTGTGCACTCGAGACTACAGTTATTGGGAAGTCCCCAAGCAGCACAAGGTTTAAAGAAAAGAGCAGAGGTACTCAGCAAAGAACCTTCTGCTACTGGAAGAAAGAACAGGTCTGTTTCTACCATCCTCTGCTCCTTTGGCTACTATGGCCAGTTGGGAGAGCAAATTAGATCATCAAAGATATTGAGAGCGAATGTCTTTCATTGCTAGCAAAAACAGATTTTTGCTGGTAATTCAGGAATTTAGTCATTTCCACTATTCAGTGGACTTTGGGGTTTGTGGGTGGTGAAACTATATGAAATGTATCACTTTTACAGGTTATAAATCTTCACACATTTGTCGCAGTGGAAAATTCACCATTTTTTTTTTCAGCACAGCCTTGTCTTCATGTGTGAAGATAAATTTTGGTTTTCTGGAAAAACATTTTGTTTTCTGTGCAGTGGGATATCTCCAAAGCATTATGTGTTGCAGGGAGGCTAAATGCACTATGTAGAACTCAGTGATGACCTGTGTTCCAGCATTTTACATGTAGACCTTAGTCTTGCAAAGCCTTTCATCAGCTGTTTATATAATCAGCTTGTTTTTGTCTGTAAGCTAAACAATTTATTAGAGAAACATAGAAATAAATTTTGTTACTCAGAAGAATTTGTTACAGATGGTGTAGTTCATAAACCAGAAACATAGAATGAAATCTTGCTCATGTTAATTAACTGGTTATTAAAATATTTTCTGAGAGATTACTTTTTATTTTATTTAAAGCAACAAACCAAATCCCAATCAACTATCCAGCAACAGCGGGAAACCAGGTGCAGTGAATGGAGCTATGGGAGCATCTTATCAGGCACAGACCTCACTAATAGGCCGGGCTTGTGAAAGTTGCTATGGTAAGTAAGATTTTTTTGTGTGTGAATTTTAAGAGTGCGGATGTCATCTGAACATTTGTGGCGCGGTTTTTTGCCAGTATTAATTTGCACCCTTTGATAAAACAGATGCATTTGTTGAATCTGTTACCACATTCCAAGCAAAGTGTAGGTTGATTTCTTTTTGATAGTTAGAATTGAGAAATGCTGCATATTTAACTCTTAAATCCGAACTACACCACTATAATAGATTAACTTCAATATTTTAGACCAAGTTTATGACCTATTTAAAAACTGTAATAGTTGGGTGGATTGGGAGCTGGACTCAAGGTAATGTGCTGGACTTGGTACAGTGATCTTTTCTCTTTGGAGCTCTGTATTCAAATCCTGACTTTAGTCACAAGTGCAAATGCATTTTGTGAGTTTAGGATGGTCCCTAGTGGACTTTTCTATATAGCAAACCTCACCACAGAACTTGGCACAAATGAGAGAGAATATGACAAAATTTGGGACAGGTAGTGGTCTCAGCTCAAAAGAGATTGAGGACTTAAAAAGAGATGAGATATATTTTTAGAGTTGTGACTAAGCTTATATAAAAAGTGCCCTCGCTGTTCACCTCTCTATCATGAACACCAAATGCAATTTTAACAATATTCCATACAGAAAGCAAAATTAAATATATGGTTGACTGTCTTCCAGATGGGAGATTTCTCTGTGCAAAGCTCTTCATTTAGGCCAGTTTATAGGTCTACTCAAAAGTAGATTTAATGGGGGCTGGGATCAGGTCCATAAACATTAGTTTTGTATGATACATAAAAAAACCAAAAGTTTTGACCTATTCTGGGTTCAGGGGCATTGTTTTCTTTTACTTCATTGAAAACGGAGGAAATAAATTAGTCTTTTCCTAATGTTTAGGGATCTCAAGTTCAAAACTGATAGGGAAGTTGATTATTTTTTCCCTTAAATTTTTTTAATTGTTTTATAAGACCTCTAAATCACCTTAAAATAAGTTCTGTTTTTTACTCTGATAGATTTGTAGTACTTCTTTTAATAATGCTCGAGGAATAGTAATAGCATATAGTGTTCTTAAATTTATTATATGTAATGCAACATACATCAATTCAGCTGTATTTTTTTTTCTCATTCTTAGCCACACAGTCTCATCAGTGGTATTCTTGGGGTCCCCCTAACATGCAGTGTAGATTGTGTGCATCTTGCTGGATTTATTGGAAGAAATATGGTGGCCTAAAAATGCCAACTCAGACAGAAGAAGAGAAACTCTCTCCCTGTCAAACCACAGAGGTAGGATTATGTAGGCAAATGTTTCTGCTATAAATGTAACACGTTTCTCAGAAGTTACTGTGATTTTAAAATGTGGCATGTAATGTTTCTTGAGCCTGTGCTGAGAAACGGAACATTTTATACTTTTTGTGGTATTGAGTTTATTAATATTTATTTCGGGTTTGACTGTGCTCAGTGCTTTACAAAACACAGAGTGAGACTTAGGGTTTTACTGGCCCGTTATGTTTTACAGTCTAAAGGACCAGGACAGCAAACATTTACTCCTTTGTATAAAGTTACTCCCTTGCAAAATCCGCCCCACGGTACTCAGTGGAACCTGAGTGAAAGTCACATCTGAGCAGAGATCCAGCACAAGATTTATGCATTACTGAAGTCTGCTTTTGAAGTCTTTAATGAATGGTGCATAGGTCTTGAGCTGTCTTTTTACAGAGATTAATTTCACCCTCCAACTTTCCTTGTGACTAGGGTCCTAAATTAAAAAAAATAAAAAGTCCTCCTTCATGCATCTCTGGTGGGTGACCAATGTCACCTTATCAATCAAATGGTGTTGGTATCTATAAAATGCCAAAACTCAGATCTTTTTATATGGTATTTCCTATTCCTATCATTAGTCCTCTGGACTTCTCCAAATTTTGAGTGAATTCTGTGTGGTTATTTCTGATGCTTAAATACAAGCAAAATGACCTACAATGTTTCTTCTTCAATTGTGTGGGGAAATACGCTAATTTCTTCATTTCTCTCTCAATTTTGGTAATTTTATTAAAGAATTTTAGATGTCTTTTGTTATATTTCACCATTGGTAACGGGATTTTTGGTAGCTGTTTGAGACTCTTGTGGTGGTTTTTGTTGCGTTTTAGTTGTGTGTATTTTATGATTTTTTACAGGATCCCCGTATTAGAACTCATATGTCACGCCAGGCTACACAGGGTACGCCAGTCCGTAACACTGGTAGTCCAAAGTCTGCGGTGAAAACGCGCCAAGCCTTCTTCCTTCACACGACGTGTTTGACAAAACTTGCCCGTCAGGTCTGCAAAAATACCCTCCGGTTGCGGCAGGCAGCAAGACGTCCCTTTGTCCCTATTAACTGTGCTGCCATTAGGGCAGAATGTAAGATGTTTTTAAATTCCTAGCTTAATGTGCTGTGCTTCCAACCATTTTCTGTCTTTCATTTTATTTTCTTTTTCAATAAACATTTCTTGTCTACAACTCTTTTTTTGTTTTATTTTTTCCCTCCAAGATCTAAGTTTACATTTGTCCAGTGTATCACCAACAAATTTAGACAAAGACTATCTGTTGAGGAAAGATTTCAAGCCAGTTTTATGAATGAAGTGGGTATTGAAAAGGGGATATTGCAAATTAATTAAGAAAGAGCATCATCTTCTCATCCACCTATATCACATACTGTCATAAATGTTTTTGCTAGTATCAGCAAATCTTATGGGAAACTGGTGTGCATGTTCTGTAACACACAAGCCATATTTCCTACAAGATACGGTGAAATATGAGTTTGCTTTTAAAGCGTTTATTTTTTGTTTTTCACAACTAAAGATACAGGGCTAGATTCTACTACCCTTACTCAATTTGATTTCAGTTGGACTATTAAAGGAGTAAGGTACTGCTCATCACATAAGAAAGATGGCAGAATCTTACCTTTTATGTCCATTTAATATTTTTAAGCTCTAAAGATCATGATGGCCACACTTACTGTTTCACCAACGTTTTACTTCTTTCATCCATTCTTAAATTTTAGTTTTACACATATTTCTATACTGTTTTTGTGCTTTTTGTTTTATAAGAACACAACAAAACATAAAGAACCTTGCTGCATTAGTAACTTAATGAAAGCCTATTTAGCCAGAGTGAACTTAAATAGCTTTTTGGAGGTGAAAATATGAGAAATGGTTGAGAATGTTACAAATGAAAAGGTAGTAAATTAATGGCTTCTGTATGCTCCTGTGTGTTTAGAGTGCAGTCCAACATCCGCTGAAGTTACTGGATACTTCACTGGGCTTTTGATCAGGTCCTAAATGTATAATTTAACGCAGATGCCACATGACTAACTTTCTCGACTTCCATGGGACAGTATCTTCAAAGCTTGCATTTGGTGCCCCAGTATGGAATACACTACCACATCATCTCACGTAACATCAGATCTAGCAGAGAAAGAGTTAATAAGATTAGGTCAGCCGTCCTGGCACAGTTACTAACGTTTTTATTGAAGAGAGAATTTTTGAGAATTAGAATTGATTTTATAAGTCTAGTTACTGGATTAAGACAAAAATAAGGAATAATTTTTCCCTGGGGTTTTACACTGGGATGTTAATGTTTTACTCTTCATGATAAAGAAATCATGGGTTTAAATCAATTCTTGGGTTATTTTTACTTCCTCTCCGTTTCCCACACTCCAACAGGATCCAATCCTGCAAACATCCAAAACTTGATAAGATTGATCATGGGAGTAAAGTTACTCACCTGGGTAAGTGTTCGCATGATTGAGCCTAAGCAACAACTTCTGTTTGCTTTACTCATGCCCGTCTCACTGGGCCTGGTTCTCCTTTTCCTTAAACTGATGTAAATAAGGAGCCACTCCACTAAAGTCAATGGAGTTAAAAACATTGTAAGAGGAGAAGCATTCACCCATTGTGTAAATAAAGCAAGAATGATTTTGCTTTGTGCTTCAATTTTGGTAGGAGAGGCTGATGAAGGCTGAAATGTGTTTACTTTTTTTTTTATCCTTAATAAAGATTACAGCAAATCACTTGAAAGATTCAAGAACCAGTAGAATAACAACTCATTGATGAGAGGAAAAAATGTCTCTCTTAAAATTGATGTAAATTGGCACCAATTTCTAAAGAAAGCCTGGGGGGGAAATTTGCTGTAGAATTGGATTCACTTTTGATAGAGAATTTTGAACCTTTATCCCTCCTTGTTCTGATTTTATCCTCTACTTTGTGGATTTAACAGGAGCTGTAGAATTTCTTCTTGTTTGAAGAAACAAAACAAAATGGTTCATCTCACTGTTAATCATCATCCTAGAAGGGACATTACTTTATACACAATTCAAATTTTTAAAACAAAGGAAATGAAAAGCAGAACTTCTGAAAAGGAAATAGCTGTTCTTCCGTAAGACTAAGAGTGTCTTGAGTGCTTTGTTCTTTTGCCTGAAAAAGTGTCATTACAAATTAAAATCATGGCCTGAAAGATCTTTTTGTAAACACTGACATTAGTGTTTGTTTTTACCTGAAGGAAAAATTGCATCTCTGTTCTGTCTGTTGTATTCTGCCACCCTGATTGGCCCTGAAAAGATTTAAAAAACCCCACAGTAACTGATTGTTTTTTTGAACAGGATTTAAAAAACCATCAAATCATTTGATATAGTGGGGTTCAAAGAGTGTGTGTGTGTGTGTGTGTAATATTGTTTTTACATTGTATTTCTCCAATAATATCTTCTGTGCATAAGAGCATAGTACTCCTCATCCAGATTGCTTGTCCTTGGAACTGTCTTGCACATCATTAAATCTTATCTAATAACAAATAGGCCACATAATTTTAAGTTGCGATAAAATATGAGTTTCTTGCAGTTGGTGGTTCTTCCTTACGGTGACTTATATGTGTTTCTCTGTGATAGTGCACTTGATTGATTCTTATTTTACAATTTAACAGCCTCTGTTCTGAGCCTTTGTTTCATTGGTTTTGAAAGAAACTGTAATGTCATTCACTTTTATGTGGGGGCATAGATACATTGATTAACAGCAGTTAATGTCTGTGCTGACCATGAATGAGTCACCAGCTATAATATTGAATAACACCCTTGTACGGTACTGCAGCTGTTGTGATCTTCTGAGGCACTCAAGCTAATAGCCTACTGGCCAAAGTAGCAGGTTGCTGGTGGAAAGGCATTAAAGGGCTGAAGGGTCTTGGGCTCTGGAATTTGCCTTCTCATCTTGGTTTGCCAAAGCTTGGATGTAATGACCCTTCTGACACTCTGCAAGACTCACCTGTTCATGTGATTTTATTTTTATTTGTATTGTGGTAGTGTATTGTAGTCTAGAAATTGCAACAGAGGACACACTTGCTAGGCACTGTACAGACACACATTAAAAAGTTTACAATTTAAACAGACACAGGTGGAGGGCAAGCAAAGGTGAAAGCCAGGTACAGAGGTAGATTGCCTGACTCCCAATTCCGTGAACTGTCCACTAAACTGTACGGTTCTCTCAAGTTTCAGAGTAGCAGCTGTGTTAGTCTGTATCTGCAAAAAGAACAGGAGTACTTGTGGTACCTTAGAGACTAACAAATTTATTTGAGCATAAGAGCACGAAAGCTCATGCTCAAATAAATTTGTTAGTCTCTAAGGTGCCACAAGTACTCCTGTTCTTTTTGTTCTCTCAAGGTTTCTTTTCAGGCAGGGTGGGAATAGGCTGTGTGTGAATGGTGAGGTGAGCTTTTGCTGAGAGCTGTAAAAGAAGCCATATTTTGCTAAGGATAGCATCTGTGTAGGATCCTCGCTCCTAAGTCTTGGCTTATTGGCATAGGATAGGCAGAACTCCTCGGTCTCTAGTGAGGATTTTTTTGCCCCTAAAGGCAGAAATAGTAGTCAGGTTCACAAGTCAAACTCTTCCCTTCTGGTGGTCAAGAAGGTTTTGTGTGTCAGTGTGTGAAATGTAGTGAATATATTTTTAATTCTTTTGTTGAGTTTTGTCTTTGGAATTGTTTGGAATGTCCATAGAATTTAGATATGCATACCTGTGAGAAATTAAACTAGAGAAAAATATGCATTGCACAAGGGTGATCCTTAAAGGCTTCTACCTATGAAGTGGGGAGATTGACCAGCACCTTTCAAGATCAGGTTCTAAATCAGCAACTTTAAATATTAATATTCTGTCCTTTTGAACCTTTACCCCATCCCAGGGCTGCATTTGTCTTTTGGAGAGATTGTCCCCTCAACTCTGCTTTCTCTTCTGAGGCATTGCAGCAGCTCATGCCCCTGCAGGCTTCAGGGACTGAGATAGGCCTAGAGAAGCCAAAGGAGAGGCCTTTATCTCTGCCTCCCCTCCCCTCCCCCCACCATAGAGTTTCTCATTGAGGAGCTTGGCCAGCTCTGTGAGCAGAGTGCGCTTCATCCTCACAGCCAAGAGTGGACTGGTCACCTCCTTCCCTTCTCCTGGGTAGGAAAAAAGCCAGGCAGGATTGTAAAGATTGGCTCCACTAGGCTATCTCCATCAGCTGCTATGAGAGGTCATCGTACCCTGATGTCCAAGTTATTGTTCCCAGCTTCCGCTACAGGTTGCCAAGTTCTCCCCCCCACCCACCTCCACCTCCTGTCCCCAAGAGCTGATGAGAGGGACAGCAGCCCAGATTTGTAAGAACAAGCAGGCAGTAAAAGGCCTCGTGACTCACCATTATATTCTTTCTATCCCTCCTGGCCTCGGTTTCATGAAGCCAGAAGGTGTCTCAGTAAGCATAAGTCCAAATTCATCCTAGTGTTACTGCCACAGGTAGATGTGGCCATTTGTGGGTGAGAACTCAACATTACTACCTGGGTGAGACTTCTATTTCAAAGAATGGCCTCCTCGCTATCCAGGCCCTTCACAGGCAGTTACAACCAGGCAGGCTTCACTTCAGCCCCTCCTTTGAGTGTCAGAGCTCTCAGGTGGCATCAGGTCAACAAGAAAAAATAAATTAACAAGTGTCAAACTGACACCCAAAGTGCTTCTGCATGCTTCAACAAGCAGTGCTAATGTGAGTAGACACGGTTGCAGGTATAGCTAGTCTCAGTTTAAAAATTCCCTCGTGTAAGGTCTTCTCACTGAAAAAGACAGAGATACAAATCTGTTTCATGCAAATATGAAGGGAAGAAGGAGGATCCTGGGAACTACAGGCCAGTCAGCCTCACTTCAGTCCCTGGAAAAATCATGGAGCAGGTCCTCAAAGAATCAATCCTGAAGCACTTGCATGAGAGGAAAGTGATCAGGAACAGCCAGCATGGATTCACCAAGGGAAGGTCATGCCTGACTAATCTAATCGCCTTCTATGATGAGATTACTGGTTCTGTGGATGAAGGGAAAGCAGTGGATGTATTGTTTCTTGACTTTAGCAAAGCTTTTGACACGGTCTCCCACAGTATTCTTGTCAGCAAGTTAAGGAAGTATGGGCTGGATGAATGCACTACAAGGTGGGTAGAAAGCTGGCTAGATTGTCGGGCTCAACGGGTAGTTATCAATGGCTCCATGTCTAGTTGGCAGCCGGTATCAAGTGGAGTGCCCCAAGGGTCGGTCCTGGGGCCGGTTTTGTTCAATATCTTCATAAATGATCTGGAGGATGGTGTGGATTGCACTCTCAGCAAATTTGCGGATGATACTAAACTGGGAGGAGTGGTAGATACGCTGGAGGGGAGGGATAGGATACAGAAGGACCTAGACAAATTGGAGGATTGGGCCAAAAGAAATCTGATGAGGTTCAATAAGGATAAGTGCAGGGTCCTGCACTTAGGACGGAAGAACCCAATGCACAGCTACAGACTAGGGACCGAATGGCTAGGCAGCAGTTCTGCGGAAAAGGACCTAGGGGTGACAGTGGACGAGAAGCTGGATATGAGTCAGCAGTGTGCCCTTGTTGCCAAGAAGGCCAATGGCATTTTGGGATGTATAAGTAGGGGCATAGCGAGCAGATCGAGGGACGTGATCGTTCCCCTCTATTCGACATTGGTGAGGCCTCATCTGGAGTACTGTGTCCAGTTTTGGGCCCCACACTTCAAGAAGGATGTGGATAAATTGGAGAGAGTCCAGCGAAGGGCAACAAAAATGATTAGGGGTCTAGAACACATGACTTATGAGGAGAGGCTGAGGGAGCTGGGATTGTTTAGCCTGCAGAAGAGAAGAATGAGGGGGGATTTGATAGCTGCTTTCAACTACCTGAAAGGGGGTTCCAAAGAGGATGGCTCTAGACTGTTCTCAATGGTATCAGATGACAGAACGAGGAGTAATGGTCTCAAGCTGCAGTGGGGGAGGTTTAGATTGGATATTAGGAAAAACTTTTTCACTAAGAGGGTGGTGAAACACTGGAATGCGTTACCTAGGGAGGTGGTAGAATCTCCTTCCTTAGAGGTTTTTAAGGTCAGGCTTGACAAAGCCCTGGCTGGGATGATTTAACTGGGAATTGGTCCTGCTTCGAGCAGGGGGTTGGACTAGATGACCTTCTGGGGTCCCTTCCAACCCTTATATTCTATGATTCTATGAAATATGTGGGGGTTTGGACCTTGAGAGCAGATGCTCAAGCAAATGAGTTCTCTTAGGTGTTCCTGGGAAATTTTATGGAAAGCTGAAGCTATTCAGAGTCATTGGAAAAGTAGATTTACAATCCTGGCTGCTGCCAGATGCTGTAGAAAGGATTTTGATGACAGATGGGACCATTAGATATGTACAACAGGAGAAAATACCTCTTTGCAAGTGGTAGCTAGAACAAGTGGAAGGTGTTGAGGTGAGGTATGAAGGTGAGGCAAGGTCTCATCGGCCTTTTTTTCCTCAGAGCTATCTGCATAACTCCCAACCAGCCTTATCTGGAGTTAGACTCCTGGTTGGTGCCAGTCTCTTTCAGTTTGGGAGCAAATGGCTATCTATAACTTTGGTCAAAATGAGGTCACTGGACATTTTTCAGAGGGATTACCCTATGTAGCTGTGCATGAATCACTGGAACAACTTTGGCTCATTCCCAATTTCAAGTAACCCATGGAAATGCCAGGATATGAACGAAATCATCCATAACCTACTTCAGAACGAAGCAATGCAACCTGTTTCCCATCCTATTTCTAGCCTCAGAGTATCAGGAACAAACAGAGCAGGGCTCTGCCTGAAACATCTGAATAAGTTCCTAAAGGAGGCTTATCTGCACATTTCCATTTTACCATCTCACAGACATCTAAGTTTTGCATATGAATAGAAGCTTCCTCCCACCCCAACATCAGTCATTACTGTTTGATCTAAAAATGCCACCAGGATCTCCTCCAGGGTCATGGCAATATTAATATTGGCTTTATGAAAGAAGGAAATTCACTTTTATCTCTTGCCAGGCAATTTTTCTGATCAGTGGTCTGGACAGAGAGAAAGCTTCAAAAAACTACAGAAACCGTCCAACTCTATGTATCTTGGATTCATGATGCATGTAGACATGTGGTTCCAGGGAAGTCAGATATAGGCCTGGGTGGGGGATGAATGTTGTCAGGTACAGGTTTTCCAACTCAGAAGAATGTTAACATAAAGATGAAGACCCATGTAAAGAAAAATAAGTGGTGTCACAGAACAAAAATCCAGGTTTTATTGGATTAATGATTGCATTAATGAACCAGGCAGAGCAATCCCTACGTCGGATGCCAGCTGGGAATAATGCAATGGGTTCATTCAGGTCCCAATTCAACTCAGGAAATGGGTACCAGAAAATAAGAGAGTGCAGCATCCATCCGGTAGAACATGATTCACTGAGGTTTTGAAGCATTGTTCCTGCCAGGGATAATAGAATAGTGCTGGTCATGACAATCAACTTGTCTGATGGGGTTTTCATAAATAAACTAGGGAGAACGCAATCAGTTCCATGCCACTGTAAGATGGAGGATATATAATATACCTCATTCCTCTTTGAGTACTTGCTCATGTTCATTCCATGCTAGGTGTGTGCGCATGCCGCATGCACTGTTGCTGGAGATTTTTCCCTTAGTTGTATCCGTTAGGTTGGCTCTAGTGCCCTCTGGGGCCCTCGGACCACACACTGTCTCAGTTCCTTCTTACTGCCCATGATCGTTGCTGGAACAATCCTCCTTGCTTCAGCAAGGCTTCTTCCCAGTGGTTTTCAGACTTTTTCTACATTCATAGTTATCATAGCGTAGTGTATACAGTTTAGTTAGTTACGCTATTGTACAGGGACTTCTTTTCCCCAGGGGCTGGGCATGCCCTGGTCCCCAGGCTTCAAGTCTTGTGCCTCCTGTGGCATGCCTATGCCCATGAGTGACCTGAACTCCAGCTACTTAAAGTGCCCAGGCGAAACTCACATGAAGGACAAGCGTCAGATCTGTTGGGACTTCAGACTCTGCACTAAAAAGGACAGGGACCTCAGACTGAAGGCTAGCCTCATGGAAGCTGCCCTCAGAGCCGAGCCACTCTGATTTGGTGCCGAGTACTTCAGCATCCGTGTGAAGTGCTCCCCTGACACCAAGCTCTTCCAGGCACCGTTCTCCATCTCTGGTGCTAAGGAGGAAGCACAAGAAGCAGCACGCCGAGAGAGGGTGCTCACCTGTGTAGAAGAGAGAGATAAGCAGGGAGAAGGCAGTTTAATGAGACCCATGCTGGGCCACTTTTCTTCCCCCAGACCCATGTCAGCACTGTTGACTCTGTAAAGGGTGTTGATTCTAGTGTAGGACCCTCCGCCAACACTAAGAAGCCACCGTGATGCCAGGGGACTGACAGTACCATCGACCCTGGAGGCTTTTCAGGCATCTAGGGTCCGTCTCTCTTCCAGTCCTGCCAACTCCATTGGGGCGCCCACTAGCTCCAACATCCAGAAGCAGGAGGGAACGGGGTGTATCAGGCACTTTCCCGGCACCAGGTCCCCCAGCAAGCACCACCTGATCCCAGTGTCCTGATCTCTGACACACCACCAGTTCCTGGAACCCTGGCACCATATGGAGGCAGAAGCGGGTACTGCTCCCCTGTGGTTGCCGAGAGAAGAATCCTCCTCAGCCTCTGAAGGTAAACCTTATGTACCACCAAAAACCCACCATTGGTACCCAGCCTACGTGCCACCAGCTTCAGCGATGGTTCTACAGTGGGCACCTGTCCTATGCTGTGGCCCTACTGGAACCCCTGGAGGTTTCCCTCAGTACCAGATTCGTCCTCCCACCGCTCCTACTCGATGGTCTCCGAAAGACCGGCTATGGCTCCTTTCCACTCAGCACCGGACCACGACTTTGGTACCAACGTCCAGGAGATGCCTCCAGTGGACACAGTCAAGGAAGAGGAAGGAGCTCCTCCTCGTCCTCCCCAGACAAGGCTGTCGCAGGTCCCAGCAGCCTGCTTCCATATAATGATTTCAGGGCTCATCAGGACCTTCTGAAGCAAGTCGCTACTAATCTGGGCCTGGAAATTTTAGGAGCTCCAAGAGACATCACATAGCCTTATTGATATCCTGGCTGCTGCAGCTCTATCCAAAGTGGCCCTGCCCATCAGTGAGGTGGTGTTGGGACCAGTCAAGGCCCTATGGCAAACTCCTTTTCTGGCCCCCACTTCAAAGAGGGCAGAGTAGAAGTAGCGGGTTCGAATATTTGTACGCGCACGCACAAGTATGGGGTCCCTGGTGGTGTCTGCAGCGAAAGGAAGGGCCAGTCAAGTGCTATGTGAAACTGAAAGACACCAAGAGACTGGACCTTTTTGGAAGAAAGGTTTATTCCATGGATATCCTCCAACTATGCATCTCCAACAAGCAAGCTTTGCTGGGGAGATACCATTTTAATCTGTGGGACTCCCTGAATAAATTCAAAAACTCACTGTCCCAAGAGTCAAGATAGGCATTCGCAGCCCTCTTGGAAGATGGTAAAAATGTGGCCAGGACCTCTCTCCAGGTGACTCTGGACGCTGCCAACTCAGTGGCCTGGACAGTGGCCTCCACAATCACCATGAGGTGCTGTTCCTGGCTCCTGTCCTCCAGCCTTCCTCACGAGGTCCAGTCTATCCAGAACCTCCCCTTTGAAGGCTCCTCCTTTTTCTCAGAGCAGATGGACACAAGACTTCATGGACTGAAAGACTCAAGGGCCACTCTACGATCCTTAGGCCCATATCCTCTGTCTGCTTCCAGAAAGCACTTCAGGCCCCAGAAGCCTTCTCTGTTCTCAGTGCCTCCAAGACAGGAGCCCTACAAAAGAAAAAGGAGGGGTTATAAATGGCACCAACCACTTCCGCCCACCTCAGCCTCCCAGTCGGGGTCTTAGAGATACTCCGGTGGGCCCAAGCAGGCCTTTAGAAGATTCACTTGAGGGTGCTGTACCAGTCACCATTTCAAATCCACCTCCCCTCTCATTTTTGGACCATCTGTTGCTCTTCAGCCTGGCATAATCATTCATATCATCGGACTTTTGGGTCCTGAACACAGTGACTGCCAGTTATACCCTGCAGTTTCATCACTGTTGTTCTGTGATATATGTTGCTCATTTCCATTCAATGACCCACCCTCTGATTCCTCTGTCTGAGTTACCAGCAAGAAAGAACTGAGAGGATGTGTGGCAGATGGCGCCACTTAATCTGGCACATAAACATGCAACTCCAGAGGCTGCTAGAGCCAGCCCAATGGATACCACTAAGGGAAAAATCTCTGGCAACGGGACACACGTCACTCACACACCTAGCATGGAATGGACATGAGCAACACATCTCGAAGACTACCAGTTACGGAAGGTTAATAACAGTTTTTTGGGGGGATATTCATATTTAAAGGACGTTCCTGCTTCCCACCCTGAAAGCACACTTTTGTGAAAATCCCATTGTAATAGATCTATAGACCTTAGCATGATGAAGAAAAGGAACACTTATTTGTGCTTACCTGAAAAATTTCTTTTGAGCAATAAGGTCCTTGGGCCTGCCCTGACAAATATCGTCCAGAATAGAGACAGAAACTGACATCCCAGGATTTGGGTTGGTTTCATTAATTTCTCATGCTCTGTAGTATGAGAAATTGCTGTGCTTTTTCCTCAGTGTATTTAACACAATGTGTGGTTTAGGAAAGTAGAACTGAATTATCCTGGCTTTGGAAATTTAGGGGGTGCAGCATTGCCCTGCTAGGAGTGACTGACAAGTCTGGTTCTGTCACAAGCATGCCAAAGTACCCATTGTAATGGCTCTGTGGCTCTTATTACTAGGAGAAGAGATTTTCCTATTCTGCTCACATTTATAGCAATGTAAATCGGGAATAACTCACCAGAGCACAACGTAGTTATGCTGGATTTACACAACTGAGAGTAGAATTTATGCAATTTGGCAATAAATCTGGATAGTTCTCAAATGTTATCAACATTTAATTGCCAGATATACAGCTTTAAATAACAAAAGGTCTGTACCTGGTACTTCATGATGTGGACTGCTTCAATAGCAAAAAGATGTACATTCTGCTTCATTTTTATTTCTAATAGATCAGAACCCAATATTGATTTACCTACCTTTCTGAGTGGATAAAGCATACGCTGTACACTTACAAAACCATTGCTGATTAATTCACATGGGGTGCTTGTATCAAGAATTTAGATTTTCTACCAGTGACCTTACTGGCTACATCTAGTCTGAAAATAACTTTTTTTAATGTATTACATTTTTATGTTGCCTTAAAGTATGAAATATCAAAACCAGAAAATTATTATTTTATTTATGTATAGAACACGTTTTTGTCATAGTGGCCGGGCACTTACAGTTAAAGAATATTAAAATTCCATAAAACTGCTTTTAAAAAAGGCAAATAAGTACATCTGATATCACCCCCAGAGACTTACTAGGGCTCAAGAGGATTTAATCCCAAATGAGACAGCCCTGTCTCTGGGCCCAGAGATTTGCAACCTCAGGAGGAGCTGACAGCAAAAGCCTTGCAGGAGATCAACTCCGAGGACAAACACCCAAGATTGCACAGTTCCAAAAGTGTGTATATGTCCATCTCCAGACTCCTTACAAGACTGTGATATTGGTTGACATGACAACTAGGAAGAAACCAGTAATATGCAGAGCAGTCTTACCAGAGAGGCTGCCACATTTGCCTCTTTGCCTTTCGAGCCACCATAATTTGCATTATCAGTGACCAGGCCTTTCCATTGTGATTACATCAGGCCCTGGCTTTAGTTAAAGCAACGAAGAAAGGACATGAAGAACCAAATCCATTTTGAGGGTTTGCTCTTCTTCCTCTCTTTTGTATATGATAAATCAGATGGAATAAT
This sequence comes from Caretta caretta, assembly GCF_965140235.1. NCBI lineage: Eukaryota > Metazoa > Chordata > Testudines > Cheloniidae > Caretta > Caretta caretta. Next base: position 172,115,843 of record NC_134208.1, read on the forward strand.
GCATTTCTTCTCTTGTTCCCACCGATGTTTGATGGCCACCAAGCATTCACATTTGGCCTTGGTCACAGGACGTAGATTTCATACCCCCTGATCCATGCTCCATTGACCAGCATCAGGTGTTTTGGTGGGACCCTGAACATGGAGGTCAGAGATCATTGTTCTGGGCAAACTCCAGCTATTAAGTCAAGAGGCAGAATCAGTAGTATACACCCAGGCATAGCTTTCCCTGAGGAAGGCTTGTTCCTTTCAGAGTCAAAGCCTACTACCATTCCTGAGGGCTGTGTTCCCAAGTAAGCCAGCCTCCTCTACGTCTCCTTGTCCATGAGCAATGGTGTTGTCCTGCCAGCCAAGATAGGTTGCAGCCCAGTTGGGTGTAGTTTTGATTTTTTTTTCCCCTTGAATCCTGGAGTAACTTGTGAGCCATAGAAAGAGTCATGACCCCTTAAGAAAACCATAGCTAGATGTTGTACATAAGCATTTAAGGTAAAGAGTGTGGTGAATGTAGGATTGAGGGTACTGAAAGGACAGAAGAAGAAGCAAATTTGCAACTGAGGAGAAAAAGCAAAGAGCAGCTTGCAAGAAGAGAAGCGTGTCTACATGGGATTTAATAACTACTCATCAGTCACTCTACCCAGACAGGAATAGGGATGAGCAGCTGGCTTAAGAATCTGAATAGTTGTAGTGGTGGAATGTCATTAGCATGTGGATGATGGGAAGAGACAAAGCATAAAAGGAATCCAGAGAGTGGTAAGTTTTTGGTATTCAATATGCAGTGTCAAAAACCTTTAGTGGTCAACTAATAACTGGGTTCCAAAGTATTTTCAAGAGAAGTCAGAGTATGGAGGCAAAATAATGATCAGAGAAGGCAAGGGATGAGGACAAAATTACTTTGCTGGTTTTAGAGCAAACGTTTAAATGAATTGGAAGGGTAGGATTTGGTCTTTAAGAGTCTGAACCATTTACTTGCAGCTCTGTGACCCATCACTATGGTCAGGAGGCTTTTCTCATCTGATTGGAAGGCTTGGGAGTCGAGGCCACTATATGTGATGGTTATAGTGACTGTTGTTGCCATTTTCATTGTTTTCTTGGTATTGGGTGAAAATTCAAGGGAATTCAAGTGGACACTGATTAGGCAGCTCTCTGAGTTTGTTTTTTGGGGCAAAAAGAGAGGCACACTCAAAGATGTGTTCTACATCTGGATTCACTTGACCTAAGAATGCCAGGCTCCATTTTTTAATGTAAATTTCAGCTCAGGACAGTTTTTTTTGTTTTTTTTTTTTAAATTCCTTCCTCAACTGTTGTGTGTTGTTACGAGACTCTGTAAAATAGTTGCTGGGTTCCACCCCAAAGGTGGCTGCATGTCAGTGGTGGATGAAGTGTAGTTTGTGTATTACTTTAAATTTGTAAAACACTTTTTGGAATCCTCTTCTTGTTTTCAGGTGATTTTGGTAACCTTCATCAGCTTGTTGGTTTTCCTTGAATTTTATAACATGTGGAGGAGTCTGTTACAAGAGATGGCTTTCCTGATTCACAAGAATTTTCCAGATTTTGAACATTTTTTCTGTCCCAAATTGGGAGGAAGAGGTGAAATCTTGAAAATTTTCACAAACCAATAATCCGAAAAATCGTGTGAATCTGGTCAATCAAAATGTTTTGTTTCAGTTTTCAACCTTTTATTGTTTTTAACCTTTTTAAAAAGTGTAAATAAACTGACATTTTGAAGTGCAAAGTTATTTAAAATGAAAAAGCAGAATTTTTTGTTTGGATGTTTTCTAAAGAGGACACTTCAACAATTTAGAAATTATTTTTTCAAATGTTTTTGAATTTTGAGTTTTGCCAGAACCGACTCTCTCCCACAAATAGTTTTGGTTTCAAAGCATAGGCATTTTCTAATGACAAAAATGTTTCTTCGGAAAATTCCTGACCTGCTCTATTTGTTATGTACTATGGGAGTTTGCTGTTGACCTCAGAGGGGTCAGGACTTTACCCCTTATGTCAGCAGAGGCCTTTCAGAAGATGGTATTAAACATTAAGTAGCACAGTGGGACCCTGATCTCAGGATATCTAGATGCTACTGTAATATGAATAATTAATAATAAAATAATTGAGAGAAGACTAGAGGTTTAGATTGATGCCTTTCCTCATAGATCGTTTGACTGAAAATTCAGTCAAAGGATGGTCGGAAAACACTTAGCCAGTCAACATGCAGCGCTAAGAACTGAGGTTAGGTTAAGAGAGCTAGCTAGTGCTTGTGTAGGAAACCACATTTCCTCTATAGAAAGCTCAAGAGAGTGGAGAGCAGTGCTAAGCGAAGAGCATAAAGGAAGGACTGAGGATCAAAAGAAGCCTTACTTCACAGAAAATATGTATCAGATCCCAGCCTTCTGATGGGCAAAGATTCAGTGTCGCTAATCAGAATAGAAGACAATCACAAGAGTAAATCTGTTCTTACTGTAGCTGGAAATAAAAATCATGCACTATATATAATCTTAGTTGGAACTAGAACTTAGAGTTGTAACTGTTGATGCTCTGGAGATTCACAATAATATGTGTTTCTGACAATAGATGTGGTCAGTCATAATATAATCTTAAATATAGGCAATAGCTATGCCATCTCAACTTGTGAGCTTGTCAGGTCTCATAAACTAGCAGATTGAACTTGGTCAGCGCTTGGATGGGAGGCCTCTCTGAAAACCAAAAGTGGGGTTTGTAATTCAGTTGACCGCACTCTTCTTTGAATCTGAATTGAACCAGCGGCCCAGCATGATTCATGGAGACAGGGGTGGGAGCAGAAGCAGACTGTGCTGCTGGAGATGCTGTATTTCAGATGACATATAAAACCCAAATCTTGACCATTTCTTGTTGTTAAACATCTTGGGAAACTTTTCACAAGAGTAGGGGTGGCTGCTCTGATACCTGGCCAATTTCCAATGTGAATAACAATTGCATTCTGTCTATTTAAGGCTTTATCACTTTCATCGATAAAGTATTTTCTTCATTTCCTAATCTTGATTTATTGTCTGGGTGGAGTGAAATGGCTCCTATATGTAATTTGTAATTCTGTAATAAGATTCGGTGCTTCTGTGCAATATAAAATAAATGATCTATGAAATGATTTTGGGAATAATTATGGGTAATTATGTATAATCACACTCTCCAACCCATTTCAGCACCTCTGTTGACTTTGTCACTGGTGACCATTGGAATCATTGGTGTTCAAATGTTAGGGGTGTCTTACCAGTGCAAGGATTAAAATTTATATTATGGCCAAAATGTTCAAATCCTGGTATTCTAAATCCATAGTGAGCCACCTGAATAAAAGTGCTCTGATGTTTAGCTGGAGGAAATTCAGGTGCCCAACTTTAGACATTTTTGAAAAATGTGTGTTTTATTTATAAAGATAGTGGGCCCTATTCTCATTTACATGATTGCCTCTTTGTAGCGTTGTGCAGTACAAAAGGGGCCTTAGTGTAAATGTAAATGAGAAGCATCCCCCTCCTTTTTTAGTTTTCTCTATATCTCTTATTTTGCAGTACTCTACTGTACTATTTTATTTTATTTTTTTTATAAAAGCTGGTAGTTTACATACACAATAATAAGTTATACTTCTTTTACATGGAAGTTAAAGGCCACTGCTTTTTAAGTGCTTTTCGATGAAAGAAGAAATCTCCTTGCTTAACATGCCAACTTCTTGAATGTTTCATTCTTTGAAATGGCAAATAAGGAGGCGGATCATACACTGTATTTTCCAACTCCGTTTAAATGAGCAGATTGGTTTGGTCAACAATTTGACCTACCTTCTTTTTCTTACATTTGTTTGTGAAGTCCATGCATTTCTTTGAGTCTCCAAAAAGTCCACAAACCCTAAACGATCTTTTTCCTTAAAGAATGAACACCTCACAATGGCACCGGCTCCAGCTCAGCAGCCAGTGTTTACATAAGATAAAGCTCTGAAAAGAGAACAGGTTTCAGTTGAAAATTTTCAAAGGTTTTTTTGTAACAGTGAATAGAATGGGTTGAAAAGTGTGTTTTGAGGAAATTTAAAATAGGAATCGAAGCAAACATTGCCATTTCATATTGAGAAGCCTATTTCCTGGATAATACAGCTGTTTTCATTTAGAAGATGTGGTTGCTGAAGCATTAGCACTGGAAAGTGGATTCCACTGAATCACAAACATACGTCTTGTAGACTACCTTACAGTTGAGTGGGTTAGTTTAAAAAGATTTTCTTCAGGCTGCTGTTAGCATGAGAAGACTGAATCTGAATGAGATGCAAATGAGAACCTTTTGCATTACTGTAACGACATTCATTGTGCAGAGTGAGGTTAGAAGTGTAACTGCAAAGGTGGTGTAGCTATGAGATTCTGTAGCTAGAAATGAGGGGGTTTTATTCTTAATTTGACAGAGCCTTACATAACAGTTATCGTGAAATATTTAGTACCAGGATTTGTGGTTTAGTTTTATTTTGAATATTCTAATTTAACAAATGTATTTTAATAGGTTTTCACCAAACCTTAAAAGAACACCTGGCTCTAGGGGAACTTTAATGTTAATTCTATTGAAACGTCAATCTGTCTTCCAGGAGGAAAGAAAAGAGAGACTATTACCATAAATAGCAATAAAAATCCTATAAACATAGACCCCAATCCAGCAAAGACTTATGCACATGCTTAAAAGAGTAGGGGTGAAATTCTGGCCCCAATGTGAGTTTCCCATTGGCTTTATTGGGGCCAGGATTTCATAGTGGTAATAATCCCAATTACTTCTCTGAGACCACTACTAAGGCTTGATCATGCACCAGTGAAGTCAAATGGGAGTTCAGCAATTAACTACAATGGGAACAGGATCAGTCCCCCAGTATGCAAAGTTAAGCGCATGTTGCAGGATCAACCTCCCTTGTAAACTTCAAAAGGCCATTAAAAGATGGACTGATTTCTCTGACAACCCCAGCAGCCCTCCTCCTGGATCCTGCCCAACTTCTTGACAAGGAACAGGTAGGCATTTTTGAAAGATGAGCATTAAACATGTCAGCAATAAATGCCTTTTATAAACTGTTGGCTTTTGAGTTGAGTATTTTACACAGCTTAACCAGAAATCCATGATTCAGGAACAGAGGAACAGGGAATCAGCAGCATATGCCTATCTTGTGAGAGGTAAATATGTAGAACACTGTTTTAAAATGATTTTTGACTGTCTTAGGAAAAGGAAAGGAGTACTTGTGGCACCTTAGAGACTAACCAATTTATTTGAGCATGAGCTTTCGTGAGCTACAGCTCACTTCATCAGATGTATACCGTGGAAACTGCCTGCAGCCACTGCCTCTCTGTGGTGGTCAAGCAGTATGACAGCAGGACTGTAGTTGGGCTGTGTTTCAGACCTGTGTCCACAGTCTGGCACATGGCTTCCTTACCCCGATTCAGTGACATTTTACAGACAATGCAAAGTTTGTCTCACAATTACTTCACAGTGGCGCTTCCCCTCCCCAAAGTAGCTGTAAAAATATCTACTGTGTTTATCCTACTAAGGGAGTCAATAAACCTCTTTCTCTTCTCTCATTTAAAATATCTCCCGTTTAACAGTTTTAAGTTACTTCATAATGTTCGCTGAGTTAGTCCTATTGCATTTTTTCACTGAGAAGAGCATTTGTAGTTTAATAGAAAGTACTCTGTGTTCTTGGCTTTTAGAGTATTTGAGATCTGGAGCCTTTGAGCTTCCCAGATATCAGCTGTCTAACGAAGCTTGCAGTAGGAGCATAGAGAATATAATCATTTCATTTCTCCATGTATGCTGCTTAAGATACTTTAACAATTATGAAGATTTTACAGCCTATTTGTTTAAAAATGGTTCTGAACTTACCTTTATGCAAAATCAAAGTTTGAAAACAAATGTTCTCCTGGCAAAGCACCAGGTGAATTTTTCATAGGATTGCATGGAATTTGCATATGAAATTACAAATTTCTGGAAGGTGCAATTTCACGTTTTTTTTTTCTCAAATATAAATTGACCCATATGGTACCCCTGACCACAAGGCTGTTTATGTGTGTTTATCATTTTGTGCTAGGATAAAATGAATAGGAAGGAATTCTTTATTTAAAAACTAGACACGCAGCAGAGGCAAAGTAGAGACTGGATAAATGTTTGAATTTTGGAGTCAGATACTCAAATCCCTATTTTTAGCAGATTGGATCACACACATGTATGTATAGATATATAGTGTGTGTGTTGGTGTATGTACCTGCATATAATATGTATTTGTGTAAGAAGCAGTGGGAGTTTGGGATGTGCAAAGTATGCAGAAATTAGCCTACTTTTGCACTATACGATATACCTTTACGTGAGGCACACTGAAAGCACCATATGAATATTCCTAGTGCTACTGGAAAAGAGACCAATCAGTCTTTCCAACTATTTTTTTAAAAAAATATGTATTTGGCTTCTATTCATTCAAGTCAATGATAAAAATGTTCATCTGTATTCTTGTCAAATTTAAATGACAAGACTCGAGAAAGTTTAAAAGAAATAAAAAAGAGTCTCCGATATACTATTGGCCCCATAACTGATTCTTTTGTCGAAAAGCTGATGAGTTTTGAATCCCATTCCTCATCCTGTGACAGCTAATTATGCAACACTTGGGATATTGTGCTGAGTACTTTGTTTTTTTCTCTGCCTGAAACTTCTTACAGTAGGTTATGAGCAGTCTGATGAGTACTTTTATGAACTAATAAACCTCCTGCATGATTCTGTTCTGACTGATGGATGAAGTCCTCTGTCTGGAACAAGGTAAATTTAACATCCCAGCTAATGACTTTGATATAGGGTACACAAAAATGCAGAATATAATGAATAAAACTGAAGGACCTTCTCAAAAGTGCAAACTGAGGTAAAAATATGTGATATAATAATGATGAAATCCTGGCCGGATTGAAGTCAATGGCAAAATTCCCATTGACTTCTTTGGGGCCAGGATTTAACCCATAGTTTCTATTTATGAAAGATACATTTTTCTGTTGATAAATATCATTATTGGGAACTTGTTATAGCAGGTTTCTTTTAAGATTATCCTTGTAACAATCACCTACAGTGTTACATTTTACTTACTAAGAACGATATATAACACCATAGTACCGGGGTAGCATAGGCAAAGTATTTAGCGAGTTCCAAATCTTAAATAATGATCCTTTCTCACAGTGAAGTTAATTCACAATTTCAGAGCCAGACAAGTCTGTAAAAAAACTAATGCAACGAGGCTTTCTGTTTAATTAGACCATTATAGGTGTCTGTTAATGCCCAGGACTGTTTTTGTTGTTGTTTTTTATTCATTTTTTTAAAAATCGCTTTTTCATCTTCATGATGCTTTCATTTGCACAGAGTTGGTCATTTTCCAAAAGATTTTGTAGCCACCTGGTGTACTAAAAATAGGTTCTCACAAATATTATCTTTTCGTGTTTACATACATGAGCATATGTCCTGACTTTGCATCCTAGTCTTTAGTACATGTGCATCAGAGGAATACAAGGTAAAAAGAAAGTATTTTTCTTTTAGTCAGTAATATGTCATACTAAGAATACACAGAGGAAATGTACAGGTGTACCGTAACTATTTGTGTACTAGCCTATTAAAATTAAATTAATTTTTTTAAAACTCTCTCTAAATTTTTTTATCCTCAGATGCAGACCGACATTGTGAAATAGTTGGAAGTCCTCTGAAGATCAAAAGCACTAGAAAACCACTGTCTTGTATCATTGGGTATTTAGGTGGGTATTTTCCCTTTGAGGAAAGTGAGTAAAGTGAGATGTCAATATTTTAACCGTATTTAAAAATCCTACTCACCAATAAGGGAACTCATAACAACATGGCAGCGGTATGAATAAGAAAATACATCTGAGCTTTTAATAATGTGCTATTGTAATGGTTTGAGTTTGCAATATTTAGTTAGACTGCCTTTAGTCATCAGTGTAAAATGGCATATGTAGCATGTGAAAAATAATCTGGCAATCTGATTTTTTTTTTTTAATTTTTACCTCAGTGGTAACGAGGAGTCCGGTGGCACCTTTAAAGACTAACAGATTTATTTGTGCATAAGCTTTCATGGGTAAGAAATACACTTCTTCAGATGCCTGGAGTGAAAATTACAGATACAAGCATAAATATACTGGCACATGAAGAGAAGGGAGTTACCTTACAAGTGGAGAACCACTGATGACAAAGCCAGTTCAGTCATGGTGGATGGGGTCCACTCCCAATAATTGATGTGTCAATACCAAGAGAGGGGAAAATTGCTTTTATACTGGGTCAGCCACTCCCAGTCCCTATTTAAGCCCAAATTAATGGTGTTAAATCTGCAAATGAATTGTAGCTCTGCTGTTTCTCTTTGAAATCTGTTTTTGAAGTTTTTTTGTTGAAGAACGGCTACTTTTAAATCTGCTATTGAATGTCCAGGGAGATTGAAGTGTTCTCCTACTGGTTTTTGTATGTTATCATTCCTGATGTCTGATTTGTGTCCATTTATCCTATTGTGTAAAGACTGTCTGGTTTGGCCAATGTATATGGCAGAGCGGCATTGCTGGCACGTGATGGCATATATCACATTGGTAGATGTGCAGGTGAATGAGCCTCTGATGGTGTTGCTGATGCAGTTGGGTCCTCTGATGGTGTCGCTAGAGTACATATGGGGACAGAGTAGGCAATAGGGTTTGTTACAGGGATTGGTTCCTGGGTTAGTGTTTCTGTGGTGTGGTATGTAGTTGCTGGTGAGTATTTGCTTCAGGTTGGGGGGCTTCAGGTTGGGGGGCAGACTACAAAAGCAGCTTTGCCTCTCCTGGAACTGACACCTCCTCCTCTATTATTGGGAGTGGACTATATCCATCCTGATCGAATTGGCCCTGTCAGCACTGGTTCTCCACTTGTAAGGTAACTCCCTTCTCTTCATATGTCAGTATATTTATGCCTGTATCTGTAATTTTCACTCCATGCATCTGAAGAAGTGGGTTTTTAACCACGAAAGCTTATGCCCAAATAAATCGGTTAGTCTTTAAGGTGCCACAGGACTCCTCATTGTTTTTGTGGATACAGACTAACACGGCTACCCCCTGATACCTCAGTGGTGTCATTTTCAAAAGCACTCAATGTTGGTCTTGAAAAGGAGCAGAGTTAGGCCAATACTGAGCACTTTTCAAAATTTCATTCTAAGATGTTACCAATTTTTTCTAACCTACCAACCCGCTTAGAAAGATGTGATGTTATCCAGTACAAAAACAAAAAAGAGACTGTATCAGCATGTTATGACATGTTTGGATCACAGCTGATAGGAAGAAAAAGTGGAAGAAGGGGGTACTGGAGAGAAGGGAATAAAGGCGATTCCAGTATTTTTAGCTTAATATTAATAAATCAAAAACTGTCATCTTCAAAAGCGGCCACTGATGGCAATTAAATATTTATGCATTCACTACAGAGATAGTGAAAGCCCTTTGAGCTATAGTATTCCATATAAAGACATCAATCTAATTCTTAGAGGAGCAAGGAAGTAGAGATAAGCATTAAGAATAAGCAGAGCAACAAAAAATGAGCCAAGTATTACCCTGGTGTAAATCTGAAGTAATGCTATGAAGCCAATGGTGTTACTCTCAATTTACACACACAGAACCCACAGTCCTGATACAGACTAACATGGCTACCACTCTGAAACCTGTCAGAATAAATAATAAAGGACTCAGGATTTTTCCCACATTAATAAACTGATGTCTAAAATTGACAAATAGGAATTTTTAGGAAGAGTCCTGGGCAGATGTTCTTTATTAATCTGGACATCTTTTGGCCTCAAAAGTACCAAAACATATATTCTTGCCCCTCAGTAGTGGCCTTATGCTTATCAAGGGAAAAACACAGCTGCTTGTTCCCTAAATAGCTGCAAATTCAACCTCAAGCAATCTAGTTTCTTACGCTGAGTTGAATTACCTGGGCCTATGTGGGAAAACGGAGGACAGCATATTCCCATGAAGTATTATCTCCCTGAAAGTGGGCCTGCAGAGTGAAAAGGATGAAATTATTATGAAAAGATTAATGATGATAATATTCACTCTGATTTACTTTTGCTAATTTGTTTATTTTGATTAAAAATCTGAACAGTACAACAGATGAAATAGCTCCACAAAAGGTAGCTAGCAGGTGGCTTTTAGTGTTGCTGTCTGTGCATATTTGAATAAAATAAAGTTTGACCTTATACAATCTCTAGGATATTGTTTTGCTTCTAAAATTCATCCCATGCCATATCTCAGAGGTCTGCTTGAGCAACAGGTTTGCTTTTCATTTTTTTCATACCATTCCATCAAATATTTGCTAGAATACACTTAGTTATGCCTCATAGGAAATCATTTTTTCTCTTCACTCCTTGAAAGAATGTCGAAAGAACTTCCACTTTCCCACTCATTCTGCGTCCTGGCTTTCCATTATCCCTTTTCTGCTTCTTGAGGAGTGCATTGCACAGCAGGACTACGCATTAAAGATCGGCCCCTCCTTGGAGAGATTTGGGATTACTTCCTGTGCAATCAATTTAGCTTTCACTCTGTGTAGGGAATAGAAACCCTGAAGTGAATCTTGCTTACTTGAGTGTCTTATATTGCCCATTAGTGCATTCCTGCTCTTCCACTTGGCAGACCTAGGTCAACATTTGTACCTGTGGCAGTTGAGAAGAGATGAGTTGGAGTGGCAGATGCTCAGTACCTCTGAAAATTAGGCCATTTATTTAGGTTCCTAATTTGAGTCAACTTAAAAAATGTTGTCCCTAATTTTATTTTCATTTTTGGTATTTTGATTGCCTTAGCAGTATTTCCTGAGATAGATAACCCCTTTGAGGGTAAGGTTTCTAATTTACTATAGCCCAAATCCTCAAAGTTATTAGGCACTTAACTGTCACTGAAGTCAATGACAATTAGGCACCCTAAATACTTTTGAGGATCTGAACCTCTGTGTTTATGCAGTGTCTAGCACCATATCCAACCTGGTTGGCTTCAAGGCATTAGCACAGTATAAATGTTAATAAGTGCTTGAAGTATTAATTTACCTTACTTTTGATCTCTGAAATGGAAATATAAAATGAGTCATGCTTAGTGGTTATGTGTTGTGCTGCTATGCAGCTGACCTAAATGAGATCCCTAGGATATGACCCAATATTGATTTTCCAGGTAATCTTAATTCTGGCATTTCCTAACTTTTGTGTGGTTGACTTTATAACCTGAGTAATGTTCTTTTCACATAGTTTTTGTTGTGTGTAATTTCCTAGGTTTTTAAAAAGGAAACTGGAAAAAACAAATTCTATCATATTGTCACCCACATGGGTCATCAGCAGGGTTAGAACCTTTAGATCCATCGTGCAGACCTCTGCCACTTGAGCTAATGGATTAATTGATAGTAATAATAGGTTGCTATCCTCTCTGGACCAGCACTAGAGGGGCTGGGACACTTTGCCAGAGGGTTTCACAGATATTTGCTGACAGCAGAGGAATGATGAGACTCAGGAATCTTAAGCTCCATTTCAGGCCCCCGTCCCCAGCAGAAGCCGCGGGATGGGAGAAGCCCCCGTGCACATGCACACCCACCCCACCCCCAAGACCCCATCCCTGGCAGAAGCCGCCAGACAGGGGAAGCTCCAGCAGCTCACCCGCCCATCCATAGCAGAAGCTGCAGGATGGGGGAAGACCCAACACCCATCTCCCCCCCCCGCCCCCATCCCCAGCAGAGGTGCGGGGAGTAGCTGGGAAGACCCAGCACCCGGACCCCCGCTGGGGCCCTGGGACTGGAGGGGCTCTCACTCCCCACTGCTGCCCTGGTGTGGCACAGGGACAGTGTATCTCCCATCAGTAGGGAGGGGCAGAAAGGAGAAAATGGGTTGGGGACCACAGTTGTGGGGGACAGAGCCCCGTGGCTGCCCCTCCGCCTAGGAACCAGAGAAACATGCCGGCCACTTCCGGGGAGCACCTGAGGTCAGCGCCGCCCAGAACCCGCACCCCGAACCCCCTCCCATGCCCCAACCCCTTGCCCCAGCTCACATCCACTCATGCACACAAACTGCCTCCTGGAGCCCACACCCCAACCCCTCAGCCCCAGCCCAGAGCCTCCTGCTCCCCAAACCCCTCATTCCCAGCTCCACCCCAGAGCCTGCACCCCCAGCTGGAGCCCTCACCCTCCCCCACACTCCAACTCCCAGCCCAGAGCCCTGTCCCACACCCTGAACCCCTCATTTCTGGCCCAAGGCCCCAGGAAACCTTAATTTGCCTCTGGGAGTGTATCTCTAGTGGGGAGATCCTGCTGCCTGTTCCCCGTAAGCATTATTCTTTCTGCACCATTCGCTCCAAACTGCCCTTGTCCTGCTTCTGTCTCTAACCCACCCGGGCTCCTCATCCAGCTAGGCCCAGTCTCCAGCCCTCCTGAGGCTTCTCATCCCAGTCCCAGTCTCCTTTCCCAGCAAATCCTTGTCTCGCCCTCCTGGAGTTCCTGTGTCAGCCCTCGCCCAATCCCTGTCCCAATCTTCTTCGTGAGCCATTCCCACATCCCAGCTCTTCCCACGTCCCCGTCTCTGTGTCCAGCCAGCCCTCGCCCCACCCCCAGCTCCTCATCCAATCTCTCTCTCCCCCTTCTCCGGCTCAGGTCATGCCCTGCCCTCCAGCTCATGTTTTCCTTTTCCACGCTGTGTCTTCCCTCCTCATCCCAGTCTCCTTGCCCAGCCAGTCCCAGACTCCCCCATCCCAACTCCTAAGCCCAGTTTCCTTTTCTCCACCCTGCCAGCCTCCCTCCGCCTCCCTCTCCAGGCTCCTTATCCCCTTCAACTTATCTCCCCTCACTGACCCCTCAGTCCGGCTTTTCTCATTTCGATCAGGAAGCTTCCTCCTCCATCCTGTCTGGGTGCAGCAGGGGGAGTCATTGCGAGCACAGGGGAGAGAGCGGCTGCCTGCTCTAAGTTCAGGTGCCCTGCCTTGGCCCGCAGCTGTAAGCAGGGAAAGTGCAGCTGAGCCCCAGCAGGCGCATGCTCAGTGTGGACCGACACTTCAAAAAATGTGTCAAACTCTGATAAGTCTCTGCTGAGCAGGTGTCAACTGCAGTTTTTCAAAGGCTTCTAACTTGGCAAATGTGTGCAGATTTTCATGGGGAAACCAAGGCACATTGGTGACACCTAGCTATGCCCCTCCCCCACGCGGATACATTTTAAGACTGTTGCAAAGCATGGAGGCAATAGAGCTTTTTAAGAAAAGTTCATCCGAATTTTAACCTGGGGAAAACAATGTAATTTTCTTTTGCTTCTCTCTCAGAAACAGCCTAACCGTTTTGGCTGAAATTAACCCTCTCCCATCACCCCTCAGAATAGATCTGCCTGAGGCAGACACTCAGCATGGAAAATTTCAGGCCAAATGACTAAAGTTTGGCAAAGTTATAAACACCTAAAAGCAGGGTTATAATGGGAGGTGTTGGGCAACTTTAATAATATGAACTGCTACTAGACCCAACTGTAATATAATATACACACACAAACATATTATAAGGGTTTTAACTGAATAAATGTTAGAAGCTCGTTTGCCCTAATCTGAGGGTCAAATGTGATTTTTTTTTTTTTTTTTGTCCAGCACAAAACTTCAAAGGAATTTGCTGAGATGTCTTTTCCCCTACCTACTGAACACACGCAGTTAAGCAATCATGGTAGTTACCTCAAGCAGCCCAGATGTTTCACATTAGGGAGAGCCATGGTAGCAAAGACTTGAGACTGAGTCATTGTGTAAAAATTTGGAAAAATTCTAGGCCTGAAGAAATTGACTTTGAGTTCACTGGAAAATTAAATGTGCTTTTAATAGATAAAATGAGTAGATAAAACGTTCGTAAATATTTCATTTTAAATCTCCTCCCCCCTCAACCCCAACAGAGATTCATCCTGCAATGAAACCTAATGTAGTCCGGTCAATGCCAAGCCTTCAAACCCCAGCTGCGAAACGAATGCTCGCAACCCCTAATCATTCATCCCGAAGTATTTTGGGGAAAAGAAACTACAGCCATCACAATGGACTGGAGGGTATGTAAAACTGGGATTTTTTTAAAAAAAGTTAGGAATCTTTTTATGTGAACTAACAAGTATTGCATCTGTGAACTGAGAAAACTGAAATTTTGGCTATTCAGTTAAGTATAAGATACACTAGTAGTATATTACAGTACATTAAGGAATGGATCACAAATTTCTAAACAAAGCAACAGACTACAAGCATAATAATTGTCCTAAGGATGCAGCTTTATGAATGTTGCTGCCCTGTGTAGTTAGCACATTCCCCACAGTAATAGTTTTTAAAATTCACTGGGAAGAATAGAATCTATGCATTCACAGCTCTGCTTTGAATATAGATCAGAGTTGTACATTGGTACTAAAATTTGTGCAAGATATATTTGGCATATTTGTGTTGTCAGTTTTAAATGTCATGACTGTGGTGCGTAATGCATTGGAACTGGTTATAGATCTTAAGCTCTATCTCAACAGATTACTTTGGTTTTGCAGTCCTCAAGCTGATGATATTTTTTGCATTGTTTACTAGTAATCTGCACTGTTTGCATAAGTGATCAGAAAAAGAATAAAAATAAGGGGAACAAGTGTAGCAATGGAGATTCTTTGCACTGTTGTTGAAAAAATATTTTTCAGTGATGTCCTTGATTGAGTTTTGCCACATTGTATTTATTTATGTACAGCTAGAAGAGTTGATTACACTTCCTGCTGGTTTACAAACACTGTTGTAATTATTGTATGCATACAGTGTATATAACTTGGTTGAAATATTTGGCTGAAATTCTCTGAGCTGCATTTGGTAGGGAAGAGGGAAAGATAACTTCTAGCCATCTTGTGGCCCAAGATTCTGGGGCTCAGGACCAGTCCAGTTCCTTCTGTAAATTAGAACAGTTTATGCCTTGCGGTCCTTTAAGCCCGGTTTCCAGCTGCTTTGCTTCATGGTGTAGTGCAAAGCAGTCAGAGTGGACATGAAAATTGAGCAAATATATTGTAAAGGTTTGGGAGTAATTATGAAGGTGACTCAAAACTATTTAAGTGTTCTTGTACTCCAAAAAGTGACTTTGCTATAGTATCTTTCTGGTGTTTACATCATCACCATAACCTTAAGATTCTGCAACTGAAACTAAATGAACCATTCTATCCGACATGCAAGTCAGAATAGAATCTAGCTCATTCTCCTTTCATTGTGTTGGCTCTATTTAGCTAACAGGAGTGAAAAGTAATACAGTATATTATATTCAGTAAAATAAGCAGATCTGACTGAATACAAATGAATAACAGATCAATGGAATAAAAAAATCCATTTAGTCCTCTTTCGGTGTAGAATTCCACTGTATGCTTTTGAACTAACATACGTAAATCTTCAAATACCATAGATTACTAGCTAGTTGATATAAAAGTCCATTCTGCAATGAAACTGGGAAGCATGAAATTCTGCCCTCTCCAATGTAATGAATCCTCATTTTGGTTTATCCGAGCAAGGCAGTGAGGAGGTAATATGGAACCGGATTTATGGAATCACATATGGAATAAAAATGAAAACACTTTGTGATTATTATTATTATTATTTTGCCTCAAAAGTGGCATGTTGGAGGGGAGAGAAATTGTCTCTTCATAGAGAGTGTAGATATTAGAAATGGAAAGAGATGTTCGACCATTAAGTCTCTCCCCCTGCCATCACAGAAGTAATTAAAGAAGTATTTTATGGTCTATTTGACAGGCTGTATTCTAACCTGGAGAGCCATTCCAACTCCTTTTAATCTGGTCCAATCCTGTTCTCCCATCTTTGACTACATATGTTGTTTGATCCACACCACCTGTTAGCCAGTACCATCCTGAAAACAAGTTCTAAAGGGAGCTATGTACCTATTTTGTCTTCCTGTGTGTTAATCATTTAAAAGCCCATAAGAAATAGATCTTATTAGAAGGCTGGTACACTCTGTTCATATGCATAAACATAGGATTTCCTCCTGAATACGCACTAAGGAGGATTACAAGATTTACCAAAGCCTCTCTTTGCTAAATATTAATTATATACATTCTAATATTTGCACTCTAAGTGAATATGGTGCTGCATAGCAGATTGATGGTACCAAAACAGTCCCTGTCTCAAAAATTCTACTGTCCAAAACAGACAGACCAAGACAAGACAGAATTTACACATGGATGGATGTTGCATTAGAGTTTGAATGATTCATAGAGTAGATGTTTCCTTAGATTTTATTTGGGAGTTTGGCATAAGTTAGCAGGGAGGCTGCTCTGGAAATATGGGCCGGGGTAATGAACATCATGAGTTTTTCTTATTACAGTGACACTTGCTAAGTCACAGCTACATTTTGTGTATGTTCTAGTGAAAATGTCATCCTGGTTTTTTTTTTTTTTTTACCCACACTTACAAAGCGCTGTCTTAAAAAATGGATGATGGATAAAATATTCTGGTTATTCATTTATCTGAAACATTTATACATAAATGAGAAGTATTTGGATCTTAATTCAGTGTGCAAATAGTCAAATAATGCCACTACACAGTAAGCAGATAATCTAACTGCTAAAACGTGCTATCCAGTAGGGCAGGGCCACAACTGTGTGAATCTTATTAATATAAAGAGTATTATGCATTAAAGTGAAGTGCACTGCGCAGGCCAAATGCAGTCTGACGTAGGAAATGATGGTCTTGTTGTAAAGCACTGCATTGTTTCAGGAGACCTGGATTATATTCCTGAGTCAGTCATAGATTCCTTGTGGGACAGTGAGCAAGACATTTATCATGCTTGTCTCAGTTCCCCATCTGTAAAATGGGGATAATGATACTTCCCTAAAGCACAGGAATGCTGTGGCAGTAAATTCATTAATGTTTGTGAGGGACTCGGCTTGTGAGGGTGTCCACAGAAGGACCTACATAAATAGCAAGACCATTTCAAAATATGTTTTGTTTCTTTTACTAAAACAGTCTCAATATTCTCTTCAAAGTAAACTTCCTCAGAAAAATAACTACCATAGAGCACCATCCATTCTGATGAGCTTGTTTGACTGACAAAGCACCAACATGGCTAATTGTGCTAGGGTGTCCTACGTGGGATAATACTTAATTGGTAAGCAGGACTTTAGTGGAAAGATTTATTCTACGTTTTAAAATAACTCGCAAATTTTAAATTTGTCATTTCCTTGAATTATTTTTGATGGGGAGTAGATCATTTCAAGGAGAACAGATATTTCTAGGTTACAGTGACCATCTGTACTCTGTAGAGTTCTGTTAAGATAACTATCTTAATGCCTGTTCTGACATACTCTTTAATTAAATCTCTGCATGCCATAGCCCATGAAGTCTGTGGAATAGCTACTGGGGCATCTGACGATATACAAAAGCCCCGAATGCAGTGACAGAAAAACAATTTTCCACAAGCGATTAGTGTACACAGAATCCGTTTTTCTTTTTTCTTTTGATGGACAGCCTAAAAGGCATTTTCTAAGTAATAGAATGTAAAACTTCACAAACTCAGTACCCAGGATAACCTTCCTTTGTACCTTCTTTATAACATTCCAAACTGTTTTGGCTCTTCTAACAGTTTGCAGCAGGTTTCCTTAAATATTACTCACTCACTCAGGGGAGGAAGCAATGGTGTCAAGAAACCTGATGTCCTCAAGTGGATTGTATCAGACAAATCGTTTTCAATAAAAAGGTTCCTTGATGATATAGTTTATTATAGAGGAATCAGCTTAATGGAGTTGCACCAAGTTAGGCAACTGGACAGATTGTGGCCTAGATAACATGTGACTGGCACACTAGAAGGGACAAGATATATGGACCCGAATCAAGACTATTGCTGTTTGTTTTGGAGAGTGTCATACCATGGCTATCTTGGGTTGGATTTTCCTACCATATTATCATCATTATTATTATTATTATGCAACCTAGTGTGTGCTAGTGCCTTATAGACATAGACTGAGAGAAAACCCTGTCCAGGAAAGTTTACAATCTAAAATCTATAGCTAACCTTCTTGCAGTGTTCCAGATATTTCACAGATCTTGCATATGACATATTTTCCATTCCAGTGTCTTTCATTGGTTCCTGACGGGTAGGTTTTAATGACAGAAGGGACCATTATTATCATTTAGTCTGACTTCTTGCATAACACAGGCCATAAAATTTTACCCAGTAATTACTGCATGAAGCTCATAACTGCTGTTAGAACTATAGTATGTCTTTCAGAAAGAGATCATCCAGTCTTCATTTAAGGCTTCATGTGATTTAGAATCAATCACATCTCTAAGTAAGTTATTCCAATTGTTAATTACTCTCACCGCTAAAATTTGCTATTTATTTCTGGTCTGAATTTGTCTAGCTTCCAATCATTGAATCTCACTATGCATTCTTCTGCTAAATTAAAGAGCCCTCTGCTCTCAGAAGTCTCTTCCCCTCTAGCTACAGTAACTCCTCACTTAGTCGTCCCGGTTAACATTGTTTCATTGTTACGTTGCTGATCAATTAGGGGACGTGCTCGTTTAAAGTTGTGCAATGCTCCCAAATAATGTTGTTTGGCAGCTGCCTGCTTTGTCCACTGCTTGCAGGAGGAGCAGCCCCTTGGAGCTAGCTGGTGGGGGTTTGGAACCAGGGTGGACCAGGAGCTCCCCTATCAGCTCCCTGCTCCCCTAAGTTCCCTGTGCGGCAGCTGCCCACAAGCTATCAGTTTGCCTGCAGTTCAGTTGTCCCTCCCCCCACTGCCATGTGCTGCTCCTGCTCTCTGCTCCAGAGCCTCCTGCTTGTTGTAGGGGAAGGAGGGGAGAGGAGGGCTAATGTCTTGGTGTCCCCCTCTCCCCTGCTCCTGCACCCCGCTTACCCCATCTTCCATAGAGCAGGGGGGACACATGGCAGGGCTCAGGACGGAGGGAGCTTCCAGGCAGCAGCTGCCGTCTCAGCTTGCTGATTAATTTAACAAGGCAGTGTATTTAAGAGTGGGGTCAGCGTACTTAAAGGTGCAATGTGCATCTCTCTCTCACACACACACACACTCACTCACTCACTCACTGTGTCTCTGTCTACCATGCTGTCTCCCCTCCCTCCATTCGTGCTGCCTTGTAGAGTGTGAGGGTACACATTAGCAACAATGGGTTAACCCTTGAGGGCTCAGCTGAGTTCTAGTTCATCATTTAGCAGTAAGGCATTCCCTGGGAAATATCCCACCCTCTGACTCCACCACCTCAACCAAGCTTCACAATCATCATCGCTGTGTTCAGTATTAAATTGTTTGTTTAAAACTTATACTCTGTCTGTGTGTGTGTGTGTGTGGTTTTCCAGCCAGTTATGTACCAATCTTATACTAACTCCATCTAGGTTGCATTTCCCTAGTTTGTTTATGAGAGGGTCATGGGAGACAATCTGTTACTAAATATATTTATTAAATATAATATAGACTTGTCTGGTGAAAAAAATTTCCCTAGAACCTAAACTTCCCACCCCCATTTACATTCATTCTTATGGAGAAATTGGATTCACTTAACATCATTTTGCTTAAAGTTGCATTTTTCAGGAACATAACTACAACGTTAAGAGAGGAGTTACTGTACTGGTATTCTGTGATCGAGTCGCCTCTTAACCTACTCTTGGATAAATTAAATAGATTGAGATTCTTAAGTCTGTCATATATAAGGCACATTTCTTGGATCCAGGATAATAAGCCTTATGAATGGGGGGAAGTGGTAGATGTGGTATATCTTGATTTTAGTAACAGATACTGTCTCACATGACCTTCTCATAAACAAACTAGGGAAATGCAACCTAGATGGAGTTACTATAAGGTTGGTGCATAACTGGTTGGAAAACCATTCCCAGAGAGTAATCATCAGTGGTTCACAGTCAAGCTGGAAGGACATATTGAGTGGGGTCCTAAAGGGATCAGACCTGGGTCCAGCTCTCTTCAGTATCTTCACTGATGATTTAGCTAATGGCATAGAGAGTAAACTTATAAAATTTGCGGATGAGACCATGCTGGGAGGGCTTAAAGTGCTTTGGAATTCAAATTCAGAATGATCTGGACAAACTGGAGAAATGGTCTGAAGTAAGTAGGGTGAAATTCAATAAGAGCCAATGCGAAGTACTCCACTTAGGAAGGAACAGTCAGGTGCACACATAGAAAATAGGAAATGACTGCCTAGGAAGGAGTACTGCAGAAAGGGATCTAGGGGTCAAAGTGGGTCACAAGCTAAGTATGAGTCAACAGTGTAACACTGTTGCAAAAAAAGCAAACATCATTCTGGTGTTAGTAATTCTTCTGCTTGACACCGTGCTGATTAGTCCTCAACTGGAGTATTGTGTCCGGTCGCGGGCGCCACATTTCAGGAAAGATGTGGACAAATTAGAGAGAGTCCAGAGAAGAGCAACAAAAATGATTAAAAGTCTAGAATACATGACCTATGAGGGAAAATGAAAAAAAAAATGGGTTTGTTTAGGCTGGAAAAGAGAAGGCTGAGGGGGGACATAACAGTTTTCAAGTACATAAAAGGCTGTTACAAGGAGGAGGGAGAAAAATTGTTCTCCTTAACCTCTGAGGATAGGACAAGAAACAATAGGCTTAAATTGCAGCAAGGGTGTGTAATGGGTTCCCCCCAGGGTGCCACCTGGAACTGGGGTACCACTGAGCCCTCTGACGCAGCAGCCTGGGCTCCCTCTCACACTGTGCTTCAGTGACAAGTTGCAAAGCTCTCCAAACTTGTACTTTCACCAGCATTCACACAGGTAAGGACACACCCAACTGCAGTCACATGCAGGCTTTCTAACCACCAGCCTCCCAGCCTAGGACCCCAGAGCAAACCTGATCAGTATCTGGTCAAACCTGGTCAGTATATGGGTTTAATACCCGGTCCGTCTCTCCCTCAGTGTGAAGAGGATGATGCACACTTGTGGTAACCAAGCTGAGATTTTCCCCAGACCCTTAGTCAAATGCACACTGGTTTGGATTAAAACATGAAATAAGTTTATTAACTATAAAAAGATAGATTTTAAGTGATTATAAGTGATAGCAAACAGATCAAAGCTGACTGCCTGGTAAATAAACAAAAATGCAAACTGAGCAAGTGATAAACAGGCTGGCAGATTCTAAAGGCACTAGCTGCCTTTGCTTTGCAGCTTGGGTTTCCCAGGTTTTCATACACAGGCTAGAAATCCCTTTAGCCTGGGACTATCACTTCCCCCTGTTCAGTCTTTGTTCCTCAGATGTTTCCAGGTATGTTGTTTTAGGGAGAGTGACATACCATCATGATGTCATTTCCCCCTTTTATGTCTTCTTTCCACTTGCTGGAAAGCTCTTTTGCTGTGAGCTGGGTCAAACAGTTCCCATTGTGTAGTACTATCTCGGAGAGGTTTCTATTGTACACAGTTCCTGGGGTAATCCTTGGGCTTGTGTGCATTTTCTCAGTGAGCTACGAACATTGTTTGGCCTTTTTACTGTTGTACCTGAAAGGCTGCTTGTGGGTGTTTTCAACCTCACGACATGTTTCAGTAATGCATACATAGCCAAATTTTATACTTCCATATGCGGTGATTGCACACACAATCCAATGAGTTATTAATGTCTAGCAGATCAATACTTTTAGAATACCACCTCACAAGGCATACTTTGTGCAAAACATATCCTAATTATTTGACAGTGGTGAATATGAGGGTGTCACAGGGTGGTTTAGATTGAACATTGGGAAAAACTTCCTAACTGTCAGGGTGGTTAAGCACCGGAATAAATTGCCCAGGGAGGTTATGGAACCTCCATCACTGGAGTTTTTTAAGAGCAGGTTAGACAAACACATGTCAGGGGTGGTCTAGATAATACTTAGTCCTGCCATGAATGCAGGCGACTGGACTAAAAGACCTCTTGAGGTCTCCTCCGGTCCTATGATTCTATGATTCTGTATTTTCCAGACCTCAAATCATTGTAGTAGCTCTTTTCTGAACCTTTTCCAATTTTTCAACATTCTTATTAAAGTGTGGACTCCAGAACTGAACACACTATCCAGTAATGGTCTCACAAATATTGTATTAAAAGCTAAAACCACCTCCTTACTGATGCATGATATTTCCCTGGGATACATCCAGGGACTGTGCTCTCCCACTTAGCAATGGCATCACATTGGGAACTCGTGTTCAGCGAGTTATTTATCATTATCCCTAAATCCTTTTCAATGTCACTGCATTCCGGGATATGACCCCTCATCTTGTAAGTGAGACCTTATATTTGTTCCTAGATATGTGACTTGCATTTGGCTATGTCAAAATGCATGTTGTTCAAACAAGCCCACTTTAACAAGTGATCTGGGTCTGTCTGTATAACGGGCTTCTCATCATTACTTAGTTAGCTAGTACCATTATTATTAACTGCTCCACCAATTTTTGCACCATCTGAAAATTTTACCAGCAGTAGTTTTACATTTTCTTCCAGATCATTGATAAAGACATTGAAAAACATTGAGCCAAGAACAGACCCCTGTGGGACTCCATTGGAAACCTCCTCCTTGGATGATTATTCCTCATTTGCAATTACTTTTTGCGATTCATCAGTCTACCAGCTTTTAATCCATTTTGTATGGGATTCATTGATTTTATATAGTGCTGTTTTTTATGAGGATGTCATGTGGGACTATGTCAAATGCCTGACAGAAATCTAAGAAATTGTGTCAATACAGTTACCTTTATCAGACAATTTTATAATTTCATCAAAAAGGATTTCAAGTTTGTTTGACAAGACCTATTTTCCATAAACCTTGTCGATTGGCATTAGTTATACTGCCAGTCTTTTAAGTCTTTACTGATTCTGTTCCATATCAGCCTTTCCATGATTTTGCCTGAGATCAGTTAGGGCCTGTAGTTACCCGGGTCATCCCATTTACCCTGTTAAAATATTGGCTTGTTAGTTTTTTTTTTTCCCAGTCCTCTGGAACCTCCCTAAAGTTCCAATATTTGTTAAAATTCAACTGTAATATTTCAGCAAGCTCCTTGACTGTTTCTTTTAATACTCTTGTGTGCAAGTAAAAGTTGGTCTTTAACATTCCCCCTGGTTACTGATGGAATAGAAAGTATTTCCTAATCACTGTAAGATATGAGTACACCATACTGCTTCTTTCCAAATACAGATCAGTAACATGGTGCATAATTCGAGAAGCTTGGGAAGTGTCTGGCTTTTGTGTAGTTGCCACTACAATATTATGCGATTTTTGAATAAAAAATTAGTTTTAATATTACAGTATGTAATATACTAAACAATATCTTTGATTACAAAAGACTATTTAGTTTTTTTAGTGTTATTGTGTGGCACCAACTAACAGCCAGGAAATATACAGCTGAGGGGTTGATATATTCTGTTTTTTAACTTACACTTTAGTGAAACAAACAAACAAAAATGGGCATAGGTGCATACACTGAAGTCTTATCTTTTAATGCCATTTGCCATTTTCTTATCCTGGTTTGCTTTTGTCATTACTATTAGAAAAGATGTTTCAAGGAAGCCACAAAAACACGTTTACCCAAGATATGGCGCAATATACGGCTCTGAAGTAAACACCACTTAAGCTTATGTAAATTCATATTTAGGTCTGACATGTTTTAAGGCATCGCTGTTCACATGGGTAAGCCTGCATGCTGTTTTGGGGGAGTTCTTATTATTTAGCTAATAATGGATGTAGTGGTTAAAAGGTGTATGGTGCAAATATGAAATTTGGCTCCTTTTTAAAAAGCTATGTTGGAGTTAGAGGACCATCACCTCTTCCACCACTTAACATCTAGAGCCTTTACTTCTTTTGGCTTGGGGAGGGCGGGAGGGAGAAGGATAGTGAGAGGAAAATGGTTGGTACTTAATTTTTTTTTTTTAATGTAATACTTATAAAAGGTGCTGGCCTGACATTCCTCAAGACTGAAACCCTTTATTCAGTTGTGTATTAAAGTAACTGTTTGTACAGTAACAGTCTGTAATACTGGCAGATACAATAAAAGCTTCTCTACGCAGCTCTGCTATTATGCATTAACCTTTTCTAGAGGGGTTCTCTGTAGGGGTGGAAATGTAGTTCAATCCTTGGGCTATTTTTGGTCTCTCTGCTGAGACTGCTAAGAACGGGAGCTGTTAGTGTCATTTGGGATGGCGGTGTTTGTGATGAGGACACTTGCTCAGTAGGAACTGGACTGAGGCCATCAAACCCATTGTGTGTGGGCGACTAACAGCTGAACTATGGTGTATTTTTCATGTATCTGATCCAGATTTGAGCCATTAACCTAGGCTCCATATCCTACACTGGCAGAAACAGCAGCATTGTAATGTTGAAAAAGTCAGGATGAAAACAGTTACTTTAAGTATTGCATTAGGATGATAGTAATTAAAGAAGAAAAATACCAGTTAGATTATTGAATTACAGGATGCCACCTGCAACTGGGGTACCACTGAGCTCGCCTGACCCACCAGCCTGTGCTCCCTTTACACTGTACTGCTGTGACAGGCCCTCAAGCCCCCTCCAGCACACATACCAGTGGGGACACACCCAGCTGCAGCTACACACAGATATTGAGATTAGCTCTGCATGGGAAGGCTCAGCTAAGGAACTGCTCAGTTACTCAAGTGCACACCCCTCTTTGGAGGGTAAACCCAAAATTATACCGTCTTGCGCTGCACAGAGAACTATACAATCTAAGCTACCCCTCCCTCAATATGGAGAGGAATATACACAGCTTTCTACCCCAAGTTATGATTTCCACACACTGGTTTTAGACAAAACAAGTTTATTAACTACAAAATATAGATTTTAAGTAGGGTTGTAAATCGCAGTTAACTCATATGATTAACTCAAAAACATTAATCATGATTAAAAAATTAATCGCAATTCATCGCAGTTTTAAGCGCACTGTTAAACAATAGAATACCAATTTAAATTTATTAAATATTTTGGATGTTTTTCTACATTTTCATATATATTGTATTCTGTATTGTAATTGAAATCAAAGTGTATATTATTTTTTATTATAAGTATTTGCACTATAAAAATGATAAACAAAAGAAATAGTATTTTTCAATTCACCTCATACAAGTACTATAGTGCAATCTTTGTCGTGAAAGTGCAATTTACAAATATAGATTTTTTTGTTACATAACCACACTCAAAAACAAAACAATGTAAAACTTCAGAGCCTAGAAGTCCACTCAGTCCTACTACTTGTTCAGCCAATTGCTAAGACAAACAAGTTTGTTTACATTTACAGGAGATAATGCTGCCCTCTTCTTATTTACAATGTCACCAGAAAGTGAGAACAGGCATTTGCATGGCACTCTTGTAGCTGGCATTGCAAGGTATTTACGTACCAGATACGCTAAACATTCGTATGCCCCTTCATGCTTCAGCCACCATTACAGAGGACATGCTTCCATGCTGATGACGCTTGTTAAAAAAATACTGCGTTAATTAAATTTGTGAAAGAACTCCTTGGGGGAGAATTGTATGTCCCCTGTTCTGTTTTACCTGCATTCTGCCATATATTTCATGTTATAGCAGTCTCAGATGATGATCCAGCACATGTTGTTCGTTTTAAGAACACTTTCACTGCAGATTTCACAAAATGCAAAGACGGTACCAATGTGAGATTTCTAAAGATAGCTACAGCTGACCCAAGGTTTAATAATCTGAAGTGCTTTCCAAAATCCGAGCGGGACGAGGTGCGGAGCATGCTTTCAGAAGTCTTAAAAGAGAAACACTCTGATGCAGAAACTACAGATCCCAAATCACCAAAAATGAAAATCAAGCTTTTGCTCGTGGCCTCTGGCTCAGATAAATAAAATGAACATGTGTCAGTCCGCACTGCTTTGGATTGTTATCTAGCAGAACCCATCATCAGCATGGATGCACGTTACCTGGAATGGTGGTTGAAGCATGAAGGGACATATGAATCTTTAGCACATCTGGCATGTAAACATCTTGCAATGTTGCTACAACAGTGCCATGAGAACGCCTGTTCTCACTTTCAGGTGACATCAAAACAAGAAAAGGGCAGCATTATCTCCCATAAATGTGAACAAACTTGTTTGTCTGAGCGATTGTCAACAGTGTGTCCTTGTTGCCAAGAAGACCAATGGCATTTTGGGCTGTATAAATAGGGGTGTTGCCAGCAGATCGAGGGACGTGATCGTTCCCCTCTATTCGACATTGGTGAGGCCTCATCTGGAGTACTGTGTCCAGTTTTGGGCCCCACACTACAAGAATGATGTGAAAAAATTGGAAAGCGTCCAGCGGAGGGCAACAAAAATGATTAGGGGGCTGGAACACATGACTTATGAGGAGAGGCTGAGGGAACTGGGATTGTTTAGTCTGCAGAAGAGAAGAATGAGGGGGAATTTGATAGCTGCTTTCACCTACCTGAAAGGGGGTTCCAAAGAGGATGGATCTAGACTGTTCTCAGTGGTAGCAGATGACGGAATAAGGAGTAATGGTCTCAAGTTGCAGTGGGGGAGGTTTAGGTTGGATATTAGGAAAAACTTTTTCACTAGGAGGGTGGTGAAGCACTGGAATGCGTTACCTAGGGAGGTGGTGGAATCTCCTTCCTTAGAAGTTTTTAAGGTCAGGCTTGACAAAGCCCTGGCTAGGATGATTTAGTTGGCTATTGGTCCTGCTTTGAGCAGGGGGTTGGACTAGATGACCTCCTGAGGTCCCTTCCAACCCTGATATTCTTTGATTATATGATTGGCTGAACAAGAAGTAGGACTGAGTGGACTTGCAGGCTCTAAAATTTTACATTGTTTTATTTTTGAATGCAGTTTTTTTGTACATAATTCTACATTTGTAAGTTCAACTTTCATGACAGAGATTGCACTACAGTACTTTTATGAGATTAACTAAAAAATACTATTTATTTTGGTTTTTTACAGTTCAAATACTTGTAATAAAAAATAAATATAAAGTGAGCAGTGTACTCATGAGCTATAGCTCACGAAAGCTTATGCTCAAATAAATTGGTTAGTCTCTAAGGTGCCACAAGTACTCCTTTTCTTTTTGCGAATACAGACTAACACGGCTGTTACTCTGAAACCTTTGTATTCTGTGTTGTAATTGAAATCCGTATATTTGAAAATGTAGGAAACATCCAAAAATATTTAAATAACTGGTATTCTATTATTTTTAACAGTGTGATTAATCACAATTAATTTTTTTAATCACTTGACAGTCCTAATTTTAAGTGATTATAAGGGATAGCAAACAGATCAAAGCAGATTACCTAGCAAACAAACAAAAACGTGCTCTGAGCTTAATATATTAAAGATATTGGATATGAGTAGCAAATTCTTATCCTAATTGTTGATTTAAACAGTTTGCAGAGATTCTTGAGGGCAAGCTGCACTTGCTTGCAGCTGAAAACCCCAGGTATTCCTTTCACAGGCTAGAAATCCCTCTCTCCTGAGTTCAGCCCTTCTCCCACAGTCCAAACCTTGTTCCTCAGGTGTTTCCAAGTGTCTCCTTTGGGCAGGGAGTCAGTGAACAACAATGATGATGTCACTCCCCATCCTTAAACAGCTTTTGCATATGGCGGGAACCCTTTGTCTGCCCTCTTGGTTCCCACACCCAGTCAGTGGAAAAAAACTGGTATTCAAAGATGGAGTCCAGATCCAGGTGACTTGGTCACATGCCCCTGTAGGAACACAGAAGCCATGACTTGGAGGCTGTTTGTAGCATTCTCAGGAAGGCTCCCCAGTGGGAGATTAGCATCTTCTAAGACCTATTGTTCTCCCAAAAGCCATTCCCAGCCAGCCATCTATGCTGATTGCATTCTGCTTAGTGGGCATTCCCCAGGTGTAAACACATTTGCAGTAGATCCATAGACAATATTCCTAACTTCAGATGCCAAAATGATACATGCATACAAATAGGATAATCATATTCAGTGAATCATAACCTTTTCAATTATATCTTGCATGACCTATCTTTCATAGAATACATCATAGCTATGCCATAATCATATCATAATAATATCACTATGAAGAATATGGGGCATAATGCCACACTGTCTTCTTGCAAGTGAAGGATATTGTAGCCAGATAAAGGATGTATGTTTCTTTTCTGTACAAAATATTACTTCTATGGCTTTCTGAATAGACTTTAAAAGGTTTTGTTTTGCTGTGTATTTTTTCTTTCATTTTTATAATTTTCATGGATGATAGTGGCTCTTTCCACAAACCAGAGAAGAAGTAATTGAGTTGGTGTGGGTACAGTTCTCCTAAAGTTTTTCATGTCTTCTCAGATGCCCTAATAATCTGGTAGCACATCTCTCATACAGGAACCAGCAGATTATCTAAGAAACAGGCAAGACAGAGCAGTCAGGCCCAGCTGTAGCCTTGTAGAAATGACCAATGAAATGGGGGAATTCAGAAGATTGGATATTATGACAAATGCACTGTTTTCTCATGGGAGCATAACCTCCTGAAGGCAACTGTCACAATTTCAGGTCCCCAACTACAATCGGTACTTTCAATTGGAAAAGGCTGGGAGCCAGGGGTTTGGAAGAACTGCAAGAAAACACAATGAGAAGAAATCCAAATTTTAGGTTGAGAACTTGGAACTTTGAAAAAGAATGTTCCAAAGACAGAACTATATTCTTCCATAGATTTATGTTTCTAAAGCCAATTCTCAGACTTGTGAACAATAATACCACAGTGATTTCAAAGGAGTCCACGTGTCTTAAATTCATTTTAAATAACACTGTAAACATTTGATATGAAACACTTAAAGCTTTAAGCTGGCTTTATATTGTTGCATGCACTTATCATTTCTTTATGGTAAGTCTTTTAATTCTTCTGGGTGAGGGCATTGACTTCCCGTAGCCTGACCCAAAATGTTTCTGATTTATGTAATGCATTGTGCAGGATTACTTTTATTGCAAACTTCACTTTACAGGGAAATTTAAACTTTTCACCTTTCTAGAGAATACTCAACTTCATGTGCATAATCTTCATTCACCCCAATTCTTCATTCTGTACTTACTCATTGGATGCCAAAAAAAACCTGTCATCATATTGTCTGGAAAGATGACAGAGTCTTTTGGAGTCTTCTAGACACATTCTGCTGCTTTTATCTACTCTGGGAGATGCAATCGCTTTCCTTCTGTTGCTACTGCTGCAAAAGCCCAAACAACTTAGATTAATTAAAACGTTCCTTGGTAGCTCAGAAGAGCAGTCCCACCCAAAAAGCAGAATTCTCTCTGCAGAAAGTCATAAATCCTGCAATATGCTTTGTTGATCCTGATCAATGAAATGAGGACAATGCCAAGAAGATTCAGGTGTGTAACAAGACTCTGGCGACTGTTTTCACCGGTGGTTACTATAAAAAAGACTCACTACATATTTTGAATCTAATAATATTTCTTTTCATGCTACAGGATTCCAAATCACTTTTAGCAATCCCTTCACCCACCAGCTTCTTAACTATGAGCAACAACAACAGTTCAGGTTCACTGCAGGCTGTGAAAATCCCCCATGGTAGTGATGGTTTAGTTATTACTGCTAATTATGTGTATGTTTTTTTAACTAAGATCTTTTACATTTTTCCCCATCTACTGGCAGGAACTTCTCCACTTTGACATGGAACAGAGCCAGAGTGTCCCTGGGACATCTGGGATGTTAATGACAACTAACAAACCAAGAAAATCGCTCTTTACCTGATGGACTTTGCATCATTATCTTGGCTTATGGGTAGAGAGAGAAAGTAGCAATGCCAATTTTCCAAACCACAATAGAATTTAACCACCAATCCTGACCCTAATTCTCTCTCCCTTTTCCAGAACGTTCATGCTGTATTTCAGACTGAGATGTCCTCTTTCCTTCCTCCCAATCAAGAGTTGCCTCAGCTCCTGGAGGAACAAATATTGAGGTGTACAGCTGAGAATAAGGACTATACTAAGCTGTTTCCTGCTGCAGTTGACTAGGACCCCAAGTACAGCCAGGTGGGGAGGTGACATAAGCAGTTGACAAAGCAAGAAAAGGACAAACCTCCAAACAATCTATCTGCAGTTTTTGATGACAGTCTAATCTCTCTCTCTCTCTCTTTCCCTCCATATCATTGCCTATTCAGGAGTAAGACTCATATGGGGTATGAGTGGGGAAGAAATAGTCCTTTCATTGCTCCCACTTTTTCTGTTGGAAGCTTGCACTCTGTATGCCAAGCACAGGACAATGTAAATAGTATCTCTAATTGGCGAAGTTTTGAGAGACTGGACACTTTCTTGTTCGAGTTTTTCTTGCTTCATGGAGAAACAGTAAAAGTTGCATGTATCTGCTTCATCCTGACTCATCGGATATATAATCATATGTGAAAATATGTATACAGGAAAGGTTTTTTCACAATATGATTGAATTTCTTATTTAGAAATGTACTAGTGTATTCTATCTGTGGTGCAATCTTTCTGTCTTTTTTGTTTGCAGAAATCTCTCTCATATCAGACTCTCAGTTTTGTTTTTCAATGACATTCTCCTGAGATGGCATTATCTCATGTAGAATGTATATCAGGAGCAACCGTGTACAATTATTATTAATTTGAAGCTTAATTTGCTAGTGTGTGTATTGCTGTTTATATGAGTATTTTATTGTCTTTGTACATAGTGTTGTTCTACTTTAGTTATTACAAACATCTTTTTTTACCTGTCAACTGGGCACATTTGATATGTAAATTATTACAACTCAATAAACAAGGAATCTCACAATACTATTTTTGTCATCAATTTCACAGTAGAACCAGACTGTAAACCTGCCTGTGATTAACTTTAACTTCTGCACCAATCTTCCTCAAAAGCGTGAAACAGAACTTGTATGTCACGTGCTCTTTGCCTGGTTTCTTTAAAACATGTTTTTGGATATGCTCCTTCCATCTTCCTCATGCCTAAAATGTTTGGGGGTATGTTTCTTTTTGTTGTATGTTCACATCTCCCATTGATGTGAATAGAGATGTGTGTGCATGGAGAGCAGAAAACAGATCTCTTGGAATGAGGATATCATTGTGTAACTTAAGTAATGACACTGCTTCACTGTTTAAAAGAACAAATTACATTTGAAGCTATATATGCCCTTGGTCTGAGCAAAATGAAGCCCTTAAATCAGTGGTTCTCAACCAGGGGAACGTGTATCCCTGGGCATATACAGAGGTCTTTCAGGGGCTACATCAATTCATCTAGATGTTTGCCTGGTTTTACAACAGGCTACATAAAAAGCCATAGCACAGTCAGTACAAACTAAAATTTCACACAGACAATGACTTCTTTATATTGCGCTATACACTGAAATGTAAGTACAGTATTTATATTCTAGTTGATTTATTTTATAATTATATGGTAAAAATGAGAAAGTCAGCACTTTTATATTTTCATGTCGGATTTTGTAAACAAGTAGTTTTTAAGTAAGGTGTAACTTGAGGATATGGAAGACAAATCAGACTCCTGAAAGGTGTATAGTAGTCTGGAAAGGTTGAGAGCCACTGCCTTAAATTATGCTGTTTAAGTTTTCCATACCGTCTTTCACTCTTCCTATTGCTTCAGTGAGGGACAAATGCCATAGGTTACTCCAGGTCTGCATCTGCAACGTCTTGATTTACAAGCAGTTCCCTCTGTAATGGTTGCCCTTGGTGATCAAGTTCAACAAAATTAGTACCTACTTACCAATGTGCTAAGCACATTCTTTTCCCTGTCCACTTTGCCTCACGTTCCAACCGCTGACAAAAACGTTTTCAGTGTTGCTTTCACATTTTACTCAGCACATTCTGGAAAACCTGTCGAGCATATCAAGAGTAGGTGTAAAACTTCCAATACTTTTCCAATCAAATATCTGAGTTAAAGTTGTTGACGAGGTGGACTTCCTAAACTACTTCACTTTATGGTAGGCCGGGGCGGGCAAACTTTTTGGCCTGAGGGCCGCATCGGGTTTTGGAAATTGTATGGAGGGCCACTTAGGGGAGGGGGGCGTGGCCCGGCCCCCACCTCCTATCTGCCCCTCCCCCGGGACTCTTGCCCCATCCAACCCCCCCTGTTGCCTGACGGGCCCCTCCGGGACCCCTGCCCCATCCACACACCCCCCATTTCCTGTCCCTTGACCGCCACCGGACCTCCGCCCCTAACTGCCCTCCGCCGCCCAATCCAACCCCCTGTTCCCGTCCCGACCCCTATCCATACCACCACCCCGAACTCCCCTGCCCTCTGTCCGACCCCCCCCACTCTGTGCCCCCTTACCGCGCTGCCTGGAGCACCGGTGGCTGGTGGTGCTACAGCCAGGCCACACCGCTGCCGCCACCACGCAGCACAGAGCACCAGGTCAGGCCGGCCCAGGCAGCTCACAGCCCTGCCACCCAGAGCATTGCGCCAGCAGCAAGGTGTGGCTGTGG
This sequence comes from Caretta caretta, assembly GCF_965140235.1. Classification (NCBI taxonomy): domain Eukaryota; kingdom Metazoa; phylum Chordata; order Testudines; family Cheloniidae; genus Caretta; species Caretta caretta. The sequence goes on from NC_134208.1 coordinate 172,148,249, forward strand.
GGGAGGGGGCTAGCCTCCCCAGCCGGGAGCTCAGGGGCCAGGCAGGAGGGACCTGCAGGCGGGATATGGCCCGCGGGTGGTAGTTTGCCCACTTCTGTGATAGGCTCTATACAAACACAAACAAACAAACAAACTGTCCCTGCCCCAGAGATCTTATAGTCTAAAAAGTTTTAAAATTTGCTACTATATGAGCTGGAACTTGGCATAGTAACGGTATATTTTAGTACCTTTCCAGTGTCCCAATTTGAAAGGGATAGCTTAAATATTAACAGAGAAAAGGAAAATACCCTGAAGCTTTGAGTGCAGCAATTAGCCTATACTCACTCATTTTCATTGCCATAAGGGAGGACCCCTGATATCACACTTCAGTGCCTAAATTATCTACTCAAGAGACAAAGTTCAACTATGCAACCTTGAGTCACCCCAGTGTGTCACCTCTGACATCTTTTCTAGACCCAAGCTGCCTTGTGGAAAATCTTGACAGCATTCTATAGTTGTTCTATTATATCTCATATTTTTCTATATTTGTCTTGAGACATTTTGCTCACTACATCAGGGTTGCATGAAACCATGATCTTTTCCCCACAGAGTTAATTCACTCTGTTTGCTTATTCCCACTCACCACCTCCATTCCTCCAACCCTGATGTTAGGAGTAGCATTTCCACTTCAGGTGGAAAATAATCAGCAAGAACCAAGATCCTCTTTTCCTATTTCATCCCTAGTAATAAAGACAAAAAGAACCAAAAAGATATAAAGGTAAAATGCTTTTCCAAATTTCCCCATTAGACATTAGCTTCTCTTATTTATAGAATTTTAAAGTTGAAAAATTAATTTTAGCTGATAACAAGGATTTTTGTAAACACTTGTAATGTTCATAAATTCAGACTAGTTGATGTAAGGATGTAGGTTGTTTCCATTGAAATGTGCAGCCAGCTTTTTCCTGAGTCTAATCATTAATAACTATCAGTTATTTACATACTCACAGATTTTACAGGGGTATTTTGATTACCTGGAGAATCTTGTCTTCTCTGATTTTTGTGTGTAAAGAATACTACCAATACAGAGTATATTCTCAGGAGATTCAATTAAGCGGTACATTTGTTTCTAGGTTTGACTAGGCATTAGAAGCGTGAGGACAAGGGGCTAGATCTTGCAAGCCCTTAGCCATGTGAGTTGCCCTTAAGTAAATAAGGATCATTCCCTGCATTGTTCTAGCGTATTACTTTAATTTTAGAGTATAATGGTGGTTGCTATCTTTTTGTTTTAGCCAATCTGTTTTTCAGATATTTATTTTATCTTTTGGAATGGGAGCTATTCCCATGCATTCTGACATTCTCTATTAGTAATGTTAATACACCTGCCAAGTGAGAAAGATACTTAACTATGTGCTTTTCTGTGGCTTTCATTAGAGAACTATGTCTTTGGACCTCTGAGATATTCCCTGTTTTCTGAATTAAACACCGACAGACACAGGACTTGAATTGCAATACTGAGTTAGTGGTATGGTGCATTAGGTACTAGAGAATAGTGCTGTGGTTCGTTGAGCCATCATGCCATCCATTTACAGGCAAAAATACTGATACTACAGGACGGAGTTAGGAAATTGGCAGATTGGCAGGTCTCATTCTCAGTTAGAAACTTGAACATTTTATTTTTGTAATGCACGTCTGTGACATGAAATGCAAATATGTGAAGTGCAAATATTATTTTATGCTGCAAATGTGACTCTTGCAGATTGATCACTGGAGGTTGAAAGACAGAAAGCCATGGTGGATGATGGGGTTTCTAGATGTAACGTGGTGATGACATGTTACAGCAAAAATGTGGTTTAACTTTAATATTATTATTACTTCTATTACTGAGAGCATGAATCTTAATAAAAATAAATATTATGCTACAATACTCTGCTCTGCTTTATAACTGGTGAAATAAATCATTTTCTCAAACCAATATGCAGTAATAAACACTACAACCAATTTATTTTCCATAACAAATTGCTGATAACCAGAACCTCATTCCTGGAATAGCTGCTTTCAATTGGTATTACTGTCTGGAAATAAAGTTCCAGGACATGTAACCTCAGTTGTTAGACAATAGCCTTAGTGCCATATTACTTGTGGATTATGTTTTCTGGATTCCAGTTCTGGAGTTCCTGCTTGCAGTACTTTCTGGGTGATTAGGTTGTCAGCTGAGCTAGATTATTTCTTCGACAGTGCATTTCCTGTTAATTATCTCTTAACTATTTCATTACTTGCTAAAAATCACACTACCTTCAAAAACAAAATCAGGTGTGTAATTGGGGAGTACCTAGTCCCGTCTGATGTTGAATTAATTGAATCAAATGTTCCATAGGAAATGCTGTGATATCACATTTTGTTTGTGTATGTGCTTATGCATTTGGGATTTTTGCTAGTCCAGTTTGTTACAGGTGTCATAATATTTATGGGATTTAGATTGTGCCCCTTATAAAGTCAAATTTATTCCTGTTAATATACAGGTTGGTGTAATATTTTAAAAGTAACACTGAAGAGCACTCACTGTTCTGCTCTACAGACTCATAAGACGTATTTACTTTTCCAGGAATTGAAATATTCATACAGCTCCTATGGGCTTGTCTACACTTAGTGCTGCAGCACCACGGTTGCACTGGTACAGCTATGCGCTGTAGGATTTAGTGATGATGCTGCTCACACCGACAGAAGAGCTTCTCCCATTGGCAAAGATACGCCATCTCCGCGAGAGGCGATAGCTATGTTGACGGGAGAACCCCTACTATCAACATAGTGCTGTCTACACTGGAGTTTAGGTCAGTGTAACTATGTTGCTCAGGAGTGTGGAAAAGCTACATCCCTGACCGCCATATTAATATCAACATAAATTCCTAACGTAGACCAAGCCTAAGAAAGAACAGTAAATGAAATAGTTTTACATTCTCTTTGGCTTCATTTCTTAGGAAGTCTTTTATATAATCAGTGGAGAGGTCCTGTGTAGAATCACACTCTGGGGCTAGTTACTAAGATGGAATATCTCTGCTCCAGCAAATGCCAGACTTGTTTTTTGCATTCTGATATTAATGGAGCATTTGGTTCGCTCAGATTTTATGTGGATGTTAATCAGATCACCAGCTTTTGTGGTGGGTTTAAAGTATCATTTTCTAAAAATCGCCCAGGTAAATGTTTTTGAAGAAAATGATATGTACGTGGGTTTTTTTTTTTCTTGTGTCCATGTTCCAGTGATCAGAATGACATTAATTTAGGAAAAGCCCAGCAAATTACTAAGGAGTTACACATTTGGCCCCAGTTGTTTTGAGAATTGTGAAGAAAATGTGGATAATTTGCTTGGAGGCAATACATTTATGGAAATTATGTAAGATTTGAAATGATTCTTTAGCTAACCCCAGAAGTATTTCTCCCATTTAGCATTGGATGGTTTTACATCTATGATTATGTAGCCCTTGTTTCGTATGTACATAGGGCCAGATATTTGATTTATCATTCTAGTTTCAAAACCAGTTTATCCTAAAGGAGCAGGACTTCAGTGTACAGCTTCTTTGTCAGCTCTGTGGGGTCAAAGCTATGCATCTCTAAGAAGAATTAGAATACATCAGGAAACTGGGCAGCTCCCATTTATGCCTTAAGTATTCCAAGATAATAAAACAACTTTATTTACAAATTGTTGGCAGTACTGAAGTTACATGGGCAGCAAGTTATTTTGCTTGTCTGCTGGGAATGAAGTGTGCAGTTCTGGTATCAGGGGATCAGTTTATGTGCATGCACAGTTAGTTGTAAATCACAGACCAAATGGGGACAGAGATTCATCTCCCGGTTTCTTTTTGTGCTTTAAGAGATTGGGGCTTTTTAGTGTCAGTTGCTGCCATTCTTGCAATGCCCATTCTTGAAGTCTGCTGAAGTTAGTTTTCAGACAAGGTTGAGACTATTTTAAAATTTTCCCAAATCCCAGCATTTCCAAAGTTTCAAACCTACTCAACCCCATCAAATGTTCTTTCAGAATCAGGAAATAAACTTGAAACACTTGGTTTTAAGACAAGGCTAAGCTGTAGGAAATGCACATCTTATCTGCAGAAATAAGGACCACAGATGAACCCAGCCAATCTCTATGAATGATTTTTATTAGCAGTTTATCCAGTCTGGTGGTAAGAATCCTTGACAGCATTTTTTTACTTTTATTTTTTAAAGAGAAAACGCATGAAAAGAGGCACATTCCTTTTCAGGTTTGCTCTGGTTGTGAATTGAGGCCATCGTTGCTCTTTACATAAAATTTGGCAAAACCCCTTGCTTGTGGGCCCGTCTAAGCATTCTGGTTAAAAGTGAAGTAACATCTTTCACTAACACTTTATAAACATTAATAGAGACGTCGCCAGACCTGGGAAGTGTATTAGGCTCTTGCTCTGCCTTGAGAACCACATGGGTGGACAACTGCACCTGTGCAAAGCCCAGTTGCAGTTCAAGGGCTCAGCGTAGGCTAAGAGGCTCACTGATGAAGTTCTCAGTACAGAATTAAGACCTTGCCATTTAAATTCTCAAAAACTCCCAAACTTCTGTTAATGAAACTGGAAGTTCAAACCTATTTTATTAACCTCCAGAGATTTGGTGGGATTTATAGCTTTCAGATAAACTCTGTTCTTCTCAAGTTCCCCTGATTTGGAGGTTAAAGATTTGTATGGATCACATGTAAGATGTCAGTCTTTTTGAATGCTGCCATTTAAGTGAGGGCTCTTTGTCGTAATTGTCTAGTTTAATTGTCAGCCTTACTTCCTCTGGTGAAACTCTTGCTTTTAGCTAAACTGATGAGAGATTAAGTGAGTTCATGCATTAACTTCAAAGTCCTGCCAAAGAGAATGTGGGGAACATCTACGTCTCCCCTAATTCTAAAATCTCAGTTCTGTTTTGCAATATTTTTTTTCTTAATAAACAGCCTTTGCAGAATCTGTTAGATACTTCTACACACTCCCTATTTGTTGAATAGTTCCGTCCTTTGCTTTTTATTTGATCTATGTACTGTAACTCTGGTTATGTTTCGGTATCTCTGGCAATCAAAACATAAGGAAACAAACAAGTGGAGAACATATGAGAAATAAGCTGACACAGCTTAAAACAGGCACATAGTACATGGTACAAAGCATGGGAAATGTTACTAGGAATATTTAGTGTCTGTACAAAAATAACTATACAGATCTTTTTTCACTTTCAGTCAATTTTATTAATTGGGTTATTATATATTAAATTCCTGTGTTGAACAGCAATTGACCACTGCAGTATTGTCAACCTCAAAAGATCAAAAATCATGAAATTGGCCAAGAAATAATGAATTTTAAAAAATCAAAACATAGTTTTTAGTCTGTTTTGACTTCTCAACTCCCCTTTATTCCTCTGCCAATGAATGTGTGATAATTTTAGGTTGAAAGTTAACCTTTAATCCACGCACAAATGCACACCTCTCCTTGGCTGCTCAGCTGGAGATGTCACTTACCCTCTCCTGACCTCTACGATAGAGGAACTGCAATCCATTGTCTTGACCCAGCACCACCAACTCCCCACGCTCCTGTTTCATACTTCATACGGCCCTGGGGCTTCTCTGCCTGCATCCCAGCAGCACCACTTTCCTGGCACTCCCATCCCCTGTCTCGAGCTCCCCCATGACCCTCTCTCTGCTTTAGGGCTATACATGGTTAGGCAGGTTAGGTCTGTGTTCTTAGCCCATTAATAAGAGGTTGGGGCCTGGTCTTTTGCAAAGGGTCATGTGATTACCTGATGAGCATCTGATTTCTGTGAAGGCTGGAGGCAGCTCAGTTGGCGTAGAGAGCTGCCAGAAGCAGAGGGGCTCTGGCAGGAAGTCCCTGGGTCAAGTAGGGAGAGCTATAGGAAGTAGGTGCTCCTGTGGCAGGGCCTGGAGCAGATGACTCTCAGGCAAGTGGCTGGTAGAGTGGGAACCTGTGAGGAACTGATAGGCCCCTGCCGAGGACTCTGGGTTGCGGGGAAGGACAATCCATATGCTGAGTTTGTGTTATTTGAAAGAAATAAAGCTGATGACCTGAGAAAAAGAGCCTGAACCAGATTCAAGGCATGGCTAGGGTGGCCACTCACACATTCCCGGAATATCAGACATTCTAGTACTTCTGAGAATGGAATGGGCCCCCCACATTGGTGAGCACTTGCCCCTGCCAGCATGTCTTCACATGCACAATGCATAGGAAGTCACGCCATGTGCAGGATGTCAGTTTGAAGAGTGCGTCACTTCCCCTCCACTGGCATGACCTCACACGTACCATCTGTGCGAGGTCATCCTGGCGGGGGGCAGAGTGGCATGCTCTTCAAAAAGGCATTTCCAGTCCACTACCGGACAAAACCGTGTCTAGTTTTGTCTGAATACTGGAGGGGGACGAAGCACCCAAAAAGAGGACTGCCTGGTTTAAAACTGGATGAATGGCCTGCCTCAGTGTGGCATTGATTATTCTCTGGGCTGGAGAGACAGGCCAGCTGTGTACATGTGTATTCTCTATTGCAGGTGTTCTACATACTACAAATATCAGTCCTTCCTAATTTAAACATCCCTCCTCTCAGACGCTCAGTTGTTTGTCAGATTGAGTGGATGGTTACGATTTATCTCAGGCAATAGTTAGAGTATTGAAATCCCCAGTTATGCATGTAAAACCCTACAGACAACTGCACATGTCTAAATAAAAGGCAGATACATTCCTGTCACTATAATATCTGAGTGAAGTGAGTGTTATTTAATAAAATGCAGTATAATGCATCTTTAGTTGTTAACTGTGTATGAACTAGCAGAAAGACAAGGAAGTGAGGTACAGTAATATCTTGCATTGGACCAAGTTTTGTTGGTGAGAGACGCAAGCTTTTGAGCTACACAGTGCTCTTCCTCAAGTACTTTTCCAAGATATTACCTCAGCCACCTTGTCCCTCTAATATCCTGAGACCAACATGACTACAACACTGCATATGAACTAACAGTTTTGCTGAGTTAATTATCCACTCACCTCTCTTTCCATTTCTAAGAGAGAAGAGAAAATCTCTTTAACCTGTTCTTGTTGTTAAGCTTCAGGTGTTCTGTTTAAGTGAATTTCATTAAAAAATACAGTTGTAGCACCAGATTTAGGGTTTTTTTAAGATGGTTGAACTTCTAATTGGAGAGAAATTGCATTCACTTGTTCCATGACCTTGTAAAAATAAACTCTGGCACAAAAGCAGTTCAAACAGATATCTGTTGGAACCTCTCAGTCATACCCAGTTGCACCTGGGAAGCCAAAACAATAAATCTAAACCATGAAATAATAGAGAATAATCATAATCAGTAAATACAATTTGAGCAGACAGCTGTGTTCTCACCTCTATATTGTGTCACTATCTTGGTGGATGACAGGGTAGAATATATTTAGGTATCAGGAGACAAATAATAGACTTATGGAGTCTTCCATCTTTAAATTACCAGTTTGAGTCGAGCCTGGATGAGTCATGACTAAAAATTTTTTCTGTATCGGATTGTTTTGGGGAGACTATATGAAATGAATTGGTGGTTTTCCAGTCCAATGTATATCAGGTAAGTGTCCACATCACAAAACCACCATCTTCTGGAGGTAATATGCAGCCTTGTTGCCAAATCAGCAAAGAAGCCAAGGGTAACCTTATCCTAAATGACTTAGGAGCCTAAGTCCCATTTTCATGTCACTTAGGAGCCCATGTTCAAAAGTGATTTAGGTTCCTAAGTCCCTTTTGAAAATTGGCCATAAGTTACTCAGACACTTTTTTGAAAGTTGTACCAGAAGGCTTTTAAATAGTGTGACAAAGTTCCTGCTCTACCTTGGTGGGTCTTGCGCTCATCGGTGGATTTGCTCACCTTGGAGCTTCACAGCAGCCCTCAGCTTGGCCGCTTTTCTGAACCCACAGTCCAGGTAGACTCCTCCTGTGTCTTACCAGGAGTTGGGAGCCTGCCCTCTACTCCGGGTTCCAGCCCAGGGCCCTGTGGAATGCAGCTGTCTAGGGTGCCTCCCGGAACAGCTGTGTGACCGCTACAACTCCCTGGGCTACTTCCCCATGGCCTCCTCCCAACACCTTCTTTATCCTCACCGTAGGACCTTCCTCCTGGTGTCTGATAATGCTTGTACACCTCAGTCCTCCAACAGTCCGCGTTCTCAGTCTCAGCTGCTAGTGCCTCTTGCTCCCAGCTCCTCACATACACACCACAAACTGAAGTGAGCTCCCTTTTAAAACCCAGGTGCCCTGATTAGCCTTCCTTAATTGATTCTAGCAGCTTCTTGATTGGCTGCAGGTGTTCTAATCAGCCTGTCTTAATTGTCTCCAGAAGGTTCCTGATTGTTCTGGAACCTTCCCTGTTACCTTACTCGGGGAAAAGGGACCTACTGAGCCTGGGGCTAATATATCTGCCTTCTATTACTCTCCTATAGCCATCTGGCCTGACCCTGTCACAATAGGTGACTCTCAAACTCCTAGAGATGATTCATCCACATCATGGTTGAGGCATGTCTGCAGAATGCTGTGTTGAAGCTTGTACTGCTGCTGTCTGCTGTCCCCATTTCTGAGTCTGAGTCTAAATCAAACAATTTTATTCTCCTGGACTATCTAGCTCGTAGCTTTCTGAAATAAATAAATAAAATATAAAAAAAGTAAGAAGATAGAACCATATTGATTCATTAAGTATAACTGAAATTTGGAGACAAATAAGAGGGATTAATAGGAAAAGGTTGGTAGCATGAAATGATAGATTATAAAGGCTTTTATTGAGTAAAACGTTGATTTTATTTCTTTTACATGGTGAAACAACGTACTAAAAAAACCATAGTACTAAAAATAAACAAGATATTGTGCTTTTTCTCTTCATACTGAAACTGAATCCTTGATAGCACAATTAGTTGAATTAATTTGCTGCAATTTGAGATATTGCATTAAGATTAACAGATACAAACAAAAACAAACCCGTACTAGCCTGGGGTGACATTTTTGATCAAATAGTACATTTGCAGAAAAATGCAGTTTTCGGGTAAATAAAAAAGTGAAAATAAATTTGAAACGGTCAGATGGTTTGTTTCAACATTTTTAAACAAATCGTTTCAATTTTTCATTTTGAAACATTTTGTTTCAAAGTCTGTTTAAAACAAATTTTTTAAAAGCTAAAAAACTTCCCAAAATGTAAGTAAACAGAACAAAACAAAAAAGCGGAAATTGTTTTGACCTGAAACTAATTTTTTCCCTTTTGTATTTTTCTTGTCGGAGGAACCGCTCCCCATTCAGTTTCCGTTTGAAACTAATTTTTTTTCTTTGGATTTTTTTGGGTTCTGTTCCATTTTAATCAGAACATCCCAAACTTCTGTACGATTCTGAAACTCTGTGTGGGAGAGTTGGTCTACCCCACTGCACTGCCTGGTGCCTGGGTGTCCAGTCCTCAGCTCGCCCTCTGATTCTCCAAGGAACACCTTCCACTCCCGTTTCAAATAACATTCATCCCCTTGGGGCCTGGTTTAATACAACAAAAAATGTTCCATTCCTGCTCAGCAGGTCTGCATATGTAAGCCATCCTTCTAGCCCTCCATGATTGGTCTTCTCTGTCTTGGGTTTTGGGGTTCCTGCCACAGCAAATTTGCTTTTCCCTGAATTCTACTGCAGGCCCTGTCTCCCACTACTCCTTACACCTCTGCCACTGTGTGTGAGCAGCCTCTTTTGTAGCAGGTGCTGCTTCTGGGCTGCCATCAAGTGTGCCCTAGTGGTCACAAACAGCTGCAGCCATGCCCAGAGAAGAAATTAACCTTTCCCTGCCAGTCTAGGGATGGGTCAGTGCACCCCATTACACTGCCCTTACTAAAGTCAATAACAGTAAAACTTGACTTGCAACTAGGCCATCTTATTAGGCTTTCCAAACTGTACCTTATTATCACGGGCCAGATCGTGACTTCCTTACTCCCCTGCACTGGCTCCCCATGCCATGGATAACGGTGTGGAGGAGAGGAAGAGGCATTGCAGAGCCACAGCTGCCCCGCCTGCACAGATAGGCAGAGAGCGGGCAGGCTGGGGGAGGTGAATGCGTGGGACCTTGATGCTGCCTGGCTATCACAGCTGCACTGTGGGATGTATGCCACACCAGGTGAAGAGCTGACTCGTGGTACATCTCCCCCAGACCAAGTGGGAACACTTACAATCCATTAGAAAGGCTGCTCCTTAAGCTGGGCAACAGCATACTGCCCCATATTATATTCAGGACTTGTGGCAAAGTCACAACTTAGTCCCCAGTGGTTTCTATGGGAAGGGGAGCAGACCCTTTATTTTTGTGCCAAATCCTTGTGAACATTGTTACTTTTTATTTTATTTTATTTTATTTAGACTTACACTCACATCCTCGACAAATGAGTACCTACCTTGTTCTAAGTATCCCTGGACAAGCCTTAAAGACCCCATCCACAAAACAAACCATCCATGTAAGCTCTCTCCAGTCATTTCCAGCCTTGGGATTCAAAAAGCAAACTACCATCAGAGAGCACAAACTTTGAAGCAGCAGTAAAAAAGCAAAATGCCACCCTGGATTTATCAGTGTTGCCAATTCACTCATGGTTTTATTGTGCATCTCCTGCTATTTGGTGTCTTTCTTTTACACCCTCACTCCTGGAGTACACTGATTGCAAGGCAATCTCAGTTTTTTAAAGTGAGTTTCTAGCCCTCAGGGTGGTGGAGAAAATCTTGAAGATGTGACCTGAGGGCACCCCATATAGGTGCAAAAACCAGAGGGTAAATAGAAAGAAACCCAAACTTTTTTTAAAATCTCATGATTTTAAGCTAATCGCATGATCTTTGGGGCCTGACTTGTGATTTTTTTAATGTTTGGAGTTAACAATACTAGAACGTGATTGGTACCTTTTTGTACAGTACGTTCCATTATTATTGTACTTTGTCAGTACATTTGGCATTTTACTTAGTTGATAATGACAGTTTAAAAAGAACCAGTTGGCCTGATATAAAGCATAACAAACTACTAGTGCAGTGCCAAAAGGTGACACTTTAAGTCAAGACCTCATGAAATACCATGCCATGGCAGAAACAGCTTTTTATTTATTGAAGCTGAGCTTCTCAAAGGGGCCAAAAGGAACTGGATACCCATTTCCCATTGAAATTCAATGGAATTTAGGCAGCTATCATCCTTCGACTCCTTTGAAAATGCAGCCAGCGTGGATTTTTTTTACCCTACTACAACTTATATAGCCCGGTCTCCTAGGCCTTGCATAAAAAGCAGCTGTCAAAATGTGCTGTCGTCTCTACATTTCAAAACAAAAATGAAAGTGAAGTGTCAGCTCATTATTCTGTTGAATTTATGAAAAATCTATCTACAGACTTAATGTTTACAGCTCTATTAATACTGTGCATGCTGCTGTATGAAACATGGCTTAAAGTAACCTTTGTTCTGTATTAGGATCTGTAAGTAGTTGTCTGTCTTTATAGCAAGCACAAAAGTTTAAAACACCTCATATTTAGGGATGCACTTCCCCTCCCCCCATTTTTTTTGTCATTTCCTAAAAATTATGGGCTTAGACAGTGCCCTAGCTTTATGCAGCTGTGCAGGGCAGTAATAAGTAATAATAACCCCCCCCCCCAACTCAGGCCACATAAGAGCTCCCTACAATCACAGTCATTGTTAAGGGAGTGTCAGGTATGCGCCTGAGATGCTTCCCCTGGAAGAAACTGGCCAGGGAAGGGAGAAGGTAATGTCATGGTTCCACCGTCTGTACATGTCAACAAGCAGAACTGGAAGTATGTTGGATTCTGAAAATTGGTGTCCCAAATTAATCCCTGTCTTCCCACACCCTCCCACTAGCATATCTAGGAACATCTCCAGTGCAACCCAAGGGGCAACATGTCTTCTGCATTTCCCCTTAATTCAGGCCATTTCTGATGGGTTCAGTGTAGCCCATTTGACATGAATTCTTAACAGAACCATAAAGAATATGATTTTAAAAATCAGCATTCCTTAGCAGTGTTTTGTTAGAAGGCGAACTCCTGAAAACTATTTCCAGGATGAAAAGAAATGTACACAAACCTCAATCTTCATAGTCGTCATGTAGGGATGGTGACCACCCCCCTCACTCACACCATGTAGTCCTATCCAAAAGAGTGTGACTGCTCCTCGGTCAGAGTAATGTCAGCATAGGCAAGGTCCCAGTAATTATTATTGTTTGGACTGGCACAAGGATAATCATTACGTCCAGGTTAAATCACCATCAGTTGCCTCACAAATCTTATAAAGAACCTGTTTGATCCAGACTGACAAGATTTATTTTTCTTTTCTTGTGGAATCATGGGTCTGCCATTGTGAGATGTCACTCTGTTAAGAACTGTACAGGCTCCAGCTATTTGGTGGTGTTGCTCGGCATTCAACCAAAGGTTTCACTCAGAGGGGTCCATGAACTAGATAGTGGTGATGGTGTTCATTTTAGAGACCCCTAGCAACCTGTGCTTCCCAAATTCTAAATTGTATGAGAGTGTTCAATTGCAAACTGCACTGTGGCATAATACAACACAACTGTAATTTGGAGATTATGCTAATTTAAAACAAAGTAGGATGGGCCAGCTCACATTAACTCTAATAGGAGCAGGATGGGGCACACAATAACGCTGGGCCTGATTCTGATCCAATTTTACACCAGTGTAAATTTATTGATTTCAGTTGAGGGGTTCCTGCTTTATACCGGCATAAATGAGATTAGCATTCAGCCCTTGAAATATAGTGATTGTAATCTACTTGGTAAATTTAAAAGTTGGAATCCATTTCAAAACATTCAGGAAAAGGTTCGTCTTGTTTCCTAATTGTTTTTGTTTGTGTTTTTTTTTAATCACAGGAATAGTAGAATTGTGTTACATATTGTTGTATATTTATGGAGCATGGTTTCTCGTTATGATGTCACACAGCATGATCAGCAAAATCAAACTGAAAAAAAAGTAAAATTCCCAACTTTTGCAAGGTGGAGGATGAATACTTTTCAATGATGAACAATTGCTTTATTTTTCACATAGAGAGTTGATGAAAGAGGAAAAAAAAATTGGAATACACTGCAAATCTGCCTTATATTGTTAATGGTAATATTCATGCTCAGTTCCTGAGAACTCTTCCAGTCTGTGTAGTTCTAATGTGCCTAGCACCATGGCAGTTGGGCACCAACAGCTGAGAGACCTTTCAGGAATCTTAGAGTTTATACAAATAATTTGTGGGGGTTTTGAAAGTGTAGGGACAATGTACTAATGTATTGTGTTGTTTTTCAGAACCCCCCAGTCATACAACAAGAACAATAATGGTAAGTCTCCAGGAGCTCTATTTTTTTTCCTTTTAAGTTTGGAAAGCTGAACTGAGAACTACAATGTTGTAGGCTGCTAGTGTATGATATCTCTGTTAATATAATATTGTGGTATTGTAGAAGAAAGATTTGACTTTGGAGTACCACTATCCACTGGCAACCTAGAAAAAAAAGAAAGATATTGACTGTTTTTCAAGACACTGAAAAAGAATAGTTTTGTGTGTATAAATATAGGGAATACACAATGATGTACAGTGAAGGTTCTATCACTCCTCGTTTGGAATGGTCACATTACTCATGAGTGGAGAAGGTCTGACTGTGTTATACCGATGATTCCAAACCATCTCCCCCTACATGCATCTTACATATGTCATGTATGTCACAGAACAACTAATTAAGAAAGCTTTATAGGGTTCAAAAATATATTTGAACTATTTCTTGTATCCCTCCACCTGTGAAACCAGCTACCTAGGTTTTTTACCACGAGTTTAACTGTTCAGGACTCAGAGGGAGAGGAATATTACAACCAATAAATGCAGCGACCTAAAATAGTTTCTCTTTTCTCATAATCTCATATTTTTAGATCTATTATAGTGGATCCCACTGGGGAGCTAGGAATATTCTCTTCCCAAATGTATGAAACTTCCATTATGGGATTACGAGAGTGAAAAATTTAATTGAGGTTTTTAAAGCAAATCTTACTCTCAACCGGGAATGATTTATAACCCTCCTGGGCCTCAGGCTGGAGAAATGTCATTTTTGGCAGGAGGAAGTGGCTGTTTCAAGCAGCTCAAAGTGCAGAATGTTAGAATAAGTCCCCAGGGGATGGATTAATGGGCAGATAATGTGGCCACAGGTTACATTTGTTAATCATGTGGCTGTGCAATTCATCATACGCCTTTCCAATATACACTTATCTCATATATAAGGGACATGTAAATTCCTACATGAATTATCTACCTGGTTAACTTAGCATTAATGTCACTTCAGTACATTTGCAATCAACATAATCACTAAAACTCCAATTCAAATGGATAACTGATTGCAGAGAGACACAAATCTCCAATTCATTTAGCAGCCTATAGGTAAGCCCTACTGCCTCGCCATACAGGATATGCTGTACTCCTTGTTTTTAAAGAATTTAAAAGGTCTATCACGCTTGTAATTGTGTGCATGTCTATGCAGAGAGAAGAGTTTTAAAGATAAATGATTTTAGAAGTACGCCTTTAAAACGTGATTCGAGGATTAAGTCAACTAGAGATATCTCTCCCATAAAATTAGGGAGGGATGTTCAAAATTGTTCAGCATTGGTCCAGCTCTGCTTGCACTGAAGTCAGGAGCAAAGCTAGGCCAATGCTGAGTGTATTTGAACATCCTACCTTAGTCTTTTTCTTACTAACTGTTACTTGATATGGGCCCAGGCCTTGTATATGATTTCAGGATATCTCCATATTGGGAATGAGACTGGAGAAAAATCAAAGACCTTATTTTCTTAGTCTCTTTTTGTTATAGTTATAGAAATGCTGTGTTTCCATAACATGTCAGTGTCCTCTTTACCATATGAATTTTGGCCACATTTTGGAGTAAAGAAGCCTATTTAAATTCCTGTAAGAATATTTTACTGTACCTAACATTAATGTCTCATCCATATCAGCCGAGAATCAGAAATACACCGCAATTCATTGTACAGATTACAACATCCAGATTGATGTGCCCCATTCAAAGCAATATGCAGTAGCTGTCCATTCTAGCAGTCTTTAAATAAATGAAAATAAGATTAACAACTGATATGCTATTAAAAGAATGTGAAAATGATCCAGCAACAAATCTACTCATTTTTGTAATTAAAAACATGAATGAATGAGAAAAGGAAAACCTCAGAGCCTGCAATGAGTAGAGAGAATACAACACCATAGACAGAGAATTTATCATTCCGTTTCTGTACATTAGGAAACTATATGAAAATAAGAGAGTCTTCATTCAATATAATACAGTATATGCATATACAGTAAAACACATACTATCACGAGCTATATTGAAAAAGCTACTGCACTGAATTACTATTCTGTACTAAATTCCAGCTCTTTTGAATGATTATGATAGTTATAAGCATAATACAATATAAAGTTGGTGTGTGGTCATAAGTCAATTGAATGGCAGAAATACAATGGCAAACAAGTCTGAATAATGGCTAACCTGCTTTAATTTGAGGAGGCTTTTCTCGTGCCAAGTCAAAATAATTCTGTCTGCTTTTAAATTGCATTTGTAGTCAGTGAAATGCCATAAATAAAGGCATTAAATCTGACCTCATTTATCTGAGGACAGCAAATTTATGTTTAAGTCAAATCCAATGAGGAATAGAGTGGGCTTTTCCTTTTTTCTCTTAAAATTCCCATGGAGCCTTAATAATATTGAAACCCCCACCCCCCAAAATATATTTCATTTGTGCTTAAAGATTACAGTGTCCACATATTTGTTCTTTGTTTCAAACCCTTGTTTGTACAGTCAGGAACTAGGAGTGATTTAATGATATAAAGGAATTTGTTTATATTAATGTTTTCTATACCATTTCCGGCATAAACAGCAGCTTTCCTTATTGTCCTAAGGACAATCATCTGGGTCATTCTCTTTCAGTAGCTAAACTACTGGTGTAAGAGATATTGACAAAGAGAGCTCCATTTTAAAACAGTGCTTTAAAAGCTCAGTTTATCCAGAGAACTTAAGGCTTTTGTATAATTCCTACAAAGTGGCTATGTACTATGCAGTGTTTGAGCATAGAAATAGCACTGATTGTTCAGGAAGTCATCAACCATTTCATTATCGGATCTCTGTCATTCAGTGGGATGTTAGTCCGTACATTCAACATTATAACAGACCTATTTTAGTCATATAATTCATGGATGTTCAACAGCAGTCAATAAATTGCAGGCACAAATAATAGCATTCCGTTTTTTAACCACCTATCATTTGTGCCTACATCATAGGGGGCCAAACTGTGCCCTCTTTAAACATTTGCCTTACACAATCAGTGTCAGTGCACAGAATATATAAACAATTCTAAGAGTTGAAAATTGTTTTGTGACAGATGTGAGTAGCCCAACTGTTTCAAAGCAGAACCAATCTCTGATTCTAAATTTGACAGAACTGCTGTTGTGCTTTATTTTGTCTTCAGTGAAATTTGGTCAATGTTGAATTAAACCAATTAACATGGGTTGGTATCACACACACCTGAGCATGCCTGCTCTTTTCTGCTTATTTTTCTTTCTGCACTAAACAAGCTTCTTTGCACTATGATTCCTTTTCAAGATGGGCTGTAAATGCTTTTGTATTGGGCTAAGAGGCTGCTAACTTAGTGGGATTTTTTTATTTTTATTTTATTTTTTTGGCCAAGGAGTGGGAAAGGATTACAGGATTTCATAGTCATAGACTGTAAGACCAGAAGGAGGGACCCTTATGATCATCTAGTCTGACCTCCTGAATGTCACAAATCAGAGAAGCTCACCTGTGAATTTCTGCATCAATCTTATAACTTCTTTTTGAGCTATAGCATCTCTCTGAGATATACAGCTAGCCTTGATTTGAACTGAGGATGATGCTCTTGTAGCTAAGGGACTGGACTGTAAATCAAGAGATGTGGGCTCTTTTCTAAACTTCTACATAGGCTTCCTGTGTGGCCTACAGAAAGTTCTTTAATCTCTGTCGCTCAAATTCCCCGTTAGTAAAATGGGGACTATAAGATGTCCCTGCCTCACATGGGTACTGTGAGTGTGTGGATACATTCATGACTGGTTGGTATTCAGATGGTTATGCTGAGGAGCATCATAGAGAAGCCTGTAAATAAATAAATAATACTAAACTGAGGTCTGTCAGTGGCATACAATCCAAAACTTTCATTCTTCTTACATGTGGCCCAAGAAATTAAGAAGTGATAAATGCACAATAAAATTCATTTGTATAAAACTGTCTGAAAAGCCAGACCTCTGAATTCACTGCTCTCTGTCTCAGTAGCACTCAAACACCAGTGAAGAAGATGCCAATACTAAGTGTGCAAGGAGGCGGCTGGCTGGCCTGAACTGGTTCCCAGGTGACTCCTCCCATAAAATACCTCTCTTGTTAATTCCTCTGGGCCCCATTAGATTCCAGGAGACATGAGCTTCATTCCAGAATGACTCCAATGGGACTTAAGCAAGTGCTTAAAGTTAACCACATACATATGTGCTTTCCTGAATTTGGCGTCTTAGATGTAATCTGTTTGGGGTAGGGGCTGTATCTTACTACGTTTGCATAATAGAGCTTTGATCTCAATTAGGGCCCATATGTGCCACCACAGAACAAAAGTAATAATAAAATGTTCATTCCCATGCTTTCCCAGCCATAAGAAGCCTTTAAATTCTTACTTTAAGAGAAGGTGGGCGGTGCTCACTGGTTTTTTATCTAGCAGAGCTTGTACATTAAAAAAACTTGCATTTGTGCTGATGATTTTGCAAGTAATTTTAGACTGGGGCTGCTGCTGTGGGAAGGAGGAGTCTTATCAGACAAATACATTGCCACTTCACTCCTTTCTGAAAGGGGACGTTGTACTCAATGAGCCTGTAAGCATTTTCCTGTAGAAATGGGGAAATCATGCACCTACCTGATAAGTTTTGTGTGACAACTATTGCATAGTGCTTTGAAATTCTAGCCATGCACCTTTGCCTTTGAGTGGAACTCAAGCAGACTGGTGCCTACACCGATCTATGATTATTTAGCAGAGGATTTGCACGTGGGAAAGATGTGGCCACATGCCCTCTCTCCACAACACCAAGTGCCTGATCAAAAGCCTATCAAAGACACTAGAAAGATTGCCGTTGATTTCAATGGGTTTTGGATCAGACCCAAATGCATTAATTCTTCTTTGAGTAGTGTCCCTATGGGGGCTTCACTGTAGATGTATCTGCATCCCTGTGCTGCTGATCGGAGAATTTTGGTAGCAGTGTCTATTTGGCCCACGCATGCTCTGCCCCCTCCTTGTGGTCAGCCAAGAGGCTAACCAGCATTGAGCAGTGAACCCTCCTCAGTTCCTTCTCAACCACCCCTGGTTAGAGATGGAGCTTTAGCTGTCTGTTAGCGGATTGTTACCTTCTATAGAATATCTGATTATTTCTGTAATCTTTTAGATCTTCCTTTTCTTTTTCACTCCTTTATGTTTCATTTATTTATTTAGCTAAAAAAATAACCCTTTACTTCATTTTTTTTGACCCTCCCTCGCCCCCACCCCCCATCTGAGAATCCCCCCTGGACAGGATATGCCCAGTTCACTGGGCTTCAAGAAGTGTCTCAGTTGCAAAGAAATCTACCCCAGTGACTGACGAACAATCTCAGTGCCTCCACTGCCTGGGAGAAAACCACATCCCACAGAAGTGCAGTTTATGCCAACCATTGAAACCCAAACGTAGAAAGGAGAGAGAACTGAAACTAAAGTTTCTCCTAATGGAAGTGGCCCTGCAACCAGCCTCAGAGCTGCACCAAGACTCCGGAAGGTGGGAATCCTCACGGCAACCCTCTACATCTATGGAAGGTGATGAGCCTAAGAAGTCAACCATACGCCATTCTCACAAGGCCTCTAAGAAAAGGGCCACGAGTCTCCACATCGAGCCCCGACCGAGCCAAAACCAATTTTCGGCTTGCTCGATATCACTGGTACTGATGGCACCGAAGCCATCTAAATCCGGCACCCAGAGCTCTCATGGGACTGCCCCGACAGAACATGTTGGGCTCCCTAAGGACCCGAAGGGCACAGGAAAGGAATTATGGGTACTGACTGGGCACAAGAAAATGAAAGAATCCACCTGTGGAAGGCTCCTTCTGTGGGGACATCGTCAGCAAGCCAGGATGGCATGGCCAAGTCCTTTGGTGCAGACATCTCAGCACTGCTACCAGTACTGATGACTGCGGCATCTCTGGACTTCTAGTACGTGACAGACCTTTTGGTGTCTCACACACCGGATTCACTTCTACTCAGTACTGGGGGCTGGGTGGGAGAAGATAAATTCCGTGTCTTTCGCTGGCATGTAATATTTTATATCGGCCCTCTTGCATATTGGCGGGACTGACGCCGGGATCTGCCATATGAATTTGGCAGGGTCCAAGAGGGCCTCTTAATAGGGAGGGCTACTGTGGACAATTCAGAGATGTGTAGAACGTCCAATAGTTTGTGGTATGACTCGGTCACCTCTCGTAGTGGTAGTTGTAATGCACTTAAAAGGCAAAGGCTTTTACACTCACTACTTCCTGATACCCAAGAAAAATGGAGGTTGGAGACCCACACTGGACCCCAGAGCACTCAACAAATTTGTCAAGGCTCAGAAGTTCAAGAGGGTCACTTTGCTGATGATTATTGTAGCGTTAGAAAAAGGAGACAGGTTCATGGCCCTCAACCGCCAGGATGCTTAATTCCACATTTCGATCATACCATATCACAGAAGATATTTCAGATTCTCACTAGGCCAGGAACACTACCAGTACAGAGTCCGTCCTTTTGGCCTCTCATCGGCCCCCAACGTTTTCTCCAAGGTCCTCTCTTTGGTGGCAGAGTAGAGCATTATGATCTAACCTTACCAGGACAATTGTCTCCAGAGGATGTCCTGTTGAAAATAAAAAGAGAAAAAGCAAACATTATACTGATCACTTCCACCTGGCCCAGACAGACATGGTAACCTTACTTGTACTGTGCCACCAATGACTCTTCCAACCACTCCTTACCTCCTCTCGCAGAACTCTCCATCCCAACCTATGGATACTACGGCTCAAAGCCTGGCTTCTTCATGGTTCCAGCACATAAAAACATCATGCTCTGAAGGACTTACAGGAAGCGTTATTACCCAACAGGAAAGTGGCTACCCATCGTACTTACCTATAGAAGTGGACTAGATTTTGGATCTGGTGCCAGTCCAAAAGAGTCACCCCTTATCTGGCCACTCTACCTGTAGTCCTAGACTATTTGCTGAATCTCAAGAAATCGGGACTGTCTATTAGCTCGCTAAAAGTACACTTAGCAGCAATAATGACCTTCCATCATCAGGAAGAGGGGCACTCAATTTTTTCCCACCTGACTACGAAGAAGTTTCTCAAAGGCATAGCAAACCTCTTTCCCCAACCCAGACTTCTTACCCTATAAGGGCATCTCAATCTAGTATTAAAAGGACTGACCAGACCACACTTTGAACCCATGGCTACTTGTTCTTTAACTCACCTTTCCATAAAGACAGTGTTCTTGATTGCCATTACCCATCACAGTGTTCTTCCCTGACAAAGTCACGCGTAGACCACATCCGAAGTTTACCCCCAAAGTGACTTCTGCATTTCATGTGAACCAACTCATTCACCTTCCAAACTTTTGTCCCAACCCTCACCAAAATAATAGGGAAGCCATCCTCCATACACTCAGTGTAAGAAGAGCCTTGGCCTTTTATTTGGACAGGTCAAGAGTTTTTAGAAAATCGCCAAGACTCTTCCTCTCCAGGACAGGTCTAGAGGCACAGCGATTTCAGCTCAAGAACTCTCTAAATGGGTCTTGAACCCCATCTACAATCAGCACACATTCTGCAAGATCGGTTTCCTTGTCTGTCACTTTCTCCAAGAGTATCCCTATATTAGAAATCTGCAGAGCAGTTACCTGGGCATCTGCACGTACATATGCAGAACACTATGCCCTCCTGGGGGACTGCTGTAGTGTGCCAGATTGGGCACCACGGTACTATCATCCATCACAGACTCAACTCCAAAGCCCCAGCCTCCAGTGGGGGATGGTGCTTGGGAGTCACCTACAGTGGAACACCCATAGAGTCACTTTTAGAAGAAGAAGTTACTCACCTTGTGCAGTAACAATGGTTCTTTGAGATGTGAGTTTGAATAGGTGCTCCACAACACACCCTCCTTCTCTCTACGCTGGGGTTCTCATCATACACTCTGTGATAGAGAAGGAACTGAGGGGAGGGGGCAGCACATGTGCAGGCTGAATGGACACTGCTATCAAAACTCTCCAATCAGCAGCGCAAGGGCACAGATACATCTCCAGTGGAGCACCCATAGGGGAACACATCTGTAAGAACCATTGTTACTGCACAAGGTGAATAACTTCTTCTGCAATATACTGTCTTTCCACCTCTGTGGTGAGGGGGGGGTCTGATGGGTTCTTTGTCAACTGTTAACTATGAGCATTCTGTGTTTAACATCACACATCAAATACGGGGCCCTGTGGATGGATCTTCCATTCCCTGCCACCTCCATAGCTGTAATGTTGAGGACAGTTTCATTTTCATTTCAACCCATCAAGACAGGTGGGTTCATAGTCAACATATTATAAACAACAGAATAATTATTAGAGAGACAAGTTGGGTGAGGTAATATTTTTTATTGGACCAACCTTCGGAGTCTAAAATGGGGCCCCAATTCTAAGTTTTGGGGGGATGGTAGCATTTCTCTTGCCAATATATACTGACTGAGTTCAAGGTATGTAATTGAAAGAAGACAGTTCAGTTGCAGTGCACAGGCCAACTCTGAATTTTTTCTTCAGCCCTTATTAGGTTTTACCTGAGGTAGGACTTCAAGATTTAGTTCCTCACGCACATTCCATTATCTTTCTAAAATCCCCAAAAGAGGAATTTTCCCATAGCATCTTGTCAGCGTAGACCAAAACATGCCCTAGAAATACAGAAGATCTTAGTGCACTCTGGAGCGCAGGCTGAGATATCTAGTGAGAAGGGAACTATAAAACAGAGATTTGTTAGATGACTCATGGGCAGCAAGCTCTAAATAAACCTCTTGCTGAGACACTGATCTGCAATTTTCCCTCAGTATCTGGAATTTTAGTGCAGTGTAGCTTAGTGATGTAAACACTCAAAATCAAAATGCCAGCTGCTAGTTGCACACGAGAGTGTTGTGATTAAATTAACATAACTTTCTCTATGCATGTTTCCTGACTGAACAGGGGTTCTGCTCATGTTAATGTCATCAGGGTATCATTATGGTCTTTTTTACCTAGGTTTTTAAAATACTCATCAAGATTTATAATCCTGTTCGTTGCAATTGTGTACTGCAGTGAATAAAAAGATGTCTGTAGTATTTAACATAAAAGCTTTGCATGGAAAGGGCTGTTTGTTCTGTGGATTGATATTAATACACTGTGAAATGGTATTAAATATTGTTTTTATATCTAAAGGCAAATATCTTTTATTGGAAGAACTGAACTATTCTGGTCATTGAAAGGATTACAATTCTCCTGGTTAATTAGAAATTCAAAATATTATGGAGTTTACAGCATTAGGAATGATAATCTCTCCTTAAGCACATTGTAGTTTACTCTTTCAAGGTTATGAAAGCAGTAGTGAAAATAAAGGGGAGAAAACTGTAAACATTACTATGCATCAGGAATGGGATGGAAAATAACACTGAAAATATCATGTGACAGTCTTATACTCTCACCTGGAATAATGTATTTAGTCCTGATCAAAAATTATAGAGTAGAAATAACAGGGGGTTCAGAAACAGGTAATGAAATTTATAAGACATGAAAAGACTTTTTTCAGAGACATGGAAAGACTTTTTTTGACAAATCACAATTAGTCCGTGAAACTCATTGTCACATGATATAATTGGGGCCAAGATGGTTTCAAGAAAGGATTAGATATTTATATGGATAAAGAGTACACCCAGAGTTACATCAATAAGGATATTTTTTGGAAAAAAAAAAAGCAAACTTGGAAGGGTTTCAAACCCTTATGCTTCAGGTCAGGTCCGGCCCTAGACCAAATGACACCCCAGGTGAGGAACATCTTCAGTTCCTCCGTTTGTTAAACTTTTGAATACCTTACTGTTTATTGCATTTGTAACCCATTTCACAACTTTTATGCACGATTTGCATGCATTATTTATCCCTGTCATATAAGATGATAAATTTGCATGCGAAGATCTGTAAATCTGTATTTATTCATGTTATATATAAGCAAATACAAAATTTCATTTCCTCTAAGCTTATAGAAACTTTGTAATTTTAAGAACTGAAATGTACTAACATCAAGAAATTGAACTGTGCACCAACATCAGGTGGACCAGTGTTAAATAAAGGCAACAGTCTTATAATGTTAATCCTAGTCTTTTAGTTCAAAAGGTTACTTTTCTCAGCTTTGCCCTCGTGAACTGAAGTACAGTGTCAGAGAGATCCAAAGACTGACGACTGGCATTTTCAAGTAATAAAATAGCAAGTGATGTCAGTCTCTCCTCGGCCATTGTCAATCGAAGATACGTTTCAATGAGCCTGAACTTCAAAAAGCTGATCTCACCACTTCATGACTGTGAAGCAGAATCCTCAAAGCTATCCACACATTAGAAAAAGGGTCCTGCAGCTCTGTATCATGAATGAATTGGAGAACTGGGCATGGAGAGTTCTTCCCATACTGCAGATTGTGATGGATGTTGTCCATTTTGACATAGAGGTCTTTATCACTGACGTCCGAACATTCCCCATGTGTCAGCATCTGGTGAAGGTCCGTACAATTGTTAAGAGTGTTTTCCTTTCCACTGGCTGCTTACTGAGGTCATACAAAAAACCCCAGGTCTTTTCGTGGTGCTTCTTATTCTTTGACGGACACTCGCACTGTGTCAATAAGCGAGCAAAAAAACTCTTGAATTTTTCTTCTGAGCTTCCCATCACCTCATCTCTGCCCTGGTATCCAAACTCTCTCTTCTTCCAATGAATATGAGTTTCCTTGAAGACCGGCTCAGCGCCTAAGTTTTCTGCCATTTCTCTTGCAGCAGTGATGGCATCTTCAAATCCAATGTCTCGGTAGGCCACAACGAAATCAAGGCAGCTTCTCATCAAAGTAGAGTGGTTGCGATGTCCATCGACTGAGTTTGTCATGCCTTGCTTACAACATTTACTTGTAACAGGATATCATGCCAAACCACAATTGAGACCAGAAATTTGAAATCAGTGATCTGGTTTGCCAGACTGCACTTTGTGTCAGATTCTGGCCTCGGCTTTACTGAACTGCACCAGTTCCACCAGAGTGCCATAAACCTCAGTCACTTGGTACCTCGCTGGCCTAACGCGGTCAATACAGCTCTTGCAGTGAGTGTCACTTCGTGGCTCCATGGTCAGATTAGTAACATTTTCTGTGAGGATCTTCCACCTGATAGTTGATGTTGAAAACACGATGTTTGTCCTTTGCAGTACTCCAAAGAGAGACGCTGAATCTAAAGAAGACGACACTGCATCTGACACAACTAGGTTGAGGGAATGGCAGCCACAAGGCATGAAGAAAGCTCACAGATTCAGCACAAGGATCCTTGCCTGAACACAGCTGTTTCTTCCCTTCATATTCATGCCATTGTTGTAGCCTTGGCCATAGCAGTTCTGAAGTTTTATTTTACTCTCATTCAAAAAGTTCATAAATAGTTCAGTTAGGCCTTTTCCAGTAGAGTTGTCCATAGACCAGAAACATATCCTTAACTTGGATACAGCCTTCCTTATTGTCAACACATCTTACTGTAAATTACATCTTTTCACTGTGACACTAATGTTGGGAGTGCAATCCATTATTACAGCATAGTACTTCGCTTTTCTGAGCTGCGGCAATATGTTATCAAGCACCTTCCTTGCCATAAGGTCAATCAATTCATTTTGAATTATTTTGCCACAGTAATGGTCCATAGCATCTTTATGAATTACTTGATGTAGGTGCTCAAGCATGACATCGTCATATTTTCCAAGGAGCTCTACCAAGACGAGGAAATCACCATTATGTTCCATGAACAACTTATCCAGCAAGCCCCAGAAAGCCAAATGATGCTTTGTAAGAAAGAGAGTAATTGAGATCAGAGGCTCCAGCACATTCTTTCAGTGCTGGGTTTTTACATTAATAATGCACTGTTTTTTTGCATCAGTGCATTTATTCAGCTTGAGCCTGGACTTGATCTCCATCCATTTGGAGCAGGCTGTAAAATGGCCGGATGACTTTTCATGTTGCTTCAGAGCATCAGTTATCAGTGAGTGTACCCAGAAAGCACAAGCAACAATTTGGCATTCTTGTCGGATATTTTGCAGCAAAAATAGAACTGAGATTAGACAGAGACCTTCCCTTTGGGTTCCTTGTACCTTCCTTTAAGTCATCTAATACAGACCATTGTAAAAGGAAACTGGACTAGATGGACATTATGTCTGATCTAGTAAGGTGTTTTCTATATTCCTAGAATAAATTTACTATATGGAAATTGTAAATTCATACTGTTGTTATTCTTTAGCATATACAGAATTACATACAAAACAGCTACATTAAAAGAACATTATTAAGGTTCCAAAGTCAAGTACGCAAAAGCTGGAATTAAGGTAGCCTTTGTGACCTTAATTTGGCCTCCTTATGCATAGGCATAATAATAATCTTTAATTACATGCTCACATTCTATTTTTCACACAGGACCCCTTCCTCATTCAGTGCACAGAATGCACAGTGCTCACTGAATGATCAACTGTCAAATATTTTTATCCTAATTGTTCAATGTGTCCCTGTGGCTTATATACCATACACTATTCAAATCTTGCTCTGAATACAGAATTATTTTCCTCATGAGTTTTTCTATGATTATCACTAGAGTATCTGAGTGCTTCACAAACATTAATGAATTAATATTCACAACTCCCCTGCAGATAAAATATTTGTGACACTGCACCCCATATTCTTCATAGTGATATTATTATATGATATGATTATGGCATAATTATGATGCATTTTGTCCAAGATGGGTCATGTAAGGTGTCATTGGAAAAATTATGATTTGCTGAATATGATTATCCTATTTGTATACATGTATCATTTTTGTATCTGAAGTTATGAATATTGACTATGTATCTGTATTTCACACCTGGCAATGCCCACTAGGCAACATGCTTTCCAGTCTATATATCTGTCTGGGAAGGGCCTATTCATGGTAATGGGCCATTAGGAAAAACAATAGGCCTTAGGAGAAGCTTATCTCCCACCTGGTGAGCCTGCCTGGGAACATTCCAGACAGCCCGTAAGTAATGGCTGCTATGACTCAGAAAGGATATGTAACCAGACCACATGACAATGGACTCCATCTTAGGATGTCAGGGTTTTTTCCACAAACTGAGTTTGGGACAAAGGGTTCCGATTGTAGAATCATAGGACTGGAAGGGACCTTAAGAGATCATCTAGTCCAGTCCCCTGCATTCATGGCAGGACTAGATCATCCCTGACCAGAGTTTGTCTAACCTGCTCTTAAAAATCTCCAAGGATGGAGATTCCACAACCTCCATAGGCAATTTATTCCAGTGCTGACAGGAAGTTTTTTCTAATGTCCAACCTAAACCTCCCTTGCTTCAATTTAAGCCCACTGCTTCTTGTCTTCTTCTCAGAGATTAAGAAGAACAGTTTTTCTCCCTCCTCCTTGTAACCACCTTTTATGTACTTGAAAACTAAAGCTATATAAGGCAGGGAGTGTCCTCATTGGTTGTTCTTCAATCTCCACACAAGAAGACTCCGGGCAGCACATGAGGAACAAAGACTGAACTGGGGGAAGTGCTGGATCCAGGCTAAAGGGATTTCTAGCCTGTGTATGAAATTTGGGATTCCAAGCTGTAAAGCAAATGCAGCTTATATCTTGAGAATCTGCCAGCCTGCTTAGATCATCAGCCAGGATGAGAATTTGCTAATTCATATCCTATGTTTCTAGGATCTTAAGCTTAATTTGTGTTTTTGTTTATTTACTAGGTAATCTACTTTGATCTGTTTGCTATCACTTATCACTTAAAACTGTCTTTTGTAGTTAATAAACTTTGTTTTTGTTTTATCTAAACCAGACAATTTGTGTGACCTGCATGGCAAATCGTAGCTCAAGGGGCAAAGATTGTTACATATTCCTCTCCACATTGGGGAGGAGGGTGAACTCTATGAGCTTACCCTGTGCAGTGCAAGACAGTATAATTTTGTGTTTATACTCCCATGGGGGGTGGGGTCCTAGGCTGGAAAGCTGGTGGTTATTTTGGCTGTAGCCTCTCTGTTGGTTTGTTCAGAGGCTAGTCAGAGAGCCTGCGTGTAACTGCAGCTGGGTGTGTCCCTACTGGTGTAAATGCTGGTGGAAGTGTGGGACTGGGAGCAGGTCTGCAGCTTGGCACAGCAGCCCCACAATGTGAGAGGGAGCCCAGGCTGGTGGGTCAGAGGGCTCAGTGGTATCCCAGTTCCAGGTGGCAACCCAGGGGGAACCTGTCACAGTATTATTCCCATTCTATAGAGGGGGAGATGAGACATGCAAACATTAATCACAAAAGTGTCTCTTGGTTTTGGATGCCCAGTCTGAGATGCCTAAGGACTGATATTACAGAAAATTTAGAATTGTATAACCCTTTGTATGTTCAGACCACAGCTCCCATTGACATCAGTAGTAGCTATGAGTGCTCAGACCCTAGAGGTCTCAAGTTGGGCATCCAGAAAATGAGAAACTCACAGTTAGTGGACACCTGTACAAAGTTTGGTTTAAGTGGCTTACCTTGCATTACGTAAGTACTCTGTGGCAGAGAGCGAAATAGAATCAATTTCTCTAGGGCATCAATCAACTGCCTAAAACACAAAACCATTTTTTCTCTTCCTGCAATCCCCTGCCTCATTCACTATACACTTTCCAACTTTTTGTAACAAATAAGGTAGAGGCCCTACAGACAACAGTCTCCTTCCACTACACATCCCTCATCATTCCCAGAACACCATCCATTCTGTGCACTGAATTGAAAGTCTCTCAAATGGTTGTAAGAATTTTTTTAACATGGGCAAAACAACGTATTTTTCTTTAACCTCGTTCTGAGGAACGTCTGAAACATTTTTGCTGAAATTTTCCAATATAATTCAGCTTGAGACAGACACTTGACAGGGAGAATTTTCATGTTTATGGTTAAAGTTTGGCACAGTTCTGAGCAATTGAAAATGGGGCCTTATCATGGGAAGTGTTGGGCAACCTCAACATAGGTGGCAAAACCTGTGCTGCCTGCAATAACACCTACCTCTTTGTCGTCCCTCATTATGAGGGACATCACTCATTTTAGTCCCAAAGCTATCTACGTTCCACACAAATGTGGCATCTCCTCACTTTTATTGTTGAAAATTATTTACATCAGAAATGAAGAATTGTTAAGCTAAGTCACAGAAATAGTTACACTAAAAGAATGAATCTCACAGGAATCTTAATTTTTTCCTGCAGGAATAACATTTTCAGTCCTTTCATTTGAGTCTTTGTCATACATTTTGTCCTGGGCAGGCCCAGAGGTGTGACATAATTTGAGTGCAGTAAATCAAATATGAATGTAGGGCTCATAGTGAACTGGTATAGCCCTTGTTCATTTTAAACAAAAAAGGTTATTTTGGAAGTTTATTTTATGACAATGTTATGGTCTTCTGACCCTGACAAATTATTCTTTTTGGGGGTCTAATACACTGGCATTACTATGATATATTGAGCAATTTATGAGCTGTACCTTGCAAATCTTCACTCATCCAGCCCTTCCTTGCACAAGGTCAAATGGCCTGCTTCTGTACGTAAGAAACACTCACATAAGGAAGGGTTTGCAGGATTGGTCCATTTAAAAATTATTAGCAGTAATTACAGGCATGGGAGGAATGCCTTTATTATTTCTACAGTGATTACCAAAGAAACCTTGATGAGCTCCAGACATGCTGAGCTCTTTTGAAAATCTGGTAATTTATTTTGGTGCCTAGTAAGAGCTGAGCTGTTTTGAAAATCTGGTCTTTGATTGTGGGTATTGAAAACTTCTAACAATTTGGCCATTAGATACCATGGTGCTGGGCACAGCATAGATATGTTTTTAAATCTTGGCTATTTAATTTAAGTAGTCAAATAAGGACATTACTGAATTTCAGATACAGCATTATTCCTGCTTCCTCTCTGTACTTGACTATCTAGTAAACAGCAATCCAGTTTTCACCATTTACAGGTTCCTTTTCTATTGACATTCTTTCACAATGTGATTTACAAGTTACGCTCCAGAGAAAATTTTATTTTCCCCCTCTACCATCACAGGTTTCTAAAGGCAATGGGACCCACAGCTTGCAGCTTCCGGCATTCTGTCCCCAGTACCAATTATTTTTTCATCCTATGGGACATTGGTTTTTCACTACAATCTTCAACTCAAGTCAGTGTATTGTATTATGAACAATACAATATATATTAAATTGTAGGCAAAAGGGTTGCAGTCAGTTCTAGTAGGTAATTAATACTGAATGAACTCAAAATAATTGACCCACAAAAGTAACATCAACATTGAACCTGCTCCTGCTCCCAGGCTGGTGAAGGACTGGGTTGGGTCCTTTGGCTTTCTGGGTTTTTTTCCCCCCTCATGATGCAGTAAATGCAGGGTCTTGGGGGTTTATTTAAAGAGAAAGTTAAAATGAGGACCCTACAATTGGGTAGTGTGTTTGTTTAAATTTGGGAGCAATAACTGGAGTTAGGGCCTAAAAATAGGTAGTGTGTTCTGGTGGCTAGGACACTGGGTTGGGACGCAGTTCTATTTCCAGCCCCAAGACTGACCTGTTGTGTAACCTCAGACAATTCATGTCACCTCCCTGTGCCTCGGTTTATCAAATGTAAATTGGACGTAACTCTTTGCAGAATGCTTTCAGATCTACAAGTGAAAGACTCTCTATAAAAGCAAAATATGATTTTATTAGTATTATAATTATTTTACTATTTAAAGGGCTTTATTTTTAAACTTCACTGTTCTGGTAAGTGTGGGCTGCTTTCTGTACCTGAAGAGGAAAACTACTTATATTTGAGGATGACTGTGCATTATCGTTTACAGAAACAGCAGTACTGCATTGACACCGTAATTCTGTAGAAAATATTTTTCCTTTTTTATTATCATTTCAGCATACTACTTCCCATTCACACATGACTACCAACGGTAAGGCCTTGCAAGTTGGCAGGAGTGCCATTAAGCCAAGCACCATTCCAGTGATCAAGAGACAGAGGCAAAACTGGCTAGATGCGCCCAGTGATGATTACTTTATAGCTACAGAAGAGACCAGGTAAGATGAGGGAAATAAAAGTGGGAGAAAGAGTTTCAATGTGTTCATGTTACTAGTCCATGAAAATCTAGTGTTTGAATAAACAGTTTTCATAACCATTACTCTGGATTTAGCATTACAGAGGAGAACAGCGCCACATCAAAACCAGGCACCTGATCCTACATCTCTTATGCACATGAGTTGTCCCATTGAAAACAGTGGGGCAATTTATCTGTTGCAAGATTGAGGTCCAGTTAATTGTAAGCATCAGTGGATCACACAATATTTAAAGAAACATAAAACAACATGGAATCCATTATGAATTGTTCAATACATTTTTGTGTGTTTATATTAGAAAAGACACTGAACAGATTCATACTGCATATATTATGCAACATGTCCCAGAAACTGAAGGGAAAAATATAGCTGACAACCTTTTTCTCAGCACAGAAATTTTCGTTTGCCATCAGAAAGCAATTG
This sequence comes from Caretta caretta, assembly GCF_965140235.1. Classification (NCBI taxonomy): domain Eukaryota; kingdom Metazoa; phylum Chordata; order Testudines; family Cheloniidae; genus Caretta; species Caretta caretta. The sequence goes on from NC_134208.1 coordinate 172,179,120, forward strand.
GTAAGACAGCTGTCTTTTTCATTCTTTCATTTAGTGGTTAATGGGCGACATTGATGGGTTTTTGCTTGTACTGAAAGGGAGCTTTCATAGATGAGCTTTCTGAGGCTAATTCAACTCTGGCCATTGTTTGATTTAACTTTGTATTGCAGCAAGGGATCACAGCCTGGTCCACAAACCGTCCTTGCTCAGACTGTTATTGAAAGCCTTTCATATCTCACCCTTATTTAAAGCAGTAGGATATATTATAGCAAATGCCATCAGTACACTGACTGCCGTGCAATTCCTCGACTTTTTCTCAAGACTGGAAAGTTCTATGGGTAGACAAAATTTTCAAGTTGTGAAATCAATGCAGGTTAATTTTATATGTTTATTTCTATATGTGTGTGTGTATATTGTTTTCCATGTTGTTGTAGCAATGGTGTTCCAGGATATGAGAGAGACCAGGTGGGTGAGGTGGTAATTTCTTTTATTGGACCAACCTTAGGTCCTGAAAACAAGCTCTGCACACATTCAAATGCTTGTCTCCTTCTCTAACAGAAGTTGGTTCAGTAAAAGATGTCGCCTCACCCACTTCATGTGTGCAGATGCACATTCCATGGATATGCTGAGATATTCCAGTTTGTAGTTGCTCTTTTCTATCTGGTAGAACCACTTTTACAATACAATGTACCCATATTTCAGAAAATCAATTAATACATTGAAATTAATTGACAAAAATTAAAGGGGGGACTGGATGGCTGAGGGAGTTGATAATGGGATATTGAGCCTTTAGACTGCCCATGCTGTACCCGTTATGTGGATGGCAGGGATTTAATCCCTAGGGCTGTGGATCCAGCACCTTTCTGCAAATCAGTGAAGGTTTAAAGAAATAGACTTTCCTTCTTTATACAGGGAACACAATACAAGTCAGATCTTGATTATCTTACACACTAAGATCCCAACTAAGATGCTCTGAAACCAGGAGTAGTCTCATGGATGCAAGACCTGTGTAAAACCAGTGCAGTGCGTCTATGTTGTGGGGTTGGCGGTGCATCAGCACCTACACAAAGATCCCCAGTACAGACAGGCTCTAAGTGTTATGTATGGTAACAGATTACTCTGAGTGTTTACACGTGTGTATACACCTGCATTTTGCATTTGTAGTATACTGGGCAGTAGGTAATACCGCTCCGTTAGCATTCATCTCCCAAAACTCCATTAGCCATCATCAGGAAATAGGGTTGCCAACTTTCTAATCAAACAAAACCAAACAGCCCTGCCCTGCCACATGCCTTGCCCCTTTTCTGAAGCCCCATCCATGCCCTGCCCTGTCTCCGAGGCCCCGCCCCACGCCCTCAATCCCCCCTCCCTCCATTGCTCAATGTTCCCCACTCTCACTCATTTTCACTGGGGTGGGGAAGGGGATTGGGATGTGGGGGGATGAGGCCTCTGGGGTGGGGCTGGGGATCAGGGGTTTGGGGTGCAGGAGGGGGCTCCAGGCTGGGCCAGGGGGTTGGGGTGTGGGGAGTGAGGGCTCTGGCTGGGGGTTTGGGCTCTGGGGTGGGGCTGGGGATGAGGGATTTGGAGTGCAGTAGGGGGGCTCAGGGCTGGGGCAGGGGTTGGGGTGCAGGAGCACTTACAGGGTCCTAGCAGTGCTTATGGTGCTCCGAGGAAGCAGCCACAAGGTCCCTGTGGCCTGTAGGTGCATGGGCGGCTGGGCGGCTTTGCGTCGTGAGTGCTGCCTTCACGCCCACAGGCACTGCCCCTGCAGCTCCTATTGATCGTGGTTCCCGGCCAATGGGAGTTGCGGAGCTGGCCCGTGGGGCGGAGGAGGTGCGCGGAACTTCTCTGGCCGCCCAGCACCTAGCAAAGCAGAGAGAGGGTGGAGCAGCAACCAGCCTGATACAGAAGTTTCTAGTGACAAAAGCTCAAGCAGTCAACAACAGCCATGGGGGTATGTCTACACTGCAAAAAAGCGTGCGTTCTGAACTCTGGTTAGCTAACCCATATTAGTTAACTTGGGTTAAAATAGCAGTGAAGACATGGTAACTCCGATTTTAACTCAGGTTAGCAGTTTGAGTTCAACTGCAGGCTGCCCTATAGGCTTGAATGCAAGCTGCTAATCTGAGTTAAAAGCTGAGTTGCAGCATCTTTGCTGATATTTTAACCTGAGTTAGCTAGATTAACGAGTTAAGAACACTCCTTTTTTTGCATTGTAGACTTACCCTTGGGTGCATTGCAGATATTGCACTTGCAAGCTCCTTTAATGTGAGCATGGGGAGGAACATGAAGAAGGGGGATATGTGGCAGTTTAGGTCATGTAGGGATAAATCCAGTCTTGCCATGTCATGAAAAAAACCCCATGTTTCCTTCAAACATTAGAGAGTGAGTCCCCAGTTCAGCAAGGTACTTAAGTACTTGCCAAACTTTCAGTCCATGGATCATCTCATTGAAGTTAGTGTGATGACTTGTGTTGAAGTCAGACACATGGGTTAAGCACCTTGCTGAATTAGGGTGTTGGTTATTTTATTACATGTTTCTTTCCTGCAAAACACAACAAGGGAGATATGCTTGTGATATTGGCTACCCGTTTGCAAAATTGAATTTTTAAAAAAAGTTTGATTCACAGAAGTGCAAAATTGCTGTCATTCTGCTGTAACTTTAAAATCACTTTTTATCTGCCTATTTTCAACTGTTTAAGGCTGAGTTTATTTCCCCATAAAATATAAAGTAGGGAGTTTGTTGCCAGACCTTTAGCTAGAGAATATCCTGCTATAATCATGTTTGATGTTGTAACACTTAATATTATGAATGTTGAAGAAAATCAGTTGCTGGTTCAATTTATTTATTTAATTTTACCAACCAAAGATTCGTGACACTGTTCTCTTTTCTTATTTCCCCCTTCAATTTCCTTGTCATCCTGTTATTAAGGAGAAGATATGCATACATGTTTTCTGTCCCTCTTTAGAACAAAATATTTATCCTTTTCCCTCTCTATGTATTTGAAAACTCCTCCTTACTCATATTCCAGTAGAGTTAAAAGGTGTATTACTGTAAGTGGTTTTCTTTGCATATTTCCCTATGACAGCTTTCAGATATTGGTAGTTCAGCATAGTGCAGGGCTAAATATGCAGCATAGAGAGAGTAATACAAGAAACTCAAGGCTTAGGTCCAGCCTAAAGGTCAGCATGTTCCTAAGCGCTTTGCGGAACAGGCAGGGACTGCTGAATTGGACTGTAGTGCATCCCCCCCAGATCATGTATCTGCCAACAAGTTTCGTAGGAGCTGTGGATGTAACAAAAACTTCTTGGAGATGGGAGCCCCAAGATACCCTATTGGTAGAATGATCTGTACGTTCTCCGGGGGAATCAGCCATGCCGCTCAGAGGTCCCTGCTAATCCAGGTATGCGAAATTCACATCTCCCTGTGGCAATGTTCAATGACTCTATCCTGCTAAGCCTGTAAGGCTCCAGTTTTGCTATTGCTCCTACATGGGCAAACCCCTCTGCCTGTCAGAAGCCCCATTAACTCCAGTGGGTCTGTGTGCACACAGGAGTCCACCCACATCCTACTTAATCCTACTCTGATTTTGTCTAGTCCGTCCAAATGAAAAAGTTGGAGAAAGATATTAGCAATTATCCTGCCCACACTCAATAATAAAAGGATTAATAAAATAGGTTTTATGGGGTCAGAATGTAACTATTAAGTAATAAATGGAGTTAATTGCAGGATCAGGGCAGTGCTTAAAATGGTAAGAAACACTGGTGAAATTTCAAGAAAGTTCGCTTTGGGAGTATGACACTATTCTGTGATAGCTTTGCCATAGTTAATACTTTTGTAGTATTACTTATTCTTGACCTTTTTGAATGAAAAAGGAATTGTAGTTCCCTACTGTGAAATAAACTGCATAAGATATTAATTTAAAATCTCTGGAAAAAACGTAAATAAAAGCCTGATTCTTGAAAAAGTATTTCTGCACAGTGCCTGGAACAAGCATTCTTTTGAAAGCTCTAGTTGTTTTACAACTGCTCATTACGAGACCTTCAATTACTTTTTTAATATATTTGGATGCAAGCTGTTAGGAGAATATACTATACCTATCACAGTGTTTCCATGTGGTGTACGCTAACTCAGGTGTGGTATAAAGATAACTTGCTGTTTTCTTCCTTCTCATAAAACCACCATAATGTAGATTCTAGTCTGGGCCCATTTTTTAGATTAATGTGGGGAATGAATATATTTCGTGAAATTGGATTCATAGTACTAAGTTACCACCCACGGATTTATATATTTGAACATACAGTATAAATCATATTACAGCATCTAGAACTTTAATATACACAACGCTATGTAACCAATTCATTTTCATTGAATATATAGCACACAAACTGTAATCTGCAAAGAAAATTAGTAATGTAGTTGTGGATGATCAAGAAAAATATATCTGTTGCTTAAAACTTTTACTGCCAATTGTTTGGCATACTGTATATACAGTATGATTATATGTGCATACAGACTCCGTATATACCACTACACTCTATGTGCATACATAATAAACATATTTATATAGAGAGACCTGCCATACCATGTTGAAAATGAAGTTTTTCAGCACTTACCATTTTAAGAACCAAAATGAACTGATTGGCTGAATGGGTTACAACAGATTTTTGTATTCTTTTCCTTGATGGGCCAACAGAATATTTGTATGTAGAACTACTGCTGAACGAATCAATGCTTCTTTCCTTTCAGTGCTGAAGCCGTTAGAAATCTTCTCACAGCAAGAGTATCTCCACTGGGAATGAGTTAACTAAAACTACAACATGATCTTCAGCTGTTAACAGCAAACATTGGCTTCCCTTTTACTAATAGGACAATTTATCCAAGAGGTATTACAGAGCCAGCACTGCATCATAGAAGCTATTTATATAGCTAGTGATATGATCCTCCTCCAGAATAAAATGCTTCTCTAGATACATTCCAAATAATTAAAATATAATAATATTATGTATCCGCTTTAATTTGAGGCATCTGCTTTATGTTAAAAACAGAAAACCTTAAAAAATAGAAGGATGTGCCTTTTAATGCTACTTAATCCTACTCTGATTTTGCCTAATCCATCCAAATGAAAAGATGGAGAAAGATATTAGCAATTATTCTGCCCCACACCCAATAATAAAAGGATTAATAAAATAGATTTTGTGGGGTAAGAATGTAACTATTAAGTAATAAATCTGAAATTTGAGCTTTTACAACTTTCACTATATGAACAGAATATCTTTTATTAGCTTTTTTCCTTCTTTTGCTTAGCAGAATCACATTAGTTAGAGATGGAAGCAACCTACTGTATTGAGTCCATCCCTCTTATACCTTTAGAATACACAGTGTATTGCCTTGATAAAGGACATAGAATCATAGGACTGGAAGGGACCTCCAGAGGTCCTCTAGTCCAGTCGCCTGCACTCATGGTAGGACTAAGTATTATCTAGACCATCCCTGACAGGTGTTTGTCTAACCTGCTCTTAAAAATCTCTAATGATGGAGATTCCACAATCTCCCTAGGCAACTTATTCCAGTGCTTAACCACCCTGACAGTTAAAAAGCTTCGCCTTATGTCCAACCTAAACCTCCCTTGCTGCAATTTAAGCCCATTGCTTCTTGTCCTATCCTCAGAGGTTAAGGAGAACATTTTTTCTCCCTCCTCCTTGTAACAACCTTTTATATACTTGAAAACTGTTATCATGTCCCCTCTCAGTCTTCTCTTCTCCAGACCAACAAACCCATTTTTTTTTCAATCTTCCCTCATATATCATGTTTTCTAGACTTTTAATCATTTTTGTTGCTCTTCTCTGGACTTCTTCCTGAGTGGAGTACTTCACATTTGTCCTTATTCAACTTCATCCCGTTTTCTTCAGACCATTTCTCCAGTTTGTCCAGATCATTTTGAATTTTAATCTTATCCTCCAAAGAATTTGCAACCCCTCCCAGCTTGGTATTGTCCACAAACTTTATACGTGTACTCTCTATGCCATTATCTAAATCATTTATGAAGATATTGAAGAGAACTTGACCTAGAACTGATTCCTGTGGGACCCTATTCGATATGCCCTTCCAGCTTGACCTTGAACCACTGATAACTACTCTCTGGGAACGGTTTTCCAACCAGTTATGAACGCACCTTATAGTAGCTCCATCTAGGTTGTATTTCCTTAGTCTGTTTATGAGAAGGTCACGTGAGAGTGTATCAAAAGCCTTACTAAAGTCAAGATATATGTCTACCACTTCCCCCACTCCCCTCATCCACAAGGCTTGTTACCCTGTCAAATAAAGCTATTCGATTGGTTTGACATGATTTGTTCTTGACAAATCCATGCTGACTGTTACTTATTACCTTATTGTCTTCTAGGTGTTTGCAGATTGATTGCTTAATTATTTGCTCCATTATCTTTCTGGGTCCTGAAGTTAAGCTGACTGGTCTGTAATTCCTCAGGTTGTCCTTATTTTCCATTTTATAGATTGGCACTATATTTGCACTTTTCCAGTCTTCTGGAATCTCTCCCATCTTCCATGACTTTTTGAAGATAATCACTAATGGCTCAGATATGTCCTCAGTCAGCTCCTTGAGTATTCTAGGATTATTTCATCAGGCCTTGGTGGCTTGAAGACATCTAACTTATCTAAGCAATTTTTAACTTGTTCTTTCCCTATTTTAGCCTCTGATCCTACCTCATTTCCACCAGCATTCACTATGTTAGACATCCAATCGTTACGATATTCCTTATCAAACGGACACCACCCTTATTTTTATTATGCATTCACATCTCATGACATACATATAGCATTTCAGACCAACACGCAATTTTGTTATGTATTTATTATTTTTAAGGCACAAAAGAAAAATGACATTCCCTAGAAATAAATATTCCACCAAACCCTTAGGAAATGCTTGAGAAAAGAGATGACTCGTTTAAAGGCCAACATTCCAGTTCTCTTCGAGCAGTGGGAGAAATGAATTCCAGAGTCTCTACTGGGAATATTTGTATCATTATGCCTATATCACCTACATCTTTGCAACATGGCGTTGCATGGGTTTCACCAATGCAACTAATCCTAGTTTGACACTAGCTACATTAGTACACATATCCCCAGTTTATATGGGCCCAGTGAATGCCCTACGTCAAGTGTTGAATCTACTGCCTCTTCACTGAAACACCTTTGCTGACTTCAGCTGTCACAGTGGCATGGGTGGGGTGGGGGGAGTCTGAAGTAGCTAGGGCAGAAGCTGTATAGGGCTTTATAGATTTGCATTATGCATTTTGATTTGCACTCAGTCTTAGTCACTATTTTAATGGAAATCTCTTTTCCTATATATATCATTTCAATTTTGGAACTGGTCACGGGCCTTACTTAGTACATTTTACACAGTTTTTTTTTTTTTTAAATGAGATTATATACAACCTTCTTTTTACCTTTCACTTAAAGATTTTCAACACTGTTAGTAAAGATAGGCACAATTTCAAAATTTGCCCCAGAGTTTGGATCCCAATTTAGAATCCTACCGAAACTGGATACAGCTTTTGAGCAGTGGTTCATCTCTAATTTGCAGGGAATTCTCACAAATTAGGCCCTAAGCCTTCAATTGATTGCATACGGGCGTAGCAGTGCCCCTCCCTGCAATCAGCTGAAGGCTTGGTAGCATTACTGATGAACAGCAGCTATTCCCTGTTCAGACAAACGAATCAATATAAATATATTTTCCAAGTTCCTTTAACTCTGAAATATATTGAAATTTGTCATACATTATTGGCAGCCTGAAAAGGCACTGATTATAGCTAACGCTACGATTTAGTAACGACTATTCTTAGTAAAAGTCATGGACCAGTCATGGGCAATAAACAAAAATTCATGGCCTGTGATCTGTTTATGACATACTAAAAATGTGTTTAAATCGGGGGGGGGGGGGGCGGGAGAGCATTTGTGGGGGAGGCTGCTGCTGGGGGGAGGGGCTCGGGGGACCTCTCCTGTGGAGGAAGCCGGGGGCCAGTGGCACCAGTTGCCAGGGGCCACAGACCATGGCTGCTGCGGCCGGCCAGCCGGGGACCATGGATGCTCCGGCCGGCTGGGGACTGCTGCCTGGGGGCCAGAGCAGTGGCTGGTGTGGATGTCCCGGGGGCCACCTGAGCGTGACTTCCATGACAGACACAGAGCCCTAATTATTACCACTAGGCTATATAGTCATTCTAACTCCTTCTTTGGCTCAATTAATGTTTAATTATTCAATTATTTAATTAAAGTGGAACAACTTCAACAGTAGAGATTGAGGGAACCCTACATCAAAATATCCCATACCCCAGTAGCTAGAAGAACGAGGAGTACTTGTGACACCTTAGAGACTCTAAGGTGCCACAAGTACTCCTCGTTCTTTTTGCTGATACAGACTAACATGGCTACCACTCTGGAACCCAGTAGCTAGGGCACTCACTTGAGAGATGGTAGATCCAAACCCTTCGCCCCCTCAGGAGGTTTGAAGGGAGGGTCTCCTCTTCTCCTCCTCCATGCTTCCCCCTGTTTTGTGTGAACTCACTTGAGGGGCCCAATCCACTAGGTGGCCTCTGAGCTTGTGATTTAGGTGGCTGAATGCCTGTCTTCCCTCAGTTCATGGAATATAAGCAGAGATAAGCACCTCCTAAAGCCCAGACTTAGGTGCTGAACTCCATGAGAGGGGCAGGGTTTTGCAGACACACCTCTCACTGGTATCTCCCATTGGTAGCTTAGGTGGCTCCCTGCCAAGTGTGCTGGCTTTGTGGATCACATTCTAAGGCACCTGTCTCTCCCCATTCATTGTAAGGGGAGCACAGACATCTAACTGATGGCTTATGGTTTGCAGTGTTGTTCCTGAGATTTTTTAGGAGCCTAAAAGTTTAGTGCAGCAACGCTCTGTGTTGCAATGCCTAAATCCCTTTAGCTGGTCCTTAGTCTCTCTGTGCCTTAGGCCTTGTCTACACTACAGAGTTTTGTCATCAAAAGTTATGTCAACACTCAAAAAGCGCTATAATAAAAATCAGTATTGCATGTTCACACTCGCTCCCTCTGTCAGCAGAGCGCATCCACACTTGGGGCACTAGCATTGACAGTGTGAGCAATGCACTGCCAGTACCTATCCCACAGTGCAGCTTGACACCTTCTGCCAGTAAGTCTTTTGGGAAGGCGAAACAGATCATGGCACATCTTGGGACTGGGCTCAATATCCCGTGATGCATTGTTTACCATCCCAGCATTCCATGGGCTTCCGGCTTTCTTTCACTGCATTTTTCAATGGCCCTTGTTTGCTGTGCACCCTGGCATCCTTGTGTGAAGGGATGGATCCTGCACTGCTCTCCTGTGCTCAGATACCTGTCATTAACACATTGCAAATGGCACTGCAGTTAATCATGAAGTTCCTAAATGAACAAGACTCCCAGTTGTCTGACATGGTGTGTGATATGGATAGGAGCAACTTTAGATTGCTTTTGGCATTCACGGAGCAGCTGCATAGGTTAGACCGTCGCTTTTGGACTCGGAAAACAAGCACTGAATGGTGGGATCGTATTGTCATGCAGGTCTGGGATGACGACGGTGGCTACAGAACTTTTGGATGAGGAAAGTCACCTTCCTGGGACTGTGTGCGGAGCTCTCCCCAGACCTCTGGCACAAGGGCACCAGAATGAGAGCTGCCCTATTGGTAGAGACGTGTGTGGCAATCACTGTCTGGAAGCTGGCGACTCCAGAATGATACTGGTCAGTCACAAATCGGTTTGGAGTTGGGAAGTTGACTGTTGGGCTGCGTTGATGCAAGTGTGCAGGCCATAAATTGTATCCTGCTCTGAAGGACTGTAACTCTGGGAAATGTGCGTGAAATAGTGGAGGGCTTTGCAGAAATGGGTTTCCTCAACTGTGGAAGGTGATAGATGGCACACACATTCCAATTTTGGCACCAGACCACCTTGTGATGGAGTACATCAATAGGAAGGGGTACTTCTCTGTGGTGTTGCAGATGCTTGTGGATCACTGGGCATTTCACTGACATCAATTTAAGGTGGTCCGGGAAGATGTATGACACACGCAACTTCAGGAATGCCAGCCTATACAGAAAACTGCAAATGTGGACTTTCTTTCCAAACCAGAAGATTACAGTGGGGGATGTTGAAATGCTCTTAGTTATCCTGGGAGACCTGACATACCCCTTACAGCTGTTGCTCATGAAACCTTACACGGGAAACCTGGACAGCAGTAAGGAGTGGTTCAACAACAGGCTGAGTAGGTGCCGGATGACCATGGAATGTGTCTTTGGCAGATTAAAGGCGCACTGGTGATGCCTTTTTGGCAGGTTAGACCTCAGTGAGGATAATATACCCCTGGCCATAGCCGCGTGCTCTACGTTGCGTAATATTTGTGAAGCTAAGGGTGAAATTTTTGCTCATGGGTGGAGTATTGAGGCAGACCACCTGGCTGCTGATTTTGAGCAGGGACCAATGCAGCACACAGACAAGAAGCATAGGGACCAGGGTAGAATCCATAGGTGGGTGGGTTAGAATTACTCTCTTTATAGCAAGACATATTCGCAGTGTTTAATTTGTCCACTAAACTAGATATCAGATAAAACCCTGGCATATAAACAGAGCTGTGAAGATATACAATGGCAATCAACCTCACATTGTTAAGACTCAGATCAAAATTGGGCACATCATAATGATTTTAATTTAAAGTAACCCTCGTTTATTGGATTCTTCATTTAGAAATTATATTAGAAAGCTTAAATCTGTTCCAAGTCTATGCTTTAGTGCCTTCATTTATTTTCTTTTTTCCTTCATTTAATATATTTTTGAAACTTTCTAAGGTCTTTTAAATGGATGACCCCAGAGTCATTAATGCAATTGAGGCTGGCATAGAAACAAGTGATACTTATCACTCTCTCTTTGTATCTTACATAAGTAACTACAGAACTTTAGAGAGATTTTAAATATAAAATACTGGAGAGAACAGAATGTCTGCAAAAGCCAGCAGTGAAGATAGTTATCTGCTCTTGTCAAATATATAACGGGGACAAGGCTGGTTCGTTTTGTAACTTATGCTGTTTTAAAGGTGAAAGTATTCAGATGAAGAATACAAATGGAGTGTTGTGTTAGTGGTTAAAGCAAGCACATAGGAGTCAGGATTCCTGAGTGTTAGGCCTTATCCCTTGGAGAGGGAGGGATAGCTCAGTGGTTTGCGCATTGGCCTGCTAAACCCAGGGTTATGAGTTCAATCCTTGAGGGGGCCATTTAGGGATGTAGGGCAAAAATTGGGGATTTGTCCTGCTTTGAGCAGAGGGTAGGACTAGATGACCTCCTGAGGTCCCTTCCAATCCTGATATTCTATGATTCTATGATTTAATTACAAATAAGATTAGCAAAAAATGAAACCAGCCTGTGGGTATGCACCTTATCCATCATACTGTGTATCACTTTAGGGAAGTTACATTTATTTTTGAGGGGGAGGGACAGCTCAGAGGTTTGAGCATTGGCCTGCTAAACCCAGGGTTGTGAGCTCAATCCTTGAGGGGACCATTTAGGGATCTGGGGCAAAAAAATTGGGGATTGTGCCTGCTTTGAGCAGGGGGTAGGACTAGATGATCTCCTGAGGTCCTTTCCAACTCTGATAGTCTATGAGTCTATGAGCCTTGTCTACACTACCAAGTTTTGTTGCCAAAATCTGCCTTTTGTCGACCAAACAGAGTGTGCATACACACTGCAATGCGACTTTTGACAGGAAAGATTTTGGTGATTAAATACATCCACCAGAACAAGCGACTTATTTCTTTTGTCTCCATGTTTCTCAACAAAGTGCCAGTGTAGACACAGCACTTGACTTCATCATCTTAATTGGCCTCCAGGAGGTGTCCCACAATGCCCGTCATGACCTCTCTGGTCAACGGTTTGAACTGCACTTCCCTGCAGCCAGGTAAACAACCATCTGCCCCTCCCCCATAAAAGCTCTGGGAATTTTTGAAATGCCATTTCCTGCTGGCTTGGTGTGGAGAGGTCTCATCACATCTTCCCAGGTGACCATGGTGGGTTATCACACCAAACCCTCTCTTGCTTGGACCACTGAAGAGCTGTTGGATCTGCTCAGTATATGGGGAGAGGAGGCTGCGCAGTCCAATCTGCGCTTCACCCATAGGTATTGGGATATTTACAGGCAGATTTCTCGAGGCTTTTGCTAAAAGGTCTATGATTGGGACATGCTGCAGTGCAGAGCGAAGATAAAGAAGCTGAGGCAGGCGTACCATAAGGCGAGGAAGGCAAACTGTCACTCAGGGGCTTCACCTAAGACCTGCTAGTACTATAAGGAGCTCAACGGTACCCTTGGTGGCAATCCCACCTCCATCGCCAAGAGGCCTGTGGATACTTCGGAGGGAACAAAGGTGGTGGAAAGAGAACCTAACCCGGAAGATGAAGTTATTGATGAAGAGGTGAAGTTAGATGAGGATGTGCAGCTCCTGGCGGGATTGCCTGCTGGGGCAGGCAGCCAGGAACTGTTCTCCACTCCATAGGTGCCTAACCAGTGTCAGCAGTTGCTCTCCAGAGAGCAAGAAGCAGGAGATGAGACATCTGGTAAGTGGATGTGACTTGTGTAGTGCGTAGGTGTGTTCAGGGTATAGAAATGTGGGATGCTGGTTGTGTTTCTGTGAGGTGGACATTTCCCTATGTAGCTAATTGGTACAGTGGAACAGGGTGTGATGCACGCTGAGCTCTCCTGGGAATCCTTCAGAGAGATCTTGAGGAAAGTTTCCTGGAGGTGCTCGGCAATCCTCTGCCAAAGGTTCTGTGGCAGAGCAGCTTTGATCCTTCCCCCATTGTAGGAAACTTTCCCGCATCATTTGGCGAGCAGCATAGGGAGCAGGGCAGAAGTCACAACCTCTAAGGATGGAGATTCCACCACCTCCCTAGGTGACCCCTTCCAGTGCTTCACCACCCTCCTAGTGAAATTGTGTTTTCTAATATCCAACCTAGACCTCCCCCACTGCAACTTGAGACCATTGCTCCTTGTTCTGTCATCTGCCACCACTGAGAACAGCTGAGCTCCATCCTCTTTGGAACCCCTTTCAGGTAGTTGAAGGCTGCTATCAAATCCACCCTCACTCTTCTCTTCTGCAGACTAAACAAGCCTAGTTCCCTCAGCCTCTTCTCATAAGTCATGTGCCCCAGCCCCCTGATGATTTTCATTGTCCTCCGCTGGACTCTCTCCAATTTGTCCACATCCTTTCTGTAGTGGGGGCCCCAAAACTGGATGCAGTACTCCAGATGTGGCCTCACCAGTGCTGTATAGAGGGGAATAATCACTTCCCTCGATCTGCTGGATATGCTCCGACTAATGCAGCCCAATATGCCATTAGCCTTCTTGGCAACAAGGGCACGCTGCTGACTCATATCCAGCTTCTCGTCCACTGTAATCCCCAGGTCCTTTTCTGCAGAACTGCTGCTTAACCAGTTGGTCCCCAGCCTGTAGTGGTGCATGGGATTCTTCCGTTCTAAGTGCAGGACTCTGCACTTGTCCTTGTTGCCCTCCCCTGCAGCACATTCAGAACACTTTTCTATGCCCCCAACCCCAAACACCACCCGCACAGTCCTTTCCACTTTTCGGGACTTCTTGGTTTTCTCTTCATTCCACCCCCTCAGACAACTTTAACAATGATAGCTGGACCTACACACAATTGTGAAAGTCAGTCCTTCCCTGGTTCCTCCTTTTTCAGTAGGCATCCGAGTGTTTGTGTGCTGTTTCTTGTTCAATAAAAGCAAAGTTTTTTTAATAGTGAATCACCTTTATTTTTTTCTACAAATTGAGACTACAGGCACTACCAGTACATGAACAGGTGTTATCAGTGTTTCTTACAGGACTATAAGGCCCAAAATGACACCATTGCATCCTAGGAAAACTAACACTGGTGACAGATATATACATTACTGGTGCTCATTGTCAGAGTGCTGCATCAAAGCCTCCTTGATTCAAATTGCCCCCCTCTGGGCTCCTCTGACATCTGGCTGCTCAAAATCAGCAGCCAAGCCATCTGCCTCAACATTCCACCCTTGAGCAAACCTTTCACCCTTTGTGTCACAGAGATTATGCAATGTACAGCATGCGGCTGAGACCATGGGAATATTATCCTCATTAAGGTCTAGCCTGCCATAAAGGCATCGCCAGCGTACCTTAAATATGCCAAAGGCACATTCAATGGTCATCGGGCACGTATTTATCCTGTTGTTGAACCGCTTCTTATTGCTGTCCAGGTTTCCTGTGTGAGGTTTCATGAGCCATGACTGGAAGGGGGAAACAGGGTCTCCCAGGATCAGTGTGGGCATTTCAGCATCCCCCCCCTGTAATTTTCTGGTTTGACAAGAAAGTCCCCACTTGCAGCTTTCTGTACAGTCTGGTGTTCCTGAAGATGCATGCATCATGCACCTTCCTGAACCACCTCGCGTTCATGTCAGTGAAATGCCCTCGGTAATCCACAAGCTCCTGCAACACCATGGAGCAGTACCTCTTCCTATTGATGTACTCTGTCACAAGGTGATCTGGTGCCAGAATTGGAATATGTGCACCATTTATCACCCTCCACTGTTTGGGAAACCCATTTCTGCAAAGCCCCCCACTATTTCATGCACATTTCCCAGAGTCACAGCCCTTCATAACAGGATGCAATTTATTGCCCTGCACACTTGCATGAACGCAGCTCCACTGGTTGACTTCCCCACTCCAAATTAATTTGTGACTGACTGGTATCCACACAGCAATTGTCACACACTTCTCTACCAAGTGGGCAGCTCTTATTCTGGTGTCCTTGCACCACAGGTCTGGGGTGAGCTCCTGTCAAGGTTCCTCCCCCACTCTGAACTCTAGGGTACAGATGTGGGGACCTGCGTGAAAAACCTCCTAAGCTTATCTTTACCAGCTTAGGTCAAAACTTCCCCAAGGTACAAAATATTCCACCCGTTGTCCTTGGACTGGCCGCTACCACCACCAAACTAATACTGGTTACTGGGGAAGAGCTGTTTGGACGCGTCCTTCCCCCCAAGATACTTCCCAAAACCTTGCACCCCACTTCCTGGACAAGGTTTGGTAAAAAGCCTCACCAATTTGCCTAGGTGACTACAGACCCAGACCCTTGGATCTTAAGAACAATGAACAATCCTCCCAACACTTGCACCCCCCCTTTCCTGGGAAATGTTGGATAAAAAGCCTCACCAATTTGCATAGGTGACCACAGACCCAAACCCTTGGATATGAGAACAATGAAAAAGCATTCAGTTTTCTTACAAGAAGACTTTTAATAAAAATAGAAGTAAATAGAAATAAAGAAATCCCCCCTGTAAAATCAGGATGGTAGATATCTTACAGGGTAATTAGATTCAAAAACATAGAGAACCCCTCTAGGCAAAACCTTAAGTTACAAAAAAGATACCCAGACAGAAATAGTTATTCTATTCAGCACAATTCTTTTCTCAGCCATTTAAAGAAATCATAATCTAACACATACCTAGCTAGATTACTTACTAAAAGTTCTAAGACTCCATTCCTGGTCTATCCCCTGAAGAAACCAGCATACAGACAGACACAGACCCTTTGTTTCTCTCCCTCCTCCCAGCTTTTGAAAGTATCTTGTCTCCTCATTGGTCATTTTGGTCAGGTGCCAGCGAGGTTACCTTTAGCTTCTTAACCCTTTACAGGTGAGAGGAGCTTTCCCCTGGCCAGGAGGGATTTCAAAGGGGTTTACCCTTCCCTTTATATTTATGACACGCCCCCCCAAATCTCAGCTAGGGTGAAACACTGGCTGGGATTTCTTCCTGGAGCTCTAGGAAAAACAGAGTTAATAAGACACATGCATCTCTAAATATACTACCAAGTACATAAAGACTAACAATATTTTCCACATCTCAAGGACGATTTTAACCAGTTGATTCTGGGAAACTTTCACGGGAGAGTGCATCAGCCACTTTGTTAGAAGCTCCTGAGATGTGTTGGATGTCGAAATCAAAATCTTGGAGAGCTAAACTCCACCGAAGAAGTTTTTTGTTAGTTTCTTTGACAGTGTGAAGCCACTTCAGTGCAGCATGGTCGGTTTGCAGGTGGAAACGCCGTCCCCAAACATATGGGCGTAGCTTTTCCAGAGCGTAGACAATGACGTAACATTCTTTTTCAGTGACTGACCAGTTGCTTTCCCTCTCAGACAGTTTTTTGCTGAGAAACACTACAGGGTGGAATTCTTGATCAGGTCCTTTCTGCATTAAAACTGCTCCCACACCACGCTCAGACGCATCTGTGGTTACTAGGAACGGTTTGTCAAAGTCTGGGGCCCTTAGTACAGGGTCAGACATGAGTGTCGCTTTAAGCTTGTTAAAGGCCTTCTGACACTTTCCGGTCCACTGAACAGCATTTGGCTGTTTCTTTTTGGTTAGTTCTGTCAGTGGGGCAGCGATTTGGCTGTAGTGCAGTACAAATCGTCTGTAATAACCGGCCAAGCCTAAGAAGGATTGAACCTGTTTCTTTGACTTTGGGACAGGCCACTTTTGGATAGCATCCACTTTGGCCTGTAGGGGGCTGATAGTTCCTTGACCCACCTGGTGTCCAAGGTAAGTCACTCTGTTTAGGCCTATTTGACACTTCTTAGCCTTAACAGTTAGTCCTGCCTCCCTTATGCGCTCAAGGACTTTTTGTAGATGTTCCAGGTGGTCTGCCCAGGAATCCGAAAATATGGCCACATCGTCAAGGTAGGCGACTGCATATTCTCCTAATCCCGCTAGGAGACCATCTACAAGTCTTTGGAAAGTGGCGGGTGCATTTCGCAGCCCGAAAGGGAGTACATTAAATTCATACAGCCCGAGATGTGTGATGAAGGCTGACCTTTCCTTGGCAGATTCATCTAGCGGTACCTGCCAGTACCCCTTGGTTAAGTCCAAGGTAGAGATGAACTGGGCCCGTCCCAGTTTCTCTAATAGTTCATCTGTGCGTGGCATTGGATAGTTGTCTGGGCGAGTTACAGCATTTAGCTTACGGTAGTCCACGCAAAAACATATTTCCCCATCTGGTTTGGGAACTAGAACCACTGGAGATGCCCATGCACTTTCAGAGGGGCGGATTACACCCATCTGTAACATATCCTGGATCTCCCGTTCTATAGCAGTTTTAGCTTGAGGAGACACCCGGTAAAGTTGGACCCTAATTGGGTGAGCATTACCTGTGTCAATGGAGTGGTATGCCCGTTCAGTCAGTCCTGGGGTGGCTGAGAATGTTGGCGCGTAGCTAGTGCACAGCTCCTGGATCTGCTGTCGCTGCATACGCCCAAGGGTCATGGAGAGGTTCACCTCTTCCACACCACCACCACATTTCCCTTCGTAGTAAACACCTTCAGGCCACTCAGCGTCGTCTCCTCCCTGGGCTGTAAACTGACAAACCTTTAATTCTCTGGAATAAAAGGGCTTTAGAGAATTAATATGGTACACCTTAGGCTTTCGGTTGGAGGTGGGGAATGCTATGAGATAATTAACAGCTCCCATGCGCTCCTGGACCATGAATGGCCCTTCCCACGATGCTTCCATTTTATGGGCCTGGAGCGCCCTTAAGACCATGACCTGGTCTCCTACTTTGAAGGAACGCTCTCTGGCATGTTTATCATACCAGGCTTTTTGCTCTTTTTGAGCATCCTGTAAGTTTTCTCTAGCAAGGGCTAAAGAGGTTCGGAGGGTGTTTTGTAGGTTGGTTACAAAGTCCAGAATGTTAGTTCCTGGAGAAGGTGTAAATCCCTCCCATTGCTGCTTCACCAACTGCAATGGCCCCTTAACCTCACGGCCATATACAAGTTCAAATGGGGAAAACCCTAAACTGGGATGTGGTACAGCTCTGTAGGCAAAGAGCAACTGCTGCAACACTAGGTCCCAATCATTGGAGTGCTCATTTACGAATTTACGTATCATGGCCCCCAAAGTTCCATTAAACTTCTCCACCATGCCATTTGTTTGATGGTGGTAAGGAGTGGCAACCAAGTGATTTACCCCATGAGCTTCCCAAAGGTTTTTCATAGTTCCTGCCAGGAAATTAGTCCCTGCATCTGTGAGGATGTCGGAGGGCCAACCTACCCTGGCAAAAATGTCTGCTAGTGCCTGGCATACACTTTTAGCCCTGGTGTTGCTTAGAGCTACTGCTTCCGGCCATTGGGTGGCAAAATCCATGAAAGTCAGTATGTACTGCTTTCCTCTGGCTGTCTTTTTCGGAAAAGGACCCAGAATATCCACAGCTACTCGCTGAAATGGAACTTCAATGATGGGGAGTGGCTGGAGAGGGGCTTTGACCTGGTCTTGGGGTTTTCCCACTCTTTGGCACACCTCACAAGACTGGACATAGGTAGAAACATCCTTGCCCATTCCCTCCCAGTGGAATGACCCCCCCAAACGGTCTTTGGTCCTGTTCACCCCAGCATGGCCACTAGGGTGATCATGGGCTAAGCTCAAGAGCTTGGCCCGGTATTTAGTTGGAACTACCAACTGTCTCTGAGGATGCCAGTCTTCCTGGTGTCCACCAGAAAGAGTTTCCTTGTATAAAAGTCCTCTTTCTACAACAAACCTGGATCGATTAGAAGAGCTGAGAGGCGGTGGGTTGCTCCGTGCCGCTGTCCAAGCTCTCTGGAGGCTTTCATCTGCTTCCTGTTCGGTCTGGAACTGTTCCCTTGATGCTGGAGACATCAGTCCCTCATGGGATTGTGGACCTAGGCTTGGTCCCTCTGGAAGTGATATAGGGGATGGAGCTGTTTCTGCTGACTGTGAACCGCTCTCCGCTGGTGCACTATGTTGGGATTCAGGCTCCGGCTGAGCCTCTTGTGTCGGGTTATCGGCTGCTGCCAGTTCAGGGTCGGTGGGGCCCTCTGGTGTTGAGGTTGCAAGTACTGGATTCAGTGCTGACACTGGGTCTGGTGTTGATTGTTCGGCTGGTTCCGGTTCTGGGACTGGTTCCGTCTGGGTCTCTGGGACTGGATCCACTACTGCTGTTGCAGACATTGGCCTGGGGTCCGGGTCCATCACCTCTGACCGGGTCCTGATAGAAGTTTCCGGAACAGAGCTAGGCCTCACGGCTTGTTTAGCCTGGCTGCGGGTGACCGTTCCCACCCTCTTGGCCTGCTTCACATGATTGGCCAAGTCTTCCCCCAACAGCATGGGGATGGGATAATCATCATAGACTGCAAAAGTCCACGTTCCTGACCAGCCCTTGTACTGGACAGGCAACTTGGCTGTAGGCAAATTGAAAGAGTTGGACTTGAAGGGTTGAATCGTCACTTGGATCTCTGGGTTGATTAAATTGGGGTCCACTAAGGAAGCATGGATAGCTGACACTTGTGCTCCGGTGTCCCTCCATGCGGTGACCTTCTTCCCGCCCACACTCACAGTTTCCCTCCGCTCCAAGGGTATCTGGGAGGTATCTGGGCCTGTGGACCTCTGGTGTGATTCCGGTGCAATGAACTGTAATCTGTTGGGGTTCTTGGGGCAGTTGGCCTTTACATGCCCCAGCTCGTTACATTTAAAACATCGTCCAACTGACGGGTCACTGGGGCGAGGAGGGTTGCTGGAGAACGGGGTGGTGGGACGGTAAGGGGTCTGGAGGGTTCTTTGGGAGGTAGGTGGGGCTTTGGGCGGCCCCCGGTAATAGGGTGTGGTCTGGGGTGGTCCCTTCTGGTCTCCGCTCCAACTGCGACCAGTTTTCTTCTTCTCTGCCACCTCCACCCATCTGGCTCCAATCTCTCCTGCCTCAATTACAGTTTTGGGTTTCCCATCTAGGATGTATCTTTCTATTTCCTCAGGAACACCCTCTAAGAATTGTTCCATTTTCATTAGGAAGGGCAAATTTACTGGAGATTCAACACTTGCTTCTGATATCCAGGCATCCCAATGTTTCACAATGTGGTAGGCATGTCGGGTAAATGACATGTCTGGTTTCCACCTTAGGGCTCTGAACCTCCGACGAGACTGCTCGGGTGTTATCCCCATTCTGACTCTCGCCTTGGATTTAAACAGTTCATACTTGTTCATGTGTTCTTTAGGCATTTCAGCTGCCACCTCAGCTAAGGGTCCACTGAGCTGCGGCCTCAGCTCTACCATGTATTGGTCAGTAGAGATGTTGTACCCAAGGCAGGCCCTTTCGAAGTTTTCTAAGAAGACCTCAGTATCATCACCTGCCTTGTAGGTGGGGAACTTTCTGGGATGGGAAGTGGTACCTGGAGAAGGATTGCTAGGGTTTGTTGGTATATTCTGCCGGGCCTTTATCCTCTCCACCTCCTCCACATGCTTCCTCTCTTTTTCCTTCTCCTCCTCCACATGCTTCCTCTCTTTATCCTTCTCCTCCTCCACATGCTTCCTTGCCTCCATTTCCCTCTTGTGGGCAGCCTCCTGTACCTCCTTCTCCAGCCGCATGAGTTCTATCTGTCTTTCATGTTCCCTTTGTTTTTCCTCAGCCTGAAATTTGGCTAATTCCAGCTGTAGTCAAGTTGAGGATTTGGTCATTCTAACCTCTCTGTTTTTAACTAACTTTACACCCGAGGTTTAGAAATAAACAAACAAAACTTGGCTGTAAAATTTTGCTGTGCTGGAATAGAATATCTATTCTCTGATAGTGACTGTCAGCCTACAGAAAAAGACAATTCCCTTGTCTCTGCTCTGGGCCCAAATTAAAGCAAAAAACCTCCAACTACTTGGAAACCTGCTTACCCAGCCCAAAGAAAAAGCAAATGGGTAGAACACACACACCCTATTTACTTTTAGGAAGAAAAGAAAAAAAACAAACTCTGGGTTAGAAGACTGTGAATTTCCCTGCAGAAGTTAAGTACCCTGCCTCCAGGCAAAGAAAACCTGCAATTCACAAAGATAATCCCCTTTTGTCTCTGCTTGGCCACAAAGCAGAGGAAAAACAAGCTGCTTTCAGTTTCAGCTGCTTTCTGGACTTCCTTTCCAAAGGAAAAAAAAAAATTTCCTTTTTAAAATCTGTATTTCTAGTTCAAAAAAATCTCAACTGGATCTCAAAATGATTTCAGGTTAATCCCACCACTATGCCACCATGTCAAGGTTCCTCCCCCACTCTGAACTCTAGGGTACAGATGTGGGGACCTGCATGAAAAACCTCCTAAGCTTATCTTTACCAGCTTAGGTCAAAACTTCCCCAAGGTACAAAATATTCCACCCGTTGTCCTTGGACTGGCCGCTACCACCACCAAACTAATACTGGTTACTGGGGAAGAGCTGTTTGGACACGTCCTTCCCCCCAAAATACTTCCCAAAACCTTGCACCCCACTTTCTGGACAAGGTTTGGTAAAAAGCCTCACCAATTTGCCTAGGTGACTACAGACCCAGACCCTTGGATCTTAAGAACAATGAACAATCCTCCCAACACTTGCACCCCCCCTTTCCTGGGAAATGTTGGATAAAAAGCCTCACCAATTTGCATAGGTGACCACAGACCCAAACCCTTGGATCTGAGAACAATGAAAAAGCATTCAGTTTTCTTACAAGAAGACTTTTAATAAAAATAGAAGTAAACAGAAATAAAGAAATCCCCCCTGTAAAATCAGGATGGTAGATATCTTACAGGGTAATTAGATTCAAAAACATAGAGAACCCCTCTAGGCAAAACCTTAAGTTACAAAAAAGATACCCAGACAGAAATAGTTATTCTATTCAGCACAATTCTTTTCTCAGCCATTTAAAGAAATCATAATCTAACACGTACCTAGCTAGATTACTTACTAAAAGTTCTAAGACTCCATTCCTGGTCTATCCCCTGCAGAAACCAGCACACAGACAGACACAGACCCTTTGTTTCTCTCCCTCCTCCCAGCTTTTGAAAGTATCTTGTCTCCTCATTGGTCATTTTGGTCAGGTGCCAGCGAGGTTACCTTTAGCTTCTTAACCCTTTACAGGTGAGAGGAGCTTTCCCCTGGCCAGGAGGGATTTCAAAGGGGTTTACCCTTCCCTTTACATTTATGACAGCTCCACACACAGTTCCAGGAAGGTGGCTTTCTGCATCTGAAAGTTTTGTAGCACTGCACTTTAGCTGCACTGTTCTTCATCCCACACCTGCATGACGATATGATCCCACCATTCAGTTCTTGTTTTCCAAGCCCAAAAGCGATGGTCTACCCTATGCAGCTACTCTGTGAATGCCAAAAGCAATATCAAGTTGCTCCTCCTATCCATGTCATGCAGAATGTCTGGTGTCTGTGAGTCTTCTTCAGTTAGGAACTTGACGATTAACTTCACTGCCATCCACGATGTCTTATGACAGTTATCAGAGGATAGGAGAGCAGTGCAGGTTACATCCCTTCTCACAAAGATGCCGGGGTGCACAGCAGAGAATGGCCTTTGCAAAAACGCTGCAAAAGAAAGCCAGAAGCCCATGGAGTACTGGGACACAAAGCAATGCATCACAGGACATTTAGCCAGATCTCCAGATGCGCTGCAATCCACTCTGCCTTCCCACAACACCTAGCGACAAAAGGTATCAAGTTGGACTGTGGGATAGGTACTCACATGCTGTCGACAATGGTGCCCCCAGTGTGTACACGATCTGCCAACAGAGGGCTCAAGTATGAACATGAAATTCTGATTTTTATGTCGTCGTCTTTCAGGTGTCATCATCACTTTTGTTGACAGAAATTGGTAGTGTAGACATGGCCTTTTTCTAACCTCTGTCTCTGTCTTGCTGGAGGGTGTCATGGAGTGTGGGAAAGTCAGGGCCCTGCATCCCCCACTTTCTGCGATTCACCATGACTCTCAGCCAGCTGATAAAAGAGAAGGTTTATTAGATGAGACGAACACAGTCTAAAACAGAGCTTGTAGGTACAGAAAACAGGACCCCTGAGTCATGTCCATCTTGGGGAGTGGGGAGCCCAGACCCAAGTTCTGGGTTTCCCCCCGTCTTCCCAGCCAGCTCCAAACTGAAACTCCCTTCAGCAGTCTCACCCAGCCACACACCCCGGCTCCTCCTCCTCCAGCCTTTGTCCAGTTTCCTGGGATGAAGGTGTCACCTGGCCCCAACCCCCTCCTGGGTTCAGGTTACACAGGGCAGCCACCATAGGTTATGTGCTGGCCGTCAAGTATCATTCCTCAGTGAAGTCACACTCTTATATCCTACCACCATTTAGTATCAATGCAGACAGTAAACTAGTAAAACTCCCGTGCAACATTACCAGGTTAATTCTCTCTACTTGCTACTCCGTCACAGAGGGACACAGGCCAAGTCACTTAAAATGAAAGCTCTTTGGGTCAGTTTGTTCTGTGTTTGTACATTGCCTTGCACAAGGGGGTCCTGGCCCATGACTGGGGCTCCTAAGGACTATGATAATACAAAAATAATTATCATAATAATATTAACCTCTCTCTCATTTCGTCCATTTGTTATGGACAAATGACTATTTACCGAACTCACAGGGATGTTGTAAAATTAGGGTCATGAAATACCTGGATGAAAGTAGAATTGTTAATGTCAGAAAATTAAAACAATAACAGTCTAGGATTACTATGAATTTATTAATACAATAATAAAATACTTTCCTTGTCTTTCAAATGGAGATATTTTTTGAATTTAGAATATCAAACCAACCTATGGCAAAAGTCTCCTCTCTTGCCTGTAGTGTGTTTTTATTCTGTATTCTGCAATAGAAGTTCTATATGGAATTTAAATGCTGGTTATGCAAGAGATCAGTGAGGTGGATCATTGCTCCAGCGTGCAGCTCAATAAGGAGAATTTTGCCCTTAATCTCCTGGTAAATAATAAATAATTTTGATTCTCAATCCTTTCCAAATGACGAAGAGCCTCTTATTCACAGTGCTTACATATGGCATTATATCAGACACAGAATACCGAGACGCTCATCCAAAAATAGCCAGTCAGAACATATATTCTTGCAAGAAAAGAATATGTATTATTAATGAAAGAAAAACATTATATATTTCCCTGAACCCCAGATGAGATTATAACCTATGACACTGTAAAATGTACTGTACAGACCAATAAAGCCCAGATAAAACCAATTATCCTGAAGTAATCACACAAAGCAAGAAAAAGAAACAAAAAAGAATTTGCTCATAAAAATCTTACCCTGCAACGCCCCCCAAAAATGTTTCTTGTATTGCACATAGGTCTCTTTACTAAAATCCTACCCAACATTATAATTGCAGAAGGTCAGGTAAATATCATTTCAGGTAGTGGTGGGTTTTTCTAGGGGAAAATACTGACAGGATCAAATGTCTTCTCCTACAGAGCTAAACGCTCAAGAAAAGTGAAAAGCAGGATTTTATTATATTTGTATTGAAAACAGAAACTAAAGATAGCAATGGTGTTTTGAACATACTGTCTTCTTCAGAAATGATTTGTAAAGCAAAGTGCTAGATTAAAATGAGTCTTACTTTAAGCACATGTGTGATCCTATTAAAGTCAGTGGGACTCCCCACATGATTGAAATTAGGCACTTGCTGAATCTGGGCCTAAATGATTAAATGTATGAGTTGAGATTTTCAGTGCAGTATAGTGGAAATCCTTAATGGACAAGGTGTGTCTAAACCAGGCCCACCAACATCAATTCCGGGACCTAGGGCAGAACAGTCAATGGTTCCCCCGCTGGTGCCCAATAAGACGCCGGCTGTGCTTCTGGGCATGCTCTTCTGGCATGACCAGGGCTGCCTGCCCGCCTGCCTTTGCCACTGCTGGTACCACCCCTCGCACGCCTAGGAGCATAGGCACCGACTGCAAGATTTCCAGTGGTGCTCAACACCTTACTCCATCATAGGCCCCTTCCCCCAATGTCCCACCCCTGCCCCACCTCTTCCCACCCCTGTTCCGTCCCCTCCCCCAAGGGCGCTCCATATACAACTAGTGCCTCTCCATAGTTGGGGGGCATGATCTAAAGGGCAGGGCACATGCCGCCCTCCCTGCCCAGCCCAGGGCCACCACCACGCTCTCCCCACCCCATGTACCTGGGGGGTGGGCACTTTGTCCTCCTGCTGGGCCTGTCTCCCCTCCCCGCAGCATGTTCTGCCATGCTCCCTGGTGGG
This sequence comes from Caretta caretta, assembly GCF_965140235.1. Classification (NCBI taxonomy): domain Eukaryota; kingdom Metazoa; phylum Chordata; order Testudines; family Cheloniidae; genus Caretta; species Caretta caretta. Next base: position 172,204,200 of record NC_134208.1, read on the forward strand.
CAGGAGCAGGAGGGAGCTGCTTTTACCGCCAGCCCCTCCTAATCGCTGCTCTGAAGCCTGGGCCTGGGCAGGGAGCGGAAGTCAGCTTCCCAGCCAGGCTCTCTCAGGCAGCCACCACACAGGGCTGCAGAGCAGAGTCTCAGTGGCTTGAACAAGGGGCTGGTGCCGCCCCTTCCACTCCTGGCATCTGGGCCATGCATGGCCCAGGTCTGCCCCGCCCTACCTCTTCCCATCCACTGCTCCTTCCCCTCCCCCAAGTGCTTCCAGCATGCCACCAAACAGCTGACAGCGGTGGGTGGGAGGCACTGGGGGGAGATGGGGATGAGCTGATTGGCAGGGCCTGCTGCCAGCTGGAGGTGCTGCGGGGGGAGGAGGGACCTGCTGGTGGGTGCCTAGGAGCCCTGTGGCCTGCCCGAACAATTTAAAAGGGCCTGGGCTCCTGGCCACCACCACTGCTACCGCAGTAGCAGCGATGGCCAGGTGCCCCAGGCCCTTTTAAATCGCTCAGGCTCCTGGGCAATTGCCCCCTTTGCTAGCCCCCCCTCCCAGTGGGCCTGGTCTAAACTCATTGTCCTGCAAGATGTCAATCATGGTACCTGGCGCAGAATGGGAAACACTGTCAAGTGCTTAAAGCACAAGGCCTAGGAATCAGAACTCCTGGTTTCTAGTGCCACTCCCGCTCCTGATTGATTAGTCGTACTGCGCTCTCTTTTTTCCTCTCTAAAACAGATGCAACAATCACTGTCCCACAGGGACGTTGTAATGATGAAAGATGCTACAGTGTAATTGTGAATTAATGTGCTACAGTAGGAGTATTTCAGGATGAATCAAAAATAACATTTTATTCCAATTTTATCTGACTTATTGAGCGATCTTCCCCTCATTTTGTTGCTAGGCTCAGAAAAAATGTCCACTATCATGTTGATGCTGCTTTGGGTCTAGCTTTGAATCATGTTTTCGTTATCTATGTCCAGAAGGACAGTTTTTCTGAGAAGTAAGTGGATGAGCATGAAAAGTGATATTGGTAAAATGCAAAATTAGAATCTTTATATGTGAGGTAAAAAATGGGAGAAATGAGATTCATCACCCGGCTGACACAGTATAAATTATTCAGTGTACAGGAATCAATTTGGGGCCTCCTTGCTCTGCAAACCTGAACTGTAGACAGCTTTCCAAGCTCCATGGGGTGGGTATATATTAGTAAATTCAAGGTAATCTTGTTTTTTAATGAATCTTCCTTTAGTAGAAAAAAATCTTGGAACAATATCTGGAATTTGGTAACTTATCCAAACTGAACAAAATATTTCTGTCTTTTGAGATTCACTTATTGTTAGTGGCAAATGGAAATGTGTCTAATGATCAACTAGGCTAGGATGGAACAAGAAGATTGGTGAACTGAACTTAAAAAACTCAAGAACCTGCTTTCCGTGTTCCAGATACTGCCTGAAGAGGGGTATGTATCTGTAGAAAGTTAAGCTGCAGGAAATGATTAAGCACCAACAAATAACAGGAGGCCAGATTCTGCTCTCCCTTACACACTGGTGTAAATGGAGAGTGGCTCCACAGAAGTCTATAGAATTCATTTAATATGAATAGGGAATCTGACCTTGTGCATAAATGGAGTGGGGAACAGGAGTGAGGGTTAAACTTTGATATTAAAAAAGCAAATCACGTTTTTAATTAATGTGTTTATGGCCTTTCATCAAACTGTTCAAATGAGAGCAAAAACACAGTGCTTTCTACCACATATTTTAAATTGCCAGGGTTAAATGAGAGCAGTTTGTTTTCTTTCTCTGTTTAGCAAGATTTATCATATCAAATATTTAAATTTTGTATCACTTTCTTTTAAGTTAATTTGTATACCCTGAACATCACTGTAACTGACATTGCTGTCAGAGACAACCCCCATACTGAAGTCTGTTAAGGAAGCCCAGCTGAATAATCAGACCACTTCCTGAACTACTGGCAAGCTCAGAGGAACACAGAAGCTACAGGTAAACAGAAATATAAAACCGAGACATGGGAAAACAGTAAATATTAGAACCAAAGAGAGTGAGCACTCAAGTGCTAAAGTAAAGGTCCAAAAATAAATTCCAAAACCTCCTAGACTTTTATAATAATACTTTGCACTGCAGTAGTGCCCTCTGAGGATCTCAAAACACCTTTAAAGTATTAGTGAATTAAGCCATTTTCAGGGGAAATTTAAGCACAAAAGGTTAGGTGACAATCAAGGTGGTGCACAAAATCTGTGACAAAACTGGAACTATATTATTATTAATAGCATTGTTTGTTTATTATTTTTTATTACTTGTATTACAGTGGTGTCTAGCGATGCCATTATTCTAGGCACTGTACAAACACATGGTAAGAGATAGTCCAGACGCAGGGTGGCAGGGGAAACAGAAAAAGAAAAATGTGAATTGATTTGCTCCACGTCACACAGCAGATCAGTGGTAGATCTGGGAATCAAACCCAGCTGTCTTGAGTGCTAGTCTGTGCTTCAAACACAGGACCAAGATCCTTCCTCTCCACAAAGAAAAGTTACAATGAAAATGTTACTTTGTCTTTAATATCTATAGCTGATCATTAGAATAAAACTATCTGAGCAATGGGTAAGCAGGTTTAATGATAACCTGCTTTCTGAAAACATGACATAATGCTAGTAAGACATTCTGGTTGTATCTTTCCAAAGTGACAAGAATGTCTCTTGACTATTGTTCACAGAGAATAGTTTCTCTCCATAAATATTGATGTAAAATCTGAAAAGAACTATGGGGGGAGGAAGGGGAAAGAAGCTTCTGTGGTATTAGAAAAGAGTCATCTCATACATTTAGAGCAAACTCTTAAAATATTTAAATGATGTTCAGGCCTTTGAGCAGCACCTCCAGACATAGACTCTTGAATCTCATAAATTGCATACCATTCAAAGTGTCATCTGTACTAGGCTGTCAGTGTAACCAAGAAGGCCCCATATGAACTGCTGTCTAATAGCCTGATACTTATCAATACCCCTCACCCCTTGCTCTTAGTTAGAGCATTTCATAAAGCAGCTTATTTTAAAAAGACAGCATTTAAGGTTTATCAGTCTTGACACCCTTTGTGCCTTCTAAGCAATTTCCTCCCAGTTACTCTCATTTTTTGAATTATGTGCAAAACTGACCTGAAAATATTACTGTAATGTAACAACTAAATGACACACACCAGGCCAATTTCCTTTTGAGGGTTTGGTTCATTTCCATATATACCTCTAGTTTCTATTGGACTAGAAATATAATTCTTTTTAATTAGAATTTCTAATGACATCTTTAACTCATCACACTTCAAAGACTAATATAAAAATCAAAGGGAAAAGCAGGGGAATGGCAATCACGCTTTCATAACAACTGTAAAGGATGTTATCACCATTAAAGATATTAAATCCATTCATCCACCATAACTACCACCAGACGATAAAAACCTTACATTTCTTAAAAAAAATAAATTGACCTAGGCACATGAAATTGAACTTCAAAGGTGACTCTTCCCTTACGTCACTCCACTGTGTGTGTGTGTATAGAGAGAAAAGGTGAAATGTTGTGAGTGGAAGACGGACTGTAAGCCTTATCTCTGAATTTTGTATCTTATGTCAGCTAGTGCCACAGCCTTAACATTGTTGTTAACATGATGTTTATAAATGCAGGGGCGTTATAAAGTGTGATGGGTGAATCTCAAAAGCTTTGGCTGTATTTAGATTTCAAACTCCTCAGAGCTTTTGGCCATCAGTAAAATGATCATCTAAATGTTCATGTGCTTAATCAAACCTATTGTGGTTCCTATTCTTCTCGTCTTTTTTAAGGAAACACAACCCTTAAATAATAATAAAAAATAGCTCTGGATGTGTTTACACAACCCTAGTTAACTAGAAATACTGGGCCGGCTCCACAGCTGGTGTCAAGTGACATAATTCTGGTGACAACATTTACTTCAATGGAGCTGTGCTGATTTACACTAAGTATCTGGTCCACTATTACGACGTCTTGCTTGACATAATGAGGCTAAAACATGTATCCTCTTGGTTCTGCTTTTCCTTACACTGATTTTACACTGGTGTAAGTGAGATCAGAATCAGGCCTTTTGACTTTATTTTTTTTTCATTGACTAATGATATCAAAACAGTGTATCATTTTAATATAATTACATGTTATGTCAGTTGTAACTCTATAACATTGGAGCATATTCGTTGATCTGTGTATTGAATCAGGTGAATTGTGCTTGTGAATGAAATACAAAACATAGGATTATAATTAAGCTCCTCACTCTGTTCTGTTACTGAAGGTTGTGTTGGCTTTTAATCAAGTTTTACAAGAGTGAATTTTATGATGCATTGTCTTCTGGGATCTTTGACAGCTTGTAAGGTTGCCATATTAACATTTCAAAATGGCAAATTATAATCTGATTTCTAAATATTTGAGACAGAACCAGTGGTATCTAGTTGAGCACTAACAGTGTTAGTCCTTTATATTCAAGCTTTGAAAACAAAATAGAGGCCCAATCCTGCAAGTACCTAGGGGAATGATCCTTATTTAAATCAATGTGACTTCTGTTGTGAGCAACAACTTCTCACAGCACTAAGGGATTATAAATTCAGGTCTATATTTATGCTAGGAATGGACACTTTTTAAGGGAGACAGTGTACATGTCTAGGCCTTACTATTCAGTATTCACTTCCTTCCCAGTCAATCAGAAATATCTTAAGGTTTAAAATTACGCTGCCTTGTCACATGATAGCACTTTATTAACTCTTTGAAGCTCATATATTTCCAGGATGGTGTTAAAATAGCAGGTTTAATTTTTCTGACTGTGTTTTTCCTGGTCTTTGAGCTATACAGATGTCTTGCCTGATACTGAATAATCCTGGATCCTAACCTGCTATATTCTAGGGCATGAGAGTGGAAACCATGGTAGTGTATTGTGGCTTATATTGTTTTGATGTCGTTATGATAACTAAATGTCTCTGTGTACACATTAAATAAAATAGTCAAATGGTTTTACCTGTAAGACACCCTCTCATGTCTAAACCATACTTCATATAATACTCTAGTACCCTCTGTTTATTGTTGGCTGCTTGTTTTATTTTGGTCACTATGTTCTGCTTTATAAATGGACATGGCCAAAGCCCCATGTACTCTGCGGCAAATTTTGCAGCAGCTTCAGATAAATCTGTAAAAATGGACAGTTTTATTGAATTCAATATGAAAATGAATAAAGTCAGTTCAATAGCTCCTGTTATTTATTTTGATATTTAATTCAATTTTATGTTGGACTCACATTTTCAGTATGCCACAGATTGTCATATTTAGGTTTCAGAGTTAACAGTCCATTAAGATGAATGTGGGCAATTCCCTCCTTTAAACAATTGTTTCAGGCTCTCTGCAGACTCAGGCAGACATCACTGTACTTTGAGATTCCAATAAAAACCACAAGGCCATCTTTAGTGAATGTGTTTGATTTATAATCTGCAAATATGAAGTGAATTTAGTGCTTGTGAAAGGTGCCAGATTGACAGATCTACAGAACAGATACCATGCAAATAATGCCAGTGGAGATTGCTCCAAACCCACCCCTTCTGCATGCTCCATCATTTCTTGGGGGGTGTGGTAATGCTCACTCTAAGCCATTTCAATCCTGTGCTGAAATCACAAACAAGGATGCAACTGAGTACCAGTTCTGGCACAAGGTGTTGGTTTTATTTATTTATTTATTTATTTTAATGTAAACACTTAACAGACACCACCAACTTACTCTTCTTTGGCCACTTAAAGGTCATTGGCTGGCAGCAGCTCTGAGTCACAAACGACTGGATTCATTTGGGTTACCTAGAAGTCTCCATATCCCAAAACTAGCATGTCCACTCTGATAGGGTTTAAGTAATGGAGCATTTGGTTTTTATTTTTGATAGCGAGCAGCTGAGCAGAGTTTAGGGCAGAAATTTACCCTTCTCTCTCTCTCTCTCTTCCTTCCATGCAGAAAATTTCGTAAACAGTTCACCCGGTCACAGTTAAAAAGAGCTTCCAGAACACCTTGTGCTCCAATCACTGTGACGACAAAGTCCCTTGTGAACCACAGGCTAGTATGGACGGAACCAGCAACCATCATGCACTGAAGATATAGCAGCAACACAATCACATCAGTTTTTTACATTGCAAATGCCGATGTGAAAAGATATTCTGAGTCTTAACATATATAAAAAACAAATACTGGGGGGCCAGATTGCAGCTGACTCCTGTGTTCTGGACGTGACACAACTGCAGCCCTTGCATTCTCCTTGTGTGCAAGGACTGTTACTGGCTACCAGTGTTAGCCTGTCTCATTAGGGGCATGCAGACAGTCCCACTCTTCTCTCCACACCAGTCGTCAGAGTTGGCTGATCACTGAGTGGGAATACACTGTTCCTGTTAAGGGGTGTGGTTGCTGCATGCTTCCTCTGTACTTGCCTATGCCTTCTGGAGCTCCTGGTGGGGGATTGGTGCAGAACTACACCACCTGGATCATTGTTTTTAAAGCACAGTTTAGCTAATAGGGCCATATTTTCAAAATTGGCCATTGACTGTGGGTGTCTGGATTTTCAATGTTCAACTTGAGGCACCTTGGGTCTGATTTTTAAAAGTATTGAGTATCCATAACTCCAACTGAGGGCAAATAAAGGAGATGTGGGTGTTCAGCACTTCTGAAAGGCCAAAGGTCTCTAAAATGGGGCACTCATTTTTCAAAACGTTGGCTGAGTAAGCTTTGGTGTGATCCAGAAAACTATTAATGTGAGTGGACCTCCCCTGGACTAGTTGCATGTTTAGGGGCTACTCCCATTATTTATTTATATATGTATGTATGTATTTCAATTTACAATGACGTAAAAGCACCTCTCTGGGTGCCTTTGATATAATTCAAAATAACAATTCAACAACAAAAAACCTGCAACAGATCCCTGTTGAAACTCCACCCCAACACAAACAAATTGGAGGGATTTTTTCCCATCAAAACTCCTTCTCCAATAAACAAATACCACCTTAGTCAGATGGGCAAAAAGATGGGTTTCACAGCATGATCTGAAATTCACAGGTCCCAGACTGTTTTGGGTGAAAGGTGGAAGCTTGTTCCACAGCTGAGGGGTCATCCTGGAGAATGCTGTATCTTTAGCGCCAGCTTTGAGGGGACTTCAACGTATCTATTTCTGCAGTCGGGAACAGCTGCAGGATGGCATAGAGACAGAGGTAGGTCTGAACTGAGTCAGAAAGGGAAGATGCCAATAATTCACCAGACTGGCAGCATCAAGTGTTGGTTTCTTGAAGCAAGGTCACCCAGATGCTTCCTTAAGAAAAGTAGGTACTTGGATCTCCCAAAGGGAGGTGATGACAATCTACACCAGTGCTGCACTTAGTCCTTCACCACTGTTCACCAGACAGGAAAGCCGACAGCTCAAATCAAATGTGTTGTGTTCACAAAATCTGTTATTTCCTCACAACAGGAGGGATTCTCAGTAGGTACTGGAAGGAGACAGCCTGTTCTCATTAGCGAGAATTGCAGGAGCCAGCCTTTGTAACCAGCAGAAGTGGAAACACCTTCTGTGTAATGAATTCCTTCCCCCTCAAAGTTACAAAACGTCATTATTTAGCAAAGTACATGATTAAAACTATGGAAAACTTGCACAGGAAAAAGCTGTGTCTCCCACAAACATCCCTGAAATCATATGCAGCAAATTCATTTTCAAAATGTCATGTAAATGTGTGGTTTCAGAGCAACAGCCGTGTTAGTCTGTATTCGCAAAAAGAAAAGGAGTACTTGTGGAACCTTAGAGACTAACCAATTTATTTGAGCATAAGCATCGGATGCATCTGATGAAGTGAGCTGTAGCTCACGAAAGCTTATGCTCAAATAAATTGGTTAGTCTCTAAGGTGCCACAAGTACTCCTTTTCTTCTTATGTAAATGTGTGGTTGTGGGCTTTGTGTCTGGTTTCCCTGCCTTACTGAGTTTGAACTAGACATTTTCTTTTACAGTTTCAGGGTAGTACAGTGTCCAATGATTATTTTCTAAAATCCTGTGTATTCTGTGTGTTCTCTTCTGCTTTTGAAGTAAATATTTGTATACTTGTAATAGTCTGTGGTGAAGTTGATGGTTTTTCTCTCTTCCTCTGAGAGAAAACTCTTAACACTGTTTATTGTTATGTAACCAGCTGCCTGATTCAGTCAAACTTTTGTTTCAAGAAATCTGAGGCAATATGGTTACTCCTTATATACTTTGCTTTTGGCAATGTTTGTTGATAAATGTGCCTGGGGAGTTATTTTAAAATATGCTTTAAGAAGAAAATCTTCTCCAAAGCATACAGCTCACTTAGTCTGGGAGTCATAGAACTCCACAGGAAGTCATATCCTGCCCCCACACTTTGCTGAGCAGGAGTGGAACCATTTCCCAGGCTAGAATAACTCTCACAACTCTCATGTCTGGAGAACCTGTTCATTAGACTTATCCCAGCCAGTCTCACCTCCAAGGTCCGTTATGTGCAGCTGAACAGAGGGTCCCCAGAGAATCTAGGCTCTCCATACTTTGTGTACGTCCTTTGTCCAGCCTCCTTGAATCTTACCTCTCCCAGAGGGCAGTCTGCAGCCACACAAATGAGACAGGATTTGCCTGTCAATTTTAAGCTTAATAGAAAATGAGAGGGGAAGAGAAATTGAAAGATGTTTGATTATGCTTGCATTGTAAAGGGTTATGCTTCAGCAGGAAATTGTGGCACATCCAGCATGATACCATGCAGCGATACACTTCCTGTTGACTCAGACTCTCTCACGCTCCAAGACAGGAACCAGTCGCAGAGGCTGAGAAAGCGAATGCAGCCAGGCTAGGTTACAGCAGCATCAGTACTCTGTTTACATTAACAGTTATTTCTTGTTGTTAGTTAAATAAAGCAGTCATCCTAAAGCCTGTCTTTGTCATCTCTGATGAGATACAGTAGTTACAGTGTTGTAAAACCACACAAAGTTGAAGGTAGCCTTTTTGGTCTGGAGAACTTATTATAAAAACTAGGATGTTCACATTGCCTATTTCAGCTGTATAACTGCTTCCTTTGCCCCATAATATAGTGGGCGCTATTTTCAGAATATTTAAAAAAAACACTGTCCAGTGCAAGGCGGAACAGATTGTTTAGCATAAGTAGTTAGCACCTGTTGTAAGGGACCCTTCAAGGTAGAGTGGCCCATTAACAGCTCTGCAGTTACGAGACAAAAGGAGGGGGTTAGTGTGCTACAGATTGTTGTAATAAGCCATAAATGAATGGCTCAACAAAACAATAATAGCCACTGATGCAGAACAAGTACACAGGCTCAAGCTAAAGGAACCCAGGAAGCATGAGAGAGAAGGAGTATCTGAGAATGCAGGCATCATGCTCCAGTGAATACACTGTAGAAAGCAGCATGAAAGAAAAATGCTCAGCTTATGGGCAAGGGCGTATGCTCCCGTGCTGCAGCAACCAGGAATAAAATATAGCAGTACATGCAGTGACCGAGGGGATGCAGAGACTTCCAGTGAACAGGAGGAGATCCTCAGCAGATCCAGAGACTTAGTGTACATGATCTTCAGAAGAAGGCTGCCAGCCATTCAACTGACATATTGCAACTATGGTATTATATCAACAACTACTTTGATTCCATCTGGACTGTGGAGCCAGCTACCATGTAATTCCAGCAACACTGATCAACATCAATATTAGACTGTAAAATTTGCTCATGTCTTGTACAATAAAACCAGCCTGAGGCCAGGGGGTAAATTCAGGCTGTTGACAAGAAACTCACAAAACAAGAGATGTTAACGCCTGGATTTTATAGTAGTTGATGCAGGAATACCACCCACTGAGGCAGCAGGGCAATGCAAGCCACAGATCTGATTGCAGTACAACACTGCTATATCCTCAACATGAAGCAGGAAGAACAGTTACTGTGGGTCCTATCTAGAATTCTAACAGAATATAAGAGCATATTTCAAGGAAATGGACACCCAGAGGGTGAGTTGCAATTAGAAATAGACCCCCATATGCAGCCCAGCAGACTGCCAAAATGCAGAATTCCACTAGCCTTAATGGAATCATTGGAGAAGGAACTGGCAAGCCTGCAAAGAAGATAAAACTAGCACAGGGTAGATCAGCAACCTAGCAGTGGTACATGAAACAAAAAGTAAACATTATCCTGCAATATTTGCAACCCAAATATTTCAGTATGGTATGAATACTAGAGAACTAGAGAGTGAAACTGACTAGTCAAGTGAAGTTGACTTTTCATCCAAGCTGAGTAACATGCTAAGAGTGATCAAGCAGCATAAGTAGTGAAACGTGAAATTAAACTTTTAAAATTCTTTCACTTTTTATTAATCTAAGATGAGTAAATACATTTTTACAAATATTATTTTTAACCTGACAGTTTATCTCTAATTATTAGTAAGACTTAAATATTATGGAATATCTGCATAGTATTCTCTGATATAGTCAAAAGATAAAATATCATAATGTTGCACAGAGAGAACAATTGAAATCAGGCAGAGAATTTGTTAGTGTAGTGCAAAATACTGTACAGTGGAAATTGTGTTTATGTACTTATACATCCCTCGTCATTTCTGTTGTAATGAAAAATTTTGAGTCTGCTGGAGATTTCAGCAAAATAATCTCTTTTCATTTTCTTTTGAAGGTTCTTTATATAAAACAATGTCTTAAGAAACCAGTGAGTGGGAGTCAAAAAATCCCAGTTACAATCACACAGTAGTACTCAGTGTAGAAGGCAGAGCAGAATTTATGTGAATGTTAAGAATTTTTGCATTCAAATGATGCATATTGGGATACCTAACCCAATTTTGGATACATGTTTTTTTTTGGATAAGTGAGTTTCAGATAAATGAGGTTCTACTGTACATCATTCAGTGAGTTTGCATAGTCAGGGCCGTCCCTAGCTATTTTGATGCCCTACACAGCCCCCCCTCCATGGGGGATGGGGCCTGGCCACTTCCTGCGGGAAGTGGAGTGACCCGGCCCCAGCCTGCTCTGCTCCCCTGGCTCCCAGGCTTGTGGGGATGGGGGAACCGCTACCCTGCACTTGCCGGCGGTGCAGCTGGGAGCCAGGGGAGTGGAGCAGGCTGGGGCCGGGTTGCTCTACTTACCGGTGAGTGCAGGCCTGGCTGCTTCTGGAGTCTTCAGGGGAGTGTGGGTGGGAAGAAGTAGGTCGTGGGTGGAGCAGGGGCGTGGGCTTTGGGGAAGGGGGGCAGGGCTGGGGCAGAGCAGGGGCGGGGCCCTGGGGAAGAGCCAAGCAGGGGCTGGAGCAGCACACAGCTGCGTACTTTGCATATGGGTAAGGACGGCCCTGTGCATAGTGATCTTCTATCAACATCATTCGAAACACAACTATTGAAATACAGTATTGAAGGCGAAATAAAACAAAAAAGAGAACCATTAAAGAAATGACAATGTTTTAAATTTCTTGTTTACATAGAACTGAGTGTATAATTCTCATTGGAATGGTAAAACTGATTGGCATTTTATTCTTTATATATAGTATCTAGCAAATATATGCCTGTGGTCTGAGAGTGTGGGACGATCTAAGACAAAACACATTTCTTGCGAGATACTTCACGGGAAAACAAATTTGCTTCTGAACTCAGTGACTCTCTCAGCCTTTTTTTTGGCAAACCCGATTTCCCACACGGACATCAGCTGTAGCACCCAGTACTCTAACATGAAATGGAGCAAGTCAGAGCCTGGAATTTGGAGAGTGTAAAAGCCCATTGTAGCTTAGAGCATAAAAGATTGATTGGAGGTGAGGAAGAGCTGGGAGCAGAATAGTGGCTCCCTCAGTGAGGTGGAGAAGGAAGGGCCTGAAATACCAGCAGTGATACTGGAAGACCATTAAGCAATTTTAGCACGGAGATAAAAGAACAGGAAAGGAGTTTAGACACCAAAATTCCACGAACAAGCTCTGAATGTTGCTGGAAGCATGTGGAATGCCCAGGGTATGTTGACATGCCTTGAGCAACTGCGTCTGCAAGCCAGAATTGATGAGAATCATGCTGCAATGCTACCAATCCTCTTATTAATAGGGCAGCAACCAGTATAGTTGTTTCCTAGGTAGACTTGGGTAAATCAGACCACCCCCCTACTGCCAGGCTTTCAATATGGAACCTAAAGTTTCCAGAACAGTTTGCTTCCACTCTGGGCACACCCTGATTTCCTGTTTGTTAAGAAACTATTCCAGATTAGGGAGAAACACAAGGCACATTGACATTCGCTATGTGACCACTGGTTCTGACCTCTAATCCTCCCTTCTGCACTCACTTCTCTGGAAGTGACCTGGAGCTCTGTGTATGGGCTGTCTCTGCATTAGGTTGAATTTCATCGTGCGCCAGATTCTGACTTTTAATACACACAGATTCATAGATTCCAAGGCCAGAAGGGACCATTGTGATCATCTAGTCTGGGGGGAGGGATAGCTTAGTGGTTTGAGCATTGGCCTGCTAAACCCAGGGTTGTGAGTTCAATCCTTGAGGGGGCCATTTAGGGATCTGGGGCAAAAATTGGGGACTGGTCCTGCTTTGAGCAGGGGGTTGGACTAGATGACCTCCTGAGGTCCCTTCCAACTCTGATATTCTATGATTCTTCCTGTATAAAAAGGCCATCAAACTTCCGCCCAAATAATTCCTAGAGCAGATCTTTTAGAAAAAAGATCCAATCTTGACTTAAAAATTGTTAGTGATGGGGACTCCACCACAATGCTTGGTAAATTGTTCCCATGGTTAACTACCCACACTGTCAAAAATTTACAGCTAATATCCAGTCTGAATTTGTCTAGATTCAACTTTCAGGCATTGGATCATGGTATACTGTTCTCTGCTAGACTGAAGAGCCAATTATTAAATATTTGTTCCCCATGCAAGTACTTATAGATGGAAATCAAATCACCCCTTAACCTTCTCTTTGTAAACCTAAATAGATTGAGCCCTGGAGTCTATCACTATAAGACATGTTTTCTAGTTTTTTAAGCATTCTTATAGCTCTTCTCTGACCCCTCTCCAATTTATCTTTCTTGAGTTGTGGACCCCAGAACTGGGCACAGTATTCCAGCTGCAGTCACACCAGTGTGAAATACAGAGTTAAAATAACCTCTCAACTCCTTGCTGAGATTCCCTGGTTTATGTAGCCAAGGATTGCATTGGCCCTTTTGGCCATAGCCTCGCATTCAGAACTCATGTTCAGCTGATTATCCACCATGATCCCCCAATCTTTTTCAGAGCGACATGCTTATATTTGAAGCCAGATGATGGTTCTAAGGGAGAAAAATGTACTGATGGGACCTTAGGAGCATGAACCAGCTCTGGGTGGCAAGCCTCCAGCTCCTTTTTGTCATGTCTGCATTTAGTGAAAATTTCAAGTTTAGTTCATTAATCCTACTTTGTACAGAACACAAGTGGCTTGCAGAGGGATAATCACTGGGATTGGAGGAAGACCTGAGTCTCAAGACATCCCTTTATCCCTAGATGGGGCAGGTGGAGAGGAATCTCCCATTGCCTATATGGAATATGTATTAGGGCTATCAATTTAGTCTCTTCATAATTCTTAAATTCACTATGGAAGTACTGATTTCAAATGTAAAACCTTGGCAATGGAAGAACAAGGACAAAAAGTGCCATCCTTTCTACTCTGATAGGCTGCCCTATCTTTATGGGGTTTGCATCAGCAAGCTTGAAAAACAAGCTTCAATCTCTAGCTTAAAAAATGCAAAAAATATTGAAGATGCCATTTTGCTAGGAGCTAAGCTCTGTTTTGATTTGCTATGTAAGCAGAACTTTTAAACATCCTACGAATGCATTATACATTTTTCCAGAGACTGGTTTAGCACCATGATATTTTGCCACGAGGTCTGATATACTAGTGCCCTTTTAAACAGTCAGATAATGCTAGCATAACTGGACATGTATCATTTACACTAGAACAAAAATATACATCATGCCAAAGCCTGAATAAGGCCTGATTCTCATTTACACAAGCCTGCTTTACAGGAAAATGATAAACTCAACAATTTATAAACAGAACAGGAAAGACATGGGCTAGAAGGCGAGAAGTGAGCAGAGCAATCTGTGATAGAAGAATGCCTATGAAAATGAGAAGTTATGATCTACAAGACAGTAATCAGGCCTGCACTTTTATATGGCTTCAAATGCTGGGCACTGGGGACAAGACAGGAGCACATCTTGAATACAGTGGAAATGAAAAGACAGATACTTGCAGTTACAAGTATGGCCCATGTTTGGAACAAATGAATTAGGGGAAGCATGAAGGTGGTATCAATTATGGAGCAATTGAGGGAAGCCATGGTTAGACGGTTTGGGAATATGAAAAGAAGATCAGAAGAATATATAGGGTGTTAAACTTAGATATGCAGGGTAAGGGAAGGTTGGAAGCCCCTGAATGAGAGGGATGGCTGTCTTCAAAAAGATCTGATTAGCTGCAGAGTTTCTGAGGAACTGTTTCAAGGCATGGAGAAGGGGGACTCAAAGACCTGACCCTATATCGATGGGACTAAGGCTACACAGTGTTTCTCAAATGCGGTCACCGTGGGTGCATGTGGCCACCAGGGCCTTTTCTTGTGGCCACAGCCTCCTGGGCTGTGGGGTGGAGGGGCGCAAAGCAGTGGCCCCTCTCGCAGGGTGCCAGCAGCCGTTGGGCCCTACCCTCTTTCAGAGACACAAATGCTGGAGGTGCAGCCAGCCGGTGAATGCATAAGCTTAAAATAATGTAACAAGTGAAAGCAGATAGGTTTTTTTACAGCAAACTTTACAAACAAAATTCAGCCTTCTTCTATTTGTAATAACCACACACAAGTACACCTGGAGAGAGACAATGACGCATTAGGGATCTGTTCAGCTTATTAAAAATGGTGACAATATTATTGCAATTTGTTTCCTTCTCTCATTGCAATAATGTTTATGGATGGTACTGAAGTAAAGAAAAATAATGCCTTTGAAAGAGGGTTATGCAGAATAGATTTGTCTGCGTTGTAATGAGCCATAAGGCTTGGCTCCTCATAAATATATTAATTCCCTAGATATTCTAAGTGAGAAGACAATTATATGCTACCTTAGAGACTAACAAATGTATTTGAGCATAAGCTTTCTGTAGCTCACGAAAGCTTATGCTTAGGTTAGACTCTAAGGTGCCACAAGTACTCCTTTTCTTTTTGGAAATACAGACTAACACGGCTGTTACTCTGAAACCTGTCAAATAAATTTGTTAGACTCTTAGGTGCCACAAGTCCTCCTTTTCTTTTTGCGAATACAGACTAACACGGCTACTACTCTGAAACCTGTAATTATATGCTAGTGACTTAAGAGCCTGATCCAAAACTTACGGAAGACAATGGGAGTCTTTCCCTTAAGTTGAATGGGCTTTGGATCAGTTCCTAACTGTAAGGAGACCCTTACCCTGCAAGGTGTTGAACTCCTTCAAAACCCATCATAGCTGGTTATCACATTGCAGGACTGGTACTTAGGTAAGGAACACTATAACGAGACATTTCTATATATCACTCAATATAAGCCCCATTTTCAATAGTGATTTTGGCAGTTAGGAGCCCACATTTCATTGAAAGTCAATGGGCTTTAGTCTCCTAAAGTCACTTAGGTTCTTTTGAAAATGTTACCTCATGCCTACAACCTTAAGCCCCAGAATCATTGCACATGAATATGTGGCTTTGTGATGGAGTGTACAAACCCCACACTGAGCAACAAGGAGTTAAGGGATCATTTGGGGCTCAGTCAGCCCCACCCCACAACACCTGCAGCAAATGCTCCATCTGCTGGAGGAATTAAAAGACAGGGAATTAGCTCATTTGGGTGACAGGGTGGAGGTGAGTAGACCTGCAGGGCACAGCTCCAGGCCTTGGACTGAGCTGACCTCGGGGGGAAGATGATAGGAGGAGGACCAGGGAGGGCAGCCTTCATTGCCAGATTACTGGTAGCCCAAAGGGCCCTGGGTTGGAGCCCGGTGGAGTGGGAGGGCACAGGCTCCCCTCCCCACAACCCCCTTGGCAGTCCAGGGTTGTGGCCATGATCACTAGGCCATGCTTACCAACCAGACCCTGAGTGAGGACCATTCCAGGCTTGTACTCATTTGACTAATATTTACTGTTAGCCTAAATGTTTTCAACAGGGATGATGGGGAAACAGCACCTTGCACAGCATGAGTTCGTAAGATTCACAGCAGAGGCAGTGCAAAATATCTGGAGGGGATTTTATTTGAATTTAGCTTTTAAAGTAATGGTTTCATCATCCAAACAACTCTATGGGAAGGGGAAAAATAACCTCTATAGAAAACTGTCATTACTAGGTGTGTGTGTGTGGGGGGGGGGGGATCAAAAGGGAAAGTCTGGCAAATTAAATATCAAGGACAAGGAAACAATGCTATTTATTTATGGGACAGAAATGTCGGATTAGTTGCTCTTTAGACATTTGGAGAATATCTGACTGAGCCAGGAGTAATTGCTTGTCACCCTTCTTTTCAGTGCTATATTTTTTAATGCTCTGAAAGAGTGTTGTGCCTGGTTTGTGTATTAAAGAAATTTGTTCTCCTGTTTAATCAACAAATGTGTTTAAAATAGAATGAATGTCAACAGGGACTTGTAGGGGACCTGAAGCAGACACACAAAAATTAAGGCTTGGTTCGAAACTGATACACACAGGTATTGTTTTCTCTGTGGGAATTTCTATCGAATTCCATGTAAATGAGGCTATGATTCTTCAAAGGAAAATGTCTCTGAAGGTCTTAGTTGTGTTCAGCTCTGATTTGTAGAGAGTAGATTTTATTTTATTTATTATTAGTTGCAATGTACTACCTCTATCGTTCCTTGTGACTTTTCTTCTGAGCGCGTTGTTATACAATACTGATCGTATTCCTGTAAGTGACGGACTCATACAGGGTGAAATTGACCCTTGGGCTGGGACTGGCACAAGATGTATGTATCACTTAAGGCTAGGACTTAAGTGATACTGCATGGGGCTAGTGTTGGCCCTCTGCCCAGGTATGAATATTACCCACCCTGTACTGTTGAACGTGTACCTAATTTTTTAAATATGAATTTAAAACAATCTTTTTTTCTTTTTCTTTCTCACTCCTAATACTCTCACTGACATCTCAGGACACAGGTGTCTGTCTTTTGCCGGAGTACCTCAGCATCCTGGCAAATTATACTGAAGCTGTTGTTTTTTGGCTTGGCTCCAACATAATCAGCTGGCTGGTCTGACTAAATGCTTTGTCTCCTCCCCAGCATGCCTGTGTTCACAATGCTAGTCAACGCTGGAAGAATTTTGATATGGGGGGACATTGGGCCTGTTTTTTCCTGTCACTTAGGTTTTGTCTACACTGGAATTTCGTCGGTAAAACTTCTGTTGTTCAGGGGTATGAAAAAACCACCCCCATGAACGACAAAGTTTTACCGACAAAAAGTGCCGGTGTGAACAGCACTTTGTTGGTGGGAGAGCTCTCCTCCCGACAAAGCTACTGCTGCTAGTTGGGGGTGGAATTTTTTGTCGGCGGCACAGCTGTGTCACTAAAAGATGCGTAGCGTAGACATAGCCTTAATCAGGAGCAACTCTGTTGGCATTAGTGGAGCTTCACAACTGGTATTTGTGAGGAGAATCAGGCCCTCTACACTGTTCTACAATAAATGGGTCCAGTTCTTCTGTTACATGAGTGCAGCTGTCATTCACTTGAGGATAGAATAATGACCAGTCTCCACTTTCTACATCCAGTTCTCTTGTTATTGCTTGTGCCATTGCTGGGTTCATGTCTGAAACTGCCTTTTTGTGTTGTTAATGTGTTCAGTGTACCCAGCAGTCATTAATGCTGATGGAAACCAAGGAGACTCAAATATTCATAGTTCTAATTTTCAGTGAAACAATCCTTCAGGGACACAGGTGATACAGGCTTAAAATTATGCCAGCAAGAATGAATGCCACAGTCTGTGTCTATCTCCTCCCTACACAATGGGTGCTTAAAATCCCTGCTTCCCCTAACGTATTTTCCAAAGTTTCACTGTTCTGCTGTCACTGAGAAACAGACGGTTGAAATCATTTTCCGGAACAGTGCCCACTTGGGAAGCACCGACCTGGGGAAGGAAATGCTTTGGTTTGCAGGGGAATTCTGTAGTTTTCTAGTGGGACTTTAATCTGCTTTCTAACCAGACAATGGATTTAAAAGCAGATAAACTGAATGCCTTTGATCCTGAGGGTTTGTGTTTAATCCATAATGTACTTGTGCTGCAAAATCTGCCTGTCAGAACCTGAATCCCCTCCCGGCTTTCCATAAATTCCAGGCTGTTCTGTATTCTCCCTGTTTGTCAGAATAGATTCTGAATTGATTGGCTTGTTCAGAGAAACTGACCCCCGCCCCTTCCCAGTTTGCATGCAGGAGGACCCAAGCTTTATACAGAGGAGTAGCACAGTTAGATATCTCACCTACCCTACACCTTGGGGCACATGTTTAGAGAGAGGAAAGAGAGACTTGATGTGCCCCCTTCTCCCAACCTTTCCACAGGTTTAGGTCAGTCAGTGGTGCTGAACCTGTAGTAACAAGGGGTCCTTAGGTCTTGTGCTGTTTACTGCTCCAGTTCCATGGGCATTACACTATACTACAGAGCATGAGTGGCTTTGTAGCTGCTTCTGTTTAGTTGCAAGCTCTTTGGGGGCAGGGACTTCTCCTTGTTCAGTACCTGTTCGGTGCCTAGCACAATGGGGGCCTAGTCTGTGAATGCGCTTCTGGGCACTACCAAAATACAAATACTACCGAATAATACTAACCTGCATGGGCTGCGGAATCTCCCATTCTATTGTTCCCCTGTCTGGGGCACTTTGCAGGTTCTACTGCCCCCTATTGAACAGAGTATTTCAATCCCCTCTTCCCCTATCTTCCTTTCCATCCCACACACCAGTTCTGGACACATTACATTTCCCCCCAACCTTCCCTCCATACGCACACTCCATGGGACTGAATCCCTAACTGACAAGGCATATGTGTCTGGAATAGGTAGGCTCTTGGGCCTTACAAGTTATTTACTGGACAAGTAAAACAGTATAAACAAAACACTTGGCTGTTTGTTTGCAGGGATTGAACCTGGGACCCTTGGATCTAAAAGAATGAGTCTCTGCTGCTTAACCTACAGAGACTAGTTTACCAGCCTGATGGCAGTAGCGGACTCATAAAGCTCTTTAACCACTAGAGGGGGACAAAGACCCACACTGCTCTGGTCTAGTCTATGTAGGTTCTTACTCTGCCCTTATCACCACAGAATATCTGAGCACCTTCTAGTAGTGCATTAAATTGGTGTTTCTCAACCTTTTTAATACCACAGACTGGTTTTCTGTCTTCCAAAACTGTGTGAGGGAGATCTCAGGGACCAGCGTCGGCCAAGGAACTAGGAGTACTTGAACTGGTTGTTGGGAAACAACATGACTAACATCTATTGCATAGTGTTTGTTCTTTCATTCTCTTCCCATGGGGAGAAGCATGTGTCATAAATATAAAGGGAAGGGTAAACACCTTTAAATCCCTCCTGGCCAGAGGAAAAACCCTTTCACCTGTAAGGGGTTAAGAAGCTAAGATAACTTCGCTGGCATCTGACCAAAATGACCAATGAGGAGACAAGATACTTTCAAAGCTGGAGTGGGGGGAAAACAAAGGGTTCTCTCTGTCTGTGTTGTCTTTTGCCGGGACCAGAGCAGGAATACAGGTTAGAACTCCTGTAAAGAGTTAATAAGCAATCCAGTTAGATATGCGTTAGATTCTGTTTTGTTTAAATGGCTGATAAAATAAGTTG
Organism: Caretta caretta; assembly: GCF_965140235.1. Lineage (NCBI taxonomy): Eukaryota > Metazoa > Chordata > Testudines > Cheloniidae > Caretta > Caretta caretta. Next base: position 172,224,073 of record NC_134208.1, read on the forward strand.
TGCTGGATGGAATGGATATTCCTGTTTTCGTGTCTTTTTGTAACTTAAGGTTTTGCTTAGAGGGATTCTCTGTGTTTTGAATCTGATTACCCTGTAAGGTAGTTACCATCCTGATTTTACTTTACAGAGGTGATTCTTTTACTTTTTCTTTAATTAAAATTCTTCTTTTAAGAACCTGATTGCTTTTTCATTGTTCTTAAGATCCAAGGGTTTGGGTCTGTGTTCACCTATGCATATTGGTGAGGATTTTTATCAAGCCTTCCCCAGGAAACGGGGTATAGGGCTTGGGGGGGATTTTGGGGGGAAAGACATTTCCAAGTAGGCTCTTTCCCTGTTACATTTGTTAGACGCTTGGTGGTGGCAGCAATAAGGTCCAGGGACAAAAGGTAAAATAGTTTGTACCTTGGGGAAGTTTTAACCTAAGCTGGTAAAAATAAGTTTAGGGGGGTTTTCATACAGGTCCCCACATCTGTACCCTAGAGTTCAGAGTGGGGAAGGAACCTTGACAGCATGTACAATGGAGTGTAGTGTTTTGGTAGGGCTTTTGTTTGGTTCTTCTAAAAAAAAAATACATATTTTGTATTAACGCCAGAGAACTCAGGGTTAAAGAAAGTGCACCTTGCACTTAGGTAGTGAGGTTTGTGGTGGTGCTTAGTTGGAGTTCATTCCCCAGTCTTGGATCAGCCCCTGAGAAAGTTCTGTCTCCTGCACAGACAAGCTTTACCCTTATTGTAGAGAATTCAATTTTGTCAGAGGAGTGAAGTTGTTGACCACAGTCTTCATCCTGGAGCTTTAATTAATCTTTTAGCTATCCTGCGCATAAGCCATGGAGTGCCCTTAAGATAAAGTCTGAGACCTTGAATTTGATTTGAAATTCTATGGGAAGCCAGCGTAGAGAGAGGAGGACAGGTTATTGTGTGTTATGCCTACACTAGCCCTGCCTTTCAACAATGGGGAGAACTGGAAATCAAAATAAGCATAACTCAAGGCAAGGCTGCTGAGGTCTTTCTCCTTAAAAACCTGTTCAGGAGGATTTTGATACGGACACTCTGAACCAAATGGGTTTTGCCATTTTCTTTGCCACAAGTGCTACTGCTTTTTCCTTCTTCTAGTATCATTGTTTGAGGCCATTTTTAATTTCTTTCTTTTGTTGTTTCCCACACCCAAGAATCATTACTACTTGTCCTGTATACTGTGTTCTCATCTGGATGTGTAGTGCATACTTCCAAGCCACAAATTTGCAGCACTTAGAGATTACAGTGATAAATCCTTTAGGTAGGCTAATAGACCAATCAAATTTTGGATAGAAAATTTGGAATGTCCCTTACAAGATATAGGCCACATGCAAATGTGGTATGTTCAGATTTTCACCCTTCCCCAAAGTTTAGAGGTGTTCTGCTCTAGGCTTGGTTAAGTTTATCTCCTGTATATGCCTTGCCAGAGTGAAATTCTACCTTCTGTTTGAATGCTGAGTAGATATTTCTGTCTCTTTATTGGGAAATTCAGTGTGAAAGTTTTCAATAGAAGAATAAAAGGAAATGACCAGTTCTGGATTTTCTACAGCTTCTGCTGATGAAACATATGAGGATCAATTGCAGTTGCATATTATTTTCAAATTGTAGTTAATGTGAGAAAATCCAGTTCAGTCACTTCTTTTCATTGCATTTATTAGATTTTCTTCATTGTTCCCCCTGGGCAAACATATGTATATTATTAAGTTAAGTGCAAAAACTAGTTCACTGGCTTCAGTAAAATCTAAAGAGACTTAACCTGACATCATAAAAAGACGCCAGTGTACTATATTCCAACTCTCTCTCGTCCATAGGCAAAAGCCTCTGTAAAGGGATAGGCTTTCCTCTTGATTTTCTCTCTTTTAGCAATGGAAGAAGCAAGTGTCAGAATCAAGGGCCTTCCATTCATATCACTCGGTCCAAAATCTGTAGACAGTCAGATCTTGGGAATGTGTAGTACATAGTGATGTACGGACAGCAAAAGGTGATATCTCAAGTAGCTAGGATCCAAACTTTGTGGAAATTATGACTTGTCATATCATAGAATCATAGAATATCAGGGTTGGAAGGGACCCCAGAAGGTCATCTAGTCCAACCCCCTGCTCGAAGCAGGACCAATTCCCAGTTAAATCATCCCAGCCAGGGCTTTGTCAAGCCTGACCTTAAAAACCTCTAAGGAAGGAGATTCTACCACCTCCCTAGGTAACACATTCCAGTGTTTCACCACCCTCATAGTGAAAAAGTTTTTCCTAATATCCAATCTAAACCTCCCCCCCTGCAACTTGAGACCATTACTCCTCGTTCTGTCATCTGCTACCATTGAGAACAGTCTAGAGCCATCCTCTTTGGAACCCCCTTTCAGGTAGTTGAAAGCAGCTATCAAATCCCCCCTCATTCTTCTCTTCTGCAGACTAAACAATCCCAGCTCCCTCAGCCTCTCCTCATAAGTCATGTGTTCTAGACCCCTAATCATTTTTGCTGCCCTTCGCTGGACTCTCTCCAATTTATCCACATCCTTCTTGTAGTGTGGGGCCCAAAACTGGACACAGTACTCCAGATGAGGCCTCACCAATGTCGAATAGAGGGGAACGATCATGTCCCTCGATCTGCTCGCTATGCCCCTACTTATACATCCCAAAATGCCATTGGCCTTCTTGGCAACAAGGGCACACTGCTGACTCATATCCAGCTTCTCGTCCACTGTCACCCCTAGGTCCTTTTCCGCAGAACTGCTGCCTAGCCATTCGGCCCCTAGTCTGTAGCTGTGCATTGGATTCTTCCGTCCTAAGTGCAGGACCCTGCACTTATCCTTATTGAACCTCATCAGATTTCTTTTGGCCCAATCCTCCAATTTGTCTAGGTCCTTCTGTATCCTATCCCTCCCCTCCAGCGTATCTACCACTCCTCCCAGTTTAGTATCATCCGCAAATTTACTGAGAGTGCAATCTACACCATCCTCCAGATCATTTATGAAGATATTGAACAAAACCGGCCCCAGGACCGACCCCTGGGGCACTCCACTTGACACCGGCTGCCAACTAGACATGGAGCCATTGATCACTACCCTTTGAGCCCGACAATCTAGCCAGCTTTCTACCCACCTTATAGTGCATTTATCCAGCCCATACTTCCTTAACTTGCTGACAAGAATACTGTGGGAGACCGTGTCAAAAGCTTTGCTAAAGTCAAGAAACAATACATCCACTGCTTTCCCTTCATCCACAGAACCAGTAATCTCATCATAAAAGGCGATTAGATTAGTCAGGCATGACCTTCCCTTGGTGAATCCATGCTGGCTGTTCCTGATCACTTTCCTCTCATGCAAGAGCTTCAGGATTGATTCTTTGAGGACCTGCTCCATGATTTTTCCAGGGACTGAGGTGAGGCTGACTGGCCTGTAGTTCCCAGGATCATCCTCCTTCCCTTTTTTAAAGATATCTAGGGATGTTCTGAAAGAATCCCAGTATCAAAATCAAAATGATAGGAGAAAGCCATGTACAGACATGGGACTCCTCAGGTATGTCTACTCTGCAATTAAACACCCGCGGCTCGTCTGTGTCAGCTGACTTAGGCTCCTGGGGCTTGGGCTGCGGGGCAGTAGAGTTGTGGTGTAGATGTTCGGGCTGGTGCCAGGGATATGGGACCCTCCCCCCTTGTAGGGTCCCAGAAGTCAGGCTCCAGCCCGAGCCCAAATATCTACACTGCAATTTTATAGTCTTGCAAGCCCAAATTGGCTGACACAGGCCAGCCATAGGTGTTTAATTGCATTGGAATCTCCCAGTGCAGACACCTGTGCCTGTGTAAAACCGGTGGAAGTTAACCTCAATCTACTGGAGCCCCAGACTGTAAGCTCCTTAGGGATGAGCTAGTGTCCTCCTGTAATTTTGTAAAGCGCTGTTTAGATTTATGGTCCTGTAGGCCTAGGATGTTTAATAATAGTAACAAGCGCAGACACTGGGTGTGGACATCTCAGAAATGAGGCTGTTTTAATAAGTGAAGGTGTGATCAGTTGTTTCCAGTGGTTAACGTAGGTTGAAGCAGGAGGAGGAGCTGTTTGCCCCCTTGCTCTTCATTGGCTGGTGAGGTGTGCTGCTTACCCAAGTCAGAGAGAAGAAGGAGAACTCTCCTTCGCTTTTAATTGAGGAGGGGGATCTTAGCTCCTCCAATGCTCCCCCTTAATTAAACCCCGGGTGTTTTGTACCAAATAATTAAATAGTCACAATGATTTAATATGTTCTGTGTTATAGGCAAAAGATTGAAATAATTAGGTTTGGCAGGATTAGATTTTTACCGGTAAATGTTGATACAGGTTGCTTTCATAGTACATGCAGAAACCAACCAAAAAATATTGCCATTGAAGATCATCAAAATGTACAGGTCAGCAAAGTACGAAAAATGCTGCTTGCCAACTTCGAATTTGATTTAAGGGTATTTTCTGTGTGGGTTTTGACATGTGATGTCGACCATTTGTATTGTGATGGTTATGAAGTTTAACTTTTTGAATCTGAAGATCTGCTGTCAGTAAATAATTGTCTGATCCTCACCTATAGCTTCCTGCAACTGTGAATATTTAAATCAATAAAAATTGAAAAAAGCTTAAAAATAAACATTGATATTATCCATTGAAATGATAAAAGAACCATAAAATTTTGCCAAGCTTAGAAGTGTAGCAAAAAGCACTGGATAGGTTTTATGTACTGAAACTGCTGTTTTCATAACAGGGATGTTATGTATAAGAGTATATATACTCTTTGTAAGGGGACAAAAGTGAACTTTACCTTGATTTTACAAGCTTCTGTTTGTGCACGATTCTCTGCCAACACCACCATGGTACACTCTTTACCTTCACTGTTTCTAACAGGATGGACTTTGTTTTCATTGTTGATCTGTGTCAGAATGACAGGTGCAGGCTCAAAAGATTCCAGATCATCTTTGAGCTGGGCAGTGTTTTAGATAATTTGCAAAGCAAAGGGAAAATAGTCACTATACAAAAAATGCAAATGTACAGAGGTCACTCTACTGTGATATGCCCCTTTCCCTAGACCACTAGTGTCCGTCCAGTTCCAGGACAATTAACTAGTTTTCTAGGACCAGAGTTATTGCTAGGACAGCACTAAATTAACTTCTGGTGTTAGTAAATGAGTTATTTTATTAAATATATATTCCAGAAAATAATAGGTCTAGGAAACAAAGTCTGTGGATCTCCTACTCAGTTCACAGCTTAGAAAGGTCAGTGAGATGTTCAGTTAAATAATATACTCTGAGTTTAAATAGTCTTGTAATTTGAAAGTCTTGTAAATTTCACTATAAACTAATAGGTTTATACTGTATGGTTCATGAGAAGGAAATTATTCTGTTTTCAGATGTTTCCACAACGCACTGCTCTTTAATCCCATGGATAATGAATGTATGATGCCTAGTGGAATGTACTTTTGCTGCTGTTTCTGTCTATAGGTTTGCATTAATGTAATTATTCCCCAAACCCTCTCTTTCATTAGATTTGAAAAAAATATTCTGCTAACAATCAGTGGTGATTGTGAACAAAGCCAGTGAAATACATTAGAAAAAGGAATGATGATCAGCATTTAGGGAGAGATGCAATCAAATAGGTATTTTCCCCCGGCTCGTTATTCCAAACATCGAAATGAAAAACAAAGATTTTACTCACCCTCAAGTGTGTTGGAATTGCAGCCCATTTGGATTAGCTTGAGCCCCACCTAGTGTGCACTACAAGAATAAAAATTTGAACTAGTATGATCTTAAATACAACTGAACACATACCGGTTGGAATAAATCTAGACTTCATGTGTTTTCTATTCCTGATCTAGGGTGACATTTTCAAATGTGCCCAAGTTACATAAGAGTCGAAGTCTTGCTACTTTCAATGGAACGTAGGCTCCCGAGTCACTTAGGGTGTATTTACACAGCTGCTGGGAGTGAGCCCCCCAGTCAACATGGTTGAACTCGTGATAGTTCTAATCAGGCTAGCTGTGTTAAAAATAGCAGGGTCGATGCTGCAGCATGGGCAGCTGCTCAGGTACCAGCCAATCCAAACTGCTATTTTTAGTGCACTAGCTCAAGCAGATTCTGTCTCCCTGGGCTGGGAGGCATGCTCCCAGCTGCAGTGTAGACATATCCTTAGGCACTTTTCAAAGTTGTAGCCCTAGTCTCCACAAGCTCTTGAGATGATGGGAAGAGCTCCCGTCCTCCTGCTTCCATTAGCTACCTACAGCACTGGAGTTAAAATCATGAGATAATATAAAAATAATAGATGTGGGGTTCTTTTTATTTGCCTTCTGCTTTTTTAGACTTTAGGGTGCACTGGGATCACATTTTGATGCTTTCTCCACAGCCACGAGGGCTGGAAGCTTGCTTTTTTAAGAATGAGGGCCGAAATTGTCACATTCACTTGACTCCAGGAGCTAAGGCTTTAAGGAAAACAATCATTATCATGAGACTCATGACAAAATCATGAGAATTCACAAAACTGGATTTAGCAGCCAGTTGGGTTCCGAGTGATTAGGATCATTGTAGTTAAGTCCTCTCAGCTGGACTCCTCCCTGTTTCTTTGGACCCTGCTAAATGAAGGCAGGGTAAGCAGTTTTCAAGCAGAACAACAAAGGGTATTTAATTTAAATACAGGATACATACAACAGGAGAGAGTCCTAGGAATCTTCTCTCTCCACATCCATAAACCAACTGGCTTAGCCTCACTTTTCCATCTCTTATAAAACTTAAGCAGAATGAGCACTGCATACTTTGAAGAGACCACTGTATCAATGACTGGCCTCATTAATTAAGGAGACCTTATTAAAATGTTGACTAGCCCAGTTTTGACAAATTATTTGATATTTACATACCTTTGTCAACACAGCCACGAAACAGTGCAATAAATCCAGAGCTTTACTGTCACAAATCATGTGTTTAATGTTTGGTAGTTTTATTGTGTCTATTTCTGTTAAGATGTTAACATTGATATTGTTCATAACACATTTATTCTATTTTTGTGTAAAAACAATGGAGAGAACTTTGCTGCAAACCAGATGCTGTGTCTGATCTGAGCTTTCCTGGTTGAATTATTTACCTAAACTCTCACAAAATCCCTATGTAACATACATTAGCTAAAGGCATGTCGACACTTGCCATTTAAAGCTGAAAAAGTCCCTTTTTTGTGCAAAAACTGTGGGAGCGGCGACATTTGGCCATGAATTTTTGTGGTGAAACTCAGAGGTTTCACCGCAAAAAGAAAACCACCTTCACGAGAGGCATACAGCTCTTACCAGTGATGCTTTTGCAGTGATGTGCAAGTGAAGACATGTTCTTCCTGTTTACACAGCTTTTAGCCCCCACAGGATATACCAAAGTGCCTAGGTGACCACTCTGGCCAGCAGCTCTGCTGCCAGGTAAACAGACACCCACCCCTCCCCTTGTAAAGCCCTGGGAACTCTGAAAGTCCCCTTCCTGTTTTCTTGGCAAGTGCTCACTTATCTGGCCAGGTGACAATGCCTGCTCCATGGAGAAAACCATCCCCTGCTTGGAGCCATGCTGAGCTACTGGAGCTGATCAGTGTTTGGGGAGAGGAGGCTGTGCAGGGACGCAGGATGCCCCACAATCAGCCTCCCCCCCTTCCCACAAGACCCATCATCAAACTGGAGAGAGCTGCACTGTGGGATAGCTGCCCTAGAGCGCTGTTCTCATCAGTGATGGAAGTGCTGTTAACGTAAACACTCTCTGACGCCTGAGGAATTGAGTACACAAACCGCGCTTTACTTTCAACTGTTCCCTATTACCGGTGAAACTTAGAGTGCAAAAACTCTCTGCAGGTATAGACACGATGCTCCATTGCCCCCTTGGGGCCCCACAAACATGTTTGGCACTGGGCCTACATAAAGTTAATCCGGCCCTGGCTCCTAGGTGCGTGTGGGGTGGTACTGGCGGCGGCGAAGGCTGCCAGGCGCCCACATCCTTTTCTAGGGGGCCTATTGAGTGTTCTGCCTTGGGGCCTGGAAATGCTGTCCGCAGGCCTGTCTGGACCCACTTCTGTTTCGGAGAGAGACAAGCTTACCCAGCTCTTCTTCAGGTCTGGGAAGAGTGTCTTCATAGGAAGGAAGCTCCCCATAGACAAGGCACACCTACTCGAAGCATCAAGAGCCCCTTTCTAACAACAGATGCAAAACTGCAGATCTATCTCCACTGCTATGAGAACCAACACCCCTCACAACACCCCTTTCAAGATCCGTGGATCCTGTACATGCCTGTCACAACAGGTGGTGTACCACATCCAGTGCACTAAATGCCTCACTAAACCAGAGAAACCAGACAGCCACAACACACTCAAATGATAAAAGACAAAAACACCTTATTACCTGTGGGCAAACACTTTTTACACAACAATCACTCTACATCTGACCTGATCTCTCAGACCTCATTGTGCCCACCTGCACGACAGCTTCAAAAGATGAGCCAGGGAACTTAAATTTTTAACTCCGCTAGACACTAAGGCCTTGTCTACACTACCAAATTTTGTCACCAAAAACTGCCTATTGTTGACCAAAGAGGGCGTGCGTACACGCTGCAATGCGACTTTTGTTGGGAAAGATGCCCGGTTTCGGTGACTAAATACATCCACCCCGACAAGAGACTTACGTCTTTTTCCTCTACATGTTTCTGGGCAAAGTGCCAGTGTAGACACCATGCTTCATTTTATCACTTTAACTGGCCTCCAAGGTTGGTCCCACAATGCCCATCGTGACCGCTCTGGTCAGTGAGTTGAACTACACTGCTCTGCAGCCAGGTAAATGACCATCTGCCCCCACCCCCACCCCTTAGAAGCCCTGGGAATTTTTGAAATTCCATTTCCTGCTGGCTTGGCGTGGAGAGGTCTCAGTGCATTTTCCCAGGTGACCATGGCAGGTTATCGCACCAAACCCTCTCCTGCTTGGACCACTGCAGAGCTGTTGGATCTGATGAGTATATGGGGAGAGGAGCTGTGCAGTCCCAGCTGTGCTTGAGCCATAGGAATTTTGATATCTATGGGCAGATTTCTCGAGGCTTGTGCGAAAAGGGCTATGGCAGGGACACGTTGCAGTGCTGAGCGAAGATAAAGGAACTGAGGCAGGCGGACCATAAGGTGAGGGAGGCAAACTTTTGCTCTGGTGCTACACCTAAGCCCTGCCGGTTCAATAAGGAGCTGGACGCTAGCCTCGGAGGCAACCCCACTTCCACCGCCAAGAGCCCCATGGATACTTTGGAGGGAACAAAGGCGGTGGAAAGAGAACCTAACCCAAAAAACAAAGTTATTGATGAAGACGTGGAGTTAGACGAGGATGTGGAGCTCCCGGTGTGGCAGGCAGCCAGGAACTGTTCTCCACTCCAGAGGTGTCTAGCCAGTCTCAGCAGTTGCTCTCTGAGGAGCAAGAAGCAGGAGATGAGACACCTGGTAAGTGGCTGTGGCTTGTGTAGTGTGGAGGTGGGTTCAGGGTATAGAAATGTGGGAGGCTGGTTGTGTTTCTGGGAGCTGGACATTTCCCTGTGCAGCTAATCGGTATGGCGGAACAGGGTATTGATGCATGTCGAACTCTCTTGGGAATCCTTCAGAGAGATCTACTGGAAAGTTTCCTGGATGTACTCGCCAGTCCTCTGCCTCAGGTTGTGTGACAGAGGACCTTTGTTCCTTCCCCCATTGTAGGAAACTTTCCCGCACCATTCGGCAATCACTTATGCAGGGACCAAAGCAGCACATAGGTGAGCAGCATACGGAGCAGGGCGGAAGCCAGAAGCATGGGGTAGATGTACCCTCGTTTCCCTGAGATGTTGGCTAGAATGACCCCCGCCTGTGGAAACTGCAGGAGAACTTTAGATTTTTTCCCCCCATAGACTGCTGCACCATGATCCTTGCAGAGATTGATTGCTCTTTTCCCCATGGGGAGCACCCTTCCCTTCCCCCCGCCAATGCTCACCATGCTTTGACTGTTCAGAGAGATGTGTGCCTGGCTAAGGTCAGTGAGAAAGTGATGGCAATGTTGCAAAGGGTGTATATAAAAGGAATGTTACAATGCTGTGCGTGAATTTAACAATCCCGCTTCTGTGCATTGTCCCCTGTGCGTCACCAGATGTGGCCTTCAGGAACACCCACGCACCCTGGCCGAGTGTCTCCGCCAGATAAGAAAGTGCCCAAGACACAGCAAAGAAGACATGTTCCGGGTAGTCCTGCAGTGCTCCAATGCCGGAAAAAGGGAACGTAAGGAGTGCTGGGAAGCTGAACAGCAGGACAGAAAAGAAAATCAAGCGTTTCTTAAGGACGCAACTGAGAGGATGACTAAAGTAATGGAGGAGTAAACGCAGATGTTGCAGTTCTTAATAGTGCTGGAGAGTGAGCAGATACTTGCTCGCCCTCCCCTGCACCACCTTCAGAACACTTTTCTATGCCCCCGCCCCCTCCCAAACTCCACCCGCACAGTCCTTTACACTTTCCAGGACTTCTCGGTTTTCCCTTCACTCCACCCCCACGCCACTTTCACAATGATAGCTGGACCTACACACAATTGTGAAAGTCAGTCCTTCCCTGGTTCCTCCTCTCCCAGCGGGCATCTGTGTGTTTGTGTGTGCTGTTTCTTGTTCAACAAAAGCAGTTTTTTAATGGTGAATCGCCTTGATTTTTTTTCTACAAATTGAGACTGCAGGCACTACCAGGTGTTATCAGTGTTTCTTACAGGAATACAAGGCCCAAAATGACACCATTGCATCCTAGGAAAACTAACCCCGGTGACAGAGATATACATTACTGGTGCTCATTGTCAAAGTGTTGCCTCAAAGCCTTCCTGATTTGAATTGCCCCACTCTGGGCTCCTGTGATGGCCCTGGTATCTGGCTGCTCAAAATCAGCGGCCAAGCGCTCTGCCTCAGCACTCCACCCCTGAGCAAACCTTTTACCCTTCGCTTTACAGAGATTATGCAACGTACTATGACCATGGGAATATTCTCCTCCTTAAGGTCTAGCCTGCCATAAAGGCTTTGCCAGCGCACCTTTAATCTGCCAAAGGCACATTCCACTGTTACCTGGCACCTACTCAGCCTGTTGTTGAAACACTCCTTACTGTTGTCCAGGTGTTCTGCGTAAGGTTTCAGGAGCCAGGGCTGTAAGGCATACGTTGGGTTTCCCAGGATCACTAAAGGCATTTCAACATTTTCTCACTGTTATCTTCTGGTTTGGAAAGAAAGTCCCCGCTTGTAGCTTTCTGTACAGGCTGGTGTTCCTGAAGATGTGTGCGTCAATTCACCTTCCTGGACCACCCTGTGTTGGTGTCAGTGAAATGGCCACAGTGATCCAGAAGCGCCTGCAACACCATGGAGAAGTACCCCTTCCTATTGATGTACTCTGTCGCCAGGTAGTCTGGTGCCAAAATTGGAATGTGTGTGCCATCTATCGCCCCTCCACAGTTAGGGAAGCCCCCATCTCTGCAAAGCCATCCACTATTTCACGCACATTTCCCAGAATCACAGTCCTTCGTAGCAGGATGCAATTTATTGCCCTGCAGACTTGTATTAACGCAGCCCCAATGGTTGACTTCCCCACTCCAAATTAATTCACGACTGACCAGTATCAGTCTGGAGTCGCCAGCTTTAATTCACACAGCGATTGCCACACGCTTCTCTACCTAGAGGGCAGCTCTTATTCTGGTGTCTTTGTGCCATAGTGTTGGGGCGAGCTCCGCACACGGTTCCAGGAAGGTGGCTTTCTGCATCCAAAAGTTCTGTAGCCACCGCTCTTCATCCCACACCTGCATGACGATATGATCCCACCATTCAGTGCTTCTTTCCTGAGCTCAAAAGTGACTGTTTACCCTATGCAGCTGCTCTGTCAATGTCAAAAGCAATGTAAAGTTGCTCCTATCCATGTCACGTGGAATGTCTGGTGCCTGTGAGACTTCTTCAGTTAGGAACTTGACGATTAACTGCACTGCCGTGCCCGATGGTCTCATGACAGTTAACAAAGCACAGGGGAGCAGTGAGGAATCCATCCCTTCTCGCAAAGATGCCGGGGTGCACAGCAGAGAATGGCCATTGCAAAAATGCTGGAAAAGAAAGCCGGAAGCCGATACAGTGCTGGGACACAAAGCAATGCATCACGGGACATTTAGCCAGGTCTCCAGATGCGCTGCGATCCACTCTGCCTTCCCACAACACCTAGAGACAGAAGGTGTCAAGCTGGACTGTGGGATAGGTACCCACAGTGTAATGCTTATGCTGTCGACAATGGTGCCCCCAGTGCGTACACGATCTGCCGACAGAGGGATCAAGTGTGAACATGAAATTCTGATTTTTATTATGTTGCCTTTTGGGTGTCATCATCACTTTTGTCGACAAAAATTGGTAGTGTCAACATGGCCTAAAAATCATGAACTAAGGGCTTGGCTACACTTGCAAGTTAGAGCACATTAAAGCAGCCCCAGGCGCCCTAACTCCCAAGCCGTCCACACTGGCAAGGCACTTAGAGTGCCCAGACTCTGCAGCTGGAGTGCTCCTGGTAATCCACCTCCATGAGATGCATAACGCTTGCTGCGCCCCTCTGAAACGCCCAGGCATCAGTGTGAATGAGGTGCTGCATTACTCCGCTATGATTGACCTCTGGAAATGTCCCATACTCCCCTGAAGTCAAGTGGCCTCTCTTCTCATTGTTTTGGAATCGGCTGTAGGAATGCGGATATCCCCTTTCAAAGCTCCGTTTCTGACAGCCGCATGCTTATCTGCTCTGGGACAAAGCAACCATTACTGTGGAATGTTGCTGCTGTGAGTGTATGTGAGAGAAAGAGAGAGGCTCAGGGGAGGTGGGGGTCTGCTGCTGTCTGAACTTACAAGACAGCATGCCGACGCACTCTCAGCACCCCAAAAACCCACTCTCTCTCCCCCCACATACTCATAACACACTCCCTGTCACACTCCACCTCACCCCCGCATTTGAAAAGTATGTTGCAGCCACCTGAATGCTGGGATAGCTACCACAATGCACTGCTCTCTGTGGTATTGCACAAGCTGCTAATGTGGCCACGCCAGTGTGTTTGAATCTGACCCTGCTGCGGTCTCTGAAGGCTGCTTTAACTCCCAGTGCTCTACATCTGCAAGTGTAGCCATGCCCTTAATAAAGACACCGAATTTATGGCTCACAACAAAAATCTGTAAACCACTAAACCTCCTTTGTGCTATGAGGGTAGAGGTGTTAACTGCCCAATTCATTTTGAATGATCTCTTGCAACAGGTGTTAATTCCTTATCTGTTCTACTCTCCTATTGAGCTGTGACACTGAGTACCTCCTCCAGACCCAAAGAAGAGCTCTCTGTAGCTTGGAAACTTTTCTCTTTCACCAACAGGAATTGTTCCAATAAAATTACCTCACCCACCTAGTCTCTTTTGAGAGTGTTGCTACTTTGCATTTTTCTTCTTGGAACTGTGCTTTCTGATTATTTTGTTAAACTGAATTTCTAGTGTCTGAGTAGGGAAGTATTCATTTCTCTCTTCAAGGGTGAGCCTTTCAAAAGCAACCTAAGCTCTTTAACACTGATTTTATGATGGCGCCTAAAGGCATCAGTCAGATTGGGTACCATTGGGTTAGGTGCTGTGCAAACAGATAATAAATAACAGTTCAAAAGACAAAATGCAACAGGGGTGAGACAAACAATGACAACAGGTTGGGGGGTAACAGTTTGCTATGACAGGATGTGCAAAGGTTTCAGAGTAGCAGCCATGTTAGTCTGTATCCGCAAAAAGAAAAGGAGGACTTGTGGCACCTTAGATGAAGTGGGCTGTAGCTCACGAAAGCTTATGCTCAAATAAATTTGTTAGTCTCTAAGGTGCCACAAGTACTCCTGTTCTTTTTGAGGATGTGCAAAGTTCTTAGACAGCAGTCAGTCGCAACCACAGCTTGCCTAATCACTGACATCAAAGGGAATAGATAGGCCAGTGCTGAGCACTTCTGGCAATCCCATCCAAAGTGTTAGTGTGAATAACTTAATACTCAGAAGTAATTAGTGATGGTGAGTGGGGCCAGATGGACACCACTCTGAGTAAGTTTCCCAGACTTGAAGAAGAGCTGTGTAAACTGAAAACTTATCTCGCTCACCAACAGAAGTTGGCCCAATAAAACCCCACCCACCTTGTCTCACCAGTGCATAGGGAAGTCAAAAGAGGTACACAGTGCTGCCAACTCTCATGATTTGAGTCTTATGATAATTATTGTTTTCTTAAAGGCCTAGATCCTGGAGTCAAGTGGATATGTAATGATTTCAGCTTTCATTCTTAAAGAAAATAAATTTCTAGTCCCCATGGCTATGGAGAAAGTTTCAAAATGTGACCCCGGTGCACCTTTAAAGGCTCAAAAAGCAGAAGGGAAATAAAAAGAACACCAAATCTATTATTTTTATATAATCTCATTATTTTAATGCCACTCTCATGGTTGTTGGTGAGTCTGACTTATGGTTTTTGAACATTTGGGGTTGGCAATACTTGGTACAATGGGGGCAGTAGTACTACAAGCTTCCTTATCAATGTGTTTTAATTTGCTGTGAAAGGGCTATACCTCCAGAGGTGCAAAGGGAATTCTGTCACCAGGCCATTCTGTTCTTTGTAAAAACAATGAGTAGTCCTTCTGGCACCTTAGAGACTAACAAATTTATTTGGGCATAAGCTTTTGCGGGCTAAAACCCACTTCATCAGATGCAAGGAGTGAAAAAAACAGTAAGCAGTATATATATTACAGCGCATGAAAGATGGGAGTTGCCTTACCAAGTGGAGGGGGGGTCAGTGCTAAGGAGGCAAATTCAATCAAGGTGGAACTGGCTTATTCTCAACAGTTGACAAGAAGGGGTGAATATCAACAGAAGGAAAATTACTTTTGTAGTGCTGAGGCCAATTCAATCAAGGTGGACATCGCCCATTCCCAACAGTTGATAAGAAGGTGCGAGTATCAACAGAGGGAAAATTACTTTTTGCAAAAAGAAAAGGAGTACTTGTGGTACCTTGGAGACTAACCAATTTATTTGAGCATAAGCTTTCGTGAGCTACAGCTCACTTCATCGGATGCATAAAAGTGGAAAATGCAGTGAGGATGTTTTTATACACACAGATCATGAAAAAATGGGTGTTTATCACTTCAAAAGGTTTTCTCTCCCCCCACCTCACTCTCCTGCTGGTAATACTCTGAAACCTTATCTAAAGTGATCACTCTCCTTACAATGTGTATGATAATCAAGGTGGGCCATTTCCAGCACAAATCCAGGGTTTAACAAGAATGTCTGAGGAATGGAGGGGGGGGGGGGGGGGACAAGGGGAAATAGGTTACCTTGCATAATGACTTACCAATCCCAGTCTCTATTCAAGCCTAAGTTAATTGTACCCAATTTGCAAATGAATTCCAATTCAGCAGTCTCTTGCTGGAGTCTGGTTTTGAAGTTTTTCTGTTGTAATATCACAACTTTCATGTCTGTAATCGCGTGACCAGAGAGATTGAAGTGTTCTCCGACTGGTTTATAAATGTTATAATTCTTGACATCTGATTTGTGTCCATTTATTCTTTTACGTAGAGACTGTCCAGTTTGACCAATGTACATGGCAGAGGGACATTGCTTGCGCATGATGGCATGTATCACATTAGTAGATGTGCAGGTGAACAAGCCTCTGATAGTGTGGCTGATGTTATTAGGCCCTGTGATGGTGTCCCCTGAATAGATATGTGGGCACAGTTGGCAACGGGCTTTGTTGCAAGGATAGGTTCCTGGGTTAGTGGTTCTGTTGTGTGGTATGTGGTTGCTGGTGAGTATTTGCTTCAGGTTGGGGGGCTGTCTGTAGGCAAGGACTGGCCTGTCTCCCAAGATTTGTGAGAGTGATGGCTCATCCTTCAGGATAGGTTGTAGATCCTTGATAATGCGTTGGAGAGGTTTTAGTTGGGCGCTGAAGGTGATGGCTAGTGGTGTTCTGTTGAGCCTGTCCTGTAGTAGGTGACTTCTGGGTACTCTTCTGGCTCTGTCAATCTGTTTCTTCACTTCAGCAGGTGGGTATTGTAGTTGTAAGAATGCTTGATAGAGATCTTGTAGGTGTTTGTCTCTGTCTGAGGGGTTGGAGCCAATGCAGTTGTATCGTAGAGCTTGGCTGTAGACAATGGACCGTGTGGTGTGGTCAGGGTGAAAGCTGGAGGCATGTAGGTAGGAATAGCGGTCAGTAGGTTTCCGGTATAGGGTGGTGTTTATGTGACCATCGCTTATTAACACCGTAGTGTCCAGGAAGTGGATCTCTTGTGTGGACTGGTCCAGGCTGAGGTTGATGGTGGGATGGAAATTGTTGAAATCATGGTGGAATTCCTCAAGGGCTTCTTTTCCATCGGTCCAGATGATGATGTCATCAATATAGCGCAAGTAGTGTAGGGGTATTAGGGGACGAGAGCTGAGGAAGCGTTGTTCTAAGTGAGCCATAAAAATGTTGGCATACTGTGGGGCCATGCGGGTACCCATAGCAGTGCTGCTGATTTGAAGGTATACATTGTCTCCAAATGTATATTTCACATATACAAGCTCTATGATACAACCGCATTTGCTCCAACCCCTCAGACAGAGACAAACACCTACAAGATCTCTGTCAAGCATTCTTACACCTACAATACCCACCTGCTGAAGTGAAGAAACAGATTGACAGAGCCAGAAGAGAGAGTACCCAGAAGTCACCTACTACAGGACAGGCCCAACAGAGAAAGTAACAGAACTCCACTAACCATCACTTATAGCCCCCAACTAAAACCAGTGCATCATCAAGGATCTACAACCTATCCTGAAGGACAATCCTGCACTCTCACAGACCTTAGGAGACAGGCCAGTCCTCGCATACAAACAGCCCCCCAACCTGAAGCAAATACTCACCAGCAACTACACACCACCCAACAGAAACATTAACGCAGGAACCAATCCCGGCAACAAATCCCATTGCCAACTCTGTCTGCATATCTATTCAAGGGACACCACCATAGGGCCTAACCACATCAGCCACACCATCAGGGGCTTGTTCACCGGCACATCTACCAATGTGATATATGCCGTCATGTGCCAGCAATGCCCCTCTGCCATGTACATTGGCCAAACCGGACAGCCTCTACGCAAAAGAATAAATGGACACAAATCAGACATCAAGAATTGTAACATTCAAAAAACCAGTCGGAGAGCACTTCAATCTCCCTGGACACTCAATGTTCTGTAATATATATACGGCTAACTGTATTTTTCACTCCATGCATCCAGTGAAGTGGGTTTTAGCCCATGAAAGCTTATGCCCAAATAAATTTGTTAGTCTCTAAGGTGCCACAAGGACTCCTTGTTGTTTTTGCTGATACTGACTAACATTGCTACCACTCTGAAATCTGTTCTTTGTGTGTCTGCTGAGAAAGGGTGCTACTTGTATCTTAACACTTAAGAGCTTATTAATTCATTTATTGCAATTAACTCCCACTGTCATCAATAGGAATTACCTGAATTCTGTGAAGCCCAACTAATATTTTATAGGCCACTGATCACATAGCAGATGGTGGAATCAAATGAAACAGATTACCTAGAGGTGAAAGGCAGGCTCCATATCCCATTACCAGTCTCTTGGGCCATCTATGGGTTTTTAGTTTATTTTATCTAATTTTTTAAAACTTAAGTGGCCTTAGACTACCATCGGAAAAGCAGTGATTTGTTGCTAAAGCGAGGGGGACTTGATCAGAGCTTCAAAGTGGGGAAACAGCATGTTCCTACTTCTCCACTCTCATATTTAATTCATAAGGGGTCAGGATTTCTTCTACCTGAGCAGGGGGTCCCAAGAACACTTAGAATTTGTCCAGTTTACAAAAAACACCCCCCTTCAACGAGAACTGGATCATTTGAGAGGGCAGGTTTTTTGTGGTGAAAAAGAAGGCCAAGCCAGCTGTCAGTTTCGACGTGGCTGTATTAAAGTGCATAAGTCATACAAATTCTCTGTCTGCCATTTTTTCTTATCTACTTACTGCATTGCTTGCTTATAGCCCTAGCTGGTTTAAAAGATGCTAAATCACTTTGTTGCCTGTAATGGGATATTTGCTATCTTGAGCAATAGCTCTCTTCCGAGTTGGGACATATACTTCTTGAATGTAATCAATTTAGTATAAGGTAACAGAAAATCGAAATAAATAGGCAACAAACTCTGTTTCAACATATGTGCTGTTCCCTTGTGCTGTAGTGCTCCTGTAACTCACTGGTGAGGGTGTGTTCCAATTCCTCTATTCGAGCCTCATCTGCAGATAAAATGAGTCTGTTACAGCCTCAGGGTACGTGGCTATATTGCCAAAAAAAAGGGAAAAAAAAAAGATCCATGGCAGGGCGTCTCAGAGCCCAGGTCAACTGACTTGGGCTCATGGTGCTCGTACTATGGGGCTAAAAATAGCAGTGCAGATATTTGGGATTGGACTGGAGCCTGGGCTCTGAAACCTGGTGAGGAGGGAGGCAGAAACTCACTGCTGCAGAGTTTGTTGGAGGTTTTTTTTTTCACTGTAGATGTACTCTCAGTTAGAAAATTTTGGCTCTTTTACTCAAGCAGTAGCAGCTCATGCTTTTAGCTCTCGTGGTCCCCAGTTCAATCCCCAGTGTATCAGCTAAGATGGTGGCTGTCACACTTCTTAGCTGTTCTTCCTAACCTGCACTGTTGAGACCTGTGGGTTTTGGGGCCTGGATCCTGAAGGTGCTGAATGCCATCAAGTTTCACTGACTGTAGCTGAGTTCAGAGTGCTCAGTACCCCTCAGGATCTGGTTCTGGCAGCTCAGGTAGGCTTCTTGTGGCTCCTTTTTCCACTGGGAAATGGGAGGATCTGCCCTAGTTTTCCTCAGCTGTAGCTTTAATCTTACAAACTGGTGAAAAATTGCATAGGCTTGATTCTTCACTGCCCTGCCCTTGTATAGTTATTTACAGCTGTGCAAAGTGGGTGTGAAGGAAAAGCTCATCAAAATGGCAGCATTTTGCACCCACTTTGCACTGGGCTAAATGACTGTAAGGCAATGGTAAATCAGGCCATCTGTGTCTCTCTGCAAAGTTGCATTTTCTTTATCTTTTATTCTTCCTTTTTCATAAATTCTGCGTAGCTCTCAACTTCAGCGTTGCCCAGGGTCAAGGACTTTAAGGAGCCAGGGTCTGGTTCCTGGGAGTAAAGCGTACCCACATGGTATGGGTGGGGGATGTTCAGAGAACCTTAGGAAGCAAAGAACACATAACAGAAAAGCCCACACACTGTGTGGAGCGGGAGTAAGAGGATATCCCAAACGGGCTGCTGTTTAGTTTTGTGGTATTATGCATTTGAGTTACCACTGAAAAATTCTTTACCAGCGTCCTAGAATAATTGCTGTTAAACACAGCTTGGATTAGGGACCTGACCCTACTCCAGTTGAAGTCCAGGGCAGAAATCCCATTGACTTCAGCGGGGATCAGTTTCTGACTCTCCATCCTAAATCATAACCGCAACAGTGAGGAACTTCTCAATGACAGGAGAGCTGTGATCCAGTAATGGGGCTTTGCCTGGGACCAGAGATCTGCCAATGGACACATTTGCAAGGCCTTTGTGTGCATTTTATTTACAATAGGCAATACAAGCTTCTGAATATTTCAGCCTCTGCTTGAATGTGAAATACAAATTAATATTTAAAAAAAGGGAATTAATATGTAGCTAGTAAATGACTTCCGACCCTCAATAGGTAACAATCCAATCTAGTTTTAAAGGACTCAAACAATGAGGCTTCCACCACTTCCCTTGGAAGCGGGGATTTCCTGTACTCTTGCCAATGACTAAATGCAATCAAATGAACATTATTCCCTTTACAAATGATGTGGCCTTTCCCATAGAATTATCTGCTGCTCTGCTGCACTGAACTTCAGAACTTTGCAGGCTCCCTCCGACACTCAGCTGTATAAATCAGTGTAGTTCCTTTGACTGCAGTGCGACTATGTTGATATTATGGCAACTCATCAAAACTGTTTCTCTTTCTTCCTCCATGTCCTCTATGCTGCATCTCTGACTCGATCTTTTAGTCAAGTGTGAGGTTCCCATCACTTTAATTTTCCATGAGTTCTGTTAATAGTAAAGAGGTAGAGATTTTAAAAACAACTTCTTTAAAGTGAGGAATCCATAAATTTCCTAATTAGAATTCCTTTTGATTGGGGCTACTCTGCAGTCATAATCCTGCCTTGAGTATAACTCCTGGGTTACAACTGTGGGGTAGATGCAGTTCCTCTCTTTTACTAAGAGTGAAGTGGATTCAGCGAACCCAAAAGCGGAAGGGCATTTTTTGATCTCTATGTCCCGTTAGCATAATACCAAATTTGCAGAGTAACAGTCCCATAAGTGATAGGTTTCAGAGTGGTAGCTGTGTTAGTCTGTATCAGCAAAAACAACGAGGAGCCCTTGTGGCACGAGAAGGGCTCAGTAACGCTGGGCAAGCAAACCGCACTGACTGAACGTTTGTTGCAGGGGAGAGGATTCCCATTCATAGCTGTAATTTACTCCAAACTCCATTTTGCTTTGTCAGAGCTTGCCAGATTCCAGCTGACAATGGAGTAGAAGCAGGACAGAAGACTGTCCACCCTTCCTCCTCCTCCTCCAGTATTAAAATGCTGGCTCTCAGGCTGATTTTCATAAGGGGCTATGTGGCCTCCAAAACTCTGGAGGCTTCTCTGATAGATCCAGAAAGTACATAACTATAATAACTCTTTCAATGTAACTTCCCACCTCAGCCACTCCCAGCAGAGAGCCCCAGCAATGGCAACCCCCTTTAAAGCCTTTGGGGTTTTCAAGTGGAAATTCCCAGCTGGGCTCTGCAGAGTGAGCACTTTGTAGATAAGGAAGAGCTTGCTATAAAGGAATGCTGTGTTTTGCTGAGAATTCGCCTCTTGATGCTCTTTGCCTCAGCGGTATTTTTTGGTAGCATTCTCCTTGTAGTTCTGAATGTTTGCACTGCAAAATGACTTTGCTAAAGCATAGTTTCTTCCAGGGCTATAGCCACTATGTGACAGATTCCTGCTCTTTTCTCCCCTCCCGTCCCTAGCTAAGGGTCTGAGTCGTGCCCCTGCTGGAGTCCCAACGCAGATAGACAACAATTGTTTGCTATTAGTGCATAACAGTTATATTATTAGATCATGATTAGCTGTCATTAGAATTGAGGCCAATCCAAAGCCCCAGATCCAAACACTCCCCGTCTCTCCCCACCTACATTAGGGAAAATCTGGAGCTGGAGCCAAGCTTCATGGCTGGCCTCTCTTTCTGTTTTTCTGCTTGTTTCTGGCATTTCTAATGAGCTTAACACCATAGCATCCAGACACCAGATCCAGAGGCTGAGACTCCAATTCAATTGCTCTGTAAAGCAGCCTGCTCTTCCCAGCTCCTATGTTTGGCCACCTCTACCTGTGAGCTTTAATGGGATAGCTTTTGATTTTTTGCATGCGTTAGATCAGTTTTCTATGTCGTTTTGTCTTTGGCTCTCATTATTGTGGGCAGGCTTTTGTGCAGCACACCGTGTCTAGAAAGCATTCAGGCACAGTCTCCGACTGCTTTGTTCTGGTCGAGGACCTGCAGTGACTTGCTCTGTGCTCCCAAGAGCTTACCCTGGGCTATAGTCTTCCCACTGAGCAATGGCAGGAAGTACCCAAAGTAAGTTGTATGGCTGCAGGAAGCAAATCTCTGCTCACCCTGCAGGTTTTCTGTCACTAGGAATGTGTTGGTGGAGAACACAGGAGGAAGTGGGAAGAGAGGGGGAGAGAGACCTTTTCCTCTGCCCATTTTCATATTTAAACTAGGATATTGTACTATCAAAGGAGAGAGAAAACAGAGGGGGAAAACCGTATTTATCCCTCTGTGTCCCCTTTACTTTTCTCTCTGAGTCCTAATCTAGCTCTTTCCCAGCCAGTATGAAGGGCGTGGGCGGCGGGTGAACCCCTCGTTCAGGGAGGCTAGCCCTCTGCCCTGCCTCTACCCCAGTCCCCCTGGCCCAGATCCAGAGTAGCTCTGAGACTCCCACCATGGCCCAAGCTGCTGGCTGGCCCAAGCTCCAGGCCAAAGGCCCAAACTGAGCCCCCATCGGTTTCCAGGGAGAGGCGGAGCAAGGGCATGGCCTTCGGGCGGAGCGTGGATAGGGCCACAGCCTGGGTTTGGGGAGGCTTAGCCTCCCCTGGCCTATTATACCCACTGCCCAGGGAAGTCGAAAGGGAAAGGACCACCTGGTGAATCACCAGTACAGGACTAACTGTTGAGGACATGAGTTTCCCTGGGAGGTTCCCCATACAGTTGAGTCATGACTGTAATGCAATGGCATGACTGCAATGCTCATTAATATAGACACTGGATTTATGTCTCACTACAACAATCTGTAACCCACTAAACCTGGCCTGTACTTGCCAGGAGCATCTCTGGAGCCTTTTTTAAACATTGATGTCATATTAGCTATCCTCCAGTCATCTGGTACAGAAGCTGATTTAAAGAATAGGTTACATACCACATTTGGTTAGTAGTACTGCAATTACACATTTGAGTTTCTTATGAACTCTTGGGTGAATACCATCTGGTTCTGGTGACTTATTGCTGTTTAATTTATCAATTTGTTCCAAAACCTCCCTACTGGTCCTTACTGAATATAGTCAAGTCATGATCAGTGGCCCCAGAGCAACCATGAACATCCAGTCTAGTGATTAGTTCATCTTTATCCACCACAAGGAGGCCCACAACAGTTGGGTACAAAACTTTGTATTAGAAAAGTATCTATAATTTTTCAAAATCTCCAAGGATGATTTGCTCGTGGCTATGTGAGACCTCCTCTGTCTGTCTCCCAATAGGAAGTCCCCAGTGATAACCTAATTTCTTTCCACAAGTCACAGACAGGTGAAAAAGGAAAAACATTTCCTGCTTTCTGGTTTGGATTCAGTGACGTGTGCCAGCCCCCCACCGGTTCATCTGCTGGGCTGCGTTAGTTAGCAGATTGATCCCTATCCAATCGAGGTCCTGGGGTTCTCAATAGCCAAGAATGTAAAACAGGTAATGATGTGTCTAATGCAGGGGTTCTCAAACTTCATTGCACTCCGACCCCCTTCTGACAACAAAAATTACTACACGACCCCAGGAGGGGAGACCAAAGCCTGAGCCCTCCCAAGCTCCACCGCTCCAGGTGAGGGGGAAAGCCAATGCCCGAGCCCAACCACCCTGCGTGGGGAGGCCAAAATCGAAGCCCAAGGGCTTCAGCCTCAGACAGAGGGCCTGCAACCTGAGCCTGGCTGCCCAGGGCTGAAGCCTTCAGGCTTTGGTTTCGGCCTCAGGCAGTGGGACTCGGGCTTCAGCTTTGGCCCCAGACCCCAGCAAGTCTAAGTCAGCCCTGGTGACCCCATTAAAATGGGGTTGCAACACGGTTTGGGGTGCTGACTCACAGTTTGAGAATGTAAAGTGCTACCCTACCCACCACTTTAATACTCTCTTCCCTACCTCAGTGGGTTTTAACCAGCGACACTAACATTCCAGTCATACATATCGTTCCACCGGGTTTCCCCATTTCCCCTCCCCAGGGAGAATTTCCAACTCCTCTTCCTTATTGCCCAGATTCCAGTGCCAAGAGCAGTGTTGCTTCCCTTCATGAGTGATATCTTGCAGGGCACATACACCGCAGCCCAGCATTCCCCTGAGTCCACACTTGTGTTACTGCAGGATGGGTTATCTGCAAGCCAGGGAGAGACTCCATCTCACGTGTCCCTTTCTTCCCTCCATTGGAAGGTGCCGGGGGAGAAAGAGAACTTGTCCCCAGGGCTGAATGGGATTGCTGACATTGCAGCATGGGATTGCTGGCATTGCAGCACACTCTCCAGGAACCCTCAAGCCTTCCCTATCAGCTCTGCAGCATCAGAACAGCAGAGCCTGGATAGGAGCAAGAGAAAGGCCTGTTTTCCACAGAATCCTTAGGCCTAGAGCATTTAGAGCAGGCCTAGAGCATTTAGAGCAGAAATCCCTGTGGGAGTTAATGTTGCTCTAAAAAGAGCTGCCAAGGGGTGTGCAGCTTCTTGACAACACCACGCAAAGCAATCTGTTTGTAGAGATGCATAAAGCCCTGCACTGATTTCTCTGAGAGGATTCCCCCGAACCTTATTCCTTACCTCTCGTGACAGGGCTGTGAGAGAGCTTGTAGAGAGCCAGAGGCAGCTTTCTAGAGGGGTAATTCAGAAATTCCCTATGGAACCTATGGGCTGCGGCCTACTGCAGGAAGGAGCCAGGTGCTTGTTGGAGTGACTCTAGGAGGAATGCTCTGGGCTGGCTCTCTGATCACCTCTTCACTCTGCTTCTTCCCACACCCACCTTTGGGGTAAGTCCATCACCTCCTCCTAAGTGCGTGTGGGCTGGAAACCAGATATGGCAGTAGAGAGGTTGCCCACTCAGCCCACGCACAGGAGGATCCATTGCAGCTCAAGTCCTCCTGCTTGTCAGAGCCCAGAGGAATGCATGACACTGAGCCTGGACTCTGTGACTGCATTAGTCACCAACAGGGGAGTGTGGCAGGAGAGGACAGATAACATGTCTACAAATAGTTTTTTCTGGACTGCTGAGGTGGGGGGAGAAAGGCCAGATTACTTCTGGCTCTTTAGGACTCTGAGGAAGCTCTGGGATCTGGAGAGAGGACTCTGGAGCCTTGGGATGTGCAGGTTTGGAGACATGTGGCTGCTACCTAGTCCAAAGTAACCTGCTGTGCTCCCCCACAAGAGCCATATTAACAGGCAACACTGCAAGTGGCCCCCATGCCTCTCTATTTCTTTGGCCACAGTTATCATGTCCTTTTTCTAGTCTAGCAAAAGAGGACAAGAGCTCACTCCTGCTACCACCTCAGGGATTTGTTGGGTTGAGATCAGCTGGTAGAAGCATGCAATAGCAACAGAATCTGGGATTTCAAACCCCTAGAGTGACCTCTTACCTTTATAGACCTGCCCTTTCATCATACACAGCTATTTTAAAGTTTAGCGTGATAGTAAAGAGACCCATTTTCAACCCTTCACCACACAAGACAAAGGCCGCATTATGCATCATTAACTATTTATTTCTACTCTCCTGGCTCCCAGACTGCTTTTCCTCCCTACTGCCGCCAGCCACCTTCCAGTTCTCCCTCTTCTCTCCCCTGCTCTGCTCACTTGATTGCAGCAGCTCAGCGGATGGTCCAGCTTTGCTCTTTCACTTCCATTCTTCTTCACTTCTTTGGATAGCTGCATTTGCCATTGAGCAGCCTGATGGAAATACCTGAATCCTCTGTCTAGGCACGCAGGCCCAGCAGCTAAAGCCAAAGCCCCACTGAGAGCAGGGGGAGATTAGCCTGGAGTGTCAGGAGTGGAGGATTGGCCCATGGGGACCCCAGGCACTGCAGCTGCTGCCACCTACATGGTGAATCCTCCAACCCATCACCAAACAGCTCTTCCACATTCTGCAAACTGGCCTTTCCTACCTAGGAGAACAGAAACCCTTTGTTAGATCAGGAGAGTCTCTTCAATGCAGCTCTTTTTCCACAGCTCCCAGAGGGTACAGTGAAACACCTGCAAGTCTCTAGGAATCTCTCAAGGAGTTCCCTGTTCAGTCACTTGGCGCCCACTAGCAATGGTCTCTGACAGCGGCATTGCAAAGGGGAGCTCAGCAGATGGTTGGTCTTGTCATTTAAGGCCTAGCTGTCAGAGTCAGGGCTTCTGGGTTCTCTGGCTTTGGAAGTGGGTGGAGGCTAGTGGTTGGAGCTGGACTAGTATCAGTACCATGCTTCCTTCCTGCCTCTGGCAGTGACGTTCTGGGTGACCTTGCAGCCAGTTGCTTTCCATCCCTGTGCACCATCTAACAGAGATAATACTGACCCCTCTCAGAGGGGCTGACAGGGGTCACTACCGTAATGACTCAAGTTAGAGTGAGTTCTGTTCTTGGCAGTGAAGCACCCAGATTCAGTCTCCATGGATGCCCAAGGTGTCTATATGGGGCCATGGTTTGACTCACCTAGCATTACAGGCTGTTTAGCCTGGTCCCGGCCATGCATGGTGCATCTGCTCCTGGCCCTCTCTGGTGCACAGCTCCATCACACACAAGAACATGGGCCCACCAAGGACAATCTATCAGCTCCCATCTGGTGTTCATCTCCAAGATGACTGGTGAGCCCTAGTCAGCCCATAGAAAGACAGGGTGGTGTTCTTTGGTGGAAACTGCTGGAGCTTCAGCCTCTGCTCCCACCTCCACCCACACGCTAAGGGCTTCAAAAGTGGTCCCTGATCCCAGGTGAACAAAGTAGCTGAGCTGAGGCCAGGGTGGGTGGAATTACTGCTGGGACTGGTCCTAAGAGAAGAGGAGATTTCTCCTCTGCTCTAGGGAGCTCCCCATAGGAAAAGCAGCTGGGGTGGGGGTGGGGGTAATACAAGCACTACCCCATAGCCCTTGAATAGCAGGCAACTAGGACTTTGGGAGCCAAGGGACTGGTGTATCTTGCTGGAGAGCAGAAAAGGGCACTGGAGAAATTGTACAAAAGCCAATGTCACGGCTGGGTCAAGGGCAGCGAGACCTACTGCTCAGAGCCAGAGTCCACACTCACATGACAGGAGTCAAGAGTCAGCTGGGTCAGGATACTGGAGGAACAGAAGCAAAAGACAAACGATCGCAACCACAAATCAGATGCCAGGAAATCACGCCTGGGGAGCAGAAGCAGAAACAGGCAGCACATGGTCCAGAGCAGGGAGAGGCCCTGTTCCTGCTGCTGCCTTACGCAGGGCCAGAGGGCCAATTAGCTTCTCTGGGACTCCTCCAATAGGACCTCAGGAGTGGCGCCTCAAACTGCGGCTGAACTTCATGGGTCCTAGGTAAGCAATTTTCAGCAGGCTTCCAGGTGGAGGGTTGGAGTGTGGCTGCTCCCATGAACCCTGCAGACCCGGGTTGAAGACCTCTGGGTTGTGACAGTGGGTGATCTCTGCCCGCTCAAACCTCCTACAGAAAACATTATCCAGGATCCTGGACACATCCTCTGAGAATAAAATGAGGAGATCATGATGAGAAACACGTCTCTGTACCAGGGCTGGGATCCAGGGATAGGGAAAGCTCCCAACCAGGATATGTAGCAGGAGCCCCCTGTTTGTTGCAAGAGCCACAAGTGGCAAGAAGAGTGAATGGTTCTTACCTCCAGGAGATGCATGGGATCTTCCATCTGAGCCTCAAGGAGACCCATGTTGCTTCGTTTAACAGGATGAGATCACATGTCCCCACTGCTCCCTGAGCTGGGCTGGCTGCAGGATACATCTATGTGAGAGGCTGGGACAGAGCCTGAAAGACAGATGTGACAATCAGGGTTCTGTCACCCCAGTGGGGAGAACAGAGGGTCTGAACCTCAAAGAATAAGCAATTACATTGAATCAGTTGATTCAGAGTTACTGTGCCCTACAGGTACATCCTAAGGTCCTTTCATGGATTGGTAACTGGCTAAAAGATAGGAAACAAAGGGTGGGAATAAATGGTCAGTTTTCAGTATGGAGAGGGGTAAATGCTGGTGTCCCCTAGGGGTCTGCACTGAGACCAGTGCTGTTCAACATTTTCATCACTGATCTGGAAAAAGGGGTAAACAGGAAGGTGGCAACATTTGCAGATGATAAAAAAGCTACTCAAGATAGTGAAGTCCCAAGCAGACTGCCACGAGCTACAAAAGGATCTCACCAAACTGGGTGACTGGGTAACAAAATGGCAATGTTCGGTGTTCAAAATTCAATGTTGATAAATGCAAAGTAATGTACATTGGAAAATACAATCCCAACTCTACATCTAGAATGATGGGGTCTAAATTAGCTGTTACCACTCAAGAAAGATCTTGACGATATTGTGGATAGTTCTCTGAAAACATCCACTCAATATGCAGCGGCAGTCAAAAATGCGAACAGAGGGCAGAGGCCTGTGTGGAGCAAGAAAGGCAGGGATTTGGGAAGCAAGAGCAGAGGATCAAACACTTTCTTAATATGGGTCAGAATGATCCCCATTTCAAAGATAGAGAAAGTGAGACACCAGGTGGGAGAGTGACCTGGCCAGGATCACATTACTGCTCAGTGGCAGGGCTGCAGTAAACCTGTTCCCTGCTCTCATCACTGGACCCTGCTGCCCCTTCTGTATGACCCCTCCAGCCATCCTCTCCCATAGGCCATCCCCACCAATCTCCAATAACAGGCTGTTTCCATAATGGAAGCAGGCTTGTAACAGAGTTCACTCACCAATAGATGCCCCTTCCTGGCAAGGCCTAATGTCACAGCTTTCTTGCAGGGCTAGCACCCCCGTTGATAGTCGCTCGGGCACTCTGGCAGTTTTTTGGCTGGGAACTTAGCCCTTCAGCCAGGTGACCGTCTTTTAAATCCACTCCTTCCTGGGTCACGCTCATTCCAGACTAAAAGTCCAAAAACATCTTTAACAGAAACAAGGTCTTCCGTCTCTTTGCGAGCTCTTCCTCAGGCTAACTCTGGCTTGGCCTGCCCTTGCTGGCCTTGGTAGCCCTTTCTATGGCCTTGTACATCCTCTTCCTTAGGGACCATGGGAGAACCAGTCCTACCCTGGATGCTAGGTTCTGCCACAAGGCCCTGTAAGGAACAGCTAGGCTTGCTCCTATAGCTTTGCTGCGGTTTTCCCTCGTTTCCCCCTCAGGTGGAGCTCACTCTAATCCATTTGACCTAATTCCAGGCTTTATAGCCCACAGGCCAAGCCCCCCTGTTATATACCCTCCTCCTTAGAACGTGGCCCACACCAGGGGCAAGTTCTATTCTTGTCCAAGCTTCATCCCTCATCATCTCGTCGCTGTCGCCGGCTGCGCGCTTGTACAGCCTGCACGCACAGTGTCTCTAGCTCGCTCACCAGAATGAAGAGGCCATCCTTCTCTTCCACAGTATCCCAGCGCTCTTCCTGCAGCCACTCATTCTCATTAACAACTGCTTGCAGAGCCTGTTCTGAAGCCTTTAGCTTCTTCTGTAGCCTTTTTGTTACTGCTGCTGTATACGCCGAAACCTTTTCCCATCAGGGTCGGAGAACCCACCAAGGACTGTTCCGCCGTTGTGTTTGTCCCGACATCAGTCTGCTTCGTCTCTGTGCCAACCATTTTGTCATTCACCTCTCTGCAGCATCCAACAGGGTGTATTGGTCGTGGGTCTGCAAAGTCCACGGCTATCCCTGCCACCTCCATGTTGCCTGCCTCATGTGGGTTTGTGTCAGAGGACACCTTCTCCTTTCTTTCGACCTTCTTGGGCCCTGGCCCCTTGTTTTGCCACTCAGCAATTTCCTAAGCAGGCCATGTCTTTTGATATGGCCTGCTTCTCTGCACCCAAAACAAAGACATCTTGTCCCCATCTTGGCATTAGGCCACGCTTGTACACTCTCATGCCCTGCTCTCCTGGGCTAACCTTCTCAGCACAGCCCAGGCGTGCTCTCCTTGTCTGTTCTGTTTGTCCATGGGCAAAGCAGACCCTGGGTTGATTTCCCTTTGCCGGATCTCTCACAGGCATTGCTGCTGCTGCGTCTGTAGCTCCGCCTGCACTTCCTTCTGCTTCTGTTGGTTTTCTAGGAGCTGCTGGAGAAACCCCTAGACCTGCTTTGGCTGCTTAACCAGTCCCTGGAACTGAAGTGGGAAATCCAGTGACCAGTTTGGTCCCTCGATACACCCGCTTGGGAGGACAGACCTTCCTTCAGCAACCAAGACTTCCATCAGCTCACACGGATCACAGGGGGAATTCAGTCCTCCTGACTATGCCAATCGTAAACGAATCTACTCGTCGTTCCATGCCCCCTGGTGGCCAGGCCTGACATCACAGCCCTCTCACTGGGCTGGCGGCCCTCATTGATGGTAGCTCCAGTACCATGGCAGTTTCTCTGCCTGGTAACTCAGCCCTCTGGCCAGGTCACCACCTTTAATCCACTCTTCTGGGGAGCAGCTTGTCTCACACTAAAAGTCCAAAGAGGTCTTTCCACAGAAAGAAGACCTTCTGCCATCGCTGGGGCTCTTGCTTAGCCTGCAGCCCCATTGCTGGGCTTGGTAACCCTCTCTGGCTGCTGGTCTTCTTTGGGGCCAGTAGGGGAACCCAGTCCCACCCTGACATTGGGAGTGGCTCAGGGCCCTGTACCCAACAGCTAGGTCTGCTCCTTTCTCTTTGCTGCAGTTTTCCCTGGGCACTTCCTACTTCTCTTCTCAAGTTCCCATCTAGGCTTTCCTTCCCACCTCATTCTTATTCCTGTGGATACCCCAGCTGGGCTGTATCAGCACTGCAGTCTGGCTCCTCAGGGGGAGGTACATGGTGCCTCTCAGTTAGGGCTCATTCTGTAATCAGCTTGGCTAAGCCCCAGGCTGTGCAGCATAGGGGAAAGCACCCTGTTACAAGCCTGCTCTGCCCATTCCTACTGGGCTGGGATCCCTGCTCCCCATTTCAGACCTGGTTTCCAGAGGGGCTGAGTAGACACAGGCCCCACTGCCTGGAACTGGAGTTTGCTTGTTCTGGTGACTCTGACATTCAGGCCCTTCATCATTCAGAGGCTGACAGGTGTGGTGAGGGGGCTGGAGAAACCCCACTGCTAAGCAGAAGGAGGTCAAAGAGTTGGGATTCTGGGAGCTGAAGGGTTCATTTGCTCTGCTGCGGGAAGTGGAGCTGGAGACCGGAGATGCCATGTGAACGAGACTACCTGATGTTCTCTTCATGCCTGAGGGGCTGGAGCCTCCTGCTGGAAATGCTTTCAGGAGTCCAGGTTCGAAGACATCTCTGGGGAGTCCCTTCCTAGGAACAAAACCAGGGTGGTGCAATGATGGAGATGTCTCTGTCCCAGAGCTGGGAGCCAGGGACGGGGGAAGCTCCCAGCCAGGCTATGCATTGGGGATCCCATTTCTCCCCCAAGAGACCCACGCGCCCCGAGGAGTAAATGGCTCTTACCTCCATGAGGGAGTGGGGTCTTCCATCTAAGCCTCTCTGAGACCCAGCATCGCTTGGTTTGATGGGAGGAGGTGACCTGTCCCCACTGCTCCCGGAGGTGGCTCAGCTACAGGATGCACCCCTCTGGGAGGCTGTGCCAGATCCCAGGACCTTGAAGACATCTGGGAAGGAGGCTCCTATTCATTTCACACCCAGAGACCCCGTAGAAGGGCCAAGGGGAGAATAAAGGGCAGGAGGTGAAGCTAGCCCTGAGCCTCCGTCCAACCCCCACCCCCTCAAAAGTGGAGCTTTCCGAGCTTCAGTGGGGCTAGGAGCTGTAGCCCTGACACAATGGCCCTTCTGCACCATATGGGGCAGGGAGAGCTCTGCCTGGGAGCAGGGGGAATAGGATGGGGGTCAGGCCAAGGAAAAGGGGGAGGGGAATGGGTGTGAGGGGAAGAGTAGCTGCCCCAGATGAAGGAATTTGGGGGGCCGAGGGAAAGACCTTTCTCCACAGAGAGGGGAGAGAGTTTCTGTGAGTTCCAGGGTCTCCATTTCCCCTTCCACTAGCTCCCCATTTACAGTGAGCCAGAGCAGTACCTGCAGCAGGGAGCTGGAGTTGCTGGTGGCCTCAGCGGCACAGCCCCTGCAGTGGCTCAGGAACCTGGCGCAAGTGCCGGATGATGCAGAGCTGGCGCATCACATTGGCCGTGACGTCCTTCTGCTGCAAGGGAATGAGAACCTGTCAGAGACTCAGATGCCCCCGAGGAATCAGGGGGGATTAAGGGCACCTGGAACCAGCAGCATTTCCACCCAGCACCTGCCCACCTTTGAGGGATGGATTCACCCTCCTGACCACCAGAATGGAGTCTTGTTGTCCTTTCTAGTGACCTCCAGTGCCAACCCCCCTCCTTGTAGGGTGAGCTCCTGCCACCTTCCCGTCAGTGCCCCTGAGAGCAATCCACAGCTCAAGTTCTCAGAACCCTCTCCTCCACCCCCACCCAGGTTGGGCAGGGAGGAGGCTCTAGCAGAGGTGGGGGGAAGGAGGGATTCTGGCAGCAGTGAAGTTGGATGTGGAGAGGTTGAGACCTTTCCCCAAGTCATCCCAGCCACTAATGCTGAAGCCGCAGGATGGCAGCCCTGGTGAATGGGGCAGATCAGCAGCCCCTGCTGACTGAATCCTCCTGTTCTCTCTAGAGCGGGTCCAGCCCTGCCAGCAGCAGGACAAGCTTCCCCCATCCATGTGCCTCAGCCCTGCCTGGTCAGTCACCATCACCCATCAGTCCTTGGCCTCCCAGACTGCCAGTGATGGGAGCAACTCTAGGTGGTGGCTCGGGTGACACAGACACTAGGCCACTGGGCCCTGTGGGACACGAGAGGCCCTCAGAGTGCATTTAGGGGACTCTTCTGCCCTTCCCAAGAGCAATAGCATCGTGTCCTAAGAAAATAAGTCCATGATGAGGTAATGCTTGTAATTAATTAGCCTTGCCAAAGAGCTGGGTCGGAACTGCTCTGGGGACAAGCTGGCTCCCTCCTGCTCATGGAGATGGATTCATCTCCCTTCCCAGTAGCACCTGCTCTCACTCTCATTCCCCACCAGGCTCCTTGCCGCCAGGACAGTGAATGGCCATTGGATGGGAATGAGGTCTGGGCCCCGCCCCAATCTCCTGCGTCTAATGAAGCTGCTTACTTTGTCCCCCATTAGCTGCTGGGCTTCCCCCAGGAGGGAGTAGGTGAGGAGCAGCCCAGCCCGGCTGACACGCAGCAGGGGGTCGTGGATGGCCAGCACTGTGTTAATAATGTGTTCCAGTGTCTTTCTAGGTATGGAAGTGAGGTTGGCTAGTCTATAAGTTCCAGGGCTCTCTATGATTTTTAAAGATAGCTACTGTCTTGTTAATGGATGGGAAGATGTTCTTTTTTGGGGATCTCAGACAAGAACTGGGGCACAGCACCTGGTTTGTTAAGGTCACAAAAATGGAGGCAGGAACCTCTTCGCTCCTCCTGGCAAAGAACCTGAGGTACCTAAAAGACTCACATCCCTGAATGGGCTTTAAAAAAGACAATGGTTAAAACTTGGCCCCGACCATTTCTTGTTTCCGCAGACTAGACATTTTAGCAAAGTTTTGAATTCCTTGGTGCTCAACACCATGAAACTCCCCTTTCTCCTTCACAAAGGGCTTTAATGCCCCTTATCTCACCCAGGTTCACGGCTGCCCAGAGTTCGTGAAATGTTCCTGTTCCCATTGGACAGATGGGGAGCCTGAGGGACAGAGAAGGGAAGTGGCCTACCTAAGGGCCTATACAGCAAGGTGATGGCAGAGCCAGAAAGAAAAGCCACCAATCCTGACTCCTGTTCTAACAGACAACAAATCCCACACAGGCAGGGAGAAAGCCCAGGAATCAAGATAGTAGGGAAATTTCACTGAAACTGTTTTTGTCAGAAAATCCCATTCAGACTAAACCAGTTTGTTTCTTGAAATCATAACAAGTGGGATGAAAATTCTTCGCAAAAATATTTTGTTGCAAAACAAAAGCATCTACCGTTTGTCACAGTGTGTTAAATTGTTTCCTCGCACACAAAGAGGAGACACTGAGATCTCAAAAATTAGATAAGATGCTTCAGTCTGAGCTAAGTAGTTGCTGCTCTTAACAATTTCAAAATAATCAAATACAAATAAAATAGAATATTTCAGCTATTCTATTATGTCATAATCTGATCTGAGTAAACGTGATTGAACACCTCATATTATGCACTGCTCCTAGTGACACCCTCCAATGGATCCCGATCCTCCACCCACCGTGAGGTAGGTGGGAGTGGATTGTTATCCCTACTTGAAAGAGGGAGAAACTAAGGCTGAGAAAGGAGAATTCACTCGTCTTAGGTCACACAGCCATTCAGTGGCAGAGTTGGGAATAGGACCCAAGAGCCTGACTTTCAAAATAACCATCGGATCTTGAATCTCATACATTGAATGACCTGAATAAAGTGCTCTCAAATGAGCTCCAGACCAACAACAGTTCATAGTAATTATTCAGCAAGTATTTTAGGAGAACTGGAGTGTTAGAGAGAATCATGAACTGATCAGAGACAATTAATGCAGAGAAGCAGCAAAATTCATCAAACATATGACTGGTTATGACTTATTTACTTGGTTTTAAAAGAGAACAACAAGGATCTGAGTCTCCTCCCTGTCAATAACCCCCTGGTCAGCCAATCAGGGTAGAGACTGAGGGGTGGGAGGCTGAGGGTGGGGATCACTGTCCAACCACTATTTCAGCCCCACATTTTTGGGTGGATCTTCCACAATGGGAGCTGCAGAGCACACACACACACCCCGCCAGACAGACAGACAGACAGACAGACAGACACACACCCTCCTGGTGGTGGGAGGGGAACAGGGGAAAGGACAAAAGAAGAAGAGAAAGGAGGGAGGGGTGGAGGAAAAGGTAAAACAAAAAAGACAAACCCCAATGTCCCCAGTGATTCTAAGGGACAAAATCCTAGGTGGGGAATAAAATTCTGCTACTTAAACTAGTGTTTTCCATGCCTAGAATTCATCTGGCACCAGATGGCTCAGACTGAACAGGTTCCATACCTCTCGGAGACTCTTACCTTGTAAACAGGGACGTCTGTTTTTGAGTAAAATCAGTAAAAGGAAAGGAGAAAACTTTAAAGAGGTTCCTCCTCGCGCTCACGTATGTAAACCCTAATGCTCTCTCAGTCCTCAAAGAGAGACCTCTAGAAGGAGACTTGCTGAAGCAAAGCCACAGGGGTCTCTGAGGTTTCCCTGGCCTTGTGCCCCTGTCCTGCCTGGCTGATGTCAGCATCTCTCTGTGAGGTCACCACGTCCCCACCACCTTTGACCAATAGGCTGAGGTCCTGCAAAAGGCCTTTGTGATGCCACTGCCACACCCACCTCTCCCCAGCCGTGCTAATGTCCTGCCGCTGGCCAGACACTTTGGAGGTTTGAGCCACTCCCTATGGATCACCCCACTCAATGAGTGTTCATTCTAGGAAGCAAGCCGGCTAGACAGCAAAACATCAGAGGCTGCTCCCAATGCAACACTCAGTTTTTCAGAAATGAGTAGACTTTATGGCCAGAAGAGACCATTAGGGCAGTTAATCTGACCCCCTGCATATCCCAGGCCTCCTGTATACCACAATAGCTACTTTTTGGGCAAACACATTCCAGAAAGGCATCTAGTCTTCATTAAATGACATCAAGAGATGGAGAATCCACCACTTTCCTTGGTAGCTTGCTCCTGTGGTGAATCATCCTCGCTGTTGAATATTTGTGCCTTATTTGTAATATGAATTTGTCTCTTCTCACCTTCCAGCCATTGGGTCTTGTTATGCCTTTCTCTGCTAGATTAAAGAGCCCTTTAATACCCAATATTTTCTCTCCATTAAGGCATTTCAACATTTCAGTGAAGTCACCTTTCAATCTTCTTTTCATCAGCTAAACAGGTTGAGCTTTTTCAATAGCTCCCTAGAAGGCATTTTTCTCCAGCCCTCAGAACATTTGGTGGCTCTTTGCTGCCCCAGCTCCAATTTTTCAACATCTTTTTCAAATGAGGACACCAAAACTGGAGGCAGTATTCCAATAGCAGTCTCACTGATGCTGTGTCACCTCCCAATCCTCCTCACGGCTCTGCTCCTACATCGAAGGATGGCTTTAGCCCTGGTCACCACAGCATCACACTGGGAGCTCATGCTGAGTGTCTTCTCCACTATGGCCCCTAAATCCTTTTCAGAGTCACTGCTTTCCTGGATACACTTCCCCGTTCTGGGGATGTGGCCGGCATATGTATAGGACCTTGCATTTGGCTCTGGTCAAACTTGTTTTCTTTGAATGGGCCCAGCTTGCTGCATAAGCCAGATCGCTCTGTATCACTGCCCTCTCCTCATCAGTAATTACCATTCTGCCTGTATTTTGTCACCCACCAATCTTATCAGCAGGGATTGTATGTTTTCTCCCAATTCATTGATAAAAATTATTTTAAAAAATTAGTCCTTGAGAGCTTCTTCAGACCCTTAGTACCCACTCCTCATAGCACAGCGAGAAAAGGCCGTCCATCCCTGCTGGTACATAAGGGATAAGCACAGAACAAACACACGTTTAGGAGCTGTGTTGTCCATAGTCTCTGAACAACATGTGGGGATTAGCAGCTTACAAATGCACTACAGACCTGTAGCGTAGACAGGTCCCAACTGTGTCTCGGTTTCCCACCCTGTAAAATGGGGAGAACAAACAAAACCTTGATCAGCTCTATTTGATAGCTGGCAAAACGGAGGCACCCAGCAGTGAAGAGACTTGCTCATGGTCCCAAAGCCAGGAATAGAAAACAGCAGGTCTTTTAATAGCCAGTCCTGGGACCTCGCCCCAGTTATCTTGGCCTCACTGCTCTAACTTTATTCACAGCCTCCACGTCTTTTCCTCCATGTCTCTTAACCCCACGTCATTGCAGAAGAAAGATTTTTGGTTAGCCAGCTGGCTCGAATGCAGTGGTTCTCAAATTTTAGTACCTTTGCCTTTCACATAGCACGCCTCTGAGTGTGACCCCTCCTTATAAATTAAAAATACTTTTTTATATATTTAACACCATTACAAATGCTGGAGGCAAAGCGGGGTTTGGGGTGGAGGCTGACAGATCGCGACCCCCCAGGTAATAACCTTGCAACTCCCTAAGAGGGCCTGATGCCCAGTTTGAGAACCCCTGCTCTAATGCATGTGGATGTCGTTCCAAAAGACGTGCTCTGGCTCAGTCCCATGTTATGGTTGGCTGAAGGAATCACTTGGTGACATTCTAGGGCCTGAGTTATACAGGAGGTACGACTAGATGCACATAATGGTCCTTTCTGACCTTAATA
Organism: Caretta caretta; assembly: GCF_965140235.1. Taxonomy (NCBI): domain Eukaryota; kingdom Metazoa; phylum Chordata; order Testudines; family Cheloniidae; genus Caretta; species Caretta caretta. The sequence continues at coordinate 172,260,886 of NC_134208.1, forward strand.
TCTATCAATCTATACATTTTCTGCTGCTAAGAAGATAACTCTGGACCTATTTTCTCTTATTCACTTTTGACTGGAATAATTTAAATCCAGGCCAAAGGATTTCCTCTTCCATTGTATCTTCAGCACCTTTGAGAGCAAACAGTTACTGTTAGTCCACAGGTTTCCAGTTTCAATCTGTCCCAGGGTGAGATGTCCAGGAAAGGGGTTGGAGCTTAACTGCACCTTGCTCAGGTTATGCAGCCCCCTAGAGTGAAGGGAATAAGTGTGGGGGTCACGTGACATAGGCATGGAAGTTTGAGGAAATGGGGGAGAGGCTGGTGTTGGGCAAGGAGGGCAGGGATTTGGGAAGCAAGATCTGAGGATGAAACACTGTCTAATTGTCGGTTAGGATTTTCCCCACTTCAGAGAGGGGGAAAGTGAGGCACCATTTGGAAGTGGGACCTGGCCACTTGGGCTGAGCATCTGAATAATGGCTAGAGCAAAAATATAAAAGCCATTAAGTGTCAGAAGAACATTCATCAGGGAATTGGAGAGTTCAAGGCTGGCCAGAAAATGTGTAGTGTACGGCATAAACTAGTATACGCTCTGCCACCTCACTGGTTTTAGAGACAAGGGTACGTCTCTTGGAGAGAGGGGTTAGAGGATCTTTCTCTGAGACAGTTGGGAACAGAAACTCCATCTGCAATTTTGCTCATTGGCTCCGCCACAGACTCCACCCTCCAACCATTGTGAGCCAGGCCCGGGAACACCATTCCACTGTCACAGTTACAGGGACCTGCCCATCTGCAAACATTGCAGCCGGCACACGCACTGGGGCTGGTGCTGTGACATGAGCCGGATGAGCCACCCTGCTGGCCCCCATATCCGGCATTCCCCCCCTGAGCAATCGGCACTGCTCCCCTGGAGCAGTCTCTCTTCATGGACCCTGTCCCTTTCCTCCTTAGCTCTTTTGAAAGCCCCTATCTCCAAAAGCTCCTGCATGGTCCTCCTCCTTCTGGCCCACTGCTGGCCACTTGTAGCACCCGCAGTCCCAGGCAGCAGGCTTGGCCCAGCAGGTGTGGCATTGTCTTCCAATGGAATGAAACAGAGGGTATGTTAATTGTATTGCTATGGGGGAAGGGAGAAAGAATCCCCCACTTTGCTTTCTGTCTGCCACAAAGCCATCATTTCCAACGTTGTGGAATGCTTCGATATCGTTCATAAATTGTCATGTACATTACATCTCACTTCTGCCCTATGCAGGTGTGTGAGTAACACTGATTTTACTTTAAATCAATACCAAAGAAATTAAGAGGCTGGATCTGGATGAAGTCATGTTTGGGGGACATTTACCAATACTGACTCTGATTTTGTTTCATGCGCCATGAAAAACTTCCAAACATCACCTTCCAGGAAGAGAAGGAAATCAGGACCCAAAGTAACAGAGTTAAATGGGTCTGCTCTATAGACTTAGCTAATAGCCAGCTGGCTTTTAGCTCATGCTGTAGAGGCTCATGCACTAAGCTCCAGAGGTTCCAGGTCCAATCCTGCCTGCTAACAACCAGGGTCTGTCAGCGTTACGAGTTGGGGGGTTGTGATGTTATTGACATGAACTGTGACCGTATACATCATTGTTGCAACCAAGGTCCTATAGTTGCACCAAATCTTGTACAAAGGAGGTCAAGTGAGGTGTCTATGACAAGGTTGTAATTTGCTGGTTATAATTATGCTGTCTGTACATGTGTATCATTTTTGTATTTGAAGTTGTGAGTATTGGCTATGTACTTGTATCTCAATGTGTTTGATTCTAAGTAGCATTAGTGAAGCATTTGGTCAGCTTCTTGAGAAAGGAATTTTCAGATTAAGTGCCCAGTCAGGAAACACTTAACTGACAATGCACCTTGGGAGACTCCAATCCACATATGAGAAGCCTTCCTGGGAACGTTCAAGGTAGCATGTGAGCAATGGCTGCTCTACCTGTAAAGAACCGAGTCATGCATGGACACGTGACTTGCCCATGTGACTTCAAACTCCACCTTGCTGCTGTGATTTTCCACAGTCAGAACAAAGAGGTCCTTCCATATGGCAGAGGATATAAAAGGCCCTGGAAATCCCTCCATTTTGTCTTCAGTCCTGTTTCTTACCTCTGAAGGAATCTTGCTACAAACTGAAGCTCTGAACAATGGTCTGAATGACCCATCCAAATCTGTAGATGTACTCCAAAGACTTGATTTGTGCCTGCAGTTTTTTCCTTCACCGCTACAAGCCTGAACCAAGAACTTTGCCATTGCTGTATGTCATTGATTCCTTCAACAATTTTAACTCTCATCTATATTTCTTTCTTTTTATGAACAAACCTTTTACGTTCTAAAGGATTGGCAACAGCGTGATTTGTGGGTAAGATCTGACTTGTCTATTGACCTGAGTCTGGGGCTTGGTCCTTTGGGATCGGGAGAACCTTTTTCTTTTACTGGGATATTGGTTTTCATAACCATTCATCCCCATAAGGAGTGGTGCTGGTGGTGATACAAGGGAACCGGAGTATCTGAGGGAATGACTTCTGGTTAGCCAGTGGGGTAAAACCAAAGTCCTCGCTGTTTGGCTGGTTTGGTGTGCCTTAATAGTAAATGACACCTTCGGCTGTGACTGCCCTGCTCTAAGCAATTTGTCCTGAATTGATACTCTCAGTAGTTTCCCACCAGAGGCCACATCATTACAGAGGTCGTTCGGGATTTCAGCTGGGAAGTCTCTGAAGGTCAGGATGTGCATCCTCAGCTAGGGGAAGTGTGTAACCCACACACCTTCTGGGTCTGGTGATGTTTCCCATCTAGTGGCACCAAGACCACTTAGAGAGAGAGAGAGAGAGATAAAATGAGTCTGCTCTAGAGCCTTAGCTAACAGACAGTTGGGTTTTAGCTCATGCTGTACAGGCTCATGCACTAAGCTCCAGAGGTCCCTGGTTTGATCCCACCCACCAACGACTGGGGCCTGCCAGCGTTACAGAGGCAGCTGCCACCCCAAGAGGGAGAGACCTGCCATGCCACGCCCGGCCGTGAAGAGGTGCCAAGCAGTGAGTTGATATCCTTCAGAGCCTCCTGTGATAAACTGCTAGCTTTGGACAATAGCAGGGTGGTAGGAAGTGTCACACTCTTGTGTTGCCCTCAGTGTGGCCTCGTCAGAGCCCAGTGGGAGGTCCTGGACTTCCCCATCATCCGCTGCACCCTTCCTCCTCCCCCACCCCCTGCATGTCGAAGGGGCGAAATCCCGATCACGAGGCAACATCCCCACAAGCGAAGACCATCACAAAGCATCTGTCTTTGAAAGTTTGCAGATGATGCGGGGGCAGAAAGGGGAGAGAGGATGAGGGTGGCTCTTGGGGAGGGGGGAGGGTAGGAGACATATGGGAATCTCTTATTTACCGCCATCAACCCAATGATCAGACCATTGATGCCTAGAACATTCCCTGACGTTTTGTAATTGATTGGATCTAGATTTTAAAACGCTTACCACATTTACAGATGGAGAAATGTCAGCGAGTTAAGTGGAAAGCCATTGCAAGCTCAGCTAATTTTGCAATGTGGCTTATGCCCCATCTAACAATCTCCTTAAACAATAGTTCCCAATTCTCATTCACATTGTTCTGGTTAATGTTTTTCTCCCAAACACTTTCAATAATCATTTTGGTCAGCTTTGGAAAGTTAGCCCTTTCAGTGCACCAAACATAAATATTGCCTGGTTGGGACTGCCCTCTATTGGTCATAAGAACAGCCATACTGGATCAGACTCATGGTCTGTCCAGCTCAGAATCCTATCCTCCCACAGTGGCCAACGCCAGATGCCCCAGAGGGACTCAACAGAACAGGTAATCATCAAGCGATCCATCCCCTTTTGCCCATTCCCAGCTTCCAGCAAACACAGGCTAGGGACACTTCAAGAGCATGGTTTTGTATCCCTGCCCTAGGTTTCCCTAAGTTGACTGTGTGTTGTGTGAAGAAATACTTCCTTTTGTTTGTTTTAAACCTGCTGCCTATTCATTCCATTTGGTGACCCCTAGTTCTTGTGTTATGAGACGGAGTAAATAACACTTCCTTATTTACTTTCTCCACACCAGTCACCATTTTACAGACCTCTATCCTATCCCCCCTCAGTCATCTTTTTCCAAGCTGAAAACTCCCCCCAGTCTTATTAATTTCACCTCATACAGAAACTGTTCCGTACCCCTAAATCATTTTGGTTCCCCTTTTCTGTACCTTTTCCAATTGCAATATATCTTTTTCAGATGGGGAGACCAGCTCCAGTATTCAAGGTGTGGGCATACCATGGATTTATAGAGAGCAATATTACATTTCCGTCTTATTATCTATTCCTTTCCTAATGATTTCCCAACATTGTGTTCGCTTTTTTGACTGCTGATGTACATTGACTGGATGTTTTCAGAGAACTATCCATAATGACTCCAAGATCTCTTTCTTAAGTTGTAAGAGCTAATTTAGACCCCATCATTTTAGATGTAGAGCTGGGATCATGTTTTTCAATGTGCATTACTTTGCATTTATCAACATTGAATTTCATCTGCCATTTTGTTGCCCAGTCACCCAGTTTGGTGAGATCCCTTTGTCACACTTCGCAGTCTCTTTTGGACTTAACTAACTTGAGCTGGTTTGTATCATCTGCAAATGTTGCCACCTCACTGTTTACCTCTTTTTCCAGATCACTTAGGAGTATGTTGAACGGTACTGGTCCCAGTACAGACCCCTTGGGAGGGGCGGAGGGGGGACGACACTACTATTTACCTCTCTCCATTCTGAAAACTGACCGTTTAGTCAGACCCTTTCTTTCTTGCCTTTCAACCAGTTACCTATCCCAGAGAGGACCTTCCATCTTATCCCATTTTGCTTCAGAGCTTTGGTGAGGGACCTTGTCAAAGGCTTTCTGAAAATCTAAGTACACTGTATCCACTGGATCACCTTTATCCACATGCTTGTTGACCCCCTCAAAGAATTCTAGTAGATTCGTGAGGCATGATTTCCCTTTACAAAAACCATGTTCACTCTTCCCCAACAAATAGTGTTTATCTATGTGTCTAATAATTCTGCTCTTTACTATAATTTCACCCAATTTGCCTGGTGCTGAAGTTAGCCTTAGTGGTTAAGTGTTTTGTGCTGTGACTGTAGAGGAGTTAATTGCCCAATTCACCTTGAATGTGTTAATTCCTTTGGGTTCCACCCTTGTATTGAGCTGTGACACTGAGTACCTCTCAGGGCTCATGTTTGGGGAAATAGGAGGCTTAGGGCAGGGCTACACTGGAAGCTTCAAAGGGCTGCCGCAGGAGCACTCCCCTCGGCACCGCTTTGAAGTGTGCATGTGGTCGCCCACGAGCGCTAGGAGAGAGCTCTCCAAGTGCTCCTGGTAATCCACCTCCACGAGGGGATTAGCTCCCAGCGCTCGCAGCCTGTCTACTCTAGCGCTTTAAAGCTCTCTGACTTGCTGCACTCAGGGGGGAGTGATTTTTCACACCGCTGAGCCAGCAGGTTAGAGAGCTATAAAATGTAAGTGTAGCCAAGCCCTTATATTCTCTCTCAGCTGGAAGAGAGAGAACTTCTGACTTCTGAAGCATAGGTGCTGACTTTTGGTTTTGCTGGTGGGTGCTCTTCTGAGGACCTGCCCCTACTCTGCCCCCCCCAAGACTGCCCCTGCTCTGCTCCCCCCCATGCCCGACCCGGTCCAGCTGCCCAGCGGGGGCTGGTACTCTCAGCCTCTCTGTGCTGCAGGGGGGTGTTTTTGGAGATGCCTCTGAACCCCCTGCCAGATGCAGAGAGCTGGGTAGCCGGTGGCCTCCCTGTAGATGGCCGCCCACGCCAGCAGCCAGGTGCCGGCTCACAGCACAGCCAACTGGAGAGGGGTTTCAGTCCCCCCAAGCCACCCCTACCCCTACCCCCACCCGAGTAGAACCCCTCTTCTTTGAAATATACTTACTGGCTGCTGCTGCTGCCTTTAGTTGGGTGAGGTCAAAGCCAGGCTGGGAGCTGCAGAGCCACACAAAACATGCCTGCCCACAAGAAGCAGGTAGGAGGAGGAGGTGGGACAGCACCAGTGCTGGGTGGTGGGATCAGTCAGCCCCTGCCACAGGAGCAGGGTCCCGATTGCCGAAACAGCTGATTGGCTGGCGGCCAAAACAGCTGATCAGCCTGGCCAGAAATAGCTGTTTTGGCCATGCTGCTGGAAACAGCTGATCAGTGCACAGCCGGAAACAGCTGGTCAGTGGCTCCCAGCCCTGCCAAAACAGCTGATCTCCCCCCACCCCTACAGCCCCGCTGAAACAGCTGATGGAGCCCATGGGCCCCCAGGCCCCATAAACAGCTGATTGGTGCCGGTGGGTGTTGAGCACCCATGGAGTCGGTGCCTATGTTCTGAAGTTTATTCTTTCAGCAATTCATTTACATTTAAAAATCAGATATTCAATTTACTGCATTTGTGAAAATCAAGCTAGCTGAAATAATGTATCTTCTGGGATGTGCAGAAAGAAACCATGCATCTGAAGTGGCAGTCATCCTGAAGAATACATAAGTGCGCTGTTATGAATGTCATAATTACAGTTCAGACAGCATGACAGAAAATATATGCAAGCTTGTTCACATTGTGAAGCTTTCTCATGTTGCTTTGTAGATAAAGTTGTCCCCTTTTGGTCTGAACAGGCTAGTTTTGTTGGGAATGGAGCAATGTCCTGAGGGGATAAATGTTAAGTCTCTACCTGAGTTTCAGATTGTGTTTCTGACTGTGATTCAGGAGATGCTGGGGCCATCCAGGCACTAACCTGGGCAGTGGATCTGTGACCTTCCTGGATGGCAAAGGCCAGTGGGGAAATACCTGGTTGGCTGTTGAATTAGAGTGTGATGTTTGGCAGAAGGAAGAAGTGGCTGCTTTCGAGGAGCTATTTTAAGGGCCTGTTCAGGAAACTCGCTCTTGACATTGATAGTCCTGCCAATTATTGACCTGTTTCCAACTTTCCTTTTCTGGGGTTGGAGAGGTGGTTGAGAAGTTGTGGCAGGTCAATCCAAGAGTTATCTGGATCCTCAGATCGCCTGGATTCTAGTCAATCTGTTTCCATCCCTGGATATAGCACAGGAGGAACCCTTCGATGATGCAAATCAATGATTTCCTTCTGGAAAGGGATGAAGTGGCCGCGCAATGATCCTCTTATCTGCTTTTGATTTCACTGAGCACACAGTTTTGCCGATGCACTAGTAATCCCTAACATGAATTAATGGAGTTGCTTCTGCATAGTTCCATCCCCTTCTTTGTGAGAGATCCTAGACAATTGTTTTGGTCAATTGCTCTTTTGTCTGGAAGGCTGTCTCATGTGGGAACAACGAGGAGTCCTCGAGGCACCGTAGAGACTTAGGGCTTGTCTACACTGGCAATTAACAGCGCTGCAACTTTCTGGCTCAGGGGTGTGAACCCCTCCCCCGAGCACAGCAAGTTGCAGCGCTGTAAAGCGCCAGTGTAAACGGTGCCCCAGCGCTGGGAGCTGTGCCCCTCATTGAGCTGCGCCGCGACCACACAAGGCATGTTAAGGCTTGCGTGTGATGATAATGGGTAGGGCTCATTTTGGGTTTTATGTCTAATGTTTCTAAAGCTCATGCTTCAGGGTTTCAGCCAGCCACTGGCAGGGATCAGGAAGGGGCTTTTCCCACCAGTGTATTTTGGGATTCTTTTTTGTCTCCTTCCTCTGAAGCATCAGAGTTGATCATGGCTGGAGATGGGATATTGAGTGGGGTGGACCAGGGCTCTGAGGTGGCACTGAGCAGTCTCTCTCTCAGGTGCTTGGCTGGCTGTTTCTTGTTCACATGCTCAGGGTCTAACTGATCACCATGTGTGGAGTTGTGAAGGAATTTTCCCCCAGGTCAGACTGGCAGCGAGTTTGAGGGTTTCTGCCTTCCTCTGTAGCGTGTGGGTATGGGTCACTTGCCACGATTATCTGGGTAGATCTCACTTAATTATTTCCCTGCCATTGCAGGGGCCTCAGTCACTGACGCACCTCGCCTGTGGCATATAATAGTCTAGTCTCCTGTGGGCTGTAGTGCTTTCGGTTGTTGTGTTTAGTGAGCGAGTGCTGGGTGGTGTTGGTGGTTTGTGATATGCAGGAGGTCAGACTAGATGATCTAGTGGTCTCTTCTGATCTTAAACTCTATGCAGATGACACCAAGCTTCATGTCTCTGTGCCAGTTTAATCCATCTGGTGCAGGAGAGTGACTAATCTAGTGTCTGACTAGGACTAGCTGACACAGTCTCAATCCAGATAAGGATGAAGTGAAATCAGTAGGGTGGAGAAGCACCCAGGAAAGTGCGTGATGATTATTTTAGCAACCCTGACTGAGGGTGTGCACCTGGTGCTTTTTATCCAGCTTCACAGTGTGGAGATCTTGCTATATCTTAGTAAGCTCCTAGATGTTCAGTTGGTAGCTGTGGTCAAGAGAGTATGAACTTTTCTTTCAGTTCTGGACTTTGCCACAGTCATCCAAAGCTATGTTCCTTCAGAACCAAATTTCTGTTATGCATTCTGCATGGGGCTATATATCTGCTAACTACATCTAGTGCGAAATGCAACTGCCTGCTTGTTTCTTAAGTGATGTATCATGCTGCCCTGCTGTTCTCTGATCTGCACTGGGTGTCAATAAGATTCTGTGTGGAATTCAATGTGTGCATTTCCATCTATGGATAATCACTTCAAAGAAGTGGAAATAAAGACATGAATTAAATAAAGCAGTGTGAGATTTTTTTTTTTTTGTTACTTCAGAGAAATGTGAACAGGAACTAAAGAATTCACTAAAAGAAAAGGAGTACTTGTGGCACCTTAGAGACTAACCAATTTATTTGAGCATGAGCTTTCGTGAGCTACAGCTCACTTCATCAGATGTTTACCGTGGAAACTGCAGCAGACTTTATATACACACAGAGAATATGAAACAATACCTCCTCCCACCCCACTGTCCTGCTGGTAATAGCTTATCTAAAGTGATCAACAGGTGGGCCATTTCCAGCACAAACCCAGGTTTTCTCACCCTCCACCCCCCCACACAAATTCACTCTCCTGCTGGTGCTAGCCCATCCAAAGTGACAACTCTTTACATAGTCAAGTCGGGCTATTTCCTACCTGGATCTATGCAGGAAATAGCCCGACTTGACTATGTAAAGAGTTGTCACTTTGGATGGGCTAGCACCAGCAGGAGAGTGAATTTGTGTGGGGGGGTGGAGGGTGAGAAAACCTGGGTTTGTGCTGGAAATGGCCCACCTGTTGATCACTTTAGATAAGCTATTACCAGCAGGACAGTGGGGTGGGAGGAGGTATTGTTTCATATTCTCTGTGTGTATATAAAGTCTGCTGCAGTTTCCACGGTAAACATCTGATGAAGTGAGCTGTAGCTCACGAAAGCTCATGCTCAAATAAATTGGTTAGTCTCTAAGGTGCCACAAGTACTCCTTTTCTTTTTGCGAATACAGACTAACACGGCTGTTCCTCTGAAAAGAATTCACTGTTATTTTATTAACTTCTTTAATTTTCTATTCTCTTTCCAGTTGGAATTGCAGTGGATCTGATTCATGTTAAGTTCTGTTTGTTTGATTAGTCTTTCGTCATTTTATTTACAAGAGCCCTAGGCAACCACAAACAGCAAAGTTGATTTTTGAATAGTTTGTTTAGTAATAACTTGAAAATTCCTCATGTGAGCTGGAAAAAATACCATTCAGCTCTGCTTATTAATGATCCTGCAGGGTTGCTCACATTATTTTGCTTCGGAGGATAGGATTAAAATCAAAATGATCTGGACAAACTGGAGAAATCCAAAGTACTCCATTTAGGAAGGAACAATCAGTTGCACACATATAAAACGGGAAATGACTTCTAGGAAGGAGTGCTGCAGAAAGGGATCTGGGGGTCATAGTGGACCACAAGCTAAATATGAGTCAACAGTGTAACGCTGTTGAAAAAAAAGCGAACATCATTCTGGGAAGTATTAGCAGGAGTGTTGTAAGCAAGACACGAGAAGTAATTCTTCTGCTCTACTCCGCTCTGATTACGCCTCAACTGGAATATTGTGTCCAGTTCTTGGTGCCACATTTCAGGAAGGATGTGGACAAAACAGAAAGAGTCCAGAGAAGAGCAATAAAAATGATAAAGGTCTAGAAAACATGACCTATGAGGGAAGATTGAAAAAATTGGGTTTGTTTAGTCTGGAAAAGAGAAGACTGAGAGGGGACATGATAACAGTTTTCAAGTATGTAAAAGATTGTTACAAGGAGGAGGAAGAAAAATTGTTTTTCTTAAACTCTGAGGATAAGGAGTAATAGGCTAAAATTGCAGCAAGGGAAGTTTTGGTTGTACATTAGGAAAAACTTCCTAACTGTCAGGGTGGTCAAGCACTGGAATAAATTGCCTAGGGAGATTGTGGAGTCTCCATCATTGGGGATTTTTAAGAGCAGGTTAGACAAACACCTGTCAGGGATAGTCTAGATAATTAGTCCTGCCACGAGTGCAGCGGACTGGACTAGATAACCTCTCAAGGTCCCTTTCAGTTCTATGATTCTATGATTTTTGGTCCCTTTAAATTTGTTCTGACAGGGAAAGTGCCACTTGCTGAATCACCAGCACAGGACTAACTGTTGTGGGACTGTGTTTCCCTGGGAAGTTCCCCATGCAGCTGAATCATGACTGTAAACTCACCCAACGGCGGGACTGCAATGCTCATTAATAAAGACACTGGATTTATGGCTCACTACAACAAACTAACCCACTAAACCTCTTTTGTGCTTCCACTATAGAGGTTTCAGAGGAACAGCCGTGTTAGTCTGTATTCGCAAAAAGAAAAGGAGTACTTGTGGCACCTTAGAGACTAACCAATTTATTTGAGCATGAGCTTTCGTGAGCCACAGCTCACTTCATCAGATGTTTACCGTGGAAACTGCAGCAGACTTTATATACACACAGAAATCATGAAACAATACCTTCTCCCACCCCACTGTCCTGCTGGTAATAGCTTATCTAAAGTGATCAACAGGTGGGCCATTTCCAGCACAAATCCAGGTTTTCTCACCCTCCACCCCCCCACACAAATTCACTCTCCTGCTGGTGCTAGCCCATCCAAAGTGACAACTCTTTACATAATCAAGTCGGGCTATTTCCTGCATAGATCAAGGTTTTCTCACATCCCCCCCACCCCCATACACACACAAACTCACTCTCCTGCTGGTAATAGCTCATCTAAACTGACCACTCTCCAGGTTTAAATCCAAGTTAAACCAGAACATCTGGGGGGGGGGGGGGTAGGAAAAAACAAGAGGAAACAGGCTACCTTGCATAATGACTTAGCCACTCCCAGTCTCTATTTAAGCCTAAATTAATAGTATCCAATTTGCAAATGAATTCCAATTCAGCAGTTTCTCGCTGGAGTCTGGATTTGAAGTTTTTTTGTTTTAAGATAGCGACCTTCATGTCTGTGATTGCGTGACCAGAGAGATTGAAGTGTTCTCCGACTGGTTTATGAATGTTATAATTCTTGACATCTGATTTGTGTCCATTTATTCTTTTACGTAGAGACTGTCCAGTTTGACCAATGTACATGGCAGAGGGGCATTGCTGGCACATGATGGCATATATCACATTGGTGGATGTGCAGGTGAACGAGCCTCTGATAGTGTGGCTGATGTTATTAGGCCCTGTGATGGTGTCCCCTGAATAGATATGTGGGCACAATTGGCAACGGGCTTTGTTGCAAGGATAAGTTCCTGGGTTAGTGGTTCTGTTGTGTGGTATGTGGTTGTTGGTGAGTATTTGCTTCAGGTTGCGGGGCTGTCTGTAGGCAAGGACTGGCCTGTCTCCCAAGACTTGTGAGAGTGTTGGGTCATCCTTTAGGATAGGTTGTAGATCCTTAATAATGCGTTGGAGGGGTTTTAGTTGGGGGCTGAAGGTGACCGCTAGTGGCGTTCTGTTATTTTCTTTGTTAGGCCTGTCCTGTAGTAGGTAACTTCTGGGAACTCTTCTGGCTCTATCAATCTGTTTCTTTACTTCTGCAGGTGGGTATTGTAGTTGTAAGAAAGCTTGACAGAGATCTTGTAGGTGTTTGTCTCTGTCTGAGGGGTTGGAGCAAATGCGGTTGTATCGCAGAGCTTGGCTGTAGACGATGGATCGTGTGGTGTGGTCAGGGTGAAAGCTGGAGGCATGCAGGTAGGAATAGCGGTCAGTAGGTTTCCGGTATAGGGTGGTGTTTATGTGGCCATTGTTTATTAGCACTGTAGTGTCCAGGAAGTGGATCTCTGCTGACTGCTCGGCAGCTCTCCAACACGAGTTTCTACAAGCCATTACCCTATGATCCCACTGAGAGTTACCAAAAGCAACTACAGCATTTGCTCAAGAAACTTCCTGAAAAAGCACAAGATCAAATCCGCACAGACACACCCCTGGAACCCCGACCTGGGATATTCTATCTACTACCCAAGATCCATAAACCTGGAAATCCTGGGCGCCCCATCATCTCAGGCATTGGCACCCTGACAGCAGGATTGTCTGGCTATGTAGACTCCCTCCTCAGGCCCTACGCTACCAGCACTCCCAGCTACCTTCGAGACACCACTGACTTCCTGAGGAAACTTCAATCCATCGGTGATCTTCCTGATAACACCATCCTGGCTACTATGGATGTAGAAGCCCTCTACACCAACATTCCACACAAAGATGGACTACAGGCCGTCAAGAACACTATCCCCGATAATGTCACGGCTAACCTGGTGGCTGAACTTTGTGACTTTGTCCTTACCCATAACTATTTCACATTTGGGGACAATGTATACCTTCAGATCAGCGGCACTGCTATGGGTACCCGCATGGCCCCACAGTATGCCAACATTTTTATGGCTGATTTAGAACAACGCTTCCTCAGCTCTCGTCCCCTAAAGCCCCTACTCTACTTGCGCTATATTGATGACAGCTTCATCATCTGGACCCATGGAAAAGAAGCCCTTGAGGAATTCCACCATGATTTCAACAATTTCCATCCCACCACCAACCTCAGCCTGGTCCAGTCCACACAAGAGATCCACTTCCTGGACACTACAGTGCTAATAAACAATGGCCACATAAACACCACCCTATACCGGAAACCTACTGACCGCTATTCCTACCTGCATGCCTCCAGCTTTCACCCTGACCACACCACACGATCCATCGTCTACAGCCAAGCTCTGCGATACAACCGCATTTGCTCCAACCCCTCAGACAGAGACAAACACCTACAAGATCTCTGTCAAGCTTTCTTACAACTACAATACCCACCTGCAGAAGTAAAGAAACAGATTGATAGAGCCAGAAGAGTTCCCAGAAGTTACCTACTACAGGACAGGCCTAACAAAGAAAATAACAGAACGCCACTAGCGGTCACCTTCAGCCCCCAACTAAAACCCCTCCAACGCATTATTAAGGATCTACAACCTATCCTAAAGGATGACCCAACACTCTCACAAGTCTTGGGAGACAGGCCAGTCCTTGCCTACAGACAGCCCCGCAACCTGAAGCAAATACTCACCAACAACCACATACCACACAACAGAACCACTAACCCAGGAACTTATCCTTGCAACAAAGCCCGTTGCCAATTGTGCCCACATATCTATTCAGGGGACACCATCACAGGGCCTAATAACATCAGCCACACTATCAGAGGCTCGTTCACCTGCACATCCACCAATGTGATATATGCCATCATGTGCCAGCAATGCCCCTCTGCCATGTACATTGGTCAAACTGGACAGTCTCTACGTAAAAGAATAAATGGACACAAATCAGATGTCAAGAATTATAACATTCATAAACCAGTCGGAGAACACTTCAATCTCTCTGGTCACGCAATCACAGACATGAAGGTCGCTATCTTAAAACAAAAAAACTTCAAATCCAGACTCCAGCGAGAAACTGCTGAATTGGAATTCATTTGCAAATTGGATACTATTAATTTAGGCTTAAATAGAGACTGGGAGTGGCTAAGTCATTATGCAAGGTAGCCTGTTTCCTCTTGTTTTTTCCTAACCCCCCCCCCCCCCAGATGTTCTGGTTTAACTTGGATTTAAACCTGGAGAGTGGTCAGTTTAGATGAGCTATTACCAGCAGGAGAGTGAGTTTGTGTGTGTATGGGGGTGGGGGGGATGTGAGAAAACCTTGATCTATGCAGGAAATAGCCCGACTTGATTATGTAAAGAGTTGTCACTTTGGATGGGCTAGCACCAGCAGGAGAGTGAATTTGTGTGGGGGGGTGGAGGGTGAGAAAACCTGGATTTGTGCTGGAAATGGCCCACCTGTTGATCACTTTAGATAAGCTATTACCAGCAGGACAGTGGGGTGGGAGAAGGTATTGTTTCATGATTTCTGTGTGTATATAAAGTCTGCTGCAGTTTCCACGGTAAACATCTGATGAAGTGAGCTGTGGCTCACGAAAGCTCATGCTCAAATAAATTGGTTAGTCTCTAAGGTGCCACAAGTACTCCTTTTCTTTTCACTATAGAGGTGTTAACTGCCCAATTCACCTTGAATGGTCTCTTGCAACATGTGTTAATTCCTTATCTGTTCCACCCTTGTTTTGAGCTGTGACACTGAGTACCCCTCAGGGCTCATGTATGGGGAGAGAGGAGGGTTGTATTCTCGCTCAGCTGGAAGAGAGAGAATTTCTGACTTCTGAAGCTTATTCTTTCAGCAATTCATTTTTAAAAATAAGATATTCAATTTACTGCTATTGTGAAAATCAAGCTAGCTGAAATAATGTATATTCTTGGATGTGCAGAAAGAAACCATAAATTTCACGAAAGCTTATGCTCAAATAAATTGGTTAGTCTCTAAGGTGCCACAAGTACTCATTTTCTTTTTTCATAAATTTGCAGTGGCAGTCATCCTGAAGAATACATAACTGTGCTGTTTACAAATGGCATAATTACAGTTCAGGCAGCATGACAGAAAAGATATGCAAACTTGTTCACATTGTGAAGCTTTCTCATGTTGCTCTGTGGATAAAGTTGGTCCCTTTTGGAGTGAACAGGCTAGTTTTGTTGGGAATGGAACAATGTCCTGAGGGGATAAATGTTAAGTCTCTGCTTGATTACCCGCCGCCCATGTTCTGAATAGATGCAACCCATTTCAGAATGCTGCTTCAATGGTTTCTTGGAATTTTAAAATTCCAGGTTACTTTAGCTGGACATACAACAGCTTCTTTTCATTTCAAGCATTAGGTCATATTTGCACTCGGTAGGCAGATAGCTTTTTCCAAGATATAGGGGTCTTCTCTCTCCTCCATCAGTATGGGTAAAATCTATTGATGATAATGACAGTAATATGTGTACATTTTAATGCATGTGTGGGCTGCCATGTCAGAGTAGTGGGTCCCCAGTACTGAACTTTATCATGGGCCGCTCTTCAAAACTCTACTTGGATATCTGAGAAATAAGAGTCACAGAAAAGCTACTCTGTATAGCATGTTCCTCCTCCCACGGGGGCTAAGTTCCACATTACATGAATGAATAAAGTTTTGTTAATGCAACTCAGAATACTTAGCATTAAGTAATCTCTCATGAGGGGGAGCCCAGAGCTCATCTGTGGCCCAGTAGTCAAATGGTAGCAAGGTACATCTGCTGGCTGTACTGGAGGAGGCCACGTGAGCACAAAGAGAGAGAGTCCTTAAGTCATCTGGCTAAGGTTCCATGAGGTAGGGAGAAGGTGTAAGGCTCCACTTTCCTAGTCTCGACAGCTTTTTTTCTAGCTTCATACCACAACTCTACTGATCCCAAAGAGCATGGGAAGAATATGAATGAATAACCACCCTTTTAATCCTGATGAAATTCTTAACTGCTGTTATCCTCTACATGTTACAGGGGAGGAAAACATGGAGACACTCTCCACCTAATATCCAGATATGGGGGTCCTGCCTCACCTAGGAACTATTACCTCATGAGTAAATAGTTGCAGAGGGGCTATTGGGCGTTACCTTGAGGGGAGTCTTCCATGGATTTCCCATCATTTCACTCACCTTCAGGTATTGGAGGAGAACTGCGGGAAACTCACAGACTGTACCGTAAAGGGCTGTGTAACTGTTGTGTATTAACACTAAGCCTAAGTACCCAGGATCACTTTATATTATTATTTTTTATTACAAATATTTGCACTGTAAGAATGATAAAAGAAATAGTATTTTTTTAATCCACCTCATATAAGTACTGTAGTGCAATCTCTTTATCGTAAAAATGCAATTTACAAATGTAGATTTTTTTTGTTACGTAACTACACTCAAACAAAACAATGCAAAACTTTAGTGCCTACAAGTCCACCCAGTCCTACTGCTTGTTCAGCCAATTGCTAAGACAAACAAGTTTGTTTACATGCATAGGAGATGCTGCTGCCTCCTTCTTATTTACAATGTCACCTGAAAGTGAGAACAGGCGTTTGCATGGCACTTTTGTAGCCAGCATTGCAAGGTATTTATGTGCCAGATATGCTAAACATTCATATGCCCCTTCATGCTTCTGCCACCATTCCCAAGGATATGCTTCCATGCTGATGATGCTTGTTAAAAAATATTGTGTTAATTAAATTTGTGACTGAACTCTTGTGGGGAGGATTGTATGTCTCTGGCTGTTTTACCCACATTCTGCCATATATTTCATGTTATAGCAGTCTTGGATGATGACTCAGCACACGTTGTTCATTTTAAGAACACTTTCGCTGCAGATTGACAAAACGCAAAGAAGGTACCAATGTGAGATTTCTAAAGATAGCTACAGCACTCAACCCAAGGTTTAAGAATCTGAAGTGCCTTCCAGAATCTGAGAGGGATGAGGTGTGGAGCATGCTTTCTGAAGTCTTAAAAGAGCAACACTCTGATGCAGAAACTACAGAACCTGAACCACCAAAAGAGAAAATCAACCTTCTGCTGGTGGCATCTGACTCAGATGATGAAAATGAACATGCATTGATCCGCACTGCTTTGGATTGTTATCGAGCAGAACCTGTCCGCAGCATGGACGCATGTCCTCTGGAATGGTGGTTGAAGCATGAGGGGACATACCAATCTTTAGCGCATGTCTGGCATGTAAATATCTAGAGACTGAGAAGGGGTTAATTAAGCAGATAGGCCACACCTGAGGAGAATTAGGTGGCCTAAGTAACCTCAGATTGATGATGGAGCCCAGCTAAGAAGGAACAGGTAGGAAAGGCTGAAAGTTGACAGCAGAAAGGTGTTGCAGTGAGGGAGCCTGCAGCCACTGTCTGGGGAATAGAGAGGTAAAGGAGGAAACCCAGAAGTAGAGTAGAAACCCTGGGGATCCAAGCCCTGAGGGAAGGATTTACCCAGAAGGGTGGTGGAGTTGCCAACTTTCTAATCACACAAAACCAAACACCTTAACCCCATCCCTTCCCTGACTTCCCACCCCCCCTCCCCACACTCCCTTCGTTCCCCCATTCATTCGCTTTCCTGGACCTTCACTCAGTTTCACTGGGCTGAAGCAGGGGGTTGGGGTGTGGAAGGGGGTGAGGGCTCTAACTGGGGATGCAGGCTCTGGGGTGGGGCCAGAAATGAGGGGTTCAGAATGCAGGAGGGCTCTGGGCTGGGGCAGGGAGTTGGGGTGTGGGAGGTGGTGAGGGCTCTGGCTGGGGATGCGGGCTCTGGGGTGGGGCTGGGAATGAGGGGTTTTGGGTGCAGGAGGGGGCTCCAAGGTGGGGGTGGGGGCTGAGGCCAAGGGATTCGGCATGCGGGAGGGGCCTTTGGATTGGGGCAGGGGTGTGGGAGAGGGTGAGGGCTCTGGCTGGGGTGTGCAGGCTCTGGGGTGGGGCTGGGGATGGGGGGTTTGGGGTGCAGGAGGCGGGTTCAGGCTGGGGGGGGTGGGGCTGAGGGATTCAGAGTGCAGGAGGGGGCTGCAGGTTGAGGCAGGGGGTTGGGGTGCAGGCTGGGGTATGAGCTCTGGGATGGGGGTCCAGGCTCTGGGGTGGGGCCGGGGATGAGGGGGTTGGGGTTCAGGAAGGGGCTCTGGGTTTGTGGGGGGATCGGGATGGAGTTGGGGTGTGGGCTTACCTTGGGTGGCTCCCGGTCAGTGGTGCAACGGAGCTAAAGCAGGCTCCTTGCCTGTCCTGGCACCGTGCTGTACCCCGGAAGTGGCCAGCAGGTCCAGCTCCTAAGTCGGGGGGCCAGGAGGCTCGGCGCACTGCTCTCACCTGCAGGCACTGCCCCCCTCCACGTCCAGCGGCCAATGGGAGTTCAGAGGTGGTGCTCAGGGCGGGGGCAGCATGCGGAGCCTCCTGGCCCCCCTGCCTAAGAGCTGCACCTGCTGGCCACTTCTCGGGCACCGCATGGTGCCAGCCAGGATAGATAGGGACTAGCCTGCCTTAGCCCTGCAGCGCCGCCGACCAGCCTTTTAACAGCCCCGTCAGCGGTGCTGACTGCAGCTGCCAGGATCCCTTTTCGACCGTGCGTTCCGGCTGAAAACTGGACACCTAGCAACCCTAGGTGGAACAGAAGCCGCAGAGAGACAGAGTAGGAAAAGGCCCAGGGAAATGGCCTTGGGGACGTTGCAGACTTGACTGCTAATTAGAGAATTCCTGAGCTGGAACCCAGAGTTAGAGGGTGGGCCTGGGTTCCTCTACCAGCCACCGGGGAAGGCAAAATAGTCAGGGCAGTGAGGGAGAAGCCTGCCATTTTTGATGAAGAGACTTTGATAACCCCAGGTGGAGAAAACATAGTAGAATCATAGAGTATCAGGGTTGGAGGAGACCTCAGGAGGTTATCTAGTCTAACCCCCTGCTCTAAGCAGGACCAACCTAAGTTCCCTGTAAACTGTGCAGCTGCGCAATAGTCTATTTAGCACCACACAAGTGCTTTGGGAACCTATCCAGGGACCTGTCACGGCCGGTGGAAGGGTGCCTCTCCTCCAGATCCAACTCACCCCGCGGCCTGGACCTGCTGTGGCTGGAGCAGCCTGGACCCAGCTGCAGCTGGATTGGGCCCAGGCGCAGCCCCAGGTGCAGCCGGGGCAGCGAGGCTGGAGCAGCATGGACCCAGCTGCGGCCAGATCAGCCCTAGGTGCAGCTGGGGTGGTGCAGCCTGGGCTGGACCGACCCCAGAGTGGCCTGGACCCAGCTTCAGCTGGGGCAGCGCGGCCCAGGCCACCGCAGGCACAGCCAGAGCAGCCCATCCCCAGGCGTGGCCCGGCCACAGACGCTGCCCGGGAGGCCCTCCCCAGGCCTGGAGCTGCTGGGACCAGAGGAGGGGTGCCTATCCTGCAGCTCAAGCCCCACAGCTCCCGTGGCAGGGGACAGGCACCTCTCCCCCACCAGCCCAGGTGCTGCTGCGGGGAAAGAGCGCTGGGGGGAGTCCTCTCTGCCTGCAGTATCCCCGGAACACCCTCCTGCACCCCAAACTGCTCATTCCTGGCCCCACCCCAGAGCCCACACCTCCAGCTGGAACCTTCACACCCCGGCACCCCAACCCTCCGCCCCAGCCCTGAGCCCCCTCCCACAAGAACCCCTTGGCTCCACCCCCACCACATGAATTTTGGTATGTGCACCAATATGAAGGTGATGTGTCACACATCACCTCCATACTGGTGCACATAACAAAATGCATTCCGCACATGGGTAGCAAAAATTGGAGGGAACACTGGGACCAACCCCAACTAAATCATCCCATCCAGGGCTTTGTCAAGCTGGGCCTTAAAAACCTCTAAGGATGGAGATTCCACCACCTCCCTAGGTGACCCCTTCCAGTGCTTCACCACCCTCCTAGTGAAATAGTGTTTCCTAATATCCAACCTAGACCTCCCCCACTGCAACTTGAAACCATTGCTCCTTGTTCTGCCATCTGCCACCACTGCGAACAGCCGAGCTCCATCCTCTTTGGAACCCCCCTTCAGGTAGTTGAAGGCTGCTATCAAATCCCCCCTCACTCTTCTCTTCTGCAGATTAAATAAGCCCAGTTCCCTCAGCCTCTCATCATAAGTCATGTGCTCCAGCTCCCTAATCATTTCTCAAAAAGAAAAGGAGTACTTGTGGCACCTTAGAGACTAACCAATTTATTTGAGCATGAGCTTTCGTGAGCTACAGCTCACTTCATCGGATGCACACTGTGGAAACTGCAGCAGACTTTATATACACACAGAGAATATGAAACAATACCTCCTCCTACCCCACTGTCCTGCTGGATTTGTGCTGGAAATGGCCCACCTGTTGATCACTTTAGATAAGCTATTACCAGCAGGACAGTGGGGTAGGAGGAGGTATTGTTTCATATTCTCTGTGTGTATATAAAGTCTGCTGCAGTTTCCACAGTGTGCATCCGATGAAGTGAGCTGTAGCTCACGAAAGCTCATGCTCAAATAAATTGGTTAGTCTCTAAGGTGCCACAAGTACTCCTTTTCTTTTTGCGAATACAGACTAACACGGCTGTTCCTCTGAAACCTGAAGCTTATCTAAAGTGATCATCAGGTTGGGCCATTTCCAGCACAAATCCAGGTTTTCTCACCCTCCACCCCCCCACACAAATTCACTCTCCTGCTGGTGATAGCCCATCCAAAGTGACAACTCTTTACACAATGTGCATGATAATCAAGTTGGGCCATTTCCTGCACAAATCCAGGTTCTCTCACCCCCTCACCCCCCTCCCAAAAACCACACACACAAACTCACTATCCTGCTGGTAACAGCTCATCCAAAGTGACCATTCTCCCTACAATGTGCATGATAATTAAGGTGGGCCATTTCTGTTGCCCTCCGCTGGACTGTCTCCAATTTGTCCACATCCTTTCTGTAGTGGGGGGGGGGGCCCAAAACTGGAGGCAATACTCCAGACGTGGCCTCACCAGTGCCAAATAGAGCGGAATAATCACTTCCCTCGATCTGCTGGCAATGCTCCTACTAATGCAGCCCAATTGGCCATTAACCTTCTTGGCAACAAGGGCACACTGCTGACTCATATCCAGCTTCTCGTCCTCTGTAATCCCCAGGTCCTTTTCTGCAGAACTGCCACTTAGCCAGTCGGTCACCAGCTTGTAGCAGTGCATGGGATTCTTCCGTCCTAAGTGCAGGACTCTGTACTTGTCCTTGTTGAACCTCATCAGATTTCTTTTTGGCCCAATCCTCCAATTTGTCTAGGTCACTCTGGACCCTATCCCTATCCTCCAGCGTATCTATCTCTCTCCCCAGCTTAGTGTCATCCGCAAACTTGCTGAGGGTGCAATCCACACCATCCTCCAGATCATTAATGAAGAAGTTGAACAAAACCAGCCCCAGGACCGACCCTGGGGCACCACACTTGACACTGGCTGCCAACTAGACATGGAGTTGATCCGTACCCGTTGAGCTCGACGATCTAGCCAGGTTTCTATCCACCAGGCCGGAGGGTCAAGCCACGAAGATAGAGCACCCTGAGTTTCAGAGAAAGAGAGGAAGCAGCAGGGAGTACAAAGGAACAACAGAAGGGGGCCGCGGAGGTGCCCTAGTGGAGAGTGAACCCTGTTACACCTGCCTATATGTTTATATGAAGTTTGGCTACACTTTTAAAACAGGTTTCAGAGTAACAGCCGTGTTAGTCTGTATTTGCAAAAAGAAAAGGTGCCACAAGTACTCCTTTACTTTTAAAACAGAAGATTTTGGATGTAATTACACTCATTTCTGGTGCAAATCAGGAGTAACTATTGAATCCAGTGGAGCTGTGCTAATGTATAAATTGTGTAAGTGATGGCAGTGTGAGCCGTCAGCCCCATTTTGCTTACAAATATGTCAGATTCTGGGCATTACTGCCTATTTCTTGCTAGTGCAATGATAACACTGATGTGTAAACATCATTTCAAATAATGTCTGACCCTTGTAGATTCTGCTGGCGTGTACTAAAAGTTTCCTAGCGCACGTTAATGTAGTGCTGTTTCGACAGTACATTAACACACACTATTTATGTTGCAGATTATACGTGAAGAGATTTCACTATTTACTAATTTGCTTCATAGTCAAAATATTTGAATAATTGTTTCTAGGAATATATTTCAGCCTATGGATTTGTTGCAAAACATTTGACATTACTTTGGGCATCATTCATTCTTTGCACTGTGTCACAGTCCTAGAACACATATTTCTGCT
The DNA here is from genome assembly GCF_965140235.1 of Caretta caretta. Classification (NCBI taxonomy): domain Eukaryota; kingdom Metazoa; phylum Chordata; order Testudines; family Cheloniidae; genus Caretta; species Caretta caretta. The sequence continues at coordinate 172,283,012 of NC_134208.1, forward strand.
TCAGCTCCATGACTGGATGACACCCAAACCTACGAAAATCTCTCAAAGTGGCTGTGAAAACACTTCCAAAATGAACACACATTGGCACGAGGGAAAGAGACACTTTCCCTTTCTGTGAACATTCTTACACACTAAACTTTACTCACTCAAAGGTTTCACCAATAAATAAATAAATAAATAAAATTGACTAGTATGGAAGAAAACTTATGGAATTTAACGGAATTAATATTTATGAATCCTGTTTTGCTGTATTCAAGCCAGCGGTACAGGAGGGGGCAGGGTTATAAGAACTAGTCCCAGTCATTGTCTCTCAATGGAAGTTTTGAATGTATCTTTTATGCTTGGTTCCCTACAACTAAGGTGCCACAAGTACTCCTTTTCTTTTTACAACTATAAAGTAGTCACCATTTAATAGTAAACAGTTGTTTCTACAAGTGGGTGAATAGCAATAAAATTATTACAAGTGTGACAGAAGTTTCTGATTGGAATTTTGCTTTAACAGTTTTTGTAGCCCCTTTTTATTTACTTTTTCCAAACATCCATATCAGTGAAGTTTTGTTTATAAGGATATAAGAATATAAGAAAAGAGTGAATTTTGGTCCCATGACCAAGATTCATTTAAGGGAGAACAACGATTTGTTTTGAATAGCTTATAAAGGTTCATTTATCTAGTTGGAACTGAGACAAAAATATGAGCTAATAATATGATCAGCCACCCAACTCTGGTATCAAAACATGAATACTGGAAAGACTACTTAGTGGGGTTGGTCAGGACATGGGCTTTTTTTCCCCCACAGAAAATTTCAATACAAATGTTTTTGGCAAAATTTTCTGTGGAATTGTTTGACTTTTCAGCAAAAAGTTAAAAAAAAAAGTGAAATATTTCTGCTGAAAATAAAATACTTTGACTCAGAAATACTGCCTTGGTTGTAATTTGAGTGTCTCATATGCCCATTCTCCTCTAAATGCTGGGATCCCTTGTTGGACTGTACCTGCTACGTTAAAGAATTCAACACTTTCCATCTTTACAGAGAAAAATGACATCAGAGCTAAGGAGGCCTCAGGGAAGAAGTGAGGAGAAGAACTATGTAATGGGCTGCATATGGCTTTGTATTTATTGGCTGCTCTATGGTGAACATTAAAGGAAAGATAGACTTCTGCATATATCTTAGCTCTTGTCTTTACAATTCTGGTTTTCCTGCAACCTGATTGCAAGAAAGAAAGTCACAATAGGAAATGTGTTTTCAGAAACCTCAGGACATTTAAAATCATTAAGGACCAATCCTGCAAGGTGCTGCTCAGCAAATTGAAAGACCAAGCCATTCCTTTATTTGTGAGGAAACTGTTTAGACAAGAATTCCATAATTTAGTGGAGAGATAATGCCATGTTATTCAGTGATAATGGCCTACTCCTCATGCTGCTTAATAAATGTTAAGGCAAAGCCAACACATTCATTTTCAAAGCAGGATATATTTATGCAATGACACAACAACATATTACAGTCACTTTACTTCCATTACATGAAAATATAGACACAATCGCGTTGTACGGTACAGTGGCTGGTGATCTCTGGCTTAAAAAATAGAAGTGTTCTTCGTGTTTGAGCCAAAACCAAAATGTATTTGTGTAGGTTTTTATGTTCCTGAACTAACTGACCTCTGAGACGGAAACATTTTAACTTAAAACAAAATTACCTTATCAGTAATGAAAAATCCCTACTCCCATCCCCTATCTAACTGACTAGTGGTAGCATGTATTGCACTCCTGGTATTGAGTGAAATTCAGTTTTGTGCAGAAACAGGACTGCTTTTGCTAGGGAAGTGGCTGAATTTCACTGGAAAAATTTGATTGTTTTGGATTTTACCTCAGGATAAAAGCAGTTCTGAAGAATTGACATGAAATTGGGGAGGGAGGACTACTTTAAAGCTTAACTTTGAAGTAGCTCTGCCTTTCATTGTATTTCATTCACCTGTGATATAGACTGCATGTCTTAATACTATACTTCCGGAAACAAAGAGAGAGTGGTTTCCTTGAAGTTGATGTCCCTAGTATTTAGGATTTACAGGCTAATTAGAATATCAGATGCTGATTGGATTTTTAAAAAAATCTTTCCCTGTTATACACACAGGCTTTGTGTTTATCTCAGTTGTTTGCTATTTTCCTCTTGGTCTTAATTTGGTATAAAATACAAAAAAATCCTCTATATTTCATCTTTGATCTTTGAATTTGAAACCATTTAAGTAACAGCTATTCATTAGTTTGAGAATGAATTCATTTGGGTAAAATGCCAGAGTTTAAATATTCTTATTTTTCTGAAACGTATTGAAATTTAAGTGGAAAATAGTACACTTTAATTCATTACATTATAAATTTAACAGGAATGTTAATCACTGGTCTATAATTTTATCCCTTTTAAATCCTTTCCTAATTTTAAACAATATGAAGATAAGAATGCATTGAAAGAACTTTATATTTCAGTTTGTCTTAATGTTTTTATGTAAGCCCTTAATTATTTTGAGATACCTGGGACTTAAATTAGAAATTGGAATATACGGAAACAATTTTACGTAGCTATTTCAGTTTACTTCATTATTTGAAATGGTGTTTACTCATCAATGTTGTCATTGCAATAACATCATATTAAAAGGCATAAACATCAAGTAAGTAGAACAGTTTATTTGTCATTGGAGCTCCATAGTCAGAAGTTCATAAACAGCATTGAGAACTCTCACAATTTTATTGCTACCCTCACAATATTGGATGTTCTTCTTAAAGCCCCAACCCCTGGAGTCTCGTGATTATGTGGGGATATTAATATATATATATTGTAAAAGATTAAATTTCTAGCCTCATTATTATGGAGAAAAGCTTGAATATGTGACTCTCATGCAACCGGAAGGCTCAAAAAGCAGAAGGCAAATATAAAGAATCCATAGAAAGAACCCCAAAGGTTTTCTTTAAAAAAATCATTGTTTTTTGGGGACCTGACCCATTATTGTCTTTCTCCTGTTTTTAGAGTGTCTAATTAGTCATTCTAGTTCAGGCATAGGAAACAGCAGCTCTCATGTAGTGTACTGAGATCAGGACCTATGACTCATGAAATTATACGGTCCACTTTTTCATTTCCAGATGGAAGATGTGAAACAATATGCATTACAGGGCACTTTACTGAAGCAACAGTCCTCCTTTAGAGAACGTTACTGGCTGGCAATGGACTGTGATATTCATGTGAAGCCAGAAACAAAGTCATACATATAATGGTATCAAGTCCATTGAGCTTACAGCAAAGAGAGCTCTTGCTGTGAGAGTAGGCCTACATATTTTTAATAATTTAAAATACTTTATCTTTTGAAGAGTTTTTCCCTAAAGCAGCAAGGTGGCCATCAGCACTTCTGGAAAAAAAAAGTTTAAAATCATACAAAACTAAGTAGCATACTGGAAATCCAGTGTCACCAACTCTCACGATTTCAGCGTGAGTCTCATGATATTAGGTGTTTTTTCTTAAAACCCCAGCTCCTGGAGTCATGTGCAGCTTTAATTAAAACAAATAAAGTTTCTAGCCCTCATGTTTTCAGAGATGAGCTTAAAAATATGGTCCCCTAAAGGCTCACAAACCAAAAGGCAAACACCCACAATGTATTAATTTCTGAGATCCTAATATTGTTCAACTAATATCATCACTTTAGGGCAGCTTGACTCACGATTTTTGGATGGTTCGGGTCGGCTGTCCCGTGAAACCCAACTGATCATCTATCCTGTCAGACTATTCTCCATAGTAGTCAAACAGCAGTTTTGTTTCTTTTCCCTTTGAAGCTTTTATCAGTTTTACCATTGAGGCAGGCCTAAAGGGGCAAGGGCATTCAACTAAAACTGGGTGCAATAGACTAGTTTGTGTAATGATTAGTAGAATATTTTGCTTCAACTACATTTCCACTTTCTGTAGTTCCTTTTTCTGGAAATAATTTTGGATAGTATCTGACTGTATAAAAGCCACATGCATCCTTTCAGATACCATGTCACAATACCCTTTGCATGCCTTCCTTCTTGTGGCTCAGCAAGGCTCTTGCAGAGAATACCAAATTGGGCAGCTAAATGATCCATGTTGCTTTTTAGGATAATGCCACATGTAAATCCCTACACAGAGACAGATGCAACAAAGAGAAGAGATATTTTTCAATGGACTATTGCCATTAATGTATTAGAGTGGGATCAAATCTGCTCATTGTGTTCTCAATCCTAGGCCCTGGCTCAGGCTTCCTTGCAATGCTCAGGCACCATGAAACGAGCTGGAAAGCTGCCATACAGGCACAGCCAATCACAGATGTGGAAAAGCTCTACAAAACTTGTGTCCCCCTCTTCACATAGGGGGTATGTCAGAACAAAGATGACCAGGGACAGAGCACACTGCCCATCTTCAGCCCCTACAGCCATTGGCTGCAGGAAAGAACAGCTTTGGAGCTGCTCTAAGGGCTGTCTACATAATTTGCAAGCATAAAAAAAGAGTAAATTCATTAAGGTCCTAATTCTGCATCCTTATTCATGTTGAGAAGTCTGTCAGTCTATGCAACTTCTCAGTGGTACTCAGTGTACTTCTCAAGGAGAGCCAGCGTAGCAGATCAAGCTTAGTCCTGAGGTGCCATGTAGTGCAGTAGATAAAGCACTAGATTGAAATTCTAGAAACTTGTGTTCTTGTCCCACCACTGACACTGCTTGTGCTAGTCACTTCACCCCTTTGTGCTTCCGTTTTAATTTTCTTCTTTTTCCTTGTATACTTTCTCTGGGGCAGGGACTGGCTCCTACCTGTACGGATACCTGCAGGTACCATTTTAATACAAGTAGTAATGAATGTATAACCTATACTGAAAACAGTTGCCTAGCTCTTCTGTCATCCCTCTGTAAAGAAAATGTCAAAAGAACAGCTAGAAGGAGAAATCTGAAAAATGGGTCTAAAAAGGAACAAAACCAAAAGCTGAACAGCAATTGGAGTCTGTAGATTAGCTGTAGCGTAATTTAGTAACAAATACAACAGTCATCATTTATAGATTAAAGAGAGAAAGTTATTTGTTAGGTGTCCGGAAGATTAATAGATTGTTTTTACATTGTCAGCTCAGCTCTTATTCAATATGTTGCAGTATTGAATGAACATATTACAGTTCCTGAGCACAGCCCTAGAGGGAAAGGACATTGTTAGCACAACGAAAAGGAGTACTTGTGGCACCTTAGAGACTAACCTAATTTATTTGAGTATAAGCTTTCGTGAGCTACAGCTCACTTCATCGGATGCATAAAAGTGGAAAATGCAGTGAGGATGTTTTTATACACACAGACCATGAAAAAATGGGTGCTTATCACTTCAAAAACTTGAAGTGATCTGTAGCTCATTAAAGCTTATGCTCAAATAAATTGGTTAGTCTCTAAGGTGCCACAAGTACTCCTTTTCTTTTTGCGAATACAGACTAACACGGCTGCTACTCTGAAACCTGTCATTGTTAGCACAGTAGCAGGAGCTCATATCTTCTTATCTAAGACACCTTTCATTATTATAGCCTGTGACACAGTCAAATCCCAATGAATATACATCCTGAAAATATATTCTTCAGAAAGCTGTGTTCTGTCCTGTACTTATACAGAAATATTTAATAAAGAAAAGCACTCCAGACAACTCTTTAAAATGAGGATTTTTTCTCTGTCTCTGTTACAGGCAGCCTACACACAGGAGCTCTGATTTAAATGGAGCCCTGAAGAGGTGACGGAGGTGCAGCCTGTGTCAAAGGTAGCTCTGGCTATCTACATACATGGCCATTGCAAGAGGGGGAGGAACTGTCTGATCATTTATGCATGCAGTCTGTGGGTATGTGTCAAGATCTGGTCATTTAGAGACAGAGTCTGATTCTCTACAGTTGTGCAATTATCTACGTGAGTACAAAGTGGGTGTAAAAGCAACTGCTGGTTTAAATAGAGAATTCTGCTTTGGTGGCATTTTGCGCACACTATGCACTTACATGGTGTGACGTTATCTGATTAGAGTATGACCATGCAAATCATTGTTGCTACCACTGTTATATAATTGCAACGAATCTTATACAAAGTATGATGCATGGCCAGAAGGGGTTAAGCAACTTGCAGGCTAATTGACCCAGATTCAACCTTTAGGGACACACTGGCAGATAATGTTTGTGTTTTTGTGTGTTTACATATATATTATTAGAGGTTAACAATGTAATCAAACGGTCCCTGTCTATGCTGTATTCTATTACTTCAGAGATCAAAAGGACATCTTAACGTTTAAATGAACTGTAAACATAGTGATATCACTGTATCCATCTCTCTTTGAAATGTATAGCAAATCACCTGTGAATGGTGGAAAACAGGCAATTGCCTTATGTTAATCTGTGTAGCTAATTACTGTGATGCGTAGGAAATAGGTCTACTTCAAAGTCTCCATGATTGCCTATTGTTCGCCTAAGGACTCTGAGCTGTCAAAAAAGGGCTGGAACTGTAAGAAAATGTCTTGGGTCTTGATCCCTTTTATCTCAGATCTGCTTGATGCTTCCTGCAGGGGATGGTTAAGTCAAAAGGCTGAGATCTCCAGTCATACCTGGATCACCCTGAATATGGACATTGGACTATAACCTATGGACTAATTCTAAAAGAACTCTTTGGAACTACAAAACTTACCATCTCTACTATGACAGGTTTCAGAATAGCGGCCGTGCTAGTTTGTATTCACAAAAAGAAAAGGAGTACTTGTGGCACCTTAGAGACTAACCAATTTATTTGAGCATAAGCTTTCATGAGCTACAGCTCACTTCATCGGATGCATTCAAAGTGGATGGATCATTACACAAAGTAAAACTATTTCCCCATGTTTATCCCCCTCACGCCCCACTGTTCCCCAGATGTTTTTGCCAACTGCTGGAAATGGCCCACCTTGATTATCACTACAAAAGGTCCCCCCTCCCCTTGCTGGGAGGTAATGTATCCGATCCTTTGGGATTGGTAGAACTTTTTTATATGATGAATAAGATTTTCTGTAATCCTCATCATGTTTGACTTGGGTGTCTGGGTGGAGGCCTAAGGCTGGGTTACTTTAAGGGAACTGTGTTGTTGGCTTCTGGGTAACCAATACAGTGTTATAGATGCTGTTTTGTGCTGGCTTGGTAAATCTAAGTATTGGAATATCCACCAGCTTTTGGGATTGTCTGCTCCATTTTTTGTAGTTCACCCTAACTGAGTAACCTCAGTGAGCTGTTATGACTTCATGGGGTCACTAGAAGCTGGTGCAACTTCGAATAGCCTTATGGCTGCTCTGAGTTGTCACTGTGGACCAGTCTAGTGCAGAATGGCCCAGGGTTGGCGGAAGTGTAGAAGTAATTACAGGTTTCAGAGGAACAGCCGTGTTAGTCTGTATTCGCAAAAAGAAAAGGAGTACTTGTGGCACCTTAGAGACTAACCAATTTATTTGAGGAGGACCGGTGGCACCTTAGAGACTAACCCGTTTATTTGAGTATGAGCTTTCGTGAGCTACAGCTCACTTCATCGGATGCCTACCGTGGAAACTGCAGCAGACATTATATACACACAGAGATCATGAAACTCTCCACTCACTATCCTGCTGGTAATAGCTCATCCATACTCATACTTTGGATGAGCTGTTACCAGCAGGATAGTGAGTTTGTGTGTGTGTTTTTTGGAGGGGGGTGAGGGGGTGAGAGAACCTGGATTTGTGCTGGAAATGGCCCAACTTGATGATCACTTTAGATAAGCTGTACTTGTGGCACCTTAGAGACTAACCAATTTATTTGAGCATGAGCTTTCGTGAGCTGAAAGCTCATGCTCAAATAAATTGGTTAGTCTCTAAGGTGCCACAAGTACTCCTTTTCTTTTTGCGAATACAGACTAACACGGCTGTTCCTCTGAAACCTTTAGATAAGCTATTACCAGCAGGAGAGTGGGGCGGGAGGAGGTATTGTTTCATGATCTCTGTGTGTATATAATGTCTGCTGCAGTTTCCATGGTATGCATCCGATGAAGTGAGCTGTAGCTCACGAAAGCTCATGCTCAAATAAATTGGTTAGTCTCTAAGGTGCCACAAGTACTCCTTTTCTTTTTGTTCTGAATGAGTTACAGATAAATAGCCACAGAAAGTACTCCATGTACAACTTTAAATAATGAGTAGTTTTGAATCTAATATTGCACCTAGCTGTGGGAAATTCTCAAACAGATCATTCCTTCCATGCTATTTGCTCAGGTCTGGCTGTTATACTATGCTCCTTGGCAATTTGTGCACATCCTAGTATATCTGGCTGACTAGTATTCAGTGGAGCACACCGGCAAGAATCTGTTAAGCAGTTTGTCAGGCATAAACAAGAAATGGCATCAAGTCCACACTGCGGCTGTTGTTTAATAAGAACACAACACATGAACATAAAATCAGTGTGGACGTCTCCCATCCCAAGCAATTTTGGGGAGGGATAATTGATCTGGCTTTATAAGTTGTTTCAATAAAACAGTACTAGAGTGAAAGAGATTAATCCAAAGGCCCTTGAACTAGATGGAAAGATTTCCATGCACTTTGATGGGCTTTGGATCAGACGGTTAGGAGCAACCTCTACCTTTTGCTTCTGGTGTAACTGGAGTAAAGAATGTAGCACAACATTATGTTGTCTAATATATCCAGGTTTATGGAATAAGTCAAAGGAAATATCTCAGATAAAAGCAGCAATAATAAAGAGAGGCTGTGAATTGAGGTGGTGTGGGTCCCCACCGCTCCAGAGAGAGATGAGCCGCTCCGGACACCAGAGTGGGTGGAGCCAGGGATCTCTGATCCCACCCCCCAGAGGGGTCAGGTGTGGCACAGGAAGTATAAAGGCCCGACCCCAGAGCTCAACGAGAGAGCTGCCGCCGGGGAGACCAGATGCTTACCTCCTGGTTGGGAAGCCCCAGCGACCTGCGGTGGACCCAAGGGCTGGCCGGGCCTGCCCCAGGCCAGCTACCCAGAGGAGTGGCCAAGCCTGCCCTGCACCAGGAATCCCAAGAAACCCACGGTGTTGGACCCCCCTAAGGACACCACCCTGACCCAGCTACCTCAAGATGGGGAGTCTGGAAGTAGCCCGGGGACAGCTGATCCTAGTCTGGCTGCTACACTGCCAGAACCCATGTCAGTGTGTTGCAGCCAGGATTCCCACTGACACAGCAGCAGGTCTTCTGCTGCTGCCAGGGCCCCGGGCTGGGACACAGTGCAGTGGGAGGGCCTGCGTCCCCCCTGCCACCCAACTCATGGGTGGCAGTCTCCCCCTCTCCCAGGCCTTTGGACCCAGGGCCTGGGCTCACTGTTAGAATCATAGAATCATAGACTTTAAGGTCGGAAGGGACCATTATGATCGTCTAGTCTGACCTCAACGCAGGCCACAGAATCTCTCCCACCCACTGCTGTAACAAACCTCTAACTTATGTCTGACCTATTGAAGTCCTTAAATCGTGGTTTAAAGACTTTGAGGTGCAGAGAATCCTCCAGCAAGTGACCCATGCCCCACTCTGCAGAGGAAGGCGAAAACCCCCCAGGGCCTCTGCCAATCTGCCCTGGAGGAAAATTCCTTCCCGACCCCAAATATGGCGATCAGCTAAACCCTGAGCATGTGGGCAAGACTCACCAGCTAGACACCCAGGAAAGAATTCTCTGTAGTAACTCAGATCCCACCCCATCTAACATCCCGTCACAGGCCATTGGACACAACTACCACTAATAGTTGAAGATCAATTAATTGCCAAAATTAGGCTATCCCATCATATCATCCCTTCCATAAACTTATCAAGCTTAGTCTTGAAGCCAGATATGTCTTTTGCCCCCACTGCTTCCCTTGGAAGGCTGTTCCAGAACTTCATTCCTCTGATGGTTAGAAACCTTTGTCTAATTTCAAGTCTAAACTTCCTGATGGCCAGTTTATATCCATTTGTTCTTGTGTCTACACTGGTATTGAGCTTATATAATTCTTCTCCCTCCATGATATTTATCCCTCTGATATGTTTATAGAGAGCAATCATATCTCCTCTCAGCCTTCTTTTGGTTAGGCTAAACAAGCCAAGCTCTTTGAGTCTCCTTTCATAAGACAAAAAGAAAAGGAGGACTTATGGCACCTTAGAGACTACTAAGGTGCCACAAAGTCCTCCTTTTCTTTTTGCAGGTACAGACCAACACGGCTGCTACTCTGAAACCTTTCATTTTTTAGAAGGTCTCTCTCTATAAGTCTATATATTATATAACTAAACTATTGTCTTACGTAAACAAGGTTTTCAAAATGTTTAAGAAGCTTCATTTAAAATTAAATTAAAATGCTGATCTTATACCACTGGCCCGCTCAGCCTGTTGCCGGCCTGGGGTTCCGTTCACCCCTGCCGCCGCCCCAGAGAGAGACGAGCCCCAGCTAATCTCTCTACAGGCTATAATAAAAAACAGTAATACAACTATTTGGACAAATTCTCTCTCACTTGTGGAAGTCAGTGGGCTTGTACTAGTACAATTGAAAGTAGGATTTGGCCAAATATTGCATTTACTTAGCCTGCATCCCACCATTCCTTCTCTCACTCAGGTAAGTAGGAGAGCTGACAATCACTTCAGTGTCTTTGTCCTTACTATGCAGAGAAAGAGCCTGATTCTCCCCTGCCTTGCATCTGGTCTTGTCATTGACCCTTGTTTCAAAAGACTGCTAAGTGATTGTCAAACGCTTTGAAAGCAGAATGATAGGAATGGGGGAATGGTGATTTTTTTTAATGAAAAAAGGAACAAATATTTGCAAAAATGTTCATGAAAAATTTCCTCATTTATTGATCAGCTCTCATGGTAGAATTTTATACCCACTTTGTGCAGGCACAAATAATTAAACAAGGTGCAAGGAAGTGGAGAATCAAGTCCATCAAATCCTAAAATCAAATCCTAAAATGCACAGATGCCTCTTTTCATTGACTTCATTGGGAATGTGCATCAAAGGGGAGGATTTGAGACATTAGTACCTTTATGCAACAAAAAATCCACTTCATACTAAATAACTTGAGTGAATTTTAAATTACAAAATTATATACAGCTCAAGAGACAAATATGTTTATTTACATGATGAAATAACCCATTCCATGAAAAACTATTTAGAATTATTTTGGCTAAGCATCCAGGAGTTAGTATAGACTGATCTAGTTCTGGTCTGCGCCAGCCTTCCACTTCTTCTTGCCTGCAATATGTCTCAGCAGGCTTTCTTTGGTAACTCCCCTGCAACTCCCGATAGTTGTTTTCAAGTCTGCTATGCACTGGTGCCAAGTTGCTGGAGACTAGGCCATGGCTTAAGTGGTGGTTCTCGGGAGAAGCAGTTAGGTGTCCTCTTCTGGATCTACTTGGTAAATGGAGAAGTCTCTCTTTCAGGTATCATTGTAAAGACATAAATACATTTTGACAGTGAGTTAATGGTGGGGAGCAGAGAACAGTTCTTAACAGTTTTGAATGTTTCCCCCCAAAACATATCAAAGAAATTAACAGCACGAGTATAAACTATCATGCTATGCAGAGGCAGATTAGGAGTTTGTGGGGCCCTGGGCCAGAGCAAGTGGGGGCCCTCCCGCCTGCAGTCCCCTCCATACCCTTCTCCCTGTCCCCCAGGACTCCAGTCGGGGAGCTGGGTCAGGTTGTGGGGGCTTGCCCCACGCCCAAGCAGGAGCGCTGGGCAGGCAGGGGGAACTGGGCAAGCCCCCGCCCCCGCTTCCCAGCAGAAGCACTGGGTGGGAGGAGCAGGTCAGGGTGCAGGGGTGCCCATTTTTCCAGGGGCCCCGAGCATGGGCCTCATTGGCCCAGTGGTTAATCCGCCACTGATGCTATGATTGTGTCTGGTTTTGTGCTGGCCCTCTGCACAGGGGTGTTTTTCATCTCAAAGAAGGATGTAATCCCACATTCCTTGTTCTCCTAAAGCTCCCATGGAATTCAATGGTCGCTCTGAACACCCAGGGAATGTAAGGACTGACCACAAAATCTAAAACTTGCTTTTATACTGATTTTTTAATGCTAACAGAGCTTCTCAGTTTTAATCATTAAATGTTCCAGGCCTGGTTCTAATCTCACTTGTGTCTATGTAAACTAGGAGAAACACCATTGACATCATTGGCCTTACACCAACTTTACACCAGTGTAAGTGGGATCAGAATCAGGCCTTTTGTTTAGATATGGCATAAAGTTTCCTCTGAAAATTGTTAAATGAGAATTAAAGCTGGATGAAAAAGTTGAAGTGTTTGACATTGAACTCTTACAGTAGGAATAACTACACTGTACTAAGATAACACCCTTCATCTGAAACTATATAGTGCTTTTCAACCAATCAATGAATTAACCCTCGCAACATCTCTGTAAGGCACACAAGTATTTTTATATGCATTTTATAAAAGGTTAAAATAAGACACAACGGCTAAGTAACTGTTCCTAAAATCACACAGTGACTAAGTGGCGGTTTTGAAGACCCATAAGTCCCAATTCCTCAGTCACCTCCTCTAATCACTAGATTCACTTGGCCAAATTCAGCTCTGGGATGAGCTGGTGAACTCCTCAGCTGAAGTTAGTCAACTGTTGGTGTTGTGCCTTGCACTATGATAGGGCTAAAAATGCCAAATATAGCTATGGACTTGGCCCAGATCCTCAGCCAATGTAAATTGGTGTTGCTCCATTGACAACACTGATTTACACCCATAGAGGAGCTGGATCAGTAATTTCTATTGCAATTTACTATTTATGTTAAAACATGCTTATTCCCAGGTAAACTTTCAGAACACTGGGGTGATCTAGTGGCGCGACATCCTTTAAAAGGACCACCCGTGGAAACTGATGTTAACCCACCTCCCTCCTTACAGAAAATTACAAGAATGTCCTGGAGAGTAAACAATTGTTCAAAACAATTGTCATAAATATAAAGGGAAGGGTAAACCCCTTTGAAATCCCTCCTGGCCAGGGGAAAGCTCCTCTCACCTGTAAAAGGTTAAGAAGCTAAAGGTAACCTCGCTGGCACCTGACCAAAATGACCAATGAGGAGACAAGATACTTTCAAAAGCTGGGAGGAGGGAGAGAAACAAAGGGTCTGTGTCTGTCTGTATGCTGGGTCTTTGCCAGGGATAGACCAGGAATGGAATCTTAGAACTTTTAGTAAGTAATCTAGCTAGGTATGTGTTAGATTATGATTTCTTTAAATGGCTGAGAAAAGAATTGTGCTGAATAGAATAATTATTTCTGTCTGTGTATCTTTTTTGTAACTTAAGGTTTTGCCTAAAGGGGTTCTCTATGTTTTTGAACACCATGTCAAGGTTCCTCCCCCACTCTGAACTCTAGGGTACAGATGTGGGGACCTGCATGAAAAACCTCCTAAGCTTATCTTTACCAGCTTAGGTCAAAACTTCCCCAAGGTACAAAATATTCCACCCGTTGTCCTTGGACTGGCTGCTACCACCACCAAACTAATACTGGTTACTGGGGAAGAGCTGTTTGGACGCGTCCTTCCCCCCAAAATACTTCCCAAAACCTTGCACCCCACTTCCTGGACAAGGTTTGGTAAAAAGCCTCACCAATTTGCCTAGGTGACTACAGACCCAGACCCTTGGATCTTAAGAACAATGAACAATCCTCCCAACACTTGCACCCCCCCTTTCCTGGGAAATGTTGGATAAAAAGCCTCACCAATTTGCATAGGTGACCACAGACCCGAACCCTTGGATCTGAGAACAATGAAAAAGCATTCAGTTTTTTACAAGAAGACTTTTAATAAAAATAGAAGTAAATAGAAATAAAGAAATCCCCCCTGTAAAATCAGGATGGTAGATATCTTACAGGGTAATTAGATTCAAAAACATAGAGAACCCCTCTAGGCAAAACCTTAAGTTACAAAAAAGATACACAGACAGAAATAGTTATTCTATTCAGCACAATTCTTTTCTCAGCCATTTAAAGAAATCATAATCTAACACATACCTAGCTAGATTACTTACTAAAAGTTCTAAGATTCCATTCCTGGTCTATCCCCGGCAAAGACCCAGCATACAGACAGACACAGACCCTTTGTTTCTCTCCCTCCTCCCAGCTTTTGAAAATATCTTGTCTCCTCATTGGTCATTTTGGTCAGGTGCCAGCGAGGTTACCTTTAGCTTCTTAACCCTTTACAGGTGAGAGGAGCTTTCCCCTGGCCAGGAGGGATTTCAAAGGGGTTTACCCTTCCCTTTATATTTATGACAACAATTGTTCAAAATAAAACCCCAGCCACTGAGTTAGGCACTGACTGCTGACTGAGGAAAACATTTTGAAGCTATCACTGGGTATGTTAGGAATGCCAATAAAAATCACATTCACAGTTCTCCATTATGTCCCAAAGAAAATGATAACTCATGGGATAACATATGCTTCTAAAAGAAACAGGCCTTTTTATTTACAAATATTTTTGTAAGCTTAAATTATCATGAAAACAATGGCCTGTGATCGAGGCACTTACTCACAATCTAGGTGGTATATAGAACTTAGTTCTATCCCCAAATATTTAGAGTCAAATGATCATTGTGGTCTCTTCTGACCCTAATATCTATGAATCTATGAAACTAGGGGTTTAGTTACTTGGCTTTCATCAAAGGCATGTGCATTGCTCCCCTACTATCTCTTTGGAAATTTTGGCTGGGTTAGAGATTACCAAGCGGATCTGATTGTTTTCTGTTACTGCTATAACCATGTAAAATTTTCCTCGTGAAAATGATAGGCCAGTTTCTGATCTTATCACACTGGTGTCAATCTGGAGTAGCTCCTGTTTCCTCACCCATTACTCCACACCTCTCACCTTGTGCACCGCTCACTCCTCTCACCTTGTGGCTATGTCTCCTCTTGCCATTCCTGCTTCAGTGCCTTTTTTCACACTGCTCCCTATGCCCGGAAGGACACTGCTTTTTTGTGTGCCAAATGTCTTAAACACTCCTAATTCAAAGAACTTCTTACACCTTGCTTTTCATCACTTATTTCCATTTCATGGATGACATTCTGGCTCCCTTGGCGGCAATTGCAAACCTCCCATTGGTTTTGCTGGGACCAGGAGTTCATCTAGGTTTGGCTAACTTAGGTAGTAAACTCATTGGGGCAGAGACTATGGGTCAGATTTTCAAAAGTGCTCAGCACCCAGCAACTCTCATTTTGATGCTTCTGGACAGATTTTTCAATACAGGTGAGCACCCAGAACTGGTGAAAACCTGTTCATTTATTCTGGTACCTAAATGGGAGTTGAGCTGTCTTGAAAATTTGGCCCCATTGCGGTTGCTGAGCATTTTTGAAAATTTGGTCTCAGGTCTTTTTAAAAAGTCTCTGTAGAGGGCCATGCAAAGCTATGGCAGAGAATGGATGATGATGATGAGTATAACTGAGATGGGAAACTGGACCAACATATGCAATTAGACTACTTCTACCACTATTATACATTAAAATATTGTAGCACTTTTCTCTGGAAAATGTCAAATACCTCATAGCACCTATGTGAAGTAAGGAAGCAGTAGTATTCTCCATTTTACTTATGGGGAACTGAGGCACAGAGAAATTAAAGGCAACACTTTCAAATTTGCTTGCCTAAAGTAAGTCACCTAAATAAATGGCCTGATCTTCAGAGATCTGAGCACCTATCACTTCCATTGATTTCAGAGGGAGTTAAGAACACTCCATACACCAGAAAATCAGACTCCCTATTTAGGGGCCTAAACACAGAGTTCAAAAATTTTAGTCCACATGACTTGCCCAAGTCATACAGTTAGACAAATGCAGAATCAGGAATAAAACCAAGGATTCATAACTCTATCCCATACTCATAGCACTAGATCATGGAAACAGTACTAAGCCCTTTTAACTGTCTTCAGTTCACGTGCTATATACATGATGCCTGATTTCAGAGGAGTTGTACTGAGCCCTCTCAATTCCCCTTGAAGTCATTGGGAACTGTGTGCACTCAGCTACTCCTAAACACAGGCCAGGCATTGTAGATCTTGCTCAATTTCTATGGAGACTGTTACTCAACCAATTTTAGGAAAATCTCCTCTTATTGTACAAGTATTGGCTGTAGTACAGCAAGCCTAGGCTCATGTACTTATTCTATTTCCTTACTGTTGATGGTTGGAAGGTCTTCATTCTTTGTTCAGAACATCTTGATAAACTTTCATTGGTTCCTTCTGTCACAGAGGTTTTAAACCATCCAGCCTGGCGAAACAGTTTTTTGCATCTATTTAGGAATACTTGGCTTGAAAAGCAATACAGAACTGGATCAAGTGCACTGTTTAGGTATGTAAAGGCAAATGAGGCACGTAATAACTGGTCAATAGTGCCAATATGTTCAGGAGATACTTTTAGAGTAACGAGCCCAACTGCCGCAATTAAAATAGTAGGCAAGAAGCAGACGGTATATACCAAAACGATGACTGTCAGCACTTTCACAGATCTTTGGACCTTGTTCCTTTTAGCCAATTTCCTCTGCTTTAGCTTCAAGATAATGTTGAAAATACAGAACATGATGATGCCTAAAGGCAGAAAAAATTCAAGAAAAAATAATATTGAATGCCATGTGGCTGCTGCCTGTGGTTCAAGATGACGGTTATAACTTTGACATGCACTGTTCTTACTCTGATTATGATCCAAGGTAAAGACATGACTGTTCACAAGTATAACTATGATCCAAAGTGCAATTGCCACTTTTGCAGCACAGGATGTTGATATTTTACTCAGTTGGTGGTGAGGATGAACCACTTTAAAGTAGCGATCCATTGCAATGGCCGTGAGAAATACAATGCTTGCTGTCCTGTTCATTGACAACATGAATAGGTTGACACTGCAAAATGTCTCTGTGAAGACCCAGACTTCATTCTTCATGTAGTAGTGGATACGAAATGGCAAGTTGATGATCAGGAAGAAATCAGCAATGACCAAGCTGAACAAATACACGGTGCTTGATGGCCAGAGATTCCTGTAGGAGCAAAAGATGCTCAAAGCAATGCCATTTCCAACAAGTCCTATGACAATCTCCACACCAAGCACAGAAGCAATAATCACTGCAATTGCGGGAACTCCATCCGTTGTCATGTTGGTCACTGCTGCGAATCTGGAGCTCTTGCTGTTTTTTAAATTTCTGCAGCCCACAGTTGGATGGTGAGTTGAGATGCCTGCAAATACTTGCCAAGTGTCTTTGAAATACAGGAAACACAGTGAAATTTCAAGAAGTGGCATTTGTTTGTATGCAAAAAGTAGGTCAATACCAACATGACACGCCTCTGAAAGTGTCTAGAGATATAATCTTATCAATAGATTGTGAAATACTTACCTTCTGGTCATTGGTATAGCTTTGTCATGGAGAACAAAGCTGATAGTGCTGTTTTAGGACTAAACTGAAGCAAAATTTAGATTGCATCTGAAGTTGTCTGCCTCATCCACTAAGAACTAGTCTAAGATCACAGATCCCTTTGTACAGGTCACCCAACCAAATCTGTATGTTTTATATAGTGTGTTTATTATTTTGCAAGTACAACATAAGGATTTAGTTTTCATTATTCTTTGCATGTGATTTTTGCCATAGGAACATAAGGGCAAAAGAACTGCCATACTGGATCAGAATAGTCATCTATCTCATCCAGTATCCTATCTCTGAGGGGGGCCAGTACCAGCTGCTTCAGGGGAAGGTGCAAGAAACCTGCAAAGGCAGCTATTGAATAACCTGCCCACGGAGAAAGTTCCTTTCTATCTCCCATCAGTAGTTGTTGGCTTATGTCCTGAAACATGATGATTTTATAAATCTTCCACACCAGTCTTCCTAAACCAAAGTTTCTCAAATGCGGCCACGACAGCCTCCTGGGGCAAAGCATCTGCCCCTCTCTCCTTGTTGCTCCTGGATGCGACACCCTGAACTGCCTCGGGAGAGAGGCAGGGCACAAGGCTGCAGGAGCAGTGGAGGGAACTGGCCCTGAGTGCCAACCCCTGATGCTGGCCGCGCAGCAGCGAGGGCTGGCTCCAGCCACGCAGTGGCAGGTGCTGACTTCTGACTCCAGCCATGCACTCCTGGGCTCTGGCACCCAGCTCTGGGTTCTGGCCGTGGGCACTGAGCCCTGGCCCTGGCCACATGGCAGCAGACACCAGGTCCTGGCTCTGGCCACACAACAGTGGGGCTCATCACCCACCCCCATCACCCCAATATCCACCCAGGCCCCCGCTGCCTCCCACAGCCTTGTATCCATCCCCCACCCCCCAGGCCTCTGCTCCCTCTCCCGTCCCTGCATCCATCCCATCATCGCCTCTAGCCCCTGCTGCCTCCCCCTTTGCCTCCCCCCCTTGCCCCCATCCAGGGCTTAATGGGTTCTGGGGCTTGCTGAGCAAAGTGATATTAACAAACCTGCAAGTATCACTTTTCACAGCAGACTTACTAGCTATCTGTGAAAAGTGATACTTGTATGTTTGTTAATATCATTTATCACTTTTCATAGTCTCCCAGGTAGCTACTAAGTGTGCTGTGATATGAACACATAAGCAAATATCACTTTTCACAGCAAGTCCCAGGACCCACTAAGCCCTAGATGGGGAGGCAGCATTATTTTTGTTATTGAGTCTGCCAACCCCCTCCCACCCTCCTCCGCACACACACACAAATATACATTACAATGATTTGAATGTGAATCTGTGCATATTTAATTGTTTTTCCTAAAGTTAATTAAGTATTTTAGGAAAAAAGTGTCTGTGCGGCCACCAGTGACAGCTGGTGGCTGCACTCTGGGGTCACAAAAAAATTTGTTGCGAGAATCCTTGCCCTAAACACAGTTCTTAAATTCTTAATAGTGTAATTTTATGTGTTCTCACTGCACACAGAAATATTGAATCCTTTTTGGAATCCTGCTGAGCAGCTGGACTCCGTGATATCTGTGGCAATGAGTTCCATGGGCAATCATTGTCTTATAAGTTTAAAATTTGCTGCCTTTCGGTTTCCTGTCTGATGTAAACAATTCCTGTCTACTGTATACTCAACCTATACAAGCACCTGTTGTGATGCTCCCTGGAAAGTTGTGAAGCACCTCACCACCACCTGCCCTCTGTGTGAAGAAATCTGGTCTGTGCCTGTAGTGGAAATCACTAGCATCTAGCCGCACAAACACTACTTTCCAGGCCTCCACAGGCTTTGCTCCCTCTGTATAGGTAGTTATAGGCACACTCCAACCCCCGAATTCTTGGAGCATTCCCTGATTCACTAGATACTCACAGAATTACCAAGCCCGCTGTTCCCAAAGGAACAGTACATACTAGCTTGTAGGATTCAACTCAAGATCACCACTTTACTTTACCCCCCAGAACTAGGTATATTTATAGTGGAAACAAGAATAAGTTTATTATCAAAGAATAGAAACAGGAAACCAATAATTACATACAAAACAAAATCATAACACGCTTTTTAGAGACACCATCATAGGACCTAACCACATCAGCCACACCATCAGGGGCTTGTTCACCTGCACATCTACCAATGTGATATATGTCATCATGTGCCAGCAATGCCCCTCTGCCATGTACATTGGCCAAACCAGAAAGTCTCTATGCAAAAGAATAAATGGACACAAATCTGACATCAGGAATTATAACATTCAAAAACCAATAGGAGAACACTTCAATCTCCCTGGTCACTCAATAACAGACTTGAAAGTGGCAATTCTTCAACAAAAAAACAGACTCCAATGTGAAACTGCAGAACTGGAACTGGAATTAATTTGCAAACTGGACACCATTCGATTAGGCCTGAATAAAGACTGGGAGTGGTTGGGTCATTACAAAACCTAAACCTAATTTCCCCCTACTGTTACTCACACCTTCTTGTCAACTGTCTGAAATGGGCCACTCTCATTACCACTTCAAAAGTTATTTTTCCTCCCTTGGTATCCTGCTGTCAATTGAATTATCTTGTTAGACTGACCTCACACTTGGTAAGGCAAATCACATCTTTTCATGTATTTATACCTGCTCCTGTATTTTCCACTCCATGCATCTGATGAAGTGGGTTCTAGCCCATGAAAACTTATGCCCAAATAAATTTGTTTAGTCTCTGAGGTGCCACAAGGACTCCTCGTTGTTTTTGCTGATACAGACTAACACGGCTACCATTCTGAAACCTTTCTAGAAACTAAACTTTGTGAACAAGTTAACCTCCTGTCGAAATAAGCTTATTTCACCTGAAGTTCTCGCCAGTGTTTTCAACCAAGCCTGGATGAGACTGCTTTTTCATGAAGCCAGTTGGTACCTGGATCATGCCTGCATATTAGAGTTGGCAGCAAACTAGAGTTCCTATTCCATGGTGGGCTGCCAGGAGCTGGGCAGACAAGCTCGCAGGAAACCAGACAGGTTTCCAAAGAAACTTGGTCTAGCAGGTAGGGTTCTATCAGAAATCTCCCCAGTTTCACTGGAATTTCATTGAAATCAATATGTTCCCATGGAACGTTTCAGTTTGGACAAATTGGTATTTTCTTATGGAAAAATGTTCCTTTAGAAAATTTCTGACCAGCTCTACTGTGACTCCGTGGTCATAGAATTTGCTGTGGAATTCGGATTTGTGCTCTAGAAGCTAAAGTTTCATTTTTAAGTGTTTTTAGACATTAAGGATGTAAACAAAGTCTTGAAAATGTGAAATGAGTATAAAACTGATTGTGATGGCATCTAGACACCCCACACTGGTCAGGAAAGAGTTAACCAGCTTACATGAGCTCAGTTAGCCCCACCTCACTACACCTGAAATAGGTGCTGGCTCTTGGAAGGCTTAAAAGGGGAGAGCTGGGTTCAGATGGCAGATGGCTGGGAGGGAGAGCTGATCTTGTAGACTTCCCACAGAGTCTAAGCTGCTTGGGCCAGGAACTGCTTAGAGACTGCTGCCTTTCAGAGCCTCTCTGAGGGAAGGGAAGTTAGGCCCAATGTGAGATTGTTTGGATTTGCTGCCGGTGACTGAGTTGTGGCTAGGTATGACTGCTGGAGGTGATGCCCTGCCTAATGGGAATGACAACTAAATAAAAAACATTTTTGTCTTCAAAATGGGGGCCCAGAAGTGGTTTGCTGTGAGCCCAAGAGCAAGCCTGTTACGCTGATGTAGCAATGATTTCCTGACTCTGCAGCCTCCTGAGAGGAGAGATCTGCCCATTTGCTTTCAATTTCTTGTGCTGTTAACACCAAAGGAGACAATTCCAATTCAGTGGGGTTCACTATTTCACTGCGGTTCATTTTAGCACACGCTTCCAGCTAATTTTCTTATCCCACAGTCCAAACTGCCAGCCCAGGTGCCAAAGCCCCAAAGGTCCCCTTCCAACAGCTGCCAATCTTCCAGCTTCACCCTGGCTATCTTCTCTGACGCAGTTAGACACTGTGTACTGGGGCAGCTGCCCCCACTCTGGCGTGGACAGGGTTAGAGCAAGCCAGAGAGGCTATACAGAGCCCCAGCCAATCATGGAATGGCTTATTGGGAGCCAATCAAGTGGAGGCTTGAAAGCAGCCTATCAGGGCCAGGCTGGGCCCTATAAGAAGGCTGCAGGGCGGAGAGGAGGGGAGTCTTTCCATAGAGGGCAAAGGGAGAAGAACTAGATCTTAGAGATGCAGCTAAGGCAGGGACAGCAGAGGCTGTGCAAGCGCTAGGCTGATGACTGCCAGACTGGGGCCCTGACAAAAAGGGATAGAGAAGGTGCTGGGGTTATGGGGAAGTGGCCCAGGGAAGTAGACAGTAGAGGAGAGCTGGAGGAGGGTAGAAAGTAGCTGTCACTAGAGGGTACCTGGGTTGGGACCCCCTTCTCCTCTTCCCCCCGCCTCCCCCACACTTGCAAGTGATGAAAGTGGTGAAGCCAGACTGCAGTTTGCTAGACTAAGGACTGCAGTGAGCTACTGAGGCGAGTGATAGAACTAGAAGCTGCTGGTCCCCCTCAAGGGTGGGGAGAGCCATCGGAGTGGGCACAGTTGGAGGGTAGTGTCCGGAGGCGGATGCCTCAGTCCGGGAGTGACGGGGATCCAAAGGTGAGGATGGTGGAGACCAGAAAGTAACAGAGGGTGAGACATCACTAGCAAAGGCATGCCACTGAAATAGCTGATTCCCCAACCAACAGGAGGTCCTGCTGTGGTGAATCTGTGCCCTGTTACACACTGTCAGTGAACCATGTGCAGCATGTTGGAAACATGTTCAATCTAAAAATGGAAGTTTCTTTATTGACTTTATTTGAAGCTGCTACAGAATTTCCACCAGAATGCTGCAAAATGTAGGTCTAATTTGCTGTAGAGAATGTAGAGCCTTGGCTATGACCTGTCTGATAGCTTATCCCTGGTCAATCTGTCTTCAGTGAAGCAGAGTCAGAATTCTTCGTCGCAGGTTAAGCAAGCTGTCCCTTCTTATCAATTGTAGTGCCTTGATGCACTAGATGAGATCAAGGCACTATTGTGTTATGCAAAGAGCTTTCTATTATGTATAATTATTATTTATTATTATTCCCATTTTACATATGGGGAGCTAAGGCCACAGAGAAATGAAGCAACACAGGAGTAGGTGGGTATGATCTCATGTTTCCTGAGGTCCAGCACATTAATCATACGACCAGCCTTTACTTGGAAAAGCAGAGTCCATTGAGGAGACAAATATCTAGTCCCTACTCTCTGAAGCAACACTTTTAACTCATGTTAGGGTCCATTTAATTTTTCCTCTCAATTCATCTGCTAGAGAAAGAACTAGGTATCTTATTTTGTGTGGATCTTTAAAAAAAAAAAACCACAACCCTCAGATTTTCAGGTTTAATTGAAAGACTCCATGACACTTTGGGGATAGGAGTTGCCTCCAATGCCTGTAGCCCCATGTCTGTCTCCTCCCTTTTGTTATGGAGTGCATTAAAACATTGCATGAGAGTTGGGGCCTGCCCTCACCCCAGAAGTGTCCGCATTTCAGTGCGGTTGTGCGTATTTAATTTGTGAAGCACTGTGAGACCCATGAAAATGCTATGTAAGCATAAGGTAAGAGTAGTAGCATTTGGCATAGGAGCAGCAGAACAATTAAACCACACAATTGCTCAGAACAGGTCATAGCTAAAAATTACTAGAGTATTTGTGCCTTTTGCCCTTTACCACCCCAGAAGTTTCAAAAGACTTACAAAAGTTAATTGCTTTTAGGGAAGTTTGCATCACACAGCAAGAGCTTATCAAGCTAAACCAGAAGGTTTAACAGGGAGGAAGCCTGACATATATATATATTTTTTGAAATCTTATTTTTAAAATACACCAGGTCACCTTCTTTCTCGGTGTAAATTCACATGGTCAACCGAGCTACAAGCATGGATGAACTTGACTCATGCTGAATTTCTAAAATCTCACTTACAAAAATATGAGAATGGGAGGGTTTCATTTCCAGCTACGCTTGCAACAAATTAGGCTAATGAAGTGCACACATCTAGATCTGGACTGGACTGTGTGATTGGCAAGCAGCTGAAATGACAGATATTAGATCTAATGGAAGTACTAGCAAAATCCAGAACTGGGCTCAGGATACTACATATCTTGACTATCAAGACGTCTTGACTATTAAAACATTTTTGTTTTAAACAGAGAAAAATAATAATAAAAAAAGCTAACCACTAAGCTGCCCTTGGAAATAGACCCAAAGTGCATCCTGCAAAAAGACATTCTCATACCCTTTGGCAATGGCACTCAGGACATTTTGCAGGCATGCTGCAAGGCTAGATTCTCATTATTTCTGGCTTCCTTTTCATAAACTGCCATCCTACAAGTTAGGCTAAAGTAAATTTGCCCATAGTGCCAAAAAGCAGAAAACTTAAAAAATAGCTAATTCTGTCATATTTACATCCCTCTTTTCCAGTATTGAAAATAAAGAGGTTGCCCCTAAATGAACTGACATTGGATGTGACAGAAGGGGGTAGATGGCAATGATCGAGTTGATTAAATCTTTGCCCATGAATCCTAATGGCAGATACTGTATGGCAAATTGCCTTCTGAACTGAAATGTTATGTCTGGCCGTGTGAGAGAGAGGGTCATGGTGACCCAACAGAGCACAATAAGGTTTTATTCTCTCTAAATTTTGTGTCATCAGAGAAGTTCATCATATTTACTGCACATTTGTGAGAGAGAATGATTTTGTTTCCTTTATTTCTAGCACCGAAGTATCTGATAATAGTCCACTGGGGCCATGTCTACGCTAGTGAACTTACAGTGGCACAGCTGTACCAATGCAGCTGTGCTGCTGTAAGATTGCTTGTGTATCTGCTCTATGCCAACAGGAGAGAGCTCTCCCACTGACACAGTAAACTACTTCAGTGAGCGGCGGTTACTCTGTCGGCTGGAGAGTGTCTCTCGCTGACACAGCGCTGTGCACATGAGTGCTTATGTGGTGAAACTATGTCGCTTGTGGTTTGTTTTTTCACCCGTGAATGACATAAGTTTTGCTGACATAAGTGTCAGTGGAGTGTAGACATGGCCTAAATCTGTAGTTTCATAAATAGAGGTGTGTGATGGGAGTCAAAAGCCCTTCAGTTCGGGGAGGGGAGGGTAAGGGAGAGGGAGTCCTCTTTGTGACTATAAGCACCGTATCCAACTTCTATAGTGGGCTAAACAACACAGGCCTTAAGAAAGTTGCTGGTATCTTCACAGCCTTCAGGCTGGGGGGGACGCAGTGGGGGGGGGTGTTCCATCCTCACCAGCTTGTCTGGGTCTGGTGGAGTACAGTCATTGCACTGGTGATTCATCTGTTCAGGATATCTGGCCTTGTTAGCCTGAAAAGGTCAATTAGGGTAACCTGAAAAAGAGGCCTGTCTGATCTCAGTGTAGAGAAAGGACCAGTCTCAAGAGGTGCCTCTGAAGTAGGACAGTGAGTTCTATGACCTGGAAGTTTCTGACTTTGACTCTTGTGCTTGTTAATCCTATGAGAGGAATAGTACGTTTAGACTTTGCTGCTTGAGTCACAAGAGCCAGCAAATAAAGGCGGAAACTGTGGTGAGAAATAGTAACAGCTAATTGTTACTGAGCAGGATGTGTGGAAGAAGACTGTACCTGATTCAAAATATTGTACAGGCGGCATTGAGGGAGGCATAATGGAAGGCTGGAAACTGTCATGAGGGTTCAACACTCTTACTCTTATAGCCCCCAAATTGTCAGGACTTTGTTTTGATATGCAGCACAGTGCCTCCTATGGGGGGCCATTGATTTGGTACAAACTCAGAGCCGAAAGAGCCACCTACTGAACTGCTCACACTGCTTTGTGTGCACCAGTTGGAAGGATAAAGCCAGGTACACTTTGGGGGCAAATATATGTTCCTTGTCAGTTTCAAGAGAATACTTGTTGGAAGGATGTTCAGAAAGATGGGCCATTTGAAACCTGTACAGCTCCTCAGCTGTATTCTTTTTAGGCCCTTGTATTGCTGTCATCACCGTAATGTCTGAGCAACTTCCATAGGTGCATTAAGCAGCATTGCTAATATTTGTCACATCTGGTTCTTTTGTCCTCATCCCAGAAGAGAATTGTGTATGCAGTGTAGTGTAACGTTTTGGTATGTTTCATATCTACGTGCTGCTCTGTGAAGAGAGAGCACAGTAGGAAGCGTGTCTTGCCCTTGCAGAAAGCGGTGAGGTCTGTGATGGTCCTTGGTTCTTGTGAGTGTTTGTTCCAGTCTGGGATGTGTAGTTTTTTAGTTTCTATAACATTTTAGGGCTCTGTGCGCATTATAGTGGGGAGCAAAGGAGACTAAAAAGGGGGCAGAGAGGCTCTTGAGCTCACAGAATGGTGATCCGTGGTTTACCCCTTAACATCCTTTACCTTGGAAAGTTCTTCATTTGCTGAATTTGTCGTTGTGCCAGTAACAGGGAATGATGGGTGGTGGCTTATGCCAGTTCTGTTCAGGGTTTGCCAAGAATGGATTGGGCCTGTGCTGCGGGCTACGACATCCCAGAGAACGCCTCTAACATGCATCTCCCTGCTGCCGTAGTCCACATAGTGCTTGCAGCAACAGAGAATTGTCAGGGTGAGAATCAGCTAGGGCTGCATGCACCCTGTCTCAGAACATCCCCTGCACTGGAGTTTCTGCAGAGAAAGTGCAGCGCTTGTTTCTGCACTGTGGTGTTAAGCAGAGGGCTTTATGTCTGCCCTATGTTAGCTGGGGAACCAACGGATGCAAAGTTCCACAGGATAATGGGGAAGGAGTACAGTGTGGCTTTCTACCCTCTGTGCTTCTGGACCCATGGGGTTGGAACAGTATTCCCCATCAACCCACAGGTTCTGTGCTGTTGAGTAGATGTGTCTCCTGCCCTATGGGTAGCTGAGGTTACTCTTTCCCCAAGGAGGTTCCCTAAGTAATTTTCCCCCTTGCACTGGTTTTCCCTGGAGAAGGGATGATTGAGCCTATAGTCGGCTGCATGAAGCCAGTGTTTAGGATTTTGTTGTGTTTTTGACAGGTTTCAGAGTAACAGCCGTGTCAGTCTGTATTCGCAAAAAGAAAAGGAGGACTTGCGGCACCTTAGAGACTAACCAATTTATTTGAGCATGAGCTTTCGTGAGCTACAGCTCACTTCATCGGATGCCTACCGTGGAAACTGCAGCAGACATTTCTTTTTGTTGTGTTTTTATGACTGACTGGATCTGTTGTATGTTTGTTTAAAAAAAAAAAAATTGCTCCACTAGTGTGGTTGGTGTGTGGCTCTTTGCTCCAAGGCTAATTACAGTGTCAGCCTGAGGCATCATGGCTACCTTGGAAAAACCGTCTAGCCCAAGGGCGTAATTATTGTTTGCCCCTAGAGTAGTTCTTTCCTTATTTCCTTGCTGTTAAAAGGATTTCATGACTTCCTGTTTTTTCTAGTACTTAGTTCCCGATATGACTTCCTCTTTGGAAGGTTCTGGTGGGAGGAGTGGTAATGTGCTCCTCTAACTGCAGCCCTGCCAGTTGTTTCCTTACTTGCTGATTTTTGTTTTCTATCTCCTCTAATTCCTTTCACCTGTAATTCCTCCTGTTTCCAAAACAGATCTTGGTTAAGGAATGCTGCCATAAGGGTAACGCCTGTGACAAGGTGCTATAGTCTGGTTTTTCTTGCATTAGTGGACAGAGGGTTATTCCCCTTGCACACCTATGCAGGGGCAGCTGGAATTTCCCAGGATTCAAAGTTTGGTGTATTAGCACCCACACTAGCAAGAGGCGCCCTTAAGGAGGCTTGGCTATTGGCCCTTTTTGTTTCAATTACCAGTCTCGGGGAGTACATGTTGCACACTTTTATAGGCCTTAGACTCCGCACCTCCCATGTTTGTTCCTCTAGCACTCCCAGAAGCAAACCTGTGTTCTCTGCCTGTGCAATATATCCAGTTACACAGCCCCCAATGTACTGGCCTGCTTCCCCATGCCTAATATATTAGTACATTCTAAAACCACAGCCTGGCTCCGAATTTGCTGTCTGTCTGTCTATCTATCATCCCCTTGTTCAGTTTCCCCATGTTTATGCACTTATGTGAGCTAAATTATCTTCCTAGATACAGGCAGAACCCAAATTACCTACTGTAGTGATAGAGATCAAATTGCCTAGTTTGAATAGGGAGAGTTGTATATACGAAACGGTATAGTTTTCAGTCAGGAAGAGTTGCATATACTACTCAGGCTGTATAAACTGAGGTGTTCATGTTATGCACTGTCAACCTCTGGAACTCCTTGCCAGAGGGTGTTGTGGAGGTCAATACTATAACATGGTTCAAAAGGGAGCAAGATAGATTCATGCAAGATAGGTCCATCAATGGCTATTAGCCAGGATGGGCAGGAATGGTGTCCCTAGCCTCTGCTTGCCAGAAGCTGGGATTGGGTGACAGGGCATGGATCACTTGATGATAACCTGTCTGTTCATTCCCTTTGGGGCACCTGCCATTGGCCACTGTCAGAGGACAGGATACTGGTCTTGATGGACCTTGATAGGCTTTGGTCTGACCCAGTTTGGCCGTTCTTATGTTCTTATGTTCACATGCATGACCGATCAATTTACTAAAGTATGTACCTAAAAAAGTTATCTATTATCAGGAACATGGTGCCCTATAAAAGTTTATTTGATGTAATAATGTCTTCAGATATCACTTAGACTTGGCAAGGCATTGCATTAGAAAATATGGGGCATTTACCCGAGTCTGTTATTTTGACAGCCAAATTTTGCACTCAGATGTACTTGCTCCTATTGATTTCAATAGTCAAACCCTTTAAATACACATCACTAAGGCTTTGCAAAGATCGAATGCTGAAGGCTTGTCCTGCATACAGTTTTTGTGCTGATCAGATAGGGGTGCGATTTTCTTTTTTTAAAACTGATAGTTATAACTTCATCCATATTAGGGGTTGGGCTGATATACCAATATAAAAGTGCCTTATACTAGTATACTTTATTCCCCTTCTCATATGGGAATAAGCTATACTGGTTTAAGCGTGTTTATAATTGTGCCATGCTAGGCGGCTTGTACTGCTTTAACTATACAAAAAAAAAAAGAAAGAACAGGAGTACTTGTGACACCTTAGAAACTAACAAATTTATTAGAGTGTAAGCTTTCGTGAGCTACAGCCCACTTCATCGGATGCGTAGAATGGAACATATAGTAAGAAGATTTTATATATATACACATATACACACATACACAGAGAAGGTGGAAGTTGCCATACAAACTGTAAGAGGCTAATTAATTAAGCTGAGCTATTATCAGCAGGAGAAAAAAACTTCTGTAGTGATAATCAAGATGTCCCATTTAGACAGTTGACAAGAAGGTGTGAGGATACTTAACATGGGGAAATAGATTCAATATGTGTAATGACCCAGCCACTCCCAGTCTCTATTCAAACCCCAGTTAATGGTATCTAATTTGCATATTAATTCAAGCTCAGCAGTTTCTCTTTGGAGTTTGTTTTTGAAGCTTTTCTGTTGCAAAATTGCCACCCTTAAGTCTTTTACTGAGTGGCCAGAGAGGTTGAAGTGTTCTCCTACCGGTTTTTGAATGTTATGATTCCTGATTTCAGATTTGTGTCCATTTAGTCTTTTGCATAGAGACTGTCCAGTTTGGCTAATGTACATGGCAGAGGGGCATTGCTGGCACATGATGGCATATATCACATTGGTAGATGTGCAGGTGAACGAGCCCTGTTGGTGTGGCTAATGCGATTAGGTCCTATGTCCTATTAGGTGTCACTTGAATAAATATGTGGACAGAGTTGGCATCAGGCTTTGTTGCAAGGATAGGTTCCTGGGTTAGTGTTTTTGTTGTGTGGTTGCTGGGGAGTATTTGCTTCAGGTTGGGGGGCTGTATGCAAGCGAGGACTGGTCTGTCTCCCAAGATCTGTGAAAGTGAGGGATCATTTTTCAGGATAGGTTATAAATCTTTGATGATACACTGGAGAGGTTTTAGCTGAAGGTAACAGCTAGTAGCATTCTGTTATTTTCTTTGTTGAGCCTGTCCTGTTGTAGGTGACTTCTGGGCTACTCTTCTGGCTCTGTCAATCTGTTTTTTCACTTCAGCAGGTGGGTACTGTAGTTTTAAGAATGCTTGATAGAGATCTTGTAGGTGTTTCTCTGTCTGAGGGATTGGAACAAATGCCGTTGTATCTCAGAGCTTGGCTGTAGACAATCGATCGTGTGGTGTGTCCTGGATGGAAGCTGGAGGCATGTAGGTAAGTATAGCAGTCAGTAGGCTTCTGGTATAGGGTGGTGTTTATGTGGCCATCGCTTATTAGCACTGTAGTGTCCAGGAAGTGGATCTCTTGTGTGGACTGGTCCAGGCTGAGGTTGATGGTGGGATGGAAATTGTTGAAATCATGGAGGAATTCCTCAAGGGCTTCTTTTCCATCGGTCCAGATGGTGAAGATGTCATCAATGTAGCGCAAGTAGAGTAGGGGTGTTAGGGGACGAGAGCTAAGGAAGCATTGTTCTAAGTTAGCCATAAAAATGTTGGCATACTGTGGGGCCATGTGGGTACCCATAGCAGTGCCGCTGACTTGAAAGTATATATTGTCCCCAAATGTGAAATAGTTGTGGATGAGGACAAAGTCACAAAGGTCAGCCAGCAGCTCTGCCGTGACATTATCGGGGA
Organism: Caretta caretta; assembly: GCF_965140235.1. Classification (NCBI taxonomy): domain Eukaryota; kingdom Metazoa; phylum Chordata; order Testudines; family Cheloniidae; genus Caretta; species Caretta caretta. The sequence continues at coordinate 172,313,124 of NC_134208.1, forward strand.
TACTGTTCCTGATGGCTTGTAGTCTATCTTTGTGTGGAATGTTGGTGTAGACGGCTTCTACATCAATAGTGGCCAGGATGGTGTTTTCTGGAAGATCACCAGGAGAGTAACTTTTGGTTTGTTCTTCAGGTAGAATGAATTGTTGCTGATACATTGTTCAATTCAATGTAGTCTATACAGGCACATACTCACTAGAAACATATTTTCTGCATACCAAGGTTTTGCCTTCACTGGCTTCTTCAGCATTCAGTGAGGTTTTAGGGCTTGTGATTGTATGGAAATACAATTGCTTGAGTTATAAAGTCATGTATTGATTGTGAGCTTGGTATTATCCCTCCTCTTGTTTGACAGTAGCTTTCGACAGAATTGATTTTATTATTTTAGGTATTTATTTATTTGGTACTTAATTACAATCCTTGGCTCTTGGTTCATATTGAACAAGCTTTAATCTCATGTGTGTTCCTGTCTCAGTGACTGTGGTTATTTTATTCTCTCTCATGCCAGGATTTAAGTCTCCAATACTCTTGTGAGATGGGTACCTCATTTAACCCTCTTGTGCATTATTCCTTGTGAACCTTACTACCCAACCAGAAGCATAAATCAGTCACTATCTAACCTACACAAACCAGAATGGGAAAATATATTTTAGTGAGGATGAACCACCGTATGGCCACGCAGCTGCACATGCACAAGCTGAAGTGGGTGTCATGAACTATAAGTCTCTGATGGTGGAGTATTGTGCCATATGGGAGAAGAAGCATAACAACATGACAACTGCTCCTAATTATATATTATAAATGTCAAGCAGACAGTCGTGTTCAAAATTCAAGGATTGCACCCTGCCAGAAGGAAAGCTGCCTTAATTTTTTCTGCAAATACTTCTTTGGAAACAAGGTTTGGAGGAAGGAGAGTTTGCAGCTGATGATCTCATCAGCCCACTTTTTAAATTGCAGGGAGCTGGTTGGAAAGGCTGTTCCAAAACCTCTCTGCTTGGTGAATAAAGCACAAGGTGGTTGTCACAGGGTGGTACTGGACCTTTAAAGGGGAGAGACCAGTGGACCTGAGACTGGTCAGCTGACTCCCAGTTGCGCTTAAGAGCAGGCCTCTTGGCTTTAGAGAAGAGGGAGCTTGGGCGTGAGCCAGCTCTGAGAGTTGGTCAGGAAGGGACAGGGAGAATAGACGTGGGGCTCACTGCCTGCCCACGGGAATGGGGAGACAGATCAGAAACCAGGATACCTTGGTAGTGGAGGAAGCTCTGGAGCTAGAGCCAGGCCCAGGGGAGCGCTCCTGTGTCCACTGTCCAATACAAAGGGTGGGCAGCTGGAAAAAGCCCAGGACGGAAGTGAGACTTTTATGAATCTCAGGGCAGTGGGATATTGTTTGTTCTTGTGTCCTTTGGGCTTCTGAACTCTAGTAGGGAACTGTAGGGGTGAGCTTGGGAGCCTGAAGGGGACAACTGAGGCTGATGAAGAGCTGGGATGCTCAGAAGGCGGCAGAGCCAGAATCTTTTAAGTTACAGTACTGAACTTTATTCTGTGACTTAAGATGTCCCTATTATTAAATTAATCTATCACATGATCCAGCCTCATTTGTTGGAGAAGTATTCTAGAGGAGCCCTGAGCATGGGAAACGGAGGGTGGGGCAGCTATAGGGCTACCCAACTCCAGAAGATTTACTGGGAGATGATGATCCTATGACAGGGGTTTTTGTATTTCAGTATGAAATCCATTACGAACAAATAACCCCCGATTGCTCACTCTTTTTATAGTAAGGTTTCATTTAAAAATAGTGTAGAAACAGTTAATAAACGCAGAGCATATGTTTTTCAAATAACTGAGTAATATATTGTTTGAGTCGAGTAGGTCAACAGACTGCTTCTAACCATCTATCTAACCTTTCTGGTTAGATGTTATATAGATGGTTAGAAGCAGCCTATTGACTTGTTGGACTTAAACAATGTATTACTCATTTATTTAAAAACATGTATTAATCATTTATTTACTCTTTATAAAAGTATTTAGAAATGGAACCTTAATATAAATTGTGGCCACAAAGGTCTTGTAGATTTTAGGTTATTAACTTGTATTACAGTAACACCTAAAAGCCCCAGTGAAAATTGGGGCCTGATTGTGCTAGGAACTGTACATACATTTAGTAAGAGACAGTCCCTACCCCAAAGACCTTACAATCTAAATGGAAAAAACAAAGTGTGGGAGAAAGGAACTACCATTATCCCTATGATACAGATGGAAAACTGTGGCAAAGAGTTTGTGCCTTGCCAAGATCACACTGGATGTCTGTGGCAGAGCCAAGAAGAACTGTATCCAGAACTCCCAGGTGTCAGTGTGTGAACTACAAACCATTTTTCTTACAGGGGTGCTGGAGCCATTTTTATAGTGCGATGGATGATGGAAACCATGTATTTGGTGTTTGTTATTACTACTTCAAGCCAAGGATGGGGCAGCACCCCTAGTTCCAGCATCGCTGTCTTCTTATGAAGTATTGTAATATAGAAAGTCAATTATAGTTCTTATTTCAATTTGAATTAATTCAAAGCAGTTTGTTTTGTTTAACTTTTATTCATAAGCCAGTTAATAGTTTTCAAAGTGAGTCTTTCACATGATGTGCCAAGTCATTTCTCTGTGTTAAAAGGTTTGTTGTATTTTATGTAATGGCAGCTGAAAGCAAATTAATGTTCATTATTCTATTTTAAAAGGTGATATTTATATATTACAGCTGAAGTTCATAAAAGCTATGGAGAAAACCTGATAAAACTGATTTAAAATGGTTTAAATTAACTTTCCTTAATTGAATTATACAGTTCATTTTAAAACCTATAATATATATATATATATATATATATATAAATTCCTGATGTGACAAGGTAACCAGGCACTTGTGATGTATTTAAAATCAGCCAGAGCTCATGTTAGGGAAGAGAGCTGTAATTTAGTTTGACCAAAATAATCAGAAGAGTAAGTGGAAAAATTATTACCTGTTCAGGAAGAATAAAACTTTAATGCACTGTTTAAAGATTGATGTGTGGCTGAGAAACTGATTTGTAAAAGTCAGTAATACCACAGGGCACAGGTTTATTAAAAGCATGAAGGCAGAATAAAAAATGAGGTCATACTTTAATCAATTGGAATAGGAAATAAACAGCTCCACACTTGTAGGTTTCTTTCAATAGCATTTCACCTCCCCCCAAAAACCACAAGATTAAACCATTTAAAAACAATTCCTCCACGATCTATTTGAGTGGTTAAAAAACAATTTATGATGGTTTGAGGGGCAGATGGAGAGGGTTCTATATTTGTAATTAGCAGAAAGAAAATGCAAATAATAGATGCATATAAAAACTATATATCCGATTGATTCCTTCTCCACTGACACTTTGCTTGTCACTTGTCTTTCTAATTCCCTTATCCATAACAAGCAGTACCTACCTTACTCCATAAGAGTAAGTCAGTGAGACTGCTGGTGGAGTAAGGTGCTACTCAGTGTAAGCACAGCCACGAGAATGTTGGCCGTAGACTAAGCTGTTGGGGGCAGGGATTGTATGTATCTGCACAGCACCCAGTAAAATGGATCCCAATCCTGCTTAGAGCTTCTGGCACTACTGTAACATAAATATTGAATAATAACTTCATCTGCTCAGAAAGAAACCAAAAGTCCAACTGTTACAGTGAAAATTATTGGCTGAAAGTCAGTGACCATCTGATGGCAGTTCCACGCTCACAGAAATTGCCGCCACACTCTTGATGCTAATTGGATTTAGCACCCTTGTTGAAAACTTGGACCAGAGAGACCAAGGATCTGATGGGCGTAAAATGTGACATGTCGGTGAGCTGATTCACGTGGACTGGAAGGTACAGACAGGCTTGCACTGCCATTTCCCATGCTGCACATATTTTGTACCGTATGGAGTCTTTATTTCGAAAAGTGTGTGTGTGAATTTAGTACTCGGAAAGCTGCCAAACTTGACAGCCTTGGAGACTTCCCAGCACAGGCAAAGGCAGTGAAAGTTTCCTGTACGCTCTAACCAGTTTGCATATAGTAAACCCTTATTCAAAAGGACCACAATTAGGCGTGAGAAGGATGTTCAATCTCCATGCCCATTTATGGCACAACCTTGCAAGATGCTGAGCTTTCCTGTGCAATGCTGAGAGCCCTCAACTCCAGGGGGCCTTCATGGGTGCCGAGAGTGCTCAGCACTTCCCAGAAGTGCTTGGCGTCTTTCAGGGTCAAACTCAAAGTCCTTGGCCTCTCATCTGAGTCTGCCAACAAGGGTGCCAAGGGTGTGGTGTATTTATTACATGAAACATCCCTGGATTGGAAACTCACCCCATCTACATATTTAATCGAGGATGTCAAATATTTAATGGTTGGTAACAGGTTTTGGTTTAGGGCCCCCATCCTGCAAACACTTAGGCCTGGTCTACACTTAAAATTTAGATCGACTTAGTTGAGTTGCTCAGGGGTATGAAGAATCCACTCTCCTGACAGGAGCAGCTATGGGAAATGGCAGTGCAAGCCTGTCTGTACCTTCCAGTCCACACGAATCAGCTCACATTTTATGCCCATCAGTTCCTTGGTCTCTCTGGTCAAACTTTTCAATAGGGGTGCTAAATAATTTATATTTTTCTCAAGAAAGAAAAAAGGAGAAGTGGCCAATCATTCTGATAATTTGTGTTCAGTTTCAGACCTCCATGCCATTCACAACATGGGGGGGGGGGGGTTCTAGGTTTAACATTATGGAACAGGCTTTTTTTTTTTTAGTCATTATATTCTGTACTCTCTAGAGTTTTTTCCAATCTGTAGAGAGTACACTCCCTCTATAAAGAGCTAAGCGCTCAAAAATTTGCAGACGTATGGTAAATTTGCTGTATGGCTTGAAATTAAGAACAATCCAACAATGTTTTTTTGTACTGGTCAGCAAGTGAAGGGGATAAGGCAGGGATTAGAGGCCATAGCACCTTTCAGGAATGGTACTGCATACAATATTTTGAGATTATGTGACTCTGATAGTTTTAAGACTATAATACAAAGATCAAGAATAAGGTTAGCAGTTGCAAATATCTGCTTGTGCCAACAACTGTGAGTCAGCTTTCTCTGTCTGTAATATTCCAAACCCTACTCTTGTACCAGAAGGAAAGCTAGTTACAGTATGAGTGCAAAACTTATTTGTTAAACATCAAAGATCATTTCACACTGTTAATTGGGGTCAACACCACACATGTGACATGTCAATGTTTATGCAGCTCTTTAGTCTGTTTTGTTTTGTATTTAATTAAGGGCATTGTTTATGGGATACTGCCAATGCTGTCTTACTTCCTAGGTAAATCTATAAAGGTTTGTGTAGAAAACCTTGCTTACAAGTAGGAGAAACGTTTCAAAGATGCCACATTTTGAAGCTCTTTGCAAATGAAACCAACTTTGCAAAATGTGGAGCACTCTCAACTCCGATCAGCTAATCTTTCTTAATTAGGTAGGCATGCTGATCTGCCACTTGCTCTTCCCACCCTAGGGAGTTTAAATTGCCTTCTCAGAAAATACAGCACACCTTCTGCACAGTGGCGTATTAACGCCTAGGCTGACAAGGCCTAGGCCTAGGGCGGCAAATTTATAATAGCAGCCAGAGGCTGCTTCCCCGGTGCTGGTTTGTTTCCTCTGTCCCCTGCCCCACCCCAACTCCACCCCTTCCCCGCCCCTATTGGTCCCCTTCCCCAAATCTCCGCCCCAGCCCTGCCCCCTCTCCTGAGCACTCCGTGTTCCCCCCCTTCCCCGCTCCTTTGCGAATCTGTTTCGTGCCCAAGCACTGGCAGGGAGCGGGGAGAAGCAGGACCCAGCAGCGCGCTCAGCGTAGAGGAGGCAGAGGCGGAGTGGAGGTGAGTTGGGGGAGGAGGGGCGGCAATTATTTCTGGGTCTAGGGGCAGCAAAATCATTAATCCGCCGCTGCTTCTGCAGGATGTCTTGTATTTGCACTATTGCTTAATTGCAGGGCCATCTCACTGACTAAGATTTCTTAGTTCTGTTTCACTTCAGTAAGCATGGAGCTAACCTGTAACTGGAAATTGATTGCTTTCATCTCTTTTCTTCACACTTTCCAAGTAGCTGTGGTCTCTGAAATCTTATTGCCCAGTTATATTATTTATTTGTCTTGTGATAGCACTAAGCGGCCCCAATCAGGGATCAGAAACCCATTGTGCCAGGCACTGTACAAACATAACCAAAAGATGGTCCCTCGCATATAGATCTTACAGTCTTGACATGGCAATCCAGTAACATCTCACCAATAGAACCGATAGAACTTTTATGATGGATTTTTGACATATTATCACCTGGGCTTTTATTAGCAGCAATGGGTGGGATTTTCAAAGGCGACTTTGACTTTCAATGGGAAGGGAATGCTTAACTCTGTTTCAGCTACTTTTGCCAGTGAGTTTTTGTTTCATATTGATTTCACTGTATAAACCACTGGTGAGGAAAAGATGCTAAGGAATGACCACACACGCACATTAACAGTGTTCCATAGATTTTGTGCCTAATACTGACCTCCACTGGGTCCACCTACGCTGGGACGCAGGTTAGCTTGCTCCAACCCTCCTCCCACACACGACTGGCTGAGTCACTCTTAGTTGTGATCTATTTAATACATTAGAATCTGTCCTGTTTAGATACCCCACTCTAGGGCTGTGATTGGGGTCCGAGTGGGGAGCCAGCTATGGTCACTCAGTTAGGGTAAACTGCAAAGAATGGGGCAGACAATCCCCATAAAGCTGGTGGATATTCCAATACTCAGATTTACCAAGTCAGCATAAAACAGCTTCTTTTTTACCTTACTGGTTACTCAGAAGTCCAAACAACACAATTCCCTTAAAGTGATCCAGCCTCAAGCCTCCATCCAGGTATCCAAGTCAAATATGATGAAAATTTCTGTAAATTTTATTTCATCATGTAAAAGAAAAGGTTCTACCAATCCCAAAGGATTGGACACATTACCTTCCAGGTTAATGAATATTTCAGATCTTACCCAAATACACACTACAGCCAATTCTTAACTAACCTAAAATTTATAAAAAACGAGAGAGAGTATGGGTAAAAGATCAATACAGACATGAGTTCAATTCATTTAGGTGCAGATTCATAGCAGAGATGGTGAGCTTCGTAGTTGCAAAGAGTTCTTTCAGAAATAGTTCATAATTTACAGTCCAATGTCCAAATATCATATTCAGGGTGGACAAGCATAACTGGGACCTCAGTCTTGCGACTCAAACTTCCCCTGATGAAGCCTAAGCAGATCTGAGATGACAGAATCCGGGATCTTTTGTACAATTTCATGTCTTTTGACAAGTTGGAGTTCCTCAGGGAACAAAAGGTCATTAGGTCCTTTGAAGGCGGTCCATCACTGGTACTTAGCTATACTAATTAACATAAGTCCATTTGCTTGTTCCTCCACCATTCACAGTACATTTCAAAGAGAGATGAATACCGAGATATCCCATGTTTACAATTCATTTAAATGCTAGGATGTTCTTTTGACCTCTGAATTATCAGAATACAGCATAGTCAGGGACTGTTGATTATATTGTCGACCCTACTCATACATATGTAAATACACAAAACCACAAACATTATCTCCCCACATGTCTTTTGAGGGTTATTTATTTTGCGAATGTTTAACCCTTTCTGGCCATGTGTCACAAGGGCACATCTGGTACGAGTTAGTTTCCTGTCCCTCCAGCCAAGAAGGCACTCAGAAGATCGTTATTTATATTAGTATTTCACCACTTCTAATTCTTTTGATGTTGTAATTATTCTTTTAAATGTGCCAACAGGTGTTTTAAATACTTTCATCTAAATACTCTGAGCTCTTCTAGAATATGTTTCAGGAACAATAACTAAATGATGACGGTACAGCCTAGGAGTGCATCAGGTACATATTATGCGCTACAGTACTAGTCATCGGTAATTATCAAATATCAAGATACAGTAACTTCTCACTTAACGTCATCCCACTTAACACTTTTAAAGTTGCGCAATGCTCCCTTATAACCTTGTTTGGCAGCAGCCTGCTTTGTCCACTGCTTGCAGAAAGAGCAGCCCGGTGGAGCTAACTGGTGGGGGCTCGGAACCAGGGTGGACCAGCAGCCCCTCTATCAGCTTCCCTTAGTTCTCTGTGCAGCAGCCGCCCAGCAGGCTATCAATTGCTGGGCAGTTCAGGTGTCTCTCCCCTCACTGGCATGTGCTGCTCCTGCCCTCTGCCTTGGAGCTGTTCCCGGAAGCCTCCTGCTTGCTGTGCGGGGGGTGGGGGAAGAGGGGTGCTAATGTCCCACTCCTTTACTCCATCTCCACAGAGCGGGTTGCGGGGGACGACACGACATGGGTCAGGACGGAGGGAGCTTGCTGGCAGCGGCTGCTGTCTCAACTTGCTGATCTACTTAAAAAGGCAGTGTACTTAGAGTGGAGTCAGCGAACTTAAAGGGGCAATGTGCATCTCTCTCTCTCACGCACACACACACACACACACGGTGTGTGTCTCTGTCTCTCTCTGCCATGCTGTGTGTCCTCCCTTCATTGCTGCTGCCTTGTAGAGTGAGGCTACATTAACAACAATGTGTTAACGCTTGAGGGCTCAGCCGAGCACTAGTTCATAGGCGCTGACTCTGTGGGTGCTCCGGGGCTGGAGCACCCACCGAGAAAAATTGGTGGGTGCTTTGCACCCACCGGCAGCTCCCTGCCCCGCCCCAGCTCACCTCCACTCTGCCTCCTCCCCTGAGCGCAGTGCCGTGTCCTGCTTCTCCCCCGTCCCTCCCAGCGTTTGCGCTGTGAAACAGCTGTTTCGCCCGGCAAGCCTGGGAGGGAGTGGGGAGGAGGGGGAACGCAGCGCGCTTGGGGGAGGAGGTGGGGCTGGGGCAGGGATCTGGGGAGGAGTCCAATAGGGGCAGGGAGGGGCGGAGTTAGGGCAGGTTCTTTGGGGCAAGGGGTGGAGTAGGGGCGAAGGTGGGGGGGCACGAGTAGCTATCTGTGCAGAAAAAAGTTGGCACCTGTGTGCTAGTTCATCATTTTGCGGTAAGGTGTTCCCTGGGCAATATCCCACCCTCTGACTCCACCACCTCAACCAAGCTTCACAATCACCATTGCTGTGTACAGTATGAACCTGCTTGTTTAAAACTTGTGTGTGTGTATATATATATATATATATAAAAATGTAGTCTTTTGTCTGGTGAAAATTTTTCCCTGGAACCTAACCCCCCCTATTTACGTGAATTCTTATCAGGAAATTGGATTCACTTAACATCGTTTAGCTTAAAGTAGCATTTTTCAGGAACATAACGACAACGTTAAGAGAGGAGTTACTGTACTTTTGAATTGTCATTTTTCTATCACTTTTATAGACTCAGGCTTTGTCTATACTGGCACTTTTCTGCGCAGTAAAGCAGCTTTCTGCGGTGTAACTCCCGAGGGGTACACACTGCCAAGCCACTCAGTGCACAGAAACTGCACAGTTGCAGCGCCGTAAAAAAACCCACCCCGACGAGAGGCCTACAGCTTTGTGCGCCGGGGGTACAGTGCCATGGTGCCAGTGTAGACACCGTGGTTGATTATAGCACTGTGATTGGCCTCCAGGAGGTGTCCCACAAGGCCTGTTCTCGCCTCTCTGGTCATCAGTTTAAACTCTACTGCCCTGCCCTCAGGTGACCAACTGTCATCCCCACCCTGTAAATTCCTTTGGAATTTTGAAAGTCCCCTTCCTGTTTGCTCGGTGACGCGTGCAGTGGTCTCAGCGCATCCTTCCAGGTGGCCAGGCCTGCTCCATGCACCAGGCGATCCCCCGCTTGGAGCAATGCCGAGCTGCTGGATCTCATCAGCATTTGGGGAGAGGAGGCTGTCCAGTCCCCGCTGCGCTCCAGCCACAGGAATTATGATACCTATGGACAGATTTCACGATGCATGACAGAAAGGGGCCATGACCAGGACACACTGCAGTGCAGGGTCAAAGTGAAGGAGCTGCGGAACGCCTACCACAAGGTGCAGGAGGCAAACCACAGCTCTGGTGCTGTGCCCACGAGCTGCCGGATCTATAAAGAGCTGGACGCGATACTCGGTGGCGACCTCACCTCCACTGCGAAGGCCACTGTGGATACTTCGGTGGCTCGCATGTCAGTCAAGAGTGGACTGAACCAGGAGGAGGAAATCTTGGATGAGGATGTGGAGGGGGAAGGGGACCGAGAGGCAGAGGATGACTCAGGGGTCAGAGATGCACGCATCCAGGAGCTCTTCTCTACCCCGGAGGAGGCTAGCTAGTCACAGCTGTCGGATCTTGGTGAAGCACAAACAGGAGAGGAGGCCCCTGGTAAGTGGCTTTGATTTGGGGAATTGCTGAAGTGAGGTGTTGGGGACAGGAGGGTCGCAGAAAGCAGGCTTGTGTCTGTATGATGTGCATACCACCACTAAGCTAGTCTGAGTGGCGGACCAGGCTGTTGAATGACTCCCTCACTTCACAGGGAATCTGACTCAGAGATCTCCAGGAAACTCTCAGAGAGATACTGGGCAATCTGCTGCTGCAAGTTCTTTGGCAGAGCTGCTTTGTTTCGTGCCCCATTAAGGGTAACTTTCCCGCGCCACTCTGCTGTCACGAGGTGGGGGTGAGAGGACCAGTGCTGCACAAAGGCAAGCCGCATAAAGGCCAGGGCAGAAGCCGCAGTCTTGGAGAAGACCCTTCCTTGATTCCCTGCTCACCCTCAGCAGCAAAATATCTTCCATAATGAACACAGCCTGTGGAAAATGTGGGGACAGGAATGATTATAAGCCCCCCCCCCCTTACAGTGCTGGCTCTCCCCAAGAGCCATGTGCCCAGTGTACAGTACAGTCCTGGAACACTGATTTCCCCTGCCCCTGCAGTTACTCACCATTTTGGGGGTCTTGTGGCTCAGATGTGCTTACCTGGGGTCAGCCAATTAGTGATAGGTATGTGCATAGTGGCTGTGTTTTTAAATCACTGAATCAGTGTTCTGTGTTTTGCAAACAGTACTACTTCTGTAAAATGTTGCATTTTGGCTTCACAGAGATGATCTTTGGAGCCCAGCCTTCCTCTGGTATGACCAGCTGAATGGCTGTGCAGAATTAGAAAGCAGCCATGAAGAACTAAAAAGGACTTTCTGCATGATGTCCTGATGCACTCCGCGGCCAAAAAACAGGAATTGAAGGAGTGGTGGGACAGCGAGAAGAGGGACCGTAAGGAGAACGCGGCACACCAGAATGAAGCCACGGAGCAGCTCTTATAAAGCGCCAAGCGGACACGCTCCAAGTGCTACTAGCACTGCAAAAGGAGCAGCTCCGCACCCACCCTCCCCTGCAGCCACTGTCGCAAAACTCTTTCCCATGTGCCCCCCAGACACCGCCAACACACTCTTGTCAGCCTCCTGGCTCCAGTCTGTACCCGCGACATTCCACTCCTGCCCTGTCACAGTCCAGCCCTGTGGACTCCCAGTATCCACTGCACTCAACACCCATCCCTCTGCAGTTTGGCTGTGCTGAAGTACAGTACCCACTGCACTGTACTCCAGAGGAGAAGGTTGGATATGATCCCTTGACATACACAGATCTTTAACCCTCCCGGAACCCCACTTCCTCCTGGGACCCTCCCTTCCCCCATCCCCTTCAGTTCTGATGTGTTTTTTGTCTCTCTCCTCCGGTGGTTGTTTTTAATAAAAGAATTGTGTTGGTTTGAAATCAATCTTTATTTATCAATCACAATCACCTCCTGGCATTACAAGCACTGCACTTCCAAGCATAACAACAAATGTTAGTGGCTTTCAGCTTCAAATTGCTGCCTCAAGGTATCCCGGATCCTTATGGCCATGCGCTGCACCCCGCTAAGACCCCTGGTCTCTGGCTGTTCAAATTCAGTCTCCAGACGCTGAGCCTCAGTGGTCCAGCCCTGAGTGAAGCTTTCAGCCTTGCCTTCACAAATATTATGAAGTGTACAACATGAGGCTGTAAGCATAGGAATATTGTCATCTGCCAAGTCCAGCCTCCCCTATAGGCAGTGCCAGTGGGCTTTCAAATGGCTGAAAGCACACTCCACAGTCATTCTGCACTTGCTCAGCCTGTTGAACCGCTCCTTGCTGCTGTCAAGGTGCCCCGTGTCTGGCTTCATAAGCCATGGCATTAAGGGGTAGGCAGGGTCTCCCAGGATCCCAGTAGGCATTTTGACTTCCCCTATGGTGATTTTTGCGGTCCGGGAAGAAAGCTTGCAGCTTCCTGAACAGGCCAGTGTTCCGAAAGATGCGTGTGTCACACACCTTTCTGGACCAGCCTGCATTAATGTCCATGAAACGCCCACGGTGATCCACAAGCACCTAGAGAACCATTGAGAAATACCCCTTCCAATTAATGTACTTGTGACTAGGTGGTCTGGTGCCAGAATTGGAATATGTGTGCCATCTATCACACCTCCACAGTTAGGGAAGCCCATTTGTGCAAACCATCCACAATGTCATGCACGTTGCCCAGAGTCACGGTCTTTTGGAACAGGATATGATTAATGGCCCTGCACACTTCTGTCAACATGAGTCCAATGGTCGACTATTCCACTCTGAACTGGTTAGTGACTAATCGGTAGCAATCTGGAGTAGCCAGCTTCCACAGTGCAATCGCCACCTGCTTCTCCAATGGCAGGGCAGCTCTCATTCTCGTGTCCTTGCACTGCAGGGCTGGGACAAGCTCATCACACCATCCCATGAATGTGGCTTTCCTCATCCGAAAGTTCTGCATCCACTGCTTGTCATCCTAGACGTGCATGATGATGCGATCCCACCACACAGTGCTTGTTTCCTGAGCCCACAAGTAGCGTTCCACTGTGGTCAGCACCTCCGTGAATGCCATAAGCAATCTCGTGTCGTAGCTACTACGCCTGGCGAGATCAATGTCAAACTACTGTTGCATTTGTAGTTTAAGGAATAACTCTACTGCTACTCATGACGTGTTTGTGAGAGCGAGCAGCATATCGGTTAGCAGTACGGGATCCATTCCTGCGGACCGCAGAGGCACAGCAGAGGGTGCAGTACACAACGCGTTGAAAGATGGCACCAAATGCGGATGGAAGCACAGGGGTTGCTGGGATACGGACAAATGAATCACAGGGCATTGGGACAGGATGCCACGTGACCCCCTCCACCTTCCCACAACTCTTAGCAGCAGAAGAGGAAGAGATGCTTGGTGGGATAGCTGCCCAGAGTGCACCACTCTGAATACTCCTGCAAGTGTGAACACGCTATTCCACAGGCAGGTGACAGTGTGAACACATAACTGCGGTTTCCCTTCAGCGCTCTCTGAGCGGTGCTGTAACTCTGCCAGTGTAGACATACCCTCACAAGATGATGGGTCAGACTCTGCTTTGAGCCTGTGTAGCCCCACTGACTTTACAAAGAACAGCCTCTAAGAAGAGGAGGAGCGAATCCAAATGAACAATTAAATAAATATCTATTAAACCGGGAAAGTGATAAATCCAGCTGTAGCAACTGGACCCTCTTTACAGGTCAGATCCAATGCCACTGAAGTTATTGAGTTCGCCATTTAATTCATTGGACTAAGGGTCAGGCCCTACAGCTCAGTTTAGCAGCATGTCGTCTCTTGCACTTGCTGCTGCAGAACCCTGCACTGGCTCTTACATTTAGAAAGAGGTTCATATTCTTGTGAATTACAGGCTGTATTTCAGCTGTATTGTGGTGCCATTTTGATGCATTTACAGACCATGTGGTTTGCATGAACCAAACCCTATGTGAGAGGAAAATGGTCTTCAGTTCACCAGTGGGATACATTTTTCTCTGTAGCTATTTCTATTAATTTAATTAATTGACTCAATTACACTAATTCAGGAGCAGATTAGAGTACATTAGATCATAGCAGGGCAATGCATATAGACTGATGTCTAATTTTGTCTATTGAATTGAAAGTTGCTTTGCTTTCTAGTGCATTTGTGTACCTACTACACATGGCCCCTTCAAATTGCTCTGTGGCTCCTCTGTGGAGGAAGCTGCTGTCCCCTCCCAACCGCTGCAGAATTGGGAAAATTCTGTTCTTTGTAGTTCTAAGTGAATAACAAAAAGCAGTCATAAAGCAGCAATCTTTGTGGCTTCACAGCATGTACAGAGCCTTCTTGGCATCTCCATGGAACAAAAGGCAGTGGCTAGGTTGGGCAGCTGCCTCTTTCCCCTTAGGATTCCAGCTGTACTCTGTGGGTGTGGTGTTGGTCAGGGGTTGTGGAGCTCCAGCTGGCTTGGTTGTGCCCTCATCTGGTGTAATCATTTCCTTCCCAGTACCTTGTATGAACTGCACAATTACACTAGTGGTTATGGCGGCACCCTTCTGGTAATGGGTTTCTTTCATCATGGCCCTTGGGTACTTCTCTTACAGGGCCAGGCTTTTGTCTCCTTATTTAAAATGAGTTTGAGCAACATGGAGTTGAGCTGCTTTGCTTCCTACCGTCTGTAGCTTACTATTTCAAACACCAACACATCCCAAACCATCTCCAGATCTCCACACTTATCCTCTGGTTTCCAGTAAGGACTTTCCCTCAGCCAACATAATGTTGTTTCTCCTCAGCATTGTCATTTTCTGTACCTTTCTTACCCGAGCCTCTATTTCCTCTACCTCTTCTAGCTGTTCATCTTTTGCTGCTTCCCTCTTTTCAGCATCATGAGCTACTCCAGTGAAGAGGCTTCACGTTAACTTTCACATATTGGACATGAGAGCTAGCCTGCTAAGCACTTTTTGGTATCTCTTGTTTCATCAAGAAATGGAAACAGAAAGGTCCATATGCTGAATTAAGGGCTGCAGACACATTAAGACAAGAAAAATGTAAATAATCCCCCTAGATGACCCAAACAAACTCTCCCTACCATCCCCCCAGTGAAACTGTTCTAAGGGCTTGTCTACACTACAAAGTTTTGTTGACAAAACTTATGTTGACACCCAAAAGTCGACAACACAAAAATCGCCAAAGGGTGTTCACGCTTGCTCCCTCTGTCGACAGGTCATGTCCACATTGGGGACACCATCATTGACAGAGTGAGCAATGCACCGTGGGTACGTATCCCCCAGCGCAGTGTTGCGGGAAGGAAGAGCTGATCGCTGCACATCTTGGGATTCTCTCCCAGTTCTCCCACAGCCCCCTCAGCTGCCGAGAGCAGCAGCATGAGGAGCTCTGTGAGCTCTCCGTGCTGAGGAATGGCAAAGCAGCACAGCAGTCTGCCCCTCTCCCCCTGCAGCAGCAATCTGCCAGCTGCTGTGTTCTGGTGCCGGGCAGAACAGGAGCATTGCAATGATTTGCTCTTTGTCCGTTCCCCACGCGGAGCAGCACTCAGATACTTCCCGGAGCTTTGAAAGGGGAGGGGCGCATGCCTGCAGGGCAGCGGAGATCAAAACTCTGAGCAGAGCAATCAGGGCAGGCATTGTGGGATTCTGGCGGAAGCCAGTTCTGTTGACAAAACAATCAGCAGTGTCTACACTGGCTCTTTGTCGACAATAAAGGGAGGGGAAAAGACAAAAGTCTCTCCGGGGGTGGAAGTTTTTTGTCGCCAAAATTGGGCATTTTTCGCTACAAAAGTCCCATTGTAGTGTGTACGCTCTTGCTGTTTTGTTGCCAAAAGGCAGTTTAGATAGCCCTTAGAGGGACTGTGTGACTTGCAGAAGTATTCCACCCAACCCCATGCTGGTCTTTGACTTCAAATGTTTGTGAAGAAAGATGGTGTTGTGGATAAGACCTAGGACTGGGGATCTGTCTTCTATTCCTTACCCCATCACAGAGTTCCTGTGGGACCCTATGCAAGTTGCTTAAACTCTTAGGGTACATTGACACTGCAAAAAAATGTGTTCTTAACTGGGCAACTTGGGTTAGCAGCTTGAGATAAAGCCTATACCGAGCCTAAGTTTGAACTCAAGCTGCTAACTGAGTTAAAAGCCAAGTAGCTGGGTCTTCAATGCTATTTCAACCCAAGTTAGCTACCCTGAGTTAAGAACATACCTATTTTTTCAGTGTAGACATCCCTATAATGTCTCAATTTCCCATCTGTAGAATGGGGATGATAATTTTTACCAAGATTGAAGAATGACAGTGATGGGGAATTATATAAGGCTTACTTCATTGTTAGCAAAATTCTTTAAGATCTTCTGAGAGAGAGAGAGAGTGCAGTGGAAGTACTGACAAGTAATTAATATTATATTCTTTTCTTTAGAAGGCACTTGCAAAGGTTCAGGCACTTAAATTGCTTGACCTGCCAAATTTTCCAATAAAGAAGGCTGTTTGCAGAGTTCCTGTAATGAATGTTTCATTATCACCATTGTTATGGAGCTTCTAGGGTCTAACTTTTAAAATTCTAAATGTGAAAACGTCTGTAAATGCCATATAACTCATTAATGTCCTTTACTTAAACTCTCTCTTGCCGTTAAAGAATTGTGAGTATTCTGATTTTGATCTGACCAAAGTGAACACATCATGCTATTCATAGTTACTTCTCTGATACACCACAGCCACACACAAATTTTGGGCCCAGTCCTATGGGGTTGTAATGTGGTGTATTCCCCACATTGGCCCTGAGAGGAAAATTAGGCCAGGTGAGCCTCACTGACCAATTAAACAGCCAGTAGGGGGAGAGATATAGGCAACAAGGAGGCAGGGCAGCTGGGCAGGAACAGGAGGGGGCTTAAAAACCCAGACCCGCAAGTAGTGAGGGACGGGGATGGAGGGGCTGAAGGAAAGGCAGGCTGCAGTTACTCCCTAAGAGGACGGAATTGGGATGCCGGTGTACCCAGTGAGGGTGAGAGCCAGTGTTGTAGGAAGAATCCTAGAGAAACAGCAGCAAGGACTAAGACTGCACAGGCCTTGGCTGCATGTGATAGGGCCCTGGGGCTGGAACATAGTGTAGAGGGCAGTCCTGGGTTCCCCTACCAGCCTCTGGGTAGTGGTACAGGACATTGGAGACATCAGCCGGACAGTTGGTCCGGAAGGACTGTGATTTCCCTGGAAAGGGAGGAACTTAGTGACCCCTGGATGGAGAGCCAAGCCACAAGCTGGAAGCTGGTTGGGGGAGAGGCTGCAGACAGAGAAGAAGATGGGTAGAGAGAGCACTAAGGAGGGCAAAGCACCTGGCAGAGCTGATCCCCAGGACAGCCAGGAGGAGGTGCTGTAATCAGTGAGGGAACCCTGTCAAAGGGGTGCTACACTTTCTGAACGTCTATAAAAAGTATTGGAAGTGGAGAGCATTTAGCATGGTGCTAAGGCTCTCTGGGAAAACCATGAATGAAATTGTCTAGGTGCTACATGGAGATTTGGGGTGAAATCCTGGCCCTACTGTAGTCAGTTGGGGTTTCACCTTTGACTTCATTTGGTCCAGGATTTCAGCTTGGGGTTTGTTTGTTTGTTTTCTTTTTAGTGTGAAAGTGGACTTCTTAAGAGAAAATCACAAAACATTAATTTTAGGGTGTGAAAAAACAACAACAAAACCCCTGTTCCTGAAGCTCAGGACAAGATGAAACACTTTAAATGAGATGTTTTATGTCCACTATACACTTTGGACATGTAGAGGAGATTTTTGCTAAATGCTTTCTCACACATTTGAATAATGGTTCATGGGACATCTCCAGGTTATATGGCAACTACTTGGCACTCATTAGTTTGGAGTGTGCCGTCCCATAGTTCTGTGCTTTCACTAAAAGCAGAGCAGGTGGTAATAAGAAATATTGTAGAGTTGTGGTTTTTTTCTGCATGAGAGGGAAAATCGCCTACAAAGGGCCCGTAGAAGTCCTATGCAGCCCTTGAGAGCAGCTTAAGCATAATTTGGAGGACTTAAATTGTGCATAGGCCCTCTATGAAGGGATGAACTTCACCCAAGAAGTATATAGATCCGTTACCCAAGCTAACTGCTAATGAAGAAAACATGAGTAAAGCTTAATAATGACCTTTTTAAAATAAATGTTTGCCTTTTTTTCTCTCTTGTACTAACCCAAGTTGTCATAATTTGCAGCATTTCCAGAGAATGCCTTCTAGGGTCTGATTTACTATGACCTGGGAAATCCTCCTGTTTTTCCTATTAAAATACTCTGTAGGGGCCCAGTCCTGCTGGAATGAGTTTCCCATCCCACACTAGCTGGGTTGCAGGTAGGTGTGGTCTGAGAGAGGCTGGGAGAATGGAAAATGATGATGCTGCCTGTTGCCACCTTTAGGGAACAGGCACTGCTGGTTAGAGCTCTGGCTGCATTTCAGTGGGACAGCACACGTGGTACTCTGGTACTGTAAGTAAGGATTTGTAAGACTGGGCCCTGTACTTCCTAAATCAGGTTCTGACCACCATTTGCAATGATATAAATCCACACTAGCTCCATTGACTTCAATGGGTATTACTCCAAATGTATGGGGTTGGTGGGATTGCAATCTGATCTCAGATGTATTATAATCTGTCAGTATCATTCTCAGAACATCACTAATAGGAACACTTCCAAGTCCATGCAGTGTTGATACAAGCAGAACAGCAAGATTCTGAAAAGCCCTAGCTAGGGTTAACAGTTTGTGGTTTTAGACTCCCTTTTGAAAGAAGATCAAATTGCCCTTTGAGGAATGAAATATTGATATATGGCCTCTGGAGCTTCAGTGCTATATTTGGAATTACTTTACTAATGTCTGATTTATTCATTATAATTCAGCATTAACATGAATTATCCTTTAGCTACTTTTAGCTCATATTCATTTGGGAGTTTTTGTCTTTGCTAAACATCTCTTTAGCTGTCTCCTTGTCTGTTACGCCTTCACTGGTGTCAGTATCAGGAGATGAGTAGGCCGAGCTCCTCCACCCCACAAAAAGTAATTTCTCTATGGATTCCTGATATTCCTCCATTTGGAATTTTTTTAAAACTATAGAGACATTAAATAAAGATACAGCATAGCCAGCCCCAAACATTTAAAAATAAGGAGTCAGGCCCTAGCATCACGAGATTAGCCTAAAGATCACAAGATGTTAAAAAGAACCCTGAATTTAATATTTTTAACTTTTGCCTTTTGGTTTTTAAGCCTTTACAGTTCATTTCCAAAATGGTCTCTGAATCCATGAGGACTAAAAACTCTTTTTTCATGAAAACTGAGATTCTAATGTAAACACAGGATTCAAGAAGCTGAGGCTCTAAGCAAAACACTAAATGCCATGAGAGTTATCAACACTGAGGATTCTTTTGGTTTTATAGACCCCACATCTAACAGAGCTTTACATGGGGAATTTCTGAGCAGGTGCCTCTTCCAACTTATTCAAAGAAAATGCACATGCTATGCAGTGCAGAGTCAAACCTGAAGTTCGGCTTTATCAAAGGAATTAACAGTGTGATAACAACAAGGTTCAGCTCAAACCGTCCCTTCAGAATTGGCTGCTCCTAGGGTTCCTACTTTAGGGCTTCTCAGCACACACTGTAGACCCCATCTCTAGAGAGCCACCTCCTTTATACATGGAGGGAATAAAGAGCTACCTGCCTCATGGCTGGCAGAACCCAGATAACCCCCTTCCAACAGGATCAACACTTACTAAGAGGCTGGTATGATTCAGTCCAACGCTTGCAGCCTGTTATAGCACCATAACGTGTTTTTGTTTTGTAAAACATTGAAAATCAAAAAGGCTTTTCTATTTCTGGGTAAAGGCAAGCTTGCTAATATATGTGATATTAACTGAAAAAACTGAGATCTTCCAGAAACCAGAACGCTATTGCTTGTGGGAAATGTATAGGGGTTAAAACAAGGGATGAGTTGGACAGACACACAGACAAGTCGAAGATGGTCATTAAAGATTTTTTACATTGGGAAGGCCTTGCTTAACAATTCCAATGAACTTTGCTGAAGAGGCAATGAGAGGTGACAAGTTGAGCAGTCGGGACTGAATGCTCAAAAGAGGGTAGGCTCCTAACTTCTATTTGCAAAAAGAAAAGGAGTACTTGTGGCACCTTAGAGACTAACCAATTTATTTGAGCATAAGCTTTCGTGAGCTACAGCTCACTTCATCGGATGCTGTAGCTCACGAAAGCTTATGCTCAAATAAATTGGTTAGTCTCTAAGGTGCCACAAGTACTCCTTTTCTTTTTGCGAATACAGACTAACACGGCTGCTACTCTGAAACTTGTGCATACAGTCTACTAATGCATACTGCCTCTTAATGGTTGTACAGCTACCGCAATTGGGAGGGCTAGTACTCTCCAGAGAAAATGAAGACAGGCATGATAAGGACCTGGTAAAATGGGGATATGGTATGGCAGGTGGCTTGTTAATTTCCTCTGGAAAATTATAAATTAGTGGGGGCAGGGTTAAATATTAGCATAACCAATTTTACCTTCGATGATGGCGATCAGGAAAAGGATCCTCTCACAATGTTATTGCAGTCTCATGATGTTATTGCAGATGGAGTCTCATGATGATTGGTAAGTCCCAGCTCATGAAGTGTTTAGAGGAAAATCTCACCTTTCATCATTTTTCATGCTGCTCTCATTTATATGGGTGCAAATCCAGAGCAACTCCATGACATCAGTGGAGTTACTCCCAATTGAGGTAGTGTAGCTAAGAGCAGAAACAGTCCCCTGGAGTTCAGTGAACATTTGTTGATATAGTGTCCTTCAAAATCTTACTGGAAATAAGAATTCAAAAAAGGCTTGGATATGAGTGATCATATGGATGGCAACTGCTAGAAAGATCATATAAGAAAAATGTCATGTATTGATGCATGGGGATGGGGGGACAGGAAAAGGAATGTAGTGAGCTGCAGCGATCAGTGTAAGGCTGTGTTCATTAGACTAGAAGAGTGGCCTAATAATTAGAGCAGGGGACTGGTAGTCTGGTTATCTAGGTTCTGCTCAAAACTCTGCCAGTGAGTCACTGTAACCTTGGGCAACTCATTTAACACAGTTACCATATGTAACAGATAAGTATTAATTACCCTCCCCTTTACAAAGGTTTTTAGATCCTTGAAAGAAAGGCACTATTGTTAAGACATTTAACAACTTTATTTATAATATAAAGAATAACCTGCACATTCGATTGGCAGACTAAATCATATCGAGAGGCATTGCAAATACCAGGGAGGACAGAGAAATTATAGAAATGGATCCGGAGAGATCAAAAATATGGGAAAAAATTAAAATTACCTCATATAACAAGAATATTTCCCCAGTAATGATGGATGTGGAATTGTCTTGTAATGGATCACTTGAAATTAGCCTGGGTAAAGCCTCATTATACATTCCTTATACAGAAGTCAGTTGGGAGTCATAAGTGAGCAATGAATGCCAGGTTCCAAGTGGTGATAGCATTAAAAGTGTATAAGGTTAGAAGGTTAATAGAAGAAAAGGAGTACTTGTGGCACCTTAGAGACTAACCAATTTATTTGAGCATAAGCTTTCGTGAGCTACAGCTCACTTCATTGGATGCATTCAGTGGAAAATACAGTGAGGAGATTTATATACACACACAACATGAAAAAATGGGTGTTTATCATGCACACTGTAAGGGGAGTGATCCCTTAAGATGAGCTATTACCAGCAGAAGAGTGGGGGGGGGGGGGGGCGGGGAAGAAAACCTTTGTAGTGATAATCAAGGTGGGCCATTTCCAGCAGTTAACAAGAACCTCTGAGGAACAGTGGGGGGTTGGGGGGGGGGGAGAATAAACAAGGAGAAATAGTTTTATTTTGTGTAATGACTCAACCACTCCCACTCTCTATTCAAGCCTAAGTTAATTGTATCCAGTTGGCAAATTAATTCCAATTCAGCAGTCTCTCCTTGGAGTCTGTTTTTGAAGTTTTTTTGTTGAAGAAAAAAGGTTAATAGAGAAAGTTTGGAATAAACTATTGAGCCTGAATAAGGACTGGTCCTTAGAGGTTTTTAAGGCAAATACAATTACAATACCAAGTATACTCAATGTATGGATCAGACAACCACAGTGACAGTTGTGAAAACTGTGTTTAAAAAAAAAGAGAGAGATGCTGAGAAGGGGAAAAAAGACATCAGAAACACTTATGATGTAGATGGTAGGATTTATATAAGCCCCATGGCGCTGTTCCATCTCAGAATATCACTAATCAGACACTAGATATCAGCTGACAAGATCTTGATGGGAGAGCAATGAATGTGGCAGGAATATCTTTGTTGCTCATTTCTGGTGTACTGAAAACGTTCTCCCCAGTCAGATACTCAATTTCACAGTATCCAAAACAGAGAAGCAAATTTGTAATACAAGATGACTCTTTTTAACTCAGGAGGGCAAGTAGTCACTGATGTTCAGAATAGGATAAATGTTCAGAATAGGTATTACACATCCAAAACTAAACTCCCCCCCCCACATCATTATCACAGACAAGCCACACCCTTCCTGAAAGGAAAAACAAACACAAAAGATAGGATCCTCAAAAGTGCACAACTGACATGACTTTTGTCATGTCTCCCTTTTTCTGTTTTGTCTTTTTAGGCTGTAAGCTTCAGGGTGGGGCCTGTCTCTTATGATGTTTGTACAGAGACCAGCACAATGGGGCTTTGCACCACAGAGCTGTTGGTTTTATCATTCAAATGATGCAGGATGCTTTTCCTGCAAAGCTCTTTTCTTAATACTTGAGCCCCAAAACCTGAGCACAAGGAGAAGACTAAGGGTATGTCTACACTACGGAATAAGGTCGAATTTATAGAAGTCGGTTTTTTAGAAATCGGTTTTATATATTCGAGTGTGTGTGTCCCCACAGAAAATGCTCTAAGTGCATTAAGTGCATTAACTCGGCGGAGCGCTTCCACAGTACTGAGGCTAGAGTCGACTTCCGGAGCGTTGCACTGTGGGTAGCTATCCCACAGTTCCCGCAGTCTCCGCTGCCCATTGGAATTCTGGGTTGAGATCCCAATGCCTGATGGGGCTAAAACATTGTCGCGGGTGGTTCTGGGTACATATCGTCAGGCCCCCGTTCCCTCCCTCCCTCCGTGAAAGCAAGGGCAGACAATCGTTTCGCGCCTTTTTTCCTGAGTTACCTGTGCAGACGCCATACCACGGCAAGCATGGAGCCCGCTCAGGTAACCGTCACCCTATGACTCCTGGGTGCTGGCAGACGCGGTACGGCATTGCTACACAGCAGCAGCAACCCATTGCCTTCTGGCAGCAGACGGTGCAGTACGACTGGTAGCCGTCATCGTAATGTCCGAGGTCATCCTGGCCACGTCGGCTGGGAGTGCCTGGACAGACATGGGTGCAGGGACTAAATTTGGAGTGACTTGACCAGGTCATTCTCTTTAGTCCTGCAGTCAGTCCTATTGAACCGTCTTTTGGTGAGCGGGCAGGCGATACGGACTGCTAGCAGTCGTACTGTACCATCTTCTGCCAGGCAGGCAAGAGATGAGGATGGCTAGGAGTCGTACTGTACCATCTTCTGCCGAGCAGCCATGAGATGTGGATGGCATGCAGTCCTTCTGCACCGTCTTCTGCCAGCCAAAGATGTAAAAGATAGATGGAGTGGATCAAAACAAGAAATAGACCAGATTTGTTCTGTATTCATTTGCTTCCCCCCCTCCCCCCCCGTCTAGGGGACTCATTCTTCTAGGTCACACTGCAGTCACTCACAGAGAAGGTGCAGCGAGATAAATCTAGCCATGTATCAATCAGAGGCCAGGCTAACATTCCTGTTCCAATAAGAACGATAACTTAGGTGCACCATTTCTTATTGGAACCCTCCGTGAAGTCCTGCCTGAAATACTCCTTGATGTAAAGACACCCCCTTTGTTGATTTTAGCTCCCTGAAGCCAACCCTGTAAGCCGTGTCGTCAGTCGCCCCTCCCTCCGTCAGAGCAACGGCAGACAATCGTTCCGCGCCTTTTTTCTGTGCGGACGCCATACCAAGGCAAGCATGGAGGCCGCTCAGCTCACTTTGGCAATTAGGAGCACATTAAACACCACACGCATTATCCAGCAGTATATGCAGCACCAGAACCTGGCAGAGCAATACCGGGCGAGGAGGCGACGTCAGCGCGGTCACGTGAGTGATCAGGACATGGACACCGATTTCTCTGAAAGCATGGGCCCTGCCAATGCATGCATCATGGTGCTAATGGGGCAGGTTCATGCTGTGGAACGCCGATTCTGGGCTCGGGAAACAAGCACAGACTGGTGGGACCGCATAGTGTTGCAGGTCTGGGACGATTCCCAGTGGCTGCGAAACTTTCGCATGCGTAAGGGCACTTTCATGGAACTTTGTGACTTGCTTTCCCCTGCCCTGAGGCGCATGAATACCAAGATGAGAGCAGCCCTCACAGTTGAGAAGCGAGTGGCGATAGCCCTGTGGAAGCTTGCAACGCCAGACAGCTACCGGTCAGTTGGGAATCAATTTGGAGTGGGCAAATCTACTGTTGGGGCTGCTGTGATGCAAGTAGCCCACGCAATCAAAGATCTGCTGATATCAAGGGTAGTGACCCTGGGAAATGTGCAGGTCATAGTGGATGGCTTTGCTGCAATGGGATTCCCTAACTGTGGTGGGGCCATAGACGGAACCCATATCCCTATCTTGGCACCGGAGCACCAAGCCGCCGAGTACATAAACCGCAAGGGGTCCTTTTCGATCGTGCTGCAAGCTCTGGTGGATCACAAGGGACGTTTCACCAACATCAACGTGGGATGGCCGGGAAAGGTGCATGATGCTCGCATCTTCAGGAACTCTGGTCTGTTTCAAAAGCTGCAGGAAGGGACTTTATTCCCAGACCAGAAAATAACTGTTGGGGATGTTGAAATACCTATATGTATCCTTGGGGACCCAGCCTACCCCTTAATGCCATGGCTCATGAAGCCGTACACAGGCAGCCTGGACAGTAGTCAGGAGCTGTTCAACTACAGGCTGAGCAAGTGCAGAATGGTGGTAGAATGTGCATTTGGACGTTTAAAGGCGCGCTGGCGCAGTTTACTGACTCGCTTAGACCTCAGCGAAACCAATATTCCCACTGTTATTACTGCTTGCTGTGTGCTCCACAATATCTGTGAGAGTAAGGGGGAGACGTTTATGGCGGGGTGGGAGGTTGAGGCAAATCGCTTGGCTGCTGGTTACGCGCAGCCAGACACCAGGGCAGTTAGAAGAGCACAGGAGGGCGCGGTATGCATCAGAGAAGCTTTGAAAACCAGTTTCATGACTGGCCAGGCTACGGTGTGAAAGTTCTGTTTGTTTCTCCTTGATGAAACCCCCCGCCCCTTGGTTCACTCTACTTCCCTGTAAGCTAACCACCCGCCCCTCCTCCCTTCAATCACCGCTTGCAGAGGCAATAAAGTCATTGTTGCTTCACATTCATGCATTCTTTATTCATTCATCACACAAATAGGGGGATGACTACCAAGGTAGCCCAGGAGGGGTGGTGGAGGAGGGAAGGAAAATGCCACACAGCACTTTAAGCACAGCACTTTAAAAGTTTACAACTTTAAAATTTATTGAATGACAGCCTTCTTTTTTTTGGGCAATCCTCTGTGGTGGAGTGGCTGGTTGGCCGGAGGCCCCCCCACCGCGTTCTTGGGCATCTGGGTGTGGAGGCTATGGAACTTGGGGAGGAGGGCGGTTGGTTACAGAGGGGCTGCAGTGGCAGTCTGTGCTCCAGCTGCCTTTGCTGCAGCTCAACCATACACTGGAGCATACTGGTTTGGTCCTGCAGCAGCCTCAGCATTGAATCCTGCCTCCTCTCATCACGCTGCCGCCACATTTGATCTTCAGCCCTGTCTTCAGCCCGCCACTTACTCTCTTCAGCCCGCCACTTACTCTCTTCAGCCCGCCACCTCTCCTCTCAGTCATTTTGTGCTTTCCTGCACTCTGACATTATTTGCCTCCACGCATTCGTCTGTGCTCTGTCAGTGTGGGAGGACAGCATGAGCTCGGAGAACATTTCATCGCGAGTGCGTTTTTTTTTCTTTCTAAGCTTCACTAGCCTCTGGGAAGGAGAAGATCCTGTGATCATTGAAACACATGCAGCTGGTGGAGAAAAAAAAAGGGACAGCGGTATTTAAAAAGACACATTTTATAAAACAGTGGCTACACTCTTTCAGGGTAAACCTTGCTGTTAACATTACATACATAGCACATGTGCTTTCGTTACAAGGTCGCATTTTGCCTCCCCCCACCGCGTGACTACCCCCTCAACCTTCCCCCCTCCCTGTGGCTAACAGCGGGGAACATTTCTGTTTAGCCACAGGCAAACAGCCCAGCAGGAATGGGCTCCTCTGAGTGTCCCCTGAAGAAAAGCACTCTATTTCAACCAGGTGACCATGAATTATATCTCACTCTCCTGAGGATAACACAGAGAGATAAAGAACGGATGTTGTTTGAATGCCAGCAAACATACACTGCAATGCTTTGTTCTACAATGATTCCCGAGTACGTGTTACTGGCCTGGAGTGGTAAAGTGTCCTACCATGAAGGACGAAATAAGGCTGCCCTCCCCAGAAACCTTTTGCAAAGGCTTTAGGACTACATCTAGGAGAACCGCGAATGCCAGGGCAAAGTAATCCTTTCACATGCTTGCTTTTAAACCATGTATAGTATTTTAAAAGGTACACTCACCAGAGGTCCCTTCTCCGCCTGCTGGGTCCAGGAGGCAGCCTTGGGTGGGTTCGGGGGGTACTGGCTCCAGGTCCAGGGTGAGAAACAGTTCCTGGCTGTCGGGAAAACCGGTTTCTCCGCTTGCTTGCTGTGAGCTATCTACAACCTCATCATCATCATCATCATCTTCTTCATCCCCAAAACCTGCTTCCGTATTGCCTCCATCTCCATTGAAGGAGTCAAACAACACGGCTGGGGTATTGGTGGCTGAACCTCCTAAAATGGCATGCAGCTCATCATAGAAGCGGCATGTTTGGGGCTCTGACCCGGAGCGGCCGTTCGCCTCTCTGGTTTTCTGGTAGGCTTGCCTCAGCTCCTTCAGTTTCATGCGGCACTGCTTCGGGTCCCTGTTATGGCCTCTGTCCTTCATGCCCTGGGAGATTTTGACAAAGGTTTTGGCATTTCGAAAACTGGAACAGAGTTCTGATAACACGGATTCCTCTCCCCAAACAGCGATCAGATCCCGTACCTCCCGTTCGGTCCATGCTGGAGCTCTTTTGCGATTCTGGGACTCCATCATGGTCACCTGTGCTGATGAGCTCTGCATGGTCACCTGCAGCTTGCCACGCTGGCCAAACAGGAAATGAGATTCAAAAGTTCGCGGTTCTTTTCCTGTCTACCTGGCCAGTGCATCTGAGTTGAGAGTGCTGTCCAGAGTGGTCACAATGGAGCACTCTGGGATAGCTCCCGGAGGCCAATACCATCGAATTGTGTCCACAGTACCCCAAATTCGAGCCGGCAACGTCGATTTAAGCGCTAATCCACTTGTCAGGGGTGGAGTAAGGAAATCGATTTTAAGAGCCCTTTAAGTCGAAATAAAGGGCTTCATTGTGTGGACGGGTGCAGGTTTACATCGATTTAACGCTGCTAAATTCGACCTAAAGTCCTAGTGTAGACCAGGGCTAACTTTATTTTTCTCCAAGAATACAGAGACTCCTGATGCAAGAGCCCTATGGGCATGCAGATATGCTGATGCATACCTAATCTGCATGCTCTGTATGGTATGGAATGCAGGAAATGGCGATTCTTCTATAAGATGTGTAGGGACTTGGTCCTGTAGTCCTTATGCAGGCAATGCCTTCATTGAAGACAATGGTGCACAGCCTGACAGGCAGAGGGGTTCCCTGTGGGAGCCAGGAGGAAGGACTACACCCTGGCAGTGGAGTTGTTCTCCAACTAATGATCCTGTGTTCTCTGCTCATGGTGGGCAATGGCCAATAAGACGTGGCTGCACAAGGTCTGACTTTGCTCCTCCCTAGCTCAGCCCAGTCTCCCCTTTGCCTTCCAGGATAATGCCCAAGGAGCTCCTGTGGCTGCATGGAGAAGGCTGACATCCCCTGAGCAAGCCCTACGTCTTGCCCCTTCCTCCAGTGCAGCAGAGTTAAAATACAGAGTTCCCCTCACTAAAAACACACAGGGTCAGATCCTCAGCTGATGTAATTTGATATAGTGCCATGAACTCAATACTTATGCTGATTTACCCCAGATGTGTCGTGGCAGCTGAAGATCTCACCCATTTCTTTCAAGTTGGCCCCTTAAATTTTTGTGACTAGTTCCATATCCTTTGCGTTATTTGTGCATGGTGCTTTGCCATTGTTTGAGCAAATAAGAGGGTGAGGGGATGTATTGTGAGCCCCACAGAGAATACTTGTTTCCAGGAGCTTTTTACTTTAACTGTAAAAATCTGCCTTTCCCTCTGTGAAGCTAACTTTGTTTGAATAATAACCCTTAGCAGAAAAAGGACATCTGTTCAGGCCTTCCACAAAATGACAGTAATGTCAACTTAATGGAGAGAATTTCTGGGAGGAGACTAGTATGCTTTCCTGAATAAATTAATGCTATGCAGTTTTAATGGAGGCCTGAAATAGATGTGAGAATTAAAGGGAATATTAAAACCAAGTTACTCTGTAGAGCTTTACTTATTGCTATAAAATTCCCTCTCTCAGCTGTCTGTGTAAAGGTAAACTGCTTTTTTTGTGTCTATAATGATCCCCATAGAGTGGAATGTAGGTTAGAGTTGTTTAACTGTGATTTCCTGTTGATGAATAAAGATATTGCATCTACCTGATCTGGGAGCTTGTTCTGTCAGTCCTGGCCCATTGTAAATTACAGCAGCCCTAGGTTGAATCTATGCCGTTTGGCTATGTTCCCCAAGGGGCCATCTGCCACGTGGGGATTGTAGTATGTAGGACTGTGCCTTTGAGGGCTAAACTTCCTAGACAGAGCCAGGGAAAGGTGTAGTGAAGTTCTTGTTTTGCGCAGCCCAGTTGGAACCAGAATGAAGCAGATCTGTTGCAATCACTGAGGGCTTGTCTATGCGGTATGTCAATGCATACTCCAGGAGTGTGATTTCTAAAGCTCACTAACTTGTTGTGCATTAATTGGTCTGTGTAGACCAGAGGTGGGCAGACTACGGCCCACGGGACCGTTCTGTCTGGCCCCTGAGCTCCTGGCCCAGGAGGCTAGCCCCCGGTCCCTCCCCCACTGTTCCCCCTCCCCAGCAGTGAGCCGCCGGCGCAATGCTCTGGGTGGCGGGGCTGTGAGCTCCTGAGGCAGCGCAGCTGCAGAGCCTGGCCTGACCCAGTCTCTGCCCTGGCCTGACCCAGTGGTGCAGCCGGGCGGCGCGGCTGCCTCTCTTGGAGCAGCCGCGCCGCCAACCACCGGTGCTCCAAGCAGCACCATAAGGGGGCAGGGAGCAGGGGAGGGGGGTTGGATAGAGGGCAGGGGAGTTCAGGGGTTGGTCAGGGGCCGGGGGTGTGGATAGAGGTCAGGGTGGTCAGAGGGCAGGGAACAGGGGTTTGAATGGGGGCAAGGGTTCCGGGGACAGTCAGGGAGAAGGGGTGCTTGGGTGGGGCTGGGGTCCTGGGGGGGAAGTCAGGAATGAGAAGAGGGGTTGGATGGGGAGGCAGGTCAGTCAGGGACTGGGGTTCCAGGGGCAGTCAGGGGACAGGGAGGAGTGGTTGGATGGGGCAGGGGTCCTGGGGGGGACAGTTAGGAAGGAGGGGTGGTTGGATGGGGTAGTGGGGGGCAGTTAGCGGCGGAGGATCTGGGGGTGGTCAGGGGACACAAAGCTGGGGGCGGGGGTGGATGGGGCAGGAGTCCCGAGGGGGCCATCAGGGGGTGAGAAGCGGGGGGGGGGATCCAGATAGGGTACGGGGGCCAGGTCATGCCTGGCTGTTTTGGGAGGCACAGCCTCCCCTAACCGGCCCGCCATACAATTTCTGAAACCCAATGTGGCCCTCAGGCCAAAAAGTTTGCCCGCCCCTGGTGTAGACCCTGGCATGCACTAAAGGTTCCCTACTATGCTTTCAGGCACTTAAAGTGCACTAGGGAACCTTTAGTGCAGGGGTTCTCAACCTTTTTCTTTCTGAGGCCCTCCTCAACATGCTATAAAAACTCTGGTTTCAGAGTAGCAGCCATGTTAGTCTGTATTCGCAAAAAGAAAAGGAGGACTTGTGGCACCTTAGAGACTAACCAATTTATTTGAGCATAAGCTTTCGTGAGCTACAGCATCCGATAAAGTGAGCTGTAGCTCACAAAAGCTTATGCTCAAATAAATTGGTTAGTCTCTAAGGTGCCACAAGTACTCCTTTTTTTTTTTAATAAAAATCCATAGCCCACCTGTGCCACAACACACTTGTTTTTCTGCATATAAAAGCCAGGGCCAGCATTAGGGGGTAGCAATCAGGACAATTGCCCGGGGCCCCATACCACAAGGGACCCCACAAAGCTAAATTGCTCAGGCTTCAGTCCCGGAGGGCGAGGCTTGGGGTGGCGGGGCTTCAACTTTCTGCCCTGGGCCTCAGTAAGTCTAATGCCAGCCCTGCTTGGTAGACCCCCCTGAGATCTGCTTGCAGCCCCCCATAGGGCCTCAGGCCCCTGGTTGAGAACTGCTGTTTTAGTGAATGCCAGCAGGGTCAACGTGGAATGATTAATATGCAACACATTAGTGTGCTTAAGAAATACACCCCACCGCCACCTATAGTGTGAATTACGTCACCACACAGATAAGCCCTTAGTGACCACTGGACAACACAAGGATTGCTGGAGCATGCCTACTTCTTGCCCCCCATCCCAAAAAATCCCCACTACAATGGAGGCTGCAGTGGGAGATGATATAGGGGCTGGCTACACTGTCTCTACACCCACAGGGGCAGGGGGTGAGGCATGCTGGCTTCTAGCCCAATGTTTATAACTAATATAGCCCCCTTTTAGTTAGCAAATTATTTGTGAACTGCTCTGGTTCCTGCTCATGTATTGGTGAGTATTTATTTTCCAGATACTTTGGACAAATAACTTTTTGAACTTTCATGAACCTTTGTGGCTCCCCTGCACCCAAATTGCAATGGACTTAGGCTATGTCTACACTACCACTTATGTGGGTAAAACTTATGTCACTCAGGGGTGTGAAAACCCCCCTGAGCAACATAAGTTTCTCCGGCATATGTGGTAGTGTGCACGGCACTGTGTCAGTGAGAGAGCTTCTCCCTGCCGCTCGGCAGAGGTGGTTTAATTATGTCAATGGGAGAGCTCTTTCCCATCGACATAGAGCAGCTACATGAGAGATCTTACAGCGGCACAGGTGCATCAGTCTCTAGTGTAGACAAAGCCTTAGAAGAAATGCTCTATAGCATTTGGTTCTTTGTCTCTTTCATGAGCATGGCTCATGGACTGTAACTAGAGAATGTAGGCAGTTATTTTTGCTATATAATGTTCTCTCTTGCGAAGCATGATAAATTTCCTAAGTCTGTAATAAAACAGGACCTGGTTCTCCGCTCAGCCACTATAGAGGAGACACACAACAGTTTATCCAGCCACTGTGGAATATCCCCAGTGCCGGAGTGGTGTTTGTGGAGTTAGTACTGTACCTAATAATCTCCATGGACTTTATATTTAAGAACTGCACACTTGCGTGACGTTCAGTAGTTGCCATGGAAATCCACACAGCATGAACCTGCTTGACTAAGACCTCATGGCAGATAATTTCAAACAGGATAATTTCTATTCTTTTCCCAAACACAAGGTCAGACACCCAAGTGGGGGGCGGGTAAGAAATGAGATATGTATGTGGAAGACATACTTGCCCCTTTCCCAACATCTTTTTCTAAGGACCTTGAAGTAGGATAAATGAAAGTCAGATCTTAGGGACTACATTTATTTGAAGACAACCCTATAAATGAACTAAGGAAGCTAGTTTTTACTCCTAATTCACTGAAACATAATTTTCACAAGTTGTACTTTTACATTCTGTTTGTCGGACTTCTATAAAAATCAATATGGGCCACATTATTGGTATCAAATTCCGTCCTTGTATATTGCCTCTTCTTTAACAAACCTGATCCAGTGAAGTCAGTGGCAAAACTCTTATAGACTTCAGTGGTGCAAGATAAAACCTTAAAGGAGGAAAGACCTCAAATTATCCTAAGTACCTAATTCAGACACACAGGAATTAAAGAGAGTTAACCAAAGTAATTCCTTTGGACCTCATCATTCAAGTTTTAATTACAAAGCACTCAACCAGATTCCAAAAGGACAAGAATGAGTTTCTTAATTGTATTTTCATTGCTGTCATAACTTGTGCTCTAGAGGATGGAGCTAGCCTGTTCTCAGTGGTGGCAGATAACAGAACAAGGAGCAGTGGGGGAAGTCTAGGTTGGATATTAGGAAACACTATTTCACTAGGAGGGTGGTGAAGCACTGGAATGGGTTACCTAGGGAGGTGGTGCAATCTTCATCCTTAGAGGTTTTTAAGGCCCGGCTTGACAAAGCCCTGAATAGGATGATTTGGTTGGGGTTGGTCCTGCTTTGAGCAGCGGATTGAACTAGATGACCTCCCGCGGTCTCTTCCAACCCTAATCTTCTATGATTCTGTGTCCAGACAGTCAGTCTCCTTAAGGTCTTACCATCCTGGAAGCTGTCACTTCCACTGAGCAAGGTTAATAGTTTCTAGTAGTGCTGCAAAGACAAATGTAGCTGTAACCAGAGATTTCATAATATAGCAATACTCAGGCTGCTTTAGTTTTGTCTTGTATTGGGCTTGCAATTAGAGTAAAGCTACAGCACACAGGACATTAGAAACAGCACATTTAATTTGATGTACCCTGTGTTTGTTTAATCTAATTTGTCTCCATGCGCTGAGCTTTTTCAATCATTATGTTGTTGTTTATCTGTACTTGTGTGTGTGTGTGTGTGTGTGTATGTGTGTGTTTGGGAAGGGTGAGGGGTTTGAGCCAAATTCTGCTCTCAATTACTGTCGTGTAAATCTAGGGTAACACCATTATAACTGAACAGAATTTGGTCCAATATCAATACAAAAGAAAATGTTTCATGTGCAAAATGATTAAAAAGGTGTGTATGGAAAATAAATAGTTTAAATGAAACACTACAATGATGTGTAAATACTTGTAGAAAATAAACCAAGAAGCCCAGTTTCTCAGAATATTTTATTCTGTTTCTGTAGGTTTTTTTAAACAATGTGACTCCTGATGCCTGTGAAAGATACACATTCTAGTGAGCAAGGAGAGCTGAAGATGGCTGTTCCCTGGCCCATGTGAAATTTAATTTGTTTGTCTCAGTCCAGTTCCCAGCAGACAGTTGTCCATATCATAGAAACCTGGCACACTTGTTGACAGCCTCAGCTGAGAGATCAGTGATCAAATGAGCATAGGACAGTACTAATGGCAGGTCCCTCATGGTCAGGGGGCGGCCCACTAGTAGGTGTGGGGAAGCTTTCACTGCCACTTAGGGTATGTCTACACAGGGATAAAAAACCTACGGCTGGCTCCGGTCAGTTGACTCGGGCTTGTGGGGCTCAGGATAAGAATTGCTGTGCTGTTCAGGCTTGGGTTGGAGCCCAAGCTCTGGGACCCTTCCCCCTCGCAGAATCCCAGATCTTGGGCTCCAGTCTGACCCTGAACAGCACAGCAATTTGCAGCCCCACAGGCAAGCCCCTCGAGCCCAAATCAGTTGACCCGGGCCCGCTGCAGGTTTTTTAAGCCCTGTGTAGATGTATCCTTAGAAGCCCACACTGCCTGTTCTGTGGATAAAAAAAGGACTTCCCTCTCCATGGCTGTCAGTCTGGCATCTTTCACCAGCACAGTGTGTGCATAGGCTTCCATGCCAGGCTTTCTGAGCCTGCATCTTGCTTCCCTCTGAAGGAATGGAAGCTTGCAGGGAGAATGTGCCTTGTTGAAGCTGTGTTGGTCCCAGGATATGGGAGAGACGAGGTAAGTAAGTTAATCTTTCACTGCAAATTTCTTATAGGTTAAACCCCCTCCTGGCCCCACATGGCATATTTCTGAGGTTCAGAGGTCCTTTAGGTGGAGAGCACCCTGCAGTCACCTTGCCATGCTGCTCAGCAAAGTTCTCTGCTTTTGCTCTTGTCCAGCAGTACATGTGGATGGAATGCAGCCAGCCCCCAGAGAACACATAGGTAACTGCTCCATCAAAACATTTCAAAATACATCCTATGTCTGCCATAAATAAATACGGCCTTTGCTATCAATTCTTCCTATCTCTTATTATTAAATTATAATGCACCAAATGTGATTTGAGGAAAAAGCTTAAAAACACGTGCTCTGGCACAAAACTTACTGGTACTTAGAGAAACTAATGATTAGGTGAAGATACTCAGAATGCCATATATACTCTGTAATACAAAGTATGGCACACACTGTGGCACCCAAACAGGAAAGCGGGGTAAAGGATTGCCACAGATCCAAGGGATCAGAGCTATGGCCCTATCTTTGGAGCAGTCTCTGGGAGGAACCTTTTCAGTGTGCCAGACCCTCAAGGGGTCTCACGCTTCCTCCAGGGTAAGCCACATGGCTTCACCGCCTCCTTAGACTGGATCCTTTGGTCTGCAGAGCCCCTGCTTCATACCCGGAACTCTGTTCAGTGAGTCCATCTGAGACAGACCGCTGATGGAGACTTGTACGCTCTTCAGGGATGAACGCACCTTGCTAAGCATTTGCAGTGATGCTTAGTGTTGTTAAAAGAGTAGGGTTTATTATTAGTAGGGTTTACTACTCGGTTTATAAATCATCTGTCACCAGCAGCCAACACTTATCCCCCCACCTCACACCTCTCCATCCTTTGATCTCAAATTGATGGAGTAAAGTAATGTGAAGTCCAGAGCTGTAATTTTATTGTCTTGATTTAACAGTAAAGCTGGTCCAATAGTATTCAGCAAACAGTATATTGAATTTTGATCAATTTTTGGTTGTGTCCCCTTTGAAAATCAATACAAATGTTACCAAATGTATTTAGTATTTGAAAATGTTTGCTGAACAGTAAAAAATGAACAATAGGAATCTTCATGGGTTTTCTGCAAAATGTCTGGGCTTGTTTTTATTTTGTCATTTCAAATTTTTCACCAAATCATATGTGTTTGTTTCTGGTCACTGAATAGATGACCTATGCCCTCTAAACTGGAAGCATACCTGAAAGAAGAAAAGGAGTACTTGTGGCACCTTAGAGACGAACAAATTTATTTGAGCATAAGCTCACGAAAGCTTATGCTCAAATAAATTGGTTAGTCTCTAAGGTGCCACAAGTACTCCTTTTCTTTTTGTGAATACAGACTAATATGGCCGCTACTCTGATACCTGAAAGAGACTCAGTCTCATAAGCAAATTAGGGAAATGTGGTCTAGACTCTAAATGAAATTACTATAAGGTGGGTGCATAAACGACTGAAAGACCATACTCAGAGGGAGATCAATTGTTCACTGACAAACTGGGAGGATATATCTGTCCTGGGCCTGGTGCTGGTCAGTGTTTTCAAGAATGACTTTGGATAGTGGGGTGGAGAGTATGCTTATGAAACCTGTGGATCACACCGAGTTGGGAGGTTTGCCAGCACTTTGGAGGACAGGACTAGAATTCAAAACTATCCTGACAAACTGGAGAACTGGTCTGAAATCAACAAGAGGACTTTCAATAAAGACAAGTGCAAAGCACTACACTTAGGAATCAAAAATCACATGCACTGATACAAAACGGGAATAACTGGGTAGGTGGTAGTACTGTTGAAAAGGATCTGGGGGATAGTGTGGATCATAAATTGAATGAATCACCAATGTAATGCAGTTACCTAAATATAATTCTGGGGTTTATCAATAAGGGTATTATATGTAAAGCATGGGAGGTAATTGTCCCACTCTACTCTGCACTAGTGAGGCCTCAGTACTGTGTCCAGTTCTGGGTGCCGCAGTTGAAGAAGGATGTGGAAAAATTGGAGGGAGTCCAGAGGAGAGCAACAAAAACAACAAAAAGTTTAGAAAACCTGACCTGTGAGGAAAGGTTAAAAGAACTGGGCGTGTTTAACCTCGAGAAAAGATGTCTAGGGGAGAAGGGGGCGGGGGATCAAGGGATATAACATCAAGGGCTGTTATAAAGAGGACAGTGATCAATTGTTCTCCATACCCACTGAAAGAAGGATAAGAAGTAATCAGCTTAATTTGCAGCAAGGGAGATTTAAGATAGGTATTAATAAATTCTTTCTAACTATAAAGTTAGTTAAGCTATGGAATAGGCTTCCAAGGGAAGTTGTGGAATCCCCATCATTGTCTAACCCATTCTTTAAAATCTCCAGTCACCTGTCAGGAATGGTCTAGGTTTATTTGGTTCTGCCTCTGCGCAGGGCTGTGGAAAAGATGAACTCTTGTGTTTTTTTCCAGCCCTACATTTCTGTCTTTCGATGACCGTGGCTTTGATTCTCTTTGCAAAAGAGGGAAAAGGATCAGTTCTCTTGTTGTTTCCTCTTATTGGCCTGATTCAAAACAATGATGTCAATGGCAGTGGATTTTGGATCAGGTCCTTTGTGAATAGCACAGTGTTTTAATTTATCATCACCTCTAGCATGTATCTCCCTGTGTCACACCTTCAGTTTGCTGTTGTAGGTCCATGCTGGTTCATGGCTGCAAGTGATAACTGAAATCTCTGCTCATTTTCTCTTTCATAGAATCATAGAATCATAGAATATCAGGGTTGGAAGGGACCCCTGAAGGTCATCTAGTCCAACCCCCTGCTCGAAGCAGGACCAATTCCCAGTTAAATCATCCCAGCCAGGGCTTTGTCAAGCCTGACCTTAAAAACCTCTAAGGAAGGAGATTCTACCACCTCCCTAGGTAACGCATTCCAGTGTTTCACCACCCTCTTAGTGAAAAAGTTTTTCCTAATATCCAATCTAAACCTCCCCCACTGCAACTTGAGACCATTACTCCTCGTTCTGTCATCTGCTACCACTGAGAACAGTCTAGAGCCATCCTCTTTGGAACCCCCTTTCAGGTAGTTGAAAGCAGCTATCAAATCCGCCCTCATTCTTCTTTTCTGCAGGCTAAACAATCCCAGCTCCCTCAGCCTCTCCTCATAAGTCATGTGTTCTAGACCCCTAATCATTTTTGTTGCCCTTCGCTGGACTCTCTCCAATTTATCCACATCCTTCTTGTAGTGTGGGGCCCAAAACTGGACACAGTACTCCAGATGAGGCCTCACCAATGTCGAATAGAGGGGAACGATCACGTCCCTCGATCTGCTCGCTATGCACCTACTTATACATCCCAAAATGCCATTGGCCTTCTTGGCAACAAGGGCACACTGCTGACTCATATCCAGCTTCTCGTCCACTGTCACCCCTACGTCCTTTTCCGCAGAACTGCTGCCTAGCCATTCGGTCCCTAGTCTGTAGCGGTGCATTGGGTTCTTCTGTCCTAAGTGCAGGACCCTTTCCTACGGCTCCAACTGCTAGCAAGCTCTCCTCCTTTCTAGCCCACAGATGCATTGTTGAAAGACAAGGTCAGTACAGCCAGCAGCACTGAAATGAGCACACAAACTGTTTAATCAAACAGGTGTATTCACACTTCGAAGCTATTTGTTTTGAATGATGTAGTTCAGCTTCATAGCTTTGGGAGTAAGCCAACACCTAGGGCTTGGATTCAGTTCAAACCTTTGTTTATGAAGCTTTTATTTTAGACACATTCTATTTCATTTAACACTCACCAACTCCTTCCCAGACTGAATGGTAAGAATGACCTGGGGGAGGGCGATTGAACTCTGAAAACTCAGTTCAGATACTCACCCTGATGTTAAAATAGTGGTGTTCACCCAATAATTGCCCACTGGGTTTTTCCTGTTTGGACTTTCTTCTTCAGTACAGGAAAGGTCACAACAAGTGTAGTCATCCTGTGGTAAACGTACTGCCAGACCAAGAGGTAGACTATCAGTGGTCCTACAGTCCAAAGCAGGACTGTGTTTTGATTACCTCCACTGTGTATTGTGTGCCAAGACACAGATACCGATGGCACTATTATAATTGATGGAACCTCTGCATCTAATGAAATGTATCCATTCTATTGTTTCTTTTGTGTTCTTAACTTTTTATTATGGCAAAGTTACATCTTACATTACTTGTTCAGAATCAAGTTAACAGTCAAAGAATATGGCTAAAAATTCTGATTTGCTGGCTAGTGAGCTATCCTCCTTTGAGTACTTTAGAAAGAGTGACCAAATTTCTAAATACCTGTGCTCTTTTCGGCATTTCTCTTGTGTACGTACTTGACATGGAAGGTTGGTATGGAAGCTGTTCCCTTACAAGAACAGTCTGTATTTTATTCTGTCACAATTCTGTAGGAGAAGGGGGTCCAATTTTTCCACCAATGTGCAATACATAGCTAAGCTGCTAACACTAAGAAAGGAATTAATTTCTCATTCTGTTTAAAATGCTGATCCTTTACTGGAGCATTAAGTAAGCAGGCTGGTCATCTCTAGGAAGCTGACATTTTGTTATCAAATGAATCTCTTTAATATTTTCCGCCCAAAACCATCTAATTCCTGAACACAACTACCACATGTGCAAGTATGTTCCCCTTTCCCCTCAGTGCCTCCAATAGAGCATCTCCCTAGTATCAAAAATATGATGGATCTTAACTGGAGTCAACTGCCATCTGTAAAGGAGCCTTTATTGAGTCTGCATTTCCTGATCAAAACATATTTCCTACATCACCAGTTCAATTTTTCAATGCACTGCTGTCTTTGGAATTCTTAGTAAAAACAGTGCCAGGTCTATTAACTATAAATGGCTTCAGTTGTTTTTTTGGTGTTTTTTTCCCCCTCTTAACCTCTTGAAATTATAAATTGAATCTTCAAGCTTTACATTAACATCTGCCAAGTTTTAAATTAAGTCTGGCATTACTGGATGCTTCAGATCTGTCCCCAAACTATAAAACCTAAAGTACAAGTAGTGTACAAGTGGAAGTGTATCTACTGGAAGTGAAACGCACAGGCTTTATCTGTTACAAGCTTTATATTTTACACAGTAGGCTTTCTGTCTTTTAAATTATTTTTCCAATCCAGCAATCAAACTAAGATATCTTCTGAATGAATGCATTATTGCTCTTGATGAGAACTATACAATTACAATCATTCTGTACTACTCTGATATACTAAGGATATTCTCAAATTTTTAATTGCAACTCCAAGCCAGGTTCTAGCTGTTTCTGAGTAATGGTGGTAATACTTTACATTAATATCATCTTTCTGTAAGCAGGGGCAGAAACATGGGGGAATGGTGCTCCCAGACTTTTGACCTCACATGCACTATACATTTGGGGTCACACTGCATGGTGGACAGAATTTTATTCAGAAATGCACCAGGGTCCACCGCAGTATGGGTGGAGTACCTGCACTTGCAAAATCAGGGCTACCCGTTCAGTTGGTCACAGAGTGGGGAACAGAACCAAGATCTCCTGAGTCCTGACTCTCAGCCTTTTGCTGTAACCAAAGTACAACACTGCTTCCCCAAACCAGTAAAACCATACCAAAAATCCTACCCTGCTACTTTGTGCCCCACCCACAAGTTGCCTCAATGGTCAGGTACATGCACTTTTGACTAACTGTTAGAAAACAAAGAGAACATCAAACCCTTCAAGTTCACACTTTTGAAATCAGTTTGTGTGATATGCTATTTGATATAGCTTATTATTGAATATAGATTACATGGCTTCTGGTTTTTTTCTTCACGGTATAGGTAGCATTTTGAAGTATGGTTTTTTACCCAAATGACTAAGTTTAAATGCAGAAACTAAGACTATTAAAGGTCATGGGATTGTAGTTAATGTTGACCAATACCAAGTCAAAAGACAAACTCTCACAGGCCTCCTTCTAGAGATAATAAACCCAGAACTAGGGAGCTCTGAGGAAGGATATGAGATCAACAGTGCATTGACTTACTTTGTTATTTCAGTGCTTGATCCTGCAAAGGTGCTGAGCATTCCGTGAAGTGCTACATGTCCTCAACTCACATGGATGACAATGGAAGTTGAGGGTGCTTAGCACCTAGCAGGCTCAAGCACAACATGTTGAATCCTTTTCTAACCTATTTCCTTTTTCTAACTTTGCTGAGTCAGGTCTCCATCAAAAACTCAACAAAATCAGTGGGAGCCCTGCTGTTGACTTCTGTGGGTTTTGGATTGTCCCTTCAGACTTGCTGAATGTCTTTGATTGGCTAGCTCAGTTTGTACTTCCACTAGCTAGCTTGTTTGCACCCTGTCTTTGCAGCCCTGCCTTTGTTTCTAATATACAGTATGAAATTTAATTCGCCCTTTAGTTACTCATTTTAAGTCAATTCATCTTATGCATCAGCTCTGTTTTACTTCGAGTCCGACCAGCTCTTATTTTGAAGGTTGTGCTGTTAAGGAATAGTTCCATCACTATTTGTGTCTTCAGTTAGAAATAAACCATGACTGACAATCTTAACAACTGGAACTAATTTGAATTTGTTCCTTCAAATGGAGTCTAGGTTGGTAGCCACAAAAAACCCTGAAAAATCCATGTAGGAAGTATAAGCTTTTATGAACACATGACATTTTGTAGGAACCTCTTAAAATGCATAGATAACTCAATTTATCTCTCTCTTTATGTGAATGTGAAGTTTGTTTTCTATGCATCTGTTCCATAAAGTGAGTGTGGGTGGTGGGGAGCTGAAAGCACTGTACAATGAGCATTTTAAACTATAAAATGGGAGGCTACTTCTTCCACTGTGCAACATTTAGGCCATGTCTACTCTCCCACTTATGCCAGTATAACTTATGTCGCTCAGCGGTGTGAAAAAATACCACCCCAAGCAACATAAGTTACACCGACATAAGCACCAGTGTGGACAGCGCTATGTCTTCTGACAGGCTTCTTCTGCCAACATATCTGCCGCCACTCATTGGGGGTGGTTTAGTTATGTCAATGGGAGAGCTCTCACCCGTTGGCATAGAGCGGCTACACGAGAGATCTTACAGCTGTGCAGCTGCATCGGTACAGCTGTGCTGCTATAAGCTCTCTAGTGTAGACATAACCTCAGAGTAAGATCTATTTACCACGTGTGAGTAAACTTACCACTCTTAGTGTGTAGGAGGACAAAGGTTCTGCTACAGGGCAGATTTTCTGAACACTGAGCTGACTGGTCTGATATCCTACTTCTGGTAGGGCCTGGAACCTGACACTTCAGAACTATTCAGGGATAGTCAATTATTTTTTGTCAAGGTCCAAATTTCTTGGTCAAGGTATAGTCAAGGTCCAGACTCCAGAGAAGAAAATTAAAAAAATGATGATAATAAGTAGTAAATAAAAAGGTTTTGGGGCCCATTCAAAGGCATCTGGCAGTCCAGATTTGGCCCAAGGTCCGCCTATTGACTACCCCTGCTTCAGAGGAAGCAGTAAAATTCACCCTTGCTTGTATTGTTGTTCAAGGAGGAGGAATTCCTTCCTGATCCTTTACAAGCGATCAGTTTATGCACTGAAACATGAGGTTTGGTTACTCTTAAACCAGTCATAGCTCAAGTAAAAATGTTCTTAATGATAAAATTATCCAGTGTTTTTTAAAATCAGGCTCCACTATTTATCAGTGAATTCTACATGTTGCATAGAGAATGATTTCTTTTTATTGGTTAAAACTGTACTGCACTTTAATTTCACTGGGCCAAACATATGCTTCTCCCACTGAAAATTTTCTCGCTATGCCTGTTCCAATAGACTGGAAAACATTGGTGAGTACTTGTGACTTCCTTATTGTGCTGGGGATTACTCCTTTTTATCGCAGTGGTTGCTTAGTGGGACCAGGCTGTTTGTTATGATCAGATGCCGACGTTCAGCAGAATCTTGCCAATCAGCACTCTTTCTAATTGTCCCCACATTTTAACATGTTTAGTACCACAGTGATGCCATGAGCACTTATATAATTACGACTTAATTGGACAAATGGTATAAATGGCATAACTCCACAGACTTCAATGAAGTTATGCTAATTTGCATCAGTGGAGGATCTGGCTCCATTGTTGTTATAAAAGAAGACAAAAGTATATAAGGAAGTTATTTCTAAATACTATAATGAAAACAATTTAAAACATTACAATATCTAAGAAGGTACATACAGGGTTTAATCTTTCTCCCAGGCTTGAGCAGGCTCAAGCATACATTATTGATTATCTTTCTTTTTCTTGTTGTTTGACCACTCAAGCCCTGATCCTGCCAGGTGATGAGCACCCTCTGCCCCTGCTGACTTCAATACTCAACACCTTATGGGTCAGACCCTAATCCTAGTCCTGCTTGAAGATGGTGCCAAAACTCCCATTGACCTCAGTAGGAGCAGGAGTGTCCCTTACTCACTGAGGAGATAGTGCCGCTTAACCATGTGAATAACTTTAGTCACATGAGTAGTTCCTGTGAATTTAATGGGAATTATTCATATGGTTAAAGTTACTCACATGTGCAAGCACAGCAGGACTGGACCCTAATTAGCCAAATTCAGTTATTCACAATGGGTCTCACAGTTGTGAGTGGGAATTAAGTTCTGTTGTACTCTCCAATGGAAAAGCTTCCAGAGTGAGCATTCCATAAGAGTTAAGGATTAAAGTCATTCCATCTGACATCTTCTCCCCAAAGGAATGAATAATAGCATAAAAGAGATATGACAGCTCAGTTTAATAAGCCCTGTAGGTGGTAGGCAGAAATACTGAAAATCTATAGGCAGGAACAGTCTGTTTTTAATTTACATTATTAGTATAATTGGAAATATTCAAGCTACAGTAATTTTAGACTTTCACAAACATACAAATGTTAAGATTTTGTAACACCACCTTTCTAACTAACTTGTTTTTCAATGTTTCAGTAGTAAAAGGATCCAATATGCAGGCCCATGTAAAATCTTTGAGACCCCAGAGGAAACCAGTGAAAACCACTTGTCATGCCAGATATTTCCAAAGTAAAAATCAAGTGGGGACTAGCAGGGGGTATCCCTTTCAGGTTTTCGAAGGAATAGCTGGTCACCTTAAAATGAGGTTTTGGCATTTGGAGAACTACAACCAGACCTATCTGTGTGCTTTAGAGTCATATTGCCACAATATCAGTTGATATACATACAATACTGTATGTTGTATGAAGTATTACGTGATATGCATGATATGTTCCCTACCAGATTTTCATAGGCTCAGGTCAAGCTGTACTGTTATCTTTTTGATCTCTTTTAATTTATTTGAAAACATAAACACTGAGGGTCAGCTACAACTGTAGTCTCTGAAGGGGTGTTAGGGGAGTACAAGGACCAGCCCCTTCTTATGCTGCAAAATGGCAAGTAGGGACTGGGTGATGGCCCCATTTCCACCCCACTGCAGTTGTCTGTACAGGACTGTGTATGTGACAGCTGCATATCTCACACGTGCACCCCTGAGCTCACAAAATGAATGTAACTTAAAGGTATGGTCTCGCTCTAAATCCTTTAATGTAGTCACATTGGGCCACACCTATGGGTCCCAGTGGGGAACCATTACTCACATGAGTCGTCCCACTGAAGTCCTTCAATTACTAGAAGAGACTCCTATTTGGAAAGGTCTTTAATTTGCTGTAATTGGGATTCACAGATTCATAGGTTCCAAGGCCAGAAGGGACCACTGTGATCTAGTCTGAGCTCCTGTATAACACAGGCCATAGAACTTCCCCCAGATAATTCCTAGCACGAATCTTTTAGAAAAACGTCCAGTCTTAATTTAAAAATTGCCAGTGATGAAGAATCCATCACAACCCTGGGTACATGTTCCAGTGGTTCATTACTCTCACTGTTAACAATGTACACCTTATATCCAGGATGAATTTGTCTAGCTTCAGCTTTCATGATCAAGTATATAAATCTGTATATTTGGCTGCATTACTTAAATCAGTTTCACATTTCTTTTGGAATAATGAGTGTTCTGCGTTTTAACCAAATAGCTCATAGTTGTCAGTTTATCGTGCAGTATATCGTATGCAAGCTTTACGTTTAATTGGATCTATTGCTTGAAACCAAAATTTAATTGTAACCTTTTTATTAGACATGTAATTCAGTTTACAGTTGTTTACTGTAGCCCTGTCAGCACCATCTTTAAAATGATCTATGTGGGATAAAGTTTTTGATCACCAATGTTTAGTTTACATTCCCAGAAATTAGGCATAGGGTCTTTTGTGTATTGGGTCTTGAGCAATGTAAAGAGCAATGCATCCTTCCTCTCTCTTCCAGTGGTACCTTCAAAAATACGAAGAGAGAGAGATTATATAATGTAAATATTAATGTATTTGTAATGTAGGGGAAAATAATGGGGTCTAGTTCTGATCACACTTATACTGGTCTCATGCTGGTATAATACCATCAACTTCAATGGAGTTTCTCTTCACAGACACTGATATAAGAGAGGTCAGAAGTGAGTTTAGGAAGCCAGACACAAATTAAACAAGATGAAATATTCAAGTAGAGAAAGGACTACATTCTGCTTTGTTACATGGGGGTAGCAGCAGAGTAACTCCACTGAGTACTGAATTTAGTTCAAAAAGTCCAGATCTGAACCAGGATTTCAAACATCTGAACCAGGATTTCAAACACCTAAAAGTTCAG
The DNA here is from genome assembly GCF_965140235.1 of Caretta caretta. Classification (NCBI taxonomy): domain Eukaryota; kingdom Metazoa; phylum Chordata; order Testudines; family Cheloniidae; genus Caretta; species Caretta caretta. The sequence goes on from NC_134208.1 coordinate 172,357,656, forward strand.
GAATGTTTGCAGTTGGTATTGTGGTTTAGGGCCATCTCTCTTACTCATATACTTACTTATTTAATGTCTATTACAGTATTGACCAGAGGTCACAGTCAGGATCATGGCCCCGTTGTGCTAAATGCAGTCCATATGTATAGTAGGAGAACCCCTGCCCCAGAGAGATTACATTTAAAGGTCCCAATCCGATATGATCTGCCTGGGTGGACCTTTTCGACCAGGCTTAATCCCACTCACTTCAATTGGATTCTAAATGGACCCACTCTCATTGATCAGATTGCAGGATTAGGGGCTAATTTAAGACAGGTGGGTTCAAAAACCGTAGGAGGGTACAGTAGAGGGAGGAGTGAGTGAGTGAGTGTAAGAATCACATGTTTATAGAGAATAATTTGGAGACAGCACTGTATTGTCAGGACAAAATTAAAAGCTGTCACTTTAGATTTTGCTCTGCTATAATAGACAAATAAAATGAGGCCAACAACAGTCATGGAAAACAGCATGTTATAGGGTCAAATCAAAATGATTTCAAATCTAGAACAATCCTGAGTTTGTAAAGAGATGAAATAGAGGATCTATTAACACTTTTATACCTCACATTTTTATAAATCTAAGTACTTATAGTTACTATTAAAAAAATCTGCATGGCACTAAAATATTTTGTAAGTTACAATATAAAGACAATAGAACAAGATCATACACTACTGGGAAAATATTTAATCAAATAGACGGCATATGCCAAAGGGTAACAATATTCGGTGTAGCACTTGTTATAAAACAAGGTAAAGGGGACATGGGGCCCTCTGGCAGAGTATTTAGTGAAATACTTAGATGTAACTTCTTATAGTGTTTTGGGTGGAAGTGGCCAGTGTGTTAATAGAATTATAGATTTTTGTCTTAACTGTCGACATTGAACATGATTTTTGTGTGTGTATACTCTGCTGTTATCTATCACAATGATTCTGTATTAAATCCTATTTAAAATGTATTAAAAAGATGACTAAGCTCACTAGATAAGTGGCCTGACTTTATAGTACTGTGCACAGTTAGATGGTTTCAAGTCTTCAGACAAGGTTTTTAGTGTTATAGGATGTTAATATAGTAGATCCAATATCAGAAAGATTTTTCTTGAGCTAGTGTTCCTCCATAGGAAAGAAAAAACGTCATCACTATCATCTTCCTGTACCCAGCTGTACCTACCAATGTGCATGCATTATCCTTTATTTTTTGAGGATGGGTGCTTTCTCTGCTGGGGTGCCTGTGTCACTTTTCACAAGAGTTGGCTGGAAAATGACATTCTTCCAACTAAAATATTTTCCATTCTCCACTGGAAAACTTCTCACCAACTCTCCTTTGCAAACATCTTGTCTGTCAGCAGCCTACTTAGGGATGGCCATGCCATGATCCCATTTCCTCACGAGGATAATGCACATGGGAGAAAGCTGTGTTCCTGAACTGGCATCTAGATAGTTGGTGTTCATATACACCAGTTAGATCAGGTATCATGCTCAGGAAGTCACCTTCTGAAGGATATGGGCTCTGGCTCCCCACCACTTTACCTGTACACATGGTCTTTTCTGTATCCTGGTTTTTCCAATGCTTTTAGTGAGAGCTATTTTCTCTCCCTGACTCTTCAAGAGAGGTTCTAGACTGATCTGTCAGCACCACCACATTTCCTCCTCAATGCCCCTTTGTTTGAGTAATATTGCCATGCAGATACCGTATTCATTGGGGCTATATTCTGATGTGCCAGTTGACACATACCCTAGTATGTAGTGAATGAGTCTATTTGCTAGAAGTTTTGTGCAGCTGCCTTGCTCAAATAGGCATGCTCACTGGTCTCCTGTGTATCCCAGTACGGAATTGGGACTTTTGTTGCCAAAACCATGCATAGAACCATTGTTCTGCACTCACCTAGACAGGGCAGGGATGAGCAGGCTGTCACCAGCAGCTAGACTCAGTGTTTTACCATCCATAGTAACAACAGATGTGCCTTCCTGAAAGACAAGAACAAGTAGTTGGCTTTTAATTCTTTGTGTGCTGTCCCTGGCAGAAAGAAAAAGGAACCACTAGTAAGAAGTAAAGCCTACCAGGAAAATCTAACATTTCCACAGAAATAAAGCTTGAAAACGGCTCTGTTCTACGTGGCCTTTGTTAAAACTTTAGCAGATCTTCCCTGCCTGACAGTTAGCAGCAATAAAAACAAGGCTTCACACTTCATAGTCCCTCAGGTTCCCCATGGCTGATTCATTGCAGCTAACCTAACAGCCCACTGATCAATATGCCTCCCTGAAAATCACAGGGCTAGACTCCTGGAGTATTTTTCAAGTTTCTTTTTTAGATTCCTCAAATCCCTTTTGAGATTTGAAAAGCAGTTCACAAGTCAATGGAGAGCTGACAAAAATTACTGATAGGACCCCATTGAAACTGAAATGGACTCATCACTATCCTGTCAGACAGCAGTACTTTGAGACGTTAGATTCTTGCCAGCATTAACAGGGTCTTGCCTGCTGTATCATTTAGCAGCAGTACAAACAAGTTCCCTTTGAGGTTTTTTTTTTTGTTTGAAACTAGCATTTGATGGTCAGTCTCTGCGAATTTAAACAGAATAGGAACTAGTGGGACTGTCTGGCAGCCTGCTGTGTAAATGGGAACTTTTTCTTCTGTTCTCTTTTCTGCTGGGCTGCAAATCTTCTCTGCTTTGTTTTTGTGATCCTTTAGGTTAGTTTCTGTCCCAGGATCCCTGCTCTTAAGGGCTGCTGAGCCATAGAATAGGTGCCTCTACTATTTCACTTTCAAGTAGACAAATTGTTACACAACCATGCAAATCTACTTCAGAGTCCTACCTGATTCCTCCATGGGAAGGTCAGCAGACTGTGTGTATAACTAGGTCAGGTGCTCTGTAGGGCCAGGGGAGGGACAGCAGAGGAAAGATTCCTGCAGTCCATGGTATGTCCTCCGTGGATCTGGGGGAGGGACGCTGGCAGGAATCTAACCCCATCCAGGATGTGGTGAGGGATGGTAGTGACCCCTGATCATTCCGTGGGAGAGGAGGAAGAAGGGTTACTTTTCAAGCACTGATGAATGACTGATGGTTTGAAATGGACTCACAGGTGGTTCCTGGGCTAGGGAGTCTTCTTAGAGAAGGAATACAAAATTTCTTTTTCTTGCCTATGGCTAGGAAGTTTTCTCACAGAGTGATCTGTTCCAGATCTAAATACAAACCCAGACTTAGTCCGTAAGCATGTCACTTACCAGCTGCCATATCCAGATATCGGCATTCGTTTTGCTTCCTTCACTTACTCCTTGTCCATAAACTACAGCCTAAATCATAAAATGGGGAAAAAGTCGTGGATTTTATCCAGAGACTGAAGTATATGTGACTCTTCCTACAGTATGTAAAACATTTTATTTTTAGGGGAAGTGTTTTTAGAATGCGAGATTATTTTACCTACACTGTTGGAATTCACATTACATTTGCTAATCTCTTAAAGATACCTACTGATAAAAGGAGAACTGATCACACCTGCCACTCCTTATGCTCCTCCATATTCTCACTTATCTGTTTCTTTTGCCTCCTCCCTCTCTCAGCTTTGCTTCTTTATTCTTGCCACCTCCTACTCTTGGAACAAACACCCTCTCTCCCTGCACCATGGGGCATGATCCAAAGCCTGTTGAAATCAATAGGATTTTTCCCATTGACTTCAAAGGGCTGGAAATCAGGCTCTGTGTGTCCTCCTTTTCCTCCTTCAAAGCCTTATTATTCCTGCTGTCTGCATTGATCTCTCTGACAGCATTTCCATGCCGTCTGTCACTGGAACTGTCTCATATCTCTGAGTGTGATTCTAAGTTCTCCAGGGAAGACATGTTACTTTCTACATGCTTTGTAAAGGACCGTGTATGTTGAATAGCCACCAGATGCTAACAACTTTACTTTTATGTGGGACTGATTTTGAACTGGTGATCTAGACATGAAAGGCTCTTCCACTGCTGATCCCCTGGATCAACCAGTCCCCTATCCTCCCCTATTTTATGATTAAAGAGAGAAATCACATGATTAACAAATCAAAGTTGGCCTTGGTGCCAAGAACGTTATCTGAAATGAAGGGGGTATAATGAACAATTTTAATAGCATTTTTCAACTTATTAATTTTATGTAAGAAAAATGTGGGAGCGGTTATCAAAACAGACATGGAAATGGTTGCCTAATTCCCAGTGATGGCCAATGGGAGTTGGGTACCTGACTGCCATTTGAGCCTTTGAACATTTTCCCATGTCTCTTGAAAAAAATAAAAGCTTCTACCTCTGTCTCAAAATTGTCTCCAAACACGGTCAAGGATTTCTTCTGATTTATTTCTCCATGATGATCATTTAGCCAGATTTGGAAGGGAAATGGATCCATGACTCCAGTGGCATTTAGTGGGAAAGGGGTGTCTTTCAGGAGATCATCTGCAACCAAAGCAAAATGTTAATAGTAGTGAAGCTCTCTTCCACTTGCTCTTTACTGATAGTTCTAGATGCCTAAGCCAGTTGTAAACACAGATGTCGGCTAATGAGGACGCCAATGACAAGCAACGTGTGCTGTTATAGAATCTTAATTTTGTATCTGATGTTATGCATATATGCATGTTTCTGTGCACTAATGGAATGGCACTTTCCATAATAGGGCTGGTGAATTATGTTTCCCATATGCTTTAGACTGATAAGACCAAGCACGTAGGCCTTATCCAAATCAGGGCTCGTAGCCTTCTTTCAATCTCTTTTCAAAAGTGGTTTGCATGAACACATAACACAGTTAGGGTATTGCAGTTATATTCAGAAATTATGCTATAGATATACAAGGGTGCAAAGCTTGTGGCACATTTTCTGCTAGCAGGTTATTCATGCCCTTTCCACACTGGTCCCTAAAACAGGTAAAATCATGCAGCTAGACTGATTCTCATCTCTATGACTTCAATATGACCTCTGTGTAAATAAGGCCTGTTTTTCACATATTCAGCAACAGAATTCTCTTCATTTCCTCTCCACCATGTGTTCTGAGGCATTATGAAGGTTGCGTTGACCAGAGTGAAACAAATCAATTTTACAGTCTTAAATTTAATAAAGAATCTTTCTCATGATGTTCATGCAGTTATGGTTGGAATTAATTTCCAGTATTTCTCCTTCATAACTGGTTTATTTTAAAATAACTAGAGGGCTGAATGCAGCTTCAGTTTTGCTAATGAGGTTCAAGGTTTGTTGTCTTGAGTTGCTGTTATTTGAAATTAACTTCAATCATCCAAAATTATTGGAGGGCTGGAAAAAAACCCTGCTGTATAGCGAGACTTAAAAAGTTCAAACTGTTTATGTTATCAAAAAAAGATTGGACTTGATCATGATGTAGAAGTACTTTCATGGGGACACAATAGCAAGTAATAAAAGGCTCTTTAATCTAGCAGAGAAAGGCATAACAAGAACCTGTGACTGGAAGTTAAAGATGGACACATTCAAGTTAGACATTAGGCACAAATTTTTAACAGAGAAGGTGAATAAACATTGGTACAAACTACCAAGGGAGTTGGTGGATTCTCCATCTCTTGATGTCTTCAGATCAAGACTGTCTGCCTTTCTAGAAGACGTGCTTTAGTCAAACACAAGTTACTGGGCTACATACAGGGGTAACTGGGTGAAATTCAATGGCCTATGTATTGCAGAATGTCAGACTAGATGACCTAATTGTTTCTTCTGCTCTTAAAAATCTATGACTCCATCAACCCCCAGTGAAGTGCAGAGATAATGCAGTTATCTCAGGTTATGTCTACACTGGCAATTGAACGACAATGGCACTCTCCTGCTGACAAAGCTAACCCCGCTGGTTGGGGGTGGAAGTTTTTTGTTGGCAGGAGACAAAGAGCGGCTACACTGCATGCTTTAGGCTATGTCTACACTACACCGCTTTTGTGTCATTACAGCCGTGCCTCTAAGGCTAGGTCTACACTGGCAATTGAATTGACAAAACTTTTGTCTTTCAGAGGTGTTAACTCTCGCCCTGCCCCATCCCCGGAAGACAAAAGTTTTGCCGGTGACAAATGCCAATGTGAGCAGCACTTTATTGGCAGGAGCTGCTAGGTAGAATGTTCTGAGATGGGGTGGAAAATGCCTCTGGGATGTTTTTTCAAGTAATAATCCCACGTAAGTAGACACAGAAAAAAAAGCCGCCCACTATTTCACAGACATTTCCCATAGTCACAGTCCTTTGTAGCAGGATGCAATTTATTGCCATGCATGTTTACATTAACGCAGTCCTAATGGTCGACTTCCCCACTCCAAACTGATTCGCGACCAGCTGGTAGCAGTCTGGAATTGCTAGCTTCCACCCAGCGATTGCCACATGCTTCTCTATCGAGAGGGCAGCTCTCATTCTGGTGTCCTTGCACCGCAGGTCTGGGGCCAGCTCAGTACACAGTTCCAGGAAGGTGGCTTTACGCATCCAAAAGTTCTGTAGCCACTGCTCTTCATTCCACACCTACACGATGATGAGATCCCGCCATTCAGTGCTGGTTTCTCTAACACAAAAGCGACGGTCTATCCTATGCAGCTGCTCTGTGAATGCCAAAAGCAATGTAAAGTTGCTGCTATCTATATCATGCAGAATGTCAGGTGCCTGTGAGTCTTCTTCTGTCAGTAATTTCACAATTAACTGCACTGCCATGCACAATGTCCTCATGACACTTAACAGAGCATAGGAGAGCAGTGCGGGATCCATCCCATCTCACAAAGATGCCAGGGTGCACAGCAGAAAATGGCCGTTGTAAAAATGCCATGAAAGAAAGCTGGAAGCCCATGGAGTTCTGGGACACAAAGCAATGCAACACGGGACATTTAGTCAGATCCCAAGATGTGTCACGACCCGCTCCGCCTTCCCACAACCCCTAGCGACAGATGGTGTCGCCCTGCACTGTGGGATATGTACCCACAGTGCATTGCTCACATTGTCGATGACGGGGCCCCCAGTGTGGATGTCATCTGTCGCCAGAGGGGGCTAGTGTGAACAAGCTTTTCTGATTTTATTAAGTCAACTTTTGGATGTCGATATAAGTGTAGTTGACAAAACTTGGTAGTGTAGACAAAGCCTGAGTCCCAGCACAGATAATGTGAGTTTTAGAAATGCAGTTTCATTCTGTTGACTATATGATGTTCTCCTTCCTCTTTTCTAGAAATTACAAACCTCACTGAATGTGTTATCACACCATGGTATCCTGAATGTAAATTGCCACCATTTTTTCCCAGAAGGTCAGTGCATGAAATGTAATGCACTGTGTTAAAGAAGCTATCACAGTTTAATGGCTCATGATATGCACAACATATTTGCAGCCATAGTCGTCCTCAAGAAAATTTGGACAAGGTAAAACCCCTTTCAGCAGCTTTTGATCTAGAAACATCCTCTTCTGCCACATAAATTAAAATCTCTATTATATCAATGCATGTTAAAATAAACAGGTTAACAAAGCTCCATTTATAAGCAAACCATTTATTTTTGTAGTGCTTCTCTTCATTATTTAGTGTTAACACCAAAAGAAGGAATCTTTTGGTTAAAGCTCTTTTTACTTAACAGTTATTTTAGCAAAAGGCATCTTATTCTGTCTTATCCAGCACAGTTGTTGAACAATTTTGTTTTTGTAAAACAAAACAAAGCAGAAAATCCCCTAGAAACGGAGTGACACTATGAGGAAAAATATGACAGAAACTCAGTTTACTTTAAGGTGGGTTCGCAAACACTAATAAGAATTAATTCTATTTGTATGGTTATTGCATGGTGTCACTACAGGGCAAAGTAAAGATTGTCTGGGTGCCTTAACTGTCCATTTTCATACCTGAATATATTTGGGTTTCTTTTAGGTTTAATTTTAATTCTGAATTTCCTAGGTTCATAATGCTTGGTTTTGGGATAATTACCACATGCATGTAATGTTCTTCATCCTTAAATTATAGATATAGATTCTCAACCTCAGCTGCATCTTAACATTGGTTTTTTTGGCTGGGAATGCATGTAAAATATTTTTATAATTCATATCTACACATAAAAGCAGAGAGAAATTGAAGACATTCCACCATGGTACTTAGTGCAATTAGTGTTCTAATTTATTTTTAAATGCTTTGTTTGGTTAACAGTAATAGTCTGCTTTATTGAGCACTATTTAGATAGCTGCCTTATTTCCAATGTCACAGAACATACGGCACTGTTTAACTGGAAAAAACTTTCTGGAGCCCAACAAGTGGCTTAGTCATAGTGCTCCCTATCATGTGGGAGACCTGAACATGGTGCCAGTGTTTCACAATCCAGCCTGAAATGGGAGGAGAACAGTGAGATTTATCAGCAAGTTGAGCTCCTCTTGGGACATTACTTGGCAGTGAGACACTTGGTTTCCAGTTGTTAAGGTTCCCAGTGAGAGGCTTAAAAGGGAGTACAGTGCTCTTGGCCTGGAGGAATAGTGGCAATAGTTTGGGAGTTTGAGGGTGAGCATAGAGATAGTTTAAGCAAGGGAAACTGGGGGTCTTTGTGGGTTCAAATGAGATGCGAAGAGCCCTGCAAGGAGAAAACCCCCTACCTTGTTTGTGTTTCTAAGCAAGAAGTGGAAACTGATCCAGAAATGGAAAGAGTCAGTCTGAGTGTGGGCCCAGGAGCCGATTATAACCCAGGATCTGCTGCTCACTCATTGTGGGGCCCATTTTGCTAGCCTTACTCATGCTGGTGTCCCACTGATGGACTCCAATGTGGTGGCCAACAGGGTGTCAGAACTTATGGTTGGTATAGGCCTGAAGCAAAATTACTATCCCATCCTCTGCCAAGGCAAGTGTGACGCAGGGAAGGGCTTGTAGTTCTGAGGGGTTGATGCAGGCCCAAAGAGGCTCAGTCTGGGGTATTGCACCTTATATGCCCTGCCCGTCCCCCCTGCTTGCAGCTGTGCTGAAAGGCACACTGTCGCCGTTAACCAGTGGTTTCAGTTAAATCCCATATGAGATGGGGGATAATGTTACTTTCAGGCAGGAAGGCTTAAATTCACAAAGTACTTCAGTGCCTAAGTCTGGGTCTAGGCATCCAAGTCCCAGTTCTAGGCTCCACTGTGATTCACAAAACTCCCACTGAACTCTGTAGGTACCGAAACTTACTTGGCACCTATGTTTCTGCAGTAAATAGTTCCTTAGGCACCTGGGCTTCTGCCCCTGGGCATGCACACTAGGCATCGCTCTAGGCATCTGGTTGCCTGTCCCCGCCTAAGCCCACAGTGATTCACAAACCAGGGGAAGATGGGCGTTCAGCCGCCGAACTCAAGGGATTGGATAGGCAGGCTCCAAGGCTGCCTACTGGATCTGGCCCCTCAGGTGAATTCAGACAAAACAGTGGAGGAAAGGGAGGGAAGTAGAGGAGGAGGATTACCTCTTTTGTAACTTTTAGTCAATGGCTAGAGTACTCACCTGGGATATGGGAGACTCCTTGTTCAACTTCCCCCGACAGCTGATGAGGAGAAGAGAGTTGAACAGTGATCTACCTTTCAGGGGTATTCTGATGAGATATTCTCATGGGGGGGCCCCAGCAGTCTCTGTTGAAGCTGTTGCATTGTGGATAAATACTTAGGGGCATTTGGGCCAGAGAGAGAGTGCACAAACATGAGAACGAGTTTATAGCATGGTACCTAGAGCACTCATCCAGGATGTGGGAGACCCAGCATCCAGTCCCCCTGCTCCAATGACTTTTAATTATTTATCCACAGTGGAACAGCTTCAACAGGAGAGACTGAGGGAGCCCTACATTGCAGGCAAGGTAAACAGGCATTTCATTACAACCTAACAACCAAAGGAATTGAGTGTCTCTTATCACCCAATGGCTTTTGTTTTGATAGGACCGCTTATGTTTATGTATAGTTTGTTCTTTTGCTTTAACTAATCTCTAAGCAAATTGGTCTCTTGATACTTCCTTAACATTTGATGTGCTAATGGTATTATGAGACAAGTAGCAAACACAAATTAATTTATTGGGGGCAGTGGAACACACAGGCAAAATGTAAGAAGACAGTACTTTCAAACTAGACAGCCAAAAGCATTAGTATATTTATTCCCCAAATGCCACATCCTTAAGTGGAACATCAACTCTAATATTTTCGTACATGTCCTAATATTGAAGAGCTTCATTAGAAGAGTTCAATAGTTAGGTCCATTTTTATAGTTCATTACTATTAAATATTCATACTGTGAAAATTTAGTGTTAAACTATTAGTGTTATAAACTCGCTGTGCTTTTTACAGCTTTGGCTGATAAAGTGTGACAATATGCTAAATTGAAAAATACATCAGGTTTACTGAATGAATTTATAAAAGAAAATGACACTTTTTAGAGCAGGTCAGATTCAGTTAAACAATGAAAGCTGAGATTAGGTCTATGTGGCTCTGCTAAAGGGATTTAGTGGGAGGGAGGGGATTGGTTTCAAGAAACTTCTACAACTTCAAACCCTTGCATAAAGGTAGTTCCAGTCTGTCCTTCCTTCCAGCTTGCACCTCAAAGGGTAGGGCAACCTCTCCTTCTCCATTGACTGGTGCAAAGCGTGTGCATGCTGGAGATGGTAAAAGGCTTCAGCAGGGATGACTGGCCTACAGTGTCCCAACACTCTGGCAGGCATTGAGTCTGTGGCCTGGTCTACACTACACAGTTAGGTTGACATAAGGCAGCTTATGTCATAATAAGATGACATAATAACGCCACCTCCACAAAAGGCATAGGGCTTATGTCGGTTAGGGTGATACAGTGTCTGTGTATATACTATGTTACTTACATCTGCTGTTAGTGCTCTTGTCAACAAGAAAGATGGGCAGCTAGAGTCCAGCTGTCCCCCGCTCCCCTGGAGAGCTGGGCAGCTGGACCCCACTCTTTGCTGGGAATTGGGGCAAGAATGGACCCCACTCCTAGCTGGGAGCTGTGACATTGACAAGGTTGCCCAGCTACCAGTGAGGAGCTGGCAGAGTGGAGGGGGGTGAGAAGCTGGGGCAGCTGGACCCAACTCCCTGGGGCCTAGAAGCCCCAGAGGATTCTCCCCCCCCCTACACTCCTGGGGGGGGGAACGGGGAGCTGAGTGGAGGACAGTCCACCAGGAGCCCATGAGCAGGAAGCTGCCAAAGGAGCTGAGAGCCCGGGGTCTCCGCTCCCTACACTGCCCCTCTTTGGTCGGTGGAAGTGCTCCTGGTGAGGGCATGTACCGTCAACCCAAGGAGGGTAGTGTGGACATGCACCACTGCAATAATTACTACAGTGGCTGTAAGTCGACTTAATATAGGTCGACTTAAGTTTTTAGTGTAGAGCTTTCACTGCTGCCCTCTGCCTGCATGCTCAACGCTTTACTGCAGGCAGGGTTTACATGCCTCAACTTTGTCATTATTTGCATTAATAAGTTGTTGTTTTTCGATGTATTTTTGTGGGGTTATTTATATATATTTATTCCTTGATTTCCCATTGCGGCCCTTATGATATGTAGCTTCTTTAGTTATTTGTACAGCAACAATAGTGTGTTTAAAAATAAATATCACAGCGCTTCAGTAATAGCATTGTTAATGCAGGACACTTATGTTCCTTCAAAATCAACATCACTCTGACTGGATGGGAGGGATTATTCTACAGACAGAAGAGCATCGATGCAAACTACATCCAAATTTCTAACACCTCAAATTTCAAGGGAGCAGGGTCTGGGACTGGGTTTTTGTTCGGTCCATTATAAAAAATATACACTATTTGCAAAGACTAGTGATTTTTGGGTGCCCATCTTCAGACACCTGAAAGGAGCCTGATTTTCAGAAGACAGATGCTCAGCAGGTATATCAAGTTAGGCATCCAAAAACTGCAACACTTCAAAAAAAAAAAAGGCTCAAAAGGTAGATTCGGATGGGTCTGGCTCTGGGTCACATCCAGAGTTTGAAATTTAGATCTGGGATTTTACTTCAAGCCTTTCTCTGGTTCATCTGAACCTTGTTTTGGTTTCCGAGTCTTCAGATCCCCTTGACCTCAACCCAAAACTTTAAATGAAACTATTGATGAAAACAGTAAATTTTGCCCTATTTTGGGATTTAAATTATGCCAAACAACCAAGTCTCACAGGACTTCCATCCACCACTAGCCTGGGAGTACTTACAACTCAGGCTAGACTTGGGCAGGCCTTCTGGATTCTGTAACCTGGCAAAAGCTCACCAGGTTATGGGTTTCATTACAAAAAGCTCTGCATGCAGCTGACTCAGAGTCCAATTCAGCCCTGGCACAATGGGTGCATCTTCTAGAGTTTTCAGTGGGAACTGATTTGTCTATACTAGAGCTGAATTTGATTCATACTCTCCACTGGCCCTAGAAGCAAGACTTGCAAATTCACTCTTGCACCCAAGTGTTCTGCATGGCCAAGTAAATCTGAAACTACATCTCAAAACCAACTCATGCTTTAAGAGACACTGGAAAGCAGCAGCACATCCCCCCTCCGGCTCCTACGCGGAGGTGTGGCCAGGCAGCTCTGCATGCTGCCCCGACTGCAAGTGCCGCCCCTGCAGCTCCCATTGGCTGCAGTTCCCGGCCAATGGCAGCTGCAGAGCCAGTGCTTGGGACAGCCGCAGCGTGTGGAGCCCCCTGGCTGCCCCTACACATAGGAGTCGGAGAGGGGACATGCTGCTGCTTCCAGGAGCCGCATGGAGCCATGGCAGGCAGGGAGCCTTAGCCCTGCTGTGCTGCCAACCAGACTTTTAACAGCCTGGTCAGCAGTGCTTCGACCAGGTGTTCTGGTCGAAAACTGGACACCTGGCAATCCTACTGTCTAAGTGAGAGCAGGCATTGGCCATAATGCTCTCCAGAAACTCCACATATCTGTGTGCTGTGCCCCCCTCCACCCCCCCAACCATTGCTGCTGTGCCAGAGCATGATGCGGGAGGTTAGGAGACAGCTTTATGGCTATCTTCTCCGTGCTTGCATCAGAGCAATTCTCCTGCAGCTGGAACAGAGGTTTTTATGCCTCTCTGGCCTTTCTACCCAGCCGAAAGGTGCTGGAGTGGAGATGGGGAAATCACACCCTTTTACTTTAGAATTTGCATTTCATTACTTTTTTTGTTCTAGTTTGCATTCATCTCCTTCCACCTCTTATTAATGAGTGAGTGTATTTTAGCAAATCTGTTTAGGTGACCGCTATAATTCCATAACTTCGCATATGTTAAGGTTTAATTGTTCCTGCTAACGAGTTATATCCTAAAATTCTCTGCCCAGATATGTAAGCCTAACTCCCCATGCACAAGCACATCTCCCATAAACACTAATATCTTTAAATAATGTATATAACTTGAGACAGCTGCATTGTAATTGATGCAATCAAATGCTATTCTAGACAAATTATTTTACTGACAATGTCAATTAAATATCTAGGCTAGCGTTTTCAAAGTGGGGTGACAACTAAAATAACTGTTCTGATTATCAGAGGTACTTGAGAGTTCAGTTCTCAAAGCCTCAATTAAAAAAAATCTCTTTTTTCAGGACAGCAGTTGAGTACCTGTTTACCTTTAAATCAGTGCAATGGGTTTTAAGCACATTTCTAAGTGCTGTCCTGAATTGGGATGGACTTAAACATGTGTTTAGTGATTTCCTGAATCAGAGCCTCAGTGAAGTCAGTGGGAGTTGTAGGTGCACAATAACTCTGGAAATCAAACCACTTCATCAAGTGCCTGAATATGGACTCAAGTTTGGACTATATTAGTCTTATTTCACCTTGTCTTTCTTATTTCATATAAATCTCTCTCTCACACATGCCCATCACAGTACATTTAGAGTGATTTAGAGTACCCAGCCTGAATCACTGAAAAGGGACCTGATTTTCAGCAGCTGGATGTTCAGCACTTTCTGAAAATCAGGCCTTTTAAAAGTATCTCAAGTTGAGCATCCAAAAACCGAGGCACCTAAAATCACTCGTCAATTTGAAAACTTAGGCCAGGGTATTTATGCCCATCTCACTGATGTCAAGTATAGCTGCTGAACCATCCATCTGAAAATACAGCACTTTGGCATATGTTTCTCTGTGTAATTATATGTTTTTGTGACATGCCTCCAGGCTTATCATGGCTAATAATTTATTAGTGATCATGTAACAATGTCTTTGCATATTTTTTTTCATGTCACTAAATCTATGCTGCAAACGAAATGGTAGGTTTTTCTCTTGTGTTTTTCTGATTCAGACAAAGAGGCTGATGAAGAGAATTTATAAAAATAAATGTTGCACGTAAAGAAATAGGCCCATGTTTTCTCCTTTCCATAAGGGAGGTGTAGCCAGCTAGATGAGGGAATAAGTGAGAACGGGAACTGTATGTGCTGTCTTCCTTTGCTCAGGTAACAAGTAATTAGGCCAGGTTTTGCTATGGCCCATTGCAAACTCTTCAGGGCATGATGGGTCTGTATCACTGTGGTCAGGAATGCCAGGTAATACATATAGCAAATGTAGTCTAGTGTTCTGAGTGCAGGCCGAGAAATTGAGAATCATGGGTTCTATTTCTGAGTCTGCTATTGACTTGCTGTATGACCTTGTGCAATTACCTCACCCGCCTTGTCTCTCTTATATCCTAGGACCAACATGGCGACAACAACATTGCATAGGACCTTGGGCAAGCCCTTTAATATCTTTGTGACTTGATTTCCCCTTCTGTAAAACATGGATAATAATACCTACCTCACAAGGGTGATGGGAGGCTTAAATAATTTCTCCAAAGCCCTTTAGATCTCTGTGAGGAAGGGGCTTGAGAGATGCAAATTATTATTATTATTATTAAATAGCCCTGGGTGTGGGTAAGGCAAAAGGCAGCAGATTGATTCTCCTGGTGCATAGTCTGTTCTAGATGTTGCTGTCTGGGGAGCATTTGAAAAGAGAAGAAGGAAGTTAACCAGTAAGTTCATCTCCTCTAATAAGGTGACTGATCTAAGCTTTGGTTCTGGTGACCAAAGATTGAACAAAAAAAGGAAGAGCATTTTGACCCAGCACTTTTGTGATTCCTCTGATGGTGTCATTAAATACATATGTGCAAAAGGTTGGCAACGGCTCAGTTCCCATGGTGAAGCCTTAGGAGAGCTCTTTAAGATTACGGCTTGTGCTCTGCCTCACTTGTTGGCATCTCAGCTGAGAGTATTACAGAACAGAAGAGGTCTCTGTGTTTTGGGGGTTTTCTGGGGTGTGGGTTTGGTTGTTGTCATTAGAGTGCACTGAGTTCAAGGAACTCCTCTGGGAACCCATGGCTCAGAATCCTGAGATCTGTAGGAAATTTAGAGATTTGGGATTAAAGATTTTGTGGAAGTTTTCAAATGGCAAATTACGTAAATCAATGTGTAACTCAATTAAAAAAATTACTATCCTATGTCCTTAATTTAGGACAATTATGGTCCATCCTTTGGGTCCATGCAGGAGAATATGACCATTTATTCCCATATACTGGCTGCACATATTGTAGGTAGCTTCATGGTGGGGAGAGCTGGTTCCATAGAGCTTCTACATCCCTGCCCCAATGCGGGGGTGGGGCGGGGTGGGGAAGATGAAGGGGTGGAGCCGCCTTGGCTCCCCGCCAATGCACTAGTCAGCTCTGCTACACTAACATGCTTGGGGACTATACAGTGCTAGGTATAGGCCTGGCACATGGTTGGAGCTGGGGAAAACTGGGAGGGAGACTGAATCAGTGAGTCACAATCTGCTTCCTAGGACAGTGCAACAACATGCTGCTCCTTGTCTGGGGACCGAGACAAAGCCACCATTTAGCTCTTAATTAAAAACTGCACTCTACTGAATTTCTTGATGTGTAAATAAGAAGTTTAAAAAGCCCCCCAAACTACACATAGGCTTGTTTTGATAGAAATACTTTGCATTTCGATAGCACCTGCCAAGAGCTCTACATACAGCAATGAATTACACCCTACCAGATGCCTGGGGTTTAGGTAAGCATGATCCTTACTTTACAGCTGGGAAACCGGCACACATGAGACCTGATCTAAAGCCAGTTAAGGTGAGTGGACAGTCTCCCACTCATCTCAAAGGCTCAGAAAGATTAAGGCCAACTTTTACATTATTAGTTATGGGTGCCACAATTTTGGGTACCCAGTTCATCACCTAGATTTTTAGGTGGCCCACTCAATCACTATTGAATGATTAAATGGCTTGCCCCTGCCATACATACAGTCAGTGGATGAGCCAGTAGGTCACCTGACTCCCAGTTTTTGGACTTAACCCCGCCCCACCCATCCTTCTTTTTAGGTAATTTACATTCTGTCTTTTAAACTGTGCTTCTATTAGCTCTTGCAGCCAGAATGCTACAGGTAGACTGACATCTGGCCCTCCCTTCAAACACCTTGTCTTCTCATGCTCATATCTTTGTGAAAAGAATTTCCTCTCGGACACAGACTCTATTCAGTCTCAGCTCTTTTTACAACTGAATTTTAGATTTTTTTTTTTTTTTAAAGTTTGAAGTGAATCTTTTTAGCCATTTTTGAACAGTGGGCAAGTGGACGCAAAATACACTCTTGAAGGGTTTTTTTGCTTATCAATAACTGAAAAATAACCGAACAAGAAACCTCCAAACGTGGCATGAGGCCAAGCCTCCATGAAGAAGGGCCTGTTTGCTTAACGGCAGATTGTGCTTTGAACTCAGTCTCTTCTAGAGCTGGTGAGTCTGCATGCTGTGCCATTACTGTAAATGGTGCAGCCTTCCCCCATCAGGTGCAGCCAGATGGAGGGGTAGCACAGGGGGTTAGTATGGCCACATCTTTCATGCCCCCTGTAGGGCACTAGTACAGGATCTGCTATTATGTCTGCCAGCCTAATGGAAAAGTCATATAGAATTTAGTAGAAAAATCTATCGTATCTATAGACACTTTGACCCTTCCTATAGAATTTATTATTTAGACATTTATTATTTTTTCAAGTGCCCAGAAGTGTGCTAGGAACAACACAGTCCCTGCCCAGAAAAGCATAGTCTTGGTGGCACATGCCGCTACTAGTAAGGGACAGACGCACACAAGGCCCAGAGAAAGGGGAGGGGAAGGAAAGGACAAGGGGGACAGCAAGATCACACGATCACTTGGTAAAGCATGTACATATTTAGATGGTCCCATTCATTGCTTCTACTTATTGTTGACTGTGTAGCATTCATCAGTCTTAGGAGGGATTGCATGTGGCTAGGAGAGCTCGCATGGCAAACAGGTTTGGGGAAGGAGTTCCAAGAAGAAGGGGCAGGGTAGATGAGGCCTATGGACAAAAGAGGTGACAGGGGTACTGAGGCTAGTATCTTTGGCAGAACGAAGAGAGTGGGGGAAGATGCGAAAAGAGACCAGGTCTGAATTATAGGCAGGGGTTGCACAGATAATGTCTCACGGAACTCTGAAGTTTTCATGGCCCCAAATAGTTTTAATCCACCCCTGAAAAGTGATTACTGGTGTGAGCTTAACTAGCCCAACCTGAGTGCTGCTTGGCTGGGATTTGCACAATATGCAGAGACTTGGGTGTTCCCAGCAGCAAGGCCACTTTTTAAACATCTGCACACTTCAGTCACTGTTTTGAGCCCATATATTAGACAATGAGAGAGGGTTAACTGGTCACAGAAGAGAATTGAGTAATCCGGCCTAATGTGTTGGTGGCCTTTTAACTCCCCTCTCCTTCCTCCATTAGTGTAATAGCCAATGAATCATTATCTTAAACTGCTTCAGAGCCAAAAGATTGTCAGGATTAATGTTTTCAACATCTGGATCATTTTAATTTTTTTTTAAGTTTTTGTATGGGACTGAAGTGGGATTATTTTAGGGTGTGGAAAAGGGAAATGTAGGATATTGGTACAAGCTGTTTTTAATAATAACTTCAATTTAAAATATTACTTTATAGTTTTTTTTGCATATATGAGCATAACACTGGAAAATATAATTTCCATAGGAAAACTTGTTTTTGTATATTTCAGCTGGCTCAACTATGATCTTTAATATATTCTCCTGAGTTACACAAGTGCAAATCTGATGAACTTTTCTACAGAGTTACTCTAGATTTATTTGAGGTAACGCAGCAGAATTCTGCCCTTTGGAGTTTGATCTTTTTTTAAGTTGTACAGTTTTCATTTAATTGAACCAATAAACTGTCCACTAGCCAGTTATCTTTCTTATTTAGCTCTCTTTATTTATTTTTTATTTTCAATTAACTGATAATTACACTTAAGCTTATGTGTGCTAAATCTTAATGTCTCTAAGGATGATGTCCTGGAAATAGGCCTTGCTGTAAATCAGGCACTGTCTGTTGCATAACATACAACTGGGCTGTGTCTGCTGAGAACAGTGTTGCACTCCTCTTGACTTGTTTGATTTCATGCTCTATTGGCACAAGATTCACAACAAGGTATGAGGGCTTGTCTAAGCACAAAAAATTGCACCGGATTAACAAAAGGTATGATGTTAAACCAATGCAGCTTTGTAATGTGGACACTCATGTTGGTTTAAATCCGGCTTACTCTGGTTTAGCTCACAGCTATAATTTATATAATACTTTTAGTTAGTCAATTTATAGAATACTTTAGTTAGTTAAACCAGTGCAAATGTGTGTGTAGATCAGGCTTTAGACTACATTATATCTTTCCCCCCACAACTTGATGAGTGAAACACACAATGTTTCATACTTGTTCATATATTTTTTTTGTTTTTGCTATGCTGAGTGATTAGCAAGAGCAAAGACTTGGTTATGTACTCACTAGGCTTTGAAGCCAATGCTGCAGTTGTTCCATGCACTGGAACAGTGCAAGTTGTGTATGTGATGTGACAGCAGAATCAGGCTCTTTGTACCATATTCTTCTATATCCATGGTGCTGTCCTCATAAAGCCCTTTGTAGCTGTTGAGGCACTGGTATATATTGACTAAAAATAGGTAGTTCCATTTGGAGAAAATCAACCCTATTATAAAATCTTTAGTGAAGTTCATTAAACTTTAGTTTAAACTTTAGGGCACCTAAATTCTCTGCAGACATTCTGACAACATTTCCATCCCACCTGGAAACAGGTACCAAATGTCTTAGAAGAGAGACAGCTGGCACAAATTTTTGCGCCCAGATTTTAAGTGTGGATTATTTCAGGGAACACCAGATAAGCTTCTGAACCTTTGGATGCTTTTGTAAACCAAATCTCTGAAGCTTTTCAGGCACAGCCATTGCTGACCATTACTAGTGATGAGCAAACATCAAGTGCCTGTCTACACCGTACATTTGTCTACACCAGAGGAGTGTAAATTCTAGGGTACATTAACATGTCACACACTAAGTAGCCCGTGTGGAATCTGCTGGTGCACACTAAAAGTTCCCAAGTGCATGTTAATATGATATTGTTCGAAACAGGACTACATTACTGCGCACTAGGGAATTTTAGTGCAGGCCGGCAGGGTTCACATGAGCTAGTTAGTGTGCGACATGCTAGCGCGCACTAGAATTTACACCCCTCTGGTGCAGACAAATGCACCTTGTAGACGTGCCCTTAATTTGGGTTGGTTCAAATAACCAACCCAGACCTTGGATACCTACCTGAAGCTTATTGAACATATCTGAACTTTCCGAGTCTGCAAAACTGGGCTCGCACTGTAACCATATCAGGTTCTCTGATGAGATTTCTGGCACTTTGGCTTCCAGCTGGAAATCTCCAGTGAAGAAACTCCCATGGTTATTTTGGCACTTACAGTTCCACACATCATGACTGTGATCATAAAACAAATGTATTTGATACCTTTCCTGGACCCCAAATCAGGGTTTTTTTAAAAACATGTTTAATTCTAGAAATAAGAGGAGGAGTTCTTGTTTACATAAGTTGTGGGCAAGCCAGCTTTTATCCCCATATGGCAAAACTTCAGGTTAGTGTAACAGGTAGTTTCACAGAAGGAGGCCTGAGGTCTGCATTCAAAAATGTGTGCATGATTGCAGTTCATGTGATTGTCCTTGAAAATGGATATTTAGACAGGCGCCTGTCCAGTTTTTGCATACATAATTTTTCTCACTTACAGCACACACAAATGTAGGCATTCTTTCAAAATTAATCCCAAAGGCTTAATTGTACCCTTGCATGTAGCTTTGTAAATCCTGATTTCAGTAGGGTTGCCTTAGTGATAACTGAGGCCAAAAATTGGCCCAAAATAAATAAACAACCAAGAAGAAACTTAGCTCAAGTCAAAAATAGTTATGGAGCGATTGATTCCATTCATAGCTTTTCTGAATGAAACAGGTGCTATCAGGACTTTCTCTGGAGATTTTTCTCTTGCTTCTTTTACCTTTTCTATTTGTCTGTCTCTCTGCAGAGGTTGTGGAACAGCTGGGACTCGTGGAGATGAGGCTGAGAGCGCTTTGGCTGAAGCCCTGTTGCTGCTGACTTAGATGCAGATTGCTTGCCTGGCTTGAAATTCACCTCTTTGCCCAGGACCAGCACAAGATTTGTGGACCACTTAGGTACCTGGGGCTTCAATTGGATTTGCATACTGCACACATCTTATGCTGATCCTTGAATTACACCAAGGAGAGAAAATTATAAATCCCAGAGGAAATCACGGCTCTGGGGGGGTATATTCTCCATCAGCGGAACACAACTTGAGAAGTTAGTAGTTTTTTGTTACTAGCTTACCCAAGGCTTTGTGCAGGGTTTGATACACAAATTCAACTGAGTTTAATGGGAGCTGGGAGCTAAAATTCCTGCAACTCTAAAAATATTAGGGTATGTGTGGCTTTTTTTGCACAACAGAAGCTGTTTCTGGAAGCTTGTGTTTATCACTGTCTCTGAGAAGTGCAGATCAGGAGCACTGAGCTGTTCACCAGGCTGAAATTCTGCACAGAATTTTTCTGATTGCATTTTACTTGGGACAAGAGCAAAGCCAAAAACCAGTGAAAATATTTGTATTCTGGATTCAATTGCTAAATCCAAGTGGGAAACCATTCAGGGGAAAAAAAGATGTAATGAGCTCAGAACAAATGTAATATGCTTAAGTGCTTAATTTTTTTTTCTCTTGAAAACATCTCCTTTGGCTCTAATTAAACTCTCCCTAGCCTCCTGGGCTTTGGAGGACTTTTGAACAGCAACAGAAGAAAGATCTTCCTTGCTAGATTTATGTAAAATTTCTTGCAGTTCTATGTGCAAAAGCTTCAAGAAATATTATGGCATGTGACAGTCTAGCCTGTGGTTCTTACTTTCTGTGAAAATACTGCCAATGTTAATATTTAGTATTCTACATTTTTTTTCCTGCTCAATATAATTCACTTGTTCCTGAGCTACAACCTCCCAGTTCTGATGTGGAAGGGATTTGCTCAAATATATCTTACTCGTGTTTATTGGGAATCATTAAATTGACCAAGGATGGATGATGTGTGAGATTGGGGATATTATTTTTATTACAATATCACCTAGAGGCCCCAGTTGAAATTAGGCCCTCCGTTGTGATAGGCACTATACGAGTATAAATTGAGAGAGAGTCTCTGCCTTAAAGAGATTACCATCTAAATAGACAAACAGGCAAAGAATAGGAGAAAAACAATCCTAATTTTACTGATTGGGAAGTGAGGCACAGAGAGATTAAGTGACTTGCCCAAAATCACAGAGTAAGCCTGTGACAGGTCTGGAATTGCACACACATCTTCTAAATCCTAATCCAGTGCTTTAACCACAAGGCCAGACTACCTTAGATTCCAGCTCTACAGTCTGTACCTGTTGGACACTGGGAGACACCAGTGTTAGAATAAACTAGTTTGTTTATTCTATGAGGTAAGTAGAAGTGAGCTTTTGGGAAGACAAAATTTGCTTCCCATGAAAGCACAGAGCCCTCCTCTGTCAGAAAGCCATTTGCCAGGAGTATATGAGAACACAGTACTGATGCTGAGTCTCTCATGTAGCTCTTGTACATGGTAAGTTGCAGGTCAGGCCCTTGAATCACATGTGGACTGACTACAGAGTTTCCTTCCTGGGGATACACCAGAGATGTGTTCACTATAAGATCCTTCAATGCAGTGACAGGTTTCAGAGTAGCAGCCATATTAGTCTGTATCCGCAAAAAGAACAGGAGAACTTGTGGCACCTTAGAGACTAGTGAATTTATTAGAGCATAAGCTTTCGTGGGCTACAGCCCACTTCATCGGATGCACAGAACTTACTTATAGTAAGATATCACTACAAAAGTTTTTTTCTCCTGATGATAATAGCTCATCTTAACTAATTAGCCTCTCACAGTTTGTATGGTAACTTCCAACTTATCTGTATGTATGCGTGTTTTATATATATATATATTACTAAATGTTCCATTCTATGCATCCGATGAAGTGGGCTGTAGTCCACGAAAGCTTATGCTCTAATAAATTTGTTAGTCTCTGAGGTGCCACAAGTACTCCTGTTCTTTTTTCAATGCAGTGCTTATTCTAGCGATTACTAGCTCAGATAAGGTACGTTACACATGACACCACCTAATGGCTGAATGGTAGAATACAGTTTAGCATCCCATTACAGGGTCAGATGCAATACTCTTTATGCAAAGTTTTCATACTCTCTAAGCCTATGTCTATACTTAAAATGCTACAGCAGCACAATGGTAGCACTACAGCTGTAGCAGTTTTCCTGTCACTGTATTTAATCCACCTCCCCGCGAGGCAATAGCTTGGCAACAGAAGAATTCGTCCGTCAACCTAGCACTGAATGCATTGGGAGTTAGGTCTGCTTAGCTACCTCTCTCTGGGCTGCTGGGGGGGCCTCAAAGGGAAGAGATTTGCACTCCAATCTGAGGGTTGACTTGAAAATAGATTAGTGACTTAAGTAGCCGCTCTAGGGCAACACAATTGCAATCAGCACTGGGGCTTGATCTAAGGCCTAGTGAAGCCAGTGCAATTCAATGGGATTTGGATCAGGCCCTGAGTGACCTGAGGGTAAGTGCCCTTTCTCTCAGATAGGGTCGCCAGGTGTCCAGTTTTCGACCGGAATGCCCGGTTGAAAAGGGACCCTGGTGGCTCTGATCAGCACTGCTGACCAGACCGTTAAAAGTACGGTCAGCAGGGCTAAGGCAGGCTCCTTGCCTGCCGTGGCTCCGCGCGGCTCCTGGAAGCAGCAGCATGTCCCCCCTCCTTCACCCCAAACCCCTCATCCTTGGCCCCACCCCAGAGCCCTTCCTGCACCCCAAACCCCTCATCCCTGGCCCCACCCTGGAGCCTGCACCCCCAGCTGGAGCCCTCACCCCCTTCCACGCCCCAATCCCATGAGCCAGTCCGGTGAAAATGAACGAGTGAGTGAGGGTGGGGAGAGCAAGCGACAGAGGGAGGGGGGATGGAGTGAGCAGCGGCGGGGCTTTGGAGAAGGGGAGGGGCCTCAGAGAGGGGGTAGGGCAAGGGTGTTCGGTTTTGTGCAAGTAGAAAGTTGGCAACCCTACTCTCAGAGTGTGGATAAAATACACAATCCTGTGTAAAGGAGGAGAAATAACTGTGCGATGTGGTGATTTGATTTACTAAAATCTCACTCTGGCTTGCATGGTGCTCAAATAGTGTGGAAGCAGAACAGAGTTTCTTAGATCTTGCACTATATAATTCTCTAAATAGTTCATTCTGATGTCCTCACATAAGCAGACTAGGTACTAATTCCACTCATAGATATGCATTTTTCTTGTCTCTGTTGCAGGGAAAGAGAGTGGCTATTTTTCCTTACAAAGTAGCTTTCATTTACAGAAGCAGCGAGAAAGGAAAAACAGAACTTTAATTCAGTTAAAATCATTGCTGCTTAATTACTCTGATGTAAATTAATTTTGTAATTGGGACAATCATTTCATTACCTGGATTTGGTTTTCCAGTGTGATATTGTGTTGAGTTGAAAAACCTGCAATAAGAAACATTAAGCATCACTAAAACCTAATGTTCAAATTTTGTAGGCTGAGATTATGTAGCAACACAGCCTATGAAGTTGTGTACTACCATAAGCAATCTGCAAAATAGATAGGGCCAGATCCTCAGCTGGTGTAACTAGACATAGCTTCATTGACTTCAGTTGTGCTATGCCAATTTCACCAGTAGAGGATTTGGCCCTAAGGCACTTTCCAACCCAAAGTCATTCACACAATAGTCACTAAACATTTTGCTGACTTCATGTTCTGCGGCTCTGGGAGACTGCCTTGCCATCCTGTAATACAAAGCTTGCTCTGCTAGTTGCTCATCCTTTATGAACCATTTGGAGAAGACAGGTTTCAGAGTAGCAGCCGTGTTAGTCTGTATCCGCAAAAAGAAAAGGAGTACTTGTGGCACCTTAGAGACTAACAAATGTATTTGAGCATAAGCTTTCGTGAGCTACAGCTCACTTCATCGGATTTTGTTTTGTTTTGTTTTTCCACTGCATGCATCCGACGAAGTGAGCTGTAGGTCACGAAAACTTATGCTCAAATACATTTGTTAGTCTCTAAGGTGCCACAAATACTCCTTTTCTTTTTTTGGAGAAGACAGCAACTCACTTACATCAATGGACAAGTTTACATGTTGCCTGGAGACATTTGCTTTTCACACGCTCAGGCAAGTTTAGCAAAACACTGATTACCCATTAATAATATCTCAGTGGAACTGAGCAGGCCTTCTTAGTCTTACCTGCAATTCCAAAGAATTAATTTCAGGAAGGAACTGTGGTGGGGTTTTTTGTTTTTTGTATTTTTAAGGTTTTGCTATATATTTTAAAAGTCCAAGCAAACAGAAACAGTCAAACAAGCAGAGCTAGAAAATCAAAGTAACCTAACCTCCAGGCTAGTTCTACATCCCCATAAAGATGATCAGGCACAGCGCTAACCTCAGTTCAGTGTTACAGTGAAACTTAATTCCTGTTACATTAAACATCTCCCGATGCTCTGTCTTGGTCCAGTGCGCTGCACAGGGTATTATTCTGTAAGGTGCGGTATACACTCGACTCCCTTCCACGTCAGTGGGAGCTGTGCATGCTCACTACCGGGCAGAGGTTCTCTTTGTAGGACAGTTACTAATTTTACAGTTAACATTGTTCAAAATGCAGCATAAACAGAAAAGTAAATAGAGACTTACTCTTGGATTATCGGTATAAGTTGTGTGCCAAGATCCTCACAATAAAACCATCTTTCAAACAGGACATTAGTTGATTCTCCAACATAATATCTGACAAAGTAACAACATTAGTAAATGATTCCTTTGCATAATGGTTATTTTTTTTAAAAAATAGCATCTTTAGAGTTAATGCAATGAGCTACATTTTATTAATAAGGATAGTGCATTAGAGGGACAGTGTTTTCTAGTGGCTAGCATGGAGAGTCAGGACTCTTCGGTCCTATTTTCAGCTCTAACACAGTCTTGCGGAGCAACCTTGGATAAGTCACCGAGAGTGTGCTCCACAAAGGGACTTAAGTGTTGCAGCACTGAGTGTCATGGTGGCTAACTTCTAAGCACCTAAAAAAACAAAAACCAACCACAGGAACAACACTGGGATCCACAAAGCAGTTATGTGTCTGGCTTCCCTATACAGTGAACGGTGAGAGATAGGCACCTGAGAAAGCAATCCACAAAAAGCCAACATGCTAGATGGGAAGCTGTCTAAGCTAGCCACTGGGAGATGCTGAGGAGATGGGTGTGTGTTAAGCCCTGCCCCTCTCACAGAGATAGGCACCTCCTGGTAGCCTGGATTTAAGTGTCTATCTGTGCCTAGTGATCCATGAATGGGAAACTGTCCTGGAGTCAGGCTGCTTAGGTTCTTTGGGTGTTTCTTGTGGGAATGAGTGAGGCTGCCATATTGAAGGCCCCTGTTTGAAGAGAATTAAGTTAACGCAAACTGGGAACCTTTCAGTTCACACCCACAGCAGCCACATGGGGGAGTTACAGAGCACCACTTTGGTGTATGCTGCTGTTCACACCCCTGTAGTCCGAGCTGTCAGGCAGGGTAGACAAACCCTTTATTGATAGTGCTGTGCCTAATAATCTTAACAGGGATTTAGAAATAGCCTGGGGGGTTGGCCACTTTGAATTTCTAGCTTTGCTTGAATGTTTTTCTTTGCCTGGACACTTTTAATTTATATAAAAATAATATATAATATGTGAAAAATTCAGTGTTACGATTAAACTTAATTCCAGTGCAGCCTCAAAAGTGGGATATGGTGCCTGGGAATATCAGAATAGTGAAAGTGAGATCCATGTTAGATGCATCAAATACTGGACTGTAAGTTCCTACTCTTGATTTCTGTCATTGGTTGGCAGCGACAATGACCACTTTCTTATCATTAAGGTTTTGCTGATTACCCATACAGGCATTAAACATGCAATCTGCATTATTTGTTAGAGTAGCTATTTACTGAAAAGTGTACTTGAATACAATTTAGTTTTCCAATTGCAAACAAGATGTTGTTTTTTAATTCCTTTAATTTCTCCACAGGTTATGAAAGCAAGAATATATCAGTCCATGAATCAACAACTCTACATGAGCTTCTTAGAAACCATATGCCCCCTCTGGCCCAACTTGATTATCATACACATTGTAAGGAGAGTGATCACTTTAGATAAGCTATTACCAGCAGGAGAGCGGGGTGGGAGGAGGTATTTTTTCATGCTTTGTGTGTATAAAAAGATCTTCTACACTTTCCACAGTATGCATCCGATGAAGTGAGCTGTAGCTCACGAAAGCTTATGCTCAAATAAATTGGTTAGTCTCTAAGGTTCCACAAGTACTCCTTTTCTTTTTGTGAATACAGACTAACACGGCTGTTACTCTGAAACCTCTCTAACATTTACAGACTACATCTGGGAAACAGACGTTTTAACCAGGAAAGGTGATTCTATTTAATGCTGGTGAACAACTTCAGTTTTAAACTACAAATATACAAGGTTTCTTCAAGTATTAGTCTATTGTGTTTCCAGTTCAATGTATCTTTGGTTTCTGGAAATAAACCAAGTGACATTTTTTATAAATGCAGATGACTCTGAGCTGTTTTGAAAGGAAGATACAGTGCTGTAGCTGAACAGTGTTTCAAGTATATTGGGTGTGCCTGGAACTCAGAATCCATTCAGGTGACTTTCTGAAAGGTGCTATTCTCAGTTCTTTTTTCATTCTCTAGACTTCCCAGTTGAACAAATTTATTCCTCTGGCTCAGCATATCTACTATAGGGAGTTCTTTTGGCTACTGTGACATGCCCCAATAGAAAGATCACAGCTGTTCAATGTCATGTTTTCCTGAATGTAGCTAATGAAAAAACTGGTAACTCTGTTACTGCTATTGTTTAAGCCTTCTGTAAATCACATGAATAGCCAAAAACTCAGCTTGGTCAGTCTTCAGGGGCGGCAGGTTTGTGTAATTTTTGGTGGTGCCCAAGTCGTAGTGTCCCCCCCCCCCAAACACACACCTGCCTAAGGCTCTGGGAGGGAGTTTGGGTGCAGGCTCGGGGCTGGGGCAGGAGGTTGGGGTGTGTGGGGGGTGAGGGGTACAGTGCTTACCTCGGGCAGCTCTTGTAAGTGACCCGCACCCCCCTCTGGCAGCGGCTCCTAGGTTGGGGGGCTGGGGGGCTCCCTGCGCCGCTGTCCGCAGGCACCGCCCCCGCAGCTCCCATTGGCCGCAGTTCCAATGGCAGAATCTGTGCTGGGGCAGGGGCAGCACGCGGAGACACCCCCCACAGGGGCTGCAGGGACATGCTGGCCGCTTCCTAGAGTGGCGCACCGTGCGGAGTGAGGGCGGGCAGGAAGCTGCTTTAGCACCGCTGCGCTGCCGGTGGGGGCGGTGCGGGCCCCCGAGCCCTTGTAAATCACCCCGGGGACCAGGAGATGCTCCGGGGGAGGCACACAGGGGCAGCAGGCGGGGCCAGGGAAGAGACCCAGCCCCGAACATTGGTGGAGCCGGGCCCCGTGCTCTGAATATTCTTGGAGCACAGCACCATGGGCCCATACAACTCGCCGCCCGTCAGTCTTATACAGACAGTAACAGCAATCCCCTCCTAAATTGGCCCAAGTCACTGCTGTGACTTGCATTGTTAAACACTTAACAAATTCAGCAGAGCTAAAGACCAAAGCTTGATCCTGTTCCCAGTGAAGTCAACAGTAAAATTCCTATTGATTTCAATGGGAGCGTGAGCAACACTGAAAAACACAGAGCCATTCTGAGCCACCGTTGATTTAGAGATTTTTGTCTAATAGTTAGAGGTGTAGACATACGTTCTGTTCCTGACTCTGCCGCTCAGAAATTGTGTAAATTTGGCCAAGTCTCCGCTATCTCTCTATCTTTTGGTTTTTAAATGAAATTAACGATACAGTGTGCCAATAATCTTGTAAACCTTGCTTGTTTCATGGTTTTAAAGTATTCTGAGATCCTTAGATGAAAGTTAATATGTAAGTGCAAACATATGACAGATTTGTATAAAACATTTCAATGAGGAACACATTAGCTAACCCATTTTCTAAATTGTGTGTGTAATAAATACATGAAATTTCCATTTATAATTTACCAGGAAAGAAATAGAATACAATATTGTAGTGAAACAATAACTGGTTCTCATATTTGAAGTTTAACAGATTAGCTCTATGTCCAAAGTAGAAAACTACATTTCACCTGAGTCCATCTGTTTCTGTGTTTAGCCTTTTCCTCTCGATCACGAGTCCCACAGTATTTGCATACCTCTGAGGAGAATGTGGTATCCTGGCAGGTAGGAGAAACATCTGCCCAGACAAAGATATTGGAAACAATAAATATAACAGTGTCATGTAGGTTTCTTTTCTTTTTTGCAGGCCTTTGTTCACCCTCCCACTTTTCCTCTATTCCTGTTGAGATGATGTTTCTTGGCAACTGAGCGCACGTTGATACCAGCAGCAAAACAGATGCTGTTGCTAGCTTTCTCAGGCTGGTGTCTTGTTAATGACAAGCTTTCATTCAGCAGCGGGCACTGCCTTCTCAGATATTGAGCTGCTCTCTTGCCAGCTGTATCATTCATGGCTGTTAGACAATCAAAATGAAGAACCTACCTGAGATCTAGAAAGTTACTATACTTTCTGAGCAGTGGTAAGTAAAATTAAAGGAAAGCTTGTTGTTAGCACAACAGGATTCCTAAATTAGTCCTCCATGACTATTTCTCCAACATGACAAGTGCTTGTCATTGACTGACAGGGCATGTGGTTCTCTCCAGACCCAACTGACTAATAGGACGTACTTGATCTGAGAGAAAGAAGACAAACTGTGTGTGGGTCTGTGACTGCAGTTTGGAAATAAACTTGTTTTCCAGCAGCTACCTGCCTAAGTAGACTAGTACTATGGTTAAACCCGGAGACTTTGTAAATAAATGAACAAGGATTTGCCCCAATGTCCTTGGACAAAATGTTCCCTCCTCCACACTATTTGCAGTGTTGTGTCTGGCTGCCATTTTATATCCCAGTTGTTGCTGCTTTTCACTGAAATTTTATGTGCAATGTATAGTTTGTGTAGAGGTTTGGTACCTTTTAGAATGGAATTTATTATATTGAATTCAAAATATTATTAATCATGACCTGATCATTATTTTATGGAATGCAGTGGAAGGATGATTTGAAATAATTGTTATGAGAGTCATTTAACACATGCAATAATGACAAGAACAAACCCCAGTTTACCTCCCCTTCTCTGATGTGGATATCTCTGTGGTTTCCATTTTCAATTATCTTCAAGCACATGTCTCCTTCCACTTGGTAAAATAACTGATATGTAGAAAAAAAGACATTAAGGCATGTGAGTTTACTAACAAGGCTCTTTCCTGCAATCCTTTGATCCCTAAGTCCTTAAGGATGTCTTGACAAGGGGGCGGGGCTAAGTCAGGGAGAACAGAGGTTTAAAAAGCCAGCTCCTAAGCAACCAGAGGAGGTAGCAATCAGGGGAATTTTGTGAGAGAGTGTAGATAGGGAGCATGAGAGCCAGAAACACCTAACAAATATACTCCAAACTTAGACCAAAAGCTCACCCCCCTGCCCCCAAACAACGAACAAACAAATAATCCCCACCTTCAAAGAGTACCAATATTGCAGGCAGAATTCCATCAGCAGGGTGGGGGGGCTACCCGCTTTATTGCACTGAATGCAGAATGTATGAGTACCTGCTTTGTGGAGGGGAGGGATATGTGTGCATTTGATGCAAGCAACTCATGCCCCTCAGGGTCTCAGTACAGTCTCCGGAGGACGGAGTGGCTGAACTAGAAGAGCTAAGGGAGGCACAGAGATGTATAGCTGAGACACAGTAGAGCGGTCCCATTCTGAGTCTAGACCAGCTGTGTGCTGTGGAGGAGGATGAAAGTCTTGGGGAAGGAGACATCAAGCTGGAGAGGAAGGAAACGATCCCATAGTTGGGACCCTCCTCCCAGATGATGTCATGGTATCCTCTTGCACAGACCCCAGTTATTAGGAAGAGACAGGTAATAGTAATGAGGGATTGGATTATTAGAAATATAGATAGTTGGGTTTGTGATGAGTAGGAGAACCACGTGGTGAACTGCCTGCCAGGTGCGTAGGTTATGCATCTAGATAGACCAGTGGTCACCAACCTGTCGATCCTGGAGACTCTCCCCGCTGATTGCAATCTCCAGCCACAGCAGCGCAGCAGGGGCCTGACTCTAAGGCAGGCTCCCTGCCTGCCGTGGCCCCATGCCACTCCCAGAAGCAGCCAGCATGCCTGCAGTGGACCCGCCGGGGAGGAGGGGCAAGAGTCTCCACACCCTGCTCCTGCCTGCAAGCACCACCCCCACAGCTCCCAGGAACAGGGGCAGTACCTGCAGAGAGGGGCAGCATGCGGAGCCACGTGCCTCCCCCAGGGGCCACAGAGACATGTTGGCCCCTTCCGGGAGCAGCATGGCCACATGGTGCACTACTGGCTGGCAGGGTGAGGGGGTGGCCTGGCTCGTGATGGGGAGGAGGTGCCGATGTGCCTGAGTGGGGCCAAGCCCCGCTGCACTGCTGACTGGGAGCCGACCGAGTTAAGTGCCCCCCTCCTGGAGCCAGCACCCCAAATTTCCTCTTGCCCCAGCTCTGCCCCCCCTCCCAGATCCAGCACCCCATATCCCCTCCTGCACCCCAACCCCCTGCCCCAGCCCTGCCCCCCCCAGAGCCAGCACCCCATGCCCCTTCCTGCACCCCAACCCCCTGCCCCAGTCCTGACCCCCCTCCCAGAGCTTGCACCCCCTCACTCCTTCCTGCACCTCAACCCCCGTCCCAGGTTCAGCCCAGTGCCTCCTCCCACATTCCAACCCCCTGCCCCAGCCCAGTGAAAGTAAGTGAGGGGGGGCAAGAGCGAGCAACGGGTGGGGGGGATGGACTGAGTGAGGCGGGGCCTCAGGGAAGGGGCGGGGTAGATCCTGGGTTGCCCTTAAATTCAAAAAGTGATCTTGGGCATAAAAAAAGGTTGGAGACCACTGAGATAGACTTACATGTAGTGCTGGGGAGGAGCTGGTGGTTGTGGTACATGTAGGTACCAGTGGCATAGAGAAAGGTAGGAGAGAAATCCTGGAGGCCAAATTTAGGCTGCTAGGCAAGAGATTAAAGTTCAGGACCTCCATGGTAGCATTCTCTGAAATGCTTCCAGTTCCAAGTAAAAGGCCAGTTAGACAGGACAGGCAGAACTGCAGGATCTCAATGCATGGATGAGATAATGGTGTTTGGAGGAGGAATTTTGATTACTAGGAATTGGGAAACTTTTGGGAAAGGAGGAACCTATATAGAAAGGATGGGCTCCACCTAAATCAAAATGGAACCAGGTTGCTGGCATGTCAAATTAAAATAGTTGTAGGGGGATTTTTAAACTAAGGGTTGTGGGAAAGCTGACAGGTGCAGAGGAGCACGTGGTTTGGACAGAGACATCCTTTGGGGGAAAATTTATTAATGGGGATACTCTATATCACAGGGAAGGGGAAAGGACAGAATTTGATAAAAGACAGGTAGGTACTGAAAGGAAACAGTCAAACAAAAAAGAATCCCATTCAATTACACCACGTGAAGGCAGATAACCCAATTTTGACAAATTTTATAAGTGCTAAAACGGGTGAACTTGAGTGCCTTGTATTAGATGAGGATATTGATATAATAGGCATTACAGAAATGTGGTGAAACCGTGACAGTGAAAGGGACATGGTTATACCAGGGTACAAAATATATAGCAATGACAGAGTAGGTTGTGCTGGTGGGAGGAGTGGCACTATATGTGAAAGAAAGGGCACAGAGTCAAATATAGTAAACATTTTAAATGAATCAAACTATACCATAGAATCTGCATGGCTAGAAATTCCATGTATAGCAGTATGAATGTACTACCGACCACCTAACCACAATGGTGATGGTGATTGTGAAATGTTCAGAGAGCTTAGAGAGGCTACAAAAACAGAAAGCCCAATAATAAAGGGGGATTTCAACTATCCCCATATTGACTGGGGAGATGTCATCTCAGAGATTAAATTTCTAGACACTATTAATGACTGCTTCTTGGAGCAGCTAGTCAGGGAACCCACTATGGGAGAGGCAGTTCTTGATTTAGTTTTAGGTGGAGCACAGAATCTGGTCTAAGAGGTGAGTATAGCTGAACTGCTCAGTAATAGTGACTATAATGTAATTAAATTGAACATCCTTGTAAGAGAAAAAATGCCAAAGAAACCCACCACAGTAGCATTTAACTTCAAAAAGGGCAACTACACAAAAATTAGGATGATAGTTAAATGGAAATTAAAAGAAAGAGTCACAAGAATGAAATGCCTGCAAGCTGCATGGAAAGTATTTTAAAACACCATAATAGAGGCTCAAACTAACCATAACCCAAATAAATAAAAAAACAGTAAGAGGATCAAAAAAAAAAATGCCACCGTGGCTAAACAACAGAGTAAAAGAGGTGGTTAAAGGCAAAAGGGCATTCTTTAAAAATTGGAAATCAAATCCTACTGAGGAAAATAGAAAAGAGCATAAACTCTGGCAAGAAAATTGAAAAGTATAATGAGGTGGGCCAAAAAAAGAATTGAAGAGCAACTAGCAAAATACACAATAACAAACAGCAATTTTTTAATTACATCAGAAGTACGAAGCCTGCCGAACAATCAGTGGGGCCACTGGATAATCAAGGTTCCAAAGGAGCACTCAAGGAATACAAGGCCATTGCGGAAAAGCTAAATGAATTCTTTGCATCGGTCTTCACTGCAGAGGATGTGAGGGAAATTCCCACACCTGAGCCATTCTTTTTAGGTGACAAATCTGGGGAACTGTCCCAGACTGAGGTGTCACTAGAGGAGGTTTTGGAACAAACTGATAAAATTAAACAGTAACTTTACTTCTCTCACTGAGCCCACCCTCTGACTTAACCAACAGTCCCTCCCCGCCACTGTAACTGCTTCCATATGGCTTACCTTTGCCCTCAGACTCACAAACCGGATAGGTATCTAAATGGATACAATTGTTGGTGCTGTTAATTTTACTGATAATATCTGCCCTGCCCTGGCCAGAGCCATGGGGAGGAAGGGCCAAGCTCTTAGCCCCCCCACCCCACCCCAGCTGAGGCCACAGAGGGGCTGAGAGCAGTGAGCGGGGGCATGGCCTTGACCAGAAGAGGCAGGGCAGGGGGCTAGCCTCCCCAGGGGGAAGCTTCTGAAATGTTCACCTAGCTATGGTCTGAATCCCTTTATTGTCCTTGTATTCCATTTAACCTTCCCCCCGTCATTTTTCTTTGGTCTGGTGTCAGTGAGTGATTGTCTAAAATGTCACAATTGCCTTCACTCACAAGGCCAATGGCTCATTCTACAGCATAAAGTGACTCGAGGGGAAGATTGCTCTATAACGCATCCCTTCAAAGAGAGAGATCTTTTGGGGGGGTTTTAAGACTGATCATGACTATCACAAAGGCCTGTTCATTGGCCATGCTGGTAATTGAATAGTAATTTCCGAAGTGCTCTCTTTGGTAGCCATATTTTGCTGATAGCTGCTGCTCAGAGTGCTGCTGCAGAACATTACCATGGAAACATAGACTAGGAAGACGGAAAGGGCCACGGTCCGCTAATGTCCAGCGCCAGGAAATCACTCAGCCATTAGGAACAGAGGATGTAACTGTGCCTAACTCCCAACTTTAATGCTGCGACTAAAAATAAAAAACTCAAAGTGTCCTGATTGTAAAATTCCTCCCTGATCGCAAAGTTGTTCTGTTTATATCTCTATGGGTGAATTTCACCCTTGTTCAGAGGTAGGGTTGCCAACTTTCCAATTGCACAAAACCAAACATCCTTGCCATGCCCCTGCCATGCCCCTTTCCCGAGGTCCCGCCCCTCCTCTGAAGCCCCATCCCCCACTCATCCAGCCCCCGCCCTCTGTCGCTCACTCTCCCCCACCCTCACTCACTTTAAATGGGCTGGGTTAGGGGGTTGGAGTGTGGGAGGGGGTGAGGGCTCCAGCTGGGGGTGCTGGCTCTGGGATGGGGCCAGAAATTAGGGATTCAGGGTGTGGGAGGGGGCTCTGGGCTGGGGCAGGGAGTTGGGGAGTGCAAGGGGGTGGGGCTCCAGCTGGAGGTGCAGGCTCTGGAGTAGGACTGGGAATGAGGGTTGTGGGGTGGAGGATGGGGCTGGGGCCAAGGGGTTGGGAGTGTGGGAGTGGGCTCAGGGCTGGGCGTTGAGGTGCGGGAGGGGGTGGGGGCTCCAGAAGGGAGTTTGGATGTGGGAGGGGGCTCAGGGCCGGGGTGTGGGAGGGGGTGTGGGCTCTGGGAGGGAGTTTGGGTGTGGGAGGGGGCTCCGGGCTGGGGTAGGGGGTTCAGGTGTGGGAGGGGGTGTGGGGTATGAGCTCTGGGAGGGAGTTAGGGTGCTGGAGGGTGTTCCAACCTGGGGCAGGGAGTTTGGGTAGTGGGTTACAGCCAGGCAGTGCTTAATTCAGGCGGCTCCCGGTCGGTGGCGCAGCGGGGCTAAGTGGCTCTGCGCTGCTCCCAGAAGCAGCCAGCATATCCAGCTCCTAGGCGGAGGCGCAGATAGGTGGCTCTGCACAGTGCGTGCTGCCCAAGCCTGCAGGCACCACCCCCACAGCTTCCATTGACAGTGGTTCCAGCCAATGGGAGCTGCAGAGTTGGCGCTGGGGGCGGGGGCAGCACCTGGAGTTTCCCTGATTGCCCCTGCACCTTGGGGCCGGACATACCGGCCGCTTCTGGGGAGCTACACAGAGCCAGGGCAGGCAGAGAGTTTGCCTTAGTCCTGCTGTGCAGCCAACTGGTCTTTTAGTGTCCCAGTCAGCAGTCCTGACCAGAGCCGCCAGGGTCCCTTTTCGACTGGGTGTTCTGGTCAAAAACCAGATGCCTGGCACCCTATGCAGAGGGTCAGCTCAAGGCCTATGCACCTCTTCAGCCCTATTCTGTGGGTGCATAGGGCTTGTGCTGGCCTTCTGCACAGGGCTGCATTTCAGCCTGTTGAGATTAGGAGTAATCATGGAATCTTTCCTGTATTGAATGTTTTTTGATTGCTTGTGATCCTGCCCCCATTCAAGTCAATGGAAAAAAAGCCCATTGAATTCTATGGTACAGGTCCCTAATGGAATACCTAGGAACCTTAACTCTGAATTTATTGCTGTGTTGTTAAGATTTGTTTTGCAAATAGTGGGGTGTGGTGGTGGTGTGGGTTTCTTTGGTTTTTTCATTATACTCAATTCAAGGATTTCTTGCGTCTCTATTATAACAACGCGTTTCACAGCAAGTTGGGGTTTATTCTTTGAAATGGTTTTGAGGAAAACGTCTTTTTAAAGAAAAAAAATGAACTTTTCATTCACCTAAAAATCATTTGATATTTTGACTGGTTTCAGAGTAGCAGCCGTGTTCGTCTGTATCCGCAAAAAGAATAGGAGTATTTGTGGTACCTTAGAGAAATTTGTTAGTCTCTAAGGTGCCACAAGTACTCCTTTTCTTTTTTTGATATTTTGAGGAGCACGTGGCAGTAATTAGCCAGTTCATTACTGTGCTAATTATATCTTCTGAACTTTATCAAGATAACTGTCCTCTGTTTAATGGCTCATTGAGTTACAGCCCAGGACCCTTCCATTTCAAGAGCCATAGGAATAGCTAGTAATAAATATAGGACTACTGTCCTTTGCTGAAACACTGTCATCCATCTGCTGGTAGAACCTCTCCATACTTTGGGGCAAATCCAACCCTTCCTACA
Source organism: Caretta caretta (assembly GCF_965140235.1). NCBI lineage: Eukaryota > Metazoa > Chordata > Testudines > Cheloniidae > Caretta > Caretta caretta. Next base: position 172,393,790 of record NC_134208.1, read on the forward strand.
CAGCCACAGAAAATCCTTTGGCCGTGGAAGCAGTCTGGTTCCAGCAGGTGGGCGTGGTTGCATTGAGCATGCGGATGCTTAGAGCATCTGTTCAGTGCCAGCCTTGGAACATAGCATCTGCACCTTTGTCTGTTTCGAGAGAGACTCCGATGTCCAGTCTTAGGAACATGCAGGAGACAAAGGAAATCAGGCTATTGTGTTTAATGTGTAGGCTTTTCTTTTCATTTTTTATTAATTATATCGTGTCCCCCAAACTGCTATGAGCCCTAGACAGAGCCCTACTCCAAAGAGCCTATGGTCTAGAAGGTACAGGCAAGAGAAGAGAAGGAAAACAAGGGTAGGCTTGGGTTGTTTAAAGTCTTCTAATTTTTGTACTCTTATTTAATTTGTTTTTTGGTAGTCTCCCAAAGTTTACACATCTTCTTCCCCAACCCTTCTCCCTGTGTTTTTTATTTGAGCCCTTTCTTATTTACTATCTGACACTCTCCCGTTCCTGTTATTGTAAAACTTCCCTGCTTTCTTATTAATCCTTACCTATTACCTCCCCCCTCGCAGCCACCCTCCCAGAGTTATCATGAATTCAGAAGTGGCCCTTGACCTTAACCAGATGGCTTTATATTGCAGAAGTGTTGAATACCCAATGTCTCTGTTGAGAGCTGCAGGTGCAAGGCATTTCTGAAAATTAATCAATAACCCCTTGAGACTGGCAGTTTGGTTTTGACCTAGTTCCCTTGCGCTTTCTGGAGTATCCAAGACTCACCTCCTCTCCTTTACTCTGCTCCACCCTCATCCATTGCGGTCCAAAGGTAGGTGATATCACCAGTTACTAAAGTCACTAGAGTACAACGAAGAGCAGCACTGTTGATACTGAGCCATTGTTGAGGCTGTGACGAATGCCTGCTGCCACTGCAGTCCTGCCCAGCTGCACGATCTCTCACCTCATGGGTACAAGGGTTTGACTGGCTCTTCCAAAGGAAATAGGTGGCACTTCAGTTCCAAAAAGGAGGGGGGCTGAGGCTTTGCGGAGAGCCTACTGCTCTGTGCAGTGCTGCTGCTTTTTTTTTTGGCTGGGCCCCGTTTCACTGGGGGAGGCAAGTGAGAGAGTTTGTCATCCTCACTATCACCTTGGGGCCCAGCCCCAGAAAGAGTGCACCCAAGTAGTGATATAGAACGAAGCAGGTAGCAGAGATTCAGAATTCCGCATCGCTGATTTGAGCGTGAAAATTAACTGAGTAGGGCCTGAGTGCCTTGGGTCCTGCCAGATTAGAAATTGGGGCTGCTCAGCACTGTGTAGGATTGGGCCCTGAACTGGCATGTACTATGTGTCAGATTATCAAGAACTAAATGAATTTGCAGAGCAAATCACATTCTGATGTGGGAGTAGAGTTTGGGTGCTGTCCAGGCTTCACAGGTGACTGATCAATATACATGAGCACAGAATAACATAATTTTCTCTCCCTTTCTCATCCCAAGGTTTTCAACCATCAGAAATCTGGAAAAGCAACTGGATGAGAAAGGGAGAGAAAATTATGTTTTTCTTTGCTCATGTGCATCAATCACCTGTGAAACCTGGACACTAGCCAAGCCTTATCCCACCAATCTTAGGCGGCGAAACTATTTCTGAAGATGAAGGCTGTTTCTGATGTGAATGGAACTTCTCTCCCACTGATTGCAAGAGGAGCTTTGTTTCCGCTCATTTAAAAACAAACAACCCATTATTTAAAGTGTTTTCACAGCTAGATAGATCAGGTGTTAAAATATTACAAGTTACCAACAGGCCTTTTTCTACTTTGCTGACTAAACTGTCTGCATAACAAACAAAACACACACAATGTAGTAATAAAAATCTGAAGCCAGTGACAAACTATTTCTGATTATCATTAACTATCCATCCATAGTCAAGCTTCACAATGAACATACTCTTCATCTCCCACTGACTTCCCCTGAAACAAACCAGTCCCTTCACTTTTCACATGCCACATCTCATGCCAGAGTGAAATTTTCTTCTGGGAACTCTGGAAAATATCACAGGAGGAGGAATTTAAAAGATACAGTGCTACATCTTTGCTCCCATTCAGGCAGCACAAAGCAGCCAGGATACCTGTAAATCCAGTCCCTGAAGATGCCCCACGAACAGGGAAGTCTGTGGGGTGTGTAGAGCTATCTCAACTCCTATGCAACCCCTCACCCAACCTCACCTTCAGTGTAGGGGGAAATGTCCAGGAGAAAAGGATGTGGCCAGGGTGCCCCTGAAGCTGGCTGATCCCTAGCTCCAAGTATGGCCCCTTGAAGCCATGGATAGCTGGGTATAAGGCCAGGTCTACACTAGAAGCTTTTGTAACTATAGCAATGTTAACTAAAAGTGGGATGGATTTATTTATTTTGGGTGACATTTCTGTGCAGGCAAAAGCCCTAGTGTAGATGCAGTTGTACTGGCACATAGGCCATGTCTAAATTAGAAGTCTAGTGCCCCCTCTCCACCCTGTTTCCTTCTTTAATGCCAATCTGCTTACAGGTTTTGATAGACAGGTCTGGGTTCTTCTGGATCCCACTACCCACTCAGCAGGGTGCATCTTTTTTATTTTACCTTATGAAATTTATTTGGCGGTGCTTCCACCCCACTCGCTCCTTCCTGGCAGGGTCACCAGGGCAGCTTGGGAGGAAAATTCTAACCACAGGTAACCCCCACTTCTTTGCCAGATAGTTGGAGGCTCCCAAGAAATAACACAAATACATACAATGTACTCAACCCAGTAATTATATTAAACAGGAGACAAATATAACATAACAGGGCTAAACACTATTCTTAGGATCACCGGTGCCAAGGCAGATAATACCCGTGACTTTCCCCAGTCATGGGACCTGATGTAGCAAATGTAAGATTAGTGTCCTGTTGGTACATGTACTTTGCTGAGGCCCTTGATGACCTATGACCACAATATCTTCTCTGCAGTGGTTTAGCAGTCTGGCTGACTGGATTCAGTACAGCCCAAAGGACTCACAAGTGGGAGGAGGTGGTAAGTCCCTCCACTATGGACTAATATGCAGCAGGTTATAAAATCCCCAAACCCTTACTCCCTGGCTTGAGGACAGAGTTCAGGAAGTAGGGAGTCCCCAAAACAATTTCCCTGACTGACTAACTAAAAGATGGTTCACTCACAAACTCCATGAATGATCCTCTGCTGGCAGGGATCCTCTTCAGGCAGGAGTCAGGCTGCTTTTGGTCCCAGATTTCCCCTCCCCACAAAGGGGTGCAGGCCTTAAGGTGCAGATTACACAACTATACTAAAATCCAAACTGTAGTCTCCTAGCCCAGCATCCAGACACACAGCAGGCAGCAGCCCTGAATTAGCAGACTGAGCAGAGCTGACCATGTGGTGTCTGGTCTCACCTAGGGAGCTGGGGGCTAACTCAGCCTGGCTGGGGAAGTTTACCAGCAAAAAGACTCTACAAACTGGGAGTCATCAGTGGAGAAGAAAAAGCCCAGCTGAGGGATCTGCTGTCAGGTCCCTAGAGGCCAGTTCTCAGGGGGAACCCTGTATGCAGGCCTGGGACTCACCAGGTCCCCACACAACCAGTCCTGCCCTTGCCCTGGCTGGCTCCAGACTGTCTCAAAAAATGGCTTCTCCCCTTTTCTGAGCTCCCTGGGAAGGGCATCTCACTCTCTATTAGTTGCTGGACAGACTCTGAGTCTGCCTTGGCTCCCCCTCCCTACCAGGGACAGCGTGCCTCTCCCTGAGCTGCCAGCAGACAGGGTCCCAGGAACCTGGGTAATCTCCTTGGGGGTTACAGAAGGTTATAGCTATATCGGCAAAACTTTTCAGTGTAGGTTAAGTCCAAGTTAGAGTAGCCCTAAGTCTACTCTAGTGCTAGCCCTGAACTTGCCCAGACTTGCGGATTGTGGTCATTCTGGTCCTGTGCCAAGTGCAGCTGGGTTTGATCAAAGTTATAAAGATTTCCAAAATTTCCTTGTCCTTCTCTTGGGAGCGAGTGTGGTTTTGAGGTCAATGGAACTGCATATGAGTAAGTGTTTGCAGGATGAAGCCCCTGCTCTCTTTGCTTCTGCGGAGAGAGATCAAAGGGAACTTGATATTAGAGAAAATATGAGTATGCTGTCGCGGTGGGCTCAAGCCACAAAGTTTAGAGCCAAATTTGTCTAAAGTCTGAGTGGTAGCTCAGGCCTATCTCTGATAAACTGGGTATTTTAACTCCAGTGTCTATAAAAATAATCGGAGGGGGAACAGAATACAAGATGAGGGATGCTTCTGAGTGTGGTTGAGGATGATGCAACAACAAGTAATGGCCTGAAGCTAAGAGTATCAGTTCCAAGAACCGGAGCATGCTCACAAACCCTGATATGCTGGTGAATCCCTTGGGGGATGTGACCGGCAGGCTGAGAAGCACTGGGCTAGAGAAGCACAGAAGATCCTTTCTGATATTGTCAACTAATTGTGTATGAGTATGTAGTTCTGTACATAGAACAATGAACTTAACAGATTTAAACTGTTCTAAAATTAACTTCCCTCCCAAAACAAACATGTCTGCCTGGAATTTCCTCCAACCTGGTAAGTGTCAGTATCTGAAGTTTTGAAATCACTGAGACATTAAACCCTTATAACCAGAGTGGCTTATAATAGGCTGCCATCATAAATTATTTTTAAATATACAATAGTGCTGTTAAACTGGCATTAAGATTGTGAGACCAGCTTTTAAACATGAGCTCCTTAATAGGATATGCACATTCTGGGCCTCAGCTTGTCACTTGTTTGTGTAAATGAGCATTTTCCTCCCCCTAAGTTCAGAGGTGAGCATCTACATATGGCATTTAGATGTCCTATTAAATAGCCCACATTAAAATGTGTTTGTATTTATTGTATATCAAGGCTGAGCTTCATAATCATCTGATTCACTGCAATAAAAGTTTAAAACATAAGTCTCTTTAGGAAAGGGGTGACAGTGGACGAGAAGCTGGATATGAGTCAGCAGTGTGCCCTTGTTGCCAAGAAGGCCAAAGGCATTTTGGGATGTATAAGTAGGGGCATAGCGAGCAGATCGAGGGACGTGATCGTTCCCCTTTATTCGACATTGGTGAGGCCTCATCTGGAGTACTGTGTCCAGTTTTGGGCCCCACACTACAAGAAGGATGTGGATAAATTGGAGAGAGTCCAGCGAAGGGCAACAAAAATGATTAGGGGTCTGGAACACATGACTTATGAGGAGAGGCTGAGGGAACTGGGATTGTTTAGCCTGCAGAAGAGAAGAATGAGGGGGGATTTGATAGCTGCTTTCAACTACCTGAGAGGTGGTTCCAGAGAGGATGGTTCTAGACTATTCTCAGTGGTAGAAGAGGACAGGACAAGGAGTAATGGTCTCAAGTTGCAGTGGGGGAGGTTTAGGTTGGATATTAGGAAAAACTTTTTCACTAAGAGGGTGGTGAAACACTGGAATGCATTACCTAGGGAGGTGGTAGAATCTCCTTCCTTAGAAGTTTTTAAGGTCAGGCTTGACAAAGCCCTGGCTGGGATGATTTAATTGGGGATTGGTCCTGCTTTGAGCAGGGGGTTGGACTAGATGACCTCCTGAGGTCCCTTCCAACCCTGATATTCTATGATTCTATGAAAAGCTAGTTTAATATTGACTAAGTGAAAGAACATAAAGGCTATATCTACACTTGGAGCTGATTCCCAATTTGAGTAGACATACTTGGGCTAGTTTGATAGCAGCTAGCATGCTGTAGCCATGGCAGCACACGCAGTGGCCATAGGCACACGGGCTAGCTGTGCTGAGTACAAACCCAACTGGATCCTGTGGGTACATACTCCTGGTGGCTAGCCTGTGCTGCCACTTGCCACTGCCCAGGCTACTGTGGCTACACTACTCATTTTCGTTGGCTAGCTCAATGAGAGGTCCTGGGAATCACACCCCCAGCTCAAGTGTAGATGTAGTCTAAAACAATATTTAATAGGCAGCTGCTGTAAAAGAAATTTGATTGCTTTTTACCTGTGTTGTCATAATATGTGTACACTTAGGGAAGGAAAAAAATATTTGCTATTTTCCAAGAAACTTCATGTTAATTACCATAGGAACTTTCCACGTAACCAATCTTGAAAAGTGCATTCAGTGCAAAGAGATGCGATTCAGCATTAAGACTGGAAAGGTCTGAGACAGAGAGCAGTTCATGCATGAAAAGGCTAAACTTCATACTGCTTTTCTCAGCTTTATTTATTGTCCTCTTGAATTTCCTGGCTGAAATTAATTAATTCCTGTCATTTCTATTTCAGCAATTTGTAAAAGCCAAGTCCATCATATGCAGCTTGAGAATACAGACAGATGGGTACAAAGACGGGAAAGATAGGCTTAGAGTGACAACTAGTGTTCAATTTTGTTTCTTTCTTTCCAGCTTAATAGAAAAAACAGAAAACAAGAGACAAAGTGGGTGAGGTAGTATCTTTTATTGGACCATCTTCTCTTAGTGAGAAAGACAAGATTATGAGCTTACACAGAGCTCTTCAGGGCTGGGAAACTTACTTAGGGTATGTTTATGTAATTATGTAATTATGTAAACCAAAGTTAGTTGACATATGTCCACTTCAGTAATTAAATTGCTTTTGCATGTCCATGCTATGCTCCTTGTGTTGGTATTGCGCATCCTCACCAGGAGCACTTGCAACAATTGAACTGTCAGTGTGGGGCATAGTGGGATGGCTTCAGAAAGCCAGCAGCAGTCAACGTGAGCAATGCAGGGTTTACCCTGACACTGCATCAGACAAAATATATCAACCTAAGCACTACACCTCTCACGGAGTTGGATTTATTAAGTCAGCATAGGGTGAGTTACATCAGCGGGAGTGACATTTTAGTGTAGATGCTGTGGCAAATTGCCAGCATTACTGTGATGGGTCTCACACTTTCTTTTCTTGGGGTGACATTCAGGGCACAGTTTCTTGCCCCTGAACTGGGGTATTAACTGCCCCACTAGTGTCCTAGACTAGTGGAGAGGGAGGGACCTGGGCCCACCCTCTACTCTGGGTCCCAGCTCAGGGGCCCTAGCGATAGCAGTAAACCACTTGCACTAGCGGTTCCTTCCCCAGGCTACTTCCCTCTCCTGCCCTTCAGCTTATGGGGCTTCCTGCCCTCCCTCTGCACAAACCAGGTGTCCCTTTACCTAGGGTCTTGGTCTTCTTAGCCCACCACAGCACTTCTCCAAACTCTCCTCTACTTCCCTCCAAACTGCTCTCTGCTCCAACACCAATCCCCTCTGCTTCACCTCCTCCAACACCAATCCCCTCTGCTTCACCTCCTCCAACACCAATCCCCTCTGCTTCACCTCCTCCAAACTGCTCTCTGCTCCAACACCAATCCCCTCTGCTTCAACTCCTCCAAACTGCTCTCTGCTCCAACACCAATCTGCTCTCTTTCACCTCCTCCAAACTGCTCTCTGCTCCAACACCAATCTACTCTGCTTCAACTGCTCCTCTTGTCTGATTGAAGCAGGGGGGTTTTATCAGGTGACTGGCTTCAGGTGCTCTAATTGGCTTCAGGTGCTTTAATTAATCTACAGCAAACTTTCTTCCCTCTACAGGAAATAAGAGTCCCTTCTCACACTCTCCTGTTGCCCTTTGGCCATGCTGTATCACAATGCTTAAAGTGAAGTGAGCTGTAGGTCACGAAAGCTTATGCTCAAATAAATTGTCTCTAGGGTGACTCTGTTAGTCTCTAAGGTGCTACAAGTACTCCTTTTCTTTTTGAGAATGCTTAAAGAGTTAGGTCGATGTAAGCTGCCTTGCATCGACCTAACTCTGTGGTGTAGATCAGGGGTTCAGAGTGTCACTGCTAAATACAAGGTGAACAAAGTGTTTGGCATAAGTAGATAACACATATTTCAAGGGACCATTCAAGATAAAGTGACCCATTAACAGCCCTCTAGTCATAGGGAGAAATGCAAGTGGCAGGGGAAAAGCAACTGAGGAGGGGAGTTGTTAGCGGGTTATAGATTGTTTTCATAAGTCATAAATCCAGTGTCTCTGATCTGTCCATGACTTTTAGTGTCTAGCAAAGTTATTAATTTAAGCTGTCAGGGTCATTTTTTGGAAGTGGTGTGCAGGTTTCCTTTGAGGATGAGGACGGATAGGTCAGATACGGAGTGATCGCTTTGTGAAAAGTGTTCACCCACAGGTGATGTGGTGTTTTTGCCTTTTGTCATTTCCTGTGTGAGTTCATTCAAGAGCATAGGGGTTGTCTGGTTTTACCCATGTAGCTGTTATTGGGGCATTTCTTGCACTAGATGAGGTATACCACATGTTGTGATAGGCATGTGTAGGACCCATGGATCTTGAAAGATTGTTGTGGGTGGTGTTGATCACTGGAGCAGTGGAGATATGTCTGTAGGTTTTGCATCTGTTGTTCTGGCAGGGTCTGGTGCCGCTTTGAGTTGGTGTGTCCTGGTCTGTGGGGAGCTTGCTTCTCACAGTGAGCTTGGAGAAGTTAAGAACGTAAGAATGGCCATACTGGGTCAGACCAAAGGTCCATCCAGCCCAGTATCCTGTCTGCAGACAGTGGCCAATGCCAGGTGCCCCAGAGGGAGTGAACCTAACAGGTAATGATCTAGTGATCTCTCTCCTGCCATCCATCTCCACCCTCTGACAAACAGAGGCTAGGGACACCATTCCTTACCCATCCTGGCTAATAGCTATTAATGGACTCAACCTCCATGAATTTATCTAGTTCTCTTTTAAACCCTGTTATAGTCCTATTCTTCACAACCTCCTCAGGCAAGGAGTTCTACAGGTTGACTGTGCGCTGAGTGAAGAAGAACTTCCTTTTATTTGTTTTAAACCTGCTACCCATTAATTTCATTTGGTGGCCCCTAGGTTGGGTGGTTGTTTGAAGGCCAGAAGAGGGGGTTCAAGAAAGATTTCTTTCAGGATGGGTTATAGTTGTTGGATGATACCTCTTATGGGTTCCAGTGTGGGGTGGTAGGTGACAACTAGGTTATGAATTTCCACCACAGCTTCAACAACCACCACCTGTACATTAAACTCTCTTTGGAACACTCCCACACTAGCATCAACTTCCTGGACACCAGGATCAGCAACGGAACTCTACAGGCAGCTACATACAAGAAACAAATGGATCACCACACCTACCTTCATAGATCCAGTAACCCCTCCAAACACACCCAGAAATCTGTTATCTAAAGCCAGCACTCAGATACCACAGAATATGCTCCAAGGAGGAAGTCCGGGATATAGACCAGAATACAGTTCAAACCACCGTCACCAAACAAGGACACTCCACAAGAAAAGTAGATCGCATCATGGAATGAGCCACTCAAATACCCCAAGAGAATCTGCTTCAATACAGAAATATTCCCGTCCCCCCCAAGATCGCACACACCTAGTTGTCACCTATTCGGGTGGTTTGGAGTCATTAATTTTAATTTTGCAACCCCATCACCAGGGGTGCTGGAACAATTTGTATAGTGGGGGTACTGACAGCCATTGAACCAAACTGTAAACACTGTATATGATGGAAACCACTTCAAGCCAGGGGGTGCAGCAGCACCCCCAGCACCCCTAGTTCCAGCACCTGTGCCAACCACAATAGCTCCAGTGCCAAACCTTAATTCCTTTAGCTTCACCCAACCCTATCAATACTATGTAATAATAATGTAGTATAACATCAGAATAGAGATCGGAGGTTCCTTCAAATGTTTTGTAACCTGACATCCTACAGTTGTGATTACCTCTTTCACCAGGATCTTATCTCTTATAGAGAAAAATGCACGCAGTTTTTCCCAGCAGTATTTACTTATAAATATATAACAGGTGCTTTTTACCTCAGTTATAATTAAGCTATATTACTATTACAATATAAAATCACCTAAGGTATGATTCTATTAATTGTTTCCATGGTAAGTATATAAACTCCCACAAAGTCTTTTAAAAATGCTAGGCCTAATTCTGTACTGCCTTGTTTTTGTGAAGTCATTTAGGCTGACATTTTCAAATTTTCATTATACTATGGGAATTAGGTGGTCAAATTCCATTGAAATGTAATGGGAGTTTTGTGTTTATTTGAAAATCCCAGGCTTACAGCAATGCAAATTTGGGTGTAAGATGTTGCCATTTTTATTTGATTTGGTCTATTTGCACTCCACACGTGGGCAAATGGCTACTCAAGGTGCAAAGCATGCCTTCTGTCAGTAGAAAGCAGAACCCCATTACATAAATACTAGAGCTGTGCAAAGGATTTCCCGATGTTGAATTTTTTTCATTCTGAATTGGAATGAAAACCAAAAAATTTAAATTCTCCATAAAGGAAAATTGAGGGGGAAATTCTAAATGTTTCTTTTAGATTTTGATATTTTAAAATGTGTTGTATTGTATTATAATCTAGAATAGAAAATACAGAATGCAAAACAAAACATCATTTAAACATGAAAAACTGAAAAGTTTCATTCAGAAAATATTGCAATGGGACATTTTGACATTGTTGGAACTTTTTTGCATTCTTTTCCTAAACAAAATTCTGGTGAAATTGACCCAATTTCATGAAGTATTTTGATGGAACTGCTAGTTCTGTTCTCTGCCGACCACTGATCAGTTTAACAGAATTAAGCAGGACATTACTAATTTGCAGGTATCACTTATAAATTTCTTAAACTTAGAGATCAATAAAAGCAGTAAAACATAAATGTACTATGTGTTACCTCTTCTCCTTCTTCAATATGATAATCCTTCCTTTGGTTTGGTCCTCCAACAAACATCACATTCAGCTGCTGACAGTGCCTGGAAAAAATATTTTAAAGAGATCAGTAAGAATATCTTGCATTTCTATATTTCATCTGAGGATTTAGAAGTATTTTACAGCCAATAACTAATTTATTAAATAGTTTAGGCAATATGGCCCAGTGAATAGGCCCCTGGACTGGAATTCAGGAGACCTGGGTTTTATAACATGCTTTGAGATCTAAAGATGTAAAGTGCTATATGAGAGCTAGGTATTATTATTGTTGCAATATCACCTGATCAGACTAGAAGTTTGTAAGTAAAATGTAATGCTTCACAGCTAGTAAAGTTACTGAAAGCTATTGATGTTAAGAATGTTGGTCCTGAATCCTCTCTCGCTTACACCACTCTTACAATGGTGCCACAGGAATGAGTTCACCAGAGTTGCACCTGATTCTAAAGTGGTGGAAGTGAGAGGGGAATCAGGCCCTCTGTCTAATTCTGCCATGCTTATGAATTCTGATGAGCACTTTTTCTCTCAGCTCTACTACTCTGAATGCCAAAATTAGCCTTCAGGCAGCTCCCTTCAGGCCAGACTGTACCTCCAAGTTCCATGTGCAGAAGGGACCTTCTATGTGTGGATCTCACCCTTCCCCCAGGTCAGCAGCCAGAGGTATTACATTTCCCAGGTAGTATCTTACACCACAGAGAGACCCCTACTGAAGGGGATGCTGGGAATAGAGCTGGGAACAGCTCTGGCTGGGAAGTCCTTGGTAGTCCAGTTGCAGTGGAGCAACACTACCATGAAATGCAACTCCGGGATGAGAGCAGGGGGACACAGAGCTACCACAGAGATAGAGAAGCAATCTGTTCACATTGAATCTGGGCCTCAATGCTGAGTGTGTTGTCACCATGCCTACACTCAGCCATCTTCAACAGAGTCATGTTAGGAGAGTTTCTGAGATGTTGGAACATGCAAGTCAACTGACTCGGGCTCACAGGGCTTAAGCTACGAGGCTAAAAATAGCAGTGTAGATGCTCCTGGTTGGGCTGGAGCCCAGGTTCTGAGACCCCCTTCCCTCACAAGGTTTCAGACCCCAGGCCTAGAACTGGTGCTAGCCCATTGGGGCCTAAGCAGGCATATTTTCCACCCCCCCAACACTAAAACAGGCAAGTTCTTATAATAAAAAGCAAATAGGGGGCCCTCTTGAGCTGCTCAGGGCCTAAGCAATTGCTTAGTCTGCTTTTGCCAAGTGTGGGCTCTGCCTGGCCACCAGCCCAAGCGGGAATGCTGCTATGTTTAGCCCCGTAGCATGAACCCAAATCCGTTGACCCGGTCTCTGAGACTTGCTGTTGTGGGTTTCGGGAGACTCCTAAGTCACTTAGGCATTTTTGAAAAGGTTGCCCACTGTGATAGAAATGGTGACAGGATCACCACCTAATGCACCTCACACAACTGATTTTAGTGTGGAGATAGAACCAAAGTTTTGAAATAATTTCAGAAATCTGCTAGCCATTTTTGCCATAGACCCTGGAGTCCTTTTAAAAGCCCTGCCGACATTTTGATAGAGACAGGAGAATGGCAGAGAGAAACTTAGGAGCCACAGGTATTTATTAGACAAATTCGGTCTCTTTCACCGTAGGCTGAGGTTACATTGAGAGATGAACATTTTCCAAAAACATTCACCATTATTTAACCAGCTCTGGTACAGCGTGGCACAGATTGGTTGATGCTGGTCACCCTAATGGGAATGATTTTTTTATTCTGACTTCTCTGAGATTCCCCTGCACAAGAACAATTTTCTGAAGCTTTGCAGAGAGATTTGAGCCAAGGCAGGAAGAGTGTTTAGGGGTGGGGGAAAAAAAGTTTGCAGCAACAGCAAAGTAGATATCCCTTATTGATGAAGAGCAGAAAGGAGGAATAGTCAAAATACTTCAACAATAGCACAGGTGCTGTGGTTCAAAGGTGCTATTGTTAAGCTGAGAAATGAAGCCACCTTGCAAAAGTATAGCAGAATTCATTTTAAATGAATATTTCAAACTAATAATTGAATGAAAGAAATCAGAAACAGAAGACACTTTCTTGTGCTCTTTCATGCCATGAGATCTACTCAGACCGAGCATTTTTGTCTTTCTTTCTGTCTACAATAGAACATCAAACGGTACTTTCAATAGATGAGGGAATGTGCACATCCTCCATGAAATCTGTATCTTGGCATAGTTACTCAGAAAAGCAAGCATTTACACACAGTCATGAAAAGCATTAATATTCCTTAACTGTCAGAACCGGCTATTCGGCTTTCAATTTACAAGGAATCCTTTGGGGTAGGAGAAAAAGAAGTGGTTCCTGGAAGTTTTGTTCATTTGCAATTTCCTTTCGATGGATTAAAACATATATCACAGAAAATAAAAGGAACATAATACAATGTGAAAATTGGATTATAATATAAAAACATTGTAATATATATAAAAAAGAGGGATAGGAAATGGAAACTCTTCTTAAGGAGACCCTTCTTTTCTGATTCATGTACTGTAGGTTCAGAAGCAAACACATTACTCTTTATTCCACTGACATAAGAAATAATTGTTATTACTGTGATTGGAAGAAGGTGCCAAATTCTGGACCCTGGCACAGCCACACTGCAAGTGTCCACACCGGTGCTTTTGTCAGTGAAACTTATGTCACTCGGAGGGGTGTTTTTTCATACCCCTGAGCGACATAAGTTATAACGACAGAAGTGCTAATGTAGACATAGCCTGAGTCACAGTCAGGAAACTGAATAGGCCGGAGCAGCTCGCAGAGCCCCCAGCTGACAGTGGTGGTAATGAATTTAACTCGCTCAGCATCCCTCTTCTTCCCTACCCCCTGGTTTTATGGATTACTCTGCTATTCTTTGATTGTAATAATGGGGTCATCCTTCACTTCTGGAGCTGGAGTGGCCCCTCTCTCACTGCTGGAATGGCTTTCGCCACCAAGTCTGGAAACACAAAGTGGGGGGGAAGTAGTGGTAATTTATTAGGTGAATCTCATAATTCACGAGTGTGATCCTATGAGATTTTTCTCCCATAGGGCCTAATCCAAAGCCCACTGAAGTCAGTAGAAAGAGTGCTGTAGACGTCAATGAACTGTGGATCAGGGCCATATATTGCAGTGTGCTGAACACAGCACTCCATCTATTTTAAAACATTAAACAGTTTTCAAGCACTTTCTGTCTTTTAAAAAAAAAGCCTGTGCCCAGACAGGAAGAACAATTTTATCCACACTCATTAATCTTTCCCATTTGCATGAAATTTACAGCAGGTTCCTTTTATCCCTGAGAATATTCAAGGTAAAACAAGATCTTCATTTACTTACATAAGCTTATTGCAGACGGGGGGCAAAAAAGCAGCTTTGTTTTCTTCTATCCATTTTCTTACATTTACAAGCAGCTCCATGGCTCACCAGCAATGAGACTTTTGGGGAAGGTAATGAGCTGGCACAGAAGTATGCAGCCTGCACTCTGGTTAGGTTATTCCCACCACAAAGCTCTGGTGATTGGCTGATAAGATAGAGTTCTTCAGGCTGGGGTGACAAAGGGAACTACTTGGTTCGATCAGCCAAAGGTTATTTTGTAGAGCAAACTATATTCTGGTAGCTTAGGCAATAATCAACTCATGCATTTCAAAAACATCTAGATCTTTGCTTAGCTCTGTTTAAACATATTAACTCTGTGTGCGTCTGTTAGCAGGGCTAGAAGAAGACAAGCATTCCATTTTTATTCATCATATTGTTGAAAGTACAGGTTAAATGTCAGTCAGTAGCATTATCATGAAAACAATATATATATATATATGACAGAGAGATTTATTTTTTTTAAATAGATATTCCTGAAGCACTTAAGAGTGGAATAATGCACTGATTTGTTCATGATATTTAGTTCTCATAACTTGTCACAAGTGCAACTAGAGAATTTAAGTCAGATGTCAACGGGTTAGTATTGTAAGAAATCCACAGCTCCCTGGGAACTACACAGTTGTTACTATGTCAACTCGAAATGTTAGGAACGTCCTGCTACCAAAGCACAGAGCTGAAGGAGAATCTCCATTAACTGTTAACAGTACAGGGCCCTGATACTGTAGATCAGTTCTGAATCCACATAGCAGAAGGCATTGCTAAATATTACAGTATTGCCTTTGAATCCTGAAACATCAGGAATGGGGATGTACATTTTTGAACTCTCAGATGGTGCATGACTAAGCAAAATGGGGGTAATTTTTTCTTAGGGTCAAATTTTCAGAATGTGATATCTATTGCTGAATTATCCAAAGTCAGTAATACAGATATTTGTCTTGGGCACTATCATTAGCTTGTGTACTTACTAGAATTTATATATAAAAAGGCAGATTCTGACTGGGTTATATCAGGGCAAATCTGGAGTAACTCTATTGAAGTCAATTGAATCCTGCCTACAAATTCCATTTGTGCATGTAAACAGAGTTTGTACTGAGTACAAGGGGGTTTTGTGGGTATGAGCGCTATCGTTTGTGCATACAACTGTCAGTGTGCTAAACTGTGTGTACGTAGAATTTCATGTGCACAAATGGTGGCTAGGTTGAGGCCTTTGAAAATATAACCCTTAAAGGAGAACTGTGAAAAGTGGGAGCAGTTATAGTTGCAAAACATCCTCTCTTGAAGCAGGAGTGTCCTTCCCTAGATGGGCAGACCTAGTGGACATCACTATGTTATGTGTACATTAGAGTTCTTTATACAAAAAATTCCCACAGTTGCTAATGCTGATGCAAGCTCAACCAGTAGCCGCAATACAGGGGTCCTTAGCATTTTAGGCTCCATGTAGACTCACTTCTGAATTTATCACCTTCTGTTTATGATTCTACATAAGTTTGATGACAGAATGTGGGGCTGTGACTTGACTATCATGAAATTCTTATGGCGGGGACGGGGACGGGGGGGGTGCAATCTGTTGTTATCAGCTTGTTGGGTAAACAACAAGTGGCAAACTGGCTGTGAATTATTAGGCATTACTGTGGTCTCATTAGTAAGTACAGATCTGTTTGTCATTCTCTGAACACCTGGGGTAGTTTCTGTTCTGTTTTCACTCTCAGTTCCTGGGGGATTTCCCACTGACTTTTATAAAGAAACAAACATATAGATTTTTTTTACCAATTAAAAAAATATTTTTGCATTGGTGACAAAAATAACAGTACAAAATTTACAAGGACTTGTTTCTTCTTGTCATAGCTTAGTCTTCCTAATATTTATATAATATGTATATATATTAAGGGGTGGCAACATGGTTTCTGCTTAAAGCTGAATTTTACATTCTCACTGAATTGCACATATGTGGCCAGATTGGCTTGAAAATTGATATGTTAAAGGGTAAAGTGCAAATATGTGGTAATTTGATCCAGGTGTTCCTTACACAGGAACTTGTCTACACAGGAAAGCTATACTGGTATAAACTAAGGGCATGGCTACACTTGCAGATGTAGAGTGCTTTGAGTTAAACCTACCTTCATAGAGCGCAGTAGGGAAAAAGCTGCAGTCTGTCCACACTGACAGCTGCAAGCGCACTGGCGTGGCCACGTTTGCGGCACTTGCAGCGGCATTGGGAGCGGTGCATTATGGGCAGCTATCCCACAGAGCACCTCTTCCCACTCTGGCGCTGTGGCTTGTGGGAAGGGGGCGGGAAGTGCGGGGCATTCTGGGTCCTGTCCCAACGCCCCGTGATGCATCGGTTCGCATCCCAGCATTCCCTTTGCTTCCGTCCACATTTGGCGCCATCTTTCAATGTTTTTTGTATCGCAAGCTCTGTCTTCCCTTTTGGTCTGCGGGAATGGAGCCCTAACTGCTGAGGAGTATGCTGACAAGTCTCGCCAGCACGTCACGTTTGGCAGTCGAGTTATTCCTTATGATGACAGTGAGGGCTCCAACGATGATATCGACTTGAGTAACACATATGACATGAGTTTGCTTGTGGCATTCATGGACATGCTCACGGCCATGGAACGCCACTTTTGGGCTCGGGAAACAAGCGCTGAGTGGTGGGATCACATCGTCATGCAAGTCTGGGATGACAAGCAGTGGCTGCAGAACTTTCGGATGAGAAAAGCCGCTTTCATGGGACTGTGTGAGGAGCTCGCCCCCAACCTGCGGTGCAAGGACACGAGATTGAGAGCTGCCCCAATGGTGGAGAAGCAGGTGGCTATTGCAATCTGGAAGCTGGCAACTCCAGACAGCTACCGATCGGTCGCTAACCAGTTTGGAGTGGGGAAGTCGACCGTTGGAATCGTATTGATGCAAGTTTGCAGGGCCATTAATCACATCCTGCTCAGAAGAACTGTGACTCTGGATAACGTGCATGACATTGTGGATGGCTTTGCACAAATGGGTTTCCCTAACTGTGGAGGGGTGATAGATGGCACGCATATTCCAATTCTGGCACCAGCCCACCTAGCCTCCGAGTACATTAATCGGAAGGGGTATTTCTCTACGGTTCTCCAGGGGCTTGTGGCTCACCATGGGCATTTAATTGGCATTAACGCAAGCTGACCCGAAAAGGTGCATGATGCACGCATCTTTCGGAACACTGGCCTGTTCAGGAAGCTGCAAGCTGGAACTTTTTTCCCAGACCAGAAGATCACCATAGGGGAAGTCGAAATGCCCATTGTTATCCTTGGAGACCCCGCTTACCCTTTAATGCTGTGGCTTATGAAACCCTACACAGGGAACCTTGACAGCAGCGAGGAGCGGTTCAACAACAGGCTGAGCCACTCCAGAATGACTGTGGAGTGTGCTTTTGGCCGTTTAAAGGGCCGCTGGCTCTCTCTGTATGGGAAGCTGGACCTAGCCGATGACAGCATCCCTGCAGTTATATCCGCGTGCTGTACCCTCCATAACATTTGTGAAGGGAAGGGTGAACGATTCACTCAGGCATGGAACTCGGAGGTTCAACACCTGGAGGATGAATTTGAACAGCCAGAGAGCAGGGCTATTAGAGGATTAGGGATGCCTTGAGGGACCAATTTGAGGCTGAAAGCCACCAGTAATGTCTGGTGCCCTGCACGGGAGTGAAGTGCAGTGGTTCCAATGTTAGTCGGAATCTGTGTTTGCTACGCTGACTTGCAGTGCCTGTTTCTTTCCTGGGCTAAGGTATCTTTTACTTTATGCAATAATAAAGAATGTTTTCAAAGCCAAAAAATCCATTTATTGAAAATAAAATTCATTTATTGAAAAGAAACACAACTGCTTGGGAAACAGAAAGGGCAAGGGGGTGGGGTGGGGAATGGTACAATCACAGATTTGCATATGACCTGTTATGATACTCAGCCTTCCTGTCTGGAGTGCTTCACTTCAGGATGGCTATACTGCATGGTGATGGGGGTTGAGTGCAGTTGGTAAGGGTCGTAGTTTTCAGGGCTGGGTGGTGAAGCTCCAGGTATTGGAGGCAGCTGGTGGCGGTAAGAACCCGGATGTTGGGGAAAGTAGGTTGGAGGTGACATGGGGGCACAAGGGAAAGAGTTTTGGGACAAGGGCTGCAGGGAGGTGCGGGTGCGGTAGTGCTCCGCCTCCATTGCTACGAGTGCCTGGATAGAGTCCGCTTGGCGCTCCATTATGCTTATTAGCCGATCCGTGCTTTGCTGCCAGAGCACCACGCTTTTGTGCCGGCACTCCTCATTCTGCTGGTGGACCCTCCTTTCACTCTCCCACCACTCCTGCACTTTTCGATTTTCATTACTTGAATGTTGCATCACTTCATGCAACGTGTCTTTCTTGCTTCTGCGTGGGCTCTTTCTGATTCTTTGGAATCTTTCGGCTGGTGATAACACGGACGGCTGAGATCTCAAGGACGGCTGAGATCTGTAAAGGCAAAATGCAACACTTAACAGAGGCAGCATTGTTCACACCAGACAGAGCAATGATTCCCCCGTACTTAAGGGCAAGCACAGTCTACACAATAGCATAATTTGCCCATCCCAAAGCGAGCGCACATAACCCACGGGAGCCCCAAAATGGTGAGTAAGCACAGGGTCAAGCATGACTGATTGTTTCACTGCTGTACTGTCCTCTGGGTTTCTGTGCCTTGGGGAGAGCCAACAGCGGCAGGGGGCCCCTATACTGAACACTGTCCCCACATTTTCCACAGGAGTTCGTCCTGGAAGATATCTCACTACTGAGGATGACCTGGGAAGCAAGGGATTCCGGGGTGTCTTCCTCCGCCTCAGCACCCTCGCTCCCGCTTTCCTCCTCCTCCCGCCTTGTTGAACTGGGCTCTGAAGTGTCCATGGTGGTACTCGGAGTGGAGGTGGGGTCGCCCCCAAGTATCGCCTCCAGCTCTTTGTAGAAACAGCAGGTCGCGGGGGCAGCACCGGAGCGGCTGTTTGCCTCATGGTTTTTGTGGTAGGCATTCCACAGCTCCTTCACTTTAACCCTGCACTGCAGTGCGTCCCGGTCGTGGCCCCTTTCCATCATGTCCCTTGATATCTGCCCGAAGGTATCGTAATTCCTGCAGCTGGGACTGGACAGCTTCCTCCCCCCAAACACTGATGAGGTTCAGCACTTCGCCATTGCTCCATACTGGGGATCGCCTGGCGCATGGAGGCATGGTCACCTGGAAAGATTCGCTGAGAGCACTCCACGCCTGGCTGAGCAAACAGGAAGGGGATTTTCAAAATTCCCAGGGAATTTAAAGGGCGAGTCTGACGGTTGGTCACCTGAGGGCAGGGCAATAGAGTTCAAAGTGACGACCAGAGTGGCTAGAACAGGCATTGTGGGAGACTGCTGGAGGCTGATCAGAGTGCACTAACAGACCAGGGCGTCCACACTGGTGCCGCGGCGCTCCAGCCAGGGCGCAGCAACCGTTATTCCACTTGCTGAGGTGGAATACCAGCAGCGCTGTAGCCGCGGAGTCAGAGCGCTCTACGTGCCTTGCCAGTGTGGACGGGTAGTGAGCTAGTGTGCCTGGGGCTCCTTTAATGTGCTGTAACTCGCAAGTGTAGCCAAGCCCTAAGGTGTGACTTTAAACCAACACAGTTACACCAGAATATCTCCCTGTGTGGACACTCTTATTCCAGTCTAAGAGTGTCTTTTTCCAGTTTAGTTTATGTTTCTTTAAGTGGTTTAGTCTATACCAAAACAAAACAAAAATAAAGGCCACCCAAAATAAGAGTTTCCGCACAAGTATTTATACTGGTACATATCAGTTTAATTATACTGGTATAACTGGTAAAAATTTCACGTGCTTTTAAAAAAATGTTGACTAATTTTTCACATGACCTGTCTGTCGCTGGAATGCCCCTAGAGAGGTGTCGTGCAGGGGACCGAAAAAGAAGGCCAAGCATTTGAAATAGTAACATTTATTAGACCTTGCAGTACAATGTTCCGCTGCAACCTGCTGGCATGTGGTACGATGAGATAGAGACAGATCTTCCATTCAAACTACACTTTAACTCAGGGAAGGTGCACTGGGCTAGGAAACAGAACAGGATTTTTACAGTAATCTCTTCTGTGACCATGTTTTTGTGTACTTTATAGCCTTATTGTTGGCCAAAATCTCATCTCTCTCCTTTAGGGTAGGCAACTATCATTCCTTCCACATAAGAAAACAGAGAGGTTGCACAAGGTCTCTTCCAACATAGCTGGAAACAGAACCTAGGTCTCTAAAGTGACAGAGCCAAAACTCTTCCAATTAGCACATACCTTTTCAAAATAAATAGGCTAGATCTATGATTTTGGCTATGCTGTCTGTAACCATTGTTCTAATCACACTCGTCCACTTACAAAAATCTTCATGACAAGGACTTAAGACTGCTATTGCACAACAGTACCTTCTGCCAGCTTCCGCAATGGTGGGATTTTCCAACCCCCAATCAAACATTAGAAAATCAAGAACCTCGATTGGATAGGGATCAATCTGCTAACATAGCCCAACAGATGAACCGGTGGGGGGCTGGCACAGTTCACTGAATCCAAACCAGAGAGCAGGAAATGTTTCTCCTTTTGCACCTGTCTCTGACTTGTGGGAAGAAACTAGGTTAGCACGGGGGACTTCCGATTGGGAGACAGACGGGGGAGGTCTCACGTAGCCAGGAATAAATCATCCGTGGAGATTTTGAAAAATTATAGATACTTTTCTAACACAAAGTTTTGTACCCAACTAGGGGTGACTCTATTGTAGGCCTCCTTGTGGTGGGTAAAGATGAACTGATCACAGGACTGGATGTTTGTGGTTGCTCTGGGGCCACTGATCATGACTTGATGACCCAGGCCACTCTGAGGGCAACACAAGGGTGTGACACTTCCTACCACCCCGCTATTGTCCAAGGTTCTCAGTTTATCACAGGAAGCGCTGAAGAGTGTCAACTCACTGCTTGGCACCTCTTCACGGCCAGGCATGGCATGACAGCTCTCTCCCTCTTGTGGGCCTGCTTTAGTTTGAGTTAATTGATTGCCAGCTAACTTGATAAGTAGTAGTACCACAAGTCTGAAGTCTCACCTAGATGCTCCACAAACATTTGGTCCAGGACACAATGCTATGTCAACATTGTGAATAGGTGTAATCACTAATCAGCACAGCTCTACTGGCAAAGCCCCTACTGGAGATGTAGTTATACTGGCAAAACTGGGCTTTTGCTGGTATTGCGTGTTTCTCTTGGGGGTGGAGGGAGGGAGGAGGGGAGAGAAGGTGGTAAGGGTGAAAGAGTAGCCCGGGGGTTGGGGGGGGGGGCTGAAATAAGCTATACTGGCAAAAGCACAGTTTTGCCCAGTATAAGCTGCATCTGCACTAGGAATGCTTTATTAGTATAGTACAGTGGTATAGATATACCAGCAAAGCACTCCTATTGTAGACATGGCCTAGGACTCAGCCTAGGGTAAGCCAACAGTCTTAGTATCCTGGTACAAACGTTTGTTATACCCCTGCATACATGTTGATGTCATGGCAACCAACAAATATTTCATTCAGCCTGAAGTAACACACCAACAAACATTTGTGGAGTGTTTGGACTAGCATTTACAATTACAGGAACTCCTCACTTAAAGTCGTCCCGGTTAACATTGTTTCGTTGTTACGTTGCTGATCAATTGGGGAACATGCTCGTTTAAAGTTGTGCAATGCTCCCTTCTAACATCGTTTGGCAGCTGCCTGCTTTGTCCACTGCTTGCAGGAAGAGCAGCCTGGTGGAGATAGTTGGTGGGGGCTTGGAACTAGGGTGGACTGGCAGCCCCCCTAGCAGCTCCCTGCTCCCCTAAGTTCCCTGTGCAGCAGCTGCCCAGCAGGCTATCAATTGCTGGCAGTTCAGCTGTCCCTCTCCTCACTGCCATGTGCTGCTCCTGCCCTCTGCTCCAGAGCCTCCTGCTTGCTGTGGGGAGGGGGGGGGGCAGAGGGGAAGCAGGGGAGAAGAGGGGAACTAATGTCAGAGTGTCTCCCTCCCCCCTGCTCCTGCACCCCGCTTACCCCATCTTCCATAGAGCAGGGGGGACACACGACAGTCCCGGAGGCAGCAACTGAGGGGGGGGGGGTCTCAGCTTGCTGATCTAATTAACAAGGCAGTGTACTTAAGACAGGGATCAGCATACTTAAAGGGGAAATGCACCTCTCTCTCTCTCTCTCTCTCTCTCACACACACACACACACACACACACACACACTGTGTGTGTCTCTGTCTGCTATGCTGTCTCCCCTCTCTTCATTCCTTCTGCCTTGTAGAGTGTGAGGCTACATTAACAACGAGTTAACCCTTGAGAGTTAGTTCATCATTTAGCAGTAAGGCATTCCCTGGGAAATATCCCACCCTCTGACTTCACCACCTCAACCAAGCTTCACAATCATCATTGCTGTGTACCAGTATTAAATTTTTTGTTTAAAATTTATACTCTGTGTGTGTGTGTGTATATATATATAGTCTTTTGTCTGGAGAAAAAAATTTCCCTGGAACCTAACCCCCCCATTTACACTAATTCTTATGGGGAAATTGGATTCACTTAACATCATTTCGCTTAAAGTCACATTTTTCAGGAACATAACTACAACATTAAGTGAGGAGTTCCTGTACATTAACTAACTCAGTTTAATTTGGAATCAGTTAACATGGGTTAAAACAGAATAAAAAATTCTAGTCTAGACAGCCCCACTGTAGCCTATCGGCCTTCATATAAAGAGCAATTGAAACAGAGATTACACTGAATGCATGGAACTCCTCTTTTCCAGCTGCACAATAATAATTAAAGAGGCTAAGAATGCATTAGGGAATTTCCAACAATTAGTTTCCTGCAGTTCAGGCAAATATTCCCCAGTCCCAAAAGAATGATACAAGAAGGCTCTAGTTTTCCAAAACCACTTTTAGTGGAAATTAGTTAGTCAGCAGTGGCCACTGAGAAAAGGAATGCTCATCTTTAAGAGAATTTAAATTTGTCAGGAAAATTTTCTGCTCAATCTACTGTTCTACAAAGAGGAATGGAAATACTGGCCACTTATAATCGGCAAATGAAGATTACTATCTTTATAGTATAAATATTACTAATTTAATGATGTGGGCTTTTTTTCTCTAAACTTTGAAATATAAAAGCAGTCACTTTACCACTGTCTATGATATATGCATGTGGGAGGCACGGAAACCATCCAGTCCCATTTGTGCACCTAGAAGTCGGGCATATAGAATAATGATTTTATGGCCGCTATATAATAGTGACAAGCACCAAAAGGTCCTGTTTTTATGCTTTGATGTAACTCATCATGTCCTCACTTTATCAGGAGTACAAAGAGTCTTCAGCATAAGGTGTTCAGAGTATTGTACCTACAAAAAACGATTAAATTAACTGCTTGCTATAATAGCTTCCATTTTTGGCTTCTCGTTCTGTAAAACTCAACAGTGGCTGCATAGGGGCACTGATGTGAAAATGGTTAATAACTTTGTAAATGAAGTCACATACAATAATTAGCCAAACGGGGAGAAATAGAAACAATATATGCTGACAGGTTGCTTTATTTATTTGTTTGGAAACATGGGTATTTAAAAAGAGCAACACACAACCTTCTGCACACACATTTCTTGTTACAGAAGACTGCTAACATCATAGTGAGGCATGTGGAATTATTCAGAGGTCAGTTGCTCAGCAGCCATGAAAATGTCAGTTTCATTATCTTTATATGACAGACATAGGCTAAGTTTAATTGGCACCAGCAGATATTTGCATGTTAGTGATGCTCCATTCCTGTTATAGGAAGAGACAAATAAGGATAGTTCACTTTTTTCATCAACCATTAAACATTGCCAGCTTACTGCTCTGTTAGAGCTGAGACAGTTCTATTGGCTTTGCCAGTTATAGCATTAGAAAGTGCCTTCCTCATTACCGCTGTTGATGGGGGGAAGAAATGAAGAGTTTTGACATGTCACACCAGCCACTGTTGCTACCACTAAGGAACAACAAGCAGGCAGAGCTCCATTTGCCTGGGAACCAATGAAGTATTTACACCTTAGCAAGTGGCAGACGTCAATTTAAAATAAAATAAAAGAGCAGATCTCCAACCGTTTTGATATACTGACTCAGAGTGACAGTTTCATACGACTTTCTCCAAGCAGTTGCCTCCTCTGCAACTTCCAATTCATTAGCGAGCCGGGGCCTTTTGAGACTTGTTTTCATGTAGGCAAGGTGCTTCTAATTTGTGCACAATACAGCTGTTTTGCTGTCAATAATGTCATGAGCATTACTAAAAATATATTCAAACTGAGTACTCCAGTGTTCCCTCTAATTTTTTACATTCATGTGCAGAATGAATTCTGTTATGTGCCCCGATATGAAGGTGATGTGTGGCAGAGGTGGGGCCAAGGGGTTCAGAGAGTGGGAGGGGGCTCAGGGCTGGAGTAGAGGGTTGGGGTGCGGGGGGGGGTGTTGAGGACTCTGGCTGGGGGTGTGGGCTCTGGGGTGAGGCTGAGGATGCGGGGATTGGGGTGTGGGAAGGGGCTCAGGGCTAGGGCAGAGGATTGGTGTGTGTGGGAGGTGAGGGCTCTGGCTAGGGTGCAGGCTCTGGGGTGGGGCCGGGGATGAGGAGTTTGGGGTGCAGGCTGCTCTGGGGCTATGGCGGGGAGAGAGGACTCTCCCCAGCTCTCTCCCGCCACAACAGCTCGGGGCTGGGTGAGAGGCACCTCTCCCCGGCGATGGCAGCTTCGGCAGGACTGGGCTGGGCCAGGGGAGGGGTGCCTCTCTCCACTTGCATGGCCCTTGATAGCCTGCTGCACACCTGCACAGCTTAAAGGGAATTCAGGTGTACTCTATTGGCAACAGCGAAAACAAGAAATTGCTGCAACTGACCTCTCACTGGTGGTGGGTGGGAATAGGATACAGAGCTTTTTGGCAAAGTTGTGATCAATACACCTTAGGCCAGGTCTACACTACCAACTTGCATCGGTATAGCTACATTGCTCAGGGGTCTGAAAAATTCACACCTCTGAGTAACACAATTATACCAATCTAATCCCCGATATAAACAGCGCTATATTCAGGGTCGACATAGGTATCGCCTTTCACAAAGTGGGATTAACAGCCAACGGGAGAAGCTCTCCTGTCAGTGTAGTGGCGTCTTCACTGCACAGCTGCAGCCTTTTAGGGGTAGCCTAGGGATGTAAATGTGTAAAATCAGTAACCGTGTAACCGATTAAAATTCTATCGGTTACACAGTTAAACGTTTATCCGGGGAACCAGTGGTGCGGGGGGGGGGGTCTGCAGCACCCCCACGTTTTATGTGGGGCTCTGCTGCTGCCCCCGCACCTGGGGATCCCCACTGTTGCTGCTGCGTCCGGGGCTCTGCAGCCGCCCAGCATCTAGGTGCACCCGAGGTCCCGGCTGTTGGGACGGACCCTGGGCGCGGGGCCAACAGCCTGGAGGGGCCCCAGCCATGGGCCCGGGATGCTGGGCAGCAGCAGAGCCCCAGCACTGGGCAGCGGCTGGGATGCTGGGTGCACAGGGATGCCAGGAGTCAGGCATGGGGGCTGGCAGCCAGAGGGACCCTGAGCAAGCAGGGCAGCAGCTGTGACCCTGGGCACGGCGTGGCAGCCAGGACCCTGTGTGGGGTTTAACTGTTAACGGAAACCGATAAGCATCAAGCTTATAGATTAAGCAGTTAAACTCTTGCATCCCTAGTGTAGACCTGTCCTTAGTCTCAGCCAAGAGGAGATGCTCAGAAGGAAATGCAGTTATTTATCTTACCATTTTATTCTGCCACCCATCACTGCCACATATTTGAGTGCCTTCACCATAAAATCATTAGCAGCAGTGAAGTACCTAATGGACTTCACAGTGTTTCTGGCCCTTTTGGAGTAAAAACCCTGCTTGGGGTATTTTGTGTTTTTGTTGGTTGTTCCTTTCGTGTATCACCTGTTTTCTCAAAGACTAAAGGCGCTGGAGTAGCGTAGGTGTAACAGTGGATAGAATTTAGCCCTATGGGCTTTAAACTATTGACATGTATTCTGGGGGTGTAATTTAAGAGCCTACTCCAGCTCCCACTGTAGTCAAGAAGAGCTCTGTGTAGCTCAAAAGTTTGGCTCTTTCACCAACTGGGTCCAATAACAGATATTCACGCATCTTCTCCCTCTCCTATTCTGGGACCAACATGGCTACAGCAATACTGCAAACAACAATGGGAAGTTTGTCATTGACGTGAATGTGAGCAGTATTAGGCTTTTAAATATCTTCTTATTTTATATAACTCCAGCAACTTCTGAGGATCTGTCTTGGAAGTTATTTTAAAATGTTTTATTTTTTCCAAAAAGGTGAAGTATGTCATTATTTCTGATCACACAAAGGTTTATGGGGGACAGAAAAGGAACATGAAATGGCAAGGCATGTAAATGGGCATTATGAACTAGTTAGTCGTATCCTTCTCTTCCTCTGTCTTTCCTCACCCCACAAACAAGAGAAGCATAAATTAAAGCTGCCTTTGGGGAGTTGCGAGGTTCACCTGGTAACAGTGACTTTTTCATAAATTACTACTTTTGCAGAGAAGCCAGGAATCCAATTAACAAGAAGATTGGATTACTTTCTCACCCTCTATGACTTTGTCTACACACATACATTCTTACACCTAGTGGCAATGTAGCTTTGGCAATTCTAACAATGGTGGATGTGCTAGTGTAGACAAGTCAGAGTCTCTGAGGAGGTTTAGATGACATGAGACAGTGATAAAAATGTCAAAGGCTACTTCATACCAGTGACAGAGCAATAATGGGAGAATTTCCTCAAATCCTTGGTGTAGATGAACCTGTGAGATATGGACGCCCTGCTGCTGTACCTGTGTATCTCACAAATCTCATTAGCACTGAATTCACTAAAAATGTGAACTTGCTCTAGGAGTGCCTCAGACTACAAGATTCTTCTCATTCTCAGTGTAATGCATGCTTTCAGGACTGTAATAGGCAGAGTGAAGCAGGAAGTGATTATGGAGAGAACCACTATCTTTGGTTGTGAGGTTTGTTTTGTTTTTTAAATAAGGTTGCTCTGGACTGTGTGGTTAATTTAGTCTGTTTCATCATTTGTTTTGGTAAGAAAAACTGAATTCAGGCTTAAGGAGAATAATGTCAAATACATAAGCCACTTCAATACTGCCCAAATGTTGGGCCAATAAACCTTAAGCCAGCAATGAAATATTTTATTTGCATATGTAGCAAAGAAATTCTTTGTTCAGAGCCCAATTCTTCTCTATTCTAGTCACTGGGAGCAGTAGCAGGTGCTTAGTCCCTTATACGTTATAAGACTGCAAAGAGAAAATAAAGTTAAAAAACCAACCAACACCCCCCACTAATATATCCCCCCCTGCAAAAAAATCCACAACCAACCATCCAAGCAAACAGCAAGGCTATGGAAAGGACACAGTCCAGGAATGCTCCTCAGCAGTAATGCCGACCCCACAGTGCCCACCTGCACCACGACACACGTTTGCAAAGTTGTTTTAGGTGAAGAAGGGGGTGGGGGGAACCCCCCAAAAGTATAAAAACTGATTCTCTCTGACCGGGCCCGGGAAGTATTTAGCTCCCTGCCCTAAGGGGCAGCGGCTGCTGCTGCTGGGAGGGAGATGTGGGTGATTTCAGAAGATTTCCTCTCGGGAAAAGAAAGTCACCCAAAGGCTGGTGTGCCAGAGCAGCCATCAGCGGAACCGAAGGGGCTGAGCGCCCGCCCTTCCCCTGGGAACCGCAGGCTGCCGGCAGCCCCCCGCCGGGGACCAGCCGGTGGGGCCACAGCGGAGAGGAACGGGGGCGCTGCAGAGCACAGCGAGCTGCCCAGGGGAGCGGGGCCGCTGGCGGGACCTAGGTCCCGGCTCGTTCCCCCGTGGAGCCGGAACTATGTCAGAGCGGGCCCGCTGCTCTGCGCCCGGCTAGGCCCCGCACGGCACGGGAGCTTAGCCAGGGGCCCTACAGCGCGGTGCAGAGCTGCCAGGGGCCCGACACCCCGCGACTAAAGGGGGCAGCCGGGCACCTTGCTGCCTCTAGCCCCCCGCAGCCTGGCACCGCTCCGCCCCGCAGCCGAGCCCCGTGGTGCGCCGCCCTCCCCCCCGCGCCGCCTTACACCACGCTGCAGAGCCCCCCCTTGCAGCGCCCCGCAGCCAGGCACCGCGCTGCACCAGGCCCCTTGCACCGCTCCGCCCCGCAGCCGAGCCCCGTGCTGCACCCCCCCTCCCCCCCGCGCCGCCTTACACCACGCTGCAGAGCCCCCCCCTTGCAGCGCCCCGCAGCCAGGCACCGCGGGGAGCCGACACCGTGCTGCACTGAGCCCACTGCTTGGCTCTCCGGCCAGGCCCTGCTGCGCTCCCCGCTAGCACAGGGCCGGGCCCGCCTCTGCACCGCGCCGCCTCCTCCCATCCACCCAGCAGTGTCCGCGCGGTAGTTTGGAGCATAAGACTGGTGAAAGGCACCACTCCCCACCCCCGGGTGCACCATTGATAAACCGTTCGGAAAGACATGGTGTCAGGGCTCCAGTGGCGCAATCGGTTAGCGCGCGGTACTTATACAGCAGTACAGAGCAGAGCAATGCCGAGGTTGTGAGTTCGAGCCTCACCTGGAGCACATATTCTTTTGGGACACGCACCGCACGTTTTTCGTGTTTGGTGTTAAGAGTGTTTGCAGCTTTCGACTACTGCTTGCACTAGGAATAACTGCTGAGCTTGGCGACGGCTAAATTGTGCAGCCATTTTATGTGTGTGTAACACTGCATAATAGCACTAATCTATACACTGCATTATATAATAAACACAGGGCATGATAAAAGTGTTTCTCTGAATATATTTATATATACACAATTTTATGTGTGTATCTGTAGAAATACACAAACTTTTCTATGTATTATATGTATGTGTACACATATACATACGTGCAGGTGATTTTTGTATGTGTCTGTGTATATTTCATGTATGCTTCTGCCTTTATTGATACATCCAAATTAGTTTTTGAAATGATGTAATTCATACATTTTCTTGGGAACAGATGCATACATGATCTTTGTGGTAAAGCATTTTTTAAAAATTCATGTGATTTAATGTATATATTATGATATATGTAAAATACAGATTATTGTTTCATTTATAGTATAAAGGTGAGTTCATGCAAACTAGTTCTCTGAGGCTGCAAACTGATAAATTGTCTTTTTCCTCATTTGAATTAGATGTATATTGTGTAGCCTCACAATACAATAATTGGCTTTTAAAGTTTGGACTATTAGGGTTGCCAGGCATCCGGTTTTTGACCAGAACGCCCGGTTGAAAAGGGACTCTAGGGGCTCTGGTCAGCATGGCCAACCAGGCCGTTAAAAGTCCAGTTGGCGGTGCTGCGCATCTAAGGCAGGCTAGTCCCTGCCTGTCCTGGCTTTGTGCCGTGGCCCTTGGAACTGCGGCCAATGGAAGCTGGGGGGTGACAGTGTCTGCAGGCAAGAGTAGCGCACAGAGCCTCCTGGCCCCGCCTTAGCCCCACTGCGCTGCTGACTGGGAGCCACACAAGGTAATCCCGTGCCTCTGCCCCAGCCGAGTCCCCCCAAACCCGGAGCCCCCTGCTGCATCCCAAGCCCCTCATCCCCAGCCTCACTCCAGAGCCCGCACGGCCAGCCCAGGTCTTATACCCCCTCCCTCACTCCAACCCCCGCACTCTGAATCCCTTGGCCCCACCCCCCAGCCTGGAGCCCCCTCCTGCACCCAAACTTCTCATCCCCAGCCCTACCGCAGAGCCCGCAACCCCAGCCGGAGCCCTCACCCCCTCCCTCACCCCAATCTGCTGCCTCAACCCCCGTCCCCTTCCACATTCTGAATCCCTCATTTCCAGCCCCACCCCGGAGCCTGCACCTGTAGTTAGAGCCCGCACCCCCTTCCGCACCCCAACTCTTTGCCTCAGTCTAGTGAAAGTGAGTGAGGGTGGGGAAGAGCGAGCCACTGAGGGAAGGGAAATGTAGTGAGTGGGGGTCGAGACCTCAGGGAAGGGGCAGGGCTACAGTGTTCAGTTTTGTGCAGTTAGAAAGGTGGCAACCGTAGACTCAATCATGATATTATTCTCTGCAATTGTGGATTATGTTGAAAGTTTTTAAAAAGCTAATACATAAAATGTAAAAATAAATTATTGTAAGCGGCTTGTAGTGACTTCGGCGGTCTTTGCTGTTAGTGGCATGTCAAAAAGGGAAATAGCAAAATGCTTGATAAAGATTGACATGGTGGTGACTGGATTATGGATGCTTCCATAATATAACGAACAAATAAAAATAATACATAAATAGCTCTTTGTTTGCATTCAGTGTCACCTTATCTTTCTTCATGCACTAGCCCAGTGCCACAATAGTCAAGGTTAAACCCAAACTTAAAAAAAATTGAAAACATAAAAATCATTCATAAACATTATTGCTTGCATTGAAGACAATGTCAAAGACCCATGTTGGCATCAATGGGAACAAGATCAGATCCTAGGTTTTGTGAAACATACAGTTTGGGATTAAACTACTTTACAATAGCCTTTTATGAAATGTCCTTACCATTTCCCTGTTAGAAGCTGCTACGAGATGAGGCCATCTGGAGTTTAAAGGTTTCATATGTAGATTTTGGTCTGGCCTACCAGAGACTGGGGACAGCTATGAAATTCTCATCTGATTCTGAATTTACCCAAAATATAGGGATGTTTGGATCCATGTTTTTTTATTCAGACCTTTCTCTTATTATTACCTTTGCTATCATGCACACTTCTGCTGCACAACAGAATACAGGGTAGAAAGGACTTCCTTCTATAATAGTAGGTTTCAGAGTAACAGCCGTGTTAGTCTGTATTCGCAAAAAGAAAAGGAGTACTTGTGGCACCTTAGAGACTAACCAATTTATTTGAGCATAAGCTTTCGTGAGCTCTCCGATGAAGTGAGCTGTAGCTCACGAAAGCTTATGCTCAAATAAATTGGTTAGTCTCTAAGGTGCCACAAGTACTCCTTTTCTTTCTATAATAGTGTATGCTTTGCACAGGTGTCTAGTTGAACTTCCTCTTTGTTCTAATGAGCACTTTGGTTTTCTAATCTGAATTTAAAATGGCAGGGAAAAAAAGAATGATAGGGTATGCAGTGACCCCGCTGCATTGATACAGATGCACCACTGCAACGCATCTGGTGAAGAT
Source organism: Caretta caretta (assembly GCF_965140235.1). Lineage (NCBI taxonomy): Eukaryota > Metazoa > Chordata > Testudines > Cheloniidae > Caretta > Caretta caretta. Next base: position 172,425,136 of record NC_134208.1, read on the forward strand.
GCTCTATGCAAGGGGTTGGCAACCTTTCAGAAGTGGTGTGCCGAGTCTTCATTTATTCACTCTAATTTAAGGTTTCGCATGCCAGTAATACATGTTAACGTTTTTAGAAGGTCTCTTTCTATAAGACTATAATATATAACTAAACTATTGTTGTATGTAAAGTAAATAAGGTTTTAAAAATGTTTAAGAAACTTCATTTAAAATTAAATTAAAATGCAGAGCCCCCCGGACCAGTGGCCAGGATCCGGGCAGTGTGAGTGCCACTGAAAATCAGCTTGCATGCCGCCTTTGGCACACATGCCATAGGTGGCCAACCCTGTTCTATACTGAAGGGAGAGAGCTCTTCCGTCAGCATAAAAAAACTACCTCTGCAAGCAGCATAAGCTATGTTGGTGGGAGAAGCTCTCCCACTGACAGAGGGCTGTGCGCACAAATGCTTATGTGGAATATTCACACCCCCGAGTGACATAATTTTTGCTGACATAGGCTTCAGTGTAGACAAAGGCTAAATCTGTTTCTGAGATGCTGAAATTATCTTTGTTTTGCATCTGAACAAGGCTACTCAGCATTGTTGCATCATGTCATTCTTGTGGTAGAGGTGACTTTATGGATGAAACCTAGGGCCCTGATCCTGCAAACACTTATGCAGGTGTCAACATGGTAGTAGGACTACTCATGGTAAGGAAATTAAGCACATG